>NC_140463.1:42043994-45006494 GCF_051167445.1 Perissodus microlepis | reverse complement strand
ACATGGTTGTTGTTCAATAATAAAATTATTCCTCAAAAATACAACTTGCCTAATAATTCTGCACTCCCTGTACATATAAAATAAATCTCCAAAAGTTGATTCTGTTCATCTGGACGTAGCGTTTTGTGGGAGAAACGTTTCGTCACTCATCCAAGTGACTTCTTCAGTCTCAGCTGACTGCAGGTTTCCCCAAATCTTATAAACAGTACATTTGCATAATGACTGAAACCAGCCCACTAAAGGAACAATGGGCTGTGAGGTCAGTTCCTTAATCATAATTATGCAAATTCTCATGACCATTGATCAACAACCATTATGTTGATCAATTATGCAAATGTACTGTTTATAAGATTTGGGGAAACCTGCAGTCAGCTGAGACTGAAGAAGTCACTTGGATGAGTGACGAAACGTTTCTCCCACAAAACGCTACGTCCAGATGAACAGAATCAACTTTTGGAGATTTATTTTCCTGGATGATTGAGAATGCATCAAGACAAAATGATAGAAATTTAAAAAAAAAACTCCACTAACGATAAATAATTGACTTACGCGTTTTTAACAATGTGCAGTTGCTACATATACTGTTACAATACACTGCTTCCTTCAACAGTTGAACAGAATGTGAAAAACAGTAACTGTAACAAACACAACAACTTGTTTAAAATGCCAGCTTAAACCAAGGAGTCAGAGCAAAGAGCGTGAAACAAATTAAAGCAACCATTTCTCAACACCAGCCCTGTTGTTGTTCATTCTCCCAGACAATAAAATTTCTTACCATACCACTTCATTAAAAGGAAACCAAAGTTTTCTCCTCCCTGTGTTTCCTCTTGCATCATTGTGCTAATGCTGGTCAGCTGACAACCCACAGACTGCTGCAATTCCGTGTACTGTGTACTAGTTAAAAAATAGAGTCCAGAGTCCAGTCCCCAGGGAGGAGCTCCACACTCCTCCCTCTTGCCTTGCAGATCCTTCCCCCTTTCTCCTTCCAGCTATTTACACTGTGTCATTCTCAGCTGAAGCACACACCCCTTACTACAGCTGACCATACATGAAAATGCCAGCAATTTTTTTCTGCTGTTTTTCCCCTTCATAAAAATAGAAATGCAATCTAATTTATACTTGTGTAATACCCTAACCCCTTACACAAATTATGTTGATTTTGAAGGTCATTTAGAAGTCAGAATAGCACTATTTTATGTTCAATAAAAACTTAACTCCTGACAGTAATATACCCCTTCTAGTGCAGACTAATAGAAGGTGTGACCATCCAGCAAAAAAGGTGACTATGCATTTTCAATACTATGCATTTTACACTGCTTTGGCTTCACATACTGACATAGCTTTATTCACAGTCTATCCACTGCGATTCAATCAATCAGGAGCTGCATGACTGCACCTTAACAAATGACAAGAATACTACAGTAACAGATTCCTTAAATAATTAGCACCACCATGCCTCTTGCATTCAGACTGCTTTTCATTCACAAGTTTCCCAAAATTGGAGTCAGTGACAGTCACCAGCAGGTTTATCAGGTTCCAAAGAAAAGGTGATTTGAGTTTATTACTTTAAACCACAGAAAATAAAATCATTAAAAACTAAAACCTAAGTTGTGTCATAATGAACAGCTGAACAACCGCAGAATTACAAGAGCCAAGTAGAAGAAAGCTTACTTCATCAGATGCAGAGCGGAGACATTGCACAGCGGCTTGCTTCTTCATTTCCTCAAGACTCAGATCGGTCCCTCCCTTCTTCTTGCTCTTGCCCCATTTCTTCCCCGTTCCCTTCTCCCATCCCAAGAAGATGTCATTTTCCTTTCGCACACAAACCAAGAAAAGTCCATCACAAAGCATGTAAAAAAAGCCAAATGTATAATAAGTAACATTGCACAAGTCATGGATAACTGTTATATGGTATCCTAAATATGTGATAATATTTCTGTTCAGCATTATGTACCAAATCAAACTGCAGACAAATATTACAGTGTATTTTAAAATGTAAAGGCAAAGAGCAAAACTCAAAAGATTCCTCTTTTGAATCAGTGGTACAATTGCCAGTTGAAAGAAAATCCACACTGTGAACCTCTCCTGGCAAACTGACTTATTCCCCTGATGAGACATTTTTATTCCTACACCAGCAATGAAAATAATTGCTTTAGGGTAAAAGAAAATTTATTTAGATTTCTGAATTCTCACCTGGTCTTGTAGGTCATAATCATAACTGTCATGCAGGAGAAGACTGAGAACATAGCGGGTGTAAATCATGGCATCAATCCCGCACTTCTCAAGCTCCTGGCCTAGCCAGCTTTGCACTGGACCCAGCGAATGAAGCAGCGACATCTTTGAGGCAGGCAGGGGGCCCACAAGAGGGTAGGGGCAAGAGAGGTTCTCAGGAGGAGCAGGACCGTCTGAATCGGTGCTCACTGGACGCATGGGACCTCAAGTATTGGCCATTCTTGGGTAGAGCAACATTATGACAGGTATTTACTGTTGGGTGGTTGGTGGAGAAAGGTGCAGAGGCGATTAACCTATCTGAAAGAGGAGGCTGTCACTCCAGCAGTACAAACTACATGGGGAGACATGTAGAATGTTTTTTGTTTTTGTTTTTTTTTATTGCTTTGAGCAAAAAGGGGGGATGTTACTCATCAGGCATGGCTTAATGCTGCTGATAGATTTCAGCTTCTGAGCAAAACACAAGACGTGTTTGCATTTTAGTCAGAGGGGTCCATTTTGTGGCTACGTCTTACTTCACCGGCACAACCTGAAACAGAGTAAACAAGTTTCTCACATATATTTTCAATGTAGAATGCAAGAGAGCATAGCAAAGCAGCGTGAATCAGGAACTTTTTTTTTTTTAAATACATGAAGACACAAGTTTGCTCCTTTCAGCTGAATATAAGATGCATTTTATGGAGGAAACAAAGGAGCATTTAATGTTATAATAGGTTCAATTGTAGCATGTGTGTCAGATAATCAAATCTTTAAATTGTTTTTTTTTTTTTGTTTCTATAAAATCTTAACAAGTATGCCCAATCTCTTTCAGCAGAATAAAAAGGTTTGTTTTAAGCAATGCTGCATTTCCTCAAAATATAGCCGACTGTGACCCTTCACATAATTCTCAAATGCTCATGCTATTCAGGTCTGCATGCCATTTAAGTGACAGACAAAGTGAAACATGTTTGTAGTGCAGGGCATGAAGAAATCCTTCCTGTTTGACTACTTTTGTGTATCACGATCACAAAACATCCGCATTGTTTCATGACTAATATCGCCAATAAGTTCTGTATTAGCGACAAATCCAACAGCTGAGTGTAACTGCGGGCAGTGAGCAGGGGAAGGCTCGTAGAGCAGCGGTGGATTAGGACACCGACGTGAAGAGCAAATGGAGGCTGCGGCGATTTGATTGGCTCCAGTGCTCGTCATTCAGCGGTGGTATATTATAAGTTACGACATAAAAAGGTCGAGACATGAAGCCTTAGAGCTTGTCATCACGTGATTCCAGCGGCCGACACCTTTATGTATAAGAATGTTTATAGAAGTGCAGATGGACAGCAGCTGAAAGGTTAGCTAGCTCGAAAACTACTAAATATGGCTGACCAGTATCTCCAACCCAGCTGTTTCTTATATGCACACCATCTCCGGCCGGCAGTTAGCTTTTCACTGCACGACACCACACCAACAGACCAACTTTATCCAGCAGTACTCAAATTATCCCACATGAGAAACAAATGCGTGCCGCTTTAGCGGGTTTATTGTGACTTCGCGCAAATATTAACTGACTTAACGTTACGCCGTTGAGCTACCGAGTGCGGCAAAGCAACTACAGGGAAATCTAGAACAATATTTAGTATTAGTCAGAAATGTCATCACCATGCCAATATACCATTTAGTCTGGCATTAGCCAACAGCTGTGGCGTCAGCTAACGTTGCGCAGACTTATGCTATAAGAGTCATTTTGCAGTCAAACAGCAAGGTTAGCTTGACCACCGACCTTTAGCTAATAAGCCGTTAGCCAAGTTAGCTGCCGACAGCTTCTCATTTTTGGTCATAAGACGGACTTTAATATTAATACGACTACTACCTAGCATACATAATTATAACGAGGTGTTTGTTTATTTTGGTTCGTTTCTTCTTTTTTTTAATCTGAAGACTAGCGCTACTGAAGTGGTGACCAGGTAAACGGAGCTTGTTTCTATACGGTGACAGAGACCTGACAGTTCTCTATTAAATATGTCAACACGCTAACATTTGAGCAACTTTCTGTAACACGGCACATGAAAATAGCAAGCACAGAGTCAAAACAAAACGGAGATGCGTTTTTATTAAAACCGAAACAACCATTACATAAGGTTAGCTACGCTTGTTGTTGTGACCGAGGGGGAGGAGGAGCGCCTGCCCGGTAGCCTACAGAGGACTTTCAGACGTTTCCCTTCAAAATTGTGCGTCATATCGTCGTATATAGGCAAAACAGTAAGCTGCTTAAGCATGAAACACCGAGTAGGAACTAGGATATTTCAATGCGAAAAGAAAACTTCCATGTGAGTCGCTGGTTTACGTACCTGCCGTTGGCTGAAGTTAAGAGAAGCAGCGAGAGGGGAGCGGCTATTTCTCTCCCGCTGCTGTTCCGAGCTCGAGCTCTGGAATCTGTTCCAGTCGCATAGCTATCATGGACGCCGACAGAAATGGCGCTGTTTTCACGTCTGGTGCGTCTTCAACAGCGTCAAGGAAACTGGCGTCATTCGGGCTCAAACATCAGAGAAGGTCATACTGTGTCGAGACAGAATGCGCAGAGCCAAAATGTCCGCTGAGTAACGGCAGTTTCATTTAGAAACGGACCCCAAACGCACCGCCCTTTGCGTTCGTATCCAAGCAACAACGCAAACCGCTGCTGATCCTGCTCGTATGGGTTGATCCCTCCGCTGGGGTATTGCATCAGAAGGCCATCTAGTACTGTCAAAGGCGGGTCTGACGGGGTGTCCCCCACGCCCCCTGAAGGGTAGTTTCGGTTCCGGCGTCCCTCCACTAAAAATTGCTGTTTTAACAAAGGAAACGCCAACATTCACTGTGTGGGAATACAAACTTGAGTTGAAACAAGAAGAGAGAAAATCACCGTGTCCTATAGTAAAACGGATGATACAAGTTAAATGCAAATTTAATTCAATAATGACGCCTTCTTGTCTGAGTTCTAAGAAATTGTAGATATTATTCAACAAATTTCATGTACACATTTTGGTACAATTAAATAACATTGTTCACTGTGACATGCTGTCTCGTTGTCATTTGAATGCCAATATCTTTTCATTTCACATATTAGATATTTATAAATGAAACCACAATCAGACGTAATTTAAATCCAAATAGAAAATGAAATAGTGTCCTCTTAATTTGACACTTTTTCATAATATATTTTTAATAAAGCAGGTTAAGTCTAAACTGATGCAGAACTGATGCAGGTGATGACCATGCTCAGCATATTTATCTGTATGATTCACAAAAACAAGTACATATGTCAGACAGTTTTGACTTTTTGCTCTTATCAATATGAGACAGCTGGAGCTTTATCTCATACTGTCTACCATCACTGGTTTGAGTGCAGCTTTTGAGTGTCACTTTTACCACTATTACTATTTATAGCTCTGCCATTCAACAAGAAAAAGATTTAATATTTAGGATTTTGTAACAAGAACAACCAGCATCTCCAGATTACTGCAAATAGGGAAATTATGGTTCAGTGGCAGTAGTGTGTGTCCACTGGCAGTTATGGATCGCCCATCTACGTGCAGAGAGCATTTGTTGAGAAATGGCGGCGGTGTCAAAAATATGTGATGCAGCCAGTCCCACATATTTTTCTATGTGTTGTTATTAATCCATCAGCCAACTGTGGAGAAATTATAACATATGAAGTAATAAAGTAAAACTGAGTGTTAAAAACAGCTACTGTCTGTAGTTTTCATGCTGTATTTTTTTCATCTTTGATGGGTTTTTTGTGCTTTTCTCTTCTAGTGTATGTGTCAATCAAGTATTCAACCAATGCACAGTGTTGTCCACATTAAGCAATACAGTTGAGAGCATGCTCATGTTTGTACAAATCCCCTCTCTGTAGGCAAATACAATCACATAATCATAAGACTGTGTGTTTTGAGAGGGGGTTGATGGTGCTTGTTCTATGGACTTCCTTCTAATAAGGATCTATAGTGTGGCACTCTTTATCTGACCCCAGGGGTTATGACCTTTGTGCTGAGACGAGCCAAAGCCTATTGACCAGCTGTTTCTACCACCATGTGTGCAGATACACACACACACACAGACACAGCACAGTCTGCTTCAATCAGGTTAGCACTAATGGTGAGGGAGCACCCAAACTGCTAACTGTGAATACATCGTAATAATCACCACCACAATATTCCAAAATTAGCACAATTCAACATCAGACTGTGAACTTGGCAGCTGGCAAGTTAATGTCCCATTTGAACGTGTTGGAGAACTGTGTTGTAATACATAACTTTACCAGGGAAGTCCTGTAAAAATTCAGGTATGCAAAGCTAATGCACAACAGCCACATATGAATTTCTGTTTTGTCTGCAAGAGCACTGGGGCTAAAAAGTCAAATTCATATTGACTTTTTGTAACCTGGAGACTAAAGCCATGAGGAAGTATTATTTTTAAGTTTTCATCATCAACATTCTGTGCACACTGCAAATTCAAGATGTTTTTTTTTTTTCATTGTTTACTTTGTTCACTTTTTTTTTTTTGCCTTTCCTGTTACATGATAACATCTCATGAAAGCCTCAGCCATGAGCACGGCAGCAGTTTAGCTCAAGGCTGTTTGACATCTTCACACGTATCTCATCACCAAATTTGCTCAGCAGCAACTATACACTGCCCAAACAATTTGTGAGGATTAAAATACACAACGTTGGGCTCTGTGGAAAGTACGGTTTTGTAATACCACAAGTTTCCCTATACTCATCAAAAGCACAGAGTCAGGTTAAAAAAAATCTAGCAGATCCTGATAGCTTAATCAATACAATCACTCAGGCAGTCTAAATTAGATGTATCAGTGTGCAAATTGAAATCAAATGTAATCTACAGAAACAAGAATCAAATGTAATAAAATATATATATGTCAATTTTGGCCTAATTTTTGTCTTATTACAAGTTGGTTTCTTTAGTAAGTTTAGTAAATCGTCCACTCTTCTCTCACCCCAAATGGTCACGGCAGATGCCCGCCCCTCCCTGAGCCTGCTTCTTCCTGTTAAAAGGGAGTTTTTTTCTTCCCACTGTCACGAAAGTGCTTGCTCATAGGGGATCATATGATTGTTGGGCTTTTCTCTGTATGTATTATTGTAGGGTCTAATTTACAATATAAAGCGCCTTGAGGTGACTGATGTTGTGATTTCACGTTGTATAAATAAAATTGAATTGAATTGAATATGAACTGGATGTGGTACAGGATCCTCCATTCACAGAGCAACAGCTCAATCTGCTCTGCTCTTTGCTCTGACAGCTTTCTCATTTGCCAGTGTTAATTGAAAGTCAATTTGGAACAGATGGCAGCGTTAAAAGATGCCCCATAATCCTCTCAGCAAAAGGGGTTAGGGAAGTGGGGGTAGGGAAGTATGCCTCTGGGTGATAGCACTACAATGTTATGACAGTAAAATCTTTCTCATAATGCTATAGCTTTGCTTTTCAACAGAGCACACAGTAGCATTTCAAAGTGAAATTGGTTCTCATTCACATGGTGGGTCAAACCTTTTATTTGTCACAAGCATGAGAGCAACCAAAGCTGATATTGATTTGAGTTTTAAAATATCATCTCATTACTTGAAGTTTCCTGCAAATTTCTCTATTTTCATGCTGTAAAAAAATATAAACAAACTCACTACTGAAAACTTCAATGAACATTCAAAGAAACTATATACAATGGGATACATACATTTCACGTTCTTAGAAACAACTAGCTCCCTTCGGTGAAGTGATTTACGACACCTGACTGCCTCATTAAAGGTCACTACTCGCTGTGT
Source organism: Perissodus microlepis (assembly GCF_051167445.1). Taxonomy (NCBI): domain Eukaryota; kingdom Metazoa; phylum Chordata; class Actinopteri; order Cichliformes; family Cichlidae; genus Perissodus; species Perissodus microlepis. The sequence continues at coordinate 44,998,473 of NC_140463.1, read as the reverse complement.
ATTTTCAATTTAATTTAGCTATATAGTGTCAAATCACAATAAGAGTTAGGGGCGCTTTATATTGTAAGGTAAATACCCTATAATAATAAAGAGAAAACAGAGAAAACCACAAAAATCAGATGGGCCCCTTATGAGCAACCACTTTGGCTACAGTGGGAAGAAAAAAATTCTTTTGAACAGGAAGAAACCTCTGGCAGAGCCAGGGTCTTGGAGAGGCAGCCATCTGCCATGACTGTCTGGGGCTGATGAGAGAGAGACAGGGCAAAGACTAGTCCCCATTATTATTGCTGTCACCTGTAGTAACCTTCGCACCTACAGCATAAAGTGGCAAGTATTTTAAGGAGAATATTCTAGAAGATTGACATATGTCATTGTGGTATTTTTCAGGGCCTAACATTTTATTAATTGTGCAAAACCTAGATATTCAAATAAAATAGTGTAGAGAGTATAGCAGTCTTTATAAAGACTTTTGTGGGTTTTCAAGAAATTACAGCTTTTCTGGGGTTCTGTTTACGCTTTTTAAAGATAAGTCAGTTGACCATCTTTCAGATAAAGTATATAGAATAATTGAAAAATTTGTGCTTACCTCGCGAACTTGCTAACAATGCTAATATTGAGTCGTGATATTTTGTAATTTGAGGTAAGCTATGTCGTTAAATTGTATAAGAAAAGGTCCCCCGTTTATGTCATTATTAGGTAGCACTTTATCAGTTGTACAGTAAACCACTTTATACATTTTATAGTACCTAATGCTATTCAAAATAGCTCATATTAATAAGCTAAAGTAAGTTTTGTTGCTAGCAACACTAACAACACAACAGTAGTAGTAGTTTTTCTTTGTAAATAAATACTAGTAACAGTTAATCCTCAAGTAACAACTAGTTTGGGTTGTGCAGCCCTTTTAGTTTAATGATTTATACTTAATGTCTTAATTTAACTGTGTGATTTAGCCACTTAGCTATTGCTGTTGAGAGTAGCATGTGAAAAAATAAACAAAATTAATTTCAGTCAAATCTGTAAACACAATGAGCATAGGGACTTGACTTCATTAGGTTTGAGAAATTCACACCATGTTCTGAAAAAATGAATGCTGAAACTAAACTAAAATATATTATTAAAAAACATGGAAAATACAAAACTAATAGTTTAATGATCATTTTCCATATACTGTAAACAACAATAAGCAAAGAATATAAGAAAGAATTTTAACTAGCTCAGTCAGCTCAGCATCAAATGCATCTGGTAGTTAGTGAAAACTAATTTTTATATAAAAACTAGTTCCTGTGCTGCAACCAGATTATCTGTGCTTTATGAGCACTTGTATAACACACATGGTAAGAGATGGTATAACTGGGTCAAGTAAGTATTAGCTTGGTTACAAATAGCTAGTTCTACTAGCTCCTGATCCACCAATACAACTACAAACAGTAATGGAAAATGAAGAAAAAAGAAACACGAGTCATTATATTTTATTACCAGTATGCATTTATGTAGAGTAAAATACTTTATATTTTTATTTTGAGTACTAATGTCACTAATAACTGTATTATTAAAGGACTGTTATCAGTTGCACAATGCAGTTAGTCAGTTATTGTTCAGTAAGTATCAGTAAGAGCATATTGATACTGTCTGTATCGAGTGTATTTTTCTTTTATAGGGCTTATTTCAGACAGAGAATTTATTTATGTGTTATCCATATAATCGGATTGAATTTATGAAACATATTCCTCATTATTATAAAAATCTAATCACATGTTAGGATTCAGTGCTGACTGTAGAAACTATAGCTCACATGTGCCACAAACGGCAAGTTAATTCTCACCTCCTGTGAGGGTGACACACTTCTTACAATGCTAATCCATTTACAGAATGTAAATGCTCATGGAGAGACCAATCACAGCTTGATGCATTATTCAAAGAGACCAATCAGCATAATTAGATGACCGATGTGACTTAAATTCTTTTTTCTCATCTCCAGACATGTTTACCACTGTCTGTGCTCTTTCTGACCACTAATTGCATAAATGCATTTGTATGTGCTTTGACAACAACTCCTCTAACTGTGACTAGTGTGGTTGAGTGATGTTTTGTTTCCTGTGCTCAAACTTGCACAATGCTCCTGCTAGCACTCAGCCTGCACACTGTATCTCTCCTCAGGCCATTCACAGAGATATTAATAAAAACAAATTCATCATCTTCTCTCGATTTGTCATTGTTTTACCTGCAGTGCTGACTGCAGTCTTTTCAGCTTTCCTATTCTGGTCTTTATTGCATCCTACTGTAATCATGCCTCAGCTTGCAAATATGTATCAACAGCTCTAGCATTAAAATGCTGATTTTAAATTAATGTAAAATAGATGGGCTTTGTTTTGCCAAATATATGTTTGCCATGGGGACCTTTGTTGCTTATGTCTTGTTTGATAAAGAGCTGTGAGACTGAAAAGAAAATGTGATAATAATACTGATGCAGATGAAACTCCTGTAGTTCACCTAAACTAGCTGAGTGGAGGCTTAACAACTTTCCTGACTGGTGCAATGCATGAATCCTTATATGTCTACTTATCTCACAAATACCATTGCAGCTCCCTAACTTAAACCACACAGAGTATTTTCAGCAGTGAGAATGCTTTTGATGCAGACTTCCTCTATTTGGTGGTACATGTGAGACAGGGCAATTGTAGACCACGTCATAACTTTACTCTCCAAATATCATCGTGGGTTAATTTGTAAATATGGATTTCTGTCAGTGAGCCAAGCAGCAGCAGCAAATAGCACTTCAGTAGGTCTCTGACTGTTTGCTGTCTGAGGATACTTTTGTAATGACGACATTCATGTTAAAGGTCAGCCTGGTTTCTGCTGTAGGAAAACTCATCAGTACATAATCTAAAGAGCTGTTTACAATGTTGACAGTTATGACTTGACCAGAGAGCTCACTCAGTGAGTCATTCAATGCAGATCAATGTGTCTGACATTGATGTGTCTGGGCCTCTTCCTGTGATCACATGGAGCCCCTTAACTTAAGGTGCTTAAAGCAGTGGTAAAATGTAATTGATTATTACATTATGATCATCAACAGTAGACTAGTTTGTGTTGTAAAACAGCACAATTTGGCACACAAGCAAATGCTAATTGATAAGCTGATGATTGTGGACTTTGTAGATAATGATCTTCGATGATATCTAAGCTGCAGATGTTAAACACAGCACGTTTTGCAGGGAGAGTAACTGTGAAAGCAAAGGCACAATTAAAGGCCTTCTATGTGTGCTAATGGTTTTGGATACTTTGAGATATGTGCTGGCTGAGAGTGATGTGACGCTAAGATAACAATGTGTAAATGTGTCTTGTGCTGAAGGGTTTTTCTTGGGCCACTGATGATAAAGGCGAACAAAGTCTTCCTGTCATGTGGTTGGCTGCATGTCAGTGAATGAACGAGTAAGACAGAGAATGGCCCTGTTCACGTAAGGAAAGCACACATACATTGCTGGTTTTAATTACGTCAGAGGCAAATGGGTGTGAAAGCAATGAAAATGTGGATTACAGCACGGGGTCACAGTCTTTCCACAGAGAGCCTGTTATCAGCACAGCGCAGGCATGAATGTGCTCTCAATGCAAATGCCCTGGCCTCACAGACCTCAGTCAACCTGTCTGCTGTTTGCAAATGATGAAACTGATAGTCAGTTCAACAGGTTTACAGTTTCAGCCATACACAACTCTTTCACTTTCTTTTTCATGCTCTGTTTGATCAGATCGAGTTTAACAACAAATTATTGAAAATGCAAATTTACAGTAAATTTACCCATAATTTCATACAAAGTAAAAGATTTGGTACAAACCATCTTGTTTTTAGATTATTTTATGTTATTATTGTGTTACTATACTAACTTTCGCAATCGTGCAACAGTTACTAACAAAACAATTATTGTGTGTTTTTTTGTTACTCATGTTACGAAAGTTCTTTGGTTATCAGAAAGATGACAAGATGTGCCTTTTCCTGCAAACTCACACTACAGTCACCTAACTCTAGTTCATGTGAAGGAAGGAGGTAAATAATAGAACTCTACAACTTTTACTATGAGAGGCTCTTTAATGTTTATTGCATGAAAAAACAAGAACGTGATAGACAGGCCCAGGTCACATATAATTACCCACTGGTGCTAACACTTAGCACCTGCATGATAGCATGCAGCATGTTAACACAAAGCTAGTAGCAAAGAACACTCCATGCAGACACCAACCAAGCCAAGCTTAATGAGGAATGATGAACACTCATTATCAACTTTCATGTCAGCTTTGTGATAATACTTCAAAAGTGAAGGTAGGACAAATAACCTAGCATGTCTTTGGTAAAACAGAAGCACCCAGGAGAAACCCATGTGGGCACAGGGAGAACATACATCGCCATACAGAAAGGCCCCAGCTGACTTGAGAATTCAAGCCCAGAACCTTCATGCTGTTTGCATTTTTGCAATACGTCATAATGTTTAACCATTTTATACTTAAGGTCCCTGAAGTATTTACAGCACATATTTGTAGCACGGTGACTCAGTCAGACAGTCATAGCTTTCAATCTCTTCTCTTCAGGAGTGAGTCTACTTTGCTCCCAAAATGGTTTATATAGTTAATGATTTTGTGGTATCTTTTCATGGTTATTTATGTGGGTCTCTCACAAACACGATGGAGTAGCCAAAAAGTCAACAAACTGTGGAAGGTTTAGTCCTGAAATAAATCTGAAACCCAAGCTGTAAGTCTCAGTAGCTATGTTTACAGTAATGTTTCCTAACCACTTAGATTTTAGTTTGCCTCCTTAACATACCTGTAGTACAGATGCAAATATGACATCTGTATGTTAAATATGGGCCAAAAGCTTGCTGAATCACATCCAACCTGCTAAAGTTCACTGGTTAACAGGTAAAAAATAAATTGCCATGGGTCTGAATACATGGGCACATTTAAGCAGCTTACTTGGCCAAATAAAAGACAGAGAGGCAGCACAATATCTGACAGAATTACATCAGCGTTTTATACTCTGACCCTCAGGCCTTGAGTCAGGGAGACACAAAAGAGGACACAAGAGTAAGTCAGCTCTGCCACTGTGTTGCTGTGTTGACTCATCAGACATAGTACTAAAAATATAATTCAAATAGGAATGGAATTTTTGACTAGTGTCTGATTTTGGAATTTTCCTTCATGACCGTAAACATATTTTTAACATAAACTGATGCAGGAACGGTCCTCTTTGAGTGCTTCACTTGATGTTTAAGCAAAACCTACTGCCATTTACAGTCAGAAGTAACCATTTACCTTTTGTTTCCTCTAAATCGAACTGCTGTTAAAAATAGCCCTGACCAGTTGCAGTTTTTCCTCCTGTTGAAATTATATTTCCTGAAAACAGCAGTGCTCAGGTGTTTCATGACGTCATGGATCTCTGAGCCATTGTTAAAAATCAAAGCGTATGACACCTGTAAAAATCAAATGATAAAAAACAGATCAAATAAAGGCTTCCTGCATGTCAGTAAATATCCTCACATTCGTTTATTGAACTCACTGTTTGACATTTCAAGAAAACAAAGAATGCAGTCAGGGCTTGGGACATTATTTAGTTTATTATTTAGTTTAGTTCTTAAAAAAGAGTGATGAGAATATGATGCAGTTCAACTGAATTTAATTCACAGTAAGTGCTCCAGATCATAAACCTGCTTGTTGTGAGAGAGTGAAAAGTCATGGTACTGATGCTGACTTTTGGTCTGACTGGACTTCTCTGTCTCTCTGTCTTCATAACTCAGCATCCAACAGGAAAAGCAAGAATTCAAAACAAAGACACTAAGTTTTAAAGGAATGTGTGGCATCTCTGTAATGAGAAGGGGTGTGGTCTAATGACATCAACACCCTATATCAGGTGTGCATAATTATTAGGCAAATTCCTTTCCTTTGGCAAAATGGGTCAAAAGAAGGACTTGACAGGCTCAGAAAAGTCAAAAATAGTGAGATATCTTGCAGAGGGATGCAGCAGTCTCAAAATTGCAAAGCTTCTGAAGCGTGATCATCGAACAATCAAGCGTTTCATTCAAAATAGTCAACAGGGTCGCAAGAAGCGTGTGGAAAAACCAAGGCGCCAAATAACTGCCCATGAACTGAGAAAAGTCAAGCGTGCAGCTGCCAAGATGCCACTTGCCACCAGTTTGGCCATATTTCAGAGCTGCAACATCACTGGAGTGCCCAAAAGCACAAGGTGTGCAATACTCAGAGACATGGCCAAGGTAAGAAAGGCTGAAAGACGACCACCACTGAACAAGACACACAAGCTGAAAGGTCAAAACTGGGCCAAGAAATATCTCAAGACTGATTTTTCTAAGGTTTTATGGACTGATGAAATGAGAGTGAGTCTTGATGGGCCAGATGGATGGGCCCGTGGCTGGATTGGTAAAGGGCAGAGAGCTCCAGTCCGACTCAGATGCCAGCAAGGTGGAGGTGGAGTACTGGTTTGGGCTGGTATCATCAAAGATGAGCTTGTGGGGCCTTTTCGGGTTGAGGATGGAGTCAAGCTCAACTCCCAGTCCTACTGCCAGTTTCTGGAAGACACCTTCTTCAAGCAGTGGTACAGGAAGAAGTCTGCATCCTTCAAGAAAAACATGATTTTCATGCAGGACAATGCTCCATCACACGCGTCCAAGTACTCCACAGCGTGGCTGGCAAGAAAGGGTATAAAAGAAGAAAAACTAATGACATGGCCACCTTGTTCACCTGATCTGAACCCCATTGAGAACCTGTGGTCCATCATCAAATGTGAGATTTACAAGGAGGGAAAACAGTACACCTCTCTGAACAGTGTCTGGGAGGCTGTGGTTGCTGCTGCACGCAATGTTGATGGTGAACAGATCAAAACACTGACAGAATCCATGGATGGCAGGCTTTTGAGTGTCCTTGCAAAGAAAGGTGGCTATATTGGTCGCTGATTTGTTTTTGTTTTGTTTTTGAATGTCAGAAATGTATATTTGTGAATGTGGAGATGTTATAGTGGTTTCACTGGTAAAAATAAATAATTGACATGGGTATATATTTGTTTTTTGTTAAGTTGCCTAATAATTATGCACAGTAATAGTCACCTGCACACACAGATATCCCCCTAAAATAACTAAAACTAAAAACAAACTAAAAACTACTTCCAAAAACATTCAGCTTTGATATTAATGAGTTTTTTGGGTTCATTGAGAACATGGTTTGTTGTTCAATAATAAAATTATTCCTCAAAAATACAACTTGCCTAATAATTCTGCACTCCCTGTATAACTATAGAGGCTCTCTTAGCAGCCATTTCCAGTATAAAGAAACGTCCCATGTTTTTCACTGCTCTGGTTTAAAAGCCCACTTCACACATCTCTCTGCATTCTATGCACTCCTTTCAGACTATTCATTTCATTTCCGGTCACTACAATTCGTATGAGTGAGGTGTGAGGGTAGGGTTGGAGGGTTGGAGGTGATGGGACAGGCGGGACGAGACTTCTGTTGATCTTATTAAAGTGAGATTGGCTTTTCTGGATAATTATTATGTCATAATATTTTGGCTATAATATACAATATCAGAATCATGTGTGCCATGGGGATTTATCATTGGAAGAAGGCTGAGAGAAGACTACTCTCCAACTTCACAAGCTCTTGCTGTAGGGTTAAATATTGTGGAAACCCGATGAATTTCTACAACTGCAAAGTCAAAGACGTTACGGAGTTGACGAAAAGACACAAAATTATAATATTACAGTTATACTGAGTGTATAAAGCAAAGTCAGTCAGTTTGCAGTGGTTAGAAATCAAAAGTCCTCGCAGCTGTGCGCACGTTGAAATACAAAACAGATTTCAACCCTTAAAATGCAAATAATTTATCCATATACCCCAGCTGGTAAAAGGTTGAATTTAGTAAAATGGTTAATAGGAACTGTGTACATTTACCCCTGGAGGGTCATTAATGCATGCTGTTGTTTATTAGCCCAATTTTTGCTGATTCCTGGAGCACACTGACATTGGAGCAGCAGAAACAGAAACAGAAATGACCTAACAGATCACATCTAAGTAAAGTTGGTTAACTTTGTGTTAACACAGGTCTGGCACAGAGGACTTTAGCAGTTCAACAGTTCTGGGTCTAATTAGTCGTACATGCCCTAAATGTTTCAGCTGGTGAAAAGTCTGCACTGAAGGCCAGTTCAGCACCCAAAATTGTCTACAATGGAGCTATACTGTTGTAGTAGCTGTAGTATGTAGATAACACTGTGTTGCTGAAATGTGGCCTTCCCAGAAAAATGCACATTCAGGATGCGAGCATATGTTACTCCAATACTTGTATACGCCTTTCAGCACTGATGGTACATTTTCAGATGTACACGCTTCTGGTTCCTTGGCGCAAGGTTTTGAGCTGAGCAGTGACAACAAGCCAGATGGTCCTTCTGGTCTCCTCTGGAGGATGTAGCATCCATGTTTTTAAAAAAGACATTTCAATTTGTCTGACCACAGGACAGTTTTACATTTCGCCTCAGTCCATTTTAAAGGAGCTTTGGTCCAAATTTCAACAACAGAATCATGTTTGTTTTTTAGTACTGCATGAGAGGCCCAACGATCGCCCTTCATCCCAGAGATTTTTCCAGATTCTTGGAATCTTCTAATAATGTTATGTATTGTAGATAATGAAATCTTTACAATTTTATGATGAGGAATGTTATTCTGAAACTTTCCACAGTTTGCAGATGCACTTTTTTGTAGTTCAGTGAACCACCGCCAGTCTTTACTTTTGAAAAACGCTGGTTCTCTAAGATGGTCTTTTTATATTTGTAGTACCATTTAATTTTACAGCATTTACAGCCTAGTTTCAGTATAGTATCACTTTAGTTAACAACCAGACTCTGCACTCACAGTCGATTAATACGTGTGTGTGTTGAGTTCATTAGACCACTTGTGTCTCTTTGGCTTTATACATCATGCTATCTTATACAGTTATTGTTTGCACATTGGTAATTGTGGTTACATTCCTTTATCAGTGCATTAAACACGTGGTTTTAACACTGCATATCAATGCATATCAGATGCTTTAAGCCACATCATGATAAAGCATCTTAAACGTTCAATTTGTTGTGCAGGTGGCCCAATGTGTAGGCTTATTAGTTATATAGAATTAATGGCCTCTTGCAGTATTTTTTTTTCAAAGTAAACAGATTTTCTGCTGTCCTTCTAACTTTGTAACCTCTGTTTTGTGGACACAGTGTGCATTTCTTTTCCCTATCACAGCTGTCTAGTCCTTGAGCTCTGGCAAAAACTATAAACAGTTAGCTCCATAAATATGTATAATCTTGGTTCTGTACATTAGCACAATATTAGCACAATATGTATTATAAATGAAACAACTCAAATGCAGTTGAAGTGCAGACTTTTGGCTTTAATTCAGTGGGTTTGAACAAACACATGAAAATGTGATGAACTAATGCTTTTTTAACCCAATCACTTCATTTCAGATGTAACTGGACAAATAAATAACTAAAAATAAAATGTTCATTTCTAATACTTTGCTGGCAATCTGATGTCTTGAACTCATGGACATCACCAGCATCACCATTGTGAAAGGGTTTCTCTTTACCATGGAAATGATTCTGCGATCATCCACCACTGTTGTCGTCCATGTAAGTCCAGGTCATTTTGTGTTGCTGAGTACAACAATGCACTTTCTTTCTTTCTCAGGATGTACCAAACTGGAGATTTTGCCACTCCTAATATTGTAGCAGTTTCTCAGATGTTTTTTTTCTTCTGTTTTCGCAGCTTAAGAATGGCTCACCTGGATGAAGAGCTCCTTTGACCGTATGTTGTCTGTTCAAAGCAAAACCTTCCAAATGATAGCACCACACATCAAATCAACTCCATTTCTTTTATTTGCTTAATTAATAATGACATAATGAAGGAATTGCCCACACCTGTCCATTGAATAGCCTTTTAGTTCCTTTAAAAAAAAACAGTGGCCCCTGTTACGGAGCTGAAAGGCCTAAACGCTTCATCCAGTTTGAATGTGGATACCCTCAAATGAAAGCTCAGAGTCTACACATTATGTCGGTGGAATACATGTATGTGTCAGTAAACAGGTTAAAAAAAAAGAAGCTTGTGTCAGTGTCTAAATATATATGGAGATGCAGTGTTCAGATAAACAATTCACTTGCCTTAAGGTGACTGTTGTTGTGATCTAGTGGTTTATAAATAAAAATGAATTCAATAAATATCATGTGTCTGTGTTTGATTATTATTAATGCAGTAAAAGTATATGATTAGACAAATGCAAATCAAAACATAATATGATTTGTTTTTCCAAAAGAAGGCAAGAACCTCAGCAAACACAGTAAACTCCCCCATAATACACTTTCCCTCTCCTCCTATATGTCCTAAATCCAGAGCCACATCCTCCTCCACCCTGGACATCTAATCCCCATAAGCCTGCATAATGCCCTGGCCAGGGTGAGCGAGTAGAGGAAGTGAAGAAAGGCAAGTTCAAGTTTAATGACTTGCAAGTGGATTACAGGTTGGCTAGGGTTAAAAAATGGCTCTGCGCGGCCTTGAGCGCAGCCTGAGGACCAAAATCAGCTGACACAGAAAAGAAAGGTTCACAAATCAGGACATATGTAAGTCAGGTTAAGGGCAGGGACATGTATGACCTCTGTACTGTGTACCTGAAGTTGCAGAGTGTTCCTCTGCCACTAGAGGGAAGCAGAGCCTTTCATTTTCTTCAGTCGTAGCTGGAAAAAGTGTGTTACTTGGCCTATGCTTCCTGGTGGGCTGATACAGCAATGACCTGACCTAAAGTATCACAGAGGTGAATTAAGATGCCTCTCGTCAGAGGATTAACTAAAAGCTGGTCTGAAGCGTTTCCATGCAGCATCTTTGCAGCTCCATGTCCTTCTGTTATTGTTGCAGCAATTGTTGTTGTGATGTCTGAGTGACTGGGTGTAAACACAATGCAGGTCAGCGATAGTGAGGAGTGTAACTGCTTCACAACCTTTTCAGCATTTGTGTAGATCGTGATTTGCTTTTTGCATTGTTTTAAACTCCCACTCAGGTTCAAAACAGGCCCACTCTGAAACCACTCACATGTTTGAAAATGTGTTTGTGAGCAGACAACAAGCTTGCCTACTTGTAAGTCTGTTGCACAAGAACCAAAACCGCAACTCTGACCACTCGCTTGAGATTTTGAACGTGTCCTCTTCCCCCGCTTGTGCCTGGCAGAGGGACTTTTTCCGAGCATCGGTGATACTCTAATAAAGCTACACTCAGCAACGCGATTGAAAGCCTTATACATGGAAAATGTCACCGATTGGTTCTGAGCTTCAGATGATTTAATCACATCAAAGCACTTCAAGCTCATAGACTTGCTGTCTAATGACATCAGGTGACACAGGAGAATCTTACATAATCACAATAGCACAAACCCACTCTAACATCTTGAGCCCAAACCTCAAGTGAGCAGCTGAAATTCAGAGAAGAGCTCTTGAACATCCTGCAAGAAGACTGAAAAACTATTTCTGAAGCCTGTTTAAAGAAACTGCAACCTTTCCTAGGACAGCTTAGGCTGTGACTATTTTTTTTTGTTTGTTTATTGTGATTTACGTTTCTGTTTCCTTTTTCCCATTTTCCTAGCGTCATATACAGAAATGAGGGATTGCCCAAAACGTGTGCACAGTACTGTAGTTAGACAAGGAGTCTGGCTGACAACACTGAAGGCTTTCCCTCATACAGGCCTGCACACTCTTCATTTTCCCAGCATACAAATACATGAACTGACTTTGTTTCACATGTGCATTTCCTATTGCTTTAAACATCTTCTATTTTACACTAAATATTTTTCCATGTTTCTAAACTCACGGGCATTTCATGAAATAAATATAGTGTAAAATCAGGTATGCATAAAAAGAATGGGTATGGTTTTGCAGAGGCATCGTAAATGGATTGATTCTTATATGGTGCTTTTCTACTCCCCCGGAGTACTCAAAGCGCTGTATACAACATGCCTCATTCACCTATTCACACCCACTCATACAAGCACTTCCTTCTATACTTAAGTGCAATCTAAACATTCACACACATTCACTCTCCGATGGACGGATTGAAAAGCAACTTGGGGTTAGTATCTTGCCCAAGGATACTTGGCATGCAGACTGGGAAAGCCAAGGATCGAACCACCAACCTTCCAGTCAGTAGCTGATCTGCTCTACCACCTGAGGCACAGCCACCCCAATAACCCCATCTGCCCTAATACAGATGCCATCATGTAAGAAGCGATCCTATACAAATGTCTGTGTGGAAAGTATGTTACGACTTGCTAAATTAAGTCGTAACAAGCACCTCCGTCTTAACTCTGTCATTTCCTGTCCATTCCAACAACTCTCCATCCACTGCAGATATATTTCTAAAGGTCATGTTTCTCTGCACACATACGGAAATGTGAATCTGCCGTTGCCGTCCTTGTTTTTGGTTTTGATTTTTCTTACCCTTTGTAAGAGCCTTGAGAAAATGCCCCAAGGTTTTCAGGAAATGCATTTCGGGAACTGAAATGTGCTTCAGTTAAAGCTCGATGATTATGTTATACTTGGCTATACTTGCACAATTCATTTTGAGAATGTTTGGTAATCCCTAAATGTTTAGAATTCATGCAAAGAATGCATGTAAAGCCGAAACTGCACTGTAATTACATTTTGTTGTTTCCAATATTTGGGATTGTTAAACTGTTTCGTGACTTTTTGTTTGCTGTATAGACTCAGTTTTACAGTATAATGCTGTAAAATTTATAAAATGTTACTGCTACCACTCTTACATCCGATTTGGTGGGGGGTTTACACCAGCATTGTAAGCTGTTATTGTCCATTTTTGTCCTTTGTAACTCAAATTCAGCACAACATATTTGTATTTATGTGCTCTACAAGTTATGTTGAGACTGTGTTAAGCTTTACTGCTAAAAAACATCATCTTAATAAAACATTTTGAAAAGCATGCACCTGGATTTAATCACACATCTTCTTTATCCATAATTCATGGTTTCTGTAGCTCTGACAATGCCACTGCATGATAGGTTAATCAAGCAAATAGTAAACATGGGAAGTGGACATAGCTGTGGTTAGAGTGAAGCACAGCTATGTCCCTTTTGTTTTCTTACTTTTGTAAAATTGGGCCCCAACAATAAGGCAAGTTTCTACAGGTAAGGTAGGGCTCACGGAAGTATTTCATACAGCTGGTGTTTCAGACTGTGCCAATCTACAATTCCTACATGCACATCCCCTGTAAGGTCATATACTGCATTTGTGTGCATTTATCGGAGATATTTTCTGTAATTTGTTTAATTCTGTATGAAGTTTAAAAATTATTACATGTGGTAATAATTGTGCCAGCTGAGATATAAACCTTGCTGTGCCATCATTTTGGTTTAACTTCACTGTCAATCCATTTTCACTGGTTGATGTTTGTTGCCACAAGATAATCCTGAATCATATTTTAACCTTCTGTCATTGCATTTACTCTGGTTTGCAGCTGTCTGTGCTTCTGTGTGGCTGGACCTGAGTTATTATTATTACTACAGCTAATGTTTACTACTTCTGTTACACCATGTATTAGGTGTAAAAATCTTCTAAATGTATGCAATTCCATATAAACAACGCTTTACAACCATGTTCAAGAAGATAAACCAATTTATTCATCTGTTACAAAACAAGTGGAATTTCAGCAGTGTTATGCAGCTGTTGGTGCTTTTGTCTCCACCCCAGGGTGCGGTCTCTACTTCTTGCTCTTGGTTTCCACACCACGGAAGCAGCAGGTCAGAGCAGCTACCAACGTCATAAACTCCGCAAAGTCCACCACGCCATTTCCATCAAAATCAAGAGCTTTGATCAGGTCATCCGCTGCTTTTTTGTCCTTTGCTCCCTGTGAAGACCAACAGAACACCAGTGCTGTAAGCATTGAATCATATCTGTTATTAACCTCTGTCTCTCTTCCACAGCATGTCTTTTATCCTGTCTTCCTTCTCTCACCCCAACCGGTCGCAGCAGATGGCCGCCCCTCCCTGAGCCTGGTTCTGCCGGAGGTTTCTTCCTGTTAAAAGGGAGTTTTTCCTTCCCACTGTCGCCAAAGTGCTTGCTCATAGGGGGTCATATGATTGTTGGGTTTTTCTCTGTATCTATGAAGCGCCTTGAGGCGACTTTTGTTGTGATTTGGCGCTATATAAATAAAATTGAATTGAATTGAATTGAATTAAGCTACAGTCTGCAAGCTGCCAAACAGGGCCTCACTTTTTAGTCGAATAAAAACAGTTAAAACTAAACAAAATGTTGTTGTTCAAGTTAAACAATCAGTCTGCAAATACCATTAGGCTGACACCTTTTGTTAAATTTTAAACATCACAACTTGTCGGAAACACTTTTAAAAACAGCTAGAAGCATGCAGCTGCAGGATGATATGTCCTTACTGCTTTCATTTTGCAAGTTAACCACCAAAACCAATCACCAACACATGAATTTGTATATTTTGCAGCGTATAGTAAAAACACAGGTATGCCCTTTGGGGTGTACATTACCGAGATCATTTCAGGCATTTCCTTTTCCAGCAACGTCTTGACTTCAGATTTGGACAGACTGTTCGGGTCGCCATCAGTTTTTGCATACTTTTCAAAGGTGTCGAGCATCAGAAACATGGACTTCTGTAGCTGAGTCATGGTTCCTGGCTGATCGGTAGTTATTAAACAGGTAGAGAAAAAGAAATGGAAGGTCGACAGAGCAATACCTGTGCAGGCAGTGACGGAATAGAGGAGATACGGTTCTTTTTATACCTTTAAAAATGGGCTTGGCCACATTGGGAAGACAAAACCTCTAAAGGTGTGGCAGTGTTTGCTAAAGTATGTTGCACATATCAGGTTAAATACTCTGAGAACACAACCTCATTCTCCCAACGCCCAGTATGCACATACTGAAAGGCCATATGCAGCTTTAGTCATTTGCTAGTGGACTGTGTTGAAAATTAAATGAATATTTAATTGTTGATAAACATTGTGCTTTGGATATGAGTTTAACTTTTCTACCACTGCATTTCCTGTGTTTGGCATTTGTCTGTACTTCTGCATAGGGCTGGACTTAAGCCACTAAAACCCATACCATTTTTAACCCTGTGTTTAAAAAAAAATTACACTGTGTAAATATCATTCTAGGTTATGCATTTTTATATTAAATCACAACTATGTGCAGGTAGATAAATCCCTTTATTCAGCTGTTACATAACAAGAGGCATTGCAGAGATAATAGGCAGTTGCTGCTGTTGTTCCCAGGGTGGGGTCACTACGCTCACTTCTTGCAAGGGCGGCCGTGGCAGACGCAGGTAATAGAAGCTACCAGCACCATGAACTCGTTGAAGTCGACCTCACCGTCTCCATTAAAGTCCAGCTCTTTGAACAACTTGTCCAGGTCTTCTTGATTCTGTGCTCCCTGTATAAATCAAAAGATTATGTCACTAGTGCTACATTTTCTAAACTGCCAAAAGTGTTGTTGTCAGTATCATTTTTATTCAAATTGAGCCTTTTTCAAGATCACGTTGTTCCAGTTCGATGACAAACAACCCTGAGATGTATTTGATTGTCTTTACTTTTCAAAAAAATTGAAACACCGTATAAAAACATCAAAAAGCAAACAGCTGACTGTTTTACCAACCAAAACCGAGCACAGCCAGCTCTAGAGCTCACGATGCACATTTTTTGTAATCATTCAGTGTCTTTATTGTACTTGAACTCCTACCATGAGTCAGGATGTTTTCTAACTTCATGATAAACTCTTGCATACAGTATATTTAGTTGATAAATATACTTAAATACATAATGTTATGTAAATTTAAGCCTATGTGCCTGATCCTCGCTGAGCAGATATCAGCACTGTACCCAGCGGTGACATGTACATGGCCCAGCACATGCGTGCAAGGAATGAACAGTACCTTGAGCAGTCCAGGCAGCTCGTTTTCCAGCAGAGCTTTGACCTCGGCTTTTGTTAGGCTGTCCGGCTTTCCCTCCTTTCCTGCATATGTATCAAAGACCTTCATCATGCAAGCCACGGACGTCTCCAGCTGTGTCATGATTGCTGTCTGACAGGTGGTTATTCAGGTAGAGAGGAAAAATTGGAGGTGGACAGAGCAGTAGCTGTACAGGGAATGAAGGATTAGAGAGGGGATTCTTTTTATACCTTTAAAAAAAATAGGTTTGGCACCACTGATAAGTCTAGCTTCTATTGCTGAGGTAGTGCTTCCTCAAATGTTTGACTCCAACTTAGTAAACACAACCTTGGACCTGCATCACCCAATATTCGCATCACCTGAAAGGCCATATGCAGCTTTGGTCATTTACTTGTTGACTTAAGGCGAGGCCTATCTATTAACAGAACAACAAAGGTAATAAATTCTATGATTTAAAGCAGTAACTAAGCGATTGATTTATTATGCAAGCTGAGCTGCAAAGTCTGTTGTCGTTATCATCCAAAGACGATAATGAAACAAGTTTAAACCTGCTGTCAGTGCAGCATTTACTGTGGTTGGTGGCTGTCTGCGTGTCTATGTAGGGTCGGATTTAAACCACAATAGGAAAGTTACGAAAACTGAGTACACGCGGGCGGTGATCTGTTCTCTCTCATAAATGATGTTGTGGAAATTGTGCTCTCTTACAATATATATATATGCATGAAACATCAAAAGCATTTTTGTGGTCAGATAACATGTCACAACATGCCTCTTGCTTCATTATGTCAAACACAATGAGAAATAAAGTTGCTCATGCAGATTGGATGGCAAAGGAGGAATCAAAGATGATGGCGTTCAGTGGACCGAGTACCCGAGTCATACTTTCGAATTTCACTTTTTATTTAAAAAAAAAAAGCATGTGGATGTGGTGAAAGTGCAAGGGTGCAAGCTTGCAAGTAGAAGAAAACTTCTGAGACTGTAAAAACCTGGCCATTCAGTAGCGGTTAACACGTTTTGGAGGGTACATCATGGCATGCAGGCCAGGTCTAGTATCACACTGTAAGTTTGGTTTGTCCCTCTGTCAGTCTGAACCTGGCTGACTCAACAGGTCAAATATTTGCATTACTTTCGTCCATGAGTCTAGTACATATTAATCACCGCTTTCTGATATTATCACAAACCCAAATGTGTTAATGCAAAGTAATGTGACACTAAAACTGATCTGTCTTGTAGCTGTTGGTATCACTTTCCGAGGCAGAGTTGTTTTAAGAGTGTAAAAAACACTGCAATTTTAATTTTACCTGAAAATTAAACCATTTTCTAAATATTTTCCAGTACAGCACATTTTGCAGCTTTGTCAAATGGTGTAGACTTTTCATATCACAGATTGTATATTGTCAGTACTCAGTGCTTCATGGTGAAAACTAAGCTTGGTCTCATGGCTTCTGTTTCTATTGTGTCACTGGTTTTTTCACTGTGGTGAAAGGCGATAAAACATCTTTACGTGGCTCTCCATTTATAGGTTCTTTCCTCTTGCTTTTTTCTCCTTTTATATGCGTCTGCCATCTAAAGCAGCCAAATCCCTCAGCTTTAACATGATGATTAAATTATTTGTGCGCAGCTGTTTAAATTTGCACCCTGAAAATGCTTTTTATTGTCCACCATGTGTAACTCTGTATGTGAAACAAAAACTTGACAAATATTTTAGGTATTAAACAACAAATCCTGCAAATACATTTGAGTATACTGTATGTATTTCACTATGACACGAAAGAGATGCTAAGAGATAATATCTTTCCTTTGCACAGCAGTTAGTTTTCCATGTATGGTAACCAAACTGGTTTTAACCGTAAGCTGTAAAGCTCTGCTCTATTCATATGTGTTGTTGACAGGCAGTTTGACCTGGAGACATGCTAAACAATGCAAACTCTACAAACATGAAAGTGATTCTTGGAAATTCACTGTCAGGGGTTCCTATGAAAGGCGGTGCCTTGACTTTTGCTGTTTAAAAAAAAAGTTAGAGCGCCTTCCAAGACTCATGTCCCTGGTTATTGTAAAATCATATATGATATTAAAATATTGTCATTATTTTTATAGAAGCTGAAGATGAGCACAATATCTTGAAATAGGAGTAAAAAAGAACAGTGGTATATACAATATATAACATAAAATATGTACAATGTGTGATGTACATTGGCATTTAGCCTTGTGTAAGATATTAACCCTAAGTTTCTCTCCGGTGCGTCTATTGGAGTATCAGTGTATGTAAATGTTAGTTAGTAAGAAGTTGTTATGGTCACTGGGGGGACTCAAATGCGGGACTCCTTGCTCAAAGGAAGAATGGAGGGTTTTTATTTACAAACACCAGGTGAAATGTGTGACAGTGACTCAGTGCTATATACAAGCATGCGGGGATCAGGGCTCCAGGGAATCCACGGGGAAAAACAGGGGAACACTCTCACTCCTCTTCAGTCTCTCTTGGCATCTCACCAGTCATTTACTCCTCTCTCACAGCAGAAACTCAGTAGGGAACAAGGGCAGGTCCAGGGGTACAGGTCAAGCAACGATCTAGCAAAGAGCAGTCTCGCTTCTTCCCTTTAGTAGAGGCCAGTTAATGAGGCGCAGGTGTTGATCATCTCCCAGGTATGTAGGCCAAAGGCGGGAGCCCAAAATGAACTCCGCCCAGGCGACAGAGGGGGAGAGGGAGAAAGAGGGAGAACAAAGCAGAACTTCTCAGGCAGATCTGTCGGACCGTGACAGAAGTAAGTTAGTAAAAATCATAGAATTAAGTGCTAGGGGGAATCTGGCATGTTGTATTAAGTGCTTTGAGTACTCAAAAAGCGCTATTTAAGAATCAGTCCATTTACAATGCATTGCTTCTGTTTATAGCACATGGAGCTGTGTATTGTATTTATGTTATCTTGTACAGTCATATGACTCAGACAAGATTATTGCCTGAGTCATATGAACAAAAGACGGTTCTGGAATGCAGCACTCCCTAAAACGGGGAATGGTAACTGGAATATACCAACTACTGACACATTAGTGGGGGACCACCATTATAAACCAAATGTTTACTTCTAATATAATTACAGTTGTGTTCATAATCACTCATTGTGGACATAACTGCCATCGTTTCAGTTTTAATTATTGCTTTGAACTGTTCTTTTTCAAGTTTTCATAAGTTTGAATTTATTTTGGATTTTCTTTAAGTCACACGGGGTCAAAAGTATAGAAACACAAGTGGAGCTGAAAGTTCTACAGTGTGTTTTAACTTGATAAGACCAAGGCGTATTAACCTCTTGTCACTAAACATGATTGAGTACGACTGGTAGTTTGTCATGCCAGCATTTTTTGATAGCGCTTATCGGTTTGACCAATACTTAGAACAATAGGAAAGTCCAGGGAACTCAGTGAAGATCTAGGAAGGAATTGTGGATTTATGTAAATTGGGAATTGGGAATATCATCAGTTTAAGGAGCTGAAACACTTCTTTGCACACTTTGCACGCTTTGCACGCTTTGAGGTGAAGGGACCAGAGTCAGCAGCAGCAAAAACATCAGACAGCAGCAACAATATGAGGAATATGAGGTGAGGCGCACACTGAGGGCAGAGAACCCCATGAAGGCTGCCGGTCCAGATGGTGTGACGGGAAGGGTTCTAAATGAGTGCGCAGACCAGCTGGCTGGGGTCTTCACTAAGATCTTCAACACTTCACTGTCCCAGTCCTGCATCCCACCATGCCTAAAGTTGGCCACAATTGTCCCACTGCCAAAACGTACCGACTTTAGCAGCCTCAATGACTACCAACCTGTTGCTCTAACACCTGTTATAATGAAGTGCTTCGAGAAACTGGTCCGACGTCACATCATGTCCTGCCTGCCACCCACACTCGACCCACTCCAGTTCGCATACAGAGCTAACAGATCAACTGCCTTCTCTCACCTGGAACAACAGGGGCGTTATGCCGGTGTAACGCCCCTGAAGCTGGTGTTAAGGCTGCTCTTTGTTGCCTTAACACCAGCTCTCCACAAGGCTGGTCCCCTACTGTACACTCTGTACACACATGACTGTGTTAGTACTCATTAAGTTTGCAGATGATACCTGCATCATCTCTGGGGGAGATGAGATGGCATACAGAGGTTCAGAAGCTGTTGGATTGGTGTGCAGACAGCAACCTGAACCTCAATACCACCAAGACAAAAGAAGTGGTAGTCAACTTCAGGAAGTCTGAGCTGCAGCCTGTCAGCATCAACTGGGAGTGTGTGAAAAGGGTGTCCAGTTTCAAGTTCCTGGGTGTGCACATAAACACAGACCTCAAATGGAGCTCAAACACCTCTGCGGTTTTGAAGAAGGCCCAACAGTATCTCTACTTCCTGAGAATCCTCAGAAAAATGAAATTGATCATCTTCTACCGCTGCTCCATTGAAAGTGTGCTGACATACTGCATCTGTGTGTGGTTCTCCAGCTGCACCACGGCACACAAAAAGGCACTTCAGAGGGTCATCAATACGCCCAAAAAAATCACTGGACATCCTCTTCCCTCCTTGAAGGACCTGTACAGCACTCTCTCAAGAGGGCAGGCAGCATCCTACGGGACTGTACATACCCAGGTGCTTAAGCTGCTGCCCTCTGGCAGGAGGTTCAGGCTGCTGAGGTCCCGGACAAATAAACTAAAGGACAGCTTTTACAACAGGGCAATAGCCCTAATCAATGCAAACAGCTGACCTTTTTTTTTTGGGGGGGGGGGGGGGTAACAACAATAACAATAATACTATTTATATTTATAACAAGGTGCAATAATAATTAATGTGCAATAATAACAGTGTGCAATACACATACACTTATTGTTCATTTTATTACTAAGTGAAGTTACTGTGTTGTGTTGTGTTGTGATGTGATGTGTCGTGTTGTGTTGTGTTGTACGTAGTGCCGACGTGGGACAGTTTTCCAATTTCATTGTACTATTGTACTATGTATGACTGTGCAATGACAATAAAGAGTTATCCTAAATGATTATATGTAAGGATGGGACAGTTTAGACCTGCTGTTGCACCAATTCCTTTTTAATTTCATTCAGGCCTTTCTAACCAATTTTAAAATGTTTCCGCCTTTCTTGTTTTTCTTTAATTGCTGGAATTTATAACAGAGTATGTTTTGAAAGATGACCAAGTAGCAAACCTCCAGATTAAGAACCTAGATCACACTATAACATACTGGAGGTGTGAAATTGTAAAGGGTGAGATTGGGCCTGTGGCTCTCTAACCTGACACATCTGAAGCTACAGCCATAGGAAATAACACTTGTTTCACTGTGAATAAAGCTTTTTTTTTCTTTTTGAAAACTTTTTCAGAGAACTTATATTTATAGCAGTGTTGTAATACACTCTCACATACAGAGCTCTCATGGAAAGTGGCGCGTGTGTTTGAAGTATGGGCAGTATGTGCTGCCCATACTTCAAACATAGGCTAGTTCGTTATCACACCTACGATGGGCTACTTTTGCCTTTGTAAACTATAAAAACTGTTAAGAGAGTGTCAAGGTTCAAAGAAACTGGAAATGAATTAACGACTGCACCATAGGTGATACTTCTCTGGGTGCACATCTTCAGTAGGACGAGGTTGATTATAAGGTGCCGGTAAATCAGAATACAACGGCTAGTTTGTTAAATTGTAACAGTAAATGGATAACGCAGCGTGCTTACGTGAAAGTAACGGTAATCTAATTACCGTTTTTGCAATAGTAATCCTTTACTCGTTACTTGAAAAAAGTTACAAGTTACAAGTTACAAGTAACAAGTAACAAGTAACGTGTTACTGCCCATCTCTGGTGCTGACACATATTTGTTTTTATTTTATGAGGCAAAAAGGCTTACAGACCAAAACATTTGAAGGGACTTGACACAAAAAAGGACCGTCTGGTCTCCTACCACTTAATGTATGTGTTTAAACTTTTAAAACTATTGATATTAGTGTTTGGTTTCATGTCCTTTATTAAACTATAATTTCAGACTACATGAATCAAATGCTTTTTGCAAGCTCTGCGCAAAAAGCCACAGACAAGCAGAGTTAACAACTTGGAGCAAGGTGCATCTGTTACTCATTATACTAAGGACTGAGGAAACACCCTTTTATCATCGGCAGCGTCGTCGCTTGGTGTAGTTTTGTGTTTCTTCTAATTAAACACATGAGAAAACATTTACTCAAAGTAGTAACAAAGTTACCAGTAAATGTTGTACAGCAGATAAGTAATGTTCTTGGTGTGTACAGTATTTGTGCAGACATCTGCACAAACCATTCATTCTTGTTTTATTATAGACTGACTTTAAAAAGGGGGTTAATCCAATGCTAGCTTGCTTTTTTATTGTAACTATCCATAAAACATTTTATTCTGTTATCTCATACAGCTCAATTATACTGACAGGCCCTGTAGATCATTTGGTTAAATGATCACTCTGCACCATTTGTGTGTTATGAGCCATCTGTGTGGGCTAATCCAATCGGAACAGTCCATGGGGGGTTATGTATTGGTATCAGACGGTATAAAGTATAAAGTTTACAGGGGAATAATATCCGCAGTGGTCATTGACTCATACCAACTCACGAGACAGCTACAGGCCCTATTCAGTTACAGGCTGTAACTGGCTGCTGGATTTCCTGACAGGAAGAAAGCAGACAGTAAAGGTCTGCAGTAACACTTCTAGCACAATAACACTGAGTACAGGGGCTCTCCAAGGATGTGGGTTGAGGCCCCTCCTCTTCACTCTGCTGACCCACGACTGCACACCATCACTCAACTTCAACCTTTTCATCAAGTTTGCAGATGACGCAACTGTGGTAGGTCACATCAGCCACAACGATAACACCTACTACAGGAGAGAGGTTAACCCTCTGGCAGAGTAGTGCAGCAACAACAACCTGTCCCTGAATGTGGAGAAAACTAAGGAGATCATCATAGACTTCAGGGGAATTCACAACCTGCACACCCCACTAACCATCAGTGGTGCTGCTGTGGAGAGCGTAAGCAGTGCCAAGTTCCTGGGTGTGCACATCTCAGAAGATCTCTCCTGATCAAAAAACACAGCATCACTGGTCAGTAAAGCCCAACAGCGACTCTGCAAACTGAGGAGAGCAAGAGCCTCAACCCCCAGCTGCATCACTGTGTGGTATGGCTCCTGCACTGGGTCCTTCCGGAAAAGTTACAACGGCTAGTGAGAGCAGCAGAGAGGATTGTGGGTACCTCTCTTCCCTCTCTCCAGGACAGCTACTGCATCTGCCTAATCTGGAAAGCCCTCTGTATTACAGGTGACTGCACTCATCCGTCCAACAGCATCTTCAGTTTGCTGCCATCATGAAGGAAACTGAAGAGCCTCCGGGCTAGAACCAGCAGATATCGTCGGCAGTAATGACACCCGGTTACGCCAATCGGAGGTCACTAAAATCAATATTGAATCGGTGTGCAACTTTGCTAAAACAATGTCGGACTCTGTAGTTTTCTCTGGTCCCCTCCCCAATCAGACCAGGAGTGACATGTTTAGCCGCATGTTCTCCTTAAATTGCTGGCTGTCTGAGTGGTGTCCCAGAAACGATGTGGGCTTCATAGATAATTGGCAAACCTTCTGGAGGAAACCTGGTCTTGTTAGGAGAGACGGCATCCATCCCACTTTGGATGGAGCAGCTCTCATTTCTAGAAATATGGACAAATTTATTAAACCCCCCAAAATATGACTATCCAGAGTTGGGACCAGGAAGCAGAGTTGCAGTCTTACACGCCTCTCTGCAGCTTCTCTCCTCCTGCTACCCCCCCAAAAACCCATCTCCATAGAGACTGTGTCAGCTTCCAAAAAGACAAAAAACAAACTAAAAACCAGCAACAAACAACTTAAACATAAACAATTACAAAGAAAGAACAGTACAGTATCCACATCTGAACCAAAGAGTAAAACAGTGAAATGTGGATTATTAAATATTAGGTCTCTCTCCTCCAAGTCTCTGTTAGTACATGACTTAATAATTGATCAACAAATTGATTTACTCTGCCTTACAGAAACCTGGTTGCAGCAGGATGATTATGTTAGTTTAAATGAATCAACACCCCCGAGTCATTCTAACTACCAGAAACCTCGAAGCACAGGCCGAGGGGGCGGTGTGGCAGCAATTTTTCACACCAGCCTATTAATTAATGAAAGACCAAGACAGACTTTTAATTCATTTGAAAGCCTGATGCTTAACATTGTCCACCCCAGCTGTGAAACTCAGAAACCAGTCTTACTTGTTATCATCTATCGTCCACCTGGGCCTTACACAGAGTTTCTGTCTGATTTCTCAGACTTTATATCTAATTTAGTTCTGAGCTCAAATAAAATAATTATTGTGGGTGATTTTAACATCCATGTAGATGCTAAAAATGACAGCCTCAACATGGCATTTAGTCTGTTATTAGACTCAATTGGCTTCTCTCAAAATGTAAAAGAACCCACCCACCACTTTAATCACACTCTAGATCTTGTTTTAACATATGGCATAGAAACTGAACATTTAACAGTGTTTCCTGAAAACCCTCTCCTGTCTGATCATTTCCTGATAACATTTACATTTACAATAATTGATTACACAGCGGTGGAGAGTAGATTTTATCAAAGTAGATGTCTTTCTGAAAGCGCTGTAACTAAGTTTAAGAATATAATCCACCCACTGTTATCATCTTCAATGCCCTGTACCAACACAGAGCAGAGCAGCTATCTGAACGCTACCCCAACAGAGGTCGATTATCTTGTTAATAATTTCACCTCCTCACTACGTACGACTCTGGATACTGTAGCTCCAGTGAAAACTAAGGTCTCTAATCAGAAGTACCTGACTCCGTGGTATAATTCTCAAACACGTACCCTAAAGCAGATGACTCGTAATCTGGAGAGGAAATGGCGTGTCACAAATTTAGAGGATCATCATTTAGCCTGGAGAAATAGTTTGCTGCTTTATAAGAAAGCCCTCCGCAAAGCCAGAACATCTTACTATTCATCACTGATTGAAGAAAATAAGAACAACCCCAGGTTTCTCTTCAGCACTGTAGCCAGGCTGACAAACAGTCAGAGCTCTGTTGAGCCAACCATCCCTTTAACGTTAACTAGTAATGACTTCATGAACTTCTTCACAAATAAAATTTTTATCATTAGAGAAAAAATTACCAGTAATCATCCCACAGATGTAATATTATCTACAGCTACTCTTAGTACCATTGATGTTAAGTTAGGCTCTTTTTCTCCAATTGATCTTTCTGAGTTAACTTCAATAATTACTTCCTCCAAACCATCAACGTGTCTTTTAGACCCCATTCCTACAAAACTGCTCAAAGAAGTCCTGCCATTAATTAATTCTTCGATCTTAAATATGATCAACCTATCTCTAATAATCGGCTATGTACCACAGGCCTTCAAGCTGGCTGTAGTTAAACCTTTACTCAAAAAGCCATCTCTAGACCCAGCAGTCTTAGCTAATTATAGGCCAATCTCCAACCTTCCTTTCATATCAAAAATCCTTGAAAGAGTAGTTGTCAAACAGCTAACAGATCATCTGCAGAGGAATGGTTTATTTGAAGAGTTTCAGTCAGGTTTCAGAGCTCATCACAGCACAGAAACAGCTTTAGTGAAGGTTACAAATGATCTTCTTATGGCCTCTGACAGTGGACTCATCTCTGTGCTTGTCCTGCTAGACCTCAGTGCAGCGTTCGATACTGTTGACCATAATATCCTATTAGAGCGATTAGAACATGCTGTAGGTATTACAGGTACTGCACTGCAGTGGTTTGTATCATATCTATCTAATAGACTCCAATTTGTACATGTAAATGGAGAGTCCTCTTCACACACTGAGGTTAATTATGGAGTTCCACAGGGTTCAGTGCTGGGACCAATTCTGTTTACATTATACATGCTTCCCCTAGGCAGCATCATTAGAAGACATAGCATACACCGTCACTGCTATGCAGATGACACCCAGCTCTATCTGTCCATGAAGCCAGATAACACACACCAATTAGTTAAACTGCAGGAATGTCTTAAAGACATAAAGACCTGGATGGCCGCTAACTTTCTGCTTCTTAATTCAGATAAAACTGAGGTTATTGTACTCGGCCCTGAAAATCTTAGAAATATGGTATCTAACCAGATTCATACTCTGGATGGCATTACCTTGGCCTCCAGTAACGCTGTGAGGAACCTTGGAGTCATTTTTGACCAGGACATGTCCTTCAACGCACATATTAAACAAATATGTAAGACTGCTTTCTTCCATTTGCGCAACATCTCTAAAATTAGAAATATCCTGTCTCAGAGTGACGCTGAAAAACTAGTTCATGCATTTATTACTTCCAGGCTGGACTACTGTAATTCATTATTATCAGGATGTCCAAAAAACTCACTTAAAAGCCTTCAGCTAATCCAAAATGCTGCAGCAAGAGTACTGACAGGGACTAGAAAGAGAAAGCATATTTCTCCTGTTTTGGCTTCCCTTCATTGGCTTCCTGTTAAGTCCAGAATTGAATTCAAAATCCTGCTCCTCACATACAAGGTCTTAAATAATCAGGCCCCATCTTATCTTAATGACCTTGTAGTACCATATCACCCTATTAGAGCACTTCGCTCTCGCTCTGCAGGCCTACTTGTTGTTCCTAGAGTATTTAAAAGTAGAATGGGAGGCAGAGCCTTCAGTTTTCAGGCCCCTCTTCTGTGGAACCAGCTTCCAGTTTGGATTCGGGAGACAGAAACTATCTCTACTTTTAAGATTAGGCTTAAAACTTTCCTTTTTGCTAAAGCATATAGTTAGGGCTGGACCAGGTGACCCTGAATCCTCCCTTAGTTATGCTGCAATAGACGTAGGCTGCTGGGGGATTCCCATGATGCATTGAGTTTTTCCTTTCCAGTCACCTTTCTCACTCACTATGTATTAATAGACCTCTCTGCATTGAATCATATCTGTTATTAACCTCTGTCTCTCTTCCACAGCATGTCTTTTATCCTGTCTTCCTTCTCTCACCCCAACCGGTCGCAGCAGATGGCCGCCCCTCCCTGAGCCTGGTTCTGCCGGAGGTTTCTTCCTGTTAAAAGGGAGTTTTTCCTTCCCACTGTCGCCAAAGTGCTTGCTCATAGGGGGTCATATGATTGTTGGGTTTTTCTCTGTATCTATGAAGCGCCTTGAGGCGACTTTTGTTGTGATTTGGCGCTATATAAATAAAATTGAATTGAATTGAATTGAATATAGAGACAGCTCCGTCCGTCAGGCTGTCAGGATGCTGAATTCACTCCCTGCTGTCATACACATGAACCCCAGACCTGCATTCACCTCGTTCCTCTGAAACCCCCAACCCCCAAACATATAAAACTCTGAACCACCACCATTGCCCTTTCACTGACTGCCCCACCCCCACTTGCACACCCACGCGAACTTGCCCACAATCACTATGATTGTGTTGGACACTGCTGTTTATATAAGATTGTATTGTATTGTATGGTGTTTTACATAAGATTCCTATTTTATTTTTCATCTTTTAATCTTTATATTGTTTGAGTCTACACTTAGGACCATGGGAGCAAATTCTTGTGTATGACTGTACATATGGCCTTTGACAATAGCTGACTTTGACTTCAGTTGTTAGAACATTTAGCAAATAAGCAGACATTATATCCGAGGTTGATTCAGGGTTGAATTTGATGTAATTTAAATACGATGCCCAAAGAGATAGGAGTTAGTCCATCATTAGGCTGAAAAACCCAAAATTATCTGCAAAAACTTTAGAAGTGGCCAAATCAGCAATCTGTTGGGTAGTTAAAAGAATCAACACGCTCACCAGCTCAGCAACTCCAAAAGGCCTCAAAGATCCACAAACAAACAGAATTGGACGTAAATGTCTAGCAGAGCAACTCAAGAGAAGAAACATATCATTTGGGGATGCCCAATGGTTAAAGACTTTGGGCAGACATTGGCTGTTCATTCACCCAAGGATTACACCTATGGTTTAATAGGTGTAATTCTTAAATAGTTTGAATTAAACCTTGAAAGTCTGCACTTCAATTACACATCAAATGCTTCAGTGACAATCGTCATGCCGTCGTTGTCCCAAAGACGGAGCACTGCATGTAAGCATCTCGTGTTTTCTGCAATAGTATATGTTGCAGTTTGAGGTCTGTCAGTCTTTGCTCACCACCAAATGTTACTAGGACAGATCTGCCTCAGATGCTTAGGTAGGTCATCTAAAAACAGGAAACCCGCTGGTTTGATTTTCTTGGGCAAATTTCAATTGTTGTCAAATTGTTCTGAATGCTTGAATAAATGTGTGACTGTAGCTTGTACTGTGGAAGCACTGAGCCAGCAAGAACCAGGATGAAAAAAATGTTTATAGTTATAAACATCACGTATGTAAATGGGCTGCTAAGTCACTTGGAGGTCAGTGTTCAGAGAAAAGGTATTTTAGGAGCTCGTCGCTAACTCATCCGATTCTGCCTTCAATCATGGTGAAAACACTGAAACGTTGGCCTTATAACAAAAATACAGAGAAGATGTACTGAATGATGAGGACACATTTATAATATCAGAGACATGCATTTAATGTCTCAGATTTATTTGAGATGTACAAGTTTTGTGTGGTTGATACGACAAACACGCACATAGCAAACCTTCGCCCGTCACAGGCGTTCTTTCCACTTCCTGTCACTGACCTACTATACAGCGACCCCTGAACACCACACTTTCCATTCAGCATCCTAATCGTAAGCTGTAATCATTACGAAACCTGCGTGTTCAGTGTCGCATTTTTAACCCTCACTGTTGCTGATCGTGTTTTAGCCCGATCAAATTCTGCCTGGTACCATTATCAGTGTTTAACCCTGTGATGTTGGGTGTATCCTATATGATGTCTGCATGATCAGAGTGATTTTCCCCCCTGAAATACCGAAATAAATTGCACAAAACATTTTTAAGCAAGAAATTACACAAAAATCCTGAATGTGAAAGATGCCACAAATTAAAAACTATGCAAATTCATCATTTATTTTATTTTTTTTATTTGTCAGAAGGTTAAATAAACACATAAAAATATTATTATTTTGTGATCTTGGCTTTATGGGACTAACACCCCATCACTGAAATTAATTTTAATTAAGATGTAGTTTATAGAAAAATACATACATATTTACAACCATATATGGGGGTTTTGCAATCATGCAAATATGTAAAATGAAAATATGCTATATACAGGACAGAAAGTACACAAGAAAACTTTGGAGCGGACACTCATTTACTTTCTTTGGGATCCACATGCTCGAAGTAGAAGGATTCATACAGAGGCACTTGACGCTGAAAGAGAAGGACATAAAGAAGAAGCTCATCACTCAGACATCACAGACTGAGGCGCTCCACAGGTCAGTGTTTCCTAAAATGCACAACCTAAAACTCAACAGGCAATCTGAGTTTAACACATAGTTAGGTAGAAACATTATGTCAGTTATATTTTTATGATGTCTCAATGTTGAAGTCACCGTGAATAACTCAGTGAAACTGGATCAACATGTATTTGGACTGCTCAAAAATGATTTTCAGTACTTTTTCCTATTGTCCCACTAAACTAACTAAAACATCACCCTGAAATGATCCCTGTTCTCACCCACTGAGACGAGCCTCTGGAGGAGCTTGTGCTGTCTTTGTCTGCATCTGCCATCTCGGAGTCTACGTGGGGAACCTCGTAGATGACTCGGGCTGCTAGTGCTGAAAACACACACGTCCACAGAGAAATGATTACAAGGATTTAAATTGCATTTTCTTTTTAAAATAATGACCTAATTGGGAGCCGCATTTAATCCTTTCGGTCTCTATTACTGTTACTGTAATGTTACAAACATGTTACAATACTTCATCCCTCCTTATATTTTCATTTTATTTTAACAAACTTATCTCTGTCAGTGTTTAAACTGTGGCATCCTGTTATTATGGGATGAAATGGACTTTACAATAATTCACACTTTATCTACTTCACATCTGCACCTGTGGAGACTCAAACCAAGAACCTTCCTGCTGTGAGGAGACGGCACCAACCGCAGTGTTTTGTTTTTCCATATCTGCATCAATTACTCACCTCCAGCAGTATATGAACCAGCTGTTTCAGCTATCATCGTGTGCCAGTCTCAGCTCATTGACCATCCGCTCTTCAGTGACTGGCTTCCACTTTTTAATTAAATCAGACTTTAGATTTGCCCATATCATGTGCTTCTTCTTTAATCTGATGCCAGCAGTCAGTTTAAAAACTAAACCATTTTGAACTATTGCATTCTTTATTTGATAACACAATTTTGCAGCCTTTTTCACAACCCTAGTGTATTAAAACATTATCCTTGGCACACAACGCTATTCAATTTCAGCCCCAAATATTTCTAATTGAAACACTATTATGTTGTTGTTGCTGCTGTTGTGAATCGGTCCTATATAAACAAAACTGAATTAAATTTTTCAGTGTAGACTTGTTTCATGAGTAGATCATCTATCAAGAGGAAATTTGCTCTTTTGAGGTTGAACTCCAAATTGTTCTTAGTGAATCAAGTATTAATGAATGTAGGAATGCAGCTTGTAGTGTAGAACGACTTTGAGTTTTCAGTGTTATAAATATAATAGAATATGTAAATGTGCATGTTATTATAAAGTTGTAGGGTCTTTACTTACAAAAAGAAAAAAAAGTGATGTGATCCAAAAACCCAAAGTTTTCTGCTTGTTATCACAACCAGGCCTCCTGTTAGCAGCTCTTTTATCTTTCAGTCAGTGGAAAGCTGCTATCAGGTGTATAGATTGTTCAAAATTACAGATTACTCCTACCCAATCCAATTTCATTACAGTGGGTTGTACAGAGTATTATAGTTTAACATTGTGCTGCACAAAGTGTTAATGTTTCCTGTAAGAGCGCCACATGAGTTGTGATGTG
This sequence comes from Perissodus microlepis, assembly GCF_051167445.1. NCBI lineage: Eukaryota > Metazoa > Chordata > Actinopteri > Cichliformes > Cichlidae > Perissodus > Perissodus microlepis. Next base: position 44,967,519 of record NC_140463.1, on the reverse strand, counting down.
TTTAGAATTGTTTGCTGCAAAAATTCAATCAAAATGGCTTTTAGGAATAATTTTAGGAGGATTTTTGTCACACACACACACACACACACACACACACACACACACACACACACACACACACACACACACACACATATTTGCTATATTTTCTTTTAATTCTTATTCTCTATGAATTGCATGAAAGGCATTGGTATTTAAAGAGAGTCTATGGGAACTTCACCGTTGTGGTACATACTTTAAATATAAGGTTACAATTCAATTTGAACTGATAGTGTCAAAATATTTTTCTAAAATATAAAAAAAAGTAGATGTTTACTTTCTTCATATTGACTGTTTAAGGTGATGAGATGAAGCTAGCACCTGGATAAATCTCATTGTGTTCCAACTGGTTTCTTACAACTACATTCAAATATACTTCACATTTGTTTTCCGCCACTAATATATATGATAGATCTTGGTGCTCTGTAAGACAGTCTGTGTTGTTGTTTATACAGAGGATCCTGTAGGAGAAGTTTCTGAAAATCGGCATTTTCATTTTGAACTACCTCCAAGCTCTTTGATTGTGTGCTTTTCTATTACATATTCATCTACACTGTTTATATCATTCTGTTTGCTATTTATTGCTGTCTTCTACACTCCTGCACAGTTGGCGTGGAACGCCCATAATTTCGTTGTACATGGTTAATGAAATTAAAGTGCTATTCTATTCGGTTCTATTCTATTTTCCAGGTATTAAGATATTTCTTCTAATGAAACCCTTGAAAAACTTATCAGTCAGAAGCATTAAAATCCATTACATTTGTTATTTAGTATACTAGTTGACTTGATACCAAATAAAAAATTTTTTAAAAAGTCATTTTTCTACTCTTTCTGATCCCTCAAAGAACTTTTACATTAAGTAGATTCTTAGATTCAGTTAGTTTCTTCCTTTTAGTTAGTTTATTTGAAAATATTTTGATATTCAGGGTCAGCTTTGTTGTATTTAATATAATGAGTAGGATGTGTGTCAGGAGTGACAGATATTACAAAACAAGCAGCACTTTTTGCAGGTCTTTGAGTCACAGCCATGAAGATGCCAACAGGTAAATGGTAAATGGACTGGTTCTTATGCAGCGCTTTTCTACTCTATCTGAGAACTCAAAGCGCTTTATCTTAAACAAGTCCCAGTAAACACAGGTGGTCGAAGAGTCAAGATAAAAACATTTCATATATATTTTTTATTTAATTTATTTTTTACTTACTAGTTTGTGAGTGTACACTATAGTTACAGTTAGTACTTTTTTAAAGTCTAGTTTTATTTTGTTTCAGTTAACAGACGTGTTTGTTCACACCTGGTTTTAGTTTAATCTTTCATCAGTTTTACCACAACACTTAAACTTTGCTGCCATGCAAACTGACAGTTGTGCAAATGTATTAGTGAGGAAAGTGTCAGCCTCCACATTACGAGTCTTAATTTCAAGGCTTTTGATGCAGGTTGTTTGGAACTTTTCTTTTTCAGGAATAGTTTTGAGTGATGAAAAATGCGGACTGCAGAAGGTACTAAATGAATGCTGTTCATACAGCATGTACAGAAACTCACACAGTTTTTTTTTTAAATCCTCATGCATTTCCTGCTCCAACTTTTTATTACGTATATGGAAATATTAGCTCCTAACTTGTTTGAATTGGCTCCAATATAGTCCAGTAATAATGTCAAGGTACAGTGGTTGAGGTATATCACAGAGAACTATCTCATCATAAAACAACTACACATTTATAGTCAAGTGATTATTTTGTTTATTGTTTAAAATGAACCAGTGTTCCTGTGTGTGATACCTGTCTCATGTTCTTTGGTTAAAATAGTTAAATACAACGTGTCTTTATGGATAGACAAAAACACAAGTAACAAAGAAATATTTTTGTTCAGTCCACCACTCATAACTGTGTCTCTGATGCTTTAGTATTAAGTTAAAATTGGTACCTTGTTTTCTTCGCAGAGTGCAGTAACAGACGAGTGTGATGAGGAGCAAAGGAACCACTACAGCCAGGGAAATGATCACGTTGGTTGGTTTGGTTGGATTCCTAGGATCTAAACAATTTGTTAAATTTGTAATAATATTATAATAATAATTACATCCATCCATCTCATGTAAAAATGCAATGCCTTCTGGTACTATCATGGTAAAATGTTGTGTAATATTTAAAAAAAAAAGAGGGATAAAAACTGTATTAATTGTCTATTAAGACTACCAAGCCACCTAAAATGACAGTGACAGTACAGTTGATTTCAGTCTACAGTTGATATTGTTTAAATATCAACTACACTCGTAAAAAGGGATTTGAACATGTCACCATACTGAACCTTGTGCACTTTGCCAGTTGTTCCCAGTATCGTTGACTGTCTTGACTGTGATAACTGTCCCATTTCCTTTAGCCTCAGTTAAAGATGGTATCTCCACAGTCACCTTGCAGATGTACGTTCCTGAATCCTTTGTTCTAACATTTGAGATATTCAAAGAAGAACATTTCTTCTCTTCCTTTTTCAGAGACGCATTAGGCTGATTAAAGTAGTCACTCCTAATTTCTGTTTGATTTTTAAGCCAGTACACTCTAAATCTTTCAAACTTCTCTGTCCAGCAGCAGGTGATGTTTACTGTCTCTCCTTCCCTGACAAAAACATGATCGCTCTGTGTCACAACAAATGTGCCTGATGAAACACCTGTAAGACACAAAGTGGAACATAACATAACATTACAAGACCACACATATTGCATGATTTCTAAAGCTAAAAGCATCAGGGTTTGGTACAAATACAGTATGCAGATATGTTTTTAAGTAGCATGAAAAGAAAAGCAACTGAACTTTTTTAGGTTTCCTGAAGATGTTTCAGTTCACATCAAGTAGTTCAGTCACTTTTCCTTCCATATCCTTAGATTACCACACATGTGTCAAACTCCAGGCCTCGAGGGCCGGTGTCCTGCAGGTTTTAGATGTGTCCTTGATCCAACACAGCCGATTTAACTGGCTAAATGACCTCCTCAACATGTCTTGAAGTTCTGCAGAGGCCTGGTAATGAGCTAATCATTTTATTCAGGTGTGTTGACCCAGGGTGAGATCTAAAACCTGCAGGACACCGGCCCTCGAGGCCTGGAGTCCGACACCCCTGGATTACCATGACCTGGATGGTTGAGAGCCTACACAGACACAGACATGCTTCTAAAAACATTATAGTGATTTTTATAGAAAACAGATAACAATATTAGGTAGTAAATGCACATCAGGAATAAAGATGTCATGACAATAATTTTGTTGTCTTTTACATCTGTTATTTAAAAAGCCTTGTATCTTTATAAATCATTCTAAATCTAGGTTAGTCTCACTTCTTAGAACTAAGAACTTTAAACACTGACATATTGAGAAGAAATAATATCAGACATTCATTTATCGCTTGAATATTTATCACAAACAAATTTAGGAAAACTTAACTTTTCCATTTAGAGAGGAATCGTATAAAAACTAAATAATTTGTTAAGTTGTGTTTTTACTTACTCCAGGATGACAGGGTACAGAGAGAGGCAAAAAGCAGACTACTTAGCAAGATCTTCATCTTGCCACACTGATTCACTACTGAACAGTTACAATCGCGTCATCTGTCACATCTTCTCTTAGTCCCACCCACCACACACACATATACACACACACACACACACACACACAGACACTGTGCACGATGTTTTCTTCAAAGATCTTCTGTTTTCTAGAGAAGTGTGAAAACCCACAGATGCTGCTGCTTCCTCCGTCAGACAGACAACAGCTACAGACAAACTATAGAAGCTGTGACTAAGACTCAGACCTTTCTCTTCCGACTGAAAAGGCCACTTTTTTTATCCTAATGCAGAGATGCTGAAATGGGGTCACAATAAAATACATATTAAGGACAGATGATGTAATAAACTGTATTTTTGTTCAAGAATTCTCATTAAAATTGTTTGAAAGTCAATCTTTGCAAGTTTACACACATGCATACATACAAAGTTTGCATGTTAACATTAATTTATTTTAATATTTTACTTATTTTTTTAACTGCACTGTGTTTGGGGGTTTTACGTTGCCAGATTATTGTAGTGGTATAGCTTTTGTTCTATTATTATTATTATTTTGTTGAAAACATCCGGGAGGAAGTTGATGTAGGTCACCTGAAAACGTGAAATGAGAGTTCATAAATGACGTGAATTGTCATTCTGCAAAGTCCTCAGAGTCTTAAGCTACTTTTTGCTGCTACTATGTTTCCCAAGGGGTTGAAGCAGTCGACACATCCACGTTTTGATTTTACACCTGATGCTCTCCCTGACACAACCATTCTTTTTATCCAGGCTTGGGACTTGCACTAGCATGTGACCCCTCAAGGTTGGTTTTGTACCTGCTCTCAGATTCAAACCAGGATCCTTTCATGTGTAAAGCGAATATGTTAAACACTGCTGTGTGTTAGCCACTAGAAGTCCCCAGAGTTTAAAATGTCAGATGCGACACTGAGACACAGAACGAGAACAGGATGAAATGTCAGCACTGCTGCAGGCACACACATCAGAAGTGTTGGTCACTATTGTAACCCATGGTTACTGAAAGAAGTTTAAGATAACCAAGAGTCGTAAAAAATAAATACTAGAGATTTCTATTACCCCATCACAGTCTCATTCTGAGGGTGTCACATATTTTCAAACAGTGCGGCTTACATAAGCACAAGGTGTCTTTTAGCATCTATGCTTAAACCTAACTGTGATAGTGGTTTGTTGTTTTGCCTGAAGGAGGAAATTTGGAGCAGATTGTGGTGCTGGGTGGAGCTGATTGGCACAGTTGCTGCAGATGTGCCATTGCATGTTGGGAGCTGAACCAGACCGCAAAGCAGCCAGTCACACTAGCTTTCACAGCCTGGGCCAGTCCAAGGAGAGAAAAACCAGAGTTGTTATTTAGAGTGTGCTGTGAATTCCCCTGATTGGCTCCGTTAAAGTGAACCTACATGCTTTACATGCTGTGTAGTTTTCAGTGCCAAAACCTCATCAGTGAGCAACAGGATAGGCATGAATAAGAAAGTGAAAAACATAATAGTCACAAAAGACTTTATTGTAACACTGCAGTGACAACATAAAACAATGTAAATACATGTATTTTACTAAAGTTATAATGCTATTTAAAGTGTTATCAATTGTATCAGTTTTAGAATGTACAGTAACAATTGCAACGTTATTTTGTAACAGTGTAACAACCAGCTCATCTGTGACTTGTCAGTCACAAGTCAGTTATCACTAGGGAATAGTAAATGGACTGATTCTTATATAGCGCTTTTCTACTGTTCTGGAGCCCTCAAAGCGCTAGTGAGTCAGTAATATTTTGAGGTTATTATGGTTCAAATGAATATTGCACTCATAAATATACATGGTCTACTGTGGAGTAACATTTTCCAAGAATTTGATGCATTCTCATAGACTTATAAGAAAACAGAACTCACTTCAATGCGCAATCTACTGACACCTAGTGGTGAGATTTTACACACTACCTTTAAGCATGGGTACCAAGAAAATACTAGTACTAGTACCCTATCACCTATAGTTTCAACTTATCTAATGAAAACCCACTTAAAATTATCATAATCTAAATCCATCTTATATACGGTCTGTGTTTTGTAGGATATGCTGTTAAGAGCTACTAACATAGCTGTACTCTGTGTGAATTTGAAAGTACAGCACTGAATTGAGCTAAATGCTGTCAAGCTGGCATTTAGTAGATAGAGTTCATCTGATCACCTTAAATTACAGGGTTACCATACTAACAATCCAACTTCCTGGAAACTTAGCCAGCCATCACCGCTGTTCCCTCTCCCAGTAATGGAACAAAAGCTGAGCAACTTAAAGCTATAACATTTCAAGTGATAGCCTTTAGCATTTAGATTTATTGTTTGGTGGACCAGTAGTTCTCAACCTGTGTGCCATGGGGTAAGCAAGACATTTGAACAGCCAGTGTGTTTCAGGCTGATGAAACTGCATTTGAAATACGACAGTACTACCATGACCTGGATGACTGAAAAGCTGCACAAACAACGACACAGAAAACAAAGAACAAAAACCAAACAACATTGTACAGTACTGTGCAAAACACTCGAGCCATGCCTCAGTCTTAGCAACAGTTCAAAGTTTTTCTTCTTTCCTTTTAATTTCATTTAATTTCTTTCAGTCCAGTCCTCATATCTGGCCATTTTCAGTTGAATGTTGTTTGTTTTTTTATTTGTTTTGTTTAGCTTTTATTTTGTTGAGCCACTTAATACTGACCTTTGAATCCCTTGAACACCGCACAAAAAACATGACACAAGTGTTATGTCTACACATAACAAACAACTTTGCAAAGGACAAATCATTACGATATATAATCATTCTAAATGTAGAAAAGTACCAACAATTATGCAGTACCATCTGAAATGTGTCTGACTGACAACAGTTTCATTTTTCAGCATTACAATGATTCCAAATACACTGCAAACACAGTAAAATAGTACCTGGATAGAAAAACATATACTGGAGGTCACAGATTGTCCTCCCTAGAGCATGAATCTCAAAATTACTGTAACAGTGTGGACTGCCTCGACAGCTGAATTTCTCTAATTGTGTATTTTGATGAATATTTGAAAATGAGGGGTGGCCAAAGACTTTTACATCATATGCAATATGTGAAATTATTAACAGGAAGTTTAATTTTAGACAGTAAGTACATTCATTCTTACTGTGTACTTACTGTGTTGCTCCTCTTTCTAAAACTTTACAGAACATGCTGTTTTAGGAATTTGTGTAAGTTTCTATCAATGGGACTTTTCAAATAGCTTTATCACACTGGATATACAGACGTAAAATTGTTCAATATTTTACACAGAAATACAGAAAAATAAGTTGTAAAATTGAGCCTTAACACTACTACAGCTAAATAGTACCTGACCGAACTACCAGTCGTTATAAATGATTTATAAAATTCTGAAACAATCAGAGAAAAGAAAATGCACGAGGGTTTTTTTACTTACCCCAAGAGAGGACGCATATACAGGAAAACAGCAGACCCATTAATAAAAGCTTCATTCCTTCACACTGAACCAACACTAACAACTGACACCTACGTCTGTGGTCAAATTATTCACACCAAACATTGGCATCCAAAGCTCAGATTAGTCTCGTCTTTCACAGTTTTTGCAGAGTTCAAAGCCACAGCTTATCTTCCTTCTCTTCGCTGAATTCTTCATGACAGCAAAATCATACTGTTTTGAGCAAATAGTTAAAGGACAGACATTTAGTGCTACAGATGGAAGGCTAAAGAAAGTAAATAAATAATTTTTCCATTTACACTTTGATATTGAAAACTAGCTTCTTTTCAGCCTTATGTGGCTTTTTGTTCCTTACATAGGTGGAGGAAAGCTGTGCTGAGGGTAAGGATAGGTAGAGTCTAAGGACTGAAATGAACATGTCTACCTGGGAAATTCATCTGATGAGGTAAACACAAGTTATTCACTACCAGGTAGCAAGAACTGCTTCTTGTTAGATGAAAACACGATTAAAAGGCACTGCTACATTGTAACAACTGCTAGCCCCAGTGCTCCAATCGGCTGGACCTTACACCTTACAGACTCTAGCCATCAGCTCTCATACTTACTGGTGAAGCAAGTCTGTGGTTCAGTTTTTAGCAGACTTAGCTAATGTGATCTGCAAAGTAAAACATAAAAGTGGCAACAAGCATGGATGACACTGATATAGCTGCACAGGCTGTAGCAGCTCTTAAATACTGTATTTTCTTCAGTTGCTAAAGAAGACTTCTTTGTACAGATACATTAATCCTAAAACTGTAAACAGGATCAGGTGCTCAACCTAGATTTTTATGGGTTTTTGCTCATTTCAAGTGGAGCTTTTCGGACTTTTACTACTAGCAAGATAATATCATACAATCCATAACGGGACGGTATCAACATGAAGTATGGCAGGACATTTTGTTACCTACCCCCAGCAACAAGCTTATCTGTATTACCATCTTTATAATTCTGATGTCTACCATTTCCTTTGTCTTATTTAGCTAGTTCACACTCACTCTGTCAGACGTCTCTCCAGTAGAACAGACATATTTGGAGTATGGGTCACAACAAATGTGCCGTTAAAACATGTGCAAGAAAACACAGAAACATTTTATTCCAATTTTTTTAGTAGCTTAAAGGCAGAATTACCTGAAGTTTAACTGAACATGAAAACAAAGAATAGGAACAAATCTGAAAGCAAAGAGGTTTTTTTTTACTTACTTCAAGATGTGAGGGCACAGGATAAACCTTTCACACTGAATCAACAGTCAACTGACAAGTGTCACATACCACTACTCGGACACAATACTTCCACACAGATACCATCTACCCACTTTACTTCTCATGCGTTGTGATATTATTCACTTTTCAATCTATTTACATGTGCAGTCACTTTTTGTTGTGCCAACATTTGTTGTTTTGAATGAATGAAGAATAAAACTATACATACTCTTAACTGATCAGTAACAAAAGAATACAGTTCTTCTATTTGTAATCAAATTTCATTATCAGACACTTTTATCTAACATTCATTTGCTGCTTCTACTGCTCTTCCATCTCTTTCTTCCTCTTCCTCGTCTTGCTCTTGTTTTTGACTTGAAGTTGGTTTATTTCCAGAAGAAGCTGAAATATGACAATCAACTGGTCATTATGCAGCGTAACCAACTTACTGTCACTGGAGCTTTGTGTTGTATTGTACCTTTTGAGTTCTGCTGAGCTTTGCTCCCTACATAGTAGAGCCAGAAGAAGGCTGTGATCAAGGCGAGGACGGGCAGAGTCCTCATGAGATAAGTGAATACTTCTTCCTTTGGAGCTTCTGAAATTCATCGACAGAGGCATCTGATCAGGTGCACACAGGTTATACACAGTCCACAGGCTGGAGTGATAACTCCATGCCAGTGTTTTGAGTTTTGTGGATTTATGACTTGTTGTAGGTTTTCCCCACACTTTTGAGTTTGTTAACCACATTTGTTGTTTTGTTCCTTGGTTGTGGGTTCCCTTTTGTGATCCCTGTCTCTCTGGTTGTGTCCACATGTCTGTTTGGTTTGTCTGTGTTCTGTCTCCCTAGCTGTCTGCTGTCTGTGTTATTTCCTGTTTTATGTTGGTAGTCACTTGTCTTGTTTGCATCGTGTTCTGTTTCACTTCCCCTCGAATCATTTAGTGTGTTCAGTTCAGTTGTGTTCCCATATGTCCACTTCCCCTCATCATCATATGTATTGTCTCCCTTTATCCCTCAGACCGTTAGTCACCCTGATGTCCCCAATTCCTAATGTTCTAGTATAGTCTCCCAGTATAGGTTTCAGTTAAAGCAGGAGCATCAAATGCATTTTTACACTGCGGGCCATATGGTGCCCACTTAAGTGGGCCAGACTAGTGAAACTCTCCTTCCTGTCAGTGTAAAGAAGTTACATATTTAACAGTTTTTCTACATACTGAAGAAAATGCTGCTGTTGAAAAGGAAGAAAACAGTCAGCATGAGACTTAAAAACGTCATTGCCCAGACTGTTGTTGTTGTTTTGTTTTTTGAAAACAAAAAAACAACAGAAATGTCTATAGTAGAAAGTGAAAAAGAGAAACAATCAATCACTTTGAGCGGAAGCACGAGCTCCAGCAGCTCTACACTGAGGAAAAAAGATACATTTGCTTATTTTGTGCAGAATAACTTCATGTTATATTGATCAGCAGCTGCCCACATTGAGCTGTGATCGTCACCAGGTAACGTGGGCTTGTTTCCTATATCAGCAGGTTTTAAACAGCTGACAGGTGAACAGGATGTATGCAGGTAAACCCGACGGTCAGTCGAGCTCATCGGTTGTGTTGTGAGGAAAATCTCGGCTTGTTATTTATGTTACAGAAAGACACGGGCACGACGACAGGTGGAAGACTTTCTGATTTAATTTTTTTCATTGTTGTCTGAGGATAATATTGATACGTGTCTATATTTGCATGAGCTGGAGATGAAGACCTTTCTTGGTCAACGTCGTTAATCTTGTCAAACTCCACGAGACGCTGACAGACAGAGAAGACTATTCAGTAAAAAATCCAACATCTGCTGCATGGAGAATGGACTGTGCAAACAGATCTAACCAGCTAGGATAAAAACCAGTTAACCTGGAACACTGGCTCACGTCTCTTTGTGTCTTAGGAATGTCTGCTGCCCTTCCTTCTTTTACATAATGGTGTGATCTCTGCCTTCGCATGTGATTGGCCGCATGGTGTGCCCATTAAAATAAAGTCCTACCCTCCCATGCACGGTTTCTCAGCAAGGCTGAAGATTCGGCTCCCACATAACGACGGATCTCTAATAACAGATATATGAAATTATCTCCTAGGCCCGCAGGCCATACATTTGACACCCCTTTTATATTTTTTTTAGATTTTTTTATTTACTTGTTGGCCAAATAAAGGGCTTGTCCTTTGTTCACTATATCCACTCCTGTGCATTTTAGGTCCATACCACTCATCTCTTCACAGTGTTGGGAAGGTTACTTTTAAAATGTATTCCACTACAGATTACAGGATACATGTCCCAAAATGTATTTTGTAACGTATTCCGTTACGTTACTCAATGAGAGTAACGTATTCTGAATACTTTGGATTACTTAATATATTATCATGCTTTTTACAACTACATGAATGTACTATTGCTGCGTGATTTATTACTATTACTGAAGGTTATTCGCCATACCAATACCAACTGGATTTTCAAATATCAATAAAAAATGTGCAACAGTAGGTTGACATTAGGTAAGGCTGCACTTTTTGCAGGAATAGAAAACTATTCCGCACTTATATAAAATGGGTCCGCGGCTCCGAACCGTAAAGGCCTCTGGCTTTAGGGACCTCTGGCTAATACGTCGGGTTCCGTGTCGGGCGCCGTGTCGGGCTCGTAGCCGAAAACTAGCTTTACTTTGTTGCCTGGGTCAACTTTGCTAGCGAGAGATAGAGAGAGGCGTTGAAAGGCTGCTCCAATGGAACTTATTGTTTTGGAGGAAAACACGAACACAGAGTACAGTCGAGTCTTTATAGCTTACTTACAACTGGGCTCGTCAGGCACTCTTTTTGGCTGCAGCGGTTATTATTATATTTACATGCTTCCATCTCCTGCTTCTGCTCAGTGACAACTCGTACTTTTTGACTCTCCTTTTTCTCCCTCCCTCGCGCTCACAGACACATCACAGGTATGGCAGTCCATTCTCCCTGCAGCACAGACTACACTGCCCATGAGGCTACATTCTTTATGGCGATGCCTGTAACACTGCCTATTGCCTTCATATTAAATCATTTTTTGAAAAATAATTTTTAAAAATATTTCTTCACGTCAAGCGATGTGACATCACGGCAAGTAGAGGTGACATGGGCAGTGAAATTGAGACACAGGCATTTGAGCCTCTTTAATGCATGTTTTGTTTGGGTTTCCAAAAATAGAGAGGGCACAGCCTAACATATGAAAAAGGAAAAGACCGCGCGTAATCCATTTAGTTCAACAAAGTAGCTGTATTCTGAATACCACCTTTTAAAACGGTAACTGTAATGGGATACAGTTACCCATATTCTGTATTTTAAATATGTAACGGCGCTACATGTATTCCGTTACTCCCCAACACTGCCTCTTCACAACTTGACAAATAATGAACTTAATTTTTGCTATCCTGGTTCCACAGCGGTTTTGTGCCATTTTAAAAATCTACACAATCAGACATTTCCATATGGGATTATGAACCACCATCATCCTAGTGCACGGTTTGCTAATCATGTGAGAGCAGATGTATAACACCGCTGTTGATTTGTGAGTGTACATTCATATATTTTTAGTGAAACATTACTAATAACGTTCGAGACACAATCAGTATTTTTTTAAAATGATGTTTGCTCATAAGACCTGATCATGTCTCGGTAAACCTATATTAGACAACCCAGTGGCTTACATAAACATGTATGTCAGCATTCTGGTGATTTGTCACCTACCTCGAGCAATATGCTGATCTGTGTTGTCATCTTTCTTCACTTTGGGCATAATTGTGAAAATTTTACGATTTCCTTTATCTTTCTTTTTTTTGGCTTTAACAGTGACAAATGTCCCACTTCTTCCCATCTTCTTGACTGTGATAACTGTCCCATTTCCTTTAGCCTCAGTTAAAGATGGTATCTCCACAGTCACCTTGCAGATGTACGTCCCTGAATCCTTTGTTCTAACATTTGAGATATTCAAAGAAGAACATTTCTTCTCTTCCTTTTTCAGAGACGCATTAGGCTGATTAAAGTAGTCACTCCTAATTTCTGTTTGATTTTTAAGCCAGTACACTCTAAATCTTTCAAACTTCCCTGTCCAGCAGCAGGTGATGTTTACTGTCTTGCCCTCCATGACAGAAACATCAGGACTCTGGGTCACAACAAATGTGCCTGATGAAACACCTGTAACAGACAAAGTGGAACATAATATTGTAAGTTATTTAAGTAATAAGTAATGATTGCACATTGGAAATAAAGATGACATGACAATAATTTTTGTCAAGGGCAGCAGATGAAGACTGTGTGGAGTTGAGAACAGAAGACCTAAATCCAGACAAAACAAATCATGGAAACAAACTTAATATTAACTGAAAGCGAGCCGTTTATTATGGCTGATGGAGAAATACAAAGCAATGCATAAGGTGAACCAAGCTGAGAATAAACAATAACCTAAACTGGGAAAACTAAAAATAAACATGAAAAACCCTAAATGTGAAACTTGGCATGGATACATAGACACCTGGAATAGGTGGGCAGGGGCAGGGATAGCTCAGTAGATAGAGTTCTTGCCCCATGATCGGAAGGTCAGGGGGTCAAATCCACTGAACGGCTACCCTGAGGTACCCCTGAGCAAGATACGGTCCCTACACACTGCTCCCCGGGCACTGCATTGGTGGCTGCCCACTGCTTCACTGGGTGAATGGGTTAAATGCAGAGGAGTAATTTCACCACGGGGACTAACACATACACATTGGAACATGGAGACATGACACAGAAGAGTACTGGCTGACACAAATGAGCATGATCCCACAGGGGAGGCAAAACTGAACACATGGAACACCAGACTGTCAAAATAACATAGGAAACATAGTGAGACGTAAACATGACAACACGAGCTTGACGATATGACATGGAAAGCGCAGACATGAAACACATAACAGACTGGGGAAACAGAATGATACACAAGGAGAAGAACATGGGAAGAGATAAGGGGAACGAGACACAGGCATAACTAAAAATCATGCATAGAGGACAAGAGACAGAAAACAACACATAAACAAGGGAGCATGGATGAAACTTTAACTAAACAAAACCTAACTAAGACATATTTATAGTAACACTCGAACTTAGCATTACGGTAATACGGTAAGAAACATACAAAATAAACTCAAAATGCTGGGTCACAGACCCAGCTTCCTGACAACTTTTAGGTTGTCTTTTACATCTATCGTTTCAAGAACCTTGAATCAATATAACTTCTTCATTCAAAGTCTAAGTCAGAAATCTATTCACTCTCCTTTTAACTGTTGTTTGATGTCCATAAGTTGTTTAATGTGGTTCACTATATGTTCAGTCACTTAACACTTCCTTCATGTGAATTCAGCTAAACTTCACTCAGTTTCCTGCTCAGAACTAGCCATGCACTGTAAATTTGTCATGAAAATGAAAGTGATGGGCTTAAAAATGCATAAAAGCACTTAAATTCAACTATGTCTATATTTCACTATTTTCATTAAGCTTTATGTTTAAGCAGGTCCCCCTTTTTTTCATCTCGTCCAGTTCCTGTGCTTTATAAGTAGGATGATTAAAGTCAACAATAATTTGAATGCTAAAAATTAATTCTGTATAATCTGAGTACTTTTAGAAACTTTAGTTTTCAAGTTATGTGAGAATTCCATGAAAGCTTAGTACCCATTAGATTTTGATTATGCCCAGAAATCTAGCTTTGGTTTATTTTTTTATTTATTTTCTCAAGTTAATTTAAAAATTTTAAAGTTTTTAAAGTTTGCATCTTTAGAAGCACACATAATCCTACATTAATATTGATGTTTTTACTCACACCAAGATGAGAGGGCATGGAGGAACAAAAGTAGCAGACGGCCCTGCAGAAGACTCATCCTCGTACAATTCACCGTTGAATACTGATACTGATGACAACTTCCCTTGAGAGTCACAGATATCATCTTTGTTCCCCACCCCCACTACCCCAAGATGTAATTTAGGTTTTTATACAGCAGTTATGTCATTTCCTTTACTCAATCAAATTAATATTTTGTTATGCAAAATTCAGTACATAAGAAAATATTGTCAGTGTTGTCAAAACTCAAACACATGAAAAGAAAAGATTCCCCGGAGCATTAGATTAAAAGTCACAGGCTAGAAAATGTAACACAAAAGACAACACCATTAAAACTGTTCTTTAATTAGTATTAACAAAAAACTGAGACAGCTATATGCCGCTGTATTTAGCGCTTAGGTAAGATTGTGTTCTTTAACATATTTAAAGTGTTCGTTCACAATTGCACATCAACACATGTTGAAAACACATGTTGACTATACACCGAAATAACTACCAGACTGTTTCTGTTTTACCCTGCGCAGTTTATCTCATATTTACGGTAAGTGGTAAGTTTATTTAAACTGTATAATGTTTCCATTAGTCTTTATGGTCGTTAATGTAGGTAGTACACAGGAAACATATAGAACACAATGAATAACTGGGTACATTGTCCCATGTCACACATCAGGTATTCAGAGTGTGTGGGAAAATAAAACTCTACATGGAGACCTGATGGTGAAGAAAGTGTCACAATTATTTGGTACAATAAGTCTTTGTGCAGAGAAGTGCAAATTTAAAACATGAAAAAAGAGCTTTTCATACTTTTCATACATTTTTATGTTAAATTTGTGTCTTTCCTATAGAGGTTGTGGTCATAGGACAAAGCTAGCTGTCCTGTGGCTACATCGCTCAGCTGGTTCACGATCAATACAGAAGGTAAACTGAAACTTCCAGACTTGTTCCCACTGTATGTTACTTGTCTTTAATAAAATATTAAGGCACTATGTAGCATACTTCTGAATTTAATTAAATATATCCCTGTTGTGCCATTTTCTCGTCCATTTATCAACTAGAAAAAAGAAAGAAAAGCCCAACCCTGTCCCTCAGAATCTCAAAAATGAGCAGCAAAGAATTTTTTAGCAGCAGTCATGGACATTACTTTTATTTTTGTTGCTAGAAGGGACAAGAGGGATGGTAAAAGGAAAACTGCATCCAAGACAGAAACAACACAACTTCAGACATGCTAACGGGAAGCTACAGAAGAACCCAAAGTGATGTTGAAACTCAGCCTATGCTGAGCTGAGTCTTGCTTCCAGAGCCTCATCTTCAGCACTTAACAGAAGTACTGATGAGTTGGGAGTCCAGTAGCCTTGTAGCCTTCAGTCCTACTCTTACATATAAATAAAGTAGAATCACTATGGTAATTGCTTTGAAGTCTCTTTGGGCTAAAACTGCTTTGTGTTGTCGGTTTATGTTTATGCTCATTGGGTTTGAGATTTCCATCAATATGTGTAGCCCCAGGTTTTACTATTAACTGGTAATTATGTGACAATGCATTTCAGGTCATGTTATGGAGTAACGTGAAAGTAATGGATCGAGAAGTAACAAATTACTTTCTCTGGCGATTAATTAAGTAACGTACTGTGATATCTCTAAGAAAAGTAACACGTGATGTGTAATACATTACCTTAAAGTATTTAAAAGTAGAATGGGAGGCAGAGCCTTCAGCTTGCAAGCCCCTCTTCTGTGAATCAGCTTCCACTTTGGATTCAGGGAGACAGACACCCTCTCTATCAAGGCCAAGTGGCCAGCGTGCAAAGACATTGCCCAAAAGCAGACTCAAAACACAGCTTTTTATTTTTAGACAAAACTTTAATTAACACAAGGATCACTAAGGTCAAGGAGTGGCAGAGAGAGAACGTCACAGGAGCGGGACCCACTGCAATAGCGGGAGAAGATGAGTTACTTCCAGAGCTCAGGTTGAAAATAAGTATGATTTCAAAAGGAATGAAAGAAGGTTTGCTTATTTTTAGCAGTGCGATGCAAGGCCATAGAAAGGGGTGATTCCCCTAGTGAGTGTCTGAGAGATGGAACTTGTAGAACGAGATGTTTGACCTTTCCATTTCCAGACCTAAGGTATGTTGCAGCAACCAGAAGGGCAGACGGAGATTTCAGACTTATTCCACGAATTCCACGAAGACCTGAGGTAAGAGGAACAGTAGTTGGCAGGTAAATTTCTGACAGGCAGTGAGACAGGAAGGAGGATCAGCATCAGAGGAAATCTGGTTCTTAACAGAGGCGAGTTAATGTTGATCCAAAGGTGCAAGAACTGGAAACACAGAGAGTGCAGTGTTACTGGCCCTTCTTCTCTTTTAAACGGGAGGTTTCTTCCTGTTTAAAAGAGTTTTTCCTTCCCACTGTCGCCAAAGCGCTTGCTCATACGGGCTTATGTGATTGTTGGGGTTTGAATTAAATTGAAAATCCAGTAAGTTTACATTACTGTAATACTGATTTGCATTTTTCAAAACATCATACCAGACTAGGTAGTTTTAGGGTAACGTGTTCTTACTAACATGTTTCTGATCCATTTGAACAAAAAGTGTCGTACAACAGAAGGTGAAGAGTAAATTCCATAGCATACAATCATAGTGCAGCAAAGTTCAAGATAGTCTGTATATGAGTCCCCTTGAAACTGTAGCGCTATTGGGGAACTTTCATGAACGTTAAACAACAATACACACTTCCTACTGTTAAGTGATAACAAATGGAAGTTGTTTCTTTTCGTATTCATAAAGACTCTTATTTAGAGTCTTTATGAATACATTTGGTAGAATGTAGTTTACAGTCTACCAAACGGAAGTGGCCTAGTGCTCTCCTCTGGCCTGTCAGTGTGATGACAAACAGGAAGACCTTTAGCCACAAACCACTAAGTCACTAAGTCACCACGAACATTACACACACCATGCAACATGCATGTTATACCCATATATCCTTAATTCTTCCATCTTTGTACATAGTATATAGTAATTCTGTATTTTGTCTTGTAGTTAGTCGGAAGGTTGCCGGTTCAAGCCCCGGCTTGGACAGTCTCGGTCATTGTGTCCTTGGGCAAGACACTTACCCGTTGCCTACTGGTGGTGGTCAGAGGGCCCGGTGGCACCAGTGTCTGGCAGTCTCGCCTCTGTCAGTGCGCCCCAGGGTGGCTGTGGCTACAATGTAGCTTGCCATCACCAGTGTGTGAATGTGTGCGTGGATGACTGGATATGTAAAGCGCTTTGGGGTCCTTAGGGACTAGTAAAGCGCTATATAAATACAGGCCATTTACCATATAATCAATGAAGGCCCAGAGAGTCTCATGATGTGAATAACTCAACTCACATGAATCTGTTAAGAATTGAAATTTGTCCGTGTTACATAACACATATATGGTTGTATTCAACCTGCTTTCTCTAACTCCTTTCAACTTTGACTTCAATTGTGACGAGCTGCATAGTAGAAAAATAGAAACACTGAAGAAAAATTGTTTCTCTTTGTGAATCTGTTATCTTGACATGCGTCTTCCCCTCTGACTATCTTACCCTACTTGTCGCACTAATGTAATGTTTGAGTGTGCTGTGCTGAATGTAGTCCTGAATGTAATTGTGCACACAGCAAACAGAACAGCGCTGTCAAGTGACAACAGGCACACAGAAGCGCGTAGCCGAAAGACACATTGAGACTAACTGAAGCTCATAGTAAATGGTGTAAACATAATTTTGCCCTGAATAGACCTCCACAGACCGACATCTAGCAAAACGCAACAGCCAAATCAGATGAAGAGCATCAACACCACAGAACTAAAGCCGTGCTGACATACAAGCAGCTCTTTTTCAAGTTAACTTTGTCCCAGCTGAAATGCAGTTCACAGTTCAAAAGGTGCATCACATTCTGTCATATGCTCAGTTTACACAAAGAGTGGGCTTATGAATATAATTTTGTCACAAATATAGTTCTCATAGCTGCAGCAAGAGACTGTCATGACATTTACACCTTCTTTTCCCCTCTGGAAATATTTATTATGCCTAAGATAAGCTATTGGAGATGATTGTGTCTCTTTTAACATTTTTTTGTGAATGAGTCACAGCAGTGGGTAAATGTGAACACTTTCCACCTACCAGCTGCCCTTTCAACAGCAGTTTACAGCTGTTTTTAAATGGTCCTTTTATGGTAAGAAAAAGGATTCAGCAGAGTGCTTTATACATTTCATTGTGCTTAATTCATTGAATTCAGGTAATTCTCATTTTCAGTGATTTGTAGCCTCCTTCTTTGGATTGTGTTTAGCATAGATACTGTGAAAAGAATTTACACTCTTCAGTTATCGTTTTAATATGTGGGCACTGGCTGTTTAACCACAGGATGTTTCAACACTGCCAAGGGCTAAAGTTGTTGCAACAAGGAAGAGAGTGTTCTGCTTCTCAGCTTAAAAGTGAAACAGTTTTGAGACATTAACTTTCAGTATACACAAGATAGTTCCACAAGCATGGGTTTATATTTTATATGGGTTTATAACTATTATATGAAGGTATTTTCTTTTCTAGTGTATCTACAGAATGCATCATATATTTTATTGCAATCAAGTACAAGTATTTCGGCAGACCTATTTTCAATATTTTGCAATTGTTGTCACTCTTGATTCCGTGCACAATGCATAAATATCTTCCTTTAGAACATGAGCAGATTTTGTGGTGGGGTTTCTAAGTTGTCAAGTTTTTCTGGAGTTTGAACATCCTCTAATAGTAAGAATTCCTGCAGCTTTTACTGCCATCTAGTGTAGCATGCCTTCACCTTCACTGCCGTACAGCAAATTATTACAATAGCCAGAGTGTTAAGGTACGGCTGTGGCGTACTCAAGTTGCAGTTTCAGTGACTATTATTATACCACGTGAAGTAACCACAGTGGCAAAAGATGGTTGTCAGAAATTTCAGAAGTATTACAATCAAGGAGGACTTTAAGATGAAAAGCCAATATGAAGTCTGCTTTCATCCAAATGTTCCATCAATTATTGTTTTGATGACTGCCGAACATGTCAATGAGTTTTCCATTAATTTGTCCTAATAGGGTGAGATGAGGGATTCGCACAGCATGAGTATTGATACCTTTGTTAGTGTTCTGAAAGACTCAGTACTGCACTGCCTAACATCAGGCCTTTTATTCCCATTGATCTTAACATACCAGTCAGCAGATTTACTGATGATTTACTCCCATTTGCACATCGTGCAGCCCTGAATGACAGTAAACCACAATGGTGCTTCGATTCTTTCAATAGTAGACCTCGCTGATGACACCACTACAGTAACCATGTAAGTACTTAACTAAACACATAAGATACATATACACCAGGATAGTGCAGTGGTATCATTACTGTCTTCGGAACAATAGGCCAGGCTTAACAAATTCTGTGTCAGGTGTTTTGGTTGGGTCGACTACTGGAACAAGGTGTATATTTACAAGGACTGATAATATGAAGTTGGTTAAATGCTACTATGCCAGCCAACCCAATAAGAGAGGTTATATATGTGAGAACTATATGAGTAGAAACCGAACATCCAAAATGGCCAAGAAGCATCCTTTTAGCTCAGCAACATCAGCTGAAACTACTATCTAAGCTAGAGATCCCGAGGCTACAGCACAGTGGGAACAACAGTGACCATTATAAATATCATGAGCCAACCTGGCCAACCATCCCAACTACCAGTATCACTGAAACCAATGAGCTCATACAGGCCACTGCCACAGTAATCCCAGAAGCAATTACATATAAGATCAAAGATGCATATAGACGAAGCCCATGTGGAGAAGGCTGGAAGCGACAATCAGGGAAATCCTGAAGGATGTTCGTTGGTTTACTGAAGTGCCGAAGGGTTTGCAAATGTATCTGTTTTGATTTAGCCTCAGAACGTCAATATACAATAATCAAATAGACCCAAAGATCCTTTGCATCAGTGGCCATGCACTCAGCACGGCCTTGTAAGCCATGTCCTGTAGATGCCAGTTTATGGTCTACAGAGACCTCTTGTGGACATTCTGAGATATTGCTTGTGATGAATGAGCTACACCAGCAGAAGGTGATGCTATTGTTATTTATGTAGTTATTCACAACTTTGCTAGTTTACTACACACACACAGGTGTTCTGTCCATAGTATGCACGTGATGTCAGACCTTCTGGGACACGCCCACCTGTCGGTCAAAAACAGTAGTGAGGTCTGCCCTCAAACCATCCTCTGAATGTCTTTGAGATTAACTTAGTCGAAATGTCACATAGTTGCTCTGCTATCAGATTCACTCATCAATGTTTATTTGCAGCTACCAGAAGGACCCAGAGTACAGAGTACCTCCCTTACAGGTCAAATTGCGCAATAACCCCTTCTGTCAGTGGCAGCTTCTTTAAACTGTAGGAATTATTTGCAGTGTAAAAATACTCAACTCTCATGGCATGACATTAAAGTAATAAATTAATACTACTGGAACTTTTCTGGTCAAAGTCCAAGTCAACAAAAGATAAGATTTGTGTGTGGTAGTTGGTTTAAGCTAGATATGTAGCCCTTACCTTTGCTTTAATCATATAAGCAATTTCTTGTTCTTCACCTCCCACACAGCGCCATTATTTTACCCATCCAGACTGAAAATACATCTAGCTGTCTGTACTTTGAAAGCTTGCATCCTGGCAGCAGTGTTAGGTGATGGATTCTCTACAAGTTACATGTAGAGGTCACCGAAATGGAGCTGTGGGAGAGACGTTGCTATTTTCAGGGATTTAAATAAAGCTGCTGGGGCAGAATATGGATCACAAGTCTCCAAAATTCATAGTTTCTCTTCATTTCTCCATTTTTTTTCCATGGATAGATGATCCAAGTAGTCTTGGCTAGATACCCCCTCACACCAAAAAAAAACAACCTTTTGTCCTGGAGTAGATCTGACTGTCCACTGATTGGTTGTCACAATGGAATAATGTTTTACCTGCCAGGGTA
This sequence comes from Perissodus microlepis, assembly GCF_051167445.1. Taxonomy (NCBI): domain Eukaryota; kingdom Metazoa; phylum Chordata; class Actinopteri; order Cichliformes; family Cichlidae; genus Perissodus; species Perissodus microlepis. Next base: position 44,946,360 of record NC_140463.1, on the reverse strand, counting down.
GTCACGTGACTGAAAACTATAGATTAATGACAGTTAACCAATTAAAGTTTTCTGAAAAAAGACTAAGGCCACACTTGTATACCCCCACATTTCAGCTGGTGGACCTAAGAGAAGACCACAGCAACCTCCCAGAGAAAGAAACACCTAAGATCACAAAGGCAGACATTCAACAATTAGTGTCCTGAATTAAGAACCAGGACCTGATGATCCATACCTATTGGCTGGATCTGAAGGGCTGAAGGGCTGAACAAGCTAATGGTACACCATGTTTGCCTAGAGACACAAAGAGGGCTGCCAACAACAGACTAGCTAACACAGGGCAGAACAATCATAATCATGATGGATTCCCACAAAAGTACAGCATTATCAAACTCCCAGCAGATTGCCTGCCTCTCCACAACATGGAAGCTCATCTCATTGCATTGTAGCAATCAAGATGAAGATGATCACATCTCCGAAAGGCACTGAAAATAACAGCAAAGGGTCAAAACAGCAGCTCCTGGTGGATAGAGCTCTAAGGCCAGCCAGACCAACCTGAGCATTACCATCAACTACAAGAACTCAATACCCTACAAATGGTTACTGGGGTGCTTTGCCTTGTATAAGGCTAATAGTGTGCCAATAACATTGATCAGGAACTCAGTGGGACTGTGGAATACAACACTGGAGGCCAACTCGAAGGCAGTGACACAAGTCACCATCAAGTGTGGAATATTCCAAGATGATGCACTGACCCCGTGGCTGTTCTGTAAGGACTCAACCTCCTAAAACCTTCTCAACACTAAGAGTGAATACAGATATAGATTCAGCAGTGATTTAGGAGTGGAGTGACATCAGCCACCTCCTGTAAATAGATGACATCAAGCTCTATGCCAAAATTGAGTGAGACATCAACCGCAACCTTGAGCAAACCACTAGTCTAAGAGCATGGTACTCTAATGGGGTACGATGTGCTATGAGGTTTTAAAGATAATATAGGAGCTGATTATTTGAGACCTTGTATGTGATGGTATTTTAAATTCTGGACTTCAAAGGGTGTCAAAGAAGAGTAGTCAACTGTCAGTACTCTTGCTGAAGCATTTTTGATGAACTGAAGGCTTTTCAATGATTTTTGGACATCCTGATAATAATGAATTAGTCCAACATACAAGTAATACATATATGAACTAATTTTCAGCATCTCTCTGAGACAGGATATTTCTCATTTTAGAGATATTATACAAATGGAAGAAAGCAGTCCTATGTATTTGTTTAATATGCGCACTGACGGACATATCCTGGTCAAAGACGACTACAAGATTCCTCACTGTTACTGGAGGCCAAGCAGGGGCAATTTGAGGTTCAAACTTTTAGTGGGGCCCAGCTCAGCTCCCTCTCAAACCTTTTCCCGCGCCATCTAAACAAAACAATGACAGAAAAGCCTAGCTGCAACTTTATTTAGATAAAGTCATTCACAATGAATCCTTCAGTAATTTTTGTTTTAAACAAACAACTTTCATTTTAAACAACTATTTGTAACTTTTGTCACTAGACTGCCTCATTAGTCTGCACCACTTCTTCAAAAAAGCAACAACTTAAACAGAATGTGAACATTTCCAAACATGGAAAATAAATTTCAGTCTTAGTCTTATAAAAAAAAAAAAGAAATCCAGAAACTTGTGAACAGAGATTAAAAATATATAATTTAGTGACAGTACTATTCACTCTTTGTAGCTACAGTGAGCCTGTTTTTCACTGCAGAGCTGTAGCGGGGCGTGGTCTGCGGCGCGGTTGCGGAGGGGACGGATGCACCTGAACACAATCCCCAATCACGCCTCGCCGGCTTAAAACAGAATGAACTGGGTTCTGTTGTTCTTGATGTGTGTAGGCTGTAGCCGAAAAGCTGCAGTGTGTAAGTTGGCAGCCGCAATAAAGTGTGAACATGTGGTCGGGTCGAAACTTCGGTTGGGCCGAAACCAGTGCCCCAATCCTGGGTTTTAGCACCACTGCAAATGATGCCCGACAGACTTGACCACATGTTCGCACTTTTCAGTACACTTCTTTATTGCGGCTGTTGCGTTACACACTGGGCTGCACCTTTTCAGTGGATGCACATATTATTCACATAACTGCCATGAATTTCTTAGTTCTGCCAAAAAAGTGATTCCAATGCTAAACATTCGTTCTGCATGACCTTTCTGCCAGCTAACTTGCGCCCCACCTGTCAGAATTCTGAGCCCCACTAGTGGGGCGTGCCACAAACTTTGAGAACCACTGACATAGAGGCAGTTCACCAAATCATCAAGCACTTAAAGAAGCATTTAAGTGCTACCACTGCATGCCAAATATCCTTGGGCAAGATACTTAGAAACACCTTAGAAAAAAGTGCTTGTGGGAATGGGTGAATGTACAAGTTATGTGAAGCACTTTGAGTGCTCAGATTGAGTAGAAAAGCACTATATAAGAATCAGTCCTTGTGGAACTCCATAATTAACCTTGTGAAGAGTCAGATTTTATTCAAATTTTTTGAACAAAATTTTCAAGGAAATACATCACTCTTTCTTGTTAAGATTTAAGATTGGATGGGCCCCATGTGATTTTCTGTTTTTTAAGTGGGCCACAGTACTCTTGACTTTGGGAGTGTGTACAGGAACATCTGTGCTAAATATCGACTAGAAGTCCCCAAAGCTCTAATGGGAGACAGCACCAAAGGGGGTTCAGAAAACCAGGGCTAAGGTCATTTGGGCCTTTGAGTTCCAGAGAGGCAAGCAGCTGCTGGCCAACCACCCAAACATAATGGTGGTTGACAAGATGTGCCAATGCCAGTGGACAGCAACAGGAAGGAGCATGGGACAATAGAGAATTATCAGGAACTAAAGTAACAACTGGAGCAGACGTGGCCCAAAGTGGTCCCAGTGGTTATAGAAGCATTATGAGCTGTAATTTCCAAAGTGGAAGAGGGGCTCAAGCAGATTCCAGGAACTGGACAGAGACATCCTGAACAGTCTTGTCCTATATACAGCTAAGATACTGCACAAGACTTTCAAACTCCTCTGGTAGAGGACCTGAGCTTGAGGGACTTGCTATACCTTCAGCTACAGCAACTAGGTTAACCAAAGGAAATCAACTGAAGTAACTCAGTTTCCTGGGCATGTCCTTCCTTTTTTCATAGAAGTAGAAAACTGTATCTTCTACGAATTGAGTGTTGTACAACCACAATATATTTTGATATGATAAAACATATATATCAATGTTTTGATAGTTTATTGTTTTTGAGAGCTAAAGTTTGACTGAATAAAAGTCTGTTATTTTGCCCTGTTTGCCTTTTGGATGGGACATGGTCCCTGGGCACATGCCCAGTATCTTCTTTTGATAGCTCATTGGCCCTTAAGAGATGATTTCCCTTGAAGCCTTTTAGGTGTAATCTTGTTCTTTCTTTATCTGAGGATGAATCAGGTGGTTCTTGTACTCTGTCATCGTACATGCTGTTTATTTGTACTGACATAGTAGTTTTAGGTAGGCTTCGCCAAAGTGAGTGATGTGTGGTTAGAAACTCAGGCAGTAAAATAAAAAAATGATTCTGTTCATTTAGAGTCTGTATTTTCATCACTCATGACAAAAATTAGTTCAGGCCATGGATCTGGTCTACTAGCACAAACAGAGCAACATAAAATGTTTGTGGTTAAGTGTCAAGAGGATTCTTGTGACGTATACATCGGGGAAACCAAACAATCTCTGGCTAAGCAAATCACAGGCCACAACTCTTTCATCTATTTACACCTACAGTCTAAAGCCACTTCTTCAATGATGATGAAGAAGTGGCATGGACCGGGAGCTCCCTGGACTGGGAGGTAAGTTCCTTTTTTGATCCCAGAAGGGAAAAAATAAAAATAGTACAGTAGCCTAAAATAAATGAAGTAAAAGAAAAAGGGTCACAGGCACTTAATACTATGAGAGACTGCAAAAATATATATGCACAACAAGAGAGAACTGTGAATTTCATTGATAACTAATATGTACACCATAAATTTAAGAAAAACAGCTGCATGAAAGTATAATGGAAATATATGTGGATTCAAACCCCATGTCAGCAGACACAGAATACACAACCACTGGATCACTAAGAGTAAAGTGAATAATGACTGCACCTCCAAGAACTCGGCTGTTAAACTCCTAAAGTTTGCAGATGACACCACCATCATTGGACTCATCAAGGATGGTGATGAGTCTGCATACCAGCAGGAAGTTGAGTGGCTGGTACTCTGGTGCAGTCAGCACAATCTGGAGCTGAACACGCTTAAGACTGTAGAGATCACAGTGGACTTCAGGAGACATCCCTCAACACTTCTCCCCCTCACCAGATCAGACAGCCTGGTGTCGACTGTGGAGATCTTCAAGTTCCTGGGTACCACCATCTCCCAGGACCTGAAGTGGGAGACCAACATCAACTCCATCCTCAAAAAGACCCGGCAGAGGATGTACTTTTATCCCCATTGATGTGCATTGAGTTTTTCCTTTTCAGTCACCTTTTTCACTCACTATGTGTTAATAGACCTCTCTGCATTGAATCGTACTTGTTATTAATCTCTGTCTCTCTTCCACAGCATGTCTTCTATCCTGTCTAACTTCTCTCACCCCAACCGGTCGCAGCAGATGGCCCCGCCCCTCCCTGAGCCTGTTTCTGCCAGAGGTTTCTTCCTGATAAATACGTGGTAGAAATCCCAAAAGGGTGATCTGTTCATCTGGACGTAGCATTTTCAATGGGAGAAACGCCTCCTGAACTGAACTGTCTCAGTTGATGGCCATGCGGTTGGCCTCCTGAACTGTTTCTTTGGACTGTTTTTCCTCCTCTTCTGAGTTTTCCTTCCTGGAGCTCCAGCACCCACCCAGGTTTGGTGGAAATGTTCTAATTTTAAGAGTTTGATTGCAAAAGAATAAACTGCTGATGTCCGCAGAAATTTTTAACTTTGGTTGAAAGGACAAACTATGAAAAATAATAGACCTTTGAGGATTTGAGCATATGGCAAACATTATGCAAAGTTCCTCTTAATTGTAAAACACAAATCTGAGGATGTTGGAAGACATTTGTGGTTCTCATCAGCTTTGTGGCATGTAGATGCTCCTTTTATTAATATTCCTAAGTCCTGAAGAATACCCATAAACACTGAGGTCCTGCTATGTGCCAATGTGTATCTGGGCCATTACTAAACAAAGATGTGAAGCAATGTTAATAATTGTTGGTAACTTTTTTTTTCATTTCCAGGTTTCAGTTACTGCTGTTGATATGTTAAGAGTAAGAATAAGTTCAGATTCTCTTAAAAATAACAACACTAATATGTTAACAATTGTTGGACTTGTGGAGGTATTTTGAGAACCCTTATAAACATCTGAAGGAAAAATATTCTTTAATCATAGATGCAGACTCATGGAAAAAATATTGATTAATCATTTTATTTGATTTTGTAGAGTTAGAACAAACAGATTGGATTCTCAAAATCAGTCAGTTTCTTGGGGTCTGAAGCAACAACAGAACAGGGCTCTGAATTTTTGGAAGAAGCCCTTTTTTTCCTTCTTTTTCTCCTTGATTTTAATGTTGTCAGACTTCTCTGAATTATTAGTAAAAGAGACAACTGGCTCAGACATGGATAGACATACAGAAGGGAGTTTCTCACTAGGAAGATCATCAGACGTTGCCAGACTTTCAGAAGCAGGCTCTTTAGTAGGAAGAACATCGGCCTTTGATGAACTTTCAATGAGAGGTTCTTTAGTAGGATGAACATCTGACTTTGGCAGACTTCCACGAGCGGGTTCTCCAGTGGGAAGAATATCAGCCATTGTTGAACTTTCAAAAAGAGGCTCGGAAGTAGGAAGAACATCTGACTTCAGAACACTTTCACAAGCAGGTTCTTGAGGTTCTTTAGGGGGAACAACATCTGGCTTCAGCAGATTTTTACAAGCAGGTTCTTTAGTTGGAAGAAAATCAGCCTTTGTTGAACTTTCAAAAGGAGGTTCGGAAGTAAGAAGAACATCTGACTTCAGAACACGTTCAGGAGCAGGTTCATGTGGTTCTTTAGTAGGGAGAATATCTGACTTCAGCAGATTTTTAAAAGCAGGTTCTTTAGTTGGAAGAACATCAGCCTTTGTTGAACTTTCAAAAGGAGGTTCGGAAGTAAGAAGAACACCTGACTTCAGAACACTTTCACAAGCAGGTTCTTGTGGTTCTTTAGTAGGGAGAATATCTGACTTCAGAACACGTTCACGATCAGGTCCTTTTGGTTCTTTAGTTGGAAGAACATCGGCCTTTGTTGAACTTTCAAAAAGACGTTCGGAAGTAGGAAGAACATCTGACTTCAGAACACTTTCCCAAGCAGGTTCTTGTGGTTCTTTAGGAGGAACAACATCTGACATCAGCAGATTTTCATGAGCAGATTCTTTAGCTGGAAGAACATCAGCCTTTGTTGAACTTTTAGAAGGAGGTTCGTGAGTGGAAAAAATATCAGCAATTCGTGAACTTTCAACTGGAGGTTGGGAAGTGGGAAGAACATCTGACTTCAGCAGACCTTCAGGATGAAGTTCTTTAGTTGGAAGAACATCAGACACTACTGGACTTTCACAAGGGGGCTGGAAGATCTGGCATATGCTCATCTTTGCTACATCAGAAATTGCCCTGAGTAGTCCTGGTGCAAAGTTTGCAATGTGGCTCAGCAGAATCTTTTCTGAATATTTCTCTCTGACTTCAGACAGGATACTTTGCACCATGTCATCTCTGATGGACCTTGAGAAGATGGCCTGGTTTTCCATTGTTAGGAGAGATTTGGACACTCGATCCAAAGTGGCCTTTGTCACACTGGTGGAGAGGATGCTCAATTTTTGGGAGGACATGTTCAGTAGGGGGTAAGAAGGAAGCTTCCAGAAGCCATGCAGGACACGGGGAACCACCTCTATCACCACGTCTGTTGCAGTGAACAGTTTGGAGGTTTGTGCGTCCTGCTGCCTCTCTTTAAGGAGGTCAATGTACTTCCTGACATTGCTGAGGAGCTTAGGTGTTCTGCAGAATAAAGTTATAAGAATGATCTTTTACACCTATTTTAAAAAATAACAGAAATTTTGAAATACTGTAGCTGGACTGTTAATGATTTTATGTCAGAGGTGACTCACTGAAATTTAGAAGGTATGGCCTCTGGAAATTCCAGCAGCATCCGGGCTTGAAACTCGATGTCCCTCATTTTATTTATTGTGTTCACTGCCCACACCTGAAACAGAAAGCATGTTTACATTGCAGTTTTGTTGAGAGGTTATGTAATTGTAGTAAAAAAAAAAATAAAAATCTCCAAATGACTAAAACTCTTGTGAGTTTTCTAGTCTTACCAGTTTCAGAAGAGGTTTGGCTTCTGTTTCTTCCAAACCCTCCAATTCAAACTCCCAAAGTCTTCAAAAGAAAACAAAAGAGAGGTTTTCTCTCAGCATTTACACTTCAGCACAAACAGTTTCAGGTGTGAGGTGGATGGTCTGTAGGTGTCACAGTAACTCACTGCTCTCTGACTGTCTCTTTGCTCCTCTCCACCAAAAGATCTCCCATATCTTCTGCAGTGAGGCTCGATGGTATTTGGTTTTCCTTCTGAAGTCTGAGGAACTCCGTCATCATTGCAATCTAAAAATAAAAGGAGACATTTAATCAGCATCACTCCCAGGTCTTCAGAAATCACCTGACATTTTATCTGAGTTTTGGTTTGGATGGATCTGGGTCTTACCTGAGCCCTGTAACCTGGTAGATACCAGCAGATCTCCACAGCTGTGTTATATATGGGTGTGTTGAACAGCACCTGTCAAAGAAATAAGACATTACTCATTGTAACTTAAATTGATTCTCAGTTTGTCAGCTTTTTAAAACTACATCAAATTCTTCAAAAATGCAGTAAAAACAAAAAGTGTCACATACCCTGATGGGTTTGTAGATCCCTTTACTGGCTTCCATTAAAACGCTGCTGTTCTATCACAGTTGGGGAAGAAAAACTTTCCAAAACTCTTCAAAACTTGTGTAAGATCAAATGTAGATATGAAAATACTCCTAACTTGATGGTTTTTCTTGCACAGATGAGCTCTTTTTCAAGTCTGATGCAGATTTAAAAATGCACAATTCTAAAACAGTCACCATGGAAACATTTGATCCCTGCTTTATGTCATTAAATTAAAAGAAAACACTCTATTTTATACTACATTACACTATATGTTGTTCATTATATAAGTAAATAAGGGTAGGCTACAGCCGTCCTTAGGTCACTCCTGTGAAAAGATGCATACAAACTGGTGAATCAGAAAAGAAAGAAAGCCAACCTGCAGCATTATGTCCTTTTATGTTATTTCAATTCAATTCAGTTTTATTGATACAGTACCAAATCACAACAACAGTCAGCTCAAGGCGCTTTACTTTGTAAGGTAGACTCTAAAATAATATACACAAGGAGAAAAACCCAACAATCATATGACCCCCTATGAGCAAGCACTTTGGCGACAGTGGGAAGGAAAAACTCCCTTTTAACAGGGAGGAAGCGCCGGCAGTAACAGGCTCAGTGAGGGGCGGCCATCTGCCAGGAGTGGTTGGGGTGAGAGAACGAAGATGGGACAAGAGGCATGCTGTGGAAGAGAGACAGAGATTAATAACAAGTGTGATTCAATGCAGAGAGGTCTATTAACACATAGTGAGGGAGAAAGGTGACTGAAGAAGAAATACTCAATGCATCATGGGAATCCCCAGCAGCCTACACCCATTGCAGCATAACTAAGGGAGGATTCAGGGTCACCTGATCCAGCTCTAACTATATGCTTTAGCAAAAATTAAAGTTTGAACCCTTATCTTAAAAGTAGAGATAGTGTCTGTCTCTCAAATCCAAGTCTGGAAGCTGGTTCCATAGAAGAGGGGAGAAACCAGTTATTCTGCAGTGTGAGAGGGAAGTGCTCTAATACGGTGATATGGTATTAAGGTCATTAAGATAAGATGGGGCCTGATTATTTAAGACCTTGTATGTGAGGAGCAGGACTTTGAATTCAATTCTGGATTTAACAGGGAACAGGCTATATGTGTGTATATACATATATATATATATATATATATATATATATATATATATATATATACACACACACACACACACATATATATATATACATATATATATATATATATATATATATATATATATATATGTAAATTTGCGTAAATTCCCCCGACCCTAACACCTCTTGGCACCCCGCTAAGATTTTCACAGGTCTTCAGCTTCATTGTTCTCCTGTTTTTGTTGTGCAAACACACCCTCCCCCAATCCCCAACCATGAGAGATCAGTGTTGCCAACTCCTCAGTAAGGAAAATCGCTATTAGCTGTCCTAAAAGTCGCTAGAAGTCGCCAAATGACGTCATCGCCTAATTTGCATAATTGGTCATGCTAATGTTATTGTGACCTACGCTGTGGGAGAGAGAAATAACATCGTGGAAGAGACATAAAGTGAGTAAAAAACGTCCTAAATGCAGTTAGAATTTATTTAGAACTACAAATTAAAAAAATTTTTAGCACTTCCCTGCAAGGCTACTTTCTTGTCACTACATTGCATGCCTGTCCATAAACACATATACACAGAGTTGTGCATATATTTATATAGTTGTGCATATATTTATATACCTTACATAATTTGCAAAAAAGTCTAGTTATACACACACACACACACACACATCTATATCTATATATATATGTGTGTGTGTATGTATATATATATATATATATATATATATATATGTAGATATAGATGTGTGTGTGTGTGTGTGTGTGTGTGTGTGTGTGTGTGTATACAAACACCAATATTTTTGAATACACGTGTCCATATTTATGTTTCCAGATTGTTTGTATAGTGCACTTTCTATACCGTGCTCTTTGTACAGTTTTTATTTAGCTGCTTTTGTCTTGCACTGTCCACTTTTTTGCAATGACAATGCAGATTTTCCACTTGTGGGACAAATAAATGCAGATTTGCTGTGTGTGTGTGTGTGTGTGTGTGTGTGTTTGTGCAACATTGGCATTTGTTACTCAGATCCAAGGCAGGCCAAACCTCTGTGTTACAACCTACATACAAAAGACACACATTCACAATATATGGGTACACAAGTCTGTTTTATTTCAAAGTGTTTCAAACTTTACAGCGTTTGCAGACCCAGTGTCCATCATCCCTGCATTTGGCACAGGTGAATTTCTGACATGTTGCACAGGTAAACCTGCTGCGATTCCTGTTGCAGCTCTCTTGCACCTGGCACTGCGTTGTCTTTACAGTCCCTGGCACAGCAGCTGCAGCAGCTTCAGCAGCTGCAGCAGCTTCAGCAGCCTGCCTCTGTGCTAATATTTCCTTGTGCTGCATGAATCGGCAACGAAGTTGCTGAGCTAGAAGACTCAGAAACAATCTTCTTTTGCCTGTCCACCCTGTACATGCCTTGTACAAAATGTAGGCATTCACCGCCGCCAGGTCCAGCATATTGTAGAAAACCGCTACTGGCCACCTGCGTGTTGCTGCTCTTACGGAATACATCCGTGCCATTTGGTCCAACACGTCTACACCACACTGTAAAAGCAGAGAGAGAGAGTCATGAGTATATGTTTTTTTTCTATAGGCCTGTATAACACACATCAGAAAACATTGTAGCACTGGTGTAAAATTGTACACACATTCACATACCTTCATGTGGTTATAGTCTGTTATCGTGTTGGGTTTCCTCTTTCTCCCGTCACCGATCGTCACGTCTTGGTGCATGGAACTTAGAACACACACAGTCTTGGTTTTTTTAGGTGCATAAATTGCACTGCTTTGGTGATTACACCGCTATAATAAGATTTATAACTGATGCAAGACAACCTGCAGAGGAAGAGACCCAATATCTGCTCAAGTTTGTAGAAAACACACAAAACAGGTCATGGACTGAGAACTAATCAGTGAGAGGCTGGTTTACTAACAAGAGTCTTTTTTAGAAGGACTTTGTGTGGACTTCAAGAACTTTCATTGTCAGGCTTGTCCCGGTCCATACTGGCAAACATGATCTACAAGCTCTAACATTATTTTTGAAAGTTTTAATCATTTGTCAAAGTACTCTAGAGGGATGCTTATCATTTCAGATAATGTTCTTGTAAAGTTAGAAGTTAAACCAAGATGTGATGCTTTGAGGGTAGCATTCTGAGGATGTTTTGAGAATGCTGATAATGTGCACTTTATAACATGCTCTGTGGTGTTAAATCTAACATTTTTATTTTCAAACTGGCAGACATCTGGGGACTTTCCGTGTAGTCTTTGCATGTTCTACCTGTGCCTATGTGGGTTCTCCCTTGGTCCTCCACAGTCCGGAGACAAACATTGACTGATGCAAAAAATGCCATAAGTCTAGGTTCAGAAGCTGGACACCTGCTGCCTGCCACATCGTCGCCACACGCCACTCAGTGGCCAGATGCCAGATGGCTGATGCATGTCACCTGCCACACTGCTGCCCATCACACTGTAGCTTTATGCCGGACAGAGGAACCTGCCGCCTGTTACGCTGTCGCTGAATGCCAGGCACCTGCCGCTGGACACCTACCGCCTGCCACGACATCGCGGGACTCCGGACAGCAGACGCTGGACACCTATTTTCCCCCAGAGACCTTCCATTATCACCAGTGTGGGACCACCTAAATTCCTTTGGTTCTGTCAACACAGTCCTCCTGCTGGCGAGCTTTTAATGCACATCAGGGTAATCAGGATTATGTGTGCTCACTCCTCTGCACTCCTTTGCTCTGTTCATGGGGCATCCACGTACTGAGCTGCACAAGCTCCCCACTGGCAATGCCCAGTTTGTCAGTAGCTCAGACACCTGCTGCCTGGCACATAGGACGCTAGACACCTGCTGGACGCCAAATCTTAGAAGCCAGACTCCTGCCACTTGCCACACCATTGCCAGACACCTGCAGGTTGCCAAGCCATCACCAGATGCCAGACACCAGACACCAGATGCCAGACGCCATATGCCAGACGCCATATGCCATATGCCATATGCCATATGCCATATGCCAGACGCCATACGCCATACGCCATATGCCAGACGCCAAATGCCAGATGCCAGACGCCATATGCCATATGCCAGACGCCAAATGCCAGATGCCAGACGCCATACGCCATATGCCAGACGCCAAATGCCAGATGCCATACGCCATATGCCAGACGCCAAATGCCAGATGCCAGACGCCAGATGCCGGGCACCTGCTGCCTGCCACGCCGATGCCAGACGCAGGACAAAAGCCACTTGACACCTGCTGCCTACCACAATGTTGTCTGATGGCAGATGTTGGACTGCTACTGCCTGCCACGCGTTGCCGCTGGATGATGCATGCTGATGGCTGCCACATGCTGATGGATGCCGGGCAGCAGACACCTGTCGTCTGCCACGCCATTGCTGGATGCCGGACGGCCAGACACTTACTCCGGACACCAGATGCTTGACACGGAGACCTTCCATTGTCACCAACGTGGGACCACCTAAGTTCCTTTGCTTCTGTCAGCTCCAGCCTCCTGCCTTGCCACCTGAAAGGGTTCATCTCCATTGCCGGCCACCTCCACCCACCTGGGTCAACATTGCAGACATAGAGCACAGTTACAAGTACCTGAGGATCCCACAGGCAAATGGGAACCATGAAGAGGTCGCTCAAAAACCACCAAGTACCTGCAGAGGGCCAGGCAAGTCCTGAGAAGTCAGCTGAACAGTAAGAACAAGATGTGGACTATCAACACCTACGTCCTGCCCAGTGTTGGGACTAACGCGTTATTAAGTAACGCGTTACAGTAACTACGTTATTATTGTGGTAACGAGCACGGTAACTAGTTATTATGCCAAAACCGGGAACGCGTTACTCGTTACTGGGATTTAGATAGGCTCGTTATTCGTTACTTCGTGTGGTGGCTATCGCGGAGCTTCCACAGATTCAATAACATTAGCAAGTGGTGGAGGCCAGCAGGTGGATGAAGGAAAAGGGAGGCAAGAGGAGAGACCCGAAGCGGCCGCTGGTCCGAGAGTGTCAGGTGAACTGAACTTCAGGTAAGAAGTTATAACCTGCAGTCCATCTGGGTCAGATATGAACCAAGTTTAGGTGGAGTTTATTTTCGTTATGCTGACTTTTTCGTACTGCGTGCTAGCTAGCATGACGGAGTTTATATACAGCTGGGTGGGTGCTATGTTACTGATGTTGAACTTTATTTTGTTCATAAGGTTAATTATTAGAGTTGCCAACCGTCCTGTAAAAAACGGAATCGTCTGTATTCAGAGAAAATATTACGGGTTTCGTATTTAGGTGAAAAGGAACACAGTTTGTCCCGGACTTCAGCTACAATGAAAAAGACACAAAGCTGGAGTTATTCTGTGTTTACGCTGCACAGCTGCCTCTTCTTCTCTCATCCTCTCACCCTCCCTCTCATGATTCTACTTCAATCATGAAACTGATCAATGATCAGCCGATTGGCTTTTCTCTCTTGTTTATTTATCGCCCACTTTGCGCCAGAAAGAGGAAACCAGCGGATGTCGCGGTAAACAACAGCAGCACTTTTAAGCTTGATCAGCTGTTGTTAGAATTTATTTAATATTAATTTCTAGTATCAGCTGATGTTTGCTGGAGCCACAGCTGTAAACCTGCTGGTCATGATATCGGTTTGGATATGTGGTGAGAGGGAAACATGCAGATGAAACCAGGAGATGTCCTTACTGAATCATCAGAGCTGTGATGGAGAAACAGGTTTACCTTTTAGGTGACATGAATGAGTTGAAGGGAAGTTATGAACTGTTTCTGAGAGACAAATAACACCAGGATCCTTTTCTAAGTAGCTGACAGCTGGTAACTGTGCAGGGGCGGGTCTAGTAAAGTGTTGCCAGGGGTCCATGTAGGGCATTAAAAGGGAGAGGGGGGCACAAGGAAATACTTTCTTATTCTCATTTAAAATGTCTCACTTTTAAAAAAATAATTATCTGAGTCTGACAACAAACAATTGATAGGTTGATACATATATACCATCAGAACAGTGTACATCACTGTCACAACAGTGTTTATTTTCATTCAAAGGCTTTATGATTTTTCCTATAATGGTGGGCCGGTCTCTAGTCAAAATGCCCGGGACGATTTTTTTGTCCCAGTCCAGCTCTGTATGCAGCTCATCTTCAGTCTGGTGTTACCTGCATCTTCCTATTCAGAAGGCAGAATTTCCGAGTTCTGAGTACAATCGAAAGCACCACGACTGCAGTTTTTGTGTTGGATGTAAAAAGCAGGCTAGGATAGAATCAGGCGTGGGATTTCTCTTGTGGAAATGTGCACATTATTTTTTCCTTTCTATTGGTAGGTGGCACAGTGCACTTGTGGCAAGTAAGCAAGCTAGAAGACTGGCAATCTTGCTGGGTATCCAGTTACGGAAGCAACACATTAACAAGAGAATTCTGAGTAAAACCAAAGTTACTTTCCCTAGTAACTAGTTACTCTGAAAGTAACGAGTAACTTGAAGTAACTGAGTTACTTTTGATAGAAGTAACTAGTAATGTAACTAAGTTACTAATTTAAAGTAACTTACCCAACACTGGTCCTGCCTGTGATCAGGTACCCAGCTGGGATAATAAGTTGACCAAAGGAAGAGATAGAAGGCACTGACATCAAGACAAATAAGCTCCTGACCATCCATGGAGTGTTTCACCCCAAGTCCAGCACCCTGAGGCTGTACGCTAAGGGGAAGGAAGGAGGCCGGGGACTGGTGAGTGTCAGCACTACGGTTCAGGATGAGACAACAAACATTCACAAAGTAAGATGGCCCCAACCGACCGCGTGCTCAGTGAATATCTCAGGCAGTAGAAACCCAAGAAAGAGGAGGCACCATCATGGAAGGACAGGGAATTATTTTTTTTTTAGAGGCTGGTGAAACTGTTGGGGATTCAAAATTTTAAAATTAAAGGCGCACTGAACCAGCATGGCTATCACAGCATCTTGAAGTGACATGCCATCCCATCCAGTTTGCATTTAATAATAATAATAATAATAATAAATTTTATTTATGAGCGCCTTTCAAGTCACCCAAGGACACTTTACAATAAGAAGACACATAGTAAAACAATGGCAAGATAAGAACAATAAAACAAAAGCACAAGATAAAATTAACAAATAGTGGATTCACAGTGAATATGCAGATTTGAACAGATGAGTTTTGAGTTGGGATTTAAACTGGGGGAGAGAACCAATGTTTCTTATTTCTGAGGGTAGGCAGTTCCACAGCCTGGGAGCAGAGCAGCTGAAAGCTCTGCTTCCCATGGTGGTGAGGCGGAAAGAAGGTACAGCAAGCTGGATAGAAGAGGAAGATCGAAGTGAACGGGCAGAACAGGTAGTGGTTAACAGGTCAGAAAGGTAAGGAGGAGCGAGGTTATGAATGGCCTCGAAGGTGATACTTTTCCCGGAGATGTCGTTCCTCTTTTCATAGAAGAAAAAAAGATCAGCTAAGAGCTGGGTGTTAACATTGCAGTTGTGTTTGTCATTTTTTTCTGTACATTTATTCATATAAACGTGAAATAGATATTACGGTCTCAAAAAATTGCAAAGCTCTCATCCACCCTAAACTGAGCTTTGTTTTAAAGTTGTGTCGACTGCTTTAGCCCCCCCCCCCCTCACCCCAACAAACCCTGTAATAATATAAGTCAGTTGTAAATTGAAAAATCAGAGTAGCACTAATAATTGAGCCTCTTTGTTTAATTAAAACAGCACTATTAATTCAGCGTGTCAAACGAGATGTGCTGAAACAGTAGAGCTGAAATGCAGTAGAGCACACCGGAAGTGCTTTTTGCCTCTTTTTTTTTTAAGGAGGCGGGTTGTGCCGGTTATTGTGCTATAAAATGCATAGTGGCACGTCTATGCACCGTTGCGATTTCTACATTTCCCGCCATGTGAATGGACAGCAAACATATATGTTTGGACCCTCTGGCTTACTGAACCTTTCCGCGAACAGCAGGCACATTATGTTAACAGCGTGACGGCAGCATCGGTTTTTCGGTGAGTGTTTCACGCTTGTAGATCACGTTAGCTGGCACTGTGTTAGCTTACTGCTGTTTTGTGAAGAGACGTGATATTCGCAGTCTCTGTAGTTACGCGGTGATAGCAGCTTTCCTCTTGTCTCTTGTACACCTTGAAACGTGCGTCTACCGAGTACAAACTGATGCATCACTATCGAGACTAACCGCAATGTTCAACATAATATCTTTACTTAAGCTTAAAATTATTATTCGTTTGGTGTGTCTGGTAAACCGAGCAGGTGTATTTTCATATCTGTTGGGATTAAAAGCGGAGTCCCTCGTCCAGTAAAGATCATATTTAACGGGAGTTTACCTCTTTGAATAATGTAGTTACTACAGCGTAGTAAGTAACTACTGAACCAGATAATGAAGAAAAATGTGTTTTACAGTCTGGAGTGAAATGAACTCGGGCTGAATGTCTTTGAGTAAAAGTGGTTGAATCTGCGTTATCGCGTGATAACCGAATTTAACCAGGTAGTACTTAGTTGAGTCTGACAAGGGCACATACGTTTGGTTTTGTGGTGTGAATGGCTGCTGCCATGTGCGCACATGGTCAGATTACAGTAAGAATGCCCCTGTGACTCAATACGGAAGCCATGTAGGTGTTACACCTTATAGTGTCTGCGTATTGACCTTCGGGCTTTGTGTTTCAGCACATTGGGTTGAAAATAAAATAAAATAATGGGTACATAAAAATAGCACGTCTATACTTTTAGTTATCTTATGTCAGCACTTAATAAACTGTGAAATTTTCAGTTCAGTTTTTTTATAATTGAATATTCTCTGTTTGTTTTTCTGTTTGATTATTAGTAAGTTTGTGTTATCATCTTTGTGGGATTCTTTAGTACTCTTAGTTGCAGTTACTGTTAGTATGAGAGTATTAGTTTGATTAGGTTTTCCCTTTTTGTCTTTGTTGTTTCCTTATATTAAGTTAGGAGCCTTTTAAACAGATTTTTTTAGATACCCTGAAAGACCACAATTGGTCACCTTGCAGGAATCTAGTCTCTGAGCTTCTGATGGTGAGACGGTGGAATATCTTCATCTGTCTGAGGAATCTGCTCTTAGTCCAAATGATTTACATTCCCCTGTGAGTCAACACGAAGAGGTCCAGGAAAGAAGAGATGTGCCTATTCGATAGACACATACTTCAGTTCAATAGACAGACACGTCAGTCCTTTCCTTTCCATAGTCATGGTTCTAATTGCTTTTAAACTCTTACATTTTGGGAGCTGTGTATCAGAAGGGGTTCAGTTCCCTCAGGGTTTGTTGTACGTTGATTACACTTAAATACAAGACGAGACTTGACAGATGAATGTTGTACTGTGTGAGGTTTAAGGACCAGATTGTCTAGACTTAGGATTTGTTATTACAGACAACAGAAGCAGCTCTTGACAAATAAAACTGACTCTGTAGTTCCCAAATGTCTTGACCTAATTTGGCCCGATTGGTTTGGTTTCATTTATTTGATGTATTTTCACTGAGCGTAACCATTTATAAGGAAGAGCTGCGTTTTTTTTCTATTCTTGACTTTAAAAAAAAGATTCATGCTTGCACCATTTCACCTACAGAGCTTAGTTGCACCTGACCTCAGCTGTTGCTTATAAGTAGCTCCTTGTGCTGTATAACTCTGGAGGTGTGTGTGAAGGAGCAGGACAGAATACCATTACGGCTTTTTTTCATGGCTTCTCCTGTGCCCCAACATCTCGACATAGCTAGCCCGAAGGTGTCTTTAAGATGTTTATTGATGTCTGACAGTGAAAGAAATAAAGCGCGTGTGAATGCATTACTTAAGTAAATTAAGTATATTGGAAAGCCTTCGTTACAGTGTTTTGAGTTTAGCCTGGTTCTGCCGGAGGTTTCTTCCTGTTAAAAGGGAGTTTTTCCTTCCCACTGTCGCCAAAGTGCTTGCTCATAGGGGGTCATATGATTGTTGGGTTTTTCTCTGTATCTATGAAGCGCCTTGAGGCGACTTTTGTTGTGATTTGGCGCTATATAAATAAAATTGAATTGAATTAAATTGAGTAACTTGGATATCTGGAGACAGATTAGGTTTTGTCCCAAAATGAAAAGGACACAAATATTGCTTTGGCGTTGCTAGGAGCAGAATAAATGCTTGTTAGCCAACATCAGCTGTTATCTTCAACACTCATATCCTGTTTAAATGCCTCCGAGCTCTCAAGCTAAACACTCAGAGTCTGGTACCACCTTCTGACTAATACTCAAATTATAGCTTCACCCCAGGGAGTGACTGCCTCATTGTAGCTGCTGGATTTGAAGCCTAGCTGTGTGTGAGCTGTGTTGAGCAGTTATTTACTTAAAGTTCACAGACCTGGGAGTGTCTACGACTTGAGCAAAATGCCCCTCTTATCCTGCTTGTCCTACTTGTTTTTGAAGGTGAAAGAGGGCCGGGCACACCTTCTTAATAAAGACGACAGGGTAACAGACTAGAATATTAAATGAGTCGTCAGCTCTTATATGTAATCCTGCCAAAACATTTCTTTAGGTTGTTTTTGAGCTTTATAAATTATTTTACTAATTGACGTCCAGCTTTTATTTATGTTTGCTGTTTTTAAGTGTTTTTGTCCTTTCGTCGGTCTACACATGTAATTTTTTTTCTTACTCTTACAAGTTTAGGCGCTGACAGTATCGTGTTTGTGAGCGATCTGCAGTCTCTTCATTGATCGGGTCCTGTGACCGGAGCGTTTGATAGCCACTTAGTGTTTTTGTTTCCTGCTCATTGTGGAGATTGATTATTTCATCTAAAGAAACGAGTAACATCAGCACAGACTGAATACAGTTCTTGTGTTTCGCAACAGTGGGCATACACATGATTTCAGCAGCTGAGAAGTAGCTTATCAATGAAACCAGCTGATACTGCTGATGAGACATGTAGACCTAGAAAAGGTCGTGTGACCCTATTACTGTATGTCTGCTTCAAGCCTCGACCTTAAATGACCCCTGGACGTGTTTGTCCCTTGATGGGACACGTGGCTCACCCAACACAGCGTGTACAGAGAACAGTGTGTACTTGTAAATTGTACCTCTAGATGTTTTTAAATAACTTTGAAGGTGCCGCCAGGTAGTCATTGTCGAACCGCAGCATGGTGATCTTCTGAGGCATTTTTACCTGCATGTCTTTCGCAATATGTTTGAAAATATGAAGCTGGCAGCTTTTTATGGCCCCATGACTTTAGCCTTGTTCATGATTTACCAGTTCAGTTTAATTAGTTCTGCTCCGCTGCTTAAAAAGTCCTGTTTGGTTGGACTGTAACGATTCTGACCAGGCTGATTTAGTGAATGATGGCTTTTGAAAGCTCTGTCACTGAGGGAAGAGGGCAGAGGGTGTTCAACCAACTGTCTCACCAGGGAGGAAGCACACATGGATTTTTAGCTTATCTAACAAAGCGAGGAGTAGACCGGCGTATAAACCCAGCCATTTATAGACGATCAAGGACACTCATAATAGTGAGGACCTATAACTCAACTGTAACAGTGGTTTTTTGGTCTGTCACACCTGCCTTTGTTGGAAGGAGGTGTCAAAAACAAGTTTTACAGATGAAAACCAAACCATGACAAAGAAGTGTAAATGAAACTCGGTGGGGGGGGAAAGAATAGACCATACTACATCCTCCTTCACAGCTGCATAACAAACAGCCTGGTCCTCCAGGAAATCAACGCAAGCTGCTTCTGAATCTGTCTCTTGCCTTATTAGAAAGAAATACGACTGTGCTGTAAAACTAAGAATTATAGCTGTATGAATAAGAATGAGACATCCTGTCATAAGGATCGCCAAAGTCACCCTGATCCTTGATACAACACAGTATTAGTCAAGACTGGATTAGGGGAACATTAGGAATATTTATGGTAGTGAGAGAGAAATTAAACATTCCAGTGTCAGATTTTAGGGCCACTGAAACACAGTCTGTCCAAACGGCAACAACAGGCATTTAATTAGGCACAGGGTGTTAGACTGACTTCCCTAAGGGGCCCAACAGGAACTGAGAATCAGGTCGGAGGTCACACATGTAGTTTATTGTCCTGCCTTCATGTGAAATGTGTGACCCATATTGCTTTTGTCATGTACTCTGTGGTCTGGGTAAAGCATTCAGTCAGTCATCCAGAAGCAGCATAGCCATCAGTGTTTTTAGTTAAGCAACATTATTGCATTCTGATTACACTCATAAAAAAGTCTCCCATGCAGCCAGTTTTAAAGCCTGAATGTGATGGCATCTGCAGTATGGGGCCTTTTAATAAAACCAAATATATCCTGATGTAAACGAGGTATCCTTTTTTTTGTTCTTTGAACATCACAACCCAGTAACCTCTCAGCCGTAAATGGTTGATGGGCTGTTGTTGTCACACTACCAGGTGGGCAGGTGGTGCGGAAAGAGTAAATGAAGAGTAAATCCCAGCAGGTTTATAGTCTTTAGTGCTGTTTCTGTTATTATTCTCCCATGATGAACGATACTGTATCTAAAAGATAAAGTATCGTCTTTGTTGCTTTATCGTTTGGATATTTACGGCTCTGCTTTTAATTTAGTAGCGGCATGAGTGATGTGGTAATGATTATGTCAGCCAGTGAAGTACATTTTCATTACCATTACAGAAAAGAGATGAATATTGTGTTTAATTTTTTTGTGTTTATTGAATTTAAAAAAGTGAGTTTAGAAAACAAACAGTGGAGCAACCTTACATGTCCTCCTGTGAGTGAGTGGAAATGGCTTTTTCCAGTGAGAACTCAATACCTGTCAGTCCTCCCCGAGGCTGTACTGCAGTAATTTGTGTGTACACAAGGTGTGAAGTCAAATTCATGACTAATGGTGGACACATTGGAGAGAGGCTGAACTTGTTCAAGCTTCTGCTGCTGTTCCCATGGCCTCTATTGAAAATCGTTGAAATTGCACTTAGTCGTGTTGTTTAATTAGATGTATGCACTCCTGTCATTCATGGCTGCTTACACCACATGCTGCTAGGTTCATTCTTATGTCACATGACGTGGTTAAGTCAAAGTAACTTTAACCCAGAAAGTAACGAAGAATGTCAAAGTCATTTTACATGCTGCAGCCCACTTTGATCTCAAGTGGGAGTGAAACTCTGCTTTATGTCACAAACAGAAGTTTAGATACATATTTAACCCCTGACACAGATGGAGAGAAGTGTGTCAAACGAATGTTGCTGTAGTAAATGAAAAAAAAAAAATCTGTCAGTAAGGCTTAAATTATAAGATGTAAATGTGTGACATGTATGTACTATACAGCGTCTCTAGAGCCGGTTGTATTTGGCCAGCCCCTCACAGCCTCTCGCCAGTATTTAAACACATTCCTGCATTACTTATGAGTGAAACCTTGGCAGAAGAGTGTCGAGCACACAAACAGCATTTTTTCCTGACTTTGGAAACGTGGCTGACCCTTTTTTTTTTCTCTCCCACTGCCCGTAGAGTCTCAACAAACTCCGACACCAGGATGAAACGACGAACAGACGCCCCTCAGGACCGGTGAGTTACACAAACAGCAGCAACTTTCACTTCCCATTCGTTTTGCTCTCAGCCACAGTTTCTGCGTGACACCTAAACATGTTTTGTTGCATAAGGGGACACAAGATTTCACCAATATTCATGCACCATCCCTTTTCCCCATCTACAGATACTACATGGTGGGACTCATGTTCTTCATTCTGGGCCTGGGAACGCTGCTGCCATGGAATTTCTTCATGACAGCTTCACTGGTAAAAACAAGACTTCACGTGAATAACACAAAATCTGACACAATATGAAGCATATGCTGGGTTTTCAGTGATAGTATATTTTGTATTTTATGCGTCAGATGTAGCTTTGTTGTCGTATTTTTGAATGAAAAGCCCTGCGTTTGTGGTGTGTAGTACTTCCAACGTCGACTGAATACAACAGAATGGAGCAACGGGACCAAGGTTGTCCGCAAAGAGTACTACTTCAACAACTGGATGACTCTGCTGTCTCAGCTGCCTCTGCTGCTATTTACCCTGCTCAACTCCTTCCTCTACCCGAGGTCAGTGACTGTGTTAAAGCGCTTTCAAACATGCAGATCATCCTTTCTGATGATCTGGCTGCACTTGAACATGTCACCTTTATGTCTGAATCAGCAGCCTAGTTATTTGTCTTTAAGTAATGGCAGTAGGAATCTGATTATACCTAATAACATGTTTCTCTCTTTTAACATAACACAAGTCTGAAGGTCATGCAGTCACATTAATGAACACATCTTGAGCCCCAAAAACAGATAACAGAAAGCCTTGTTGCCATGGTGTCGTGACAAATCTCTGATCCTATACTATATTATTTGTCACACGAACTTTTCGTGAATGTCTGCCGCCCTAACAGACGGATGTTTATTGCCTATTAGAGGACGACGATGTGTTGAAGTTAATTTGCTTCGACACATCGTTGTCCTTACAGGATGTCTGTTTCCCGATGGTGCTCTGTAAAAGTATACTCAGACTGTTGCTCTGTGGTATATTTTATGATCTGTTAGATCCTTCATGGTTAACTGTGTTGTAACTGTGTGTGTTTCAGGATATCGGAGGCGATACGTATCGCAGGTAGCCTTGTTTTTATCCTGCTGCTCTTCATCCTCACAGCAGTTTTGGTCAAAGTGCCCATGGAGGAAGACTGCTTCTTCTCGGTCACCATGGCTACTATCTGGTTCATCAACTGTAAGTCAGTGTGCTTCTATGTATATGTGGGAGACAGATGTGTTTGAGTGATAAGATACTACAATAAAAGCCCCCTTTTTTTCCTCCCTCGTCAGCGTTTGGTGCCGTGCTGCAGGGCAGTCTGTTCGGTCTTGTGGGGATGCTGCCTCAGAAGTACAGCAGCATCTTCATGAGTGGCCAGGGCCTCGCTGGGACATTCGCTGCCATCGCCATGCTAATAGCCATAGGAAGTGAGTCACTTACATCCACACAAGCTTCCAGTGGGCTCCTAATCCTCAGTTGCTTGGTAACCAAGGGCATTGAAAATCAACGGGAGCAATCAGCATGACACCGCACACCACACTGCTTTCAAAGAAACCTGAGCACACTTGGTTTTGTTGAACGTTTTTTTTTTCTCTTTTATTTCTGTCCCAGAATGCTTCAGTAACTCTGCTTTGTGTGCGTTTGTCACTCAGGTAAAACGGACCCTGAAACGGCAGCTTTGGGTTACTTCGTCACACCGTGTATGGGGACGTTGCTCACACTCTTCAGCTACTTGGTGCTGCCACGCCTGGTCAGTCAGCTGTCCTCTCAGCATAACTGCATTACCCACAATATATCCGACCTCACCTATACAAACTCTCCACACACACTATCTGAAAGCAGATGGTGTGTGTGTGGAGAGTTTGTATGCAGATGAACCCGGATGTGGGCATTTGTAGCATTTTTCGACTGCAAGTGTCAAACTGTCTCGTCTGAGTAAACAGAATAAAGTATATAAAGATGGATGTTGAACACACAGTGGTTTTGGACTTTGTATCACAAGTGCTCACTGGCATCCTAAGTGAATCCATTATAGTATAAACTTGATTACAAACCTAATGTTTATATTTTGATATTTCAGCTGCTTGACTTTTGTGTTGTGTTTTTGTTTTCATGCAGGGGTTTGCTCAGTATTATTTGAAAAAAAGCAGCACGTATGAGGCAGACACCACAGACGAGCTGCTGAAAGGTAAGCTTTGGCTACACAAACAACTCTTCACCATCCCTGAATTAATGCCATTCCTTTCCAAGCTGCTCCACACTCTGAACACCAGAAGCCTTAAAATCTGTCA
The DNA here is from genome assembly GCF_051167445.1 of Perissodus microlepis. Taxonomy (NCBI): domain Eukaryota; kingdom Metazoa; phylum Chordata; class Actinopteri; order Cichliformes; family Cichlidae; genus Perissodus; species Perissodus microlepis. Next base: position 44,922,509 of record NC_140463.1, on the reverse strand, counting down.
GACGTTACTGTGACAGTGAGCGAACGTTTGTTTGCTTTTCGACTCAGTTCACAATTCTGTCCCTCGCAGTCTGGTTGAATCAAATCAATTCAGTGGAACATTATCTCATTAAGTCAGTTTACCCTCTGTTTATCCAATTAGACGGTGCCTAACAAAGACGGGTTTGTGAGGCTCACACAGCCTCCTGCCTTTTTATGAATGCTAAAAAGCCCATAGAGGTCCAATTAGTCATAATTCACTCAACCAGATCCCACATTTGAAACATTACCTTTGAGCACATATTGAATAATAATGTTTTTGTGTGAAAGTGAAACCGCGGAAGTGATGCTTTATATACATTCAATTGCAGAAAGCAGCATTGTGGAAAATGGCAAGCCGGCCGGGCACGTTAACGGATCAGCAATCGACAACTCGGCCAAAGGTAGCAGCGTCACCGAGGCCGAGCCGAGGTCTGATGGAACCAAACAGGCCTTCCTGCCCCTGGAGCAGGTTGAGAGGGGGAAAGCCAAGGCCTCGGTTATAGAGGTCTTTAAAAAGGTACCCTCGTGTGGAATGATTTCACAAAGTTACTAAAATGGAAAGAAAGTTCAGTTTTATCCGAGGTCATTTTGTTAGTCGTCGTTTTGATTTAAGTTGAAACAATTTAGATCAGTTCATTGTATACAATTTTTAAAATACTAAATAAATAAATCCACGTTCTCGTTTTCAGATCTGGGTGATGGCGTTCTGCGTCACCTTCGTTTTCACAGTCACTCTGTCTGTGTTCCCTGCCATCACCGTAGATGTGAAAACTACATCTGAAGGAGAAAATTGGGGTAAGACCGAACACTCGCTTCAGTACAGCTGCGTTCAACATCCATTTAGCGGATGGCAACAAATATAGTGCATCTCTTTTGTAGCCTTCGTATTGTGATATAAAAATGTATCTTTGTACTCATTCTTTCTTCAGAGAGCTATTTTATGTCGGTGTGCTGCTTCCTCATTTTCAATATTAACGACTGGCTCGGCCGGACCATCACCACAAAGATACGCTGGGTAGGTTTCCATATGTCATTTATGTTTCTGTCTGATGCCAGACTGGACTTATTATATATTTCATCAGCAAAAAACTGAGCTGTTTTCATTCATTCATTGTTTGCTTTTTTTAATATGACAAACATGTATGTATATATAGCAAATATGAAACAAACAAGGAGGAAAATCTTTTACTCTGTATTGATGCACAAAATTGTGCTTAAATGTAGATTTTAGCACGTTATACAAAAGCTTTTAGCACAAACGCCCAGAGCGCACTCACCACAAGACTTGTCATTATGAGGCGACTCCCAAATCCAGCTGAATCCAGATGAATGTGTTATCCTGAGCTGGAGGTTTCTTCCTGTTAAAAGGGGTGTTTTTCCTTCCCACTGTCACCAAACGCTTCCTAAAAGGAGGTCATTTGATTGTTAGGGTTTTTGGTCACTGGTGCTAAATGACGTAGCCACATATTTGCTCCAGTAAGCTTCAGACAGCAGTAGGTGCACTGCATCGTCTTTTAGTGAAATTATTTTGGATTTCCTGAATGAGCGTAAATCAGAATACTAGCATGCTTTTAACCAGTTTCATGTCTTCATGTATTCTCCTACATCTCTCCTCTGCAGCCCTCTAAAGAGTCCCGTCTCTTCCCGGTGCTGGTGATCTCCAGAATCGTGTTCATCCCTCTGCTGATGTTCTGTAATGTCCAGAGCCGCAACTACCTTCCTGTTTTATTTGAACACGACGCAGCATTTTCTGTCATCATGGTTTTCTTCTCTCTGTCCAGCGGCTACTTCGTCTGCCTGTCCATGTCCTACGCGCCACAGTGAGTACAGCGTCGACACATTCAGAGGTTACACGATCACTCCGCAGACAGCTGCAGGACTGTGTTCTGATTCTTGTCATGTGGACATGTTTTGGTTGCTTATTATTGGAATTTGGGACCAAAAGATTTACAGTTTATTAAACAGTGTTGTGTTTTTATGTGTTGTTTTGGAGCTCATGCTGTGTTTAAGGAGTCTGTAACAGCTTAGTGTAATCGCCTTTTACAGCTTCTGAAATTCATCTACGTAACTGTGGTGTAGTCTTTCAAATCTGTATGCCCGTTTTGGACACAACTTTGTATGTGGAAGCATATGGAAATGTTCACACATGCAAAATTACCCCTGAGTTATGAAACATGCTGTTATGTTAGTGAGTCATTCTAAATCCATGGGTTTGTGCTTTGTGTCTGCAATCAGCATACTGCCACGCCTCATGTACCCATGTAGGGGTTTCATTTAAGGTGAAGTGGAGAAAGTGGCGAGGATGCTGTAAGGAAGACATGAAGACTTATTTGTGTACCAGGAGCAAAAACTGTAACAAATAACAACAAGGAAAAAATGAGATATGAGTACAGATTTTATGGTGAAATCACAGAAATATGATTGCACCTTGTTATGCACACTTGAATTGGTAAGCGTTCTTGAGCTGTACCTGGATCACATGACCAAAGGGCACAGCAAGCTGAATGTCCACTAATGAATGTAGTGAAAGAGACCTGAAGCCACTGTGTGCTTTTTCAATGTTGTTGTGGTTCCTGAAGATTAAATACCTGATGTCTGCCTTCAGGTTGGTGGAGCCTAAAGACGTAGAGACTGCAGGAGCCCTCATGACCTTCTTCTTGGCTCTGGGTCTGTCCATAGGAGCTGCCCTGTCCTTCCCCCTGCGGAAGTTGATCTAGTTAAACACACACGAAGAGGAAAACGAATGCCCCCGTCTGGCCGACCTTTGTTTTTTTTCTTTTTCTTTTTTCTTCCTGTTTCCTGCTTGCCTGGAAATGTGCCCCACAGTGAGACTGGAACAGTCATGGCTGAAGAACTGCTACTGTTTGGGAATTGTTTGCTTCACTTCGAAAAGAGAAAGGGAAATGCTTCATGTTACTGAAAAGAACTGCTGCTCATGTTACCTGCTGCTAATCTGAGAAACAGGTTAGAAACATTTCCTCCGTGGGAAGTCTTTTTTTTTTTTCCTGATCACTGTTGTGCTTTTCTACATTTTGAGGTTTATTTATGTTTGAAAGGAAAAAACAAAAACAAAAAAAAAAACAGTCAAAGTTATTTCTGGGCATTACCCTGTGCCAATAACTTGTAGATAAAGGGAGACTGAGACTGATTTTTACAGCGGTCAGAAAGACTTTTGTATGATATACTGTAGGTCATTTTTTTTTCCACAGCTGAGACTGTGATATTTTCCTTTGTATTGAGGACTTGGCTGATGAGTTTTTAGACTGGGTTGTTTTTGTTTCCTTCCGTTATTTCTGTAGTTTCTCTTCTTCAGGCCAGCAACTCCATAGTTTGAGCTGATGCTGCCCTCTGCTGGTCAAAAGTTTGAACTGACTTTTTTTTTTTCCTGCTTACAAACCTGAAAAGTTCTAAACATAGGAAATACTCAAACTGTATTGCAATCAGGATGTAAAATGCTACTGAATGGCAGGGAGGTGGTTTATTTATTTGTTTGTTTTTTCAGGTAAATGAATTTTCTGTAGCTGTAACACAGGAATCAGATGTGATTGTTAGGAAAATGACAAGAAATGCTGATTCATCATTTTATTTGTTACTTTTTACCAATTTGAACTGTCAGATATTGGCCTTTGTAGACGATTGTGCCATGCTCCGCTTCCACACTGATTTTATAGTACTGCTCTTTGCTCAAATGTATCGAAATGAACTGTTTAAAAAAAAAAAAAAAAAAAATTAACATTAATGTTACACTTGAGTTACGTACACTGAAGTGCTCGACAAGTCTGTTTTTGTTATCTTTCTGTAATTGAAGATTATAGAACGATGATGTGTTGAAATGTGTCGTTTCAAAGTGAGCGAAGGGCCGAGAGCTCAAGCTGGGAGAAATATTCACGTTTTTTTTTTTTTTTTTTTAAATATTTTTTTTACTTGATTTATGCTGGATTTACATCCGACGGGAAATGAACCAGCACAGGCCGTGTCGTCATCTTTAAATAGGAACCTAAAATAAGGCAACGTTGTGTCAATGCCACTTCAGCAGGTGTGCGTTGTGTTGCAGTGGAAAGCAAAGAGTGGCAATCAAGAACAAGAATGTCTTTACTGTTTTCTATAAACAATCTAAACTGACTTGAAGTGAAGGCGTGGGTAGTTCTCAGGCAGTGTGTAGCTCCACGTGACGGGCCTTAATACTACAACCCAATTTAAAATATTCATGTCTGCTCTGCAATACATTTGGTTTTGTGTTCTACATCCTTCTCTCTGACACATTGGTACATGTGCTCAACAGGAACAGATTTTTACTGAATTACTTGAGGGAAAGGACTTCATGCCTCTGTGTGTGTGTGCGCGAATAAACTTAGGTTGTGTGTTTGGTGTAGATTGTTCATTTGTATGTACAGTTACAGTCAGCAGGATCTTTTTCTACATCCAAAATAACAGGTAAGGGATTTGCTACTGTGTACATGTAAATGTAGTAAAAAAATTAAGTCTACCACACAAGGTCCCTATTTGTCTGTTGTAACAATGCTTCGTGGTAATAAATCTTGATAAATCTTACACTTTTAAAGTCTGTTTATTTCCCCTTGAAGGCTGAAAGAAGACACATTAGCTATTTAACCATTTATACATGTAAGAAACATGGACCTCAGTAGTGTGACCGTGAAGGCAACTTTGAGCCTGTGTTTGAGCAACTGAATCAAAAGTAGCCAATTTTTTTTAACTGAAAAATAAACATTACAGCAGAAGAGCTTTAAAAAGGAAGAAGCAGGAGAAATAAAGGTCGTCTGTAAACAATGACATCCAGCTTATTCAGGAAGTCTTAATATCAGTTGCATTTTTTGCCATGAAAGCACATCTGTCTGTGCTCTGTTAAACCCTCTCTTCCTCTCTGACTCTTTATTTGGATTTGGAGTCTACTGGGGGGGGGGGGGGGGGGGGACTCAAGACTGGTCCTCTGGTTAAAGATCACAAATGGCAGAAAAAGGAGTAACATTTTGTAGTAAATGATAAAAATTAACCCAGGTGAGTCATGAAGTTTACAATCCAAACAAAAGGAGGAACATCGTGGAAAAATAAATACAAACAATGTATCCATCTGCAAAGTTTAAACCCATATTTTATTTACAACAATGTGGAAAATATTTAATGTTTAAACTGAGAAAAAATTTCCCATTTTAAGCGAAATATAAGCTCACTTTGAGTTTGATGGTATTAGTACTTCAAAACATAAATAAATGAATTTGGAGACAGTGGCAACAAAAGGCTGGTAAGTGTTTTGTCTGTTCAAAAATTTCTTTGGGAACAGGTAAGTAACATGATAGGACTTTTTTTTATTTATTTATTTTTTAAAAACGTTTAAGAGAAGCAAAGTTTCTCAGAAGTAAAGATGGCAGGGACGTTCACCAATCTACAAAAGAATGTGTACAAATTGTGGAATAATTTTAGAATAAAATTCCTCAGTCTAAAATTTTAAAGACTGAATATCGTCTACAGAACATAATATCAAAAGGAACAAGGTCAAAAACCAATATTGGATGTCTGTGATATTCTGGCCCACAGACAACAATTCATTAAAAACAGGCCTGACTCCATCAGGGAAATCTGCGTGGGCTCAGGGCTTCAGTGTTCAGTGATTCCACCCACAAATGCAAGTTAGGGCTCTGTCATGCAAAGAAGTATGTTAAAAATGATCCAGAAACACCACCATCTTCTCTCACTGAGGCAAAAAGCCCAGCAGCTGGTCTTCAACATGTTTCCAGACATGCAGAATAAAGAGGGGATGCTACACAGCGGTAAGCTAACCAAACCTTTGAGATAATGTTGCTGCCATTAAATTCAAAAGGAGCCATTCTTCTTCTTAAAATGCTTCATTTTCTCAGATCACAATGCTAACATGTCCGATGCTGTTTCTGTTATAATAATAAAATAAGGGTTTGTGAGATTTGAAAAAAATGGCATCTTTTTATTTACATTTTAGCATCTCAAGTCTTTCAGATTGAGGATTAAAGTAGAGCAGGTCAGATTATATCTGGGGGCCTCGGTGGTATAGTTTAACATGCGGCTTTAAAAGAATGCCTAACTCAGCTGAAATAGTTAAACAAACATAAACCAGTTCTTTGTTTCATGGATAATGTTCAGATTGAGCTGACTTTACAGAAATATAAATATGCCTTTATTTTATTTCAGCTGTTTAGGGTTTTATAGTCCAGGACAAGCAACAATACAACTTTCAGATAAAGAAGTGGCATACCAGACAAACTTGGGTTCCTCATACTTGAGAGAAGCCTTTACTTGCAGAAAAATGAGCTCATTGTTCTTTAAAAATAAATGTAATCTGTGTTAGAAGAACCAGTTTAGCAGGAGACATTATCAGGATCAGTTTAAAAGTTAGCCTTAGCCTGGCTAAGCCAACGACAGTGAACTTTGAATTCACCGATATATTAAATTTGAGGATCTCTCCCTTGTTGTGGTGTTTGTGGCCCTTTGAGAGTTTAATGGGCTCTCTCGTGAGCTGGTTTGACTTCAAGAACCACACAGAGCCTGCACACATTTCTTCCCTGTATTATTTATTGAAAACCCAGCAGTTGCCATTAATACCTGTTGTGTCTGTACAGGCAGGGGGGTAAGGAGATGTGGTAAACTAAATTAGCAGTCATTCTGTTCTCAAAAAAGGAGAAGAAAAAAGACACAGACAAAACAAAAACAAAAAAAGCACTCCGATATGCTGCAGAATGACCCCTTGTATTGTTTTCTCATTTCTCTTAACACTTTGTTTTAAAAATGTTACACAGATGCAGGGGGGCTGGGGGGGGGGTGCACGGAGGAAGAAGGGTGACAGCAGTTCAGGGGATGAAAAATAAGGATGCAAATGAAAGTCTGATTTGGGTGTGTCTTTTAAAAGAGTTGCACTGATCCGCTCCTCTTCTGCCAAGTGTTGCCTTTACTTATTCTGTGTGGTGAAACACGAAACGGTGGTTGACGTCTCTGTGCCTCTGCTTCATCGTTTCTTTGGAGGTTGGGCTGTGCGGGGAGGAGTGACGGGTCGACCGGAGTTCATCCCTCCATACTGGTACTTGGCCTTCTTCTCAGACGGCTTCAGGATCTACAACACGCAAACAGAGCAGCATTAGCTTCAACTTTCCTGCAGTGAGGTGATGGCGCTAACCACCACACTGTAGGATTTTTAGATCGTCCCAGATGAACGATGATCAACGTGAAAAACTATTTTTTCAAGATGAAAAACATGAAAAACTCAACATTTGCATGAACATCTTTATCATTCAGCACAGCCTGAAGCTTCTTGTAATTTCTTTAGTTTTCAGGAAAACTTCTCCAGGCTCCTTTAAGGATATCCTGCCACGTGTTTTGTCCGATTTCCTCAGTTTTAAGGACATTAAACAACACACTACATCAAGATATCCAGGTTTTTGGGCAGGAGGCCTCTAGGAATCAGCTTGGTGCAAAAATTATATTTTACGACTGTCAAATATTTTTCATAGATTCAACTAAAATAAATAGGAGCAAATTTTGTGTTTTTGGCCGTTAGTGACAACGTGCCTACAAATTAAAGTTGGCTGTTTGAATGATCCAAAGGTTAGTATTGAAACGGCTCAACAGACAAACCTTCCTCTGAAGATGTTCTGATTTTTAGTCCAGTTCTTATATCTGACCAAAAGAACTAAATTTTAAAAAAGTAAACTCTGAAAGCCTGGATAACTATCGCTCATGAACACTTAAAAACTAACAAGAAAGCCTGACTTCTTAGAAACAAAATATACAGAAATGAGTGTTGACTCCACACTTTTGCACAGCTATGTATATTGCAATTATATTCCAGTTAGCTCCTCGGTAGGTTGCTGGAGTTTGGGGGATTCTGTGGATGTGTTTAATTCTGCAAATAATGTCATTTATTCAGTCATACGGTGCAAAGCATGAAACATCAATAAAATTGCTTTGAATCATTTAGCACCATAGTGTGATCTCAACTTTTGTCTCTGCTCACTGGCTGTGTTTAACCATCACTTCTAATATAATTATTGATTACTCATTAAACAGGGATGAAAAGCACAGAATGGATGGATGAGAAGACATTTTGATTTTTACTGTGGTTCCTAACGGGGCTTCTCAGATGTAACCACAGATTATATCCATGTTTGGCATTCAGTATTATGTCATCATACCTGAAAGGAGCACATCAGGGTTTCATCCACGCTCATCATGCCACCAGCGTTGTCGAACTCTCCACAGTAGTTGGGAGCTGAGAAGAGCGTCACAAGCTGCCGCTTGGCAAAGAACTCATAACCATCTTCTACCACCTGGGGGTGCCAGACACACAGATACCTGAAGGTGAACAACTGGCACTGCCCTCATACAAACACTCATCATAATCATGATCAGATTTAAAGTACTGTAGCACTTTATGCAGACATTGAAAGCTGAGGCACATGTTGCTAATGGAAGTTTTCTGGATAGAGCGTTTGTTTTCTGTGCGTTTTAATGATTTTTATACCAAGTCGATGTGCATGTTACCTGGTGGGCTCTACAGATGAGATCCAGATCATGGCGATTGAGGAACTTGCTGACCACATCAGCTCCAAAGGTAAAGGAGACGCCGCGGTCGTTCTCTCCCCAGCCCTGGACGTCCTTGTCCGGGTCAGACCAGAGCAAGTCGCACAGCAGGCCTGGAGAGGATAATTCACAATGTGAAACATCTCAGCTGCCACACATTCATCTTCATTCTGAATCCAGCCTCTCTTAGACCACAGAAGATCAACTTTTTGTCACATTTATAGTCTGAATGTCTCATCCAGACACACACAGTCACCCTGAAAGACCATAAGAGGATCTGAGAGACAGCCGCTGCCAGGGTCTGAACACTGGTTGCCTTAAAAGGACAAGAGGCAGCAGCTTTAATGAGGAGGGGGGTAAAGGCACAAAAAGAAGCTTCGCTTGCCTTGGTTCACCACCACCGAGACTCAGCCTCATGTGTTCTGAAAAACTCTGAACCCAAAGAGTTACTGAAACGAGAGCTGCAGCACAAAGAGCATGAGGTGATGATGATAGATGAATGCCAGCAGATCTGATCAGACCTGACATTAAGACCAGAGAATATTCAGACATTAACTGGATTACAGGGACCTTAATCAGTGCTGTGTTTATCAGCAGTGGCAGAATCTCTACTGAGAATTAAAGCAACAGAAAAGTGAGGGCTAAGAGCAAGCAGTCATATCCTGAGGGTTATTTATGAAGCTTGATGAAGGTCTGACCTTTAGGAAGACTGCTTCTTCAACAGGCTGTGACTGCACTTTGTGCAGAAATGCAGAAATAAATAGTGTCCAGTGTAGGTGTTGTCCTGCATTTAGCTGCATTTTTATGCAACAGTTGATACTTTTCTCTATTAATAGAGTGGAAATCCTTTTATTTAAGTGAATGAAAACAAAAACCCAAACAAGGCCAGAGCTGACATCTCAGTGTTTACTGGAAAACACTACCAAGTCTAAACATTTCCCTCATTCATTTTTCCTCCTGAAGCAACACAGCTTTTTGTGTTATTGGCTCCAAACATCCAGCGAGTCTGACATCAGCCTGCTTTCGTGTAAAAGTAGAATGGGAGGCAGCCTTCAGTTTTCAGGCCCCTCGTCTATGGAACCAGTTTGGATTTGGGAGACAGACACCATCTCTACTTTTAAGATTAGGCTTAAAACTTACGTTTTTGCTAAAGCATATTGTTAGGGCTGGATCAGGTGACCCTGAATCCTCCCTTAGTTATGCTGCAATAGGTGTAGACTGCTGGGGTATTCCTATGATGTATTGAGTATTTCCTTTCCAGTCACCTTTCTCACTCAACATGTGTTAATAGACCTCTCTGCATTGAATCATATCTGTTATTAATCTCTGGCTCTCTTCCACAGCATGTCTTCTATCCTGTCTTCCTTCTCTCACCCCAAGCGGTCGCAGCAGATGGCCCCGCCCCTCCCTGAGCCTGGTTCTGCCGGAGGTTTCTTCCAGTTAAAAGGGAGTTTTTCCTTCCCACTGTCGCTAAAGTGCTTGCTCATAGGGGGTCACATGATTGTTGGGTTTTTCTCTGTATTATTGTAGGGTCTACCTTACAATATAAAGCGCCTTGAGGTGACTGTTTTTGTGATTTGGCGCTGTATAAATAAAACGGAATTGAATTGAAACCTTGTCATTTTAAGTTACCTGTTTAAATGTGCGTGTCATACATCAGTTCAAATCCCTGTAGCTGATGTGCATATAGACACACATACACATGTTACTGAAACTCTTCTGCTCATGTTTAAATGTGTGATTTAAGTGATCGTGTGCTTATGTAAATCCCAGATATACTTGTACCTTTAGACTGTTTAGTGAGGGAGAAACGACAGTAAACAGGCTCACATGCGGGTCAGTTTAAGTTGTGTATCCACTGCATGTACACCTGTCCATTTCACACTGGGTAAAAGTAATCATCAGAGGGTTATTAGTTCCTCTGACAAAAGAGAGAAGAAGAGAAAATGGTCTGCTGTGTGTGTGTGTGAGTGTGCTGACCTACCTGTATCTGGCACGTCTGTGGGTCTCATGATGCGCCTGATCTGCTCCATAGACTGCAGGTCAGGAGAGAGGCCTGTGGGCGACACAAACACCCTTGGGTAAATCTCTTCAATCTCTACTTCTGCGAGGATGGAGGTATTAACTCATATCAGCGCAGCCAAAGCTTGTTTTGAACCATTTACTTCACATCCGATTAGTAAACCAGAAATACCAGAAGCTCACGAGAGCCGTGGACTTTATCTTTCATTTTTGGTAAGTGATGTGAGAAGAGCTCAGTGCTGACCCACAGTCTTCACAAAGCCCCAAGGACCAAATAAGAGTGTCACACTAAAGAGTTGTTACAATGATAAAACATGACAAAACATTATACAGAAGCCCGTCTATAAGGGCAGGCTTGTAAATGTCAAATGGGGAACAGATTGTGATGATCTAAATGTAAGAGGAAGTTTGTCCCTGCTGCATCATTTTGCCATGCATACAATGACCTACAAAAATAAGCTGTTCACAACTAGTCGTCTGACTGTTGGAGTATTTCTAATTGTACTAAGCAAGACTGGATTTTAGTTTTGTCTTATTTCAGTTGCAAGGCATTTAAAGCCACCAGCTCTTAAAGCCAATGATGCAGGAATGCAGGGAATCTAGTTGTTTGTGTTTCCTTTGACTGAACAGAGCATAAACAAGCAATCAGCATAAGCCTTGTTCTGGGTTACCTGACCAAGTGGCAAAAGATAAAACAAAATACAGCAAGTCCAAGTACTCAGCCCTGTGGGACCCTGCATGTTCATGGAGTAGGATTGTCCACAGTGACACTGATGCAAAGACTGAATATTTGAGTGTCATTACACATCTGCTCAACCTTCCACTACCCCCAAAAGCTGCCTGGTTCCTAACGGGGCTTTCTAAAGTATTTTTCAAAGTAACAATAATCTGGAGACTAAACAGTAGTTACATTGTTTCAATATGAATACCTCCGTGACAGCAGAAGATCTTCTCATCCACGATGGCGGCGATGGGCAGGCAGTTGAAGCAGTCGGTGAAAGTTTTCCACAGTTTGATGTTAAATCTGCGTTTACCTGTAACATCAACACGACAGTGTCAGCACGACCATATAAGGCTGTTTCAAAGGTTTTCCAGCTCCGCCTCCAGTTTAATAGATTTAAGACAGTCCTCTTGAGTATTTTTCACACCTCATAGCTTCAAAAAAGAAAGATCCTAAATTCTTGTTTAAAACAATTAAGAGTATTGTTTCTCCTGATGCTCCTTGTGCACCAGTTCACTCAACATCCGAATGCAATGAGTTTATGAACTATTTCAGAAATAAGGTCATTGCCATCAGGTCTAATATCTCTCCATCATCTTCTCAATATCAAACTTCTAACTTGCTCTCCTCTGATACTTGGTCCTCTTTTACTCCTGTTACATTACAAGACATCAGAGGCCTGCTTTGTCATATAAAACAGACTTCAAGCCCCCTTGATGTCCTTCCATCTTCATTTTTCACTAGTGTGTTTGATTCAATTGGCCCCTGTATTGTGGAAATGATAAATACTTCTCTTCATACTGGCTCAGTCCCCAGCTTCTTTAAACAAGCTATTGTTGAGCCAATATTAAAGAAACCCCAGCTGGATCCATCTCTTCCTAACAGTTATAGGCCAATATCCAAATTGCCTTTTATATCGAAAATTTTAGAAAAAGTAGTACTAGAACAACTTAACTATTTCCTGGATAAAAATGCTGTTATGGACACTTTCCAGTCTGGTTTTCGTAAATTGCATTCCACTGAAACGGCCTTACTTAGAGTATCTAGTGATATCTTGATGGCAGCAGACTCTGGAGAATATACAGTGCTTGTCCTGTTGGATCTCAGCTCTGCTTTTGACACTGTAGATCACAGTATCATGATAAACAGACTCGAGAACTTGTTTGGGATTACTGGTGTTGTTTTAAAATGGTTTATATCATATCTGTCTGAGAGATCTTTTACTGTTTGCATGAATCATGTCACATCAGAATCAACAGTTTTGCCGTGTGGGGTACCTCAGGGATCTGTCCTGGGTCCAATTCTCTTTTTACTTTATGTATTTCCCCTAGGCCAAATTATTAAGCGCTATAAATATATCTCCTATCATCTCTATGCTGACGACATCCAACTATACTGTTCCTTCAAAATGTCTGAGTTTTATAAATTGTCTAATTTAAGTAATTGCCTGACAGAAATCAACAAATGGTTATATGACAATTTTCTCCAACTAAACTCTGATAAAACAGAAACTCTAATTATTGCTCCAGACCACATGGTCCCAGAAATTAGACAGCATATCAGCTTCTTAGACCCTTATGTAAAATCAAGCCTTAGAAATCTCGGTGTCATATTTGACAGCTCGATGTCGCTCGAGCAGCTTTCTAAGCAGCTGGTCCGAAACTGTTTTTATCATTTACGGAATATTTCTAAACTCAGACTAATGGTATCAAAGCTTGAACTTGAGATGATTATTCATGCTTTTATTTCTTCTCGTTTAGACTATTGTAATGGCCTTTTTACTTGTTTTAACAAATCAGCCTTAAATCGTCTTCAGACTGTGCAGAATGCTGCAGCACGTCTCTTAACAGGCACCAAGAGAAGATCGCATATCACTCCAGTCTTGGCCTCCCTTCACTGGTTGCCTGTAAATTTTAGGTTTCATTTTAAAATTTTAGTTCTAACCTTTAGGGCCCTACATGGTCAGGCTCCTCAATATTTATCTGACCTGCTGAAACCACATACATCTTCTCGGGCTTTAAGGTCATTAGATCAGAGACTGCTGGTGGTACCGCGCACTCGTTTTAAAACTCGTGGTGATCGGGCCTTTCAGACTGTGGCACCACGGTTGTGGAATTCTCTCCCACTGTCTCTTCGCTGCACGGACTCCATTGACTTGGTGTTCGCTCGCTCTGCGGTAGAGTATCACTTCCTGTTCCTGCTCAAACACAGTGGTGTTTCTGAGTAGCTTATTTGCTTAGCAATTTAATTAACAACTTTTAAATACATTCTTCTTTCATAGTATAATCTTCACGTGCTTCATCCGAAGCACACTTTCTGTGTACTCACTACCTAATTTATAGCCAAAGTATTCACTCACTGTCTCTGTACTGTTTCGCTAGCTTAGCTTAGCTCGTAGCCGACTCGTTAGCACCATGGCTACTTCACCTGTCCCTCCTGCACTTTCTTGCTCATTGTGTCAGATGTTTAGTTACTCCTCGGCCTCCTTTAGCAGTAATGATATCTGTAACAAATGTAGCATATTTGCAGCTCTGGAGGCCAGGATTACTGAATTGGAGACTCGGCTTCGCACCCTTCATTCACCCGTAGCTAGCCAGGCCCCTGTAGCTGGTGCAGCCGAAGATAGCGTAGGCCCCGCTAGCTGTTCCCCGGCAGACCCCAAGCAGCTGGGGAAAGAGGGCGGCTGGGTCACGGTGAGGAGGAAGCATAGTCCTAAACAGAAGCCCCAGGTACACCACCAACCTGTTCATGTGTCTAACCGTTTTTCCCCACTCGGTGACACACCCGCCGGGGGTCAAACTCTGGTAATTGGTGATTCTGTTCTCAGACATGTGAAGCTAGAGACACCGGCAACCATAGTCAATTGTCTTCCAGGGGCCAGAGCAGGCGACATTGAAGGAAATTTAAAACTGCTGGCTAAGGGTAAACGTAAATTCAGTAAAATCATAATTCACGTCGGCAGTAATGACACCCGGTTACGCCAATCGGAGGTCACTAAAATCAATATTGAATCGATGTGCAACTTTGCTAAAACAATGTCGGACTCTGTAGTTTTCTCTGGTCCCCTCCCCAATCAGACCAGGAGTGACATGTTTAGCCGCATGTTCTCCTTAAATTGCTGGCTGTCTGAGTGGTGTCCCAGAAACGATGTGGGCTTCATAGATAATTGGCAAACCTTCTGGAGGAAACCTGGTCTTGTTAGGAGAGACGGCATCCATCCCACTTTGGATGGAGCAGCTCTCATTTCTAGAAATATGGACAAATTTATTAAACCCCCCAAAATATGACTATCCAGAGATGGGACCAGGAAGCAGAGTTGCAGTCTTACACGCCTCTCTGCAGCTTCTCTCCTCCTGCTACCCCCCCAAAAACCCATCTCCATAGAGACTGTGTCAGCTTCCAAAAAGACAAAAAACTAACTAAAAACCAGCAACAAACAACTTAAACATAAACAATCAAAAAGAAAGAACAATACAGTATCCACATCTGAACCAAAGAGTAAAACAGTGAAATGTGGATTATTAAATATTAGGTCTCTCTCCTCCAAGTCTCTGTTAGTACATGACTTAATAATTGATCAACAAATTGATTTACTCTGCCTTACAGAAACCTGGTTGCAGCAGGATGATTATGTTAGTTTAAATGAATCAACACCCCCGAGTCATTCTAACTACCAGAAACCTCGAAGCACAGGCCGAGGGGGCGGTGTGGCAGCAATTTTTCACACCAGCCTATTAATTAATGAAAGACCAAGACAGACTTTTAATTCATTTGAAAGCCTGATGCTTAACATTGTCCACCCCAGCTGTGAAACTCAGAAACCAGTCTTACTTGTTATCATCTATCGTCCACCTGGGCCTTACACAGAGTTTCTGTCTGATTTCTCAGACTTTATATCTAATTTAGTTCTGAGCTCAAATAAAATAATTATTGTGGGTGATTTTAACATCCATGTAGATGCTAAAAATGACAGCCTCAACATGGCATTTAGTCTGTTATTAGACTCAATTGGCTTCTCTCAAAATGTAAAAGAACCCACCCACCACTTTAATCACACTCTAGATCTTGTTTTAACATATGGCATAGAAACTGAACATTTAACAGTGTTTCCTGAAAACCCTCTCCTGTCTGATCATTTCCTGATAACATTTACATTTACAATAATTGATTACACAGCAGTGGAGAGTAGATTTTATCAAAGTAGATGTCTTTCTGAAAGCGCTGTAACTAAGTTTAAGAATATAATCCACCCACTGTTATCATCTTCAATGCCCTGTACCAACACAGAGCAGAGCAGCTATCTGAACGCTACCCCAACAGAGGTCGATTATCTTGTTAATAATTTCACCTCCTCACTACGTACGACTCTGGATACTGTAGCTCCAGTGAAAACTAAGGTCTCTAATCAGAAGTACCTGACTCCGTGGTATAATTCTCAAACACGTACCCTAAAGCAGATGACTCGTAATCTGGAGAGGAAATGGCGTGTCACAAATTTAGAGGATCATCATTTAGCCTGGAGAAATAGTTTGCTGCTTTATAAGAAAGCCCTCCGCAAAGCCAGAACATCTTACTATTCATCACTGATTGAAGAAAATAAGAACAACCCCAGGTTTCTCTTCAGCACTGTAGCCAGGCTGACAAAGAGTCAGAGCTCTGTTGAGCCAACCATCCCTTTAACGTTAACTAGTAATGACTTCATGAACTTCTTCACAAATAAAATTTTTATCATTAGAGAAAAAATTACCAGTAATCATCCCACAGATGTAATATTATCTACAGCTACTCTTAGTACCATTGATGTTAAGTTAGACTCTTTTTCTC
The DNA here is from genome assembly GCF_051167445.1 of Perissodus microlepis. Lineage (NCBI taxonomy): Eukaryota > Metazoa > Chordata > Actinopteri > Cichliformes > Cichlidae > Perissodus > Perissodus microlepis. The sequence goes on along the minus strand of NC_140463.1, from coordinate 44,906,360 downwards.
CAATTGATCTTTCTGAGTTAACTTCAATAATTACTTCCTCCAAACCATCAACGTGTCTTTTAGACCCCATTCCTACAAAACTGCTCAAAGAAGTCCTGCCATTGATTAATTCTTCGATCTTAAATATGATCAACCTATCTCTAATAATCGGCTATGTACCACAGGTCTTCAAGCTGGCTGTGGTTAAACCTTTACTCAAAAAGCCATCTCTAGACCCAGCAGTCTTAGCTAATTATAGGCCAATCTCCAACCTTCCTTTCATATCAAAAATCCTTGAAAGAGTAGTTGTCAAACAGCTAACAGATCATCTGCAGAGGAATGGTTTATTTGAAGAGTTTCAGTCAGGTTTCAGAGCTCATCACAGCACAGAAACAGCTTTAGTGAAGGTTACAAATGATCTTCTTATGGCCTCTGACAGTGGACTCATCTCTGTGCTTGTCCTGCTAGACCTCAGTGCAGCGTTCGATACTGTCGACCATAATATCCTATTAGAGCGATTAGAACATGCTGTAGGTATTACAGGTACTGCACTGCAGTGGTTTGTATCATATCTATCTAATAGACTCCAATTTGTGCATGTAAATGGAGAGTCCTCTTCACACACTGAGGTCAATTATGGAGTTCCACAGGGTTCAGTGCTAGGACCAATTCTGTTTACATTATACATGCTTCCCTTAGGCAGCATCATTAGAAGACATAGCATACATTTTCACTGCTATGCAGATGACACCCAGCTCTATCTGTCCATGAAGCCAGATAACACACACCAATTAGTTAAACTGCAGGAATGTCTTAAAGACATAAAGACCTGGATGGCCGCTAACTTTCTGCTTCTTAATTCAGATAAAACTGAGGTTATTGTACTCGGCCCTGAAAATCTTAGAAATATGGTATCTAACCAGATTCATACTCTGGATGGCATTACCTTGGCCTCCAGTAACGCTGTGAGGAACCTTGGAGTCATTTTTGACCAGGACATGTCCTTCAACGCACATATTAAACAAATATGTAAGACTGCTTTCTTCCATTTGCGCAACATCTCTAAAATTAGAAATATCCTGTCTCAGAGTGACGCTGAAAAACTAGTTCATGCATTTATTACTTCCAGGCTGGACTACTGTAATTCATTATTATTAGGATGTCCAAAAAACTCACTGAAAAGCCTTCAGCTAATCCAAAATGCTGCAGCAAGAGTACTGACAGGGACTAGAAGGAGAGAGCATATTTCTCCTGTTTTGGCTTCCCTTCATTGGCTTCCTGTTAAATCCAGAATTGAATTCAAAATCCTGCTCCTCACATACAAGGTCTTAAATAATCAGGCCCCATCTTATCTTAATGACCTTGTAGTACCATATCACCCTATTAGAGCACTTCGCTCTCGCTCTGCAGGTCTACTTGTTGTTCCTAGAGTATTTAAAAGTAGAATGGGAGGCAGAGCCTTCAGTTTTCAGGCCCCTCTTCTGTGGAACCAGCTTCCAGTTTGGATTCGGGAGACAGAAACTATCTCTACTTTCAAGATTAGGCTTAAAACTTTCCTTTTTGCTAAAGCATATAGTTAGGGCTGGACCAGGTGACCCTGAATCCTCCCTTAGTTATGCTGCAATAGACGTAGGCTGCCGGGGGATTCCCAAGATGCATTGAGTTTTTCCTTTCCAGTCACCTTTCTCACTCACTATGTATTAATAGACCTCTCTGCATTGAATCATATCTGTTATTAACCTCTGTCTCTCTTCCACAGCATGTCTTTTATCCTGTCTTCCTTCTCTCACCCCAACCGGTCGCAGCAGATGGCCGCCCCTCCCTGAGCCTGGTTCTGCCGGAGGTTTCTTCCTGTTAAAAGGGAGTTTTTCCTTCCCACTGTCGCCAAAGTGCTTGCTCATAGGGGGTCATATGATTGTTGGGTTTTTCTCTGTATCTATGAAGCGCCTTGAGGCGACTTTTGTTGTGATTTGGCGCTATATAAATAAAATTGAATTGAATTGAATTGATTCTTTTAAGAAACAGCTGAAGACATTTTTATTTAGAAAAGCATTTGATTAATTTCTTCTTATGCTGTTTTTATAGTTTTATTGTTTTACATTGTTTTATTTACTGTTATATTGTTTTTATATTCCCATTTCCTGTGTTGTAAAGCACTTTGTGATTTTTATCTGTGAAAAGCGCTATATAAATAAATTTTACTTACTTACTTACTTTACACTGGAAGACACAGACGATTTTTGATTTTTATTGGTTTACAAGTGCCCGTCAACCAAGAGCAGTTCTTGCAATCCAGCAGATCTGCTTGCAGCAACAACATTTTCCATCTCAATGCTGAAAAGCTTTCACAGACAAGTAGTCCCTTCTTTCCTTCATTTGGGTAAAAGGACTACTGTGCTTAAGGAAATCTGAGATTTGAATGTACACTTTGTACATTTTGTAACAAAAAACTACCTTTGTGACTACTCATCAGGTGCTGCTGTTGGAATGAAAATACTGGCTATCGGAGGCTAATATGGAGGCAGCTTACTGACTTACTTAAAGAAATAATGACAATTGAATGTCATTTTTTAAACCTCCTTAAATCCCGCTGCTCTCTCCATCAAACTGAGTGAACTGGTTCGTCTGCCACTGTGCTGCCCAGCATAACAAGTATTACCATCTCTAGCTGCCTTCCAACACTGTGACCAAGGGACTCCATCCGTGGGATGAGCGACTCACTGGAGAAACATCTGACTCTATTAAAATTGTCATCTGTCACAAAATACTCGGTTATTGTGGCATTTGCATGGAAACACTTTCCTTCATGAAAGCCTGCAAGACCAGTTCAAGTGGCAGGAAGTGGCCTCAGGACCCCTTTAAAGAATAAATAAAATAAATAAATAAATAAAATGCAGTTAATAGGGGAATTAGTAGGAGCTCTATTTATGAGTTACTTTCACTCATTTAATTTTACATTTCTATTTTATAGTGAAACAATTCAAATATCTAGAAAAAAAAAAAAAAAAAAAAAAAAAGGGGTGGGGGGATAGGATTGGGAACAAAAACCATCAAATTACCATTTTTGCCTGCCTGCTTCCTGATCACCACTTTTGTTTCACTCAAAAGTGTTTGTGTGTTAAATCACGCACAATGGAACGGCAGCCACCACAAAGAACTTAAGAGGAAATAAAAAGTGTAACTATGAGAGCAGGATGCTCACACTCGTCATAGAAGCCGTAGATACGGTTGATGGAGGCACACTCGTGGTTGCCCCTGAGCAGGAAGAAGTTCTCGGGGTATTTGATCTTGTATGCCAGCAGCAGGCAGATAGTCTCCAGAGACTGCTTCCCTCTGTCCACGTAGTCTCCTAGAAACAGGTAGTTAGCCTCCGGAGGAAAGCCGCCATACTCGAAGAGCCTCAGCAGGTCTGTGTACTGTCCGTGGATGTCACCTGGGGTGGGGAGCAGAGACGAACACTTTGATCCAGAAGGCAAAGAGGAACGTTCTCCAGTAATAATAAGCATCGTTATATCTGTTTGTTTATTTGCAATAGGCATCACACTTGATAGATAGTACTGACCACAGATTTTGAGAGGAGCCTCCAGCTCCAGAAGGATTGGCTGACTGAGGAAGATCTCCCGGGACTTGATGCAGAGGCCGCGGACCTCCGCCTCCGTCATCTGGACAATCTTCCCTGGACGACATCCTCGCACTGGGGAAGGGAGAGCAAAAGCTGAGTGAGCTTAAACTAAACTTCGACACCAAGCTTTCTGATGATGTGAAAGTCAGTTTTAAGGAGTAAGCTTTCCCAAGGAGACTGGACTCCCCTGAATTTTTCTCAGGGTTATGATTGTCAAATGACTTTTTCAACTTTTTCAACTTCAAACTAAATATGGGAGGACCGTGTTTGGAGGACGACAGAAATAGCCTGTGTGGATATTGTTGATGTCAGTGTTTGTGGATACACTTCCTGTTGTGTAACAGAACGGAGAAGGAAGGAGAAGGGGGAAGTGGGGGCAGTCACAGTGGTCAGGTGACAAGAAGCCCTGAAAGTTCGTGAAATCGGCAGATGTACACATAACTATTATGAAAGCCAGCAGGTCAATATTACATACAGATGAAGTGAGGATGACTTGTTAATTAAATAGGCCACTGATCAGTCATGTGACTTTACAAATACAAATACATCATTTTTGAAAAAGCATTATTTTGGAACAATACACTGTTACACAATGATACACTTACTCTTACTATACTGTCTTAAGATTACAGGAATTAATGTACACACACGTAGATAAATTAAAGAGTAGAAAATGCATTTCCACATTTTGCTGCCATCCTACATTCTCCTACAAAAAGACCAACAGCTACTACATAGGCAAATTTATTCTTCTTGCTTAGCAACAATAAGGACCAGAGCTGAGTAAGACTGCTGCTGACACCACAGCAACATGAAGGAAATCCAAGCCGGTGTAAAACACTAGTCCATGAGTGGATCCCAAGGATGTGGTCAGAAGGATGCAGCAATAACACAGCCAGAGAGTCTTGTTTTTCTAAGGAGGAAGTGGCTTGAAAGGGCTGAGTATCAAAGGTGTTGCGTGTGTTAGACTCCTGCAGGTGAATCCCTGTGATCCTGAAGGAGAAGCAGCAGCAGCAGCATGTGTGCACATGTGCTGCATGACCCTGCCATTTCTGCCTGGAGATCTTAGGCGTGGACTATAAACACTCTTGCACTGCAGCCAAATACATCCTGTGATCACACACGCCCCACTGAAGGGCTATTTTTATGACTGCCCAAAAGGTGAACGTTTTTCTAGTAAACAAGCAAATAGAAAAGCAATACCATGCAAAGACTGTATGTGGTTTAAATACTAAACACATTCTCTGCCACTGATCCTTCCATAAGCACACACACAAGCAATATGTGTTTGTGTGTCTAGTGTTGAGTGATTTCACACCTCTGCCTTCCAGCTCGGTCAGGGAGGCCCGATATAGGATGGAGACACAAACACGAAACCAGAAGCACCTGCCCGAGAGGATAACCCTTCATCATAGGGTTAAGCTGAGGCAGAGCAGGAAACACACACACACACACACACACACACACACACACACACACACACACACACACACACACACACACACACACACAAAGAAAGAAAGAGAGTGCGATCCAGTGACCTTGACTTCAGATTGTACCATTATAAGCTTGTGGGGAGGTATCCCAGCATCCTTTGGTCCATCACTTATGCACTGCAGCTTCACCAGTCAAGAGAAGGAAAGAGCAGGATGTGGCACCCACATCTGATTACCGTGGCAACCCAGAAAGACCAATTTCCAGCGGGAGAGGTGTTGGCGAATGGAGCAGCAGCTGCATCTCACAGGGAAAAGGAGGCGATTCGCAGATTAAGTGTCACCTCCACCAGCCCACGCCCTGCATACTAACACTGCTGCATCCGACAGCCGTGACGGAGACCCAACAACAGGCCTGCCTGTATCCGCATAGTTTGTGATTCCGGTCAATTACTCAGCTCAAAATAAATTACTCATGAGACACACACACACACACACACACACACACACACACACGGTTTAGAACATTTGAAAATATGTTAAAAGTCAGAATGTATCCTAAATGTTCAGCTCACACTAAGGCTCTAAAGTGAGTTACCGAGTACCAGTGATGCATGCAGATGTAATTTATTGCACAAAACACTCTGTCCAACCTATTGCTTAACACGTGTAACAGCCGTGGCAGCCACAGGTAGTGATGTGCGCTGTTCTTTTGCGTGAATATTCATGGGGAATATAAAGAGCAAACCACGTGAGAATATGACAGCTGACACATTGTGGAGATTCTTTAAAATCAGCACAGTTTGTAACTCAGTATCAAAGTTTGCCTTCTAAATGTCTTCTCCATAACCACCACACATTTCACTTGATTCTGCCCTCCATGATTAACTTACACATCATTAGGGGCTTTGCATTTTTGTAGAAAAACCATCAGATGTCAGTTATGTGTTTGCTGACATCACATGGTATGATGGGAAGCACAGGTAGTGTTTTGCAGCATTTGTTTTACCCATGCAAAGCATTTCAGCCTTTCACCAAATTCTACACTTACAGCGAAGAGAAATAGGTAATGAGCAGAGAGAGAAGATCTATGCCATAACAAAAGTGACCCAGTGAATGATCCTTTTTGCCCCCCTCTGGCAAGAAGACATAAGAAAATTTATAGTTAAAAGCTAAACCTATAACATTAAACTTGGGTGAACTCGGGGCATACAGAAAGAGGTTCTCAAATACATCAGTTAATCTTGAGTTAGGCTTAAATTTTAGCATTTTTTTTAATCTGCCAGAGAAAAATGCTACTTTACTACTCCTCATCTTTTCCCCTGAAAATTCAGTTGTTGCTAACCTGCTAGCCACGGTCCTTCACAATGACATTAGAGCCAAATGAATACACAGTGTTAAGGAGTAGTGACATGTCTCAAACAGCTGTTTGGTTTCACTCACACCACAGCCCCATCCATACACTGGCTTTTCAACATGTTCGTGCTCAGAAATGGTAAATGTCATGTTCAAGAAACCTCTAGTACATTTTCCTAATTTGGTCAGCTCAGGTCCATGTGCCTGAGCCACCACAGTGGGGTTTGGTCACACCCTCTTAAAACTGTATGCCAGAGGAGTTCATGCAATCAAGTGCCTGCTGTCAAAATCTATTCACCAATTTGCCTCTTCCTTCCCCTTCATCCTTTTATCTTCATCTTTATTATCTTTATTTTTCAAGTTGCATTCCTGGCTGTGGCTGACTCTCTGGGTCACCCTCCTCCGCCTCAGCAGTGAACTGTGCTGACGTCAGAGGACAGCTCTGCCTCATACCCCTCCCTGAGTGCATACCAGACAGCTCACAGGCCTTTTTAAACCTTAACATCTCAGCCTACTGCAGCCTGAGAAACATGCAGCCAGGGAATCTACACGTACCACCAAAACCCAAAGAACCTTTCTAGTACCAAGTGAGGGGAGCCAGTTTTGGATGAAAAAGGGTCTGTGAAACTAAGTGCATCAACACAGCTCACTAGAAAAGTTCAGTTCAGTTCATTTTTATTTCAAACATATACATTCACCAACATTTCATAAAAATCTTTCCATGCAGTTGTAAAAGTAAATCATGATACACTAAGCTGAAGGAAAAAAATTAAAGTTTAGCTAATGTGACCCTCTGGACTTAAGGCTTGTTGTCAATAGTTAAGTTTTTAAAAATACAGAAGCAAAAATTGTCTGCGAGATGTCTCTGAATTTGTCCAGAGTCCTGTATTCAGGTCTTGTTTTGTCCAACCAGCAGCAGTCCAAAACTGTTTGGCTCTCAGGACTATTATTCGAAAGCTACTCTGGATCACTGTACTTAAAACTGCAATATGGCATTGGATATGGGAGAGGGCACTCCCCCAGTGTCCCTCCCACAGGGTGGCCTAACATGCCTGAAATATACATTTACTAATTAAAAAACCAGACAGGTTGCACTCCGAGCCATACTTCAATTCCAGTGGCTATACTAGAGACATTATTAGGATTGTGTTTATGCAAGCAACAGAGCACAGACCCACAGTTAAACTTGTTAACATTGTGCAATGGTTTACCCACCCCGCAGTGAACATAACTGGAGACCAGCCACCTGAAACAGTAGTGACATTTGCTTGTTTTTACCGTTTTAAATATGTTATCATTTTGATTTCTTCTAACTAGTAGAACCTTTGGCTTAAAAAAGTAATTAGTGGAATGGTAGACATTTAAATGTTACTTATAGACATAAACTATAAAGTTGTAATTCTCTGCAACATGGCAACAAGAGACCATAAAAAATATTTTAATGACTATAAGTCTAAGAAAGTTTTGTTAACTTTAAGGCGAACGACTGAATTGACTACCAGCGAGAGGTGAGGATGCTGGTGATTCACATATTGACAGAGTAGTAAATAGAGGACAGGGTTACCCAGGCAACCAGACCCTGGACGGACCACTTCAGCTTCAAAGAGATGTGTGATGAGCACATCACTCATTGTGTGGACATAACATTAGAAACAATCTAACGTTCTTTGGTTGTCATATTTCTAGGTACAAAATGAGAGTTGCTTTTTTTTTTTTTGTTAAATAAAACTCTTCCTGCCCAGCATTTTGTGACAGTGATTCATTAAATATTTGGGAGGATCTTAAGAAAAACCCAGCCATCTATTGAGCTGTGTAATAAACCACACCAGAGAGGTGTTGCCACATAAAGCAACAACGTGACAGGGTGCGAGAAAACACCTTACATAGTAAGGCCAGGCTTGCCTGATCGGTTTTGCAAACATATCAAGGCCAGAGCTATCTGCAGAGTCAACAATTGTAATCTTTGTGGACTGCATTGCCCAGAATTGATGGTAGTCTAATATTAACCACTGACAAAAGTGAACATCTTCATATCTGGGGGGGGAAAAAAAAAAGAAATAGAAAAGCACTGTTTTTGAATCTATAAAGGAAAACGTGGTCGTTCTCTAAAGGAAGGGGTTTGGTTGAGAGTGATTTCCTCTGCTTCGCTGGTTGTAAATGACTTGCCAAGCGTCAAAGAGGTCAACTATTTTTCCATTCATTTAAGAGAGGGCTTACTTGAACAAAGAGCCAAAGAGAGCGAGTGAAAGATAAGTTAGTTACAGACAGATTCTCCTTCTGGAAGGCATTGCCATATATGGCCGCTGCTGTATGAAGGAAGTAGTCAGTCAGGACAGAGAGGGAGTGCTTGAAGGCTCTGCTGCATGTGATTGGAATAGAAACAGGCTAATGAAGCGCAGGCCAGAGCTCGCACTCAGGGCCGCAACAATATAATGGCTGTCAGCTGCACTGGAAAAGCGCTGCGTAGGATACATCAGCGAGAAACACGCGCAGATGTCAGCGCAAACCATAAGCGTGACTACTCCAAGTCAGCAAATTCTACTTATTTTTCCATGAGATCTACATTTGTAATCCTTAATGCAGGTTCAGTATAGGTCTATATATAGCCCAGTGTTATTATACGTGCTACTTGATTATTTTGTTTTTCCTGGGTTTCAGTGCTTTTTCCTGGGTCTGAAAGGATTGTTTGGAGTGGTCATGTTGTTTCACTGAATCAATGTTTTTGAATCAGTGCTGAGTCACCGATTAGCTGACCAATGAATTTGTTTTAATTTTTTTTAAGTAACTTGTTCAATACTCCCTGTCAACTGAAACTGTTCCAAGTTCATCACAGCGGAGTTTCCCGAGAACAATCTGGCACAGGCATCAGTGAACTTGGCCTCAGTTTACCCGAAGTTGCACTGAGCGTACAGTACCAGTTGTGACAATTCTCATCTTGACTCAAACAGTATCTTACAAATGGTGCACTTTGTAGTGAAATGCAAATATACTCAGTTATATAAATGTCTGCGAAAAAAATGTCATCACATCATTGCTCCAGCAATGCCACATGTTTATGTTTCCTAGTACGTGCAACAATGAGATAAGCCCAAGCATATCTGACGACAAGAGCCCTGTCTCGGCTTCCGGTGATGACGTAGTAGTGACAAAGGTAGCCATTTAAACAACCTCCAACAAAGCACATAACTTTGCAAAATATGCAAGACAATTGTTCCATGTAAATGTGGAAACAATACACTTGTTTCACTACTTGAGACAAACACATGCTGTCAAATGCAGCCTGGCTATAAAGGAAAGATACCAGCAGCTGGAGATGTGTGACGCAAATGTAAACAACTGACTCTACAGAGGATTGCTGGAGCACTTTCATTCCATAAGACAGCAGGAGCAAACAGTAGATGAACATCACTGATGTGGTTGCATGGTGGAAAATAGAGCTGTTTAGTTATTTTAGTTTTAAACTAAAACGTTAAGCAGTTATTTTATACTTCCAAGGGTAGGCCACCTGAGTTCTTACGCTTGACTAGCTGTGTCACAACTATAATGCTACTGCTGCTGGCACTTGGTTTTCACACTTCAAATTAGGAAACATGTCATGATGGTATGTTTGTTTTTGTTAAATCACATTGTTTGTAAACATATCATCATAAAATATAAAGTCCATATTGGCACTAAGGAACTTTTAACAGCACATTTGCAGTACCTGGACCTAGCATATTAGTCACAGCACATGCCACTAGTATTGCTGCTCTAGTGGGATATAACTTGACTCTGATGTCTTATTAGACATTTTCACACAACTCAACACAGGGAGCTCTTTTGAAGTTGCTCAAGTTTCTCTCTGAATGGTGTCTGGTTTCTAAGGGACTCTTAAGATTGCAGTGTTAGCGTGAGCCAATTTTTCCCGATAGATCATGCACATGGGCCGAGGGGGGGTGAGCCAACAAAGCCAGCAGAAGCTATAAGACAGGTAGGCTTCACGATAGTAGTAAAACATTTTTTCCCCCTCATATGTTTAGGTTCTGGGTCTTCTACACTGGTTAGTTTAATTATTATCTATATAATTATCATTATTAATATTATCATTATACCCATTGTCGCTGGTGTTTTTGGTTTTGTTAAGTCTGCAAAGGCAAAGAATGTCTGACTTTGTTGAACTTGCATTGTAGTACACCACTCAAAACATTGGACGGCCCTTTTGGAAGGTTTCTGTGCTGGAGCTGGCACATGACTATTTCAAATTCAATAGGTAGCATGCTGCAAGTATGCATCTCAATATCAACTTGAAAAAACATAAACAACAAGCTTTTCAACTCGATGGTCTAACACCACAGTCCCACATTTAATTTCACCACCCTAGCTCTCTTGCAAGGTATCACCTGTCAAATAAAAGCACTAAAAAATTACCCATGACACATCAGCATTATGGCTTAGAAAGGTAGTGCAAAGCTAAAACTGAAGGTGACTGCAAAGTCTGTGTTTTGTAAGTATGCCCACGTGTCACAATTCACACTGTCAGTTCATTAGTGCCACTTTCTGGCAACTTCAACTTTAACAGAATATCTCTCTCCTTTTCAAGAAAAGGATTCAAAAGTTCTACTGGGTCAAGCAGACCCATGAATTTAAAGCAAGTATGACTGTGCATGTTTTTAGTCACTGCAGCACCCCACAGCACCAAAAAAAGATGCCGTGTCAGACCTTTTTTAGCCTTCCTCTTCCATTCACTCCAACTGGGCACAAGGCCAGCAGCTCTCAACTGCTCCTCCATCTCACTCTCTCCCACACGGGAGAGATGGAAAACAGTGACCCCTTAGTGAACGAGAAACACAAAGTAACTCTGGCAAGAGGAGCGAGAGCCACTCTTAACTCAGAAATCCAACTGCGATGGCATTTCTGGGCAAGCTTTAGATTTTCAGAGGACGTTTTGTTCGTCTCTAAGTGCCACAGTGAATGGCAGTCTTTGTGGGGCGAAAGAAAGGACGAAATTGAGAGGAGAGACCGGGGGAGATATAAAAGGAGACACAGCTATAGACAGAGAGAGTGGGAGAGATGGAGAGGAGTAGAGAAACGGGAGAAAAATGTAGGCTGACACTGAAGCTTGAGACCCTGCAAACGAGGGACTGAATAGAAGGGAGGGTTTATAGCTAGGCAGCTGAAAAGCCTGGGTGAGATCTCTGTGCCATGTTTGGTGCCAGGGGGTGAACGCTCCCCGCCACACAGGCTCCACCATTGTTGTTTCCATAACAGAGTGCCACGCCAGCACCCTGAACACCACGCAACACAGCAGCAGTCGACTACATCTGACACAAACAAGCAGGGTGACAGTGAGGAAACAAATATGCATTATGAATAGCTGTAAAATAAAAATTGAATCCAGGAAAATAAAAATAAAAAAAAGTTACTTTAAATGGCTGTCAAAGTGCTTCAGTTTCAGTTCAGACGGTGATGAACTTTCCTCACACGGACACCCAGATGCTAATTAAAATGATAAAATCTCCGAACTGGTCAAGCCTATAGAAATTTTGAAAATAGGAACACAAGCAACTCCTTGTAAAAACAATTAAGAAACAAATAAATTCACGCTGACTGAAAAACAAAGCTAAATACAGCAAAACACATCAGTCAGGATTTACACTGGCTCGAAAAATCCTAATGCCCAAGTTTGAGATAACAGGTCTCACGACGGTGGCTATCTGTTTTCGCTTCCTGATTCAGGCTCTTTCACACGTCATGACCCTTTTCAACATAAAATGATCCCTATGAGTGTCGTCTACACCAATCAGAGATGTTATCAGAATGGCCAGAAAATGTAAAAATCTATAAAGAATACTTAAAAAAAAATAACAGTAAAATGCAACATTGCTGCAAATAAGAAAAGAGATCAATACCACTGAAACTTGTTATTTTTGGGATTTAGTTCACAGAGGAGTAACATAGAAGTACTCAACAGCCATGTGACATTTTGCATATAGTACAGGTATTTGCACAACAGAAAAGTATTTGCGCAAGGGGTAACATAATTGCGCGAGCATGCCTGTCTTCATTACTCACTGTGTTTATCAGACACATCTTTACCCAAGGGGAAAGCAATAGTTAGGTTGCTGCTGGCATTTCCAGTATGTCTTTCAGAAGATGTCTGAGTTAATGTTGAATGACTCACATTAGCAACCACTGCGTTGCTTTGCTTGGCCATTGTTATGCTGCGATTCATGACGTGTTTTGAGGAACTTGAATAAATGTGTGTGTGTGTGTACATATATACACATATACATATACATACACACACATATACATATACATATACATATATACATATACATATATACATACATACATACATACATACATATATATTTATTTTGCTTTGTGGCAACTTTACAGCACTCGCTCAATTTGTTCTTCATCACTACTTGCTCTAAATCCAAAGCATTTTCAAATAGCAGATGATGATCCACTTCCAGGATGACTGCATTTGTTCTTTACAGTGCCAGACATTTGATTTTTGTATGGCTAGTCGGTTATCTATAGCATATTGCTGCAGCCGGGTCTATCCAGGAAACTTCACATTGCTCAGTGCAGGGAATAGGTGTGACTGGCATATGCAAGCATCTCAGACAGTAATTTATTGAGTGTAATTGCAGAATAGCCATTTATCGGTTAATTCCAGTAGTCAGTGACTACTATGACTTATATCCAAAAAGTCTTCTTTAATATGACTTCTAAAGCTTTTTCTTTAAAAAAAAAAAAGAAAAAAAGAAAATAGCTTAATAAAGGCTATCGTATACTCATTAAATGTCTAGAAAGTATATGGTATGTGGTATCATCACCACAGTAAAATATATTACAGGCCATCTAAACAATATGCAATTAAAGATACACTACACTCTTCTCACTGCGCATTTTACCCCCTTGGCTTATTTGTCATTGTGCTGTTGTCATCTTTGAAAACTGTTAGGACTAAATGGTGGCTCCCTGGTAAAGGAGTGACTCAAATTCAGGAAACATGGACATCTAAACACAAACACCTTTTAGGAGATTTTATGTTCCCAAATTGACAACAACTTGGCTGCTGTTTTTGCCCATAAACTAAGATGACCAAAAAGAAGAAGAAAAAATAAAAAATAAAAAAATAATTCCATCCTACCTCCCCTCTCCCTTACTGGCTGATCCACAGGGCTGTGGCGTTGATTGTGCCACATAAAGCCTACGGGCCACCTGTGCTGGCAGCCCAGACAGAGGGCTTGTTGTCACTAAAGGCCAGCCAGTGTGGGCTTAACATGTGTATGCTGGAAAAGCTGGGGCCTGTAATCGCTGCTTTACTCGATTGCAGCACAGAGACACAGTACAGCAATGGTTATAAACTACTGAGGAGGAGAAAGAGGAGGAGGGGCAGGTGCAGAGAACTCCACAAACAAACAAACAAGAAAACACAAGGCTTGGCCAGTAAACTGTGCACAGGAATGTAGGGAAGCAAAACCGCAGCTCATATGAAGCATACTAGAGCAGGGCGATATGACCAAATATATTTATCACGATAAACTTTTCAAAATTTGCGATAACTATATAATTGACACTAGACAAAATACTTTACAACTCCACAACTTTATTAGTGCAAAAAAAAAAAATCAATGTATTTTCACTTAAACAAGCAGCTGTTTTTCTTATGTGCATTAAAGTTATATAAAAATTTAACAGTGCAAATGCAAATTCCTTGCTGACAGTTTAACCAAAAGGCATTTCCAGTGGAAATTGGCCGACAGATCCTCAGCATAACCATGTATAATATCCACAAAACTTAAAAAGGATGAGTATAAAAACAAATGCACCGCGCATGCAGGTTTTATCTATATTCTATCGCGATATTTCATTTTCTTATCGTTGCCCAACATTATACCGGTATTACCGTGAACGGTATGATATGGCCCACCCCTAAAGCATACTACTGCTTGCTACTGTGTTAATGCAAATGTAAGATTTCTATAAACTCTTTAAACAATTCCAGGTCAATTCAGATGTGATCTAACTAACCACAGTGAGTTGCTGCGAAATCTGACACGAGCTGCTGTGGATCATACAAAAACAGTAGACGGCTGATTGATTTCAAACAGACCATGGTGTCATGCAATCCTGTGTAATGTGGCTGCATTGCTATTGATCTTTTCACCTCACAATAATACCACATTACCACTCTTTGATTAGACACATAACTGTTTAAACCGTACTTTTTTTGTTTTTGTTTTTATTTTTATAATCAGGAACACAATACATTAGGCAGCTGTGGGTAACTTTGCAGTGTTAGTAATTAGGGCTGCCACGATTAGTCGACTAGTCACGATTACGTCGACGACTGATTTAATAGTCGACGCGTCGTTTGAAGCTTTGTAAGATCCCAAAAGACGCAGGAATAAGTAGTAGGATTTAAGAGTGTAATAACGGACTGAAACAGAAGATGGCAGCACTGCATGTACAAGGATGCCAGCTGCTGTTAAACCCCGAAGAAGAAGAAGTAGCTCTGTCCCAGAATTCATAGCGCAGCCCAGCTCAGTTTCCAACAATGGCGGCAGCTAGTTAGTTTTAATATTACTCTTATTATTCTTTCTGGGTCACAAAATAAACATTTAACATATGTTCAGGCGAGAATGTAGCTGTGTAAACCTCAAATATCTGCTCAGTTTATCAAGACACCACATATTTTTAAAAGCGCTCCGACGTTTTCGGAGATGTCTGTTACCCACTAGCTCGATAGTTAGCCGGGGGCAAGGCTCACTAGAGCCCTGAGAACACCGGACTCCCGGCAAATAGTTTTCAAACCCACCGCCGTCTTTCGCTACTCAGGTTAAACATATATAAGTCACTTGATAACTTAAAAATGTTATTGTTTGGCGTTTTTTTAGTATTTTATTTGTTCCTGAGTAAATCGGTTTGGCTGAGATTAAAGTTATAGTTTTTACACAGCTGAATAAACGTCAAGCAGACAACTGATTATCAGAAGTGTGAGATGCTCGAGAATATACTCCGGTGTCCTGTTATATTTTAGATAGCAAGGAGTTTATTAAACTTCACCGAAACAATCTGCAAATTTTATTAAAATTTAATAAACTATCATCTTGTCTTTATTTTTAGTTAGCACATACCTTACACACTTAAAGCTGTAAGCTAATGATAGTTATATAAGAGCAGATGCTGCTGGTGCAATAAGCTGTAGTTTTACGTCCAATGGATGATGATCTGATTAGTCGACTAATCGCAAAAATAATCGGTGACTAGTCGACTATCAAAACAATCGTTTGTGGCAGCCCTATTAGTAATCAGCAGTGCTTTAAAAAAAAAAAAAATGCATGCAGGCTCTGATGCAACACAACAAGCTTGATCCTGCACTAAATAAATGTGGCTTAATACAAACATTCAAACTGGGATACCACCGTTTCTTACATGCAAAACAATGACAGACAGGACTGTCGCGTTCTCAGAGAGGAGTGCAAAATATGACTGCATAACATTACCACTGTCAGACACACAGACCTCCAAATGGCATTTTAATACAGACAAATAGCTTTAGTAAGTAAGCTACACACCATTGTGCTGCTTACCTTTCTACTCTGACTCAGAAGACTGGTCACAGGTCAGTAAATCACAAGTCATTGTTGTACACAGTGACAAATGAAACCTGAGAGGCTAGAAACCTGCATGCTTTGCCTGCTATGCCACTGAGGAGGCTTCAGTGATGTAAGTCATGCTGTCAGTCGATCAGGTTTAGCCTGTCAGCTAGAAACTCCTGTCAACCCCTCCACCAAACCACTGTTGAAGCACAGCTTCAGTGTGTGTCTGTCTTTAGACACACCAACACATTTGCAGATAAATTTGTGCATACCGAAAACCAACTAAAACTAAATAAATGACGAGCCTGAACACAGAACATAGGAGATAGAGACTCCTAGTTCAGAGTTTTCTTCTTCCTTTTTTTTTTTTTCCTTCAAGCTGATCGATGAGTTTGAGGACAACTATGCAGTTTGGGTTAAAACTTGACAAACTGGGAGTGACGCTGGTCTTAACTTTGTCACAAAACATGCATCATAGGTCCAACCCCAACAGGCATGTTATAGGACTCTCGACGAAAACAATGACTGAGTAAGAGGCAGCAGGGGAAACCCCGTTTATGGCGAGGAGCTGACTGATCAGTACTGAACGATTGACTAACACCTGATTGATAATATGACAATGTAATGCTGCATTTTACAGTAAAGCAGGCCTACCGATCACAACTGGATATCTACCTGCAGCACTGAACATTAGGTAGACATAATAAATGGTTGTTCAGTCACGTGTGCGTTAATTCATTTGGCACGCTGCAGTAATTTGATTTACAGCAGTCAGGATTTGATACCCAACAACATTCCGTGTTCCTCTACACATCCAGCAGGTCAGCTCAGAGGTTTAACTGCTGTATGGACGCCCCTCAAGTCCCCACCCAGTCTCTAACAGTGACCAAACATTTCGCCCTTGCGTGCGGGCATAGAAATCCTCCTGCCCCAGCTTAGACTTGCCATGTCATTTCCTGAGAAAAACATACTTGAAACACACCCTTAGAATGGATTAGGCAGACATGTATAGATTTTCCTGGTCTTACTAACCGCTCAAATGTGCTTATCACCCATCATTTCCCTCAGATTACTACTATCAAGCTGAAAATGTGTTGCTGATTACTTGCAAGGTTATTGGGTCTGCTTGTTTTTCAAAATGAACTGCCTGTGAAAGTGAATGGCACAGCTTAGGGGGACGTACTTCCACAATAACTGGCACACTTTGACATTATAACAGCTGGCTGTGGAAAGGAACCCATCTATGACTGTAGTTTTAAGGGATTATGGCACAGAAAGTAAATATCTTTGATATCCTAAATAGATGAAAAGGGAAAATAAAGGGTACTGAGATATTTGTATAAAAAATACAAGCATTTTATTGCCACTGCATGTGGAAAAATAATATATCATCTCTCTTGAATGAAAGAAAGTTGGATTCCACACATGTCCAATAAATGAAAAAGCAATATGTAATATTATGAAAAGGAAAATTAGAAGACTTTTCAAGAGTTAGAACAGCAACAAATTCCACCTTATTGCCATTTTCCCCTCTCCCCTGTATGTTTGTGTCACCCAGAGGGTAGGTTAATTTCTACCAGGGACAGCTGTGGCTGTTGACATTTAATAGGAGATCAGCGAACTCTCCATATGTGCGTCTGTGTGCATGAGTATGTGGCTCTCTGCCTGCCACCAGCCCTCACAGAAAAAGTGAACCATCACACTTTTAAAGTGCTTAAGGAAATCCCTTCCTATACTGAGAAAAAGATCTAATTTTATTCACACAGGAAAGAAAAAGAAGAAACAGCTCCCTGGCGTGGAGGTTCTAAGCTTCTTCGTGTGAATATCGGGAGGAAACAAAACAAAAAAAGACCCACAGACGGGTAACTTGCTAAATTTTGAAAGGAAAGCGGCCTGTAGATATAACCTGGGTAAGTAAACTAAAGATGATGATTATCAAGGGTTGTGTGAGTTTTTTGTGCTTTTGAAAGGTCACTTTTTAAAATAAAATGTGACCCTTTGAAGACAAGCTGACCCATAAGGGACATTCTGAGTGCTTAGGCTTGTACTTCTGCCCAGTCTTGGCCTAAATCTGTCTTAGTGTTTGAATCAAACTACTGTGCTTTTTGGGACATTTTTTTTTCCTAAATGGAAAATACTAGCTGGCGAGAACTTTCCACACTAAAAACAAATTCTAAATACCACACTTGTTTTTGGAAGAAACAGATTTTAAAGTCCCACTTTAACATTAGCATAAATTATATTTTTATACTTGCCACTGTGCTATAATTACGTGTGGCCTGCTAACAAACACTTGGACATTTACTTGTAGTGAAGCACAAAATATGATTGATACCAAGGACAGAAAAGTGAATGCTCGCATGAATCTGAATACACATTTTCTTCTTCTTTGACGGTCATTTTTATGAAAGCCAATTACGTAAAATTCACTTGATATGTAAAGGTTTTCTTTACAATCCACAACAGAAAATCCAATACCTTTTACAGTTTTTCCCCACACAACTAAACTGGATTTACAGTGAGAGCAGGTTGATGATGATTATGTCTATATATCTAAATAATAGGAATACACAATGTTTGTGACCATTATTCATATTCAGCTGTCTACCCAGTTAGGACATCATACAGCAGACAATTCGACTATCCAGATCAACAGGAATCGACAGTATTCCTTGTCCTGCTCTGCGGTGTTCAGCATAGCGGCACATAAATCACACCTCCACCTGCCACAGATTCTAGAGAAGCTCACAGAGGACTTCCAGAATAGATGAAGGCTACTGTTGCTAGATGCAGTCCACAGTGGTGGTGTTGAGTCTGTCCAATCACAGGACGAAAGACTCTCTGGGGAAGCAGCTCAGTGACATTGAGGGTTGCTGCAAAGATCACATCTGCCTGCTGGTGCAGAAACTGCTTAGCAGCAACTGCAGTCTCAGAATTATAGCAACTGGATTGGCCATGGATAAGAAAATAAACACTGGCTTTGAAATTTGAAAAAAATAAATAAATAAATGCTAACAGGAGTCCCAAATTATTCTTGGACAGGCATTAGTATACAAAAGTAACCTACAGAAGTAAAGTCATTTCTGGGAAACACCATTTTGGAGTAAACAAGTAATTTAAATGCAGGAACATTGGATTTACTTGCAGCCCTGTTTTAATAAGATTTAAAACCTTTTGTTTAAAAAAAAAAAAAAAAAAGCCCACAGAAACAATGTCGGATAATCTCATTACAAAAACATTATCACACCATCCAAACTGAAATAAGTATGCTCAACAAAATCTGGACATTGCAGCGATACTGGGAGACATTTCAAATGTACCCAGTCCGTCTATTACTAATCACCGAGTATTTGTGACCCATCACCAGAAAACTGTTTTTGTATACATCCAGTTTTGGTTATGAGTCAGAACGAAAAGCCTTCAGTACAGCTTATGATGCCCCTCTGATACTATGGTCATCCCAACAAAAAGTCCAGACATTTTCAAATGGTTGTTGATGAAAAGTGAATGAAAGGAGATGGATAGTTGGATACATTGAGGGCTCACATCTGGAAGCTTTTAGGACCAGATCCCTCCAAATTCCTGCAATGAGGTTAACTGCTAAACATGAAGCCAGTATACTATAGTCAATTCTTGTAGTCACAGTACTGTGTTACTCTACATATCACGCACAAAGAGAAACAAGCACCATTATGTCACTGCTCCCGTCAGTCCAGATGACTAAGTTATACTGACATGCACTGTACATCTACACTGGGTTCAATCATTAGCAGAAGTTGCTGCGCATGAGATGATCTGGCATGAATGCTTGTTCACCACTGACTCAGAGAGATATAATCTCCCTGTTTATAATCTGTTTTTCAAGAAATTATCATCGACATCAACTCGTCTGTCTGTCAGAATCCCTCATTTAGCACTACTAAGAAAATCATCCCCTGCTGCTAGCCAACACATAACAATGGAGTAGGGGCAAAAACACTTTTACACAACAGCTCAGCAGAAAAGTCCACATGCATATAAGCTATGACCGAATACAGAATTAACAAGTGTCTCTCTGGGTAAAGTTGAGCCACAGCTAGTATTGAAAAGATTCCTATTCAATGTAGTACTGTTGACAAAATGTGTGTTCTTTATGATCAAAAGGCCAGCTGAACAAACTATATGCACTGGTTCATGGAATAAGAAAACACACGGAGTAGTAGAGCTAAAAGTTTGGTTTAGGTTTTGAACTCCTACAAGTATGTTTTAATGGGAATACTACTGAAGCCTGTGGCTTGTGTAAATGCGCCAGAAAACAACACAGAGCTACAGTCTTCAGCTCAGAAACCCTCAAGCCAAATCCCATTTAAAAATTTAGAATTTTTCTTTGAATTAAAGACAAACCCAATTTTTAGAAATCAGGAGCAAGATTTTGCTTCCTCGTGGATCGGGCAACTGTTGGGACATTTTCGGCTACACTCAATCATCAATCTAAACTTTATTTTTAAGGAAATGTCAACTTTTGCTGAGCATTTGCCCCTGAAGCTATCGCCCTCCACCGTGTATTTTGAACAGAGCTTTTGTAAAGGAGCAGAGACTATAATAGGTTAAAAGACAGTAGAAGCAACTTGTCAAGTATTTTATTTGGTGCATTCCAAAGTGATAACACAAATGCTGTGACGTGAGGAAGACAGCACTTAATTACTATACTATTAGCTAGTTAGTCTAAGATGGATAGTAAGATAGGTCTGACATTATCTTCCATACTGGAGCCATCGAAGCACAAACAGCCCACTAGCAAGAACTTTCTTACCACTTAATCACCAAAACCCTCAAAATGCAGTTTACAAAAAAAGCTCGAACATAGTTGCATCCAAATGAATTACAAATTAATCTAAAAAGATCCGTGAAAGAAAGACTGTTGCTGACTAAAAAGGTGTGCCTGTTGTTAACGACAGTGAGGACCAGTCCTGCTCACTCCAGAACCGGGCAACGCTAACACGTAAAGCGGGCCTTTATTGTCAAAAATAAAACCTAAATAAGTATTAGGGACTAACACGGGGCAAAACAAGAATACACAAATAAAACTTGGTTGTGAACTCACCCTCTAAAAGCCTGGAAATCAGCGAGTCGACGTCCAACTCCCCCTCCGCCATTTCTGTAACGAACAGCTCTGCCCGCCGCAGTCTGAAGCAGGCAGGGCAGACACCGCCTCACCGCACAGAAACCGCCTCCCTTTCGCGGCCTCCCATTTAGGGCCATCACGCCTCATTCAACTACACCTCGGATATTTTAGTTTCTAGAACAGAAAGGAGAACAGTGGACATTTTTTAAAAACATAGTAATCCTGTTCATAAGTTTCACATACTTTTTTTCCTCCTCATTTTCTAATTCAATCCTCATATTCAGCCATTGCTATATAAAGACTGGCTCAACCATAAAGATCATGATATGAGGGTACAAAAATGTATTTGTATTAGAAAATAAGGGTAGCCAAACAAACAGATGGTCAATAGCATATTCACTGCATTTTCTTGCTTTTTACCTGTGATTTTCGATTGCGTTGAATGCATCAGCTAATCCAGTGCTTCTTACAGCAATAATCATAATAATAACGATGCAAAAATTACCATTAGATATACTCTATTTATAATGAAACATCGTTTACACTAAGAAAACAAGTTTTCGTTTTCACCATATTCTATCAAAGGACAGGTGTCTTAAAGGCCCTGATTTATTCACCTCCAGCGCCCCCTTCTGGCCAGGATATGTCAACACTTTAAGAGTAATAGTTTTGAAATTGTTTACTGATTCTTAGAGCAAAATCAGTCCTTTATTCACGTTACTTTGTCTTCAACTGGACTAAAACAACATGGTGAAATAATCGTTGTTTAAAAAAAAGGCGTTTGAAGCCCTGTCACTATTATCACACTGTATTAAGTAGGCAATGATTTCTAGTGCAACCAGCAGACTAGAAACGTGTAAAGTAAGACCGTGTGTGAAGGACTGGCCTGAAAAACACTGAAACGGGTAAACTTAAGATCTGTATGTTGTGTCTGTTTACAGAGAGAAGAGCCCGAGAACCGACAGACAGGAAAAAAAGTGAGTTGGATCTTAATCTTAAGACTCTTCCAGGTTATGACTAAAGCCAAGAGTTATGTTATTGCCTCTCCCACTCACTTATTTTTCAGTTTCTTTCAAGTGCGTCACTGGGTATTTCCGCACTGTTTTGAGTGGGTGGAGGCAAGTTGCACTGCAGAGAGAAGGCAGAGGTCTGCAACAAGATCAAGCTAGCCACAGCGCCGGACACGACGCAATTTTCCCTCTTCAAAATAAAAGTATGCAGTTTTTTTATGAGCAATTGCTTGTCCCTTGCAACTAGACGAAAGTCTTAAAATAAGTAACGCACAATTGCTGCTATACTAATGTGAAAAAGCGTGAAAACCATGAAAACAAACTATTGTTAATTTTGGAGACTTGGTAAAGGCAGTGGCTGGCTTTAAAAAAAATAAAATAAACCAAGTTATTGTTCTGTTCACACCTATTTCCGTTATCTTGAAAATTACCCAAAAAAATCTGCCATGTTTTGATTTTTTTAGTTCACTATAAATTCGATTAATTAATTTAACATTTGGGGATAAAGCTAGTAGCTGCCTAAGTAGTCAATAAAAGGCGTTATCAGCGAAAGGTTATCCAATTTCAGATTCTGCATTTGTAATAAACGTGGCACAAAAACAATGCCTACTGTGTGAGAAAAAGACATCGCAATGAAGAGAATAAAGCACGTACTGTGCAGTTGCTGCAACTTGGCGAGAGGCGTGTTGCACAACAAAGTTGCAGCACATCGCTTCCCAAATAGATGTTCCTTACCGGAAAACCCGTGAGCATGAACGTAACTATGTCTGCGGCTTTACTAACTGTACACTCTCGTACACAGACGTAGGTGGAGCGAAGGAGGCGACAGAGCGGCTCTGTCAAGAACTTCGTGGAGTCTGTAGTGCCGTGTTTCCTGCTCTTTTTTGGCTTAAAATAAGATACAAATTATTGAGAAACAGCGGGGGATATCGAGGAGCGTGAGCTGGACTTGGACACAGCCATGGACCGTAAGTGGAGCTGCTTTTATTTACTCATCTCAGACACTGGAGGCGAAACTGTACAGGGAGTTGTTTTGCGCACAAGGGAAAGCCCCGCTATCATTGGGTTTTGCGCCAACAGGAGGAGTCTGTTCCCGGATAGTAAGCTAACGTACAGACAGAAGTTTGACTTAACTTTGGTTTATCGCATACATGTGAGATAGCCGAGAGAAACTTGATGTTTAACTGAATGAATTTCTCAGCTTGTGGACAACTCAACTGGCACGAGCGGAGCGAACCAAACAAGTCTCGCGCTGCCAAGAGGCCTGTGGGATTTGTCCTCTTGAGAGATTTCCTTCTAGCCACTGAAACTTCGTTCAGAACTCTCGCCATTTAATGTTTTTCTGTTTGTAAGTGGAAATATTTTTTGTGAATCACGCTCTCAAAAGCTTGTCAGTCACAGTGAATAGTGTATTTTAAATTCGGCCTGGTTAAAACCAGCGTATAACGTTCTTTTCAATAAAAAAAAAAGTCGTATTTAATTGGGCGACGCGTTTAGCAACCGCCCACTCCGGCTTTAATTGACAAAAACGGTTCCGATAGGAAATTGTGGTAATAAGCTCTGTGTTCAGGAGAACATGTGTATGCAGATACTGTGAAGATTTCACAGCCGCCCCCGTTTCTATTTTATTCCATATATACCTTTGCCTTTAGGCTAAACCATAAACAAACGAGATTTTATAATGGAGTTCTGTTGACTTCCTATGTTTAGAGTGCAGCCACACTTTATGCAAATGTTATAAACCTTAAAATAGATTATGTTTGTTGATAAGTGTCACTTATCTCTGTCTTGGTTGTCGATATTGGCACGACAAACAGCCAACATCTGACTGAGCATCATAAAAGTATGTCCCTTTGTTCGGTCAGTAAAAATGAAAGTGATTCTAGCAACAGTATCGAAGGCCTCAGCTGTGATGCTCTTAATTCAGTCATTAATGAACTTTCGGTCATTGTGGGTATGTGCTTTCACTTTCACATCATCCAGACTCGGTAAGTAGAAAAGACTGTCTTTCACATAAGTGGTCAAAATGCAGTCATTACAGACTCATGTCATCCATTTTTTTTTTTTTAACAAACAACAACTTTTGTTTGTTTGTTTGTTATTTTTAGTCTTCACTTTGGGGCTTTACACAACCTCTTCATTCAGTATTATTCTGGCATTTTAGATATGATCAGAACCTAAAAAGCAAGAATAATGTCTTTGAGCTAAGGCTAGAAAGCGAACATGTTACAGCATGGAAAGGACTCTACTCAAGCTTTTGAACTGAACCTTTCCTGCCTGCTGATGGGTGGAGCTTTGATCGACTCACCCAGTGTCACACCTTACTTACTGCCTGAAACTGGAGTGCACCCTGCACTAAAGGCTTCCAGCAACAAAGCTGGTAACCTGACACCAATATTAAAAGCCCTGCCTGTCATTGTTTGCCTTTTTCTGCACTTCGTCTCCTTCTTGGTAGCTTTGCAGGCAAGTGGTTTATGACAACCAGAGATTATATTTAGCTGGGAGGCCCTTGTATCTCGGCGCCCTTCGACCCCGTTGGACGCTGCACTCTCCTGTAGAATTCCACCCTGACCTCACCACAAATGACAAACTCTGACTAAACCACAAATATGCAACAAATCTGTTTTCTATTATTTTTGTCATCTCCACCACCACTGCGTGCTTCCTCGTGTAAGTCGTAGATGGAAAACCTGCAGTTTTTCCTCAATAAGTTGGTTAAATTCCTTTCTTGTTTCTGTTCACCACAGCTGGATATGGATGGAGCCTTACCCCGCTCAACCAGGGTAAGCACACTTTCCTTTTTAAAAAGAATTACTGATGTTCTCTGCAGCGATTTCATGAGTAAACATTTCTACCCTCGGGTGTAGTGACGATCGATGAGGCTGTCTGTGTTGACACACTGACACAAGTAAAGCAGTATTTCACAATGACACAATGCCTTTGCTTTCCTCAACAGCTCCCTACATAGAGATTATCGAGCAGCCAAAGCAAAGGGGGATGAGATTTAGATACAAGTGTGAGGGACGGTCTGCTGGCAGCATCCCCGGAGAAAAAAGCAATGACACCACTAAGACGCACCCAGCAATCAAGGTGAGTTGGCACAACTTACTAATGCGTTTTAGCGACAATTCATTAAATATCATTTACATTACAGATAATATACACATTGGTGAAGATTTAGGTAAAACAGGTGCATCAACCACAGCAACTGTTTCCACAGTGACTCATGTACGTCAACTGTACATTTATGGTGGAGAAGGTCAGTGCTGAAAAAAATGCTTTCTCCAGCTGAAACATCTGTTTTTCCTGTTGAATGTTTGGAACACAGACTGTGTATGCGTGATGGATGAAGCAAGAAAGAAATCCAATATTATTCAAAAATACTATCCTTTTCCTAGGATAAGGAGAATCAGACGTTAGAAGTTTAGTTAAATCACAACAGAATGTACACGTGTGCATAAGAAGCAACTGCTTGTAGGTGGTTTGTTGGTTGAAATTCTCTGCTTTCCCTCATTTCATGTAAAAAAAAAAAAAAAAAAAAAAAAGGATATATATTGTGTTACGTTCTTAGTCTAGGCGTGTCTTGAACACAACAAGACGTTGGCCCACTCACACTCCACCCAAGCAAGAACCCAAACAACAATATCTTTTAAAGTGCTAAGCAGCCATTTATTTGCTTCAGCAGTGAGCAGTGCCAAAAATAACAAACAAAACTCCCTAATGGTCCCTACGCTTTCCTGCACAAAATTAAAACCAAACAAAAGACAATTCACTTACCTAACTTTCTACATGAAAAACAGGAGAAAACTTAATCAACAAAAATGGCTTCTCACGCCTACTAGGCTGCTGCAGTGAACAATATATACAAGGTGAACAAAATACTCAATCTAAAATGCTACTTTACAAATCTATTTACAAAATTGAAGTACTAACGCCACACACACACACACACACACACACACACACACACACACACACACACACACACACGAGGTTAAACTTGCAACTCACTCTGCACAGACACTCTATCAAAAAAACGAATCAAAAGCTCATGCTATTTGTTGGATGGTGGAGGCTAGTAGAGAGGGGGAGATCACGACAATGACAAACTGAAACACAGGGCTTAAATACATAGAGGGAGCAATCAGGGAATGGACAACAGGAGGGAAACACAGCTGGGGCAAATCAGAACTGACGAGACAAGGAAGCGTAAACTGAACACACTGAGATAAGACAGACCTTCAAAGTAAAACAGGAAACACATAACAGTCACGCCTAAAACAAAACACTGACA
Source organism: Perissodus microlepis (assembly GCF_051167445.1). Taxonomy (NCBI): domain Eukaryota; kingdom Metazoa; phylum Chordata; class Actinopteri; order Cichliformes; family Cichlidae; genus Perissodus; species Perissodus microlepis. Next base: position 44,879,963 of record NC_140463.1, on the reverse strand, counting down.
ACATTGGATCGTAACAATTGTGTTGATCATTTCAATTGAAAACGTAATTTCCAGAAGAAAACATTTTTCCTACAATATCGGCAAAATTAATTCTGGACTATGAAAGAATGGAGTGATGTTATCAGCTAACGCTAACAAGCTTGGTTTGCAAGGTGCATCTGTTAGTACAAAGTCATAAACCCAAACTGAAGAATGGACCTGTCAGACAGGCACTAGGACAATATTAGGACAATATTAAAAATGTCCTAGAAGGCTTCAGTACTATAAACATAGTTGAGATGTCCAGTTCGTTAACTTGAATTAATGGGGTGAAGCATTGCAAACAACTTAGTCATAGACCCTAAACTGAACAGCACCACCAGTAAGTCATCAGACCAACGTTTGTGTATCAGAACCGGTGATTCTTCTCTGCAAGTTGCATGCAGTGAGTTTGTTTAAGCTGTAGACAATGCAAGTGCCCTTATGGCTGAACCTTCTATCAGTAAAACTCTGTTTTTTTTTATGGACAGGTGCACAACTACAGCGGCCCCCTGCGTGTTCGCATTTCATTGGTGACAAAGAACTCACCCTACAAGCCTCATCCTCATGAGCTGGTTGGAAAAGACTGCAAACACGGCTACTATGAGGCTGACCTGCAGGAGAGACGAATACACAGGTAGGACTAGTTTGTATGTAAAGATAAAATCAGACACTTCAGAGAAACCTAAAGGAAAAAAAGCAATACAGAGAGCTACGGTGTCTCGAGGAAAACTACAGTTTCAGGCTAATGCAAAGTGGAGTTTTGCAGTGACTGACCTAGATTAGCCCTTGATTGGTTCTGGAAAATGACGTGTGTACTGTCACCTTGCTTGGTGTCTAGATGAGCAAAACTTTAACAGAATACTTTTTTTTAGTACAAAAGCGTTAACATTTCCTCTGTATTACAATCAGAACAAAATTTCCACAAGTTGGAAAAAAAACCCAAATCATTCCCAATTTGGTTCTGAAGTGGAAATACTGACTGATAAGATATGTTGAAACCTACTGAACCCATATACCTGGCAAGACATGACAGTTTTTTTCTGTCTTCATTGAAACAGTGACAAAGGTCAAACAAATCAGCTTGTACTGCAGACAGATGTGTGCACTGTGATTCAACATGAGCAACTGCACTTGCTTATGTTAGGCAATTGTTTTTCACACTGAACAGTTTATATCCTGATCATTGCTCTAGATCACCACACGAGTTATAAAAGGGAAACCGTTACACTGTTATTTCTAATTACAGTCTCCCTGGAGTCTAAATTAATAAAACATCATGTTAAATAACCCAGAAAAGTACATAAAAAATCTGTATGCTAGGAACAACTTTTTTTAATTGTTAAACTATATTTGACTGTGACTAACAACAACAATAATAATAATTAAAATAATAATAATAATAATAATAATTAGGTTAGGTTATAATGCAGGTATAATGCAGGTACTGGACACAAGCAGTTCAAACACAGTCATTAGTGCAGCCAGAATAAGGGAAGATATGGGGTAGAAGTCAAGAACAGCAAATACTTCAGGAAGTAGCAGTGCAATGCCTACTAGTTTGTTAACCGAAAAAGTAAACTGGGTCAAAAGATCATTGCATGAACTGTGTTGCTAAATGTCTAAAAAGTTGTTTTGTTTTTTGTCCTTTCAGTTTTCAGAACCTGGGTATACAATGTGTGAAGAAGAAGGATGTAAATGAGGCCATCACTTGTAGACTGCAGACAAACAATAACCCCTTTAACAGTAAGTGGCTATAGTTAGAGATGAGTCTCCACCACAGATTTTAGTGATTGCCATATGTTTATGTTAACTACCTTTGTCCTTAAAGGATATGATAACATCATTTTGGCGGATAATTGTAATCATGTGCTTAATTTGGATTACTGACTTCTTCTCATGCAGCAGCTATGCGTTAACTTCTGTATGGTCAACTCTTATCAGCAACACTAAGCAAATTCTACTTCATGTTTGTTACTGAGACGATAGCGGGTGGTGGCTGTGTGCTGAAAAGTAGTATGCCAGGATGCAGTGGTTTGCTTGAGTGTTTTATTGTGTGTTGCGTACCACGCCCTTTTCCTTCTCTTTCTTGGATACAGTTCCTGAGGCTAAGGTGTGGGAGGAAGAGTTTGACCTAAATTCAGTCCGGCTTTGCTTCCAGGCCTCCATCACTCTCTCTACAGGGGAGCTCTATCCTCTGGAGCCTGTGGTATCACAGCCCATCTATGACAACAGTGAGTTGAACACAGCACACGTGAACAGAAATGCATATGCACCAAATTAGCTGATATACATATTTCTTATATGTTAATAATATAAGGTAAGAGGTGCTTATAGTAAGTACTGTACCATTGTAGAGAGACGAGTATCAGTCTAAGCTCTCTGTACCAGCACGTTCACACGTATAATCACGACTATAAAACTTCCAAATGTCCTGCAGCCTTCCATGCCCTCAGTGATTCTCTGTTCCTCTTTGCAAATTAATGTTTCCTCTCAGTTTGAAGGTATTTACAAGAAATAGACATCACCACAGACTCACTTGTGGATCAAATACATACATCTGTGTGTTTCTCCAAACAGCTGAAAAATTAAAGTTTAATTTCACTTTCGAAAAATGTCAGTTGTCTGTGTTTAAAAACAAACAAACAAAAAAAGTAGACAAAGTAAGCCAAATAAAACGGAGACGTTAGCCACCCAAGTATCGAAGTGCCAGCCAGAGCGGGCCTCACTGTGCATTTAGCATTTGTGTGATATTTAAGTGTTGCACTACTATCGTGTTCATGGGCACATAAAGGCTTTTGTTCTGTCTTGCAGGGGCTCCAAACACAGCAGAGCTAAAGATCTGCAGAGTCAACCGCAACTCTGGAAGCTGCAAAGGAGGGGATGAAATCTTTCTGCTGTGTGACAAAGTGCAAAAAGGTACAGTGTTACTGTACAGATACCGAAAGAGCACAGCGGCACACAGCACAACTAAACCTACACTTTCAGACTGAATAATCCATAAATAGAACTCAGGACTGAGTAAGCAGATGTAAAACTTGCAATACATGTAGAGCGGAAATGGTGTAAGTCCTTTACACCCACAGAAGATTGTGTGAGAAGAGAAGAAGTTAGAAGCAAGTGGTCTCAAAATAGAAGAGTGACTCACTTAATAAAATATACTATATGAGGTGACTGGGTTTCCATTTTTTACAGCAGCTGTCATGGCTTAGTTTCCTTCTTCAAAACAGCAGATGTGCTAATTATGCATGTAATGGATATATTAAAAAGGTTTAAAAAAAGGCAGACTACCTGTCATTACACACTAAACTGACTCGTCCTATATCATAATGCAACTTACAAACACGTGTTAGAGAGACATGCTGAGGCTTTCAGTGCTCATTTCCCCTTTAAGTTACAGCAAGTCCACTTTTTTACTGGACATACATGGTTAGCCAACGTTAAGTAGAGCAAGACCGTGTCTTCTTAGAGTCAACCTCAGGATATCTTATTCAAATAAAATTTTCTGTATTTCTTAAAAAATCGACTGGTCACACTGAAAAAATCTGTTCTTTCCAGATTAACTAAATCAGCTTTACCCTCTTTACCCTCGCTTTTTTTTTATCTGGAAGTTTTACTTCTACCACTGCCTTTCCGGTTGCCAAATTATCTGACAGATTCCACTTCAGAGAAACAACTAAGGAATAACACGATTGTGTTTGTCCAGAGCAGTGAGTTTACACAGTGATATCATTTTTGTTGTTGTTCAGATACAGAATAGGCTGCTAGCTGATGCCAGAGCCAACAAAGCTGCCACTTAATGAACATACGTAGGTCAAATATGCCAATACTGATATGTCTATACTCGAAGCCTCAAGCAATAAGCACAGAAATTGTTTGAACATTATAATACAGGTCACCTGTAATAAAAAGATTTACTAGTCTCTTTGACCATGTGTGTTACTCCTACGTCTTCTTTGGCATGCTGTGACTTAGATATTCTAAGTAAACATGTAGTGAACATTAAGCTTATAGATGTCAGACAGCGCAGTCAACAACACTGCCCATTGTACAGTCAATGAGAATATTCTTGAATGACTGCACACTGACTGCTAATTAATGTTGGCTAATGTCAGACAGATATGGAAAACTGAAATTTGTCTGGGCTAACTGTAGACAAGGAAAGATAAATAACGGCTCGGTCTCGAAAGTCAATTGATGAAGCATTTTTCTCATAATGAAAGTAACACCAGCAACTCTACCAGCTGTTGTTATGTTATTTATTGATTGATTTAATATTGTAATATAGCATGTAGTGCTATATCCCATGTTTTATGAATTCTTTGGAACCAGATCATTCTATTTGCTAGTCACTGCTTCCCATTAATAGACTTGAAAGCCACATTAATCAAGATATTGGACTATAATACACTACAGTTACACTTTAATAATTCATCAAACGACTGTCTTAAATGGGAAAGGTGTAACTTGCTAATTCAGTAAAAGGACTAGATGTTGTAGTCCCTGATAATGCATTGCGTTAAATGGCGAGAATCTTGAGGGATGGCTGTTATGAGGAAAGGCAGCCCAGAAACCTTTGGTGTTTTACCCAAGCTAATCTGACATTTTTGGGGGGATTAGAGATCTGATCTAAATTATCATATTAAGATTTGGGACACATTGTCAGTAGTGGACCTTGGATTCATCGTGTGTTTCAGCCATTATCACTAGACACCTTCATCCAAGGAGGCCCTGCCAGGGTTGATCAGGTCCCGGAGTGTGTCACTGGTTTATGTTAAATTGTTATTTCTCTTATTCTTTCTTCTGTTTAGTTTTCAACAGTTTATTTTCTCCTATCTATTCACTGCAACTGAGAAATAATACTTACCTCCTTAGCATTTATGGAGCCTCACTTCTTCAAAGGGATAGAGAGAAGTAAGACAAAAGAGACAAGATAGGAGAGTGCAGAGAGGAGAGCCGGAAGGGGGCGCTCGATCTGGCTTCCCACACCTCCCCTCCGGATCGGGCTTTATGCTCTACCTCCCCACTAGAATACAGTCTCCAAAAATGATCAGAGGAATTATTTTATTGTGTGTTGGTTTTTCCTGTCTGCAAACTTTGAACTCACTGAGATTGTTTTCAGCCGCAACAGGCAGCAGGTCTCAGCAGCAATGAGAGAAAAGTAGTGACAAGGACTTGATTTAGGTGGACACAAAGATGACTCCAAAGGAGTGCTAATGTTAGCTGCTAGGAAACTGCTGTAGGTGATGATGAAAATTAAAAAAAAAAAAAGGTTGACTGAAGCATCATGTATGCACTTCAGAAACCTCTGGGTTCAGACTGTGCCTTTGTTCCACATGTGGGATTTCATTGCATCTCAGGGAAGCTGCTGTGTGTAACACAATGCAAAGCAGTCACCTAATCTGTTTTTGTACTGAGTTAAAGCTTTCTTCTTCTTCTCATTCTTTTCCAGTTTTCTAAGAACTTAATGAGAAGCTGTAACTGCTGCTGTTTACACATACTACCTTTGAAAATGGAATTCTATTTTCTCAAGTTTTTGTACAACCGTTTCTTTTAAAGTGATCACTTTATGCTCATTATAAAAGCCTTTTTTTTCTTCCCTCACTTATCTGCTGCTGTTTGATCATGGCACGCATATATGCTTTGTATTTTGGATGTGGATGCTCCCCTGAGTATAATTTGATACATCTTAAACTGGATACAAATTGCATCATTGCGAAAAAAGATTGTGAGAAGGCTGAATTTTGTACTAGTTCATCTCTTGGTCCTGCTGTCTCTGGGAGCCTGTCACACAGCTACTTTCACAACGAGCGGAGCTGTCACATATCTGCTTTGAACATTCAACCCTTTTGGTTGAAGTTTAACAACTGAAGCTGGCTGCGAGCCTTCTAAGTTGTTGTTAAACTTGAGTGTTGCGTAGCAGCAAATGTGATGTAACACCCCCGGGGTCTTTTCTCTGTTAATCAAAAACATCAGAGCTGCTTTTGCACCGAAGCTGGCGAGTTAGTGCCCGATTATCTGATTATTCTTTTTGAGTTCATCACCAACTGCAGTATGTTGTTACATTTGCCATTTTCTGTTTCCCTGCAGAGGACATCGAGGTGCGTTTCTTCCAAGACTCTTGGGAGGGGAAGGGCACTTTCTCCCAAGCTGATGTCCACAGGCAGGTGGCCATTGTGTTTCGCACTCCGCCCTACCGTGACACTAACCTCACTGAGCCAGTGAGAGTCAAGATGCAGCTCCGGCGGCCCTCTGACCGAGAAGTCAGTGAGCCAATGGACTTCCAGTACCTGCCATCAGATCCAGGTAAAATATATAATATGCAGAAAATGTGCTGAATATGTGCATCTTTTCTCAAATTTAACTTCTTTATCATTTCCACCCTGGCAGATGAATACAGGCTGAGTGAGAAGAGAAAGCGTACAGGAGATATGTTCCAGAACCTGAAGCTAGGGCCCTTGCTATCTAGTGGTAGGTTAATAAGGTTGTTTTTTTTGTCAGCTGAGCATAGTATAATTGGATAATGGTTACACTGTTGTTAAGCACGGTATTATAAAGACGTCTTCTGACATTTCAGTGACCACTCCACAAGATAGACAGCACCTAAACCCATCAAGGAGAAAGCTGACAGCCAAGCCTCCATTACTGAACCCACAAGCTGGTGAGTCTGTTGCAGATGTTCCTTCCTTATTTGAACTCGTTTGAAGACATTTTACTTTACTTCCTGATATCTTTTACACAAACTAACAAATGGATTCATTCAAAAATTGTCATGCTTGGCAAATGTAATTTGATGATAGTTAATGTCCGCTTATAATAAATAATACTCTAAATAATAAAACAGTAATTTAGATTGGTGTTAGTTTCAATCTCCTCGTCTTCCTGTCTTAAAGCAGTTGAGTCATTAGCGGTGAACTTTGTGTATGTGAAATATGTGAGAAGGATTTTCTGCAGTGAGTTCTCAAATCACTTGCTTGTGTTTGCAGCAGCTGTGGTGCCCACTGGTCCCACCGGGGCAAAATCACATCCCCAATACTCCTTCCAACCAGGCCAGCTATTTTCTGAGCAGACAAAGGTAGAAGCCTCCAACATGTCAGCAGCTCCTGCCAACCAGTGGAAGATGACAGCCCTGGGCTCCCAACCAAAAGCAAACCCAGTGTCTAGCTTTTCAATGAACCCATCACCGGCCACCGTCTCCTCTACCATCACTTCCACTTCCAATCAGGACTACTCAACGGTCAACCTGTCAGATCTTCATGAATTCTTCCCCAACATTTCCTCGACTATCACCCAGCAGGAGCCCTCAGCTTCTCAAGTAAACTTGGCCTCTTCACAGACAAGCAACTCCTTCGCCCTCCAGAGCACTCAGTTCCGGGGAGAGCCACCATTTGTTGATGACGATATCCCAGATTTCCCTAGCTTCACTGAAGGCCAGGTCCCAGTCAACCTGGACAGCCTCAACATGGATGACTTGGAGGATCTTCTGAACCCCCAGCTTGTTGCTGTAAATCATCCTTCATGTCAGCCGACTGGCCCTTCGGGCTCCTCTACCGCTGCCCAGACTAGTGCAGCATCTCAGAATACTTCTGACCCTGCCAGCAACCCAGGAAGCACTTGGATGAATTACCCCAACAGCATTGTGCATCTGCTCCAGAACGAAATCATGACAGACAGCAGACCCAATAACAACCAAATGCTCGAAGACTTCGATGAGTTGATGTCTGCTGATGAGGACCGTCTTATTTCCATTTTTAACAGTGGAAGCCAAGCTGGGTTTGTGTCAGGACACCCGACTTAAAGTTTCTTTCATTTTTCCAAAGACCAATTGTATCTTCCCCTGTGGCCATCAGGACTAAAACTTCTTTATTATTGTAAGGCAAAAAAGGAAGTAGGCAGAGGAGACCGAATGTAGCAGCACTGCTCACTGTGGACACACTTCTTAAAATACCAGCAATGACTTTATGGTATTCAGTCTGACGCCTTGCCCAGTCGTATAGTTTGTCTGATAAATTACAATAAATTACAATGTAGGTGATCAGATTTCATGCCCTGTGAAACCCATGTCCAGCATCTGTGACTAAACGTTTAGGTCACTGTCAACATATTGATGGTGGAGACAGATTCTCCAGCGAATGTTTTAAGAAGACAGACAGCATGGGTACTTTGATAAAGGTATCTGGTGTGGTGATTATTTTTGGAACATGTTAAGCATGTTTTTGTACTGTCATTTGAACAATTTTGGTAGCTGTGGCCACAAAAATGTGCAGCTTTTGTCTCTTTTTTTGTCTTTATACAAAAGGGTTCATATATATGTAATCAGATCTAGAGGTAAGTCTACACAGATTATGTCCGTTTTTCAAAAAAATAATCTCTTTGGATTGCACCATTGTTTTCTGAAGGTTAACACAAACTATCTGAATGTCTTGGAAACAAAATGAAGGTGTACATTTATCAAACAAGCAACATTACTATATATGTGCTTATACTAGAGATTGTGCTTTTTATGTGGTAATAGTTTCCACTGCTCTGTAATCAGTTTTTCTACACTTATTTTATCAGTAATGGTTGCATTTTAACTCAGCTGTTTCAGACTTGCTATACTCTGCAGTAAGGTGCATTACTGAAATGTAATTATGTTTTTACGTGTATTATGAAAGTGGATCGTAGTATAATTGTGCTTTTTTTTTGGAATGAGACTTTGTCAACATACAAAACACTGTTTTGGCAATAAATACCACAACATATAAAGACGATTTTCAAAAGAGTATTTTACTTTGCAACTCTGTAACTGTTATACAGTACAAAGGGGAAAAAAATAAAGCTGAATGCAAGAGACAAATGTAAAATGGCAACAAGGAGTGCTTCAGTGGATCTTCTGAAAATGTGCATACAAATCAAGGATATTAGTCTTCTTCCCGGCACTCGAGCCTGTTAGAATCTTGTTAGTACTACTATTCTTGTATACAATATTTTCAATACAAAATAAAAAATCTGAAAGTGTTTCAGGTCATTCAGAAAATTTTACAACACAAAAAGAAGAGACAAATTTAGTGTTTTGGATTTTTTTTTTTTCAAAAAAAAAAAAAAAAAAAAAAAAAAAAAAAAAAAAAGGATGAACTTGTGATCGGAGTTCAACCAATGATGTTCTAAATAGTTGTAGTCAGAGGACTGTACTGTCCAACCCATCTCCTGGGATCATCACGCACCTCTTCACATACTGTTACAGCAAAACTCCTCTCTTGGTCTGAGTGGCTTATGTTACCTCAAGATTGGTAACTTTGTTGATGATGTGGGAACGCCTGGGCACACACTCCAGGTCGAACTTGCTCTCGTATATGGTGGGGCAAACATTCCAGCGGTTGTTCCGATAGATTCCCAGGTATGTATACACATCTGGCTTGTAGGAGAGAGGGCATTTGACCCCTGTGGCACGAATGACCGAATCCAGCCTTATGACCTCATTCTCATCAGTGAAGTTCTGGTTATAGGCACAAATGACCTGCTTGCCCTCTGCCTTGCGGTCAAATGGGCTGACTTTAACGAGTGAGATCTTGCCATCTAGGGCTGCTCTTGCCACACATTCCCAAGCGTGGTCCAACTTGAAACCAGTGTCCAAGTGCATAAGCCACTTGCCTGAGAGTACCCTATGGTTCAGGGCCAGCTCCCTCACTGTCTGGAAGGTGACGGGCCGGGAACTCGCCAAAAGTTTCTCCCAACTCTCCTGGAGTCCTGTGACATCCGCACCACTGGGGCAGTGGTTTGGGCCCACCACAGCAATCCACCCCACAGGGCTGACGCCACCCTCCTCGTCTCCAAATCTGGACACTTGGGAGGGCCTGTTACTCTCCAACCAGCCATCAAACTCGGATCTGGGAGTTCTTCTAGAGTCAAAAACAATCCAGGGGTCCATGTCTGCAGCCATGGCTTCAGCAGCATAGGTCTCTGCCGCAAAGGGGGTCCTCATCTCGCCATCAACAGGGCCCTCTTCTTCCTCCATAATGGTATAGCAGTTACACGAGTAAACAAGTTCTGAAGCCTGCCTGTTGAGTTGAAGAATGCAGTTATTATTTGTATAAAAACCACTGGTTTAGCCTCTGTGTTAGCTTACAACCCTTTTGCTGTTATTTATTAGCTTACAACCCTGCCAAACTTCGACAGAAGTGGACAGCTGAATTGCTTATGAATGCTACTAGCTAGCCTGCTACAACAGCGAAAGTTAGCGTATATCTACCACTGATTCAGTTTCACACTAAAGCTGCTATCGACCCCAGTATACCGCCTACAGCTGACATGTCAAAGAACACGCAGAACAGCTTTCTGACTGCTTTAGCATTGTTGTAGCTAGCCGACAAGCTAGTCGTCTTTATAAATGTACACACTCGTCCTGGCTAGCCATTTCTAGCCAGCTGTTGAATACAACTGACGCTTTAACATTCACAGTTTTCCCATTCAAAACGTAAATAATCGCACGTCGATGTTAAACTTTGAACATAAAGGCTTACTCTAGCCGTAGATGTCGAAGTTTGTTGTTCGGTGTTGATCTTCCGCATAAGCGCAGCAGCTCCTCTGTATCCAAGAGCCAAAATCCATTCAGGTGGCTGGCAGTTTAACTAATAATTATTTATACATCAATTAAATTACGTACCTCGTCCACAAATTCGACCGTATGTAACACGTGATATAAATATATATTTTTACGTTTTGCTATAACATAATTTTAAACATAAGTTATGCTGTACTAGATTCAGCGACTTTTTAAAAAAAACTTGCATGTTCCTCGGTATGTGTACAAGTCAAATATGTAAGTTTCCCACATTTGTATTTTGTTAAGCTTTAAAAATAAACAGGTTCCATTACTATGGTTAAATAAAAGTACTTCTTTTCTTTGCATTTGCGGAACGACATGCGCTCCAACCTGACGGCACGGAGACCCTGCGGAAACAAACTGACCGCACCGAGGAACGAGTGACGAAGACGATGTGCTAACTAGTTAGCCGGATAGCCACCACTATCTGGTGTGTGCGCGGTGGAGGCGAATTTCTGTATGAAATAGAATACTAATATAGCATATATTGTATTTTATTTTAGTTTAGCCACCCAGGTAATTTAATTATGCCCAGCAAAAAGAAGAAATACAACGCCAGATTTCCTCCGGTAAGTTTAAACTGTGCTGAGCCGGTGTCAAAGCAAGCTAACGTTAGCAAAGTGTAACATGGAAAGCTAAGTTCTGTAACTAGCTTAAGTGGAATTCGGCCTCTTTTGTTGCTTAGAGAGCATACAAGCCATCTAACACTCCCAAACCATTTAGTATACAAAGCACGTGCCTTTGTGAAAAGTAGTTGATGTCATGAAATTAGTGACCAAACATCCACTGTATGTCATTAGTTGGTGGTGTACACACATAGCAGGCGTGCTATTTAAGTTGGTCTACTAATTGACGTTGTTTTTAGCATCTCAAGCTAGGCTAAACGGCACGTAAATAAATGTGAATAAATGCATTCTTTATTGTAATAAGCTGGATAATGTATCTACAATCCTCACACTACGTGAGTAGTGTAATAGTAATGATTGCAGTTACTTTGTGGGGACCTCACGTTATTCGATGTGCTGTACTGCAAACTCTTTACTAGGTTGTCCCCGAATTTCAGCGCGTTTTCACTGAAAATGTTTGTTGTTGTTTTTTAAGAAAAAGAAAATTTGAAGCGTTGCTGTAGACACATGCATAAAATCGACCTTTTCTCATTTCAGGCAAGGATTAAGAAGATTATGCAGACAGATGAAGAAATAGGCAAAGTGGCTGCAGCAGTGCCCGTTATTATATGTATCCTTCCTGCCTGCAGTCGTCACTGTGCAAGTTCTGTCTTGAATTATAAATTGTAAAAGACTGATTAATAATTAGAGAAAAATGCTTCCTCAGTCTGTTGTGTTGTTGTGTCAAGTTGTCTATTATTGCATGTTTGATAGTTTGGTGATTTTAAAGTACAAACACACCACTGCTTCACTGTACTTCCCTTATCCAAGATATCAGCAAGAGCACTGGAGCTTTTTTTGGAGTCCTTGCTTACAAAGGCTTGTCAAGTCACCCAATCTAGGAATGCAAAGACAATGACAACGGCACATCTGTAAGTTCTGTGTTTGTCTTCATTGAGAGCCCTGTCTGTGTTGCACTGTGTTGGAGATGAACGTCTTAGGAAGGCAAAGCCATCTGCTGTTCAGATCACTGGTATATTATAGCCAGAAAGAGGTAGTTGAAGAAAAGGGGAAAAGTTGTTTATATAGAATTGTATTTGTTTTTAATGAGTGTAGCTGAAATGCTGTCAGGCCCTTATTTTGTTTATTTTTAAAGTGGACTCATGATGAACTTCCAGCTCGATAATTTCATTCTTGGACTTTACTAAAGTAGCTTTGCTTGATTCACATTTAAAAATAACGATTATTCGTAATATACACAATATACTTCTTTTAAGTCAGTTTTCTTCTGATTAGTTTTAACAGTACATTTAACAGTTCTTTCATCTCATTTAATCAAATTTCACAAAATGGGAATTGTGCAAAATTTCAGGACTTCAGTCATTAGTTTACTCAAAAAATAATCCTCAATGAAATGTTGAACATAGGAGTGTTTTTGAATAATTCCCTAGCATAATTTTGTTTTTACATGACAACATGTACCAAATCCAAATTGACTTTTTAAGTAAAGATTGTGATGGTTTTCTTTCTCATCTTCCTAAGAAAAAATTGCCTAAAACACTTTAAAGTAGATAATGTCATTTTAAAGTAGCCCCTCAAAAATGATGTTGGAAAATGTCTAAAAACAGCCCTACCATCATCCTTTGAAATATTTTTGAGAAAGCTAATGACAGCCGGAACCTGAAATTTTCCACGATTCCTATTTAGGATGTGTATCCTCCACCTGGAATGTTTTTTCAGGTAAGATGGTGAGGTGGGAAAGCATTTGATGAACTGACAAGGACTAACCCTACACATTGCAAAAAGATAAATAAGTAAGGAAAATCATTATGAGCCGTCTTTACAAAAAAATGGCATCCTGTTACACAGCATGATTTACTGTGTGGTGGGAGCCTGATAGTTCTGTGGAGCACATTTGCAGTACATTGCTGAATCCCTTGTATCTGAAAGTATTTCTGGCCTGAGTAAGACAGCCCGCCAAAACAATCTTTCCCTGTGACTCAGACTGTATGTGTTGCTAAAATGAGTATGTACCACCATTAAGCTTGCTGTCTTTTTGATACGAGCTTATATTTCACTTGGCAAGTAAGGCTGAGGAGAAAACTGTTCGTATTTATTCACAGAAAGCAGTGCATTGAGCTGGAGCAGCAGTTTGATTTTTTAAAAGACCTGGTTGCGGCGGTGCCAGACATGCAGGGAGAGGGGGAAGAGAACCACACCGAGGGGGGAGGAGAGAAAGTCCCACGGAGGTAACATTCGCTCACACAGACACCCAAACACGTAGAGAAAGAGTCATGATGCTTTGAAATGGAAAGAGTATTTCACATACACGATGAAAACACTCCAGGGTGATATGAGGCAGCCAATCCAGCTGCAGATAATTTGGACTTATTTCATTAAGCAGTTTGTAATTCAGTCAGCTCTGATAAGTGCGCACACGCACATCGGTTTAAACTAAAAACGATTCGCTCCACGAACAGACAGAATCTGTGTACGTTATCTTTTCTTCTTCTGGAAATGAGCACTGCTGTAAATTGGTCTATAATCCTTGCAGTGTTACCGTACTCCCGTGTTCCTTTAGTTTTGTGATTCTAGATTATCAGAAGAAAATGAAAGAACTGGCCAGAGTGAAAATTAATTATTGAGGAATTGTAGACAAGAAAATGCAGTATTGACTGTCAGATCAGACGCCGGCACCACAGCTAATTTGTAGCAGAGAGCTTGGCGGGGAATTAGACATGAATTAAATGAGTAAGAGAAGGCTTCTTTTCTCTGAAGACTGCGGCTGATTGGATTCATATTCAATTCAAAGTGGTCGTAAAACTTGTAATGTTTAGACATTTGGTGTCAGCAAGTGCCTCAGAGTAATTTCCACCAGCAGTATGCGTCACACTGTTCTACTCTGGAGTTATCTTAAAGTTGCAAGGAGAGGATTTCTGCTTTAAAAAAAAAAGCCACATTAGCTTCTATGTTTTTCATTTAAAACATTTTTGTGCACTAAGTTAAACAATTGATTTCTGGTTCCCTCGTCCACAGTAGCCCAAGTGTACGTTCTGTTTCATGTGTTGTCTCGTAAACATTCTTTTGAAACTTTAAACTAGGACCTGTTATCACATTTCCTTACACGGTTATTTTTTTTCTTCCTCAGAGGTCGAAAACCAGGGTCTGGTCGCAAAAACGGAGGTGCTGGCGCCAAAGGCAAGGACAAGAAGTTATCTGGAACAGAGTCGGAGCAGGAGGTGTGAGATGATTTGCATGTAGAGGCCTGAACCTGTCTACTGTGTTTGTCTGTATGAGGGGAGACGACTCACTGTTGTCTTCCTTGTGATGGAAACAGGACGACAGTGAAGACAGCGAGACAGACGGGGACGACGAGGACGGCTCTCAGTCTAGCACACATCTGCAGGCTCCATCCAGGTTCCACAGGTTTGTGTCCAGATCCACATGAGACGGTGTGTCTGGAAATATCCTCCCAGACTGCAGACTCGGAGAGAGGGAGGGCGTGTTTTTTTTTTTAAGCTCTTGCACTGCTCTTCCCTCTGCAAAACAGACTCTCTGATACCAAGATGTAAAGTGATTTACAGCATATGACAAAGGAGATAGAAGCCCAGAAAATGGCATAGAATTCATGAGAACTGCTGAATCATTATAAACAACCCACACACATTTGAGCCATTCAAACACTACATGATGCCCACAAGAGGGCAAACCAATACAGCAAAAGATGCAAGTAGTTACTTAGGCACATTTAGTCAAACATAAACATGTTTACATACCTACACATTACAGAATAAACTAAACAAGTTGGGTCTGGCACCCTGAGTGAGCTCTGCTTTGGAACAACATGGAGTGGTGTGGACTGGCATTTATACAGTACATCTCTAGTTTTCAGTATTCTGAGTATTCAAACCTCTTCAGACTACTGTCCCCATTTATTCTGTACTAGCACACTTTCAGCAATTTATCTACACACGTGCTGTGAGACATCACAGCTGGCAGAATTAGCACTTTAACTTGATTCTTATATCAACTGATAAAAACAGAAGACTCATCTAAACATGGAACAACAATTCAAAAATTCCATCGATATGAATTTGGGAAATGATTAGCAGGGACCTGACGTGTATGAGGCCTTTCCCACTAGCCAAATCACGAGACTTGTGCTTCAACCATTCACTCGGTGCAGTTAGGGTTACACTGTTCTGCAGTCTGCTGATTAGAGAGGTTGAAGAGCAAATCGCTCTTTGTGATGCTGAGTTTACTTGAGAACTGAGATTATGATATTGAAAATGGTAATAAAAACAGTAAATAACCATATAACATACTTGAAAAAGTAACCAAGAATGTAGGAAATGTGTTTTATTTCAGTCTTTATTAATTTGGTCAAATTTGCCAGCACAGAATAAAATTAAGAGGCTTGTGGAGTCTGAGATGTCTGCAGTACTGTTTAAAGTGTTTTCTATTGCTGTATTCCATTATTGCACTGTTACAAGCAGATATAATAATATTCAAAGCCCAATGTGACCTCCCCTCATATACAACTCTACACTCACATGCCAGTTTGTTAGGTATAAATGACTGGGTTGGACCCCATTTTTCCTTCAGATCAGTCTAAATGCTTTGTGGCATAGATTCATCAAAATGCTGGAAGCATTCTTAAGATTTTAGTCCATACTGACATCAAAGAATGATACCGACTTTGCAGATTTGGCTCTATATCTGTGATCTTCCATTCCCCCACATCCACTGGCAGTGACTGTAGAGGCCATTTGAGTACACTGGACTCATTGTCGTGTTCAAGGATCCAGTTTGAGATGATTTGAGCTTTGTGACATGCTGCGTTGTTCTGCTGGAAGCAGCCATCAGAAATGGGTACGCTGTGAACATAAAGGGATGGACATGCTTAGTGACAATACTCTAGTAATGACGCTCAGTTGGTACTAAGGAGCACAAAGTGTACCGATATAATACCCCCCACCCATACAACAATGGCACCCGAACGAACTTCTGATACAAGGCAGGATGCTTTCATGTTGTTTACGCCAAATTCTGACTCTGCCATCCAAATATCACAGCAGAAATCAAGACTGATCAGACTGGGCAACGTTTTTCCTTTTGTATTGTACAATTTTGTTGAGCCTGTGTGAAGTGTAGCCTCAGTTTCCTCTTTCTAGCTGACAGCACCTGGTGTGGTCTTCTGCTGGAGCCCATCTGCTTCAAGGTTCGATGTGTTGTGCATTCAGAGATGTCCGCTCAAATAACGAGTGGTTATTTGAGCTCTTGTTGCTTCTTATCAGCTGAAAGCAGTCTGCCCATTATCCTCTGGACAAGACATTTTCGTCCAGTGAACTGCCTGCAAACTGGACAGCTTCTAATTGTTTCTAAACTCGGAGAGAATTGTGCAGGAAAAGCCCAGTAGATCAGCAGCTTCTCAAAATACTCAGAGAACTCCGTCTGGCACCAGGCTAGGTTCTTCACTTGACTGGGATGGCATTTTAAGACTTGTCTGAAGAAGCACTAATTGGTCGGTAATTACATCAGCGGCAAATCGAGTTCAAAGCTGTCTGATCTCTTAAGAAATAAACACTCAATTTACTTTGCATAATCTTTCAGGTGCTGCTCTCTGTTTTCGTTGTGCCTCCCATGAAGGTGCTGCCATTTTTACTTTTCATTTGTAAGAAAATCTCCAGACAAGCAAAGTTTTTTCTCTTAAAAAGTTATATTGCCTCACATTAAGAGCACATAAAGGCATATTTATATATGACTGTTACTGTAGCCTGTTAAGAGAGAGAAATCTGGTGGCTGAAATTATGCCAAAAACAGGAAGAGGGCGCTGTTTTCCTACTAGAATCGATAGACAAACCTTTGCTGGCCCCAAGTTGAATAAGTTGTACCTGGAGTTCCCTGTAAATATCAAGATTCATTTTGGATACTTAACTCTAAAATAGTCCATTATTTTTTAGTGCACAGTTAATTTGACTAATAATGTTTAAATTTAAAAGGTAGTTTGTGCATAAAATGCACATGACTCCTCAGAGGTTAACACCTGTTCCTGTGCCCCCACAGCTCCAACACCCCCCCTCAGTATATGCACATGGCCAACATGGTCCCAATGGGCAACATGGCTCCGACGCAACCTCCGGGCACCGTGGCCTTCGCCCCACACGCCTCCATGATGAGCATGGCACCACCTCCCACAGTCCCTGCACCGCACAAGAATGGGGACGATGACGACGACGAAGACTATGACTCTTAGCTCGTTCTCAGCACTCCGCTCACACACTCTCTCATTCTCTTCTAACAGACACACACACACACACACACACACAGTCAATGTTATTTTTCAAATTCTTAAGTTGTTTTTCTGGCAGCTGCTGTAAGCAGAGGAGAGAGAGACTCTTCATTGCAGCCTGCTGACCAAAACGCCCTTGGCGGCCAGCTATAAGAGCCACCACCACCGCGAGAGACACAAAGCCTGTACATTATGTGTTTTAATTTTCTTTTTCTTCTTTTTTTTTTTATAAAGAAACTTTTATTTTATTGTAGAGAAGAATCCAACAAGGATCTTTTTTAACAAGTCAGTCGCTCGATTTTTGACTAGGAAAAATGGTGGTCGTCACCGTATTTGCAGGCACAACAAGCTTGGGCCTCGCAGCTTTTTCTTTTCTTTCTCTTTTCTTTTGGGAACTTTTTTTCCCCTCAGTTTCCTGTTGTAGACCTGAACATATCAGTCGTCGTCACTCAGATCCTCAGGTTGGCTGAAAGAATCCGTACATAGTAGTTGTTGAAGCTTTCTTTCAAGGCAACAGCACGGTATTTGGAAGATGATCATCGGGAAGGTTGGTGTCTCACTGCTGAAGTGTTATGACTATGTTATAGATTGGCTGTGAAATACAGCTTTTAAGCTCTGAGCTCTACTTCCCGGCTTTGTCACAACTCGCAGCCCAATTGTCCGGCTGTAACATAAATAAGGAAGCAGGTGTATTTTTTACTATACATTAGCTAGCTACACCTCTTTTTTTTTTCTCCCCCCCCCCCCCCCCCCCCCCCCCCCCCTCAATGAGTTTCTATTTTTAAGTCACGTTTTTATCAAGAGAACTGTAAACCTCCACAGCTCTGAAGTCAATCATATCAGCAGGTTAATGAGTTAGATTATTTGTTGTTCATGACCCTGGCAGAGGTCTGTTACTTTGGCAATTGGATCTTGTTATTATTATTATTATTACTTTACACGACCATTTAATACCCTTAAATTGCCCATCTGAAGTATACTGTGACTCTTGGACCATATGTTTGTTTTTAAAAGCTTTTTTCCCCCTTCTATTGTCCTCTCTCATTTCTGTTCTGGCCTCTCCTCCAATTTTGAGTAACTTGCTCCTTTATCCTGACTGTTTTCCTCCCCTTTTTAGATTCTTTTAAATGTGTTCATTGGAAGCAGAGTTGGGGCGCCCGTTTATGTGTCAGTCTCAGTATGAAATGGTCGCAAACAGACAGTTGGCACTGTATTGTAAACTTTTAACATTCTTTTTATTTTGTATGTAAAATAAAGTTCATATTTCAATTAAAATGGTCCTTGTATTGGTTTGATTTCTGCATTGGAATTGAGAGCTTGAAGGTACCTTCCATATTCAATATCGGCTTAAAGGCAAAACCAAAGTACACTTACTAATATTTCAAAAGCCCTCCACTGAATTTCTTTTTTTTTTACCTTCGTGGGCGTGGAGTACATCCTTTGTAGTTCCAACTCCTTGCACTTTGGAATTCTCTGCATTTTCTATTGTGCAGTTTACCTTGGATGCTGTGCATCTGCCAACCGGTGACTCAAGCAGCCTGAAAGACACAGCTTTGCAGTCTCCTTCTGGTATTTAATCAGATAAAAGTGCAAGACGGTACAGGTTTGTGGAAAAGTGAGAGAGGCAATTGTTATCATGGGCTTGCGTTGTGTTCAGAGTAGCTGGCATACTTGGCCCTGACTGTTCATCCAGCCCCCTTTCCTCTTCCTCCTGCCTCTATTTTTTTTTTTTTTTTTTTAAACAGTCCCCTTTGTCGTGTAAATGCAGCCGCCTCTCTTACCCCCACCCCCCAAACACAGCCGACCAAGCAGTGCAGAGCCAGGACCACGAAAACAACTGCATCCTTCCTGCACAAGCGTTGACTCAGCGCACTGTGAGGAGGGAGGGGTTTTGCTCAGTGTGTGTGTATGTGGGGTAAAGAGGGAGGAAGGTGGGATGGGGTGTCGGTAGTTGACTTTAGGAGGTTGGTGTTCAAACAAACGGCAGCCGTGGTGCAGGGAAGGAGGGAGGGGAGGGGAGCCATCAAAGGGCTAACAGAAGGAAGCGCGCAGTTTCCACACAGGAGCCGGTGGGGACAGAGGTGACCCTCTGATTCCCGTCACCTCCCGAGAAGCCACTGACTTACAAACATGGGAAAATATGACCAAGAGGAATTCCCTGACCTTTTCCAAGATAAAGTCTTTTTGTTTGTATGGATAGAATGCACCTTCATCAGTGGGAACACCAGCAGTCAATTATTAAAATATGCTCCAGTCTTTACTGAAGGCTATTTTTAAATAACTCTTAAACATTAGGTGACTACACCACCATGGTGGGCACCCTGTGTGGGTGTTTTTGTCATGTTAAAAAACACGGTTGGGTACGTAGATGGACCAGTCAATCATGAGCTTCATTTTTTTTTCACCCAGCTCTCTCTTCACAACAACAGATGGATGGTTGTGGATGCCGCCCTCCCACCCTGCTTACTGGTACTTAAAATTCCTCTACTTGGGGCAGTAACAAGTCCTCGACCCAGAGTGACTGAAAGCCTTGACCCAAGACTCAGGGGTGCTAATTCTCATTCACGTGCTGCTGTACTGTCCAGCGCAAACTGGAGTTCATGGTTTGATGAAGCCAAGAGATCCACATCAGCAGCAGCAGAAACAAGATCCTGAGACCACTGAACCTGACACCTTCTTCCCCTTCTGCCGTTTCTCATGAACACTAGAAATTTTGTCCATAGAAATTATGAACACAATAAAGGACAGCCTGGGAAAGTCCGACACCCAAGAATGGTCTGACTTATTTTCAACAATGCAAAAAAACCTTTCACTGTAGCTGTATACCACCCATAGGACACTTTGAGGAATGAAAATTTTTCCTCCAGAGCCACAAAACACATGCTGACTGCAGACTGCCACACACATCCTTGAAAAAATATCTGGTACAGTGTTCAGTGACCTAGTACTACACTAGATAATGTTCCATGTAATATTGAATTAAATTATAAAATATATTTAAAAAAAATAAAAATCCAAAATGTTATGTTAAAAAAGCCAAATTATGAAATGTTATATTTAAGTAGTTCCCACAATTTGAACTTATTACTGCATAAATTATAATCTTTATTTGGCACTAATGGACTTCCATTGGCTCATCGCCAGGATTACCAAAAATTCTACCATACTTATAACTATACTGCAGCATTTATGAGTTTATTTTTCCCCAGGTTGTTTCAAAATAAAAATCAGATTAAACTGTCCCGTAAGATCAAGACAACATCTGCAGTTAAAAGATGTGTCTCTTCTACCCAGTATCTCAGAATCACATCATTAAATGACTATTATTGTCATTTCGTCAAACCTCATTTTAATGGGACTAGATTAAAAAAAAATGTATGCGAAGGCAAAACTTCCTCTTTGTTGTTGTTTTGTAAGTAGCTGCTTAATTTGGTGAAGTTAGCTAACAAGAAGTTAGCTAAGTTCGAAACACCGGAACTGCGGAAGTCTTTTAAAATAAAAGTATCAGAACTACAAACTATATGTTTTTAAAGGAGGCCACAAACCACTTTAACTTTATTCTTTTACCTTTACTCACATGTCATAATAACCATTTCTTACCTCAGGTTACTGCTGCAAAATAGTATCCCGTTCAGACATGAGTACTTTTATTAGGTATATAATATAGACTGACTTGATTGGGGTGATACTTGAAATTTATTACACAGGGCTTTGTATAGGGTTTTCATTGCATTGGAAAGCAAGATTATTAACAACAACAATAATAATAGTAGTAGTAGTAGTGGTAGTTCTAGTAACAGTAAATGTAGATATAAGTTAGTATTATAGCGTATTGTGCTGCATAGCTGGGCAGCTAAACACTTCCAACTTCCAAGTAACGAAGTTAAAGGCGCCCACAAGTTTTATTTTGAAAGTTTCAAGAGAACGCGTTACGCCGCTTCGCGTAACTTGACGACGCTCTGTCATCTGACTCTTTTCCTGTTGGGAGAGAAAAAAAGTTTTGAAACCCCACCCTCTCCACTGACCGTAAGCGCAGACGTAGAAGTGGTTCGAGAACCTGGCGAGTGAACTCTGCGTGAGGAAGACAAGTGTGATATGAAGTTATGATGGAGTTGTTCCGCTCTGTGGATACCGACTGTAAGAACGGGGGACTCGAGCCGGACCAGGCCACGCGCTGAACTCCCACCAGGAACTAACGGGATTTGTTTTTACTGCGTTTCTCTGAGGAAAGTAGAGCCGAGCAGGTTTGGAGAGCTCTTCCTGTTACAAAGTCGGCGGTCCCCAAGTTTGCTTTATGTTATGGTAAAGGCTGGCTATTTGCGTGCTTCCCATAAGACCGTGAGCATGGATAGTTTGGCGCAATGGGATGCGGGATTTCCTGCGGAAGTGCCGCAAAGTTGCGGTGAGACGCCGTTATTGGAGTTTTGGGCTTAATGCGAACTGGACAGCGCTGAAACTTGTCGTAAAACACTGGTTGGCTGGACTGAATGCTCCTTTCCTGCTATTCTTCTCCGCTTTTCAGCGCTTCCTGCTTGTGGTGGCCACTGCACTTAATGGCTAAAAATACATAAAAACTCAAAATGGACAGTTAAGTGTGGTGGGAACCCTTATTACCAGTTGCAATAGCAGTACCTGGGAGTGTTTCGCAGTAAGCGGAGTAGTTTTTATTCGTCTTCTTACACTTTCCCTCTCTAAAAAAACAAAACAAAGTCAGGACTCAACAGGTGGCAGTTTTGAATGAGGGGGAAGAAGAGCTAAATTAGCCATAATGAGGTGATTCGACAGGCCCTTAAATACAGGCCGGTGAAATGATATTGTGCTTAAACCATGTGTTGGGAAACCACACACCACATCACATGAACAGAGAGAATTTCAGTGGAAGCAGTGCTGTCTTTCTGAGCTTTGAAACACTTAGCCTTAATCAAACAAAAGCAATCTCTAGTGATTCATCCGATGGAGAGACGAGTTTAATGCGATGATGAATAAAAGACACTTGCGCTTCTGTTGTCTTTGACTGCTCTCCTCTAGCCCACTTGTTGGTCCAACTTTTGAACACATTTCATTAGTCCCTGATGAGCCAACAAGAAAGACAGGAAAGGGAGCGAGGCGCAATAAAGTACTCCTTTGTACTTTATTTTCAAACCCTTGGGGTGCTAAATCAGATCCAGTCAAAACATCTGCTTGAGGCTCCATGGAGCCACTGAAGAATATATTCAGCCGTGGCCCGCTGTCCAACTGGAAAAATTTGGAACAATCACAAAAAGGGAACTTCACCAACCCTGTGTGGACAGCCTTATTTGACTATGAGGCATCCTGTAAAGATGAGCTCACCTTACGTAAAGGCGATCTGGTGGAAGTCCTCTCTCTGGACTCGGAGATATCAGGGGATGAGGGCTGGTGGGCGGGAAAGGTCAACAACAAGGTGGGTATCTTCCCATCCAACTACGGCTCCTTCAAGCCGAGTGGATATGGAAAACTTCCGGGCAGTGCCGTGGTGGATGAGCTTGCTCCGGCTGTGGTGGGTGAGTTTGAACCTGAAGAGGTAGATTTCCGGGAGTTGAGCCTGGAGGAGGTCATCGGGGTCGGGGGATTTGGAAAAGTGTATCGTGGTACATGGAGAGGAGAGCTGGTGGCGGTGAAGGCCGCCCGCCAAGACCCGGATGAGGACATCAGTGTGACAGCGCAGAACGTGAGGCAGGAGGCCCGTCTGTTCTCCATGCTCACCCACCCCAACATCATCGCCCTGCAGGGCGTGTGCCTGCAGGAGCCCAACCTGTGCCTCATCATGGAGTACGCCTCAGGTGGGCCGCTGAGCCGTGCTCTGGCAGGCCGTCGAATACCGCCGCACGTCCTGGTCAACTGGGCTGTGCAGATAGCCAGAGGGATGTTGTATCTGCACAGTGAAGCCATCGTCCCTGTCATCCACCGGGATCTCAAGTCCAACAACAGTAAGTCCTTCAAGCCCGCAGCGCAGATCAGCATAGCTTCAGTCTGTCTGTTGGGGTTAGTTCAACGAAATCAAAGGTTTGGATATAATTACAGGGCTTTTTACTTAGGAAAGCCTCATGGCTCTAATGAACATGGCTGTACTGTAAAGCTCCTAAAGGAATCTCTCAGTGTTTACAAAGCCTTTCTAGAACAAAGAGGGCCCTTTAAGCTAACATTCACATTGCCAGATTAGTCCGTCTCTCATTCTGATTCTGTATCATTATTGATAAGAAGATCAGATTTATCTAGGCTTCATGTGACTCCTGGGCTATATAAGGTAGGCCAGACCTATAGGCGGCTGATGCATACCAGGAAAAACTAACATAAAGTGTCTTAGGGAAATGCAGGGCCAGTGTGTGCCAAACCAGTCTGCAGCGCTCCACTGAATGGATTGAACACACCACTCTTCCAAAACATTCTCCTATATTTAGTTTGGTGGGGCGCTCTCATTACATCTTTGTATTGATTTGTGGGGGATGTGCACCCGAGCCTTGCCAGCAAAATTCCCTCACAGGATAACTCCTGGTCCCTTCACTGCATGGGTCAGTTTACTTTTGTTTGTCATCTTTGTGTGCCTGCTTGTGTGTGTTTGCATACTGCTCATAGGACAAGAATACCAAGTTTTTCCAGTGAAAGAATGCAGTGGATGAGTTTTACTTCTCGGCACCATTATATTTCACACTTTGGACTTTAATGCTGTCCTCTTCTTGCATCAAAGGTCTTGCGTCAGTGTTTTCGGGGCCTCGTGGCAGACACGTAGGCGTTGGACCTTGTAATTAAAGAAACAATGCAGGGAGATGTATCACTGATAAAGCTTTCTGTCTCCCCCCCCTTTTTTCTGTAGAATAAGAAGCTCTTTTCTCAGCATCTAACGGCAGCTTTAACCCAAACTGAGAGCCAGCTGAATTTGTGCAGCAGCTTGCTCTCTGTTATTATCATTCCTGTGACGCAGCATATAATCCCCATCAACTCTGCTGTGGCCTAAAAAAAAAAAACCCTTCCTCTGCTCATCCTTTGTGCTGTTAGAGATCCCGATCACCAAAGTACGCCGAGAGAAAAAGATCACCTAGCAACACTTTTTTTTTAGGGTGTGGCCTTGGATGGGAGCATCCAAAGGGCAATATTCTTGATTCAAGGTTTGCTGATAGCAGTGGACTCAGCACATCCTAAGATATCAATATTTCCATCGTGCCTTTTGTTTCTGTCGGTATCATCAGTGCTCCACAGAATGGCCTCACCCTCACCCATTGCGTATCATCTGCCTTGTCAGGTTATTTCCCAGCTGGAAGTGCATCTGCTGTAACACACACACAAAAAAAAAACAGAGGAGTTATTTTAATGTAGTGTTTGTGTAGGAGACAGGCCAGAGCGAACACAATCCCTCTCTGTGTGCCCGAGAGATCCTATCTCTCTCCTGCCTCTTGTTTTTTAATTCTTCACTGAATCTTTGTCTGTGGCCTGCCTCTACATGTCTCCGTACGACCTTATTCCTGTCGTGCCGCTGAGCAATATCCTGTTGTGGGGAGAGAGAGGGAGGTGGGGTCATTCGAAAAAGACATTCTTTCAGTTTGACAGTAATGTGCCCGGCTGGAAGCGCCACTCTGACAGGTTTAACGGACAGGTGCAAAAACACCCCGAGATAAGAGCGCCGGTTAAATAAACCAAAAATCTTAATGGGGCGGTTACTTTGAAGGTACAGCATGTACTAAATCATCCACAGTTGCCCTCAGATTGTAGTGTCAGTTCCTCAGAATAGTGGTGCAAGTTCTTCTTTCTATAGCTGCCATTTTGCGCCAGCGCTCTGTAGTCAAACAGGGAGGAATCTGTCAGCGAGGAGGCAAAAAGCCTGCTTCCAAATGTCGCTGTAAGTGACCGAACGCAGGAAAGAACTGAGGCTGAGGTGGGCTGAGGAAAGGATAACTCATTGTACGATGATGTCATGGTAAAGGGGGAGAAAAAGGTTTAATATTGTTAATTGTTAACATTTGTTAACAATTAATGATGGATTATTAATGCAAATAATCGTTTTCTCTGCAGGGCTTCTAAACAGCAGCTGTATTGCTGTTGTGAATTGTAGGGCGGAAGGTGCTGATTTAACAGAAGCATCAGAGTTCATGGTGGGGCGCTTGGCTCAGAGCCAGAGGCCATAACTGGAATTCCACTGAATGCAAGTGGGGACCAGAGAGTGGAGCAGCATCTTCTGTCTCTCACTCTGGCGTCTGCGCGTCTGAAGAGTTTTCACACCTTTTGCAATTTGGTGTTTTAGCGTCTTGTGGTTAGGTTTAAGGGCTTTGTATACAAGTCTTTATGAAAACACCGACATCTTTAGCAATCACTGGCTAATAACCAGCACAGTGGTTCAAAGCCGCAGACACTGCTCTATAGCTAATCCATGCTGCTTATCTACAAACAAGCACCTGTCTCTGTCTCACACCTTCATTGTCTGCTTAAGCTACCAAAAACATCTGCTTGCGGCTTGGATCGGTCACTTAGTCGCACATTAAGCAGCTTAATAACTTAGTTAATGCCAGGATTTGTCGTTTTAGCTGCTAAATGGTGGGTTCCTTATTCCGCATTTCCACTGCTAACATGATCTCTAATTAGAACCATAAGTTTATGTTTGTGTTTGTTGTTCCCCGGCTGCCAGCCTGTACATGTGAACACAGAATAGGAGAAATTTAAGACCTCTATTCATTCTTCTAAGCTTTGTCTTGAAAAACGCCTGCCTATTTAGCTGCCAACAACTCAATTAATGATACATTACTGCAACCTGCCCCGTTATAAAACCACTGGTAAGAAAACAGTCAGAGGTGTAACTTTTGTCAACAACCTTTTTTTTCCAGAGGAAAACAGGGTGATGACTAAATAAAATTCATGCATTTGCCCTGGGAAGCAGTAGTACTTTCTTTTTTTTTTTTTTTACCGTTTACCTTTGGGAAACAGTACAATTAGCTCTCCTGCTCCCCGTTTCTCTTGAAAAAAGGAAGAAAAAAACCCTGTAAAAAAATGTTAATTCTTGAGTGTGTCAGGGTTTCTTAATTTTTGCAATTCTCGGTACAGCGGATGACACTTTTGTCCCATTCAAGTCTCAGTTTATCAGATTATCCGTTTGGATAAGGTTTACTTCAGGGTTTGTTTCCCTGTTCGCAATGCCTCCCATATCACTGCAGCTTTTATTGCATTTTTTCTGTTTTACTAGACTGTTGAGTTAGAGCCTCATCGAGTTATTGGCAGGTTGATATTATGGGATAATATTGGCTATTTCTTGATTTATCAGTATTTATAATAACCAAATCAAGAAGAGACAGCAGACGGACCTTAACCATGTTATGAGTGTTAACATGGCACCACACGACTACACCCTTGTGGAACAGAGTGGATGATGGCTAACCGAAAATGTGTGGGTGTGGGCTCATCATTACGAGTGACATCCTTTACACTGCACATAGAACCTTTTTTTCCGATTCTATGAAAAATATTGATTCGTTTCAACATTTCTGTGATTAAAATATCAAAGCAGCAACATATTTTCTTCATCTACAGTAAAACTCAATCTGTTGGCTTTCAAGAAGCTCATTCAAAGTGTCACCCGTGGACTGATATACCAAAGAGTCACCACGCACCATCAAACTGCAGAGGCTTTAGTTGAGTCGGTGAGGAAAGTGTCAAGCTAATCATTTGCTGTGCTAGAACTCACAGTCCCCGTTTTCAGGAAGAAGCCACAGTTGGATCTTTGATCAACATGTTTTTTTTTTTTTCCACAAGTGGACAAACATCTGATACATGTCCTCTACCAGCATGTTTTTCATTCAGGGCCCCCGGTGCCCACACTGCAGCACACTCAAAACATCCTCTGTGTGTGTGCGCGTGGGTGGGTAGCTGGGTGTATCTCGTTTACATGCATGTAGTGAAATGCACTCCTTTTAGCACTGCATTTACACATCACCGTTCCTCTTTGTGGCTGCAGGGCATATGTGGGCCATTTAGACTTTTTAGTCTGCTTTCTGATGGTGCAGATAATTTTTAGAGGAGGGAATGAGAGCGTGCGATAAAGTCCAAACATGCACCTGTGTTTTTGTGGTTTTTAAAAAAAAAAAAAAAGCTTGCCGGTCAAATATTTTGTTAGCTAAATGCATGCTCGTCACTTCACTATTGGGAATGTGGGAAGAATTTATACTAATTTCATGGAGCTATTTAATTTCTTGTTGACTTCAGCTCATGAGACTCTAGTCACAGATGCCTTCTTGGCTGTAGCGAGTGCCAGACTATCCTAATTTGTGTCAAGGACAGCGGCAGAGTGGAGCAGTAGGTGGAACGAGCAAGCTACTTCCAGCAAACCTGTCAGTCAGCGCAAACAGAGCTTGAAACCTATCCCTTGATAAAGCATAATAGCCTCCTAATGGAGTAATTTTAGGACTCGCTGCCAAGGCAAGCTGTAGAAGAAGGGAAAATGTGGTCTTGAGAAAAAAGTAACATCTTGCCATGTGACACTTTAACACATCAGGGCTTTTGCTTATCAAATTAGATTAATGTTAGAGGCAAAGACAGGAACGTGCCTGCACACATTCAGTGCAATCTGTGTGCAAGGCTTCAGTAACATTGTTTATGACTCAAGAAACTGAGACAGCTCATGTATGCACATTTCTCACTGTCCAATAACAAACCTGAGGCAGAGGAAACTGTTAATCAGTGTTATATTTCTACGGACTTCAATGGGGAAATCCCTTCTTGACGTCGGTCTGAACAACTTTTGCAGCGTAATGTAAAAATGTTAAATGCATTTTTCAGAATCTAGTTTTGACAGACTATAAGATGCCTCTTAGCTAGTGGATCTTCAGATAATTATGCTCTAATGCGATTGACATCTTTTGACTACAAATCCACCATATAACACATTAGTAGTGCAAAGTTTTATTTAATGTTATTTAACAGCGATATAAAAGCAAAAGAGATGCAGGAGTGCATATACACACCCTGCTCCACAAAGTAAGGCCCTGCCCTGGTTTAAGTGCCAACCCCTGTACTACAGATAAGTGAATACTTTTGAATCTTCGACTCTTGGTGAAACCACAGAGGAATCTGAGGTGCAGTGGTTTGCACTGTCACTTTGCAGCCTCTCTGTGTGACACTGGCATGTCCTTGCTGTGCCTCGGTGGGTTTCCTGTGGGTGCAAAAACATTTATGTTGTCTTCTGTTGAAATCAGTAATTAGTAGCAGCTTGACTTGATGGTGATCTGTCATAAATGTTACTTAAATTGTTGCACAAATTCCCTTTTCATCTCACACTCTACATCACTGCTTGACTACACACAGCTGAGCTGAGCCACACATGGTGTAGGGCATGTGTGAACAGAGAGGCTACATGTTCAATGGGGAAAAAACGGCAGGACAGTTTCACACAGTTTTAATTTAGGCTGATAATCCCATTGAGCACCTACCTGCTCACCTTGTCTTGCTGCCTTTAGCTGCTCAGTTCCCTGTTTGAAATGCAGAGCAATCTCACTATAATTTCGCTGCCAAGCGAGCCTAAATTTTGTGCTTTTTCCAGGTGATTTCTGCTGCTTTCATGTTTGGCAATCCTCTCAGAAAGATGCTGGAGCTCCTAAGAGCCTGTTTCTGAGCTGTTGCCCGTTTCACTAAAGCACTTGATGCACGCTACTTGCATGCAGATCACAAGTGGTACCAGCATCCTGTTTTCCAAAAATACTTTGTCACTCGCAAAATTGCAGATACATTTACATGTTTTACAGTCTTACAGTCCTCCTCATGTTCAAATATTACCACATCTTAAAATTACACGCAGAGAAGACCAAATATATCTTCTTTGTTACATCATACATTTTTTAAATTAAATTAGATTACATTTAGATTAAATTTCACACAAAGCTGTGTCATACCGAATCATGCAGCACTTGCACATGCCTGTATCTAACCCATGCCCTAGTTTACTGACACACAGCATGCTCTCTCATTAAAAAAGAAGCATTTATGTCGAACACAATCAGGACTTGTTTGAAGTTTCACTTTCACTTCTAGGTACCTTAAATACCTGTAATGTATGTCGTACCGGTTTTACATTACTTGCTAGCTACTCATTAGTGCTTTTTAGCGTTCAGTCTTCCTTAGTATTTAAAACTAGATCAAATGTTCAGTGTCCAACATGATGGTGCCAAGCCTCTACAATTTTTTTTCAACCGTTGGTGGTGGCCTGTCACTAGATTTAACTTTAACCTGCAGTTCAGTAAAATCAATAACTGATTAAATTCCAAATCTCCACCATGTATTGCTAACGTTGCACAAACTAGTTACTCAGTGATGTTAATAGCATGCTACAATTTGATGCTTCCCTCGGTACACTCCGGTGTGGCAGTGGTATGACTTTAGATTTTCTGATTGGTCGGTCAGGGAAGCAGACTGGGACTGGCTTCTTTTGGATGTGTGAGAGTGCAGTAAGTGTTTACCACATATTTACTGCATGTTATTTACAGAGGTGTTGTTTGTGTTTTACGGTCTAGTGAGAAAGAGATGATGGAGAAAGCTAGGAAAAATTTCTGACTATCAGATGAATGGACTTTGTCACAGCAAAAGACTTGGAGACATTTATCTGATTTTGTCTAGATTTCTCACTTTAAAGTCTTAAAGTTGAAGTATGTAAAGTCTCACTGCTAGACGTCAGGGTTTTAAAAAACATAAAAAATCCCTTCAGATCCAAGTGCATGATCCTAGCTAGGATGGCCATTGTAGGACAAGCAACTCTGGCCACCATTCATCTGTAGCGAACGTTGGCTGTCAGTCTGCTGTTTACCTCAGCTGTGCCAGGTATCCAGGCCTGATGAATCATTGAATCATTGAAACGCACTTCTGTTTGATGACAATGATACTGAGGTGAGTTGTTGAGGATATCCCAAAGTTTTCTGCTGTTTTTGTCATTGCAGACACAACAGGTAGATGCCTGTGGATTCTCTTCTCCTCTGCTTTTGGCATACTACTTATGTGTTTGGTCTTTAGCTACACACGTGAAATGCAATTAGGTAGAATGGTGATGTCCATCTTGGCCACTGTATTCAAGATGCCGTTGAAACATGTTAGCTTTGAAAAGCAGCACCCGCTACTATTCTCAGTTTAGAAAAATGCATCAATTTGTTGGAAGACATTCCAACAAACTCAAAAATGGCTGACTGTACCTTTTGATGTTAGTCCTTTGGTTGGTACCATGTTGGTTTTTTGGAGCCAGAAACGACCGTATTTACATACGTGACTGGGGCACCAAGTATTATAAAATGATGTGTATAACCTGCATCAAAAAACTTCTTCGTCATGTCCAGATTATCCACCTGCCGATACGCACTAATTCACAGACTAATAAAATACTAGAACTTCTCTCAGCAGTACTGAAGCACAAACCTCATGGACAGGTACACTTCTTAGGAAGGCCTAGCCCAGGGGTGGGCAATTCCAGGCCTTGAGGGCCGGTGTCCTGCAGGTTTTAAATCTCACCTTGGGTCAACACACCTGAATCAAATGATTCGTTCGTTACCAGGCCTCTGGAGAACTTCAGGACATGTTGAGGAGCTAATTTAGCCATTTAAATCAGCTGTGTTGGCTCAAGGACACATCTAAAACCTGCAGGGACACCGGCCCTCGAGGCCTGGAGTTGCCCACCCCTGGCCTAGCCAAACGCTACCTACATACCCAGAATGCCCTGTGTCAGTGTAAATGTCAGTCAAAAAGGTCACACAGTTACCTTTAATACTATGACAAGTAACGATACCAGTAACCATAGCCAAATATTTTGGACTTAAGCAGCTGATTATTATAATTGACCCTCATTGGCCACATCTGTTTTTCCTAGTTGTTTTTTCCTGGCTCTGCACGGTGAGTAGAAAGACAATTGAAACGGGATCCGTTGTGAATTTGCAAGTCTGATCCATGTATGAGCCCACTGCACACTTTATTGAAGCAGTATGACACTTCTTGTGCTTTCTTTCTTTGTTCCCTCCCTTGGAGCATAAGTGGAGCACATACTGAATACTTCAGTTTTGTTTGTGTTCTTCTTTGTTTACATTTGAAGGTTTATTGAATTTGTATTGAGGATATGTACAGAATGTGTTTATTGCCTGTTTATCTCAGGAATAAAAAAGAGCCCTTAAGCTTGACAGAAATAGTGATTTGATTTATAGCGTTTTATGTATATGTATAAAAACACAGGGGAAAAGAATAAATCTCATTTCTCAAAGTCTCTGGGAAATGCATAGAAATGGCAATGAACCTTAATCATCTAAAAGTAAAAATGAGAAATGTGTGTGTTATCTGTGATGCTTAGCAAAGCTGTCACATCAGCTTAGTTTCAGTATATTTCAGTATTAAAATACATAGCGTGAAGTAAGTTGCACAGTGTCTGTTTTTAAACTTTACTTAATTACTTGCAGAGTCTAGCACTCAACCTTCTTAACTGCCTTACCAAGAAGAGAAAATTTAGCACATGCTAACTGTTTTTATTCAGCAGACAGCGTAACCTCAGAAGTGAGCAGAAAGTGCCTCGTTTTGAAGGATCCATAAACGTGGCTGCCTCTTCAGTGCCAATTGCTGACTGGCATATCCGAGGGACGCCTGGGGCGTCCTGACTGGGAACGGCGCGGGGGTCACCAGGGGTAGAGCTCAGCTGTGTTGCTGCTGGCTCAGAGTGTGTGTCAGTGGGCGATAAGGCAGAGGGGAGTTTGCTAGGCTAACCCGATGTGCAGTTTAGGCAGCTACCTGACTGCTTTGTTTTCCTGTGCTGTTGTTGGAAATAACAGCCTTGCTCAATCCAGTGAGGCTTATAATGAAGAGCAGATTGGATCTGGAGACTCATACATGTGTGGACAGACTTGAGCTGAATTTTTTTTTTCAAGCTAGAGCAAATACGAATATTTTTTAGATCAAAGCTTCCAGAAACTGATCATTTCCAGGTTGAATTTTGACCATTTTCCTCTCCTCCGGATGAGATTCAAAATAAATTCATGCCATGTTGGGGCACGGTGTTTCCCAGACTCAAACTTTACTTGGGCAGGGCGCCCAGGTATATTAACGGACTCCTAAATATATCTGACGACCAGGCCACTGTTTACCATATGTGGGCCGCAACATAAAAACAACACACTGCCACTTATACATTTTCTATTTTCTTTACTGTTTAAAACAACCACTTGTCTGCTCCTTTTTTCTTTTCCCCCTGACACACACCAGAGAGACTATATGAGAATGTGACATGGCACTCTGTAGAAATCTGTAGACTGCAGTTGCGTGCTAGAAATTGTCAAATTTTTGAATAGAGTCAATTGTGAGTTCACAGATGGTTAGCACTGACAGCTAATGAAACTGTACCAAAAGTGATGCAGTCACATTATCTTAGTTCTTAACACTGTGCTGTCAGTCTCTGATACATATCTGGTCACATAACCTCACAAAGCACATGTTAGGTTGACAGGGTTTGAACAATTAGTTACTGCTAATTTCCTGTAAAAGTTGATAACAGGAACTTTTATTCCTTAACTTTGATGGTACATCCAAATAAATATTGAAAAATATTTTGAAAGACTTAAGGCGCTATTCTGTTCTGATGACGGGCAAAAAGAGGGTCTCGAAGATCTGCAGCTCAAAATGACCACCAGAAGTAGGCTCTTATTATTTGGGGAGTATTAAGCCTTTTATGTAACAACGGAAGATTTTTATCAATGTCCATCCTATCCATTAACTTCAATTTAAATTTATTTCAATGTATTTATTTATACAACACCAAATCACAACCACAGTTGCCTCAAGGCACTTTATATTGTAAGGTAGACCCTACAATAATACATACAGAGAAAAACCCAACAATCATATGACCCCCTTTGAACAAGAATTTTGGCAACAGTGGGAAGGAAAAACGCCCTTTAACAGGACCTTAAACCTCCGGCAGAACCAGGCTCAGTGAGGGGCGGCCATCTGCTGTGACCGGTTGGGGAGAGAGAAGGAAGACTTGATAAAAGACATGCTGTGGAAGAGAGACAGAGATTAATAACAAGTATGGTTCAGTGCAGAGAGGTCTGTTTACACATGGTGAGTGAGAAAGGCCTCAGGTCAGGAGCTGATTAGACTAGCTTAGCATACACACTGGAAATTGATTAAAACAGCTAGCCTTGTTCTGACAAAAGCAAAGTACTAGCACTGCTGACTTCCACTAATATCTTATTGTTACTTTGACGGATGTAGAATTGTGCTAAGCTAGGATAACCACATCCTGAGTTCAATTACCTCTTAAAATTAAGTGTTCTGTGTGAGTTATTAAGTATGTTTTCTTTTGTTCTTCTTAGCCCTTCAGTTTTAACTGCCATTAGAACCTTTTTACTAACTATTGTGACTCCTAGTTTAATCTCCTTTTTGTATTTTATGTATAAATTTTGTGCACATAAATAGCTGCAGTCAGAATATTCAGGTTATGATTTGTATACAGTCAGTGTGGTGGTCTGAATGGTAGCATATGAAATTAGTATGCAGATAGTTTTAGGTGTCTCAATTAAAATGCTGCTCGGTGCATTGTTTCGGCATTTCGTATTTAGTTGTTACTGTATATATCTGCACCATATAACATCTGTATTCACATGCATTATGCACTATGTACTGTAGGTGCAAAGCGAGACAGACCCACACAATAACTGCACGCCCACGCTTAGTCATGAAGGCTGCAGAATTATGTCTCTGTGTGTAGTCCGAGCAGGATGAGTGAGGGGGGCCAAACAACAGAACTGCAGGGGAGGAAGAGGAAAAAACAGAAAGAAAATAAAAGCAGATACTGGAAGGTCAGAACACACAGGAAGTAGAGAGGTTTCCAGCACTCAGCCAGACTGAAATCTGTTGTTGTTTTTTCCCCTTCTCCAGTCTGAAATATAGTTTCAGCTTGTCCTCTTTCTCACCTCACAGATCATAAGATATGTTTGTGGAAGAGAAACCGAATACATGGGTTAAAACATGTTTATATGATAAAAGGAATTAAGGAATTGAAACATTAAATTTATAATAATACATAAATGTTGTTTGCTTTTTTTAATCTAGGCTTGCAGTTCTAAACAATTCTTATTAGTTGCAGGGTTTCCACTTAAAATATCGTTACCTGTGTTGTCTTTGACCAGCATGATGGAATTCAACATTGCACTCAATTAGTATAGCAGTATCAGTCTGCTATAGTGCTGTTGTGAGGCACTATACAGAGCACTCCCTGTTCCTGTGATCAGAAGGCCTGTTTAGTATCATTTTTACAAGATATAAAATATCATCCCTTTAATGTGTGCGAAAACAAGTCAAGCCCAGGAATGTCTGAGAGCCCTGTGCTAACATTCGTTGCGCTCTTACAAGGTCTCTTCAGATATTGGTAAGTGTGAAACAGTTACTTAATATTTCCAGGAAAAAACTGCCTAGACTACTTTGTGCTTAACATTGACTTATACTGTGATGCTTGATATACTACTATGCTCTACAATGTTGAGTCAAACTTCAGATTATTATATAATGAGAAATATTGTTGCAAATTCATATCAACATATAATTTTGAGGCTATGTAACCCTTTCCTAATGGTGAGTGACTAAGGGACTGAAGAATTTGTTACCAGTATTGTAATACACCAGGTCACTGGACTTGGCAGGAACACTGGGTTAACTTCTGAAAACATTTGAGCCTTCAACACTTCAGCCCAACAGTCTCAGTCATCTGACCGCCAATCTTTGCAAAAGCTCTAAAATGACCTAGCTTGCTTTAATTTTGGAGTTTTTAGCTGCACTATACTATCTCTATCTGCAAAACAGGAAGATGGGATGAACAACACTATGCCATAGCTCTTATTGTCACAGTGTCAACTCTGCTGGTGTCATTTTATATAGCTCATTGTCTCATAGTAATTTTTTTAAACTACTTTTAGTTCCCTTAAACAACTAAAATTTCAACAGTTTATACTTAAAATATTAAAAGGAGATTAAACTAGCCATCAAAATATAGTTGGTAGGAAAAAAGTTCAACAACTAAACAACTAAAAGAACTTTAAGTTCCCTTAAACAACTAAAATTTCAACAGTTTACTTAAAATATTAAAAGGAGATTAAACTAGCCGTCAAAATATAGTTGGTAGGAAAAAAGTTCAACAACTAAAAGAACTTTTAGTTCCCTTAAACAACTTTTAGTTCCCTTTAAACAACTAAAATTTCAACAGTTTATACTTAAAATATTAAAAGGAGATTAAACTAGCCGTCAAAATATAGTTGGTAGGAAAAAGGTTCAACAACTAAACAACTAAAATAACTTTTAGTTCCCTTAAACGAAATCTTTACATTTGGGTTTTGAATTCAGTTTAAATGTAGTTCTTTAATGGCAGTTTGTGGCTTGGAAAATACTTTGGCAATGGACGTGTTTACTGTCTCCGATTGGTCATGTGCTGTAAATGATAACAAAAAGTCCTTAAATTATTAAATATTTTCAAAAAGGGGTTCTATAGATATGCATATCTATACTGTAGAATCACATAATATATATATTTTTTAGCTGGCTCTGTTTCATTAATCAAATTTACCACCAGTATAATTCCTTTCCCCCACCACTACCTACATTGACCCAAAAACCTCTGGGGTCAACTTCGTAACAACCCCTTATTTAAGCTTCTGAGGAAATGGCTGTAATGTAGGCTAAATTTCAACACCATGGACCTCTGGATGCTTGTTAATAAGTCACTGCTTTCAGGCACTCACAGGCAGTTACCTGGCACAGGGAATAATTTATAAACCCCCCTCATCAGCGTTAATGTGGATGCCCAGAAACAGAATACTCCCTTGTATTTGTTTTTGAGGGTGTGTTTCATACTGAAACTCTCATGATGATTAGCTTCTAGCTTATGTGCTTAAAGACATGCTTAAGAAGCCAGGCAAGATTTTGTTCTTTGCGTTCTTCGTTCTTTACCCCCCAGAAAAGTGTGTGTGTGTGTGTGTGTGTGTGTGTGTGTGTGTGTTCTGTACCCAAGTCATTTTAATAATTAATAGCAGTTTGTCTCAGAAGTTCTTTTAGAGTTATTTTTTTGCATAGCTGCATTTTGGTGCCTCCCAGACAGGTCTAGCCAGAGCCAGTGGATGATTACCAGCATTTGTTAGAAAAGCATAAAGCAGACTTGTTAATGGGGGTTTCATTTACTCAAGCATAACACTGTTTTGTTGATCGGTTTTGTTTTAAGATATTATAAGTAAGTAAGTATATTAACAGCTTCCTGACTATATCTGTTTACTTTATTTAGCAATTTCTTTATTTGTCTGAGAGACTGGCACCATTCGCAGTCAATTTAGTAGGATTTATTTGCCCTTATTTAGAAAGTTCAGTTGCTGCTAACTAGCTAGCCCCAGACCTTTTGCAGCTTTTATTTTTCCTACTGACTGGCCTCCTGCCATTTTTTGCTGTCACAGCCAACCACAGTTTAATTTAGCTGTTTTCCCAAAGAGGATCTCCTCCTGCTGTTTGGTGTACTCACACTTCACCATCTTGGGCTTGAGCTGCTGACAGTAGTCCATCTTTGAATGCTTTAGGTCCACTTCCAGAAGCTACAGCAAGCGGAGCTACACTAGGTTCATAGGCTGGACGGCAGAACAGAAATTGCTGTCCAAGATGGTGTAATGGGTATAATAATAATTGTATATTGCTCAGTTATTTGTCACAAAGTACTTGGAACATAAAGTAGCTGCAGATAGATTTCTGGTAGCGCTACTGCTTCTGCGGTGCATTGATAGATACCTAGTCTTCCCCCTTAATAGCCCATTGTGAGCCAGAAAAAACCCAACTTCTAAGTTATTTAGGCTTAGTGAATTTAAAATTTAATCTCTCAAAGATATGTTTTTACCCAGTTTTCATGAATGCAAGTTATATTTATTTAAAGATTTTAGCTAGCAGTGATATTTTTGTTCTAACAATTTATTTCTGTAATTTCAATGAATAGAAACGTTAAAAGGTTTTTAAATTCAGATGTAAAACAAGGATAAGTTTCAGTTTAGATATGAAACTACAAATTAAGCTAGCTAACTGGCTGACTCCTTCTCATGGCCTGTAGTAAAAACAGAAACATGCTAAAGGGGACATGGCTGCCTCCCTCTGAGAAGTTACATCACCCCGCTCTCAGGGTTTGCATCTATCTATTAAGACTCTCCCTATAAAACAAGTCTAACAGGGCAAACGCTGCAAGCCAACAGGTTCACCAACATTATCTTCCAACTTACTTGGATGAGTTCGCGAGGGTTGATTTTCCACAAACTGCTGCAAACATCATCCTCCCCATCAAGGCTCTGACAGCAGTTAGGTTGTCAAACTAATCATGACTATATATAATGTTTCTCTGCAGCTGAGCATGATTTGCGTCTTACAGGAAATGAGTGATGTTTTAAGGCACCATGCAGAGTGATAGTATGAGTGCATTCTGATCAGGGAATTCAGGATTTACTAATGACAGCCCTGTGGTGCAGTGAGTGAACCAAAAGTGCACATCAATCACAACTTTATCTTTACGCATATCAAATAAGGAAGATGTGCCGCCTCAGACGGAAAGCACACATTGGTTAGTTGTGGCCTAGTGTTTAAACTGCTGACGTTGCTTAACTCTCGCGCTCAGCGAGCAACTTTGAATGCACCCCTGAGCTAAGGCGAAACTCCAGTGGCATGAGCGCCAGTTTCGCCGTGAGTTGACATCTGCACTATGATTGTACCCGATCTCTCTCCCTCTCTCTCTCTCCTTTGCTCGCTGCCTGGTCAGAGCTTGCCAAACTGTCTGTCAGGCTATGGCTTCGTCCCTCAGGGGACAAAGCTCCCGTTCTTCCTGGGGAAAGCCCCCACCCTGCCGGAATTCTCCCCTCGCCTACGGGTTGCAGGGCAGGGAGGAGGGAGAGGGAGGAAGGTAGAGAGAGCACAGAGGTCGACCCGATGTCGGCATTTAAAGACCAGCACAGATAATTTTGGCCATGGAGCGATACTATGCACTCTTTCATTTGACCTTTTTGTTGAAAAGAATTAGTTTTTTTGTGTTTTGTCCAGATTATTATTCCTTTTAAAAAATGCACACCAAGTATGGCGCGAGTTTTCAGTCAATGCCGGCTTAGTATCCTCGGGTAATTATCAGTCCAACCCTAGCAGAAACTAACAGGGGTGAGGAATCATACCATACATAGAAACAAGTGGTGAGAGATGGAGATGTAGCTGCAGTTTGGAATTATAGGGAAGAAGATAATTAAATGAGGTGCAGAGTGAAGAGGCAGACTTTTGGATGTGAAAGTTTATAGCCTTTGTCGCTGCATGCACTGTATGTTCAGTGTCCTTGACGAGGGCGTGAGCCTAAGCCAGACGTTGCTTTTTGTATGTCAGTACCTGCCAGTGACTGTTTAAGTCCGCTTTAGCGAATTTTTCTATGCCTGCTAAACTTCCTTTTTTCAAATGTCGCATAATACAGTTTACATTAACAGCTGTGGTGGATCTAATGTGCTCCGTTCATAGTAGTTTTTGGAACACTTGATCCATAAAGGATAACTAATAATATCCTGTTTTGTCAAAGGCAGAGTGTAAAAATAAAAATTAAAAAACGAACTAAATGAAACAATACTGTCAATGAAAAACAAAGTAAAATTCATAACACATTCTGCTTCATATAGCTATGGTAGACAAGTTTATTTAGCCAATCACAAACGGCAGCCTCTGTATGAGCAAGGGATCAAAACAGGGAGGAGGAAAATTATGGAGATGAGTGAAAACAAGAAAAAAGAGAAAAGGCTTGGTGGCCTTTTTTTCCAGTGAAGTTATAAATGTCCATCAAAATGATATAAATTGACCAACATTTCTTGTGTTATATAAATCTGTTGCACCTGCTTTTGTTCTATAAGGTAAAATATACCTAAAAGTTGGTGCAAGCAGGCTTTGCACCAACTTTGTAATAAAGTAATAGAGTCCAGTAGCACTCTATTTCCAGTCCTTTCAATGAAAAAAGATACTATAACTTGCTGCAGTTTGGGTAAAATTATCAAGTTTAATACCTTTTTTAAAAAAAAATTCTGAAATAATATTGCTGCATTGAATAAAAATAGATGTTTGTTTGTATACGCTGTCAATTTACTGGCCAAGAAAACTGCAACTGGTGCATCTCTACTGAAAACTGGACTACAACAAAAAGTCAAAGCAACATGTTTTTTGATAGGCTTAATGGTTAATCTGTGACAGCATATTAAGAGACCCTTTCCCATTAGTATTTGCCAGTAAATCTGGGGTAATGTCAGTAAATGTGAGCAGAACAAGAAGCTTTGCTTCTTAAATGCCATGTGAAGAATGTGGGGAATGTATAATAGCCCATATTTGTCCATGAGGCACCGCTGCCTTTATCAGTCAGGTAAGCACATGTTTAATCAGTGCTGGAAAGACCCCTGAAAAAAAGCCATGACTCTGGGATTCTGTTGCAGAGTTGACTCACTCCCACAGCCACTATCATATCTAGGCCACCGCTGGTAGGAGTCATGTCTGCAACTGACACACTCTTGTTTCTGAACAACAAACAATGCTAAACAGAGTGCCGTTGCCATGGAGAACAGCCATGGTGTTTTTGTGGTGACATTGTTGGTTTCGTGCCTCTCAATCAGGAAGACACTCTGACTGGGCAAGACCGATCTAGTCGTGATACTTGCCGTTATCCTTTGAAGGAGAGCTGGATTTCCTCCTCTTTTTATCTCTTTGGTTCACACACCTCCTTAAAATGTGATTAATATGGGAGACAACAGGGGAGGTAGATAAAAGCACTCCCGTATCCCTCCATGTTATGATTTTAGTTCAGAACAATTTATTTGTAGACTTTCTTTCTTAATGAATTTATTGCTTCACATAGTTTTGAAGATATCAGCAGCACAATTATTATTATGTGGGTCAGTGGCTGATTTGGACACGGAGTTTAGCCACACCGTGTCCAGTAAGCAGCTGACTAGCACGCCATTTGCCGTCAGTGTGACGGTGGTGGTCAGAGGAGGATGGCCGAACAGGAGCTAAACTGTGAATGCACTCTGCCTCAGATCAGGAAGTGGAAGAAGAATGTCATGTGTACATGTGCTGAGACTTTGTTTCGTGTGTTTGTTTCTCTGTGTGGTTGCATGTGTGCACGCGTGAGTTTGAGTATAGGTAGGTTATAGCTGTAAGTGCAAGCACATTTATGTGCATAGGTTTTGTTTGTTTGTTGTGTGTGTTATGAAACGGTCTATCACCTCTGCTCTGGTGTGTGTTTATTTACTTATTTATTTATTTATTTGTTTATTTATGTATTTTTTTTTATTTATGGCCCTGTTGGCTTTTGCAGTAAATCTCTGCAGGATTGTGATGGATTCATGCCCACTTGTCCCCCCCTACAGAATGCCTCTGTACTCAGACCTATTAACATCACATAATCGATGGAATGTTTGCTAAATAACAGTCTAGAAGTTTCTACATATCGTCCGTGCAGCTGCAACGTACATGCAGACTTTGGAAATGACTACTTCTTTGGCCTTCTTCTCTCCCTACTGCACAATATATAATAAATGGTGACACTGCTACTGGGAATCTAGAATGAAATGTATAGTTTATACTTTTATTTGTGTAAAGTAAAAGTCGTAACATTACTGCTAACCTGCTCCTACGTGATTTCAAGTGAATGTGACACAGAGTGAGACAACAAATTCATAAACTGTGGACGCATGAATAATCTTAAAAATTTCTTTACTTGTCATCAAAAGTTATTAATAAATGATCTGTTGCATAGATCTCGTTTCCCCTTCATTTCCATTGGATAAATGACTTCATTCCTGTGACCGCCAACTCTGAGGACTGGTGTCGTGTCAAAGGCTGATGATTGGTCCACCTGTCGTAGCGCACCCGTGGGATTTACTCTGCACCTCTGTTTGTTTGTGTGAACTAGTTCAGTGGTGTGTTTTCATGCCTTCCTTTTAATTTTTTTTTTGTGTGTGTGTGTGTTTGTGTGTGTACATTTTTCTCATACTTCAATGCTTGTGTGCATCTGGGAATATTGCTAAAAGTCAAATGTGGCAAATGTGTGTTAAGTGCCTGTGTGTGCATCGTTTTGCAAATGTAGTGTGTGTGTGTGTGTACACAGTTATCTATAGCTCTGCTTTCTAGCCCAGCCACTTATAGCTGTGCCCCATGTTCCTCTATCATATGATAACAATCAACAGTCAGCTACTCTCTCTCTCTGTGACACCCCTGCTCGCTCCCTCACAGCACCAACACTTCCCACTGCTCTGTCTCACTCTGTGTCTGCAGCCATGTGACCCCTCTTAACCTCTGTTTACTAAAATAGCAATAAGCAGCCGTCGGTGGGAACTTTATTTTCCCCCCTTCAAAGAAAGCCAGATCCTTGTTAGAGCAGGCTAATAGACAGATATCAACGTCACTGCCCGGAAGTAGGGTCATGGCACAGAGATCGAGCATCCTGGTGGAAATGGGGGTGACTGACCAGGGCTTGTTTTCACTAGACGCTGACCAGCAGTAGGACAAAAGAAGTAGAGCAAGGGATCAGGGCCTGTTGCAGTAAATACCCCCACCCCTCCCTGTGGCCTGTGGAATTGACAGAAACAGTGACTCAGGCAAAGAATGGACAGAAATTGATTTTCTGCAGAAAAGTTAAATGTGCAGCAGTAGAGGCTTTTTTTTGTTTTGGCTGTTGGCTTCTTTTGCTACTTCATTGTTTGGGTCTTCGTTGTGAGGCAGAAGTTGATAATGAAGCAAAAAAGTTGGTGGTCAACATGCTTTTAAAGCCCCCGCCCCCATTTAAAAAGCTTTCGGTCTGTAAGAATATAAGGTAAAAGCCTCAATTTATCGTCTTGCTTTGCACCTACCATCATCTTACAGACAGAATGGACAAAATAATATGCACGGCTGTGGATGGTGTCTCGATGACCAGGGAGCACAATTTGTCATGCAAGTACATTATGAAAGAACCGTGTCTCCTATTCCCTCCAATGTTCTCACACACAGAGCAGACAACACAACCTCTTGTGATGCATTCCTTTGTGACGTCAAACTTGCTGCCTCTGGGCTACGAGGCACAGCACAGGATGTCTGAACAAAAGAGACGGAGAGAGGGAGGGCGAGAGTCGGTTATATATCTGGAAAATGATAAAAATTCATATATTTGTGGATAAAGAAAACAGAGGGAGGAGAAAATAGATTTTTCAGTGAAGTCGAGAGGGGAAAAAAAGGGAAAGAGAGCCGAGCCTAGAGAGTCGGAAAGTGACTGCAAATAGTTGGAGTCTTACTTCCCTATAATAAGTGAAATTCTTTGCTGCTTCTCCTCCCTGAGTTTGACAGCCAGCCTTGCCCTAAGCAATGCCCACTCTGCCAGCAAAGGGGAAGAGAGGCACGGCTGCCGATCTCACTGAGACATGTGATACAGAGTCACACTGCAGCGACAGAAATCCTCAGCTTTATATTCTGCTTTCATAGAAACCTGCCTGGCGAGGCTTTCAGTGCTGCAAGATTTCCTGACACTGACTGGTTAACAAAATATAGAACTTATTGCATTTTATACTTTGCTTAGAGTTTCACACAATCCCAGTATGCACAGTTCTGGTAATGTGTAGGTCAAAAGCTGTGCGTTACTGAGTGTTTTACATTTTATTTTAGTTATACTCCATGCAATTATACTGCATGTTATAATTACATTCGAATGCAATTATAAGAACCTGCCACACATTTGCTTTCTTATGATTGAGCACCTTCTTCCCTGCCTAAAGCATAAATATACCTCAGATTCATGCATGTAGAAAATATAATATCCTCATACTGACAATACTGAAGATATATGCTAGGGCTGGGCTGGGCTACACGGTAATACCGGTGTAATGTTGGGCAACGATAGGAAAATGAAATATCGCGATAGAATATGGGTAAAACGCGCAGAATGAGAAGAGTGAAAGTGGATCGTTGAATGAAACGGATGAACCAGAATTGATTTGTAAAAATGCTGCAACTTCAGTGGTGTGGAACTGGTTTAGCTTTCGTCCGTCAGATACACAACAAAGCACTATTTTTGGTAGCGCATGCTAGCGGGCCGTCGTTATTACCGTGTTTTTTGGAAAATACAGCACACTTAAAATCAATCCTTTGATTTTTCTGAAAATCAACAGTGCCCCTTATAATCCTGTGTGCCTTATGTATGAATTTTGGTTGTGTTTACTGACCTCGAAAGATTTTATGTGGTACACGGCGCTCGAAAATCTGTCAAATGTTTCAGTACGACTTTGCTAAGCTACGAAGCCGCACCGCTTGATGGATTGTCGGAGCATTACGGCTATCAGAGGCAGGAGCCTCGCGGAGTGATACGTACTGTGCTTCAACATAATATTACCGTATTGTGTGTGTATAACCTCTTTTTAGGTTTTGTGGATATTATACATGGTTATGCTGAGGATATGTCAGCCAATTTCCACTGGAAATGCCTTTTGGTTAAACTGTCAGCAAGGAATTTGCATTTGCACTGTTAATTTTTTTTATATAACTTTAATGCACTTAAAAAAGCTGCTTGTTTAAGTGAAAATACATTTGTTTTTGTTTTTTTTGCACTAAAAAAGTTGAGTTGTAAAGTATTTTGTCTAGTGTCAATTATATCGTCAGTTATCGTTATCGCAAATTTTCGAATGTATATCGTGATAAATATTTTTGGTCATATCGCCCTGCTGTAATATATGCACACATACACTAGTCATTATAAGCACACAGGCATTA
This sequence comes from Perissodus microlepis, assembly GCF_051167445.1. NCBI lineage: Eukaryota > Metazoa > Chordata > Actinopteri > Cichliformes > Cichlidae > Perissodus > Perissodus microlepis. The sequence goes on along the minus strand of NC_140463.1, from coordinate 44,835,697 downwards.
ACAATAAGGACAGTTTTCTACCAGCATTGTCAGGTGTGCATAAATCTAAAGTAAAAAAGAACTTATGTGAAACATAGAACTAAAAGACCTTTAGACCATTACATTATGTTCATATTAAAGAAAGCCAAAGTTTCAGCAAACAAAATGTCATTGAAGCAATTCACTGGACATTTTAGGCTTTAAAAATTAGAGCCCAGTGAAATGGGTGTTTTTAGGTTCTGTACAAATACCGATTGTAACAAAGTGGCCTTTTGCGGCTGGAGATGAAGGCTGAGGCAGAGTACTTTGGAAACAAGAGGTGTTTATTTGTCCACAAATAATATAACTCCGTGGATAATGAATGCCAGGTCAAGCCTTCAAGCAGCCGCACAAATCAGTGTCTAATGACAAATGGCAGCCTTAAATACTCTCAGCTATTATAGGACTAAACCATTATTTACTCACAGGTGAGTTTACCTGTTTACCTTAGTTTACCTCAATTCCACCATCTATATATAACACACACACTTTAATAAGTAAGCATATACATTTTACCATTTTCTAATAATAATTAAGTATTTTATATTTTAACCTTACACCTTAGCATCATTATGAAAATACCTAAAACCCATGTACAGAAATTCCCCACATCGCCCGGAACCTTTAACACCAATGCTCCGATATTTTGATATGTCAGCCGATATGTATGTATGTAGACGCAATATAAACAGGTTATATGAACAGAACTATGATAAATGCAATAAGGAACAGTAGTGCCGCCTTATATTAAATAAATCAATGTTGGATTGACAGGAAAGTGTATTATTGAGAGGACAAAAACAGGAACCCACTGGAAGCTTCCTCTGTTGTATCAAATTACAACTGACCAAATCAAAGATAAGATATTTTTTAATAGAGCCGAGAAATTTATCAGCGCGCCGACATTACTGACAGTCTGGTATTATCAGCTGCTATTAGCTTTTTGCCAAACTATCAGTATCAGCATTTGCAACAGTTGAAAAACAAAAAGTAAAAAAAGTAAAATGCTTAAATTATGAGCATTAATGTTGCTCAGTTTTCCTAACAGAGGGCACGTTGCCACTTCCCTGTTGGTTGCACTCGTGTTTGGAAACACAGCAATCATCTGACCAGAGTTGGGCACAGCATAAATGAGTAAATAAACAACTACACACGATAAATGTCAGGGAAATCTGTTTATTTTTTGTGTCTGAAATGGGGAAAAAAAGATCATATTTTTAAAGCACGAAATATCGGAACAGGTCCTATGTCTCTTGAGTATTATTTAAATTCTACTTTGGCTCTCTTTAATATGAACACTGTAATGCTATATGTAGCCAGTAAGGAAAAACATAAGATTACATCTTTTAAAGAGCTGTTTAGACTTATAGCTGTGGGTTCTGCTTGCTTTGAACATACTTGTAGCTCAGCAGTCAGATGGCGGTCTGTAGGCGCCAGATAAGAGGCTGGAAAAATGAGTGTCACTAATGAAAATAGAATACAGGAATAAACTTTACTTGCAATATTGCAGTAATATTTTTTTGTTTGTGCAGTTGAGATGGGTGCACACTGTGAGCTCTTGTGATGCCCTTCTGTGTGGAAGGGCAGCAAGATGAAAGACGTTTCTTTTTTGAGTTTGAGTTGTTGAGTTTGTGCAAATAAATATCTCGCGATGGCATTTTTAAATGCCGCCCTTAATCTAATAGGCTGAAGGAGATATTTTTTATCATTCCTTTCTGCACCTTTTAAAACTGATCCACATCAGGCAAAAGCACCAGCATAAAAGAAATGGGTGTTTGAATTGAATTGAAAATACATTTTATTGCAACTATTAAAGCCTTGCTCATTTATAAATTATTATTTTCAGAAGTCTCTGTGGGATACAATATCCTACAGAGATAAGTGGTTCTAACAGGGTATCGCAATATTAACCATGCATCCAGGCCCTCTATACAGTGAGTAGTGAGTGATTTCAGAAAATGTAAGTCATTCTGCATTTGGCAATAAGAAGCTGCATAAAATGCAGTAAATATAAAATAAGCCAATAATTATTTCTATAGGTAACATTTTTATTAGTTAAGTATCAAAGTGAAGTGGCTGTAGCTAACGTTAGCTGGTTATACAGAACAATTTTGTATTTTTAATGTATTTGGCTGTGTGATAACCCATTTAGTAGTTGCCCGAGGTTTAACAGTTAAAGAGGTTTGATATTGTTTAAAGTGTATATCATTAACTGTTATTAAAACAGTTTATATAGTATATAATTGCTGTTCCTTTAGCTAACAGGAGCTAGCTGGCTAAATTTGAGAATAGTTATTAAGCTAGCTTAAGAAATGCGGTGGTGATTTTGCTAACAGGCTAGTTTGAGGATAAAAAATTTAATGGGGGGAATGATTAAAAACAGAAAGGCTGGAAGACTTTTAATTTGGGTATCATAATAGCTCCTAAAAGAAATACTTCTTTATTGGAGTCGCCAAACACATTTGTTTTAGAAATGGTGCTTCCTCTATATATTTCCTCATGTGGCCAACATGTCGAGCCAGTTCACTGACAGCACAGCTCAGTTCAGCTGAGGGTGGAGACAGAGTCTGGCCCAGCTCCCAATCATGCACAGGTCAGCTTGACGTGCTAACGTATTATATAGCGTATTGTATACGCTGCCGATCACCTACCACTGCCAGTCTAACTAGGCAGAGGTTTATGTAGTTCCATCGATTGGTCAAATTGAAGCAAATTATGTTTGTCGACTTGAATTTTAGAGGCCTAAAATAAGAGGAAGAGGAAGTGAAAAAGAAACTGACAATGTGTGAATGTGTGTATTGAAGACATTGCTCAGTTTAGTGTGACGTTTATTTTTTTCCCTGCTACTAGCAAGACAAGTGCAGTATGCATCTCTGCAGTGATGCATTTCAATGACTTTTAACCAAAACGACTTGCATAGTAAACATTTTTATTAATTTGTCTCCCCCCCACCCCCCACCCTTTCCTTTCTACCTACCATCTACATCGTCTTCCTGAAGTTCTTCTGGCTGAGCCCATAGAAAATGAATGTATGGAGGGGTTGACGTTGAAGATTACAGACTTTGGCCTGGCAAGAGAATGGCACAAGACCACAAAGATGAGCACCGCTGGCACCTATGCCTGGATGGCCCCGGAAGTCATCAAGTCCTCCACGTTCTCCAAAGGCAGTGATGTCTGGAGGTAAGTCTGTGAATGTGTGTCCTTATAAACGGTTTGTTATTAAAAGACTGTTGTGGCCTGGGAAAAGAGATGATGTAATTCTCAACACCTTACAAGAATAGCTTTACATTTGAGCAAATATGATTCTTTCCTTTCTTGCAGACATTAAATTAACAAACGATTGTCTGCCGCCATTGCCTTCGCCATCTGGCCTACTCACACAAAACAAAAAATTAAAAAGTGATTTATTTACTACAAAAAGTTCACCTTTTTCATACAGTGTCACAGTCTCTTCTGCATTTTGCAATCATTCATTGTCAGGCTTGTTTCTCTAGTTTCCCTGCGCGAAACAGTGAGAGGGCAGGGAGGAGCACATCAGGGAAGGGAGTAGCTGAGGAGAGGATGGTGTTACTGGAGTTGATGACTCCCACAACTTGTTGGCCAACTTAAAGTGCAAGAAAAGCTTCTTGACAAGTGTTGTTTTGTCTAAAACTAAAGGTGAAGAGTAACACCCATCCTCCCAAAGCACCCAGTCTAGGAGAAACCACTCTCACTCATATATATGTATATATAAAGGAAGGCCTGAAGGCTATTAGCTTACCTTAGCAATAAAGGAGAACAGGATAGGGAAGCGCCCAGCCTTGCTTTGTGGAAAGTTTATAACATCCACCCACCACCATGGCTAAAGCTTATTGTTAATTAATTGGCATTGTTCCAGGCTAGCCGTTTCCGCTTTTACAGCCTTCATGCCAAGCTTAGCTAATGAATCTTCAAGCAAGCTTCAGCAAGAAATTTACCGGTAAAAGGAAAGGGAGGTATAAGGAGACTTTAGATATCTCAAAATCCTTAAAATTGTTAGCAGTTTAATCATCGGCAAGGTGACTTTACTGAAGGAGCTCATATATGTCCGTGTTTTCTGTTGGTATTGTTGAAGAATTTGAAATTGGTCTTTTGAAGCTTTGTGTGTATGTAGACTTGTCGTCCAAAGGACAAAGTGATGGGTTAGAATTAGAGGGTGAAAGAACAGAGAAGTGATAGTGGGAGACTCTGTGATGAAGAGATGGAGGGACAGAGTGATGGATTGCAGCAAGGCTGCCACGACCATGTGATGGCGTCTCTTCAAAAAGCTGCTCTGTGCTTTGTTGTGGGACATGTGTGCTGCACACTGTCCCATTGTCTCCAGTATAGACGGAGAAGGAGGCCACACACCCGACCTAACCGCAGCCCTTTATCTGGGAATAGCTTTGTGTGTGTGTGTGTGTGTGTGTGTGTGTGTGTGTGTGTGTGTGTGTGTGTGTGTGTGTGTGTGTGTGTGTGTGTGTGTCTGGCCACATCTACACAGAGTCCCTTGATTATGGCTTGTGGTTTTATAATAATGCCTTAAACAACTGTGTGATTTGTTGAGAGGGGATTTGTGATTGAAGTGAACAGTACATGAATTTGCATTTGGAATAAGGCAGCAGGGATGTTTTCACTGAGCAACAGATAAAACTATAAAAAAAAAGAAGCATGTTAACTCTAATGTGCTGTGGTTTAATTGTAATCCTATAGATGTGAACTTCTACATACAGATCCTATATGAAACCAGCTCAGCAGGCAGGCAGTCTCCATAGCCTTTGTCCATCAACTGCAAACCCACACAAAGTGAAATTTCACTGCAGAATCTGGAAACCGGTGAAACAAGCAAACAGGCAGCCCGGCAGGCAGCCCCGCTCTGAAGAAATGAAGGCTAATCTTTGTTTTTGTATTCGTTCTCATCTGTCCACGGCCGCTCGTCTCCAAAGCCACCATGCGCAGACGACGACCGCTTCGGGGCGAGCCGGCGAGCGGCGTTTCTGCATAGTCACAGTGTGTGGAAGTTGTAATTAAAGAACTAAATAAAAAAAGGCTGCGGCCTGCGCTCTCCACTTAGTGAGCCTCCAGTGTGTGTTCAGTCAGGTCCGGGCGAGGGCTAATTGACAGTGTGGGAGATCCAAGTCCTACGCCACACTTCATCTTCTTAGGACACAGGGCTGATCCCATTGTGTGGGCTCAAAAGTCCTGTGTGTGTGTGTGTGTCTTTGTGTACTTGTGTTTGCGCAAGTTTTGCATGCATGAGTTCACAGTGCTATGTAAGCACGTGTTTCATCAAGCAGAAATATTCCACTGCACAAAGACCTCTTGGTTCTCTGTCACCGCTGTCATAGAGAAGGTATAAAAGATAATCTTTGCTGTACAAAGCATGAATTGGAATGAAAGATGACCCGGATTTAAAAGTTATCATCTTACCTTCTTTCCTGAAACGTGAATTAAAACAGAATGCACTGATTTGCAAGTCATTGTATACTGAATTGGTATTGAATTCTTGAAACTGAAACATATTTTAATCAATTATTCTTTAAATAATTTTGTCTTCTAAGAAGGTGTGTTGATTTTATCCACCGCTGGTCGAAATAGCTCAATTATACCACTTTATCCACAACACCGTTTACATGCTCCTCCTTCACTTCTCTTCCTGTCTACTCCAGGCTGCAGCAGGGAGTAGCTTGTCTGGGTACACGAGATTAAAATGTCTTTAATGCTGAATGTTCATATCCCACTTAGTGTAAGTCTAGCTCAACTTGTAGAACAGCTCATTTACTCATCGGAAGAGCAGTGAAAAGTTCCCCGCCTGCTGTGTGGGTTCTCTCTGGTTATCTCTGCTTGCTCCTTTCTGAAGTCCATAGATGCATGTTTGATAAACTGCTGGTTCTAAATTGGCCGTAGGCAGGAATGTGTTACCCCTGAACAGGTTGTCAGTCTGCCTTTTACCTCATGAATAGCCTCCAAACTCACAGTGACATTAGTTGTTTGGTCTCCTCATGTCATCACTGCGAGTAAGATTACAACATTCCTCCCCCAAAAGTCCAGCAGTTGGTTTCGTCAGTTCCCAGGCATTTACAGACTGTTGTTAAAAGAAGAGGATATGTGGCACAGTGGGGAAACATGGCTCTGTCCCAACTTTTTTGAGACTCTCATCAAATTCAAAATAAAATCCTGAAGACTATGTTTTCTTCTTAAATTAGTGTATTTTCTCTTTTCTGGGTTTATGAGATTTGCAAATCACTTCATTCTGTATTATATTTATATTTTACACACCATGTCAACTGTTTTGAAGTTGGGGTTGCACATAAATACCAGTCCATTTACACCCTAGCTGTGAGTTTTTTAATCTTCTTCTTCTTGTTTTGATCATTGTTTGCTATCACTGTTAAATAAATGAAATGTAGTTTGCATTAACAGCTTCCAGATAGAAAAACATCCTCACATGGCGGCTTGGGGGGGAAACAAAATCATTTTCTTTCTAACACACAAGCCTAGAGGTTTTGTTTGCTGTTTAAATGCGACGGTAATTTGGTTGATATCACATAGAAATGTAAATATAAGTGGTATATGCAGCATAAACATAATGAAGTGTTCCAACATCCTGTGTCTAATTTTGGCTCGAGCTCACTGTGTCATGCCTCGTTGTCTGGCTTGTTTCCCCTCCAGCTATGGTGTTCTGCTGTGGGAGCTGCTAACAGGAGAGGCACCCTACAGAGGGATCGATGGACTCGCTGTTGCCTATGGAGTCGCCGTCAACAAGCTCACCCTGCCCATCCCTTCCACGTGCCCCGAACCTTTTGCGCAGCTCATGTCAGGTGGTACACTCCTGCAGAAATGTAATGAAATTTTGGCGTTCGATTCCGTGGCGTGACAGGACTTTAGCGTGACATCAGGTTGCTGTCCCGAGCACGCGTTCTTTTCCATTTCCCCAAATCCCTGCATGTTGTCAATAACGTGGCCATTGAGAGGAAGCGTTTTATGCAGAAGACATCTTATGCAATACATTTGTGCCCATTTATCTTCTGTTTTTTAGTTTTAAAGTAAGAAGAAATGCCACCTGGGTGCTTGCTGTCAAGCTACCAGCTGGTCCAGAAAAGTAGACACTTGGATTCCCTTTCCCTTGATGTCAGTTTGTCGGTTTTTTTGTTTTTTGTTTTTTCCTAAGTCAGGATCAGTGCACAAAACAACCAGTAGCCACCTCAGAGGATTAATTAATTATCGGATTGGTTTTTGATCTTCTTGTAATGCCTAAAGTTTAGAAGCAAATTATGCAAAACTCCCCACAGCAAGTTAATTAAGCATGACACTTTGAATAAGTGATCAGCTTGACTCTAAATTGTGCTCACACAAAGTGCCTGAAACATGTGTAAATAAAAATTAGAGGCTTTGCAGGTTACTTGTTCAATATTACATGCAATAAGTGCAAAGATATACGCCTCATGTAGTTATCTGACCTAATTTTAAGTCTTTAAATCTCATGTGACGGCATTCAGTTGGATGATGAAATTCTCCTTCTTTTTTTCTTTTTTTTTCATTTTGTCTGAGGATTAAAATTAATGAATGAGGGACTTTCAGGTCCCTTGATTTTAAGAAAATGCTCAAAAGACATGAAGCTGTCCTAGAAATGAGTAAATTTGTCCTCTTAATGTCAGTTAAAGTGACCTCTGATCTTTTCCCCCAACCGTAACGCTTCTAATCGCTTTGTATTTCTGATTGTTCCATTACTTCTGGACAGCTACATATGCACGTCACTTTGCTGTAGCACTAATTGCATCCCTGTGACTCACTGTATCCCCTGTATGTGTGACAGAGTGCTGGGACCAGGACCCCCATCGCAGACCCAATTTCAGTTCCATCCTGGCCCAGCTGATGGCCTTGGAGCAGCAGGTGAAGGAAGAGATGCCGCAGGATTCGTTCCACTCCTTGCAGGAGGACTGGAAACTGGAGATCCAGGACATGTTTGATGAACTCCGGGCTAAAGAGAAGGTAAGAGGCCCTCAACTCTGAATCACTAAGCCATGCCCTTGCCAGGGCTAGCTTCTGATTTAGAAAATGTCATTTTAAATAATAACAGGAGATCTGGGTTTCTTTCTTGATGGTACTGATATTAAAATGAAGTCCTCCACAAAGCCCACTCCTGACATTTAACTGAACATGTTTCATTAACCACATGATCCGGGTTAATGTTCATGTTGACATTTCTGTGCAGTTTTTTATTTTAATGTGTTTCGTTGATTTATTATGGTTCAACACACCATCAGCTGGAGATTTATTCTGGCTCCGAATTGGTCTTTTGGGGGCAGTAAGTTTGTTACTTCACTCAGTGAGTTTAAATACTTGGAGTCAACCAGCCAAAGGAATGGTCACTGCAAAAGTGGGATGAAAACGAGAGAGCAGGCAGGGTGGAGTGGGTGGAGACGAGTGTCAGCAGTGATTTGTGACAAAGGGATGGCAGCAAGAGTGAAAAAGAAGGTTTACAACGTGGTAGTGAGACCCGCTGTGGCATATGGTTCGGGGACAGTGGCACTGACAAAACGACAGGAGCGAGAGCTGGAGGTGGCTGGTTGAAGATGTTAGGATTTTAATTCAGAGCGACCAGAAGGGACAAGATTAGAAAGAAGTACATCAGACGGACAGCTCACGTTGAGATGGTTTGGAAATGTGCAGAGGAGAGATAGTGGATATACTCCACAATGAATGTTGAAGGGTGGAGCTGTCAGGCCTACAGTTGTTTATGACAACAGGATTATAGTGGGATTTTTGGTTTTTAAGCACAGCCTCATCATAGGTGGGCTTTTCATCCCCTCTGCTTGAGCAGATCCCACAGCTCAGGACAACCAAAGTCCTCAGCATCAATATTGTATGTTTCAGGGGTTTCTGGAAAAGTACCCTAACTCTAAGAGCCACAGCAGCTGAGGTGTCTTGCCAGTCTTTGTTATTCTCCCATATTTCTATGGCCTGGGGGTCACCAAGCCCCTCTAGCCATGTTCTTAGCAGCACAGTATTTAACAGAGTATTTAGTGTAGTATCCCAGGAGGAGAAACCCATCAAATAAAATGTCAAAGAGCAGCTGTGAGTCATCATGCATAGTAATAGCTTTCACTGCTACCAATTTTCTCAGAATTTTGTTTCATTAAACTGTAAATTTGCATAACCTCAGTCACACACACGAGACCTGCTGATATTAATTCACTTCTAAATACTTTCTTTCACTTGCCTTTTCGCCCTCCATCAGGAGCTGCGATGCCGTGAAGAGGAGCTAAAGCGAGCAGCTCTGGAGCAGAAATCTCACGAAGAGTTCCTGCGGCAGCGTGAGCAACAGCTGGCCCAGTGGGAGCAGGATGTGTTCGAGCGTGAGCTCAGCCTCCTCATCCTCCACTTGAACCAGAACCAGGAGAAACCTAATGTCAAGAAGAGGAAGGGCACCTTCAAAAAGCACAAACTCAAGTCCAAGAACGGCGAGAAGATCAGCATGCCCCAAGGTCAGAGTCTCAACAAGCAAAAAATAACAACAGTCCAAAAAAAACACATGCAAGAGAGCAGTGAGAAGGAAGTGAGGGAGAGTTTTTGTGGCACGACTGGTATTTTTGTAGCACGGCTCCTTGGAAAATTGCTATCAGGGCTGAACTCATGTAAAGATTGACATTTTGAAAGAGAGGTTGCAGACAGGTGCAGTTTTGCGCTATTATAAAAAACTTTGTCATTTTTAAATCTTTTTTTCAGCAGCTCCCCTCCCCATCTAAAAATAAATAAATAAATAAATCATTTAAAGGTGGATCACAGGTCTGACTTGCTGATATCTACTCTGACCAGGATTCACTTTGCCCTCCTCTTTTTCTTCTCTTACTCACCTGACTGCCGTTTCTTGTCCTGAGCTATCACAAAGTCACACAGTCTGCAGCAGTTCACATCAAGTGTTTCAAAGCATGTATTTTGGGCTGAGCAAGCGTGCATAAATGCGCGCTGTGTATGTGTGTGTTGTGGTTAGGCCTTTCCCAGCAGCAGCAGGGCGGTGATGTGGTGGTAGTGGTGGGGGGTTGATGAGAGGGGAGAGTGAGCCAACCACGCCTCGACACTTCCTGTCCATGGACAGACTGCTGGCTGGCCTCTCTCACTTTCTTGCTCTCACTCTGTGCCTCTCTCTCCCTCTTTCTTTTTAAGCATACCTTCCTCACCCATTTTGTCTTGCTCCTTTTCCTCTTTAGCTCCCTGGCCACTGTTTTTATTTTCCTTCTTACAGTATGTGCCTGAATCCCTTTCTCTTTTTTCCCCTTTTCCCACCAATATTATTATTGTCTTTTTCTCCATCCTGTATTAAAGTTGCACTTTATACCCTGCAGTAACATATATATTGTGGGTTTTTTGGAGGGGGTTCAGTAGCTGGAACATACTTATGTGTCCTTTTTGGGATATTTTTTCCCCACATACACACATATTCAAAAAAATCTGAGAAAGTAAAGCATGGGATACTTTGTAACTGTGTTAAAACACAAAAGTAAGAAATCTAAATCATAACATTTCAGAAATATAAAATCTTAACATAAAATCTTCACTAAGGAAGACTCATTAAGCTTTGCATATATGGCTTTTTAACAGATAGGCTGCCTTAGCAAGTTGAGCACTAGCAAGATTGGTGACTGATTTGCAATAATTTAGATAAATGTGAAATTTTTGGGATAGTAACAGTGTAAATAATCTGTCCTGCTTTTAACATATACACCTATCTTCCATGTCTATCGACTGCATAACAGTTACTCTGCATAAAATCACTACTTTTGCTAACTAGCTAAAGCTAGCTGCCTCATGTGCTAAATTAGCTAGCTAGTTTAACCTCTATTAGCATAGCAACATGCACTAGCAAACTTTAGCAAACAGTAGCAGTTCCTTTCTGACACCACATGTAGGTCTTTCATTAATTTTACAGTTTATCTATAGAATAGAATAGTGTTAATCGGCCTGCATGCCTTTCTGAGTAATATCAGTGTTGTAGTTAAACACGGACTTTATTCAGCACTTTTTAAATCTAGATAATTTGAGAACATATTTAGCAATTTGAGTGCACAGTCCAGAAATGAAAGAGACTGAATTAAGAAACTCAAGGATAAAAATAAGTACTGAAAATAGGAAATGGATGTTTTCAGTGTTTAATTAATCAGAACACAACATAGGTTGTGTAGTTCAGTATTAGCAGTGTTGGTGTTTATCTGCCATCGCCACTAATAGCTTCCTTAATGCTTGATACATGGAAAGAGTAAGGTCTTTCGTGAATCCTCCAATTATGTATCTGCCTATATCAAAGCTCATCAGTGAGATTTTAAAAATAAAAATCCTGTTTGTGTTCTGCAGAGAGATTTTGATTATGAGCCATAATGTTGTAAGCACCCAAAGTAGACTTGATGTGAGCTGCGAGATTGTGATACCATATATGCCCCTGTAAAAACCACAAGTCTCTATGATATCAACCTTGTTTTTTTTTTCTCGAAAAAACTACTCTACCCACAATCCTAAATCAAAAAAGCAATGTCCCTGATTGGCGGAGGCGTAACCATGGAAATGTTTAAACCGCAAATATTAGGTTGCTTAGTGAGCGGGAAAAATTCAGAAAGTGTGAGAACAGTGATTGCAGTCTCAAACAAAGCACTGTACCATATCAGTAACAAAGCTTTACACACACCACAAACTGCAAAGTGTATTAAAAGCTGTTATACAAAACTAATGAAAAGGACTCAGTTCAAGAGGGTTGGAAGTTGTTTGCTGTGGAATTTGGGATTTGCTGTGGGTTGCAGTGGGATGAATAGTTCCTTCACTTTAAAAACTATTTCAACAGTCTTGTGCCTTTGCCTTTTTTGACCTTTTCTTTTTTATTTATTTTTTATCTAGATCAAATGTTTTTATGGTCACGAGTCCTTTCATTGCTGGTTGGCTTGGTTCAACGCTGAAAACTTCAAATTGATGTGTTAACACTTGGAATTAACGCGAATTATTCGTTATTATGACAGTGTAATAACTGCAAAGAACACATGAGGAGTACTAGGATAAATACAATTGCATTTGAAAGAACGTGGGGAAAATGCCATATTGGGGCTCATATTAGTGCACAAATCAGCTGTGGAAGGTGTGACAGCTAAAGTCTGCTTCAGTTCCTGTGTTTTATAGATATGTAATGAAATACTGCTATCACAATTTGTGTAACACTCGATTTCTACAAAAGCAAACTCTTGGCTACTTTAGAGAAATAAGGAAGCTAAAAAAATGTTGCAACCTCAAAAACAGCTGACATTTCTTGACTTTATGAATGTCTTACATCCTGTTGTGTGTCTTTCAGATTTCATCCATAAAATTACGGTGCAGGCATCCCCAGGCCTGGAGAAAAGGCGGAACTCTCCCGATTTGGGTTCGGGCTCCTCACCTTCCTTTGGACCGCGGTTCCGCGCTATCCAGTGTGAGTGCAGTCATTTTTACGTACATATATATCGAGTGTATGTGGAGGTGTTTCTCAACGCGCTGAGAAAAGCAAAAGAATAACGTCTCTCACCATCTTGCATGCACACACAGACTCTGTTGCGACATTACTCGTCTCCATTTCCAAATTTACTCCTTTTATGTGCTCTCAACCACCCACTCATCTTTTTGTCTTCCCATTTCCCTGTGGGCCCCAGCTCCCTTTCTCTCTCTCCCCCTCACTGCTCTGTCTCTCTCACACACACCCTTTTCCCTTTTCAATAGTGTGTTCCAGTCCAAATATTATCTGACTTCCTTTCAGCAGCTCAGCACTTCTCAGCAGCTTTTTTTTTTCCTGCCACTGCCCTGCTCTGCTCCCCTGCTGATTGCAGTTACATCGGTGCTGCAGTGGGGGGAGCTATTCAGCTATGTTTTCCAGGCACTAAGCGTCTACAGTTTTTATATGCATGTAGTGGCTACAGTGCGGTTTACTGAATTAAAAATAAGCAGGGAGGAATTCACTGCTCCAGGAGAAAAGGGTTGAGAAGGGTTGCAGCAGCGGCAGAGATCTACATTGCTCGCCTGCTTGTCGGCTTCTTAGACAAACGCCCCGAGATCTTTCCCTTCGGAGGGAAATTGTAGCCAGCAGGTCACGGAGCGTTTTAATACAATCCAAAAGGAAATTTTGTGGTGTAGCAACAGGCAATAAAACAGACTTCACAAAACAATTACCACCGCGGGTTAACATAAAAGCACAAATTGCAGTGAAACATTTATCTATAAAGTGGTTAGTCAATCTAAAACATCTGCCAGCTTCATTTATTCATTAAGTAGCGGGCTGGTTTTCTTTACTTCCTAATGACTCTGCTTAATGGCAGTCACTAAGCCATGAGTGTGCCTGTCATTAAAATGTGTTTAGTGGATATTTATGCTTGCCCTCTCGGTAGCAAACAGTGATTTATTGCAAGGGCCTCCCATACTGATTTGTCTAGAGAACTGCCAAATTGATTTGCATTAGTCCACAGAGCTAGATTCCACTGTGCCATGTTTTTACTGAATAGATATGTAGAAAATTAAACTGCCTCTTATTTTTAGAGAGTTTTTGAACTCTGAGATTGTAATAGTTTGTGTTTTTAGCATTTCAGTAGGTTGGCTGTGTCATGTGTGTTGGCAGCTTGTGGATACTGCTGTCATCATTTATTTATTTATTTTTTCTATCTGCGGGGGCAGGATTAGATTTGGTTCTATTAGTCCTTTTCCTTCTTCCAGTTCCAGTACCTGAGGTACAGCAGGCTAAATTTGGACTTTTAATTGATGATCTAAATGCTACAGAGCGTGGGAATCGCCGCCACGCTGTCATTTGCGCAAAATCAAAACATTGATAGAAGTCAGGTTAATAAGGAAAAAGCATAAAGATGATTGTGTTGGCTGTGTTGCAGCAGCCCTGTAGCCTGTAACCAGCTAACGTTTGTTGTTACAATAGCATCCAGGCAGGATCACACTGACGCCTTTCAGAAGCTTCTTAAAATCCCAAAGCATTTAAAATGTGCAACGTAGCAAAGGTTAAATATATTGTAACAATAAAACATTTTCATCTTCCAACATCTACCCGAGGCAGACGTCGTTGCCTCTGCGATCGCCATTCCCTGTGTTTTCCTCCCAAGCTGGAAAAAGGCAAAGAGCCTTTTCGGTCATATGTAGAGATGTGTCCTTTTAAAAGGCAGCAGCTCACTATTCTGATGAGTTCCTGATGTCCACAATTTTACTTTCACACCTAAAACCACCTCTATTTCCGAATATTCCGTTATCAACTCGGTGTCACAATGTCACCAACTTGTGTTGAAAGAAATGTATCATTTACTTTTACATCTAGGCTCCGTAGACCTTTGGAAGCACTGCAGAAATGTGTGCAAAAACCACAAAAGGCTTGCCTTTTTGGCCTTTTTGTTTGTTAAATAAAAATATATCAGTGTGGAGGAGTGTGTGGATTTTTTTAATATGTTAACAAAATATATTTCCTGTCCGAACAACAGTAGAAGCATTTCTCTTAATTTTTTTCACTGTTAATAGAAAGATTTGATCAGCGTGGGGCAGAGGAGAAAACCTGTGAGCTTTACAAAATGATGAGAAAATATATTCTATGAAAGCATGTTGATATTAATAGAGGCACACCGAAAAAGGAAAAGAGTTCAGAGAGGAAAAGGCTGGGAAAGGGGAGCCACAGTGTGATCTTTATAAAATTGTAACGCCAGCACTATCATCTGCCTCCTGTGCTTGCTTTGAAAACATAGTGCTGGAGAGTGACGGGCGGTAAAGTGCATCAGCCAGGCCTCTGCCGCAGTACAGGCCAAAGGACATAATACAGCATGTCCAATCAGAGAGCATATTTACTTTTCCCATTTCTGAAGCTGAAATGAAATGGCAGCGCAAAACACTGGGGATAAAAACAGAACCACAACTCAATGGAATAAACTGACAGCTTCAAAGTTTTCACCTTGACATGTGCAGTATGTAACTGTAGTGCCCATTCCACTTATAGCTCTTCTGGCTTGTTGGGTGTTGACATGCTGAGAAGGATCCTCGAGGCCTTAGGAAGGGTGTGATGGAGTCCATATGTTGCGAGGTGTTGTGACAGTAGAGCCCAGGCTGTCTGAAAGTTCACGCGCTGTTCACACACTTTGTGTTAGCAGCACAAGCCCGCTGGTGTGCCGCCAGTGTCTGGCAGGTGCAGTGCCAGCTTTAATCAGAAGTTTGCATTGGAGCTCAACCCCCCAGATAACTTTGGCACCTTTTTTCACACTTTCTGCCCTGTGACTGTTCGGCTGTTATTGTGGTATAGGCTGTGGTCACATGATCCGCTGGAGCTTAAACTTTCATTCAAATTCAAGTTTCATGAATTGTAGCTCTAAAGTCAACTGTGTTAGAGATGATCGTACTCACCCGATTAGAACACAACTAAGCTGATAATAAACAAGCTCATACTGATTGTATTCTCTCCCCTCTTCTCTGCAGTACCCAGTGACAACAGCAGGACTTTCGGTCTCAGCCCAGTCCGGCCCTCCCTGGATACCTCTTCTCATAAACAAGTCAACGGAGACCTCAGGTTGAGCCCTCATTGGAGGCCACAGAGCCCCAAAAGTCCCAAAAGTCCTAAAGTCCTGCGCCTTAGTCCCCAGGAAAGCAGGTACGGCAGAATTGCTTATTCCTTCTGTGTGTATGGATTTGATATGCTTAACCATCACCATGCTTAAGTTGAAATCTTTCCTGTTTTCAGCTTGTCGATGAGAGCTAAGCTCCTGAAGGCAGACAGCAATGAGAATGGAGACTCCAAGGATGACTTTGAGGAGTACCGACCCGTCACGCCAACCCCTACGCCTGCTCAGAATGGTATCCACTGCCCTTCACCACCAGCTTTACCACCTTATCTTCCACTTAGCCTCCTTTCTAATTCTCTCTGCCATGACTGTGAATTATGAATCGAAGCTAAATGAATTATAAATACATTGAGTATTCCTCTTCTTCTATTTTGGGCTCTCCTTGTGTCTTTTTAAAACCTTTCTTTTTCTGCAGGCTCATCGGTGAAGGATAGCCCGTGGCTTCCTCTGTCTCAAGGAGACTCGGGCAGTGAGGAAGGGAGTTCTTCCCCAGCTAGCTCTCCAAGGCCTGAGAGGGGGCCTCTCGGTGGCCTGATTAACAGCACCCACCGAGCCCTGCTGGGCAGCGGCTCCCTGCTTGCCTCCATAGGACTTGGTCGCTGCCTGGATATTCCCCCAAGAGTGCCACCTCGAACTCACCCACCTTGCTTAGAGGGCCGCAGCCTCTCTGAACTTGAGATTTCTCATCCTAGGCCCCTCATTTCAGACCCTCCAGTAGTGGACGATCTCATCACCTTCTCCACCTCGGAGCCGCTCCCCAGACCCCTGTTGGATTTAGCGCTGCAATACCAAGAACTAAAGCCTTTACCCCTGACACCGCCTCCACCAAACCCTCGCGAAAGGAGCAGCCACCGGACGCCACACAGTCCGCAGAGTCCCAGCAGTGCCTCCATGCAGCACGACAGGACCAGCCCAGGGGAGTGGACCCCCACTTACAGTTCCAGTAACGGGGAGCTGAGCAGTGACTCCTGGGAACACAGAGCTGACAGGAGGAGGAGGTCCAGCCAAGGCCTGCACGCTTCTCAGCTAGGTTGGTCCGAGTTTGTTTTACACAGGCAACCCCACCAGAAAATAAAGTAAAAAAAAAAAAAAAAGATTTTTTTATTACTGTGAGAGAGAAAGTACAGAATGAACAAGCAAAAAGTGGATTAAAGGAGACTTGCTATGTGCATTCTTGATTTGACTAGAGCTGTATGATTCACAGATCAAAACAGTCCTTATGACACTTCATATATAATTATATTTATCGATGTTATTTATATTTATCTTGTTTCGTATGCCGTCTTTTAGCTCCTCGCCCTTTAAGCCCCCCTTGCTTTTATCTGTTTTCTTCTGATTGGCTTGCCTTCAAAACAAAAGGCTTTGAGTAGCCGGTGGGAAAGGGACCACTTGTCTAATATTGCATTAGTCCCCTTTTGCTTCAAAAATTGGCAAAGAACTGCGATGCTCTGTGTATTCTGACACCTTTCTATCTACAATGAACTTTTTCTGCAATCTGAGCTACAGTAGCTCATCTGTTGCATTGGACCACATCTGTATCAGTGAGCCTTGGCTGCTTGTGACCAAGTCTCTGGTTCACAACTGTTCCTTCCTTGGACCACTTTTCATAGATACTGACCACTGCAGATTGAGAACAGCCCACAAGAGCTGCAGTTTTGGAAGATGCTCTGACTCAGTCGTCTAACCATTACAGTTTGGCGCTTGTCAGACTCGCTCAAATCCTTACCCTTGCATACTTTTCTCTCTCTGACACATCAACTTTGAAATCAGAATGTTCACTTGCTCTCTAACATATCCAACCCACTAACAGCTGCCATGACGAAGAGATAATCCGTGTTATTCACTTCACCTGTCACTGGTCATAATTAGGGATGGGTATCGTTTAGGTTTTATCCGATATCGGTGCCAAACCGGTACTTTTGAAACGGTGCCGGTGCTTAAAGAATGGACAACACAAACTTTGTCCAAAAACCTCTTATGTTTTTATTTTTAGCAGTCTCGTTTTTTCTGCAAAATGATAACCAAGTTAGCCTTTTCTGTTGATACAAGATACCTCCTTTGGTTGGAACCGGTGGTTAAACAATGGAAAACACAAACTTTGTCCTAAAACCTCTCATGTTTAGCTGGCTTTTTGGGGGGGTTTTTTGTAAAAAGATAACAATGTTAGCCTTTTCTGCAGCTATAGGGCATATATGGTATCACTGTTGGCTGGAAGCAGTGCTTAAACAATGGAAAAAACACAAACTTTGTCCAAAAACCTCTCATGTTTAGCTGTTTTCCACTTTTTCTTTGGTCATTTTAGCCTTTTTGGCCAGGGTGAAGGGAGTATCTGCCATCAAACAAGAAGACAGCCGCATGTAACTACGACGGTGTTTGCTAGTTCACCTTACATTCATTCATTTAATAACGTGGTTAGCCTACTCAACATAAATTACACACGAACAACATTAAGCTACTCACCCAGAGAAGAACGGCTGCTGCTGCCATCATCATCCGTCATCATTTCTGCTACACTGGCAGGGCTAGGGGCCAGGACTCTCCTCTTCGGGTTTTTGGGGGATGTTGCTAACTCCGGGTACGATAACAGGCACCACACCCGCAGTAGATGCGCTCGGTGTGAGGTCTTGCAGCAAGCTATCAAATGAGAAGGGGTCAAAGGGTGAGGCACTATCCGAAGCAGAGAAATGCACCGCATTTCTCTGCTTTTAAAGAAACGCTATGCGTCGCCAGCTGTTTCATCAGATTTGAGGTGTTACCTCCTTTGCACAGTATCACCTTAATGCACTTGCTGCAGGCTGCTGAGTTTGCATCTTTTGCTGTGAAGTACAGCCAGACATTGATCGCTTCGCCTTGGGCATTTTTAATCTGTAGCTCTGCTCTAAAAGAACGTACGTACCTGGGCCCGCCTACTATCCTTGGAAAGGTAAAATGATTGGCTAGAATCCAAAGTGTATGACATCTCAAGAAAAAAAAGCACCGAAATAAAGCATAAACAAAGCTTTTCGGTCTGATTACTACCGTGAAATCGGTACCCATCCCTAGTCATAATGTTATACATATTCAGAAAATACAGAAAAGCATAATTGGTCTTCTTTAAGTTGCTTTTCAATAAGAAGAGATAACTTGGAAGATCTGAACGTAATTTATTGGGAGAGAGAAATTAATTATTTGGCAATTAGACTCCGATGACCCATCATGGCAGAATAGAATCCCAGGAGTGATAGGATTTAGGACAGGACCCCCCGGAGTCTAGACACTGATGGTGGTGAAGATGAAGACTGAGGCTTAAGCAGAGCTCTGGCCGAGGTTTCTGAGGTGGAGATGGGGAGGAGCACAGATTTAAACCAGGCTGATTGGTTCCAAGAAGGCAGGCGAGAAGATGATTGGACTCGAGTAATGATGTCAGTAATCAGATGGACAGTGTGGGAAACTGTTAGACATGTAAACAGAAAAGTAGCCGAACACATTATGTGATTACTTCCATATTGACCTTACGTTAAAGCTTCATTATGGGTCATGTAGGAAGCAAATTGCATCTTGTACATATTTTTGCTTGATAAAAGTGCAGTTTTTAAAGCAGTGTCTTCTCCAGATAGGTAAAATAATTTGTTTGTTGTTTTAATTTAGCTGTATAATTCATCTGCATTCCTCAGAGTGTGTCTACAGGACACCCTCCAATTCTGATCCAGCCTTTGCCTTGAATAATGTACCGCCTCAGCATTACAATGTTCCCTCACAGTTCCTTAGAATTATTGTGCCTTTTTATTTTTTCTTTAGCAAGATCTTTCTGGCACAACAGAGGCTTCAGTGCTGTATGAGCTTTTTCATTTACATCAAAGCTTTTTCTTCTGCCTATTTGCATATCTCAGGTAACAGCTGGCCCTTCATCCTTCACTGCTAATACTTGCGAAGCAAAGCTACCGTCCAGTCCTCTCTTGTTGCCCACCCCTTTCCAAGACAGACAGTTTTCTTTAGATGAATGGGAAACATGAGGCATCACAGCTGAGGTCGCAGGACATTCAAAATTCCCACTAATCTATTCTTGACCTCACTGGCTCGGGTAGATTGGGAATTTGGCTGAAGTTCAGCATCGCTTCTCAGTCTTGGCCAGTAGTGCCGGTAGTTAGCATTAGTATCCTTCATTATGAAATGTGTCGGTGGTTTGTGTTTAAATGAATTCTTTGTGTTTAATCAGCGTTTTAATTTTACAGTATAGTCACGTTTTGTTTTTGTTTTATCCCTCCGAAGGCTAATATGCATTAGAAACATATTGACACACTTCAGATCTGTAATGACGGAGGCATGAGCATTGGTTGTTCTGTGAGCGAGTGGGCTTCAGGAAGGCTTTAAGAGTGCCCCTGGGTAACATTTCACACTCTATATATGGTCCGATTGAGTCACAAAGCCCTGAATTCTCCACAGAGAGGTTTTTTTCCCCAGCTCTACCCGCAGGTACTGAGCAGACGAGCCTCGCCTGTTCCGTTGCTAACAGCCATGATCTCCCAAAACATGTGCGCCCGTTATATCCGGCTAAAAAGCCACACATAATTAAACAGCGAGTGTTTTAGCTAAACATCTTATTATGTTTATTGGCTGTAATGACTCAGGTTCAGATGCATAGACACACTGCCACAAGGTTATTGGCGGAGAATGTGCATGTGAAAGAGACAAATTCAGAGGATTCCTTCCTCTGCTTTTTTCTTTACTTTTTTCCCTGCTCTCATGTGACTCTTGATTGCTCTTTTCTTGTCAGCTGAATAGCTTAGCAGCCTTGTAGAGTTGCTGTTGATGTAAATAATGCCATTTGGCAGACACATCACATTTGGAACTAGCAAATGTTCATTCAGACTGATTTATACTGAGTTTAATGTTCCTGTCAGTACTAATTTACACTCTCTGCTTGCCATTGTTGCTGCTTTGTCAAAGAGCTACATTGTACTATGTTATACTTAATTTAAACTAATTGCATCAGCATTCTGTGCTGGTAATTGTTCTATTTCTTCTTGGAACAATAATGTACCAATTTCATATTACTGTTTGGATCACTTTCATCACACACTTTTTGGCAGAGTTTGGTTGGAGAGGAGTGTTTGAGAGCGCACTGGGGCAGTTCTGCAGTACTCTGAGAGTCATTTGCAGATTAACAATTAAACTTTTCTACCAAGACAGTTGAAGACAAAATGATGAAGATGTTTAATATGTTGAATATGAAGCCTTTTTCTCATATTGTGTATTTGTGAAAAGGTTAAGTCATTAAGGAGAGTACAGCTCCGCATGAGGAAATGGCAACTTCCTCAATTCACTAACGCTCATCATGTCAGCAGGGTCATCTTAAGTTAGGGCCTGTGTCCAACGGGGTCCAAAAGGTTTTTTGTTTTGCCATCTCTTCTGAAAAATCAGAGCTTTCAGAGAGATTTGCAACATAATTTTTTCAGTTGGGACACTGGTTGCTACGATACTGAGTATCCACAGAGGTAATGTCAAAATCCTTCTTGAAGTGGGTCTTGCTACTGATTGTTTCTTAACTGGTAGACCTACAGTGAACAAAATGTTCCTCCAAGCATTAACTTCTGCTCAGTTGTTGTTCAGCACTTGTACAAACAGTGAAGGAAGTGTGTTGTTGGTTGGGGTCCACTGGGACAGTAATGAGCACAGTGTTGTACTGACTGCTTATGAACTCTGAATGACTTGAAAAAATGTCAGGCGCTCAGCGAGGAGGAATCGTCGCCCAGCAGCTTGCTGTGCACTTGGAATTTTTAGCACCTTGTCAAAATGTTGTACTCCACTTGCAAACAGTTGAAATTGCACACCCCACCACATTATATTCACCTTACATATACTTGACAAAAAACGGTGTTTTGAAATGTTTCCAGTGTTTTTCGGACAGATACTGTCTTTCAGTGCCTCGTTAATGTTTTTCTTTTTATGTGCTTTTCAGTTTTAGACCTGCCTTTGTGCCAAGACACACAGGACTTTGATGACAAGGCTCTCCACCCCAACCCTGCGCTCTGGAGCCCCAAAACACGGCGCCTGGAGGTCAGCGTCATTCCTCGGCCCCGCCCATCTCCCATCCGCCCCCGCATCGACCCTTGGAGCTTTATCTCAGCAGGTGGTGGAAACTCAGGTGGTGGGCGCAGCCCACACCGCTCAGAAAGCAACTTACTGAGCTATCAGCCGTCACCCACCAACCCCTTCACCAACTGTGACCCTTTCCCCTCTCCTGACTGCGACCCCTTTGCCCTCAAGGCTGATCCGTCAAGTGGTTCGGATGGTGCCTCACCCTTTGACCCCTTCTCAGCTCCCTTTCCCACATCGCGTTCTGCCCCATGTTCTGCCAACGGCTCTCCCACGCTGCCCTCGTTCCGTATAGCACCCATTAACTCAGCTGACTCGGCCCTTATTGACTTTGGCTGCGGGGCCTGCAACAAGCCTCTGGATGGCACCAAAGAGAGGGCTCACCCCCGCAGGATACTGGGGCTCAAGCCATTCAAGTCCCCGACGCAACTCAAAGACGACAGGTTCTGAATCCAGCCTTGCCACGACAAGGGGTTTATTCTCAATGACAGATGTTATGAGCCTGGATTTGATTGCAGGAGCACAGTCCAGGACCGTTTCCACTACTATGTCCTACTTTGGAACAAGGATTCGGAATGTTATAAAAAAAACATGCACACTCATGACTCAACCTACCAAGGGAGGTTTTCCCCTTTGGGAGCACCAATCATCACAGGTCTTATTTATACACCAGCCTGCTGCTTTGGAAACCAGAAAGCCAGTGAAAGGTGGTACAATGAATTGTGGGATAGCTGCCTGTGAACCAATAGCTGGTGCCCATTTCATTCTCTCTCTTTTTTCCTCTGTTTCTCTATCCCTTTGAAGGAGCAGGATACAGATCACTAGCCCCATCTTCAGATTCTATCAGACTGCTCATATCAACTGCTTTCATCTCCCCTTACCTTTGAAGCATTGTGACAATGCAGAGGTGGATAAGGCGACTTGCACAGCTTCATCTGCCTCTACCTCTCTGCAGACTGAACGCCTTGAGGACAATGGAAAATTGGAGTGCCTTATTTCGTGAAGTGTTTTTAATATATATCTTTTCAAGGCTCTTTGAATGGTTAATCTGGTGCGTAGGGAAGATGCTACGAATCTGGCTTAAATTTGCAAATCAGCTTAGCATTGCAGTGTAAGAAAAATATCGTCTGCATGTATGTCTAGACTCATTGTTCAAGGAAAGCTTACTGTTTTTTTTTTTTTTTTTTTAACTGCGTCTTCCTGTTGCATTGTGGGAGAAAGCACTCTGAGTGGATACTAGGTCGCTCAAGAAAGCCGAGAGGAAACCGTGACCCAGGCATTCCACTTGGAAGCAGATAACATTCCAGTCACATTCTGTGGGAAATGCCAGGAATTGGCAGATTCATTCAGGCTGGCAGGCGACACAGCACAGGAAACAAGACAGGGGTGCCCTCCGCATTCCCATCATATGCCAAAGAATGCCGCTGTGACTGTGTAAGTCCTGGGACGAAGGCTGTTTGCAAATGCATTGCTTTTACCTCCTCAAAGTGCCAGAACAGAACAACACAGAGCAAACTGACACAATCACATTTGAAAATATGGTTCTCAGATTTTGTTAGAAATACTGTCTAATCACCGCCACCTATAAGAGGTTCAACAAAGTACTTTAAAAGTGTTTTAAAGTACTTTACAAAAAAAGTCTGCTTAATTTGTAGGCGTTATCAGTCTCACAACCCATGATTCTGAGTTTCTTCATGTACCAAAATTTAATGTCTGAGTAAATATGAGCCAGATGCTTCATTTTCCCCCTCCCTAGAGAGTTACATGTGAAGATTGAAACCATTCTTATTATCATTCATTCGCAAAGCAGATTGCTTAACATATGGAAAAGTTAGTCCAAGGAAAACATTCCAGAGATCTGTGAAGGCCACACAAAAAGCATTTTCTGTTTTATCCCTCTGCAGTGACTTCTGGTCACTCAGTGGTTGCTAATCTACCAGCTGATGACTTAAGAAGTCAGTGCTCATAACCAAGAAAATGTTACCCACAAAAGCACCTATAAAAATCACAACTTGGTGCTTTTCCAGTCGAATTTAATGCTGATTGACACTTAAAGTTCTAGATGGACTTGTTACCTTTGACAGGAGCAATTTTGTTTTTGCTTAGTTTACCTGGCTTCATGGATTCCACACTGAAATGAAAGTGCTACTGATGTTCTCATCTAACTCTCCAGAATGTCTGCTAAAGTTTCTTGATCGGCAATGTCCAATATTCCCTGGCTCAGCAGCGTCCCTCCAATTTAATGTTTTTTGTTTTGGTAAAAAAAAAACCAACAACAACAAAAAAACAGGAATACAGGGAGAACCTCACTGTACAGATGTGGCAATATCATGTTTTTAGCCTCAGCAGACCAGAATGCACTACAGCAATAACTTTCTCATGGTTCATTATCATTACTGATCATTCTACACCTATCAGCCACAACATTAAAGCCTCAGAGAGGGAAAGTGAATAAGACTGACAATATTTTTAAATTGCTATTTTCTGCTGTAAAATGTGTGGATTTTTTTGACACGTATCACCTGCCTTAGCATTGTTTCAGACCAAGAACCCTCTTCTCAAAAAGCCTAAGGCACTGATTTGGTCTTCAAACTCAGATCAAAACCCGCATTAGCAAGATGGACCGCAACAATCCTGAACAACCCACCAGCCCCAAACGATCCACTGCTAACTTCCCAGTGCATGCAAACGTGCATGTTTCTGCA
This sequence comes from Perissodus microlepis, assembly GCF_051167445.1. Taxonomy (NCBI): domain Eukaryota; kingdom Metazoa; phylum Chordata; class Actinopteri; order Cichliformes; family Cichlidae; genus Perissodus; species Perissodus microlepis. The sequence goes on along the minus strand of NC_140463.1, from coordinate 44,811,300 downwards.
TGCACTCTTGAAAGCAATCGGAAGCACTACCCAGTATTAGGTGGTTTTAATGTTGTGGTATATAAGTGTACATGCTAAATGTAACATGTTCACACTTTCTCAGGGATTAGTTTATTTTCTAAAATCATCCTGAGGAATGTAGTGGTGTGAGACAGGTTGTGGTAAAATTGCAGCAACAAAATAACTCCAGACTGCCAATGCACAACAGCTTTTGAGGGTGTGTTTTTGTTTTTTTTTGTTTTTTTAAATTGACAGTCAGCTCAAGCACTGGTTCAACATAACTAAACCAGTGCAGGTGAAGCACCTGAGAGACCCACCTACCTAGCACAAACTCTGAGCCTGTTAACGATGGCTTTACTCTAACATTTCAAGTACAAATGCTGATTCGCTTCATCGCTGTCACCGTGTCATTGGAGGACAATAACAGCTTTGTTCTGTTGAAGAGTGAAAACCTTGTCTCCAAAGGGAAAAGCTTTGTGATTAGCCTAATAATCCCACTGACGTACAGAGGAAGCTGATAGTGATAATTAGCCTCTCGATAAGAGCAGGGAGCATAACAAAGCGCTGAGATATTTGGTTAATTAATTTGCCCTGACATTAGAAAAATGCCCTGCATATCGAGTTGCGCCTCGCTCCGGCTTATGTGTAGATTTAAGCTGCGCACTATCACATGCATAAAGTTTCAAAGACAGGTTGAGCCGCCTTTTCTGTTCCATTTCTTTGTCTCTCTGTTGCCACTGGCTACAGCTCCTGACCGGACTTCATCTTCGCTGTCAAAGCTCAATTTTTTATTTTTTATTTTTTGCATCTTAACCCCTGAGGTGATTTGGGAGATAGTTCTGCTCCTTTCATTTTGTTCTGCCTTCACTCCTTTCATATCTGGAAAGTTTTTCTTGCGGGCAGTTTTGTCCTGACAGCAGAGCGTTCAGTTCAGTCACAGCCAGGGTTTCTATGCAGCTGGAAGAGATGGCATTTGTTCTAGGACAGAGTCCATTTGCAGGAGAGTGCTCATTTTACCAAGGCATTATGGTTTGAAATTGAAAGGTGTATTGTCTTCTTTGGCCCAATAACGTGTGCGTGTGTCCTCTACTGGGTATACCAGCTATAGTCAGCTTGTAAAGATCTCATTTTTAATTCTTTGAATGAGCTAGCTGCTACACGTGTGGGTGTCTTCTATACTATATTTGATAGCAGATTTTTTAGATGGAGTGAACAGCCTCCTGTCACAGAGAGGGGTGAGATGTGGCAAAATGCACAAGTGCACATTTTAAGTCTTCTGCGATTTGAAATTAGATGGAGGTAGTCATATCAGGAATTTTAAAAAAGAAAAAAGGGAAATAAGACCTAGTTCAGAACGCTGCCTACTGTCACGCCTCCGCACATCTGGCAACTGCTGCGGAAAGTGGGCGTAAATGTCAAATTGTCTGATTAGGAAATAAAAAGAAAATAGTCGTACCAACCCCTTGGATTATGAATCGGTTAAGGAGGAGTGCTGTTAGACAAGGTGACAAAGGCTTCTTTTAAATCCTTGAGCCTGATTTTAACGAGGCTGCAGTTTGTCATGTAAATGACTGTGTAGTTGGTATGTACCTGGAGGGTTACAAAGTTCCACTGCAGTGAACACTCAAGTAAAAGCGATTACATACAGACCACCACCATTCCAAATCTGACATGTTTACCCAAGCAGTGTTTGACAGCGTCCTTGTCGTGATGTCAACCTGTTCTCCAATTGAACAACTCACCTGCCACCACCTGGACATGGACATGAGTATAGAAAATAGTTTATCCTTCGGCAGCGTCCCCCACCTTTCTCCGCTCTCTTGTCCTCCCCACCGACATTTTAAAGACATGACAAGTGACAAGTTATTGCCTTGTCTGTTCACGTCGACACGCAAAGTCACGACAGCTATCTTCTGATAGTCATTACACTTGGGTAGCTGTTATTGTCAACAGATGCTCTGTGAGCCCCCACACTATAAAAAAAAAAAAAAAAAAAAAAAGAAAAACATGAAGGAAATCGAGATGATTGAAACGTCTGGCAGGTTATTTCTGTCATAAATTGTCCGTGTGTGAAGTATCCACTTCAACCTGCCAGTCATGTCATGTCTCTTGGAGCCAGACTTTAATTTTCTCTCAGCCCCGATGATGACAAGAACAATTTGGCCTTCTCCATCAAGTGTGTGTGTGTACAGTGACATAAAATATTATTTTCAATAACTGCAGTCTCTGTGCTTTACACAAATGATTACATTATTACCTGGGACACAATGTTTTTACTCCTGCTCGTAATTTCTCGAGGTGGTTAGAAGCCTTTCTGGTAATGAATTATTTAGGCTGCAATTGCATAGTTATTCATAGACAAAATACTCATACTTCAGTTCGTAATGTGTAATCTGAAAGATGTACAGTCAGCTCGCTGAGGGGATAAAAGGGACACATTTTAGGAAGCCTTTTGTGGACAAAGACATCCGATTCTCGGTTTTGGCTGTCAGATTTAGAAACCAGAGCTGCCATTTATCTGCTGGAGCTGACAGCCAGCACTCCAATACTAAAGTCTTGATGAGTTGATTGTGATGCTCTGCGCTTTCAGGCATCGCCCCATCCGTCATTGCAAATCACTGCCCCGAGTACAAACTGACAGGGAGAAAGGAACTGAAATCTCTAAAGGCGAGCCCTATATCTGGCCACCAGTGAGCTGCTTTGAGCCGCTCGGTGGCAAGGAGCAGACGAGAGTCTATGATCTTCATTCAGAGTTCAAGCTCAGACCATTACCCCTAATCATTGAATGGCAACTGGCTATTACATGAATGAAATCTAATGAGATGGCACCGTGGAGAACCCCTAAGGCCCTGACCCTCATCAAGCCAAGAGGCCACCTGTGAGTGGTGGTGGTGTTTTAAAATTTTAAAGGTGAGAAATCAGAGCCATTAACCAGATTAAAAAAAGAAAACAAAACCCTTTGTGAAAGAGGAACAGTAGAATGTGCTGTTTTTGTGTTTGTTCAGGTTACACTTGCACTCACAGGTTTAATTTGGCTGCTTTGTGAGCAGCAGATGTGTTTACATGCATACTTAATATCTGATTTACCTTGATTAAACCATTGATTCAGCTGTAGCAGTGATCATGCAAAGACTTCCATGGGACTAATGCTATTCAGGGAGACCGAGACACCTGTAATAGCTTTATAAATAATAGTGCCAGGTGCTTATGAACCTACTATATTTGTCATCTTTAAGGCAAAATTAGGAAACCAGAAAATCCCTAAATTAGTTATAGTCAAATATATTGTGCAAGAGGTTATAAAGTAAAAAAGTAAAGCCACTAAAAAGCACTTGATAAAATGATCTGGCAAACCTTAACATATTGCAGAAATCATAACTAAATGACAGAAGTGATTAAACTAGAGTTTGAAAAGAAATAAAAGTGCTTTTTTGTGTTTGTTGCTCCTGCTCAGCTGGGAAAAAACAAAGCTGCCAACAAAACAAAAACATTCAGCTGCTGAAATGATTAATTTCTGAATGTAAGTTATTTTACTTTTTAATTTTCAATAGTTTTATCTGTTCAGTCTTCATTTTGATAAGACTGTGAGCCCAGCTAGGTGGAGCCTGATAACACAGATGGTTAAACTAAATAAATAGCAGCCTATTTAGCCGTCAGTAGCTAATAGCTAACGCTAACCTTTGGCATGACGCAAATCACCCAAGCAGTCTGCAGAATAAACTCTCTTTTTTGGTCACTCTTTAGGACATATTAGCTGATATTGTCTTTACTTGTGTTCCTTCTTTTTGTCTTTTTATAACTAGTGTGTGACAGTGAGGGAAATGCTGAGTGTTATTAATGCACTTTGTTCTAGTTAAAGTAAGAAAGCTAAATGGGGAATATGGGAGCTTTGTTTTTTTTTTCTGGCATGAAAAAGAAACTCATTTAACAGTCTGAAGGCTTGAATTGAAATGATTACTTACAGTGGCAGAGATCACTGTTCGACTTGAAGAAAGTCAGGAAGTCCAGTGAAGAATTGACTGTTTCTTAAATTGCTGCAGCTGCGGTTAAAGTATGTTTTCTCTCCTTCATGGTTACCAGGCAAATTGGAGAATGGTTCAATAAGGCCGGATGGAAAAAACTAAGGGTGAATGTGTGTTGTATTTGCTTTATTGATGAAATTTTACCTTGGCAGGTCAGTAGAGCACATTCTGAAACAACAAAATAGATGGCCTGCCATTTCAGTGGCTTTCACTCCATTTACCTTTGCTGCTTTTGCTTGTTTGTGTTCAATTAGGTGGATGTTACAAATATGCCTGGTTTTCACCCTTGTTTAGTTGTCCCCCAGCTAGCTGTCAGTGACAAACACGCATTATTGCTCGATCTGGCTCGAAACACCTGCCCGGGCCATTGTTTGGCCTTAATAGGCCGAGACAGAATGATCAAATATGACCTTTCATCGACTGTACTGGTATGGCACATCCCAATAGGGATGGGAACAAAAGCTGTGTCTGTGACAGGCGCCGCCAGGTGTGTAAGCTAACGCTCAGGCTCTGAAACTGTGAATATTATTCCTAATTCTTTTTAGCCTGTGCATCCAAGGTCACCATCTGCTGTCCCTTTTTCAGTAACAACAAAAAGCCAGTGAATAGGAGAAATGAAAGAAAGACCAGTTCACGTTCAAGACCTCAGTGATGGCTCCTGGAGAAAGCTGCCGCTCAGTGCAGAAAATAAACACAGACTTTATCTATGAGGTTATAAAGTCCAAGGCCCACATACTCATGCCTTCCCTCTACTCAACAGCAAACAACAGCCCTGCGGTTGTGATTATTGTTCCCCTTGCTATTGACACACAATTACCTCGTGATCTTCCTCAGACAGGAGCCGCGCAACCTGTAAATTATGCTTCTGTGCTGCTTGTGAGTTGGTTAAGTAAACAGCCCCTCTTAAATATAGAAAGTGTGAATTGATTTATGGCCTTCTCTGTAACATTTGCTAATATTTTTGGGATCTTTCTTAGTCATGTGATCTCTTACTGTATATCTGGATTCATGGGGGTAGTCCTACAGGCAAAGCCCCAAATCTTAAATGTCACCTTTTCCCCATTATGCATTCATTAAGGACAGCTAAGCATAAATCATTTTAAGATGCGCAGTAGCGTGAATGTTAAAGTTGAGCACTAGCTAGAGGTGATATCAAGTGATGGGTCGAGTCGGTTCCAGTGAACTGATTTTGCTCACGGATGTTTGCAGCTTTAGCAGAGCACTGACACATTTAGTGACAAAGACGTCTTCATTTTTAAAAAATCAATATTAACGGATATATAGGTGACTAAACTGGCGAGGCTTAACCTGATTAACGTCTCCTTAGACAGATATAAGACGGTAAAGTATTTTACTAAGGCTCGAGGGTATTTAACAGTAGGTGGTCTCTTTCAGGTGCTCATGGTTGGGCTTAAATGGCTGAACTCTAAACGATCCAGAGAGGCAATTTGAAACGGTTTGGATGGTTCAAATCCCCATGACTCAGTGGTCAAATCTCTCCCACTCACAGCTCCACAGTACTGTGACAAAGACTTTGCATTCTGACAGCTTCCTGCCAGCCAGCTGAGGACATTGACAAAATTTATATATATATATATATATATATATATATATATATATATATATATATATATATATAGGGGTTAATGTGGATATTTATAAATGGCCATCTTTTTACACACTGGATTAAAACTATTTCATTCTCAAGATGGTCAGGGACACAGTCCACGTTAGGATGATGGATTGATTGCTTCATATGAACAAAGCATTTTCTAGGTTTTCACTGGAGTATTTAAGATGTATGGGTGCTTCACATGAGACAGATCAATGTTACGTTCCCGTTCACCAAGTTGGCCAAATCTGCACGAAACTGATTTTTCTGCAAGCCCTAGTACTTTGTCTGTGTTACTGAAAAGCCTGAGAAATGTGCCTGTTAGAGCTCGATTTCCATTTCCTTATGTACATTGCAGCAAAATCTTACACTTAAATTGCAGCCGAATGTCCCCTTGGGGCACCCATACTGAATTTTTATGTGCATAAAACTGCTAGATGGAGAGGAAATGTTTGTAAGTACCTTAAGGTAGCAGACAAGCTCAACCACCTCTCTGCCTTTGTATCTATTTGCTATTTTTGTAATTAGATTCATTTCCATGTCTATTGTGTGTTTTATTACAACCTAGGCGATGTGATAACACAACTGTTGCATTGCCCTGGCAGTCATTTTTACATCCCTCTCAAAACTCTCTGCTCCTGCGAGTTAGAGGTTTTGCAGTCCTTGGGCTTTGAAAATTCATTCTTGTTGCATTTTTGTGAAATCTCGCACTGGGCTGGGCCTAATCAACTGTTTTTATTGTGCACAAGAGGATTATTTCTGTATACAGTTATGTGAAAATGTTTTTATTTCTCTTGACTATTAAAATGGGTTTTAACCTGTGGAGAAAAACAAAGGAAAAAAAGCTCAAAAAGACATAAGACCAAATAAAATGTAACACTCGTGATGTGTTTGTGGTGTTTTTCATGTCAAAGGACAGACAAAGAGAACTTGATGAGAGAAAAACATGATTGTTGTTCAGACATCCAGGTGAAATTGTGGACGATGTTTGAACTTGAGTGATTTTTCTTGTGCAATTATATTTGGTGTTCTTTCTCTTCACTGCTTAGATGCCATTTAGGAGTGTTTGAACCTTTCTTTCCTATAGCTCTTTGTGAACAAAGAAGAGTAGTAACAACCTGGTGACAGGCGCGCACACTTATAATCTTAAATGATCAGTAATGGTGTGTGATGGCAACCAGATCTGTAGTGTCACATTTAAATCGCGTGGTTAGCCAGAAGGACGAGGTTCAAGGCGGAAACAGAAAATACCAATACCAAAATAATTTTCTAGTGAATCTTTTCTTCTTTGTGCCACCCTTCATTGCTATACTATTGTTTTTTTTTTCTGTTTCTTAACACTGATCTATAAATAATTTAAAGCCCCCCTTAAAAAAAACAAATAAAACTATTTTGTGTCTACAAACAACACACAACTTCCCAAATCACTGAGGCGACTGTGGCTCAGGGAGTGGGGAAGCGGAAGGTCGCTGGTTCGATCCAAAGGAAACAGTCTGACAGGCATAAAACTGTATTTTTTTGCGGACAAGTTGACTTCGAAAGATCTGAAACAAAAAAGTTGAGGAAACCCAGCCTAGCAAGTAGAGGGCCAAAAAAGAAGTTAAAGGCTTAAAACCTCCAGCAGATGATTGCTATCGGAAAGCCAAGTCTTTAAGAAATAGGGAAAGAAAATCTAGAAAAGATGTGACACAGGACCTCAGACACGGATCTGTTTATCCATCCACTGTTTGCCAAAACTTCATTAGAAATGGTCTGGGTAGAAAGGCGACTGTCAAAAAGCTATTCTTGAGGAATGGCTAAGGTATCCCAAATGACTCAGCAACTGCACTGAAAATCACTGGCAACAGATATTATGGAGTTAATTGTCAATATGGACAAAGGAAGTACAACAGCAAGTGTGTGCAGCCATCTGTAAAACATGTTGGAGGCTCTGCTATGGTTTGGGGGTTGCATTTTTCAGCCATGGTGTTGGTGATCTCGCAGAAAATTCTGGAATTATGAATGCAGGAAAGTGCAGGAAGATTTCGATCCGTGATGCAAACCATATGGAAAGCATCTGATCATCAGCAGCTTCATATTTCAGCATGGCAATAATCCCAAATACACAGTCAATTCAGTAAAAACACGCCTGGATCAGGAAACAAACATCCAAATACACACATTGACCTCATTAGAACTGTACTGTACTGTTTTTGCCATATACACTGTATTTCTTTTGCACATTCCAGTAAATCACTGCACCTATTTCCTATTTTCCTGACAACAAGACTTTTGGACAGCAGCCATCAGGAGCTGGCACAGTGTGGTCATAATAAGACAGACATGGTCAGGAACAATACTCAGGTAGGCTTTATTTAAATAATGCTCATTTGGAAAATAACCCCCATGCAGCAGCCTGAACTGTTCATAGAAAGCAGGACGGACCCATTCTTTCGTGTTGTTTACACCATCCGACCTTATCATCCGGATCAGATATCGAGACTCTTCAGACCAAGAAATGTTTTTCCAGTCTTCTAATGTTCGATTTTTGGTAACCCTGTGGAAATTTGTAGTTTTGGTAACCTGTACAATTTGAAAGGAATGGCACCTGTTGTGGTCTCTCTGGTACTATAGTCAATCTGGTTCAAGGTTCAACATGTTGTGCATTCTGAGATGTTCTTCTACATACTTTGGTTGAAACAGGTATGTATTTGATTTAATGTTCCTTAGCTATGTGCTTGAAGCAGTAGTACACTGCTGTAACGTCCAGCATCACCAACATATTTTCACCCAGAGGATTGCTGCTCACTGGATATTTTTGAGTTTTTGGAAAATTCTCTGTAAATCCCAGAGTTGGCAGTGCAAGAAAACCTGGCACTAGCAACCATGCTCTGTTTGAATTATAACCTACAAACCTTATCACATCAAGTTATGGCCATGTGATTGGCTGATTAGATACTAGTATTAATAAGCATTTGAACAGGTGTACGTAACAAATTAGCCACTGAGTTTATACCCGCTAATTAGTGTTATGTAATCTAATAAAATATTACTATTTCAACCACGAACACTGAAAAACACTTCTTGGATACAGTGAACCACACAGCAAGTACGACTATTTGTAAGGCAGTTTAGTAAAATACACCAAAAGGCACCAACAGCACAAACGTGAAGGAGAGGTCAAATTCCATGCTGTCAATTAGCAGAGTTGAAGTTACAGCTGTTCGTGTTAGGATACATGCCAGTCAAAGCAGACGTCACCCTTGCAGTATCCATACTTTATCCCGGTATCCAGGCTGTAAATGTGCTTTTTAATGCTGTAAAGTTGGGTGCTTTAACGTGGAAGACTGCCATGGACAGCTGTACGGACAACACGGACAGCTGAAGACTCAACTCTGCTACCAGACGGCGTTGAATTTAAACTCTCCATTGTGTTTTTGCTGTTGGTGCCCTTTGGTGTCATAGCATTCATTGTTGAGGTTCAATACCACCTATGCTCTGACTGTCACCTAGATAGTTACTAAGTCACATGAAGTTAAGTTACTTTACATTTAAAAATATTACTGTCAGAGCATCACTAAAGTCAAACAGGTTCATCCCCTGTGGACAATGAATCTCTGCATGAACTTTGGTTCCACATAGTTGCAGATATATTTCACTGAGGAATAAAGTTGTAGACAAACCTGGTAAAAATCTTTCAGGCTAGAAAATGTCCATTCTTGGGTTTGGGCAAAAATAATGCCAATCCTGGCCCAGAAACAGAAGGAAATATTCTGGTTTTACAAAGTCACAATAGGGTGAGGACAGCACAGGTTAGTGTGTGTATATGTTTTCCTAAACAACACAAATTTAGGGCTAATCATGCACTTTTTTCTGCCTTTTATAGCATGTGATGTGCCATGTGACATAAAGACAAAATGGATATGCATAATGAGAGTGTTTCTGATGTTTTTGACCTCAAGTAAAACTATTTTTAGAACTCTATGGCCTCTAATCTAATCTTTTTTTATTGGTTATGATGGTGAAGGTCAAGCCTAATACGGGCCTAGTGAAGCTATTCATCATTTTGTCAGGGGATGTTCATGGACTCAGGGACTCTTAATAGTATTTGCAAAGCTGCAGGTGTGTTTATGTGCACAGACTGCAGCAAGTCTTTGTCAGATATACGTCCTTGTTTGTGTTGAAATGTCAGGAATTGAAAAGGGCTGTGAGGAGATTATAACCAATTCAACATAGCAGCAAGTGTACACTGCCAACTTCAAATATCAGATGTCTCCTGAGAGAGGTCATCATCTCCAACATGAATCTGTTTGAAGAGAGCGGGAGGAGCGGCATTGGGTGGTTGACAGGTTGGGTGGATGGACATGGTGAGATGGGCCGCCCTTTATGACGACTCTGTCACTTCTCATCAAGACTGTCAGTCAACTGAAAAACAGAGAGAATGTAGAATCAGCATCAGCGAGGACATGACAGAGAAACTCTGCAATGGCTGACCCTCCTCTACCCCGGCACAAGTCTCCAAGGCTCTTGTTGCCATGGACACTGTGAGTGAGAGTTTGTAAAGCACATTGGTGTGCCTCTGCTATCCCTTTCCACTTCTTTATACACACACGCACACATATATATGTATACACAAATAAAACATAATGGAACATTTAATAAAAAAAACATGCAGTAATGTATTCTGTGTTCTGTATTTTTTCTGGCCTCTTTGCAAAGCGGAGCTGTGCTTCCAAACAATTTCATATTTACAGCAGACACCGAGCAGCATAATCATCAAGACTTAATTCATTTATTTATTGCTTAATATGTCCAATATTGATTTGCCTCTTAACCCCAGTCAGGTTTCTGCTCTCCATCATCTCTCAAGGGAAAAATCAACTTTTTCATCAGCTAAATAATATCTAAAAATATTGGCTGACAGACGGGCGGATGACAGATGCAATTACGATAGGATAAATTAATACATGTTGTATATGTATTAACCATCATTAACCCTAATTCTAACCCATGTTTTGTGAGTCACATGCCGCAGGTTGCTGACCTCTGACCTTACCTATGCATGTCAGCCAACTGATCTGAATCCAGGACCTTCTTGCTATGAGCTGCCAGTGGTAACCACTGCATCATTCTAATTATCATAGTCTAAAATTTCAAATACAATTTATTCTTCGATTCAGTTCAGGTCAGTTCAGTTTAATTTTATTTATATAACACAAACCACAACAGCAGTTGTTTCAAAGCACTTTATATTGTAAGATCAAGAGCCTAATAGGAGAATTGTACAGAGAAAACAGAGAAACCTCCAACAATCAGATGACCCCCCCATGATCAAGCACTTTGGTGACTGTGGGAAGAAAAAAATCCCTCTTAACAGAAAGAAATCTTCAGCAGAACCAGGCTCAGGGAGGTACAGTCATCTGCTGCGACTGTTTGGATGTGAGGGGAGAAAAACAATACAAAGACAAGCTGTGGAAGAGAGCCAGAGATGAATAATAGCCAAATTAAAAGCAGAGTGGTGTATAAACACATAGTGAGCGAAAAAAGGTGCGTGAAATAGAGCGTCCAACAGCCTTGACTTATTGGAGCGTAATTAAGGGAGGATTCAAGGTCACACTCAACGGTTATATAGAAAGTTGTATATGAGCAAACAACAAAGACTTTTGGAACAATATTCAGCACCACGTTTGGTGAAATCCAAACACAGCATCAGCGCAAACATCTCATACCAGCTGTCTAGCACGGTCGTGGACCGATGATGTCTTGGACTTATTTTGGAGCCACAGGACCCGAACACATCACAGTGAGGCATGAAGTCCTCTGTGTACCAAATTATTCTAGAGTCAAGTGTGAGTCCATCTAAGCAGGACTGAATAGAGTCCTAAAGACTCTTTCTATTTCATATCACTTCTTGTTTTGTTGCCCCCACGTGGTCAAAAATGTAATAATGCAGCTCTATTTTTTCTGCCTCCTCTTAACCATTCAAGCTCTTCATGAAAAAGAAATAAACAAAAAAAAAATCAACTTAATTTTTTTTCAGTTCTAATATGAATTATACACAAGACAGTCACGTGCCTGTGTCAGCTCCTCTGTATGTTCAGTATAAAACTGTTAACTTTCTGTTTTTCTCTTTAGAGCTCCAAGCATCCCTTTCAGCATCATCCAGATGCCAGCCCCAGCTGGGTGTCAGATGTTGTAATTTTTCAATTCTGTAATCAAATCAGTCTCCCACTATTCAGGGTCTCCTATTTCCCCAAAAGAAAATGTCTTATCAGCGTTAATGAACAGTGGGAATGAACTTCTCTCTGTCTCTCTCTGCTCAGCTGTCTTTGAAGTGAAACTATTCGGTCTGGCAGTGAAGCAAAATAAAATAAAAAGAAACAAACCCTGATGTTTCCACAAGAGCCGATTCAACGTGATTCTGCTGCTTGAAGGAGTGAAGATGAGTGTTTCAGATGTTCATTACTCCATGAAGCTGCAGAGATGATAATTATTTTGAGCACTTTTATCTCTCTCCATCAGAGCACTGTCAGCTCGATAACTATTCATTATCTGTCGCAAATCGATTAGACACGAGGCAAACAAAAGAGGAATGGTTACATTTAGCCCGGGGTTGTGCTAAATCATTCCACCCATAGCAAATGAAGAAAACTTTTATTAATATCAGTACATTTATGCAGCTATAAAAATGTTGATGATACACTGAATGCTCGTATCTCTGAATTAATATCTTCTGACCTTCATCTTCACCAAGATGTGTAAAGAACAGATGGACGGTTGTAGCTATGGCAATAGGACATTTTTTAAATGAAAGCAGCTACTTGAAGTCAAGTAAATCCAGTCATTATGTAGTAATACTATTTAGTAATGAGCTGAAGGCCATCTTGTCTATTAAATGTACCGAGAGAGTAAATGTGCTCTCAACAGAAAGGAGATTTCTGAGATTTCTGCACAGACTTGAAGTCACACGAACAAACAGGAAATTCAGCAGCATGTCGTTCGCAATTGCAGTCTCGCAATATTCTGCACGTACAAACATCTGCTCTCACAGAGTCCACAGGGAGACAGTCATTGAACAAAAGTGCTCCTGGATTTATCCCAGCGAACACTGCCATGAGCCAAAGCTGAACATTTGGCAAAGAAAAATGACGTTGTTATCAGAGTAAGAAGAAACTATGGATTTCTGTCCAAACTCATTCAGGCAGAGAAGTGTGAGGCGGGGGGAGAATTAAGGTTTGGAGCTGTTTTGAAACTGAGCAACCAATGACCAAAATAAAGCGGTAAATCCTGAAGGAACATCGGAAGATAAGAAAAATAAAGCAAGTTGTGAGGAGGGACGTGCCATGGCCTCTGCTCTAGGACCCCAAAATCCACTCATTCAATTGAAGAACAATTTTATTTATATAGCGCCAAATCCTAACAACAGTTGCCTCAAGTCCCTTTATATTGTAAGGTAATGACCCTACAATAATAAAGAGAAAGCCCCATAAATCAGATGACCCTCTTTGAGCGAGCACGTGGCAAAAGTGGGAAGGAAAGGCTCTCATCCAGTGACCTGTCCTGCATTTATGTGCCTCTTGGACGGATCTATTTCCTGAGGCTTGAAGTTGTTCCTGTGACTGTGTCTTGTTTGTGTGCTTTTAATATAAAACAGCATGGATGTGACTAAGATGATGTATTTTATTTTATCGCTCACTGTTTTTGCAATATTTGACTTCATATTACTTCCTCTGACCTGTTAGAAGGATTACAGGTGACACAGAAAGTACCAAAAACTGTAGTTCCTCTTGCAGCCACTGGAGGCTGGCTCCAGAAGTTAGTCAATCCCTATAAGACGTCTATCTTTACAGAAATGAAACTCATGTTTTACAACCTATCTGTGGATATTTTCTCACTTCAAAACAACATTAGAGGGGTGATTTCAAAATAAATATTATTCATCCATCTGGATATAGCTCTGTAAAAAAAGTGTCCCAGTAGAGTAGAAAAGGGCTGTATAAGAAGCACTCCATTTACTGTTCGGCATGTTTTAAATTGAATTTTGTCCCCAAACAACATGGATTCATGGCACATAAAAGTCTCTCTGTGTTGCCAACAATAAATGAAATTTGTATTTAAGTTTTGTTCCCTATTATTTTTATTACTCGGTTAATCAGCACCTGTATAGCAAGTAGGTGCATCTGATATTCCTGTGTTGCTGTTGTTCCTGCGCCATCATAAAGATAATAACATTGCAACTGACCAGTCTTTGTTTATGTAAAAATGTCTTCTGGAACATATGGTAAGGATGTGTTTTTGTTATTAATTTATTATTAATTTACACAGGTTTTACACAAGATTTGCTGTTAACCAAATTTAGGTGACTCTTGTATTTTTATATTATTGTAGGATATTTACCTCATAATGTAAAGTGCCTTTAGGTGGCTGTTGTTGTGTTGTGATTTGGGGATATATAAATAAAACTGTAGTAATAGTTTTTAATAGCATTAGCTAAATTAGCTAAATTCTTGCCTAATGCTAGTTGAATGTCAGATGCTTTGATTGGGCACTTGGTATGTTGATCCTGGACCAGCAGTGGTTTGACATTGTTAGGAACAACACCTACACCAGCTGACATCAGTTCTGCTGGACCCAGGCCCTGGGACTACCAGAACAAGAGCTTCATCTGGTTTTGCTTCACAGCTTTCCAGCCTACCAGCCAATGGAGGTCCTGTTGCCTGGTGTTCCAGCAACCTCCATACCTGGTCCAGCCTCACCACTGGCAGAGCTGTGGACTGAAGATGAGGAGTCAGGCACTTCAGGAACCCCTACACCCTCTTCTAAGAGGGCAGATTTTCTCTTCATAGAAAATCCTCCAGTGAATCCTTGTCAATGATGTCATTGTTATGTGACATTAGTGTAACAGTATATAAAAGTCATAAGAACAATAGGTCTACTTTAAACACAAAGTAAAGAGGCAGCACGGCAGCAAAGGACTATTTGTTTAAAGTAAACTTTAGATGTAGACATGAAAGTTGGTGCAAAGAATCAGGGGACTGTCCGCAGCCAGTGTGCCAAATTTCACAACATTTTACTATCTGGTCCTAGGGGCTGCAGTAAGCCCAAACAGCAGAAGGAGGAGGAAGAAGATGAATAAAGATGATAAAGGGTAGAAGCTCTCTGGGTACCGACTCAACTACGCTGCTTGGCCTCCAATTCCCACAGCCCCCGCTGCTGTGTCATGACCTAAAATGAGCCCTGAATGCAAAACGTCCCTGAAGTGTCAGTGAACAGAAAACTGTCCTTTCATGCTTGGACCTGATATTTAAAGCTTCACCTTTTATTTTTAAAGCTAAGGCTCTCTGTGCTCATACAGTTTCCTCAGTAAAGTGTTTCCAGCAGGAATGCAGGTAATTTTCATAAGGTCACAAACTCACAAATGTAGGTGGTGTTAATCCAATCAGCCAGCTCGTGTTAAATACAAAAACATTTGAAAAGGTTCTAATCAGGTTCACAAATGTTTTTTTTGGCTGCTGAGGCTGAGCTGCTTTTTCCTGAATTGAAAATGGCAAAATTAACATTTGCGTCATCATTTTGGATCCAACTGAGGAGTTTCCTTGGGTAAGAAAACTGATGATGACGGTGATGGTGCTGAATGAGCCATTTGAGCATTTAGAGTGATGCTTTCCCGTATCCTACACTCAGAAAAATTATGGTTCTTAAATGGTTCTTCAGATGTCTTCATGGTTCTTTAAAGAACCATCATACGTCAAAGAACCTTTTTATTTTGTGAATGGTTCTTCAGCTATTACAAATGGTTCTTTAAAGAACAAAAGGTTCTTCATCCTTAGCAATCTAAGATTGATGGTGTAAATGGCATAAATATTTATTCACTATAACGAGGCTGTGAATTATACTGTGTGTTTTCTTTGTGTGCAAGTGTGTGCGAAGGGGGAGGGCGGGATACCTGGCAATTACCCTTTAAGAGAAGATGGTAGGAAACTGAATATTCAAATAAAAGTTAGAAATATTTGCTTAAAAATATACTGGTGGCAGGGGTGGGGGGGGAAAGCCTAAAGACCCTAACCCCCCCCCCCCCCCCCCCCCCACACACACACACACACACACCCCTAACCCCGCAAACCCATTATGAATATGGTGAGTTAACAAATAGTAGACACAATACACACATTCAAATACTGTACTTTAGTTTTAAATTTTAATAAAGCATTACTATTTTCTACTCCAAGGCATTACTTTTGAGATTATTATAGATTTTTGAAAATATCGCATAATGATAATACTAGTTATTGTAAACTTTACAAACCACCCAGCAGTATGTAAAGTCAAATTATAAAATACAAGTAAATAACAATTGCAGAACAGAATGTCAGTGTAATGAACACACACTTCGTTTTGACAAAGCACACTGCTTAGGTAAATGATCTGAGTAGTTGTTCATCACTGAGCAATTTGTTAATATGTGTTTCGAGCCAAATAAATGACAGGGGGAGAGAGAGAGGACACGTCAAATGCACCTTTCAATTGTTTGCCAACTGCCAATATAACTGTAAGAAAGAAAGAAAGAAAGAAAGAAAGAGGACACGTCATACTAAAACCTCCCGGGAGCGGACGGAGGGGGTCAGTCGTTGGGATGCGCATGCGCAGACAGAGTGCGCGAGCGGCGGGCCTTGACCTTTCGGGGAAAAAAACTCTTTCTCACGGACGGTGACAGCGAGGCGGATAACAGTCTTCAGTACCTGCTGGACTTTGAAGCTCTGGACTCTGGGACTGTTGGAAAAGGTAAAACATTTTCATTAAAACCTTATTACTGTTTTGTTTTTGTTACTCATCATTGTAGCTTGCTGTTAATGTTGTGCTAACAGTAGCGATTAGCTAGATACGTTAGCCGTTGACGTCAGCGCAATTTAGTATCCGGTATACAGAAACTGTTTTCCTAACAAAACCACTGTTATAATTAAGTGAAGGTGCTCCCAGCTAATTTGAACCTTTGGCTTCTAAAATATGTGGTTCAATTGCGTGCTGCGTACATAACCTAATGTCAGCGAGACCGAAATTAAAATTTAATATATTGTTAAAGTCACTAAAATGGCGCCTGAAGCCTGTTGTGATGTGAGCTCTGTGTCTGCTCTAGAAACTCTGAAATTCTGTAGATCTGCAGGTAAATGAACATCAAATCTCTAAGACAGACTGAAATCTGTATATTTATCACCCTTATGATAAAACCCATGTCAGCCATTGGTTTATGGACTTTGTATTTTGAAGCCTCAACATTTGCATTATTGCCGTTGCTATGTTGGGACCATATTAGGATGAGGGATCAGAATCTGGAGTCATGCACACTATTGTTTCATTTAGTGTGTATCCATAAGATTCGTGCAGCAGATCCAAGTTGTGCCTTGAAAACAGGAAAGTCGTCTGCGTAGAGGAGAACTTTAATAGCAGGCTTGTACAAAGTGAGGCTTTGTGCACTCGTTTTACTTCTGTCACCCTGTTTTGATGCAGAATTCACTTGAAATCAGGCAAGAACTGGACTTATTTTTTATAATGTGTTCTTGTGAATTGATTGTGTATCGCATATGTTTGATTTGACTTTCTGCAAGACAGCAGTCGTCCGCTGGCCAAAAAAGTTTTCCAAATACCTCCACGTGATCTAGCCTGGATTTAGAAAAGGATAGCAAAAAAAATCTGCACCTCCTGCTTCAGATGCAATTTGTGTTTCTGTGTTCAGAGGCAGCGGCGAGAGGGGAGACCTCGGCTCATCCAGCTGGAGAGCCTGACCAGGAGGAGTCGAACATTAACTCAGCTCTTCCAGGGCACCCTGCAGACTCGGCTGCTGGCATCGACGAGGGATGACGTGAACGCCAAACTGGAGTCCATCACAGGTCAACTGCAGGTATGCGAGTCAGACCTTCTGAGGAGGGTTTCACTTCTCTCTCTTCTTTATAATTGACTCTTTTCTCTCTCTTTCAGCTCCTTGTCTCAGAGTGGGAGGGATTTGAAGCACAAAGGGAGGAACTTGTCGTTTGGTTGGCTGATATGGATGTCCGCTTGAGTGAGGTTGACCAGCTAACAGGAAACACCAGTGAAAAACTGAAACAACTGCAGGTGTGGGCTTGTTTTGATATGACATATATTTGATATGAAACATACGTCAGAGACATTATCCTAAACTGGACTAACAAAGGACCATGAGTACAACATGAAACGTACATTACATAGCGTAAGTTCATTGATCATTTTAATCATAAACTTGTTGTTGAAATATTTTTACTGAACATGCAAACATCTGCTGATGAAAATGTGTTGATTTATTGGTCTGTTATGAAGCTATTGCTATTTCTAATGTGTTTTATCACTTTCTGATGTTTTACTAATTAAACAATACATGTATTAATTGTTGTGTTATCTGTAGATATAGTATTTATATATATTTATTTATAGTATAGCAAATATATTTAATTATTACTGTTTAAAACACTAATATGTGACATGTATTAGTAGTGATGTTGTGCTGAAGGTTAAAATGCCTTTTTGTCTTTTGGTAACTACAAAATGACAATAAAACATTAATATATGTCTATGCTGTGCTCGTATTTATTTTACCCTACTCAAATTCAATTTATGATGCATTTTATTTTGAAAGATTTAAAATGTTTTTTTTTAAAGAACCATTTGAAGGACCTTTTTAAAAATGGTTCTTCAAAGAACCATTGTTTGAAAGGTTCTTTGTGGCACCAAAAAAGGTTCTTCTATGGCATCAGTCTAAAGAACCACTTTTGGTTCCAGTTGGCACCTTTATTTTTCTGAGTGTAGGGCTAAGCAGTCAGCTAGCCAAAGTGTGTGTATGTGTATTTTTGAACTGTCAGCATTATCTTATGTGCTATTACCTTTTTATCTCTGATGTGTATCTCATAAAATCTGTAGGATAGACACATAATCCCCAGTGAAATTTGAAAACTAAAACCACTTGCTCTGTGTGTGAGCGTTATTTTGAAAAAGAACAACCCCTAAGCAATGTGTAGGAGAGCTATACCTAAAAACATAATGTCTATTGTTTCTCCAGCCTGTGCGCTCCAGCAGCCAAATCATGCAAAGTTCTACTGAGGGTAGTGGGTAAGCCAGAAGAGTGGAAAAACAGTAGCATAATAAGATTGGCTTAGAGCAAATTCATGCTGGAACAATGCTGCAATAATGGAAAACCGAGACATATCAAGATGAGGATAACACAGACCAAATTTAGCCCCTATTAGCTAATAGATTAATGTGGCTGTCTATTATACTGTATAGATCTCTGCTAATGCTAATACAAATGTCATATCTCCTAAACCAAACAGACTGAGCTGAGCCCTGAATGTAAAAAGATAAATCCCCTCCCTAATGCATTTACCAGGCCAAGGAGCCACTCAGTCATGTTTGTGCTGATCTGGCCACCAGAGGGCAATGTGTAAGTGCAGCTACTCCAGCACATGATTGCATGAGACTTCTAATCTATTCTGTGTTCTCACAGTCTGCCATTTTGCCACCGTGGTTTCCCCATCTTAACACTGCCGGGAATTTTATATCAACAGTGCATCAGGTCAGAGGCTGAGCATGTGTTTCCCTTTTTCCTCTCTCATCAGGAGCCCTTTTGACGAGCTACTTTCAGAAATAACTCTCCACAGTTGGGGCTGACTAATGATGTTTTTAGGGAGAGAAGGCCCTCCCACTGCAGAGAACTGCACATGTAACTGAAGAGAGCTGATTGACAGATTGAGATCATGGAAATTACAGACAAAAGGTATTTATGGAAATGTATTCAGAGTTCAAATATTACTCAGTCTTGAGTCCATGAGTTATTATCAAAGACAGAAAAACGTCAGCGTGAAAAAAAGTCATCATATTTGCATGAGCACTGTGAAAGCAAACACATATTAGAATATGAGGATCACTTCAGACATCCTTGAGGTGACGATGTTTGCTGCAGTGGCTTCTTTCCGATCACTAATTCATTTTGCAATTCGTCTCAACATGCCGCACCTGTCTCTGTGCCATATTGGCCGCTGTTCTTGGTTGTTTTTGACAGGCCTACATTGTTACATTGAAAAAAAAAAAAGCAAATCAACCGTCCTCTCACTTGATTTCACAACTAACCCGCTTGAACAGGAGCATGTCCGAGATTGGTCTGTGAAGTGCACGCCAGCAGTGCGCAAACAATTACACAGAACAACGGTGGCACAAAACCTGCCTGTTTTGTGGCACCCGATAAGAGAGCCCTGAATAAATGTGCCTGCATGCATGAAAGACTTGTGAGGGAGAGGTGTTTGCAGGATAAATATTGCGGTTGGCCTTCGTGCATGTGTACAGAACAATTACATGCTTCATTGTTGTGACAAAAATGGGCCGAAACAGTTGCTATTTGCTACTAATTTAGCTTGAGAAGTCCCCAACAGCGGGGGGCAGAAATCTCATTGGATACTGTATGCCAGCAAGTACGCTTTTCCTGGAGGCTGCTGGCTTTTAGTTGCATAGTAACGCTATAGGATGACACATCAAAATACTCTGACACACTGGAAACTGGCTTTGGTCTAATTGCTGCACTTTTGGGTGATTTACTTGCCTTCAGCCCCTTCAAAAACTACAGCAGAACAATTAGAAAGACAAGGAACTGTGATGACTCATAAGTTATCTCTGCTGTAGCTGATGATGATAATGTTGGCTGTCTATAAATCAAACGGTCATTTAATCTCTCCTAACTTTTTGTTTTTCTAAGAAATGAATCTTCATGCTTTTATTTTTATTAGAAATAATAAAAGAGTCATTATGGCAGGGACACAATTAAACAGACTTTTCCTAATCATGGATGTGAGCCCAGAGCAATCAGCAGGTGCACTCAGAGAAAACACAATATTCACACTCGATGTTAATCAGGTGGGTCAATCATCAGCCCGACTCCAGTGTAAAATCAGCAGATGAACTGTGATCAAGTGTGAAATATGAGTAAGAGCATGACAAATACTGGATTTTTGAGGGTGATACCAACATTGATTTTTTTTCAACAGTAAAAAACACCCATAACATTGAATGGAAAAAAATATTTTAAATTGATGTTGTTTAAGTTATTTACTCGAGGCTTGTGCTTTATATGCACTTGGTTGTTACAAATTATTATCATTTCATTCATTTTTATGAAGGCCATAACCAGGGCTTAGAAATTAGTGAGGAATTTTAATGAAGCGTGACTGAAATATTCAATTCAGTTTTATTCATATAGCATCAAATCACAACAACAGCTGTGTTTTATATTGTAAGGTAAAGACTTTTTATCTCAATACTTTAAACATTTACATCATGACTCAACCAGTCTGGAATTTTCAAGTTCAATACATTATAATTAATGAAGGAAACTGATAACAGATTTATTTACAGTTAAAAATACGAGGCACTCTGAGAGAGCAAAGCTCTGCCAAAGAGGCTCACGCTCTGGACAGTGTTTCCTTTTAAGGGAATAGTATTTTGTATTTACTGATTTTGTTCTCTTTGTTTGCAGTGTAGTAAAAACAGCACATTTTGACAGATTATAATGGGATATTTATAATCCACAGTTTTAATGATAAAAGGGGGTTTATGAAAATTCAACCTTATTTGACCCTGAAAAGAAAAGTTGTGAGGTGTGCTATTCAGAATATCTGTATATGGAATGCTTAACCTCTCCCATTGAATTCTAGCACAGTAAATGCAAGGAGAAAGACACAGCGTAAGATTTAGATCAGCACATTTCCAAGTTAGATAATTTTATTGGAAACTGTAACAAACAAACAAATAAAATCTACATAATGATCAACAAGAAAACTTCACAAACTAGAAAAAACACACAAATTCAGATTAAGGTAAAAACTGTAGATTGCTTTCACTATACAATGCTTAAATATTCACAAATGTGAATGTACTGCATGGCAGTACAGTTAATTTACATCTGCCAGCTGTGCTGTTGGCCAGAAGGGTCCAGGTAGAAACTGTGCTACTGCTGAGTGATAGATATAATGAAACAGAACATGCAGGAGGTTAGTGCGACAGGAGAGGATGCAAATGATCCACTGTGAAGAAGAATGCCCAAGGAAAATAATAAAAAGCTACAGTATGCTCTATGGAAGTTATGGATAAAAGGGGAAAATCTACACAATTTTTAAAGCTTCAATCAACAACTTCATACACACTTCATGAAAATGAATTTAAAATAGATCACATAATGTGTCATTGTTTATTATTGTCCCTATCATTTATTTTAGTTATTTAGGAATTGGGAACTGTTAAACAGCTTTAGATGGCTTTTTAAAATTGGGACAGCTGATCATTAATTACTTAACTGATTAATTAATTACATTAATTATTACATCTTACTTCTTTTCTCATGCAAGATCTTGATCTTGATCTTAATCAGGCCCCATCTCATCTTCCTTATAGACCTCATAGGACTATATCACTTAAACTTTTCTTTTGGTAAACCTTATAGTTATGGCTCAAGTAGGTGACTCTAAACCATTGCTTAGCTATGCTGCAATACGTCTGCCACTGTTTCTTATTCATTCACCTCTTTTGACTCTCTGTGCTTATACACTGCATTTAATCTTTAGTTGCAGTTATTAAGGTCTGGTTATTCTCAACAGCATGTCTTTTTTTACTTCCCACCTCTGGACAAGACAAAGTACAAATACTTTGTTACTGTACTTAAGTACTGTCTTCCTTCTCTTACCCCAACCGGTTACGTCGGATGGCCGCCTGTCCCTGAGCCTGGTTCGGAGGTTTCTTCCTGTTAGAAGTTTTCCCTTCTCACTGTCGCCAAAGTGCTTGTTCATAGGGGGTCATATGATTGTTTGGTTTTTCTCTGTATGTATGATTGTAGGTTCTACCTTACAATATACTGTTGTTGTAATTTGGTGCTGTATAAATAAAATTGAATTGACTTGAAGTAGAATTTTCTGGTATCTCTACTTTACTTTTAGTAGTTCTTTTAATGAAAACATTTTCCTTTTACTCCCTGCATTTTTAAAACAAATATCTGTACTTTCCACTTTCTACATTTCCAAACCAGCCTTTGGTTTAACATTTGAGGGGAGTTATTATTTCATGTCACTGAGAGCCTAGAGGAGCGCATAAAGAGAGTGACTTTTTTAAAGTGGCAGGTAATTTCAAATGCATCATTTCTATCAGCTCAACAAACATCAGCAAACACACAAACTATTTGTGTGCAGTCACACAAACACAGTGCTAGCTAAAGGTCCAGCTGCTGTATTTCGCAGGGAGAGAAAAGAAAGTGAGAAAGAAAGTTCACTCAGAGATGGAGAAAGATAAGAAAGAGAGCACAGGAGAGGAAGAAAAGATGTAAAGGTAAGGACTGCTCAGTGGGATTTCATAAACTGGAAATTTAAAGCTCACATGTAAGTCCTCATGTTTTTAAATGTGTCCAACTGTATAGGGTATAATATAAAGACAGCATAAACATTATACTGTCAGTGTAGAAGATGGAAATCAGCCAGGATAACTCATGAAACATCTGCGTACATCTTGTTGAATTCACTTGATTAAATCCACAAAGAGCCGTGAACCTCAGAGGAGCAGCATCAGCCGATCACAGCCTGTACATTAAGAAAATCCACTTTTCATTTGCTGTTTAAATGGCAAAGTCACCATTTACAATGTGATCAACAGAGAATAGAGATATTTTGTTTTCGTTCTTTTTCATTGCTCATGTCCTACTTAACTGACTCAGACTGAGTACATTTATTAGAATTAATATTTACATTTAAACAAAGTTTGTATTCCTATCCACTAATATAATTTATTATTCCACTAATATAGCACCAGGTTCAATTAGTTTAACATAAAAATACGTGGTAGAACTGTTCTTCTAGCAGTTACTTTATCACTGTAAGCACATTACAGAGCGTGTACTTTTTTACATTTACTTGACTAAAGAAGTTAAATCAGTACTTTAACTTTTACTGGAGTATTTTTAACAGTTTTATCTGTACTTCTACTTAAGTACAGACATGCTGTACTTTGACCAACTCCACCTCTATCTCTATATTTGATCATTAGTCTGCAGAGGAACTAGATTTTTTGTACAATGCTAAATTTAGATCTGCTGTGTTTAGAGTGCAATATATAATTTTCTATTCATATTATGTTCCATACTTGATGTTTTTGGAGACTTTTATGTTGTTAGGCAGGATAATGGCATCACATTGAAATTTAGGTGTTAAAAATACACATTGATTGATATTCATGTAAAGGAAAAATAAAAACATTTTAATGAGAGGCCACTAAATAAGGTTTTTTTTAGTAACTCTCAGCATTTCATTGGACATGAAATAGTTGGTAGACATGTTATTAAGTTTATGAGAAAACCTTTTGTGAAACTTCCCGATTAAGGCTAAAGGAAATACTTTTATTCAAATACAATTTCTTGTCATAATAGCTGCAAAAATAAATTAATAAGATCTATTTATGGTTTATTGTTTGAAGCCGGCCATCTACTAAGCCATGCCGACACCGGCCACCACCCAACCCACCTGAGGCTTTCCACCTCAGTCGTCTCCCTCTTCTGTGTCCTGAAGGTTCCCACCTTCTCCGCCGTCGTCAGTCTCTGGAACTGAAGCCTCATGAACTGATTTGTTTCAGCTGATGGCCACGTGGTCGGCCACTGAGTTCTCCTTCCTGGAGCTCCAGCACCCACCCAGGTTGGGTGGAAATGTTCTCATTTTAAGAGCTTGATTGTGAAAGATTAAACTGCTGATGTCCATAGAGGTTTAAAGATAAGCTATAAATAAATAATAATTATGCATACTTTATTGAATTCCTCTCTGCACTTAACGGATTCACTCAGTGAAGCAGTCTATCTATCTAATCTAGCACTCAGGGAGCAGTGTGCAGGGACGGTACCTTTCTCAGGGCTATCTCATCTGTTCAGTGGATTTGAACCCCTGACCTTCAAATCATGGGGCCACCACTCTACCTGAGCTATCCCTGCCCAAACTTCAAACTTACATTTTTAAAAATCTAAAAAGCTATTTTTGTCATGCATTCTTTTATGAGTTGTTATGTTCAATCAGTATATCTCTAGTCCTAAATTGACCTTTGAGGATTTGAGCATTTGGCAAAAATTATGCAGAGTTCCTCTTAATTGTAAAACACAAATCTGAGGATGTTGGAAGACATTTGAGGTTCTGATCAGCTTTGTGGCATGTAGATGGTCCTTTTATTAATATTCCTAAGTCCTGAAGAATACCCATAAACACTGAGGTCCTGCTATGTGCCAACGTGTATCTGGACCCTTAAAAACAAAGATGTAAAGCAATGTTAATAATTGTTGGGATTTTTTTTTAATTTCCAGGTTTCAGTTACTGTTGTTGATATGTTAAGAGTAAGAATAAGTTCAGATTCTCTTAAAAATAATAACACTAATATGTTAACAATTGTTGGACTTGTGGATGTATTTTGAGAACCCTACGAGACTCTTAGAAACATCTGAAGGAAAAATATTCTTTAATCATAGATGCAGACTAATCAAAAATGTTGATTAGTGATTTTATTTGATTTTGGAGAGTTAGAACAAACAGGTGTGATTCTCAAAGTCAGTCAGTTTCTTGGGTTCTGAGGCAACAACAGCACAGAGCTCTGAATTTTTGGAAGAAGCCGTTTCTTTTCTTCTTTTTCTCCTTTATTTGAATGTTGTCAGACTTCTCTGAATTATTAGTAATAGAGACAACTGGCTCAGACATGGATAGACTTACAGAAGGGAGTTCCTCACTAGGAAGATCATCAGACTTTGCCAGAATTTTGGAAGCAGGTTCTTCAGTAAGAAGAACATCAGCCATTTGTGAACTTTCAAACGGAGGTTCTTTAGTAGGAAGAACATGTGACTTCGGCAGACCTTCAGAATGAGGTCCTTTAGTTGGAAGAA
This sequence comes from Perissodus microlepis, assembly GCF_051167445.1. Taxonomy (NCBI): domain Eukaryota; kingdom Metazoa; phylum Chordata; class Actinopteri; order Cichliformes; family Cichlidae; genus Perissodus; species Perissodus microlepis. Next base: position 44,785,745 of record NC_140463.1, on the reverse strand, counting down.
CAGCAGGTACTACTGGACTTTCACAAGTGGGCTGGAAGATCTGGCATATGCTCTTCTTTGCTACATCAGCAATTGTTCTGAGCAGCTCTGGTGCAAAGTTTGCAATTTTGTTCAGCAGAATCTTTTCTGAATATTTCTCTCTGACTTCAGACAGGATACTGTGCACCATGCCATCTCTGATGGACCTTGAGAAGATGTCCTGGTTTTCCATTGTTGGGAGAGATTTGGACACTCGATCCAAAGTGGCCTTTGTCACACTGGTGGAGAGAATGCTCAATCTCTGGGAGGCCATGTTCAGTAGGGAGTGAGGAGGAAGCTCCCAGAAGCCATGCAGGACACGGGGAACCACCTCTATCACCACATCTGGAGCAGTGAGCAGTTTGGAGGTTTGTGCGTCCTGCTGCCTCTCTTTAAGGAGGTCAATGTACTTCCTGACATTGCTGAGGAGCTTAGGTGTTCTGCAGAATAAAGTTATAAGAATGATCTTTTACACCTATTTAAAGAATCACAGAAATATTGAAACACTGTAGCTGGACTGTTAATGATTGTATGTCAGAGGTGACTCACTGAAATTCAGGAGGTATGGCCTCTGGAAATCCCAGCAGCATCCAGGCTTGAAACTTGATGTCCCTCATTTTATTTATTATGTTCACTGCCCACACCTGAAACAGAAAGCATGTTTACATTGCAGTTTTGTTGAGAGGTTATGTGATCATCATGAAAAAAAAAGATCTCCAAGTGACTAAAAGTTTTCTAGTCTTACCAGTTTCAGAAGAGATTTGGCTTCTGTTTCTTCCAAACCCTCCAATTCAAACTCCCAAAGTCTTCAAAAGAAAACAAAAGAGAGGTTTTCTCTCAGCATTTACACTTCAGCACAAACAGTTTCAGGTGTGAGGTGGATGGTCTGTAGGTGTCACAGTAACTCACTGCACTCTGACTGTCTCTTTGCTCCTCTCCACCAAAAGATCTCCCATATCTTCTGCAGTGAGGCTCGATGGTATTTGGTTTTCCTTCTGAAGTCTGAGGAACTCCATCATCATTGAAATCTAAAAATAAAAGGAGACATTTAATCAGCATCACTCTCAAGTCCTCAGAAATCACCTGATATTTTATCTCAGTTTTGGTTTGGATGGATCTGGGTCTTACCTGAGCCCTGTAACCAGGAGGATACTAGCAGATCTCCACAGTATTATATATGGGTATGTTGAACAACACCTGTCAAAAAAAATAAGAGATTACTCATTGTTACTTAAATTGATTCTCAGGTTGTCAGCTTTTAAAACGGCATCAAATTCTTCAAACTGTTGAAATGCAGTAAAAACAAAGTGTCACATATCCTGATGGGTTTGTAGTAGTGCTGTCAGTGTTAATCTTGTTAAAATGACGTTAACGCCATAACCGCATTAACGCGCAAAATCTCCGTCAGCAAGTTAACGTGTGCACGTTGTTAATGCATTAATAAGCCAACCACGTTAATATGGTATCTAACCAACCTGGTTAGATACCATATTTCTAAGATTTTCAGGGCCGAGTACAATAACCTCAGTTTTATCTGAATTTAGAAGCAGAAAATCAGAGGCCATCCAGGTCTTTATGTCTTTAAGACATTCCTGCAGTTTAACTGATTGGTGTGTGTTATCTGTGAATTCACTTGACTGCAATCTAATGACATCTAATGGTGAGATTTTATACACCGTAACTTTAATGATACTTGAAAATAGGCTTCAGCCTCAGCCTGTTCAGTCAGCACACAGTCTGTGTAATATGTCTATAAAAATGAATATAAGTTTTCCTCCCTTTTCCAATCAGAACTTCCAAGTAGAGTTTTTGACGTTTGGCACCACTAAGCTGTGGGATGTTTTTTTTCTTCTTCTACAATATATATCTTACACACACATTTCTATAAAAATACTCTAAACCTTCTTCAAAAACTTTAAAGTCTATTTGGGCAATTTGAACACGAAAACCATTAAGTGAAGTATAAAAGTATAGATCCAATGTTCACATGGGGTCAGGAGTAAATTAGACTTAGTCACTGTCTGTGGCAAAAAAAAAAAATCAATATACCACCATAACTAACAAATATTTCCATAATTAAAACACTTCCTGTTGTGTGAAGACTGCTGTAAGACATCTGTAGGCATGTTTGATGTACTCACAGCAGCTACTAGAAATAGTAGGACAGAAATGGCAGTAAGACATTTTAAAAGGGCCTAATGACTAAAATACACGCACTGGCCACTGTATTAGGCACACTTGCTCAATTGCTCATTAACACAGATATCTATCAGCCACTTACATGGCTGGAGAAGAGCATGTAGGCATGCAGACACGGTCATGATGACCCATCAAAGTTCAAACTGAGCATCAGAATGGTGGGAAGAAAAGATAATTTAAGGGACTTTGAACGTGGCGTGGTAGCAGGTGCAAAATGGGCTGATCTGAGTATTTCAGAAACTGCTGATCTACAGGGATTTTCCCACACAACCATCGCTGGAGGTGAAGGAAAGTAGAAGAAGTAGCAAGACTATTCCAAACACTCTGTTCTAAGTATAGTCTTTACTGAACTGAGTGCAGTATAAGAAAATACAGATTTTCAGCCTGGTTACCTCACTTACCTTTTCACATTTTACCTTTTTATGCCTTAACCTGCATAATTTGTGTCTACTACATTAATGTATTTGTGACTTAAATCTTCAGTTTCTTCCTTTCTGTACCGACCTCTTGTGGTAAGATGTAATCATGTCACCACTGTGCTGTCTTACTTGTCGGTTACTGCCTTTATGTGGCACTGGATGTCTATAAGACAGCAACGGTCAGATATTTTTAATTTTTCAGTGCCCTCTCTCTAGAGGTGAGAAGTAACCAAGTACAAATACTTTGTTATTGTACTTAAGTAAACATTTTCAGGTATCTGTACTTTACTTGAGTAGTTTTTTTTTTAAATGAAAACCTCTTCCTTTTACACCCTACATTTTTAAAACAACTATCGGTACTTTCTACATTTTCAAATCAGGCTCGTTACTTTTGATTTAACATTTGAGGGAAGTTATTATTTCATGTCACTGCGAGCCTTGAGGAGCCTAACCTCCATCAGCTCAACAAACATCAGCAAATACACAAACTGTTTGTGTGCAGTCAGAAAAACACAGCGTGTCGCAAAGTAAAGGTCCAGCTGCTGTATTTCACAGAGAGAGAAAAGAAAGTGAGCTAACTTCACTCAGAGATGGAGAAAGATAAGAAGGACAGGAGAGGAAGAAGAAAGGTTAGATTTAAAGGTAAGTGGGATTTCATAACCTGGAAATTTAAAGCTCACATGTAAGTCCTCATGTTTTTAAATGTGACATCATTATTTTGCATTATTATGCTTAGATTCATTCATTGAATTCCACCTTCATACCAACTGTATAGGGCAGTGGTTCTCAAACTTTTCACAATGAGTACCACCTCATAGAATATATGGCTCTTGAAGTACCACCCTTATGACCAACATTAAAGTACAGTAGTATAGGCCTATTTAACACCACATACAGTTTACACGAGACAATTTTATTTCTTATGTGAATGTTATTTATATTAACTCTCATAAACAGGATGTGACAAGTGATAATAATAACAATAACAACTGTATTGCATTAAAACATTCACAGCAGGTGGGATATCCAATCTTTAAGTGACCTGATGAAACCTGTTTCCGGGTCCACGCTACTCTGCATTTATTAAGGCTGTTGTGTTTTTAACATGCTTTAATGCTTTGTATCTTTTATGTAATCTTGTTCAGATTACATAGAAAAAGATCGGTTTTTATCATCACTGTTCATTTTAAAGCTTATTTTTTAAATTTTTACGATGTAACTACAGCCCAGCCCATGCAGCAGTATATTAATGACTAACCTTATATTGCAGTTAATCTCCTGACTTTAGTTTGGTCCGTCCCTTTAGTTTGGTTAACTTTTATCAAGTGGAAAAAGGTTAGCGTTCATCCTCCATTATATTATGCTAACCATAGCTGTATAGCTAGCCACAACGCAGCACATCTTTATATACCAGCTAGCCCAATTTCAGCAACCCTACAAACGCCACTGCTGTTTAGTTTTCCGTCTTCATTTATGTCTGAAGTGATAGCAGGGCTGTGTGTTTTAATTTTTGCTGTGGCGGTTAAGCTGTCGGATTTTTGGCTTCACAACCCTCCTTCCTGGTTTGTGCACGTGGAAGCTCAGTTTGCTCTTTGTGGCGTTTCAGCCGACGACAGGAAATAGCTGTGGCGCTACTCACTCTGACGCAGAGCGGGCCGAGAAACTCCTCTCTCTCTCGGGCCTGGGTGATGGTAAAGATGTCATGGAGAGCACGCTATCCTTGCTAGGAACGAACGACGGCGGATTTCTCTTTACTCACGTCTTCCTCCGGCAGGTGCCGGTGCGAGCTGGCCTCGCCAACTCCCCGCTGCTGGCCGTGAAGGATTACCGCTCACTCGCAGAAGAAGCGGAAAGCATTCTCCTGGCTACCAGAAGCTTCGGCATCCAGGCGATAGTTTCCGATTAACCGACGGCATCTCCCGGAACCCCACCGATTCTTCCAGGGGCCTCCGACTCATCGATGGTGGCAGGGATCGTGGCACGGCGGAAAAGGGCTGTGTTTTTACCAATTGGTATTGGTTTTTACTATCAGCGTGACAGCGGTGTACCGCCTTTGCAGTGTTAAGGAGCAGGGAACTGAGCCCGCCAGCGCTCTGCAGTGGCCGCGACCATTGGCGATGAGGAAATGGTGCTCTTCGTAGAGGACTCAGGCTCGGGGAGACATTTTCTGGGTGACTCCGGCTCCCAGAAGAGCCCCGGGAACTCTCGTGTCGTCTTTGTATACCTCCACAATGGTATATTATTTAATCTTAAAAAAGGAGATTTCCCGCGTATCACCAGAGAGAGCCAAAGTACCGCCAGTGGTACGCACCACAGTTTTTATTTATTATTTATCTATTTTTTTTTTTTTAACACTGAGGTCCTGCTATTTGCCAACGTGTATCTGGACCCTTAAGAACAAAGATGTAAAGCAATGTTAATAATTGTTGGGAACTTTTTTTTTAATTTCCAGGTTTCAGTTACTGTTGTTGATATGTTAAGAGTAAGAATAAGTTCAGATTCTCTTAAAAATAATAACACTAATATGTTAACAATTGTTGGACTTGTGGAGGTATTTTGAGAACCCTAAGAGACTCTTAGAAACATCTGAAGGAAAAATATTCTTTAATCATAGATGCAGACTAATCAGAAATGTTGATTAGTGATTTTATTTGATTTTGGAGAGTTAGAACAAACAGGTGTGATTCTCAAAGTCAGTCAGTTTCTTGGGTTCTGAAGCAACAACAGCACAGAGCTCTGAATTTTTGGAAGAAGCCGTTTCTTTTCTTCTTTTTCTCCTTTATTTGAATGTTGTCAGACTTCTCTGAATTATTAGTAATAGAGACAACTGGCTCAGACATGGATAGACTTACAGAAGGGAGTTCCTCACTAGGAAGATCATCAGACTTTGCCAGAATTTTGGAAGCAGGTTCTTCAGTAAGAAGAACATCAGCCATTTGTGAACTTTCAAACGGAGGTTCTTTAGTAGGAAGAACATGTGACTTCAGCAGATGTTCACGAGCAGGGTCTTCAGTGGAAGAGATATCATCCATTCGTGAAGTTTCAAACGGAGGTTCTTTAGTAGGAAGAACATCTGACTTCGGCAGACCTTCAGAATGAGGTTCTTTAGTTAGAAGAACAGCAGGTACTACTGGACTTTCACAAGGGGGCTGGAAGATCTGGCATATGGCGTTCAGCAATTGTTCTGAGCAGCTCTGGTGCAAAGTTTGCAATTTTGTTCAGCAGAATCTGTTCTGGATATTTCTCTCTGACTTCAGACAGGATACTGTGCACCATGCCATCTCTGATGGACCTTGAGAAGATGTCCTGGTTTTCCATTGTTGGGAGAGATTTGGACACTCGATCCAAAGTGACCTTTGTCACACTGGTGGAGAGAATGCTCAATCTCTGGGAGGCCATGTTCAGTAGGGAGTGAGGAGGAAGCTCCCAGAAGCCATGCAGAACACGGGGAACCACCTCTATCACCACATCTGGAGCAGTGAGCAGTTTGGAGGTTTGTGCGTCCTGCTGCCTCTCTTTAAGGAGGTTAATGTACTTCCTGACATTGCTGAGGAGCTTAGGTGTTCTGCAGAATAGTTATAAGAATGATCTTTTTCAAACCTATTTAAAGAATCACAGAAATATTGAAATACTGTAGCTGGACTGTTAATGATTGTACGGCAGATGTGATCACTGAAATTTAGGAGGTATGGTCTCTGGAAATCCCAGCAGCATCTGGGCTTAAAACTTTGATTTCCCTGGCTTGGTTTTCCTTCTGAAGTCTGAGGAACTCCATCATCATTGAAATCTAAAAATAAAAGGCGATATTTAATCAGCATCACTCTCAGGTCCTCAGAAATCACCTGACATTTTCTCTCAGTTTTGGTTTGGATGGATCTGGGTCTTACCTGAGCCCTGTAACCTGGTAGATACCAACAGATCTCCACAGCCGTGTTATATATGGGTGTGTTGATTTTTTTTTTTTAAAGTGGCAGGTAATTTCAAATGCACCATTTTTAGGAGCTTAACAAACATCAGCAAATACACAAACTGTTTGCGTGCAGTTTGTCTCACAGTTGCTAGCTAAAGGTCCAGCTGCTGTATTTCACAGGGAGAGAAAAGGAAGTGAGCTAACTTCACTCAGAGATGGAGAAAGATAAGAAAGACAGGAGAGAAGAGAGGTTAGATTTAACAGTAAGGACTGCTCAGTGGGATTTCATAACCTGGAAATTTAAAGCTCGCATGCAAGTCCTCGTGTTTTTAAATGTGACATCATTATTTTGCATATCATACAAAACAAACTAAGGCCGACTGTGTTATTTGAAGGTTGCATAAACTGGTTAATTTGCTGTACTGTGATGATATTGTATGGTTATACTGTCAGTGTAGAGGATGGAAATCAGCCAGGATAATTCATGAAACATCTGCTTACATCTTGTAGAATTCTCTTGTGTAAATCTAGAGCAGCAGGTCAGCTGATCACAGCCTGTACATTATCTACTGGAGCTCTCAATAGAAATTATTGTGAGTTATGTTTCTTTTGCCCACACTGAGTTTTCTGCTGAATCTCACTTTAACCCCTGACCGTTCTAATTTTATTGCTAAGAAGCAAAGTCACCTTCTACATGTAGGCAACAGAAACTTAAAAAAACCCTTCTTTTTGTTCAGATTCAAGCTGAGGACAATTGTCAAAAAAGTCAGGAATGCAAACTTTGGTGTATCTACTGATATTATTTTATCATTATTTTAATATAGCACAAGGTTCAGTTAGCTTTGAAGAAAATTTAAAACATCCTCCATAGAGTTTTTTTACTTTCGTACTTTAAGTACTTTTCAGAGCCTGTACTTTTTTACTTTTACTTGAGTAAAGAAGTTAAATCAGTACTTTTACTGGAATATTTTTAACAGTAGTATTTTTACTTCTACTTAGGTACAGAATGTCTGTACTTTTGCCAACTCTGGTCTTGTCTCCTGTTAGAATGTATTTTTATCTTTAAGGCTATATACCTTGTAATTAGCATCAATTAGCAACTCTTACTCTCTTAACTCCATAGGCCTGACCGGAGGATAAGAGGTGGTTACCATGGTAATAGGAGTGTTGCCTGCAAAAGGGTCAAGGGTCAAGGAGATATCCAGAGAGAAGAAATGTGATCTGATAGAGACCTAAGGCCAACCTCAATTGTTTCAACGAATCATGTTAACATTCAAAGTGTTTGCTGCCTGGGTGTGGTCCTCTTTGAGCGGGCAAAGAGACATGGCAGCCATTTTTAACTTGAACCTTGAACTGCTCATTAGATTTAAGAAAATTCACTTTGAGCATATTTGTCTTCTCTCTCAAAAATGAACCCAACACTCCCTCCCCTCAACCCTAACCGGTCACTGCAGATGATTCTCCCTGAGCCTGGTTCTAGCAGAAGTTTCTTCCTGTTGAAGGGGAGTTTGTCCTTCAAGATGTTGCCAAGTGTTTGCTCACATGCGTCCTCTGACTCTTGGGATTTTCTCTGTATTATTGTAGAGTCGTTATCTTACAGTATTCAACAACTCAATGTGACTGTTGTAATTTGGTACTGTATAAATAAAACTGAATTCAATCTAACTGAATCAACAGGTGGAGATTTCTCCAAATATTTGAAAATGTTATGCATCTTGAATAATATATTTTCATCTTTATTTGTGATAAAAGTATTTTACAATTAAAAAGCAACCAGATTTTTTTCTTTTGCGGTGCAATATTGTTTCTATATCCATTTGATTTTATTCAAAAGTGCCACAGTGGCAACTAATCTTTAAATTAGCCGATGCTAATGTTAATTTGAAACAGTTTAATTGTGAATATACAGAATAAGTTCAATAAAAATGTTTATGATGAATTTACAGAGCAGAAATGACAGATAGCACTACAAGAAAGTGAGGAAAGGTGGGAAAAAAGTCAAAATTCCTCCATACACAAACGTGAATGAGACGAAAGCTAAAAAATGAGAATATGATGATATAATCAGCAGCCATGCTGCAGCAGAAAGCTGGTGGTGCAGTTAATTTTTCTCCCAGGGAATTTGAGAGTCCATATCTTGATTCATGACCGGCAGCGGTGCAGTTGAATGTTTTAAGAGGAACCAGGGGTATACAGTCGAGCACAAGGCTTAATAAATAGTGTTCTTAAGAGCCATTCGTAGCTACAGCATACAAAAATGATGATGGATGGGTTTTCTTTGCTGTGCCTCATTCCTTATCCAAATGAAATCCGGGAAGTCCATTCATACCCCTTAAGAGATAATAAATGGAGGAGTTGGCTTGTATAGACCTCATGAGTTGACCTACCTCTTTGCTTACTGTGCTGATATCCATTACTTTCTTCCCCACTGCCGCCTCCTCCGCTCTGTGAATCCACTTTTCAGACTCATCTATTTCCAGGTATCACATTAAAGCTATTCAGTTGAACATCTGTGATAAATCTTTATCACTTACTGAAATCAATGCATGTGTGCAAATAAAATCAACAACCTAAAGCAGTTATTGCCTAATAAATGCTGCCTAATAAAAGTGCTAAAATTCCTTACCCTGCTTACTGTTTGAGGGAACTGGATACTGTCCCAGCTTGCACTTGGCAAGCTGGCTGATCTCAGTGCAGAGATGGTGAGGTTGTATTTAAACACAGCACCTAGATCAGTATTCCTGTTTAAAAATGATTTAAAAACCTATATGAGGAGTTACAAAGATGCACAGCTGACCTCAAATAATGATTTGCAACATTACCCTTCATGGACAACTCCAACTAGAAATGTTGCAGGAGAAAAGCTGCTAAAAGTCTTGTGGTTAATATATCTGAAGAATCTGTACTGCACTGTAGTTGATCAAACTATTATTACTTCTACTACACCCGCTAATAAACAGTCTTATGCACCTCGTCCTCAGAGCTTTTGGGTTGATGAGAAAATTAGCAAATCTTTTAGCTAATGGAATGTAGCAGAACTTATAGTGTAAGCTATGACAGCTAAGTACAATTTAAGACTGCTCAGTTAGGACTAATCATAGTCACAGTTACTCTGCTTGCAGCTGAGATCATAGTTATTTAATCTAAATACTTAAAGCTCTTTCACTTTTTCATCTTAAAAAAGATTCTCACATTTTTTAAAAGCAATTTTTCTGTGAAGGTTGTGTTAGGAAGAACACTGTGCTCTATCCTCCTGAAGCTGAGAGGTTATTTTTTCTTTGAAAAACACATGTTGGAATCATACCTTGAAACATTAAATACTCTAGATCCTCAGCTGAACTGAATGCTTGTAATGCAGATGCAGATCCCAGTGCCTCACTGTGTGCTGCCACTGGTGACTGAGAGTCTGTACTGTATGTAACGTCTTCTGTTTTGGATCCTGCTGATTTTAGTCTTTTTCTGTCCTTGGCATTGATGTTTAACGCTCTCTTTACAATATAAGGACAATATCTTTCCCATGAGAAAAGTACTTTTTTGGCCAGACTATTCTTTCAACCTGTCACCTTTACAAATTGTTATTCAGATAAATTCTAGTACAAGTTTTAGTTGTAGAAGAAAAACACCTCTGGCTTTTTTAGTTGGATGATATACCTCTGACTACACCAACATCTCAGCTGGGGTTGGTCTGTTCTAACTGTGAATAAAAGCAGCAGTGAAGAATTATGAGCACTGTGTTTTATTTCACAAACTTAAAGAAAGAAAGAACGAAACACTAAATATTACGGTTAAAAGCTGCACAGGTTCTTGCCTACGGGTATGGGTTTTGAGAAAAAACAACAACAAAAAAACCCAAAAATAGTATGAAGAAACTGAAATATCCTGAGAAAAAAATACATATAAAAATGCGTCTGATGGAAAAAAAAATGCATCAGTGAAAGAAAAAGTGATGGTATGTCCAAAATGTCACTGAACAGATTCAAAATGTTGGGAAACAAAATTGTCAGATCTGTGAGAGCAATAAGAAAACTGTGATATGCCTCAATGACTACACAAGACAAGAATTATTGCTACATTTTCATCATGTGCTACATCATGCTCCTTTCTAAGATGGCAACTGATGACAGTCGACTGCTCTCATTAAACAATCAGGTCTGTGGTACATATGTCACCGTGGCAAATATATTACGAGCACCCAAAAAGTCATTTTATTTCCAGTGACTTTAATTATCTTTCTGCCGTTAATACCTCTCACAACTGTACATCCATCATGTCGGTGATTGCTTTGCAGAAGGTGGAGGAGTCTGACAAATATTCGTTCTGCGGTAACTCACAATTAAAGTGAGACTGATGAAATCCTGGCACAGTGGATTTTTAATGAAGCAGCTTTCACTCTTGTTTTGTAGCATGTGAATCTTGCATGTTAACATCAGGAGTTGATGATCAATGTTTGAGCAAATGAGATCCCAGGAGGCTCCTACGTGATGTTATCTTCACGCTTATTTCCATACATAACAGACAGGTACAAAATTAAAAGACTGGGTGGGGGAAATAAAAGGAGGGTTTACCAGACACTGCAGAGTAAAAGACAAATCTACACATGTTATTAGCAAGCATCTGAAACCAATATACCTAAAGTTTAAATACCAAATCCTTTTTTGGACAAGGCTCTGAACTTGTTTATAGCTATAAAATTGCATATTATGATATGGTTTCTAAGGGCACTGACTCATTTTTTTAACCATTCAGGAAATGCAGTCAGTGTTATTTTCTGTTGCCCAGAACTTGCTGTCTGATTCGTATAAATCAATTTGTACAGGCGTCTTTGGAAGAAGAAAAGTGGGTTATGAAAATTCTGGTTCCCACACTGAGATGGTTGACGATTCAGTCCATTGTTTGATAGATCCCTTCATCAATTTGCCTGATTTTGTGAGTGTATTTTGCTAATTGGGTGCACGTACATACTATATATTACCATTATATATCATTGTATTGTACTATTATCCAAACAGTGCAGTATTTGCAAATAATACTGATAATAGCTGTTGAAATTAACTTTGTATAAACAATAAATTATTAGGATGTTTTTAGTGGGGTGTCTATGAATAATACTAAAATAATCATAATCTCTGGGTTTTCATCAGACTGAAAAAATATTTTTAAGTTTTAATGATTTTCCATTATTGTCATAGTTATTTGGAGAGCAATCAGAAAAATAATGACTAGTTCCATCCTGATCTTTATATTCCTCTTTATTTAAAAATATTACGATTAGAGCTGGACTCTAAAGCTAAATATTGTTTGATGCAAAAAGCAAACAAAGCATAAAAATGTCATGTTTTCCATGTTTGTAACCCTCTACACATGCAAACTATAAATACACGAATGTGCAGTCACATCAAAAATAGCTCCTATATATGGTTTTGTTGAAATGATCATTTTGATATACATTTAATTCCATAATTGCCACATCATGACTGTAAGTGTGTGAAAATTCAGTGAAATTGTAGCATTAATTGGGATGGTACGTCTCAGTTATTGCATTTATAAAGGAGGTCATGTTTGGCTGTTAACAGGAACAGGAAAAGGAACAAAAACTAACAGACTATTTATTTATTTATTTATTATTTTTTAGAGATGGAGCATGGACTGATAAAGGTTTTAGTGTTTGTACCGTCACCAATGTAGCGCCGCTAAGAGATGAAGTTGTGTATTTCTGGAGTGTGTGCCAGATTTTCCCAAACGATGCACCATCCTTGGATCAAGCCAAGTTAAGAGCATCAATTTGACTAATTCTGGATTTTATTAACTGGGAACTCCAGTTTGAGAAAGCACAATCCCTCTTCTAACTTTTGTTTGCTATGGGGTACTAAACTATGCAAAAAATGCATATTCTTCTAGAAATGGGAGGGGTGGGGTCAGGGTTTCTAGGAGTTGGACTAACTGTGCAGCATAGACGGGTATAGGTGCCATGTCATGCTGCCTGTAGTGACAAAGATACTAACAAAAGCAAAAGTAGAGAAACTCAGTCAGGATAAGGAAAGAGCAATGGTGTTTGGCCCCCACCTGAAAAATTATTCCTATTTTGGGACAAGCACAAGAAAAGGGAGTGATATTGTTGTCACCAGTTTCTTTTGCACGAAAGCAGGTGAAAAATGATAAACAGTTTATGTTTCCAAACTGGGTAGATTGATATCCTTGAAGTTTGTCTGACGTTGTGTTATTACACTGTGATGATTGAATGTTCCCTAATGTTGTTCTGCGGTGTATACCCTGATATTTATGTTGGTTTCAATGGCATTTGCATTCACTTTCATATCACAGAAAGAAAAATTGACTATTTGCACTGGTGGAGAGTTACCCTCTCTGTCTGGAGTAGTTGTCAATTATATTGTTTTCCAACCACTGATAAACCTTTTATTTTTCTTATTCAAAGGGAAAAGTCACAGAGGCCTTACAAAATGTGACAACTCTAGGAATTCTGTCTTAATTACAAGAATTTTGCGCATATATCAGATTGGATGAAATGTTTGGCTGATCACTGAAGGGCAGATCATTGTGAGTCTGGTGTTATTTTTCAGCAGCGACTACACGGTGACTTGGGGATTGTGTTTATTTCCATCCTTACATCTGGAGCCTGTCGCAGCCTGTTGCATGGCTAATGCTGAGAGAGAGACAATTACTTGCACTCACATTTACACAGATAACCTAACCACACTAAATGCATGTCTTTGGACTGTGGGAGGAAGCTGCAGTACCGGGAGAGAACCCATGCAGACATGGGGAGAACATACAAACTTCACTAGCCAGGTGTTGGACCATCCGGATCTTCTTGCTGTGGGACACCAGTGCTAAGCACCATGCCACCATGATGCTCAAATCCAGTGATCCATCTACTAAATCAACTGCACTTTGAAATTTGGTAACCATTATCTTCGTAACACCTGGCAGGTCAAAGAACTAGTAAGACACTGGGTCTGGGATTAACTTTGTATTTTAAGCATACCCAGTTTCAGAAACTTGAAGCCACACAAACACCCACCCAGGACAAACAATCATTCACGCTCACACTCATGCCTACAGCCAATGTAGAATTTAACCTAATATGCATGGCTTTGAAGTGTGACAGGAAGCAGCTGGACAGAACTCATACATGAAGACCTGGACCAACATTATTATGATGATGTAGGAACAGCACCAACACAGGGATATCAGATCACACAAGGAAGAATATGCAAAAACTCAACTGTGGAGCCACACCATCATGACACCCAACTAGAGGATGTTTTCTTTCAAATCAAGTCTCCTACATGCTTTCTGACTTTACATTTATTGCCTTTCTGTAAGATTTCCCTTTGGGCACTCCAAATAGGTTAAAAAACAAAACAAAACATTCAATAACACTTTAAGCCGAATGATGAACCGACAAAGGAAAGCTGTTAGTCTGCAAACTAAATGCTAACAGAGAAGTGAGCTCTGCAAAATGCTGTAATAAACAATCCCATTCTGAGCAACACAGGAGTGAGATTTCTCATTTTTAAGGTGTAATTCAATATGGCACGCCAGAATTATCCCTATCCAATCCCATTCAGCCTGTAAATTACATCATTCCCTTCTGCTTGTGTTGTGGATCCATTTTCATCTTATTCTCTGTGTTGTTTATTGAGAACAGCTTAAAGATTATTGAAATGTTAGCTGAAGCAGTTACGTCTTTTTCTGAACAGCAGAACAGTTTGACACATTCACGCACATACATCGACTGTGACAGGTGCAAGCATGCACTGTGGCCTTCACGACTGATATGTGCATATAAACGTGTGTTTAGATGTTTATATGTGTATAAACACACATACTCTTATGCACATCACTCGGAAATACATAACACTGATATACTGAAAAAGTCTCATTGCTGTTCTTCTTTTAAAAAAATTATGCTCGCCTTGTCACACTCAACAAAGTAGGATATTTAGAGGAGGCTGTCTCTGCTAAATACACCACCTTTAAATGCAAAATTGCTGATGGAGATACAGAAAAACACAAGATGTTTAGAATCTGGCGGTAATAGAAGTATGGTTTTGATTTGATACAGCTGCAGCATGACACTGAGGTTCACATGAAAGTCTATTAACTTATTATTGAAAGCATAACACTTGCTCTTGCTCTTATCAAATGGCAAAAGACAGCTGTAAATGAGAAATTCTACCTTATGAATTAATTCATGAAATGAGTGACTCTAGGCATCAAAATATTAATAGATTTTGCTGTTTGCTCATAGTCACTTTGAAGGCTTGGTGTAGTCTTTTTCATTTATCTGACAGAATGTGTTGTGGCCACCTTCTTGTTCAGAGATGCTCACCATGCCTGTTCTGGTCCAGTCATGTCCTTTTTCTCCTAGGGGTGGGTTGATATGATGCCCGACTGAGTCCTGTAGTCTGTTTATAGCAGACTGTGTCAGTGGTGTTGTTGTAATTGATGATTAGGTTCATTTGAAACTTTAATGAATTAGAAAGAGCTTAATTTAAAAAAAAATAAATAAATGAAAATTCTGAAAGCATGAGCAAATCATCACCAACAGCAAACAAGGCAAACTAGCTGAAACAAGTAAATTGCAAAGGGATGATAGATGACAGCTATTTAATAGTGCATAATGCTGAGAATAAGATTTAGCATAGGTCTTGGCAACACAGACTAAAAATCATGTCCATATATATTTTTAGGGTGTGCATGTTTAAGCGGTGCCGCAGATAGTAGTCAGTTAAATAAATGCTTATTTTGTCATTTAAATAAGTGATTGCATGTCAATTGTGACTAAACCCATGAATGATCCCATGTTCAAAGTGAAACCACATTCTGCACAGGCATGCAGAAGATAGCATGTAAAAACAAAAACCGCCAGCCAGCTAATTCTCAAACTAATCCGACATCATGTACATGCAAAGCAAAGTGCAACACATGTCACTCATACATATACATGTATGATGTTTAACCTCGCCCGTTAGATTGTGCAGTTTTGAAAGCTCTCTGCTTTTTAGACAAGTTTAACAGCCCTTTCCAGCAAGGAAGTGACATCTTTACAATGACAAAACAGAGGAGAGTCATTCATCTGCTGTCGCCCCGATTGGTAAATTAGTTCTAATTTTGGTGTTACTGTGTGACTTCAGTGGCTCCTTTTTCCTCCCACAAATCAACAAACTTTGTCAACTGTTGCCACACAAGCAGCTGTAGCACTACTTCAACGTATGGCTCAAAAGTTGGAGATATTATTAACAGCTGGACCCGAGCTGTGTTTTCCTCCAGTGCTGCACAAGAACTGTGAAGTGTAGAGAAAAAGTCGGGGCTGGCACAGCTTTATTTCTCTGCTATGCAACATCAAGTTATATCAATACAAACAATGTTATCCAAGTCTGTATTTCTTAAGGAAAATATATTGGTATACATTAAAAACTCTATATATTCTACAGCCCTTTGTCAACCTTGTATTTGTCAATTAAAAAACAAACACAAAAAGGAATAAATATTTATATCTTTGTAGCGAACACTGTTGGGAGAAGCCTTCGAGACAACAAAGTGTCTCGTTTTTACTCTCAGGCGATGCAGAGCTTCGGTCTGGGTAACAAACCACACCAACAACAGAGCGTATCTGCTGCTCATTCCTCTCTGCTCTCACTGAACATAGATGCCTGCGGCGGGAGAGCAAGACATTGCCCTGATAGGTCAGTACCGGTGACCCAGAGGTTATGTCCATCTTTTGTATACAGTCCATGGGGAAAAAGCCACGCATCACCCAGCACTAATTTATGGCCACAAAACACTTCATGACAATGGAAGCTGTTAGAAAAAAAACAGCATTTAGTTCTAATTTTGCTCAGTACTCATAAATACCAATTACTGGAGCTTACACTCACAAATGGAGAAGCTGATGTCATAGTGTGCATAAACATCTTCTCTTTCTTAGCCAAACAGGTCGGCAGTACAAGGCTGAACCATTTTCCTAAAAGCTCTTCACTCGTTACGCATACGCACACACTCATTAGCCGTGATAGAGTGCCATGTAGTAATGAGTGGCTCCTGGTTGCGTGATAGAGCTCAAGTGTCTTAAGAGGCAGTGAGGTCAGCCGACTGCCGCTTCGATGCCACAGCAGTTTAATTAGAGCATTCTATAATGGAGCCCTATCTGGAAAAGGCCTTAATGAGCACCTATGTGTCCTTAATTTGTTCCACATAACTGAGGCCATGAATAATCTCAAACTGTGAACGATTATCTAAGGCCAGTGGGGGTTGGGTGAGGAGGTGAGGAGGGGATTATGGGTGAAATGTGTTTTTGGGAGTGCTTTTAGCTTTGCTCAGCCACCATAGAGCTGAGAGCTGGGCGGTGGGGTGCAGCTTTGAGGTGTGGACAATGCAGTTTCTGCCAGCCATGGCATGGACTTTACATTCCCCAAACACACGCACACAAGCTTAAGGATGGTGGTTGCCATGGCAACTGGGCAAAAATAGTAGAAGAGGGACGACTCGGGGCACACATGCTCATCAACACGCAAACCCTCTCAGAAGCCGAGTGATTTTTGCAATCTTTCAACACGTTTGTCTCCTCCCTTTCTGACATGCTTCCATCCCTCCCTCGAGCTCTCTTTCTTCCCCTTCCGCTTGCTCTGCTCTCCTTTTTCCCCCCACACCTTGTCTTAGTGAATACTGTATGCGTGTCAGACAGTGTAATCCACTGACAGCCAGATTGATAGCTAAGTGTGGTGTGTTTGTATGGCTTCATTCCAGCAGCAGAGGTTTGGATGCAGCTACCTGTGTTCATCCATCATCCTCCTCTCTGCCCCGCAGACTGGATTTTTCTCTGCTGTGCTTCTCTGCTCACACACACACACACGCACTAATGCTTTTGTCCCTATGTATTGCACACATACTGTTCAGTGTATAAAAACTCACTCTTGTGGATGCACACACTTACTTTCACATACATGCATCAGCAGCCATGTGTTCACGCTGACACAAGCACACTCACATTCATTCATACATACTTCACACACACACACACACACACACACACACACACACACACACACACACACACTTTTGTTAGGCTTTCCTTTTCCAAGCTCTCTTATTCCCTGTTTTCACACATTGTATCCACTTTTTATTCCAACTCCACCAGCCCTCTTCATTCCTCAGCACCCTTCACCCTCTTTACCCCCTTCCTGCTGCATTCGCAGCTCTGCCTGGCTCCCTTCCATTCACGCACCACTCCTTATACATATTTGACTTGTAAATTGAAGCTCTATTTGTGTTATGCCCAAGAGGTGCTGTCAATTAGTCTAAACACCGTGACGCTTCTCGTGAGGAGAGAGTGAGCGAAAAGAGAGAGAGAGAGCGAGCGATGAAGGCAGGGAGAGAGCGACAGTATGAGGAGGACCAGAGAAAAGGAAAAGAGACGGTGATAGGAAGTGTAGTAAATTCGGGAGGAAAAGAAGGTGGCAAGTAGGAGGTTTGTACTTGGTGTTCCAAACACAGAGGGTCCCTATGGTGTTAGAGCAGATCCCAGATCAGTGTGAATGTCATCAGACAAAAGTCCCACTCCAACCTGCTGAGCATCTTGACGATAAGCGCTGATAAGACGATCACCCACAGAGAGCTGCTGAATGCTGGGAGTGTTGGGACTCATGCTGGAGGATCTGCATGTGCTGACAGTCTAGCACAGGGGTGGGCAACTCCAGGCCTCGAGGGCCGGTGTCCCTGCAGGTTTTAGATGTGTCCTTGAACCAACACAGCTGATTTAAATGGCTAAATTAGCTCCTCACCATGTCCTGAAGTTCTCCAGAGGCCTGGTAACGAACTAATCATGTGATTCAGGTTTGTTGACCCAAGGTGAGATCTAAAAGCTGCAGGACACTGGCCCTCGGGGCCTGGAATTGCCCACCCCTGGTCTAGCATGTGTTAGACAGCCCTGCTTGGCATAATGTACACTGACACAAGGATGTAAACAATTACTCACAGCACACACACTCACACACACACACACACACACGTAATTTGAATGAATTTAATTGGTATTTTTGCAAACAAAACCTCTGTGTTAAAAGTAGTCAGTGCTATTCTATTATTTTATAGAACTACATAGATCTATGGGAAAGGCTACGGTGTAGCTATATACCCTAATGCTGTATCCTGTGCCTGGTGTGCGCACCTTCACAGAAATGTAACTACGTCTTGCAGTGATACAGAGCTCAGCTGTGATAGGTTTTTCTCATTTCCATATCCCTCACAATATGAGCATAGACAGAGCTGGTCCTGAAATCTTTTTTCCTCTCTGTATTACCATAAAAGTAACTGTTGTGAGCTCCAAGTCCAACAAATAACAGCTTAATTTCACCTGTGATGACAGAACAATCCAGAAACAGCAGCAGGGATTCAGTGCAGTATGCTTTCTGCCTCTGCAGTGGTTACACTGATGGCCAGA
Source organism: Perissodus microlepis (assembly GCF_051167445.1). Taxonomy (NCBI): domain Eukaryota; kingdom Metazoa; phylum Chordata; class Actinopteri; order Cichliformes; family Cichlidae; genus Perissodus; species Perissodus microlepis. Next base: position 44,766,736 of record NC_140463.1, on the reverse strand, counting down.
TATGGCCACAGTAAGTTTTTGGCTTGTACAGTTATGGGGCAATTAAGGTCCTGGGTTTGATTCCACCAGCTGGCTGGGGCCTTTCTATGTGGAGTTTGCATCTCCCCCCTGTACTCTGGTTTCCACAAGACATGCAGTTAGTGGGGCTAGGTTAGTTGGTGATTCAAAATTGGCCTTAGATGTGAATGTGACTGTGAGTGGTTGTCTGTCTGTCTGAAAATAGATGGATGGAAGGATATAATTTTTATAATTTTAATTCGTACCCCACCACAGGTAATCAGACAATTTTAATGTAGACTTTTATGTTTACTTCAAGGTGTTTAACAAAAAAGGATAAACTATTAAGGAGTTGTAGCCAGTTTCATAGATCAAACAGTTTCAAAGGTACTGAGACAATTGACTGATGGGAGGTTTGCAGGCAGCCAAAGCTAATTCTGTTTATTTCTTGACAAGTCAGGCTGATAAAAGTTGTGAGCTGAGTCCAAGTGTTGAACTCGCATTTGGTGCCTGGTGACCAGAACATGGGGTCCACAGGGATATTAATGCACTTGCTTAAAAATCAAAATAAACTGTTTAGTGAGTCAGGAAAAACTTTAAGAGTGTCCAAATCAACAATCTGGTTCATTATTTAAAATAAGGAATGGACTGGCCAGCTCAGCGGGACCAAATAACCTGAAAAACCACAAAAGACAATCAAACTGGATGATTGCAATTTTCTTTTCATTGCTAAGAAAATCACTGCACAACATCTAAACATGCCCAGAACCATCTTGATGAGGTAAGCATACTATTGTCAAAGTCTACAATAAAAAAAAGCCTTCATGAATGGAAAATCAGAGGATTTACAACAAGGTGCAAACCACTCAAGAACAGGAAGAGCACATTAGATTTTGCCAGAAGACATTCAAAAGGCTCTGTGCAGTTCTGAAAAAAGATATTCTTATACCACAATGTTATGCATGGGCATGTATGGCTGCCAACATAATTAAATCCTAATGTTTATTGATGATGTGACAGCTGATAGAAGTAGCGGGATGAATTCTGAGTGATGCCGGGCTGCACTTTGTGCTCAAATTCAGGCAAAATGCTGAAAAACTGATTGCACGGATAGATAATTACCCATGCCATACTGTGGAAGTAACACAAGAGCTTCTCAAAGATATTGGATATTCTTCAATGGCTAACTCAGTCAATTGATTACTAGAGTCTTCAGTCAGTCACTGACTGCAAAGGACTTCCATCCAAGTTTTAAAAGCAAAGCTGTAATTCCTGAACAGCTAATGTGATGGAGTTTTCTTTAAACCACTTGAATTAAGTCTAAAAACATATCTGCACTTTAAACACATCTTGTTTAATTTAAAATTGTCACTGTTGTAATTCACAAAAAATGAGTCATGTTCATCACGTGTGGCTGCTCTGCTCCGTGTGTGCCTTTTTCTCCTTGATACAGAGGATGGGGAGCAGAGGACACACACACACACACACACACACACACACACACACACACACACACACACACACACACACACACACACACACTGTGAAACAGAGAGTCAAAAAACAGGAGAAGACACATCTCATTGAGCTTAAATGAAACAAGTACACATAGACACCATGAACCTTCTATTTAACTATGATAGCAAACTAAACTGAAGCTAATAAATGGCACTAATGTCAGATAAACCTGATTAACAGCTCAGACATTGTTGATCAGTCACCTTCATGTTTTATGCCAGTTATCCAACCATAAGATATCTGGTTGACTCAGCAGTATGTACCATAAATACTTAATCGCAAGGTGTTGGAGGTTGCTGTCAAGGGTACAAGTGTCCTGAAAAGACTTTTTTCATGGCAGCAGTCTTAACCTTAAAAATAGATAGTTCACAGGAAAGAACTAACAGAAAATGTATTAAGAGCCGCGGGGCATCTGGAAAAGCACAGGTCTAAGTAACAGCATTAGTGATGGCTCTGTTCCAATCACATATCCCAGTAAGCCCTGAAAAAGAGCAAGCGTGCACAGTGCCAAGGCCAGAACACTCACACACCTTGTAACGATGCTAATTGTAAGTATGAACTGTACAACTTTACCTGCTGTGACATTTCAGATTGTCTGCTGTGGAAGGTGTCTGTGGCAACTACCGATCTTTACAGTAATAGTCCAGTGAAAGATACTTCCTTTTGCTTTCACCCTGTGATTAGTGCTGGAGTTGTAGATACTTTAAATTATTGTTTCCCCGCATAGGCTAGTTTGCAAATGTCCATATTCTGTATTTAAGCATTTAGAACCAGCTTTCCATCCAATAGTAACAGAAACATAACTAGTTTGCTGAAGTACTGGAGGTAAGCCGGGCTGGAGGTAATACTACAAGGTTATTGCTCGATAGGTTTTTCTTTATTTATTAATAAATGTGTAGCTAATCCCCCATAAACATATGGGGGTTAGGGATCGTAGTAGGATAGATGGGATTGTGTCCGTATTGAAGACATTTAATGTTGCTTCTTTTTTTATTGTTAGGGGACAAATGTGTTATTTTGTTGTGTTAAGTGAGAATAAACCTTTAGTGGAGGCAGTGAGCACTATTCAAAAATTCTGCACCTTTGTTTTCACTGAGTTGTTGATGATTAAACCTTTTCTGGGCTTTGCTTTAAAAAAAATCACGTTTTTCATGGGTATAACTACTAACATTTTTTTTTAAAAAACAACACACAGTAAGCTTTATTTCTGAGTATGTGTTTGCTACAAAATACAGCAAAAGAACCAGACGGATTTACTTTTAGCCTTCACGTGTAGCTTAGCTTAGACTGCATGAAAGAACAAAAGTGGTTATAACAAATACGGACTATATAACACATATTTCCCCGATATGCTAGATTTCACGTCATGTTTGTACATTTAAATAAACTGCTGCACATACTTTTCTTTTTTCTAACAAAATATATAGAGACAAAGGATGCCTCAAGACAACAGTCAGATGAATATCTTTTCTTGGTTTTAATAGCAGCTGAAACTTGTGAGGCTTGCACGTGGTCAGATGCCTTTATTAGAGGTTCATTTCTGTTGATGATTGATTTATTATGTATAATCAATGAATTACTTGTTTACTCTCTGGCAACTGTGCTTGGCTCGGTGTTGTGTTTGTTGCATTTCAAATCGCTAAATGTTATAACACAGTTAAAGAGGGATTCTGTTTCATTGTCATTTCACATGCTGTTGCATATTGACACGGGACCGAGTGGTCTGTACTGAAACTGGACAGGCGCAGAAACCCAGACAGAGACAGCAGGTTAAGCCACCTGCTGTCTCTGTCTTTATTGGTTAGGCTTAAACTTTGGTAACGTGTCGAGGAGAAAAGCAAATAAAACGTAGAGCTTGACGTGGTGTGGCCTGGGTAACGAGGCTAAGGGGTATGCAGGACTAGAGAGAGGGAACGGGGCCTGAGATGCAGACTGGAGCTGGGCAGGAAACAGTCACACTGAAGAGAGAAGACAACGGAGTTAGGGAGTTAGTGGAGGTAGCCCTTAAGTGGAAAGTAATTTGTATAGCAATTCTTATTTGCAGGAGGAGGAACAGAGTGTTAAGAGGGGGGAGACGAGAATCCGGGCGAGCTGAGTGGCGTGGAAAGGCTGACCTGATGGAGGTTGATGGCAGGAGGGCAGGCAGGTGAGGCACAAAGTGATTTCCACAATGATTGCTTGGTATCCTTAGTCCCCGTGTAAACCGTGAGCCAAAGGTTTGAGCCAAGGTGAATCCAGAAACTGCAGCACAAGAAAGTTTCATTAACAAGGTAAATCACACAGAGAACTTGAAACATGAGGGCCGGTTACCAACATAGGTTGATGATGAACTGGCGGGGAATGAACGTCAGCGTGAGGCTTAAATCACTCTGGCATGATTGCCTGCAATTGGATCCAGGTGTGCAGGAGCTGGAGGAGGTGGCCCTGCCCAGGGACATATCCCAGGTAGGTTCAGGAGCCTTGTGGAAATTCCAGCCATCCACCGCGGACCATGAGACATAGATCAGCAAACAGGAAGCATCTGCTGATAATACTACCCTGCCGATTGATATCCAAAACAGAAATTTCCTACTGTCTGTTGTTACGAAATCAGTTTCACCCCGGTTCTTTTTATTCCTCGGGCATCCAGAGACGGCACCGGACTCAGTAGTCATTTTCACAAAAACCTTTATTCATCTTCAGTTGGTGTGGGTGCGTCGTAACAGTCAAAGCACTGTGTGTGTGACTTCCTGCCGGTCATAAAAGTAATCTCCTCACTAAATCTACACCAAATTCCTTTAGACAACATACAAAACACAGTTAACATATTACAAACACTGACCCCACTCTGCATCCACTGGGCCATTGGCCTCTTGTTGTCTTACTTTTACAGATAAGGTGGAGAGTCTCCTACTTCTAAGTTATAACAATTATGACAGTTTATTAGATTCAGGTTAAAGCATCAGCATCAGCAACCCCCAACTGTAGCTTCCTGTCTCCTTTTATGACAGCAGACCCTCCAGTGTTAATAAATTCCTTTCCGTCTAAACAATTACACACTCTCAGGCCTACAGCTAAGCCAAACTGAAACACAGACAAATCCTTCCTTATTCCTCTGATCTAAACAAATTTAACACATCATATTATAATAATTATTTTCTTGTACTCACACTATCAATAACTACTAACAATGCTGATTCATAATAAATATCAATTATTATTATTTTTATTATTATTAAATCTCACAGTACTTCCAGTACTGATTTTTTTCTTTAGTGGTTGGCAAATAAACAAATATTTGTTTTGGTTGAAACTCTGAAGCCCCCAAAACATCATAATTCCCAGAAAAGAAACAGCTTGTTTGGCAAATCTGTGTTCCCCTTAGCTCAGCTGACACCCCCACAAACACATATGGTAGGGCAATCGCAGCTGATGTTACCTTTGCTCAAAGAAAGACTTTTCTTTTTGAACAAACTGTTATGCTGAGGTCCAGAAACAAGCACACAAGAGGAAAAATACAAAAGGCACAGTGAGGCTCCCTGATGCCACTGGCAGCTGAAACACTACAGCATGCCTTTTATGTTTATTTCCCAAGTAAAGCCAGCTCTGCATCAGTATTTTAGGATTGTAGTCTTTGAACCAAAGCTCAGCATTCAGGCCGCAGGTGTCCGTGGACTTGCCTGTCAAGTGTCTGCGTCCTAAACCAAGGACACAACAGGAGGATTACCTCACCTGTACGCTTGTCTTTGGGGACTTCAGACAACGTCTGTTCCTGCAGGAGCCCCCCCCTCTGTCATAAATACCGCCTCGGGGTGCATGATCACACACCCGATTAAACACACAAACAAACACACAGGCATCTCACAGCTCATTTAAACTTTTACTTTGAGAGTGGCAAATAAACAAATCGAATCTGAGGCTGCACCGCACCCATCTGTGCGACCGGCGAGACAGACTCAAGTGCAACGCTGTAAACCAGCTTGGCAGTGAGGGTGGCTGCCGAGACGGCGTTGTTGTTGATTGTCAAGCCACCCAGTGATGTCATATTTCTTGTGAAAGCTGCTCTAGTGTATTTACAGCTGAGCTATCTGCCTGTGGGGAAATGATGCTGCTGCTTTGCTTTGGCTTTTTGCTGCTTTTTTGTGTGTTTTGGATTGGGTGAATGTGGAGCAGAGCTCTCCCTGTAGGAGGAGCAAGAAAGCTGTCAGATTTAGCAGGGGAATATTTGAGATGTCTTATCGTTGTGTGATCCCTGCATGTGTGCACATCATATTTTATACATTGGTGAGTAAACGGGAAAAGCGGCCAAAAAAGGCACAACTCACAGTTGGATTGAAGATTGGATGATGACATCGGGAGGAAACACCACACAAAATGGAGCAGAGACGTCTTGTTCTTCATTCCTTCCTTACCTTTACTAACCTCTGCTCCAGATTTACAAACAGAGCCTTTGATTTGATACCGTGTCTCTCTGCACGAGCTGATTCAATCCCTGCAGAGGCAGTGGCGCATAGACTCTTGACTCACTGTTTTTAACTTGATTATTGTGAAAGCTTTTTTCGTGCTTGGAGGATGGGGGAAGAATAAAACACATACAAAACCAACACAGTACTCACATTTTGTCACAGCAAGATCTCATAGAGCAAACCGGTTTTAGAGAGTGTCTGTCATATTCTCTAATTGGCTATGGTGACATTTTGACTAGAAGGGAACTTTTGACTTTTAATTCCAAGAAAATTTCCACCCTGAGGTTGAAATTAGCAGCTGTGAAAGCCAGTCTGTGGTCATGCATTTACATTCACATGCATGCTCGAGCCTCATTTATAAATAATAGCACTAGCATGGTTTCTGCATTAATCCTCATTCAACTTTAAGCTAAGATTTATCTTGGACCTGAAGAGTCCTTTTCTCTGTGCCAGCACAGCACAAAATCGCTCTTACTAACTTGATCGTGAAATATTAATGCTGTGTGTACATCTTGATTAAGGGGGAGTGCAGATTTTCTCCTGCAGAGGGTGAATGATGGACAGTTTTGGATTAGTGCCACTTTTGGCTGTTAAATGCAGACTGTATATAAAAGTTAGAGACAGCCACTGTGACACCCATGGGATTCCACTGATGTAAAAGCCCTGAGTTTGCCATTTTAGTATTTCTGAAACCAGACACAATGAATGAAGGGTGGATTTAATGAAGCGCCCTAATTGCAGCACGGTGGTTGGTCCTGAGTTCAATTCCAGGCCGGGGTCTTTCTTTGTGGAGTTTGCATGTTGTTTGCCTGGGTTCTCCCCGGGTAGTCTGGCTTCCTCTCACAGTCCAAAGACATGTAGTTAGTGGGGATAGCTTAATTGATCAAATTGCCCATAGGCGTGAATGGTTGTCTTTGTCTATGTGTTAGCCCTGCGACAGCCTGGCGACCTGTCCAGGGTGTACCCTGCCTTTCGCCTTATGACAGCTGGGATAGGCTCCAGTGCACCCCGCAACCCTGAAAAGGATAAGTGGAAGCGATTGGTTGGGTGGTTTTGGCCCTAATTACACTATGCACACCAATACAGGAGAGACCTGCCGATCACAAAGTAGCCATCATATATGCCGCTCAGAATAATTAACGGAACACTTTAATCAGAGTATAGCATCAATATAATTAAACTTCTGGGATATTAATCTGATCTGATCAATTTCAGGTAGGTTGGTGTTAATGAAATTAAGAATAGCTGCACTAGAGCAGGATGGTTTTTTCTAGTTTTGCATTTGACCAGGGTCACTGTCACTAATGGTAGCATGGTAGTCCAACTCCTCCAGGATGTGTTTATTGATGGTCAGAAATAGTTAACACAGATTCATTGTTCTAAATAAAAGATATGATTACAAAGTAGTCCTGTGTACAGACTCAAAAGCATTGTGTCTGACAAGCAGCATCATAGCCATATGAGGCCTGGTCCCTTCTTATTGCATGGCAAATCAAGAAGATCTGGAGCGGAGTCCAAGGTTGACTTTGTATCTGATAGCAGCTTACTCTCAATATGAGGCCCAACGAGATTTTTGATGCAAGTGAAGGACATTAAAGTGAAGAGAATTAAATGTAAAATTATGCTTATTCAAATATTCTCCTTGTATAAACAAGCTTCTCTCAAGGTCTCATAGTGAAAATGTTTTCTGCAAGCAGAAGAGGGAATCCCAGTGTTTCACTGGTGAATCAATACAAGGAAGGAAGGATGGAAGGATTCGTGAATGCAAAGAGGGCGGTGTTTTATGTCAGACATAGCTTTATAAATAACAGAGCAATAATCAGCATCTTCTGTTGTAAGGTCTTCAATAGGTGGACTTGCACTGGAGAGGAGAGATATTTAGGGGCTGGTCTAATGTGGACTGTGGTAACACTGTTGATGTCAGGGACAGCATAAAAAGAAAAATACAGAGGTCGAAGAACAATGGCAGAGCTTAATTACTGTGTGGTTTAACAGTTTTTCTAAAATATGACAAAATTACAGGATTCCTTTATACTAGATGAATCAAATTGCTCTATTTAAAAAGAATAATTATAGCTTTTTTAATAGTTGAGTGCACCTGAACAGAAAATAAAAATATTTTCAAAACTCAAAACTGACTTTTTTACTAAACCCAGACCATCCTCTGTTTATCTTTAAAGCCGTATAAAGGCTTTTAATGCACAAAATGCTGGAGACGAGCCCCTCTGTGCCTCCTGCGGAAGAGCCATCATTACTGCTCCGTTCCTCAGGAGAAAAACTCTCTGTGGCGTTGGTATGGATGCTGAAAGGTGGAGGCACAGGGAAGCGCCTCAGTGCCCTATATAACCAAAGAGGCAGCAGCCTGTAGAGAACCCAGCTTAGCATCCTGTCTGTACTCAAGCACTGAGCCCCTCAAACAACATTCCAGTCTAGTGGAAGCCTCGTATAGATGAATATATGAATCCACCTTTTGTATTTCTTCTTGGACCAAATATTTTTGTGTCTTCTTGTATTATTGTGAAACTAAAGAGTTAACTTGTAAAGTTATCCCTTTAATGTGGAGATTAGACAAACACCCTGCAGAGAGCTCACCTCCTTGTTAAGAGGTCAACTAAGACATATGCTCCTATTAATTCACATGTTACAATAAGGGCATCTTATTACCGACCAGGTAATTTCATTGGATGAATTTGTGGCATTTATTTTTTTGAATCAAGCTCATGTTTTGGATCCAAATAAACAGCTCTGCCCAATTGGACCACTGCACTGGGCAACGAGTACTCTTGTAGATCACATTGTGTATTCAGTACTGGTAGGGCACCAGTACTGAATACACAGTGATGTGGAAATAGTAAAATAAAACTATTTTACCTCTGACACACAGCTAGACACGGCTCTGGGTCAGTGTCTAGGTCTCTGAAATGATCTGTCTCCTCACATGTGGTCCCAACTGCCCCACTGGCATCCTGACATACTATCAGTTCCTGGATCAAACAATGAACTGCTCTCTACACTTGAGAATTAGAATAGCGAATGAACCCACAGTCTCCATTTCTTCCTTTTCTTGTGTAGAAACAGGATGAGCTCATCATGGCTTGATGTGGACTTCATTGTTTTCACAGTGAATTTTTTGAGGATGAGTTTTCCAAAAAAAAAACCACATTGGGTTGGAAGTAAGGCACTGCTTCTTTTATTATGTTGCTGCTGTTTTTCCTCATTTTTCTTAGAAGGTAAAATTAGCCGGTGCAGCTCACCAGGAGCCCTGTCTGTGTCTTGTTTTTCATTCATCCTAATGCTCCAGTGGGGTACCGCAGTTTCTGACAATATGAAAATGATGACATTTTCATTTAGTTTGAGTTATTATGTGTAACAACGCGAGAAGTGATTGTCCAATATAGAAAACCATCGTAGTGGATGAACGTATCAGTTGTGAAGGTTTACCACCTCCATCTTTTTTAAACTGAAGTAAAGCCCGGTAACTTCATGCTGGATTTAAGAGCTAAGGATTGTGCTCGAGTCTGATGATTGCTCTCAAAGATTACGACGTTAGCATACTTCTCTACTTGTGATGACTGACTTGTGATGATTTTTTTTTATCACTTTGTGGGAAGGAATTTTTAGAGGAGTGAAGAAGACTCATGATGAAGACTCGTTAAGAGATGTCTCACAGAATAATAATCAATAACTGACCTGAAAGTAATTTCAGTGGGACATGTGTGAGTTTAAACAGCTTAAAGAGCTGCACAAGAAATGTATCACAGATGGCTGAAATTTGTTCTGGCAGTAGAATAAAAAAGATGTTTTTTATATTTTCCTGCAGGATCACAGCAAACGATGCTATAGAGATATGATCATCTTGGCAGGCCACAAAATTAATGTATATATTTAAAAAAATGCTCTGCCATTGAAGGACCGTTAAAGCTTAGGGAATAAACAAAAGACTACAGGATGTTTTCCTTTGTTTCATAATGACAGCAGCGCCTCATTGCTGCTAAAGCGATTTTTCAGCAGAACAATGAACCCCTACTGCACCCGCTCCAGAGGTGCTGGGCTGCAGCTCATCCAGTTCTGTTGGGGTTAGTAATACAGGAAGTAAAATGTTAGCAGGCACACTGTGAGTTGAGCTTCGTATATTTGAGCTTATTTGTATTTACACTTGGAAAATGGGCACCAATAAAAGCAAATACCATTTCCTATATGGATGTAATGAATGTCATTATGGATGAATTTGAACATATTTGAACGTGTTTTCTTTCTATTGTCCTTTGGAAGTGGCACCGAATACCTAAAAATACACGTGTCGCATTTGGGAGAGTTTGAGAGAGAGTGCTGTTTCTGACAGAAATTTCTGGTCTAAACTTTCCCAACTGTTTCAGACCACCTGCATACGTAGCTTTGATCTCAGGCAGTGTCTCTGCTTCGCGTCTCTCCCCTTGTGCCCTCCTGGGGTGCCGAGGCTCATATTTTGAAAACCTCAGCTCTACAATGAAAATGTAACTGACATAAAACAAACGCGGTCTCGACGTACTTGAATCAAGTCTGACAATTGCGGAAAGGAGAAAAAATACATCCAAAGAGACATCCAAATAGACTCAAAATCAGAAAAGTGCGCTCACATCAACGTGAAGATACGGAGCTGAAGTTTTCCTCTGAAATAAAAACGGCATTGGGTGAGTAATTGCTCCCTGTATTTCTATCGATTTCTGACAATATTAAGATACATTTAAACTAAAACTGCTTGCGGTTACTAACCCGACCATCCATCCTCACACGGCAGTGTGAAATCGTCTTACTTTCTTAATTTGGAAAATGTATTAACACATTAATGCTTTTAGGGCCACTGTAGTGTTATGAAATATGTCAGCATTTAAAGCCGTGATGTGGAGAATTTTATGTGATTATAGCATCTTTCAAATTATTTGATGTCATAACTTTTCTTTATACTGAGAAATGAGACTATCCCTTTAAAACGGGTCCAGCTACAGACTTATTTTGCAGAGCATTTATCTTAATCGGGGTGTCAGAGTCAGAAATGGTCCGGTTCTAACTAGAGCTGCTTTCACCAGCAACTTGGTCCATCGGATGTCGTAATATCGAACTGTTTCAAAGCAATTTGCAGTCCTCTGGGTACCTCCTGGGGATTGAATCAAATTTGAAAATAAGGAGACAATGAACAGACCACACAACGCAGTAAGTAAGAAGTATATAACCAAGTGTATTCCCTCTGTTAATGTACACATATTTAGAGTCATCTCACTGGAACACTTTACAATAACATTTAGAAAGAACAGGAAGATACTGGGAGAGTATGCTCAGAATGGAGAAAGAGAGAAACCAGACAAACGTGGCAGAAGAGAGTAACGACGGAGCCCGTCAAGTGAAATGACTACCATCTTGTCTCTCGCCATATAGACAGAAATAGATATAAAACAAATTAAAGTAAATAAAAATCAGAGGATGGATAAAACCTGCTTTCCTCACAGGGTACGGGGACATACGGTCTCTACAGAGAAAAAGGAATGCATGAAGAACAAAGAAAGAGGCTAAGGATGACAGATGGAGGATAAAAGAGGACATTTTCTCCTCTGGAAAAGGAGAATGCATGGTTTCATGTTCATAACCCAAATCATATTTGCTCAGGTACCAAAAGAAAATACATAGAAATTTCAGTTTCCCAGAATCATAGTTATTTTTTTTTCTCCAAACAGGAATGATAGTAGGGAAAACACATTTCTCTTAGCAATGGGATGAAAGTCAAATATTTAGACATTTCACAAACTTTTTTCAGAATTTTTCTTTTCATGGTACAGTTTTCTTTTCTTAATAGACTTGAGAAAATTGGAATACTAGAGTTCTGTTGTACATCTTTCAGGGAACTGCTGTTCTCCTTTTATTTGTGTGCTCTTCCCATTAAGTTCGCTTTGCCCGCGGGCTGCCGTCAGTCCAGTCAGGCTAGAGAGGGGCGAACGACACAGTTGCTCTTTTTCAGCTGCTGCAAGGTATCTCTCTCCACAGTGGAACTCCAACACGAATGAATTCAGAATCTCCCTAAAATGTCTCTCATTCCTCCAGAAATGAAAAGAAATTTAAAAAAGAAAAGAAAAGAGCAAACCAAAGTGACTGAGTCTTGCAGCAAGGCATTCCATCAGCCGCACTGTTCATGAAGGGGGGGCAGGGGTCTGAGGAACGGGGGGGTTGGACGGTGAAGCTGTTCAAGAATCCTATCTTTTGCTGTGCACGTCTCAGCAAACACACTTTTTGATTCGTTCACATAGGTCCATATGTTTCTGCAACGTCTATACATATATTTATAATTATATAGAACAGAGTTCATCTTGTTTGCTGGAGGTTTTTTCTGTTTTTCGGTGATTAGTAACTTGTAAGGACGTGACAGTTTCTCTGCTGGCCCACTAGGGGGCACCTCAGAGCCCCAGATACACATGACACAGATCTGCTGGAACAAAGGACGACCAAAGGGGTGTTTTTTTTGGCCTCGATGAGTTTTTGGCGGCTAAACGTACAATTTAGCATCCGTTAGGTTGGAGCGGTGGCATCTCACGTAGTTGCTACTTTTAATGTTGTTACGATCATCAGTCATCGGCGTCATATTTTTTTGTTTTTTAAACTCCACAGAAAGGAAAAACAGTTTATCTCTTTTTCGTAAATGAATACTACATGCTTGAAACACGGCAGAGTTTACATTGCATCGGCTGCTGGGCACCGTAGACAAGGAGAGAAACAGAGTTCGTGGGTGAACGAGAAGGAGAGAGAGAGATCCGATGAGAGGTGAGAGATCGGAGATGTCGAACACTTACAGAGGTGGAGGAGCTGGATTTGACACAGTGTTTCTCTAAGCTGGCAGTATATTGATCTGCTAATTCGAGCCTGGTTGGAAAAAAAATCTGTTTGATACTGTCTAAGGTGACGCAGGTTCTCCTCAGAATCAAGTACAGGCCTTGACACCAATACTGATGGTGATGCTTTCCTACAGTACTCTGGATATTAAGCAGCTTGTCAAATGCTAACCCATGAATCACTGCTTTATCAGCATTTGCTACGTGGTTGTTGGCACGGTATGTGTAGAGATGTAATAGCCTTTCCTTAAATCCACACTGTGGTTAGCATTGAATGCAACTGAAGTTTAGTCTAATCAATCAAAGCAATGTGGAAATGTGTGAGGAGAGCTGTGATGTCACTGTGCCATCTCATTTTGCTGCCTCCCTCTGATTCGAGATGAACTGGTAACACATATGAGCACCTGACAATACTTGAAGTTTGAAATGAATTAGCCACTGTGATGTGTTTGCAGTTTTCCCACATACTGCCTTCTCTCCCTCCTTCTCCCCGCCGTCTCTTTCCTTTTCTAAGTGCTCTGCTGTCTGCCCCTGTGTGTCACGGCGGCACTCCCTCAGACGTAGTACTCTTTGTCTTTGTTCTTCTTGTTCTTGGTGACCGTCTTGGCAGTGCTGGGCTGTTTCTCCTTCACCAGGGCCCCATTGCTCTGTGTGGCTGAGTTGCTAATGTAGTTACGGCTCTGGTCCACCTGATAGGAGCCCTCATCGCGGTTGCGGTACTTGTACATGGCGTACAGCAAGATGAGGATGCAGAGGGCAGCGGCTGCCACGATGCCCACCACCATCCCGGTGGTGCTGCTCGACTGCTGCACTTCTACGGCACCCGGGAGCCCTCTCTCTGGAGATGTGGGGTCTGGAGTGGGAACATGAGGGAAATTTGGGGGATAGGTTATACCTGGGACTCTACGGTGGCCTGGATCCAAAGAGGGCTGGGCCGGCGGCAGCAGCACTTGGTCCCGGGTGTTCATTTTCCCGGCAGGGATGTTGTTGCTACTACTGCTGCTGCCGCCGCCGGCTGACTTGATGCGCGGGTTCAGCTGGTCGGGGTTGGCTGTGGGGGTGGAGGAGAGAGGGGGGCGGGAGTTGGGGAAGCGGGAGAAATGGCGGTCTCGGGGGTTTTGGACGCCACCCTCGACGGCCGGGGGAGGGGGGAGGACAGTCCTGTCGGTGACCAGGGCGGAATTTTTGTAATAGTCCTCGTCATCTGACTCGGTCATCTCCCCCGAGCCGTACGCCGACACCTCGATGGTCTCCTCGCAGTCCTCCTGGTCCAAGGGGCAAGGGGGCCGGCCGTTGGGCAAGGGGAGGGATTCTTTGGTGGTTTCAAGCAGGGTGAGGAAAGGGCGGTAAGTGGTGGGGGGCGGGGGTATTACTGGGTAGTGGGTGGCGATAGATGGGGGGTCTAGGGAGTCCACTGTAATAATGGGCAACACTAATTCACCTCCTAGGACAAGAAAGAGACAACGAAGGAAAAGAGTGTTAGAGACCACCTGAGGGAGAGACGACTTCCAGATCAACAGAAGAAAGACAGTTCAAATGTTACAGAAACACCAGTATTAGAACAGCACTACAGCTTAACATGAGGTTAGTTCTACAAGTTTAGTCTGTTCTATTTAAAAAGTTAATATGCTGACTAACCTTGAGCTGCATTATAAAACAAGATGTAAGAATATACTCTAGCCTGCACCTGCTCCTGACTGTTCTGACCTATTTCGCTGTGCTGCATATTCCTACATGTCATATCACTAACACAAGGTAAAAGCAGACTACAAATTACACTGAACAACGTAACATCTATTGTACTACACAGCCTATCCTTCACTGCTAACCTTTCTAGTCCTACCTACGCTGACTACGCTAGCGCTCAGATGTTTCTGCTGTGATTGGTTAAATAAGATAGCAAACCACGAGGTTCAGGTCACTTACATCAACAAATTGGCCGCATGATTTTTGCATGAAAAAAAAAATTACAAAAAGAAAGCTGTGTAAGATTGTTCTCGGATAGTGATAAACAACTCCCCTCCCCTCCCCACCCCCACCTTTGTTTACCTCCTCTCCTCTTTTGTTTCTTTATTGGGTGAAAAATAATCAGAATGTAACAAAAAAAAAAAAAAAAAGAATAATAATGTATTGTTGCATTATTCACTTGTTCTCCCCCCCCCCCCCAAATTCACATGAAGAATTGTCTCAATCCTATTTTCCCCTTTTGGGCATGGTGGCTTCTATGGCTCATTTCTAATTAGCTTAATCTGTATGCAAACCCTCAGGAGCGGCTGCAGAAAACTGATGCCTCTAATTCTTAACCCAAACTCTCAGTGCACTACACTACAGCGCACTGAGTAACAGAGTATTAAATAATACTGCTCAGTTTTTTATCATGACTCCCTCATGCCCACTTCCCTCCCAAACACCACACGTTAAACATGGGGGAATGATGTTCTTTTCAAACAGCCATCAACACAAATAACATTAAAAAAAGGTCTTAATGAGCCAGAATTTCAGTTCAAGCCTCAGTTATGCAATTTTAGCCCAGTGTGAAATAAGCTTCGACTTTGCTTCAGTTCAGATTATTGGGGAAAAAAGGTGCATTTAAGAGGAATCCTTGTATCATAGACTGAAATGGTTAGACATATCAGGAGTGTGTTAAAAGGAAATAGAATATTAATAGCAGTAAATTTACACACTCAATTTTCTGTCCAGTGTTGCAAAAGGGTCAGTAAAGGAAACAGTTGAGAAGTATTGCAGAGTGAATTAGATTACAACACATCTTGGAGGGGGACAAAAGGGAAGGTAACAGCAAAACATAAGCAAAGAAATGCCAACATCACCAGCATAAAATCATGACTCTGGCTCTGTGTTCGATTGATGAGGTAAACCAGGGAGACTCAGTGGGAGAGAGTGGCTGGATAAGGCGTTTCAGGAATGAATGGGAAGGGAGGGGATGGTTAATAGGAGGTTCTGGGATTGTAAGAATTCCTCTGTGGCCTTTATTCAGCTCAGCAGCACTCAAACACCCCCAAACCCATTGGTCAGTTACAAAACCCCCACATTTTCACTTAAAGAATGGCAAAGGCTTTGTTAAAAAAAAAAAAGGTAATGCATTGGGTTAACAAAGCCACTGCGACATATCAGCATATAACAACACACTTGAGAGAAACGCCTTGAAATAAAGCAAAATGTGAGAGCTGTAAAGGAGAAAGAAACTTAGTAATTCTTCAACCTTTCTAAGTTATTATTTCACCACCTCTACTGGAAAGGCTAGTTTCCATGGCAATGCTCAAGTTATTTCTCTCCCATACATTTTCTGTCTGTGTTTGAGGGATGAGTTTCACCTTGAAGGCGAGAGGACAGCAGAGTGTGGCGGCACATTTGAGGAACAAAGCAGATTCACTTCGAGTAGGATTTCCCCCAGTGCGTTCAAAAGAAAGAAAGAAAATCTTTGGGTTTCGTGAAATAACTCGTCAAAGTCGCTCCAACGAGGGGGGTGGGGCCAACGATTTGGGAGCGCAGAGAAGATCGTTTCTTAGAGATACAGGACGCATGTGCGAGTGAGGGTGACGACGAGACGTTAGCGCTATCTTTACTCTGCCGTCTGTCTGCGTGGCACAGATGCTGCGAGTGCAATTTCGAGCTTCATACCTGCTGCTCGGTGTGCAGCCTGCCCATTACTGAGAAGCTACCTCTGCTCACAGTGCGTCCTACTTACTGTACGTGCGGCTGACATGGCAAATAGATGCCCCTGTTACAATAAACATTTAATGTAATCCTCAGGAATCAGGACCACTGTGCTTCCCTGCTTAAAGTCTGCTTATAGGAGCCCCTCGGAGTGACGCTTACAATGGTTATTAAATATTTACGGGAGGCTCAGAGTCATCATGCACAAGTGTACATAGAAAGGATTGTTCAAGCAAGTGACCCACATCGCTCTGCTGTCCTCTTAGTTTTTAGAAGCCAAAGCCTGAAGGCCTCATGGCATTATCCCATATGACTGGCAGGCAGCAGCTCCTAGCAGAATAATGAACCTCAGCCCTCATACACAGAGTGAGCCACATGTCAGACCTCCAGGCAGTTATCAAGTGAAACATCTTTTCATTTCCTGTTGTGCGACCTAAGCCTACTGCACCAATATTTAAAACCAATCAGCAACTTCAATTGGCTTTCCGACACTGCACTGTGTGGTCCCTGTATGCAGCTCTGGTGCTGTTAACAGCCAGGTTGGAAGGTGGGGTGGGTGGGGGATACATGTCACAAATGTCCCTGCATGTGTTCTCCTGCTGAAAGCTGCCAAGAACCACAGACTGATGTAAACCAGAGGAAACCCAGGAAAGTGAGCATAAAATATTTAGGTGAATGCATATTATTTTACATCAAAGTCATCAGACCAAAACTGGGATTTACTGAGAGCAGTTCTGATGCCTAAAAAAAAAAAAATTAGGCATGATTCCCACATGTGGGGGTCTGTTTCTTTAACATTCCCACTCTGTCATTTCAGCGTTAAAGCGGGAGAGACTCAGATATTCAACCTGATTGATTGAGTTTGACTCTGTTGATTTGAACAGCTGAGGCAGACGTTTAGTCCACATGATGAAATTTCTTTATCTTTACCCACATGCCTCTCCACTGCGTTGCCAGTATGAGTCACCCCCACCCCTCCTATTTACTCAAAATAAGCACAGGGCAGATGGATACTGATGCATCCACGTCGGTCTCCTGACAAATATCGTTATTCTGCTGATCACATCACCCCGCTCACATCCATTTGAAATATTTAGAGCAAAAAGGTTGTTTCGAGTTTCAGCATTCTGTAATTCAGCTTCGATTAGGCTGCAGATGGAAAATCTAACTGCGTGTCTGAGCATAATATATTATCCCTTTCTTGCTTCTGAATCCCGCTACAATAGGTGGCCCTATAATCGGTGCAGGGAACAAACCTGCTTCTTTATATGTGGGGCTCTGTAAACTGCTGCTGCTGTTCTCAGGTGAAGTGACTTGTTTTGACAAAAAAGATATGATGCCCTGCTCATATTGTATCTCATTCAGAGTCACATATTGTGCAGCAATAAAGTCTCCAATCTCCATGAAGACATTACCATGTCAGAGGTTCAGACAATCTGCAAACCATCATGTTTCTCCATGGTGCTCCGGGGCATTTGTTTACAATCTGAAGCTAAAGCGGCCAGATTTCCTACTCAGAATGCAACACAAGGAAAAAGGCCATCCTCCCTGAAACATTTGGTTCTAATTAGAATTTCAAAAACCACTTTTCTGTAGTTTGCAGAATATGTATAATTTTTTTGTAAATGACAAAAATGCACCATTGACCAGTAATGAAATAAAATGGTTACAGGCATGTGAATAATGTTGAGTAATGCATTCTTCGCTTGTGTGATTAGGCTGACTGAGCACCTCTGCAGTGACTGGGTATCCCGACTAAGACTGTGATCCATATTTTTGGTACTGTAAAATAACTCTGCTAATTAAAGACAATCACCTAAAGCCCTGCAACAGACTGGCCCTATGGTAGCTGGGAGACGTTTCATTATAACTCATGCAAACTCAAGCATTCATCATGGAGCTGATGCGACCTTTACTCAATTGCATTATTTTTTTCCACAGAAAACGATCAAATCAGAAGGCTTGTTCCAAATCTGACCAATCAGACACAGTAGGGGTAGAGGCTTGGACAGTAACACTTGTCTGAACCCTGAAAGGATGATGTAGCGCTTAGAAAGCATCCTGTCATGCAGGTTCAAGCATCCATACTACTCAGGATCCAACCCGTGGAACCTATATTGATAAACTTGGGCCTGTTACTAGCTAAGAGCGATCAATAAAGCATCACCCTGACAAATAACTAACACCCAAACCCATCGACTTGGCTCTGAGTCACATTGAATGCGGAGGGGGGCCGAGAGGCTCCAGGTCACCCCTCATCTATCACCCAATCTCTTATTTTCACTCCTTGGCCTAAGAAGAGCAATTCGTAGGTTGTCTCTATAGCATGCTGTCTGATGAATTATTGAGGAGCTCCTCAAAGCTCTGATCTTGTCAGAGTAAAACCGATATAGAGCCTACAACATCCTGGGACTGATAAGTAGCTTGGAGAAAAGCAAAGTGAGGTCATGTTGGGGTAGAGAACAGACAGAACATGATATATGGAGACAAAAAGACACAGCTTTAATGTTGGACGGATAGAATCTCAATATGTTTGTTAGTGTGAAATATAGTTATTATATGTGTAGCAAATGATATGCATCTTTGGAGACTCTTTCCTGTCTGTTCATTTTCTGCTCGGTATATTGAGCTTTGTAATCGAGGTCCACATTTCCTAGCGCTTGTCACCCTTCTGACAGAGACTCATTACAAACACTGAAGTATCGAAACCATAGCTCTAATTGGGTGATGTAATTAAGGCTCTCTAACAGTCAAAGTTTAATTAGCCTGGTGGGAACGCCAGGAATCGTTCATGGGAATTTCACTCTCTCCTTCACTTCCTTTTCCTTCTCTCTCTCAGGCTCCCTCTGTACCTCCGCTTCTCTCCTCTCCCCATTCCTCTGTTCTGCTTTGAGCGCAAAGGAACGTGATGCACATCTCAATGAAAACCAGTCCTTCCCGCTCGTCTCCTCCTCAGGTCTTCTTCTCTGCACCCTGTGCTTTTTTCTATTTTGCATCCACTCTGAGCTTGTCAGCAAATGTGCAACAGCAGCTACCCCTCAATCACTGTCTGAGCGTTTCACGTTGAGGACTCTCATTTAGCGTGACACAGCCAAAACACTCCTCCACCAAATGCAGTTGTGGAAAAAAGGGAAAAGGAAAAAACAAGCTGCATCTCTTGAATTGTGTGTTGTGGTGTTACCAGCTGCAGGTAAGCAGATGGAGCTCAGCTGGTTGTATATATGAAGGAGTTGTATTGATCATCCTCAATTCATAACCATTGCATCTAGCTTTGCTTAACAGAAAATCCACAGCTGCCTTTAAAATGTTTCTCTCCTTCTTTCCTGAAGGCAGTTCAATAACAGCGAGCCGAACACTCACATGTAATTGAAAACACTGGGAATTGGTCCTATCACACAATGACTAAAGGCCTGTGTTTGTGCAGCAGTGATGGAGGGGGAACATGCTTTGGAGACAATGTTGATTCTGCTCTCCTCGTCCACAGTTTTCACAGAGGCTTATCCGACCCCGCCGGCTCGCTTCGCTGGAACTCCCGTGGCATCTGGAAGGTGTGATACAGAGCACGTGTGTGTGTGTACGCACAAGCGTGTTCATTGTTGCTCGGGAGAGTCGGAGGCAGAGAGAAAACTTTACACCCACAGAGTGAGAGAGACAAGTGCCTGTGTGGAAAGGTGAGCATGTCAGACACCGTATGTGTGTTTGTGGGGGCGTGTGAGAGAAAGAGAGAGATAGTGAGTTGCATTTCCTCATGGGAGATTAAGCCTGGACATAGCATCCAACCAAAAAAAACTCTCATTTCTTCTTTTGATAAGAGGGGGATTGAGTCTCTATTTCAGTCCCAACCACCTACAGAGAAAACTGCAGGAAAATGCTGCACTCAAGTTTCTCAGCACTGGTTCAGATCAGGTTCTCCTAACACAAACATACTGATAAATGTTGTAATCTGCTGCCATTTACAGTCCACCAGTCAAACCACTAATCCACAATCCTACAACAAACTTTTACACAGTTATTCAAGGTAACTCAAGTGCTTTTCGGGGAGCACATACACTGCTTAACAAATTTATTAGACCACCAGTCAGTACCAGGTTTATGCTACAGCTGTCCTAACAGTACTGGTAATTACCAAAACCATTTCCTATGTTTCTGTAATGACACAAGGTCTATTACTATAACAAGATAATAATAATTTTCTTAAAGACCTAATATCACCCCAGCCTGGTCCTGCTGGAGGTTTCGTCCTGTTAAAAAAGTGTTTTTCCTTCCCACTATCACCAAAACACTTGATCATAGGGGTCATTGTCTGTTGGGGTTTTCTCTGTATTATTGTAGGGTCTTTACCTTAAAAAAAGTCGTTGTGATTTGGAACTGTATAAATAAAATTAAAGTTATCCAGCAGTATGCACAAGGCTCTTTAATCAAAATTATAGTTTTAATACTAAAATATAATTATTATATTTTAACATTTGAACTTAGTGTTTTGGAAAAAATAGAAACAAACAAAAAAGCACATCTTTGTTTTTCTTGAACGGTTTTAGTGGTCGAATATTATCCTTGATTCATTTCTGGGAAAGTCCAGTGTGCCGGCTCAAATTCAGATATAAAAACATGAATATAGTTTGTTATTTGTCTAATAAATAACAAAGTAATTTTTTAGTTTTAAACGTGTTTTTGACAGATTTCTAAAATATTTGTTTTTTCTCATTTTCCATCATATAAAGCATGTTCTGCTGAAGCTACACAACGGTTTGATTCCACGGTGATGCATTAAACTCGTCTTTCACATAAAACCACACTTAGCTTATAGCTAGTAGTCGCTAGCAAGTCTTGTTTTATGCTCCAGGAATTTAATGTTTTCTATTTTTTGACAGTGGCATCATAGTGGCTCTGCTTTGATTAAAGGTTTCACCCACACCAGAGTCAAATCTGTGAACCCATTAAACACACAACTCTTGTCACTCAAGATCTTTAAGGATGAAATACTGCATAATTTAATGTGGACATGCATATCTTCTGACTCTTGGAGTTTTAGAAGCCTTGACTTGTAGCTGCACGAGTAATTTGAATCTCACTTTTTCACTGAACAGGCATGGTTCTTGGCAGTTTTTAAATATGGCCAGCTTATTAGTGCTAGAAACCACAGCGGCAAGGAGTAAAACACATGGCCTTTAACTTCTACCTCCTGACATGGTGTCAGAACATTGCTTGACCCTCTGTTCACACTAACAGTGCCTCAGCCACCAGGTCTGCCAAGCTACAGCTGTGCGCCATGCAGAACAAGCTGTGTTTCCACGTTGGAACTGTCCTGCCTTGTTAAAATCGGGGCAGGGGATTGGTGCAACAGCTGGGAAAATGCCAGGTATTACCACATGGCTGAGCAACTGACAGACCACAATGCTGCTGACTGCCTGCTGCTTTAAAAAGCAACAAGAAAAAAAACTCAGAGAGTACACATCTGGCCAATCAGAGCTGCATACAGGGGGGCTGCGCAGTCACAAGGTATCATTTAGAAGAGGAGAAAGGGACATTGAAGTAGTCTAGGTAACTCTGCTTTTGTGTTTCAGGCTGCCTTTGTTTCCAGATAAAATACAACAAAGGCAGAACTCCCTGAGCTGACTCACCATTTCCAGGCTCGCACTCCTCCAAATCTTCGTCATCGCTAGGACATTCAGCCGATGCTACCAGGAGGTCGTCTGAATTCTGGAAGAACAGAGAGGGAGGAGAGGAGATACAGTCAGGACAAATTTTATTTGTGTAGAGGATACACCGAATATCTAAGCGGATTAAGAGTCTCTGGAAGTCACAGTGAAGGTCTTCGGCTCCACCGATGCCTAGTCTCACAGAAGCGTGTGCAGCTGCAGTACGAGAAGCAAACTTCCGGGGAAAACTCTTATCTGTAACTCAGTTACAACATGAAGATTTATTGTTGAGCAGTCTGATAGTTGTGGCACAAGTGCTGAAAATATGGAGGTGGCAGTGCTTTATGAGCAGCACCCGTGTGTACTTATGTAACAAAAGATGGAGAGCTCGAGGGAAACCAAAGTGAAACAATCTCTTTCTGACCCAACGCCGCCGATCAAAGAGGTGCAGCTTGTCGAAACAGCGCGTCAGCTCCACTGAGTGGGCAAAAGTGTCAGACATTGAAGGCTCTTTTGCACAATTGTTTTTACTTTTCAGCACATGCAGTAGATTATCTCCATTATGGTCTCAAGTATTATTTTTGACCTTGAGCTTGTAGACATTTGAAGTAGGTGATAAAGAAAACAGTAGACATGGAGCCTGTTGTGCCGGGTTTACAAGTACAGCGGGGGTCTTGAAATGAAAGCAGATTAAATCTGACAAGGTGGTTCCAATTTAGTAGCCCAGGTTTGTCCTCACTGCTGCATGACTCACACAGCTGCGTGTCTAGACACCCAAACATCCTGCCCTCGCCTCCTCTCAGCCTCTGGTTGTTATTCAAGAAGGGGTCATCTGATAGAAAATGGAGGGCTTTTATCAGCATAACTGATTCACTGCCTCGCAGAGTTTTCGCTCTGTTATTAATCCATGGCACGGGCATAATCATTTATTAATTACGCTGTGTCAGTTTGAGTGTGTGTTCACATCACCTAGCTCTGTCAAATGGTCCTAATGATCCCGTTTCAGTTTCCCAGCAACATCTCCATCACGCATGCACTTACATTCGTATTCCATCCATGCAGCTGCTTCGATATAAACAGCGCATAATGAATCCTTTAAAATGTGCACTCCTTTAAATTAAACAACCAGGACATCAATAAATGCACACGTCGGGCTGTGTTTGTGGCCATAAAAGTTAAAAGAAAAGAAAAAAAGTTTTTATAACACAATGTCTTACTGATTGAATTTCAAAAGGTTTTTTTCAGCCTCCTGGAGTTATGATGGCTGTAATTTCGTGCAACATCTGTGACACACTTTTAAACCCCAATTCACTACCTGACCCCCCTGGAACATCCAAAGCAGCCCCACAGTAGCACCGCTGACTATCTCCAAGCAGGATCCACAAGGACTTTGAACCATCTTCTATCCATCCAGACAAATCAGAGAGAGATGGGAGTGGAACACCTGGGAGTGCTCTCAGCTTAAGACAGCAGCAAGGGCGAGGCTTGTGATCTTAGTTTTATAACATCCTGACACCAAATTTGGGTCAGATCGAGACAAGTGATGACTTCCAACTGTTTCATGGAAACCCACAGTATCAAGAGGTAAAAAAGCAGAATAAATCAGACCCCCGCATGCACATCAAAAGGTAGATCTTTTATTCTAAGCATCAAAGCACATTATTCCACTATGATCAAAGCTACAGCGCGGCGGGTAGCTCAGAGCTTTTGGAGAAATTGAAATTTAAGTTTCTGCTCATATATAGTTAGATTCTTCCACTCCTGCATTAATATACCATTGCCATGTTTGGTTTTTTATCCATCTGAAGAAAAGGAAAAACAACGAGGCAACAATTCCTAATCTGACCACATGACTGCGACGGATCTAGAGCAAGGATGTTAAAGTCACTTGACATCATGAGCCACATACAGCTCACTTCGATCTTAAGCGGCTGGACTGGCGAAACTTCCATTTATGCTGACGTACAGAAGTTTAAGTGCACATTTATTCACTGAGATATTTCAATATAAGAAAAGAAATGCAATGGAAGAAATCTATCAGCACAACTCTTTGGGCTTGAATTATGAAAAAATAAATGTGTAAAGTTACAGAAAGTTCTGCGAACTCTGACTGTACTGTAATTATAAAAATGAAAGCTTTTGTTAACTGACAGAAAATGTTTACTGTAGATACAAACATTTGGGCTTTAAATGATGATGCACAGTCCATAAAACTGTTGTATACTTACACTTCTTCTGTTTCAAATAGGTGAACCAGACATGGCCACTGAACAGGCAGGGAGTATCTGGAATCATGTAGTTCCATGAGGACCTTCTCTTTTTGCATTCTTTTCTTTTTAGGTGGAAAAAAGTTTTTATTTTGACAAAAACAAGCAAATCGCTAAAGTAAACCAAGTTACCATCACTTCCTGGATGATCTACAGCACCATATAATTCAAAATGATTAGTCAATAAAACCCAGAAACGAAAACCTAAAGATCTGTGAATTCATCTAAACTTCTTCCAGAAAAGTTGGTTTTCTTAATTATCTGATTTTTCGTTTTCAACTACTATTAATGCTGCACATAACAGACTCTTAAGTGGCATTATTCAATGTTTCCTGCTGTATGGACCTTGTCATTTACTTTCTGTTTCACCAAAGAATCAGCTACTTTTCTAATACAGCTGTCTATGCTTTGGACTGCAGGTTTAACTGGCTGCAAAATAAGTCTTGAGTTTATGATCTAAAGTGTCGAGTCTCATCGAACACAATGTGATGTTTATTTTGTAAATTATTTTCTGAATCAGTGTCAGGAAGGATGGTAAAGCAGGGTTGGGTGGGCATATATTGGGACTGACAAGTTGGTACCATAAAAGCACACGGGCTCTAAGTCAGATCCTCCCCCTTCAAATTAGACCTTCAAAAATAGAGCTTCACAAACCAATGGATAATGTCACATTGGCTACGCCTGTCTTCATATACCCTGTAAGATTGTGACTCACGTATCCCAAATTTTCGCCAGGCACAGTGATAGTCTGTGATTCTGATTGAGTTTGAGTCGTGTATGGGTTTTTGCTCCGTCTTGTCTGTTCAGCTTCGATACACACCGCTGCTCGCACTAAATACACTGTTTTCTTCCATTTCCCCCCCAACTGCTGTTCCTGCCACAAATATGAAAACAAACAACACTTCCAGTTCACCACAGGCACGTTCCCAGGACAGAGCCTGGTGTTTAAAAGAGCAAATATAAATGATTTCATACAGTCTGGTGCCTCTCAGCTGTTGTAAAAATCAATGTAATCCTCCACCCTTCAAGAGGTTTTGCCTAATTTTGCTAGGCTACAGCTGTGTTCACAGTTATTCTTTTGTTGCTTTATTCTGTCTTTCCTTTGGGTTGGGGGACAGAGGAGGTACCACACCTGGGACCATCTGTATGATCAGCGCTAATGTTTTTAGGCTTTTCTACACACAGAAAAATGCCTGTTTGATCATTAAAGTACATGCATAGTGACTCATAGGTAATATCTTTTGATTCGCCAGCATATATCCTTAATGCTATTTTTGTCTATTGTGGCAATACACTTGGTTGAGCTAGGTGCATAATAATCATAAAGATGGAGCCATTAAAATGTGTGTACACTATCTAAAAAATAGAGTCTTAGCAATAAAAAGCACTCTAAAGGTGGAACCGTGCTTTTTTATGACCCAACATAAACATAAGTCAGCAAATGGAATACACATTAAGGCTTGTAACAACCAAAAGGCAGACAACACTCAAGAGTCCTCTGCTATCCTAAAATGCTTCCGGATAATTTATCAAGCGGGGCAGTCTGGGGCTGCCAATTTCACATCACAGACAGATGCTTTTAAAGCTCGCTATACGCTCAACGTGGAGAGCAGGTTTCGCCAAGAAGTCTGGAGGCCAGAGACATTGAACCGAGTGCATCCTACATGTGGCATCTTAAATCCATGTTCCACTGATCTCATGTTTAAAGAGAAGAGAGAGAAACACTAAATCACAGACCAACTGATTGTGCCAACTGGGCACAATCAAGATGCTGTTGACTGCGAAAGAGCTCTGACAGGTTTTAGGTCCAAAACTTTTTGTTTGTACTTCCGTGGCACCGATAACCATGCCTGAGACAAGCGCACCTTCATATTTTGTCAACTGCCATCAAAGTATTAGTTTGATGAGCCTGTGGAGGCCTCATTAAGGCTGACTTTTATCAATGTACAAGAAAGAAAGAAAAACAGTTGCTGCAAAACTAAAAGTTTTCTTTAATCTGGGTGCTCGCAGTATAACTATTGTGCAGTGGTGCCAACAGCTTCACCTTATCTTTAGTCTAATTGGAACTGCCACATTTACCCAAAATGAGGCACAATAGGAAGGTTTGAGACGATGATAAAAGGACAAAGACGAAGATCTAAACACATTCTGGATCTGCTGATCATGGTTTTCAGGGAAGAGTGTGAGTGGCTCGCTGACTGATCTCAGATATGCCTCTGTGGACATGAAGAGTGCTAATGAACACAACTGAATAAGAGGAAAGCACTAGTAATTGGCACCGTGCTTTTGTGTTTTCCGCGACACCATAAGAGTATGCCATAGAGCTGAAATTGAAAGTATGGAATTGACAGGTTTTAAAGCTTTCAACTAATTAAGGTACAAAATCTTTACAGCGCCAAATATAGCTGACGTACAGTACATCCACGAGCATGGGCGACAAGCTTTCAGCGCTTCCTCTCATGGCCTGGATCACACTTGTCTTTTTGCACAGCACACAGTTTATAGCTAATGATGCTGGATGTGAGCTGGAGCGTATTCCCCTCCTGGATCTTGTTATTAGGTCTTTTTATGATGGCCTGCCTCTTCCATCTTCTTGCATGTGGGCAAGGAAAAGGTCCCCTACCGTTTGCTAATTGTCACTTTCCGTGCTGGTAATATGTGCCTTTAGCCCATGTGGATAATCATCAGAGCATAAATCACAGCCTCTCACATGCACACAATGTAGACTCGTAAATGGAAATTTATTGTGTCCTAAGTTGTTGTGCTCTTTGTGTAGCAAGATTTCCTTCTCGAGATGGTCCTGCCTTCGACCAGCCTCTGGATGAGCAGTGATTTCTAGGATCCTGGTCAGCCACATCTTCTTAAAGAAAATCAAAACCGCAGTGTTGATTGGTCTAATGGATGGATCAAACAGCTGAGGGCTGTTTGACCATCTGAATACAGCTGATAGCTAACAAGGGGAAACTCGCACACAGCACAGAGCTGAGAATGTGACTGTTTGACCTTGTAGCTGACATCTGATTTCTTTTGAAATCTCTTCATGTAAGAAGAACCATCTGGTTACTTGGCCATGCTGTTTAATCTTTCAAATATTGTTTTCAGCAGTTTGAGGATTTTGGGGGAACTTTAAAAAAGCCAATTAAAACTAACTGGCAATGGTCCATCACAATGCACAGCACCAGAGCATCTTCTTGCCTCGGTGACTCAAACAGCAGCCTTTTAATTTTTCTCTATGAATCATATAAACAAGCTGGCATCACTAGCTCACTTTGCTCACCTGTGTCACACTGTCCCTCATCGTTGGCGAGCGCTGTTTGCGGGTGGTGGTTGTGGCCATGGTGGTGGTTGTCTCCATGATTGTGGTGGACATATCAGCCAGCGGGGTGGTGGAGGTGGTGTCGGTAGTCAGCACCGAGGGCACGTCACCCACCAGCCTCAGGTTGCCCTGGGTCTGGACGTTGGGGTCGCCCTCGGCTGCTAGTTTGAGGACCTGCAGGCCGTTGTAGTACAGGCCTGAGATCTGGCCCTGGAAGTGGCGCCCTTTCTCTCCACCACCGATTTTGATGAACGCTTGGCTGTTGAAGATGGTCAGCTGGCGACCTAATATGCGACAGATGACAAGACGGAGGGATGAAGGAGGAGAGAGAAGTGGAAAGAAGAGAGGTCATGAAAGAGGGGAAGGAAAGAAAGGGGCAAAGAATACAAATCAGGTTATGATCTTTAGGTGAGCTTCAACATGAAACACGGTGAATCGGAGGAGATAGGGGGAGTGTTTCAATCACAAGGGATTTCCTGGGTAACACTTTAGGGAGATTGGACCCTGGCTTGCTGCAGTTGCAGTCATTATGGAGCTAGTCACGTGGCACATTCCCAGAAAAGCACCCTGAATCTGGCAGTCAAATAGATTGCAGGAGCAGTCGCGGATTGACCCTGAGACTGAAGGTTCACAGCAAAATGCATCTCATTTGCCCTGAGATGGAATATATTAGAACAATGCTGGGTCTATGTCATTGACCTCCAATGCACATGAGCTGCACAATGATAAAGTATCTCTGCCAGAGGAGAAACCATCACCCTGCTTTGCCATCTAAAGGAGGAAAATGAGATTCTCATTGGAAGAAAATGTTTAATTCAGCAGGGGCTGTTCCTCTCTGTGGTCATTACCATTCATCTGGATGGATAGATGGATGGAGAGAGGACAAAGTCAACCGTTTAACCAGGGTCCAATACTAATGTGTCACCAGGTCTTGTGGTGTAGGGGCAGAGTGGGGGCAGTCTGACAGGTATAGTTTTTCTCCCTGTATTTTCTCCAACTGACATCCGTTTAGATTTTATTTTATTCACCTCCTCCCCTCCTCCCCCTCCGACAGGCATGCATCCCTACTGTGCCTGCTTATCCCCAACACTCAGACTGACACAATCTTTGACCCCTAGTGAGACTCACATGGACATCGGGGAATATTCAGGTTAGAGGAAAACTGTTGGAAGGATGTGGGTTAAAAACAGTCCTTATGAGGTAATTACTCAGAGGAGAAGGATGGGAGAAGCTAAAGAGGTTTTTTATGGATTAATCAATCCCTGCAAGGAAAGAGAGAGTGTGTTTGTTCGTGAAAGGGATACTGCGCTAATGTGTGCATTTGGGAGTGAAATATTGACTCAGTAGACATGGTGGGCTACGAATCTTGGGCCTGAAGGGAGTGTGTTTATGAATGTGGTTGCGTGTGTACGTGTGCATGTACGCATATTTATTACGTCTTGTGCAGGTATGGGAGATTACTCCTCAGCGCTTCTGCTGGCACTCCTGCTCAAGTAATCTGCTCACAGTGACTTCCCTGCATGTGATTCAATTAAATAACAAATTCATACTCTGAATAACTTTCTGAATGCTTGTTTCATGGTTTCAATCAGACTGTAAGCTGGTGACAACTTTCTTCTCATCAGACGCTGGGGACAGGCCCAGGTCCCATTTGCTTTCAATTAGGAGAGCTGAGAGGGTTCTTCATCACTATAAATATAATTTACTCTTCATCTATATGGGTGTGCTTATTTTGACCTGTTTATAAGATTCAGGTGTGCGGGAATATCAGAGGAATTATGTCAACGAATGCTTGTGTTGGTACGTAAATGTAAAACTGCATGTTTAATCTACGTGGGTACGTAGACTCTACAGAAGTGCTGAAGACATAAATCTGTTTCCTCGATGAGGGCCATTACACATGTCAGCTTATTATCAGATCATTAGACCCACCAAGGTCCCACAGCGGACTAGGCTCCTGTCCCCTAACTCTATAATAATGAGACTTAATGTCTGGCATATGCGCTGTTGACATAATATCTGACTCTTATTCTATTATATCATTACTTAGCATGTTTAGTCTGGGAGTGATGCTGCAATAAATAGAACAGGAAAGGATGAACAGACTGTTAAACTACGAACATCAGCCGGGAAAATACAGGAGAAAATACATGCACGTGTATACACAAAGATTCACTTTAAACATCAGGACTGAACACGCGCGCACGCACACACACACTCGCTTGCACTAAAATTTTAGCCCACTTAATGAACCCCACCCCGCACACGTTCACAAATCAGCCCAGAAGGTCTCCATTGTAAACATCTTCACTTGGACTGAAAGGGTCATAGAGTGTGGACAAGTTGAAGACATGGTGTTTTTCTATTGTGTGTGATGTGAAACTCCAAGTCACAACATGGTCTGTTCAGATAGGACAATTTACTCCACAGGAGTTAAGTGTAATGGTGGCAGAGTTACACTCTGAGCCAGTGACACAGTCATAAGTAAGCTATATTGACAAGCGGCTTATGATTATGATGTAGAGTAAGGAGGATTAGTAATACCTCCTAGAGTCACTGCACATGCATTCATGTATCATACATATTTCTTAAAATGTCCAAGCATCCGTTGGGTGACCTATTTAATGCCTCTCTTTGTAAAAGAAAAAAAAGCCTCGAGCACATGAGAGTACTGTGGCCATTTATGTGCTCATCCCATATGAGACAAAGAAAGCCAAGAAGAAAGGTGCCCTCTAGACTAGATGAAGGGAAATCAGTGTTTGTTTTTGTAGCTGTCTGCTCAGGATGAGACTCTAACAAGGCCTGATGAAGTTATTGTTTCAGGGTCTGCCGGGTCAAATCAAAAGTGACATGTGGTTTTAGAACCAATTGTGGCAGCAGGCGTAAGTGGGGCGGGATGGAGGCGAGGAAAGATAGAAAGAGAAGCCTCTGCAATGACATGCAATCACGGTGCTTAATATGACAGAGCTGGCTGTGGCGCTGCTGCAGAGAAGAGGGTGTGTGTGCATGTATATAATAACTTATGAAATGTGTCAGTGAAATGACCTTTATGTGTGTGATAGTTGGCCTTTTCAAGTAGTGTCTATTTCCTCAACATTTATTTACATACACCTCTCCCTCTGTGTGTGTGCTTGTGTGTATTAGGCAGCAGCACAGCACACATGGGTTACACATTGATGAGGCTCTGTTTCACCAATTTCAATGTGTATGGATGTGTTTTGCCTCTCTCCACAGGAATTTTAAGGTGATGGGCATTTAATAGGCAGAGGCTTGACGATGGAAGCAGCTGGATAGGGGTGGCTGTAGGGTGGGGTGGTGGCGTTAGAGGGGCTAAATGGATTGGGGTGTGTATGTGCGTGTTTGTGTGTTGGGACGAGGGGCTGACAGCCAGCATTTCATTATAATGGGCATCCACAGCCATACACAAAGCCTTAATTAACTGCAATGCAGAGACCAGAATGGTCAGACTTCTGTAATCAGCTACTGCAGAGACTGAGCGGAGTTCATACATCTATCCCTCTGTTTATATACCCATATGTCTGAAAATAATTAAAGATTTTAAAGTGTGAGAATTACGAGCAAAAATAATAAACGGCTATGCATATTCAAACATGAGTGAGTGCACTGTATATACATTTAGCGACAAAGATGTCTCTAAATGTAATGGATGCTAATGGATGCTAACATGTTGATGTTAAGTAGGAAAAATGCTTTGCCTGACAGACTCACAGTTACAATCCCAATATATTCCCATTCTAAAATGCTAAACTTCACAGCATTAAAAAGCTACAGCTTAACAGGTGTAGGCTATTTAACTGTACCTCTCAACAATGTTTGTAGTGTTGGTGCTTTTTAAAGCATTTTTATTGAAATTAAAGTCCAAGAGGTTTGTCCTTCAGTTTTGTTAGTGAATCGCTAGTATTAACATGTTAGCTAACACTAATAAACTACATGTGCCATTTCAGTTCTCCAAAATCTGAATGTTAAAATCCAGTCCAAATTGGATGTACAGTCTCTGGTTTGCTAGCATGCTAGCTATTGGTAGATAACAGGAAACAAGGTATAGCTGAAGGTGAAAGACTGTCTCAAACCATTATGTATTATTTCATGCCTGATTATACTGCTAAACTTCACAGCCTGGAATAAGGATCAAAATTCTTAGAATTCTTAGAATTTCAAAGGAACACATCTAAGGCAACAGGGTATTCATCTGATAATTGTGATCTCAGGCAAAAATGATGGACCAACAAACACTGTCATCTAATGAGCCACCCTACCAGGATGGCTAAAAGCACACATTACTATTAAAGCTACAGTCGTTCAGTACCAATTGAACATGGAAATTGATTTTAATGATCAGTTTTCGCACCACCAGAGCAGAAAAATCTGCACAACCATCCATCTTCTTCAGCTATGTTCAACCTGATATCTACAAATAGCTGCCAAGGTAGTCTTAGCTACGTAGCTTTATGTGCAGCTATAAAAAAAAAAGCTTTATTTCTTGTAAATGCAGATGGTGCCTTGTTAAGAAATGCAAACTGAGAGAGCAGACCAGTTTGGGCCTGTTTATAGCGTATTCTCTCAGTGTCACTCTGAGAGACAAAACAACATAATTTTATGGAACGATGAGATGTAATTCTTTCCTTCACCACATACCTATATTTAGCATAAATAATGGCCCTTAGATTTAAATCCATAGGCTATGTATTTAATGAACAAATAGGGGAATACAGACTAATAGACATGAAAAGCTGTTGGTGATGAAGTGATATGGATAGAAATATGCTGGAAAGCAACATGATCTAGGAGCCTTATGATAGCAGTTAAATACATACAATATATATGTGTGGACTCCCTGCTATAGTACACTTTACCCCGGCCTGCAATATTATCAAAGGGCTTTTCCTCAGCAGTGTCTTCAAACAAAGCATATATATTTTAATAAAACAAAAAAAAAATGCTTGAAGTAAATTAGCATTATAAAAATCCATACATGTATAATTTACTTTCTTTTAATGCTGGCCACAGTGAAACTCCTGAGTAATCTACCCAAGCCTGGAGAAAAAGAGATGATAAAGAAAGGTTGGACAGAGTCTTGGAGAATAGGGACATAAGAGATGACAGAAGCGAGGGAGGATGACAGACGAGGAGGACAGAGAAAGAGCAAGTGTGCATGAGGACCGAATGTCAAAGAGACAGAGCGAGGGCATGAAGGGTGGATAGAGAGAGTGCATGACAGGCTCGATAAAAAGAACAAGAGGAATGATGCAGTTAAAGAGTGGCTGCAGAGACAGACATACAGTAACACACAAGAGTAAGACGGTAAGAAGCAAGCAGAAGGGAGAGTAAGTCATGTAGTGAGATGAAAGGCAAAAGGAAAGGGGGAAAAAAAGAAGAAGAAGAAAGTGCAGTGAAGTGCTTACTATGGATATTAAATGATCACGGGAAGCACTAGTGAGTCACCTCCAGCTTTGCACCCTGATTTTCAAGTATAGCCACGTAATCACATGGTTAACTTAGTTATAACAGGGTTTTATATCTACCTTCCTTGACTAATGCCAAAGCTTCCTGCTGTGTGTATCCCCACAAACCTGCTGTTTGACCGCAGAAGGTGCTCATAAAGAGGACGTAGGGATACATTAACACAGAGGTGGTGAGAATACTAAAATAAAATACCCAGCTGTCAAAAACAACATTGTAAAAACGGACCTAAGAATTGTAAAATTTTGTGATTAGTGATAGATGGTGTTAAATTTGTCTTTCATTAGTTATAATATGGTAAAAGTGATTGAACTGACACTTTTATATTCCTAATACATGGCTAAATACAAAGTCGGTGGTGAAAAGAAATTCCCAGAAAAAAAGACAACTGGCCCAAAAATGGTCCATTTCACACAGTGATTCTATGTGCACACTGACTCTAAGACTGGGTGGAAATTGCAGTGGACCTCAGCGTCTTCAGTAAGAACTAAAAATAACACACTGAAATGATAACCAAACATCTATTCAAGAAGATTTTTGCAATAGCTACAAACACCGTTAATATCTTGCATGAAAAGTATAAATGTATCCTCTTTGTGTGCCTGAAGACATAATAAAGTACCTGATTGCACATTTTAAATCTTTTTATCTGGGCACTAGTTTCACTGCAGTCTGAGTTCTCTTTGATAAAGATTACCTCTTTGACCAAAAGTAAAATGCTCTGAAGCTGTAAAAGCACATTTCTACCTTCAGTCTTCCTCAACTAGAGAGAAATGGCTTGTCATAGATGAGCTGTGGTCAGTAATTACTATCTATGTTGAGCCAACCTGGGGAGTGGGCTGGTTTTAGGCCACGCTTGGATTGCTATTGCACAGATTGCTTGTCGGAGGCAGAAAAATAATGGTTGTATGTCTGTTGCAACCCTCAAAATGTATGTGGAGATGAGAGGGGGGGGGACGGCAGCCTGGCGCTGTGTTCTAGCCAGGTTTAGCCCTTCCTCTGCCTGTGGACCTGAAGCAGGAGGGAGGCACCCGGAGAGTGAAAGGAGTGGATGGTGGTAAAGGATGATCTAAGTGTATATGAGGGGATATGAAAAGCACTGCAGCTGGAGAGAGCAGTATCTCTCTCCCACCACCGTCATCATTACGCCTCTCTCATCCTCCTTCTACTCCTGTTATCTCACAGAGAGGAGGCATGCCATATGGTTGCAAGAAGCTTCTATTCCGAATGTTTTCTCTTGCAGGGTGGGAGGGATGGCCCAGAATTCACCTCTGTCAATGCGCTCCTTTTTGACGTGCAGGGTGCAAACTTGGACTGTTAGCGTGCAGAGTCTGTATTTGTTTCTGCGCACAAATCCTTCATGCCCCTGCAGAATTTAGAGTATCCGTATCAACAAACATGAACTCCCCCATTTCCATTTTCTTCTCCAAAGAAAAAAGGATAGGAAAGGATAAAGTCGAAGAAGGCAGGAGCACAATGGGGGCGGGGTGGGATGCTGACAAAGTCGATTATGAAGCGTTCCCAAGTTATCTTCTTGGTGCACAGCTCTCCTTGGTAATTAAGAACGTTTTGCTTTTTTACTCCCCAGAAGTTGGGTTGGTTCGGGTAGAACACTATGAATTAATTGTGTTTGACAATGGCGATGAGGGGCCAAATGCAGCATGAAGATAGACAGAAAGTCTTGGGAGGCAGAGTGGAGCCCTGAGGTTCTTGAAGGAAGCTCTGGGCAGTGAGACTGTGACGGTGCAGTGAAGTACTCTGGAGACAGTAGATTGGATGTAATCAGATGTGGCCCTATATCTGATCCTACACCTGTATGTGGATCTTAAACAAGTGATACTGTCGAGGGAGCGACAAAGAGAGATAGCACAGTGGTTAGCTGGGTACAGTTTTCTTTCTTCCTGTTCTCTCCAGCTGTGACTGTGCTGTTTTTAGGCCATTTCATGGTAGGGGACCATGAAATAACAGTAAAGAGTCCCTTATTTCAGACTAAAGAGACGTGTTCTCGCTGCCACTTCTCTTCTCATGAGCAAGCACGTTGAAATTCATTCCGTCTCCCCCTACTTCTCTCAGATATGGCTGTAATAGTGCAGCGAGATCAAATGAGAAAACAAGATAGTAACTCTGCGGGATGCAAAGCTTATGATGGAGTTACTGAAAGACAGCCTCATATGGATTTACTCTCAATTGACTGCTACCAGATGTGAGAAAATCTCTGAAATGAAGCTGGGATCATGAATAGCAGCCCTGGCCTGGAGATTTGATTTGGGCTTTGGCACCACACCAAGTGGAAGGCACTTGATTGCTTTCACTTTGGGAATTGGGGCGCTCGCACCAAACCATTACACACTGAACGTTAAACCTAGTTCTAGCGTTTTAGCCTGCAGAGACCTGGTATCCTAGTATTCCTCCCTTCTTCTACTCCCTGCACTTGTGTAGCTCAACTCCAGGCTTGATTGTCAGGCTGCCGGGGAGCTCTAGAGGGATAGAGTCGTTGCCAGAAGAAGATGTTCCAATTCCTCTGGGAGCTTTTTTCGCTTCGCTTCCTTCCTTTTTGCATCTGTTAAAGTGAACACCTACGGGAAATTGATTCTTGCCGGTTATTTGTACTGTTTATTTTCTAGTGGAGCTCCCTGATGAGATGTGGAAGCCGCGACACATATTTATTGTTTCTAGCAAAAAAAAAACGGGGAATGCTTGCCAAGTATTTTTCTTTTTTTGGGTAAGGTTGGCATTGGTGGTCAGAGGAAAAAGGAGGAGGATAAGAAGGGAGAGTGAGGGTTAGGAAAGGCAGACAGAGAGGAGAAAACTTGGGATGACAGACCCATCACAAGAAGAATAAGGGGACACATGTGAGGAAGTTTTGTCCCGGCTAGAGCTGTTGCAAACTTTTGGGACTTGGGATTTTTCCCCTCCACTGGGTCTCTGTAATGGCTGCCGTTTTGGATTTAGTCAGCAGGCACCGAGTTGGCCAGAGATGCTAACTCTGATCTGCCTCACACACAGTTGGGGGAGATGGGATAAAGGCTTCAGAATGAGATGTAGTGAGACAGTGCAGCGCCACAGCCCAGCTCTCCTTTAGGACACTTCTGGCTCCAGTGACTTCCATTATATCCTGGTGTGACTAAAATACTGATTTGTGATAGCGAATGCGGGCGATTAGCTCTCTTATTTTTACTTCTGTCCACATATTAAGGTAATAACGCGTTGAGATTTGTACTATTTGTACTATCTGAAAGATATGGAGGTTTTCCATGCTTGGTGAGTTTTACAGAATTGATGAAACACTAAAGGCACTTGAAGAGGAGACCCACGGGGCTGATTGTTTTCCTCACTCTGGTCAAGAACCCTGAAACATGTAAAGACCCTCTGAGGCGCTGATGTAAGAAAAATCACCAGACACCAGAGACCATAAACCCCATATTGGCAACACAGCCTGGACCATTACAGGCCATCCATTTCAGAATGAATGATCCCGGCTGTTTGCCACACACACGCACACACACATGAACCAGTGTGTAAGTCTTGTTCAAGTATACCACTCACCCTGCATAGCAAATACACACAGAAGGATACATTAAAATACATCAATCTCTTTAGGAGTGAAAACAATAAATGTTAAAGGGACCTTCATTTATTTTTGCTTAGACACATTTTGTTGAAATGACCCAGAGCAGCTGTGTCACTGCTGAATTTGGCCTTCAGTCATTTGCTGTGTTTTAACCCTCTGAGTTTTGCTTTACATCAAGATGGGGACAACGGGAAGATGTTGCCACTTGGAGATTTGTGTCTTTTAGCAGGAGTTAGAACATTGTTAGCTTCGTATTTAGTTCTTGTCCCGAACGACTGCCGTAACCTGTCCAAGTTCTTCCAGATACCAGCATCCAGGGCAAATTATGTTCAAAGATTAAGCATCGTTTATAACATGGTTATAACTGAGGGCTCTCTGAATTTTGTCACCAGCGGGGCAAAGCTGGGAAATCAGTCAGATCGTTTCAATTTAAGAACGCGGACGACGTAGCAGCGAGAGAAGCCCCCAGCGGTTAGTGTGGGTGGAGTTTGATTTGCTGTTAGGTGGTTAGATTCTGCTTAGAGGTTTCTTAGCTTAAATCTCTCTCCATGTCCTTATCAAAGCAACAAACAGCTTTAACCCTTTGAGCTTAGCAATGTCCTCTAATCCCCATTCATTATCTAATCTAGTTACAAACAGCATCTTCCAGAGCCACTTTTCCTCTTCAGTCCGTGACGTGTGTAAGACGTTCCTTTAATGAATCCCATAATATTAACAAATAAAAGACCTTGCAGATTTTTCCCCCCCAAAATGCACCCAAAAATGATCAAAGCCTGCACTTGAGATTTAATGGGTGTTTATTTGTTTATTTCTCCTGCCTACTTTCTGCAAAAGCTCTCATCAAAATGATTGGATACAGGCTCATATCAAACTATAGAAGAAAGAGAATAATAGATTCAGTTTAATGCTCAGTCTCTTTAGAGTTTCATAGCATGCACAAATCATTTCATAAGTGGGTAAGTCATTTTTTATTGATCCACTTTTTCATTCAACTTTCATCTCCCAAGCCTTTTTAATTCTGATTTGTGTCCTAACTAACCTCAGCAAAAGTGCATTCCCCAGCATGTCAGAGGAGAGCACAGAAGTCAGTTTTCCTCGAACTAGAAATGAATGCAAGGATTGTTTTGTTTCCATGAAATAAATATGCAAGCACTTCATTTATCTTGTTTGTCTGTCACATGAATACTTCATTTAGCTCTCGCAGACAAATTTTATCTTCTGAATTCATGCGTGCATGTTTTATCGTTCACAATTCCATTTCAGGAACCCCCCTAAAGGTATCTGGCCTCAAAAGCTTAATTCATGATAATTGCAATACATCTCTTATGCAAATAGTGAAGCTATTGCAGATGTTACTGTAAAGTCTTAGATTCTTATCCTTGCACTGTTTTTTTTATAGTTTGCTAGAGTTCTGTGTGCGCTAGTTACCAATAAAAAAATTTGTCTTTGAAGTAGAAACTCGACTTCTTCTTCTTTCTTTCTTTTTAAAAAAATAAGAATCAACCACCTTCAGCAGCACAAACACGCGGCACAAGACAGAGAGGTTGGGACATTCAGCACTCAAAGGGTTAAAGAATTGTCACTTTCATGGCATCACATTACAAACTTGTGGCTCAAGTTCTGTGTAACGTTGGGCGAGAAATGGAGCCCACACGCTGAACAAACACAACAGTCCCTTTAACTTTTAGTGACTTTCATGGGGATTCTTTTCCTTGAGGATCCACTGATAGTCATTCTTTTCTTTTTGCTCTGTTTTCATGAGTGATTAGTCAGTACAAGTTCACATTCAGCCAACAAAAGACACATGAAAGAAGCAAACGGATTCACTAGGTTGTTTACATGTGGTCAGGTTATTACGGGGTTATGTTGGGTTATTCGGGAGTTATTTCTCTGAAGAGATGCAGCCCCAGTTTAAGGTGCTTTGGATAAGGTCCTTTTGATATCTCCAAATCAATACTTTAGAGGAACGAAAACTTATAGAAGGTAATTGTTTTTTGGAATGACAATTTTTTGTCACAGTGAGCAGCTTTAACTGACAACTAGATATAAAACTGAGAGGAAAAGAAAATATCTTCTGACAATACCTCATTTGCAGCGTGGCTTCCCATCACTGGAGATAAAAAAAAACTTCAAAAGAATTAGCTAATTATATATCAGTCAGTCATTTGCAGGCTTTTAAAGTCTGCACTGGGTTATAATGGACCCATAGTCGTGTGAAAAAGCCAGATTGTATTCACCCTTGATGCTTGGCACTGCACCTCTTCCAGAGTGGTGGTTAACGGTAGGTTAGGCAGTTAGATCATTAGTGGAGTTAAAGGGATTTTATTACCTTTGTCGAGTAGCCACTCGTCAACTACCCGACCAAGTCGGTATGGGATTCTTTGTCTAGCAATAGCCAGGCGCTCATTATCAAAGTTCCCTTTAAGAAATTTGGAGAAGACAAATTAAGAAAAGGTTACACAAATCTGGAAGTTGAAAGGTTAGAGGTTAGAAGGGCAACATGGCAAATGTTTAGCAAGTTATGTACTTTAAATCAGCTTTAGTTAGGACAGGAAGAACTTGTGGATGTGTTTTCGGGCTGGTTTGTTTGGTTAGACAAGTTAACAGCATTCTAGTTACCTTGAATTTTAAATGATTTTTTTTAAATGCACTAACAAGTTAAACAGATTTATGAATTATTTAGATATAGTATGATTACATTTGTGGAAGTGCTAAATTATAATAGCTGTCACAGAGTCACAGAATCAGCAGTCAGTAAACAACACAGTTATTACAGTATGAAATAAAGCAGAAAAAAGATTTCCCATTGTTATTTCACATGAGCATGACATAATCACAGAGAATTAAAACACATTTCATGGTTGTTCCAAGGAAGACATATTTAAGTTCCTGCCGCACACAAAGCATTGCTGATTAGCAAACCTCCACCTGCCGGCCCAACAGGATGGCATTCTGCCTGTGGAGCATCACTTCACTTTACATCCAGTTACTCCACTCCGACTAAAGAGAAAAAAGATTTAGTGAAACTGTCAGCACTGAGTTTTTCTCAGGTCTTTTTCTTCCTTCTTATGCATTAATGGAGCACTTCTCAGTGGCACTTGGCAATTAGCATCACTTCATCAACGTGT
Organism: Perissodus microlepis; assembly: GCF_051167445.1. NCBI lineage: Eukaryota > Metazoa > Chordata > Actinopteri > Cichliformes > Cichlidae > Perissodus > Perissodus microlepis. Next base: position 44,726,845 of record NC_140463.1, on the reverse strand, counting down.
CAAAGAAGTTTCATTGCTGCTGTGCAAACTTATTATCCCTCACTTCACTTCAATCAACCTCGGGGTCATACGCTGTACCTCTTATAGCACTGTCAACAGAGACAGAGCTGGAATTAGGGAAGACGAGGGCTGATGTGACCAGACTTGGGGTTTTAATAAAGTCTAATGCGGTGGTAAAGTCAGAGGATTAATTAGGAGTTTTATGTACGTCAAACAGCAGCTTTTGCCAAAAACCTGAGAGCTATGCTAGCTAAAATGAGGTCAGGGAATCCCCTGGTGTCCTAGCAGAGGGATAAAGTTCTGCGAGTGGTACCAAAAAATGAGAATCACTAAAGTATATATATATATATATATTGATGTAGTATATACACCAACATATAAAATATATGACATGTTAGAATGTGTCCAAAATGCATTACTTGCTACAGTCTGAGGGGGAAAAAAATAGTGGACATAGATTGAATTGGAGTTCATAGCAGGATACTGACAGGAGATGCTGATGGAATTATCTGCAGAGAGATGAGTCAGGGATTCAGGAAAGGTTTGGGAACAGTGTCTAAACGGTAAACACTCTAAGCTTAGAGTGCTACATCCTGCATCCTCACAAGTATACGCTGATTTTGCCCCAACTCTCCCCCCTTAGCACCACCCTCTGTGGTGCCGCAGTGATCTAAAATAGACCACCTCTCAGTTCTGCAGTACCTACATCTACTCCCCAGGGGTCTCTCTACCCACACCTGCCTCTGTAGAAATGGCTCACATAAGCAAGAGGAGGTGCGTTTCCACGTGCGCATACTGTATATGAAGGGAAACAGTTGTTCGTGTGTGGGGCAGAGGGCCGAAAGATAATGAAATCTGAACAGAGAAAACGCACGGAGAAGGAAGAAGCCTGGGATAAATGATAGCTGGCACATTGATGACGAAAATAGGAATTTTGTCTGGAATTTTGATCTTTGAGTGAGTCTTTTTAGTGACTTGAGACCCTCAAGTCATGAACCTGATCTTTTTAAGCAGGTTAACATTTGGACCATCTGTGTTTTCTTTCTGAAACTGAAATTAGTCTAAATTGAAAGGAAACGCTCATGCAGCAATTACACGCATGTGTTCACATTGCACTTAAGATTATCCAGGCACAGCTCTTACTTCTGGAAAACCAGTACGGCAATTAGAGTGCACATACAACCCTGGTGTTAGAAATGACACGGCCACTCTGTTGCAATCACTGAATTAGAGAAGGAGAGACAGATGCCGCTGGCAGCAGACAGGGACGAGGGGAAGATGGGACAAATGAGAGGGGTGTGGTGGTGATGGTGGGGGTTGCAGAAAAACGGCAAAATCAAAATAATAACAGAGCGAAAGGAAAATTGTGGGAGGCAGAAGTCCTTAGTGAGATGAATCAATTGTGTGCATGCGTGTTCTCCTCCTACTGCCACATCTGCCATCTCATCCACAAATCCTGACTAAATCTCCTCCCTCCTCTAACTTTCACTTCTGAATCAGCCACTTCCAGCAACACAATCCAATACAAGATCCCTTTTACCAGCCAAATAATTTGTGGATAATGATCATCCACCGGTACTTCTCCCTCTAGTGGCAAGCTTCTTCAAAAATGGGTTCACCCTCCTCATCCTCTGTGTCCTCTCCATGAAAATGTTCCTTTCCTTTCTTGTTTCCATCATTCTTTCTCTAATCCCTTTCCTTTGTCTTACTCACTTATCCATTTCCTCGTGCTTGCTCCTTTCCATCTAACTGCTCTTCTTCTCTGCTTGTCCTTCCCTTATTCTCAAACAATCCTTCAGCCACACTTGGCGCTGTCCTTTTTCTCACCTCCCCTTGCCAAAACTAATTTTGATGTCTTTTTTTTGCTAATAACTTCCATGCCCTGTTCTTCCCTTGCACCTATATCCCTTCTTTTCATCTCCCGTTTCCCTCGTTCTTTATAAATTCTTCCTCAGCTACTATTTTTCTGTTCTTTCTCCTTCTATTCGCTATGCACTGCTGTCATTTCTTGTCCATCCAAACTCACCGTTACTTCTCCCCTTTCCTCACATATCTCTCACTTGCCCCGTTAATCCCCTGCCTTTGTTTTGTTTTATTTACCTTCACTCAATTTTACCTCTGTATTCTTCATTTCCCCACGATGCAGTGAGTTTATTACTAGGATATTAGATGTAGTACACAGGCACTTCCACACAGTCTAAGTGTGTGGCAGGCAAAGTAATAAATGCTCAGAGTGTAGAGTGTGTACTGTATGTAAATGTGTGTATTCCTTCCCTGGTGATCAGGAGTGAGTGACAACATCCTCATCAACAACCAAAGACAGCAGAGAAATCAACAAGGAGGCTTCTTACCTAACCACTTGAAACAAAAACAAAAAAAGAGGGACAAGAGGAAGAAAACAGAATCTGATGGAAACCACAACAAAGAAAATTTGACTATAAATTTAATTTTAGCAAAACATATGTGCAGTGGCAAGGGAAAAAGTGGCACAACGTCCTGTTGGACAGGTTTTTTATGTCCTCTACACTGCAATTTCTAAAACCCAAATTCCTCTGTGTCCTGCTTGTGTGTTTGCATCTGTTTGTATTCGGATCCTTAGAGAAATAAGTCATTCTGTGTGAAACAGTGACGCTTCTCCCTTCTCGCTCCTCTCTCCTACCAGCTGAAGCCTGCTCTGCATAAGAATGGGGAGGGGGGGATAGATTAAACAGCTGGGCCCTTCTCCTCTCCTTCTCCACCATTATCGCGCTCACTCCATTCCCAGGACTGTTCTCTTCGCTTGATATGAAAGATGGAGGAACAATGCTATCGTACCTGGTGCTCAAGTAAAATCTGATATACAAGAGAGGGAGAGAGTGATAAATTAGTAAATCAATCAGTGGTTCTATTACTTTGAGGGATGTAGTTTTTTCCTTTTATAGCCAATGTTCACCAATGGAAAGCAGTGTATCAGATATAAGGAAAGCACTATGTCCGCTAATAATCTAACATAATAATGTGGAATAATATGGTAATGAATGGATTTGTTATTGTTGACTTCTATGTTAAATAATAATGTTTAGCAGACACAGCTCTGTGCTTTATGTCAAATATGAGCCTAAGCCTATACTTCATGCTTCTTCATGTTTAATAACTGTACAAGGTGACATATTTGTAAGTCTTGTATTCATAAGGCATATGACATATGGAATAAAAACCTGTGTATTTTAATCATGGGTGCAATCACATCCCAGGGTGAGCAGCACAGCCTAGTAGACTGTGCATGGACCACAACGCTTATGTTTGTATGTCTGCCGAGCTGAGCTGAATGTGTCACCTGAGTCTCAAGTCTCATACAGTCCTCCCTGAAACACTGCTGCTGAGGACAGACACGTGTCTGTCCTCAGCCACCTGGAGCATTGGCGGGATTAAAAGCTATGATCAGACTGGTTTTGGGTAGGTATCACAGCTGTGTTGCTAGGGGCAAGGCAAGGGCACGCTGATTAACTGGCACCCTGGGGAGACACAAAGCAAGGTAGGGGAGGCAGGGGACCTGCACAGCATGCTAGGAGTGCAGAGTGTGTCTGAGAGTGTCGGAGATTTGGATGTTTTGATAATCCAGCATATGAATCACACACTGTCTCTTTGCGTATCAGTACAAACGTCTATGTCTGTGTGATTACGTGCGATTGTGTTTGTAGCAACTCTCCAAGGAGCCAACTGCATATCATGTAGCTCTGCAGGCAGCCAGATGCCCTTGTACAGGACACCCACATTGGAAATCCATCCATAAGAATGGAGATTACATTGGAGACGATTGGCCAGCAGCCATCCCGCTCTTCCTCCTCTCACAGAAACCTCTCTCCATCAAACTAGCCTCATTCTGCTTTTCATTTGGTAACTTTAGATGGATTGCTCTCTTATCCACTGGGTGTTTTCGAGAGCAGATTGGCATAAGAAACCACAGCCTTATGTACTGTAACCTCGTGCTACTAGATGCATCTCTTGTGTTGTTCTTAAACGCTTGCTCCTGTTTTTTTTTCTTTTGTTCGGTTCTTTTATTAACAAATGTGATCAAATTGTGATTTTATAGCAATTCCAACAGGTGTTTGGGAAAGATGGCAAATGATTCGGATCAAGTGTCAGTGCAGTGAGTCAAATTTCAGTTTATTTTTCTGGGAGATGACGTTAAAGAGTCAAAAATTGACAAAATTGACACGATAAGATGGCAGTTTTGGATCTGTTTTTTTCTCCTCCATCTTTTTTTTAAACCAGAGACTGCAGACGAGTTTTGTCTCTTCATGTGAAACGCGAGGGAAAAGAAAGCGATTTACCTACCCACCATGCTCTTTTGTTCAATGTAAATACATCAGCCACCATTCACGTCTGCGTGCATCTCAAACAGACAGCTCGCTGTTTTAACAGCTAGCTCATCTGTCTTTCATCTTTGCAGCAGTTATCAATGCAGCAGCTCGTTTTCATTTCTTCCCCTCTTTCGTCTTGCTTCGACAGGATCCTCACCACCTTTCATCTCGGCCACGGTGGATTTGTGCGAGGGTGGCTGCCAAAGTGAGCCAAAGAAAGCCCCCCTCCCCCCACCTTCCCAACTCGTGTGGAAATCAAAGTTGTCACTTCTCTAATTACCCAAAGCAATCTTTTCCTTCTCCTGATCTGCACTACTTAGCTGTGTCTCTCCTCTTTCCCTTTCTCTACTCATCATTATTCCTTGACTGTTTTAGTGTTCTCTCTCTCTCCATCATCACATAGCCACAGGCCAATAATTGGAAATACCTTCCAACGGTGCAAGATCCAATCACAAGAAGTCACAGAGCACCAGAGGCCCAATAAGAACCAGTAGAATGAGGGTGGGGGGAACTATCATTAGAGACAAGTGACTAAGCTGGCTGACTTCAATTAACTATTACTGGCTTTTCTGCTGTACCTGTACCTTGAATGTAATAATGTAAGAACCCAAAATATGACAAATGTTTGTCACGCATCGAATCACAGTAAAGCTTTAAGAATACTTTTTTTTTTTTTTTTTATTATTATAAAGAGCTGTTTTCAGGGTAAAGTGAACTTAAAAACTCCACCTGCTTATAGTAATAACATAAAAAAAAAATGAATGAACAACAGAAATTTGTGTTAGCGACTGCAGATTACAGAAACACAGAGCTTCTGTGGTGCAACTCTATAAACTAGTCCTAACCAAGGACTAGTTTATAGAGTTTCTGTGAGAAAAGCATATTTTAAGAATTTTGAGAAAATGGAAACATTTTGTGCTCAATTCCAGGAGCTCCGTACTGTGTTGGCGTTAATGCTAAATAAGTTACATTTATACCTAAATGTCATGTAGGGGCTGTTACAACAGTGCAGACTAATTAGGGCTGGATGAGGTGACCCTGGATCTTCCTTTAGTTACGCTGCAAATGCCATAGGTTTTGCATTCTTTGTGTGTTTATACACCCCTCTGCATTTAATCATTAGTTATTATTCATTCTTGTCTCTCTTCTACAGTGTGTCTTTTTGGAGGTCGACTGACTGATTTTCTACCTTTTTCTCAAGGTAGTTTATATTGTATTACCTTACAATATAAACTACCTTGAGGTGACCGTTATTGTGATTCAGCACTGTATAAATAAAATGGAACTGAATTATTAACGTTATGGAAAATGAGCCTAGTTTCCAGTATATAAAGCTGCTGGTGCCATACCATATGACAGTTGAAATGGTTTCCTGCCAATCCCACCATGTGGTCCACCCCACACCGTCGTCTGTCATCTAGTGCTTGGAGGAACATTAAAGCGATGCAGGTCTACTTCAGTACTGTTTGTTTAGAGGCCAAAGCTGCTGAAGTAAAATCTAGTCCATGTTCAACTGAAGTCTCTATGCCTACAGCCATTTGTCTCACTCTGTATAAAGTGCACCCTTCTTTCCTAATCAAGTTGCTCACCCCTATTTTTAGAGTGCTGTCATATAGCTTTTGCTAAAGGGAAAAGGGAAGCAGATTTTCTGGGCTGCCACAGTCCCCCTGACTGCAGAGGTAGCAGAGACAAAGATGGTTACTGACGCACCGTGGCAACATGAAGGTAAAGATAAAAAGGGGAAGTAGGAAGGAGAGAGCATAGCCAAGAGCTTTGTTGACCCCTTTACTCAGACCATTTATCTGAGTAGTAAGAACATCTTAACAACTCAGTCGGAAGAGCTGAAGCTGACCTTGCTGGTACAAAGAGTCTCTCTTCTTCTGTGAATCCATGTCTTTCCTCTTTACTTTTTCCCCCCCGACTATAAATGCCAGCCTTCACGCTGCACAGATCCTCTAAGTGCCTTACAGAGTGAAAACAGGCAATAACAACAGCCCTGTCTTTGTACTTTATCTTTCCTCTTTTCTTTTCTGTCCTTGGCTTATGATCTGTATTAAGACCTGGGCTGGACTACTCAAAGTCAACATTATCTGGAGCAGCAAGTAATTTATGTTTTACAAACTTATTCTAAGTTCATGCACGACTCTACATTGCACGTGAATGGTGTGTTTATGCTCTATCACATTGGACAGGCTATATGTAAAGAATTTCCCAAATCTGGGACAAATTAAGTTTATCTTAGTTTATCTTATCTTAATCTTGCCCGCTGTGTTGCAATCCAATTTGTGAAGCTCTTATTAGTCAGTAACATTCTTTATCCATCAGTAAGAAGCCTTATCCATCTCAGCAGTAATAGCAGCTTGCTTCCAGCATGCATACTGGATTTCGCCTCCCCCCACCAAACCACTCCTTCTCTTTCTTCCTCTCTCTTCCTTCTTCTTCATTAGACATTTTCAGCAATGCATCCCCTTTGCTACACTTTGCCGCACTTCCTCTTTTCTACCTCCCCTGCCATCAGACCCTCCATCCACGCATCCATTGCCATCCCCTAACCGCCACTTCTTCTCTCCAGTTCTACTCAACTGCAGTCAGAAACTAAAGCGAAGTGACAGCTCCATAGTAAATCTGCTGCTTGTAAATACAGCTGTCAATGACTAGGAAACAGTAGGATTGCACACTGTGAGCTCTCATTGGTCATAATGACACAGTTATGAGGCAGCAAAATATGGTAATCGCAGCCAATATGCTGTGATGGTGTTGATATAACTGTGGTTGTAAAATGCAGAATGATTATTCAAAGCTCAGGGGACACCTTAGTGAATCCCAAATGCCAAGTGTGGTATAAACCCACATAAAATGAATGGATTTTTCCTGAAGCTGAATTCTTACTGTAATGTCACAACTCACTGTGTCCTGTGACTATAGCCACCATCCATTCATCCATCCATTTTCCTCTGTCTATCTAATCCAATGGGGCTCAGCCCAGCTGTCACTGGGCAGACAGACACCTATTCACAGAAAGAGTTAATGTGATGGAGTAGTATGACACAAATCAGACAGATTCACGTATTACAATTTACTACAAAAACTATACTATATCTCTATATAAATAACAACACATCTCCCTTCACAGCTTAGAAACAGCTAAGATGGAAAATTTGTTTCAGTTGTTGAAAGGGCAACTGGCTCCTTGTAAGAGAGGGATTACTGCTATAGTGGCCTCCACTCACTAAATCTGACCTCTCCTTGGGTGTTTCAGCAGCTTGATTGGCAAGAAAGTAAAGAACAGGGAGAGAATAACTCAAAAAAAGTAAAAAAAAAAAAAAAAAAGACATTTGTGGAATTTGATCTATGAGCAGGATTTTAAAAAAGAAACTACAATTTAGAATTAAATCTGCTTTTTGATGAAAATGATATACACCCATGATGCATTCAAAATGTTGGACTGTCCCTGCTGCCTGTAGTCCTGTTCTGTGTTTCTAGAGCTGCGCCCATAACCAGGTTCCTTATTAAAACTACTGCCTGCCTTTCTGCAAACGAGAACTCATCATTTGCAAGACAGAGGAACTTGGGTGAGGTCTTACGTGGGGATAATATTGTGAACACCCTTTAGTGTGGAAATCAAATGTGACAAGGAATGTGAGCTGGTGTGCGACAAGAGAAGGCTCAGCAGAGAAGAGTGTAAGGCAGGAGGACCAGTACATCCTCCTTACTCCAGTGAAGCAAATAAATTATTTAATCTCCTGCTGAACTTGTGATTTTGCTGGAGACTATTAACCAGAAGTAAATGATATATAAAAACTTATATAAAATGATTTGAATTTCATTGAAAGAAATAAGCCCTTGATCCTCTACAAGCCAGGAGAATCAATCAATCCATTACAGATACTCCTGATCTTACTCCTGTGTATAAAGCACACCTGTTCACAAAATGAGTTTCTTCCATTCCAACCTCTCCCCCATCAAGCTGCCACGTGCAAGACCAAAGAGCTCTCAAAAGATGCTAGGGACATAACTGTAGACTTGCACAAGGTTAAAAGACCACCAGTAAGGAGCTCATGCAATTTTCTTCCATTTCCAATTATTTCCAATTATTTGAAAATAGATGAAATCTAAAATGATCATTATCACCCTCCATTTGCAAGATCTTGCCTCATGGATTGAGGACGATCATGAAAAAAGTGCTGAATCAGCCCAAAACTACATGGAAGGAGCTTGTTAAAGATCTGAAGGTCAGAAGAGATTCCAGATGAAAATAACCTCTAATCCTTACTGCACATTCTGCTCGACTGCTACTATCCCAAAGAGAATGCATTAAGGTTTAATGCATTCTCTTAATGCATGACTGTCCTGATGTGTTCTTCTTCTGGGGCAAGGTAATAAAGTTATTGACATCACTGACAAATATCAGTCTTCCTGTTGACCCACTGTTACATCTGCTGCTTGATGACTCTAGGCTTCCAATGACAATGAAAGCACGCAAATTGTGGCTGGCAGGCATAACTGCGGCCAAAAAACTAGTGGTTCAGAGGTGGCTACCACCACATGATCTCTCGGTGAAACACTGGTTACATGCCTTCTTAGATATCTTGTACTTAGAACTATCCTCAGCTAGGGTCAACCATGCAAACCCCTCAACAGAAAAACTGGCTAAAGGGAATTAGAGAGACCAAAAGGTTGCTCAGAAATGTGCAATACATGTTATTCTCTTTTTGTTTTAAATCACTGATCTATTGTACCTTTCTCCTTGTTCATTATGTTAACCTGTACTGTCATTGGAATGTCATGGTTATGCTGCAAATGTAATATGTGTTGGTAGGGAGGATGGGGGTGGAGAGGGGGAGAAAAAGGGTTTGGGGTAATGTTCTTGGGAAACCCAATATATTGTATGTTTGTGGTGTGCTGTATAAGACAGTTTCCCTTTGTTCTAAAAGCAAATAAATATTGCATTATAAAAGATCTGAAGGCAGTTGGGACCACAGTCACCAAGAAGACCACTTGTACCACACTACACCATAATGCACTGAAACGTTGCACTGCCTGCAAGGTCCTCCTGCTTAGGAAGGTACACATACAGCGCCATCTCAAGTTTGCTAGAGAACATCTAAATAATTCAGAGAAGGCTTGGGATGAAGTGTTGTGGTCAAATGAAACCAAAATAATTCAGAGAAGGCTTGGGATGAAGTGTTGTGGTCAAATGAAACAGCCAACACTAGTTGGCATTAACCTGATCTACCCAAAGAACACCATCCCCACAGTCAAACAGGCCACAGTTATGAATGACTGTCTATCTCTCTGTGCTAGCCCAACAGTGGATTGGTGGCCTGTCTGGGGTCTACTTGTGTTTGAGGGGTCAAAGGGCCAATATTGCGTAAAATCTTGGATGAGAAGATGAGAGATGGGTCGTGGATGGGTCTTCCAGCATGACAATGACCCTAAATATATCGACAAGGCAACAGAGTGGCTAAAAAAAGGGTTTTGTCCACCAAGTCAGTTTTTTTCAAGGGCTTTGGTTTATATTTGGTCTCTCACTATAAAATTAAACTACCACAAAAACTGAAGACTTCTGAATCACCAATGAGCAAAAGTAAATATTCTCCTGACATTCTAAATAGGCTGTAGTTATAAATGGCTGCCTGTGTCTGTGTGCTAGCACTACAGTGGATTGGTGAGCTGTTTGTGGTGTACCTCCAGGCAGAACTACAAGCCTGAATTGGATATACAGGAGAAAATTAATGGATAGATGGATGATATACACTGTGCAAGACTCCAGAGACACGAGCTTTAACAGAAAATCAATGGTAAAAAGTGTGGCAGTCCTATCCCCACTGCATAATTAACAAGTTCATTCTGAAATAAAATCACCGCAGCCATAAAAACTAACAACAGCAAACATCAAAAAAAAGTTCAAATTACCATTTTGTGCCATCATTATACACTATAAATTGCCTTCAGATCACTTCAGTAAGACAACTTTCTGTAACTTTAGAGAAAAACATTATATGTATCATTCATCCTCTTAGAAAAAAGATAAAAGCACCATTGTTCACTTCAGAAAACTCTGCTCTATGGACATAATGGACATTACTCAGTTCCTAGACTCAGTGACTATTTGTGATTTTGTTCAAGGAAGTTTCAGCATTTAAAAAAGTTACATAAACTTGAGGAATATGACATGCCAGTAGCAAAAATAAAGAAAAGCTATGAAGAAGTGAGCAAACATGACTCTTTATCATTAGTCATGCTGTAATTTATAAGTCTGCTAACATCTGCATGCCTAATTATCAGACCATGTAAGCCTATATATAAATGTAACTTTGCATTTGCGAGAGAAACAATGTGTTTCTTCTTTTAAAAGCTGCAGTTTAGCTTTAATTAATGTTCAGTGAAGCTCTGTAAAAACACTGTATGATACATAAGCTAACAAACACTGATGCAGAGCAACAGTCATTCTTAAGTCTTTATTTTTCTGTATTGCCTCAAACCAGAAAATAATACTTTGGTCACTCAGAAATGAATATTCCTAAAGGGCAATGCCATAAAATCATAAACAAACCTTTTAAGATAAAAAATAATTAACCACATGAGACCACTTCCTTTCTCACAGCAGATGACCAGTAAATAAAGGAACTAGAGTGTGAAATGGTACAATTACAGTCCGTATGGCACCGGTGCTAACATCTGCCTGTTTTTCTGAGGCAAGGTTGAGGTGCTCAATGTGACACGGGGAGGTTTTTATTGAGCCACTATGCCATTTTGGGAAAATGGGAGGTGGGGCGGGCCAATAACTGTTGCTGCAGGAGCCACCGGGGACACCTGACATGCTGGATTAGTTGGCCGAGCGTTCCTCTGACACTTTTTGTCTGCTCTCTGTCCATCAAATACAATGTGCACATGCACACAGACACACACAATCATGCTGTACTATGTGATGCACCCAGACAGATGCATGCACTGTCACACGTAGAATCAGACATGGACCACAACACCCACAGACACACAGACTCCCCGAGGACTACTAACATCACTTCGTGGGACGTCAGGAGACGTGTTGCTTAGCCGCTGAATGTGCCTGACCCGTGACGACCACATTCGCTGTCAACATCTTGTCTCTCCAAAACATCACCTCGAAATGGCCTTCTGTTTAAAAGCTTGCTGCTGGCCAGCCCGGGTTTTAATAAAGGCTTTGTGAGTAAAGCGATGCAAAATCTTCAGTAATCTCCAGATATTTTGGGCTGAGGCCACTTATCGTGCACACAAACGTGTTTTTTGTCAGAATAAGATACAGAGAGGAAATCTGCCACCTTTTTCACGAGGAATGACGGCTCTACATTCTCTGTTTTACCTCCACCTTCCTTGTGGCCTCATCCTCTGGGAGCTTTTACCAGAGACCCCAGGCATCCCACATGTAACTCTCTATATGCACAGAATGTCAGACACGGTTCAGAACCGCAAAAGTATACCAAGGAGACTGCTTGATGTGGGTCACAAAAGTCCCTCTGGGGAAGATGATTTCACAGGAAAGTGCACTTCCTTGTTTTGTTAGAGGGACCAGACAAATATGGTACCTGTACCATCCAACAGATGCACCATTGCAGGCATTTTTCATGACAACTTGTTCTATTTTTCTTGAAATCTGGTTTACAACGACAGCATAAGATGACATAAGTTTTCTGCTGGGACAACATAGCAATGACACTGCATAATGTAAGCATCAAGAAAATGAAGTAGGTTTGAATACAGTCCCAAACCGTGAGCACAAACTATTTTGTCCTATTTAGAGAATCAGAAGATGTCTAAATCTTCAATCTGGGTCATGGGAACTTGTTTCAACAGGGGACCTCCTTTTTCTTTCTCTACAAAAATATAACATCACTTTCTCTCTCCCTTTATGCACCTCATGTGTCAGTTAGGAAGTTGCAATCCCAACACATCCTTCACTCAGTGTCTCTCTCTCTCTCTACATACTCCTCCACCCATCTGCACCTAAGCCTCATCCTAAGTTTTGCTTTCCTAATGTGTAACATGTCTATGTCCCTAGGACAAGCCCCCCCCCCCCCACTCCTCAAGCAATATGATGATGAGCACAACCTTCAAAGTGGAGCAATCAAAGCTGGCACCCAAAAAAAGTTAGAGTGTAATCAGCTCACATAAATGAAACAAACCTATTCTACAGCCATTTAGTCCCCCTGCTACCACCCACACGACCCCTCTCATCTTCGTGACCTCCTAAAAGTTCCAGCCCGAGCACAAAACTCATCAAATAAACTAACAAACAAAAACAAAATCACACTCTTCAATTGTTGATAAGCACAGGAAAAGGAAAGAAATGTTTGATGAGGACAACAACCGCGGCGAGGAGGGTGGAAGGGAAGAGGAATAAAAAGAATACGATATGGGATGTGCATTAATGTTTCTTGATGAAACGAAACATAGATTCGGATGATGACACTCACTTGCCAATGTTAACAGGCTGCTCAGCTGTTATTTTCCGAGCGGTTTGCGCTATTGTTAGATGAAGGCTCCTTTTTGGAGTGTGCGCTGTTGTGAAAAGGGCTGCATTTCCATCATAATAACAACTGAAAAGAGTGAACTGTCACACGGCACTTCCTTTTCTGGCTGTGATGCATTCCCCTCAGTCTGGCCTTGCTGTGTTGATGGATGAGCGAGAGAATATGCTTCTCTCAATGCCAAAACAAAGCTTCGAAATATGGGATCACTGCTGTGACAGAGAATGTCACAGTCCCACTGCTCTATATGTCAACAAGAGTAAATATCATGACCACATTAGCGGCGCTCTCCCTGCAGTTTGAAACAATGATGATACATAGACAGTGCTTTTAGACAACGGGAAGAGAATGCATCGACTTCGGGTGGAGGTTTGCACATTGGACAGCATCGGTGCGGAATAAAAACACTGCTTATTCATTTGTAACATGAGACAGTCCTGCGTGGTGTTGCGTAGTCATTGTGGGAACACAAAATGTCTTCCTTTGAACAACCATGAACAAAAGGGAAACACACTGGAGAGAGAAATTACGGGGGAGCTTCAGCATAACCAAAAATAACTTCATATTTCAGACTGAAATAGAATACTATGATTATGGTTAAACAAAGAGTGGGGGAATTACCACACTCCCAGCCGTGACTCATCGGGAGTTTGCCCTCGTTTAAACGATGTTGCACCCGTGTTTATCTTGAAGCGAAGGCTTGAGTTAAAAACACCTCCACGCTTTCCCAGCTTGAGGTTTCCTCCCTGTTTATCCTGCCTAAAAACCTTGCTCACCAACCATACGTGGCTGGCATACTCACGTTCGGCTGGCCTCCATTCACAGTGCCAGGAGCTATAATGGCAGACTAACCACAGAGAGCCGGTTGCACTTAGATGAGGACGGCTTGCCTCGGGAAGACTGCTTTGCTCTTCCTGCCTTTTAGACCAGAACTGGACTTAATCACCAGGAATAATGCAAGCAGCCTCTAAATATGAATGTCGTGATAAATAAAACAGAATGTGTGTCTTTAAGAGAGAAAAAGATCACTTTTAGTTGCACATAGGTTGGGGGGCTAAAATAATGAATATTTCATTTGCAAAGCTCCTTCTTTCTCTCTCCACTTTGTTGCCCGGCTTATCGGAAAATTCAGACCTGTGAAGGATCTAATCCAATACTGCCTCCCTCCCTCAGTCCCTAGATCAAGCCCACTGTTCCTACCTGAGGGGAAACGTTCAATGACGGGCTGGTTGTCCACCTGTAGCGTGGCGTTTCCACCACTGCGTGTGAATCGCACCACGTGGTATTTGCCGTCGCTCACCATCACCGCGCTCTCCTCGATGGTTATATCGTCTGTTCCCACGTTGAAGATCACGCCGACCTTTCCCCGTTCCTGTAAACAGAGGTTGATGCAATACACGGTCAACAAAAATGCACCATCATGCACTAATACGTTAAGTTCAAACATATACCCATAAAATATAACATGAAGGGTTAGGGTTAGTGGAAAAGCTTGTCCACGGTCTCTTTTAAGATTAAGCCCTCATTGTCCACTGCCCCATCCCAACATCTGGTTTCAAACAGAATCTGGTACAATTCATGTATTCATGGATTTGGTGAATTGAGAGCCACGATTAAAGGATCTAAATGTTTTAAATATTCAGCTTTAGATAGGGTAGCTGTGGCTCAGGAAGTAGAGCAGGCCATCTCCTAATCATAAGGTTGATGGTTCAATCCTGCCTGTTCCAGTCTGTATGCCAAAGCATCCTTGGGCAAGATACTAAACACTAAGTAGCTCCCGATGTGTGGATGTTAAATAGAAAGGACTTAGACCGGGGTGTCCAACTCCAGGCCTCGAAGGCCGGTGTCCTGCAGGTTTTAGATGTGTCCTTGGGCAAACGCAGCTCATTTAAATGGCTAAATGACCTCCTCAACATGTCTTGAAGTCCTCCAGAGGCCTGGTAATGAACTAATCATTTGATTCAGGTGTGTTGACCCAGGGTGAGATCTAAAACCTGCAGGACACCGGCCCTTGAGGCCTGGAGTTGGACACCCCTGACTTAGACAAAGAGAAGTGCTTTATCTAAATGACTGAAAAAAAACCCCCAGTTTATAAAGTGCTTTGAGCACTCAGGTAGAGTACTGTATTTTTTGGACTATAAGGCGCAAAAAATGTGTGCTTTATGTATTAATCCTGGTTGTGCTTACTGACCTCGAACCGATTTTATGTGGTACACGGCCGTCAAAAATCAGTCAAAATGTTTTAGTATGACTTTGGTAAGCTACAAAGCTGGATTGTCGGAGCGTTACGGCTACCGTAGTCTGGAGCCTTGCGGAGAAATACGTACTGTGTGTACAAGGACCCCAAAATGGCACCTGTTAAGAGACATGCTTACGAAGTGGATTTCAAACTTTAGTCTATCAGTCGTGCAGTAGAACATACGAATAAAGCAGCTGTGAGATAATTCAACATCACAATTTGATGGATTTGTGGAAGAGGAATGAACTGAAAAAGTGAGTGTACTGTTCTGTATTTTATGTGTTAAAACTTAACAATGTTGAGAATTATTGTGATAGAGTTGAATAAAGTTTCACTTTATTTTGTTTCGCTTAATGTGCCTTATAATCCGGTGCGCCTTATAGTCCAAAAAATACGGTAGAAAAAAGCGATTTATAAGAACCAGTCTACTTACCTTTTTTATAAAAACGCTATTAAAGTGGTCACTTAGGTTTAAGTTTGTGGACATTGTGCCATTTAAGCTGTCTTTAGAGATGATTTATAGATTCCCTGGAAAAAATATCTCAACAGCTACTCAGCTCGCTGCAAAAACATCAGTGCTCCCAATAGTATCAACTGTTTATCCACCATCATGAACCAACAACTAATATTGTAATTTGAAAAAAAAATCATGTCTTTTGTGTTTGAGAATGAATTACACTGACTGAAGCAATTGAGTTGTCAACTAAGCAGCAGTTACCCTGCACAGTTAAACTGCAGTCATCCAGCCGTGTAACAATCCATGCTAATAGGCTAATACTGTTGTTCCTTTGTTGTCCTTTGGCAAAAATCAAAAGATATTTTTCTTCAGTCAACACAAAAAGCCCCGACTGCCTGTAGTCTGATGACACTCAGAGCGTCAGATCCCACACATACCAGCCTGGTAAGGGAACAGAGTACTTGCTGAGGACTCAGGCACCTTTAGTATTCATCAACCGGGTGACCCCCCCTCCCCTCTCCCATCTATTAGTGTTGACAGCCGCCCACTGCTTTGAGTTTATTACAGTCAGCCGCCTACTCCACTCTCTTCTCCCGCCATCTCTCTCCTCTCCCTCTGTGGTTCCTGTCCTCAGTCCCAGGAAAGGTCAAAGTCATTTACAGAGTTACAGTCTGCCAGAGAGCCATAGAACAAGGGTGAGAGAGAGAAAGCGAGAAACAGAGGACATATCAGACAGCACCACTGCATACAAGTTGTCTGTCTGACTGCAAAACCTCTGTTGCACTTTTGCCCAGCTTCAAGACCCTGCTCTGGTAGCTGTTGCCCATCCTACAGACAGCAACACTTCCTGACTGTCACAGCAGGTCAAGCTCATTTGCCGGTGGGGTCACATTTGCACACTGCTATCTCCTCACTGCAGCTACAACTTCATTGATTCCGTTACCTCATTAGGTATGTGCATTTATTTTGCCACTTTCCATATGCCAAGATATTCAGGGGTGAACCTGTGGCTTTTGCTTGCATCAGTTTTCCATTATTCATGGCTGATTAAGTATTTTAAAAAAGAAAATAAGACACCCCTAATGTTAACAGATCTCAAAATAGCCAGTTAATTGAGTAAATAAGTGCAAAGGTTGTACAGTAAGTTAATGATCAGTATAATCAGCCAAATTTATGTGCATCTTAACTGCTCTTTGCTGCTGTGTAAAGTTGTTATAGTTTTTAGCCAAGGCCACGTTACGGCCATGCACCGATGTCAGCCGTGATTAGGGTATTAATTGAGCATGCTCAAATGGTGGCGCAACATGTTGGTTGTGATTAATGCTTCGCGGGGATCAGCAGAACATAAGACACAGTTGAACAGCCAGAATAAGCAAAAGGAATCAGTGTGGAACACAACAGGAAGCAGAGCTCAGCTGTCCTACGTGATGCTCCTAATGAAGCTAGATCTGTATGAAATTGATGGACTACTCTGTAGATGGACTCATTCTGCAAGGAAGCTCGTTGGATGTCTCGAATGGCAAAGTGCTTCCAGCTTCTCAGCCACTTAATCAGCGGCTTCATGTTATAGACTGACCCTCACAGTCTTTCTGCCTGCTCTCGTTGTGAATGCCAAAATCCACTATGCTGCAGATTTGACGACACCAACATGAATACAGTCTTAGAGTAATTATGGGGTGCACAAGAATAACGATTTAATCAAAGCTTTCAGTACTGATACCCTTTAGATATTGCAACGGGGAAAAACAAAATGGAGAGGGTGAGTGAAATGCTTTTGGATCGAGCGGAAATGCCAGGATCATCTCCATTACAGCCCACGCACTAGGAAGCTTAGAATAATCATAACACCTTGCTTGGAGAATTAATTCAATTTGCCAGGGTGAAGCAGAATGAATCCATGCTATTACAACTGAAAAGCAGACGGGAGTGAATTTGAGTGATATTTACAGAGAGATTAGCATTTGTGTTCCGCAACATTAGAGTTCTTCCCGGTGCTGAGGGAATGTATCGAGCCCATTACGGTGGAAAGCCGCTGGGAACCAGTGCATTTTTAAAAATGATTTTAGTGTAGCAGTAATGACATTTTAATGGCCGTTTCCCTTAAGCGAACATATCTCTGGAAACAGAAGGAAAAGAAAAACTCTTTGAATGACTGGGAGCAGTCAAGCCTGCAACATTGAAATGAAGGGACTAGTAGGTAACTTACAATAAACCCTGGCTGCTCTTTAAACACCACAGCTTCTCAACGACTGCTTAGCAGCCCTTAATCTGCTGTAGCTGTCAGCTAATGTCAGGAGCAAGAATGTTACGTTTTCCACTTTTATCTAGAGGGTAGCTCATCTTACTTTTCTTTCTACGGGTAAATCGGTAGCAAAGGGAGCAGGTCTGCAGTAGACTGGGGGGCAGGAGCTCTACTTTATGATCAGATGTATTTTCAATTACATCTGATCTGCCTGAAGAAGCCAGGATCTGAGTTACTGAGATTCAATTAAATATTCAAAGATCTACAATAGTGGAGGGGGTTGGACGAAATACCTACAGACAGAATTAAGTTTCAACTTTAACCAAAATCGGTTTTGGTTCTGAGGCTCTGAGTTTTACAGAGAAAGGTTTCATCTGGGGACAAGAGAAAAATCAAAGATTTCCTCTTGAATATTATATAACTTTAAGTACAAAGTTGCTGTTCTTGCCAAATATCTGATTTGTTTACCACTGCACAAACTGCTCATCAATTTCCCACACAGTAAATCGAGTTTAGCTACAAAAAAACAAACAAAAAAAAAACCTCGAGAAAAAAAACGTTTCTGTAATCTTCTCATTAGAGTCTCTCCTTCCTTCTTCTCAAAGACAAAAGAAAATTGACTTTGGAATTCTGCACGGCAGCCAGAGAAAGAGCAGTACGGAGTGCATTTCCGTCTGAAATATTTCAACATGACCTTGCGGCGTACGAGAGCGCGTCGAGGTAAACGCTGCTGTCGGGAGTGGAATGAGAATGAGGCAGAGGCTGCAGTCGGCGTGTATGTGTGTATCAGGGTTATCAGGCTGCCTCAGCGAGCTCTCGCTGATCACGCCAAGCAGAAAAGGAAGAGCGAGAGGAGGAGGAGGAGGAGCAAGGGGCAGAGAGAAACACTGTGCGATAAAAGGACAGTGGGAACCTTGATGATCCTCTGGGGCCTCAAGGTGCTTTGAGATCAAAGCTTCTTTTGAAGGTGTCAAGATCTGGTTCTTTCTTTTGCTCACATGCTGGTAGTCAATTAAGAAAAGGAAAAATAGACAAAGGGGGAATGAGAAAGCATTTTTGAAGGATTTGGTTCTTTGTTTCATTTCCTCCTCACCTGCTCAATCTTCTCCCTTTCTAACACACCCTACAGCTTCATCTTTACACACATCTGCTACTTGACGTATTTGCATTTCCTCAAAGTCTTTCTGAATCTCCCCCTTAAATCTGATACATAAATGCTAAACAGGCAAGTTAGAAAGAGGAAACAACAGAGATGCAACTGCTGGAAAGTGGATTCAGCAAGTCTGGGGCTGAGACAGTTGCAGTTGTTTAAATCACTCAAGGTGTTTTGCATTTTGCTGTATCAACTTGCCTGGAGAAATTGTTTCTGAAACACAGCTGACCAGTTCAGGGATTTGCTGGTTTGATAGATTTCATATTAATACTCCTCTGGCTGTTGGAAATGCAAACGATTCATCAGCTTCTCTCTCATTTGGATCTATCATAGGCTGTATCTACTTGAGACTAACTTGACATGCCACTAAAAGTGTGCAGAACTGCAGTATTTATTAGCTTATGAATCAGCCAGCAGAGCAGCATGGATAAAAAAAAAAATGATAAATTGATTTTTACTGGGAGCCCAAAGAAAAAGCAATCAATTCTTATATATGTATGTACACAAATATTTGACACATCCATGTGGTGTAGGAAAGCTTAATATTTCATACAGCTTGAGCTAAGCATTTTAACGTATTTGCAGATTCTGTGCATTAATGTAAAATTCCATATGCTGTTTACAGTTACTGACTTATACTGGTGATTTGTTTCCCTAAAATATCCCACAGACTTCTGCAAGCTGATACCCCATCACTTGGTATCTCTGCATCTTCCTCATGAGTTTAATTCCTGTACTGATTCCTGGCTAATCAGCTTGTCAACATGTATGCATAATGCCTGCGAGTGCAGATCCGCTGTGGCATCTGCTACAAGGAGAACAGTATAGTGGGGCTAAGCTTCCTCTTAGAAACTGCAGCGTTATGTAAGGAGAAATACGTGGTTGCATAACATGTAGACTTGCCGGCTAAATCATCCACTGTCCGTTCACTGAGCGTCTTCAGAGTATCTGCGACAGAAAGAGGGAATTGTTGAGGGCCAGCAGCCATTTTGAATCAGTAAACTGCTCTGTAGCGCGCAGATTTCACGTCTTCCCTTCTTATCAGTCACCTCAAATGACACAGTGCTGTTACAGACGGAGCTGCATGTGCCATTTTGATTTGGTTTATTTAGGAAAAAGAGGAGGGCTGTGGCAAAACAGTCGCTTTTGCACAGAAGACATGGTTTCCGTTGCCACACCTTCTCTCGGTTTCTGCTCAGCTAACATTTGTATGTGCTTGCCGTGGTCTCTTGCAGTCACCTTGAGCACCTCATCTTAAAGGCACTTCATATCCTCTTCGATCTCTTTTCTTTGCCTAGTTATTTCCAGCAGTGGTCATGGGTATGAGAGCACATTTGCACTGCAAATGATGAGTGGCCACTCTAACAGTGAATCAGATCTCATTGAAAAATCAATGACTTAGACAGATGTGATTTGAGTGCATGTATATATATACATATATATGTGTGTGTGTGTGTGTGTGTGTGAGAGAGAGAGTATACACTGATGTGTCTGAATCTCCTGTCAGAGCATGACTCACACTGGGCTTGCCTATTTGTCCCCGAGTACACACACACACATACCAGCATTGAGCCAAAATACTACAGAGGGAAGAAACAGTGAACATACTAAGAAGGAGAGAAAAAACACAAATCAACCAAAATACCATCCACTATAACCCTGATTGTTGCCACTCTCAACAAAAACAACGCTGACTCGCATATAGTAAGTACTGATATGACTGCTCATGTATCGTACCACTGAGACTGTTGATGGATGGCATCCTTCAGCATAATAACTATAATACTTGGAGCTCTGACTAGGGATGGGTACCGGTATCCGGTGTCATTATGGCACCGGTTCTGACATAAACGGTAGTAACCAGACCGAAAAGCAGCGCATATTTCGGTGCTTTATTTCAGTGTTTTTTTTTCCTGAGATGTCATACACTTTGGATTCTAGCCAATCATTTTACCTTTGCAAGGATAGTAGGCGGGTCCAGGTACGTGCGTTCTTTTAGAGCAGAGCTACAGATTAAAAATGCCCAAGGCGAAGCGGTCAAAAGTCTGGCTGTACTTCACAGCAAAAGATGCAAACTCAGCAGCCTGCAACAAGTGCTTTAAGGTGATACTGTGCAAAGGAGGTAACACCTCGAATCTGATGAAACACCTGGCGCCGAATAGCGTTTTTTAAAAAGCCGAGAAATGCACCATTTTTGATAGCTTGCTGCGAGACCTCACACCGAGCACATCTACTGCGGGTGTGGTGCCTGTTATCGTACCCAGAGTTAGCAACATCCCCCAAGAACCCGAAGAGGAGAGTCCTGGCCCCTAGCCCTGCCAGTGTAGCAGAAATGATGACGGATGATGATGGCAGCAGCAGCCGTTCTTCTCTGCGTGAGTAGCTTAATGTTGTTCGTGTGTAATTTACGTTGAGTAGGCTAACCACGTTATTACATTAATGCATGTAAGGTGAACTAGCAAACACCGTCGTAGTTACATGGCTGTCTTCATGTTTGATGGCAGATGCTCCCTTCACCCTGGCCAAAAAGGCTAAAATGACCAAAGAAAAAGTGGAAAACAGCTAAACATGAGAGGTTTTTGGACAAAGTTTGTGTTTTCCATTCTTTAAGCACCGGCACTGTTTCAAAAGCACCGGTTTGGCACTGGTATCGGATAAAACCTAAACGATACCCATCCCTAGGTCTGACAGCTGACCTGCTCACTGCCTTAAAAAAAAAAAACACACACACACACTTGTATGCAAACGTGGAAATGTCCTTGAGTGAGATTGCTTTGTATTATCCTTGTGATCGAGATGTGAATGACGATACAAAGCATCTGAAAAGTAACTGTACCCATGCTCTGTTACAACTGGCATCTGTGTTTTTACTTTTCCTACTAATATCTAATTTTTTTGAAAACCAAAAAACCCCACCATGTTAATCAGGTGAGTCCATATTACTGATATTACTGTAAATAGGATCTGTAATCAAGAGTTTCTGAGTACTGCCCCATAAAAACCACGATGCCGACCTGGTGTAAATTTGGGCTTCAAGGTTGTTTTCTCAATATTTTCAGATCACTTCAGTGGGAGTTTAATTCCATTCCCTTGCACTTGTGCCTCTGTGATGCAGGCTGGAATTACCTTCAAAACCATGACCCTTAAACTTGAATTTCATTTTGGGGAAGAGGAAGGACTCACGGGGAGGCAAATCTGGCGAATGGGGCAGGTGGGAATGAAAAAACTCATGTATTTCAAAGCTGTCCAGAATTGCATGAGAGAGTGATTGCAAAGGGGAACATGACCAAATTTAAACCAGCTTTTCACATTTTTTAAAATTTTATTGCATTTTCAGATGTGTTTCTAAAGTTAAGGGTGGGCGACAAGTTAAAACAAACACCTTAACCACTGACCCCCAGAGAAGGGGGGGCTCTGTTTTGTTGTGAGGGACAGATTCAGGGGTGATTGTAGCTCAGAAGCACTTTATCTACTAATCAAAGGTTGGTGGTTGGGTTCTGCATATGCATGTCATCATTTGGTAAGATACTGAACCCTGATGTTAAATATAAAGCACTTAGACAATGAAAATGTTTTGTGTGAATGAAACCTGCGTATCCAAGGGCTCTTGGCTTGTGCGGATAGGTTAACTGATTAATTCAAATTGCCCATAGGCGTGAGTGCGCGAGTGAATGTGAGCGCAAATGGTTGTCTGTCTCTGCGTGTTAGCCCAGCGACAGACTGGCGACCTGTCCAGGGTGTACCCCGCCTCTCGCCCTATGACAGCTGGGATAGGTTCCAGCACACCCCGCGACCCTGAAAAGGATAAGCGGAAGCGAATGGATGGATGGATGGAAACCTGTTGTATAAAGTGCTTTGAATGCTCAAGCACCACTATAGAAGAACCAGCCTATGTATTTGCTTGGGTAACACTAATTTATTTACAACCAGGTCAACAATATATCTGAGCTCATCTCAATGATGAGCTTCAATCTTAAAGCTGAGAAAATTTATTACAGAAGCAATCCGCTCCACATTGCTAGCAGTTTTGTTCGCTTGTAATCCTGGGTCCTCTGGTTGCCACATCACGTTTTGAGGCAGCTTAAAGTAAGCACATCTAAACCGTAGTCCAACAGGTTACTGAACGAAGAAAACTGCAAAACTGGGTTTCTCACTATAACAGAGTCCTTTCAGCTTAGATCTAATTGACATCTAAATATCGATTCCGGCAGCTTCAGCAAGTCAGATGCAATTTGTAATTTTCAGACTGTACCAGGATCAGCCTCCTCCACGAGTACACTTGCCTAAGGGCATCAAACTCATCTGAACTTTTTGTTATACTAAAGCATTGCCCTTTTTTGGGTTTTTGCAGGTCCGATCACCACATGTAAATAAAATGATCGTCTTAAACAATCCATTACGAGTGACCGTTCTGTCTTTCATGACTTAATCAAATAAAAAATGAATAAATCAAAGAGACGGTGCAGAGGTAATATGCCACCTTAGTGCTAAAATAGAGTCATCATTTACCACTCAGTCTCACTAGCCGCCAAGAGATGTGTAAAGGTAGATTAAATTTATCAAGATGCCAAAGTGAAACCGGAACATCTGAAACAGCAATGTCAAGGGCCTTTTCCAGTCACTAACCAGAGATGGATGGAGGATGGAAAAGATAAAGCAGACAGAGGAAGAAGGTATAGGAAGAGAAAGAACAGAAGCGAGAGAGAATGGGAAATGCCGGTATGAAGTGATGATCCAGTTTTTTGTGTTATCATTGTAACAAAAAGACAATGAAAAGAAATGGAAGTGGAATCTGGAGAAAAGGAAAGAATGAAGCGTTTGGAGTGACAGCAGTGAAGCTAGGGTGATGATGTGGTGGTGGGGATCCCCCTGAGGCAAAGCCAGAAAAGAATCTCTGTTACTCTGACAGTAGAAATCAATGTCCATACACCCATGATTCATCACCTTTACCACAAGCACTGCTAGGCCCAGACACAGATATTTTTCAGTTTAGACGACTTAATTTGGAACCAGGAAGCGGGGGTCTTTCAAGACCAATAAAGTTTCCTATCCACACTGATTCCTCCATTCTTGTCTCTTTTTGTATTCAATTTGCTTTCACCAGCTCCCTACAGTCCTTCATCAGTTCATTTAACTCTAAGATACGGCAGTAATCCCTGCCACAAAACCTCATTATATTGAACACCTTTCATGGGAAAAACCAAAGCAATAAGTGATTACTGAAATGACTTTTTTTTGGCTTTGTAAAGATATTAGAAACTTGGCAAATTAAAGAAGCAGGTGTTTCTGAATTCTATATTAAATTCTATATTAAATCATGATAAAATTTCTATTGATTGTATCTTTGTAATCCCAGTTCCAAAGCTTGCAATACAGATGTGAAATAGTGGCAATTCAGCCATTAGAACAATAAAACCTTATTTTCTATATATAACTTTCTACAAGAACCAATGACTGTTGCCTCACCTTACGGTATCTCCAATTATCATTTCTCTCGCTTTAGCTTGTAACCTTCCTTTTTCTTTTTTTCCTCAATTTTCTAATCTGTCTGCCCTCATCAAAAGCTCTTTTACTCCTCAGAGGCTCATTACTGAGTTGACTGGAGTTACTAACATGGGTCTGGTAGAATCCAATTGATCCATGCGCTCTTGTGAATGATCTTAGAGAAAGAACTAACACTGAGAGTACTTTGCGTCTGACAGAGAAAGGTGCATCAACTCCAAATAAAATGGGTTTGGAGCTCATTCCTGTCTGGGAGCCTAAACCTAGTCAGCAAACTGTGAAATGAGATAGCTGAGTCCTTGAATAGTGTGCATAATCTGTCTTTTGTTTAGTAGCTTTGTACTATAATAATCCTTTCTGACATTGTATGGGTACATTTTGTGGGACTGTATTAATTATCTCTCTTACTTGATGCTCTGACGAGGTCAAAAATGTACAAAGATATGAAATAATGATTAGAATTGTGCTGTTAATTTAAAAAATGTATAAATCTTAAACTTATTCCATCAAATATTTATGAAAGTACTATTTTCAAAATCCTTAAATGCTGACAAGCAGTCCACCTCGAAATAAGTTAAACATTATAGACCAAAAATAAATCAAGAAAATGCATTTGCACTTTAAAACCTGCCTGAAATCAGTGTGAGTAAATCAATTATCAAACAGCAAAAGTGGCTGATCTCAAAGCTGGTGACATAATTAGGTGAACACACTGCAAGTACAATAAAGATGCTGTAAGCTGAGACCTAAGAAGCTACCATTGCTCCTGGTTCATATTTCAAGCCTTTATAGAGTGTAAATGGATAAGCTGAAAATGAGATCAAAAGAGTAAAAAGTCACAAGACAGTGTGGGACAAGGTCTCACAATGGGTTCATCCAAAAACTTGGCTGATAGTGACCCACACTTGTTTTCGCACCTTGGCTCATGTGATTAGGCAGATGATCGATAGTGGGTCAACAACCCTCCAAGGGACACTCCCAGTAGGGCTTAAAAATCTGGGACTCTCCACCAATTGCTCTTAGAACCGAAGAAGCTTCTGAGATGAAAGGTGTTCAAGAAGTCCAGTCGATTTTCTTTCCAAGCTTATTGGACGACCTGGATGATTGAGAACCTTCCCAGACATATTATTTTTTGTTCACTTGTTCTAAAGAGAATAATTTCAATTTTAAATTGCCTCTGTCAGTGCGCCCCAGGGTGGCTGTGGCTACAATGTAGCTTGCCATCACCAGTGTGTGAATGTGTGTGTGAATGGGTGGATGACTGGATGTGTAAAGCGCTTTGGGGTCCCTAGGGACTAGTAAAGCGCTATACAAATACAGACCATTTACCATTTAAAGTTAAGTACTCTAACATTGAGACTGACTAACTTTTGGAGCCAGTCGGCGCACATAAGAGGAACTGTGTTCTTTGACAGTCTTGCAGTGGCTCCATTTTTCTGCTCTTGAGTTTAGACCTAAAACCTCTGGTCCAAACATAGGGAAAACTTATATATAGGATGTTGTGTTTGAAAAGAATACATGTCCTAAAGGTTTCTACAAAAAGAACAAACTATTTGAGGAGTGCAACATATCACCTAATCAGCTCCAGGTGGAATATTAATTACATATTACATTAAATTTTAGACTCCATTGAGTCCCACTCTGAGTTTACTACAAGATACCCAGTGGACCTGGTAAGACTCCATCCTCAGCATACATGCATTTGATGAGTGATGTGACTGTATGCTACATTACATTCATAAATTGTAGCACTAAAATGTTTGTGACTGTGCAACTACGTAAAAACCTGTAGAGAGCGAAAACATTTAAGCAAATATCTGGAGTTTTGAATGAAACAACAGAGCTGAGACACTGAGACAGCAGAGGAGACAACATCTCTCCTGCTGTCTCCTTTCATCTACAGTTTGCACATACAATTTGTCATGCCTGAGTATACACTGTGAGAAAAAGCTGAAATGGGAGATTACTTCTTTTTGTCTCTCTCTTTTTGATGTTTTCACACTTTGACTGTGTGAGCTGTGGATCGCTATGGGCGAGACGTGTATTAATGTTCATTTTCTGTTCATTTTGAGGGTTTTTTTGTGTGTGTGTTCCTATCTGTTGAGGAAAAGCGAGGCAGGCAGCTGGCCGAAATTGAAGGGAATGACTGTGACCTTCGGACAAACTCAAGAGCAAAGTGTTTTCTGCCTTCATTGTTTTCACTTTTCTCTACTTTCTGTCCTAGCAAGCCTCATTTCCCTTCCTCACTCCATCACTTTCTTTCCTGTGCACTGCACAACAAAGCTGCGAGAAAGAAAAAAAAAAATAGAGCATCAGCCCATTTTCTTTCACCTGCTTTCCCTCTCTTGTGGTTCCAAACTTCCTTCAATTGAAAACAGCAGTGGTGCATATTGTGCAGCTTGTGGTTTGAATAGACTTAAACAGGGCACTTTTCCTGGTGTGATAAAGAAAAGCAGACAGTATAGGAGCTGAAATATAAGTGCCAAGCTGTACTTTCACTGAAAGACCTGCAGCATTTTAAAAAACTACATAATCTATCCTGACTTAAACCTTTTGGTGCGGGCCACAGACGGCTGGATGCTCAGCTGTCCTCTTTTTAGCTTCTTCTCATTACTCTCCGCCATCATTAGCTCTCTATTTAATTTCTCTTACTTGCCTTATGCTTCTCTCTGTTACCAGGATAACTCTCCAACTGTTCCTTTATCATTCGCCCTCTACCTGTTCTCCCCTTGCCGGTAATTCTTTATAATAATTACAGAGTGTTAAAAATTAGTAAGGTATTAGTTCATACTTAATTCATAGGGCATATAATTCTATAATCTTGCTTAATAAGCTCACATGTAACATGTTTAATGACAGAATTTTCATACTTTATATATGATTTTTTTTGACAATTTCCCCAAAAAATATTAGATATCACATCACCCTAAAATTACATCATTTAACACTGTTAATGGTTCACGGTGTTATTTAGAGTTAAATGGGGTATTTTAACTTAAATATATTGAAGCTGAATAATAAAACATGAATACGGTTATCACAAAACAGTAGTGAATATTCCACAGAGCTTTACAAATAATTGTGAACAATACAAAGTGTGCATCACCAAAGTAACCTGTGGCTCCAGCTGCTCAGCGTCTCTCTTTCTCTCTTAAACCCTCTTACAAACTCAGACTCTGGTCCTGCTTACATTTCAGTATTCTGCAAATGTTAAGTGAGTTATGTTCATCATGCAATACATATCTGCATGTTCTCTGTCACTTTGTGACTTTTTCTTTTTCCTGTTGTGAAGATAGCTGAGACATATTTGAGTCTCGAGGTCCTGCTGACCTTTCAGTTAGGGATTCGCTGTGCTCACACAAAATATTGAACTGACAACAAGTAACTGCCTGAATTAATCTTAAAATGTAACAAAAATAAGCATTTAAAAGACTTCTAGTAACACCCGAACAAACAACTTACTCGTTTCATAATGAGCATATGTATAAATGTGAAACTCCATATTGTTAATAATTAGTTAGACTTTCTAAATAGTGGCACGGATCACTAACAGCTCTTAAATAACTTGTTTGTACTTCATTTAAAAATATAGAAATGCTTTCATTAAACATGTTATACATGTTAAGCAAGACTAAACCATTTCTATTCATGTTTATGAGTGCCATACTAAAGAGGAGTGATGCTTTATAAATGAAGTATTAACTAAGACCTTGCTAATGCTTAATAGTGTGTAGTTATAATGAAGAGTTATTGCTTTTGCCTTTTAGCCTCTGTGGGGAGAGTGTGAGCTTGAAGCCCAGTAGAGAAGAATGGCTGCTGAGTACACGGGCTAATATTTGCCCTGTGCTAAACTGAGCAAACATGGATAAAGTGAACACAATCGCCTTCTCTGTCCCTGGCTGTCTGCCTTGTTGTCCTTTCATTCCCTTCCTGTCTTTGCACTGCCGCTGTAGAGCCGACTGCTGATTAATCATTGCACACACTGCGCACATGTTGTTTTCAAGCAAATCACTGGGTGAGGGGATAAATCTGATAATCCCTTTCTGGTGTGTGTCTTTCTACATCAGTGTGTGCTTATTAGGTACACCTGTGCAATCCAAACCAATGGGCCTGCAGCAAAACCCGACATCCACGAAGCTCACAATGTTCCCTTCTGGGTGACGAAAGTTTGTAAATGTTCACGATTAAAGCTCTTTCACACTGAGACTGAACACTATTACTAACATTCTGTGACAGTGTAAGAAGTACAACATCTGTAGCCTGACTTGTAGCCCACATTAGGGGTTATGCTGTATGGATGAAACTATTAGCAACTGGTGGCATTATTGCAAACTGGAAGACCTTAGGACCCACAACTTTAGACTGCGGACATGTTCAATAAAAATGGACATTTTGCAGGCTATATTATTCTTCTTCTGTGCAAAAGGGATTCCTATGAGTACTTCCTATTCCAAACAAAATGTAGTAAAAAAGTATTCTAATTTAATGTAATTATTTTTATTTATTTCTAAGGTGGCAGTTGCAGATTAGGACTTTGAAACTTTAAACTAAAGCTATTTAAACATGGAGACGTGGAAATTTGTGTAGTTTCTTAGAGAATAAATGTGAAATTAATTTTATTGATTGAACAGGTATTCTTAGTATGTGTTCTGTGTTACAGCAGGTGTAGTTCCAGCAGCATAAAAAGGAGACAGTGCAGATTACGACCAGGGATAACAACATTTGTTCTTTTTCTGCATCACTAAATTAATACATGCAAATTCCTGTGACAATGAAATCTGCATTTTGTTTTTCATTTAGTGGTTTTAGTATGGTACAGTTTAACCACTTGCACATATAAATATGTGCAATAGAGAAAGTATAATGCTGTAAATAAAAGAATCAATGAAAACGTGGTGCTTCCAGAAACCACTTATTTACATTGGTATAATTGTAACTATTTAAAAAACAAACAAACAACCATAACAAAAACAAAAACCATTCCAGTAACATTTAAGATTTCTTTAAATAATCTGAGCTAAACAAAAAATGCACAGTTTGGACTGCACTACCTTGAAGCTAACACGCCATCAGTGTCTGTGCCATCATGTTGGCAACATGTATGATGCATATATAAACGCTGCATGGCACTGGATCACCTGATAATTGTGACATGCATGTTTGTAAAATATCAAAAACATGCCAAGGCATGCTTTCAATCATTGTCTAATGTAACGCCTATAATTATAAAGCATTATAGAGATGTGACTAACTGCTGTGTTAGTAAGTTAAATTTAACACAGGTCAAATGTTAATTAAATGACACAAATCCATATCAGCATGAAATGCCATAAAGTACTGAAGTAACATATTCAGTTACTTTATTACAAGTACCTCATCACTTCCTGTTAAATATGCCATATTCATATAATGGAGAGATTCAGATGTTATTTTGCCACTGAGCAGTAAACATCTAAAGATATTTTATTTGCTTTCTGCATTAACAGCTAAAAATCGCTTTTAGCGATTTTTAGCTGTTCACGAGTCGAGCTGGGTTTCTTAGAAACATATAAAAAGCTAAACAATAATATCAAAACACAACATTTTGATGATTTCACTGTTCAGTTGATCTGAGGAGAACGTTTTGTCCTTACTAGTCCATCAGCACATTACAGGTGCAGGGAATTCACTGTCTGCCATGGTAATTTATGCTCCTGCCTGTCAATCAGTTATTTAGGCACTCTTTCACACACGGAGCCAGTTACTGCTCTACAGTATGAGTACAGCGTAAAAATGCTATACTGCGCTTCTCTATTCATTTTGTTGTGAAAAAGCAAAAAAAAAGCAAACAAAAAAAACCAGAAAGAAAATCAGTCATGCCACTGCAATGTTTCCGTCTCGGTCCGGTGCCTTGGCACACAGCTGCGGTCTAGTGGACTGTTTCCAATTCTATAGTTGTGTCTTGCATGATGATAGAGTGAGTGGCCTTTAAATTTTCTGATTATTTTGTGCCAGGGTAAAGGATAAGTGTTTGTCAGTTGCTCCTTCATGTTTTGAAGTAGCACCTGCAAGCTAAGTAAAGACGGCTGATGAAGAGGAGAAAGATGCTACAGCTCTGAAACCAATGGCTGGCCTCTAGCATGGTTTAAGCTGTTGTGAGGATAATTAACAAGCTTTATTCCTGGTTATACGATGGAGGAGATGCTCTCTGTATCTCCCTGTTATACAGTGAGGCAGAGCTGGCACACTCAGAGGTAACTTTACACTGGGCTGCACACCCTCTGGATTTATAACCAACAATTTATAACAAGCTAAATTTAAAGTGGAGTTTATTTCCGTTAATGCCAAATACTCACCTTTTTCACTAGATACTGCTGCAGTGTAACGGATTAATTTTCATTTTATTTTTTACACATTTTTAAAAGCCTATAACATGGAAAGAAAATACCATAAATTTAAGGTTTTGAGTGTCCACACATGCTGGAATTTATGGAAGGTAATGGTGAAATTTCCTCATTTAGGCAAAACATGAATGATTTATAATTAACAATGCAACAACGCAGCGTTACCCATGATTAGTGAATGGATTTATGACTCCATAATGTTTGCGGTAATTGTGTTTGTGTGCATTTCCCAATGGATCTTAAACAGTATACTCTGCTGCACAGATCAATAAAGCCACGGGGTTAAACCGAGCACTGTAAAAACAAGCAGAATGAGCAGACAACATGTAAAGAACAGAGAAAACCTTATTAGCGCGCCGTATTTCTTATCTGATAAGGAATATTAGGTTTGCAAATAGAGGTGGAAATAAAGTATGCAACAACTCAGCTGCTTTATAAAGTCATTTAATTCTTAAAATGTTGCTCAGAGGGAAAAGGTAATTTGACAACGGCATTAAAGAGATACCGTTTTACTGAACATTACTTCATGCAAACTGAAATGATGATTATTAATCACTGCTGCAGCATGCTATGACACCATTTATATTCTAGCTTCTAGATCAAAATAAATTGCTTGTTAAAATCTACAGAGGCATATGATAAATGTAATGAGCCATCCGAATAGCGAGATAGAGTTGGCGAGTGCTACAGTCCATTATCTATCCAAGTAACAAGATAAACCGCAAATTAGGACAGTTTAAAGTTACCTCAGCGATGGCGGTGGTGCAATTACAGCTTTGGTGAGATTTTGCCATAGAAAAAACAAAAGCAAAGTTAACTGACCGTGCACACTTCATTAATTCCCTATAAATGCCTAGAGAGAAACATTAGTGGTTAGCTGCAGGTTTGCTGTGAACAAAGAGTGCATTGTATACTAAACAGCTGCTAATGATCTCTTAAAGGTTCCGAGCTGAGAAGTGCACACTTTAAAAATGAAACAACTGACATATTATCATGCAGCAAATTGCAACGGATAATGAATAATTAAATGTATAAATTGCTTTCTTCTAACCTTTAGCCCGCGTCTCATTGGGGTGAATACTGTCACAATCATATGTAATGTGGCTGAAAAATGAACACCAGATTGATGCAACTCCACTGACAAGTGCGTGCGTGCTGTGGATTAATATAACGGGCACTCTAGATGGCGCATGACACGTAATTAGCACACAGATGTGGAGCATAGACGCTTTTCAAATCATTAATGCAATATTTGCAATTCTTGTTTTGTTTTTTAAAGGCAGCGCTTACGCACGGTGGAACAAAGTTGTTTGTGACTGGATGCAAGGGTTTGAAAAAAACCTGTTTCTTTACAAGCGTCTGCTACAAAGGCGCTCATAAAGCACGGGGCTGTCTCCAGCAGTGACGGCAGCGTGCGATTTCTGTTTACAAGGTGGCACCGCAGTCTTCAAAGACCTCAGTTTGAACTAAATGAAAAGAAAAGAGGGAAAGAAAAAAAGTTTCGTGCTCTGTCTCATCCTGAGAATTATAACGGGGCGCGTCAGGTTGTACGTCTTCTAACCGAAATGACACAGGATACAAAGTGACAGCGTGAGAGGGCGAGACAGCACACCCACACACAGACCTGCTGTCACCTTTCAGTTCATTAAGCATTTCTGTCTGATATTTAGAGGTCTGACAATATTCTGTGTTTCTGGTTGTCTTTGGAGTTGTGACTTTCAACCCCATGCCCACTGTTTCCTATTAAAGCAAAGCAAATTAATAGTCTTTTTTCTCAGAAAAACACCACTCAGAAATGTCGAAAAAGCTCTTAAGATATTTCACTCTTTCTTTGAATTTCATTCATGATTTCATAAAAAAAGCCTCTCAGCTAAAATGGGAACTTTGGTGTTAAATGTTTAAAATCTGTTTCGAAAAGGTTACTGATCCCATGCACAAGGTGGTGCAGTGACTTCCTTAAACTTTGACTTGGACTGATTTTGCAAGATATTTCCGTCTGAATAAATGCATATTAGTACACGTGTGGGTGGTCAGCTTGCCAGGTGCGACCCTGCTTCCCCAGCAGGTGATAAACGCTGCTGTCTTGCCAACTGCAGGTGCTCTTCCCCCTCTTGCTGTGTCGCCATAGCAACCCTGCCGTGCCAGTTCAGAGCACTGCCAGCAGTGGTCGTCAACCGTGATGAATCACGAGCGAGAAAATGATAGGACAGTGATATTGAACATTTACAGTCTGGCATTTGTTTCCCTTTTTCTTTTAAAGCCCACCAACTACACGTGTTCTGTATGTGGTCAGAAGTTTAAAACACTCATCGTGGGCATGAATGTCATGATAATTTTGGTATTTTTATTAATATCTATGATATTATACAGCATATATCTTTAAAGATGTTAGAAAACAAGAATTTGATGCTCAAGTTTAAATTCATTTTGAATTTTCTCTAATCCACACAGGTCA
Organism: Perissodus microlepis; assembly: GCF_051167445.1. Taxonomy (NCBI): domain Eukaryota; kingdom Metazoa; phylum Chordata; class Actinopteri; order Cichliformes; family Cichlidae; genus Perissodus; species Perissodus microlepis. The sequence continues at coordinate 44,693,561 of NC_140463.1, read as the reverse complement.
AATATATACATACATACACATACATACATACAAGCCAAGTTTCTAATAACTTCTCGTTAGTGCCAGCATAAAAAGTATTTGTTTAACAGCACAAAAATACTCAGAAGTGAGAAAATCCAAGTAACTCGGCGAAGATCTATGAAGGAGAACAAAGAGGAACAACCTAAGAATCACCAGGGCTCAAGCCTGGCATGAACTGGAATGTGCTGGAACACAGTGAAGTGACGTTTACATTGCCGTGACCGAAGAGGATGCTAAAACTCCGGCTCCACCATAGACTCATTCAAGCTCGACTGAAATTTGCAGCTCCATCCCAGGAAACCAACCAATTTAATAGAACTATACCAATTCTTGCAAAAAGAGTGGTCAGATTTCCAGGCAGAATTGTGTCAGAAGCTTGTTGATGGCTACCAAAAGCATCTGGTCGATGGGACATTTAATCAAACATTAGTGAAGGTGTATGTACAGGGAGTGCAGAATTATTAGGCAAGTTGTATTTTTGAGGAATAATTTTATTATTGAACAACAACCATGTTCTCAATGAACCCAAAAAACTCATTAATAGCAAAGCTGAATGTTTTTGGAAATAGTTTTTAGTTTGTTTTTAGTTTTAGCTATTTTAGGGGGATATCTGTGTGTGCAGGTGACTATTACTGTGCATAATTATTAGGCAACTTAACAAAAAACAAATATATACCCATTTCAATGATTTATTTTTACCAGTGAAACCAATATAACATCTCCACATTCACAAATATACATTTCTGACATTCAAAAACAAAACAAAAACAAATCAGCGACCAATATAGCCACCTTTCTTTGCAAGGACACTCAAAAGCCTGCCATCCATGGATTCTGTCAGTGTTTTGATCTGTTCACCATCAACATTGCGTGCAGCAGCAACCACAGCCTCCCAGACACTGTTCAGAGAGGTGTACTGTTTTCCCTCCTTGTAAATCTCACATTTGATGATGGACCACAGGTTCTCAATGGGGTTCAGATCAGGTGAACAAGGAGGCCATGTCATTAGTTTTTCTTCTTTTATACCCTTTCTTGCCAGCCACGCTGTGGAGTACTTGGACGCGTGTGATGGAGCATTGTCCTGCATGAAAATCATGTTTTTCTTGAAGGATGCAGACTTCTTCCTGTACCACTGCTTGAAGAAGGTGTCTTCCAGAAACTGGCAGTAGGACTGGGAGTTGAGCTTGACTCCATCCTCAACCCGAAAAGGCCCCACAAGCTCATCTTTGATGATACCAGCCCAAACCAGTACTCCACCTCCACCTTGCTGGCGTCTGAGTCGGACTGGAGCTCTCTGCCCTTTACCAATCCAGCCACGGGCCCATCCATCTGGCCCATCAAGACTCACTCTCATTTCATCAGTCCATAAAACCTTAGAAAAATCAGTCTTGAGATATTTCTTGGCCCAGTCTTGACGTTTCAGCTTGTGTGTTTTGTTCAGTGGTGGTCGTTTTTCAGCCTTTCTTACCATGGCCATGTCTCTGAGTATTGCACACCTTGTGCTTTTGGGCACTCCAGTGATGTTGCAGCTCTGAAATATGGCCAAACTGGTGGCAAGTGGCATCTTGGCAGCTGCACGCTTGACTTTTCTCAGTTCATGGGCAGTTATTTTGCGCCTTGGTTTTTCCACACGCTTCTTGCGACCCTGTTGACTATTTTGAATGAAACGCTTGATTGTTCGATGATCACGCTTCAGAAGCTTTGCAATTTTGAGACTGCTGCATCCCTCTGCAAGATATCTCACTATTTTTGACTTTTCTGAGCCCGTCAAGTCCTTCTTTTGACTCATTTTGCCAAAGGAAAGGACGGTGCCTAATAATTATGCACACCTGATATAGGGTGTTGATGTCATTAGACCACACCCCTTCTCATTACAGAGATGCACATCACCTAATATGCTTAATTGGTAGTAGGCTTTCGAGCCTATACAGCTTGGAGTAAGACAACATGCATGAAGAGGATGATGTGGACAAAATACTCATTTGCCTAATAATTCTGCACTCCCTGTATATATTTGAACCTGTATAGCATTTCATAAAAATAATTAAAAGCAAAATTACCACAACATTCATGGCTATTCTGAGTGTATGTAAAACTTCTGACCACAACCGTATAATTTCTGGAGGCAAATTATCAGTCAAAGTAAGAATGAAGGGTCTTTACTTTATAATATAAAGCACCTTAAAGACCGATTAGCTGCTCAAATGTTCACATTAATCTGTGGTGAACAGATTTTTTTCAACTGAAAGAATCACTTCATAACTCAAAATGCCTAACAGTATCTTTGTCTCATCTAATTTTTGAATACCTAAATCGATCCAATCAACACCTCGTGCCTGCAGCCTGCACCCAGTCTCCCTCTGCATCTCCAAGCCCCACCCATCCACAAGTTCTCTTACTACATAGAGGAAGACAAAGTGCCAATCCTTATCTTTCCAAAGTGCAAAAAATCCAGGGTTTATTTTGTACAGTAAGAGAGTGCTAGCTGTTCAAACAAACTACGTTTTTAGAAGGAGGAACACTTGCTGGGAAGCTTTACAGTAATGCAATGTTACAGTAATGACTGAGTTACAGAGATGAGTTACTGCTACCTGTCTCTTCTTCATCCTGTGTGCTTGTCGCTTTCCGACAGTTGCAGAGAGCAGTTGGTTGCAGCACAGCAGCAGAGATTCATACTAAACTGGAATCTCTTTCCAAAGAGAGCACAAGGATTCAGCTTAATTATCAAAGAACTTAGCTGCTGATGTCATATAAACCTTTTTCCCGATCACCAGCTCTGACGAATTAGCCCATACTTAATAAATTAGCAGCATTTATCCTCCAGGTTTACAATGTCTGATTTTGTTTTTTAAGATTATACATTGTTTTAATTTCAAAATGATTATGAAAGACATCAGCTGCTTCTCTGTAAATTGGTTTATTTATTAAAAGAGGTCACTGTTTTTTTGCAAGTGCAGCAGCTTCACCCTTTGATGACCTGGTGAGCTGTAAACGCTCCTTAGCTTTTTTAGCCCAAACACAGGAAATTTGTGTCATTTTCTCCATGTGAGACACCCTCAGCAGCCAACATCCTGTGTCAATGGGAAACATTATCGCAGGCCTGTGTGCCCTGCTTGTGGCCAGCTTCAGATTTCTGTGTCAGTGGGCAAGCCCACCTTGAACAGGTTACTGGGAAGGATGCCAGCATTAACTGTGCCGCACATATGCCCACCTGACCTGTGGTGGCACGGAGCGGTGTAGATGACTGGATGACCAGGAGGTGAAAGCATAAAGGTCGGAGTGAGGTCACATCCCTCTGGTAACTATGCAGGCCTGTGCTCATGTGTGTCCACACAAAATGAACACCAAAGTGGGCACACTTTAACACACTTTAACACACACACACACACACACACTGCTGCCTTTGTGGACATATGGATTGTGTTTACTTGTGTGAGTATGAGAAAGACACACACACACACACGGAGGATTTATGAGGCAGTATTGTTGGTTATTTACAGGTACTGCTCTGCCCTATTTACTGTCCATAACTGCGGACTGTTGGCCTTGTTTAGCACTGCTGGGGCAGAACCACTTACTGTATTGTCAAAATCTGTGTGTGTGTGTGTGTGTGCGTGTTTGTGTGTGCATGCATGCATTGCACCAACCCCGCCTCCAGCAACAAAACCCACCTCCCTATAAATCCAGGATGATTTAACATGAGCCCTTATTTAGTCTCACTCCTTGTGCGTGTTGCCAGCTTCACCACGGATCTCTGGGGCATAAAATATAAACACCGTGCCAGTCTGCTAGCTAGAGGTCTGAAAAAAAAAGAATGAAAGCAGAAATCACCAAATATCAATCGCAGGGCACCCCAATGGCTTCCACTTCTCTTATTATCACTCTAAGGAGTGTGGGAGTGCACAGATGAGCCTCCTGACTTGATAGTAGACAGTTTCCACTCTCTTACCCTCGCAGCCCTCTTCCTCTCAAAAAACTGCTAACCAGACATCTTATCATCCAATCAAGCAGACAAACCTTACCTACACTCCACACCTCATCACCCCACCAAAAATACATTTCTTCAGCGGCAGCGTCAGAAGCATGACAGACGTGTGGAAAGGAAGAACGGAAAGTGGTTGAAGTGAGGGATCGTAAAACGAGCAATTCAGCAAAGGAAGGAAAGCAAGGAGCAGAGCTATATTCTGGGAGATTATTTCTTAAAATTTACTTCAGTCCACTAACAATAAAGATGAGAAATACTTAATTTTCTCCAAGCCTTCATGTGCTAGCCTCCTACACAAAATGAAGGACACTTTAAAGTAATTGAAGCACAGCAGTGTTTTGATCTCGGATGCAACACAAAGCTCAAATGCTTGAATGTTAACATAGCTGCCTGTAACTCTTAGTTTCACAATGATACCAAAATAGCACTTTTGTCTAAGAGATGATACATTTTCCAACAATAAGCATTTTGTGTTTTTTTTACTAAATATACAAAATTCTAACTCCACAGCATAACAGAAGCATGCTGAATAAACAGGGATGAGAGGTCAATGTTACTGACAGGCAGGGATTCTACAGTTGTGAGGAGGGGCTTCGTAGGGATCAGATCTTCAGTAGAAACTAGTTGTAATGTGCTGCGTTAGACATGGGATTTTAGTTAGTAAGAAGTAGTAAATTACTGTGGAAATTCAGGTTGACGATTGTTCGCAAGACTTAAAAGGCATCACAGAAAACTCGCTCCAACTTTTTGGAATTCACATCAAATTTGAATATCTGGCAGTTAAAAAAACTTCTAATCTGGTGTGATGCCGTCTTCTACAGTAGTGCCCGGAGATAGGTTGCATCTTCAACTTTTGAGTTGCTATTTTTTTAAGTAAAGTCATTTTGTTCAAGCTCTACCACACACTACATTCCATCCACATCCATTTCATTTAATGATGATAGATATCACAAATCAAATTTATCAAAAATAAGCAGAAACCACTTGGGAGAAGCAAAACCACTCATTCTTATTTAATTTATGCACTTGTTTTCCTCGCTGAAATCCACTGCAACCCAGTTCTAGTTTATTAGTTAATGTTATATCTATATCTATCTATCTATATATCTATATCTATCTATATATATATATATATATATATATATATATATATATATATATATATCTATATAGATATATATATATGTGTGTGTGTGTGTGTGTGTGTATATATGAAATCAGAGAATCAAAAGTTGTGTTTCGGTTTAAAAATCAAAAGTCAAACAACATTACAATGTTTTCACTTTTCCTCAATATAACTGAATCATCTATTTCATGCAGGAATAGTGCAGAAGCACTTTCCCAGTATATGTTCTGTGCATAAAGGCCGCATAATACTGAAAGATAAACAGAAAAAAAACTGTCTCCACTTCATTCCTGGCTCTGTTTTTCGTTGACATTGTGCAATATATGTGATGATCCACGCGGAGGATTTGTATGACACTTCAACTTCACAAAATCACACGCATAAACACAGCTGTGATGACAGTGCATAGCCGATTGTGTGCTAATGCGGGCTGTGCATTTGCACAGCGTGGAAAGCCAAACATGAAAACATGACCGCTGTGTGTCACGCTCAGGCTCCGAGCTCAGACACTGTGCATGCTCTCTGCTGACATCCACAAGTAATTCAATTAGATATCCATGAATACCTAATTTTCGAAAATATAGCAGCTTCTATTTTAGATGAGAAATACAAACGCTGTGCTCAGGCAGTAATGTGGCGGCATCTTGCTAGTAGTGGTAGTAGGTAAAAAAAAATTACAGGAGGATATGCACACTGAAATGAGATCAATGTCAGCTGTAAAGCATCACTGTACTGTGCTGCGCTTCTATGACAAGTGACAGGATTTAAAAAGAAGAGCAAAAGGTTTTAAAATAATAGCAAAAACTATAACAGCTACAGTTATTCCCAGGGAACAATCTCTAAACTGCTGAACCATACGAGAAGCGAAGAAAGACAAAGCCTGAGGTTATATTTCATCATTTGGAAGAACATTTTGCACACAGCTCACGGGCTTGGAAAAAATCAGGATGTAAACAAGAAGGTACAATCATGAATTCTCTGCTTTAATTTGACTTATTTTGGGACAGCTGGGGCTCTTCGGTCAGCTCATGTCACTGAAACACGCCCCCCTGGACAGCTACGTAACTGCAGCATATACCTGACTATACATGTGTGTGTCTTTGTATGAGTGTGTGCTACACAGCAAAAAAGAAAGAAAAAAAGCAGGAATAGACTTGAGCAGACAACTCCGCCAGCACGCATCATCGCCTATCTCACATGCAGACCTCACAACACCTCGACTTCCACTCAGGTCTTGCACATCTGACATCTACCCCCCCAACACACCAGCCACCCGTGACACACACCACCTGCTACCTGCTCACACTCACACACTGATGGATAGGGACAGGGAGACACACACGCCTACAAACAAACGGACCGTTTTGTCGGGCGTGTGAGGGCCTTCTGCCGAAAAAACCCCCCAAAACTCCAACTGAGCCAAAGCTGCATAGAAACTCGCAAGAAAAATCACGTTAGCTGTTAGCTTTGTAAGCTGAAAATTTAGACCCAGTAGCTAAATGTTTACTGCAATTATGAGCTCTGTGACACTGAAAGGGTCTCAAGTTAATCACTTCTGGAGTACGAGAAGTGGTTTCTCTCTCAGTTACTGTAAAGAAATAAATGCAGCCGCACAGCACAGAAATTTGTAACTAATTATTAATAAAAGAATATTTCTATTTATAAAACACACAAATTCAAAGGTATGAGTACAATAACACAATTATCACTCTTAAATACAATACAGTAAATAATAGTTGGAAAAAAGAAGATATAACTGAGATCTCTCTGCAGAACTGACATTTAAAAATGCCATTATTTTCATATATTTATGTCTTTCTATACTGTGAGCAGACTTAGCTTTATTAAAGAGCATAATTATAAATTTTGCATGCTGCCCCACTTTCCATCAGTCTACATATTCAGGAGAAGGTGAAGGGAAAGACTTCATGGACGAGTGGAAACAAGGGTTTCTTTGAAAGTTTGGGGTGATAAACAGAGCCAAACGCATGTAAAAAGAAGAAGAAGCCAGCGAGCGTAATGCTATGACTGGACCGCGTTCCCTCTCAAGAAGCAACAGAACAACAAACTTTTCCTCAGCTAGTTAATTGTGAAAGCATTGGGCCACGCGTCTCTCTCTCATTAATCCATTTCTTAATTACAGAGCAGAAGTAAAATGCAGAACCGCTTCTGCCCGGAATTCTCCTAATGAGCCTCCTTCCTTTCTTTCGCCTGCTTCCCGTCTTCTCGCTTCTCTCCCCTGTCTCTGTTTCTCACTGCACCTGTGCGTGTTTCATGCAAGCGCCAAACAAATTCCAGGCACACTGAAATGCTAATTGCGTGTATTTTTATCCGATTGGTTGATGAATAAACATACTCATTTTATTTCATCTCTATAAAGAAGATCTGGGAGGCGATCCGGCCATGTTTCATTTTGACTCAAGGCCAAATTAGAGTCACACACCTTACTGTTAGTGATTGCATATATGAACTTTCTCTGGGCTCTGTTTGATACCCATTGCACACACGTGTCCATGCATATGTCTTTATCAGTGAGTTTATATGTCAAAACAGGTTTCTCTTTTTTGTATCAAAGTTCTCCGTTTTTTTCTCCATGTTCATTTTCATAATTGCTGAATCAGAATTTGCATGAATACTATGCAGCCGGTAGTTCTCTTTGTTTGTATCATACTCTGTCCTCTTCCATTTATCTTTCTTCACAGGGTCTCCATCAGCCACCTCCTTTGCCTTTCTTTGTCTCTCTGCAATGTAAATATTAAATAATAACTCAAGCACTGCTCGTTTGGGTTTAAAAATAGCTTTCCTGGACAGAAAATGTTCTTTCTTGTGTTAGAAAAATGCTAATTTACTTGCCATAAGTGCATTTGAGTTAGACTTTTTAGTCTTTTCAGCATGTCTGGCTTTTGTTTGGCATCAACAGACTGAACAGACGTTCTTTCCTGTGATTATAGATTTGCTGCGTCAATATGCATCATACAATTCATTTGGTCTAATGAACACACAGCTCAATTGATGATGATGATGATGAGTGTGTATGCGAGTGTGTAAGCCTGTGTGTTCCCTGATCATTGAGATTATACATAATGGAGATTGATTACTGCGGCGCTGATCAAGGCAGCTGATCTGATGCGTTAGTGTGTGCCTGTCAAGGCGTGGTTGAAAACGCTTTATTGAGAGTTGTTTACATGTCAGAGGCTTGCGACTCTCGGCTCAGCGTACATGTTTAATAGCGGGCTGTTCTGCCCTGTTTGGTAAGTCACTGACTTTCAGAAAAGTAGCAGGCAGTGGAAAAAATCCCAGATTGTCACTTTTGCCTCAAATCTGTCTAAACAGGAAATGAAGCGAGCGGTGATTGCTAATAACGCAGACACTCACGTACAACATCATGTGGTCATCAGGATGACAGGAGGAGTAACGAGACTCGGGACCACAACAGGGGAAGGCCAATGCACATTCACAGACACACAAGTCTTATTTCCATGACTACAGAGGACTTTACATTGACTTTCTTTCATTTCCAGGGACTGATAAAATTAACAGGGCTTACATTAAGTCTTAAGCATCCACCCTGATAGTTACACCATTTGCACCATCCAGATATAAGCCTTCATCTATGCCCCAGTGTACCTCTTAGCCTAGTGTGGAGTACCGATAAAGTCCAAGTCTTAGACTTTTCAATGAGGAACACTTGAACAGCACGGCTTGTAACACTGGAGGCAAATGCTGACCTTACAATGAGCATGATTTTAGACGGCTTAGAGTTATTAGAAAACGAATAAAGCTGCTGGAGGAAATTGAGAGGTTAAAAGCAGGTGAATCACATTGGTGTATTATGACATCTTCGGGGGAAGACACCTGCAGGTTTAATGGATTTTTATCAGAGAAATATCTTTGGTTCCGCTGCTCTGCAGGTCTTTTAATTTTCCCATCATTTTCTGAGCGAAGGCCGCTTGAGTCAGAGCGATGATTGATTTATTTTGGCTTGTCGATTGTTTCTTCTTGTTTGTTATTAAGTCAAACTCTGTGATCTTGTACCAACTATATGGCTCTAATATATTCTTGTTGCAATGAAAAGTCCTTTTCGATTCCTCTGATTCTACATAGTTGCTGCTATTCAAAAATAACAAAAAAAGCATGATTAAGAATGTATCCTGGCCAATGTTCCCTCTAATTTTTCATGTGTCTGAGCAAACACACAAACTCCCTGAGCGGTCCCTTGGACCACCGTAAGCAACATTAGATGTGTGCACTGTGGTCACGCCAGCATCGAATCCATCCAAGTTATATGGTTTATTAAAATAATCAAATTACAGCATTTACATGTTAGACTACTTTTAATTAACTGCTTTAGCCCACTTACAATGAAAATTAAAAAAAAAAATCTTGTTCATGACCTGTGTAGCATGTTAACACTATTGGAAGCAAAAACAACTTGAACTCCAATTTTGAAAACACAACTTTCTTTTTTTTTATAAAGCTCTGACTTGTATTATGAGTATGAGTCTGTGGTCTGGGAGAGAGTCCTGTAACTCTCTGTCTGCAAAATACAGCATATAATGACCAATGTTGGGCAATTAATTATATAGTTACTTCTTCAAAAAAGTAACAGAGTTTTGCAAACAACAAAGTTTTTTGCAGCTGTTTACCTAAAAATGCAGCCAAGGCGTTTTTTTAAATAAACATTTCAAACTATTTACAGAACAATCAGCTGTTCTGCATCAAATTTGATGCCACACAAATGATTTGTGCCACTCCAAAAAATAATTTCTGTCCACTATGAGATAAAGGAGAACAACAGTCTGATACCTGCATGACAACAGGAGATGTATCACTCCTGTAACACCTGTAACATTCAGCAGTCGCCCCATTGTTCTGACACACACAACAACACTATTGACTACACTACACACTAACTACGCAAGACAACTCGCTAATTTTAGACTCCAAACACGCTAAACGTAGCAAATCTCTCACATCTCAAAACACCGGCGTCACTCCTAAAACTTCCCCCCTTCCTAAACAACTAAATGCCATGTTGTCATATCATTTTTTGATTGGTCTACATGGTACATTTTTCCACCAATAGGAAATTTAAAAATTAAAATTTAAAAACTGGAATAAAGTCCACACTTTTTCCGTCAATTGTTCCGTCTGTCCTGCTCACATCTCCAATGATTGTACACGTTGTCATTAACGTGGCTTCAGCTACGCCGCTTTGCTAGCTAAAACACCAGTGTCGGCACATAAGGACGCTGTCATAGCCAGTCAACGACGTTGATTAGCATGCGTATATACGAATGTGGATCGAATCATTGGCTGGAGCAGGCAGTCACCGGTCACTTACTGACTCACGCTGCAAAACAGAATGAATTGTTAACGTGTTTATTTTCATTTCAATTCAGGTCAGATTTTTTTTTTTTTTTGTGTGCGCAAAGCAGATTTTCTGTGCGCAGAGACCGTGTCAGCAGTGCGCCCGCGCGCAGCTTAGAGGGAACATTGATCCTGGCAACACACATTGTTAGGCAACAGCCACAACTGGGACGTTCAGATTCAGAACAATGTAGCAAGAACAAACTGCTAAGAAAGGTTGACTCTAACCTCGGTGGTAACTATTAATCTAACCTTGTAACACTTACTCACCTGTAAATGCTTTGTATTATGACATGTCCTCATAATATGCCCCGACACACACACACACACACACACACACACACACACACACACACACACACACACACACACACACACACACACAGATATACCATTTGTCAGGTGCTGACAAACACAAGATAAAAACTCCCATTTCCAGATAACCCAGATGTCTCAGATCTGGCACCATACAGTAAGTGTTATGACAGAGTCTGCATGAGTGTGTGTATGTGTGTGCGCGTGTGAGCTCCTTTGTTCGTGTCAGAGATAACGTCAAACACAGAGACGACACAACATCAGAGGCTTGTGTGTATGTACATGCATCAGTGTATCAGTGCATCCGTGAGTTTGTGTGTGTGTGTTTACTGTACATGCTGTGATGTGTGCATATGCTTCTCCGTGTGAGTGTGTCGCATTAAAGGCCTTCTCCCCTTATCTCTCTATGAGGATTAGAGTGCATAAGCTAAGCCTGAGGGCTCTGATTCCTCATATCAAACGCTATCAACAACCGCTGGACGCCAGCACTGAGCTCTCTATTAAAGAGCCTCTCATATCCAACAGACAGCCATCTAGCCAAGGTAATGGGACATAGATAGCTCAGTGATAAAATGGGATTATACAGCCCCCCTTGAAAAAAAGTGGGGAAAAACAAATATTGCTTATATGTAGTTTGTGATAATTTCTAATTTCGACTAGCAACATCTGGTTGTAATGCAATACAGTGGATGGATTTAGGGCATTGGTCACAGCTGGTGAAAAAATGGAACTGGTCACAAAATAATAGGTGTTAAACAGCAGCACTGCATACACTGCATGCTTAGCCTGCAATGATGGCTGAAATGTGGTTTGCAGAAATACAATACATCGTATGACAAAGGCTGTAAAAGATGAGACTATACAGTCTAGTGCAGTCTTCTCTGTAGAGCATCTATGTGAGCTCTGGTCCCAGTTCAACTATGGTCTGTCTGCATAAAGCAATAGCATACTACTGAGTTGTTATTCAGCGACAGAGAGAAGCTAGAGGGATGAAATGACTTGTATTCAGAAGAGGCTAAGTTGTGATCCCTATCACCTCCTGCTGGGACCAAAGTGATCTTGACATGACTGTGATGCAGAGGGTTCCTCCTTAACGTAATACTGCCTTCCAGCCAGACCCAGGGCATTTAGTGCTCAAGGCAGAGACGCTGATTTAGGTTCAGATAGCCTTTTGCCACCGCGCACACCTCCAGTCTGCCCCTTTACTGACCAGTCTTGCGTCAAAACACACAGTAATGCCCTGCATTGACAAAGTGAGCCAAAAAAGGGAATAGAAAATGAGGTAAAGAAGGAAGTGAGCTTTCACCACTGGATTTAAATCCCCAGGGGTAAAAGATGTTTTGTAAAGCTGCCTTAGCCGTAAGCGGAGACTGACAAAATAGATAAACCCACTCCTGTCTGGGGTGCAATCCTGCCCAGTGAATATTTTAGTATAGCTGTAAAATGTTGGCTAGCTTCTTTTGATGTTCTCTTTTTGGAATCTTTTCATATCGAGCACAATACTCAGAGTGAATGATGCATTTGGTGCCACTCTTAAAGCCAAAACACACAAAAAAGAAAATTAAAATACAGAGTAAGTAAATTAAAACACTGAACCTGGTTTACTGGAGCAAAAACAACAGTCGGTGGATTATTTTTGAAATAAAATTTCATTCGGTAAATCTGGATGCTGTTTACATGTGCTCTAAACTGTGCACTCTGTGGTCCATTCATAGCATTACCCAATAAGGTTTCAGTGTGAATATTATAGAGTTATATTTCAGCAGAGAAATGTTTAACTAAAATAAAACAAAGGGACAATGCATCCTGCCTGGAAATATAAAAGGATGCCTTTGATGCCACTCTTCCCGCACAGATATTTCAGCTTAGCCTGAGTGGCCATTAATGCTGCTGAATGTGTTTTTCTGTCTGTATTATGATTCTCTTGGGAAGTGCAGGTCCAGTGATAAATGAACGGCCGCCTGGGAAATATTCGAGCTGATGGGAGCCATTTTGGCTCCAATTGTTCTCAATAAAAGGCAGGTCAACGTGGCTCCCCTCCCTCTTGTTGCACCCCACATGTCTCGTTAAAAAGGCCTCTGTGAATGGTGCAGGGGAACATCATTAGCTCAGAGATGAAAGAGAGGCCATAGTGCCCTGAGAGGAATGCAATGATGTGCCACTTAGAATGATGCTCATAGGAAATAAAAGACACTAGATCTATTTTTAGTGACAGTCCTGTGTTTGCTATGTGCACGTGTGACTTAACAACTGATATGTTTGAGGAAGATTTTGCCAAGAATCATTGTTTTTTGTCTTTTCAGTGTTCCGAGCAAGTTCCCCATTTGCTCCAGGAGTCCATATGGTGATCAGAAGCGCACAAACACTCCGGTGCACTGTGCATCGCAATTCAGCCCGTTGAAGTCTTTGTTTACGAGCTTCAACGCAACCGAGATTCTTTCCATCACCTACGTGTCAGCAGTGGTGAATTGTTTTTCCTCCACAGCTCCTCTCTATCTGCTGTGGCTGGAGATTGGAGTCCTGACCCAACGTCTTGAGACCAGTCTCTATCTCATGCTGGCATCTGACAGCCAATAATGAAAGCATTTGAGGTCTTCATCTGAGACCTCTTTCCCTTCCTCTCCTGAGCCTTGTTTCCCCCCCCCCCCCTTTCAGTTTCATCTACGTCCATTTGGCTCACTGTAGCCCGACATCCTGTGTCTGTCTATCAGTCTCACGGACTCTTAACTGCATCCTTGGCAATGGACTGGTCTATCTTGCTTAAGTGTTGGCTATCAAAAAGACTGCTGCTGTGTGGTAGAGAAGTGATGTACTGTGGTATCAGTGCCAGAGCTTTCTCTGCTCTACAATATAAACTCTTTGAGGTCCAAAAAAAAGTGACAAATACAAATAATGTGATATACTAATATATTTTCAATATCCATTTTTGTTTGATTGTGTGCAGTTGAAAAATGAGGAGAGACGTTTAAGGATTAAGGATGGTAGGTAGGTTGCTGACACCATGATGGTTTAATGAGGGCTTGGAATGATAAGCTGTATCCATAAACGGTTCAACTGCATCAGAGACATGTACCTGCTGAGCAGTGCTGAGTAACAGATTATAAAAGCATTTCACCCACCAAAACTGAAGCACAAGCTCCTTAGACTGGATATATACCAAGCGACACAGCAAGTCATACTATTTGTGATGAAATGACATTAAAAGGCACCACTAGCACACACATAGTGAGGAGGTTCAGTTCAGTGACCTAAACGAAGAATGAACGAACAGCTCCCCTTCTACACGTCAGTCAAAGCCCTTAACTTTAAGTTCTATCAGTATCCAAAGAGATGAGATATAAAAATATACTGACCTTGCAGTTTTTTTTAATGGAGGAAGTAACTTGAGTGATCAACATAGTTGTTGCTACCAGGTTGTAAATGGGCTTTTCATGTTGTAAAGCTGCTCTGTGGAGATTCCTGGAGTGGCCAGTTGAGGCCGTTCCAGGAACTTCTTCTGCCTTGACCTAATCTTTCAGCTAGCTGTAATTTAACAGAGCTAATAAATATCTATATGCAGAAGCTGCATGGTTTGAGAATCAATCTCTCCCTGTGTATATATATATATCTGCCTTTTTCATCCAGCATGCTGGTGGGTTTATCTGATTGTGCTCTGCTGCCTCTCCCCAGAAACCTGCAGTTAATATATAACACATTGCAGAGAATAATCCCTGCAGTGTCTATATTGTAGTCTAATCATACTGAAGGAGACAGGATAGAACTGGCAAAAGACAGATCACCCGGCAAGCCGAATCCCATTTGGTCTCTATTATAAATGCTGCACCTGTCTACACTACAAAGAGCTTCCATTTATGTCAAGAATAAGAGCCACTTGGTCACTCTGGACATCATTTCAGGCATCAAAACATACAAATGTATCTTTAAGTGCATGAAATTTGACCAGTTTTGCGCTATCTTGTGGTGTTAAAAGCCAAATGACTGATTAACTTAAGCTCTAATTGGGGAGTTGATGCATTTATTTATTTAAAGGATTTATTCAGTTGTCATCTCTGATTGGACAATTAAAGCATTAAGTCTATTTTGTGCAGAACAGACTGCTTTCTTCTGTAATTGCTAGGATGCTTGTGAATTGCCAGATATGATTGAAAAAGCCTAAACTGCAGAAACTGGCAACTTTCCTTTTCATTTTTACAAAGTTAGCGACTAACCGGTGAACTGTGGAGCATTTAAAGAGAGATTTTTTTCCAGGTGATATTACAACCAATCAAGTGTCCATATAGGAATTTAAAACTAGCTACTGCTTAGATACTGTAAAAAAAGGTCACCTATAAAGAAATCTGCACTCAGATGCTTTCAGGTTGACCCCATGCTGATGCCCTGCTAATGGGACATTTAAATAAGGTCTTTCTAAATGTTTTGCAGTCAGGCTTTGGTCTTGCCGCCATGTTCCCATGGCTACATTTCAGAACACCTCTGTGGCAGCTTTAGTCCCAAATGTGGCGAGCTCTCATGTTTTTCTTATGTAATGAGCTCCCTCCCAACACCACCACAGCTGAAATGCAATTATCATTTGGCTGACACCAAAATGCGTTTTCTCGCCTGTGGCCTCTCACGATGCTATTTAGAATTTCTCAACTTTAGGCAAGCAAGGAGAAGAAAAAAAAGGCCATCTTTCTTTCTCTCTCGCCGTCCTACTTTTTGAGGGTGAGCCGGAAAGGAAGAGAGGAAGAGCTATACGAGAAAGGAGGAGGTTAGAGAGGAAGAGGAGAAGGAGAGAAAAGGAGGGAGAGGGATGACAGAAAAAGAGAAGTGAGGGAGAGTTTCTGGGAGGATGTGATAATGAGGACGGTTAATTCAGTAACAGGGAGTGAGAGGGAGAGATTAGCCCGCTAGCAGGGCGATGCAGTCCACAGATTTTCTACTCTGTATGGCTGTCAGTGAGGGCTGAGGGGCTGGGACGGGCCACCGAGCCGAGAAGAAAGGAGCGACAGTTTTTAATTAAGGCTGTGTTTGGGTAAATATGCATTTCCAGGTCAACTTATACTCAACTGGAATCAGGCTCAGAGAATTAACGGTGGAGGGAAAACTGGACGGAGGAGGAGAAGGAGAAGAGAGGAACTGATATCCTTTAAAACATCTATTTGTACATATAAACATGTGATCTTCCTAAACCTTGTACTTATTCTGTGTGCTTTCAAATATATCTGGAAGACACTGCAATTCTACACATTTGATTACCTCTATTTGTCTTCAAAGCTAAGCTAAATGCTAAACCAAAGACTCCTTTTTTTACTTCTCTTGAACCACAAAGCCCTTCGTTTTTCTTTTTCATGTCATCTGGAAACAGTGTGGGAAAGTTTGCCAGAGGAACCTAAACAGCCGTGCAAGCTGTCAAAGTGAAAATGAAATAGAAAGTGGCACAACTGGTCGCGGAGGGCCTTTTGGCAGTCTGATATTGGACATAATGCAGGACTGACTGGATAGTTAATTAACTGAGGAGGTGCCACACTGAGCACCGGTGTCTATCACTGCTCACTGTATAAGCCACCGCTGGGGCTTTTAAACACTAAACCTTGTGACCTTCACCGGTGTCGGAGGGCAAAATTCTGCGTTTCACATATTCCTTTACATCCTCCACTTCATCCCTTTATCTCCGGCTCATTCCCCCTTCGCTCATCTCTACTTATTGTCCCAGGCCTGTGCCTAAATGCAGCTCTTTCATCTTTGTTTTTATCTGTCAGATCAGTGAGGCGCTAGTCCCACTCCACACAACTCCTCAAAATATAAAGTTAGAAAGTCTCCCAAATCCGGGCAGATCAATGGATAAGGGTTGGCAGGCCTAGCTAATGGAATGCAGCTTGTGCCCTAGATTAGAATGTTTTCTTTCTTGCTTCGCTGTCCTCAAACCACCATGATGCCATAAAAAAATGTTGGTTGGTGGTGTAGTGGGAGAGGGAGCGTCAGACTGCAGGCTGGTTGCTTGCTCAGACAGACAGGCAGATGGACAGACTAACAAGCAGAGAGAGGGATTTCAAACAGTTTTACTGCACATTGTAGCATCAGTGATATTAGTATTAACTGGTCTCTGAAAGCACAGTTTCACAATCACGTCTAATCCCAAAGTAGATACACCTTATTAAAAACAGCCAGTGTTATTTATTACTGAATTCTTTGCTTGATGCACTAAAAAAGACAACAAAAATATAATTAGATACCTTTTGGGCTCTGCTGAGTGCTTATTGTTCAAACGGGTTTTCTGCAAGGCAACAGTTTAGAAAGATTATCTCAACTGTATCTTGAGGTCAGATCAGTAAAAATCTCCACTTGCACCACCAATCGGAAAAGCAGACAAAATTACACTAATAAGACCCGAGCTGCTCAGCAGTAATCTGGAAGTAGTGTGCTGGTCAGCTGTAGCAATGACTGCGTGTTTGTGTGTGAATGCACAGCAGAGAGCTGCTAAAAAGAACAAAAAGCTTGGCTGACTTTCCCTGCATATGAAACAATAACAAATGAGTGTTCAGCCAAATCTACAGAGAGACAGACGGACGCGTAATTGTCTGTAAAAAAAAAAAATAAATAAATGGATGAACAAGACAGCCCATAGGTGGATTCTGTTTTCAGAGCAGCAATGGGACAAAAAGGTGAGGTGAGAGTTACCAAAGCCAGAGGAGAGAAGTGAGGAGCCTGATGATGTAAAGGTCTGCCGCTGAGCCCACACAGGAAGAGAGCTCGGCAACTGAAACTCCAGTGGGCTTTTTTCTGATTACATTCTTTTGCTAAATGGGATTAGTGAATAGGTTAGACAGTTGGAGGCACTCAGACACTAAAGAGCCAGTAGAAGAAATAGAAAATGTACATAAAAGATGGATATCTGTCCTCAACTCCATCTCGTTCACTTTATCTCACCGCTAATAACATTTTCCGTGCCTTGCTCCAACAATGAATGTACTATCTCATCGACTGCAGAGTGGCTCTGAAGCTGCTATTTGCATGTGTTTGTGTGTTTGTGGGACTGGGGTCTCTCAGCGGTCAAAGGGCTTCTCCGAGCTCATTGCTCTTATGACAAACTAATGCAGAATCTTTCAGAGACAGACCTGGAGTCTCCTGAGAAGTTTTGCAAAGCTAATAGCTCTTTCTCTTAAAGCAACTTCCTGAACTTTTTCCAGCTAAAGAGTCAGGGAATGACAGAGCAAAAACTGAACTGTCCTCTGAGTGACACTGAAGCTTTGCTGTATTAATTAAAGTTAAATTAAATGCTGGAAATCAGAAAAGAACTGCACGGACTAATGCCTCAGTGAGCAACACAGATGGGAGAAAAGAGGCAGTTTCATTGTTTTATATTCAGTATTTAAGCAGCGATTGGTACAATATCCAGTATTACACATACTCACTAAATAGTTGAGCTTTGTCATTATGGTGTACAGGGAGCTAAGGGTCTAACAGTTTTGGCATAGATTACTGCAAAAACTACCTAAACTACTAAGTAAACGGTGGCCATGCTGCTGAGGAGCTAATGCACTCACTGGAAAGTGCCCTCCGTGTTATTTTTCTGGGAAATCAATCAATGACAAGAAATTCTAGTGCACTCTTCAGAGATTCTAACAATTTCCATTTCAATTTCTAACTTATCAAAGGGTCTAACGAGCTATGTGGTTGGACTGAAAGGCCTCACACTTCATCATTAATTATGATGACTTTAAAAAAAATCTCAACTACCTACAAGGATACCGACTCTCAAGGAGAAAATGGGGACAAACCAGGGACAAAACTGTGTGTGAAGCACATTCTCACCAAGGTGCAAAGCCACTTGAGATTTTGATTATTGCTCCAATCAAGTAAACTGCTCTTCACTGAAGAAGCTCGCATTGTTCGACATGACAGCAGAGAGCAGAGAGAAGCACGGGGAATGTAGAATAAAAATTATTTAAAGACGATAACAATGAATGGCAACAATAGACTCCTGGAAAGAATGCTGAGAGAATTTAAAACCCAGAGGCAGAGAAACACACTGTCGGTAAACAGACACACTGGGAGGAAGGTTAAGATGGTTCTTAATATAATGTTGACTATAGCTGATATTTTAGCTCGTATCAGGGAATATATTGCTTGTATTACCACCCTGCCTTAAGGGTTTTGTTTTTTTCTGTCCATTAAAGGAAATAGTATCTTGATACTCTTAACACACAAATATCAGCGACCAATTCCAAAACATACTGGAACAAAGGAACATAAAGATACTTTAAGTCAGTGATTGTTTCAACTTTGCAGCTTCCATCAGTCAGCCTGCTGTGATTCAAATGAAATCCTGAGAGAGTAGCGACCGTAAAAAGCTAACCAATATGTTCAAATCAATATTTCGAAATCCCAGTAATGTCATTTCCAACACTGTTATGAATTGTGAATGAATTATGCAATGAAATTGGCAAAGTACAGCTGCTGTGTTGAGGCGATATGATATAAGCTCGGCTCACGATGTTGGAATTAGTCAGCACAGCTGTCACCACTGGCTGGTGAAAATGAAACCATTATTCACAGGCGTGTGGTGCACATGGGAAAGAGAAATGATGAACAAGATGGGAGTAGACAGAATTTATGGAAAGTGTACTTTTGACACTGATACGCTAATTGATGACTTGTTTGGTCAAGCCTCTAAAGTTTGACCCAAGCCAAAATTACAAATTTGAAACCACGGTTAGTGAAAGGAAATGTCCTTGATTTGGATCAAGATTGGTGGAATGAGTCATTTTTTTTTACAATGAAAACATTGTTTAGATAATTCAGACACATTTAGGTCTTTCGCACTGATTACAGAAAGTATAGTGGATTAATTTGATGGGAAAAATGAAACATGAGTCACAGCACATAAGGAGATGAGTCTTACGTATTCAGCTCTCTATGCACAGAAGACGCTGCAGTATGCAAACAGCATGCAAAGTGGTAAAGAAAGGAATCTGCTAATCAAGTCACCCAAAGTGCAACCCGTTTGTTTGATGTCGTCAAACAAACACACCAGTCCAACAAACAAATCAGTCTTTAGTGAAGGGAGATGTGGCTCACTTAGGTAATGAAGACAGTAATTTACTGGATCAAAGATTTACAATGTAAAGCTTGGTTTCATTTTGGTTTATATTTCGACTAAATCTCTGCTTTTTATTTAGCCAGTACGTCTATTTTATTTCTTTAGACCATTTGTTATGTTCTGATCTTCAGCACAGATTTGCCTTGGATATTAATAACAGAAAGCAGTTTGTGCAGTGTGGGGAAAAAATAACTAATGAGGTTATTAAAAGCACAGGAGAGAACATCCGTTTATTACACTTTAAAATAAATCCATCATAAAAGATAACTGTGTTTGACGTGTACCCCATTTACAATTTCTAATAGCTCTTTAAAACTCAAAAAATGCAAAGTGTCGTTCAGCCATTTAAGGAAGGTGCTTAAAACAAGCTATTCTGGGATATGAGTTACTGTTAAACAATCTAACTTGTTATTTAACTCTTATGTAATGTGTTGACCTGGCTGAGGGATTTTATCACCTTCATCCAGAATCTTCTTCTGTCCTCTGTCGTTACCGATCTGGATGCCGTGATCGTCGTCAAAACATGCGTGGTGCCTTGTTTGATAAGCGATTCATAGTAAGCAGGGCAGAGAAGAGGTCCCCTCGCTCCTCATATTCAATGAGTGCAATGGTCAGCACTGTAAGCAAATATCAGCACACTGACACAGCAGAATCCAAAACGACTTCATTTACATTTCAGGCATTTAGCTAAAGCTCTCATCCAGACTGGCTTCCACTCGCTGGCTGCAGAAACTTGTACCTGTTATGGCTCAGCTAAAAGCGCCTTCTGCCTGCTCTGATTAAGACTGAACCTTTAAAATGCAGCAGAAGGAATCTTAAATAAAGAGGATGCGTGTTTTGATTAATTGCAGTAGATTTAGACTGTTTTTGCGACTGCATTACCTCCCAGGTGTTAACGCAGTAAAAATAGAGGAGTCTTCTGCTCATCGTGCCGTTCGAGTGTTTTCTATTTGAAAAACGAAAGTCTGAAGCACAAGAAATGATGTAAGAATTCTTTCAGGAGATAAATCTTTGATTTAAAAAAGAAAGAAAATGATTTTCTCGTCATGTTGTGTTGGAGCTGGAATTGACAGGCTTAGCTTTAGGGCCATGGACGGTCGATATTTTGAGTGCTATTCCAAGCAGAGGTTGCTATAATCATTTCATATTTATCTTCCCTGACCAGAAATCCAAGTAATATTTACTTCCAGATGGGGAAGAACTGAAATATTCACTTAGTGGGGGCTCATTTGTTTTCCGAGTGAATCTAAATGGCATTGATATACATTATGATAATCGCCCGCCGGGCACCATTTACATTTAAGCTCCGAGTTGGAAAGGTTACCGATTCACAACTGAATGAATTGTCATAGCTCCACCTCTCCTTAATTCCCTCCTGACCTCCCATCTCTGATTCATCTCAATCTAAAACTATCAATCAAAGTAATTAAAAAGACATCACTGAAATGCCAATGTGCTGTAATAAAGCTTATTAATGAGGCCCACATTTCATACAGGAGCTGTCAGGCCAGATGTTTGCTGGGGAGTGAGCAGGAGATGAGCATTTAAAAGAACTGTGATCACTAATTGAAAGGTCCTGGAGGCTTTTTGTTTTTTCATGGGCTTTTTTTGTGGCGCTAACTTAAATTGAGGAAAATGATAGTGAAGAAATGCATTCGCTCTTGATTATTGTCGTCTCGTTGGCTGATTTATAGGATTTAAAGCAAAGCAATATAGAAATGAACCGACTGAGACATTCAGTTGGTGAAAGAAACACAAGTGTGGAGGTCGTCCGATGTCTGCAACATAAATTCAAGGAATTTTCTAGGGCTCGGCATGCACAGCGGCACCCCTCTGATCGGAATGTCCCTCAGAAGCAGGGTGGGCCTCGGTGATGAGACAAGCAAAATGTCACTCTGACATACTCAATCTGATCCAAATATTCGAGTCTCCCATAGGGAAGATGGAAAGAACAGTCTGCTGAAATAGAAGAAAATGAAGGTAAAGAGAGAAAGGAAGACAGAGGGTGGGGGAACTGAGAAAAAAACATGATCAAGAACAAAGTGCCCAGGGCAGGAGTAGGACATTAAAAACTAGATCACTCATATGTCTTTGGATACAGAGACAGAATGACAGGCACTCAGGTCACCTGACCTGCCTTAGTCATCACATAAATTAGACCAGTCGGGAGACAGAACTGTGATCTCGCGGCTCATCGTGAAAATGCAGCCAGCATGGACAGGTGATAACAATGACAAAGCAACAACCCGATCATCAGTCACACTAATACTTTGCTTTCAGGCAAACAGACCATACATTAGTAGCGAAAACACTAAAATGTGAAGAAAACAAAGCAGAAGTTCCCATTTTTACTTCCTTAAAAATGCCTTTAATCCTGTGATTTAAATGCTGTGCTAGTCTCACGCAGCGCACTTTGCTTTATCCTGGTGAATTTTAGCTTTGCATAAAAGTGAAATCATTTCCAGTTTTCGTTTTTTGGTCCAAGGAGAACCAGACAGAATAGCCCCAGGCCTACTGAGCTATTTTGCTCTACATGGTTTGCCAAGACAATTCTGAAGTGGTTGAGTCTGCAGTCATGAGTGATTGCCTTAAGGCGTCATCAACAAGCAGGGCATAAAAACACAAAATGCTCTTTCCATCGCTATTCGTCAAACTCTCTTTCTTAATGAATCACCTAATGTGACCATTACTGTAGCCTCGATCTTCAAAATACATCTAAACCCTAAACCTCCCACTAACCGATGAGGAATACCATGGTGTGCAAACAGTTCTTGCTCATTAAAAAAAAAGGAATGGTAAAATAAAAGTTGCCAAAGTTACTCATTCTACCCACACATAATGAAAGTAACACAGTGAGTCAGTCGTCTGTGTGCTTATTCTGTGTAATATGATCCAAAATGGAGACTTTTAGAAGCTGCTAGAACATTTGTGGGAAAGATTTATTTTTACATACTAGTGTTGTCTAAAGATACATGATCATATTATACACTGCTCGCCAAAAATAGTTGACTTGCAACTGCAGCAACAGAGGTAAAGGTAAGACAAACATTCAGTATTAAAAACGTGTCCCAGTTTATGTTGATTACTTATAAACCATCAGTGAATCTGAATCTTAGGATAAACGAACGATTTCAGATTGCAGATATGCTATAAATGTAGATTTCTGTCCCAACTACAAACAAGACCTGTTCAAAAGGGGATATATAGGGATATATATTGATATAGGGAACAAAAAAGGGGAATGACAGTGCTCTAAAAACGATGCAGCTTTTCATCATGACTATAGCTAGCGGGGACTTTCAGCATCACTGCTGAAGTCAGATCATATGAGGATCTGAAGGGACGAACCAGTGCAGTTACTATGGATAAAAAATTCTCACATTTTTATGCAAATAATATCTGCTGTAAGCTACAATGGCATCTATACATGAAAATCAAATATCTGTGTGTGACTGATGATTTTTATTGTAGATTTTGGCTACATAAAAACTACCAAATGAGCTCTTGTTGAACTGAAACCGATCTGTTGTATCCCAAATTACAAAATCTATCTCAACTTGGCACAAAGAGTGAGGAAATTAATGTCTGGACAATTATGTCTTTGTTGTCAAAATACGTCTTTAGACTAGGCCATGTAACCCTCCAGAACAATGTCTAAAAACAGAAAAAGATACAAGATACAAACGCTAAGAGAGCCAGCATGCAGCTAGCATGTACTTTCTAGCTAGGTGGGATGTGTGTTTTTTTTCTTTCTCTGCTGAAAGAGAACAAACAGCTAAATAAATCCAGGGCCATGAAATTTGAAATTGTGACTTCTCTGTCTAAACGGGTTCACTTTAATCTGTGCGAACTGAACTTTTTTGCTAGCTCCCATGAAGTGTAAGATTGCACAAGACACACTTGTACACGCACACCTGCTGCACACACAACAAGGTTTTGCAACCCCAATTACCGGACTGGTAAATATAACCATCCCACAGCCTGTGCTGAATAGGCTGGAGCCAGATGCTTCCATTTTGGCTCGAAGTAAGGACAGGACAAAAGGATGGCAGACGCCGCCAAGCAGCATGATGAGAAAATAAGAGCCAGAAAGGGGGAGAGGGGGTGGGGTGGAGTATGTGGGATGGGAGCAGGAGTCCATGTTGAAACAGTTGAGCAGATGATGCAGCCTCGGTGACAGACCACACAATCACTACAATGGACTTGACGGATTTAGAGCACACAGATAAAGGTTGGGTGACAGTGGAGTAGCACAGGACGGAGCTGACTAGAATATAATAGAAGTTGCCCGGCTAGGTTAAAAATACATTTACAATAAAACGCATAATGTCATATTATGCAGAGAGACGTCATTTTGTATCAGAGAAAGTATTTATGCAATATGTTACTTATAAGCTTGGACTTTTGTGTTTTTCCACATTCATCTTGTGTGTGCGAGAGAGGCCAGTGCTTCAGGGCTCTGTCATTGGGCCTTAGCTCTGGCACACATGCAAACAGATCCAACCGTATGCACTACAGGTCTTTGAAGTATGGATTTTTTCTCTTTATTACCAACACTTAAAATATAGATAAATTCATCTACGGCACCTTGAGGTGACTGCCGTTGTGAATTGGAAATAGATAAATAAGACTGAGTTGAACTGAAATGAAATCAGCAAGCATGAGTGAAAGCCAAAACCATAAAAGGCAAATTATATCCACTGCTAGACTTAGACTGTAAAGCTGCCATTTCCAGTGTACTGCACTTTAGAAGGGTATCCTCACAAGGTTTGTTTAAAAAAAAAATGCATAGATTGTAGATTTGAACAGATATTACAGTACATCAGACAATGATTGCTTAATCCATAAAGTGAACATTTGGGAAAGTCACTGTGATATCTATAACCAGCATTTCCAGGCAGGCCGGCAGCGAGCTCTGCCCTGTAAGCGTTCTTGGAAGTAATGCAGGCCTGTCGGCCGTCTTAAGCATTCAGGTCGCTTATAGTCAAGATTTAATCCAAACACCCATCCTTCCTTATTCCTTTACATGGACATGTCACACGCAAACAGAACCCGATAGGGCTGCACATGCATACACATCTGAGGATGAGCATGCACATGCTCAAGGCGCACTCCTCCCGACAGCTCCTATTAAAGTGTGTGCTATATCTGAGATGGCAGCGGTGAAGTCACAGCCCAGGGCTCATTTATTTAAGAGGGAGAATAATGAATTCTTTGTGGCATCTCATCTTCCCATCACTATTAATCTGGCTTTCTGCAGGTATAGGCACAGGGATCCATACTACTTGGGTCTCTAAACTGGTTCCCTTACACAGCCAGGTCCCACAACAGATTTGGAGCCTCTCACTCTGAGGAGTGTAATTGTGCATGGGTTTTACATTCACTCCAAAGCTCCCCAAGCTGTTAAAAATGTCACACATGTTGTTTGTGACACACTGTCTCAGCAGAGCACACAGCTATGTATTTTTTTTAATACACAGCAGTCCTTCATCACTACTCCAATTTCACTTTTGCTTGAATCCTATTTGTACTGCATGCAATGAGTGAACCTGCAGCTTACTCTCATGCTGGAATTGTTGATAGACCCTTTTACCCCATGCGCAACACACACACATACACACCAACACACTCAGTAAACCAATTTGTGGCACAGGCAGACGAAGTCATTTACCCTCTATTGAAAGTGGCTAAAAAGAAAGGCAGGGATTAACCGCAGGCCAATTACAGAGTTGGCTAAACCCTGTCTAACTGGAACAAATACATGGCAAGGCTGAGGCTTTCTGAACATGAATTAAGTTGACTATCTTCAGGGGAACTTGAATGAGAAAAGAAGGAAAAAAAGATGGGATAAAGAGTAAATGAGGAGGCTGTACTGGAGAAAGGAATGAGGGATAGTAGGAGGTCCGAGATGGAGGGCAGGATAGATCGATGATGTTTTTTTAAGAATGGCACAAAGACACATTTTTAAACTGGTTGAAGTCCAAATAAAAATAAAGGTTTTTATTTGTTTTCATGCACTATGCAAATATTGTATAGCTGTATATCGTGTGTATATTTTTGTGTTGCTCTTGCTTTTATCAGCATGCATGCTGCTGTCTCTCTTCTTCATAGTGAGAAACCTTCTTTGCACAGATCCAATAATATAACATTTTAAACTGTATTTGCATGCAACAAAAATGCCACCAATTCATCTTTGAATCTTTGCTGTCACACTGTAGTCTACCACACAGCTGACATTAAAGCCGTGACATTTTACCAAATGTTCCTATCGCTTTGTTTTTATCATGTCAGGTGAACATACAATAAGCTGGTGAATTGAGCAGACCAATAAAGATCAACTTGTGACAAGACAAAGGCCAGACCTCAGTTGTGTGACAGAAAACACACTGGTGAATCCTTTTTTGGCCTTTTACTGGATTTATTGGATATGTACAGTGAATACTGGCAGGAAAGCAGAAGGAGAAAGAGAGAGAGGAAGCCATACGCCATCCCGTATGGCGCTCTCAGCCATACTAAAATTCACTTGTTATCTGGGTTATACCAGCATTGTCTATGATCATCTGTTTAACATAAGTGTAGTACAAACAACTTTATGAGCGTGTGCAACATTGTAATTAGAAGGATAAAGAGTTTAACAGTATTAAATTACAAGCAACTACTACACATTGTTGCACACAATAAAAATACTCATTTCACTTTGAACATTGTCGGAGATCTTTAGAAAAATAATTATATGCATTTACTGTGTAACTGGTGTGGTGGTTGGACTAAAAGTGATAGGAGAGAAAAACATTTGGAGCCAAAAAGAAAGCGACTAAAATGCGGTAAGACATTGTGTTGGTGTAAGTAACTCCAGGCAGATTGTATCCATCTTGACTTTGATTGGGAGCGAATTGTTACATGACACCCTGACCTCAGCTGACACGCACCCATGTGGAGTGACACCAACAGGGTAAGAAAGACTGAGGATGAGGCCATGCTGGAGGACCCTCTGGGTCAGAATGTGTTACACAGCAGAGTGACA
This sequence comes from Perissodus microlepis, assembly GCF_051167445.1. Taxonomy (NCBI): domain Eukaryota; kingdom Metazoa; phylum Chordata; class Actinopteri; order Cichliformes; family Cichlidae; genus Perissodus; species Perissodus microlepis. The sequence continues at coordinate 44,666,638 of NC_140463.1, read as the reverse complement.
TAAAGGTCAACGACAATCACTTGACAGGAAATGCTTATATGGGCTGTGCGGGGCTTCTGTCTGTCTCTCTATGTCTATAACGTGCACCATATTTCACCGCTCAGACACTGTTCAAATCAAGCCCCATTCAAACACAGGTAACATCTCCGCTTTGACAGTCTGGCCGAGTCATAGTGGAAAGCTGCAGGATGGAAAGCTGGAGAGAAATAGATAAAACAAAGAATCCATATGGATGGTTCTCTTTGTGCACATGTTGAATCACAGGTGCCAAATTCTCACTGGAGAATACATCCAGGAGCTGCTGAATATCAGATGCTGCTGAATACAGCCATGGTGACATTACACGATTCCCATCACTTTCAAAGTCTACTCTCTTGACATTTCTCTTCCTCTCATTTTGCTGAAAAATGGCTGCTGGGAAAAAATGTCCGAGTCCAAAGACAAAGTGATTGCCAGTGATTATGGAACCCGTGCTGATGTACCAAAAAGCTCTTACATGACAGCTAACAGCACCAAAGCAACATAGTATGCATGCTTTCAGACACATGCAGTAAGATTAAAGTTTAATTAAAGCTCGTTTTAACTTTTTGGATCGGGGAATTCGTGCTTTCTCCCCTTTACTACCCAACAGCTAGTGGAAAATGAGTGCTGCATCTCTAAGAAAGTGAAAAGATTGACCTATGCCCTTAAATCCTGGTAGAATGGAAACAGCTGTAACATTTCTTGTTTAAAGTATATGGAAATGTATCTTGAGGATACCATAATGAAGTATTTTGACTGAGCAGCTGGTGCTGTTTAAGGAAGTGTTAGCAGAGCACAGTTGATCTTAAAATGGGAAAAGATCCTTCAACCTTCACTATACCTCACAGTTCAACTCTCCTGACATGTTTTTTTTCCACGCATTTATCCATCAATTATCTTCTGCCGATCCCTGTCAGTGTCATAGGGGGCTGAGGCCTATCCCAGCTGTCATAGGGCGAGAGGCGGGGTACGTCCTGGGCAGGTCGTCAGTCTATCACTGGACTAACACACGGACAACTGCTCGCATTTACACCTATGGGCAGTTTAGAATCATCAGTTCACCTAACCCCACTATTTGCATGTCTTTAGACTGCAGGAGGAAGCCAGAGCACCGGGAAAGAATCCACGTAAGCACAGAGAGAACATGCAAACTCCACACAGAAAGGCCAGAGTCCAGCTCAACACTTTCTTAACTGCCGTGCCACTGTGCTGCAGGGCTTCAAACCCACAGTCTTTGTAATACTTTTGCACAGAATTAAAGCAAAAAGAAGGAAAACAAGGAGAAGGCCAAATAGCCAACTAGATGTATAGATAAATATGCAAAAAGCACAGTCACAGGTGCTCTTGCGATCTGTCTTACTCACTGATGAGTTTTAAGCATGAGTGCACTGCCTGAGTGGGGTGACAGTATCTGTGTGACCACACCCTCCCCTCCGTGCCTGCCATGATATGCCGCCTTGGATAACTGGCAGATTAGGACAACCTTAACTCTCTTTAGCTCTCCAGACAGACATTAGAATTTCTAATATGGCTCCAGACCGAGCAGGGGATCTCATTTTATAAATGCTCAACTAAATGATCCACTACCCGTCATGGCTATGGCTCCATCTTTACCATTTCTTTTTCATTTTCATCATTCTAGGGGATAATTAAGAGTCTGGGGCTTGGCAGGCCTTGGTGGCGGAAGGGTGAGTAGGTGTCGGGGTGTTCTCCTCCTCTCAGTTTCACAAGCAGCCCTTTTAATCGCCATTCAGGCCAAGACTGTGCCCTTTCCTGTCATGTCTTTGAGATGCTGTATACGTCTTCTATATTGTAAAATTCTCCCTTGTAGATGGAAGAAGGATATCAAACACCGAGTTGGGCATCGTGCCAATATCTGATCGGACATTTAGAACAAATGATCAGCCACAACAGTAAAGCAATTTAATAATGTAGAGCCTGAATTTGCTTTGCTGTTGCTCTAGGTCAGTTTCTTTGTTTTATAGCACTGACTCACTCACTAGTGGGTGTTTTGAATTCAAAAAATCCCCTTTTGCTCTTTGGCAAAAAAACATTTATAGCTTCATTCATAAAATTCATTTAGTGAACTGAAGCTTTTTGATGTAATTCTAAAGCTGAATCTGTTCATCAAATATTAATAACTGAGGCAAATTTGTGTCCTGAATACTGGCGCAAGCACCTGTAACCTCTTTGATGACTGAGTGAAGACACTATCGTTTTTATTTTGTTATTAACAAAGCCTGCAAGAGTTTGCCATTTCTTCCAGTTCGTTTGAGCCTTTGGAGACTAATTAAAATGTAGGTTAATCTTTAAAGTACTGACTGAGGTGTCTGATAATCACTCAAATGTCTGCTTACAGTTATTTAGCCTTTGATTATGTTTTCCTGTGATCTGATGCTTTTAAGTCACATGTTACCTCAACACATTATTATTCAAACTCTTTGTTTAGTGAACAATAGAGAAAGGTTGAAAGAACTATACATTTTCACTCATTTTATTTTGTTTTTTTAACTAAGCTGACACCCTTCATCATTTACTTTACAGCAGAATCTCTCTCTACAGGAATGGATACAGCTAACTGCCATACTATTCATTTAAAACAAGACGCAGGGCGGCAATCTTAGTCAACCCCTGTCTCATACTGTATCTGCTCTCAGTGTTACAGGACCTTCCAGATTTACACATTAAACCCTGGTCGTGCTGCTCCAGCTGTCTGGTTGACTCTCCCAATCATCAGGCCAGATGTGCAACTAATTGTCATGGCAAGCATAGCATCTCAACATCCCGCCGTGACAGCCTCCAGCATGGAGAGATTTATGAAGCGCGGGTCTTGTGTGCATGTTTGTGTGCGTACCTGATGTTTTGTATGTGAAAACTTTCCTTCCTGCTTCTCCTCTAAACCTTCCAACCCCTGGGATGCCTCTGTCAACAGTGATCTAAGTCTAGCATGTGGCAATGTTAGCATTGAGCTGTTTCCATTTTAGATGGGTGTGTGGGAGGCCTGATGGTATTGAGGTTTTAGCAGATCCATAAAAGTAAGAGTGTACCCAGATACCTCACGTACAGCTGCAAACCCGGCAGGGGGGCAGCAGAGCAAAGACATGCCACCAATGGCCACCTGACCCAGAAAAGGCTCACTGATCGTGGAGTTTTAGGTTGGTTGGGGGGGGTGTCTCAGAAATGATCTTGGGTGTTCTCCTTTATTTTGTGTTGCTGCCATCACATTCAGTGCTTGATGGTTCTGGTGGAATCAATGTGTGTGTCTGATGGGAAAGAGAGACAGAGCCTGGACGGGCAGGAAGTGGCTGTTGTTTACACTAATGAGAATACATCTGCTGCTTTTGGAATCAGATCACTGTTGATTAGCTAGCCAACTGTGTTTGATCAAGTAGATGCAAAGAAAGGCATTATGGATACTCAATACATCTGCCTTATGACTGCCACTGTAAACAGCTTTTGGACTCTGCTGTAAGCGACTGCTGTTAATCCATCAGGGAAATGGTCTCCCCGGCCTTGACTATTGGCTTTTTCTAATTATTGAGACTGCCAGCTTTGATAACTGTGCCCTATTTGTCAGGTATGTATGGATTGCCCCCCTGTTGACTGAGCAAAGATTGCATGGCTGTGTAAACCAGTAAGCAGGTGGAAGTAAGCAGCACGGGGAAAATGCTTCATTTGTCAACACAGATGACTATGGTCTGCCTCTGCGTCCATTTATCTTGCACCAGCAGCAGTAATGTGGCTCATTCAGATCCAGTTTACCTTATTTAAAATGTTAAACCCTATGCAAGACCCAGAGATGAATTAACAGTAGCAGGCTATGCAGGTTGACATCCAACCTGGTCACTATAGAAAGGGCTTAGGCTGTGCAAAGTGGCAGGGAGAAGCTAATTTTCATCTGTGTATTAATCAAACAGGCATGTGGCTTCAGCTAATTGCTCTGGGAAGACGTCCAACTAGGAAGCGTCTTTTTTTCCCTCAAGTTGGCCCAGAGATAAACAGCTTGACAGCTACTGCCCTAGTCTTAGCTGAATGGGAAGGATCCATGTAAACAAGAGGCACTGGATAACAGTCAAATTTTGTTCACTTTTTGTCATGTAATCAACTTTTTGCAGAGTTCTAATGAGCCTAGGCCAACCCAGAGTATTTTCCTTAACTTTATAGACGTCAGAGTATGTCAGATTCACTGCTGGTGTGTACACACTTCTTCATCTGCCCCTAAACGACTTCCCTCATAGCCTATGGTGAAATAAAAAAAGCAAATAATGTACAAAAACATTGTGTACTAGCATCATTATAGTCACACTTGTGACTTTTCCTTCCCTCGCTTGCGCCGACTCTTTCTCAGCCTTTTCCTCTATCAGCTACAGATATAAGGGTACTTATTCAGCATATCATTCTAAAACCTGGCTTGGTGTAAGTACAAGCACTGAGTCAGCAATGAGGGAGTGGAGGAGGAAAAAAAAATAGATATAATAAAAGAATTAAGTGGCTAAGCTAGAAATTCAGGGAACAAATATGAATAACCTCAACCCCATGACTGCAGCATTCAATTCTGTTTGCTGAATGAAAGTTTTAACAGGAAGATGCACACAAATTGATTAATGTCTGTGTTTGGAGACTTCAGGCTTGGCTGATGAAATATAAGCTCATGGTTTACTTGCAGGAGATTACTTTTGCTGTTCTGCTTTGTCTTTGCTTATTTCCAGTGAAAGCAGCTTTAAATTTATCCTCATCAGTTTCTACACGAAGGACAGAAAAATGCAAAAATGACACATCGGGGCGTTGTGTTGATTCGGTGAGTGAAGCCTGCTAATTCTTTTATCTGATTGACTGAAATGCAAACGGACGAGGAGAAGAAATGACGATACCCCAAATTCCCAACAGCGGCAGACGATAAATGAATGATGAGCTTCCGTCACCTTCTAAACTGTGCCACAACAATATGATGGCACCAATCCTTCAATCACTTAATAGTGGGTTCCTCCCTGGTGGCTTTACTTCCCATAAATATAAAGAAGGAACATGTGAGCACGGTAAGAATAAAAGAGCCTAAGAATTGTCTTGATTCTTGACATCTGTGAATATTCACAGTCTGGCACAGTTTTTTGTTTTGTTTTGTTTGCGAGTGTGTGTGTTTTTTCTTCACTTCTCATAAATGTGTCACAAAAGAAACGATCTCCCCCGTCTTCAGGTCTCGATTCACACAGCTCTTGTGAATGTGAGCTTAAGGAAACAAAAGCCTTTCGCTGGTTTATTTGTCGAAGCCCTTTGCAGCTGACCCCCTCCCATGAGAAAGGCTTGAGATTGAAAGGCAGCTCAAATAAAGTAAGAGTGAGAGTTACGATTTTTTTCAGCAATGCTAATCTTCCAGTTCTGATCAAATTCAGAGCTAATTTCCACACAAAAGATATATACTACATAGCAAATGGGAGAACAGAATGGATTAAAGTGCTTTGTTGTTTAGATTTTAAAAGCCAGACTATCATTATGTACTCATGACGCATCTCGTATATCTGCAGCTCAAAACAGTACACTACAGGTTCTCATTTCCTTCTACTTTCCCCCTCTTTGTGTCCACATGTTTCCACCTTGACCACTGCCTTCTGTTGAAATCCGACCAAAAACAGCCTTTACAGCAGCTTTACCAAAGCGATACAGCAGCTGCCCCGACTGAATCCTATTTGCACCTTATTGGCCAGCGTATGAAAGATTCAGAGGTGAACAACCATAGGATGGTTTCAGTGCAGGTCTGCACAGCCTTCGGGGGAACCATCATTCTTCAGTTATCGCTGGTCCGACAACAGGATTTCATCGTTTGAAGAAAGAGAAAAGAAGAAGGGACAGTGGAGTTCTCTTGCTGTGCAGCGAAGCTAAGACTTCACTCACCCATATCACTGAGGATGGATTACTGGTGAGTTACTCCTCGACCCATATAGAGGAGAAATTGAAAGGTGAGAAGAGTGCGATGGGCTAAATGTAAAGAACAGGACATTGTCATCTTTTCCCTTCAGGGGATTATTTCATGTCAACTACAAAGCAGTCGTGAAAAAAATCCGATGTGGGAAGTGTGACCTGAGAACGGGGGATGAGGAAACAAACATACAGGTAAACCAAACTCCTGAATACAAAACAGAACAGACAGAAACAGTAAAATGACAACGTTTGACTAACTGCTATCTGTTTTAAATATCCCTCATAGATTAAGGTTCATGTTATTAGTTCAACTTTGAGGTTTAATCACTGTTTAACTGCTCAGTGTACGAGCAGTAAAATATTATGAGATGGCTAGTCTCATCTCAATAGATAGAAATGATGGCTCAACCATAACAATATTGCCTTGATTCTAATAAAATAAGATATACTTTATTTATTCCAGATAAATTATAATGATTATATATTTCTGAAGTGAAACATTATACAAGATTCTGCAGCGCCCCGTTCAATCTCTCTTTATCCATTTCATATCTTCTCTTTAATCATGCCTTGTCAGGCGACAAAAATGAATTGGCAACAGACCAACTGCTCAGTTAACAGTGCATGTAGTAGCATTTGTTAGATGTATATGTACTTTAAGAGCCGTGATGTAAAGGTGCAGCAAATTCAGTAAACTGGAGAAACCACATCATGTTCCAGGCCCAAACAAGGGTCTCATTTTCTTCCCCGGAGGGATGTTGGATGGACTGTAACTCACTGCAGAACACTGACTGTGGGATTTATTAAGAACTCTTTTACTCCTCAAATGAAATTACAGTTTTAAAAATGTGTTCTTATCTTTTCTCTACACCGGTCTCTTTTTAAGAGCCTCACTCTCACTTTTGACCAAATTTATGCTGACGGCTCTACACATTCATTCTTAATAGGCGTTAATTTTTGGAACAACAAAAGCCCTGAATAATGAAGTGTTTTCTTCTAGTCTGTCAACAGCAGACCAGGAAAAGTTAAGAGTGGCGACTGAGTAAAAGATGCATTCATCATGTCTGTCCTGAGTACATCACCAAGGGCTTGGAAACAGACATTTGAACTCTGCACGGATGAGCAGATGCAAACATCTTCTTTGACTCTCGGCCTCTGAGATATTCTCTGGTAGTACATCTTTCTCACTCTGCCACTCCACCCCCCACCCCTTAAGTCCATTTCTACCTATCGTGCTCTCTCCCAATTGCTTTCAGTTTCTCCTTTGTGCTCTACTTTGTTCATGGTAGAAACATCCTCCCCAAGGTGGTCAGCAAATGCACTGAGATAAATGTGAGAAAAGATTCAGTAACAGTGTTTGGGCCTTAAGCTGACCAACATTTTAAGATGGGGATGGAAAGAGTTCAAAGCAGACTGTTGAAGTCAACACTGTAAAGTCAGTTTATGCTCATTCTCCTCACAGCAAAAAATACTCACAATTTTTGGCCAATGAGACATGGATAATGTGTTTTTTTCTGCAGAAAAGTGGGTCAAGAGTATAATGTAGGATGCTCGTTTGGTGGTCGATTAAGATATTAAAAGGAGAGTGTGGAATGATAGCAGTCTTACAATCAATAGAAGATGTAAAGTTTACTAAAACAATACAGAAAGTCAATAGACAAACTTTCCCTGAAAAGGCAAGGATAAATTAGAGATATACTGATGAATTAAAGAGGGAAGAATAGGTAGGGGTTACCCAAAGGACAAAAAGCATCAGATCAACCAGCTTTCAGTAATACTCTCTAAACAATTATAGTAGAACTAGATACTGAGGGAAGGTGCTAATTATAAAATACTGAGAGTTTCAATACAAACAATGGAGGAAAGTGTCGTTGGTTTAAAGATATCACATCTACACTCCAACTAATTCATCTGTCAGCATTATGAGTTAATCATAGAAGTGAAAAGTTTTAATGAGACTATTCAGAATAGTAAAGACACCTGTGCGTTCAAACAGAAAATGAGTGTATTAGTCACAGAGAATTATTAATAGCTGCCACGGCAACAGCAGCTATGGTAGGTGTAGATAAATCAGAGTACAAACAGAGGTATGTCTTTTTGTTATGAAAAACCTCACCCTGTATTATGCTGGATGAATTCAGAGTTGTTTTAAATAGAACAGACTGTCCTGTCTGGCCCATTGCTTATTGCAGTGAGTAAGGGGAGGCCTGGCTAAAGTGCATTCGGAGAGAGTGGAGTGCTGGATGTGCAGTGTTGACATTTGGAGAGGACTTCACAGTGGTCCTTGGGGCGCCACACTAAAGACAAAGTAGATCAGATAAATGTACTCTTTTCCCTTCTCCATCTTTGTGCATGCTCTTACTTTTCTCTCTGCCCTCCCCTCCACTTTCCTTCTTTCTCCTCATCCCATGGTGCTAATCTGTCTTTGTTTTGCAAAGTTCTGGTACAGTGTAGCTCCGCTCTATATAACAGTTTTTACTCAGGTTTCAGTCTGATTCCTGTAGTTGTGTTGTAAAACATCACATTTCAGGCTTATTGAGTTAAATTCTAATCTCCAAGATTAAAGACCCACACGTCAGACATTAAATCTTAAATAAAATAACACGAGGAATAGAGACAAGAGTAGCGGCGCAATGCATCACAATGGCGATAACTCAATTTGGGCAGGAAAATTACAAAAGTAAATCATATACATCATATTGGATTGAACATGGGCATTTATCATGCTGTGCAGTATATACAGTACTCATCTGGACTAAAATGATCATCTCATTGTGTATACCCTACAAGTATGCAGAAAGAGAGAGATAAAGTGGAGCGAGAGAGAGCAGGTAAGTGGAAGAAAGAAGTTGGCAGACAGACAAGACAGAATAGAAAGAATTTAGTTTTGCCTTCCCAGGTGATCATTAAAGATCGGACTAACCATACAGAGAGGCCTGCTCTTGGACCCTAATAGCTTATTGATTGGAAAAAACTCCCTCTACTACTTTGATCTCACAGGATACATAGCTAGTGTGAGCTACAGGTACAGTGACCTACAGGCAGCTGAAATTGAAGGCACCTTGTTAACACAATATGTTTAAATAGCCTTAAAAGATTAACTATGGAGTATTTTAGGTGATACAGACAAAGAAAATGAAAATTAACCAGTCACATAGGGCCAATGCATACTTCCTCTTAGTGACTTTTAATTTGTAAATGTACAAATGAGTGACGACCGATAAAATCTACCGGTTTTGTGCAACCAGTAACTTCTAATCAAGCTAATCATGACTGATGCAGACAATCCTGGGTGCCTTCAATCCCACGCTGCTGTTGACACATCAAAGTGGCTTTTAACAAGACACTAAACTCTAAAATGCCTCCAATTTGTAAGTCACTTTAGAGGAAAGCATCTGCCAATTTACTCGGTAGTAATACATTGCTCTCTTTTTGTGGCCTCACTTAGGCTAAAGTGGCGATGTTTCAGTTGTTTCATTTTCATTTGGAAGAAACTTCAACATTTAACAGCAGATGCTGAAACAATGTAAATTCTAATACAGCAGGAGCTCCTCTCTGCGTGAGTTCATCATCATATTATAACTGTAATCAGACATTGAAATGTTTCAGTCTTAGTGGGGCTTTCTCACACTGTTGATGCAGATGTTAATTCTTTCAGCTGTCTTTTACATATTACTAATTCTCAAAAACTCTATATTCATTTCAAAATTCTTCTTTTTGTATCAAACCCAAATAAATCTTAAACACACAATTATGCCAACAGAGTTCCTGGTGTTTCCAGGAGTACAAAAGTGGTTACATCCTTCAGCTTTTAGGTACTTTTGCTGTACAGCCTGCTCCCAGTTTGGGTTCAGGACACATATACCCTCTCTACTTATAAAATTCGGTTTTAAACTTTATTTTTAAATAAAAGTTACAGTTAGGGATAGATCTGGTGACCCTGAATCATGCCTAAATTGTGCTGCTATAGGCTCCTGGGGACCTACAAATTCCCTTCTCTTTCACTAATCACATGTTTAAATGCCACATTAACTTTCGTAGTTAACCTTTTGTCGTCTTTCTTGTTAAAGGTCTCTATATGCTCCTCTTTTGTGTAATGTCTTTTCCCTCACTCCCAACTGCCTACAGCTGACGCCTGGTTCTGGTTAGGGGTGTTTTCCCTTTGAAAGGGGGTTCTTCTTCCCCACACTTGCCAAGTGGTTGCTCATAGAGGACTGTCTGATTGAATTTAAATTACATTTACATCTGACAATTCAGAGCACATTTGAAAATCGAGACAAGCAACCAAGCAAAAGTGTTGCTTTGAAGTATGGAAAACTGTGCTCCTAATCAGGCCTCTTTGGCAGTGAATAAAGCCACATTTCCTGCCCTCTACCTGCATTACCAGCAAAATGCATGGATTTCAGTTATAAATGTTTAGACTTCAAAGGATTCTTTCAATTCGAGGGATGAACGTGGGCTTTTTAGGAAGGTACTAATCCACTTACCTATTTAAGGCTAGTCACGCATTATGGAATCTCTTAGGTAGAATCTGCAGATGACCCCCCACCCCTCTGCGAGCTCATGCCATGCTTCTTCTCCAATTGCAAGGACAATCAATTAGTGATGCGAAAGGAAGGATTAATCGATATGCTGTCAGGCTCCTGCCGGCTGAGGAGAGAGACCCTGCCAAACCCACCAGGGCCTGATCTCATTACTGATGGCGGCCCACGCGCCCCTTTGCAAGGCAGCTGCATTCATCAAAGCAATGCCTCCCTTTCTTCCTCAACCGTTCTCCACGCTCCGTCCCTCCGTCCCTCTGTCCCTCCCTGCATGTTTGGCTTTTTTCCCCCCTGACAAGATGAAGGAGAGTAGGTTGCAGAAATGACACCCATTTAAGAAAGGAAAGATGTGGGAGGGGCGGGAGTTATAAATAAGGAAATTACAAAAGAACCACTGTGTTGAGCTGCCCTCATAAATTGCAGCTGTGCATGTATTAAACTGTGTACTAGCACTATTCATACTAGTAAGTGAACGTGAAGGTGTCCTTGCAAAAGTCTGTGTAAAACCTGCTGGAACCTGAGAGCAGTGAGCAAATCTGTGAGCTACTGACAGCTAGTTAGGGGAAAAAAAGGCATACTGTATGTGTGGCTATGTGTGTGCATTCACATCCTTGTGTGTATTACTGGGGGCGGGGAGTAGTGGATAAAAGCCTGTGCCTCTCCCTGACAGTTTTATCCGCATCACCATCTGCCTTTATCTGACGCCAGCATCTCTCATCTCCCCATTGCACTCTGAAAGCTCTCCATCCACCCCGTTCTCCTCACCACTCATCTTATCCCAGGCTGCTGTCAGATCACGTTTTTCAACCTATAATTAAACAGTTGCTGGCTTAAACTCTTGACAGATAACCTGTGCCCATCAAAATGAAAGTGAAAAAAGTCCTGCTGGTGGTATTTCCTAAATTTCTCTTATTTGCCAGAAGTGAGAGGAAGAAAAAGAGATCATGGGGAAGCTAATAAAGTCAGATGCCGCACTTCACATTTTGACCATGGGGATGCTTGCCTGCAGAAGCATGAACACTGGGGTGTGCCATCGTGCTCCATTCCATCCTTCCTTCCTCATCAGCATTTGTCACATGCTGGGAGAGGCGTAAGGGTGGGGTCAAGAGGAGAAAATATAGCCACGTCCCTTTTGCTTTCTCCCCTCATTCCTCCCTCTCTGCTCCTGCTCAAAGTAGACAGTTGTGGTGAAGGATGGCTCCCTAACAGGTAATCAGAGACAGGCCTTATTTAATGTTCTGAGCCGGCACTGGACAGCAGTGATGGAGGTAGTCGGAGAGGCCCACTGTGCGGTGTGCACTGGCCCATAACTGCAGATGAGACACTTCCCACAGAGCAGTTACAGCAACAACTTGCCAGCTGTAAATGTAATGACAGCGGTGTGAGAACAGCAATAAATACAAACAGACAACTCTAAAAAAAAAAAAAAAAGACTGTGCAAGTCCTAGTTTGAAAGGTGCAACTAAACTCCTACAACTTTACTCCGCCATCTGTCAGGCCATTTAGAAAGTTTATGAGTAGCTCGTGAAAAGAACAGCTCTGATATTTGCTCCTTTCTGCATTAATGACTCATCCCTCTGTGCATAACAAATAACCCCCAATTTGCTGCTCTGTTTTTTGTGCCTTTATTGCTTTGAGTAAAAACATAAAAGACTTCACAAGTCTTAAGCAAGGACTATTACTTCTGAACGTGCATACTAATTCCTTTTACTTTCTGATGAGTCACAAAGCTGAAGATAGTTAAAGTTTTGTGCTCCCTCTACACAAGCTGTTTCCACCATATTACAGCCTGCAAAGCAAAACGCACAGCGTCTTAATCTTGCTTTACCCCTTTTGAGTGTGTGTGTGTAGGTATGTGTGTGTTTACAGAGATTGCCCGGTGTGCTATCACCTGAGCCAGGTAGCAGGGACAGTGGAGCATGAAGCTAGGAAACGAAAAGACAGACTCGGCTAGCTAAAGAGAAAAGCAATACCTCTCACCCACTTTTCAGAGTTCCAGTGTTTGTCTAGAGAAAAAAGTGGACAACCTCAGATTGAAACTATCAAATCAGAACAAAACAATGGAATGTTTTGCTTTTGTTTGCGCTGAGATATGACACACACCGGCATGCAACTGCAGCTTTCACACTCTGGTAAGTCTGGCAAAGTTAAGACAGGAGGGGTGTGTATCCTTGCAGCAGTCAAACTGACTACTGTGCTGACTGAAAAACTGTATCACCGGCTTGAAAATCTGCTCTGGAAGTATTTACATTTTATTACAGCTGCTAAAATGCAAACCACTGGGAGATATTTTTCAGCTTCACTAATCCTGCCCTGAAAAATAAAGCAAATTCAGTGTAATTAACCTAAAAAAGCAATTTCAAACGATTACCAGCACATGACCATTTGGATATATATCCAGTGATGGACATGCTATGCTTATTTCGAACTGTTGATTGTCTAAAAAGTCTCAAAAAGAAGGCTTTTATAAACCTGTTTTTTATGACTGGTTTTCCAAGGTCTTGCAAGGACATCTACCTTTTCCAGCAGCTGCAGATGGGAGATTTGGCTATCAGCACACTTCTATATCTGTCAGCACCCTTCATTCCCCAAATCTAACACCCCAGGCCCTGATGGTGAAAATGTCATAAAGATTGGTAAAAATGATGTCCTGCACTCTTAAATGACTATTTTTTTTTACTTCTGTAGCGCTGACATCCTGTGAAAGACATCATGGAGACATTGTGTGTCTCCATGGTAAAAAATCCTCACCTAACAGAATTTTTCGATAGAAAAAAGTGAAGTAAAACTTAAGACATGAAACTTGTGTCTGTTCTCCTTTATTTCATGTTTTAGGTAATGAAACCAAGTGAGATTTTTGATATTTTGAAAAGTCAAACGCCCCTTTTTCCTGTTTGGTCTATATTGCTTCAAAAACTGAATCCACCTTAGCAGATATAAAACATTTTCATTTGCTTCAGTGTGGGGAATTTCTTCACCTCTTTGTTCAATACTCTAAATATAAGGCTCACATACTAATTTCAGCTTGGGGAACTTTCTAAGGTGTCATTACCTCACCGAAGCTATTTGGACACTAATGATGGTGTTTAAAGGTGGCGCTGTCACTTGGTGTTCGCTCGCTCTGTGGTAGAGTATCACTTCCTGTTCCTGCTCAAACACAGTGGTGTTTCTGAGTAGCTTATCTGCTTAGCAATTTAATTAAAAACTTTTAAATACATTCTTTTTTCATAGTATAATCTTCACATTCTTCATCCGAAGCACACTTTCTGTGTACTCACTACCTAATTTATAGCCAAAGTATTCACTCACTGTCTCTGTACTGTTTCGCTAGCTTAGCTCGTAGCCGACTCGTTAGCACCATGGCTACTTCACCTGTCCCTCCTGCACTTTCTTGCTCATTGTGTCAGATGTTTAGTTACTCCTCGGCCTCCTTTAGCAGTAATGATATCTGTAACAAATGTAGCATATTTGCAGCTCTGGAGGCCAGGATTACTGAATTGGAGACTCGGCTTCGCACCCTTCATTCACCCGTAGCTAGCCAGGCCCCTGTAGCTGGTGCAGCCGAAGATAGCGTAGGCCCCGCTAGCTGTTCCCCGGCAGACCCCAAGCAGCTGGGGAAAGAGGGCGGCTGGGTGACGGTGAGGAGGAAGCATAGTCCTAAACAGAAGCCCCAGGTACACCACCAACCTGTTCATGTGTCTAACCGTTTTTCCCCACTCGGCGACACACCCGCCGGGGGTCAAACTCTGGTAATTGGTGATTCTGTTCTCAGACATGTGAAGCTAGAGACACCGGCAACCATAGTCAATTGTCTTCCAGGGGCCAGAGCAGGCACATTGAAGGAAATTTAAAACTGCTGGCTAAGGGTAAACGTAAATTCAGTAAAATCATAATTCACGTTGGCAGTAATGACACCCCGGTTACGCCAATCGGAGGTCACTAAAATCAATATTGAATCGGTGTGCAACTTTGCCAAAACAATGTCGGATCAGTTTTCTCTGGTCCCCTCCCCAATTGACAATGTGCACGTTAGCATATGCTACTTCCGGTGCGGAAACTCCTGTGGGGAGCTTTGTTTCCGGTGTCCTATTCGCGCCTGGTTTACGGTCCAAAACAAGTTAAGCAAATGAATGAATCAAGCGGCGATTTACATTTCTATAGATGTCTTGGGCATTTACCCAATATATCTGTAAATGATGTTCATCGACTTGTCGATATTTTCCCCCCGCGCCTCAGAGCAAAAGAGAAAATGGATTCAAATGTTATATTTCTCAGCTGTCCCTCGTTTATCGCGGGTGTTATGTTCTAAAAATAACCAGCGATAGGTGAAATCAAGTAGCCAATTTTATTTTTTGACGGTGCAAAACGTTTGGTGGACATCGTGGACATACAGTACTGCACTTCAGAGTCACACTGCTAGCGATCGATGCAGCGATTCTGTACTGTACAGGAGAGACGTCACGGAGGAGATCGTCTGCAGCGATCAGGACGCAGGACACAATGTGACGTAAAAAAAAAGCATGCAAACTTGCACTAAAAAATCCGCGAAACAGCGAGGTGAAAGGTGAACCGCGTTATTAGCGAGGGACCACTGTAATTTTGAAGGTAAGTCACAACATACCCTTCGTAAATACTAATGTATAGAAACTGTTACCAGCAATCATTCATTTTTTGTGTGGCTTTTTTCACGGTTTGTTAACATGCCGTGTAGGTGTGTACTTGACTAGCTGATATCGACATAACGGGGAAACATCTGGTTTGACTATTCTTCACCTGTAGTTTGAATGCTGAACATTTGCCTGTTTAAATCATGAGACCAGTCACTATACAGAGATGTGCTTCTGAATGTGGACGATGTGTCTTCTGCTGCAGTAACGCAGTTCTGCTTGTGTTGAGTGATGTAAACAACTGATCGATCTAAACGCTTTAAATGTCAAAATTGATCATTAGATTTTTTATGACACAACAGCAGTGAGTGTTCCCACCTTCTCCTCTTTGTAACTTAACGCAATCTTTCCGTTTTCGAGTTTTGGACATGATTTTGGAGTATATCTTCGCAGTAGCGATTGACCGCAAAGTAAAGCTACCGGAAATGCACAACCCCACATCCGGTCTCAAACCAGGAAGTTAGCATTGTCTCGTGCACATAGTCAATCAGACCAGGAGTGACATGTTTAGCCACATGTTCTCCTTAAATTGCTGGCTGTCTGAGTGGTGTCCCAGAAACGATGTGGGCTTCATAGATAATTGGCAAACCTTCTGGAGGAAACTTGGTCTTGTTAGGAGAGACGGCATCCATCACACTTTGGATGGAGCAGCTCTCATTTCTAGAAATATGGACAAATTTATTAAACCCCCCAAAATATGACTATCCAGAGTTGGGACCAGGAAGCAGAGTTGCAGTCTTACACGCCTCTCTGCAGCTTCTCTCCTCCTGTTACCCCCCCAAAAACCCATCTCCACAGAGATTGTGTCAGCTCCCAAACAGACAAAAAACTAACTAAAAACCAGCAATAAAGCCTGATGCTTAGCCTCGTCCACCCCAGCTGTAAAACTCAGAAACCAGTCTTACTTGTTATCATATATCGTCCACCTGGGCCTTACACAGAGTTTCTGTCTGATTTCTCAGACTTTTTATCTGATTTAGTTCTCAGCTCAGATAAAATAATTATTGTGGGTGATTTTAACATCCATGTAAATGCTAAAAATGACAGCCTCAACATGGCATTTAATCTGTTATTAGACTCAATTGGCTTCTCTCAAAATGTAAAAGAACCCACCCACCACTTTAATAACACTCTAGATCTTGTTTTAACATATGGCATAGAAACTGAACATTTAACAGTGTTTCCTGAAAACCCTCTCCTGTCTGATCATTTCCTGATAACATTTACATTTACAATAATTGATTACACAGCAGTGGAGAGTAGACTTTATCACTGTAGATGTCTTTCTGAAAGCGCTGTAACTAAGTTTAAGAATATAATCCACCCACTGTTATCATCTTCAATGCCCTGTACCAACATAGAGCAGAGCAGCTATCTGAACGCTACCCCAACAGAGGTCGATTATCTTGTTAATAATTTTACCTCCTCACTACGTACGACTCTGGATACTGTAGCTCCGGTGAAAACTAAGGTCTCAAATCAGAAGTACCTGACTCCGTGGTATAATTCTCAAACACGTACCCTAAAGCAGATGACTCGTAAGCTAGAGAGGAAATGGCGTGTCACAAATTTAGAGGATCATCATTTAGCCTGGAGAAATTGCTGCTTTATAAGAAAGCCCTCCGCAAAGCCAGAACATCTTAGTATTCGTCATTGATTGAAGAAAATAAGAACAACCCCAGGTTTCTCTTCAGCACTGTAGCCAGGCTGACAAACAGTCAGAGCTCTGTTGAGCCAACCATCCCTTTAACGTTAACTAGTAATGAACTTCTTTACAAATAAAATTTTTATCATTAGAGAAAAAATTACCAATAATCATCCCACAGATGTAATATTATCTACAGCTACTCTTAGTACCATTGATGTTAAGTTAGACTCTTTTTCTCCAATTGATCTTTCTGAGTTAACTTCAATAATTACTTCCTCCAACCATCAACGTGTCTTTTAGACCCCATTCCTACAAAACTGCTCAAAGAAGGCCTGCCATTAATTAATTCTTCGATCTTAAATATGATCAACCTATCTCTAATAATCGGCTATGTACCACTGGCCTTCAAGGTGGCTGTAGTTAAACCTTTACTCAAAAAGCCATCTCTAGACCCAGCAGTCTTAGCTAATTATAGGCCAATCTCCAACCTTCCTTTCATATCAAAAATCCTTGAAAGAGTAGTTGTCAAACAGCTAACAGATCATCTGCAGAGGAATGGTTTATTTGAAGAGTTTCAGTCAGGTTTCAGAGCTCATCACAGCACAGAAACAGCTTTAGTGAAGGTTACAAATGATCTTCTTATGGCCTCTGACAGTGGACTCATCTCTGTGCTTGTCCTGCTAGACCTTAGTGCAGCATTCGATACTGTCGACCATAATATCCTATTAGAGCGATTAGAACATGCTGTAGGTATTACAGGTACTGCACTGCAGCGGTTTGTATCATATCTATCTAATAGACTCCAATTTGTGCATGTAAATGGAGAGTCCTCTTCACACACTGAGGTTAATTATGGTGTTCCACAGGGTTCGGTGCTAGGACCAATTCTGTTTACATTATACATGCTTCCCCTAGGCAGCATCATTAGAAGACATAGCATACACTGTCACTGCTATGCAGATGACACCCAGCTCTATCTATCTATGAAGCCAGGTAACACACACCAATTAGTTAAACTGCAGGAATGTCTTAAAGACATAAAGACCTGGATGGCCGCTAACTTTCTGCTTCTTAATTCAGATAAAACTGATGTTATTGTACTCGGCCCTGAAAATCTTAGAAATATGGTATCTAACCAGATTCTTACTCTGGATGGCATTACCTTGGCCTCCAGTAATGCTGTGAGGAACCTTGGAGTCATTTTTGACCAGGACATGTCCTTCAACGCACATATTAAACAAATATGTAAGACTGCTTTCTTCCATTTGCGCAACATCTCTAAAGTTAGAAATATCCTGTCTCAGAGTGACGCTGAAAAACTAGTTCATGCATTTATTACTTCCAGGCTGGACTACTGTAATTCATTAATATCAGGATGTCCAAAAAACTCGCTGAAAAGCCTTCAGCTAATCCAAAATGCTGCAGCAAGAGTCCTGACAGGGACTAGAAGGAGAGAGCAGATTTCTCCTGTTTTGGCTTCCCTTCATTGGCTTCCTGTTAAATCCAGAATTCAAAATCCTGCTCCTCACATACAAGGTCTTAAATAATCAAGCCCCATCTTATCTTAATGACCTTGTAGCACCATATCACCCTATTAGAGCACTTCGCTCTCGCACTGCAGGCCTACTTGTTGTTCCTAGAGTATTTAAAAGTAGAATGGGAGGGAGAGCCTTCAGTTTTCAGGCCCCGCTTCTGTGGAACCAGCTTCCAGTTTGGATTCAGGAGACAGACACTATCTCTACTTTCAAGATTAGGCTTAAAACTTTCCTTTTTGCCAAAGCATATAGTTAGGGCTGGACCAGGTGACCCTGAATCCTCCCTTAGTTATGCTGCAACAGACGTAGGCTGCCGGGGATTCCCATGATGCATTGAGTTTTTCCTTTCCAGTCACCTTTCTCACTCACTATGTGTAAATAGACCTCTCTGCATTGAATCATATCTGTTATTACTTTTTGTCTCTCTTCCACAGCATGTCTTTCATCCTGTTTTTCTTCTCTCATCCCAACCGGTTGCAGCAGATGGCCGCCCCTCCCTGAGCCTGGTTCTGCCGGAGGTTTCTTCCTGTTAAGAGGGAGTTTTTCCTTCCCACTATCGCCAAAGTGCTTGCTCATAGGGGGTCATATGATGGTTGGGTTTTTCTCTGTATCTATGAAGCGCCTTGAGGCGACTTTTGTTGTGATTTGGCGCTATATAAATAAAATTGAATTGAATTGAATTAAAGAGCTCCATCTACTAAGGAGTCAAAGAAATAGACCAGGACTCACTGGTGGAACTACAATATGTATGTAACTCATAAGAAGAGTGACCAAATGTGGAGATGGTACTTGGATGGACTGTGACGGACACACTATTGGTCAATTTAAAAGAAATCAAAGAAATCAGTCAGATCTGTCACATTTCATCTGTGTTTCCTGTACTACTGTTTTATGTCTGTATTGGCCTCACACAGTGTTGCACCACCATGTCTAATGTGTAAAAAAGACAATATTGGCTAAAGGTGGTACAGGTAACATTAGTAACAATAATGGGGCGGTTTGCACCATAAGAGTAGCCGTGGCTCAGAAGGCAGACCGGGTCATCGACTAATTGGAAACTTGGTGATTCGAAATTTAACTGGCTCCAGTGTGCATGGGAGGGCTGTCTGTTTTTCTGTGTTAGCACTACAACAGGTGTACCCTGCCTCTCCCTCTATGACAGCTGGGTTAGGCTTCACCCTGACCCCCCCAAAGCCAAAACTGCATAAGCGGAAGAAATTGGATTTCCAATAACACCCACTTGGTTGGTTTCAGTCGCTTTCCATTACAATCGAGTGCCACCTAATGTACTTGTGGCCGTTATATCAATGCGGCCACAGTCCCTTCGTCCGGTGACATCATGAACACTACAACAATGGATGACGTCAGGACAATTGTATACCTGCTGCTCGGTGTTTCTTTTTATCAGACAGGTTTCAAAAATGGTGGCTTTGATTTCTGTGAAGGAGACTCTCTCATGACTCATTAGGGGGTATCACTGAGTAGCCAATCGTTGGATGCATTCTCGACCCAAGTAAGTAGTAAAAAAAGTACCTGGTACCAGGTACTACCACCTAATGAAAAACCCTAAAAACTGAGCCAAGCTGACTCGAGTATGTACTAGTGGAAAAGGGCTAATAGTAATAATAATTTAATGACATAGTCATTGGGAACTAATTTCCTGCCTTTAACTTATAATGAGTACAATTGCCTAAATATATTTATGTAACAGGCTATTCCTTTTACACTGCTGTTTCTATCCTTTTACTTATGTAAAGCCTCTTAAATGCTTACCACCAGATAGCATACATCAGCTATTTGACAGTTTTCCATTTTAAACTGGCTTTATCAGAAAGGCCCTTTGAGAACGCTGTGCCTTCTCTCCTTGGGTCATCTGATGACCCTTTGAGCAAGGTCCATATGCTAAACAAGACCTTAAAGTATAACTGAAAGTTTCCAAAATAGCAAAGTAAGTAGACTTTGTTGTATTAAAAGTCAACCAAGGCTCTCAAAAGCATTTTGTTTGGAATTAAAAGAAGACAAACAACAACAAACAGGCAAGATGTGTAACTTTCTACATACAGCAGTGTGACATATCATGCCCACAGCAGTGATTGCGTATCACTAGAGCTGTTGCTGATACAGCTGTCACATGCATCTGAGCACAGTGAGTGAAAGGCGACTGGAATTACTGCATATTCTTGAGAATGTTTCACCACTCATCCAAGAGGCTTAATTAGTTTTACCAACTCTTGGGGGGGTTATGTGGTATTTAACTTCTCCGGGCGATTAAACAGAGAGGAACTCCTCACCAGTCAGTAGAACTGATGAAGCCTGATAGATGAACAGCACATTTTCTCCAAGACTACAAAGCAAATTTAGATTCAGATTGTTTTTTCTTTTGTTTACTACTACTTAATATTCTCTGACCTAGGCGATAGCGAATCTTTATAGACATATGAGCAATACTGCACTGCAACAGCAATAAACCCAGTCATGTTTGGCGTGCTCAGCAGTGATTCACTCCTATGGCATTTTCCAGGTAATCTATTTCAAAGCTTTTTCATCTAGAACTTTCAAAATGTCAGCTAGAAAGTTTTCTGCACTTTCAGACACACCTACAGTAAATAATTAGGGAGGTGCAAGACACAAGATCTTTTGAGGATATGGCATGTCCTTTTTAAAACAACTGTGGTCAGCACATTCAACTTAAGCAACTTATCCCACACCCTCAACTTTACATCTCCTACCCTGAGGCTTGATGACAGTGAGTCAGAAAGATACAGTGAGTGATGTCCTGCCCTTTGTCACATAAATGGACAGAAATGGAAGAAAGCAGTGGCATGAAAGAGAAGGTGGCCTGGTAAGAGAGGCAAGGTATATAAAGAGATGGGTGGTCTGTGCAAGATAAGGAATAATGCTCTATCACATTCTGACACCGCTGTCAGTAGTTCTAGTTACAGCAGCAGTCAGACTTGTGTCATATCCTGTAAGGACAGGAAATGGTTGAGATTGCATTCTGTGAAAACAACCATTAACAATAAAAATAATGAATACTTTTATGAGTAATGGTGGGTTTAAGTTCTCATAATTCAGAAATTTAGAACATGTTGAAAACCCAACAGGACTGTGCACACCAGTTTTTAAATATGTCAGACCCTTCAAAATCCCACCAGAGGCTAGGGAACAAGTCACCCTGGAGTGAAAAGTGAAGAGCTGTGTTTTTTGAACCAAATGCTGAAGCTAACAAATAAGGCCCCAGGTATTAGACCTCAAGGCCACTATCGCTGTTTGATGTGACACTATTTTGTAGTTTGACTAGGACCAGGAAGCCCCCACATCAGGTGGGGATGATATGGGGCCATGGCTCACAGGTTCTCTGGTCTAATTTACCTGTACTTCTCCCCTCAAAGAGAGACAAGCATAATTAACAGGACCAAAACACCCACCACGGGCTGAGCAGAGTCATTTATGGGAGTGACTCGGGAGGAACGGCAGCAAATGAAATGTAATTGCAATGGGAGCAGAGGAGCCGGGCTGGTGTGTCGGAGGCACTGATGTGTGTGTGAGAGGGAGAGAAAGAGAAAATGAACGGGCCAGACATGAGGGAATGAGGGAGTAAATGAAAGACTCAGAAGTTAGATAGAGAATATGCACTTGAGAGAAGAGCAAGCAAAAGAATGACTGATGAGGGATCGTGGTGGATGGGCTGAGATAAAAAAAAGTGGGAAGCTATTCCTTTAGGTTAGGTTAGAGCAAAAAAAAAATGTACCATGGTTCACCTGATGTTTGACAGAAAGGCAAAGTCAAATTAAAGGATCAGTTCAACAAAATTACAAACTCTAGATGTTCACAGCCATACAGATAGTTTCATTTCCCCAGGTGCTGAGTTACGTTTGGAGATTTATTGCAATACCCAATAAAATGGAGGTGACGGCAAATGGAATTTTGTTGCAGTGCTCACGTCTTTGGAAATTTAATTTAAAAATTCCACAGCAACGTCTCATCACAGAGTCCTCTTACACAAATAATCCAGGGACCACGTTTTCCAAAGGACTTTTTCTTTCTGTATAAAGTGCTTCCACAGAAAAAAGACTCGGTAGTCTATGAAATATGTAGTCTGTGGAATATGCTAAGGAAAAGTGTTCCTGGAAAGGGATGTTGTGAAATTCTAAGTGCTGCAAGCACCACAAGAAAGCTGTAGACTATGAATATGTTTGCAAAAAGAAGGGCAGGCGTGTGGTGTATTTAGAATGGCAAAACACTCCAGAAGTAAAAGAGCAAATGTTTGTGTGTTTGTTGTTTTGAATAGAGCCAGATATTGACTCTTGTTATTATACGGTCTTCTAATGATATTATTATCGGAGATGCGTGACTATATCCAAGCAGCCCTCTGTTAAAAAGCTTTTATTAAAAGCAGCAGAAGCTTTGCTGGTGATGTTGTAACCGGCCCTTCAAATGTCGGCGCGGCAGCAGTTAAACTCTGCCACATCCCCACTTCAACCTGAGCATTATTTGCTGGGTACACTGCATGTATGACTGTAATCTTTCATCATTACAGTCATTATCTTTATTTATCACTGATTTTAAGAGCATTTAAATTGGCCCGGACTTACTTAGTTCATCCACTAGATTTGCCCCCCTACTTTTTCAACTACCCCTCTCTTTCTCTTTTCCAGCTGTCCCTCCCTCAGTCACTTTCAGTTTACGGAGCACTGGATGAGAACTGACCCGGGGTCAACTATGTTCCTGTCGCTTCCAGGCACAACAAATTGGGGTCACTGGGATGTTGGCATGGTTTGATCACACACACACACACACACACATGCACGATGGTTGAGCGTAGATAACAGTGATAGCGTATTTTAAGTGAGTGTGAAGAAACTGTAGGATACTGCAATATCACCATTACAGGTACCATAAAACACTTGAGCTGTGAACCTAACTACACACAGCTTTTAAGTGCATGACTTCAGCAACATGATGAGTGGACCAGGGTTATCAGGCGTGGTCCTGCTTGGTAATTAACGGAAAGCCCACCATCAAATTGACTATGAGCGTTGAATGTAATGTTGGGCAGACGAAGCACAGGGGTCAATGAGACAATTAGAGCCTGCGTAAAAGCATTTTTTAAATGCCCGCTGTCCCTTAATTGCCATTTCAAGTTATCATTAGAGGTGGGTTTAAATGACCTTTAAGACTAACATATGAAAGCAATAAAGGCAGAAATGAGGGTAATAACTAGTTTGACAGTAGATAAAAAGAAATGTTAGTTCACAGTCATTTTCCTGATTCTACACACATTAATGTCTTGCACTGACCCTTGCAAGTACTACAAAGCAGTAATCTAAATGGTATTTTAAAGGGAATTCTGCAACAACTGGAGAAGTTCTGTCCAGTTTTCCAGTTTTATGAGCAAAAGTTTAACCTTAAATGATTATTCTCCTCTAGTGCTCAAACCATGACAATGACATCTAGGAACTGACTTGGGAATCTGCTTTCCCCTGAACCCTACTTCTCTGCCATTTCACCTTCCTTGCCCAGGTACTTCTTAATCCATTTTATTGTGGACTTTCTCCTCTGATTCAACTGGCTGACAGTTCCTTCACTGTATTTTCCAATTCCCCTAACAATTTCATCCCCCATCAAATACCCCAGTACAGTATCTTACTATGTGCAGCTCCAGGTAATCTCCCAGTCCCCTGGCACTCTCCACCCTGACCAGAACAGCCTCCTTCAGCTGTGTGCTGAAGCCCACTGCCAGCCGGTCTGCCCGTGTGCTCGGCCGGTCATTGGGTGGCCAGGTATATGTGATGAGGGCTCCGCCTCGCCCGAAGATGTATGTTGTCCCAGCTGCAAAACACAGGGAGGAAAAGGGAATTACGGCTTAGTTCTTCAACATCTGGATAAGAAAGAAGTCAGCATGTTAAGTGAACTCTGAAACACAAACACAGAATCTATTCCACTGTGTAAAACTGGGGAAAAAAAAGAAAAAGAAGACAGACTCTATAGACAACAAAATTATGTTTTTTTCCCCTGTTATTTGTTATTATATGGTGCAATAACATTTCAGCTAGCGTTATTGCTTTCTTGTGGGTTGCATATTCTTTTATTGATTTCTGCAAGTTTAAATTGAATAGCGTTTCAGCAGAAAGTCAGTAGTTAGAGGAAGTCTGCATCAGAGAGAAAGCACTATGTCTGGTTAAAAACATACAACTAAAACATGTTACTGGTAGCGTACATCTTGGTCACAAAGTCACGTCTAGCGTGAGCCCTGGTATGTGCAGGATGTCACTCGCCTTTGAAATGGTAATTCGGTGGGCTTCATTTGCAGTCAGTTGCCCGCAGTTGCGTTGGATTCAAACTAGGGCGAACTGACAAACTTTGGGCTCGCTATGCTGTCAGTATAACTACCATCTCTCAAAATTTAACAAAAGAAATTCTCCCTGTCAAAATAACTTTGCCTTAACAGTACTTTAAGCTCCAGCCTTAAAAAAGTACCCGCCCCATACATGGAGCGATTTCATGTTTGAACTGTAACAGAGTGGTTAGGACTTGGCTTGGCTCCAGTAAGCCTGGTGGTAAATGAGAAATGACGGGCGTTGGCTGTGATTAGCATAGAGTAATGAAACCACAGTGAACTGCTCTCAACCCTGTGGGCTGTCTGTCCTCCCAGGATCATAAATATACATACACACAGGCGCTCTGTTTACATACTAATGCATGCATATTTTGCTATATGAAGCACATAGTTGTATCAAGAAGATTACGCAAGCAAACAAGTGATTAATACACATAATTAAGCGCTAACCATCCCAATGACACCTCACAAATCAATGGAATTGCTATGATTTTGATAATAACATGACTATAGAGTCACGCATGAAGTGCATGGCAATGGGTTTCATCTCCACGGATGCATCAATATACATAAACGACTTTCTTGGTGTGGTCAGGTCAAAGATGGCAGAAAGCAGACGCTATAGTGACAGCATGTCTTACGCAAGGAAGAACACTATTCAAGTATGCACACGTGCAGGCTTCCTTAATGGACACGCACGCTCACACGCACACTCACTCGTCTACCTGACACTTTCATTATCTAACAATCTGCTGGTAGCCGTTTGAAATCGGCTGACACGCACAACTCTCCTCCCGATCTCTCGCTTCCTCTCTCCCTTTCTGGCTCTCATCACCCCTCCTTCCCTCCATCCTTCCCGGCAGAGCTAAGCCCTCCGCTCAGCTCTTGTTGTTTTCTCGAGGCTGTATTATTTTAGCGCTGACTAATTATCGCAGCATGGCAAGGAGGGCTATAAAGAAGCTTTGTGCCGGAGGAGGAGGAGGAAAAAAAAGAGGTTGAAGAAAGACAGGGTATGGAGGCAAGGAACTCAGAAAAGACGGGTAAAGTGCAAATTGTGGATGGTGAAGAGAAGAAGTTGACACTTTAGTTTTTATTTCTTTCCTGTGTTTATTTGTGCAGCAGCATAGTTTCTCAGAAACTGGGCAAGAGGCAACTGTGGAGGAAGAGGAGAAAAGATTTCTAAAATGGCCGACAAGCAGAGAGGGAGGGGAGCCATGTTGTGATAGATGAGACTGAAGCCGTGTGAGGAAAAGGAGAAAATGGTTTCTGGTAGTGGAAGTTGTTGTACATTAACGTAGGCGATTGCACTTATGGGCGAGAAAGGGTTCATCACCCGTCACTAATTTTGCATGTCATATTGAATTTTCTAGTCTGACAGATTACTGCTCAGCCTGTGCAAACATATGTGAGCCTACACAACACCGTCTGCCAAAAGTCTGGGACGCTGTGGAAAATATAATCAGTTGAACCGTACAGATACAAAATAATTAGGTGCTAAAAACAAGAGTTATTGTTCTTTTGAAGGATACTTTATTCATTTAGAATATAATCAAAGCAAAATGAAAATGACTGAAAATTTGGGATGGGAGAAGAAAATCTTAAAAAGTTGTGCTTAAAAAAGCAAAGTAAGTAAAATAAACAGAATACAAGATAATTGAGTTTTTCAAAGAGGTTCACCACTCTGTCAAATCACCTTCAACTAAGCATCAACTTAAGAGTAAAAGTTCCATCTGTGGTACACAATAACATTAAATATTAGGAGTACTAAGAGAAAGCGCTGTATGTGAGGAACACAGCTGAAACTGAGACTTAATGGCTGTGATCTTTAATCCTCCAGATGATATAAGCTTGAAGTTAGTGTGTAAAATGTTTGCCGTGAGATATCAGTCAGAGTTCTGTTTTTATACCCCTCCCAATTCAAGCACACAATCCTATCTATGGTAGCTGCTGTAGGACAAACATGTTTTCATCAGCCATCTAAAACATTACATTTAGACTGTACACCATAACGTGTATCCGGCCAGAGTGTTTCTGCTACTGTTTGGACCAGATCCTCCCCAGTTTTTCCCTATCCGTGGAAAGCCGTCAGTGCACTGTTTACCTCAGCTGTCAGTGTTGGGGCCTACATCGCTTTACTCGGGAAGAGGTTGTAAAACTTTGTGAAAGGAGTTTGTGAGTCGGAGTAGCTCATCTCTGACTGATGAGATGAGCTGTTGAGGATATCCTGAACCTTGGTAACACTGCTGTTTTTGCTGCTGTTAGCGAAAATGTCCTGGAGCGGATGAAACTTTTTTGGACTCTGACACAAAACTGAAAATGTGAGAACGTAATCAAATTTTTCATCAGTGGGGAAGTGTTAGGCCACTCAAGCCCAAAATTAGCTGGCATAATGTTATAACCAGCTGTTACCAGCCCTTCTCATGTATCCAGAGACGGGAGGGTCACATGTCTAATCTGCTGACAATAAGGAATTGTGACAATATAGGGAATACATTAGCATGCTTACTCATGTTTCTGTGTGTTATAGCCCTGACTTCAGTTCAGGAGATGAGGCTTGAGATGACGAGGAAGAAAATTTCCTTCACATCTTTGTTTCTTTACTGAAAGGAGCTCATTCTCCAATGATGTTTATTAGTTGAGTCTGAAGCAAACCCACTCCTATATATTTGTAATTGGATAAATTATAGGTTAATAGGATAATGCATTAATTTGTTAAATAAGCTAAAAAAAACAAAAAAACACTACTGACTGCAACTTTAAGAAACTGATTTGATTTTATACTGGAAACCACTCCATAAGCTCAGTTCAATGTTGCAAATGAAAACGCTGTGATACAGGTGTGCCTTACACAGTGGAAAAAATATAATTTAAAATCAAATCAAATAAAAAAACAAACAAACATAATCCAGAGACACCACTGCTTTCTGTGGAGCCAGGCTCATTTAAGATGTAATACGGCCTTGAAGTCTGACAAGCTAGTATTTTTAATCTTTCTGGAAATCTTGGATGCAACACCCTTAGATCTAAAACAGAGAGGGGAACAGGCACTTAAAAACAAAAAACAAAACTAGCTCCTCTGATGGTATATAAAGTATTAAAGTTTGTATAATTGTTGAACAATTTTGTTAGATCCTGGAGCAACAAAAGCTTCCATTCAGACAACACTTTTTCATATAACAAAAGGCTGTCACAAGAGTAGCAGTGACCAACAGCAGTTAGCAGTAGCAAGTGTCTTAATTTCCTTAGAAAGTATGTTAAAGACTGAAACTTTATTACATTTTATTTTGGCTGAAGATGGACCACAGAAATTAACAGGTACTCTGAGAAGCCATGAATCCCAATAATTGGGACAATAATTAAAGATTAATAAAAATAAAGTATATGAAAAAAGCTATTTTCTTTCTAGGCTAGATACCTAGATTGTTAATGTGCCTTATTATGAAGTAGTAGGAACAGTACATCTAAAGTACAACAAAAGAGCTGCATTTTACAGCCCCAATTCAAAGACATTTGGAAATTGTGCTAAATATAAATAAAAAAAGGAATGATTTGCTAATCTGTGAAGCATACCTTTAGCAAAAGTCCATTAATGTCTGGGAACTGAGGAGATCAGTTCTGTTGAATGGGAACGCTACCCTATTCATGTTTCATGGAGGATTTTCGCTGTACCTCAGTCCTGGGCCGTCTTTGTCGTGTTTTTTATCATGATGGGCCAGATGGTTCCAAATGGTGAAAGGTTAAGCACCTGAACCCTTCTACTATGATGCTCTAAAATCTGCATGTACCTTTCAGCACTGATGGTGCCTTTCCAGGTGTTCGAGCTGCCAATTCCAGTGGCACTGATGCACTCCTTATATGTCAAGGATTTAATGCATAAGCACAATAGTAGCTTTAATCTGCGTTTATGGATGGTATGGTGAACTGTGACAGAATGATTTCAGGAAGTGAACCTGAGGGCCTGAAGATCAGGGGCATCCAATATTGATTTTCAGCCTTGTCCTTTGTGCACAGATTTCAGCAGATTCTGAACATCTTTCGATGATGTTATGTGCTGTGTATGATGATATATCTGCACATGATGAGCTTTCACAATTTTATGTTGAGGAACATTATTCTGAAAATTTGCCCATCTTTACTTCTGACTCTGCTTTTCTAAGATGCTCTTTTTATACCCAGACCAATACCCAATTACTGACCTGCTGCCAAATATGTTCCCAGTTTAAATGCATGATATGTTTTCTATACTCTATTGTAAATGAAATAAAGATTTATGAGATCCGAAAATCACCATCCTCTGTTTTTTGACATTTTACACACTCCATATGTTTTTTTGGAATTGTGGTTATTAAAGGAAGTATCTGAGCCTTCAAGGAATATTTAATTTGCTGCCCTTTAACATGAAACAAGGTACTTTGTCTATGTAAATTTGCAGTAAGACAATACTGTTTCTTTATTGATGTCACTCAGACAACATGATCAAGTATCAAGCAGTCAGAAGCAAGGAAGGGATGGCGCAGATGTGGAGAAAAATAAAGGCTAAAGGCCCCTAAAATGTAGGGAATTAAATGTATATATAATTGTATGGTTGGTGTATTCTTAGCTATAGGGTGCAAAAACAGCCAAATTCGTAACTTGTCAGAACTTAAATAGCAAACAGGGCATTGAATCAAATTTTCAACCTGAATCACGCCTAACATCTCATTTAGCTTGCATCGTGAATTAGACTTGGAGCCGGTATCATCGCTGCATATCTTGTGTATTCACTCACAGTGAACTAATTCTCATCAGTTAACACCCCTCTCATGCATAGCATCTTCCATATGCTTTGTCTTCCCAAGAGAGCTCCTGCTATTCCTGACGTCACTGTCACACTTGTCACGCTTTACTTTGTCTTTATTATCGACACATTTACTTTATTAGCATAATACCACAAAGAGAAGCCACAAAGTGCTAAATCTCAGCAAGAGAATGAAATAAATACATAAAAATAAAACAAAGCAAATAAGAGCTTCTCTGCCCCAGTCATACTTGGAAATATTTTCCATGTCTTT
Organism: Perissodus microlepis; assembly: GCF_051167445.1. NCBI lineage: Eukaryota > Metazoa > Chordata > Actinopteri > Cichliformes > Cichlidae > Perissodus > Perissodus microlepis. The sequence continues at coordinate 44,636,919 of NC_140463.1, read as the reverse complement.
CTTGTTCCTAAATCCATCTAATGAGCTGGTGTTGACTTTGGCTGCTTTGATTTGTCCAGCTGAAAGTGGCCACCTGCTACTTTGTGCACTTGTATACACGGATGCATGTGTTTGTGTGTATGTGCACCTTTCTCCCCTCTAAATGAGGAGACAAAGGAGGTGCAGAGTCTCTAATGAGTAGTCTGACAGGGCGCATCCATGTGTCACTGTTTCTTCTAGCAAACACCTGCTGCTCTGGAAGAGGTAAAATCCACTGAATACTGCAGTGCAACACACACTCAGCTGAAGGGAGAAAAAAAGTGAGCGAAAAGGTGTTTATCAATTATAAAAGCAGTCTAGAGGGGGGACATTCTTCCCTGCTAGTCTTCCACAAAACAAAACAAGAAAGGGGAACATCTCTACACCTTAAGATTCACCACCAACAGAGGATCTTTGTCACACATGCATAAAAAGGAAAACAATAGATTCGCTGATTGGAACTTCTCCAGTGTGCATGACCACATCACACTTTTGATTAGGAATTCATCTAAAGTTTGCAGAAACAGCCAGTAGTGATGTGTGAAATGTAATGCAGCAGTGAAGAATCGAAACTTTCTAGCTAATGTGAACATAAAAAAGAATCCCTAATATGGCACTTTAATTAGAAGCTATATGCAAGAGTGTCTTTAAAGTGTGTTTAAGTGTGTTATTATCCTCACTTAGAAGCAAAGACAGGAACAGAATGACGCTGCAGCATTTCAAGGCATCTTAAAAATTTTTTTTTGGTGTTTAAGTGTGTGACTCGTATTTCCTTGTGAAATATCCTATTACAACACACTCCAAATAATATTTATGTCCAAAATGTTATCTTTAAGTTTTTTGATTACATGTAAATTTTCTATGTAATTGCATCAAACATATTTTCTTTCCTGGTAAATTATTTAAATCCGAAAAAACCTTTGATTTTATGTATTTCAGGTGTGTTTTACTCAAACTAATTTCTTTGTATTTATGTGGGCAAAAAACCTTTGCATGTACTTATATGTGAAAATGTGTCTGTAGTGTATAAGGCAGCAGAAGAATCCAGGCTCATGCATCTACGAGGTTTCTCCAAAACATCCTATGGAGAACTGTATTAGCTCAAAGGTTGTCAGCAAACAAAAGCCTGGCTGGATATGGATTCCTTTGACCTTTACTTCACTATGATCTAGTCTGGTAATCCTCTCAAATGCCCCTCCTTTGCCACACATCCAAACATCGAAAAAGAAGGCTAAATATTTATTACTTTTGTCTAATTAGCTCTGGTGCCATCGATCTGGCCGATCAATCCTACCTGTGGCTCTTCCAGCGGAGAATAAATCAAACCATCACAGGATACCCATTGATTATTATTTCCATTCACGTGGACTGCTCAGTAATTCAGTTTAAAGAATGAGTCACTCCCAAAAAGAAAAAAATACAATTTCCCTTTGTCCATGCATCCAGTAGAAAAATAATCAGAAATGATTCAAAGCTGTAATGAAAAACCTATTGATTTAGATTTTTTCCCGTCCCCTCTCCTTTTCCTTACTTTTCTTTTCTAAACTGAAGCGAGGGGAGAGTGTATTTAGGATTGAGTTTACCATCCCGGATGCTTTCTTTCTCTCTCTCTCTCTGTGAGGAGGAATTGATTTGGAGTAGTGGATTTTATACCACTGCCATCTAACATAGGGATAAACGGGTCATACTGGAAAAAGCAGACGGCCTGTGGTCAATGTTGCCATGTCCTGTGCCAGCTGCAAAGCCTCATGGGAGCAGACAGCGTGAAAATAGTAAGATAAACCGGTGATAAAATGAAAAATCCACAGGGATAAAAGGACTGCTGGTGGTGGTGAAGTCACTTCTTGAGAGGCAAAAAGCATGGAGATACACCAATGCTGCATGCATTTATACTCAGTCCTTATTTTAACATCCCAGACAGCCTCTCAAACAGTAACTTTATAACAGAGTTGCTTCCGCCAACCTTCATACATTATTGCATCAGTACAGACTGATTCTTTGAAGCAGTTAAGGAGAGAGACGGCGCTATTGATTCCTTTTAAAGGAAGAGACTGAAACCTTTGCTTCAATTTTTTTTTAGACACAACATATATTTCTGAGACACTTACAAAGAGATTTGTAGACTGGGAGAGAGAAGCGGGCTGAGATGAGATATTCTGCAAAAGTTTTCAGACAGCTGTTGATCTTTGAAGTTGCAGTTACACCTACACACACTTACACACACACACACCAACAAGAACTTGACAAAGAGCACAGACTTTGCTGACATTTTAGGATCTTTCCATCTCTTTAACTCACTTGTGCAGGCACACACATCAATATCCTTAGCTGCAAACACTCCTCTTTTGTAATCTTAGAGTCTTGTCTACATTGGCCTAATGGCTATTTCTTTATGACAGTATAAAGCATCCTAAATATTGTCCACTTCTAGAATGGAAATGGGAAATCACTTCCCCTGATCCAGTTGGAAAATATTTATCTTCCTCCTGTTACATGAATTAGGTAAGATGATACTTGGTCATAACAGTCCAAAAGTTCAGTATTAAGCTGATGCAGCTGATGCATCAGGTCAATAATGAAGGCTGTTGTTTTAAATATAGAGATTTGTGAAATTCTGCCAGTAAAAAATTACCAAAAAACACGAATACTATTTAGACTATGCTGTTCTTGTGTTACCAAAGAATCTGCTGTGAAAATAGTGAGCTTTCTGCTGTGTCTAATCCTGTTAAAAAATTAGGAAAAGTACTCTGTGTCCATGCAGACTTGGTACTATTTTCTCCCTGAATTTTGAACCTTAATTTGACACCTTAAGATAATTAAAACTGTCATCAGTCTGTATTCAGTTTCCTTTGCAACTGGGCCTGGAGAATTCTGAGTTACTAGCTTTTGGTACTGGGCTAAACTTAAAGATCAGACATTTAGAATCATCTCTAAAAGGCTGAAGATTTTTCCCAACTGATGGTGTCTGTAATTAAGACCAAATTGGTATTCCAGATGTTTAAAAAACAAATTCAAAGCTAGAAGCCAAAAGGAAGCTTCTACTAATCCAGACTCACCAGCAGGCGTCACTACAGCAGCCACAAGAACATCACTGCCTGTCATTTTACCAGTGTAGCTGAATACGAAATACTGCTGGGGGCTTCCCACGAAACACTAAGTGTTTTTTTTTTTCACTCACTATGTGTTTATACACCACTTTGCATTTAATCATTAGTTATTACTAATCTCTGGCTGTCTTCCACAGTGTGTTTTTGTCCTGTCTTTCTCCCCACACCTCCAACCAGTCACAGCAGAGTTTTGCCTTCCTACTGTTGCCAAATGCTTGCTCATAGAGGGTTGTCTGATTGTTGCGTTTTCTCTGTATTATTGAAGGGTCTTTACCATGCAATTTAAGTAAACTTGACATGGCCTATTGTTGCGATTTGGCGCTATATATAAAAAAGGGAATTGAACTGAATTAATGTCATTGCTTTGACATAAATCATGAGTTTATCAACGAGGAGATGTGGTTCATGCTCTGTGTTTGATATTTGTTTCTATTTGTTTTCACTCTCTGGTTAGCTTGCTTTTACTCACTGGTTAGGTTTAAGCAACAAAAAAAATGTTCACATGCTAAAAGCTGGAAGTGAAACCCATTTCACTGCTGCCGTAAAAACAAACACAGTGCATGATGGTACTGATGCCACATGATACATTTTGTTTGACAAAATTGTGCTTTGGGAACGAGAACAGTCTCACCTTCCCAGATTGAGTGCAGCTTCATGATTAAACTCAAAGCACCACAATGGCACACTGAACATGAGTAACTAAAGTGGAGGGTGAGAGTTTGACCCCTCTGTTATTTATATTCCATTATTTAATAAACTTCTGCTCCAAAAACTCAACCGTATATTTTGTCCTTTCAGTTCTCTGCATGAAATGCAGAGATCTGAAAGGCATCGGGCATGTATGTGCCCAATGCACGTTCTATTTTTCAGCTCTGTCCAGATTTAATGTCAGGGTGTGAACTTGTGGATGGGTGCCTTTTTCCGCAATGATAGTCATGCCAGGGGAATAACAGTGTTGCCCTGTCTTTCTAAATTATAGGCTACTGACAAAATGGAACTAATTTCAGTCTCAGATTGTTACCTGCTTCAAAGTACTTTGGAAAAATCACCATTTTTTCTGTCTAGCTTAAAGATCAAAGCATAGGGAGCAGATAATTGAAAATGAGCAGTTTCTGTGTTTCGCGTCACTTAGTTTGCTTATAAATGATTAAAATGACAAAAGTACAAATGCCATGGACATTGGAGTAGTTTCTTTAAATTACGATTTCAATTGTGAGCTATGCCAAATATTTTATATCTCGATGAATCATCCCAGAAACTATTCAGAAATCTCTTCTGTCATCTTGAGATTTCTGCTGATTACTCCCCTCCCCGATTCTGCCAGCAGGGACCTGATACGCCGCTGTAACTTTTTACAATTTGGGAGGATTCAGATGTTTCTCCTATTATGCTTTTGACACCAATGGCGTGCTTGCAAAATTTGTTTGAAACAATTCAAAATGCTTGTTACGTCTCTAGAGGAGATGCTACTATCAGAGAGCAATTTTTGTACAAACATCACTCCACGGCTGCTAAGACACCCTCCCCTGTGTTTTTCCCAAATATCTTTAAATGAAGGGCTCCAGTGGGAGAAGTATGAAAGGCTGTGTATATGTGTGTGTGTGCTGTTTCACTCTGATAAGAACTGAGTAGTCTTTAGAAAGGTTGCAAGGCAGGACAGTCCATCTACCCTGAATATGTGCCATCTAGAAAGCTTATTGATCATCCTAAAATATCCTCCTCTGTCTGATAACTTGCTCAATAGTCTGGTGAGGCTCAGACAGTGATGACCAATAGAGCTGCTAAAACAGACAGCAACACTTTTTATTTTTTATCAAGTGCACTTATAGTTTGTAAATAATTTTCACATAACCGTGGATATCTCTAAAAATTTATAGCTTAGAGGGTTTTTTCTCCAACACAACTGAAGAATTGTGAAGAGGATTTATAATAATGGATTGCATTTATATAGCGCTTTTCGGGGCCCTCAAAGCGCTTTACAATTCCACTATTCATTCACACACTGGTGGAGGGAAGCTACAGTTGTAGCTATAGCTGCCCTGGGGCAGACTGACAGAAGCGAGGCTGCCATATCGCACCATCGGCCCCTCTGGCCATCATCAGTAGGCGGCAGGTGAAGTGTCTTGCCCAAGGACACAATGACCGAGACTGTCCGAGATTGTCCGAGCCGGGGCTCGAACCGGCAACTTTCCGGTTACAAGACGAACTGCCAACTCTTTGAGCCACGATCGTCCCTAGTCCGCACTGTGACATCATCACCAAGATGTCTGCTGTATTTTCCAGTTGAAAATTTGAAACAAATCATGGGTTACATGGGTACATTTTGCTCGTGACAAGACCACTGAGGCATTAGTGTAAATTGCTATGCTATTATGTAAGTCGGGCATTTGAATCAATGCGGCTAAGAAGATGTGCAGAGGAGAAAAGTGAGGATATCCAAAAGACAGAATTCCTGTTGTTTTTGACCTGAGCATGTCTAAATAGCAATGTTGAAATACTTAAACATGCAAATGCTTTAGTCTTGTTTCTGGCACTCACTTGAAAACAGGCTTAAAACATTGCATTGCACATAAAATGTGTCAGAGCATCTGAAGGAAAGTTCTTGAGGCTTTTAAATAAACACACGTTTTGCAGTTAAACAGAACTTTAATCAGACTTTTTATTTAGAAGGATTACCGGAAAGGTGTTAATCATAAACTGACTGCACACACAAGACCAACTGGATAAAGAAGTCCATTTGTATATAATTTAATCTGGTTGGTTGTTTTGTATTCACTGTGTTTTTACTGTTTGCATGCTATCATGTCTCTCCCAAGCTGAATACTCACACACCCAGCCTCAGAAAGTCTACGTGCTTGAACTCGTGTGAGCATGTGCAGGAGCACAAAGCTGTTTTTTTTTTTTCACATTAACTCTTCTAATAATGATCATGCTGATCAAACTCCAGCAGCAGACAGAAATGTGTGAATATTTAAGCACCAGGTTCTGGCCTGGGACTCGGTTGTTTCATTATTCACCGTGTTTAGGGCTGAATGCACCAGCAGAATGACCCCACCCACAACCCACCGCCACCACCAAATACTAGTCCTGCAAAAATATGGTGAAAACAGCTGAAAAATCACAGTAGCAAGACTTTGGCTGGTATCTACGCTGAAATATAACAGTTAACAGAAGGTGGAAAAAGGGAGAAAAAAAAGAGATAAAGCCATGATAGTGCTTGGTGAAAATGATGAGTGAAACAGAATCTAACAGGAAGCTCTGAAGAGATAGAGATATTCTACACTGTTGAACACTGACATGTGCTGCTTGAAAAAAACATAACAGACCTGGATAGAATGATCTTTATTTCCCATACAGAATCGTTAAGCATTGATGTTCTGAAAAGGTCATACTGTTTTTATTTATTTTGCTGCTAGGTATAAAGGTGGGAATAAAGGTGTGCACTTGTGTGCGTATTTATTTATTCATGTGTATTTATTTGCATGTGTGTGTAGGCGTGTGTCATGAGGGGTACAAATGTGCAAGCAAGTGTGTGCACTTCTTGATAATGTTTAATAGCCACGGGCCTAATTAGTGTTAACATCATCCTAATTACACTGGAGTGGCCTTCACAGTACATAAACAAACACAGGCTGAAGCTGGTGTAGCCATCCTGTCCCTGAAGTGGTGACCTTATGAAAAAATGGCTCAAATTGTAAAATTACACAAGTGGAAAAGTTTTTGCATGAACTGTGCTCACAGGGCATAGAAGTTGAGAAATGACATGGATACAAAAGTCGTGGTTTTTGTTCACAGAAACCTGTCAGATAACAGATGCTACTAGGAAATTATTAACATGAGCAAACTAACCATTACCTTTTCTGGCTAATTATTCTGCAGAATTGAACAGATACGTTAATAAGATGTCAGAAAACAGAGACATGAAATAGTGAAATACAAAAAGCAGTATTTTGTTTTTACCAAAACGCGACCTGAAATTTTTGGTTTACAACAACCACTTCATTCCATGGCACAACAACCAATTTAATGGAAAATCTGCAGAAAAAAACACTATTAAACTAGTGCAGAATCCCTACTCTGCTACTGCTAACCACTGGGTAAAATTAGCCTCCACTGACTTCACCTCTCCAGCTTGTTACATGGACATAATGGCCTCTCAGAAATACCACTTATCAGAATCAGAGTGAGAATGTCAGCACCTTGCACAATCAGTTTGGCCAAGCCAACATCATCCTCCACTTTAGCAGCTTACAGCCCAACATGAAATGGACCCTGCAGAACACTTGACCAAAGGTGGGAGCAAAATTCCAAATGGTTCTTTAATGAAATGAGCTGAGAGCATTTCAGGGTTTGGATAACTTGTTATTGTGGCACTAGAAGTGGAAGAGTGTTTGAAATATGTACATCTAATAGGATAATGACCTTCATCTTGGAGAAGTAGATGCTGGAAAGTGGAGGACAGGATGGAGAGAGTGATTGAAAGCAATGAAAAGAGGCTGAGAAAGTGCAAAAGATGAAAAGGGAACAATGGGAAGCTTCTTCCTATTGCGAAAGCACAGATCCACTCTGTTTTATTCCCCAAGACTGTATTCCTCGGGCTCCAGGGTATCCCACATCAAAGGAGGAGGCGGATGAAGAGAGGAGATGAAAGAAAAAAACACAATCTGCTCGATGTGTGAGGTGCATGCATTAGATACTGCATGTATGTGTGTGAAACTGTGGGCGCATGTGATGAGCTGGAACAGGTCAGTCCACACAGGACTTTGGGATCATATGAAGCTTTGAGTCTTGTTGACACGTGAAAGCTGCCTGGGTGGGATTCAATGTTGCATGTCCATTTCCCAAACAGAATGGCCATTATCTAGTCAGAATACTATCGTGAGCTTACATCCATACAGATTAGCCCCAGAAGGGAAAACTGAACAAACATGAGCCTGCACCTTTAAAGTCCGAAGGTGGTCTAACTCCCCTCTGATCTCACAAGGCTCATGAGACTGCGACATACTGCTTGGGTGGTTATTGAAGAGCCAAAAGCTAAATGCAAGGGATTGGTTATCCCCCACAGATGTGACTGTGAAAAAAAAGGAGAAAAAAATCCTCATGCCAGTTCTCTGAGGAGGGTAGCTACTGAAATGTCACTGGATCTTCTGCGCTCTGAGTCAGTGTTAAAGTGGCTGGATGAAGCAAAGACAGTTGATTGTATTCTTTTCATCTCTCCCTCGCTTCTCAGGCCCGGGGGGACTCTTGGACATGGGGCCGGCTGTCTGAGTGCGCCTGTCGTATATTTCACATGCGACGATGGGGTAGGGTGGGGACTGAAAAGATGGATAAGCAGGACAAGGAATGGGAGATACTAAATGAATGACTGCTTAATGCTGAGAGTCCTTCAATGGGGAAAAAAAAAACAGGCCGAGCCAGACTAATAAGGTGATGAGACAAAAATAAACAGAGGAGGGGAAGAGCAACAGCAAAGCAGATTTGCTGCACCGTGTCCGGAACCACAACATTTAGCCAGAGGTTCCTTTCTAACTCCTCGCTCCCTTTCTCACCTTCTCATTCGCTTTATTCATTTTTAACCCTCCCTTTGTCCACCGTGCCTGTTTTTCTTTTGCAGATTGGCAGTCAGACATAGCAGGCTCTGCCTCTTACATAACAATCCATTTGTTGGCTGGTATTGAGAGACTGCTTAGCAGCCGTTGTGCAAATAAGGCCCTGAATGAGGGGGGGAAATTAGAATTCGCAGACACTGATGTGCACAAACAAACACAGACTGTAACAAGACGGTGAACAAAACTGGGGTTACTCGTAGAGGACTCGCGCTCATCTTTGCCCGTGTGTCATGTTGGCTGAGGAGCCAACTGGAAAATCTGTTGCGTTTAATAATGATCTGCTTAAGTCACTGACATTTATTCCTGTGTGGTTTTATCTGTGTTGTTTATGGACACAAAAAAAATGTTGTTGCAAATAGGAGCCGTGTCTTTATTTTCAAAAATGGGAATTTACACATAAAACTAGACTGATTAACACCGGACATGCCTTCACATGCCTTCACATTGTGTATGTTCAGTACGCAAGGCAAAAGTAAACAGAGCTTTCCTTTTTTTTAATGTTGCTAGAATAATAATATTAAAAAAGACAGGGCATTATCCCAGTTTACCCAAACAACCTTGATTTGATAAAGGAAAGAAACTCTGCAAAAGGAAATAAAACAAACAAGGAATACAAGAAAAAGAAAACTTGCCAGTAAAGACAGGTATTACTTCTTTTTATCAGGCAGAGAGGGTCATCAATCATTTTCGTAGCACACATACAAGGCAGTCCAGAAGGGACTTCAAATGACTTCTGCCTGTTGGGAGCAAAAAGGTGGATAATGCAACAGGCTTTCCCTTTTCTTCTGACAGTAAAATTTCCCTTTACTGTGATCACGATCATTCAATAAGCTTTACCTTAACAACAATCATTGCCCAAACATATGTAAGAGGATTTTTTCTGCTCAAACCCAGCATAACCATTGACGTGACAGTAACGTTTCATTTGTAAACGTCCAGCTCTACTTAAGATAACAGCAAAAATTAAGTGGCACAAACCAAACAAAGTGAGCCAACAAAAAGCCTCTTTGTGTGCAACACTGTTTTTATGTGACAGATTTTTTTTATAGTCGTCGCTCATTGCTTTAGCTGAATTACACAAATTCATCCATCCATCCATCTCCGCTTATCATTATCAGGCTCCAGGGGGTGCTGGAGCCTATCGCTGCTACCATTGGGTGAGTGGCAGAGTACGCCTTGGACAAGTCGTAAGTCTTTTTCAGGGCCAACACAGAGAGACAGACAACCATTCACACACAAATTCCCAATTTAGAATCTCCAGTTATCTTTGGACTGTGGGAGGAAGCCGGAGTACCCGGAGAGAACCCATGCAAACACAGGGGAGAACATGCAGACGCCACACTGAAAGGCCCTGGCCAGATTCATCTACATACAAATGTGTCTATACGGTTCACTCTCCCCGATTTTGTTGACTTTTCCTGATACGCTCAGGGCAGTCTAACCTTCAAACTGCATCGTTCACATGCAGCTCCCTCTGCATGAAGCCAGCAGGGCTGCTTGAACCTAAATAGTGCCGATGTACACAAAGACACCGCATTTTCATGAGAGGATAGAAAATGTTTGGGTGGGGTTGGGGACGCCGACACAAGTGCTTAGCTCCAGGCTATTCTGGAGTGCGTTAGGGCACTGGTGACACGGGCTGGGACTGTTACAAAGCCATTTAAATGTCTTAAATGTCACAATGGTGTAATTCTGTAAAAGAGGAAATATTTATTTATTTTTCCCCCCTGCTGAAAAAGACCAAACGCTACCTCTCTGGCGCAAAGACATTTGTTCTCAATGCGTGCTCATTCAAGTGCCTTGAAGTAACAAAGGAGTGTTCCTGCTCTCTCTCTAGTGAAGGGAGACAGGTTATAGAAGTGAATTGCAACCAAGATGGCTGAAAGGAATGCTCGAAGGCAAATAAAGCACACATCTCATTTCATCTTGTCTTATTAACAAGTGCAAGCAGATAACAGCACAGCTGCCCCTAAACGCTAACTGAAATGTGATTTGATTAAACGAGGCAGCCGTTCCAGTGTCCACACACTCCAGTGGCATCTCCGCCACCACAATAACTCCAGTAACTCAAACAACCCAAACTCATTTCCCGAGTTCATATTTAGTGTGTACACTGTGGCTAATGAGGAAAATTAGACAAATAACGAATGCAGTTCACTCTGGATTTGAGTCAACACATCAGCCAGTCTGGAGGGGCCTCGCAGTGGCAAGGAAATATATTGTTTCAGCCAGGTCTCGCTCGTAAACAAACAGCAAACATTTTCTCTGTAATTAGCTGAGCTTTCCTGCTAAAGCATGGACAAGATCGGGTGATTACAGTGATCACAACAACGTTCCTGAGCCCTCAAGATGCATGCGGGTAAACTTCTGCATCCTGCTGTCTTTTGATAGGTTTTCTGTGGCGATGTGACAAGCTTTGACTGTCTTACCACAAATGCAACACCCCAAAATACATGACAACCACTTGTCTAGCTAAATGGATGTGTAAAAAGACGAATCTACAGCTTTGCTGTAAATTAGTGCTAATTATATTATAATTATCCTCCTCATAGGACAGTTTAAAAAAGCCAAAAGTGAGGTTAAGGTTGTACACAGAAAACTCCTGTAGTACTTTCTCTTCTCTGCTCTCACTCTCAGTGAACAGATTAAAAGAGTTTTTACAGATGCGCTCACTTCTTGTACAACAGTCTGAGAATACAGAGACAGACATCATCATCTCTTTCCCCCCTTGAAATCCTGCCAAGGTTCAGTGGATGCAGCTAACTGGCACCCCGCTAGCTTTCATACCATGAAAGTGCAGAGTTTATACAAGATTTGACGTAACACAAAATAACCGAGACGCTTGTAAGTCACAAATTGTGTCCTGGTTTTACAAAACTCTGACAGTGTATTACTGCTAAAATGTACAGGAAAATCTGAGTACACAAGCAGGCAGTTTAATTCTGTTTTAATTTGTTTTTAGCTAAAGCCCGAGAAGAAGGAGGATGGTTAACCTGATCATAATAACACAAGCGTTGACTGCCCAATGTGATGCTTATAGAATAATTACACTCCCTCTCCCTCCAACTATGGAATCCTTCAGAAAAATGAAGCCACGATAGCTGAACCAAAACAAAAGCACTAATGATAGCTTGTTAGTATGTTTAGTAACAGGTAACAGAAATGGTGCAAAAGAAATGAATCCCGTTGTCAGAAGATACAGAGAGGGCGAAGACAGAGCACGACACAAATCCAAAGTAACGAGAGTGAACCTCTCGAACCCTGAGCCAACTTTAAACATGCTCCAGATAAAGGTCTTTTATTAAGTAGACACTGCAGCATAAAAGCCCATAAACGCAATTACTGCTCCTTTTATTTTAAAGATAGATTCATCATGAGTATGGATGATAGCGACCTCACGATATTTTTCAAAGCTGCTCTTTGCTCCAGGGATTCATTCTCCCACTTTAAAACGTTCTAAAGGTGTTGTATTGATTATAAGTCAGAGGGTATATTTGTCCATGTTTTCCTTCTTTCAAAAACTCTCATTCGATTACTGCGCTAGACAAAGAAACAGAAAAAATCCAACTGGATTCACAGTTCTATATATAAACGCAGCCCCATAGCATTGCACTCCCACCTCCTTGTTTCACGATCACAATATGTAGTCACTGTGGCAGTCCTGGCCAGGTCCGCTTCAAACATGCTGGAGACCATCTGATCCAAACAAATTTATTTTGGTTTCACTGGCCGAAAGGTTCTACTGCCAAACTTCTATTCATCGTCTGTGGCAATGTTAAATCTCGCTGCTTCTTCTTGGGAGGCTGACCTCGTGCAATGCTTTCCTAATTTCCTTGCACTCATTGAAAGACGCTTTTCACTGACCAAAACGTGGCGTTCACAGGTTCATGATATTAGACTTAACTGGAAATTATCAGTAAAACTCCCTTATTTCCATCAAGGATATGCTCTGAGGTCTAGCATTTTCACTCTGAACTTACAATACGAATTACATTCTTTACTCTAAATTACAAAATCAGTAAGAAATGTGGAAACATGTAGCTTCCAATGCTTGATACTAAAATGTGCCTGCTTTGGTAGCCAGTGAGTTATATGTATTGTTAAGACCACTCTTTTAAAATCGAGTCCATCATATGTGTATGGTCTAGATGACCCTACAGTAGAGGTAAAATAAGAGCACAGACTGTCACTCAAGTCATTGAGCATACAATATAGCTGGTGTCAGCCATGACACAGGGATGTACTGTGGGTGCAGATGGAGCAATAAGATGACATTTTTCTCTCCATTTCCTCTCACAGCTGTTGCTAGCAGCAGGAAAAAGCAGAAAGAAGGGATAGAGGTTGACATTGTTAGAGCAAAAGATGGTAAAAAACAGTGTGAAAAGGAAGCAGAGAATTACTTCTATCTCCTGACCTTCAACTGCTGCTTCTGTCCTTGCTGGCTGTCTCTTTCCTAACCTCCCTAAATCTCTGGCCTCATTTTTCTCTCGACCTCTCTGCAGAAGTCGACACAGATCACACACTGCCAGTAGGATCATCTGGTAGGTACGAATGTGGAAAAGGCCTTGCTGTTTCTAATGAGACACCCTCTGTGAGAGTTTTAAAAATCCACTCTGTCGTTTGCCTCCAACAACACTACCACACAGTGGTGGATGGCAAAAGGTTAGAGAGAAGAAGAGGAAGGATGGAATGTGAGGGGGGAATTAGGAGGAAGGGACAGAAGAGATGAAGCATGAAAAAGAGAAGCAGGACAGAGGGAGAGGCAAAGCAGCAGAGGGGAACAAGACCTCTTATAACCTCAGCCAAGTCAAGGCAAGTCCAGCTTTTTATTCTGACCGGGGAAGGTTGACTGATTGCAGCATCTGTGTGAAATAGTCTGAAATACTAAGCTTACACATGGACAATAAGAGCATACAATGCAGTCCTCAGGCACGTAATCTAGAGCCAAATTGGAGTTCTCTCTTGTGTTAAAGATCTGAGGCTGCACGCTGGCTCAGAGTGGGTTCACAAGTACATGAAATAACTGGAGGGCAAGACCTAATTGCGCTTGAAATATTGATCAATGAAATCTTAAAACTAATCCTCCAACAGGGAGACAGTGAAGAGATGCCATTACTGTGGGCATCTGTGATTTTCTCTGTTCAGGTCTGAAAAGTTCCTGCAATCGAGAGGATGACTATTGAGATTACAGATTTCTTTTTCCCTTTATGATTAAAAGTGTAGCAATACGGCTATACGAACATCCATCTGAACGAGCTATTCTCTGGTAAAATGTCCTAATGTCCTTTCACGGCAGATGGCTGACCGTCCCGGAGCCTGGTTCTGCCGGAGGTTTCTTCCTCTTAAAAGGGAGTTTTTCTTCCCACTGTGCCCAATTGCTTGCTCATTGGGTATTCTCTGATTTTGGGGGTTTTCTCTTGTCCATGTAAGCACCTTGAGGCGACTCTTGTTGTGATTCGTCGCTTTACGAATAAAACTGAACTGGAAATTTTTTTTTAAAAGAATTCCAGTTGCTGTCAGTTTTTCCTCACTATAAGTAATCTATCACAATTAAAAATCAAAGCTTTCAAAACAACAAAAATAAAGCTTAAAGATGAAGACTAGTTTACATTTACATGTACATAACGGTGCAAAAAAATAAAACTTGCTTATTACTGGAATTCATGTGATTACAAGAAAAAAAAAGTTTAATTATATGATACACATGATAATACACAAATGTGAGTAGGAGTTATTGAATGGGATGGCTTTTGTGAATTGCTCATGCAAGCGGAAATGAAACAAAGAAGCTGTGGTCTAGAGAGAAATTGAGGGAAACAGATTCAACATTAATGAGAGAAATGAAGGAGGCGTAATCAGGAGAGCTGAGGGTTGCGTTTATAGTCGTCACTCTCACAGCTTTACTGCAAACCACTTCTTCCACGTCAATTACAAGATGTCGTCTTAATTGAATGGTTGACTCTGATATGAACTCTTTGAATTTACAGTCTATGAGCGACCGCTGGGGAGGCAGACTACAACAACAACAACAACAACAACAACAACAACAACAAATCAGGAGACTCACCTGCTGGTGTTCCACCAGGATGACGCAGCACTGGCATGAGACATCAATAGAGCAAAGCTAACTGTACACCACTGCCAGGCTGCCCATACTTCTCACCAGACTAGTTCTCAGGAATCTTGCCAGAGGCTTGCAAGACGGTAATAGTGCAGCGTACTGTGTTGCTGGCTTCCAATTAGTTACATACGGCATATCAACTCAAATTTGTTCAAATTTCATTTTTCAAAACACTGGTTGCCATGCCTCTTACTGAAACCCCCTCCCACTTCTTCCTTGAGGAGCTGTGGACAACTGCTGGGCTGCACAGTGAGATCACCGAGTAAACTGGTGTAGTGGCTGTCAGACAAATAGAGTGACTGAAAGCATCCTTTATTTGCTTTGCACAGATTTATGGCTCAGCTCCAAAAAGTTACTCTCTCTTGCTTAACCATGCCAGCCTATAGTCATCCCTTTAACACTTGACCTAAAGGCAAATAATAAAGCTAACAGCTCTACAGATTTAAGCACTTTTGCACAAAGCAACCAGACCCACTGGAAGCTTCGTCTTCAGGCAAAACTGAAGAAGAACCATTCATGACAGTTCAGTAGACTAAAGGGAAAATGGTCATATTAGATGTCACGGTCACTGATACTGCAGTTTCTTGCAACATATCCTTCTAATTAAAACTGCGGATGTGAGCTGACATGTTTCAACATTAACATTAGCTCATCGTTAATGTGAGCCTCATGTGTAGAAATGCGAGATTAAACTGGGGAATCAGGAGTCGCAGCATTGGGAAGGAGCGATTTACAGTGGCCCGCAGTTTTGCAGTGACCTACTTTTGATTTGGCAGGGAGAGAGAGAGAGAGTGCGCGATCTTAAATAAATGCATCACAGCTCACACTTTCATTTCCATACGGTTTGTAGCAACAGCCAGAAGACTTTCTGCTGCTGACAAGACTCCTGTCATGTATCGTTCCGTAGGTGGGAAAAAACGGTGAGATGGAAAGCTAATTTGATCAGAGTGGGTTGAAAGCCAAAATAGAACTCCTAAAAATATCAAATGGTTGAAAAAGATTCATCATTAGACTGTTGAGGCTTTTTCACTGCTAGTAAAAAATGGCCCATAGCCTTCAAAACATTCATCCGAGTCGTGATTTTGCCCATGCAATACAACAACTGCATCAGAGTCTTTTTGCATCAACATTTAAACATGATAATTTGACTGTTATTAACAACATTAAAGTGAATGCAGTAACAAGACAAAGCCTGTATATCTGCAATAAAAAATTAATAATATCTCCAGCTTAATGCATGATATTTGATCTTTTTTTTTTGCCTAATAACTAGTTTCACATGCTCTCACTTGCAGTAGGTGGAACGAGGCTGGTAAGACTCACTCAGGTTAATGGAGGCACGGCCTCTGCTAAGTAAGCCTGTTGTGGGGACTTGTAAATTAATTAGAGTAATTTAATTAGATGAGCTACTTCACAATGCTCCAAAGCGCTACCTGATAACTGCAGTTACGAGTAATTCTGGTTGAAAATGTAAGCGAAAAGCGAAAACAAGTTCTTTTTTAATCATTCACTCGGTGACTGACACACGAGGAGAAATCAAGACAGAGGAGTGGGCCGCTTCCTGCTTGGCGACAAACAGGAAAGAAATCAGAGAGTGACATGCACAATGGGATGGTGACAGAATGAGCGACTGTTAATGACAGAGCAGAAAATCACAAATGCCCAAACAGAGTGAGCCAGAAGTTTTAATTTGCAAGCATTGTATGTTTGACACATATAATTACAAATAACCGTTACACATTTTACATACAAAAGTTTTTTTCTAAGGACATGTATGGCTCCTTTTCCTCTCCTCCATCTCGCTCTTTGCCTCTTTAAGACCGCCTAATTCTCCACGGCCATCCACACTACTCGGCTCTGCACTAATCAACCACCGCCCATTAAAATCCGTTCTTTGGCCAGTGAAGGCACACTGGTGACAGGAGGGGAGAAGGAGTGATGGAAATTGGCCTTAATAACAAGCACACAACATTTACTGCGAGAGAGAAAGGGAGAGAACAAAAAGAGAAAAGGGTGGAAGAAGAATGAAAGCGGGGACAACCCTGCGCTGATGAGCACACAAAGCATACCACTGACCTTTTCAAAATGGGGATGTTTTTGCCAGTGAGAAAATGGAGGATGATGCAATGACGCTTCTAATCTAGACCAAAATTTGTGTGCAAGCCGTCATCAAAAGTCCCAATGCTCAGTTTCTAAGGACAAAGTGACTAATGTCTGAATTAATATCATTAAGGCCAAAGTAATAAGTCATGTCACACTAATGTAGGTTACTAAACTGTCACCTTAAGGGGGGAACTTTGGTACTGGAGAGCAACGTGCCAATTGATAGTTTTAGTAATGGAATCACTGAAAAACAAACAAGCTTAGAATGGGACTAAACAAACGAAGACTAAATAAACCCCAAAAAGATAAAAATAGATGCACGACTGGTGAATCTCTCCAAGTCCCTAATTGCCAATAAGACATTCAGGATGACATCAAAATCTATTATCTTTATATTCTGCACTCTAAGACTGGCATTATTTTATTCTTTCTAAAACAATGCATACACACTCTCACTGAGAGAACAGTGCAGTGACAGTGGCAGCCATTTTGTGCCTGTGTTTTCCCCCTAAGCCTAAGTGCTGAGAGAATAAGGAGAGAGTTGGGATGGGAGCCAGGACAGCATTTTGGCAGGAGTAGATGTACAGGCCAATGCATGACAAATGAGAGTGTCATGCATACTGTTGAGCCCGGGCAGAGACCTGCCCAGCTCATCCGTTTGGTGAACACGGCACAAGTCAATTTGACTACAAAGACCCCCCCACACCTACACTGCTGCATCGTTCTCCCTCCTCCTGCATCTGGGAAAAGGAACAGGGACCTCTCTTGGTTTGATTTCAAGGAAGGGAGAGGCTTAGTGAATGAGTGGGGTGACAGGGAAAAATGCGAGGAAGGAAGGAAGGAAGAAGGAAGCGAGAGGCTGTCAAGCATCCTGACAGAGAAGGAGAGCGATGGGCAGCAGAGACACATAAACAGACTGTGAATCAGGAAGTGACATGCACGAGGAGATGGTGATAACAGAGAGAATTAATGGCAGCAAAAAATGGGATAGATTCAGCACGGGGTAGAGAGGGAAAAAACACAGGGAAAGTTTCAGTTTCTAAGCTTCAACCACTTTTTGGGGCATTAACGTGACTTTGCATTTTGGAGATGCTCCTCGATAGGCGCCACAACTCCATTAGAACACATACAATATGCACACACAGTAGAGCCCTTGTTCTTCCTGCGACAATAAATCATCTCCTTCTGATTGTTTTATGCTCAACGAAGCAGTGGCTTTGACGACAGTTCATTTCATGCCAATTGTTCACTGTCCCCCCCCCCACAACCCGCCAGTCAGCCCCCTCATTCTCTTTTCATTTGACAAAGACAGACTCCAGCATGCATCTGATTAAAACGCTTGCTCTGACAAGAGGCAAGCTGTTGGCTGCTATGTGAGGAAATCAATGGTACCCAAGGGGTCTCTATATTTTTTTAAGGGGGTGTTCAATTTTTAATCTGGCAAAACATCTTGTGCATATAGACGTGAGTGGCATCTGTTGGAGGTGCAGATGCTACTCTTTTCACTTGAACCTAAAGCCATGTTGTCTAGAATGAAGACAAAGCCACTTCTTAAAAATGGAAGTCACTGTGTGTCAAACATACGGTTCTTCTTTACAACTACTATCACTCAGAATATGCAAACACTCAACATCCGAAAAGCAACACATATGCTCAGAGCTAACAAGGAAAAGCTAAACATTATATTCATTATAAGGTGCACATTTCTCCAGTGCTTTTAAACCACAGGTGTCAGCTTTGGTTGTTTGTCAGTTCTCCTGTATGTTTACATGAGTTTGCCCTTGTCTTGGTCTCACCAGGCTGCAAACAGCATGTAAAACAGCCCATGTACCTGTGATGGGAGTGGGTTCTAATTCTTCTCTCTGCACTGGACAGACAAAATATTCTATAATTTTAGCAAATTCTGGCTCTACAAGCAGTTTGAGGCAGAGCAACGTCTCTTTGACAGGTTCAACTGACTTAAGAGATACTGAAACAGCTACTGTTGTTTAAACTTCTAACAGATCATTTGTCTGGCTAATGCGACAGACCCACCTGTGTTTCTCCACAATCAACAGGATCTTCACCATTAACTTCACCAATGTACTTTAAAAGTATATTTAAATATATTTACATATTCATATTTTATATTTGTTGCGAACAGGCTTACAGACTGATGTTAGCTTCTGTAAGCTGCTGTTAGCTTCTGTTAGCTACTGTTAGCCTCTTTTAGTTGCTATTAGCTGGCATGAAACTATCTAAAATGATGTAAGTTTGTTATACTCTGACACTTAGTGAAAAAACTCTCATACAATGTGAAAATGTAACTGTTTACCAGAGAGAAAGTGTGATTTTAGGACACTCAAGCCTAACTAGCTGGCATAGTGCTAGCTTTTAACCAGCTACTGTTATTATTTAGCCAGCTCATCAGATTAATCAAGATTTGATTAAGAGCCCAGTGATGGTTCGCATCTCTTTCCTTCGCATTTTTCCTTCTTTGATGAAGGGGAGCCCACTGTTAGATGATAAAATACAGATATGACAGATATGATCTTAAGTCAGATGGTACAGAAATTTAAGTGTCCCTCTATGACTCGCAAATGGCTGCAATTTCCTTTCTCTGCCGCCTTTGCCATATTACTCTGTTGCCGTACCTGTTCTGTTCATGTCTCTGTATTCTTGTGCCTGATTTTGACTTTTGGGGATCAGCTTTAACAAACTGCCTTTTCTTTCTTGCCTTTTTGAAGGGAAGCCATTGGCCTCTACACTCTCCCCTTTTCCACAATCTGTGTTTTAACAGTTTCAAAATCCTCCAACTACCATGAAAGCTTAAAAATAAAAGGTTTAGATTAAGATTTGGATAATGGTTTTGTTCATGGTTGAAAAGACCTAAAAAGACATCTGTGTCTGATGGGATGTTCCTGCACTTTGCCCCACAAATTTGTCTGACTCAAATTTCCCTTTTTGCAGGGGTGTCATCAGTGCATTCAGTTACTGTAGACCAAGATGATTGTGATTTGAAGAAACACTACTCCCTATATTTTCATATATCTATCGTTCAGTGCACAAAATCAACAAGCACATTTTCTGCTACTTCAAAATATTCTTTAACTGTATCTACAATGGTTTGCCAATGACCAGGGCCACATAGAGCTATGATTGGAAAGGGAATGAGAAATATAAGAGAATAAAAATGTGATGAAAACATTTTCTTTTTGCATACTCATCATGGACTCCGAAAACAGTTTGTTTTTACCTAGCGAAAAATAGGACACAAATCATCAATTTAAGACAGTTTGGGTGCAGGGGTGGCAGTAACAAAGGTCAAGATCCGTATGCATCAGAGGCTTCTGGACACTGCTGATGGTTCATATTTGGGGCTACATTAAAATTTAAAAGGTGTATTGGGCAGGCTGCTTAAAAACAGCCTGAACTTGAATAATAAAGTGAGTTACATTATTAAAGAAGCAGAACTGCAATGCTTTTATACTTTAAAGTACACCAATGGGACAAAAGAAGCAAAAGATCTAATGGTGTGTCTTTGGATAGAGGACTCATTTACTGCTGTTTCTCAGGGTTTTTTTTTCTTTTTATTAATCCCTTATTGGCATGAAGAATTTTTTCTGAATTTTAGTGGGTAATTAAAGGAAAGCCGTGGTGTCTCAAGAGGGGTAATTTAAGTTGATAGGATGACTTATTTGTACTTTTAAAAACTGTCTTGTGCAGCTTTTCTCCTTTTTCGTGTTCTCCTTTGAATTTATGTTTCTTTCTCTTTCATTTATCCCCTTTTTGAGATTTTACGCCCATGAAACCCAATTACCTTTCTGCTATGTCGTCTTCCCAATCAGTTCTCTCATCTAATCTCTGCTAATGTAGGTCATTGTCATTGGCGGAGGAGGCTCGACTGTGTCAGACAGCACAACAAAGTCCTAATGATGCACCGCCAAATTAAATACCTGTAATTGTACAGATGGGATGTTTAATGTAGCATTGCCACAAGACACATCAAACTAAAGACATTTGTTAACAGCCATCAGTCCTATTTTTTGTAGTATTTAATAGTTAGCTTGTAAGAAATACAGAGAAATATTCAAAGAAAGATTATTGAACTGTTTTGGTCTATAAGGTGTCAGAACTAACAACATTGATAGAGGAAATAATCAAACAAGACATCTGATATGAACCTCCTCACCTTCCCCGTCAGATACTAACAATATTTTGGTCGGAGGAGGGCATAATTCACTGGTGTCACACCAAAGTCCTTTCCAAAGAAAGAGCAAAGTATTGAGGGCCACCCACAGGCAGGCATCATCCAAAACCATCCTATCTAATTAAGCAAAGGTTCAAGGATCTGGACCACCCTTAAGGTGAGTTAATTAAAACCACTTTTTTCCGCAGGCTGTATTAAGTCTTTACCTCTGGATAAAAAAATCAAAAACGTCTCCTCTCGCCTCTGGCCCTTTAGAGGCATAAAGTGAAAAAGCCAACTGTTAATTTAGAGCTATTCAGGGTAAGCGGATTGCACAGGGTGAGGCTTGAGGCTTAGTGCAGATTGCAGGGCAGTGTGTTTAATGCAAGAGAGATAGCAGGGTCATTTAAAGCATCACTGAAACCACCGGCTCCACTCCCTGCAGCACCGAACCTCTGTTCGCACATTGTTAACTCATCTGCTCTCTGCGACTCCCTGTACTTCCTCCTGCCACTTTGCTCTTTTCTGCATTCATTTTACTTCCTTTAGTCATACAAGTAACATTTTTTCGGCCTAATTTATATTCAAATGTACTGGAAAGAAAACAAAAAGTCTCAAAGAAGTTAACTCAAATGGAACTCAAACTTTGTTGAACTGAAAAAGAAGAAAATTCTCCAAACTAAAATGTAAGAAACTCTGTATAAGTCTACAGGCCGGAATAATCGGAGCTAACAGGGTTAAAGAACATGTCCTCAGAGAATATGGGCCATCTCGAAGGTTTCTTGCTTTACAGGGAAACAATGTGCTGAAGATGAAGGGAAAACAGTAAGTTGCTGTCATTCTTAAGTATTTACTTTGCAAGACTTTT
Organism: Perissodus microlepis; assembly: GCF_051167445.1. Lineage (NCBI taxonomy): Eukaryota > Metazoa > Chordata > Actinopteri > Cichliformes > Cichlidae > Perissodus > Perissodus microlepis. The sequence goes on along the minus strand of NC_140463.1, from coordinate 44,614,925 downwards.
TCAATGCTGAACAAAGTAAGTATTTGCCTGAAGGTTCCTTCTGACTGTCAGTCATACTGACAAATCCAATCTGGCAGAGGATCAAAACAAAGCACTTGGATTTCACTGTCACCTACAATGTCTGTAATAGGCTATGCATGGTTAATCATTAAAGAGCCGATATTCTGAATGGAGCCGTTTCCAGTGACAGATATCTTCATAAGGCAACAACGAAGCACTGCTAATGACGGACGGCTTTGTCTGGGAGAATAAATCTTCACAGCTCATTTTACCGAATTTGAGAAAAAGCTGGTTTTCAGATATGCTCAAGGTGAACGTAATATTACAGATACTGCAGCATAATTAAACCATGACTGAAACTTTATGGGGAAAGCAGTGTTATTGGTTTTTAAATGCATGAATACTTTTGCTACTGAATCGTGCTATGTTAGTGCTTTTTAAATTTTTTTTAAAAAATATTTACCTCCTCCCTGATTTCTTGTCTTCTTGCATATTTATGACACATATGCATTTATTAAGGGCAAACCCATAATGAAACCTTTCTATTTCACTTTAAGACTCTTGTTATTTCAAAAAATATAGAATATGAAAGTCATATGACTACACGCTTCCTGATGTGGCATCAGTACTTATTCAGAAGATGCTTTTTCCTGAATAATGACAAAATCCCCCCTGATGGCATTCAACAGTTTATATTGAGATGTCTCTCAAGGAAAAATTAGACTTTTTGTTCTTTTTAACCAGGGCATGCTGTTTGATAAATGTTGGTCATCTTACAAAACAAGAAAACAAACATAACTCAGCCATAACCGAACAAAGTACTGCTGAACGTGTGCTAGCTTCAATCATGCACATCTTCAGCTTTGCTGAATGGGGCTTGTTTGACGCTGACTCGAGCAATTCTATCGGTCATTCACACATGTACCATTATTTGGAAAGAGCAGCAGTGCAACACCTTGGACTAAACACAGTAAGGTTGGTGGTTTTAAGAGACAAAATAACATAATAACATTTTTTCTCTTTATACTGTTATGATGGCTCCGCTCTTTCCTTTCTCCTGGCACTGGTGAGAGCCTCCTGGCTAAATGCAGAAGAGTAATCATAACTGCATGCCTTGATTGCGCTCTCGCAGTCGGTGCTGAAAGAAGCATATCTGTATGGATTTATATGGATTCTCTTCTTGTTCAAGTATCTCTACACTTAGAAAATAAATGTTTCATCTTACCGCTTCTCCTTGAAAAATCTTTTTTTTTTCTACGTCGCAGATGTCTTCTTTTGGCAAAGTACCACAGCTCTTGTTACCCGTCTTTCTCAGCTCTAATAATATGTCACCATATGATGTGTCTGGTTTCATGTATTTCACGTTTTTTATCCACAGTTTGCAAATTGATTTAAGATAGCTTCATATTAACCACCTGATACATCACTGACACTGCATAATAAGTCATAAACGCTTAAGAAATCACACTCCATATTTATCCTGATTAACACAAATTAACAGTCTGAATTATTAGTATTGGAGTAAAGTTTTTAGGAAAAGAAAGAAATTGTCAGTTCTTAGAAATAAGACTGTTGTGAATTCCATGCTTCAGAAATTTAAAGGACAATTTGGGCTTACAAAAAAAAAGGTTTAGGTGCTTATCTACAGATGTGCCTTTCTGATTACTTATACAAACCTTACTCCTAATTTTCTTGCAGTGAAGAGTGTGTGTGTGTGTGTAACCCACACTCACTGCTCACATTGTTGTCACCAATGAGCTAGGAGGGCATTCTCAAGAAAGTATGCAAATGATTCAAATTACAGAGTGCGCTCCATCTGACCTCATGAATTTAAACAGGCTCATGTATTCCAAATACAGCTGTTTGACAACATCAGATGAGAAAATTAAATTGAAACACATGAGCTCATGTGAGGCAATGCATACGCACCATCTCGCTCTCTCTTCCTGCCTTATAAGGTGATCTTAATAACAGCGCACGACAAGCCTGGCGTTCTATATTGAGCAGCCACAAGTAATGTAAAAAAAAAAAAAGACAGATATGATGGTCTTCATTATTACATAAAGGACAAAAGGAGATGGAGAGTGAAAAAGCATAATGAAAAGACAGAAGGGTGGAATGAAGCCAAAACAGCATAGACGCAATTTACCTTTGTGCCGGTGAGGGGGAAAAAAAATGTAGGGTGGCGGCAAAATGCACATGGAAATGTCGGGAGAACACAAGGGTAGGACAAAATGAAGTTAGTGAGGAGGAAAGTGTCATGTGCCACCTCTAATGCAGTCTGCTGTGGGTGCTCATGAGCACCCCAATGATACTTTGTTAAAAGGAACCAACACTGAGAGAAAAAAGTGGAAGAACACGCCGCATTTGCTCCATCTGGTTTGATATAAATTAGCCCATCAACAGCACTGAGATGGTGGTGTAAGCTGCCCTCATTTGCACATATAGTAAGTAATTTACCTCTAAAAAAAAGATGACAGTTTCCCCCCTTTTATAATCACCATAAGTATAAATATTTCAGTGTCCTCTCACTGCTAAAATAGAGAAACGTGTAGAAAGCGACTCAGCGGTAGACGGAACTAGGATCCACTGCAATCTGATGCCTTTTAAAATTTAATGATAAATTCAAAGCTGCGAGAGAACTCCCTTAAAAAAAAAAAATCTTACAGTAAAGGCTTCCCCCATTTGAGCTAAATATGTAATTAAAAGCATGCAGCAGACTGTGCCTAAATCAGTGCCAGAGTTTTTATGGGAGAAACTGGCCAGGAAGGCAGTTAGAATAATTCTTTTTTTAAATGATAGATTCTATTTGACCAACACTTTTCACACAGGTGCACAGATATAATGTGCACGCCCTTTTCTCATTGAGAAGGGGAGGAATTCTATTAAAAGTCATCAGGCAGTGGAAATGCCTCACTACTGAAGAATCCTTACAGCCTATTCGGCTTTTATTCTTCACCTGCCACCGTAGCTTGGCATCTCACAGACCCAGCTCTTTCTAGCACAGAAAATGAACCGAATAACTCAATTTGGCATTTTAGTGTTCAAAGAGGGATTCTGTCACTTACCTATTTGGTTGTTTTCAAGGCATCGGTGGGAGGAGGAGAGCATAAAGAGAGGGAGAGAGAAGGAGAAGGAGAAAGAGAGGAGCTGGTTAGTTCAAATGCACCTCAACGCGATTGTACATTAATCATGCGCTGATAAATTCATCACTCATTTATCATACTTAGCCACGGCTTTTCTATAGAGGATGTAATAAATGCCGTCCTTTAGACAAAGTCATTCATCCAGGGCAAAAGAGAAATCCAAGGCAAAGATCAAGAGCAGGAAGTAGAATCCAGATTCACAAGATGTAATGTGAAAATCCACACATCCTAAAAATTAAAAATTGGACTAAAACTCGGGACATGGAACATATTTACCATGTTTTCATGGCATACGGCCCCTGTGCATATATTTGATACCCAGCGTCTGCCCTATTTTGGCAATGGTGAAACAATGCAAGTATAAGCAGGGCACAGTCATATTTCTTTTAGTGTTTCTCCACATTTCAGATTGGATCGAAACATACAGTCAGCATGTGGTGATGCATAAACATTACCTCACGCTTTCCGGGTGCAATCACAGTGAATGTGAGATGCAGTGTCTTTCAACTTAAAGTTACAAGTGAGGTACGATTCTGTCCCAGTTTTTGTGCAAACATACATAAAACCTTGAATTCTGAAGTGAGACATTCCTTTATTTAGAAGAAGGCAAAAAGAAAAGAAAAAGGGAAAAAGAACTAGGAGTGTTTGGAAACAACAGCAAGGCCTGCTATAAATACTGCCATCTGGAAGGAGAAGAATATGCAAGTGCCTATCGAGCTACATAACAAAAGGCTAGTCTGCAAGACCGTTAAAAGGCATTTTGATTCTGCTGAAGTCGTGTTTTTTTCCATCTCTTCGCTTTTCCCTTTCTAGGTCACCAAGGAAGATACTGAAAGGAAGGCAGGAGAGAAAAAGACAGAAAAAGGCTAGGAAGTGGTGGTGTGGACAGTGTGTGTGTGTCTTTGTTCTCGAGGCTGTTGAACGCTTCTCATTTTCTCACTGATTGGCTGAAACAGTACGCAGATGGAGCAAGGTAATGGGGGGAGAAGAGAGGGGCAGTTCTCCAAGAAAAAATTTGGCAGCCAGAGGAAGTTATACTTCATTGTTTATTAGCAGCTATCTTAAAAATTTCCATATCAAAGACAACGAGCAAAAAGTGCTTTGTTGAGCGTTTTGGCCTCCTTTCAAGGGAGAGGACAGCCTTGTTGGGGGTGTTGACAAAGCTGGGGAAGCTGGGTGGTTGTGGTTTGGTGTTGACACATTTGTGTGTGTTTGTAAAAAGAAGCGAGGCGAGCGAACTGAGAGTTTGGGGAGGTTGAGAGTGTGGGGTGGGAAGAGAAGAGGGGTAGGGACGAGCCATGTTGAGGGACGGAGAGAATGCCAGCTTTCAAACACGTCTTCTGTCACAGACAGCGTGGAGGGGAAAACTATTCCATGTTGGACCCCCTTAATTAAAAACACCATCGCACATGCAATCATGCAAAAAACACACATTCGCACGCGACACCTGCTTTCCTTCCTCCGCCTGCATTAATAGAATCAAGTCTGCGTGCTATCAGATACCTGCTATTTTCTCCTGCTAAATCCAATTTGCTGATATTTCCAGAATGCCTCTCTCCCGCTCCCTCTGGTCCATCCTTCTTATCAGATTGCAAACAAACTGTCTGGCTGTGTGCGCCCTGCTTAGTAACATACTGGTATGAAGCTGGGACAGTGGGAGAGGGAGGTAAAATCAAGGGAGGAAGGGATGGAGTGTATCCTTCAGGATGCAAAGGCAGCAGATAAGTGTTTGCTGCTGTGGTGACACGCTATTAATACATACTCAAAGTTAAGGGGGAGAGAAGCAGGGAATAGAAGTGGTGGTCGGATTTACCAGTAAACAGGCAAAAGAGAGAGCCTGGTATCAGATAGATAACAATAATAATAATAATAATAATGATAATAAGCTATCTAAATTATAATATCATCTGAATTCTGCTGCACATACCAGCAAAAAGGCATTATAGATTATAATATCACACATGCCTTTTCCTCCCAACTAACCGTTCTCCGTGCTAACTTATACTCCTGCCGAGATAATACAACTCTATGTCAGGAGAGGCCTCTGTGGCCTGCCAGCACCCACAGGCTTCAGAATCATAGTGAAACCCCACCAAACAAAATGGCACCAGTGGGGCACAGCCTTTTCCATCTGTGTCATGCCAGGAGGGAACATGAGACCATAAGGGATGCTGAGATTGCTGCAGAGCCCCCGACCATTACTGGCATTTTAGATAGAAGGCAACAGGAGGAGATGGGTGGAGTGAAGTCCAAAAGCGCTGTTAGCATGCAAATCAGAATGCTGTTTAGTGTTCACAGTGAAAATCATGCTAAGTGTTGCCCCTGCTGTGTTGGCAACTGATTTTGCTTGTTTATTTAAAAAATAATAAATAGATTTTCTGAAGGAAATAGAGAAAAACTGTCATTTATACAACACATTTCCCCCCAAAGTAAGTCTAAAAACATTTGTAAATGACTAATTTGCTTTTCCAAATATGTTTCAAAGGACAGGTAATTGGATAAATTACATTCACTGGTGTCCTATTTTATAATCCAGTGAGTGTGAGAACCTGTCAGTGTAGCGTGCTGGAGATGCAGAGGCATGCTGCTCTGCTCTGGGAAACATTTTTTTAATGTAGTCTCCACTCCAAATGTGCAAGTAGAGTGACTCTAAGCTATTATATGTGGTAAAACATCGTGATGGTATCAACCCCGCCAGCAATTTCTAATATTGTCTATTATTGTCATTTTGGTGACAGAGGAGCCGCAGCAGGGTCAGTGAAACCGGCCACTGGTCTACACAGCTTTAACTACTTTTGCTATGACCTACTAGAGCAGGGCTAGTTTTATGGGTGCTAAGTTGTTGTGGGAAAAGCCTGCATATTACACAATCGACTATGAGGAAAACTGCTACCCCAGGACCACGCATATTATATGCCTTTCTTGTGGGTCAGCAATAGTGCAGGTGTGCACTTGGTTGGCACAAGAGGCCAATAAAAGCTTGATGACATCTGCTACATTGTGTGCACGAGAACGTGTATGGGTGTGCAGAATCAAAGCCCTGTAGACGGTATTTATAGTATAAAAACATGATTTCTAATCAGCAGCCTAGTTGCTACCATTACTTTGAGATGGTATCCAAAAATATGTAATCTGTGCAAACACAGTATCTATAGTCGGTTTACACCTGCAGTGTGCCAGCCGAGGTCACCAGCACCTCCCCAGATCACTGGTGCCTTGCTAATGATGAGGAAATTGCCCAGCAGCTGTCTGTCGCCCCCTGACATTAACTTCTTAGTCTGCCATGCAGTTCACATGTGACATTTGGCGTGCGTTTCCATGAATATCCACATTCTACAGCAGCCATTACCAACCCCCCCGCATCAGTGCCTTCCTTTAACATCTTTATTTTCACCCACTCCTCCTCCCAGCGAACACTTCCACGTTAAATGTCAGTAGAAGCCTTCAGGGAGGTAATGGTGTTTTCATGCCAAAGACAGAATAACTGTATACCCATTACAGTACAGCAGTAAAATGGTGCAACCTCCTCCCACTGGGCTTTTGAAAATGCAATTAAATGCTGGGATGATAATAACAAACATAGAGGTAATCAGGTATCATCGCGAAGCTTTGCACAGTGATAGCTTTTGGGGTGGATCAGCCTGTAGTGAGTGTTTGAATATGCATCAGGACCTTTGCAAGCTGCCAGTTCACTGGAGTATAAACGAGATAGAAAATGTGGGGAAAGTGTCTTTTCCTCTGCATTGTGCAGTAGTTACAGGATACAGGTGTGGCATTTCTTTGTCCTGGAATTCATTTTGCCCACCATCTTGCCTGTCTTCTCCAATGTGTGCCCACAAAGTAAATACACAAACAAAATGAATGAAATAGTAATGTGGCTGACCTTCCTCAAAGAGATTATACTAAAATAAATCCACATACTTTGCTTATGCATGCACAGGCGAGCAAAGGGACAAAGAGAAGGTCTCAGGAAGTGTGTCTGTGTATATATGAGGAAGACAGCTTGAGTAATGCAGTGAGTGTGTGTGTCTGTTCTGTAAGTCACTGAATTATTTACAATCTCAAACCCCTGACACTGCCTCCACTGTACTTATTACGTTTTTAGAAAGCATCGAGCAAACAATCCTATTCTCTGGACTCCTCTTCTTATAATCAGATTTCTTGATGCTTATAGCACTGATCCAAAATACATGACAAAGAACAGCAAATGCTGGTTGCAAACTTCCTTTGTGAGGACATGAAATCCATTAAGATAATATACAACCTATTGTTAACATAAATGGGCACTGGTATAGCCTGACCTGTTGAACAGGTGACCCATTTGCCACAAGGCGATTGCAGAGGCCCGGGTTCAAATCTGGCCCAAGCCTATTTGCTAGCCCCCCTTGACCAGGTCTCTCTTTCCCAGCTTTCCTGTCTCAATAAAGACTAAAAAGCTCCACCAGAAAAATATGTGTCGCTTCATTATGACATTAAGAGACTTACAATATCTTTTTTAGAATCATATTAAAAACAGCGATGTGAAGTGATTGACTGAGCCAATACAGGAATACAAAAATATGATTCAGTCATTCCGTCAATGCAGTAGCCTTCAATTATTTCAAAGTAGGCCTAGTTTTATTGATTTATTCTGTGAATGCAGAACCATGATTGACTGTCATAATAGCAATTTTCATTTATTTTCAAGATATACACAGCTCATTGATTCACTGCTCATTGCCTGAAGCCTCTTTTCTTCTCCTATTCCACAGTTCTGCTTTGATTCACTGTGTGTCAAAACGTGTGATCAGGAGGACTTAATATGAAAAACCACTGGTAGAATGTAACTAGGTAATATTGACTCAGTACTAGAAGTACAAATATATTAAGAATGTATTTAAATATCTGTTACTTTGTTTCTACTTTTTTACTGTGATTTATTTTTAAACCATATTTACTCATTATTTTACTATGTACAATATTTATGTAAAATATATATTAAATAAAAAAGAATGACATAAGATTAGAGTTGAAACTATCCAGGACCATATTGGGTAAATAAGCTCCAGCAGTAATTGGATCATCAATAATTATGATCTAATAACACAGATGCTTCTGGCCTGGGCCATTTGGATGATAAAGCTCTGATGCTAGCACATCTATACCTTTACTAAAGAACAATTTGAATGCCAGATTTTGAAGGAATAAGTCAGAAAACGTGATCCTGATGATATTAGGTTCTCTGCACACAGCTGGAGTGTGTGATAACAACATGTGGATGTTACTGATTTGCTTAATTATCTTTTATCTTTGTATAACTCTCAATCCACAATGAAATGCATTAAAACATTTTTTTTACCTCCTTTTCCACAAGTTCTGGAGGCAAACTATGAAACTGTGATTAAGTTGTCAAAGTGAAGACAGTAGACCGCTGGCTCTCAGCTGGTTATAACTCTGCTCTGCCCGCTACTGATCTCACCTGTTGACTATGCTGTCAAACACACAACTGTCCTGTCACATTGAATATACGTTTTTGTTGTTTTTTTAGATTCCATGTTGTGAACCATATAACTCTTTATGAACTCCTGATGCGTCAGGATATCACAGATGTCTAACATCATTCAAAGTTGGGTAAATTCTTAAAGATAACAGCAAACCATTAATCTTAACACACATATTGCACACAACAGGTAACCTGACAACGTGTGTAACTTTCTCTAGTAAGGCAAATTTACATTTTTTAACAGAACAGCTGGTACTGTTAGATGTGTAGTAACTTTGAAAGCAAACACGAGACCAGCCTGTCTAAGGTGTAAACTGTAATTTAATGTATATGATAATTAATGTTCTCACAGAAGAGCCATAGAGAGCCTTTACCTAAAATGTCCCCACAATGGAGGTTACAAGCTAGTTTTGCTACTGCTATGATGGTTTATCTTCCCACCCTCCCCTCAGTATCACAGTTGGCAAAAGACAGAAACTTGGGATTGAGAGGAGGGGGAGTGAGGGTGCAGTACAAAATGAGGGATGGAAAAGCAAAGGGCGACCGAGAGAGTCTCCGTGTTTCTCTTCCAGGCCTTTGATGTCCTGAGAGACTGAAGAGAGGAGAATAGATGAGTGGATGGAAAGGAGGAGAAGGATGGTGCTGTGGGGTAGGTGTGTGTCAAGGAGTTGAGGTGGTTTCATTTCTTGCCAGCGTGGCGTTTCTCTCCCAGCAAATTGGCTCCAGCGATTAAAAGTCAGTGAGGTGAGTGAAAGGAAAAAGGAAGCTGAGGAGCATGCGAGATCGGGTGGGAGATTTCCCAGCACTCCTTTCACTCTTCCTCTCTCTTTTTTTCCTTTTTGGTATATTTCACCTTCCTAAGCATTTTTTTCCCCAAATATAATACCACATCAACATTATAATCTCTTCACCATTAGATTAAAAATAGCAGATCCTTCCCAATCAACTTTTGTTCACACATTTAAAACTAAACCTGCATTTAGCAGCATCAGACAAAGATTTGCTGTTAGATCAAAATCAGCTGTGATGACAACAGTCACAAGATGGCTCACATTTACATGAACACAATGCATATACAGCCAGACATTCTTGTTTGACTATATAATATCTGTAATCACTTTTTGACCAGTGAAAACCAAAGTAATGTGGGATGTCACATTGCTGCAGTTCAGATCTTTTCTTTACGAAGCATGATTTAAGAATAGCTGAAGGACTATAATCTTAATTTTAGCATAAGTCTTTACATAAAAGTGGTGACCTTTTACAAAGCCCTCACAATCTTCTGCTCATTAATCTTGAAATGTCAATTGAAGCAAACTTAAAGAAAATTACTGTGATTGGTTCATGTAATAAAAGTGATGAAACTATTCGCACTTCTAAAATGAAAAGACAGGAAAATGTAATTAAAGGACTGAATTACCTTGCTTTAGAAGAAGGCTAGAAAATGTAGAAAATGTTAACAACTGAGGTTTCATATTTCCCCTTGTCTAAAAGCAACGGTAAGATTATTCTGGTGGCTAATCAGCTACTGTAGCAGCAGTCCCAGGAGTGAAGGAGAGAGCCGTGGTTTCAGCACCATGGACAGCTCTGCTGGGCTGTTGCTGCTGTTGTTTGTTCGCACTCACTACGCCAAGCACAGGTCTGAACATGGATGAACACCACCACAGAGGATTCACCATGTCTCAGAATGTTTCTGCACAGCAGCCTGGTGCAGAGAGATCCCTAGCATGAATGCTGTGTGGTGTTGTAGTATGCAGGAGACCCAGGGACAGATAACATGGCTTTTCCATTAGATGAAGTAGTAAAGTGCCAAATGTAAAAACCAAATGTACATATCGCCATCTATTTGGAGAAAAACACTGCACAAAATTATAGTAACCTATATAATACCCTAAATATAAAACAACAGTGATAGTTGACCAAATGTTAGACAACGACTTTGAAAATGACTACATGTAATATTGTAAAAACACAATCTCCACATGAACAAGCCCCACATCACATATTTGACATGCTGGCAATGAGAGAGTTTGGTGCATCATTCATTGACTAAAAACATGACGTATTACTTAAAACACATAACGTTAACAACTTCAGCCATCAAGACTGCTCTCCTTGAGGGTTGTTGTAACATGTTCATTGACATGAATGGCAAAAGAGGAAGTTGTATGAGGCTGAGTCAGGCACCAACCTCATGGACTTGAAAAAAAGCGGATATTGGAGAATCGGGGGGGATATCTTGCTAATTTCCCTCTTAATACAGAGATGGCAGTCTGCTAGGTGTTACCTGAACTAGTTCTAATTGCTGAACTAGATCTCAAAAATGTTTGCAGTGTTTCTTCCTTTTATAATATGGTCTGTTGAAATGTACAGCCTGTCCAAGGCATTTGCACTCCAGGTTAGATTCTAATAGCATGCTAATCAGCACGGGAATCAAGTATAGTTATCAGTGAGCTTGCATGTTTACAGTTTATAGATGCAACTTGCTAAACAAGCCTGCTAACAAAGACTGATGGCATTAAGTCATAATTTAGCACTTTGGACTGTAGCCCAAATATGTCACTTTGACTGAGCACATCAGTCTTTCCAAAGTCTTACTGTAGGTTTAAATGCAACATTATTTGTTGATATATCATTATGCACGTTAGGGGCTGCTGTTCTTAAGCGCCCTAATTGATGGTTAAACTGTGTGTTTTGGCCTCGTTTTTTGTTGTCTCCAGACCTCTGCCCATATTTCCACCAGCTTTTTCCTTTTCTTGCTTCGTTGGTGTGTGTGTGTGAGTCTCTTCTTCAGCCCATCTGTTTGTAATTGTGCACGTCTGTCTTCCTTACACCAGACTAAACACACACAGACACAAACACACACGCACACATACATTCTGCTTTTCATTAAATATACCAGTGACAGGATATGACAAGCTCTCCCAGCTTTTTAATTTAGCGCCGGTGTCCGCCCACCTCCTCAGAGAGCTGGTCTAAAACCTGTCACTGCCAAAAGTTGAGGGATGACAAGGTAATTAATAGTTTCACTACAATGCAGCCAACTCTTTTAGGAGCTGGACAGACAGGATGAGCAGAAAAACAAGGAAGCATGTGGAGAGAGGAGAGATTAGGAGGCAGGGATGAGCAAAAAATATTGACAGACAGAGCAGGAAGATGAACAGAAATAGTCTGGTAAACCAGACAGCCCCTCTTGACACTAATCACATGATGTAGAGGATGCAGATATAAATGTATCAATGCAAAAACAAACAAGCGCAAATCAGATTCAAGTTTCATTGTTTCTCAGAGCTCTAAGCAGATCTGTCGGCCAGGACTCTGCGGCTGAAAGGCTGCCAAAAGATGAAAAATAGCTCTGGACATTTTATGAAGCCATTAATCAGCAGGGCAAGCACCCTCACAAATATTTAGGATCTCTAATTCAGACAGAGTTTGCCACTGTGTTTCATCCATCTCATGATGAAGCATCCTCCAGTGACGTATAGAGGTTATATATGCACATTCTTCAGGGTGGAGAGATCAGTGGCACTCAAGCTGTCTTCAAGGTCTTTGATAGATTGTTGATGCTGCTCATAAAGCCGGTTTGCAACTAAAAGTAATTCAGCATGGAAAAACCAGTGGAATTTGATGGTCAGGTAGCCAACAATGAGGGAGCTAAAAAGCTATGGGAAGCAAAATAATTCAATTTAGGAAGCAAAAGAAAAGGAAATCACAAAGTTCTCCTCAAGAGATTTCAAAGCTCTCACATGATATAACAGCTTTTAATTTGGTTTCAAAGTTTCACATTATAGTGTTCAGAAACCTGAGACCGGAACATGTTACAGTACTATTACTGCAGCCTCCAGAAACAACTGCTGACATTCTCCTCTTATAACCTACTGCCAACCCCTGATTTGATTCCTTCCGAGTTCAAAAAATATGACAAATGTTGGGAACATCTTGCTCTGAGTGGATTCACTGTCACCATCTTCTCTCTCTTTTTTTTTTACTTTATCCAGTTAAAGGAAATTGGATAATATTCTACATCAAAGTTTCCCTGGTGGTGAATGCTGAGGCAAAATTTACAGTGAGTAAATTAGACCACCTAGATGATTAATAAATTAGTGAAAGAAATGATCTCGTTTTACCAGGAGCAATTGGAGAGAAAAGTGGTAGGGGGTGGGGGTCATGTGATTACAAATTCAAATAGATGTAAGGACTTCCATTACACTGACAACTCTCCGCTTTGACAGCCTATGAGGGCTGTAAACACACATCCACGTGTACATCTCCTCTCCGAATGTCACAACATCATTATCATGCAGTATTGATCCCAGCGAGAGTGATCCATTTGAATTCCAATCAGGATGAATGTGACAGTTCTTTGGCTGCAGCACCGCCGCTGTTTTGGTCTTGGCAGTAAACACAACATTGTTAGTCTTTTCACGACCACAGATGGCCACAAGATGCTGGAAACTCCCTCTAAAACATCCACCGATTAGTACCTGGGCTCTGTGTGTGTCGTCACACTGTGCTATTCAGCCCCAGGTACAAATATGTGTTTTCACTTAAATAGATGAATTCAGCTTAATAATTTTTGAATCCTGAATCATATATAGGGTTGTGAACGCGTTTTTCCTCCTCTCCTGATTTCTTCTATATTTGCATCACGAATATGATTACATGACTCAAGTAAATACGAAATGCAGCTTTTAAATGATGATTTTATTTATTAAGGGAAAAAGCTATTCAAATCTGGCCCTATGTGAAAAAAGTAACTGGCATTGAGTTTTTCACATCACCTTCCTTGCTTTAAATTCAGTCACGCTGGAGACTTTTCAAGGATGAATCTACTATTTAAAGTCATGCTAAAGAATTTCAGCAGGATTTAAGTATATTAAATAAAATCGTCACTTAAAAAACTGCATTTACTACTTACTTTTTCTTTTTTCTAATATTAAAATATGCAAATATACAAAAAATCGATAGATCATTGGCTCTTTCTAGTATTCCAACAGCATCTACACAAAAGCATCTGAGGAAGAGTCTGAGGACAACGCAGGCAAAGACCTAATCATTTTCAATTAAACATGGAGGAGTGGAAGCAATGTCAGTATTTTTATAGGTATGTGTATGGCCTTGGAGATGCCTGTGATCACATGGTCATATTGATAGAGCTTCTTCTAACACTGCTAAAAGAACTAGCAGCTCTACGTGCACTGAGCATGAGCTTACTTGTTCTCAGTTTCTTTTCTCCCTCTGATCTTAATGCCAGTGCAGATAATACGAGCTAATCTTATCTCTTCTCTCAATCACTATGATCTCGTCTATTCAGTGTCATTAGCCTGGCAGACGCCCATGTTTCCTACAATCACTTTTACTATTTCAATTTTCTTTTTCCTCCCCCACTCCCTCGCTCTGATTCTGAGCAGTGCATTAGCATCGACAATGCCACTCAAGAGTTCAAGTGCTCTCTCCATTTCTCACTCTTCGCCTCTCCTTCCATCTCTGCTGTCTCCTTCAATTGTCCGCCACCTTCCTATTGGTGGCCAATCATGTGACTGATGAGAGAAAACTACTGTACAGAAATCAAATCACATAGCAGCGTGCACGGAAATGCACAATGTGGTTAGCCTCTTTGCCTTTGCGTATTGCTGCTTCATCCACATTGTTATTATGTTAAAGGTGTGGACAACATAAAATGATAAGTACTGCAATTACACGGCAATTTAACACTCATCCAGGGCTTTGGCTCTACCCAGAAATCAAACATGTGATACATAGGATTACCTGATTTTTCCTCCCTCCTTTCTCTTTTGTGCTGTAATGGAAAAGAATCATGGAAGCTCTGTGGTTCTGCAAGATTGTTTATTTTAATGAACCGCGCTGTCAGGGGGAATAGGAGGAATACTTTTGGCTGGGTACTAAAGCTAAACTTGTGCATTGTTAGCGACATATTGTATTTGGGTAGCAATGATAAGCTGCTAATGAAAAACGTTGGTGAGTAATGTCGGCCATATTAAAAATCAAACAACTGCGGCAGTCTGCAGTGAGGCTAACCCGTAAAAAAAGTACGGTTAGCTGCATCTGCTTTGCATCAAAGGCCGAAGCGCGGAGATTCTCATTACAGCTCCTCTTCCGTTTCATCACTTTCATCCCAAGGCCATCCACCTCCCAAACACAGATAACAGAAGCACCCCAAATATCTCTCTTTAAAGGAACTACTTAAAAATATGCAGTCAAAGAGAGAGGGACTGTAAAGAGTGTGAAGATCCTCTCAAATAATTAAGGAGTGGGACATGCATTGCAGATAATGAGTTTCTAGCATCACTGACTACACAGTATTCCCCTGTCTTATCACCTGCTGCTGTCAGTCACTAATGAAGTTGCCATTTCCAATTACTGCTCCCCATTAGGAATCATTATTAGGCCTGGGCTGTTATTGTGGCTGCATTTGAGGCTGGAGATGGAGAGCACATGCACACAGTGCAGAAGTCAAATCACAGCCTTACTGAAGGGTGATGAACATATTGTGGAGGTTTTCATGTCTTGAAACAAACTTGAGTTCTTCTTGAGAATACATCAGCGTCATATTACCCATAAATACTGTATGCTTGTGTGGTTTGATGATTAAGTTTGCTGTGACTATCTAGACAGAGGGGAGGTATTAAACTTAGATGATATAGCTTATTTTCCTTTCAAATTAGAAGCACAACACTGAAGTAGCGGAGCTCACCCTAACTCAGTTCAGTGCACCCAGATATCCTGCTGCTACAAAGCAGCTGTAGCTAAAGTAAGAACACTTTAGACAGATTGTGCAGTGTAACTGACAGTTTGCTGATTTTACAGACCTCTATACTTATGCTAATGGTAAACCTTCAATCGGCCACATTTTTTCTTCAGCTGTTTACCACTGTATTTCAATTGTCATTGCAGTCAGAGTGGCAAAGAAACAACTGCTGTTGATCCTAGACACTTTTGTCACTGTACTGACTAATTAGCTTTAGTGTAATGGTATATTTACTTACTTTTACTGCAGTTAAAACGCAGTATGGCAGACAAATGGTGTAATTCAAGAAACCTAATCCTCATGTTAAGGTATGAAGAATGGTTTATCTTTCTCATTTTTCAGTATGCACAAGACCCACATCGTAACACAGACATGAGTTTCTCACTGTCAGAATTCAATGGTAAAACAGAAGTTTAGAGTTATTATATATAAGGAGCTCAATTTTTTCTCATACAAAAACATCTCACTGACTAGCTTTTACAATATCTTCAATCCTTCACTTCATACTGTGTGTGTGGATCTATAATTTGGTGTATGAATTAGTCAAACCTACATGTTTCAGTTCATCAAGAAAATATTCGATTAAATACAAAAATGTAGTTTTAAATGACGATTCTCTCTTTAAGGGAAAAATCCTACTCATATCTACCTGGCCCTATCCAAAAAAAGTAATTGCTCACCCAAATCATGAATTTACTATGATTAACCACAATTTTTGGAAAGCTGAGTTTAATTTTCTCAAGCCTTTCCCAGGCTAGATTACTGCCAGACCTGTTGAATCAAGGAATTACTTAAATAGACTCTGTCTGACAAAATAAGAAACAAAGTCATTGACATTTATCAGTCTGGGAAGGGTTACAAATCCATTTCTACGGCTTTGGGACATCAGTGAACCAAAATGAAATCCATTATCCATTAAAAGAGAGAGCCTGGAACAGTGGTGAACCTTCCAGGAGTAGCCAGCCTACCAACATGACTCTAAGGGCACGTTTGACAACTAATCAGACCACAAAAAAATCCAAAACATCATTTAAGAACTGCAGTAGTCAGTTAAGCTCAGTGTTCATGATTCCACAATAGGAAAGTGACTGGCATCCATGGGAGAGATCCAAGAAGAGAACCACTGCTGACCAAAAACAAAACACAGGCTCGTCTCACATTTACCAAAACATCATGAGTCTTTCGGGAAAATATTCTGTGGACTGATGAGAAAAAAGTTGAACTTGAATTAAAGTTTAACAGTAAAAACTAACAGCAATTCACACCATCACACCACCAGTAGAACAAGTGGTGTTATGATGGAAACACTAAGGGAGGGCAAAACTCCTCCACAGCAATGTAGAGTTCTTGCATTTTGTATTTTCTTAAGCTTATGCTTGTCTAATATTAGATAAACTATTCTAATATTAGATATTAGATATTTAGCCAAGCACACTGAAAGCTAAGCTGGACAAAGAGTTGCCTTCAAGAAACAGAGAAAGAAACACACATCCTCATCTGTCACTTCAGAGGAATTTTATTGCTTTGTGTCAGTGGGCCTTAGTAAGAGAGCGACACATTGTGTTTTTGCGTATGCATTTCCTACAAGGTGAATGTGTGCTAGAATGTGTGTACGTGGGTATTTGCGCTGAGTTTCTGACGCGCCTGATCACTACTGTCTGCAATCAGTAGTCTGTCTGCTCTAATGCATCACCTTATCAATCTCAATGCACAGGACTTGCCTCTCTGCTCTCACACTCAGCAGTTACAGATAAAGCATGGCGGCTGGCAGGACAGAGGCAGAAGCTACACCCAAAAAACTTCATCTCAAAGACAATTCAGTTATTATAGGCTGGAAAACTAAATGTATATACACCATCAGCTTTTATTGTGATGTGTGTGTGTTGTGGGGATAACCTTGGATAATAATTGTTGCACATACAGCAGTCAAATATATATTTAATGGGTACTTTTCTGACAAAAAAATTTCAGGACTTTTAATATCCAATGAATTTCAGGCTCATTTCTTGCAGTAAAACTTCCTCCAGCACACTGCGAGTTGCGTTTCTGCAGTGCTAAAGCTCATGGAAGATTAAGCAAATTAGCCCCTTTTGTACTGATTATAGTCAGCGAGCAAAAACAGAGAACAAATTGTTTGTGGTTACAGGTTTTTTAAAATGCCTGTAGTATAACAATTCTAGAGCAATCAGTAATGTTCAGTGCTGCAAGCCCCAAACTGAAGTTACTAAGAGTGCAAAATATAATTTAACTTAATAGAAAACAGCAAAGTGCTGCGTGCTGGCTACTGTAACCATTTGCAACATGTTACTCATCTACTAGGCAGAGAGGAAGACTGTGTGCACCTTGCTTACATACTTTTAAAGGCCAAATTAAAACAAGAAACGATATTATCTCATTCTTTAGTGCGTTTTGTTAGTCTGCAGGGGTCCATTGTCCATTGTGCAAATATACACATAGACAAGCTGTGGTGGGGATGAGTAATTCAAATTATGCATTCTATCACAAAAGTATGCAAATGTCCTGCAGTGAATTAGTAAAACAAAGTAAAGCTCTTGCGAAACAAAGACCCCACCAGCAATAAATCATTATAATGTTAGTATTTTCTAGCACCAAATAAAGGCTAGCCTAGAGTCACAGCTGTGTGGTCATTAAACTTCAACTGGAGCCGGACGCTCACTGAGTAGCTAATCCAATGTAGCGGCAGCATTAACTGGAAAGAACTTCATGTTACTGATAATGTAATTAGCTGTTCTAAGTGAGTCAAACCCTAATTACATGCAAAAACCTGCAAAATGTAAAAAAAACTGGCACTGGTGTAAATTTGGACTAAAACAGATCCAGCCTGAAGATTAGCAGACATTCAAAACTTTAACCATGTCAATGTGCAGGTGTCTAAAATCTGTGTTCTTTTATTTCATGTGACCCTGGAGAACATGTTACCATGAAAAGCAGAAAGAGAAACTGAAAGAGAAAACTAGAAACTGCAAAGAGAAAATCCTTGGACAATTCAGACTACGTCTTTCAGACCTTGAGTCTCTCTTTCAGCTACATACAAGCTCTTCTGCTATTGTCACATTTTACCATAAAAGAGCTGAAAATTAACCACGGGAAAGCAGAACACAGTGGAAGAGCTGGAAGGTGGTGGGTCAGTGCAGTACTCTCCAAGGGTTTACACTGGCCCTTTGTTTAAAAGACAAAAGGGTGATGGAGTGAGAGATGAGGCACGAACAAGGCTGTTTGACTGTAGTGATGCATGAGTGGCTATTTCTGCTTTCAGTGCCCCCACCTCCCCTGAAGGACATGGTAGAGGAGATGAAGTGGGCAGAGCGCATAAGGAAACCAAAGGAGGTAGGCTGCAGACTGGAGAGTGGGATCACGAAAGGAAAAAATACACTGCATTTTTGCAGATCTTATTTAATACAAAAAGATACAGTAGAATGAATTGTTACATTTAAATTCAATGTCTTTTTTATTCTTCATTGTGATATATATATTTGCTTCATCAAAAACATTTGTTGTTCAACCACTTCAGATGCTTTGCCGACTACCAGCCTCTTAAAGTGAATAACGGCTGCCTTCTCCAAGAAACAGAGGTGTAAGTACTGAAGCGTTGTCAGGGTGCCACAAAACCACTTTAAGTGGAGACTGGAGTGGATGTTGAGCATACAAAGGAACACATCGTTTACAATAACAAAAAAACTTACTGTTAATTTAGTGGTAATCAGACACACAGGCACATGTTATTGCACCCAAAACAAATTCCTTTTGCAATGGATTGAATGAAGAGTTTTTGAGATGGACAAAGAGCAGACACTGCCATAAGGAGAGTCCTAATTTATTAGTGATCTAAGGATAAAGGAACTGCTGATGGCCTAATCAGAACTACAACTGATTTCTGCTATGTCAGTTCTGGGCACAATAACTAATTGTGTAAAATGTTGCACGCTAAATATTTAAACTCAAAAGACGAGCCTAGCCTAAAGGACTGAAAAAGAAGAAGAAGCCAAAGAAATGTAATGAAAGGGCAATGATTTGTGCTTTTCCTGTCTTACTTGCCTTTGACAGTACTCTACTGTACACTACAAGCCAAAAAAGCCCAAAAAAAGAGGCCTGAGTCAGTGAAAGACAGTCGATGTCACCAAGGACAACTGCTTTGCTAATTTCACCAAGGGGCTGAGCCCATCTGCCGTGTACCTACACTGTGGACAACAACAGGATGACCTCAGCCAAATTACCGAGTGCTCTCTTCTCCGTCTCCACTTCCATTTAACGCACTGACAGACACGGAAGTCTTTGCCTTGGGGAACCACAATGTCCTTATGAGCAGAGGACAGAAGGTCTTTAAAGAGAAATAAAAATGACAAAAAGGCAAGTATCTTCTTTTTTTATTACCAGACATGCCACAAATCTATTAATATACAACCTCACATTTGATCAGGATTCGCTGCATTTTAGGGGTTTCTAGGGCAATGAAAAACACACATTTAGACACTGACAAACTGCTACTACTACTAGATACACTCTTTCACCTTTTCCTTTAACCTTGTTTTCCAATGTTTGGATGTCAATAGAACCTACGCATGCAGCTATGGCTACACTGCATCATTTGTCTCTACAGCAATCCAATAATCATTTACAGCCGTGATGGCATCAGTCAGGGGATGCTAATAACCCAGTCAATACTGGTGATGACAGTGGACAGCTGTGGTGGCCAGAAAATCAGTGCTAGCCAAGTGTTTTGATTGGTGTCTAGTGAGAAAAATAGGAGCTGCATAATGAACAGTTCACTAAACACAGGTGGAGTTAGTGGAGAAAGATTTGGAACTGGCTGGATGAGGTTTTGCTTTATTGTAGCTTCCTTTGCAAGTTTCCCTTCTAAGTAGGTCAAAGGCTGCGCCCATAAATTATATTTCTGGATTAGAATACAAAGCACATCCTGCACAATCGCATAGAGTTCAGCCATAAACACACACATACATCAATACCAGACGGGCCTGTTGGTAGGCGTATTTTTCTAATAAGGAAGACACCTGTGGACAGAATTTGTTTTGCTGCCAAATCCTGAGATAAACACGATGGCTGAATCTGCAGGTGTGAGAAACTAAATCCTAACTTGAACTCAATTTTATCAAAATAAAAAAAGATAAATGAATTAATATTAAAAAAAAGTACCTGTTTAACTGTGTGGCTCCAGTAGCACCAACAGCAAAGCTTAGCTTAATCCAAGTTAATCCAAACATTAAAAGATCATCTGTCTACACAGTAATTTGCAAGACCAGGAAATATACTGAAGACAACTAAAGACGTTTTACACAGCTTCAGGTGCGATGCGAGTCCTTATTAACTCTTTTACTGTGTTATTTAATTAAATAGAATGGATGCAATCTGTACTGTGGTTATAACTCATCTTCAAAAGTAAAACTGATGTTATAGCAAGCCATAGTAGAAATGTGTGGGCCTGTTCTATGCGCTACAGAGAGCGAAAAACTGAGCACACTACGTGGTGGGTGGATGCAGTCGTCCACGTCTGACTGTGCGAGTGTTTGTGTACTTGTGTTTCTTCAGCATAACAGGCACAGCGGTCGAGCCCAAGGGAAAGTGAAAAGCCTGCCTCTTTGGTTTGCAATACAAAGGTTGCACTGTGCAGTATGTCATGCTGGTTATTGACTTTAATGGTAAATCCAGACACCACACATCTCTATATCAGCCCTCAGTGAACATCGACCACCATGTCACCTACGTACTGCTACTTAAAAGTGCTGCTGATATTGTCTCTATACCAGGACTGATTTGGCTTTAAATAATAAGCAGACATTATAGACAAAGCCTCCCGTGGTAGCCATCCCCCGCAGAGGTTACAGAGAACTTTGCCTTTATTTCTAATCTCCAGGTAGTGCTTTTATAAAGCTCTGTGTGAAATATCCTTTTCATGCTATTTTTCCCCATCACCTCCTACACCCCAAGAGCTGTTCTTGGATCGTTTATGTTTTGGCTTTGTCTCCCCTTTGAGCAATCAGCCTCACGACACCGGCTAACATGTGTTACTGCCTGGTAACCACATTCGAAGCTCCATCTAGGCGATCTCATGAATTATTTTAATGCCATAAGTTTAAGCTTTGTATTTGCTAGGCTGGGCTAATGAAAGAAACATAAATCCCCAGTGGGAGCTCAAACTGAATGAATGTGCAATGGCGAGTGCATTAGCTACAGCTTTGTTTGCCACCTTAAAGCGTAAAATAATCAAGTTTAGAAGAAAAGCAGCTCTGCAGGTCTCTACCCAAGGGGAAGAGAGAGGTCACTCGTGAATAATTCACCAGGCAGCGTCAGAGTTGAGTCAGTGGCAGTAGTTGAAGGAAGACTTTGGCCAGAACTGTGTTGCAATTGGCTAAAAAATTGAAGGCTTCAATCAGGAGCTGACACACTCGTGGGTCAGGCCCATGCAAAAAACAAGGAAAAAAAGACGCATGGTAAATAAAAGTAGCTGCCAGATGAAAGTGAGAGAACAGCAAAAATGGAGACACAAGAGGTGAGATATAGAAGTAGAACATTGGGGCAGGAGGTGAGGACAGTGAGGGAGGTGACTGGACTCTCAAAAGCTCAGCTCAACAATGTGCTTTTATGTGCCTTCGAACTCTGTGGCCAGGCGCCCACTAGATTTTATGTACACACTTATACACAGCTGAGAGCTACCGGTTTTACAGTTTTCCCCATTTGTAAATCAATTTCATTTTTTGTATGCTGGAACATTCCTGGTTTATAGGAGCTATGGAGGTAAAGTACGGCTTAAGGGAAGAGTCCCTCTCTTTCCTCTTTCTTACAAGGGCCCAAACTCCATTCAGGTCTAAAGTGGAAGTCTCGCTTGCTTTTGATTTAGAAATTCTGTTACGAAAATGTATTCACTTCCAGTCAGTGTTAAGCCAACACTTGTTCTTACCTTTGGCAAAAATTTCAGTATGCTGTTTTTTGTCTACAGTATAGACTACACCTGTGTAATAATGTATGGAGGAGCTCAAATACCGCTGCTTTTCTGCTTCTGTGTCACGTGGCACTCCAAAGCTAAGTTAAATTTGCTATGCATTTCCTTCCGCCTCCTGAATTTCAGTGCTTGCCTATTGATCGTGGTGCTATTCTCGGCTTCCCCTCAGTAGCCTCACTCTGTGATTGCTAGACCTAACGTGATTGGTGTCTCCAGTGGGTAACAGACGTGCGAGTTCATAAGCAGAAACTGAATGCGGAAAGAGCTGTGAGTGAAACAGAAATATGAGAATCCAGGTGACAGCTAACCCTTCTAATTTAACTAAGTAAGAAAGGAGAACAAATATGTAGATAAACTGGGAAAATACAGGTGTGCTGAAGACACCGCAAGAGTTGAATACATAGCCGTGCATTGTACCAATCCATGAACTGAAAAGCATCAACTATTACTATGAAATGTGTGCAATTTGCTATTAAAGCGTTATCAACGACTAGTGCAGAGGAGATATTCAGTAGAAAATGGTGAAGCGGCTAAAATAACAGCTTAAATTCATCTCTGGCTGGGAGCTATTCCATCACCCATCGTGTCAGGCGAACTTCAACGCCATTTTTACTTTTTGTACAAATGTGGA
Organism: Perissodus microlepis; assembly: GCF_051167445.1. NCBI lineage: Eukaryota > Metazoa > Chordata > Actinopteri > Cichliformes > Cichlidae > Perissodus > Perissodus microlepis. The sequence continues at coordinate 44,591,921 of NC_140463.1, read as the reverse complement.
TAAAGTGACAGTGCAAAAAAAATGGCTTATGTGCCCAATTACCTTCATTGACAGGCAATTTTGCCTGTAGCTGGCAGCTATTAGCAAGTCATCACCTTCTGTTGGCAAGGCTGCTTCCAAATAAAATCCCCCCCTGCAGAGACAGAGTAAGTGCAGTGACCTCCAGTACACTCAATTATGGAACCATAATCCAGGACGGTGGGAAGCCCTGACTAACTCCTAACTGGTGGTCTTTTTATGTATGAGGTTAGCTTAAAGACGGGAGTGAATGCACTGTGGGGAAATCAAGGCCTCTCCGCAGGCCTGTCACTCAACCAGAATTGCTTAAGACTGAATTAATTTCCATCTTCAAACAAATTGGGTCATTGCAGAGCATTTGTTCCTTGCTCTTCTTCATACTCATAGTCATGATGAGCTGCTATAAATATCCCTGAATTATTGTGTCTAATTGTAAATATAGCTCCTGAAAGAGAGGTAAAACAAGTAAAAGGAACTATTTCTGTACCAGAATCAGACGAAAGCTGAATTTTTCAAGCAGCTGTTGCTTCATAGTGAAGTATCCTTTACATTGCATCAAGGGATAAACTTTGATCTAGTCGGCAGTCTGTGCTACAGATACAGCAGTCGTATTCTCAGTGAGGTCTGATGGATGAAACATTAGATTGAAACATTGGATTTTCAAAAATACTGTTGAAACACTGCTGGGCCTCGATGCCAGTTGTGATGGACATCACATATCTTGTCTAGCATTGCCGAATCGGTTACTGGTGCAAATGTAATGGCTAGCTGCCAACACTGTATTATAGCAGTAACATAAATCTGCCCTTTACATTTGTTTCCTGCTATACCAGTTAGCAGAGTGTTGAAGAATTACTGCTGCGTGCAGGGTGGACCCTACTCCAGCTGCCAAAGGGTGAGAGGCAGGGAACACCGGGTCAGGTCGCTGGCCTGTCGCAGGGATAAAGGGTAATTTATGGTCCCGGCTGTGTATACATTTCTGTTTGAGAAATATACTATCATTATCACATTCAGACCTACGGCCAATTAAGAATGACACATTAACCTGACCCCCATGCATATCTTTGGATATCACTGTGCTGCCCTGCTGCCGACATCCTTTTGGTAAAATTAGCTATTAATCAGTTTGACTTGAAATAACGTGCACACATCAATCATCATGACACAACTTAGCAGCACAGGTAACACCCATTTAAATCCAATCTCACACATGATCATGTAGAATAAAGATTGGAATAGGCAGTCGCATACTTGAGGTTCTCGGTGACTGCTTACAGATGAATCTTGCGGAGTCGCCAATCAAGGCTTTCAATCAGTGAGCAAATGATAAACAAAGACAAAGAGGAGAAATCTTTGAAGGCTGGCATTAGAGTGCAAGAGACTGACAGACTATCAACACTGTAATCCACCAGGGAGCTGCTCTAATACACCTAAACGCCCAACTAATGGAAGCCGTCCGACAAGCAAAGCAGGCTTGATTCGCGTATCAAGAAAGGGCGACAGGGTGAATGTCAACAAAATGTCAGCTTCAATCAAATGTGAATGACAGCCTTCGGTCTTTCAATGACAGTGTATTCGCAATAACCCGGCAAACACGCTCACTGCCAGGCTGAGAAAAGATGTATCCATTTGCTACAGGTTTTTATTGTGTTTTACTCTTATCCTGCACTTTGCTACAGGGCAACTCTACTGCAGACACTGAATAATCTGTGAAGTGGCACTTGGCAGTCTGTAACCAACTAGCTACTTGACAGCAGCCACTTAAAGCTACACTATGACTGCAAACAGCAGTTCTTAAAGGGGAAACACAGCTAAACAAAACCATCATTGTGTGAAATCATCCCATCATGCTTTGAACATGAAACAAACAAACAGACATCCATCATGTAAAGTGTTACATTAGACTGATGCTTTCAGTGAAGGTGCCATTAATGATGCACCCACAATAAAAATAGATACAGTCTACAGTTTCCATGTTTAATATTAATGCAATTATTATGTTTAGAATTTATCTTCTTTTCGCAACTCTTATCTCCCTCACCTGATTCCTTTTGAAGTGACACACATGGACTAAATTATCGTGCCATTATTAATTCCACTGAGAAGATTCTATTAGTTGCATGCAGTAGTGGGAACAGCTTGTTTATCAAACACCATGCTGAGCTTCAATTAGTCTAAGCAGTCCAGCCTACCAAAAGATATACACCGCATTAAGCCACAGGGGTGAGTCCTCACCATTTTTCCAAGTGTGATAGATCTGGGTAAAGCTTAGAATTACAAAGGCCATAAAGGAGCTCATTTTGTAGTGAGAGTGGGGGAATTAAGCTGGTAATACAGCAGGAAAAGGAGAACACTGAACCTTTCTGTCAGTGTCTCTTTCTGCGATCATATTCAGGAGAAAAAGCAAACTGGGCCAGTGTGAAGGAAATGTCAAGGGATAAAAAGGCTAAGAGGTAGCAGATCCCCAACTCTCACTTTTCAAAAGCGCTAAGAGAGACACACACAGACACCTACACACTCCATTGCTGTCTAAGCAATCCCTGCCTTGAAATTTTAAATTTATACTTTCCGACCTCAAGTAATTGCAACGTAGTTCATTGGAATCAGTGACCTAGAGAAAAGTGTGAATGCTTCAACACTGAGATTGTCCAGAAAAAGTGATAACAGCGCATATCATGTATCTTAATCCACCTGACTTTGGCTTTGTTAGTGTGCTTTTGCAGAACACACTACCTAGTTTTGATGCATGCTTGTACCTTAAATGAGAGCTATTGGAAGGCTGCATCCAATGGGGTGGTTGTACCTCAGGAGGTAAAGCAGGTCAACTGCTGATCGGTGGGTTGATGGTTCGATCCCTGGCTCCCCCAGTTTGCATGACAAATATCCTTGGGCAAGATACTAACCCCAAATGAATGTGTTTGAATGTTAGTTTGAAAGCACTCACCGTATAGCTAATAGTGCTTGTGCGAATGGGTGTGTATAGAGCGCTTTGAGTGTTCCAGGAGAGTAGAAAAGTACTATATAAGAACCAGTCCTTTTACCATCTATATATTTTTAATTTCTGTTAAATTACATGTGTGTGACTTTATCCGACTAAGGATAGATGCGTATTTCCACTATTTAATTCATAAAGACACCTTCATACTTGCAAAAGGAAGATGGTAGGAAAAAGTATGTAATTTACTCCAAGCCAACAGGGAAGTTGGAAATAGTGAAGGCTGGAGTGTAGCATAATTGCCAACACTAAACTGAGGGCAAATAATATCCTCAAAATGAAACGGATTCCCAAAAGGGTGTAGTACCTGAAGCGGCAGGTCTAGCATCAGTCGTGATAAATCATTCTTTTCTGTATCCTTCTATAGCAGTGGCACAAACCTCTGACTGCACCTCTCCCCAGATTAAACTGACGTCAATGTGTAGGAGGCGCAGGTTTGCCACTAGCATATAGATGGCACTTTAAATTAAATTAGCTGCACTGAGGGCCAATAAAAGTGTCCAATCCATTGGATTTATTACATTCGTGTAATGATGTTGCATGCATAAACTTTAAAAGATGTTTTTGTTTGCTTCTTTAAATGGCGAGAGACAGTAAATATAGAAGCATCAGGCAGGGGGCGATATGACGGAACTGTCAGTTCCAGGTTATTTAAAAATGGTGTTATTTTTAGGTTTGATTTTATAGATAAAAGAGTACTTATTCATGAAGTCTTATACTTTGCGTCAAATGCGGTGCGCTAAGGTTAAACTGTGATCTGAGATCAAGTTTGGGGCTTCTTTTTCTGCATCAAAAAGCAGCAACGCAGATGTTTGAGTCACGATGGGGACAACAAGACAGGCAGGATGAGAGAAGTAGAAGCCAGAAGAACGGGGAAGTCAGGTGAAAGCGATTGCTAACTGCTGGCAGGGGATCATGCCAGCCTTCGGCTTGGTACATCAGAATGTGACCTTTACCTTGCCACTCATCTCTATTAAGTTTATCTCCCATCTGATCTCCAATCACTAAAACCAAACTCTCACAAATATGATTTTTGTTTTGATCATTTTCAGATTTCTTTGTTCCTTTGTCCTCGCTCTTCATTAATGTTCTCCAATGATCTACATGTTAGTGGCCGGACCAGGATAGATAAATGTATAAATAGTCAAGTGTTACTTGCTGTTTTTCTACAAAGCAACTGTTCTCTACAGAGTTTTGAAATGTAAAGCTTTCATACTGCCTACGCCTGATGTAGCGGACTTCAGAATGTCAGAAATGCACACACTAGGAAGTCCGATTGCTGCTTGAACACAACCCTTCTAACAGCATTGTGGTCACTACCAATCCCCTCTCTGCCACTTCAGCCCTCTTCTCCCCGAGTGCCCTTCAGTTCCCCGCAGGGACAATCATTACTGCAGCGATGCCCCTCACCACTTTTTATCAAAATGAAAATGTACAAACTGCTGATTGCAGAGGCCATTGGGAAAATCAATTCTCATTTCAATGGGAAACATTTGTCTTTGCGCTCTGGCGGTCTGCAGAGGTTTGACAGCAAAGTTTAGCGTTAAAGGGTAAGTGTGCGAACAAGGGGTGAGAGCTGGTGGAATGTGGAAGAGACACACAGTGAAAGAGGGGTGCAGCTTGGGGCAGGACTCTACTGTACGTGGGTGCATTTGCAAAATGGCTGCCTTTGAAGTGAGGCAGGAATGGGGAAGGTGAGGAAAAAAAATCGAAAGTCCCCTACTCTTTTTATCAATTACGTGAGGACCACAAGGGCCTAAAACCCTCAGGCAAAGCAGTGGACTGGAAGAAACATTCAAAGGCAGAGCGGCTGCGGGAGTATATTAGCAGAAGATTCATTGGAGCAAATAGTTTCTTAGTTCCCTGACATTTAATGTCGGCATTCCCACTTCATAGAAAGGCCAAAACAAATATCCACTTAGGCAATATGACCTGGTAGGTAACAGAAACATTGCTTATCACAGTGCATATATTTAATTCTGAACACATTTCCTCCTGTTTGAGCACTGTGTGCCTGCACTGTGTGCCTGTACTTCGTATTCATATATTTATAGTGTATACATTTTTCTGCATGCTGTCTAACTATAGACACGTTTTAAAACTATTTATCGAACGTCTTCAGCAAGACACTACTTAACAGCTAAAAGTGCTTGTTAAATTTTAAGTTCATGTAGAGGTTCTGTTCAAAAACAGTATACTTAAATTTGAATTGATCAACAGCCCTATTAACCACAGGCGTTTGGTACTTTCACAGGGACACTTAATTTGACTGGCATTGGCTCATCGTGACAAAACACCTTCTGGGGATTCTTTTTCTATTTTTTTTTTGACAAGAGGAATAACCAGGTTTTATCCTGAGGTTTGAAACCATCGGAGCACTGGTGGGAGAGACAGAAAAGAAGACATATCAGAGGAGAAGGACAAAAAGAAATGACAGCTATATTGGTGCCAAATGCAGCGAGAGCAAAGTTGGATCTTTTTCTCTGCTTTTGTGTTTCAGGTTTACTTTTTCCCCTCAATTTAACTGTTGGTGGCTGGAGCATAACAGAAAAATATTTGACAACAAAAAACCGCTGATCTGAGATGAACCTGTGCTGGCTGGATCCTGGCAGAAGCCCCGGAACATATTTAAAATTGGACCTGGGCGAGGACAAATGTACAAAAAAAAAACCACACAAGAATACATTTTCCAAAAAGGAATTTGTCACCAAGAAATAACTTCCTTAGATGCTGCTGCTAATGTGAATTACGGCAAATGAAGGATAAAACCCTGGCACGGAGGAAATATTTGCCTTTCCAAATGTTCTAGGCCCCTTTAATGCAAAGCTCAAAGGGCGAATCCATTTCACACACATAACTACATTCTCCATTTTCCTCTGCTGCCTTTATCAAAACACATAACACCTCTGCCTGGTTAAAAGGGCCATTTTTAACAACCATTATCTAGCAGCACCACAGCAAGTACTGGTAGGCTGGGGAATAGGGCTAATGCTATTATACCTCCTACAGATCAAAACTGCCAATAAATTCTAATTTGCATCAAAGGTTCCAATGCAGAACACTGTGTCAGTGTACTTGTATATATTTGTGCCTCTGGCTTTAAAATAAACAGTAGAAAATTTAGGTGGTATACAAGGCCAAAAAACCCCATTTATATACCAGTTTTCTAAATTAATAGCACCTTTAACTTTAGCCGACATTTATTACTATGCCTGGGTGAGTGCATGCATCTGGAAATGCGCGGGGATGAGAACAACAGAGACTAAATTGGCTGCATCCGCTTAGAGTAATAACTTACGTGTGAGAGATGAGGTTCTGCATGGAGGGTTCCAACCTGACTATATCACAAACAAATGAACAGTAATATCATGGGAATACTCCATTATAATGTATGCTATTAGTCTACCATGCATTCTGGCAAATCCAATATTCAAGTAATTCAGCCTGTATGTGACTAGCTGCTCCATCTTGGAAATGAGTGAGTAGAGTCTTACTGTGAAAGCTGTTCTTTTGCACTGCATAATGCAAAACTCTGGCTTATGTTAAATAGGTGATGAAAAAAGGCATTTCCTTCCTTTAATGTATGTTAGTAGAGGACTTAACTGTAGTGTCCTCTTGTGCTTCTTCTTGGTAACATTTTATGACAGCTGCCATTTAAATCTCCCTTCAACATTGCCACAATGGGACCTTCTGCAGAAGAAAGGTTCCGGTGACATAATTCAATTTAAATTTGCATTTATTCTCATTTAGATGATAAAATCTTTATTTAAAAGAGCACTGAAACATTTACAAGGACCCAGTCAGACAAAAACAAAAACGCAATAACAAAGAAATCAATGCAATTATTAATTATTTAAAACAAAACAAACAAAAAACAGATAATAAAGCTTTTCAAGGCAGTTTGAAGTTCACCCCACTGAAATGGTGCACAGTGTGCTGATAATAGTTCTCCCAGGGTAAGTGCGTACATTGGGGATATTCAAGGTTAAGTCTTAGCTGGATCCTGTTCTGTAGCTGATTTAACTGAGAGAAGAGACGTGGCATACAGGGTTTAACTGCTGGAGTGCGGATAGAGCAGCATGACAATCTTCACTGTCAAGGACGTTGAGGTTAACTGCGCAACGGCTTTACAGCTGGAAGGAAAAAAATATCTGTTAATTTTTATGCCAGAAGCCTAGCCTGGTTTTTAATTTTTGAGGCAGATGTTGAATAGGAAATGAAATGAATGATATGCAGTTTACATTACTGATGGCCCTGGAATAAATATGTGTATAAACACACACTTTCCCGAAGAGAATCACAAGCTAAAACCAGATCAATGGTGATTACTTATACGGTTATAATGAGTGATCCCAGCTGGGCTGCTGGTTGGTAGACTTTATACAGCAAATGTATATGCCATCTGGTGTTATGAAATGATTTTGCAAGTCCATATTTTACTAGAATTAGTTAAAAAAACATTTTGCTTATGGGATATGTCCCAGCACTAACGTGGTTCCTCAGTACTTCAAGTCCTTTTCACTGCTGCTCACTTGATCTGTTGGTGTTGGCATGTTTTCTTTGGTGCAAATATTTCACTTGCAGAAGTAGAAAAACAGTTTGTTTTTCTTTTCCAGATTAGTCTTGGAGTTATAAGTAGACTGATTTTACTAATGCGGTTTTATAAAAGTCTAATTTTTTTCTCCATTTGTGACCTTTTCAGCATTATCAAAGTCTAAATTTTAATCTCCTTTTTAGCCAATGGGAGCAAAAAGAAGAACAGCCATTAGAGAGACGGGTAAAAGAAGATGGAACTGTAAACAACCTGCTGGAGAAGAAACTGAATGAGCCGAGAGCCTGGAGAGACATGGTGTTTCATTGCTCTGTGGACAGGAGCTCAGCCAGTCAAGTTGCCTGCAAATTATGATCTAACCTCTACCCCGACTGTGCACATACGCTTGCGTACAATATGTGTGGGCAACACCATGAAGCCAAGATCAGGCATTGGAATGCAGTGAATGTTCCTTCTCTGTGTGTAACCTAGAGACACGGTGTGCGGTGCATCAGCGTTCGAAATGTGAAACTGCCAAACCTGACAGTGAATGTGGCTGCAACTCAAATGAAGTGAAAGATATATTTAGCCTGAAGTAGATACTACATATGCAGATATATACACTGTAAGAAAAAGTCCTAATATCAAAGTATTTTACTGTGTATTTTACAGTTTTGTTCTGTTCTTCTAGAATATCATTAAATACACAGACTGTGATTTCACATTTCAAATGTAAATTAATGTAAAATCACTGTAATGTAATAAAACATAATTTCCTTGTTTTTTAAATGTATTTGTCTGTACATATGCATATTTAGATTGTTAAAATACATTCACAAATGCATCATAATTTCACAAATATGTGTCCGTTATTTGAAAGATTGAACTGTTAAATTCAAATGTAATGCTATGGAGAAATATATAACATGATTCCTATAAACTCTGTTTACATCAAATATTTATTACTATTATTGCTATTTAGGGCGATCGCGGCTCAAGAGTTGGCAGTTCGTCTTGTAATCAGAAGGTTGCCGGTTCGAGCCCCGGCTCAGACACTCTCTGTCGTTGTGTCCTTGGTCAAGACACTTCACCTACTGGTGATGGCCAGAGGGGCCGATGGTGCGATATGGCAGCCTCGCCTCTGTCAGTCTGTCCCAGGGCATGCAATCCATTATTATTTAAACCAACTGTTAACTGTATATTGCTGTACATTTAAGTATTATTATTCATATTGCCGCATTCATTGACCTTGTTTATAGGTAATTTCATTGTTTAATCACATTAAATTGTTCCTAATTTAATGTTTAAAAGCACTTGAAAAAGGCAAAATCCCATGTAAAATTAGGGCAACAAACTGTATTGTCATTACTGAAAATAACCGTATTTTTATGGGGAAGTTATTTTCTGTTATTTCATGGTATTATTTTGGCGCCCCAGCTGCCGGAATATTACTGTTTTTCTAGGATTTTTTTTAAACAGTGTACAGAACGTGCTCAAAATGCTTTAACCTACTACTATATACATAATCAGTGAGAGCAGCATTAACATTTACTTTTGTTCAGAAACTACGATGCTCCTCCAGAGTCAGACACACAGTGTAATCACTCGCAACTGCTAGGGAGAGTGGGTGTTAGGAAAAAAAAATCCTAAAGTTAAGATACGAATCATTTTATATATTTTTCCATAGCATTACATTTGAATTTAACAGTTCAATCTTTCAAATAACGGACACATATTTGTGAAATTATGATGCATTTGTGAATGTATTTTAACAATCTAAATATGCATATGTACAGACAAATACATTTAAAAAACGAGAAAATTATGTTTTATTACATTTACAGTGATTTTACGTTAATTTACATTTAAAATGTAAAATAACAGTCTATATATGTAAATTTAATGATATTCTAGAAGAACAGTACAAAACTGTAAAATACACAGTAAAAAACTTTTATATTACAATTTTTTTACAGTGTAGTATTCTTTTCAGCCAATATTTAGTTAACAAAGCATAACAGCCCCTGCTGGTGAATTCCCAAGGCAACTTACCACAACTCTGCTCCTCTTTCTCAAATGCAACTTTACTACATTTTTAACTTTTTTTTCTCCTAACTGTTCAACACCTATGACCAGTGCAGCGCTCGATAGCAACCGAAAGAGCCTCCAGAGAAAGACATTCGACTTTTTGGCTATTTCGTGAGAACAAAGACTTTCATCACATTTTTTACTGGTGGTAGCAGCAGAAGCGTCCATCAGCAATACAACAAATTCTCCCTGACAGTCAGAAATAAGTTAAACTAACAAGAAGGTCTTCATTGAGTTTTAACACAATGTTTTTCCATAAAGAATTATAGCTAATCAAAACGATGGAAGCTTCAATCCCAATCTCATGCTTTGAGAAGTAACCAATCCTGTTTCAGAACACAGAATAATACAATGTCCATGCATATTCCCATATCAACTTTTAACGTGAGTACATGCAATGTACCGTATGATTCCTGTCAAGCAGAGATGCCTCTCGAAAGACAATCTCGCCCAACACAGGCATGCAATATCCACTCATCCCTTCTCAAACCCTCAAACTGCCCCCGAGCTATAATGGGCTTGCTTTTGTAGAAAAGACATCTGTGTCAGGCACTAATTGGACACATGAAAAGGACTCGTGGCGCCCTTGCACCACCCCATCAGTTTCCGTGATAGCACCTGCTGTGGCTGTCTCTGAGTGATTCCACGCTCACACAGGTATGTTGTTATGCGTGTGTGTGTAGATCAGCCCATTCCCCATTAGGATTTTTCGTTCTTCTGCTCTTTTCACTGACCTTCATTTTAATCAAGCACTATCAGTGTGGAGTTTGGTAAAAGCACACCCAGAGTAGGAAGGAATGGGAGAGAATGGAGAGGATGGGTAAGGAATACAGAGAAGGGGATAAGTGTGCATTGGTAAAGCAACAGGGGTAAAGATAGTTCATCACCTTTCCTAACCCTGGATTAATAGAAAAGATGGGGACTGGGTGGGGGTGCGACATGCTAATGAGCTGCAGAGATAATTATCCATTTATATGTTGATGTGTTTATTTATTAATCTGTTTGCCTTCTTGTTTGTTTATTTCATTTTTGAGGGAATTTAAATTGAGAGCTCACGCAGAGATTAGGCTCCAATAGGTGTGATTGATCATTTAAATGTTTTCCAAATGGGAGAGTTCCTTTAAAATAAGCTTGCATACATTATTTTAGTAATTTACAAACAGAGAAAGAGCTGGAGAGTACATTTCCATAAGCAGCTGCTAAATTATGCCCAAAGCAAAATCTACTAATGCTGTTGCTATGTGGGCTTTAGACTCTTAATAAATTGGAGTCAAACCATCCGTATGTGTCCCTGTATATGACAAAAAAAGACTGATAATATCGTGCATGACAGCAACGTTACACATATCATACCAAACTTGACTAAAGTTAAATAAGACAAGAAAGCAACTACAATGCACATTTTGTCAACATCCACATATAATCCAGAGTTTTTCAGAGCCTTGAAAAACTCCCCCCCTTGCGTATATAACCATACAGATACCCAGCAGATTCCTTCATACAGGCTGTCAAAAGTAATCAGACTGGAAGCATCTGTTGGACTCTTTGTCCCATCTACACTAAACCAAACTGTGCCAAACTCTCTTCAACGCTTCGACTATTACGTTTCTTTTCCCCCTCATCATCTCCAGCCTTAGCAAGTGTCTCCCAACATGGCTGAACAGACAGACCGTGCAGCCGGAAAACAAGCAGCCATTTGGAAGCAGGAGGAGAGTGGAGATGACACAGTAGCAAGAGGGGAATGAGCTAGCATCAATTTCAGCTGAGTTAAGCCAATGTATAGATGAATGGAAAATAGCACACAGGGGGTTTTAAGAACCCAGCAAAATGCAGATATAGATGGATAATAATGACCTGAACACACTGTGCTCTACTGTGGAGTCCAACTTTTCTCTGGCCACCCTATTGTGATTCATTTGCTATCCAGTCATATTTTGCAATCTTTAAGCACAACTAAAACTGCAGCAAATCCAACTGCAATTAAAAACATTAAACATTAAACATTAAAAAAGCTCCTCACTTTCCATTTGTGCTGTCTGTTACAACAGGGCAATGATGGAATCACTTAAAAATCTCTCCCCTTCATTTCAGTTGCACTTGGTTTACAATGGGAATCTCAGACAGGTACATCTGGTATGAACTGGGATGAAAAGGACACAGAGGCCGGTTTTTCTGGCTGCAATGAACACTGATATGGATTTGAATTCAAGACATAATGTGCTGGTAAGATGCACATGAAGCATACACAGATAAAAATCCTTATTTGTAACATTCTCAAGAGGATTTTTGTAGCTCATCCTAAATTACAACGTGATTATGCATATTGACAAACAATTTGAGCATGGAATAAAAAAATAACATTTATGTTAAGTCGAAAAAATAAAACAGCGATCAGATAAAGGTGATCGGGCTGCAAAAACAAAGACGAGTTTCTCAGTGGTGCATTAGATTCTTGTCACAATTAATTTGGATCATGGCTAGAAAGCCTGAACTTGATATACAGGCAATCCTCGTGCTAAGGGCTGGAACAGCAGGCGTAGGAGGGGCTGCTACCCAACCGGGAGATGGTAGCATCAGTACATGTAAGGCAGGGAAAGACCCCGCCCTGTGGCCTGGGCCTGACTACACCTGACTACAGTCAACAAAAGAAGTGAGGAGATGAGACTGTGGCAAAGCAGTAAACTGGAATATATGTCCTCAGATTTCTATGCTCTCATTTCCTTCTCATTAACTATACACTGTGCATTCTGATAAAGGTTTAGAAAAAAAAAGTGAAAGACAATGTGCTAACAGCAAACTTTGTTTAGGTTTGATGCATGCAGTACAATGGAAACTTTTCCTGATCACGTCTCCTGCTACTGAATGAGCTTTTTCTGCTGTGGCTCCAAAATTTGACAACGCATGTTGGGCAGGCTTCTTTAATACACTTTTTATGTACCTTAATACTGTTAACTTCTACAGCTCTTGTCCCTTTATCTTTGACTTCATGGCCTGTGTTTGTCTTTTATGTTTGTTTGCTTTGGGGTTTTTTTTGTCTAGCAATATTTTTATGTGCTTCATAAATAAAGTGCTATGTTATTGTATTAAACATACAAAGCATAAAAGCCATAGCCAAAGTACAGACTTCTGAAACCTAACCAAAGACCTTAGCACATATTTTTGAACAATGCGCTCAGTAAAAGATAAATATCCTTGGCAATGATTTCCTCTTTTTTGTGACAGTGTGATGTGGGAATTCTGCTGTATTTATGCCAGACTCCATATAAACACTAGGAATTAGTACATGCAGCTGCTATTATGACCAAATACAAGAAAGCGTGTGTGGTTGAATTTATATTAATAAGGAACTCTCAGCCTTTTGAAATGAATTCCCAACTCCCAAACCGTGTAATAGAGCGAAGCACAGCCTGGCAGGCTTTACTGGAGAGAAAACATCTCTATTTATATCATCAGCCCTGTGGCCTAAATATTTAGTGAAGAGCCTGCTTCAAAGAAGGACCTCAGAAGTGACGCCCAGCCCAAGGCTAAAGTACTTACAATTTGTTAAATATGATATTTAAAAAAAACCTGTCAGGTCACACAGTGGGGTCATCGGGTAGGTTCTAGTAAATTATTCTTCTAATTCTGGTTATTCCACCTATAAAAAATATATTGGAAATAAAATAATGACGCCCCTATAATGTTATTTTATGCTGATTAGAAGTGTATTCATTAGAATTGGTAATGGTAAAAATAAAGGTGTTTGTTAGTGAGGAAAGAGGATGAGGAATGATGATTTGGCAGTTATTAATTCCTATTTGCTTGCAGTTGATTTTATGCAAGCTCTGTAACTGATGTTTCTAGTTCTCTCGTCACTTGTGGTCTTTAACCCAACTGCCCTTGACTCTCTTTGCACTTGAGTGTGCTACAATAAAACCCACAGAAATGGATTTTGTCTTTATGGAAAAGAAACCTGCACACTTCTGCTCTTTGTCCTTTGTACAGCTGCTTTCAAATTGAATTTAGTTGTGAAGGAGGGTCATCCACTCCAACATCCATATTAAAAAGCAAAGATTCTGCACAGAGAAAATCCATTCATTGGTATCAAAAGATTTCACCATCAAGAAAAAGGTCTGAGGAGTAAATGCTGTGATGCAACTTTGGTACTTTCCCAATTACCGAACTGTGAACATCTTTGACGCCCACAGCCTGGAAAAGCCTGAGCACATATGCCATCTACGCTACAAATCATGCTGCATTCACAGTCATTTTGCCTTGACAAAATGTAATAGCTCATCTGGTATTCATGTTTTATTCCCACTTTTCTCAGACATACCTCCAGATTGCCACAATGACCCTTTATTATTTTTCTATTTTCCCACTGAATCTATGGTGATACTTCAACTTCATTCTTTTCTTGCATAATGACCTGCTCGCTCTCGCCCCTGCTCTATTCCTCTCCCCCACTTATCTACCTCCCCCTCTTGCTTGCTTCTCTCTTGCACCCTGATACGCTCATACATATACATGTCATCTTCCCCACAGAGGGGCGCGTGCGTTAAGCACAGCTTGGAAATTAATGAGCAATGTGGCGGTCCCAAGAACACTACAACACTACTACCCCTTTGGCTGAGGGAGTAGGGAAGCTTAAAAGTGATGTAAATATTAGATGGACATGGATGTTTATGTGAGTGTACATATACTTTAGCTAGATATATATTAAAGCAAGTTCTAAAATAACACAACCGCAATTTCAAAAAAGTGAGATGTAAATTTCTCGTAACGAAGGATATATAAAAATCAAAGCACACAAGATCTCATTCTATAACCCCGATCAAGACTGGATCCCTAACATATCACATTTGTAACAGCAGTTGTGTAAATATAATGTGCTGTACAATAATTATTTTTATTTTTCAACCACTTCAACACTATATAGTGGAGAAGTGGTTGAAAAATAAATCCAGATGAGTGGCCATAGGGTTAAAATATGGCGTTGGGTACCGCATAACTTTGCGTGCACATGGGAAAGACTACCGTAGGTGGATATCCTAAATAAATTAGCCAAAAATAAGGGAAAAAAAATACTCAGAGCATGTGCAAGAATCAAAGAATACTGTACAAAGCAAAACAGCTGTGTTACTTAAAAATAATTGAGGCAAGTGGAAAGATTTTTGGAAAAACTGAGTTCATAGTGTTAACATATTTCCAAGATGACAGGAAATCTACTAAAGAATGACTAAGAGTCTAGCAACCCCCCCCCCCCAGCATTCTCAGAATGATACCCACTATCCCATATTATGTAAAAGCTGTATTGAAAGGAGCAAAAACATGTAAAGTCTTAATTTTCTCTTACAACCAAGCATTGCCTGCCTTGCTTGTCCTGACAGAACATGACTGCAATATATTATATATCAAGTAAAGACACATTACTTATTGTTAAACTTTGATGTCCGAATCAAACTGACCTTGAGGTTGAACTCACGAATGATGGCCATGTAACTGAAAGGAAAGTCCATGAATGAAACTCTTACTTTTCCCCGACAGCTCTATTAATCCAAAATCTCTTTATTGAGCCTTTATTGAGGCCACGGTTCTTTCATTTTAACATTATATATATTAGACCAAAGACGACTCCCTCTCCATTGACTTCTTTCCACACCCTCCCTTTCTTAAATTCCCTTGCCTGTGTCTTTCTCATAGATGCTACATTCAGTTAACTTTATCGTGTGTTCAACCTCTATATCAACCTTCTGTCTCCCTCACTTTCTTCCAGCATTTTTTTCCCATTTTTCTTTCTTTCACCAGTCTCCGTATCTTTAAAGGAAGCATCAGAACCAATACATTAAGATAAATGAGCCAAAAAAGCAAAAAGATAGAAAGGATAAAACTAAAAATAAAACATGCATGCATGCACACACACCCCAAGACACACACACACACACACACACACACACACACACACACACACACACACACACACACACACACAAACAGTTAACTTCCACTCTGAACTACCAGCAATCCAACAAATGTATCTGTGTGTGACACAGAGATAACACAAACCCAGACAGCTCTGTTCTGCACCCGCAGGCTGCCTACCGCTCCTTCCCCCCCAAGTCATAATTGCTGGTATTAAATCATACAAACTGGCACTTTAATCCATTAGATGCACTTAGACAAAGATGCCCCCATGAAAACATCCTTGTATTTTAGAGTCATACAAAACATAAAATAACATTTTGGAAATCAAATGTCAAGAGAGTAATTGTCAGCTATCAAGGGCGTAAATAGAAACCCTTCTCGCTCGTGGTCATTATCGAGAGTTAATATTGCCACAACAATACTGTCAAAAAAATGACAGTGAGATTATTGAGTCTACTGAAGAAGACGTTGTGGTCATTTAGCCTGCCAAAACATGAACATAATCATTAAGTGCTGTGTGGTTTTTGCTCAAATATGAGAGGCTGAAAGTGTTTTTTGCATGTACTTACTTACAAAGCTGTTAAACTCTCATATACACAAGCACACAACAAGCGCACACACAAGCATGCTTTATCCATTATGAAAGAAAATGTAGAATACTATATTATTAATTACACTCAGGAGGCAACGGCTGTCTGACTTAGAAATCACCTTGCCTTTGAAAGCCACGTACATTACTTTTATACACAAATAAAAGCAAACTTCTTAGAGACACGCACACTTCCGCCTCACACACATCTGACAGGTCTCATGCTGTGAACGTCAGCATTTTGTCAGAGGGAGATCCTCTTCCTAGTGCTAAGAGGATTGGCTGGCTAAAGACCAGTGACTTTGAAGGCTGCAAACACCCTGATGAGGACTTTAGGAAGAAAGAGAGGGTGAAGTCAGTGGAGCTGGAAAGCTGAGAGAGAACCTGAACTGGGGTTAATAATCGTGCTATAGTATAAAGGCTACTATCCAGCAGTGACAGAACAGCTTGCTAGTATGCTGAGTGAAACTTTATCGGTAGGCAAAGCATTTGCCTTCATCCATTCAGAGAGGAAGGTTATCTTTCTTTTGTGCAGCGTACTGTCACTGTGTTCATCTTTTAAGACTTCATAATGGCTGCAGAGGGACTTTGGACTTTTTGTCTGTCTTTTGACAATAAAAGAATAATCAAGGGAAGTGATTCGCATTAAGTTCTGATACCATTTCCGCAGGTAGTATAATTTTCTAGTGAATACCACCATTAGCATAGGGATGGTACTCTATACTTAAAGACAACAGATAATAACTTTCAAAATGGCATTTCCTGCAAGACATCTTCCTTTGTGGCTTGTTCGCATGTGGAATTCAAAAGGAAGAAAGTGGGTAAAAGCTCTGAAAAATAAAGCAGACATGGGAGCTGTGCAGTGTCTAGATCTAGAAAGATTCAATGAGCTGTTCCCAGGTATCACTGTGAAACTCAGCATGTTAATCAGTGTGCTGCCCAGCTGCCACAACTAAACTTTTTGTGTGCCTGTTTGCATAATGATATGTTAAATGTGGGTGTTTGCCTGTTACCTTGTACCTAACATGCCTCCCCGCCTGTGCAGGTTGTGCTCTTTGTGACAGTGAACTGCTACCAATTCTCTCATCAGTGGTGGTCCAACGCACCCCATGTGTTCCTACAGATGAGTGCTTAGTGCAGCTAAGCATCACATGCATAAGGAGATCCAGATCTGTACAGATTTTGAACCATCCCTTTGTGCTTTCTAAATTAGTTTCATTAGACTGTACGATGTGGCACCAAGACACACCTTACACAAAGATCAACAGTTTATGCCACTTGTGAGCACTTTTGATGATAGGCCTTTTTAATTGCAACACTAAAATGTAGTCTAAGTTTCATCACACAGCTCTCTTTAACTGTCTTTTTTTAAGGCGAACACAGTTTTCACTGATTCCATACATCATTCACAAGGCCCGCCACATGAACTGTGAAATAACTGCCAAGAAATTATTATTTTTTTAACTCTTGTGTTTATTGAAGCTAATGACATTTTTAAAAAGAAATTAAGCATCCGTTTCCATATATGCATCTCTTTTGCAATTTTACTGCTCGCAGCTTGTTTTTATTAAACAAAAGTAAAACAAATGTACGGAGGTTTGGGTTATTATAATGATGTAGAGGTTTCAAAAACTCATGTATCAAGATAAAAAGGTGTCATATTGTGCAACACTGAAACTAGCTAACATTTGTGGAAGATTTTAAGAAGTAGCACTATAGGCCTATAAAAAGAACGAATATGATATAGAGCAGAGAAGAAATATCTACAAATAAAACAGCTGATTTTACTACAACCCCAAGGCCCATTTCTGTCCTAATCTATCCAAGTATGTAAGCCACATATCCATTTTTTAAATTCTCCACAGATAAGATACCAGCATCCTTGTACAATGCATTATGCCCAGATGTCTCTCTGCAGAACAGCATTAGGCATCTAATGTAGCTTTCTGTACCACAGCTCTGTGTTTTCCCCATTTCCCCATCAACCTTCCTGTTCCATATGGTTATATCCATCAAGTACCTAGCCATCGATCAGCCTTGGCGTTACTTTTTTCTCTGTCTGCTTCCTAGGTTGAGCTCATAAAACATCCGAGACATTATTGTGCATTAGACAATAAAGATGTGCTGGAGGGAAAACCCATTAGCTTCTATAGAGAGAGGTGGCATGAATAGAAATGTCTAAGGTCTTGACTGAGATGATCCATCTTGCTCTCTTGGGTCGACGTGCAACAGCTTTTGTGCTGTTAAACCAGAGTCAACTTTCTGAGGGTGCGGGTGGATTAGCATGTGTATCTCAGATAATGTCTTTATATGCATGACTCTCATTAATATGACATGGAGGGAAGCAGTTAGGAGTATTTTTCTCTAATCTGTTTATTCTACAGTGAAGCACTCTGCTGTTGAAATGCTGGCCACTAATGACTGGATTGCCATATCATGTAATATTTATATCAGTGTTCCTACAGTGGATAATACTCCTTCATTTTGCCGGCCATCATTGCTCATTTTTTTGCTTTTCAGCCTAGAATCAATGCCCTAACCCTGTCCTTAAACATATCCTTTTACCTTTTCAGCTGCTGTTTAAAAATGTAAGTGACACATGAAAAAGTTACAATGCACTACATTTGAAATGTAGCATGCCATTTATATGCAGTCCTTGATTTCCTATTGTCATCCTTCTGTATAGCTTCCTCCAATAAGAGGATCAGGACATAAATTATAAATAACCTCCTTCTACTACTGCAGGGATTTATTATATCCCATTCTAAGAAGAAGGCTGATTACATTTTTGGGGGACTTTGCTTTAAGTTTGTAGTTTAATTCCACTTTGGCACCTAGAGTTTTTTATTGGGTCCTAAAATAAAATATGAGCAAAAATGATTCAAAAGAGAAATATATCATAATGTATATTATGCTGTTAATATAAAAAAAAAAAAGAAAAAAAGTGGGGTTACAAATGTTAAAGACCATGCATATTGTTGGCTGGAATTAAGCATATTAAGCCTCTGGGAAGCTAGAAGCAGAGCTGCAGACCTTTACTACTGTTAAACATTTATTTATGCAGGACAGTCAACTGAGCATGCATGCTCTTTTACAGCGACACTCTGACATTCATACAGTTCTACTGGGAGCTGCCCAGAAAGATTAGAGACTGCTAATGCTGGTCAGAGCACTGGCACGCTGCAACAGTTGGTTATATTCCTTGGCTGCCTCTCTCTTGAGATAACATTGGTATTCTTCCTTCTCTGCCACAACCAAGCGTCTGTGGCCTCGAGGTTACTCAGAGTGTAAACTTATTTCTACTGTCAACTCTTATTCATCCAGCTGGTTATTTTCTCCGTCTTTGTCACAGCTGCCAGATTTGCCTCTGTTTGCCTCACATAATTCTCCTCTCTTGCACTGTTTTTCATTTCAGCACTCAGACTAATGTATGCTCTTCTGTGAAATAAGGCATGATCTCAAGGGAAGGGTCCCCAGGCAAAAGGGCAACACACTCCATTTCTGTCTTCCTCATATATTTTTAATGGGGATGTAGTTTATTTATATGGCCACATGAAGAGAGAGACTTGAAGAGTAGTCTCTGTTATTCTACATTTGTGATGTGTATGTGAAAACAGTGCAACGGGCCCCATCGAATAGAATGAATGACTGGGCATGCAGTTTATTATTATTTTATTTAGATAAATATACAGGGAGTGCAGAATTATTAGGCAAATGAGTATTTTGTCCACATCATCCTCTTCATGCATGTTGTCTTACTCCAAGCTGTATAGGCTCGAAAGCCTACTACCAATTAAGCATATTAGGTGATGTGCATCTCTGTAATGAGAAGGGGTGTGGTCTAATGACATCAACACCCTATATCAGGTGTGCATAATTATTAGGCAACATCCTTTCCTTTGGCAAAATGAGTCAAAAGAAGGACTTGACAGGCTCAGAAAAGTCAAAAATAGTGAGATATCTTGCAGAGGGATGCAGCAGTCTCAAAATTGCAAAGCTTCTGAAGCGTGATCATCGAACAATCAAGCGTTTCATTCAAAATAGTCAACAGGGTCGCAAGAAGCGTGTGGAAAAACCAAGGCGCAAAATAACTGCCCATGAACTGAGAAAAGTCAAGCGTGCAGCTGCCAAGATGCCACTTGCCACCAGTTTGGCCATATTTCAGAGCTGCAACATCACTGGAGTGCCCAAAAGCACAAGGTGTGCAATACTCAGAGACATGGCCAAGGTAAGAAAGGCTGAAAGACGACCACCACTGAACCAGACACACAAGCTGAAACGTCAAGACTGGGCCAAGAAATATCTCAAGACTGATTTTTCTAAGGTTTTATGGACTGATGAAATGAGAGTGAGTCTTGATGGGCCAGATGGATGGGCCCGTGGCTGGATTGGTAAAGGGCAGAGAGCTCCAGTCCGACTCAGACGCCAGCAAGGTGGAGGTGGAGTACTGGTTTGGGCTGGTATCATCAAAGATGAGCTTGTGGGGCCTTTTCGGGTTGAGGATGGAGTCAAGCTCAACTCCCAGTCCTACTGCCAGTTTCTGGAAGACACCTTCTTCAAGCAGTGGTACAGGAAGAAGTCTGCATCCTTCAAGAAAAACATGATTTTCATGCAGGACAATGCTCCATCACACGCGTCAAGTACTCCACAGCGTGGCTGGCAAGAAAGGGTATAAAAGAAGAAAAACTAAAGACATGGCCACCTTGTTCACCTGATCTGAACCCCATTGAGAACCTGTGGTCCATCATCAAATGTGAGATTTACAAGGAGGGAAAACAGTACACCTCTCTGAACAGTGTCTGGGAGGCTGTGGTTGCTGCTGCACGCAATGTTGATGGTGAACAGATCAAAACACTGACAGAATCCATGGATGGCAGGCTTTTGAGTGTCCTTGCAAAGAAAGGTGGCTATATTGGTCGCTGATTTGTTTTTGTTTTGTTTTTGAATGTCAGAAATGTATATTTGTGAATGTGGAGATGTTATATTGGTTTCACTGGTAAAAATAAATCATTGAAATGGGTATATATTTGTTTTTTGTTAAGTTGCCTAATAATTATGCACAGTAATAGTCACCTGCACACACAGATATCCCCCTAAAATAGCTAAAACTAAAAACAAACTAAAAACTACTTCCAAAAACATTCAGCTTTGATATTAATGAGTTTTTTGGGTTCATTGAGAACATGGTTGTTGTTCAATAATAAAATTATTCCTCAAAAATACAACTTGCCTAATAATTCTGCACTCCCTGTATTTAAAAAGTTTGATTCAAAGATAAGATAAAAGATACAACTTTTTCAAAGTTACATTTTATATTCAGTTGAAATTGATTTTAAAAGAAAACTGTAAGAACACAATAAGTGCTTTGACTAACATGAACCTTATCAATTGTGATAGTAAAAGTCCCATTTAAAGTGACGTATGAGGCAGTAACTACAATGTGCTGATTTTATTTGGAGACCTTTGCTACATTATGTGTCCCTGTTTCTCCATCTCTTTTCTTTTTATCATCAGTGATAAAGAGAAAAAGTCATAAAAATACCCATAAAAAATGTCTAAACTACACATAACCATACTGTAAATTAATTGCACGTGTTATTTTCTGAAAAAGCTCTTCAGCACTAGTGAAATCTCAACTTCTTAACTATATAAGTAAGTGCGGAGCAGTTATTATATATCAAATATGAACTTTATATAACTTTGCTCACTGACACATCTTATAGCCTTAAAATATTTTTTTTTTCTGAAACATCAGAAATACTTCTAAGACAAATGAACAGCATGTTGTCTCAGGGTTGATCACGATAGTTTTTCAGTTCTTTAGACGCCTACCAAGCACCGTGTTGACTTCACAGTTGAAAAGCTTTCCTGCCATAAGGCACCACTTCAAAGTAGCTTTCATTCCTCTGATCACAGCATACCGAGTTCGAATTCCCTTTCATGCTGTGTCCCAAACTTTGACCTTTTTGTCTACCATTCCATCTGATGTGTCCTTTCCCTTCACATCCTCATCTGTTTCATTACTTTCAGTGGTCACCGTGCCTGATATAATCTCTAAAGTACTTTTCTGGGGTATTTTGGCACAAAATATAGAGTATACATGTTTCTGGTGCTCCTTCTGAGCCATATTGCTAATATTTAGTGGAATTTGCAAGTTAAGTAAATAGTAAACTACAACAAACCTAGTCAAGTCTTAATATACTGTTCATGTGAGCAGCCAAACTGCTAGTTTACTCTGTCACACTGAGATGTTTCAGATCATCAATCACATTTTAATATTAGAAAAAAAAGAACCTGAGCGAATACAAAATGTAGCTTTAAAACTATGATTTAATTTTCTAAAGGAAAAGAAACTTATGCAAAACTAATTGCCTCTTAAAAAATAATAACTGGTTGTGCCATCCTTTTTAACACAAGGTCAGGTAGGTTTGGGTAGCTTAATAAATGAAATGAACCTGCATTATGTATTTACTCAGATTATCTTTCTCTAATATTAGAATTTGGTGTTCTGAAATATGAAAAATTGGCAATAAGTAAATCAGGAAGGGGGCAAAAAGATTTTTATAGAACACTATGAGCTACTGCCAATGCATACAATATCAAGTCCCTCATACATCTTTCTGTGTATGTTGAAATCAGCAGTAACCCATATAGATGTTGGCTCTATCCATGATTCATACAGTGTCTTTTTTTTTTTTTTTTTTAAATACATTGCATCTACTCAATCGTATATGCCTTTATTGGACACCCCTTTGGTCACAGTGACAGTGTTTTCCAGTGTTGGACCAACTGTCACTTGTCACATGTTAAATCCACTGAAGTGTATGGGAACATTGTTCTGTGTTTGCATTACTGCCATAACAGCTATGTGTTATTGTGTCTTTGAACGCAGGTGCGTCAGAGCAGGTGTGCATCTGCTGTGCGCGCACTGTTTCCTAACAAGGACAGACACGGATGCATAATTCTGTTGCTGTGCTATGAATGTTTGTGCATTTACAAGGCTTATGTACAAGCATCCAGGCTCAGTGACTGTATAATTCAGACTGCAGGATACCTGAGGGTAGCGCCTTCTCTCCTTGCTTGGTTACTCACCAGAAAAGAAACGGAAATACACCCCCGATCCAGCATCAGCAAGGAAACAAATTGAGCTAAAAGGTCAATCACCCTCCCACTCCCCACCAACTTTAATTAACAAATCAGTTGAAAATGCCAGAGAACCAGAGGCTATGAAAATATCACACCGTAAAGTTGCTTCTACCTTGCTATTCAGTGCTAATTGGGCACCACTTAATAGACCAGTGAAAGGATGTTAATCATTAGCTAATATACCATGGCTTTGTTATTGTTGGAATGCCTCTTATGCCCTGCTGCTGTTAAGATGCTGTTCATGTGACTGAAATCAGCTGTTGTGTGCAGCGTGACCCTGACTATTACTGAAATAAACTGTCAAGTCAGACTAATTAAATGAACAAGTGAAGTCAAAATGGAAAGTTTTTTGGGTGGGCTTTCAGATACTGCATGGAAAGCTACTACAAGTACTTTGCTTCCATGCTTGCTTTGGAGGAAAAAAAGACAAACCCAATAAGCACTGCACCTGCCAAAAGAGCAATATCAGAGTTATCTGAAACATAGCCATTAGTGGAATTCAGTCCTGCTGCTCAAGTTATCCCCTTTGGTCCCTTCTGAATGCAGTTGTTGTTGTTCTAACCCACCATTTATCAATCCCTCTGTCAACCTGAATCTCAATTAATAGCAGAAGAAGCGGAATCACACGTATTTGCTTGGAGCCTTATAACAAATCCACCAAATCTGTCTGGGGTGGACTAAAGGAGATGAGAGGCAGAGGGAAAAACAAGTGCTGGAATTGCATTAGCTGTAATGAGGAGACCAGAAAATAGAGATGAAGCTTCTTTGTTGCAGTGGGACACAGAGAGAAACAGAAAGAGGAAAGATAAATGGATAGCATGGAAAAAGATGGCAGCAAAAAGGAAACTAGAAGGATAATGAAAAATGAGAGAGTAAAACGGATGGTGAGGAGCAGAGGCTACAGAGAGAGGGCATCAGGGCCATGTGGCATGAAGCAGTGCAGGAAAGATGGTAGAGCCAAGGAATAAAAAATGAGGGAGTGGAAGGGGGGGGAAGCAGATGTCTGATTCACTGACTCATCCTTCTGCCCTAGCAATGAGCCGCACAAAACCAGCAAGACAGAGTAGAATGATGGAAAAACAGAAAATAATGGGTAGAAATAGGTACATTGGTGGGAAAAAGTTTTTTAAAAAATGTTGTCATATTTAACTGACATATTTCAGATCATCACATCAATTTTAATATGAGACAAAGATAGCCTTTCATTTATTGAGGGGAAAAAAACATCCAAGCCTACCAGGCACTGTGTAAAAAAACAGTAATTGTTAAGTCACATTTAACCACATTTGTCAGATCGCTGAGTTCTAAAGAAACCAAAAAGAAACAAAGTCACTGACGTCTGTCAATCTGGAAAGGGTTTCGGAGCCATGTCTAAAGGTTCAGGGCTCCAGCAAACCAAGTTTAAAGGAGAGAACTTGGAACAGTGGTCAACCTTCCCTCACATTTGCTAAAAAACATCTTGATGATCCCAAAGATGTTTGGTAAAACATCCTGTGGAATGACAAGATAAAAGCAGAACTTTTTGGAAGGTCTGGATCCTGTTACACCTCGCTTAAAACTACAGTTACCCGAGCATTATACATCACACCACGAGTCAAACATGGTGGTGGTAGTGTGATGGCCTGGGGCTGCTTTGATGCTTTTAGCACCTGGACGACTTGATGTAATTGACAGAACCATAAATTGTGCTCTCTACCAGAAAATCCTGAAAGTGGAAGCCCGGCCATAAGTTCATGCCCTGCAGTTCAAGTGCACTTAAGTTATGCAGCAGGATAATGATCGGAAACACAGCAGCAAAGCCACTTCTGAGTAGACATCCAAATGAGATGTTTTGGCATGGCCTAAAACAGGCCATCAAGCTCAAAAGCCCTCTAGAGTGGCTGAATTAAAACAATTCTGCAAGTATTGTGGACCAAATCATGTGGAAAAACTGCAATTTGAAATAAAAAGAAAACAAAATGTCATTCAATTAGTGAATATGTACAGATCATCATACAGTCAGATCCCTGCAATAGGAATGGACATTGTGAGTTGTAGGGGTCGCTATTGGAATGGCTTGTGTGTGCTTCTATTAACAGAAAATAGAAGCACGGCTGCTTCCACTGCTGTGTAAATACACAAACAACTGTTTTTCATTGTCGCATGAAAGAAACCAGACTAGCTGAAAGTAATGAATTAAGAATTCTAAGTTACAAACATATTATTTGCTTTCTTGCTTTAAAAGTGTCATCTAAAGTAATGCAGTCTTGTCACTTCTAAACTAGCCTGCATTGGCTTTTTTTCTTATCAGCATGCCTCCACAGATATGGCCCACTCTGCTCCACCAAGGGGACTGCCCCGGGGGAGCCAATTAAGAGTGTCCGCTGTGCTGGTGACAACTTCTTCAGCCTCAGCCCTGAAAGCCTCCCAGCTCCACATCACTGATGGGGAAATACTGCAGAATTACCTGGGAGGGGCGGAGATTTAACAGAGAGTCAGAAGGGGGAAAAAGATCAATGAAGACAGCGGCGAACCTAAAAGCATCAAGACATCATTCGAGAGGAACTGTTGTTGGGAAGTCGAGAACGGCGTGACACCTGGAGTTTTAGAGATTTAAATAAAGATGGTTACGTAAAACTTAATTGATCTAATGACTGGCTGGATATCTTATCAATCATAAAAACTAATATACTAATGTTATACTGATTATTCTTCTGATTAACCAAATAACGGACTTTTTAAAAAATTTAGTCTATGAGAAACGTTGGTTTGATGAAAGGATATCTTTTATGAATTTTCAGCAATGTGGCACAAAATTTCTTCTGGCGCTAAGATGTCTATTTAAATGTTTTCAAATGTGCAGATTGGTACTTTTAGCACTGTCAGTTTTAGCCTGATGGACCTGTAAAATTTAGAGGTCATTCCAAGCCATCAAGCTTTTTCCTCTAAACAACAAATCCTCTTATCACTACATCACTTATTTTATCACTCTAAACAAATATTTTGCTATATTTCACTTTTACAGTGGACAATTTCTTGTCAAAAACAGGAAGAAGTCACTGAGGTGAAGAAAGTTAAAGTAACAACTGATTTGATGTACGTTAAACAGAGTTACTGAAAATGGCTAAGGATTTAATTGGGGCCTCTGAGATAATGCTTATGATGGTGGTGTGTTGCGTTGATTATGCAGTTCGAGATGCAGTCCTATGTTCCAATTTACATATTCTAGCAAATTAATCAAATCCCTGCCCTCTCTTTTTCAGGTGTTTGCCTTAAACAACCTTGGAGCTTTTCAAAGGGAGATACTGTATCTTACACTGGATAACAGCACTCTGCAAGTTTCCGTAGGTGGGATATTTGGTTATTTGTATGGATTATTTGCTTAAGGAGTGTGACTTAAGAGGTTAAATCCAAAAGTGTTAGTCCACCCCTCAAACCCACAAAGTATTTGGCTGTTTTCTGGAAATCTGGCAGCCATGTCCAGCTTAGGTGACACTGGCTTCAGATCTAGTCACAACGGCAGTCACCCGTGGGCTTGTGTCATGTCATAGGAACAGTCTGCCATGCCAGCACACCTCCGCTAGATATAAAACTGGAATCTCACCAACCATGTCTTGATGCAGGCCAATGTTTGGGACATTGCCCTGCATCCCAACCCACTGTGTTTGGATTTAGCGTAAAGGAGTGTTAAAGAGACAAAAGCAATTAGAATATTGTTCTCAGAGATTCTTCTTGCTGAATGACCATCAGCTATTCTTGAAAGAAATAATAAAAGAGAAAAGACCTGTCTGACTTTAAACTGTCAACACACTATAGGGTATAGGCAAATCAGGGTTTTCAGTAATGCTGCCATGTCCAGTAGTGCATGAGCAGTATCGAAATGTAGAGCTGAGTTACAGATCATTGGAGTTTTATCTAATAGTGTCTTGGTCTTGGGATAAAAGAAACATTGTAATTCGCTTGTAGAATAATCCCTTGTCTTACTGCTTCTTTAGAGTATAAGACGTCCTTGAGTCCCAAGTAAATATCAGGAAAAGATTATCAGTTATCTCTTGCTACACCTGTAACAAAGTACCTGCTCATTTCAAGCGTGCAGGGCTTAATTCACAATCAAACAGCAATGAGAGGCAAATGCAAGGACAAGATATTCTTCTGCCAATCAACTCCCAGCTTCAACTGTTTGTTTAGAATCAAAGTCACTTTTCCAGATGCTCGAATGCCAGCTCCTCTGTTATGTCTCACCCCCCCACCCTTAAAACACACACGCTCCCTCCACACATGCAAAGATGTGTATGATACAACGCACACAATCATTTCAGTATGAGGAACCTTCTGTCAGTTTCCACTCATCACTCCTAGTAAAGCACTAGCACATGCATACTCATACATCTTGCTTGGTACCATTGTTAGGAGTTGGATACAAGGTCAATGATAAACACAAAGCCAGCTTAGGATAGCCCCACCACCAATTGTACACACCCACAACCTGTGTCACCTCGTCTGTCTTGTGCCACATCTGCTTAGTTCTGAGAGTACTTTGTGTCAAATCTAACACTGACTAACATTAGACAGAAACCATGTCGTGCAGCTTTGTATTACAGCTTGGGTGTGTGAAGAGAGAACAGGGCTCACTTCCTCGATATACTGGCCACAGAAAGCTTTCAATAGAGCTCAGGGAAACGACACCACAAACGCAGTGCATTATGGGATCATTGTTCATTTAAGCCAAATTTGATAATGGAAACTATAGTGAAAGAGGCTGCTTTTGGGTTCTTGAAAATTAAACTGTGGCCATTAGAAACTCATCAAAATGGTTGGCTGCCATGTCGTAAAATGACACTGTACTGTACATATGATTGAAGTTATAATTATACTACATGTAACTGTTATAATTTATGTAAGGTTATGCTGCACACTTTAGGTATGATTGTCTTCACTTTCAGGAATGACAGTGTAGCTCGAATCAAAGAAAATCTTCATGCTTTTGTATTTTACAAAGTTTCTCAAATTTGAGAATGTGATCCTTACTGGGTACCATCACTACACCTCAGACACGCAGAACTCACTGTGGCTTCTCTGACTGGTATCTGTGGAGAGGAGAGAGACTACAGGTCTGCACCTGCTGCAGCTCTAAAACGCAGAGCACTTTAATGAAATACCGGCCCATAATAAATGAAATAAAACTACTTTAAGTGGGAATGACTTTTATCTTTAAGATTCACAATGCCGTTGAGTGCAGCTATAGGATAGAACAAGTATTTCTTTGCTATTAGATGAAATATAAAATGCCAAGTAAAACTTTGTTTTTTAAGTGCATATGCAGTAGTAGTGCAGTGTTTTTAAACTTTAATGCGTTTTCCTCCTTATTACCTCTTGTGACATATACGTTTTGGTTTTTCTTGAACAACATGGTGACCAGACTGAGGGAAGGATGTTTAAAGGTGGAGTCCAAAATTATTTTAGGTTATTTAACTGTATTTATAATATACATATATTGTCAAACTTAGAATTAAAACATTAAAAAATATACAGGAGCAGCCACTGGTTTGTGGAAGCTCCGCCATCTTGAATACGATGGCCAAAATTACTATTCTGCCTGAGCGTGTTTTATGCATGTAGCATTATAGATAGAGGGCCTTACAAGTTCATTTAAATTTCAAGATCACAAATGCCTCTTTTTAGCTTATTATGATCATATTACATTTGTACATGTATTTGTACATCTCTCTCATCTTCCTCTTCATGCTTCCTCGTCATTTTCACTCAAGGCTCAAAGGTCCTAAAGATCACACTTTTCCGTTGATAAACAGTGTGATTACAGATTATATGTACAGATTACATTCTCACATTGTATGGCAGTTTATTTGGAAAGTATCTAAGTCTAACAATGTTAGAGCCGCTTCAAAGAAAGTTAACTCCTGCTAACGGCTGCTGACAGCAGAAAAAGCAGCAACACTTACCATGAGAAAGGTTCAGGATATTCTCAACAGCTCACCTCAGTATTGGTGTCATCAGACATATGTAAGGTTTACTGATACATTGACTCTTATCAGACTCCTTTCAAAAAGTTTTACAGCATCCTCCAGTGTAAATAAACATGGAAACATATTAATAGCTGAGCTAAACAGCAGCCTGACTGAAATAGAGACAAATGGGGGCCACAGTTTAGGATTATGCACTTGAGTTGGGCGGTGGTTAAGGTAAAAGAAACAAAACAAACAAAAAACAAAAAGCCGGGGTGTGCTGGGGCTGTGCCTTACTTAGTAATCAACCATGTGAGTGGGAGGTCATGCAAAGGTCTCATCCATGTGGAAAATGAAAATCTTTGCCTGATAATCAAATATACTGATATGGCACTAAAACACTTATTGTATCATATACAGACATTTGAGGCTATTTTGACAGATATTGCTCATAGCCTCAGAGTTTACTTTGGTGTCTGCTTGGTTCCACGTACCAAACTATTGACTATGGATTAATATGGCACTACTGGTAACAGACTCCAAATTTTGCCGTTAAACTCACCGGACAAGGTCACATATAAGTTATTCAGACTATGGCTGCTGGCTTTTCACATATTTCTCATAAAACCTGGAACTGCCATAAAGATTCTCCACAGAGATACCATTTTCCAGTGGAAAGCTTGGGCTGTTTGTGTGTGAAATCGCAGAACCTTCTGGCACAAGTTCAGGTAACCAGTAAGCAAGGACTGCAGTTGACATCCTGAGGGTCCTGGATACTCTGGTCCCCCTCTGAGCATGTCAACAGTCTGATTAATACATGTGGCAGATCAGAGAGAGAATGTATAAAGGGATGCGAATCTTTGCACTACCTCCTTCTGTGCTGAATGCCCACATACCAGACATTAATCACGAAGGAAAAGAATTGTTTTCTCTCCACAGCACAGCACAAAAATAAAACTTCATCTGCGTCTAGGGCGAAAGGAGGGGTAATGTTGCGTGACATTCTCTTCATATCATGGAGCTAGAGGTCACCTCCCGGCACTGAGAGAAAAGAAAAAGGGAGAAAAAACCCAGAGCTCTCCATCTCTCACCTGCTCGCCCACTGTGCATGCATTCATCAATTCTCTCTCTGCTCCTGTCCTTCCATCTATCTGGCCTTGTGTGATACACACACAGCAACAGTGTACCCATAACACATACTGCTGTCTTTGTTATCTGTTCAAACTGACTCCAATGCCGATATGGACTGTCCAACAACATCCTCCACGACAGGGGTGGGTTTTCCAAAGGGGGCCACATGAAAAATCTAGACTTAGGAGGAAGGCCCCAACAGCTTGGGGCCTAAGCTGGGCTTAATTCTGCTCAGTATTAATGTTTATCTCTTTAAAAACTGCTACTGGCAAGACTAGATGTAGATTAGGTAATAAAAGTGTGAAATAGGCAGTCTGTGAATCTGTGCTCTTGCCCTGATGTACTTATATATTTTAGTTACAACATCAAAAATATGATTAATTTTTAGCAATGACTTACACAACACCTCCTGGTGTATAATATAATTCAAACATACTAATTTCACTGTAGTCACTTTGTCTTGTTTCTGCTTCAAAAATATATCAGATTTGCACAGCCAGCGGTAGTAACACCTAGTAGTTTGTACCATTTCAAACCAAGCCTTTCCGAGCATGAACTTACCTATGTGAATAAATCACTCCCCCCTCGTAGTCCTTTTTATTGCTGCCAGCTTCTCTGTAATCTTAAACTCTTCCCTTAACCCATATACAAAGATGAGAAACTGGGCTGTGTCGCTGAGGTCACAGCTCTCCTCCAGAGCCAAGGATAGAAAGAAAAAAATGCTAGTTTTAAAGCTGAAACTCCTGCAATATCCTAGTTCTATCTTGTAATGTTTTGCCCAGAGCATGGCTTCCTTCTTCTGGGCATATTAGCATCCACCAAACATTCTTTAATAAACTCCCCATCATGTCATTTTTGTGATAGCTGGCCTTTGACAACTACATTCCTGGATATGCAAAGCTTGGTGAAAAATCTCTTGTTGGGTATGCAGCTTTTCTAGCAAAAGTTCAAATGTCTTTTCTCACTGTAAATCAGTCAAGTTTTTGCATTTCTCTCTGTGTTTAGTCTTTTAATTATGATTCCAAATGTAATCCTTAAACGCAACAATCAGCTCTCCATAAACTTAGCCCACGGCTTTACTTCATAAATGCTTTGAATTTCTTGTTAAAAACTCTACATTCTGCATCAAGCTTTCTTTTTTTTAAATGTGAGTTAGCTAACTTAGACAAACTTATATAAATTTAACTGTGGCCCTCAAAATAAAGCAACAAAAATCTCAAAAAACAGTAAACCTTTCTCTATTAGGGCGTTTGTTCACGGCTGAAATGGGACAAACTGCATATGCTGGAATCCTAATTTCCCATTGACCTCACATGGCTGGATATGCAGAACAAATAAGGGTGATTGTACAATGCCTAAGTCTGCTTCATGACTTTTATAAAGAAACAAATGTGAGTCATAAAGCTCCCTGAATATGCAAATAGCCGCCATGCCTTGCTGCTGGTGTAAATGCTATGGAGTTTCAACAGCGCAGAACAAATGTTCTGCAAGTAAAAATGACACTATGTGGTAATATATTTGCTGAAGGACTAATGTGACAAGGACCTTATTAAAAAGGTACAATTAATAGATATTGTGTTTAAGATTTCAACAGAAAATCGGTGCCATTAAAATCCATTCCCAAAATTATTTGTGTGGGTGGACTCGATTTATGAACCAGCCTTTTGGTGTGTGTGTGTATGTGTGTTGGAACAACAGTTACATTTATGCCAACAGTTACATTTACGCAAATGCAATGAGTCATAATGGAGTGACAGGATACAATACATTTACAGTCTCTACATCATAACTTGTGAATCATCTGCATACTTTGAGCCTGTCTGACTCACTGACATCACTGAATAAAAATAGTGATGATTTCCCATCTCTGTCTGTAAAAGGATTGGAATTATCTCCAAAGAATAATGTGTTGCCAAAAAGGAAAGGCTACAAAGGGAGATAAATTGAAGTTTTAGTAAGTATAAAAACAAGAAAAAAAAGTTGCAAACATTCCTATTGATGATATAACTATAGTGCACCCATTATCTACCACTTAAAGGCTTCTGCCAGAATCCAGCATCAATCTTGTTTATTACTGTTCAATAGCACTGACCTTTTGATGACCAAAGTACGGCTTATGTACAAAAGCTTCTACCTGTGAGTGAATTGCAATCAATACCGGGGCAACATTATGTTTCTATGCACTGTATGAAAAATCAGAGAGCAAGTCCAGACAGGGAAACGGAGACTATGAAAGCAGGGAGGAACCTGACAAAGCAGGACAAATGACTGACAGGTAGACTTGACAGGGGTAACTCTCAACTGGGGGATCCAATTCAACTGAAGTGTAATGAAGGTACCACCTGTGCATAAAGCAGATGCCAATCATTGACAAACAGACTGTTTATCTAGCTCTCAATAATGGAAAGGCAACAAGATTGAAATAAAAAAAAAACAAAGTACAAAAGCAGCACTCAGTCACTGGCTGCTGTGCAAGGAATGTTTAAAATACAGACAGACACAGACACCGAGACAAGTGGGCAGGGGAAGGTCAAGCACATTCATCTGCATCTGAGAAATGGTGTACAGGTGGAACCCGGTTGTTTGGCAGTGCCACGGTGTAGTCCCTCTAATTCCTCAAATGCCAAATGACTTTTGCCGCTCGCCCGAATCTGTCGCGATGTAATTTGTCTTCGACATCACGGCAACGTGTTTGTTTTGGTAACTATAAATCAAGCAGTCCTGTAATCTGATCATTACAAGACCCATCAGGACTAAAAATACAAACCAGCTATGCAGAGCCTCTAACACTACAACAGTACTTTGCCTCCGTAGGATTTTGTTTCACGGTGACAGTTAGTTGAAATCTTATCCGCTTTGTGGGTAAACCTAGCCCTCTATGAAAGCTGAAAAGGGCAGGACAGCATGTGCACTGGACAGCCATTATCCCAAAAGATGAATATGCAGATAGCGCTGCGCTAACCGAGGAGAGTTCCAAGGTTTCAGGACAAGAGATACGCGAGTTTAATTGAAAACATTTCAAGGATCCCAAATTACCTTGGAGAGGCAAATTAAGAGTGAATTCTCAGTATTTAGGAGAAGTGCTCGATGCCAGTTTCAATTTATTTGGCTAAGGGGCCATTTAGTCCTCCAGCATAAACAAATAAGCAGATGAAATGTCATGTTTCTCCCTGTTAAATTTTTCACAGAGACAGTCTACCCTTGTGTAGAGTTTAAAATTGGAGATTGTGCGGAAACAATCCATTTTTAAATTCCCTGCCAGACTGAGCCTCTTAGCCCACCCACATTCCCTGCCATTGGCGGTCAATAATCTGCCCAATGAGGAAACATTAGCTGTCATGTGAAAGACGAAGAGGAGGAGGTGGATAGGGTGAAGCTTGTAGAGGATGGGCGACTGAGTGATTTGCCTTACATACAGGCCATGAGATAAGCCTCTTGGTTTCCCCCTTGGCAGATAAAGGCCCCCACATTACAGTTATCACCGCAGACAGATTATAGACTCTACTCTCTCTGTAAGTACGGGATGACGGTGAATAGGCCTTCACTGTGCCACTACCATTATGAATGTTCCACTTGCACTGTTCTTCACTGCAATCAATCAAGTTTACAGCCAATTCGAGTTATTGCTTTCACTTGAATCTCTCTGAGTATTGACCGGGACTTTTCCTTCATCCCACGAGGGAACAAGCACTCACCTAATCTGCACATCATACAATCAGATGAATGGGAATGTACCATACAGGGAGTGCAGAATTATTAGGCAAGTTGTATTTTTGAGGAATAATTTTATTATTGAACAACAACCATGTTCTCAATGAACCCAAAAAACTCATTAATATCAAAGCTGAATGTTTTTGGAAGTAGTTTTTAGTTTGTTTTTAGTTTTAGCTATTTTAGGGGGATATCTGTGTGTGCAGGTGACTATTACTGTGCATAATTATTAGGCAACTTAACAAAAAACAAATATATACCCATTTCAATGATTTATTTTTACCAGTGAAACCAATATAACATCTCCACATTCACAAATATACATTTCTGACATTCAAAAACAAAACAAAAACAAATCAGCGACCAATATAGCCACCTTTCTTTGCAAGGACACTCAAAAGCCTGCCATCCATGGATTCTGTCAGTGTTTTGATCTGTTCACCATCAACATTGCGTGCAGCAGCAACCACAGCCTCCCAGACACTGTTCAGAGAGGTGTACTGTTTTCCCTCCTTGTAAATCTCACATTTGATGATGGACCACAGGTTCTCAATGGGGTTCAGATCAGGTGAACAAGGTGGCCATGTCATTAGTTTTTCTTCTTTTATACCCTTTCTTGCCAGCCACGCTGTGGAGTACTTGGACGCGTGTGATGGAGCATTGTCCTGCATGAAAATCATGTTTTTCTTGAAGGATGCAGACTTCTTCCTGTACCACTGCTTGAAGAAGGTGTCTTCCAGAAACTGGCAGTAGGACTGGGAGTTGAGCTTGACTCCATCCTCAACCCGAAAAGGCCCCACAAGCTCATCTTTGATGATACCAGCCCAAACCAGTACTCCACCTCCACCTTGCTGGCGTCTGAGTCGGACTGGAGCTCTCTGCCCTTTACCAATCCAGCCACGGGCCCATCCATCTGGCCCATAAAGACTCACTCTCATTTCATCAGTCCATAAAACCTTAGAAAAATCAGTCTTGAGATATTTCTTGGCCCAGGCTTGACGTTTCAGCTTGTGTGTCTGGTTCAGTGGTGGTCGTCTTTCAGCCTTTCTTACCTTGGCCATGTCTCTGAGTATTGCACACCTTGTGCTTTTGGGCACTCCAGTGATGTTGCAGCTCTGAAATATGGCCAAACTGGTGGCAAGTGGCATCTTGGCAGCTGCACGCTTGACTTTTCTCAGTTCATGGGCAGTTATTTTGCGCCTTGGTTTTTCCACACGCTTCTTGCGACCCTGTTGACTATTTTGAATGAAACGCTTGATTGTTCGATGATCACGCTTCAGAAGCTTTGCAATTTTGAGACTGCTGCATCCCTCTGCAAGATATCTCACTATTTTTGACTTTTCTGAGCCTGTCAAGTCCTTCTTTTGACTCATTTTGCCAAAGGAAAGGATGTTGCCTAATAATTATGCACACCTGATATAGGGTGTTGATGTCATTAGACCACACCCCTTCTCATTACAGAGATGCACATCACCTAATATGCTTAATTGGTAGTAGGCTTTCGAGCCTATACAGCTTGGAGTAAGACAACATGCATGAAGAGGATGATGTGGACAAAATACTCATTTGCCTAATAATTCTGCACTCCCTGTATGCTACAATATGTGATCTTCTTTGTTGTTCTGATTACGTTAAGTCAACACCACGTTGGAAAGGATGAAACAAACACACAAACTAATTGCAGACTATTTGCCAAATGGACAAACAGTTGATAATCTCATAGTTCTAGTCGCGTTCAGTAGCGTGGTCAGAGATCACAGGGACACGTATTAATCCACATTTCACATATGTCAAGTGGACTGAAAAGGTTTAAGGCTCTGTTGCCCAGAAGCTGAGTTTGGCTTTGGTTAGCCCCAAATGGGATAGTCACCTGGGCTCACTTCTGAATAACCTATTTCCACACTGAAATGACTGATGAGGTGGGATAATGTAGCAGCAGCACAGAGTAGAGAGTGGAGCAGAGTGCAATGTAGCAGGGGTTCACCTATCGCTGGTTCTGCTCCAGGAGCGCCTTGGTTCATCTCTACAGCTCCCCAAAGACCCTGGGGAGGAGATTTAAGTGTGTCAAGGCTCTGTGTGCAAGGAGATGAGTTAGGGTTTCAAACACACAGTACCAAGACTCTAGCTCTGTCTGTAGTTCTCTCTCTCTTTCCCTTTCCAACCTGCATTTGCCTTCCCTGCTGTGCAAGCTCTCCTTCTTTTCCATACTCTATTAATCTCCACTCTTCACCATTCTTTCTCATTTCCACCAGATACCTCATCTTCCCCTCCCTCCTTCTCCGATAAGGATGCTCCATGCAGGGATGACTTGTGGGCACATTAGAGGTAGTGGCAGGGGAGGATGATGGTGACTGATGTTACGTCTGTCAGTCATCACAGCCCTGACACAGATATGTCAGGTGGAGATACTGAGATCTTTGAAGTTCACTTGAACTCTGCAAAGTTACTTTCTGCAGGCAGAACATGTGTGGGTGTGCGCATGTGTGTACATGTGGATATTTGCGATACAGGATATGCACACACGCAGCAGGAGGTTTCTTTTTGACAAACATCTTTAGTCAATCTTTATTTTCACATCCTGACATATTACTGCAGTCATGATACATGCTTCCGCTTAAGCGTCACATCACATTTTGCCGAACCTCTTTAACAACGCAATTGAGTTTACAAAATGCATAAATAATTAAATGAAGGCCCAAAAACATGTGTGGTCCTGAAGGACTGCATGAACAAAAGTGAACTGGTAGAAAATAAGTGTAGCCAGTACATCGTCCAGTCCCATGGGTTATGTCGTCAGATAATAAGATGGAAAAAATGAGAGCTGACAACAAAAGCCTCCTTTTTGACAACCTGCTTGCTGTGAGTGCTCTCAGTCAAGGAAGCTGCATTTAAATATTTGAAGGCAACATAACAATAAAAAGCTTTTTAAAATATAATAAAAGCCAAGCAGCAGACCCACAGAGAAAAGCTAGCTCTATAGATAAATGTTAAATGACCCATACAGTGTTCTTTGCGTGGGAAGAAATGAGACAATGAGCCACATTCATATAGCTACAAAGCTCATGAAAGTATCTTCATCTGTCTCCTAGAGTTTGTTCGGGTTAGGCAGAGAAGCAGAGGTGAGGGTTTTCCAAAGTGTCTTTCATGCATAATATAAGCCCCTTTTGTTTATTAATGCCCAGCACTCCCACTAGAGACTGAAATACGTGGCGTGGACCCCACGTTGTCTGCTTTAATATTTGAAAGATAAATAATTAAAGTGGGCTGACATCAGTGCACCCTCTGCAAGTCTGGTTTCCTTGTCTTTGCTCTCTATAAAGCTAAGGCGTTGCCCCTGCCCATGACACACTCCCACTGATGCATCTGTAGTGCTTTCATAAGTAAATCTATTACACACATTAAAGTAACCTTTTAACCCCCCGCCCCAAAAATGACTGCTACTCTTGATTTGTTTTTTGTTTTTTTACAAGAAAGAGACTTATTGTTTCCATGTCCAACATATTGTACACCAGTGAGGCATTGAGAAAGGATTGGGTGGGCATATGGTTGTGGTAGAAAGCCAGTCAATGTACCTCGATAGAAAAATAATAGAAAATCTAGGCAGTATCACGTTTCCCACTTAAACAGGAGTATAATTAGGGTGTTTGTTTCATTAAAGGGGAACTTTTAAATTTCAGCATCTTTATATGATATGTTAAAAAGGTACTTTGAAAAATAGCTGAAGTAGCAGATGTATCAATACAGTAGACTTGTTGACTTTCCTTCAAGTGTAAAATGTCATGTTTCCTGTTTAAATTTTTATTTGGACACTAATTACATAATTCTATTCAGGTTGAACAAAAGTCAAATTCTACCTAAAAATGTGTCACAGCTGTCATGAAAAGGCAGTTAAGTCTTGTTGAATGTCTGCTCTCACAAGCTCTGACTAATTACCTATCAGTGCTCATTAGGATCTTACATTTAAAATAACGGGGTGTGCCACTCTGGCATCTATAGCTAAAACGATAGGGTAACAAAATTCCACAAGACATAGTTGAGCATGAAAAAATAACTTCAGATACCCTGAAAAGCCAGTTTTATACAAAAATGGAAGCCCAAACTGAAAAAAGCACTTCCCTGCATGACACTACATGCAAAAAAAAAAGTAAAAAGCACATTATCTCAAAGTATGGCTGAAGATACAGTGAAAATATTGAGGGGAACAGTTAAATTAACTGAAGCAATGGTGGGCTCAACAGTGAGAAACTTCCAAACTAAATGAAGTTGATTACATGCTTGCTGGATTTTTGGAAATTTTTTGGAAAGGTGTAGTCTGGTGCTTTTATGTGTTTCCTTTCAGTGTAGCTCAGGTGTTAAAAAAGGTGGGAGGCTGGGTGTGTGAACGCAGGACAGAAAATGCCAAACCAGCTAGCTTATCTTAACTGGCCAGAACACCTGAGGCGTTCTTTCTGTTCCTCATCACGATGCGCATGTCCGTGCATGTGGTTGTGTGCCTTGGACTTCTTGTGGAGGCAGAATCATGAATACTAATAGTGTTCTCTGAAAGAGAAGGGCTGTGACTTGACTCTCAAAGGAGTGCGCTCAAATGAGTTTACAGATACACACACACACACACACACATTGCAACTGACCTCCCCCTGCAGACCAGAGATAAAGTGGTGATTATCAAACATAGCAGCCTGTCATTAGCACAGTAACCAGTGATATAGGCCATTGGTGAAAGACAAGGACAGGGCTCGAGTCAAGAGGGCCACACACTGGGTGGTTCTCAGCAAGGATGGTGATTGGGCCTTTGGAATCAGAGGGCCAGTGAACCTGCTTGTCCAGGATAGGACAGATGAAGGGGTGTATGCAGCAGCTGACCTCATCGGTATGCATGTATGGTCAAGGCAAACAAATCTTAGCACACAGAGGACTACAAAGAGTGAGTGTTCTTTTGGGGAAAGTGGACTGCGTCGTGCAGAAATTATAGCTCTAAAAGAAGAGAAGGCACAAAGGGAAACAGAGTTTTGAAATCTTGCTGGATGATAAGTCTAACAGATAACGGTAATGTAGAATTATGATCTAGTGACTGGACAGAAAGAGACAAATATATTTAAAATTTAAAAAATGATGAAAACCAAGACTGATACTAGAATTCTAATGGTCATCATATATTATACTAATTAAAAAAGTAAAGCTATGATAAATATAGTAATTAGATTTATATAAGCAGGTCATAATGTGTGACTCTTTAATACATCAATTACTTCAAGGGCACTATATGTGTGTGTGACTGGTTGTATGAGTATTAGAGAAGAAAAGCACTACATCAGTAGCAGTCGATTTACCGTTCTCGAAGTTTTTGTGCTCCTTCTTCCTGATGTGGTTGTCCCGTGGGATTCCCATATCTATCACAGCTTCCGTTTCTGCTCTTTGTCAACCACCACTATGTCTGGTTGGTTGGCCAGAACCTGCATGTCTGTCTGGAACTTGAAGTCCCACAGGACCTCAACTACCTTTGGTGGTGTCTCCCATGGAGACTTCTAGTCCATATGCTCACAGATATACACAATCCCAACCACTTGGTTGTGTCTGTCTTCTGGACAAATTCAGGACTCTTCATGTTTCTTCCTTAACTGTGGCTCTAACAGAACTCTGTGCATTGTTTTTAGTTTTGTTGTCAGTGGCATCTACCTCCTCCTGTGGCTGGCTTATTATTTCAGCTGGGTATCTGATGACCAACAGAGCATATGCATTGATGCCTTGGATCATACTCCTACCATTCAGCTGGTTTCTCAGCATCTGTCTTACCTTCTGGAGGTATTTAGCTGTAGCTGATCTTTGTGTATCTTTATGCCATAATCAAAGCTGCC
Source organism: Perissodus microlepis (assembly GCF_051167445.1). Lineage (NCBI taxonomy): Eukaryota > Metazoa > Chordata > Actinopteri > Cichliformes > Cichlidae > Perissodus > Perissodus microlepis. The sequence continues at coordinate 44,552,011 of NC_140463.1, read as the reverse complement.
CTGGAGAAAACAATGTGTTTTCTTTTGCTGGAGAGGTTGCGTGTTTAACAATAAAAGAAAATAAGTCTGTGACATATGCTTCTAACAATACACACACACACACACACTATAACCACAGGCGAGGTTGAAAGGCCCAGGTGATGTGGAGCAGTTGTAATTATGGTCCTGTCTAAACTACAAATTATAAGATGGCTTGGGGTGATTGAGGTTAAGTTTTCATTTCCTGCCTACATTCCATTTATGTTCCTACAAATACACCTGAGGTTGAGTCTGACCTCATTTCCAAGATGACTGTTATGAAGTGTAGGCAAAGAAATAAATGATCCTGATCATTACTGAAATTTAGCCAGAATTTATTGAGATTCTATAGTATTTATAGAAACTTGTGAGCGCACATGCAAGTGCACATATTAGTGTACATAAGCACTAATGAAAATAATATTCAAGTTCCATCTTTCTCCACACACTGTTGACAGATGTGAATTTGAAGGACTGAGCCTTGTCAAGGCTATTTCTTTTTAAAATTTCACCACAAATTTTCAGTTGGATTGAGATCCACCAATACATTTACTATTGAGGTAAAAACTGATGTCTCCTGTCCTTTCCCTTGCATGCAACCCTATCCCATAAGTGACTGGGGAGATTTGCTGGTTTTCTTTAGCAAATTCCAATGAAAGATTCCAAAATGCTTCATTGGAATGCTAGCAGACAAAAGTTAAAGCATAATCTCCTTAGCCAGTGCAAATCTGTGATTCATGATATTCATCAATGGCGGCTCCTCTTTAGCTCACTTTAACTTTGAGTTCTCCTATTAAGATGCTGGTGTGTTTTGGGTTTTCTGTATGTAAATCCCTGTTCTTATAGTTTTGTGTCACAAACACTGCCTCTCGCTCTACCCATTAGTTTTTCTATTAGACTGGTGCATGACTGCAGATGCGGCACCAGGAATGCAAGAATGATTGTGACCTATGGTCACAAGCTCCGAGTAGTGACCAAAAGACCAATTATGTAAAGAAAAACAAAAAACAAACAAAAACAGAAATGAGCTTTAGCCAAAGGATGTCTGAGATCTAATTTAGACACAGCTTGGCCATTTGGGAGGACCTCAAAGTAACCCACTAATCCACTACATCAAAAGGTTCAGGTTGTTTTGACTGCTTAGGAGGTCCAGATCCAGAACATGCTGGACACACTGCATCTCTTGGCTGGCTTGGGAAGGCCTAAGTGTCCCCCCTGAATAGCTGAAGCAGGAAGTGCCAGGAAAAAAGGGAGGTTTGGGTTTGTTTACTTAAACTGCTTCCCCGATTACCCAGACATGGTTGGATGGGTTCTATCGTTTTGTTTGTACTTGCTCCATATTTTGAAAAATTCTGACTGGGAGTAGCCAATATCTTTTGCCACCCTCCTATTGTATTTTTTATTTAGGAACTGGATAATCCTTTCCAGTATGTCAACTGGTTGACAACTTGTTGAAGCCACGCTTTCTTTCAATCAGCCTGTTTCAAAAGCTTCAGTTCAGCAGACTATTTTACTTTTTTTTTTTGTTAGTGCAGGTATTTGTTTTCACAAGGTGATTACAGAATATTTTTAAGCAAAACTGACTGATTTCATTTATATCATATGATTATTATTTTTTATTTTTATTTTAGATTTGTCTAGTCACAGGACATTTTTTCCCCTTGCATCAGTTCTTCCTAAATAAGCTGAATCCCAGAAAAGGGGGTGACTTCTGGAATCTGTTTATTTGTCTTGTCCTTTTTGAGGGTGGCATTTTAACTTGCATTTCTGAATACATCAATGAAGTGTTTTCACTTCCACATCATAATGTAGTTTATATTTTTAAAGCAGTGCCAAGTGATATTTTTGAATAACTTCATATTCAGATGTCTGCTGTTCTGTTCTACACTGTATTTCTTAAACAAAATGAACATTTATTATTTTCTCATTTGCCTTTGTAGTATTGGCAATGAAAATGGGCTTTATTTGAATAGTAAATTAAATACCATTTGTAAGTCATTTTGACACATGCCCAGTTTTTCATAAACAGGGTAACACGTATACAACCAGCACACTTCTGGAGATACTCAGTGAATAGATTCCACTGATCTACACAGAAGTCGTATGTCTTGGAGGCTCCCCAAACACATCAAAGACAGCCGGAATCGAAATGGGCTTTTTAATCCCCTGAGTCCTATGCACCGAAGTGTTCAGGCGTGGACTACCCTGCATGGTAAACATTTTCTTTGTCACCAATCCAAAGTCATACAAAGTGTGCATAAGGGTGTGACTGCCGGCAAGCACAGGTGAGAGCCAGTAGACGTGACAACAAAACCATGGTCATGCCACTGGTGCACATCAATGATGATCACACATGTAAACAGGCTCTGGGCAAGCCTTATTGGCTTTTATTTGCAATGACACAGGATGTCAATACCTCAGTGCAATCACTCCCTAATTCCAGTCCTAGCGTATTCACACTTGTCGTTAAAAAGTATTGTAAATGAAACATATTAATTCAGCCTCATATAGTTTTTGTACTTATAAATCATAATTTCCCTATCTAATTCAGATACTGAGTAAACAATGTATATGTGTAGGGGTCACTTAACAGGCATATAGGCCAGCAGAGCCTTTCAGCCTGTGCCCTTCACCTAGTCTTAAAGTCTGGGGTTAAAGGCAGCTGATTTGGATATGGTCAGCAGAAAATCAGAATATAAAAGCTTCTCAGTACATAGAAGCAAAAAGCAAAGTAAAAGCTTCTGCATAAAACACAGTGGACCATCTATCATCAGCAAATGACATAGTGCCCCAAATCATCACAGACTACAGCAATTTCACAACTGAACTTTAAACACTCTACTTTTCTGCTAGACTCCAGGACGCTGATTTCCAAATGAAATATCAAATTTACTTTCACTCGATAAAGAGAATTTTGGACCAGTTCTTTTTTCTTTCTTTCTGGCTCAGGTAATATGTTTGATATTTTCTCTGGTTTAGAAGATTGATGATCAGTGATCATCATCTGGACAACAGTCAAGAGTCAAGTCAGCAGCCAAGACTGAGAGGCACAGAGTATTCGAACATTAATTTACTCAAAGTCAAAATGAAATTTTCAAATAATTTCAGATGCCAGAATTCTGATTTTTATAAACTGTAGTGCATAATCATCAAAATTGAAATGAAAAAAGGCTTTTAAATGTTAAAATTTTACAAAATGTTAAGGTTTACATTTTTAAATGTAATTATGAAAAAAAATTATATATTATTATTATTATTATTATTATTATTATTATTATTATAATATATATATGTATATATATATCAGTGTACTGGTAAATGCAATATTTCAAAAAATGACATTAACAAATTGCCATATATCGTATTTGTCACGGCTGGCGGGGTGAGCCGTGTGGTGTTGGAGAAAAGGAGGACCCAAAATGCGGCAGTGACTGATGTTTCGAGTGAAGTTTATTTACAAGGTGGCAGTGGCAAAAACAGGCAGTGAGGCATGACAAAACAACTGAAGAAACCTAAACTGGGAAAACTAAAGAGCAACTAGAAATCCTCAGGGCACGGGGTGAAAGGCAGAGAGACGCAGACTGACGGAGGATACCAAAAACGCGGAGATACACAGATGAACGCAGACGAGCCGACAACGAACACAGACCGACACCCACTATATATACACACACAAGGTAATCGGGTAAACGCACACAGGAGGGAGAACAGCTGATCTGAATAACCATGATGACTGGAGGACACAAGCTGAACACAATGACAACAGACACAGACCTTCAGAACAAAACAGGAAATCTAGAACCCGAACCGGACACAAGGGGGGAGGACACCGAATAACTAGAACAGAGGGACATAATCATAAAATACAAAACGCTGGGTCAAAATGACCCAGGACCATGACAGTATTGCAAGATACATGTAGTGTAAGACTGGTGTTCTGTAGCACTATAATGACAAAGCAGGAAGAGAACATCAGATAGTGCTTGAGCCTTGAGTCTCCTGGACCTGATATGCTAAAACCCAGAGCTCGGCACAGGGCCACACTGACAGTGTAATGAATTGTAGGTGCCTACTATTCTACTAGATGGAAGTAGCTTGGCAGTTGTTTGGCATACACCATTCCAGGGAGATAGAAGGCTCCTGCAGAGTTTTGGTGCCAACTTAAGATCTGATCGAGATGATGTTAGTGAGCGAATACATGAGTGACGGGAAAGGGTCCGCTGCAGCGTTGCGACAATGACATCCAGTTGAGAAACTGCCTACTGAAAGTGCTCTGAAGCAAGTGGGCTCTTATCACTGAGTGGGGTATTAGCTCTAGTAATAAGCTGTGGCACTTAGTTGACAATATGTGGAGAGCTGGCATTTCAGACAAGGACTTGATATGCCAGGCTCCAATGGAAGTATTTATAATGGCGACTGTATTTGACTCCCCACACGAAAGGAGTGTTCTAATGTGTGTGTGCTGTCTTGTAGTGGATAATGAAAATGCTGAAAGTGCGATACTAAAAACAACCCAAACCAAATGAGAAGCAGCAGTGTTTGCTGTGTAGGCGTGCATTAGTAACTGCTACAGCATACTGCTAGGGAGAAAAAAGAACAACAAATACAACCAACCAGTGAACCAAATAATGTCCCCATCTTGCTTTAGCAGCTATTCCGCTCAATGTGTACTTTTTCCCCCCTTTTTTTTAAATAAAATACATCACAGTAAAACTTCCAGCACACGAGAGCAAACACACAAGACCAATAGACCTATAAAGTGTGAGTTGAGCTCCCAGCCTGAGCTCTAAGTTTGCTATGGAAATGTAGTCTTTCCTTTTCACAGGGCAAACAGACCATATCTCTGGCAGACCAATATTCTTTGACAGCCATAAATCCACAGGAAGAGAGCCAGAGAACATTTTTATGTTAATTATGTCAATTTAAATAGCTTAGCAACTGAAGTTTTTAAAGGGGCAATCCAATTATCTAAGCTAGAAGGAAGAGAAGGCAGGAAAATGAAGAAAAGACACCAGCTGAAACTGTCATTTTAGAAGAAAAACTGCCTGTTACTCAGTAGTCAAAAAAATGGGGATGCATTGGGATGAAACACTATATTTTAGCAACGTCAGCGAGGGAAAAATGATTCAGGTTCTTTTTTAAATACTGAAAACAAGGACTGGGATGACTTGCTCCCTCTGACCAAGTAGTTTCAATAATATAAACAAGAAAGATGCAAGATGTCAGTCACGATTTTCTTCCTATTTCCCCAAGATCACTGTTATGGAAACACTTTAAAATTAATAATAATTTAATAATATCTGCAAAATTAATGAAACTAAAAGAAAAAAAATGTTGGACATGTTAATGACAAATACTCCATGTAATATGACACCAATTACATCACAATAAAACTGAATATACATCCAAAGCATCAATAACCTAAATCTTAATTGTATTTAAACCCAAACAAAAACCACCTAAACTTTATCAATATTTGCCTCTCTTCTTTTTATTGAGTAGAACATGTCTAAAAGTCAGCCAATACTTAAAATTCAAGTCAAGTCAGTGCACTTAATGGGAAATCTTGTAGTTTGATCGCCCTGTGCTTTAATTCGGTTTGCAGCTATACTGAGAAAGCGAGAAGGGCAGTAAGAGAAACTGGTTTACAGAAAGATCCAGAGTTGTTGGGAGAACCAACTAGAAGAAAATTGAAAGACATGAGTGTGAACACGGTGAGGAATCAATAAACACTATTAGTATCTCTTGTCAAAGTAATGTGCGCTTTGAGAAACAACAAGGAAAATATATTCAAGGAAAAGAAGAGAAGTAACATTGCAGTGGAAAAGGCTGTGGCTGACAAACATCAAAGGAATCATCAGTGTGAAACTCTGTCTTGTCCCTGACAGCTTAGGCTAAGAACACCACAGCAACTGATGCACCATAGAGCACTGAGCCAAAGATATATACTGTGGAAAGTAGGACAAAATAAGGAGTGCTCAAGCAATTATCAGTGGATTTTCTCAAGTACACAATGTACCATGACAATCGGCATACGGAACTTAGCATTTCCCCAACCACTTAAGGCCACTCTCCTTTAGTGGCTGCCATCACATGTCAACATTTACACTACAGGTTGTGATTAGATAAATTGGCCACAGTTCAATAAATCAGCAGACCCAGGATGGGTGCTGGATTTGAAAGACAAGTAGCAGAATACAGTTGGCTGGGGATGTGCTGAAAAAAACAAAAAAACAAATCCAGCACGAAAAAGCTTCTAGACATTTTATCCACCAACTCAGGGACATGAATTCACCCACTGGCCTATGGGGAGCTGAAGCAATGAGACTGGAAGCCCAGACTTGGTTCCACTCATCTTTCCTCAGATGACAGGAATCAATAGAGGGATAAACCAATAGCCTGTGCGGGTTTGTTTTCTCAGCTTGGAACTCATTACAAACGTAAATCAACCTCTTGAAGAAAAATTCCTTAAGGTATAAAAATGCACTTTTTGGGATGGCTCATCAAAATCACTGGTTAACATTTGACTGATAGTTTTTAGAAGTGTTGAGAGGGCAGTAATTAGTAACAGAAAGAGAATGATCTTACCATGGCCCCCACGTGTAAGAAAGGGCATCCGGTTGATGGCAATGGGCACAGTGCCATGCTTGTTGTGGAAGTGGTGGACATGGTGGGTGGTACTGAGGGAAGAAGAGACTCGTGCGGCCACGGCTGGGCACGGGAAAACTAGCAGTGCCAGAGAGAGCACCAGCCTAAACAGGAATGCTGGACTAGCCCACACCACAGGTGATGCCGCACTTGGCCTGGATACCATTAGTAACCCTCCATCCACCTCCACTTCCACCTCCTGTTCCATAGGGGTGGGGCCTGAAAGGATTGTAAGGCCCCTCCCCCTCATACGACACACACAGGAAGTGAACATCTTAAATGAATCCTGGGCCCATGATCCCCAGCCTTCCAGCCCGGGGAGGAAAGGAAAATTCAGAAAAAAAGCCAAAAAAAAAAAGATCCCGGTTTGAAAATCCCAAAAACAATTGGAATTAAAAACAGAAAAAAAGACGACAAAATCCTTCCTGAAATGAAAGAACCCCAAGAATTCTCCAACAGTCTAGTGCTGATATCCAAATGCGTCTGACTTGATCCTTGAGAACCACAACAACTCCGACTCCTCTCCCAAAACACTTAAACCTTTTGATAATAAACTTAACCTATTTTGTTTAAAGTACAAACTAATTCCATTAACCAAAGCTTAGCAGCACTGATTTAGTGAACAAAAGACTCCATTTTAGCTCCTTGAAAAATGTCTTGTGTACAGCTCTTTGAGTTAATTGTTTGATAGGGTTTCCTTTGCCTTGGGGAGAGCTTCAGAGGGCTTCTCCACCCATAATCCAAGCCTGCATCACAAAGAAAAAGACTCATTCCATCCCATCTGAGCTTTTAGGAACCAACATAGAAGACCAGAAGAGCAGGAGAATGAAAAAAAAATATACATAGAAGTGAAATCAGAGTGCAAACTGGAGAGGCAAAAAATAAGAGCAGAGACAAGGGTGCTGCGATGAAGGAGCAGCCAAATCCTGTTTTGGGGCTTCGTATCCCTGAAAGAGCTCTGAATCCTTTCAGTCTGCAGCTGAAATCAGAAAAACAAGGGATGAATATAGAGAATAAATGACTGGATAGTAAAAAAAAATTTAAAAAAGGGATGTCGACAAGGAGGGCAAAACGATTGGCTATTTCCAAGTGCGACGTTGCTGAATTTCTCTCCTTTTTTCTGACAAACAAATCAATATGGGTCATGCAATGCAGAGCAGGACCAAGAAAGACACCTTAACAGGATTAAACCACAACCAAAGCATCAGAGAGGTTGATGTTCAGTTCAACATAACATGCTCCTAATCCTTGGACTTGTGACCACGCTCCGTCCTACTTCTGACTGCTCTTCAACCTTGGAGGATAAAATTCCGTTTCTCTGCCCCTTTAAACAGTGCTCTCCAGGGTGGGAAGCAGATTAGAAGCAGCCACTGGTCCTCTCAATAGAGCTCCGACACAAGGTGCAGCTGCTGGCTTGCTGAGAGAGTCTGGTGATGATGCTGCCGCTACTGCCTCTGCTGTGAAATTCATGCTAATTGAATCAGAAGCTGCAGCAACGAGCGCATCCTTCCTGCCCGCACAGTTCTCCCGTCTCTTTTTCCTCCTATCGAGTCAGCCAATCCCCCCCCCCCCAGCGGCACGCGCGCACAGCTCCGTGCTGGGCAGGGCAAAAATCAAGAGTCAGGGGCAGAAATAATGCTGGAAGGGAGGGAAAGGTGGACACACTCGAATCCTTTGAACGCACAGACGGTGACTATGATACATAGAGCGGAGCAGACACAGTGAGAGAGTGTTTGTGCGTCTGGTTGAAGCAGAGAGAGAGAGAGAGAGAGATGGAGAGAGAGAGAGGCAGTGGGAGGGGAATGACTGGAGAGAATTGAAGGAGGAGAGCACGCACGCAGGAAGGATGGGAGGCACGCATGGATGTTGTTTGCACACACATACAGGCGCTGGTGACTTTTAAACCAATGCCAGCAATCACATCGGCTGAAGTATGCATGGCCAGAACAAGGTATATAAACCCACAAGTGACAATAAAGACTGATACAACTTCATATACGCAGATAAACCTCTCTGAAATCAACGTTCCTTTTATAACTGCACCTCAGTTTATCCCTCTGCACATTACTTTTCATTTCTGCACACCATGTACTCATTTTCAGCTATTCATGTCAAAATGAGGGCAGGGTATGTACCGTGGAAGGGGGGAGAGTGACAGGTGGGAATGTTAAGACAACATGACAGTAAGTGAAGTGGGTGGACTCAATATAATGAGGATGAAAAAGATGGGAGCAGAGTACAAAGAAATGTTTACTGCAAGAGGAGAGGCAGTATGAATAAAACAGGGATAGAGGGATACAGCAAGAAGAGAGAAATTTCAGGAGATTGTGTATCAGATAAATCATGGCCAATAGAGAGTGCAGTTAGGACATGAGCTCAGTGCAAGAGACAAGAGGCAAAATAATAGCCAAGATGGGGAAAAGGCAGCGCAGGTCTTTTGCAGTGATGAAGAGAACTAATTTTCTCCCTCCTTCCCTCTCTCACTCCCACACACAGATACACACACACACACATATGCACACGCACACACCGCTGCCAGGTGGGATCATCCCGGGGGACATGTGAGATGCTGTGCTTGCTGCTGTTAGCGTGAGGGAGATGTGACACCCAGGGTGACCGAGGAACATGTCCTGATCTTGCAGAAAGAATGAACTGCTGAACTCAGAGGAAGAAAGCACACTCTGCTCAAACTCATGAACTTCTTCACCAACTTTCGATTTCCCTCTTGTTTTTGGGAGGACGGGTGCTTAGTCAGACTCTCTCTGCACCCAGAGGGTGACAAAACAGGACTCCGTGTTACACTGATATAGCACTGATAGCTGTTACACAACTACTATACCGCACAAAATCTGGCTTAAAATACTGCAGAGTTTCCTGAGAAACTTTCTGTAGTGGGACAAAGCTAAGCTAAAATTATACCTCATAAACTTCCCTCACCATAAACACGAAGGAAGACACTGAGTGAAAAGCTTTTTGGCCAGACAAGTTAATGGTTGTCTGAACAAAACCATAAAGTGAAGGTTGTCTCTTTGAAATGTCACACATGTATTAAATAATGAAGCTGGTGGCCTTCAGCTTCATTATTTAATAAATGGCCCTACTTTATTCGGCCTGTTCAGCTAAAGTGAATGCAGGTATGCTGCCTATTAAACGTCAATGTGCTTAACTACATAACTTCCATCTACTACCATCATTATCTCACTAAACAACTGAACAATGCTGATATAACCTGGCAGGTTATTTGATTTTATTGTTTACCAATATTATCTTGATCATATGAAGCCAAATCAACATTTTGTACCTCCAAGTGTCAAAGAACACAAATAATACAGTAATGTCACTACTTTTTATTCCTGTTATTGAGAGAATACACAAACTGGCTCCTACTAAGTTGTGGACCAGTTTCAGTGTCCATTGTCCACGTGTTGGAAACGCTTTCTAGATGCGAAGAAGTATTTGAATGTTTTTCCTTTGTTGGTGAAAAAGACGAGGACAACATGAGAGTAAAATGCAACACTACCTACTGCCTTTACGCTACAAAGAACATAAGAAAAAGCGTCTGCAAGCTAAGCACAGAAGCTCTACAACACTGATTGGGAGACTGATACATCCAAAGGTTAATGCACAATTAGCTACATCCTTTCTGGAAAGAAAATGAATAGATGGCAAGTAAACTGACTCTGATAAATCACATCTGGCAGTATGAAATGCTGTCAAGTAAAGGCTCAGTGACATCAGAGTAAAAATAGCAACCTCTATGCAACCAAGAAAAAGAAAAATCCACTATTGTTTTGTTTTGTGACCAACTGCAAGTAGCTGCAGTGACCAGCTGACTGCCCAGAGGTAAACCACACCCTCAACCTCTAAGCAATCACTTTTGATCGCAAGGTGACTGCATAGGTCGCCTGTTGGGAGGCAATCCTTCTCCAAACAATCACAGTCCAATTCAGACTGACTGCAATCACTATGAGACAGATTGGTGAAGGTTTGCAAATAACTGTGAACAAATCAGACAGAGTGTCAACACACTGCAATCGATTTGATTGATTGACATCAAATAGGCCATTCATGCTTGAAAACTCTCCAATACAGCTGAATTAAAACAATTCTGCAAGGAAAAGTGGGGCAAGACTAATTGCCAGTTATCGCAAAGGCTTGATTGTAATTCTTGGTGCCAAGCATGGAACAAACAGTTATTGAGTTTAGGAGGTAATTACTTTTTCACATAGGGTCAGGTAGGTTTAGATAGCTTTTTAGAGTCTTTTATTTTGTAATACAACAGATTTGTTTAAAAGTAATGTAGAAAACTGCCACAAACTCACTTCATTTATATGACCTCAGCTTTGCTCTAAAATAGTCAGTGCACCGAATAGTAAACATAAATGAGCAAATATATACCAGTTAAGCATGTTACACCATATGAAACACTTTAGCTAATCTCTTTCCTGCTGCACACCTGGAACTTTCCATGCAAGGCCACATGGAACAACACAGGTAAAAGCAGACAAGCAAGTTGTTTTTATACAATTTCCCTCCCTTTTTTTGCTGTCTTTAAGTGTACTGCAAAGTCAAACAAATGCATGTCTTGAAAGTCTAAAAATTTCATTTTAGGTTGTGGCTATAAAATCATCCACAACAACGAAAGAAAGTGGCATGTAAAATAAAATGATTATAGTAAGTAGATTTTTAAAATATCAAGTTTGCACAATATAATGAATGTATTTTAATGCTTAGAGCAGTCAAAAAACAGAGGGAAAATGTGAAAAGGTCAATAAGAAGCACAAATTAAACAGGAAATTCACGTCTATCATATACCAATTTGACAATTACCACTTCTACGTGAACCTTGTTTAAAAACAAATTCAAAGGTATGGAGGAAGTGTTGTGGTTTATTACGAGACTGTCACTGAAACTATAGATGTTTCCTTCAGAGGACGGCGTGTGGACTGGGAACTCATTATGATGAAAAACACAGAGGACTGCCAACACCTGCTGCTGCACTCCCCTCCGGCACAGAAAAAAACCCAAAAAAACAAGGAATACAGAACACAAAAATACACACAGGTGAACAATCACTCCAGACACGCATGCATGCATACTAATTGTGTTACACACACACACACATACAGTCATCATGTCAGTGATACTATTATGCACAGACACTCCTACAATCCCAGTGGCTAAAATATGTGTGCTTAAGATGCTGTACATGAAACAACACACTCTAAAATCCCTCGGGGGAAGTGAGGTCATAGGAGGAAGTGGGTTTAGTTTGCAGACAGATATGGGATCAAAGCCTCTATGCTACAGTCAAGTCCTGAGGAAACATTCTTGCCATTATGCACCTAATTAATTAGACCTCAAACACCGCTTGATGTTAAGAAGCTAATATGACACAAGTAGAAAGTGAAAGGGGATTTCCTTTTTTTAAGAAAACACATTCATAGTGATTATGTATGTGTACACTGTTAATGCATAGATAGATGAAACGGATGTAAGCAGCAATGACACCCAAAGAGTAGGTAGACAGAAAGGCTTGCATTTTTCCATTAGGTGACGTCAGGAAAGTAGGACAAGTTGAATCTCTTTGTTGGAGCGGGGGGGGGGGGGACACACACACACACAAAAAGCAAGTCATCAATTTTTAACTCCAGTCTCCTGTTTGTGCTATTCAGTAGCTTTCTCCCATACTGAGGCCCCATGTTAGCCGCTTATGTAAGTGCACTGCTGGGAAACTTCCTCCAGACTGAGCCACAATGTTGGCCGCTTATGTAAGTGCACTGCTGGATGCAGCAAACTGGGAAATAAATATATCTCACTGGGCTCCAACTGGGCACACTTAAAAAGCAGTTAGTTATTAGTGCTTCGACCTGTAAGCTATCATGTTCCAAATTACCTTTGTGAAAACACTGGCTAATCAATTTGTACTTGGGTAACTTTAAGCATACTCTCAAACAGTTCAACTGGATATCACATGATTTCCGCATATAGTGACAAGACTCCTTTCACTATTTAGCAGTTTGCTTGTGATGGCTTTCCAGTGTAACTTATTTGTGTATTTTCTAATCTGCTGCCACTGTTACTAGTACAACATTGTTTTGTGCTCCAAAAAACCCACACAACCATTACAAAAATGATGAATGTGAGCTAGTTTCCAGTTTCAAAAAGATTTTTAGATACAACGCTGGTATCAAGCCACTTTTGCCTTTGACAGAAAAATAGCTGCAAGGTTTCTCGTCAGTAAAATGTAACATTTTCACAATCAAACCCTGATAATTGCGATTTGTTATTTCATGTGTTATGCTCTCCAGAGCACTATCCAGATGAACCGTTCTGCTTTCATATTTAGTTGTCCTCTCAGAAAGATGCCGGAGATCCTCAAAGCACGCTGTTAACCAGGTACCGTTATCTGAACAACACACATGTAGGGAAAAAGGTTCTTTGATATGTACCTCGCTATTTATTTATTCATTTATTTGAGAATCTTTGTACTTGTCTTGGTGTTTTGGCTTATAAAAAATATCTCGAGGCTGGTAGGCACTAAAGCATTATTTTAATTATTTATTTATTTTTAAAAGATGCCATTTTAAGAAGACATTTTTCTATTTATTTGTGAAAATACAAGTTATTAGGATTGTATAATTATATTAGGGAAACCATGCTGTGCCTTTAAAGCCAGAAATAATTAGAAACACAACACATTTTAAATAGTAGAATACTAATAAATAACGCAATCACTACTACTACTACTACTACACCACAGCTTTTTCCTGCTCCCAGCAGTGTCACTTGACCCAAACGACTCATCAGCCCTAACGGCTTATAACGCAGCCACAGAATTGTAGCATTTAGGGCCGGAAAAGACAGTAACATGGGCCAGCAGCCAATTTGTGGCTGGTAATGTGATTCATACTGTTTATTTACTTACTTTAATATGCTGCTCTCAGGGAGGTTTTGTAATTAAAATCTATTGGTTTCCCACCAACCCAGCATCAATTATCCTGTCGGTAATCAGATGCATACAATTACCCAACAATGCCTTCAAAGTAAGCCACAAAAAATGAGTGTAATGGAGAATGAGAGGAAAATATTAAGTCATCTGTACAGCTGATGGATACATTAGAGCACAGAGTTATGAGCAAAGGAATTCACTAATAGCATTGTGGCTTCAATAGCTTTGAAAACTAAGAATATCTACTTAAACGCTGCTTTGTGGTGTAAGATATCAAGGTAACAGGAACTGAAAAGGATAATAACACAGAGGGTTAAACCATTGACATCAATACAAAACGGCAAAGAGAAGGGTTATATAAAACGAATCAATCAGGTTGAAAGACACAGGAGGGGAAAAACGCAGGAATTGTTTGGTAATTAGAGGGTAGATATTAAAGAAAAAAAGTGTGGTGGGAGAACGAGAAGCTACAGTTAGAGAGAAGAGAGGAAAGATAACTAACCAAGAGGGGTGTCTCCTGTTTCGCTTGGATGGAGGAGCAGGTTGCACACATCTTAATCATGTGAAATGATATATCCTCAAGAGGAGTCATAGGGAGACAGCAAGGAGATGAGGATAAAATATAAATCATTCGCTCACCCCGCCCCTCTTCCTTTCCGCAGCGTTGTAAAGAAACCTTTTTTTCAAAGATTTCATTAATGATCATACGCTGAATGACATTGTCTGCCAATCTTATGTTAGCTCTCACTGTCCTTGTTAATTGGATGTTTGGTAATTACAAAGATTTGATATCTATCAGTTGGCTGGGATGTTGAATATTTAATAGTGCAGGTATGGCTTGGCCCTCAGGGTGCTGTAACACTGTCTCATCCGCTGAATCAGCTTTATGTCCACCCACAGTCAAAATCATTCACTCTGGTGACAACACAGGGACAGATGAGGCTTGATTCACCCTGTGGTAAGACGATGGTGGATGCTGCAAACAAACTCTTTCTTTAATTTTTAAACAGGTAATCATGCATAGATCTCTACACAGCCATCAACAGAAGGTTATGGCACCGCTTATCTGTTTATTCTCCTTTTTTATTAGCATTTCATTTCTTCTGTTTACTTAATTTGTAATCATAAATTGGACATTTGTGTATTGTGAAGTAGTGTCCACATAATATTAGAATATAAAGTTAGAGGTTTATTTTGGTATTGTTCGTGTTGCTCATGTTTTGATGTCAGACAAGCAAATATGATTACATTTCCTTTTTAATCCAGATCAGAACTTTACATCCATTCATCATAGGCATTAATGTCATGGGTAGTGACTTAAAAAAACAAGAACTGGCCACATAAGTTTGAATTTATTTTGGATAAATAAATTCAAACTTGTGCACCCACGTTGGAAGTTGGACCTTCTGATCACAACTGTACATCAAGGTCGCATGTATCCTGTGTGATACTGTTAAAATCTTGTTGGCTTATAACATAAAATAATATAAAATAAAAGTTACAGAGTTAAGTACCTTCACGCTGACACTTGGCAATTTGACTACATTTCTGTTCGGCAATAAACTAAATGACGTTCCCCTTCTCCACCTCGACTGCACCGTCAGAGAAATGCAGACTAAGAATATTGCTGGTAGCCTGGCAAGCCTTTTCCATCTCTTCTCACCTCTACATATCGTCTCTCCACTGCTTTCTTCTTCTCCCTCCAGTCATCCATCCATCCCTGCCGCCTAACACTGTGTGTTGAGTCAGCTGTCACTGTCTGTCCCTCCAGCTGTGGACCCAGCTGTCTCGGCCAGATGGGCTCATCTCCATCTCATCCTCCCTCATCCATGATGTCTATGAGGAGCCTCCTAACCTCAAGCTATGGACAACTGGGCCTGGAGTGTATTAGACCCACTGAGCCAAAACTATATGAAAAAAGAGGCTTCTGGTGCATTCTAGCAGACAACCAAGGTGTTAGTGTGACTCAGTCGTTGTGACAAAGCTCCAAGATGCAATAGCTCTTCATTATTATTATCACAAGCAGCATAACAATCATTTTTTTAGTGATTACTCTTTGCCTTGTAAGAACTTCAGTGGGTGATTTACAGGTCTTTAGGGGACCTAAAAAGGATGCTTTTCTGCATGCCATTGTAAAGGTAATAATCAGAGTACATGCTGAAAGATTGGTGGGGAGGGAGAGTGCCTAGTAAAGCAATTTCAGAATAATACTGGCTTGCAGTAATCTCTTGCACACAGGGAGAAATTTTGACAAGGATTTAAGGATTTTAAATACAATTTCTATACGCAATGAAGGGCCAACAATAGCACTGGAGGAAGAGGGAAACTGAGCACGGTGCAATAGGAAAAATCAGGAGAGGATAGAGGAGAAAGAGACTGTGAATGAGAAAAAGAAAGATCTTACTGGGGAGCCAGATTGCAGAGCTCTAGGGTAGGAGACACCCCAGTGTTTAAAATGCCTGCTGAATCACATCTAATTTATCTAAAGCCTACATGAAGAGGAAAAGCAGTTAAAGTGAGCCTGCGCACGAGAAACAGGGGGGGGGACAAAAAAAGAGCTCAACAGAGAGACAGACAGGGTGTACTATACAGCAACTTATTTAAGACATAAGCCGTTCTTTATGCTCTGTTAGTGTCTAAGTTCGATAAATGGAAGTGCCTATCGATTTAAACTCGAGATAGTGAGCGCAGAGTCCTTGGTGTTATCACTAAGATTAACACAGAACAACAATGAGAAATCTGCAGGGAACAGATTGGGGAGAGAATTCCCCTGGTCTCATCCTGCGCATAAGAGATACACGGCTCTGGCAGCAATTTCAACCACTGCTGATAGGAGCCTACATAGTTTGCACCACACCAATTGATGCTGATGCACAAATATAATAAGAAAAGCCACCAGCATTGTGCGTTGTATTTACTAAACACTACCAGAGGCACACACATGGGCTCAGGTTTCCACACATAAGTGGAAGTGAGCTTGACAATATTTTCGATGAGGATTTGCTAAGCTAAGAGTAACACCGTGAACAACCAGTGACTGCAGTAAAGGTCTCAAAGTTTCAATTTCTCAAAGAAAGCACGCTTGCGTTTAATACTGCAACCTGATTTGGAATCTAACTAAACTCACAAAAGTAAAGTTAAACGTAACAGTGCCATGGCGGGTCGTAAACAACACCAACATGTATATCACCACAGGAACCATGTATACATAAATGATAAAAGGTTGCTGTATGTGGAAAAAAAATCTACAAAAACATGTATTTTTATAATTAATTGCAGTACAAGACTAGTAAGGATACAGATAACAGAAAGACCTGCTGTAACACATTACACATGAAAGTAATGTAAACACAAAACCCGCCTGGTAATGTTCTGTTTGGATAGAAGAACTTAAATTCAGCTGCGTGGTTATCTGCACTACCTTTTGATGTATCATCTAAATTGCTTTGATTAAATGTTCTGGAGTTATCCACATAGGCTAAGACCAACCAGTATGAGAAAGACTCAGCATTACTTAATTAAAAATTCTGCACCAAGACATGATCTCAGTCTGAGGTCCTAATATGTGTTAACTCACCTGGGATAAGTCCTTTTATGCTTCAATCCTTCATTAACATACACTGTGAAAAATGTGATATAATGTTACACTGTCACAACAGTTTCTGGTGAGTTAAGGTTTTTGAAATTTCTCTGTACTGTCCTGTAGTCTGTACTTGCTTGTTGGAGCTCATCCATCTATTTGGTGGGGCCTGGTGGAGCTATTGGGCAAATGCAGACGTGCCTTCTGTTTGGCAACGTTTGGATTTGTCTTTACAAAAGCCCTCAAGGACAGTCTTGGTCCTAATATTAATGCAGAGACAGTGTGTTCTTATGTGGAGGGCTGATGTGGGAGTGGGAACATGAAACTATGTGTAACATTACAGCCTCACCATACTTGCTCTTTGTGCCTGTCTCTCCTCTTTAATAAGTTTTTTCAAAACTAAATGTTTGAAGAGTCTCCTGAACAAATCTTTCTATACGGGCCACGTTGAATCATTTACATAAGAATGACAGTTGTATATGCCAAACAGTAAATACATTCAGCTGGTGAAACAGGACCAGTGAGACGGAGTACTGGTGGATCCTTTGGCCAGTCCGTCTCAATCTTGTATCGATATTTAGACTTGTGATTTAAGGCCTCTCCCCGAATACCAGCTCCCATCTAAGTTCTTTTGTTTCACTCAGGTCTTTATCATTTTCTCTCTCCAGGAGGTAGTTTGGTCATAATCCCACTTCAGATATTTGCTCCTTCTTGTGTCAATCCTTATCTGATGGAGAAACCCTTGAAATAAACACTTTCCACTGATTTTGCCTCGGTGAAAAATGTTTCTTCCCAGTCCCAGGCCTCTCTGTGTGCAGTTTCACTTTTTACTGTGAAGGAACATAAAAAAACAAAAAAAGAAAAAACCAAGCAGAAAATATCCTTTTTAGGGCATGTCTTGTGTGAATTTTGCATAGGTTGAGACAGATTGTGAATGTGAGTGTGTGTGTATTGTGTAGTGAGTGCAGCCAAAGTGCAGAGCCTTTGCTGCTGTATAGCTGACTGGAATCAGGATTTCAGAGTTAATGGACAGGGTGACGGCTGCCTCCTCGATGTGTCAGCCTTCGTTACACGCTCTGCACACAGAAGCCACCGCTGCTGCTGTCCGCAACAGCGCAGCACAGCAACCCAATACATATTTAAAAAGCAATATAGAAAAGGAAAACCGTTTGTTTAGCAGAGTCTTGGGTTTAAATATTCGGAAGAATTGTATCTGATAAGTCTGACTCCCTTTTCCTCTTTCTTTGTTCTCAATTAATAAAACAAGTACATGTCACACATTAGTCAGCCTGTACCCCCTATTTGAAATTAAACCGATTCATGATTTGTGTGTGCACATCTCAAAGTTTTATTTATTGCACAGTTACGATCATACCAAGTTGTTTTATATTCAGGGTCCAGTTGTTTAAATTGTGTTCTTGCCATTTATTTTATAAGAGGGTAGGTGGCTTATTGATCATCTCTGTGCTTGCACATCTTGTGCTGGAATTCACAAGATTGGTGAATACTGGTTGCATTGATTGTTGGGTTGGCTGTGGCTCAGGAGGCAGAGCAGGTCATGTACTAATTGAAAGGTTGGTGTTTCGATGCCCAGCTTCTCCAGTCTGCATGCTATAGTATCCTTGGGCAAATACCGAACAATATTGTTCCCAATGTGTTCATCAGATTGTGGAAATTAGATAGAAAGCACTTAGAAAAAAGTGTTAATCAGTGAGCGCAACATGCTGACATGACAGTATAAAAGCACTATAGAAGAACCAGTGTTTTTACTATTAATTTGAGAATGTATAATTGTTGTAAAGTAACTCAATGACTGCAGAATAGTAGGAAGCTAAAAGGATCAGGCACTGCATGCCGTTTTTACAATAACTCCACAGTGTGACAGAGAGAGCAAACAAGAGAGAGTAGGAAAGAAGAGGAAAAATACGCACACTTTCAGAGAGGGATCCAGGAATGTCCTTGATGTTTCCACACTTCTCTGCCTCTCATCATTCCATTCTCCCTTGTTATCTACCTCATTGACAACAACTTCAGCTCAAAAGAGGAAATTAACCACCAAAGTGCAGCCCTCCTGCCGTGGCTACACGAGGACTCATTAGGGATGAAGCTAAAAGAGACAAGTTTCAGAACTTATCTGCAGAGATGCAAAAGTGCCGGGTTGAAAAGTGAACAGGTCGAGGTTATCAATAGGCGGTTTTAAATGAGAAAATTACTTCTCATCATTGCACTGACTGTTACTGCTGTTCAGAATTCTATAAAGTGCTGACCTGTACATTTTACTAGCCAAATAATGGCTGATTATTTCAATTAGGAAAGAGTTGACTGCTTAGCACACTGAAGCAAAATAAGACATTAAGATATCAGTGTAATTAACTGCTGAATTAATTCCGTTAAATATATTTTTCAAGTTCGACTTACATGTTTCTCCTTCTCTCTCATCTTCATGCATAGATATGAGCACAAACAAAGAGGCAGGAGGTGACACTGCCAACATAATAATTAGTCACAAAGCCATTGGCTGTTTCTCTCACAGACTTAATGACCTACAGTGGCGGTACGGTTGGTTATTAAATGAAGTCATTTCAAGTCACCATGAAGAAAGACAGCAAGAGTAAGGGAAAAGAAATGTATCTAAGAAAACTAGAAAACACAGCAAAGCCATGCGGCTGCCTAACAGTCTCTAAGACATGATGGTGAATACAATGCAAACAGTTATACGGGTGAAATGTTTACCTTCAGTTAAGATACAGATACAACTGACCACTGCCTAAACTGTCATAAAAGTCAAAGGAAAGGATACAGGATGCATCGACACATCAGTTATTCAGCATTTACAACAAAATGTCAAGATGAAAACTTACGAAACACTTGCTCTTATAGTGATTTGTGATCGATTGTGACTAAATGTTAACACCATGGTGTTTCCTGATTTTGTGACAGAGTACTTTTATTTTATTGGGGAAGCATCATTAACCACTAAAAGAAATAAATGTGAGAGGGAAAAAAAACAGTTGTTTCCAATATTCAGTGTTTTGATAGCTATCGAAAGTCAGTCACTGAAAGCCAACTCGTGTTCTGGCCACAGGTTCATGTTCAAAGCTCTTTTTTTTTTTGCACATATTGTGGTCCGATTGCATGGGAGAGTTACTGTACTTTACCAAAAGAAATAGAAAGTGTTCTTATCAGTGGTATTCTCTGACAGCTGTGCCCTCTACTATTACAATAATGCCTGCCACAGTTCAGAGTGTTGAAGCTGTTTACTTGGCCTTTCGATCTCAATCTCTATCTGTGAGATGCTCTGGGAGAAGAGGGCTAATGCACGATGCCCTGAGCTTGAAAATTATTCAATTCCTTTATTTGCCGTTGGATTATGATGCAAATTAATACTTACATTGTGTCTATTTCATATTTTAATACCTACTACTAACCTACTATTACATTTTCATAAATGTACTATAGCGGTGAGTTGTTTTAAGGGTAAAAGGTCATATATGTAGATATGTATAAGTGTGTGTAAGTCTACTTTGACATTAACCGATATTGACAAATAGGCTCTTATGTTAAATTAAGAATGTACAGCTATTTGGTGAGATTGGTCCAACATTTGATAGTCCTGTGAAAAAGTATTTGTAAAGAGTTTCACAGAGTACTGAGGTGAAAACCACACAAAACACAAAGGCTCGATGCCAAAAAGCATCCTTTCTGTGGAATGATGAGGAAAAAGCTGAACATCTGGCATAAAACGAATACAACATTTTATAAAAAGCACATCACACCAGCAGTCAAACATGGTGGTGGTACTTTGACAGTCTAGGGTTGTTTTGCTGCTTCACGACCTGGTCAGCTGGCTGTAATGATGGGACTATGAAGTGTGTTCTCTAGCAGAAAGTACTGAAGGCAAATGTCCAGCCATCAGTTTATGCTTAAGTGTACTTGGTTTATGAGTGGCCTAATCAAGGCATAGACCTAAATCTCATTGCGATGCGTTGGCACGAAAGCCCTCCAAGGTGGGTGAATTAAAACAATTCTGCTAAGATGAGTGGGCCAAAATTCCTCCACAGTGATGGGAAAGACTTATTGCCAGTGATCGCAAACACTTGATTGCAGTCCTTGCTGCCAAGGGAACCACAGTCAGTCATTAACTTTAGGAGGCAATTACTTCTTCACATAGGTCCAGGTAGGTTTAGATTTTTCCCCCTTTACAAATGAAATCATAATTTAAAAGCTGCAGATAACTCAAGTTATCTTTGTCTAATATTAAAATTTTAAACATGTAAGTTTGACAAATATGCAAGAAAATAAGAAATCATAAAGCTGGCAAATACTTTTTCACAGCACTGTGAACCTATATGCTCTGGCTAAGTGACATGGACATTTGTTTGTTGTAGATATAGGGTTGTCTAAGGAGCTTTTTGGAAAGAAAAGTGTCTGGACTTCTTTGAGTTGCTTGAAGACGTTTCACCTCTCATCCGAGAAGCTTCTTCAGTTCTCTGAAAAAGCTTCTCAGATGAGAGGTGGTTTAAAACACTGAATCCAATGAACATAATAATTAAGATATAAAGATACAAAAACAACATCGGCATAATTCTAAGGAAAGTTGTTTGAATACACTGGAAATATGCCACCTCAATCTGTCTCATATCACATGCTATTTATATGATGCAGCATTGCATATTCATGTCAGCACAGGCCAAGTAAACACATCGCATGAATGCACTCAATAATTCAGACTGAAAGAGGGCTGTGAGAGCACCTTCCAGGTGCAATCCATTTTTGAAGACTCTGTTAAACATTCAGGCTTGCTTTGATATTTTAGTTGTTTTTCTGATGATTTCTATTGTGATTTCCCAGAAACCTCTGCTGAACAGCTATGAAGTACAAATGAGCTCCTTACCACTTATCACCATATGGATTTGGTAACAGACAAAACTGATCCAAACTGGCTAAACAAAGACAGTTAATTTTGCAAATAATTCTACAATACAAAAGATTATAGGGTTAAAAAATTAAAAACAGCATTGCAGCACTTGTTGCTCCTAAATTTTGATTTATTCAGAGGCCAGTTCTTCCTGTGCTACTAACATCAGGCATAAACTATGAGTCGCAGAATTCACTGATATATTCGTTACACCAAATATATCTGAGCTACACATTTTTACAAATTAAAACACACACATTACCACAAAAATGATGAATCATTACTGCTGATATGTGTTGTTCATTCTTTTTCTTCTTTCTGTTTAGCCTGAAAATTTTCACTTGGTAGTGTGGGCATTACCCTCAGTTATTACTGATAATGTCCCGTGCATAATAAATCTGATGTAGATTCACTTGGCTCACTAACATGGATACTTTTTCAGTTATTTACTGCACATGTCAGCGAGCAAAGCTGAGAGGATATAAATGTGTGCATCCACACAAGAAGGACGGTTGGCTTTCAGTCTTCTTTCCACCATCAGGCTCTATAGCTGGCAGTCATAATGCCCTGCTGCTTATCAAATGCCAAGATGACAGATTTAATTAAAGACCCCTACACTTTTTATTCAGCTCAGCTCCATGTCTGGTCCCACTTACACACTGCAGGGGTTTACAGGAATCAGTCTGTGACAGGGTCTGATAAAGTCATTAGGCTTCCACGCTAATAATAGAAAATAGGCAGGGATGTCCTTTTGTTGGCCAAGAGATAGGCACCGCTGCAAGCATGTAACAGAGGAGGATGAATGCTTATGAAAATGAGAAAGGAACATGTAATGGAGGATTGCTAATCTAGGATGATTGGAAGAGCAGAGGGAACGGTAATATAAAAAAAGCACATAGGATTAATGGCACACAAAAACGCCCGAGTTGAAATTCAATCAGGGGCAGAAATGGATCTGTGCCTCAGTGGGGCTAGTTTGCGAGTGAGCATCAACTGTAGGTTACATAAATGAATCAGTGAATGCAATATTTAGAATCTAGACTGAGCTCTGACCGGATTTGATCATGTCAGCCCCACTTTTTAGTTTAAAAGACCGACTGTATTTGGGCTACGGCAGCCATTAAAAAAGTGCAGGGCTCAAAGAGGCTGCCGTAGCCCAAATACAGTCGGTCTTTTAAACTAAAAAGTGGGGCTGACATGATCAAATCCGGTCAGGGCTCACGGTGCTACAACCTTTCTGCTTCGGTGGACAGGGGAATGCAGAATTTCAAATAACTTTGTTGAAATCATGTTCAGAGTTTGTCTGTGACAGAGCGCTTTGGTGCATGCATGGATGCAACAGTGTGCAGGAAAATCTCAACACATACACACTTTTTTCCCCCTCTGTCTCCCTCGCCCAGATTCATTCGTTGTTCTTTGGTTCCCTCATCACTTTATTTTCACTCCCTTGGCCATGATTATAGTGAGCACATTTAAATAATTCAATTTGTAATGCCCAGCTACATAATCATATCCTTCCTTTTCTGCCTACTTTTCCTACTGATGTTTTAATTCCCTGTGGGCAAATTTTTTCCCTTTGTCTCTTTCTTTTAGAAAGAGGCAGACTGTTTTAAAAATCCAGATACTTTGACTTGAAGGAAGTTATTCTTTAGGCACTCTCCTCACTTATATTAGTCGATGCTAACTTAATACTAGCCACTCCTCCCCTATTTCTACCGTGAAGGGCTATCAATTACCTAAACCCACTTGCCACTACTGTCAGTTAAGTGGCCAATCAATGTCATACTAGACCTCACACTGTGATTTATGCTGAATTGCATTTTGCTCCCAAAGAAACCAACAGTCTCTGGGCTTTGTTATGGTAAGTCTAGTTAGTCTATGTCTTGTAGATCACATTGCTTTGGTCTCTAGTGGTGCATAAACTATGCAGCAGATATCCCAGTATTGTATTAATTTTAAATAGCAATAAACTCTATGTAATGTAATTAAATGATTAAATGTAATCCAGAATACATGATCGTCCTTGTTATTTCCACATAACTTTGTGTAGAAGCAAAGAAACCAGCAAAGAGAAAAATGTACTGTGTATGATCCAAGATATAAACCTGGTTAACAAACATTTAACCCAGGTATGTCGGGTGATTTCTTAGTTTTTTATGGGAATAAATCCAAATGACTCTAAGCTCCCAAAGAGGGCCCAAACTGTGTTTCCTGGTTCAAAGCATTTGGTTCACTCCATCACCTCCTAATCTGGACTGTGTAGCTTTTTAAAAAGATGATGACTATTTCTAGGTGTGCTATATATCTCTGTGACAGCAGCGGCAGCAGCAGCAGCATCTCACACAATGGCAGTATTTCACGCACTGGGATGAGAATGACAGACACGCACACACACAGTAGAATAACAAAAAATGCTGAACTAATGAAGGCTTCGAGAGAAAGTCAGATAGAGCTTAC
The DNA here is from genome assembly GCF_051167445.1 of Perissodus microlepis. NCBI lineage: Eukaryota > Metazoa > Chordata > Actinopteri > Cichliformes > Cichlidae > Perissodus > Perissodus microlepis. The sequence continues at coordinate 44,527,438 of NC_140463.1, read as the reverse complement.
CAAGTTTCCAATTAAAGTTGAAACATCAAAAAATGTTCAAATGTATTTCCAAGAAGGAAAAGTCAGCAGCTGTCTGCAGATAGGAATGCTTGCCTGTGTATTATGCACAGATCTCATTAGCATGCAAAGCAAACAATTCTGTTTTTGTTTTCTCTTTTTTTTTAAACATGGAAAAGCTCTCTTAACCTAGTGCAAGGACGCCGGGTGCCAAGTCAAAGCAACGGTGATGTACTACTTGAGCATTTCTCATGCCCGTGGTGAGGGCGTTTAGAGTCATTGTAGCCTCACAGGACCATCACTCTGAAGAAAATGGAGACCATAAGCTATCTTGTATGGCATTTATTTCTCCCTCTAGGATTTAGGCTTTCATATCACATTACGCTTCCATTATATGTGGTCTCCATAGATTGTGGACTCAAAAGCAGTGATAGGATGAGGAAGGACAGCAAAGTGCATGTGAGTAAACAGAGACACGGAGAGGCAGGCAGAGAGGGGAAATATGGCAGTCAGATTGTGCTCTTGTACCCTGCTATTGTGTTGGCACAACATCAACACCCTGAAGACCAATTAGCGATAAGTAGTGGGCAGGTGGAAGCCTATCAGTCAGAAATCTTGCACGTTCAAATTCATCCTTCCTACCCTTCCCACTTTTATCTTTTTCTCCCAACATTCTTCCTCGTCCTTTTTCCCAACAACCGCCCACTCCTTAGCATGACTCTCAGAGGGCTTGGCCCCTCCACAGGGGCCTGCTAAAGCCAGATGGCATTCACAGTTGTGTCAGTGTCTGTGTTTGTACGTTAGCGTGTGTTTGCTCCTTCCCAGACAACCAGCCACCGGCCCACCATAGCTGCGGGGCTTCGCTTGAGCTATTGGCACAGATTAAGACATGTTGGGATGTGCCAGGCATTTCATGCATACACTCATCCTCACACACACACACACACACTACTCTAAGTATACATTGTATTTATATAAAGCAGAACCACATGCTGAAATTCTTGTCCAATCTGCTATCTGGCCTTCAGAAAATAGGGTAATCTGTAAATGCCTATCACTGACAAAAACATGCTTCAGCGGTCATTCACTAATGTTCCCCTAAGTGCCCTTCATGATTGGACTGCTCTCTGATATAATCTGTGATTTTATAATACAAAGGCCTTTCCATTACTTCATGACTTTGTGGCACCCTGCAGCAAAAGCCAGCCATTGCATTTTCCATTCATTAGGCCTATAAAAGGCTCATTTTAATTTTGTTTAATTTGATTTTAGTATCAGGTCCTATAATCTGGAAATGACCTGAGGCCCGAGCAGTTATCTGTGTTGAATACATGATCGAGAAGAGTGAATATAATGTAGCTCTGCCTTTTACTTATTCAGCTGTAGTGAAGACTGACTAGCCTTCATGCTTTACAGATAAGGCCGTTTAAAAAGTACATCCATGCATCTGTGGGTGCTCAGAATATGTCACCCACCATAGCCATTATCCTAACTAAAGGGACATGGACATTTTATCTTGATTAGATGGACAGAGACTGGGCCACCGGCCAGATGGTCAGCTAAAACTACATCAGCAACTCAACACATTAGCCTGCGCTGCTTCATTGCTCAGGATAACTATTTCACTAGATAATAGCTTTCAGATTTCAATCTCACACTGCATGCGTCACCAGAGAATGCTGACTTAGTACACAGTGACGTTTTATATTGGATTCAAATTCTGCTTTGGATCGATAATCACAATAACAAGAAAATAAAAATAAAATCCTGCAAGGGAAATTTACTGAAGTAGACAAATTATACAAGAAAAGCACATGCATACTTAGATCAAAGTGTTGAGGAACCAGAGAGGATGATGTATCTATGAAGCGCCTTGAGGCGACTTTTGTTGTGATTTGGCGCTATATAAATAAAATTGAATTGAATTGAATTGAATTGAATTGTCACACACGTGTAGTAGATTCAGGAAAACTGAAACCTTCCTTGATATGCAGTGTGGGCATAGTGCCCTGGCTACTAGTTCAGTGTGACTGTAATGTGACCCGGCTAGCATCATTTGTTTTCAGTAAAAGCACCAAGCCATCCACCTCCCTGATTGCTCACCCTCTTTCAAGCCTAGAGAAAAGAAAATTATTTGAAACATCCTTTCTTCCCTCCACTGTGTAACAGTGTCCATGCTGGTTCACTAGCGACCTTTGTTCTTTAGCGCTGGCTCTGTGACCATTTGCGCAACTCCCCTATCAGTCTAAAGATGAGCTCACTCTTCATTATTTGAAGGCTTCTGTGCACTCCATCTTGTTTTACAGGAAATGGGCATCACCATAGTACGACGGTATTCTGAATTTTCCAGCCCATTTCCTCACCGTGCTCCTCTCACCCCTCAGTGCGTAGAGACGATATTTCCTCCACCCTTCATTCTCCGTGTGATATATCACAGCAGGTAATCCACTATATGAAGATGGGGGAGGCATACAAACGGAATCTTTTACATCCAAATACAGACTGCATGCAAAAAAAGAGCAAAAATAAGCAAATGAAGCAGAGGAGCTGGATAGGGAGAGGGATGAGGTGAATTCTTCATAAGGCTCTGATAATGTGATTTGCATCATTTTATTAGCAGTCTAAAACAGTTTGTCCTCATTGTTTTGTTGTCTCTACTAGCCCTTCATTTCTTTAATTTTCCATCACAAAATGCGCTTAGCTGAGAGAGGCAGTCATTGCATCACACTAATATCTGTGGGTGACCGTGGCTCAGGGGGTTGGGAAGCTCTCTGTCCTGGTCGTTGTGTCCTTGGGCAAGACACTTTACTCTACCGCCTACTGGTGATGGCCAGAGGGGCCGATGGCGCGATATGGCAGCCTCGCTTCTGTCAGTCTACCCCAGGGCAGCTGTGGCTACAACTGTAGCTGCCTCCACCAGTGTGTGAATGTGAGAGTGAATGAATAGTGGCATTGTAAAGCGCTTTGGGTGCCTTGAAAAGCGCTATATAAATGCAATCCATTATTATTAATAACCAGTCATTTTAGGTCAGCCAGCCACATTTCAATTGGTAAACGTGTAGTATTTATCAAAGATATCAATCAGGGCATGTGTATTCTCATAATCACATTATCAATCAAACTGAGCTCGGCAGTGGACAACCATTACTCAAGGGATGATAGGATTTACTGAAGCATGTGATATGCCCACCAAGCCCCTTAATGCATAAATAAGGTAAGCCTTCCTCAAAGAAAATCACATGCTGTACATAATCACACATCGTAGACTAAAATAGGAGAGATAAGATGTGAGGAACAAGTGTCAACAATTCTCAACAGCAAACCTTTGCTCTTTATGATTAAGTCAAATGAATTGACTTTAAATCTTGTCTGCAATAATCTTATGACATTTAGTTGACCTAAAATAAAATAATTAAAATGCCTAAATTATGAATAAAACTTAAAGTCAAAACACTGATACACACTGACATATCTGTGGTTGGCCGTCTGAACTTACAAATCAGTTCAGACGGTGTGACAGAGTGCAGAAATGTTCAAACAGTCTTTGTTTTCAAAATTATAATCACCTAAAACAGCCTTTTGATTGAAAACTGAGACAAGCAGAGAGATCAAGATGTGTGATGGACCAAAATATTACCAGTTTTTACCTTTTTATGTGCCTGTCATGTCTAGCAATTTGAACACATCTTGTCAAACTCATGAGGATTTTAATGCCGCTTATCAGCTAAAAAAATGATTCCAGAAAGCCAAAAGAAACAAACAGTGAGCCAGGGAATGCAAAGCAGAGAACAGTGGAAACACTGTGCAGGGAAACAGGTAGCATCTGCAGACAACACAACAAAGAGAAGACAAAAACACAAGGCAATGAGGGAAGTGGAATCAGGTAGGTAACACAGCTGAAGACGGTATCATGAGACAGGAGGGAAATAAATTCAACTAAAGACACAAAAAACAAGAGCTACAAAAGTAAAACAGGAAGGAACACAAAGCTGAACAGGGAAACAAGATTAACTTGACAAAACTAAACAGAGGAAAAAGAAAGAAGGAACAGAATGGGAACACAAAGAGGTGTTAGCTAAAACTAAAGGACTGGAACTGAAACTATGGATAACAAATCCATAAAGAACCTATACTAAGCAGAAGATAGCAAAACTATCTTATTTAATTTTACGCATAAGTAAAAACTTGGGCACAAAACCCATTCTCCACAACAGAGACCTGCTAACAAGGAACATGTGTGCTTTATTCTTCATTACCTCCAACAAGGAGATATTTTTGGGAGCGTTTGCATGACATTCTGTCTGTTACCACGATAGCTCAAAACGTACTTAATGATTAATGATCTACTTAATGATTTAGGGCCATGGTGGATGTTTGCACTTGTTGTTTGAACACATTTATGATGGTGTAAAAATATAAACATGTTCACAAGTCCCACCTTTACCTATAAGTTTCAATTTCATGCTGGCTTGAATATACAGTCACACAAGGTTAAGCTTGAGTGAAAAGAGAAAAGGTGTGGTTCTGTGTGCCTGACAGCTGAAACCAGTGACACTCTGTCTTCCACTTACTCTGTCCTTCTCTTCTCCATCTGCTGCCTCACTGGCAGAAGAACACCTTTCCTGTCATGCTCATAAATTACCCCCGTGTTTGGGAGATCACAATATTACAGAATATAGTTAAGCATAAGTGAAATTGTGAAATGCTGTTGTTGAGTTTTCATGCACCAAAACCTGTGAAATCAATATGCATACAGTAGTTAAACTGTGACACAATGATTGAAGAGGCAGTTATTCTTGAAGCTCGATCAAATCAATGCCTCTATCTTATTTACTGACCCACTTCCATTACTGTCCCCAATCATGATTGTATGTCTTTATATGCATAAGCACTCTGTGCATTCATAACATTTATTCATGTCTTATAAGCATCTCTGTGTGTGAATGCAGCAGTATAAAGTGTGCAAAAGCGCATAAAAAGGCATGGTTGTCTGTGAATCTGCTTTGAATAATACTGACAGACACTGAGGCCCCATCACACACTGCATTGTTTCCTAGTCAAGTCAGATATACTGTGTACCCCACAACATTTCTTTTCATGGTATTCATCATATCAGTACAGGGCTTACAGATCACTCGGGGCTGAATAGAGATGATATCTATTGTATTTATTCATGAAATTACTGTCTAGATACTGGACTCAACAAAGTGAGAGCAAAGACTGAATGTTAATGAGAGGCAAGCAAGTGTATGAAGATACTGTTGGTGCATTCACAGTGTGAACAGGGAACTGTAAACCCCAAAGCCGCGGGGAGACTGTGTGTCATGGATGTCATATCTTACATTTGGTTAAAAACGTATATTGTAAAGAACAACGCACAATTACAGTCTGTAGCAACTATGTCAATACACAAGAACTCTTAGATAAAGTTAATGGGGTATTTCATGTAAGAGACCAAATGTAAAAAAGTTTTGAACAGACCTGTGGAAGGTCACATTTTCTAACAACCTACAACCCTTTGCACTACTTCCATTAATACATGGCACAGCTTGGGTATCTCGAAAGGTTGCTGATGTCACAGGGCACCAGAAAAACCAATAACAAGATGAAAGCTAGTAATTCACTTCCTGGTTTTTGACTGAACAAGGCATCTGTGCTGACCCTATATTGGAGAATTGCCCAGAATGTAATTAAGGACACAAATGTCCTTCAGGAAAGTACTCCTTGAATTCTCCATTACCGGAAAAATCTTTTAATTTCCTATCGAGCCTGGGTCAGAAGTTATCTAAAGCATACTGGGAGACTGATTAAACATTGCTAGCAAGAAGTAATCACTTTGTTTTTACTTTGCCCCTGTCTGCCTGTCAGGCCTCTTTAGCGGTGTTCACTAGGTGTGGCATGCACCAGCAGGAGTTTTTGACGACATGGGGCTGATTCATGGTGATAAGCGAGGAAAACGTAAAAAGGGAGAAAGACATTTTTCTCTGTCACTTTGCCTTTTGGGCTTCATATTTCACCACATCCCAGTGTACCAAGAACCAAGAACGCCCCATCCCCCCTGCTCCTTCGTCCACTCTTTACACCTTTAATCACATGTAGCTCCCACTTTATCTCCTACCCCCATCACCCTCCAACCTTTTCCTTGGCCAGCTCCATTGACGGCGACGGCTTTAAATTTGCCCAATCGTTATTGCTGTAAATTAGACTGGTGAGTTGAAAAGGCAGGCTGGATTTTTGATGGCAGCAATGATCTAAATGGGTCTGCACCCTTGAATTGTAAGACGAGGGGCATTTTGGTTTAGGAGAGGGGATGTCAGTCACATAAAAAGTTGAGCACTGCACTTCAAACACGTATAGACTAAGAAAAATCAAAGAATGTTTGCAATTTGTTGAAAATATCATCCATCATTTGTCTCTACCTGCGCCGTTTAGCCATTGACTTGACCCCTTTGACCTCTGGGAATCACATTTTTGCTTTGCTCTATCACATTTAAAGAAAAAATTCTGCCAGTGCTACCTCTCAGCCTCCTAATCGATGCAGCTATCCTATAAATTGAAATGACCTCCTTCTTAAATTATTCCATCACAAGATTTTCAGAAAACTTGATCTCTGACCTTCAGATCAAGATTACTGAGATTCAACTTCAGAATCGGAATCAGAATCAGAATACTTTATTAATCCCTAGGGAAATTACTTGTTCAAGAGTTTTAGTAGAGGCATTTATAGCATTTATAGCATCAATTTAAAAATACCACGTTGCCTTTTTCTTGAGTTATCGTGTTCACAAAGTCGGCGGTCCTGTCTGCCTGCCTGGCAGGGTGATGACAATCCCCCAGCTGCCTTTCATGGCTGAGGGGTATCTTATTGTCTCAGTGCTTCTGTTTATTCAGTTGGTGCTGTTTTTGTTTTGCTTTTTGTTTGAAAGTCCAGCAACTTTATATTAGATTCAAAGCTACAGCAGAGAGCTGCATACTTGTTACAAGTCAGCCTCCCTTCTCTGTTGCATTTGCCACCCCTGTGTGTCTGGGTCATTCTGTGAAAAGACTCGGTAAAATTGGTTGCAAGTAAAAGACAGTAGGAAGTAATAACCAGCCACAGCACTCAGCCACAACATTCCAGCAAATGCTAAGCCAAGACGAAGGTTGAGGGCAGATCTCACCACAGCTGCCCATGTCTCTCAGCTGAGTCACAACAACACACATTCAGCATCACCTAGGCACACGAGTATGCCCAACTCTGACACGACACACACTCACACACGCACACACAGGCAGGTGCACACTGTGCCTTTTTCTTTCTCAATATCTCTGAGGAACTGAAACCTGCAGCAATCATCACTGACCCCTCTGCAATCAAGAGGTTCTTTCTTGCCCCGCTCTGTCTTTGAACATAAAGCCAAGGATTTGTGGACACACAGAGAAAGAGAGAAAGAGAGAGAGAGATGTTTCTTATTACAAACAGGCATCTTACAGTGTAACCTGGACATGGTTCCAACAAGGAAAATCCTGGCAATATTCTTAAAGAAGTTGTCTCAAAACTGTGATGTCTCCAAACATTAGCCAAAGTCATGTTGGCACATATAGATATTGCAGGTAAAACAAGGAAAGACATGCTTTTCACCCATGTGTCATTTAATGGAAATATTCCTGCTTATATTGATGGGCGGCGTAGAATTTCTTGCTTTTTCTTGGCAAGAAAACACAAAATGATCAAAAAGCCAAACTTCACAATCTTAGCTGAACTCCAAAAGGGTTGACAGCCGCCACAGTATTTCCCAAGAGTGGAGGTGTGCCGGAAAAAAGAAAAAAGGGAAAAAAAGTAGCTCAGATGGCCTTTTAATGCAAACATATACGAGTGCATGGGTGTTCGAAAGCCAAACTATGCACCAGAGTTTTTGTCACACTGTCAACATCCAAATAACTGAAGCCTAAAAAATAAAATATTAAGTATAAACTGGAAATGGATGTATCCACAAGCACAGCATCAAAGGGCCTTTTTACAACATGTGTGACAAGGAAGCAGTGAAACAAGAATTCTGAAAAATATATATAGAGAGAAAGTAGAGAGCTAAAGCGACGGCTTTGGAGTGAGGAGGCAGATGTACAAAGGCAGAGGAAGGAGTAGGAAAGAAAATGCTAAATTGAGGGGAAAAAAAACATGATTCAATAGTGACTATCAAAATTCATCACCTGCATTTCCATCCTATCCCCTCCTCATGACAAATGAATCTGTGCAAGAGAGAGAGGAATGGAGGATGGATTAAAAGAGAACATACATGGCCAATCAAGAAATGCACTCGGATAACATGAGAGCAACTGAGTGTTCTTGACATCAAACCATGGAGCCTAACCATGAAATCACTATGACTGCAGTAAACAGCCCTGATGAAGAAGATCAAGATGTGCAGCAAGTCTGTATGAGGTTCAACTGATAGATTGTGGCTCTAATGCTAAAGTCACCATGTTGATGTGTCACGGTACTGTGTCTGTGACCCAGTGCTTTTGTGTGTGTTTTAGTTGTATTCTTTGATTAGTATAACTCATGGGTGTTATTTCTGCTTGTGTTATATTTTTAGTCCTGGATCTTGGTTTCTGTTATTTTGCCTTCTTGTGTTCCTTGTCTTGTCACGCTTGTCTGAGACGCTGGTCTCAGTGCCAAGTCTGCGTCTCTATGTGTGTTATACTTCCTGTTTTACTTTGATAGTCTGTGTCCTTTATCAGTGTATTCTGATTTGCCTCCTTTGTCTCATTAGGTCTGATTTGTCCCAGCTGTTACCACCTGTTCCCCATCTATTTAAGTCCTGTGTCTGTCTCTGTCAGTTTTTGTGTTGTACCCTCACTATGCTGTGGTTTCTCCCTTTGTATTCCTGAGGAAATTCTAGTTCACAGACCTGATTTGTTTCTTAGTTCATAGTTTTAATGTTCGAGATTTTGGATTTGTTTTTTATGAAGTTTATTTCTTGTGGAGAATCTTCCCAGCAATAAAGCTGCTGCTTTAGGTTTCATTCTGTGTCCGTGAGTCCTGCAGTTGGTTTCTACATCCTGCCCGCCACACAGCAAAACATGACAGAATGTTCGTGCGTCTGTCTTCTCTTATCCACATGCAACTGTTGGGCTCAAAGTGCTCAAAATTGTCAAATTTGCTCTTTGTTAGCTTGCTGCCATTGATTGCCCAGCTTTTGATGAAAGTGCTGCATAAAGGCAGTTCATTTAACAATGGTTTTGGAAAAGGTATGAATAAAATCTGACAATCCGAATTCCAGTAGAAATTCATTTTGGTTATGCATTTGTGAAGATTTCTTAACCAGTGCTTACCTTTTCTAATTCTATTTGATTGAAAGAGCAACTGCAAATTTCTTTCTTTGGACTACCTGCATACTTGCACATCCAGCAGTTGCCAAGCAACATTTTTCCTATACTCACACATATATTAAACAGACACCCCTGCTATATTCCAAAACCCATGCTACGTGACGAGGGTGAATCAAAACAATAACACTGCCGGCCAGAGAGCCAAACAATGAGCTGAAACTCAAGATTAAGCTCTAAAGAGTGGAGAGGGAGGGGAGCTGCAGATGAGTGATAATTTACTGCATATTCATCCGGAAGACTCATATTTCGGTTTGGGATTTGATTCATATTATATAATGAAACTATCAATTATAGTTACTTTACAGTTAAATGGATAATAAGCTGAAAATCATGACAAGGAAAACAATTTTTGCAGCATATTAGATAAAGACTTCTCAGTTACTTTTTCCAAACTATCCCCCCCAAAAATGAGTTCTTTCAATTAGTGTAACACTGAGACAATAAAGCAAAAACTGTATGAAAACAGACTGACTTCCTCTTTGACATCATGACCTAACCAGCATCTGAAGCTGCAGCATATAAGAAACAAATGAAACAGAAATGGAACATTAACAAGCTTAATGCATTTAAATGACATTATAGGCCAATTTAAAACAAAGAGCCTAGCTAATGGAAGGTTTTATGAATCTTTTAGTGTCTAATGTCTTTATTCACATTGTCCCTGCTAAAAAGCACAGTGCATGCATTTAAAAGCTTCAAGATAAATATTTGCAGAATTTCACATCCAACTTCTGCATTAGCTATATTATAGAAAGTGAATGACAGCAACACGAATGTAGGAACAATATCAGAATGCAAAACAATCCACCTTGTGACAGGAACTGCAGCTCTATAATGTCAGAAGCGATTGACATCCGTCAAAGTGATGTGACGGAACACAAAGGTTACGTCTGACACGTTCACATCGCCTCCTCGCATCTCTTCCTGCGGCTGCTGAAAGCAGGGAGGTGAAGCGAACGAGAGGGCACGTGATAGCTATGTTGTATTCTCATGTCTTTTTGCACAGTATCTCTCTCTTAGAGCTGTCATTTTGCTCTCCACATCTCTATTTCATCACTGCCAGGCCTCTTTACGTCTTCCAGTCTCTGCTACATTTGCTTCCTCTTGTTCAGCCTTTATCTCCTTCCTCTTTGTACCATCACTTCTGCCTCCCCTCTCGTTTGCTCTCAGTCTGTCCTGACATTTTTTTTTTTTCTAAGCAGAGGTCTGAGGCCAGCTGTTCCTGTCTTATTTGAGCCGTTTCAAGTGCTCTCACAACAACAAGGAGAGATAGTAATGGTCTTGGCAGAGTTTGTGAACACTAACAGCTGAAGGATGTGGATCACACAGCAGTGGATGAGGATATGTTGGAGGCTAAGATTATATCACCAGTAAAAAATAAAAAAAAAAGTAAAAAAAGTTGCAATACAAACAAATATTCCTTTAACAAAAGGGTTTATTTTGCTGAAATAGATAAATAGATACGTGTATATATTTTGTTTACATTGCTCAGCCACCAAAACAACTCTGGCTCAGGGAGTGTATATATAGTAAAACCATAACAAGTCTTCTTTAAGTACTCATAAGAATAAATTCAGACAGTAAGGCATTTTTTATGATTTTGTATTAAAATGCATGAAATGATAGTTGTTAGCTGGTGTCTTGCTGTAGATCAGTCTCAAAGGCTCTCCAGTCAGAGGAAAGTGTAGCGAAATCAAAACTAAGCCAGGAAAACCTGCGTTTTCTGCCTCAAGTCATTTCACCTTAAACAGATAAGAGATCCAAAAACATCGACCTCCTGCACACAAGGCCATCCTGCTGCAAGAAGTGCAAAGTAAGTATTTCCTTGCCCTCCCCCCAAAATTAATTCCCTCCCTTTTAATTTCTCAACCTTGTCTGCCTGTATACACACCCACTTGCTCAAAGGGGTGTAGGTCCCAGTAGTGAAGGGGGGAAATAGCTCACTGCTAACACACTTATTGTTCACTTTCATTATTCATGGAGGCTAATGGAGGTTTGGATAGCAACCACCAGCAGACACACTCAGGAAAAATGGGGCTGAGAGCAGGACGAGTGTTTTGTCTCACCTCTGTTTTGTCAATTGCCCTCTTTCTCTCCCTCTCTGTTCTCCCTTTCCTCCGTCTCTATTGCTGACGCGGGGCTTTAACTAGGTTTCAATGAGTAAGAGCTCTCAGGCTGCTGTGTGAGTAATGGGACACTGAGAGTGTCTGGAATAAATAAAGGGGGCGACCGGAACAGCCCTTCCTGCCCCAGCTCATCCTGCTCCACCCTCACGTGTTGCAAAGCGATTAAAACACTTCCCAAATCCTGAGACTTCCTGGTAAATAGAATTTTTTTTTTAGCCCCTGGTGCAATCTCAGTTTTACAAGATCTACACACGTTTACTACCCGCAAAGCTTAAACATTTATTTTGTATTCATATGCAAGTCCCTTGATCTGAACTTGATCCCCGTGGCCACTCTGTTCCCCGGATACTCTGAAACAAGGGCAGACTGCTTTTATCCATTACGTACATCAGGTAGGAGAAAAAAAAATATGACTAAGCAGATACTTTCACTGCATGAATTATTCAGGGCTGAGGAGAATGCTCTGATTCACAGTCATAATGGGAGGTCCTGAAAAGGCGTGCCGTCTCGCACCCCCTCATATATATTTCATGCCTTGGCAGAAAGTCTGTCATGCAAGAAGCAGAAAGGCTAGCCACTGTGGAAAACCTGCAGGAATGGGAAACAACTAGTTTTAGGTATGGGCAGAGATGTCCTCTTGCCTTGCTTGAAAAGTAAAGTTACTGTTGATCATTGCCAGCCAGCCGGCACAGTTTGATAAATGTCAGTGCGTTCACTGCAAAGCATAAAATAAAAACCACACGAGATCCCGTATGTGCTGTAATAGTATCACACGGTAACCCAAGGCTAAAGGGTGTGTGACTTTTTTTCTACTATCTGCTCTCATTAGATGATACATGTCACCGGTTCCTAGAATATAACATGTGCTGGCTGAAAAAAGGAGCAATAGTGATTTTTTTCTCTTCCATTAGGGCAGAAAAAGGCAGCCTCTCAGAGGCTTCTGAAGATGTAGCTGTGCACCATCATTTCAGCTTCCAACTTGCCATTATTGTTGGCAGAATGATACATCACACCGCAGTGTCTTTGGATACCTCCTTCTCTTTTCCACCCACACACCGATACCCTTGCTTTGCAACCTATTAAACTGGCCCTGTTAGTGTTTTCTCTCTTCTCTTTTATTGTGACCAAAGAGAGGAAAGTCTGATGAGGACAATCCAACTCTGAGAGGTGTTGTCTTGTCTAACAGCCCTTTCTCCAGTGTAGTGCTGCTTGCTGACTCTCTGGCTGAGATAATTGCTGTCTAGATTCATCCAACTCAGCAGATCACTCCAAGTCATAATGAGGAAAAGGCTGTGCGCTCGTGCATACGTGTGTCTGTGTCAGGTAAGTATAATGGCTTCACGAGACGCATATACACAGAGATATGAACCATAGCACAGAGCAACAAAGCTAATCAAAAAGATCTGTGAGGACCCAAATGATGCTGACGAAACAGAAAAGCAAAATTATACAGTCTACTGTTATTGAACATTATTACGAGATTATCACGAGATCGTTAGCTCAGGGCGTTTTGGCTGATCAGGCAGATTCCAGCTGAGGTGAAGGGTTCAAGGGTACTGATTACACAAGTGAAATAATTAGTTCAGCAATAATACAATAAAATAATTAAGAAAAGATAAGAGGACAGACAGAAAAAATAGCTTTAACAAATTGTCTATCCTAACATATACACTATGTCCCTGTAAAATGAAACAATAGTTACAACAATAAGAACTAAGTTTATCAATATCCTGTTATCCAGGCATCTCATGGTTTCCTTTCTTTACTTTTCCATGTGATGTCTCTTATGCACACTCCTCGCTGCTACTTCCAGTGTAGTCCAATTAGTCCAAAGTTTTGTATGGGCTTGGCTAATGGGAGTGTGATTAATGGTGGGGGCTCAGCACAGAGCCATTAGCCTCCTGACTCCCTCAGGAAAAAGTTGAGGGATAGAAAGAGGTAAGGAACGGGAAGTAGATAGGCAGACAGAGGGAGGTTTAGGGCACGAGGCCAAAGAAGAGAGAGAGAGAGAGAGACAGCAGGGCGGCGTGCTTACACTCTTTCTGTAAAGAATCCATCACCATTGCTTAATCTATCACGTATCAAATTATCTCTATGGGCAAAAACTGCAGATGGAGTCTTCTGGCCCTGCAAAACATACTGACTGACTTGCCAATGAAGTTCACTTCCATGTTAGGATTCAGATTATTTTGCAGGATTTTTAAATGAAAGCACCATTAAAAATTGATACTGTTTAGTAAGACAGTGTTTTCAAACTGCATAGAGGACACTACCAATTTTATCAAAATAACATCTGCAGTACTCAGAGGTAAGCAACACTTTAAAAAACTGTGAATCAGTCACAGTTAAAGAACTTCTGTACGATTCTCACGGTCTGCTACAGATTCATGCTGATGGCTTTCTCTCGGCCTAGCAAATGTCTCTCTAGCATCTGCAGATGACCTCACGACACAAAGTTGTGGCTCGGTTTTTGTTCGTTTTACACTGTGTTTTTATCACATCCCTCACTGATAGGTCTAAACTGGGCACACTGAGCCAAACTGCTCTGCAATAATAGAATTCATACACAGGCTTTAAAAGGAATTAACACCATCACGAACCTACAAGACAGTGACCAAGACACAAACACCTAATATTAAAAACAGCTTAGAAGGCAGATTGGAGTAAAGCAGATATATACATACAAGCAATTTGAGAGCAAGGGACTGTAAAACAACTCATTGAATCTTGAATGTTTTAGATTATAACCCAGAACTTTTCCTTAAATGAACGTTTCCTAGTGATGACATAATGTCCAAACCTACAGAGACCCTAACTTAAAGCTTGCAGTCTACACTTGTAAAATGATTATGATGTCTGCTGGCATTACGCTCTCAAAAGATGCACCTTAGCAGGCCTACATAGAGATGTGGGGGTGTTATGGGTAGCACCCATAGGTCACATTCTTCATATAATTTGCTAGACTGATGTTATGGTTAGAAAATGCTGGACTAATGATAGACAACAGTGACTGGAGAAGAAGCAGCCCCCCCACCCCCCAAAAAAGTTCTAGTTCTCGTTGCTTCTAATCTAACGCAATCACTGTTCAGTGAAATGGTAGCTGTGGCAGTGATTGCAGTGTCATTCTCCATCAGCAGCGAGAGCACTGGCATTGATTAAGGGGCCTCTACGGCATACGCTTATATTATATTACCCATGCACGCATAGGGTATGAAAAGCCAAGCCAAGCCCTGTCGTGTGTTGTACAGAGCAAGGGCAGATCGAGGCGTGCTTCAGAACACAAGTGGGTGTCAGTCAGCTTCATGAAACCAGGATAAATGCACTGTCCTCCTCCTCGTTTCCCTGCAATACTTTTTTTTTCCTATTCAGTTTCTGCTCTGTGTTTGTTTTTGTCATAATTTATTCTTTGGAGCAGATTACGTTGCACCTGTGAAATTGTCTTGACAACCACGCACCAGAGAGTGAGACAAACAAGAGCATGTGGATGATGGAAGGATATTATGAGCCAAGAAGAGTCTGGGAATTCAAAGGGAAAGATAAAAAAAAAGTAAATAAAATGAAATAAAGTAACATAAAAGGAGTGTTAAATGACATATAATACAACCCTATAACAGCTGTTGTGGCTGCATTTTTATCTCAGGAACAAGCCGGCTAGTATAATGGCATTCACATCGAGAGAGCACTGCAGGAAGTAAAATGATTGTGAGCTGTGGGTGAGAACAATCCATCAATTTATTTTGTTCATTTGCATAACAGATCTGATTTCATATGTCTGTAAATCACCAAAACAAAAGAGGGCCAGTCCTTATGATGCCAAGCGACAAACTGGAACAAGAAAAAGAGCGGCTGCAAATTATTTAGATCAAACAAAACGGGTGCAGTGAAACAACAGAAGCCGGTGGAGACGGGGGAATATGGGGAGTGTGTCGATCCAAAACATGTTCTTTACTTAGACTCAAACGGTAGGGGGGAAAAAACGTTTTGCAAATAAAAATGCAATATGTTCAAACTTTGTTGGCCTATTATTTAAATTAAGTTAAAACGAGATGTATACACCCAGAAATCGAAAAACAGTCTTCAGGTTATTTGTTTGGATGTCTTGTTTGTGATGGGAATTGCAAATGCTAATTTGCAATTCAGAAATGAATTGCAATACAGAAATGAACTACACCCAGTGTACATCCACAAAACAGTACCGCACTGAGATAATTAGTGAAGTAAGCGAACATGTCATCATAATGCCTCCCAACTTTTCTCCACCAAAAAGCGCAGCTGAGACAAGGAAACAGACTGTGGTCTAATCAGGCTTTTTGCCCTGATGAAGTGTGCTTCTGAGAAGTGACAGCTCTGAATGCCTCTCTCACTAAATTTTCCCAATTTGCAGCTGAAGACTCGCTACAGGTCCATCTTTTCCTCTTATTGCCATTTCTTGTCATGAATTTAAGAGCTAGAAGATTTCTATCTGCATGTTGCGCGGATGCACTGTTAGTTAGAATTCATCATTCCCCGAAAACGTCTGCAAAAAAATGACTCATATATCATAACGACTAAACTGATTACTATTTGACAACATGAATCACTGTTGAAAACTTGCAATCCACTGAAAAAGAACTAGAGATGACAATGCATCCATGCTCTGCTAAGTGTATTAGATATATCTGGTAAGTGATTGAGCGTTCTATTGTGTTGCAGACATCTTCTGTTTCTTTGGAACCATCACAGGCCCTGCTGGTTACCAAAGAACAAACACAGAGACCAACACAGCGATAATGTTTTTAGTAATTTGGAGCAATCAGTTGAGTGAAATGGGCTTCAATAGGGTTTTGATTGCACCATCTAACTCAACAGGTCTGTGATTTACCTATCTGGACAGCAAGCCAGAAGAAAGCATTTAGAATAAATAGCCTAAAAATGGTTAAGGGGGCATTATCAATTCTTCAGCCAAAATACTTTGTTGGATGTTTTATTGCTGTATCAACTGAGTGCATTATATTGATCAACACTTTCTCCGTTCATCACTATTTATTGTCCGCTTCTGAGAGTCAGGGGAAGAAAAAAATCAACCTACAGGCTTAAAGCAAGTAGTATGAAAAGCTATTAGTGTGGAGGTGGAACACAGAATGTGCTTAGTTTGGAGTAAAGACAATGCTTAATTTGGTTGGCAGCTGTTGAAAATAAGGGATCTCTTTCTTTCTTTTTCCTAGCGTCTTCCCAGCACGAGGTCTGCTGCGTGGCTTTGTCTTCCCCATTTGGGCGTCCTCTGGGGCGAGATCCATTGCGCACATGTCTTCGGTGATTGCGTCCATCTGCCGCTTCTTTGGTTTTCCTCGCCGGTCGACGGCCTCCAGGGTGGAGTCGAAGGGCTGTTCTTGACACCGAATTCTCCATCAACCAGAGCATATAGGTTGATGGTGGCTTTCCCGTCTTTTGACTTGTTTTTTGTGTTCCTGTCAATTCTGGAAAGTCCATTTCTGGAGTTAAGTCTATAAAAGTAAGCATGAAAGCCCTCGGTGGCAACTAATTAACTACCTAACTGTCTAGTTTTTAAATGTTCAGGGTATGACTGATTTAGGAACAAGCTGCTAGACTTTACAATAAAGAGCTGTCTTTTTCCATTTTGTACTTCATAGGTATTGCCTTCTCATAAAGCGACAGCCCAAACCAGAAATGAATGCCTTACACCTTATTTGTGGTGTACGTCAAGTGTTGTTTAGCAACCAGAATTAACTCTAACAAGAAGCACTCTGAGAGCACAAACCTCCGCTGAGCCGGCTCGCTCTTTAGGCAGTGTTTACTTTTAAGGGAAGACTTTTGTATTTTGTATATAACTTTATATGTATTTGTATTTGTTTTCTTTGCCAGTATAAACAATGGCAGTAGAATCTTAATCAGAGTTTTAAAGATTATTAACCTTATTTTATCTTGAAGAAGAGGTCAGAGGTCCAAAGTAAGTGATGCTTAAAATCCCCATACCTACACATCATTCTCTACTGTATATGCACTTATGTTGTCAGTACAAGCAATGAGAGTAATAAACATGGTTTGAAATAGCTGTATATAGGAATATTATCACTTTAAGCTTCAGATCAATCACATGACCTTGAAGGAGAGGTCAGAGGTCAAATTTGGCATGATATTTTAAATCCTTAAATCTTTTGAAGCCCATTTAGATCTCAATAAATCATTATGTTGACCTTGAAGACCTTGTGGGTGTAAGGCAAATTTTAATTGATTGTGAACATGATCCTCTACACCCCAAGTTTTAACAGAATTCATTCTATCTTGTTTACTGACAGGTTGACACACACGAAGCAAATACTGCTAAAAATATAACTCCTTGCCGAAAGTAACCCAAAAAAAGAATCAATCAAATAAAAAAATCTTCAAATCCCTAAAATATTATTAATTCTGTAGGTCGGTCCATCTTATGGGATTGTTTTTATGTTATATTAAGTCCATTACTGCTCAAATAACATGGAAACACAACCAATGAAAAATAAATATGTTAAAAAGGTGAAAATAATGGACGCCATTTTAAAATTTAGAAATTATTTATCTACAATTCTTAGAGTCCTGTATTTATGATATACATTGATACAAATCTATATTCCTATAAGGAGAGTTACGAATTTACAGCCATTCATTCTTTAAGCTTTGACTGTTTTATTTAAGCCGATACACAAAAGACTAGTCTGTACAGTAAATATGCCCATCTTTCAGGGCCTTTGCAAGCAAGGCATGGGCATGAATGGAGTTTGGTTTAAGTCATAGTACAGTAAGTGTGAGTGTTTGTGAGAGCATACTGACAGTTTCGAAAGAAAAGGGTTCTAAAAAAAATCCATGACATATTAATCACATTTTGGCCCCAAAGACCACACAGATAATATTTTTTTCCCATAGAACTGCTACATCCAACCATTTCAGAAAGAGGTCTGTGAGGCACAACTTAATCAGTAGACAACACAGCTACTGATTCAGACCTGAATGAGATTCACTGACACTCTCAGTGATCAGTTTAAGTTTAAATGCAGTTGAACTCTCAGCACAGTTACTGTCCTGAACATTTATGGAAGCAGAGATTGTCAGGCCATCTGGATTTCATTGGAGCAGTTGGAAAACGGCTGGAGAGTGTTAACATTCTGGCCCTGTAGTTACAAATGCCATGATAGCAATATTTTTGTTCTTGTTCTCTTGTGTGACAACAGGAACAGAAAATATACACAGAGAACAGATTAACAGTGAATTTGGCTGTATTATTAAAATGCTGTGCAAGTGAGAATAGATGGTAGAAGAGAAACAAACAGATGAAAACGGTTTAACTGCTCTGAAAAACATGTAGTGACATGAACACAGTAACACACACCCAGTACTTCTCTGTTGTTATTAACAGACCCTCAAAGGTTATTCCCTTGGTTTCTGATGTAAATACAAATATATAAATAAAGCTAACAATTATGTTAGCCATGCAAGAAACAACAGGATTTTCTAGTCCCAAAGAAAGATTATCTGGGTTTTCTATCGTTCAGGTGACATGAAAACCTGGAAGTTTTAGTTTGGCTATTTGTAGGTTACATTTACAGTATTTTCATGGTTTTACTTGCTCTCACATTATTATCACAAAGTCTGATAATAATAGTAGTTTTACTGGGGAGAACACAGATTTGGTGTGCAACTTTTAGCACACATTTATATACCAAAGCCACATAAAGAAACACACTGGTTGTGCATTGTGCACAACAAAAATACGGTTTTCTTACTGTTAGTGATAACTGATACTTGTAAAGGATTTCTGATGTTTAAGGGTTAGACTTTCTATTGAAAACTTTTCAAAAATATGACAACACTATGAAAGGACATTTTCATGATATGGGGCCTTTAATAACATCAGTAATAAAGGTTGAGGTTTAAGAAGAGAGGTTTAAAAACCTGTATTTATTTTGCTGTTTTGATGAGTTTTTTGATATGTCCAGATTTGGTGATATGCCCACGTGAGTTTTCAAATTGAAAGCGTTCAATTGGTCAATATACAGACTGTGCAATTAAATGAACCATAATCCTTCTGTAGAAATTATCCAGACAAAAAATAAACATGTCAGAGGAAACACGGACACTGACAGTACTACGTATAACTGCAATTCTTCAATTAATCAATTCAGTTAAACTAACACATATGTATAACATTATTTATATCTATATATGACTCTGTGAGTAACATCAAAGGAAGAATCTGCATAGCCAAAATGCTAGTATTAGTAGATTTAGTATTTTACTTTAATGTTGATTGTCAAAAGTCGTGGTACTTTTGTGGTGATGTTAACCATAGCAGCCTGTATAATGACAATGAGTCCACATAATGGCTTTACAATTATCTCCCAGGTTTACAGGTTGCTGAAGAGAGAAAGGAACCATTAAAGGTAATCACATTCAACGGTTGGTTAGCCAGGGGAAGAGGCTAGCGTCAAACAACTTCATTATTTAGTTGGTGATGATAAGAGATGGGGGGACAAAAAGGGCTCAGTAGTGCTAGAGAGATATGATGGGACGGACAGAGTAATGACATGGAATCAGAATACTGAGTTTATACCACTACATGATTGGGGGAGGTCATTATGATTCGGTTGCACACTTAAGTAAGACAAACAACATATTAACTTGAACACTATATCCATGACTCTGTAACACACCACACTGGGGCAGATGTACAGCTATAACGCCACCTCTCTTATTACAAGAAGTTGGTGGCTCCAGTAGACCAAAGCAGCCCTGTTGCTGTCAGTCTAGCCAACAGGTGTCAAACTCCGTCCTGAACTGTTTACATGTGTCCCTGCCACAACACACCTGAATAAAATTAGCTGGTCAATAGCAACACTCTATAGGATTGGCTGCATGCTGAGGTGGCAGTTCAGCCATTTGATTCACGTTACAGCAGCTCATGAGTGAATGAACATG
The DNA here is from genome assembly GCF_051167445.1 of Perissodus microlepis. Classification (NCBI taxonomy): domain Eukaryota; kingdom Metazoa; phylum Chordata; class Actinopteri; order Cichliformes; family Cichlidae; genus Perissodus; species Perissodus microlepis. The sequence goes on along the minus strand of NC_140463.1, from coordinate 44,506,994 downwards.
GTTCAATAAAAGTACCTTTTTTCAAACACTGTCATTTACTTAAATTTACTTGAGTAGAGTTACGTTGTTGCCACCTTAGCATGCAGTCATTCTATAGAATGTTGCTAATGACCTACTAATTTTATTCAGGTGTGTTGTGGCAGGGACACATGTAAACATTTCAGGACACCGGCCCCCAAGGACTGGAGTTTGACACCCCTGGTCTAGCCTACAAACTTAACAGCTACAAGGTGTGACAACTTAGTTGTGACCTGACAGAGATGTATTCCCCAGCTCTGAACTATTTTAACAAAAGTAAGACCCGAGCAGAGACACAATCTCTCAGTGATAAAATGTGTTCCCGCATAAAGAGGAAGTGCTGAAAATGAGAGGAGATAAAGAAACATGGCAGAAGATAAGACGGTGGTTTACACTCATCACTCGAAGGTGATGAGTGTAAACCACTGAACCAGGTAAAAAGCTATGGCTGAAATAAATAAATAAAACATGTCACCAATGCCTTTCTGGCACAGGAGACTCAGCAGCCTCTTCTAGGCTTGCATCCAAGATTCATGGTATTGAGGTGCTGTCTGGAAAAAATGGTAGACTCTGCTAGTTTGAGTCCACAGGGAGGTAGTATGTACAGTTTCAATTCCCTTTATCCCCTGACTGCCACATAGAACTTATATCACAAGTGTCCTTGTTAACTTGAGACGAGTCTCTCAAGGGGAAACTCTCAGACTGACGGAGAGGGATTTAAGATGGCTTAGATCTCAATAACCATACTGGAATTTATCCTCACTTTTTCTCCACGACCAAGTCTTCACTGGGCGTCATAGAGGCCAATGACTGCTATTTAGTCTACTCTCAGATATTAAGTAGCAGCAAAGCACCAACCAGGTCGAACAGTTTTTCAGACACTACTCCTGCATTTTGGCGCAGTTTTTCTTAAATAATAATACGGTGTAACATTATTAGATTAGCCCCAAGCTCACAGTGTGAAAACTATGGTTTTACTGTGCTTGACTGGCCAAACAACTCCAACTCCTGACCCAAACCGCTTAGAGATTCTTTGGGACATTGTCAAGAGGAAAATAAGAAACGCTCAAGCCACAAATAAAGATGAGACGAGATGAATCACGCTATTAAAGTAACCTGGGCTACAGTAACAACTCAGCAGCAACCCTTTATAGATATTCAAAAAATAGGATGGGGTTGAGAGTAAGAGGTGGAGTCCAACTGATCTCACATATTAACTTCTGCCAGTAAGGCAGCTTGCATAAAAAGAGGGTGAAGAGCTCTGGCGTTTAGGGTCCCATTTGTAGAGGCTCTGATCTGGGCTTTTACTCCAGCCAGCTCAGCCTAAGTGAAAGGAACAATCATGGAGCTTTGGATCTCCACTGCTACTCAGACCCTCTGTGTAATTCATTGTCTGCCCAGGGAAATCAAACCAGACTGAGGCATGTTGTTGGCCAGAGCCAGTCTAATGACAGAAAAGGAAGAAAAAATCTTTTAGATGAGTGATGAAGTCATTAAATGAAGCCGTGAGAAAGGAGATTTAGGTGGGCCCCGGTGAGTGTAGCACAGGCCTTGTAATTTGTATACATGCATATCAGTGACAAAGGAACAAGGTTCAGGTTGAAACCCTTAAGTCTGTTCCACTGAAGGCTGTGGAAAGCTACATGGAAATCCCAGGCAAAGCTTTAGCATGCCTACCTGAAAGTGCTTTAGAGTAAGCAAAAGTTAAATACTGTAAATACTGGAAGATATTTTTCAATATAAAGCAGGGCAGAGGGAGCAAAGAGGAGGTTTTCTCTTGTAACACAACATAAAAAACTGTCACTTCTGACAAGCTGAAATACTGTCACTGAAATAGTATCACATCATTATCACAAATGAAAGAAAATTATCAAAATATCATCAGGAGTAATCTTCAGCATGAAAAAAGAAATGCTTTTATTATATCAGGATACAACAGTGATGCTGCACATGTAATGATAGTTGTGGATGCCTGTCGCCGAGGAAATTGTGAAAATTACTTTTATTACTGACATAAAACTGAAGGTTACCTTAAAGACGGTGACTAAAGTTCTCTGTCTGATTTTGCAGGGCTTTTAAAAGAGGTAGATGACCATTCATAAATTTGACCTCGCCACTTACATTTAGCATGCTGGGATTCTTTCACAGTCCAAAATAAACAGCTTCAGCTCAGCGATGGAGGGCATAATCAGAAAAGCAAAGAGGACTCTCACAGAGGAAGAAGTAGAAGGCAAAATTTGTTTAACTGGGCTGACGCTGCAGTCTTCCATATTGCTCCCCTCCTTGCCCCCATTCCTGAGCTCATTCACTACGTCATTGGGTGCTATAGGTGAAGCAGTTTTCACAGTTTTACATGTGGTTGACAATCATGCTCAGATGTGTTTATTGACACTACTGCAGAATACCTATCACTCTTGTAGACCTGTCTTCACACTCCAACAACTAAAGAAAAAAAAAGCCATTATGGTCGCTATCTTTACACCACGTTTGTGTGTCAAAAGATGTCTATTCGCAAGCACCAGCAATACTAGAAAAGAGCCCACCATGAGAAGGACATATTTACTGTGCAATAAGATGCCAAGTATGATGATTAACAATTAGAATTAGGAAAATTGAAGGAAGTTGTTTTATAGCTTGACTTCAGCTCATGGGTCTGACAGATTTCAGTTTTTAAGATCCCATGACTAGCGTATCCACCCTTAGCAGGGCTGAGGCGGCAAATATGGAAATGCATTGGAATGAGTAGAGAAATATTCACGCGCTCAATATCCATTTGTCCGAATAGCCCTGGAGAACTGAAAAAGTGCTTACCTTTAAATAAGCTGAAAGAACTCAAGTAACTGACAGGCAATTTACTGATCATAATAATGCAAGTGTGAGACATGACACTGTAACTGTAATAGCTGTGTGACGTCTCAAACTGACAGCTCTATTTATAACCCAAGTTCAGAGGATGACTCTTTTCTGAGCAGTGTTCTGTTAGAGAGCACAAAAATGTCAATAAGAAGGGTTTGGATGGTGAAAGCTATCGATCCCGAGCACAGGAGAGGAAACGAGAGAAAGACACAGAAACAAAGACAGAAGGAAAGACACACACATAAAATATGGTAGAGACAAGAGAAAAAATAAGGTGGGATCTTGGCAGCAATTAACCTTTAATTCAAAGATCACTTTGATTTATGTTTATTTCATTGTCAATTGGAAATAGCACAATAATCTATAAGTTGCTAATGATAATCAGTCTAGATTAGATATGGTGATTTGACCTCACTGTCCTCACCACAGTTTGAATTGGACAACGCCAATATCACCAGGCTGCATGCATACATTGCTCCAAAAGCAGGCTGGTCCTCATGACTCCTTTGGTTGCCAGCAGATTGCTGCTGTCAGCTGTAGTTTGTACAGAAGACTTGTCCACAAAGGCCCACCAACTACTCGCTAAGCATACTGTTAAAATGTAAAGAGCGGCACACAAACTGGAAACTGAGACTGGTCACCTTCAAAAAAAGGTGCCCTCCCACACCCCCGGTTTGTGTTGCACTTTTCCAAGCTCTGCAACCATTTGCTGGTTAGTTAAGAAATGTTTGTAGACAAGCTCGAGTGTTTGATGTAAGCTACAGGCAACAACCTCCTCTCAACCAAAGCAATCACAGGACGTTTTTTTGGTGGAACACCCTCTTTGCACCTGATTTCACCCAGCGAAAGGAACCTCCACCGAACACTTGTAAAGGGATACACATCTTTCCCTAATGACCAGTGTATCACTGACTGGTCTCTATGCCTGACTGACTGAACATCATTACTGTACATACAAAGAAGTCAGTTACAGTTTTAAATTTCAACAACCACTCAAACTCTCTGCGGTCCCAATCCTTAACCAGGCAGACGCCAGAAAAATTCAAGAGTAACAAAACTGATGTCTGTTCTCTGCAAAAGAAATTGGTAAAACTACCTTTAGTCAGAATAATAATTCATAGTAGTTAGGGTAAGAAAGTAGGGGTGGGTTTTTATAATCGATTTATCGATTAAAATCGATTCTGGCTTGGATAACGTGAAATCGATTCATTAAAATCCTGAATCGATTTTTTAATATAAATGTATTTTGCCCGAAATGCCAGAATCTCAGGTGAAACCTCACAAAATTTCAACAACCACCAAACAGCTAAGACAGTAAATGAGAGCAGGTACACGGATTCTGCACAAACACAAACACAGCGCGGACCCGCGGATCAGAATCAGTGAGATGTTGCCTTTCTCACCCGACGGCACGGATACGGTCGGGGCTGAAAGCCGACAGCTCGCTGATTCTGATGTTTCGGCGGGTCCACGCTTTGTGTTCACGCCCCTTTTGCGCTGATTCTAAAGCTGTTAGTTTTATCTCTCTCCAAACAATATTGACTGAACCAGCGGCAAAAGAAGATCCAAACTACCTTCACATAAACATCATCATGAATTCCCTCTGACGTTTACTGTTTTGCTTCCACCACGATAAAATCACACTTCATGCACAGCTTTCTCTCGCTCTCTCTGTACTTCAAGAACAGTTTCCCGTCTAAAAATCTGTTTTCTGCATTATTCGCTTGCTTGTAGTAGTTTACAGCGCTGTCGGCCGCTGTTTTTTTTTCCTTTTACTTACTTCCGAAAAGAAAACCTAATTTCTGCCGTTCAATACTGACCAAATTTAAACTTTTTAAAATTATGCAAAATGCAAAACGCTTAGCCGTGTCTCTAATAAAACCTCTGTAACGTCAGAGGTAATGTTCATATGTTGATTAATGGTTTTCTTTCGTTTTTGATGTACTGCAGAATATTTTTATAAAATCCCAGGCCAGGAAAATCACCTTCATGTTTTTCTGTTTTATCTTCAGCTACTTTGACACAAAGGCATCTGCTGTGACGCTTATACCTTTGATAAAGTCTTGCGAGTGTCAGCTTCCTTTTTATAGATACAAAAATATGTAAATTTACTGATCTGAATTATAATATTTCTGACTGTCAAAATTTCCCAGATTCAAATCGAATCGAATTGAATCGACTCGTGGATCAAATCGATTCGGGACCTTGTGAATCGGAAACGAATCGATTCTAGAAATCGAAACCCAGCCCTATAAGAAAGTGTGCACTCTACAACCAAGCCAGTAATAGCACCTGATACTTTTATACTTTAGTTTGTGGGCTACTGGAGAGATCCTCAACACAACTTAACTTGGGTTCTTAAAGTGTTGTCGGTCCTGTACTTATTCACAACTCATGGAAAAGTAATCATACAATTGAAATAACAAAGCAGCTTATTAGAGATCAAGGACTGGTAAAAGGTGCATTAGTCCACAGCAGATGGCACTGTGATTGGTCACTAATGTCCTAATGTCAGGTAAAGAAATCTGCACGTTTCAAAGAACTAACTACTACAAGTCAGACTAGCCCCTCCCTGCACCCTCCGTTGCATCATTAGTAAGGATAATGTTTGGTGACTGTTGAACTAAAATGAAACTGAAGTCAACCTTCGATTATGAGAATAAAACTATTGTTTTGTGTAATTACCTATCCTCTAATTCTTTAACTGACCTTGTAACTTAAGTAGGCGACCCACCTTGTGCATTTGCAGCTGAGTAAAACAAATAAAGGCATAAACAGCTTGGAGTTAAACTCTGACCCCTTTTTGAACCACCACTCCTCAAAATTTAAGCCAGAAAGAAGAACAGTCTTAAGTATAAACTTTTGTAGCAGGAACAAAAAAAAACATTTACACAATCCTCCCACATACGTTCAACTTTTCTTTTTTTGCTAGCAGTTTGGTGAGTTCATCTTGTGCATCATAGCAACTTATTTCTTATCATCTTCGTTTAACAGAGTATCAAATAGAAAGTTTTTCACGACACTGTGACTGAGTCAAGAAAAGCGATATTTGTTATGTTGCAACAACACAGAGGCGATAATGTGGAGCGAGAAATGACTCTCCATTTGAAAAATGCTGCACTGAAAGTTTCTGTAGGATGTTGGCAATATGTGAGACCAAAAGCTGTGACCAGCAGAGCAGAAATATGCCACTTTTTGCCCCATGAATAATTCCCATTACATATTCAGTAATCAAACAAACCAATCTGCATCCACAAATTGTTGTAGTTACTGTAGAAAACATAGCAGACACACACATGCCCATCTAATTAGAAATTCCAAAATGTGTTATCTTGGAAGCTGTTCTGGTTTCCATGACAGGTTTAGTGTCCCCAGTGGTGCACCTGAGAATGACACTGAGACTGATTTTGCATTTACCTGCTTTTCCTGTGTAATTTTCACTACAATGGAGCCCTTCATGTAAAAAAAACAAGACATTTTCAGAAAGGCACCTGCAGGCTGATCTACGAAGAAGAAAAACATTCTGCTCCTCCAAAGACTAGAAACTCTTTTTTTTTTAACCACCCCATATGAAACTACTAACCAGATCAAGATATTCACAGAGCAAAGCCAACAGTGTTATTGTGTTGCACAGGAAAATGTGTAAAACAAAACAAAACACTTTGCCCCTGCTGCTAGAGGCTGTTTATAAGAGGTTTTTGAGCTTTTCTCTACTGTGCCATTGTGTTGCTGATTACCCTAAAGGCATGACAATGCTACCTCGCCTGTCTGCATCCATCATTGTTTTGATGTGCAACTGTTATTCTTTCAGTTGAATAACTACTGTAGCACAATCATTACAATGTCTGCACCTAACTTCAAGACACTGAAATGAAATGCCTCCTGGCATACATTTTTGACCAGGGAATACCCACAGCACACAGATCCCTGACATACAACACCAATGCATATGCACACAAACATAGAGGCACACAAAAATGAGCACTGAGATCACAGCACAGCCCAAGGCAGACTGAACCTCATGAATACCTCTGACTTGCTGAGGTAGGTTAACCTTAGAGATCCTCTGCAGTTATTCGGCCTCTTGTGGCTGTTGTGCAGCAGGATGCTTATAAAAAAGGGCTGTAGCAGTCTGATCAGCAACACAGCCAGCTGAAACGAAGAGAAGGGCAGATAAAACCGCTTTATACTGTTTTGCGGTCAGTTAATTACTCCATGAAGCAAAATCTAAACTAGGTCAGACAAGTGTGGCTAGGCTGGTGTTTGCTGAGCTTTCTGATGTCTCAAAAGACGATGAAAAAGCAAAAGAAAAAGTAGTCTCCTGTCACGAGGATGAAGTAAATTTATTGTTTTGTATGGCTGAGTAAGTTCAAAATCCATAACTCCTACTGAAAAGTTTGAAAAACAAAGAAGACAACGCAAAGTGTCACATGTTTGTGTCTAAATCTGCTAGTTTGTTTCAGATAAACTGTACATCTAGCTAGTTGCTTTGGGCCTCCGTCACGGTTCATGCTTTAGAGATACAATATTCAGGCAGGTACTTTATCTGTCTGCAGTGCAAAGGAAGTCCAAATGGGTTTGACCTATAAATGGACATGATGCAACTATTCTCATTTTTCACCATAGTGCAGGCACGTTTCCCTGTTGTGTTAAAGTGCTTTTCCCTGGTTGATTTTTTAGAATATAATCCTACTTTCTGTCAACTTTCTGCCATCTTGTCTCTGCTATGCTGAGCTGCATGCATTCATCCTGGGCTCCTACTCCTTTCAAAGCAGGAGCCTTTCATTTCAAAACTTTTTGCAAAGCAATGTTTTAGAAGCGTGCTGATTATTTTTAAAATGTCCTTGAAAACACGTATGCTTAATAATTAGTTTATCCAGCTATCTGATATGAAAATCTATCAGGAGATTGAGATAAGCAATAGTTATAGCAACACATAGCTGAGCTTCCTCTGCACCTCCCCCATGGTCCTCCTCCTCCACCCACTAATGCTGACAAATGGACAGAGTGTGCCAGTAGTGGACAAGAGAGATGCTGAGACACCAGCTAGTCATCCATCTGCTCTATTCCCTCGACACTGTCTTCACTGTGGCAGAGGTCACATACTCGCTGGCTCAACTGTTACTACAAAACACACACTTTTCCTGCCGCATACACACTTCTTTCAGTAGCTGCCTCTTCTCATGCTCTCCACTCCCTCCCACCCCCAGCTTCCTCATCCTTCTTTTTTTTTTCCTGAGATATTTTCACAAACAATTCTCCTGCTGCCTGAATTATGCAATGCTGCCATTCATCCACCTTACATCTTCTTCCAAATATCATCTAAACTTTTGTCTTTTTTGAACCCAACAAAAGCTCTTAGCTTTAGAACCAAACACAGCACCAGGGACAGCTCCTCCCGACACGTTTCAGCTTCACTACTAAAGGTAGGTTCAGCATGTCTCAGTTACTCACTTTCAGGGGAGGGAAAAGAAAAAAACAAAACAGGAACATCTTTCTCAAGGAATTCAGGTTATTTATAACAGCAGGTGTGTAATATGATAAGTGTATTTAAAAATGTTTTTCTATCTGTGAAAACACACAACAAGTTACTTCTTGTTTTCTGCAGTCTAAGTGAAGTTCTTTTAAGCACATTTGCTAAATTAAGGTTCAAATAATATAATTTACAGTTGCAACATGGAATTCATAGCACTGTAGAGGTGGTTAGCATTAGAGAGAAAAGAAACATTATCTCATCACTATCTGCCAGTTTGAGGTAGAAGTTTCAACCTGCAGACAAGTTAAGAGACAGTAAATTAATCTAATAATAACAATTTTATCCATAACAATGTCTATTTTTTTCTGTTCTGTTTTTTCTGTATATCATTTTGTTTACATCAACATGCAGCAAGGTGAAGATGAAATTTTTTTCTTCTCATATAAATTTATGGTCGTATATCTTTCTGCTGTCTATAATGACTTAAATTCATTTATATTTTTGTATTCCACACCACTTTTAAATGCAAAGTGTGTGCTTAATCATTCTTTTGGCAAACTGTTATGTCACTGCTTTTAATATCATTACACACTGTTTAATGTAAGTCTCTTGCACTTAAAGCCCCAATCAAATCATCATCCCATCCATTCATTTCCACTTATCCAGGGCCAGGTCGCAGGTCAGCAGAGAAGCACAGATCTCTCACTCCTCGGCCACCTCCTCTTGCCTTTCTGGGGAATTACCAAGGCGTTCCCAAGCCAGCTGAGAGCTATAATCGCTTCAGCGTGTCCTGGGTCTGCGTCAGGGCCTCCACCCGGTGGGACATGCCCAGAACACCACACACAGAAGATGCCCAAGAGGCATCCTACTCAGATCCCCAAACCACCTCAACTGGCTCCTTTCAATGTGCAGCAGTAGCAATTCTACTCTGAGCCCCTCCCAGCTGGCTGAACTCCTCATGCGATCTCCAAGGGAGAGGCCAGCCGCTCATTTCCACTGGCTTTGCAGACCAAGCTAAACGTAGCAACAGGCCAGATACCCCATACTCCTGAAACACCTCCCACAGGACACCTTGAGGGGCATGGTCAAATGCCTTCTCCAAAATAAAAAATAAAAAATGAAATGAATACGAACATTCTGGTCAGTGGAGGAATGACAGCTAAAATATGTTATGCTATTTTCACCAATTCTAAGGTGCAGGTCTCCATAACATGACAGAAATGCTAGCTAATATGTGGGAGACGACAAATTCAGATTCAATTCATCCAACTCCATGTCTGCCTAAATATATATATAGTCTAAAATGAGGTACTTATATGATGGGATGAAGCTAAGCTGTATATAAGATACATAATTTCCACCAACTTATTTTTAGTTTTCTCCTGATCCCACCAAACTCTCTCTCGCTTGCCCCTCTCTCTATAACCCTCACTCGCTCTCTCTCTCTGACAAAGAGACCAAACTCAGTGAGCCAGCTGCTCTTGAGTGACAGAATAATCAGTGATTAAACACTTCAGAGATGGCATTCACTAGAGAGTAGATCACAAAGAATACTACACACAAGATTGATGTGTGAGTTACAAACTGTGCATGTGTGTGTGTGTGTGTGTGTGTGTGTGTGTGTGTGTGTGTGTGTGTGTGTGTGTGTGTTAGCATCAGCCAGCACAAACACCCACATCTCCTCCACAAGCACATTTCACATTGAAAAGAAAGCATTTCAGTGATTTTCAAGAGTGCATCCAAGGTCTACTGGGGCAACTCCAATTCATTCCTGTTTCATTATCACCTCTTCTGTGACAAGATGATACCAAATTAAGAGGTGTTAAGCCTTTCCACAATTAATGTTTACACAGACAAATATGAAGACACTGTCACTGTTGTTTTTAAAATGAGTACGACCCTCACAGCAACACGGAACTGCACTTAACCTTGTTTACTGCTTTATCGTGGTGACTTTTTACGCTTAATGGATCGTCAGTCCATAGTACACAGAATCGGTTAAGCCTGAGAACCTTTGCCCAAGAAATGACAACCTTGACTTTGAGGGCCCCAAAATAAACAACTTTACTTTCATATTTCATCTTCAGCTGCTTTGCTTATGCAGTGAGTGGGATTTATTAGTATTCTGCATGAGAGGGAAAAAATCTGGTAAGCTTGGATGAGTGGAGAATGCAAAATGGCTTCCTCTAACTATTATTCCCCCTCTTTCTCTCCCAGCCATCACATACACACTAGTAGTGGACCTCTTGTTTACTCTCAGACAAGCTAATTGACATGCAATCAGTAGCTTACCCTGGTCTCCAACACGTATTCCCTCCCAACAACAACTAAAAAAAAACTGTGGAAAGGACCACCTTCAAGTACCAAACACTGAGTCTGAGTCATCAGCCTGCATCACATGGCACGCTCCTATCAATTAGGGAAGTTGTTTTCCATGTCCAAGGGCAAGGGTAGGAATCATATGGGAAGCTTAAAACACAGAGGGAGCATGTTTTGAGTGTAAAGACTCACTGCTTTGCAGCTTGTCTCCATCACTAAGGCTAGGACATATTCAGCAGGGATCTTTGCTACCCTTGAGAGCTGGTGTGTTGTTTTTTTACAACTGGTAAACAAGTTTTGCACATCTTGGAGCTGCGGGAATCAAAGGACGCTAATAAAACACTAGGGCTGGGATTATAGGGAGCTACCAAATAACTTTTAGCAACACAAATACAGGGAACATAAAGGTATCATCTTCAGATGAAATCAAAAGCACAGTGTATTTAATATTTAAACCTAAACAGCAAAACTGTAATGGATAAACAGGGCAATATAAAACTATTATTAAATATTACTATTTATTAAACAGGGCAAAATTTGATTTTAAGCCTATCTTTATCACAATACACAATACAGACATCTTTGGTCCATAACATTTAGCATAGAGCTTCCTGCACCTCACATCCTGAAGTACTCAGAAAGAAACATCAAGAACATTCTAGCAAAAAGCTACCGATGCCATGCAAGTTCCTAAAACACTTGCATTCATCTGCTTACATAACTCTCTCATGCAAATTCTGTGCAGCACCAACTGTTTGTTGACGTAACATTAAAAAAAAGTATCTGTTTAATTGTCATCTGTCAAAATCAAGCAGCTATCATCAAAGCACAAAGACTAGCAAGAAGACTTCAACAAAGTCTTTTCACTGGTCTTCAGCTACGAAATGCAAACATATGGCTCTACACTGCAGTAGTGAAAATAGACTGCAATTGTAGCAAGAGAGATAAATTATAAGAGAGACTTGCCAGCAGAAGAACAATGGATGGGAAGAAGAGCGGCTAGGAATGACAGCAAAATGCCTTATAGGTTTTTCTGTGAGTGAGTGTGATGAGAAATGTGAATAATCTCCTTGTGAGATCTCCTTAGGTGATATATCTGTGAACCTGAGGTTTGGACTACAATCAAACCAAAGACCATCCATCCATCCATTTTCTTCCGCTTATTAAATTCAGGGGGCTGGAGCTTATCCCAGCTGCCATAGGGTGAGAGGTAAATCCTAGACAGTTTGCCAGTTTGTCGCAGGGCCAAAACCGAGAGACAGACAACCAGTCAAATTCACACCTATGGTCAATTTAGAATCATCAGTTAACCTAACTGCAAGAGAGAGAACATGCACACTCCGAAACAGGAATGCCCCAGATGGTGGATTCAAACCCAGCAGCTTCTTGCTGTGAGCCAACAGCGATAACCACTGTGCTGCCCTCAAAACTAAATTTTCAAGGGTTAGATTTAGATGGTTCTATTAGCACCGGATGTATTAAGATGATAATGTTTTCATAAGTGTATTAAACAGCTATAACTGTGAATCGCTGTGTTTCATTATTAAAACAAACACTTTCACACTGACATAAGGAGCAAATCCTCTTGCAGTCCCCTCTGAGTTGTGCCACAATGATTAAAGAGAGGCTTTTTTTTAAATTTTCACATTAAAGCAAGGCCAAACACTTTAATGTAGATGTTTTAATTTGTTCACGACTTTCCCTGAAGAGGTCAGCTGGCTTAAGCAGAGGAAACTTGTGACTCCTGAGATATGCTCTAAATGACAGCAGGAATCAAAGCCAATTCAAGTGAGACAATCAATAACACAACTGAGAACTGATTATTGTCACGCAGGCTCTCAATATGCACAGTGTTTTTCACCGCAGGCGAATACTCTCTGTGTTAGTCATTTACTGAAAATGTCACAAATAAAATTAGGACATTGACCAAACTGACACATCCTGACAGTGTTAGAATTCCACTCTGGCAACCTAAGCTCTAATTTAAAAAACGAAAACCTGGCCACACACACTTACACCTCCATCTCATCTGTTACCCATCACCAGGACATATACTGAACAACTGATAGATAAGTGAGGAAGGATTAGGCTGATCATTGAGATTAACATTCCCTGCTTGTGTGGTTAGTGCTGCTGGTTGTGGGAGTGATGGGAATCTTGGTTGGCGGGCTTGTTAGGGGACAGGAAGGAGCTCTGCGTAATGTTCCAGGACGCTGCTTACACAAAGCCTGACATGTGGAGATGGGGAACATTACTTTCCCTCCTTGAGATTCCTTACACGGGAACTGAATGCAGTTCACTTAAACTCCTGTTGTCCATACAGATGGTTATTGCTTTTCTAAACACAATGCTCTGCGGTATTAAAGACAGAACTTAATCTTTGAGGTAAATGAGCAATGCTACATTTGTTTTCTCATCAGGATACATCCTTTATAAATAGCCCCTTTTTGGGCGAAGGAAGACAGTATTGTTAAATGTTCCTGTATGTAAGTGTACTTTTATAAAATGATGGAGCACAGAAATTTCTTAGTAATTTGCAACCAAAGGTATCTAACTCTCTCAGGGCATTCATTTGTCCCTCATTCTCTGTGTATATTGTAACTCACTTCAATTAAATGGAATATGAATGCTGGTGCTTTCCCTTTGTAAACACTGCCTTATCATCCTACTCTGCTGAAGCCTGCCTCTTGTTTATCTCCTGTGCTGGTAATGGGACAGAGTAATTTCTCATTTGTAACAATATCAAAAAGCAATTACAAGCCTGTGACTAAAAGCCACTGAACAATGTCCACCATCAATCATGGAAGTAAAAAAAAAAAAGCCAGAGCGTGTAGAGACATTTCAACCCGCTCATTTCCCCTGCCTTGCTCTGGTATTTCTGTTCAGATGAACTTGGCCCCAGCTTTATGGTGTTTTGGGTGCCACCGTGAAAGGGCAAAAACCTGTTGCTGATTCAAGGCTAATTATTAATCTTATTTATGAAGTTAAAATGTCACTTCAAAATCTTGTTTCTATTGGACATAAGAAATACATTCTGGAAGCTCTGTCACTGTGTGACAAAGTCACAGCTAGTATTACTCTAATTTTATTCCACGGTTTCTAATAATGATCTAAATAAAGACATCATAAAGTAACCTGCTGATATAAATATCAGCAAATAACATTTCAGATTGTAATATGGCAACAGGAGATCAATTAGACAACTACACCTTCTGCAGATTACTCAAAAGATAAGATATATAATGGATCATATGCACTTTAATGCTGAGGAGTTTTACTCACAGTTTAGATTTTACATATTCCAAGCATCCTTACTTTAAATAAACTTTGAAATAAAAACATATTACAAGAAAGGACATAGTTTCAGCATATATTTCAGCAATATTTGATTGACACAAAGTTCGTTTTTAATATATGACCGGAAATACTACATGGGATATTTGACAAAAGATTGAGGAATAGTATAGCTAAGAGTTGATTCCTGTTCTTAGTCTGGCTGTTAATGTTTTGAGATCTGGGTTGGGGCTACTGTAACCCACTCTTTTTATCGGATCCCCCTGGGCTTAAAAAGGCAACTCAGAGCTGGCTCAAAAAACTAGTAAATTCCCATAGAGTCCCATGATAACTTCAGTTAATAGCGTTGCACAAAAACATTTTTAGTTTCTGTAGCTGAATTCCCCTGCATAAGAACTCTGTGTTGATTTTCTTTCTTTTTTAAACAACTTAAACTTAAAATGAGTGGTCAGGTCCCATTGATTGACCTGATTGATTGATTGAAGTGTGCTAACACTGGCAGCTGTAGGTGTTTGGAAGGCCAGCTGAACCGAGGCTCATGTGACCCCAGGATGTCTTCCCTCTCTCTGATTTGATTATGTGGGCTAAGGGTGTTTTTAGTAGGAGTTTGCTTATCTTCAACCTCTGGTCTGTGTCTGTGATAGTTGGTGTCTTTTAGATCTTTATTGAGGTACAACAAATGTAAAATCATGCATAACCAATCAGGCATAACAGTTGACCGCATGCCTAATGTTGTGTTGGTCCCCCTTTTGCTGCCAAAACAGCCCTGCCTCATCAAGGAATGGACTCCACCAGATCCCCCAAGGTGTGCTTTTGTATCTGGCACCAAGATTTTAGTAACAGTCTCTTTAAGTTTTGGAAGTTGTAAGGTAGGGCTCCATGGATCAGACTTGTTTGTCTTTTATATCACACTGATGCTTGATTGGATTAGGATCTGGAGTTTTGAACCCAAGTCAACACCACAGAGCATGAGAGACCACTGCAGACTGGGAACACCCAACAAGAGCTGCAGCTTTCAACTTGCTTTGACTTTGTAGCCATCATTATTTAACCCTCGCTAAACTCCTCAGTTTTCCTGCTTCAACTTTATTCGATGTTCACTAACGTGGGCCATGAGAAAGAGATAAGTAGTGTTAATCACTTCATCCATCAGAGGTAATAATGTGACATCTAAGAAACCTGTCCTCCTGTTTTAGTGAATAAAATGTTAATATTCTATTACATGGCATCTGGGTTTGAGCAGTGCATGGATGCAGCTCCCAAATGTGGAATCCAGAAAATAATTCATAGGTTATAAGGCTCTGTTGATCCTTTATACAGTCTACAGTTTATTATTGTATTTTATAGGTTTTTTCTTGTATGTTTCTGATATATAAAGCATTTTCCTATCATACCATTATGGCTGTTTTGTATTTGTTTTAAGTATATGTGAAAATCAAATGAAAAAGTTCCTGCTAAATTCATTGCCTACTTAGATCTAATCTTTTTTAATATACAGTTATGTTCAGGCATGGAATTCAGATACAGCAGTGAACACTAACTTTAAAGGAGCAACTGGTTCTTAAAGATGTCTCAGTGGAGGTAGTAGAGGGCTGGATATACAGCATTGCTGGGGGATCCTTTTCAATTTGCATTTTTTTCACCCTCTTGCAGATCAAATAAATCACACTTACACTGAGACATCAGAATATTAAATTAATCTTGATGTCAGAGATTGACTGCTACCACCTCAGGCAAGTTTTGACACCTGCAGAATAGGGTAGCTCACATTTACCTTGTAGACATAAACTCCTTGTCTGTAAAGAAAACATTCAGTTCACATTCACACAGTAAGAGCTGCACTGTAAAGGTTGGTTCCCGCAGCAGGGTTCATTTTGAAAATGCAGGACTTTGACTTTGAAGCTGTGTTGACCGACGGGCATCCTCGATCGATCATCAAGGTATTATATCGTAAAGAGAGCACCCAGTGTCTCTCCATCCATCTGCCATGTCTGTCATTGACATTTTCTCTGCCCAGGGCATTTATTGACAGCCTGTTTCCTTTTTACCCATCACCTCTCTTCCACACACATCATGTATGTGTGTATATGTGGATTGGGTAATCAAAAACAGTGGAAGGTGTCCACAGAGCTTAAATAAATGTATTCTTCTGTGTTGGTGTGTGTTTGTGTTGAGGGGAACACACTTTTGTTTCCCTCTCTAAAATTTCAAACAGGTATACTACCCAATAAGAAGAATATGAAACCATAGGAGGGTGATCAAAGACAAAGAGGAGGTGGGGTTGTTTGGGATTGACCTTGGAGAGCTGAGCATTAGTGTGAACAGACCAGGTGTGTGGCCAGAGCTTTACACAATTAGTGCCGGTCAAAAGGTGACAGCACTGAACACGAGGACACGGAGCAGCCTGCAGGAAGGTCAGGGTTACCCACACGACGATACGATCGGTTTTACCTCATACGTGCACATGTAGCTCAGCAGACAGGGCTTCTGTATTTGGTGCTAAGAAACTCTTCATACAATATACGGTCTGATGACTATTTGATGAGATTTGATGCCGGTGTATTGTGAGATTTATCGGAACTGGCAAGGGCACCCATGCATTTTAATATCCTGTCTCTTTCCCGCTACTTTGTGGTTGTGTTTCTCTCTCACTGCTGTCTTCCTTACCCCCCCCCTCTGGCTTAGTTTTTCCATTTCTCTATTGAACAAGCAAAGACAGAAGGATTATGCTGATAAATTCAACAAAGGCAAGCTGAAGGACTGAGTCAGAGGACACAGCAGTGAATGAGTGTCCAACTGTGTTTGACAGAGTGTTTGTATGAGACAGTCAGCAAACAGCTGTCTACACATGCATATCTAAGCGGGTGTTCATCCATTTGAACCATTTTGTCCTGTGAAATACTTGACGTTATCACCCTACATAATCTACAAGTAGAGTGAGATTAAGATGAGAGACTTTAAGATGTGCACAGCAAATGTACGGATGTGGCACAGTAACAATACTTTATTAATACGTATATTGGTGAAAAGTGCATGGTAGATCCCATATCTTTTCCTATCTACAGCAAGCTGTACTCTATAAATCTCAGTTGTGTTAACAGGACAGTTTGTCATAATGCAGGTCTCTTCTGGATGAATCCCACGGTCCTCCTGAGCTATCAGATTTATCCAAAGATCACACACATTTATCCACAAACTGTCCTTAATAATTCCTAAAGGAAAGGTTCACCCTTAAAGCCTTATATCACAAACATATTGATTCTCCTTCAGCTGCCTCCCATTGATCTGAGCATCGATGGTGTTTCCAGAAAGAAACACATGCATAAAACCTGTTAATTTCCACTGCAGATTCAGATTGTGTCTTTGTATGTATTTTTTTTTATACAAACGCAACCTCAAGCTAATTTGCCCCACTTAGTAAAATCGAGCTTATGTAAACATCTCAGCTACAATCTAAAGTTATTGGTAGGCACTTGCAGAATGAGCCCCTTTTGCTTTTTGGTTTAAAAAAATTATAATTTTCTCTCTGCCTTATTCTAACTCTCTCAGCATTTCTATTTTCTTTGTTCTCTATCCAGCATGGCAAATCTAAAGACATGCATGGATGTTAGTGCTGAAGGTCTAAGGGTCAGTAAACACACTTCAAACACACCGAGAGGGAACGAACAACCAAATTGACTCAGCTGAACAGGAGGCCCCAGACTCCCTCTCGCTCTCCCTGTCTCTACTTCCACTTTCCCTCTGAGGAGAACACACAGTTATTTTAGTCCACCTCCACAGTCTGTGATGCCAAAAATGGAAGCGACAGAAAAATAAAGGGAGAGCATGCCAACGTTTTTCACACTAACCAGAAAGTGCAAATTAAATGTCTGTGGTCATGTGCATGTGGGGCTTCTGTGTCGTAAAAAATAGAGTCTGCCATATAGATGTAGACTGAATGTGTGTGTGCATGTTTATGTATCCTGAGAATCTTGTGTGGCAGCATGTCAATACCAGCATTTGCATTTAGTGTGGATTACCACATAGACATGTGTGACTTTATGCGCCTGCACGTTTCCATTACAATATAAGAGACAAGTGTGTGCTAAACGAGAAGTGGCTTCCATTTGTGGAAGCTCATTATCAATGCCCCTTGCCCTTGCTATCTCTCACTCTGGCCTAGGGACAGCTGGGCTCCCCGGACATTCCTCCACAATCCTATCTCAGGATCTGGGCAATCAATATGCACTGGCTACTTTTTTAATTATGCAATTCATCCTCTCCACATGCTGTCTACATCCCAATTTCCTTCCCTGGATCATCATCGCTCTCTATTCCTGCAGCAATTTTCTCTGTTTCTTCAATCTCTGTGCTTTTAAATAATTATCCCCACAGTGACTAAACGCACAAAAAGAAGGTAGAAAGAAGGTAGTGCACATACAAACACACACATATTCCTGCAGTCTCATTTAGGCCTATTATTAATAATTTCCTACCTGTTTGCTTGGCATCCTGCTGATACCTAATTGCTGGTAGGGCTGATTGTCATGAACAAAGACGGGCTACAAACATCCACCATGACAAAAGGAACAGAAGAAAAATGTACAAAAAAAAAAGTTGGTAACAACCAAAACTAACTGATTTTCCTGTGGGAGGAACTGCAGGTGTCAGAGGGATAGTGGGAAGGTGAAAAGGTGAACTTCATTAAGTGTAACTCTGAAAATCTCAAGAGGAGGAGTCCTGTCCTGATTAATGAGTAGGGGAAAAATCAATTACCTTTATTATAAAGAAAGCACACAACAAACATAACATTAATGGTCAACGGCATTTGCTCTTTTTTGCTAACATCTTACCTATTTGTAGGAACTACTTTCTCAAAATTTCATTTGGCAACATTTTATTTCTTATTAGATATCTAATTACAGCAATTGCTATATCTCTGTACTCCTTGGGGAACATTTTTTATTTAAAAAATCCAGTCATTGGGTGTGATAAATGTGAAATAAGAAATAAGAACATTAGGTCAAGAGAGAAACCCCGTAAGCCAGAATTTTTGGAGTTAATTCAATCAAATCTAAAAAAGAAACCAGAGTTTACTGTTCCATTCTCCCTGGACCAGATAGTACAAGCTAAATATCTAAATCTCTTTGAATTAAACATAGTACAAACATAGTAATTAAACCAATTAAATGTTTAACCTGACAAGCTATCACATTGCATTTTACTTCCTGAGAAGAACGCCAGGAGGTCATCACTCTTCACAAAGAAAAAAAGACAATGGCAGATAACTTACCTCCTCTTAAGAACTTCTGTTTTTGGTAGCATTTGTTTGAATGTCATTCTTCTTTAAGCACAATAGCTCAAAATAACCTGAGTCAATTTTGATCAAACTTTGTAGAGGTGTAGAGTGTGAACATGTTAACAATCCATTTAAATTTGCCTCACGTCAAAGCAGGACTTATTGGTCCAAAATTGACCATCACCCTATTAACTTCAAGTAGAATTATTAGTGTGTATGTGTGTGTGTGTGTGTGTGTGGTGTGTATTGTCAATATATAGAAAGAACCATAAAAAGATTTCAAATATCATCCCACATTTGACCTCTGACCTCTCCTAATAGATTGATCTCAAGGTTAAAGTGATAATATTGCTATATAGAGCTGTCTTATTGCCATTTTGTGTATTGGCAGCATATAGCCAAATAGGGAAAGATATATGGGGATTCTGAATATGGCATTACTTTGCACCTCCGACCTCTTCTTCAAGGTCAAACTTTCAAAAATAAAATGTCTTTTATCATAGCTTTAAAGATAAAATTCTACTGCCTTTGTTTGTATGGCAACATTTAGGAAGCAATAGAGGTATGTGGGAATGCTAAATGTCACTTTATTGCAGTGTGCATCCAAATATTATGACACATTTGACCTCTGACATCACTTTTAGATTTCACAGTTGCTTTGGTTTCAAGCTGATCCCAATATGCTTAAAGAGACTGAGCTGCCTAGTTAGTAAGAAATATATGTTTGTATAATATTATACAATAAGCTCAAGTTAATCATGTCCAGTTATTTATCAGTCAATGCTATTATCTATTATCTACTCCTACATCTTTATATACAAAATACAAAACTACTTCCTTTAAAAGGAAATGGTGTCAAGAGCGTGAGCTGCCAAGGTGGAGGTTTGCGCTCTCGGAGTGTTTCTTGTTTTATACGTGTGTTCTACACTGCAGGTCTTAAGTGCTATATAATTTTTTCTTTTTATTTTGCTGGGAAAATGGGAAATAGGTGCACAGCCTTAAATTTCTTGTGCTAGCATTATTGTAATTTCTTTAAGTAGTCTTCAGGAGTAGTTCTCCAGGCATCTTGAAGGACATTCACAGCTTTTCTTTCACACCTTGGCTCAGGTGATTAGACGATCATCAGGGGGTCCGTTTGTCCCTCTTTGGGGGGGATACCCCCACTGGGTTTAAATCTGGGACTCTCTGCCATTTGACCTTAGAACTGAAGAAGCTTCTCAGATGAGAGGTGAAATGTCTTCAAGCAACTTAAAGAAGTCCAGACGCTTTTCTTTACAAGCTCCTTTGACTACGATGACCTGGATGACTGAGAACCTTCACAGACATACTTTTCTTTGAATGTTGCCTGCCTTTTGTTCCATTCTCTGTCAATATGATACCATCCTGTTGCAATAAGTTTGTGGTCCAGGCTCTAAGAGGTCAATTGATGTAGTCCATAGTGCGTTTCTTATCCAGGTATGCCTTTACTTCATTAGAAATGCATTTGGCATCATTGTGATGCCAAACAATGATGCTGCTGCCAATCAGATGCATCAAGTTTGACAGGTTCTCTAAACCACTGACAGAAATGCAGCCACGAACCATGACAGAGGTTCCTGCGTGTTTTAACAGATGGCTGCAGACACTTGCTGTTGTACCTCTCTTCTGACCAAAGGGTAAAACTAGTTTTCCCTGATTTTCAGTCCCGTTCTTGCCTGAGGTATGTCAGGGAGACAAGGCCTGACATACCTCAGGCCTTTTCTCCCTTAAGAATGGCTTCTTGACAGCCGCCCTTCCACTGACAACTTTTGACGAGGCTTCAGTGAACAGTAGATGGATCAACTGAAGGACCACATGCATCTCTTGGGTCCTGTGTCAGGTCTTTGCCAAATTGTTTCCCTATTTGTTCCCAGAAAGTGCCAATCTGCTCTAGAAGGTTTTTGTAGACCTGTCCTCTTCCACTTCCTCCACCTGTCCAGTTTCCTCACTTCCTCCTCATTTACTTCACACCATGCCGAGATATGCCAAGGTGTTGCGTAATAGCTCTTACTATTTTATATTTGTCAAACTATGTTTTTTAGATTTAACTAAATATATGGAATTGGGGTTCCCAAGTATAACAACTGATATGAAAACAGTAGAGAATTTATTTTACAAGAGCTCAGCTGAATACTGAGGTCCCCTCCCCTTAGTTCTTTCTTCCTTGTTCTATCTGAAACTCTTTGTGGCACACACACACACACACACACACACACACACACACACACACACGTACGTTACTTTATGCATGAAACTAAGGTAAAGACAGGGTTCAAAGCCTGAGTGATTTCTGGGAGCAGTGGATACTGGCTGCATCTTAAACTAAAATCACCTGATCTCTTTTCTTATCTTTTCCCACACTGTCTTTTAACTTACCCTAGTGCGCGCGCACACACACACACACACACGCACACACACACACACACACACACACACACACATACAATCTCATCAAGAGTAACCAATCAAAAGATGCACAAATTTGCTTTTAAAGACCCTCTTTCTTGCCTCTGTGTCCCTCTTAGCCATTGTTCCCTGTAGGAAACCCTAGCTCTACTTTTTCCTCTTTTCATCCAGACAACAGGGCAGGGCAATGTGGTCTCCAGGGGCCTGTGCTGCAGTGCGCTGTTATATTAGAAAGACGTGTGAGTGAAGTTCGGTAAAATGGCTGGAGCCGTTATGGTACGAATGTGGGGACATAACAGGGGAAATGATGTAGGATTGGAAGGTGGCGATGAAAAGGAAGGAACATGGGAAAGAAAGAAAGAATAAATAAAAAACTGTGAGACGGAAGGAGAGCAGGCTGAAATGCAATGGCCCAGGTTCCAGTTCGACCCAACACAATTTTTTTTGCATGTCTTCCCCAATGCTCTCGCCTTTCTTGTCCACTCTCCACTATCTAATGAAGGCAAAAGGCCCAAAAGATATATTTAAAAAGAAAAAAGGATTTAAGGAAGAGTAGAGGAAGGGAAGCTGAAAGGGGGGAGTGTAGGAAGAAAGTGTTAAAAGCTGGAAATGAGTCATAGCAGTGGAGGAAAGGAAGAGGAGAGGCCACAGGAGAGACGACAAGAAGGAAGGAGTGAGAATCTAAAAAAGTAAGGAGTAAGGATAAAAAATTAGGTGCAGAGAAATGAAAGATGGTAAAGGGGAGCAGAGGGGATGAATCAGAAAAAGGTTGCTGAAGGTTTAAAAGCCCCGCTTGTTATCTAACACCAATCTGAATGTGTGTGTGTGTGTGTGTGTGTGTGTGTTTGAGAGTTCTGCTGGTTTGTGCTCCTTTCTCCTGCTCCACTGCTGGTTCATTCTCTAGAGACTGCAGGAAGCGAGGAAGCAATCTCCTCCTCCTACAGTATAGATCTCATCTACCGCTCACTTTTTCATCATTGCTTCCCAATTTGTCTCCAGTCTACCTGCTCACTTCCACTGATGTGATCTGATAAAAAAAAAAAAATGTCCTCATATTGTTTCAAAAACATTAAGTAATATATACTGTTCTCTGTTTTTTTTTTTATTAAATTAATATATTGTTTTGTTAAATTTTTAAAACAATGATTTTATTATTCATAGCATGACTTTTTCAATGTTATATGTGCTAATTATTTAGTACTGCAGGTTCTGCTGCTACAGATGAATTCCTTACCATTCATTTATTTTTTACATTTTTAGCTGGTATTGTGTTTTTTTAGATAAAAAAGGGACACATAGCTGCTGCAAATTACATGAAGTCATAGTACCTTGCTGTTATGCTGCTTCAAATGGCAGCCGTTCGCCAAGTTGTCACATTTCATTGCCTTTGAATATCTGATGTGGGGGGGAAGGGAGACAGTGGCTGCGTGCCTTTATAATGGAAAAACTATAGCTCCATGAGAACAGCACAAATTTGGAGTTTGCATCACACCTAAAAAAATGATGGAATTTATAAAGAGGGTCTTCAGTTTAACACAAAAACAGTATGTGAAACTTTACTTAATATTTTTTCTTTTTAACTAGAAAAAGTCTAAAATCATTTGAATGTTTATTCAATAAACTCAGTGAGGATATCTCAAGATATTTTGAGTGGCTGTGGCTCAATAAGGTCGAGCAGGTCATCTACTAATTGGAAGGTTGGTGGTTTGATCCCTTGTTGCTCCAGTCTGCATGCCAAAGTATACTGGATGACATACTGAATGTCAAGTTGGTCCTGATATGTTCATCAGAGTGTAAATCTTAGATGGAAAACACTTAGATGCAGAAAAGAAGTGCTGGTCTGAATGAGATTTAATATTGTTTAAGTTTTGTGTGTACGTGTGTATAAATATAGCAGTCAGTATATGTGACATATTGATGCATATGTCCACCAATAATAAAGGTGTAGTAAAGAAATCGGCAACTGACTACTTCACTTTGCGTCTCACATTTGCGTAAAAAGTGTTTACGTTCAGCTTCACGAGCATTTACAGGTTAGATTCGGAGAATGTCCATTAACTGCAGGGAACTGATATGGAATCTTTAACTTTTGGCAGCAGAGACGTCTGGCACCTCACCCCACCCAGACTGTCAGCCTCGGGGAGACTTTCACATGAAAATGAAAATGCTGTGAGCTATAACAAAGGCAAAGAAGGAAAGAATGGAATTACAACTGCTCCAAACAATAAAAACTCCATTTTAGGATACCCTCTGGCGTAAACGGATGTAACTTTGTATTTGTTTCTACTTCCTTATTGACTTACTTTAATTTTTTATTATTTCAACTGCTTTCATTTCTATGCTTTACGGACCTTGAAAATGCAGTTTGTGTCTGGCTTTACTTGACCATGAATAGAAGTATCAGCAGTGGCAGGAAGTTTCCCTGCCATCTGATTTGATAGGTCGCATGTAACTTACTAGAAAATTAAATGACGCTGTCTACCATTTTTGCCTTCATACCTTTTCTATATACCTTTTAACCAAAAAAAAAAAAAATAGGTGCCACATGTAGTTACCAACCACTGCCCAATGACTTGTCTCTCTGTGCTCACTGCTTTATTGCTGTGATGAATTACTGCTACATGGGAGGAGTGTGGCAGGAGAGGGAGCGACAGAGAGCATCATATTTAAACAGTGGAAATAAGGTCTGGTGGAAAGATTTGGTTCCAGTGATGCAAAATGTTTCAGTGTTTTCAAGAAAGATGGAAAATACATTTAAGGAACTGAAGTACACAAAAAAAAAAAAAATCAAAATAAAGGAGCAGCGTTCATTTCCTTGCTCCGTTACTAAGATATACTTGTTCACACCTCTAATTATTACAATTCACCCCAGAAGCTAAAGGCCAGATGTATAAAATACGAATGTGTAAATCCATGACTTAAGCTATAAAGATATATTTATCCCTAAAGGCAGAAATCTGCATATGCTATATTTCTGACAGATTTATAAAGCCATTGCTTCTCTTTCCAATCATGAAACTAAGCACAAGCCCACGAATATCCACATATATCTTAATATTTAAAGACACGTTAAGACTTAAACACGGTTTATTCACATACATAGAATAGCAGCTGAGATAAATATTATTAAACTATGAAAACTGAAATGAAATATGACAAATGAAATGTGTTTGATTTTGTGATCTCAGTTCTGGAAACATAAGTAGAAGAAAAAATGTATGGGAAGCCATTAATTTGTGAGTTCAAAGTATAAACAAACAGAACAAACAGAATCCAAATAAAAGTCAAAAGGTCTACACAAAGAAAGCACACCGGTAGTCATGGGTCAGACATTTAGAGCACATAATTACAAAAAGTGAAACTTGTGCAGATGAAAAACAGCAAGAGATGCAATCTACACACATGTGAAATTGACAATTTTTTATGTTCTCTTCTGCGTCATACGAGACCTGACTATCTCCTGAAAAACTGTGTAGGTATTGTCTGAATTATTTATGTGCTTGACACACTTAATAAATGACAGTTTATATGCTGGAAAAGGAGCACATGTGGTTTCCTTGCCTTCACATTTTTATCCACTCAGCTCGCAGCAGCAGCATTTTATGAACGACCACTTTTGATTGGATTACTGCAGGTTCTATCCAGAGGACACTCAAGCTTCTGTTGTTGAGACACTACATCGTGTGATTCATAAATGAAAATAAAACATAAAAAATGTTGTTTTTTTAAAACACATATAGTGCCATATTTATTTACAAGACCTGTTGATTGATTTGAATGTGGGATGTATTTCTTAGTGCTTTTGAATCTTGTGCAGTTTTCCTACAATGTAAACATTCACGTCAACAACAAAAAACAATGAAGGTGATTCATAGAAACAATTTATGACTTTATTATGAAATTTGCAACACTAAAGTTGTATGAAGAGCTGAAAAGCAGAGCTTTTACTTTGGCGTGCTATATTACGCTCATGTGAATTATGCTCAGAGTTCACTAGTGGGGCGATTTTCTTACCATTTCTTAC
This sequence comes from Perissodus microlepis, assembly GCF_051167445.1. NCBI lineage: Eukaryota > Metazoa > Chordata > Actinopteri > Cichliformes > Cichlidae > Perissodus > Perissodus microlepis. Next base: position 44,481,305 of record NC_140463.1, on the reverse strand, counting down.
CATTTACACTACCATTCATACAGTCTACACCAGGGGTAGGCAACTCCAGGCCTCGAGTGCCGGTGTCCTGCAGGTTTTAGATCCCACCCTGGGTTAACACACCTGAATCAAATGATTAGTTCATTACCAGGCCTCTGGAGAACTTCAAGAAATGTTGAGGAGTCATTTAGCCATTTAAATCAGCTGTGATGGATCATAGGCACATCTAAAACCTCCAGGACACCGGCACTCGAGGCCTGGAGTTGCCTGGTCTACACTTTCCCATGTCCTCTAACATGTGGTCGTGTATGTTGGTAGTGTTTACAGTGGACCACACTTTTACTAAGAGCTAACCACATCAGCCAAGATGTATTTAAGTGCTCTGTGTAAACAGTGGCAAGAACACGGGAAATTACAAGTTTGTCTGAGTCAAGCCTTCTGAACAGCACTGTTATGTCTCATTATGCTCTTATCCTTAAAATCATACATTGTCTCATAATTGATGGGAAGGGTTGAGGTGAGGTATAGCTGGGCAGGATAGCAGCTGGAAAGGAGGGGTCATGGTTTTTCTGGAATCATGATATATGAGGAGCTGGGGCTGTGCTGTGAGCTGAAAACAGCTTCAATATTTTATCACTGCAGCTAGGCCCAGCATCAAAAGTAAGGATTTTTCCTCCCTTTTTCAGTCCTTGACAGCCACAAATGCCACCAATGATGAGTGTGGGTGGAGAATGAGCTACTGAAACTATATACAGACACAGTTTTCTTTCTGTGTTTTTCTTTTCCTCTTTTACCTTTATGCCAATTTCTTAAATTCACTACTATGTTGAAAAAAAAAAATCTATATAGCCAAAATAATAAATTCTCTCTTTCTCTCATGTCTGTATTTCTTTCTAGGCTAAGTCAAACTGAATCTAATCTGCAAACAGCATTGGAATTTTTTTAACTGGTTCCCAATCTGTATCCAATCCCAATCCCTGTTTCTCCACTTCAGTTTTTACCCTTCTTTTTTTTCCATGTTCTATATTCACATTTTGACAATGAAATCATTATGAGTGTGTTGGGCTTCAGTTAAAGTCCTGTTCCGGCTGGTTACTTGCCTCTACCTTAGATGACTGCATCCGTGTTTCATTGTGCATTTATTGTGGAATTGATTAGCACTACACCGGCTGTCGATGAAAAGCCCTTAACACTCGGAAAGCCGATAAATTCGGGAACTCGCAGAGAAAAATAACTTCTCATTTTCTCACATGAAAGTGGAGTACGTTTTCCTGCTATTTTCCAATTAGAGGGAACAGTTTATAGTTGACGAATTTCAAAGCAGATTAACTTCACAGATAATCTGATTGACGGAAAATGAATTTGGAGTTCTTTTTTGTTGCTGTTTTCATTCTTAGGAAGCAACATCTGTATTACTGCTAATTATATCATTGCCATTAATCACTATAAATAGAGTTCATTCATCTGCTATTATGGATTCCACTGAATCATGAAGCACTTCAGAACCGAGGGGCACAATGTGAATCACGAGATAAGACAAACACATTGTTTCTGCATATGTATGAAGCCGGCTGAGCCATCTACATTTCCAGTATGCAAGTGCGTGTATGCAAGCAAGGGGCTCCAGGCTTTATAGACTATTCATAAGAGAGCGAGAGGCAGAGCACAAGACCCTTACTCAGCCTTGTTTGACTTAAAAGGTTTCATGTGACCCTTTGGCCTTTTCCCAAGCAACACATTCTAGTGCTGCTGATGGCAGCTGGCTGTGCACATCTGGGATGAAGCAACGTGAACCTTGCTATGTGAAAAATTCTCTGCTTTACAATAAGCACCCATCCCCCTTCTTTGTCAGCTTCTTTTTTCCCTTCTGCCAGCTGCTTGGTATAAAATAATTGATTAAAAATAAAACCAAGCGGGGCTGATCAGAGCTTTTGTGTTTCTGTGGATATATGCTCAAGATCTGAAGTAATTCAGCTGCAAGATCAGAAGGAGAACAGGGAGTTGAGATATATGCGAGACGTGCAGGGGGAAGGGGAGACAGAAAAGGGAGAACGAGAGAAAAGAGACTATTGATCAGGTAAAGCTGTGCTGGCTTGTCGATAGAGGCTTGTCGATAGAGGCCTCTCTCCAGGGAGTGGAATGACACAAAATAGGGAGGCAATATTTATTAGGCTGTGTGTCCCTGACTATGTGTGTGCGCGCCCAAAGGGAGGGTGTGGGAGTGAGCATGCGTAGACATTTGCACAATGGGGAATGTCACACTGATGGGTTTTTAGATCGAAGCAGTCTTAATGCCTGCATGCAGACAACTCATGCATGCTCCATCTGTGGCAAGTTGTGAAGATAGGCCAATTTAGTAGTCTGTAAGCCTTCTATTGGAAAGTCAAGCTCACATTAAAACAGAAAATTATTGAAGGAAAGCAGAATTGCATCTCTTATAGGGTAATACTTTATGATTTTCCACAAAGACTTCACAGAAAAATAAAACTTTTATTCTGCCAAGGAAACTGCAAAGAGGTTTGGAAAGGACGACCCTTATTTCCCAATGATGCGATACAGAAGACAGGATGCATTCCTTGGTCTAATTTAAACACCCAGATGCTATTTAATGTCTATTTTCCTAAGATTTTAATATACAAGTTTTGTTCCATTAAAACACCAGAGAGCCTGATAATCCAAGGTTAATAATTCAGGTCAACCTAGCAGCTTAGGTCCTTAATTAATGAACAGTGATTTGCACTAAAACACACTAAGCTGATTACACTTTGAATAACATTATAGCATTTATATCATTGCCAGATGAGGGGAAAAAAGAGAAAAGAAAAGCTGAAATAAAAAGATATGTTAAGGTGGGAGGAAAATAAAGCCAGAGCCATTGGCAGAGTCTGTAGAGGTGAAAACAGGAATTAGGACAGCTAAATTTAACTGTAGGGGACCATGGTGGTGGTGGTGATGGCTGTGTGTATGGGGTTACTGTTGGGTTTGCTGGGGGTGAGACAGACAGAAATGATTCCGACTCCTCACTTGTCTTTCTCAGCAATTCGGCTACATTTAAACAGCCTTAGGGTTAATCCCAGAACTGAGTAGCGATGTGCAAAGCGGTTCTTTCTAAAAGGTCCTGCTTCACAAGTTGTTTTACTGGTCTGTAGACCTGTATAAAGTACACTTTCTTTCTTCACTTGAAACAGGTCATTAAAAAGATTTGTTCAAAAGACACTTTCACCAAATCACTGACCAGAGCTTTAATTACGCAGTTCCACTCACTGACCCGCAACACGGCTGGGAGTTGCATATTCCTCATCATCCCCGGTTTCTGGAAATGTAAGCATTGTGATCTTGACAGACATGCCAAATTTATTTTATGATTCAGCAGTCACTGGAGACAAACTCTTTCTTTCTCATTTTTGAGCTGCAGTTTGTTTTTTACCTTGCTTGCCTTGTGTGAGGTATTTACAATCACTCATTCCCTGTATGGTATGTGAGGAAGTCCATTCCTCTTTGTGAAGGATTTTGGGAGCTGGCCCATCTCCTGGGAAGTTCTAAAATTTTGTGACCGGCTTGAAAAGATCAGGTGGAGCCTTTTGTATTAGCATGATCTGAATGTCTTTAACTTTTGCCACTACAAAAGCCTTTAAGGATTATCTGTCTGCTTACTGATCACACAGATGTTCGCTCATCTGTCTCAGTCCAAAGAAAATTTAAACCAGGATCATTATAGCTGCTCTGACACATGTTCATCTCTTTTCTCCTAAATATTAGTTATTTACATAATAAATATAGTTATAATTGATACTTTTTACCTCCTCTTCTAAGGTTAAGTATGCTCTAGGGATAAATTGTTTCACTCATATCATAGCATCACAGCTACTGCACTGGCATGTCGATCCACTCGTCTTCTACAGACCAGTAAAACAACTTTTGGCTAAAGGTGTGTGTCTTTAGGTTTATGTGGCTTTATGTGCAGCCACATTAGGAATTATGTCATTGATTAGCCCACTATGTTAAAGCAGGTAGATCACAGAAAAGAATGGCCTCTGTACTAGAGATGGACCGATCCGATATTACGTATCGGTCCGATACTGACCTAAATTACTGGATCGGATATCGGAGAGAAATAAAAAATGTAAATATCAAATATCAAAAAAGCACCTCACAAAACTTGCGACATAGCATAACTCGGCTCATAAATGTAGCACGTCGGAGCATTATGCTCACATGATAGAGTGGCTGTGGCGTGCGAGACCTGTCGGCGGTCTGGTTGAGTATTTGGAGCCTCGCTACCTACACCATTTCATCTCCGAGAAAGTTATCCCACAGAGAAGTAAAGCAAGTGTGTAAGTTCATCTCTGAATGTTTGTAAAGCATTCCAGCGTTAAGCTTAACAACCGATATATGGAGCGAGTGCCTCTTCTCTCCCCCTCCCTCTCCTGCTGCTACTTCAATCATGAAACTGATTAATGATCAGCTGATCAGCTTTTCTGTCGCGAGTCCGTCTCTCTTGTTTGTTTACCGCCCACTTCGCGCCAGAAAGAGGAAACCAGCGGCTGAACAACAGCAGCACGTTTAAGCTTGATAATCTGTTGTTAGAATTTATTTAATATTACTTTCAACACCAGGATCTTTTTCTACACAGCTGACAGCTGGTAACTGTGCAGGAGCGGATCTAACAAAGTTTAGCCAGGGGGGCCGATAAGGCATGAACAGGGAAAAGGGGGCACAAAGACATACTTTTCTTTCTCATTCTCATTTAAAATGTCTAGCTTTTAATAAATAATTATCTGAATCTGACACCCAAATTTTTAATCTGATGTAAAATGTATAGAAGTCCATTACTGTATATAGTAACTATTAAGTCTAATATACCCTAGTAAGCTATACTACTTTTTCCTTTGGGAAGGCACCATCTGTGCAGTCTGCAATTCTGTAGAAGAAAGATGTTGAATCTATTTAATTATTCTTAAAAAAAATAATTGATTTCTGTGCATTTTTTTTTCACCCTGCATCAAATTAAAGTTGATTACATCAATTAAGCATCATGAGGTGGAGGGTGGTTCCCTATTATTTATTTTTTTGCTGGGAGTTTGCAACCCTATTAGTTAGGTTGCTTACTCTTTAAAATACCAGAATAGGGAGGATGGAGTAGGTTAAGTTTATTAGATTGATCAGTTTTGCTGAACTATGAAATATTTTGGGTGCAGTGTATTTTTTGCATACAGGTATAACAGAATAGCTTTAGTGTTTTGTTTTGTTTTTTCAAACTTGAGTTTGAACTTATACAAAATGCAGCAAGATATTTTAAAAAAAACAGTTTTATTTATTAAAAAACACACTATATCGGATTCATATCGGTATCGGCCGATATCCAAATTTATGATATCGGTATCGGTATCGGACATAAAAAAGTGGTATCGTGCCATCTCTACTCTGTACATTTAGTGCATCTCTGCAAGCGAATTTCTTAGCACACGGGCAAGCAGGGCAGCACAAGGGCAATTTCAACAAGAGGCCTGAAAGTTTCCATTACTTGCTAATCTGTTTTTATGTGCAACTTATATCTTGTCATATGAACTAGTTGAACTGCCAGATGGTGAAAACATTGTGTTTAGGAAAGAAAAAGTGGAATAAATATTTAAGACGGCATGTAGGTGCAAGGAAAAAGTAAGCTTTATAATCGTGATGAATGACATGTAATGATTCCATAATATGTTTATACCTCAGAAACACTCGACTATATCTCGGTCTCCAATTTGCCAGAGTTTGAAAATACTTTGTTCTATTCCTGAGTGAAGGGAATGAATTAGGAATGACAAAGCACTATACAAATTGACAAGCACACATTATTCAAGAGAACTGCTGCTGTAAGCACATTTTCGACTTTTTGGAAAAGTAGAGGCATAAATTAGTTTTCAGGTCTTGTTTGTTTAGCCAGTGCTCACCAAGGCTCCTGGTTGTGTGCGTGTGCGTTTCTGCAGTGGGAGTGTAGTCTTAATGTTGATATAGCGTTTTGTTTCACTGTCATTGTTCTGCCCATTTCCCTCCCACCTTTGCTTTTAAAAGCTCTTACAGTAGAAATGTTTTGTCAGGCCTGCCTGTGGTCCCTCCAATACATGCCAGCTGACTGGGCAGCCTGAGCTACTCTATTTACAAAGAACAGACTTGCCATGAATAATACACGAAGTGCCAAGCACAGGGAGACAAGAGAGCGGAGAAGAGGTTCTGGCTTACTTTTTAGCCGGTAAAGCAAAAAAAAAAAAGAAGACAGAACCTTTTGAAATCATAAGACAAATACTTTTCTAGTCAGAGAGAGAATGCAAAGCTGGATGTTCAGCCAAAAGATGATTTATGGAGATGGGTCAAATCCTCCAGCAGCATCAAAAATGGGAATAAAACTCTTCTTGATTCTCTTAGAAGTGCCGCTAATAGATTTGCTGAAATGCATGCATTATCAACTTTACAGCAATATACTTTCAACTTGGGTTAGAATGGCTGCATTCAGAGAGGAGCGGCCTGTCATCATTGGGGGTTATTAATGGGGTTTCTGCCTTTCTCAAGGACACCTGTCTACTTTGTTATATTCATATGCCTGGCTTCAATCAATCCCTGGCCCTGCTCTGCTTGATTTGTGTGTCAAAAAACGCAAACGAAAAAAATTCTGGTGAACAGAAAAATCATCATAATAAAAATAAACCAACAACTGTGGAATGGGGTGTAGTAAGCATATACAATGACACAAGTGTGAAGAAATGTGTGTTATTAGCAGACTAGTAACACTAATTAGATGAGACTATACCTTAAGTACATGCATTAGAAATGTACACAATAAATCCCTGAAGCAGGAAATACAACTTTACATTGAATAATAATTATCTAAAGATAAATAGAGTCAAGGGGTTTAATTAATGCATTAATCAGCTTGGTATGATGCAGGTATGGGGCTCTGCTTGGACAGAAATGCTTTACTGAGCTGGATTTGCTAAAAAAGCAACAGATAAAATCAGAAAAAATAAGCTATTAACAGTGCCTTACAAAGTCAGCATCAATGCCTGCTAAGTACTGAACATGAAATATAGAACTGAAATTTAAAAATACAAACTTTGTCTTGTGTCAGATTGTTAGGGGACTTCGTTTAGAAGGATAAGAGCAGGCTGACTTGATTATACATTCCAACTGTGAAAGTCAAACTTTCCCTCGACAGCTAAGGAAAGGGAGGCTTTGAAACCAGTGCCATCTCTCTCTCCCTCTCTGCAGGCGTCCTCGTCTACATCTTCGTATGCTCTCTATCTTTTGCTTGCTCTCATCTGTACTTGGCCCATCCCCACGTTACCCGTCAGAGTACAGAAATCAAAGACGCCGAAAAAAAACATGTATGACAATGTGGAGAGACTCAACACAGCACATCTCAATATAGTACCTACATAAAACACACAGAGGGACATAGAAGCACATACACCACGCGCACATACCTCCACTGAGTCGAACACTTTGAGTCGGGGAAATCAGGCGTACATATAACTGGAGATTTGAAAAATTAGTTTGTGAATGAAGTAATAAATTAAGCTGAAAGACTTTTAAATTTTTATGTTTGCACAGAATAGCAATGAAATGACATAAAATTCCACCGTGGGGTTAATAATATGGTGTAATGTGCATCAAAGTACAGGTTTCTTTGTTTTGTTTTTTCTGAAATAGAAGGGCAGTGAGGGATATTCCTGATTTATCATCCTCTGTGGCCACTATCATTTATCAGCTCACTGGGCAACAGATTAAGGGCCGGTTTTAAAATGGCTACTGGGCTGTGTTGCTCGAGCAATTCTATTACTGGTGTTTTGAAATAGAGGCGAAGACGTGAGTACAAAACATATAAACCAGTGTTCAGGTAGGAGTGAGTTTATGCTACAATGACTTTCCTGATTTCTTTGAATATACTGTAAGAGCATGTACACAATATGTACACGTCTTGCAGGTTAAACCTCTTGTACTGAGAAAGCACAGGAAAAAACCTACTTAGACATATCTTATGTCCTTGAGAGCTCATTACTCATAACAAGACAGTTACCGGAACAATACGGCCTATTTCCACTAATTCAGTTGTGATACATTTGACAGTAGGTAGACATTTACATACAGTTCATGAACAGCGCACTTGATTGTGTACATGCCCTGAATACATCAGAATATGAATGTGATTAAAAACTAAATGCGATTCTTGTGCTTTTTGTAATTTTCTGTGATTATTCCAGTCAACCTGACACAAAACTGCTAAACAAATACCAGAATTCGTGGCACATGTTTCTCTTGCTCCTTTATTGCAATTATGCATGCACTAGATGTCTCGTTTCCCTTTTTTTCACTGAGGAGGGAACAATGTCTGCAGAGTTAAATCTTGGCTTCAAATGAAGCGCATGTTTTCAAAACCCAGTTTAAGCCTCTTGCTAACACATAATCAATTGTTATTTCTGGAGAGTGTGCAAATAAAGGATTCTTGTTCAAGGACACCAAAAGAGTTCAAAGACACGCTCTGTCTAATGATTCTTCCAGCAAGAACCTCAACCTGCGTTACTTTTTTCTAAAACCGATTTTACTTCTCTTAATTTTGCAGACAAAAGAACTAAAACTCAAGGTTGAGCAAATTCACTTTTAATTAATTACAATAATCTTTATCTCTAAAAATGTATGGGGACAATACAAATTCTAAATGGTTTATGGTAGGATGGCCTCCGCCTAGGTGAAATTTACGTATATATCCCATAAACTTTGTTCATATTTTACCCTGAATGAAGTCGTCAGGGTTGAATAGACTTGAAAGACCACAATTACTCTAACATCCTAGTATTAATGTTTAACTTTCTCATTCTTTAAAAGCTTAATCCTCGTTACCAGCAACATGGGATTTTCCCCAGCCTACGGGGAGCACCAGTGGAAAAAGAGTGTAATTGGGGTTGTACGGGGTATAAAGGGCAGGGAGCTAGAGAAGTGGAGGAAAGGGACAGGAGAAAGGAGACGAAGGACAAGGTGAAGGGGAGACTGTCAGCTCAACTTATCGACAGCTCAAGCCCCACTGGGATAAATACAAGAAAGGTGTGCGTTTGTATGCATGCGTGTGCATCCATGTGTGTACACGTCAGTCCTGATGATCTGCTATGTCAGCTTGAGTAAAGGTCTCCCTCTGTGCTGATGCCCTCAGGAAACACTGACATTCTCCGCTGAGTTTCTTATGTGTTTTCATGTGTGTGAGTGTGCAGCAAGAGAGAGACCGCCTAGCATCGCAGCATTTCCTCCGACCAAATCCAATATGTTGCAAGTGTTATCCAATATTTCAAGTATTTTGGATGCAGAGCCACTCCTAAAGCACTGGCTATTATTTCAGGTAGTCAGCACTACCGATGACTGATGAAAATTGGGCATCTATTTGTCCTGAAGCTGTCATTCATGCCAGGGAAGATGATATCTTCTTCCAGAGATGAGCCTCTTCTGCATGGCCAAAGGTTTGCAGTGCAAACATTCATTTCCTTAATTTACAGAAAGGCAGAAACACTCCAGAAACTGATCATTTACACTTCTTGAAATGTTTGAAAATCATAAACTGAAACCAAAGCTGAGAACAATGAATGGCACATAAAAGAAATAAAGATCTTTTGACAGATTAACATATCCATCCTATCTGACAATGAGTCAAAACAAGTCAGAATACAGTAGAAAGGGGATTCAATAAGTGACATGGCATAAAGATCTTTAGCAGCTGCCTGTGACTGGCACCTGTGTAATTCTAACAACTGCGATAGCGTTCACGCACACATCACAAGAGAATTTCTCCAAGTTAAGTTTACTTCAGTTTGATTGGAGGAACGTGTACTGTATCTGTACCACTCAGTTCATTCAGGTTCAGTATATTGGCACTTGGCAGCTACTAAAAAAGTGTGAACAAAGGAAGTAACAGATATTAAGTCTGGCCTACCTGCCAAAGCTGCCAGGCTTACAGACAGACAGACACTCTGGGGAAAAGAGATGAGGAACAGAATGTTTGCTGAAACTTGAAGTTAATGATCTTAGCAGAAAGGGTTTAGAAAATCTACAATAGTTTTCTAAAACTGTGCTCACAGCTAAACAGATGAATTAAATGAGAACTACTGCCATTAATATCTACCTCCACAGCGAGCCACACACTTTGTCATGTATTGCACGTGTGCAGAGTTCTTAAAACATTTACACACTCGTTGAAATTTTGAATTAACATAGTGCAAGTATTCCACTCACTACCTAAGTCTTATGCACCACAGGCCACATAATGTGGGCATCAACCCTCAACCAATCCCCTTCAAGCTCTTGAAATAGTGACTTCTAAAGTCCAATGGGCTTAGCACTGCCCTCTTTTGCAGAAGCCAAAAAAGCCTTTGCATGCCCAAACACTATTTCATTACTCACTCACACTCTATTTTCCACTGCTTTCTAGCCATACTTTCATTTCTCTGCCCATACTTTCACCCCCCGTGTCTGCAAATCGGAAGATAGCTGCAGCCTCCCTGGTCTCTCTCCATTTAGTTTTTAAAGCAGCCCACTACTGAAAAGTGGAGAGGGAGCTTGTTGTGGGTCTCTGTGTGTGTATTTATGGGCACGAAAGAGAAAAAAAATTAAGTAATTATTCAGGATTCACACTGTGTTTCTGGCTTAATGAGGTGGCGGTTAATCGCGAGGTCCAAACAGCGGCACTTTGGGACCGGCTGGCCAACAGTGCAGAGAGAAGATGGTAGTCACAGAAGGGGTGGGAGGAATGAATACCAAATCCAAGCATTAAATGATAATGCAATGCTACAGAGAATATAACAAAAAAAACAAAGTGAGACCCAGTCACATGTGAAAGGCAGTTGGCTTTTATGTCTTTCTTTTGGATGTCTTCTTGGATCAGAAGGTTTGTGGGAGACTTTTTTTCCCCTCTATTTTGCCGGTCTGCTTACTCATTCCTCCTGAGCTTGGACTGAGTTAGCTGGTGATGAGAATGTGAGAGGGCTAAAGCCTCCCCTTAAGTCTGTCCTGATCCATGCTGCGTTGAGGACACGCTGTCCATGCTGAAGGTAGTGTGAACTTCATCACAACAAGTGGCATGACAATCGATGTTAAGCCTAAACCAAGTGCATTACACATAGTGAGGCAGGATGCTGTCTTGCTCCGGAGACCAGCAGCCATCATTGGGGGTTTTTTATTTCGTTTTTTTCAAGCTTTTTGTTTTTGCTGTTGGTTTGCCTTTCGACTGAAGTACCAAGCAAACGATCACCTGTAGAGTTGGTGGAGCGGAGGAGAGCGAATGCATTTCAGTGATCGGCTTTCATTAAAGTTCGGTAAAGAGAGACGACAAGAGGAACTTGCCGTGACCAGTGCTTGTTTAAAGCTATCAAGCTCATCAAACATTAACAGTAGGCTAGCTGAAGCAAGAAACACAACACTTAGCGAGCTGCATTTGGTCCCTTTAGAATTCTTGAAGTCAACTTATTTGCTTACTCATGTGGTGTAAATAAGAGCCTCGAGAAATTTAAAAAATGCATGCTGAAAACCAGATAGTGTTCACACATCGGTGCAAAGAAATGTAACAATGATTACAGAACTTGGAATAAATAATTGTTTGCTAGAAATTACATGCAAACATGTATTTTACAAATTATAAAGAAGCAACGCAACAAAAAAATAAAAGACAAATTGTGTGCAGAGTTCACACAGACTCTAGATAGAAAGTCCAATTTCAGTGGCAATCTTTTGTACCACAAAAGCATTCTGATGAGGTTGTTTTTCCATGCTGCTTGTGGGAATGTTAATGGAGAAAATAAATCGAGATGAGATATAGGGAGAGGAGGCAGATTGAAACCAGCAGCAATGCAAACACACTGGCACTCTGTGCTCGATTAGTATGCCTGACAGCACTATGGACTGGCAGCTGGATTCGTTGTACACATGCAAGTTTTGTGCTAATGCCCAGCCAGTGCATATAGCCACACAAAGAACTGCACAAACAGAGCATCTCCTCCCTGGCTCTTCCTCTCCATCCCTCTCCGTCTCGTTTTCTCTCCGTTGTTCTCTCACTCACATAAACAGAAAAATGAAAGAGCAAGAGAGAAACAAAGTCCTCGTTCCACACGCTCTTACACAGCATCTCTGTCTGAGTTGGTTCCAGATGAATAAGGCAGAATACCAAGTGGCCCACTTATACGCTATGCAGAGACAAATAGACCAGTCAATCACTGCAGGCTGCAGCGGAATAACAAATGCTCTCTGGTATGTGTATGTGCGTGTATGTGTGTGTGAAAGAAGGGGTATGAGCTTTTTTATTATTTGCTGCTCCACAAATGCATCTGCGTGCACAAACAGTGTTACAGTGCTGGAAACAACCTGCAGTTCTAGATGAATGTGATGTGTTTTTGAGCATTACAGCAGACCCAGTCTGTTTCTACTGTTAATGAGAACAGGAGAAAAAAAAGAGCGACGTAGGAAAAAAGAGATACAAAACACTGTTGGAGCACCTGTGTCTCAGAGGTGCTTCCGAAGTAAAGCCTGTTGAGGAATGCCAAGCACCAATTTCATTTGTACCTCATCATTCCCTTCAGCCATATTTCATTTATTAACACCCCCCCAACTGTTTTCCTAAAGTGCAGTGCTGTAGGCCTGCCAGACTAAACTGACCACTGAAGGTCACTGAAGAAGCAAAAACAATACTATTCAGCAGAATGAGAGCTGCTCTATAAATATTAAATGTTTCAATTACTTCAGATATCTGCTCAGAAGGACTGCATCACACAAACTAGAAAAAAAAATGTATCCGGCATGACTGAGTGACAGACCATCCCCTTACCTCGGATGGTGTGGGGATGGTGAGGTGGGGGTAACAGGAAACATTGTTAACACGGCCTACATAGACCAGATCCAATATCAACTTTCTGTCACAGGGAAATTAAATGTCTGCAGCGTCACATTTCTTTTCTATAACATCAGTATCAGTGTCAGCTGCTAAGTCTAAATGAAATCGCTTCAGTGCCACTTACGGAAACAACTTCAGCAAGCAGGCAGTTGTACTAAACCATCCATCTATTTTCTTCCTCTTATCTAATCAAGGGACATAAGAGGGGGGTGGAGCCAGCTGTCATAGACATAGACAACCACTCACCCTTAGGGCTAATTTTGAATGACCAATTATGTAGAACTCACATGCATGTCTTCAACCTGTGGGAGGAAGCCAATGTACCCAGAGAGAACCCCCTCAGACACAGGGAGAACATACCAACTTCACCCTGCCCTAAATTGCTAGTGGAAACGCTCAAAACAAATAAAGAGACATCTTGCAGATAGCATGACACCAAAACTCCACGAGTTCCAAAATTCTCACATTCAGTTGGGAAAGTAAAGTATTAAAAGTATTCAATAAATACACATTTTTTTTGAAAAACAATAATTTAATTAAACATGAAAGGAAAAAAAACAATACATTTAACTTTAAATGTTTTTTTCTCTGTGTTTTCGCTTCCTCACATCCCAGGTAGTGGATATGATTGGCTGACGCCCAACAGGTAATAATATCCAATAGAGACAAATAGCCTCACTTTATCTGGTACGACACATACGCTGTTATGGAATCGCTTCTATCTGTATGTAATATCTTCTCCAGTGAACTGTGAATCTGCATTCATAAATAATAACTGCAGTGTCAATAATTCTGATAACCTTTCCACCTAGAGTGAAACAAACGACTTTGGGACTGGACTGCGGAAATGACTCGAGCTTTCTCCACTGAAAAATATTTACCACGTGAAACACTTCTCTTACTGTGTTATTGTGCGACTGAATTAAGCTGTAGGTGTGGGACTGTGTGTGTTCGCACCACTCTGTTTTATGTGTTTGTGTAGAGGAGTGTAGTGTACATGCAGAGAGTGATTAATCACCCAAAGACCCTCTGAGCTTTGTCTACTATAGCCACCAAGAAAGCTCTTTTACAAACAACAGCGCAAGAATGATTACTGAAATAATTATGCATTTTTTTATTCCCCACAGAGAATGAAAAGCAGTGGCAATCACATATCTTTTTTATTAAGTCTGTTTGTGTGGCCAGTAACACCGAAGTATGAGGTGCCGTAAGGGACATTATTACTGAAACGCTCTCACACACACTACTGAAACGCTCTCACACACACTACTGAAATTTTAGCTCTCACACACACTACTGAAACGCTCTCACACACACTACTGAAACGCTCTCACACACACTACTGAAACGCTCTCACACACACTACTGAAATTTTAGCTCTCACACACACAACTGAAACGCTCTCACACACACTACTGAAATTTTAGCTCTCACACACACTACTGAAACGCTCTCACACACACTACTGAAATTTTAGCTCTCACACACACTACTGAAACGCTCTCACACACACAACTGAAACGCTCTCACACACACAACTGAAACGCTCTCACACACACAACTGAAACGCTCTCACACACACTACTGAAATTTTAGCTCTCACACACACTACTGAAACGCTCTCATACACACAACTGAAACGCTCTCACACACACAACTGAAATTTTAGCTCTCACACACACTACTGAAACGCTCTCACACACACAACTGAAACGCTCTCACACACACAACTGAAACGCTCTCACACACACAACTGAAACGCTCTCACACACACTACTGAAACGCTCTCACACACACTACTGAAATTTTAGCTCTCACACACACAACTGAAACGCTCTCACACACACTACTGAAACGCTCTCACACACACTACTGAAATTTTAGCTCTCACACACACTAGTAAAACGCTCTCACACACACTACTGAAATGCTCTCACACACACTACTGAAATTTTAGCTCTCACACACACTAGTGAAACGCTCTCACACACACTACGGAAATGCTCTCACACACACAACTGAAACGCTCTCACACACACTACTGAAACGCTCTCACACACACTACTGAAATTTTAGCTCTCACACACACTACTGAAACGCTCTCACACACACACTACTGAAATTTTAGCTCTCACACACACTACTGAAATTTTAGCTCTCACACACACTACTGAAACGCTCTCACACACACAACTGAAAAACCAAGGCATTTCAGTTAAACAGGAAGGCGTTTCAGTTGAACAGGAAGGCGTTTCAGTTGAACAGGAAGGCGTTTCAGTTGAACAGGAAGGCATTTCAGTTAAACAGGAAGGCGTTTCAGTTAAACAGGAAGGCATTTCAGTTGAACAGGAAGGCGTTTCAGTTGAACAGGAAGGCATTTCAGTTAAACAGGAAGGCGTTTCAGTTGAACAGGAAGGCATTTCAGTTCAACAGGAAGTTGTTTCCTGACAAGGAAACTGAAGGAAAAAGTGGTAGATTTCAAACAAACCACTACACAGATGTCTACTCAGCAACCTGCTAGTTAGGGGTGGGTTTTTAGAATCGATTAAAATCGATTCTGGCTTGGATAACGTGAAATCGATTCATTAAAATCCTGAATCGATTTTTATAATATAAATTTATTTTGCCTGAAATGCCAGAATCTCAGGTGAAACCTCACAAAATTTCAACAACCACCAAACAGCTAAGACAGTAAATGAGAGCAGGTACACGGATTCTGCACAAAGACGTAAACACACAGCGCGGACCCGCGGATCAGAATCAGTGAGATGTCGCCTTTCTCACCTGACGGCACGGAAACGGTCAGGGCTGAAAGCCGACAGCTAGCTGATTCTGATCTGTCGAGGGTCCGGCTTTGTTTTCACGCCGTTTTTGCGCCGATTCTAAAGCTGTTAGTTTTATCTCTCTCCAAACAATATTGACCGAACCAGCAGCAAAAGAAGATCCAAACTGAGCTTCACATAAACATCATCATGAATTCCCTCTGACGTTTACTGTTTTGCTTCCACCACAATAAAATCACACGTCATGTACAGCTCTCTCTCTCTCTTTCTCTCTTTCTCTGTACTTCAAGAACAGTTTCCCGTCTAAAAATCTGTTTTCTGCATTATTCGCTTACTTGTTACGCACAAGTCTACCGTTGTTTACAGCGCTGTCGGCCGATGTTTTTTTTTTTTTCATTTTACATACTTCCGAAAAGAAAACCTAATTTCTGCCGTTCAATACTGAACAAATTTAAACTTTTTAAAATTGTGCAAAATGCAAAACGCTTAGCCGTGTCTCTAATAAAACCGCTGGAACGTCAGAGGTAACGTTCATATGTTGATTAATGGTTTTGTTTCATTTTTGATGTACTGCAGAATATTTTTTATAAAATCCCAGGCCAGGAAAAATCACCTTCATGTTTTTCTGTGTTTTATCTTCAGCTACTTTTACACAACGGCATCTGCTGTGACGCTTATACCTTTGATAAAGTCTTGCGTGTGTCAGCTTCCTTTTTTTAGATACAAAAATATGTAAATGTACTGATCTGAATTATAATATTTCTGACTGTCAAAATTTCCCAGAATCAAATCGAATTGAATTGAATCGTGGAACGAATCGATTCTGGACCTTAGTGAGACAGCTGCATTACTTAACAATATATTAGCCTCAGCATAAGTCAAAATTTAGAATAGCAGGAGACGGGCATTATCCTGGTTATTTTTTTGGCATATGTGCTTTTTGTCTTTTTTAGCAAAGAAAAAAATATCTTAAAATCATCAATAAAACCAGGGAGAGAAGGCTTAGCGTTCCTCCATTTAGCACAATGGATATGATATTTACTCAAAGGTATGATGATGTTAATAATGTCTGAGACACCCAATGCTAGATGATCCATATAAAAAAATTGTGATGTAATTCAAATAGTGGCACATCATTAATATTTAGGGAAATCCAATTTTTTAAGTTGCACCAAATACATTGTGTGATAGGGCATAGAAAAAAAAAGATGTTCTAGGGTTTCATTTTCATCAGTACAAAAAGAACACTGATCCACTTCAAAGCCAAATCTCTTTTTTTTTTTAGAAATTCTGCCACAGGATTAATTTTGTTTAAAGTGTGTTTCTTTAACTTTAGGTAGAATAGGCTATTTCATAAATTTTTAGTATGCTTTATCCAGTGTATATGAAATAACTAAATTATAACCATGCAATGTAACCATTCTGTTGTAACTATGAAATATTTTGTCTTTGAAGAAACTACTAACAAATTTCTTATTGCATTTTGATCAAACAGCTGACATTGCCCTAGCAATAAATTTGGGAGCACTGATGAGAAATTATTGTATATCATAAAAATTTTAATCAAATGAAGCAGAGGCAGTGGGACCAGTTCACAAAATTTGTTATATTCACTTTGAGAACAGTTTAGACAATATTTTTCTGAAAAGTCTGTGTAACTTAGAATGACACCATTATCATCCAACAAATCTGTTATGAATATAATCTTTTTGTTCAAACCAGTCACTCTCAAAAATTGATTTTTGATTAAGTGTTATTACCCTATTATTCCATAAGGTTGAATTATGGGGAGAGGTTGTGGGTAAATCTCATTTTCCCAAAAATGCAAAGTCTGTTTTGGAAAGTTTGATATCTTTATGGGGATTTTATTTACCGCAAAATCACATTTCAAAATAAAGTCTAATCGTGTATACTATTTTATTAAACAAGGATCAGCCGTCCCCAACCCCCAGGTCCTGGACCAGTACCGGTCTGTTAGTCGTTTGGTACCGGGTCGCAAGAGTTGAGGCTTGAGTTTGAAATTTATGGTTTTCATGGTATTTATGGTTTTTTTATTTTTATATAGTTTACGTGGTGCAAAAAAGGTTGGGGACTGCTATACTAGCAGGTTGCTGAGTAGAAATCCTTGTAGTGTTTTGAAATATACCACTTTTTCCATCAGTTTCCTTGTCAGGAAACAACTTCCTGTTCAGCGGAAATGCCTCTGGTTTCAGTGGAGTGTGTGAGAGCATTTCAGTTGTGTGTGTGAGAGCTACAATTTCAGTAGTGTGTGTGAGAGCTAAAATTTCAGTAGTGTGTGTGAGAGCTAAAATTTCAGTAGTGTGTGTGAGAGCTAAAATTTCAGTAGTGTGTGTGAGAGCGTTTCAGTAGTGTGCGTGAGAGCGTTTCAGTAGTGTGTGTGAGAGCTAAAATTTCAGTAGTGTGTGTGAGAGCATTTCAGTAGTGTGTGTGAGAGCGTTTCAGTTGTGTGTGTGAGAGCGTTTCAGTAGTGTGTGTGAGAGCGTTTCAGTAGTGTGTGTGAGAGCGTTTCAGTTGTGTGTGTGAGAGCTAAAATTTCAGTAGTGTGTGTGAGAGTGTTTCAGTAGTGTGTGTGAGAGCGTTTCAGTTGTGTGTGTGAGAGCGTTTCAGTAGTGTGTGTGAGAGCGTTTCAGTAGTGTGTGTGAGAGCGTTTCAGTAGTGTGTGTGAGAGCTAAAATTTCAGTAGTGTGTGTGAGAGCGTTTCAGTAGTGTGTGTGAGAGCGTTTCAGTAGTGTGTGTGAGAGCTAAAATTTCAGTAGTGTGTGTGAGAGCGTTTCAGTTGTGTGTGTGAGAGCTAAAATTTCAGTAGTGTGTGTGAGAGCGTTTCAGTTGTGTGTGAGAGCTAAAATTTCAGTAGTGTGTGTGAGAGCGTTTCATTTGTGTGTGAGAGCTAAAATTTCAGTAGTGTGTGTGAGAGCGTTTCAGTAGTGTGTGTGAGAGCGTTTCAGTAGTGTGTGTGAGAGCTAAAATTTCAGTTGTGTGTGTGAGAGCTAAAATTTCAGTAGTGTGTGTGAGAGCGTTTCATTTGTGTGTGAGAGCTAAAATTTCAGTAGTGTGTGTGAGAGCGTTTCAGTAGTGTGTGTGAGAGCGTTTCAGTAGTGTGTGTGAGAGCTAAAATTTCAGTTGTGTGTGTGAGAGCTAAAATTTCAGTAGTGTGTGTGTGAGAGCGTTTCAGTAGTGTGTGTGAGAGCTAAAATTTCAGTTGTGTGTGTGTGAGAGCGTTTCAGTAGTGTGTGTGAGAGCGTTTCAGTAGTGTGTGTGAGAGCATTTCAGTAGTGTGTGTGAGAGCGTTTCAGTTTTGTGTGTGAGAGCTAAAATTTCAGTTGTGTGTGTGAGAGCGTTTCAGTAGTGTGTGTGAGAGCGTTTCAGTAGTGTGTGTGAGAGCGTTTCAGTAGTGTGTGTGAGAGCGTTTCAGTTTTGTGTGTGAGAGCTAAAATTTCAGTTGTGTGTGTGAGAGCGTTTCAGTAGTGTGTGTGAGAGCGTTTCAGTAGTGTGTGTGAGAGCGTTTCAGTAGTGTGTGTGAGAGCGTTTCAGTTGTGTGTGTAAGAGCTAAAATTTCAGTAGTGTGTGTGAGAGCGTTTCAGTTGTGTGTGTGAGAGCGTTTCAGTAGTGTGTGTGAGAGCGTTTCAGTAATAATGTCCCTTACGGCACCTCATACCGAAGTGTGATTGTGCGTAATCTGATTACTTTTTTCAAGTAACGAGTAAAGTAAGGGATTACTATTGCAAAAACGGTAATTAGATTACTGTTACTTTCCAGTAGGAACGCTGCGTTACTGCGTTACTAAAACCGTGAGTTTTTTGCGAGAATGTCTCATGACAGTGAGTAAGCGAGTGCGACGTTCGTGACAACAGCTGTGTGCAGATCAACAATGGATAATATATCGAGTGCGGGAGAGAGTATGAGCGTGCAGCGTTTAAAGCGTGGAAGTACTGACCTTATTTTGAGTTTGATTCCATAAAAAGTGACAAATTAACGTCCGTTGTGCGTGGGAAGAAAACTTCTTTTTACAGCGAAAAAAAACCCCTAAACAAGCACCGAGTGCGCTACCACGTAATGGGAAATTCACAGAGAAGCTGCCGTATCCTTCCACTGACCGCTGCGGCACACCTGCACCAGAGCACACCTCCGTCTACCCTACTCCTTTACAGGTGAAAATAGAGCAACAGGACCGCTGAGTCTTTGATTTTATTTATTTTCTGCTGTGTTTTACTTGCATCTATTTGAAAGACTGAGTGTAAACACAAAAAAAATATTTTATTTTATGTGCTGGAATGTGCAGAAAATCGGTTTAAATGTTAAACTAATTTCTTCAAGTCAGAGAATGTTGCATATAATTTAATTTTTGCTTGATGCATAAAGTTAAAAGATTAAAACTGATAAAACAAGTTTAAAAAAAAGAGACTTTTCCATTTGATTACATTTTGTATGATGGATTATGCAGAAAAAGTAGAATTGGGCTGAAAGATCTATTGCTTTATCACCTATTCAGGTTGTAAATCGTGTTTTTAAAAGTAACTAAGTAACTAAGTAATTAATTACTTTTGAAAATAAGTAATCAGTAAAGTAACGGGACTAATTTTTTGGGGAAGTAATCAGTAATTAGTTACTGATTACTTTTTTCAAGTAACCTGACCAACACTGATTGTGATTGTGCAAAAAGACAAACAAGCAGGATCTATATAGGTTTTGTTACACAACCCATAACCCTATTGGTAAGAGTCTGCAACTGCAAGTCGTCTGCGTCCAAGGTAAACATGTTGAAATATCTCGGGATCTGGAGCACCCATTTCATATGAGATTTAAAATTGCTACCCAGTATCAAATTTCCTACCTTGGTTTTTCACAGCAATCTGAAGAAAAAGAAAAATCCTTGAAGTTCGGAGCATTTGAAATTTTTCTTACATAGTGATAAGATTCAAGAAGTATGAAGAGAAGAACGTTAAGATCAGAAGCCAAGAAGCCAAAAGCTCAAGTTAGTGTGAGCTCTCAAAGTCAGGAGATGAAATTTGATTTTCATAGTTTCAAGCAGACGGTAATGACAGCAGAAGGTCAGGTCAAAAGATGCGGCGCTGTTGTCGGGGGAGAAAGGACTGGCTACAACAAAAACAAGCTACAGCAATGCATGCAAACCTGGAAGAGGCTGACATACTGCTGTGTTAGACATTTGGAATAATGTGTCAGTCGACATCAGTTTAGTTGCTGATTATTGTGCTGATTATTCCAGACTGTTTAACAGTTCTTCAGTATATCATCTTACAAGAAAAAAATACTGATAGGGCCTTAATGGTTTTCAGTTTAATTTTAATTAGCTATGCTGACATGTGAAAACTAGCCCATTGTTGTGTCGCCAACAAATTTGTGATGCCAACAGTTTTTTTTTAAGCTGTTATGAATGAATATTATGAATCTTACACTAGTATGTCAACCCCTCACT
The DNA here is from genome assembly GCF_051167445.1 of Perissodus microlepis. Classification (NCBI taxonomy): domain Eukaryota; kingdom Metazoa; phylum Chordata; class Actinopteri; order Cichliformes; family Cichlidae; genus Perissodus; species Perissodus microlepis. The sequence continues at coordinate 44,460,187 of NC_140463.1, read as the reverse complement.
GAAAACGCATCATATCATTTGCAGCAAGTTGTGAGAGAACTTTAACCAGCAGCCAACAGATCTGTAAAATTGCACTTTTATAAACAAAAAAAGATGAAAGGCCCGTGTCAGTGTTTACAGTCTTACATGTCTGAGATTTTCACAGCTTGATTTAAAGCTGAATCCTTAATAAGACTTTTCTGCACTGCAGACTCAAACTTGTTCTACATAGATGCTTCTTTTTTTTTTCTGCAGTTACACAATAGATTTGATCGGGCTGCTGGTGAAGTCCTGTCCTCCATTCTATACATTCTCACAAAACAGACACATCTTCCAGCTTCTTCTACAGAGCACATGTTGGTATACTCCCTGGTTCCTTATATTTCTACCTGTCATGTTCGAAAGCAGCACAGTAAAGCTGCTAACGCGCCCCACAGGCAACAACTCGAGCACAGGAATAAGCCTCCTTTTCCCTTTTCTATCATTTGCTCTCCCCTCCCAAGCAGCGAAGGATCTCTGCTTATCTCGGCATAGCTGTCATGCCGACAAAACAGTTATCACCTTCTCCTCCTTGCTTGAGAGTTCCAGGAACCAAAAGAACACCTTGCTAATCAGCTCCTTACTATCATGCCCGTTCATATTCTGTATAGCTAACCCAGCAGCCAATATAACGAGGGAAAAAGCACAAAACAAAGCTGAAGTCTTTCTCAAAACATGGATTGGTTTAACAAAAGAAAGAAATCAACAAAGAAGCTGAGGCTGGTACTTCTTAACCCACCACTTCATGAGCAAACAAAGACTTATGCAAACAAGTCTATTAGCCTGTCACCCTACTTGTGCCCTTGCTTACGTCAAGCCTGTGAAAAGTGCTGGATGCTAATTGTACATAAGCTCCAAGTTACCAAGCAGCACACTGCTACAGACAGAATTCTTAAACAATGCAATATTTATTTATTTTTTTAAAAAAGGTATAAAATTAGCTTCATAACTTAGCTTTAAGAGTTAACAACATAATGCATATTTCTACACTAAATCCAGAACAATGAAAAATCAAACCTCACAGTCAGGTTTCTTATAGCTTATAGTAAAACCTTCCCCATCAGACATCTGGATATTTATGAAGTCATTTCCACACTTCAGTGAAGCAAGTTCACAGTTAATTATAGGGTGCACAGCTACTTCACCCTCAGTGAATGCCTTAGCCACAACCAGATTATAATATTACGAACGTACGAGAGGAAAAAAGAATGAAAAGCATTGACCTAAAAACCACATAAGTGACTAACCTGTGTCTCGCTGTTCTCTACTTTTTTTCGTTCACTCCCCAGCTTCCAGCCACCCAGCAGGGGGCTATGTGGCAGGGACATGGGACTTAGATCACTGTTTCTCCTCACAGCATGTGTTAGCACTCATGGTAAATTTCATGGTGAAGTTAGAGTTGTACAGGATTTTACTCTGAATAACAAGACAGTACCATCACCATCTGAAGAGTAATGAATGAGTCCAATCTGTGTGGCCCTACTGAAGTGCGATAATGACTTTACCTTGTTAAACAATGTTTATGCGAGCTGTAGAGCTTGTTAACATTTGAATGTTCACAATTAAAATATCCTAACATTAGCTAATAATTATAATTATCCAATTAAAGTCACTATTATAAGCTAATGTTTAGATATTTTAATTGTTAGCAGTCAAATGTTAACAAGCTCTGCAGCTAATTTACAAAAACATTTTTTAGTTCCAAAATGAGACACCGGATCTGTGAGGATGTGTTCATGTATGTAGAAATGCAGCACAAGAACATCCATCTACTAAATGACAGCTTGAAGATTCCTGCAAATGTTCTCCAAAAGAACTTTAACTTATCAATTGGAGAATGCTCACCAATCACTTTATTAATACAATACAGATCTCTTTCATTGACACTCTGAAAGCAGACTTACAAAGTTGCCTGTGGAGCTTTAACTTTAAACTACTAAACAACAGCTAACCACCACTGAATATGTTTCCACCGCCTGACTCACTGCACTCACACACCTTCTAACCATTTTTAAACAATTAAAACAAAAACTTTGACTTACGGTCGTTGCAAAATGAGCCTCCATAGGACGTCATGCTGCAATCGCAGGTGAAGCCCTCCCATTGCTGGAGACACACCCCCTGATGGTAGCAGGACTCCTCCGTACAGGTGGTACTGGGTCCTGAAGACAAAACCAAAACATACGCCATCACATTTTTGTTCAATCTCATTCAAAATTAAATATTTCTAAGACCAAAAGGCAGAAGCAAACGATCATGCACTCTGGGTAATGAGAGCAAAGGACAAATTGTAAAGCTCCATTTAGCAATTCATGACTTTTCCACTGTGGATTACACACACTATTGACCCAACAGTGCACTGTCACATCAGCTGGCAAGATTCACCAAGTGTTTTGCCTTTGTTGACTGACTGAAATGGAAGAAGACACGACTTTCCAAGAAAACTAGATTTTGACTACTTGTGCTCAAAATAAAGATGGTAATGGTAAAATGATAATGCTAGAAGGCAAAAGAAAATAACAATGAACTACTGTTATAAGATTAGGATACAGATCACATGTTAGGAAAACAATGGTTCTAAAAATAAATGTGTGTGGTGGCTGTTGTGTTGGTGGGGTTTCTCATTAAAATCTCAATTAAACACAGACATTTTTAAAGAACCATGGTTCAGTGCCAGACTAATTTGTTTCCACAAAGATAAACAGACATCTCACTGTGCCATTTACAAGTGGTCCAATTAAGACACCCTACCCCCCACCCCCGTGCTCCAAACTTATAAAAATGAAATGTTTTATTTTGTCTTGTTTATATGCCAGTTTGCATTTAATCATTAGTTTTTAATAATCCTCCTCAGCATGTCTTTCTCCCCTCACCAACCAATCACAGCAGATGGCTGCCACTCCCTAAACCTGGTTCTGCCTGGTTTCCTCCTATCAAAAGGGAGTTTTTCCTTCCCACTGTCGCTAAGTGCTTGCTCATAGGAGGTCATCTGATTGGGGGTTTTCTCTGTACTATTGTAAGATCTTCACCATAACCTCCAAGGACCTGGCGTCCACATATGTGGACATCACATTTTGGGTTATTTAGACTAAAATACTCAATTTTGCTCTACATGGGCCTGATATCCACTTATGAGGACATTATACTGCTACTGTTCTATTAAAAATTTAAACGAATATCCTCATATGTGGCTCTTATTTTTCTTAGAAACAAAAAAAAGGTTTAAAAAAAAATAATTCTTTGTTTTTACATTCATCAGGTCCCAATCAGCCCAAATATCAAAGAGAAATTAAAAATGCATGCTGTGGAAGAGTTTGGGTCTTAGGAGGTTAAATATAAAGTCCCATATATGACTCAAAGTGAATTAAATTGAATTGTTTTAAATTGTCCACTTTCTGTGTTAACTATGTCCTTATTTACTGATTAAAACTGTGTTCCCTTAAGGAGCTAATAGGATATACTGTCATAAGCAAAAGCCATTAAATTATTTGTTTATTCTTCCTTTATATTACTCACGTTACCTTTGCATTTCTTCCTGAGAACTCATGAGAACTTGCTATTAGGTGCCTTAAACTTGTTGGAGCATAAAACTCTCATCTGTTATGTTTGCTCCAAATGTTCAAGAAAAGGTAAAAAGCAACTGAGCACATATCTCCATTACCTTGCTGTTGACAACCGGGTGCTCAACTAGCAGCTTGGTTACAACTTGAACATCTGCCTACGTACTAATAGTGTGCTTAATTGAGTTTCTTAACCAAATATTTCACCAATCCTTGCAAAAATTATTATGTAGCTTACATGCTTTTTTAAAATTCTTTATTTATTTATTTATTTTGCATGATTAGAAAATGTAAATTGAAAGCATTTTGTATTTATCTTGGACATAGACTCTGCCCATTTTGTGCTTATTTCTCCTGTCTTGAGCTACAATGAATAAGCAACAGTGCTTTTGTACCTTGACTTCAGTCTCCTTCACTTCCTCCCCTCATCTTGTTTTTTGTTGTTGTGATCCGCTGAGTCAGTAGGCAGTTACAAGAGAAAGCTCAATGTTCTAGCCTTTGTCTGGCCTTATCTCTGGAGAGACTAGACCAGCAGCCACCTCTGACCACACTGTATCCCCAGTCCACAAGCTAACAATGACCTAAGAACCAGGTTGGTGCAGACCCTGGCAGTGATCCATATCCAGGAATATAATACATCTAAAAAAGTCACCTTCAGTGGTCTTGCTTTTTCTTTTGAAACCCAGCAATTTAAAGATCTAACCTACCAACAGATCAATCATGTAAACAGCGCTTCTTCTCTGGTATATGGTTGGGGGAAAATATTCTGAAAGTGATTATAGTTAAATTAGATAACCAGTCAGAATTGTTTTTGATCTATTCCTGCAATATCAACAGGGGAAAACATGGTTTTGCAACAGCCCCAGGACTAGATATACTAATATTTGTCAAAAGAGTCCACCGTTCCAAAACTGGTCAATTACTACTGCTCAAATCCCTGGCACATCAAATCATTAACTAATATTAGCATCCATTTCTGGTGCCTGCGGGATTCAATATGATAGCTTAATGCAGTTTTAAACTCTGTTTGGAGCGAAGTAATTGTGGTGTATAACTGTAGGCAGGTAATAAGGCTGGCTGGCAGAAGTAGCAGCGTTAGGGAGCAAGAGAAGGGGGGGGAAGCTGGATCACTACTGCATCTAGTCGGCCAATGCGGTCCTCAGGGAAATCAAGTCTGTGCTCTCCAACGTTCTGTATGCCATTGAGACGTGGTGGAGGGGAGTTAAGGGTGGGGTGTGTGGAAGGGGAAATGCTATAGCCAAAATCTACTGTTATACTCAGGATTAACTACCCCACACCATAGCCATGCAGCCTGAGACATGGTGGCCAGCCCCGCGCAGCAGAGGTAAAAACATGACAAATGCAAGATTGATGAAGCAAAAGCCAGCAAGGGTGGAGCACTGCTGAGATTTGCCACACTGACAATAACATTACAGGGGAGAGGTGCTTCCCTCATGCAGGTTTTATAGTGCAATAGAGAGGATATACAGAGGACAGACTGTCCCGAGTTCAGAGAATTGGGCGTGGCCATTGGCGATATTAGGGAATAAAGTATATGGAAAATGGACTCGGTTACTATACTTCAGTGTCTTAAATGGTCGCTTAGTTAAAGAAGCAGGCTTATGTTAAAGCAGGTCACAATGAAACTTTAAGAAGGTAGAGTTACTATTAAAAATAAGATTTTTACTCATGTCCCAAAACAACAAACTCAACTTCCGAATCGTTTCCTCATAATTGCAGTCAATATGTAAAGTGAGAAACTGTTGAACAGCTGGCATTCACTGAATGAAATGACTCTTATTAATATCAAGACAAGTGTATTCTACACTAGATGGTAATCATTGCCATTTGATTTCCCCCTAGTGACTCACAGGTAAGATAATGATTTAATGATTGATTGAGTGATTTCTTATCTTTAAACAGTTTAATTGCATATTAAGCTCAGTATATGACAGCTGCCGCTTCTACTTACCATCGCAGCCTCGTTCCACCTGGCCCACCCTGTGGAGGGCATCTGCGATCAGGTCAGGGAGTCTCCCATTCAGGTCCACAGAGGCCAGACAGCCCTGGTACCCGTCCCGAGATGCAATCAGTTTGGGCAGATTGCTGTACATGCTCTTTGTCACGCCACCGATGTACAGCTCCCCTGCAAAACACACCCATAATAAGATCAATGAGAAATAGCCAATGGTCAACATTAGTAGAAATCCTTTAAATTTACTGGTTCATTTTAGTTAAAAACAAACAAACAAAAAAACTACATTTTGATTTCTAACAGCCACCGGTGTCAATAGAAGGCTTTTATACAACACGGTTGTAGTATAAAAATTGGTTGCCAAATATTTCAATGGTCTAGAAATAGAGCGATGATGGAAATACATACCAAATAATTACATCCATATTTGGAGTATCACTCAGTGACTGTAATCAACTCAGAAATGGATTATGAATGCATAGCAATATCTGCGTGTATGTGTGTAAGGGACACATTTCATTATCTCTTGGAAATCTACAGAGAAATTTAAATTTAAATGTTTACTCTACATTTTGATGACAGGACACTTTGCTGCATTTGCCGGTATAAAATGTCAGATACTCTAATATAGTTTTTGAATAAAAAGCAGTTATGGAAAAGAACTTGAAAATCATGTTAAAAAGCATAATAACAACACCAAGTACTGTGACAGTGGCTGCTGGTAAAATGAGCAAATCATTAAGGCATCTGTAGGTACATGGGGTTCCTATGAATGTCAAACTATGCTTGTGCACTGCGAAGATTTGTACCATCAATGTTGGGAGGTTTTCTCCTGAGAGACACTCTGACAAAAGGCTTGTCACTGAGGCGGCAAGAACAAGTCTGAAGAACATGTTCGATTCAAAGAAACAGCTTAGAGTTGACATGTGTAAACTGTACAGTAGCAAGCCACAAGGATTGGCAATGTCATGTGAAACCTGACAGACGTATTCCACCAACATGTCCGTGCAGTGCACTCTCATGGAGTGAGAGATAAACATATAAAGCTCTTTAAGCAGACAGAATTTGCGAATCCTAAGCAAAATGATAAAGCTACAAATGAAGGTCTCTTTATATTACTACATAAAAGGAAATAACCATCACTTTTTCTGTCTTCCAATTATTTTCCCTCTTTCTTTTTCTATTTCAGCCCTCTCTTCTGGAAAGTTTTGCAGAAAATGCCAAGCGAAATTATGATAAACACAAAAAGGCCTTTGATGTAAGTGCATATGAATAAACACGGTTTGAAATGCTTCAGGCTTTTCATATCATCAAAACTCCTACTTTACGCTTTATCTTTAAGAAGGCATAAAACGAGCATCCGGCAAAACCTTTCACACAGGGGCAAGATCCTGCTACAAAGATAAGGCCATCTGAAAACCTTCCTACTTGGACAAACTAAAATAATTATTTTTTCACAGCTGAAAACCAGAACTTTCAACTGAGAAGCAATGAACCACAAGGTCAATTATATGTGGACTTTGTGTAATGGAATGAGTCAATGATGTTTGCCAAGTCGTGTCTAGAATTAATGAGTACTTGACACTTCATATTTTCCAGCCAGGGCTCCCAGGCATTATAATCAATACAAGGAACGCATTAGCTGTCCAACTGAATGATGTCCTGAAATCATGGCCGTAAGAACCATTTAGCAAATATGAAATTATCAGTATGGTATTAATCTCAAAAGAGCAAACAACGCATTTCCGCAGAAGTCAACAGCATGTTAGAGATTTTACTAACCAACTGCATAACTAGAGCAGATGAGACAGGAGGGAGGGCTGTGCCAGATGTACTGTAAAAATTAGTCATGCAAGTTTTGTTTTCTTTCAGTGGAGTAAAGAGTACAGCTGAAGAATAAGTATGCAGCGCAGATGCACACGCCCACTCAGCGAACTGGGGTCTCGCTGTGCTCCGATTGGAGTTGAATATCTTTTCATTTGAATTACAGATTTCTTTGGCTAAAGTTTTGCCTCCCTGTTCATCTGGGCCATGGACGTTTTATTCCACAGCAAATATTAAAGCTCATCTACCTTCATTTTTTTTGGTTTTCTGTTTCTTTCATCTAACACGGTTTCAGCATTGTTTTACTGTGAAGGTTCCTGACATCTGAAGAGATCACCTACTTACATCACAACTTTCTTATCTATTTATTTTCTGTTTATACAGTAGAATGCTTCAATTTCACGCAGTTATAATGAGCACAATTTTACCATTTTTACATTTGACAGATGCTCCTAATTTAGGCTCATTTGTTTTCACACTTATTTGAAAAATAACTTTTAAAACATAAGGCGCCGACTTTACTTTCAATCACATCTATAATTTGCTGTGAGCTGTCATTTAGCACACAGTGCTACTGATAGTCAGGTTCAGAGCTTAGCAAAACTCTCTGTTTATACACCACTTTGCATTTCATTATTAGTTATTATTAATCTCTGGCTCTCTTCCAGACGGAGTCTTTTTTCGTGTCTGCCCAAACCGGTCGTGGCAGATGGCTGCTGCTTCCTGAGCCTGGTTCTGCTGGAGGTTCCTTCCTATTAAAAGAGAGTTTTTATGTTCCAAGTTCTTGCTCACAGGGGGTGATCTGATTTTTGGGGTTTTCTCCCTATTACCGTGGGGTTTTTACCTCACAATATAAAGTGCCTTAAGGCAACTGTTGTGATTTGGCGCTACACAAATAAAACTGAATTGAATTGGATAAAATGATTTCTCAAGAGATGATGTCTATCATGTTGTGACTACCTACTTTAATATTTTGAATATGACGACTATGAATGACTGTTTTAGAACAAAAGTTTAGAACGATGAGTAACCATTTTCCTCCCAGCCAGAGACTGTGTCGTGGTCTGGGCTCTGCTGTCCCAGCAGTAATGCATGGCTGTTCTGCTGAAGAGCTCAAAGACATCCACAAGACGGGACCAATTACAGCCTCCCAGACATCACCGGAGAACACCACCTCCACATCTCTACGGTTACCATAATGACCTCTCAGGGGCTGATGGGAGGAATTGGGATGCTTGGATACAGAGCTCTAGAGAGTGTCTGACAGCACCATGTGCAAGAGCACACTGCATAACATTTACACTAGACAAAAAAGATTTTATAGGGTTTTAAAGTGAAATATAGATCTCTGTAATAATGGTTTAATTTCTCCTTCATGGTGTGAAACCTCATATAAAAGACTTTGTGAGACTTGGATGGTTCACTTTGGGAACAATGGAAGGTCTTCAACACTTGACCCTTTTTTGATAACTCTCAACTTTATATTCTTAGAAGTGCAATGTTTAAATCTATTATTATTTATCCCATATTGGAATACCAAATATTTACTGTAAGCCTGCAAAGTAGCAGAAGATTTGTAAATAAAGAAAAATCTTAATTATGTAAAATATTTCAGCAACATTTCCATTGCAGGATTTACATTTAAGCAAATATTTGCCACTGGCCATATTACCTCCTTTGCTCAAAGGGTTGGATTTTCTTGAGCTGTATTGATTCCAGTAAAGTACAAGCAAGCTCAAAGAGTACTCAAAGATTTGCTTAGCTGTTATAAATATGGCTGTGCTGAAAGTTTCAGGCAGAAAATCGTATAACAGCACAGTGACAGTGGGAAACGTGGCATCAGATCTAAGTGAAACTGTCAGAAGTTAAATTGTTTTTCTAAGAAAAACCGGGGCTTTCTCGGCTTCAAATCTGAAGGTTAGCAAGAAGGCTGACAAAGAGGGTAGTACATGACATTGAAAAATGCTTTGCATAAATTGAGAAGTTGGATCCGAAGCAATATCACCCAGACAAGAAGAGAAATGGAAAACACTTTCATCACAGACACAGAATTTCCTTAAGTTCTCTCTGTTGTCCACATTCAAGGTGGTGCACAAAATGACACTAAGCAACACAGTGGGTTCCCTTCTCATTTAAATATGCTGAATGATTGACGATAAGATTCTAATTGAAAGCGAGGGTCTGGTTTAAATATTACAATAAATATCACAACAATCCACTTATCACCGGGGTAGGGATAATTTTGTCCAAGCAATTTTAGATCTCCCCAGAATAAGAAAGTATTCAGCTCTTTTCACAGCTCGTTTTATTCTATGACAGACCAGCAGCATGCAGGCACGCAAGACAAAGGAGCTTTTTGTTTCCAACTTTTTTTGGAAGAATTTTGTTTCAGTGAGGGGTATAAGTCCCGGCACTTTTGGCTGTGTCTGTGTATATCCACTGTGTACTTTGGTCTGAAAAATGGCCAAAGTTTGCAGGATAAAAAAAAAATGTTTGAAAGACATAGCCGCATTCAGTGCTTTGTCTGCAAGTCCCAAAGCTCCAATTTGATCCCTTTTATTATTTTATACTTATCTGCACGCCACAAAGCTCTTACAAAGATACATACATATGCATAGAATAGGTGTTTAAGATTTTAATTCATTTTCTGAAAAAAATGTTGTTTAAATCCAATAACAATGTTAAGCTGTTCATTTTATGCGGTCAGTATGGCTCGTCAGCTCAAGACAGGAACTGTATCTCATCCCTGCCTGTAATTGGCTCCCAAGTGCAGTGATGGTATTGCAGTCTTTGCCCATAACTTGCAAAACATATTTTTTGTGTGTGTGTGTCTGTATATAATATAAAGTCTGATAATGACAACAGGCAACGAATGCACAATGCCCGATCCGGTCTCTAAACAACACTCTGGCTCCTTCTTGCTGATTCCCTGCTGTACACAAAGCTGACCATTAACTTTCATTGAATGCTCACGAATTTCTCAAGTCTTCACTCTGGCTGTTGCTTCTTTTTGCTTCAATATTATGCTGGCTACAAGTTGCTAAGATTAAATAATCACTGAAGAGAAACACATGCAAAAACACGCATTTATACAGAGTGTTAGCTATGGCAGAGCACGTTACTGCAGAGGTTTGATGAGGGAGGGGATTGCACTCCAGGCTTGGCTGGGACAATGGCATCCAGCAGGAAGATGCAGGGAATCTGTGATTGCTAATTACAGACGCTCAAAAGGATGCCTCAACAAGATGACTGGTGTAGAGAATAAATGTTGACGCAGCTTGTGCGTTAATTGCTAATGCTAAATTATAAGACGTATAATTATGTTGTATGTTATGTCTCTGTTTTGGATGTGTGCTTTTGAGATGTTTTGAATACTGCCTGAGGGGGGAAAAAAAAGAAAAGATTCAAGGCAAGTAAAGCTGTAATTATATGATACAATTGTGACAGCAGGTGCATTCTTGCTCTTGCTCCTGCTAAATGTTACAGCAGCAACAGGTGAAATTCATTTTTAAAACTAATCCCCGTCTAAAAAACAGGACCACAGACAGAGTCAACTGAAAAGACCAGTAAGGTGAAATGCAGTCTAATAATATTTAGCTAACATCACGAGCAAAACAATGATGAATATTCATGTTGAATTTTTGATCCTTGATAGGAAAAGCTTTAAACCACAGCCACGTTAGTGATACTTTCTGCTTAATAAAATGAGTCATTACATTTCTTTGACTGCAGGTAATACGAGCAACAGAACTCAAGAAGGGGAAGAAATGTTCTTGATTAGCAATTTGCTCATTATTGTTTGTTAATCTACATCAACAAAAACAAAGTATGACTGAATTAAATACTCTAATAAGAGAGACGTGGCTTCTGCAAATACCAAAAATGTAGAAATTGTGCTAAACATTTCAGGTCTGTTTCACAGTAGATTAGTTGTGACATCAACAAAACAGCAACATAAAATATCACGCAGCCTTATGAGTCAACTAGAGAAGAGAACTGAAATGTTCTTTTATAGGTGATAAGAGGCGTTGTGTGTCCCATGACCAAACCTTTCAGTTGATATTAGCACCACAGTGAAGAATAGAATAGCACTGCTTGTGGTGTTAACATCCATAAGGTCTGTGCTGTGTTGGAACTGGTGCACACTCTTTTAATAAAGCCCTCGATACACTATAATCATTTATGGCATAGCCTGTGGTATTAAAATTATACAAGCTATAACCAACCCATAATTTCCCCACTGGCTGTATATCTAGATTAGAAAAAGAGAAGAAAACAATGCCAAACTCATTATTTCTACAACAAAAATGGAAATAACACACGTAACCGCAACTTTACATTGACGCAAACTCAGTCTGTTGTTACGCGAGTCCTTGAAGGGGCTTGAGCAGAATTTGTGCCTGTGCTTGCCTGTGACACTTTCTGAAAGATTGTATAGTGACACAGACAGGCATTATTACACACTTTCATGCTTCCATTCTCTCTCTATGAAATGTCACTCCATATTCAATGTCCTTTCGCTTTGCCTTGGCTCTATTGCACTTCAGCTTTTTCGACTTTGCTCGGTCACCCTTCTTCACTCTCCATTTTGCCCATATTTGTCTTCATTTCTCTGCCCTCTTATTTCCCATCCTCACTGTTATACACTCACAATATTCTTGCCTTGTCTGTCTTTATTTCCTTTTTACAATCCCTGTCTCTTTGCTTTACTTAGTTCCAGCTGATATGCGGTGCAAATGCCAGCACAGGTCAGTTGTTCTTACTGGTTATGCGAGTGTCTGGTTTTCATTACATCAATCAAAACTAGCAGAAGCTGAGCACGGACAGCATGCACTTTTGAACTGATGATGTCTTTTAGGTAAGACTTTTGGTTTTGCCCATAAACCAGTGCCTGATCAATTTCTGGTTAATATAGCACAGATGTTACAAACACAGAAGGGTTTGAGATACCTGCGAATCAGACAGTTTGCTCATATCTTTCCCAGTAGCTGCTCCCACAGTGTCCTAGCAGCTTACTTTTGATGAAACAAGTCTGCAATATCACATCAATCTTTCTCTGCTGAACAGAGTTCACACATTTTAAACATGTATAATTCTGTGTTAACAAGATCAATAGGACCAAAGGTTGGCTTCTCTATCACAGTTCTTTCTTTTCTGTTATTTTCCATTGTCCAGATATATCTCTATTTACATAAACTGTGATCCACATTATACAGCTTATGTAAAATGAAAATTGAGTGACTTTTATTCAAATTTTTTTTGCTTCTTTTATGTCCTCTAACTTCAAAAAAGGTATCAATCACAGCCAAAGGGATTTTTTTGTTTTGTTTTTGTAAGCAAGACTCAGTTGTCATGCAATATGTGGATGAAGGAGAATTAAATAAAACATGGAACAGTGCAATGACGTGCAAGATGCATGAAAAAAAAAACACTGAGGTTTCCCGAGAACCAGTAAGAAGTCGCTGAACTGTTAAAAGATCTGGGCGAGCACGCATAAATTTGCTTTGATAAAGGCTTGTTAAGAACAGAGAGAAACGTTTAGCTTGGAAACTGATACACATAGCACTGCAAATAGTTTCAATTACTGATAAATGGCATCATATGGTCCAGAAAGGTGGAGCTGTGGTTGGCTGGTAATGCTACATTAGCACCAGGGAAGTTGCTCTTTTCAAAGGGATGTTAATGCTTCATGATGGCAGTTACAATACATGGAATGTGTTTTTGATAATCTGCTGATTAATTGTAACAAATCATCAAAATCCAGAGTGTTATACAGGACCAGTATGTCATTAATGACACCCTGCAGAATGATATGTAAGCAGAATCTATACAGCTGTATACAAAAAAGGGTGAGACTCAAATAATATCTAACTTGATCACTTAATTTGGTACTATTGTGTTTTCTTTTTCACAAGTCACTTTTTGATGACAGTTATGCACCCCGCAAAATGAATGTAACAATTTTGTGTTCTTTAAAGAAATATAATTTTTCACTTGTATTCATATCCTGGCTGTAATATAATTGTTAATTAATAAAGACATTCTTAATCATCGTGAAAAAATACAAACGTAACTGAACAAAAATGTCAAACATGGTGTAACAGCGGCACATTCTGGAGTCTTTCAGCCTCTCTTCCCCAGTATTTCTGACATGATGGAGAAGGGGACCTGTTAGTTTGGAAAAAAACACATGCACCCTTGACAATTTTGCATTCATAAGGGGCATTATTACTAGCCAGACACCTGCAGGTGAGTATCACCCAGCCAATGAGGCTCTAGGGAGTTATGACGATTTGGAACAAAAGCAGTTCCATTATCTGCTAACTAACCAACACTGAGTGTGGTTGAATTAGACCTTTTTTGTTGGTCTAAATTGAAAATCGCAAAATTATGTGTGGAAGGACAATTTGAAAGGTTCTATAACTGAAACAGTAGGAAATTGAGTCCAGTTATAATCTTTCTGGTGTTAGATAAATAAGTTATTTTGCTACAGTTCTTGCATAACTGTCACCCATTACCTTTCCCCGCATTAACTGAACTTTCTGCTTTCTGCACTAATTGCTTACTTAGTTTTTGAAATGGCTCTCTTTACTGTGTCTCCTCTCCCATCAGTCCTTCAACATTTCACCTGGGAGTTATGGAAAACAGGATTTCTTTTCACTGGCTCATCTGCCAGGAGACATGTTATAAATACATCAGTGGAAAAAACAAAGTGCCATCTCCTTTCTGCCCTTCTACTTGAATGGATAAGAATTCAAGTGTTTTTTGTTGATGAGCTCACTTAAATGTGCTTTTCCACGCCGATTAACTATCGTGAACCTGTTTCTTTAATATACATTTCATTTTTTGCATTTGTCTGCTTAAAGGTTGTAAGACAGCACAGAATAAAAAGCCTAAAAAAGAGCATTAGGGTGCAGAAACAGACACACTCTCAGAAGAAATGCTCACTTTATCTCAGCTCCACCTTCAGTGAGGAAGCCAGCTTTTGAGAGAGAAGCCAGAAATGGAGAGAGAAGAAGGTTGGGTGGAAGAAAAAAAATGGCCAAAGCTCAGAGTAATGCCACAGTAAATTGTATTGGAAGACAGGTCAGAGCAAGAAAAAAAGTTAAAACACACTGCTCTATTGCAGCACTCATGCTCCCTAGGTCGTCATTTACTGAGAGAGCCCTGACACTGAGCGGAAAATAGAGGGGGTAGAGAAGGACATGGGAGGGAAATGAATCAAAAGAAAACAAAAGGAGTCTGGATGGGAAGTGAGACTTTACAGGAGTATGCGAAGAACCTGTATAGAGGATACTGGGTTCGCATGGCATCTGATGTCTCAGCACCGTGTAAAAAATAACTTTTCTTTATTGGATGATGGGCATAAGCTAAAAACTGTAATTACAATCAGTGCTTATGTCCGTTTTGGAACTATGGCTGAGATCATGGTGATTCATCACTGACTGATTAAACTGTAGTTAAAACTATTCTAGGTGTTGATTGTAAACGTTAATGAGGAAGATAAGGACAGTGATCTCAGCATCATCAACTAAGCTGCTGCTGATGTAGATTATGACAAATAATCGGTGCGATGCCTCTGAAATCATCCCGCCCAGATTGCCAACACTGTCCTCACCTTCCTAAAGCTTCGCAGGAATTCAACCGGGTGAAGAAACAGCTCGAGACAGTTATACTGTTTGATTTCAGGTACTAATCCGGTTTTGTAGCATATGATTTGTTCGTTATTATTATGCAAATGCTTTCAAGCGCTGCTTTGGCAGATCTTCATTACATTGCCTTCTCCCTCTCTGTCGTTCATGATCCTACACCAGGTGCAAAGTGAAGCAGTGTTAAAGAGGAAATTGAATACAGCGCACGTTCTGTAATTCATCTGGTACAAAGGTATTTCTCACGTTTCTCTTCCAAAGTAAATCAGATTCTAGAGAAAAACCAGACATCCACACCAAGTTCACTGTTTATGCTCAGAACAGTTACAGTTAAAAATTCCCAAAGGACCACTGGGACCTCGAGAATGAACGAATGGAGACAAGTGAAAAAGCTGTTGTCCTTTTCCTGACGCAACAGATCTGGCTGATTAGTGTCAACAAACTGACTTGTATACAACTCCATAACGAATTAGATGGACCATTTTTTATTTGATAGTCAGTGCTGTAATCAGGGTCACACCGCCCACAATCACTGGACGAGAATTTGTAATTCAAAACATCCAATATGATTCATTACTCTAAACTCCTGTGTAAATGCTTCACTTTAAACAATAAAGAGGCGTGTGCAGTGACTAACACAGATAATGTCTGGAAAACTGACACTGTTTTATTAACAGCTTTATTAATACCTCTCTTGTTTAATAGGAAAAAATATTGGATTGGTATTAGGGCTGTGCAATATGACCAAAATCTCATATCCCGATATAAGAATTCTATCGTCCGATAACGATATAAATCACAAAAATGTAGCATTTTCTGTAAATTCTGTGAATCTCGGGCAGCTCGACTTGCGGGAAGTGTTTCCAGCTGCGCGTCATGTAGCTGGAGTCGAGTGTTTTAACCGATGCATGAAACGATACATTTTTAGACATAAGTAATAACAGCCGCCGTTTTCTTTGTGAGTATTTATTACATGGCGTGCTGCGGGGAAAAGCCTGTTCTAACGTTTGAGTCTAAAGTTTATTTTTTAGCACCTGGCGGCTCTTTTTTTTTACTTCTCATCCGTAAATAATCTGCTTTTTCATTCAGTTTATTTTGAAAAGTCTCAACAGGATCTTGAGCTTTATTGTGAAAGGTTTATGTGGTACATAAACAAGCGGACACGCGATGGTGTTACCGTAGTTGTTGCTAACCACAACGCATAAAAACAGGCGCTTGTCTGTCCTTAGTGTGGTTATATTAAATATAAGAGAAAGAGAGAACTTTAAGAAATTAATATAGCCACTACAGTGACCATCAAAACGGTGAAAAAATATTGCCGTAAACAGTTTATTTTGCGACACCACGAAACAAACGATAGCGTAAAATGAAACCATAGACGTTTTTATATCGTCATACGATATATATCGTTATATCGAACAGCCCTAACTGGTATCGGTACAGGAGATATGAGTTATCTGAATTTGACATGAGCCATTCCTAATTCAGATATCAATAAGTTATTAATATGCTCCCAGAAAAGCAAAGGCTTCTAACGTAGTGAAAGTGAAAATAGTTCTTTGTAGAGTGGCCATTAGAGAAGTTGTAGTTAATGACACCTCCACACTGGTTTGTGCAATCAGTCAGGGTGGCTTGGCCTTGACATTTCAGATTGCTTTGGTTGGCTGTCAGCATATTTACAGCATTCAGATTAGAAGAAGTCATTAAAGTTGAAATTGTGTATAGAGGTGATGAAGAAGACTCACAGTATTTACATTTAAGACATATAAAGCACTGTGAGGCAGGCAAATGTAATTTCAATTTTAACTGTTGGACATTTTTTTGTTGCACTGTACGAGATCTTTATTTAACAGTTCTTTTGTAACTGTTGGCACAAAGAAGCAGGCTTTAAAGGCTATTCACGTGGACATGACACTCAGAAAGAGGGCGACAAAAAGAGGCAAAAGAGATGGAGAAGAGAAATGTATTCCTGTCACATAATAGAATGGGCCCTAGCATTATGGTAATGACATACAATATAATGGGAAGACAGGAAACCCCTCGGGATGTAATAGTGTATGTACATCATCAAAGGATGACTAGATTTTGATGTTTTAGGTCCATCCTGACAAAAGATTCCTTTGAATAAGCGGAAATGTGAAACCAGTGGTGACAGTGTTCTCAGGAGGACCGGGGCTGGGCACCCACGGTAGCAGCGATGATGTTCTGCTCATGACCAGCGCCTGATGCAAGACATTGTTGCCCTTACAGTATACCCTTCAAGGCCCGATGTTGGGCAGCGGAAAATATACACAGTCAAGTGTTTATAAAACACATACTATGGCTCAGTCAAGGTCAGAGGTAGTTAAAGTTCTGTCCATTTTATCTCAGAATGTGGGGACGATCACACTGTTTACCGAATACACTCGAAGCCACTGTGTCCTTGAGTGAGACAATGAATTCCTAGCAGCTCCAGGGCTGCTGTACTGCTGCTCATCGTGATCCTCTTACAGAGAAGGGAGGCAAAAGATATATCCCGCCTGTGGGGAGGACAAGCAAGCAAAAATGTCTATGAAGTGTGACAATATTCCCCTAAATCCATAATATAAGAATGACTGAACCACTTACATATACTAGTTTGTTTTTTTTTTCTTCATGTATCTTGGCAGAGAGCAGATATACTAAGAAAAGTACAGTTTTTCTAAAAACCCAGAATGGTTCCTAGCAGCCACATCGCTGCTATGCATTTGAACATGGATGAACAGTTGCGGCCTTTCCATATTTTATGGGATCACTTCAGATGACATGGTTCTGTTTCCTGACAAACTGAAAACCTTTAGAGTATCTATCAGTTTTGGGAAGTACATTCTGCCTTTTAACTCTAGCCACTGCCACAGGAGAGTGCTAAAGTTTTCCAGGAGAGAGGAAGGTAGCGATCTAGGTTTTCCTAACTTGGAAGTAGCTGACATAGAATATAGAAAAATGAAAGGGCATCTCAGCAGCATGAAACTTTTGATTAACGACACCGACACTTTTGAATTCTGCCTGAATCCTGTATTTACTTCCACTGACCATTTGCATGTGCCTCTAAAAATGGTAACAGAAAAAGAAACTGAAATCCACGAAGAATTAATCTTCTGGTTTATGTAAAATATAAAAGGATTTTGGTGTTGTGGCTGTATTAGTAAGAGACTTTAGGTAGTGGTCAGATGCTGACATTATTGCAAAGCTTTGGGTCAATCAAATGGCTAATCTCTATTTTACTGCGGAGCTCATTAAAATGTGTGTACCTGTTTGTCTTTCTCTCCTCTTCTCCATATTGTGCTTCAATTTGTTCTGCTTTTGTTGGGAAATGGAATGTCATTGCTTTACAATTCCACAAAAATATGCCTCATTAGAAAGCATCTTCAAAAGAAAAGGGACACATACTGTCTAAATACGCTCCTCCTAGATTCATCTCCTCATCCTGAATAGATTTATTCTACTGTTGTTAATGTCCCTCATTTCCCCATCACTGTATTTAATAAAGGCAATTAATATCTTTGACATTCTCGTGTTTCTTGCATAGTAAAACAAATTATTCCCTCAGGGCAATCAATGTTTATGTTTACCTCCTTTTCCACAGGCCCGGCACTGTTCACTTCAATTTCAGATTTAAAAGAGGTAAAAAGCATCACTATAATAACAGTCAGCCTGAAGTTAAACTAGCAGTCATCTGCTTCGTATTGGGGCAGCTGTGGCAGCAGCTCCTACTGATCCCAGAGTTGAACACAATGCATTCATCAGTGTGTGCAAATCTGTGTGTGACTGGGTGTATGATAGAGAGATTAAGAAAGCACTTCAAGTGCTCAAATTGAGTAGTGCCAGTCAAATGACCTGCATTTAAGAATTTATTGTTTTATTTTGATGAAATCTGTCGTTAGTGCTGAGGTTTAAGGCAGCTCAGCTTCCCAGCTTAAATAATTTTCTCCCAAAATTCAAAATGCATAAGATTTTAATATGTAATAACTACCATGTGTTTAGTAAAGTACATTTCCGTGCATCTATAAGAATGGATCTCCATCCAACAGTATAACTGCTACAATAGTAGTAAAAATGTGTATATGCAGTGTACAGGATGTAGCAAAGGACACATATTCTCATTGGCTTTAGTGAAAAACTAATTACTTACTAATTAGTAAGTGTCCTTATATAGCACTAATGAATTAACGATCAATATATCATTGTTAAATTAATTGTGATAACTGCCATAATTAGCATAAACAAATTGGGTCTCTTAGCCTTTGTCCACCCCAAATGGTGTTGTTGGTGCAAGCATAATACGAAATGAAAACATATCATGTATACCCTGTAGCTTCCTCTCACAACGAAAGAATCTGCTAATTGTTCTTGTTATCTTTCCAGGGGGAGGCTGTCGTCTTGGTGATAGTCTTGTTCATATAATTATAGTGAAGCCTGAAAATGAACGAGGTAATTAGTAATGTAACATGATATCAGTTAGACCTTGTGACATTTAAAATATGTCATTATTGAAGACTCAAAAACAGCATTAGTTAAGCGATGAAACATTTCAAACAGGAAACGTGGGGATAGACCAACACCCCATCAGATTTAGGGTTAAAAAATGGAAAATATGGAAAGAGGCAAATGGAGCGCTCACAGCATGAGGCATCAAATGAAATTCCTGCAGAGAATAAAGCGAGTGTTTAATCAAGAAAATCCTTTTTTACATTTTTATTTATTCTGGGGTAATTAATTTTGTAATAATAATTAATAATTAATTATTGGATCAAAGCAGAGACTCTGCAGGCATGTTAGTAATCAATAACAATTTACACCAAGACGAAGCCAAAGATTCTACAAACTGTTTCAATTAATTTCTTTGTGTCTTTTGATTATATAGGACGAAACTAGTGGTAATACTTGAATAATGACCCTCACATTTAAATTACATTTTACTCATAATCCTAATAAAATTTACATTTGTTATATTTCTAATTGTAAAAAAAAATTACATTTGTGAATATGACTGTATGTTTTTTATGCATTATATTATAAAGTTGATAAGAGATTAAAATAATGCCATTCTCATGATATCAGCTTATAGCACATAGTATGTATGATTATGATTATAAACACAGTATATAATATGTCAGTGACAACTTTTATTGATATATGCTGCTGCTTAGTCAAAGCCACTGATTATCCATCACATGTGTGATGATAATAGTTATTATTTTACCCCAAACTTCGATCTTACTAAGACAAACCAAGTAGGTTTGGGGCTCAAACCATCCACATAATTATTTGCAAACCAATTATTAACCAATCTGTAACCATTAATAATCATTTCATTGTTTTTACTGTAATTTCCTATCCATTATATATTCTAAACAAGTAATAAATGTGTAATTTCACGTTCCACAAATAAGCCCTCATCGTGATATCATATTGAGCTCATCATGATTTGTGCTCTCTTTGGCCTCATTATTGGGTCTTTCCATCATATGCCATCATATGATAATAATAGTATTAAAATGTCCTAGAATAAAACAAGCTATTGCAGTAGAAGAATATGGTAACAACTTGCAGTATGTTGACAAAACTGACGCAGCCGTATTCCCTTTGTGATGTATGTTGAACATGCATCACAACGGGTCTTGCTCTAAGACCTGCTTTTACTCTACAAAACCACTCAGTGCTATCCTTGGGAGACTGTGTGTGTTGTTCCATCATCATACTTTAGCTGACAAAGAGGAATGCCTTGAAGATTTTTTGCCTGTCCAAAAACAAAGGAAAGGAAGACAGAGAGCACAAAACCCATTTTCCCCATTTTCTCTGTGCAATTACACAGATAAAGCTTGGAGAATTGGATTTTTTTTCCCCTTTGAAATGCAGACTGAAATGGTGTTAAAGAAAAGCAAAGAGATCGAGAGGAACGTCTTATTGTTGCTATTTTGTCTGTTTTTTGGGGGGGGGGGGGGTTTAAACAAAGCTTTGTGTGTAACCACTGAAAAGTAACACGAGTATATAAAAAAAGCGGAAAAACATATTCTGTTTATCAAATTTAAATATATATATTTATATATATAATTCTCGAGAGACTTTCATCACCTATGAAACTATACACATTTAGCCCTGGTGGTTTGTTCTCGTGTTTACAGTGTTTGAGCGCAATATTTTGTCAGGAGGATTGTCACAGATATTCTCTGTGGTTCTACTGTGTTTGAATGCCCAATTAGACAAGTGAATTGAGGATAGAGACATCCCCTAACCCCCTCTAAAGTCCTCTAAAGTGATATTTACAGCCATTATTCTTCCCACTAGCACCAAGCTGCTTCGATATCTACCCCCTGCAGGCAAGAATTGTTCAAATAAAGAAAAGGAACCCTGAAAATACATAGATTTTGAACACAGCAGCATGCACATTAACGACACAGATGGAGGGTTATTCCCCAGCCATGTTGAGAATGTGTTGATTGGACAATGGAAAGATGCCTTCTGCTTCATTTAAGAAAAAGAAAATCAATTTGGTGTCTGTAATTTTGAATATGCAAATTGTGCCATTGTTGCTGTATACTTCTGTGCTGGGCAGCTGTCTTTGTATGTTCAGTTGGAAGCATATTATTAGAATCAAGTACAGTTCACTGACTTCAGTGCATAATCAGTAGTTGTGTTGCTTGCAGAAGAGTTCATCTGACAGCCACGTGTAGTCACGTGTAGATTAATATAACCATGTTGTCATCACACGCTTGCATTCTGACAAGTATCAGTGGGTGTCATGGTGTTACATGTCTTCACTCATACATACTGAATATTCATTAAAAAAAATCTCAAATAAACTCTGTGTTTTTCTGTTTTTAACACAGAACAGAGCGTGTGTGCAATAGTGACTTAAATGCAGCTAATTAAGCCCACTTTGTGAAGCAGCAGCCAGTTCTGCACTGTTAAAACAGTAATTTTAGAAAACCGCCACATCTTTTGACAAAATGGCCATAAACACAAATTCGAGACAACAGCTGTGCTTTGGTTGCAGCTATATTTACAATGATCACTCTGTGAGCAAATTCTCATGCACAGAGGGGAGACATGCAAACACATGCAATGTAAATAATTTGTAAACTATAGGAATATAAATGGTATTGTCTCATTCTGTATCTCACTCGTAATATATCCAACCTGCTCGCCTCGCACTGCACAGTAGACATACTGTATACATGCAGTGCATGCAATGGAGAATGAATACACAATTATACAGCATTAAAAGCTACACTTAAAGCAAACAATTATTTCTAGTGGTTCCTGAACTCACTATTGACAACATTATGAAATGACCACAAAATATAGTTCAACATAAAACATGTAAAAAACATTCATCCTTACACTTTAGGTGGCAAATTTTAGGATCAACTTGCTAGCTGTCTTGCACTTGCATATTTCACTACTTTGTAAACCAGGGAAGATATGGATTTCCCATTCCTCTATACGTCTTCCTCTACAGACTGCCTTAGGATTATTCTGTTTTGGTGGACTGTGCATACTGCAATGGACAAAACTGGAAAAAAGGGTAAGGTCTGTGAATAAATCATTCCCCAAAAAAACCGCTTTTTGATCTTTTGACTCCTCACAGACATCAGTGTGCCCAGTGAGTCACCCTGACTTCTGATGTGTCTTACACAAAAATTCCCTGTAACCTCAAGAGCACTCCAAGCTCTGGGACACAACACTGGCAAAATCAAAGTGTTTCCTCCAGTGCCA
Source organism: Perissodus microlepis (assembly GCF_051167445.1). NCBI lineage: Eukaryota > Metazoa > Chordata > Actinopteri > Cichliformes > Cichlidae > Perissodus > Perissodus microlepis. The sequence continues at coordinate 44,437,424 of NC_140463.1, read as the reverse complement.
AACTTAATGTGTGTTCATGGTGGCACTTGAAAGAGTCTAGCCGTGGTCACACAGCAGTCTATCCTCTGCTATCCATTGTTAATACCCTAGATCCAAGAAGTGCGTGTTACTTTTTGATTGCTGACATTCTTAAAGCAGACCAAAGATATTATTCACATGCTGTAAAACATTTTGTGGAACTGCCGAGCGCCTTCCTTTGAAGGCTTTTATTTAGAGCGGATTCACAGAGACGCAACATTTAAAAAGTCAAAGTAGTAAAAGGTGCCTCCATCACATAAGCTCATTATTTTGTGGGTAAAAGTAATTCACTATGTGTTTTTGTTTTTTAAAAATCTTCAGTCTAAACAAGAAACAATGAGCAGTTTTTGTTTCTGGTATGATTCTTTTTGTTGTGTGATGTTGGATTTAGGTCAGATAGTGATTGGTGAAAGATGTTGGTGTTATTGCCCTCCTCCTGCTGAACAAGGAGGATCACCTTTTAAAGCAAACAGCCTTTTTATTTCAACCACTGTCCACTCTTGATTGGCCAGCATATTTACACATGAAGCTCAGGATGAAGAGAGATTTATTTTTCTCTGTTAATCACATATGCCCAGACAAAGAAACAAAAAACAAACGCACCTGGTAACACAACCAAAGTGGATTTTGGAGCCATTTTTGTGCAATATGTGTGAAAGAAAATGGATATTTAACAAGAATATCAAACCAGAACTGTGCTACATGCCCACAAAAACAAAGGAATCCTCAAGAAAACCAATGAATATGCAGAAGTCCTATTCGAAAAGCCACTGAGATGCTCAGAGTGGTTATAATTTAGATGGATTTGAGCTGCCGTGTGTTTATGGCCATCCTCCAACAACACTAAAGGGACAGGCCAAGGATGACACTGGGATAGTTATTTCCTGCAAGTGCCAATGTTTTCTGGAAGATTTTACAGTGCTGCTGTTACCTTTGAGGTCCAGGTTGCGCGCTCCATTGGAGTGCTGAGTAACGGTGCGTGAGTCAATCTTGAGTGTGTGTACATTGTTGGCATCCCGGGACACCACCACATTGTGCCACTGGTTGTCGTTGAGTGGTTTGTCTGAGTTGCCCTTCATCAGCGACGGGCCATTGCCGAGATCAAAGACGTAATGGATGTACCTTTGAAGAAAGACGTCAGGATTAGGACTGTGTTCCTAACTCTTGTAACTCAACAGCGGTGCACGAGTTAAACAAACTCATTTGTTTCAGGCACCTTTTATTCCAGGAAAATTGAATTTTATATCAAATCTTCCTTGGATGACTTTTTTCCTAAATTTTCTCCAAGATGCTGTAAGAACATTTTTCGGGGGGGAAATACTAACCGTTTATGTAACTGTACTTGGAAACTGTGATTTGTTTTGGAGTTTTTTCTGGCTGGTTAAACATGTAAATATAGATACCTACTTTGTCTAAAACTCTGTGCTTGGCCACAGGCAGACGAGGTGGAACAGTTCCCTCCTTCACACAAATATGGCTGTCTTTTGTGTTGTGGGTTAAAGCTATTGTGCTTGTTTCATTCAAAGTATGTGATTTTTTTTTCTACCTTGAGTCCAATTCCTTTATGTAGCCTCTTGTCTTTTCAGGGTAGAAGCAGCTCAGGCTTTTGTGTTATAAAGATGCCGAATTCAGAGCACAAGGGAAGAGACAAACACTACCAAAAGCCTCTTTTGGAGACCCTAATTATAAGCAGCTTTTAGGTTGATGCGATTCACAAGTCCAACCACTTTATTTTGGGGTTGTGATGGCTTTGTCAAGTCTTTGCAGAAAAAAAAAACAACCTGAGAAAAACCAGATATCTCTACTTCCTGTTGACCAACCACTAACAAGCTACAGCATGCGAAGCTTTCAGCTGAGCTTTTAAGATGACTGATTATGATTACTCACAAACATACTCTAAACTAAGTTACACCGAGCCCACTCTGATTCATAGCAGCATTAAATGACTCACTGATCTGTGGGGAAAATATATGTGCTTATGTGCTCTAAATAAAAACAAGGGCTGGTGGAAAGAAATCTGCAGAGCGCAGGGGAAAAGCAACATCATCTTTTTTAGGCATAGCATACAATAATGAAAAAACATAAAATGATTTAGACAATTAAGAAAAACCCAAGTAAAACTCACCCCTTTACCAGTTCCACAACTATAAAGTCGCTCCCATCTCCGGAGTTGAAGAGCATCAGGCCATCAGGCGTGGTGGTTTTAAACTGAAAGAACAGGTGCATGGAGGCATACGCTTGTAACGTCGCTAATGCTAAGTAGCTGCCTTTTGTTCGAAATGTCACCGGATCCGCAATGATGTGGCGCATGCCAAAGCGGGCATTCAACTCGCAGTAGGAGATGTCCCCGTTTTTACACTGGTCTAGATATGGCACACTATTGAAGGTCAGGCCCTGCAGATGGCCAATGAAGTTTGAGGGGACCACGGATATGAAGCGGCGCTCAGTCATGATGCCCGTCTCAATGTTGTGGAACTCAAGATGTGTATGGGCACCAGTCATCTGGCCTAAAGATTGTGGATAACAAAGATAACAAAGAAAAAAACATCAGCAGATGGTACTACATTTCATTATTATTAGCCTTTATTAATTTATTCTATAATTATTATTATTATCTTTACAGTATAGTAATCAGTTATATTGCTGATCTACGCTAAACAATACAGTTGTGTTTCAGGGCAGATAAGGAGTAATGGTCTTGGTAAACTGCAGATTAAAATCCTTTCCCTACTAAAACCCGGAAGAGCCTGCAAGAGATCTCTTGGCATCATTTCCTTTTTTCTTTCCCAGGCACTAGTTTGTGAATAATGTCAGTCTTCACAGGGTTGATTTTTGCTAATGGTCTCGACATGCCCACTCTTTTTTTTCCCCCTCTTCATCTACCACACACCCTCAAACTCACTTTTTCGCTCAGCCTTTGCCCTCCCATCCTTTCACCTGAGGCCACAATGTTATGTGTGCCTCTGATGCCACCTTGTATTTGACCTTTTATCCTTCTCTTGGATGCAGGCAGAACCAATTTCTTTGAACTTTGTTCACTGGCTTGCTCACTCGTGGCAAGTAAAATAGAAATCCCCAAAAAAGCTCTGTCTGTATTCAGCCTCAAATATGTATGTATCTTTTTGCTTTTTATACATTTTTATGGCTTTGCCAGGCTTTGCAGCTAAGGTACCTGGCATTTAAGGGCTTTAAAAATTAGATATAGCGTAAGTCACTGTGGGATGCTTGGAAGGTTGTCATGGAGATTGGGAATTGGGTACAAACATCTTAAATTTAGCATTATTTGCAAATAAACACTTGCCAGCTGAATTGCCATTATCTCTAAATATGAGTTCAACAATAAAAATGTCCCATTCATTTTAACTCTAATTTGTCACCTTTATGTCTCAAATCAGATGTTTTAATGACAACTAGCAAAACAGCTGCTCTGAGCCTTTTGTACATACATTATCAGCAGAACACGTGGATTTGAGAATGCAGCACCACGCTCATTTACAGCATCTCACACCAAATGAATCCTCAGTGTCCGAATCACAACTAACCTTCCACTGTGACGTTATCCACAGACAGCTGTAGGTTCTTGCCTCTCCGCACCACCTTCACCATGTGCCACTCGTTATCGTTCAGCTTCTGCCCCGCGAACAGTGTCTCGGGTCCTTTGCCTGTTGTAGGGGGAGTTAAAATCACAAAACAGCACAGCAGAAATGATGTGTGCGCCTACCAACCCCCACCCCAAACACCTTCCTTCCACCTCCACCTCCCAGCCACCCCCCCAACACACACACACAGGTCACACACTGTAGGTGACAGGGTTGGTAGAGAAAACCTGCATGTTTGCAAAACACATTCGTGCTATTGATTTTCTCACTATGCTAGGCATGAAAGGAACTGAATATCTAGCCCGACACACGCTGAGTTGCAGACATTATATGAAGGCATTTCCTGCTTTCACAAAGCATCTCGATGTGCTGCATAAGTGGAGGAGACCAGGTGGTTTAACTGCTCACTCCTAAAACCTCCCTCCACCACTCTCCTCCTTAATTCTCTCTTTCCATTTCTCTACTCCCAATTCTCATCTCCTCAGCTCTACCACTAAAGGATACACAGTTTTGTGGAATGGCATATGGTTTTGCTAAGATGCTCTATAGAGAAATATTTACATAAGAATGTTTTCAAAGTGGGGAGAAGGCTATTTATAAGCTGCCAATGACAGAGCTTGATTTCCTCAACATCAGAAAAAACTGCTGGCGTGAGGTACCGGCAATAGAAAAACAGTGTGGGTTTTGATTCTGTTATGAATGCAGCAATGATCTGCTGATTTTATTCTTCGCTAAAAGTCAAGGTAGGAGCACGTTCTGTGGAAGAGCAGTGCCAAATTTTGTGGACTGAATACAGATGAATAAGCGTAAAGGCTATGGCCAAAAAAAGTAAAATCCTTATATCACATGGATTCAGACTCTAAATGAAGGTCTAGCTGTAGTGGGACTGGGGTGATCATTATAATCAATGATCGGAGAGAAGGAAGAGAGTTTTTGTCAACAACAATATAATGATGGGAAACTTTCACCTCAGTGGCAGCAGGACACACTGAAATAGTAGAAAGCCAAAAGACACCAGTCTCATCCATTCTTTTAGGTGGCTCTGAAGTAGAGTGAGGGCCATTGAGGCAGATCAATAGAGACATGATGACATCAAAAGATTGTGGCTTTCTTACACCATTAGCACTGATGATTTGCTTATTTTGAGTCTAATATTTGCTGTCCCACACCAATTCCAGGGTCACTGCCTCGCTTCTGACTAGTTAGCCGGCTGGAGCTGGAGTGTGCAGCTGCTCGAGTGGATGATGTAGTACAGCCTGGTGAAATATGATGGTCCCTTTCCCAGTTCTGTGTGAAATTATTTAGTCTAGAGGAAAAAAAGGAATGTACCATCAATTGATGGCCCCACTTGGCAAGAACACACACTGCCCACTGGAGAACCGTTTTCCCATTTACCCCTGTCCCTTTTTCATTATATTGTTTTTTTCATTATTTTTTTTCCTTTGGCTACATAAAATGTGAAAGAAACACTTTGATCCCTCATATGTGAAAGGAAGAGGCTGCTATATAGATGCAAAGAAAGCAAGTGTGGAGGAAAGTTGCAAGCAGAGAAATTAAAGCTGATACAAAGATATGCAGGAGTGCAGAGATAAAATGTGAAAATGGATGACAGCGAAGAAAGAAAAAAAAAAGAGCCCTACAAAAACCCAAGAAAAAAAAAGTGCAACAGAGCTGCAGTAGAGCTGGCTGGCTGATGTAAGAGTGTAAAAGTTAGAAAAGTACAACAAAAATGAATGGGAACAGCTACAGCTTCAGAATGGAGTCCATGTAATATTTATTTTCCCTGGCTTCTACAGGCCACAGGAGAGCCAGGTCCACCGCTACCCACACAGCAAGAGTCATTTGGCTATAATATCTCTAAAATTGGGGAAAAAAATGTATGCTCCTCTGGCCGGGCTAGCCAAGCAACAAAAAGCTCTGGGCAGAAGGTGGTAAAAGTGCAGCCAGGGACCCGTTAGGCTGTATGGTCAAAGTTGGAAACACTGGAGGGAAAGCACAGATAAGGTGGGGATGCAAGTCCACTGTCAAAGGTTAAAGACGAGTTTTGCTGACTTTTGTTGATTTTAAAATAAAAAGGCTTTCAGTTAAAGTAGTTTAATACCTATGTGGGTAAGACGGGTTAAGTCTGTAACCGGTGATTATTTGATTTTATGCTACAAAAAGCATGAATCCCCAAAATGAAGAGCACTGTGACCAGAGCTGTTAGCCTTGCTGAGAAGTTGTATAAATTGTTGTCTGTAGCTCTAAAGGCTCACTGCTGCTCCCCCTCCTTGTCCCACTACCCTGTTCAATTTTTCTAACTTATTCAATGTTTAAAAAAAAACCAACGTGTTTTTAAAAAACAATTACGGTAAGTGTCAAGTTCAATGACATTTTTGACTACTTTTTAATAAAATGTCAACTTGTGTTTTCTTCTTAAAGTATTACACCTTTTAGTGTAAAGCTACAGCACTGGGGAATGCTTAAAATGTCACCATGACCAGGTTTAATTACAGTAAATATCTAGATATTTAAATGTTACCTCATTAAGTGCTAGTGAATTAACATTTCATTTCAGTTTTCACTAAAACTTGAAAGAATTTAATGTCCTGATCCTAAACCTATAGGTGATCACTGGAGAACACTGACTGCCTCAAACCGATTGTGATGAAGTTGGTGGTGATATTGCTTGCAGTTAAATTAAGTAAAGCCTTACTTCACTGCCCAGGTAACAAGGCAAACAGCAACACTAAGGACTTGCAGTATGGGGTTAAATGAGCCACTAAGCTGGTAATGTAGCCACTCTCCGAGAGAAGTACTCCTTGGTGAAAAAACAAGGAGGGGAAGAGGGCTCGTTAATGAAGAAGCTGACAATTATTAAAATGAAATGAATTCTCATTCTGCCACTTGTGCCTTCTTACTCTGCTTTGATCAGCAGGGCAAAGGGCTGTGATCATATAAACAGAAGCTCCTTGTGCCTCTATCTCTCCCATTCCTTTGTTCCATCCTGCCACTTTTCTTTACACCTTCTAAATGCATCACAGAGGCACTGAAAAGAGTAAAAATAACTACGATTGTGGACTACTTTCATTGACTGTGTCAGCTCACCATTAATGAGAGGTGTGATGCTTGTGGGCTGTTGCATAATTACCAGCAGCCATCCATCATTGGTTGCTGTTTTCTCTCTGTAAACAACCTTGATTAATGCAATCGGATCAATGCAACACAGGTCCTCAGCCAATGGCTGCAGGTTGTTGCCATCAGCCTCTATACAGGCTGTGAGGCTGCTGGGGCAACAGCAAGTACTTGAGCACAGTTGTTTAATTATTTTGTCTAAACTCTGATCACGACAACTTATGAGAGAATAGCTTATAATCACTCGGCAAGCAATGCTGACAACATTTCTATCTCTTAGACCACTGATAATATGTGTAGCTAGAAGAAGAATCTGACAGTTTGAATATCTCGCCCTGCCTAATGACTTTTCTTATCCCTGTTCATATTTGTCACAGACACCACAACTCCAAGCCCCTTTATTAAACATAGTATGTTTCACTTAGATTCTTTTGCATTTTGCACAGTGTCATAGTTTTGTGTGGTCCTGTTAACATCTAGCTGTCACATAGAATTAGCTCCAAATAATAATGGCTATATAATATACCAAGCAAGCTTTCTGGCATGATTATTAAGTCAACCAGTGCACCAAAGTCTGGCCAGAGGGAGCAAAGCCAGTCTGAGATTTGCTGGGCAAATGTGCTTGCCAAAATGACAATGCCACAGAACACCATCACAGGGCTACAGGCAGTAAGTTTGCTGCTGGTGTAACAGTGGACGACTATGAAAGCAGCAATGAGTCATGCAGTCGTACAGAGAAGCAAGCCACCGAGGCCGTTTATCGGGGTTGCTCGAGCATATGCAGTTAGTGTGTTGAGATTGCAGGGGTCAGGGGCAACTGCAGGGTGCGTCTGCAAGTTAAAGGGTCAAATTTGTCTAGGGGCAACTGACTGTGATGGTGTGTCTGATCTAACAAGACAGCTTATACCCTGATCTACTCAGATTAAAGAAAAAAAAAAACAACTAAAATGCCACAGGATTCACATCAAATGTAGCAAAACATTTATGTTCCAGTATCAGTGCAGCACTGAAAAGTCCCCAATCGGCTATCACATAACAAAATAAATGTAAATGCAATGCATGTATTATAGGATAATGTTGTTCCCTGATGGCACCACTTTTTTTTTTTATCTCATCACTCAACCAACCATCCAGGCCAACCTGAGCTACTATCTTGGTTGAGCTCCAAAAGACTAAATCTCCAGGAATCATATCATTTTATGATGCTTGGCAGAATGTGCTGTCTTTAAGTATGGGATACAGAGGTGAATACCAGCCTAAGCTCTGTGATTTGAATTCCCTGGAAGAAAGCACAACCCTGACTAGCTACTGCTCTGGACTTTCGAGGTCATGAGCTTCTGCAAAGCCATGCACAAATTTATGCATTCACATAAACGCACACACTTGCAAGCACTCGTGGGAAAAAGGTAAATCTAACAGCGGACTACAGTCTAATTAAAATAAGCTCAAGAAAGAACCTCACTGCCATTTGTTTCATTCTTGGCTCAGCAGCCCCACTCTGAGGGGGAAAAACAGGAAAATGCTGATTCTGTGTCACTGAACTGACGAAGCCAGAGCAAGGGAGACTCAGAGGGGCTTGTGCAGTCGGGAGCGAATGGAAAATGAGAAGATCGTGGATACCAAATGACTGAAATTGATTTTTCATGCAAAGTGGCATAGAAAACAGAGCCAGGGAAACCAGTGCTGACCAGGGGGAATTGTAATGCTTGGCTTCTCCATGAATTCATGTGGTAAAGAGGGGCATTGAAAAATCTGCTTAGCAAGACAGACAGGTGCTGTAATCATATATATGTGTGTGTGTGTGTGTGTGTGTGTGTGTGTGTGTGTGTGAGTGTAAGACTTGTTTATGTTCATGATTAGCATTTCACTAACAGGTGATAGACCTCAGGCAACCCCCCTTTGTGCACCCATCTGGTAAAGCACATTGTGCGCTCAGCACACTCCAGTGTTCACACTCTTTCACACACACAAGTATGCAAAGAACTGTGAAAGGGAATGTGGAGTTTTAATGTAGGTAAAAAGAATATACATCCTCCTCTTTTAAAATGAACTAAGGGCCATTATTAAGCAGGAGTAGCTACCCATGTTTGCTGCCTCATACCAATCTAAGAGATCTAGGAGAAAAAAAACAATTCCTCTCATATTTACATGAAAATTTCTCTAAATGTTAAAAACAAACAAAAAAAAAGGCCAAATAGTGATAGCAAGCAATGATAACATAGTAAATTTGATAATTAAGCGATAATTCAACGAATAACAGTCCCTGAACAAAGTTGGCTTTTTCAAAAAATTTGAGGAATAAGCGAATATGAATTGGAGGTGAAAATACAAAGCTGGTATGAGTACGACTCAGATTTTGCCCCCAACAAAGCAACAGAGAAGATTTATGAGGACTAGTTAAAGGCTGACAGCCTATAGCTATTTTATACACAGGGGAACTTTACAGAGCTTTGAAATTTTAAAAAGATATTACAACTTGGAGACCGAGGATTTTTTTTAAAGATATGTATAAATGAGGCACTAGGCAAATGAAATTATTAGGGAAGGGTTGGGCAAAGCGGATTATATATTAAATGTCTTCCTATCAATACACAAACAAGAAAGCAAGCATAAAACAATATCAAAGCTTTACAGGGGCCTCCAAGAGTCCTCAAAAGCAAATATCAAACTTATTAAAAATAAATGGGAGCGAGAAGGTGAAACAAGTAAAACAGAAAGGATGAAAAAAGTTAAAATCACAAAAGAAAAGCACCCTTATACACAGCTATGGGTAAAAAAAAAGGGTTTTAGTTACTGACGTACAGAAAAAGCACACAGCAAATTCAAAAGTGTTAAATGTTTTGGTGTTAGTAGTCTTCTTGCAAAAGTAGAGTTACTTTTACTCTAAGTAGAGTCACATTCTTTTAATGTAACTCTGAGGTGTAAAACATTAGTAGTTAAAATCGAGTGTTAAAAATGAGTGTTTCTATGTCAAATCTGGAGGTGTTACAATGGAAACATTAACTCTTGACCTCTTAACTCTGAACTCCTACAGGGGCTATGACACCAATAGAGTAAATTCACAGACTCCGCCCCCAGCACCATAGGCTCCAATCGAAGCTGAAGTGAAGCTGTTTCAGAACATTTTGCTCTACATATTTGAGTTGTTTGCCATGCTTGGTAAGTCATTTTTTCAAAGATTGTTTCAATTATTATTATTAGCTTTTACTTCTGTGGCTCTTTGGAGTTGAGACAAAGCTGTGTGAAAGGCATTAGCCACGTACGTTGCTCGGTGATAGCATAATATTCTGTTTTAGCTAGCTGAAAGGTATTGTTTGCGGGCAAATACCACAGCCTTGAAAAAAAGCTTGCATGTGAATTTTCAGTCAAATTTTTGGTCAAATACACCTAAAACAATGTCTAGAATGTGAAATGTTGGTATAATGGTGCTACTTGAAGCCTGAAAATGATCTCCCATAATAAAAAAACGAGCAAACAGCAGTAGCAGATGTCCTGACTGGGTTCTGCGTTAGCATTTAGATCCCTCCAGAGTTTTGTGCACACGGTTTAGGTAAAAATGAAAAAGGTTGAGGTTTTACATTTAGTTCAGTATTACCTGTTGCCTGTGTCCTTGTCTTTTGGGAAAATACTTTACACAAGTAATGGCTCAAAAAGGATTCCTTTTTTTTACTGTGCTGCAATTGATTACCGGATTATTTGTGACATTAATTAGTGTCAACTAATTTTTATTCAATTTCCACATAGGATATGCTTGTGAAGATGGAATATGGGGGAGAGCAGAAGTGCGTTGAAGTTCCACAAACTGATGAATGAAGGACATGCATATTGTATTGAAGAAATAAGTGATGAGAATGCTGTTATTTGCATTTGCCAGCTCACCTATGCCAGACCTTTTGATAAACAAAATTCTAATGAAAGTGAGAACATGTACACTGTTACATCTTTCAGAAAATGTTTTGAAATTGTGGTGCACAGTTCAGAATAAATGTTTTTCAAAAACCATTGCGTCTTTTTAGTAAATGTTTATTTCCAAAAGAAGTTTCTAGAAGTTCAGAACAGGAAAATTCCCACATTTTAGAATTAATTAGAAGATAACTCTTACGTAGTTAAACTAAAATACTCTTTGAGAGTTAATATATAAACTCTTAACACCTAGTTAGCATTAGTAAGTGTTAAATTATCAACTCCAGACAGATTTGGTGTTTAACACTAAATCAGAGTTAACGTACCAACTCTCCAAAAAGAGTTAAATTAACACTCTCTGGTGTGGACCCATATAGACACTTTAATAGTGTTGAAATCAAATCTGACAGTGTTAATTTGGACATGCTGGATTTGCTGTGCACCAACCCTTCAAAGATACTAGTGCAGGCCTTTCATCTTTGGGTAAGTGTGGGTAAGCTTTGGAACTGTACCCACACTTATCCCACATGGAGCTCAAGTGGGTGTGCCCACACAAGGCCCACAGCAGTTTTGCCCTTTGGGTTCCCTGCGTGGATTTTTATATGCAAGTCTACTTTGAGTAGACCACAGAATACCCATGTGGGAAACACAGCGGTTTTGCCCTTTTAGGACCCTAAGAGGGAATTCTGTGGTTAACCCACTGTGGGTTGCCCATAGTACACGTAGACGGGGCTCCATTGGCCTCTTTGTGAATTAGCCCAGGCGGGCCCAGAAGCACTTTTACCCTGAAAGGCTCCCCATCACATTTTACTTTGGCCGAAATGGGTTTGCCAATAAAAACCCATGCTGGGATTCCAAAGGGCAAAACTGCTGCCCGCCCTGTGTAGGAACACCTACATGGGCCCTGCGTGGGATAACTGAGTTTGCCAGGCCCACACAGCTTACTGATAACCTATCCACTGTGTTCCTGCACAAGCATGTTTGTAACTGTGACTACTGAAGAAAATGAAACTATAGAACATTTTTTTAATACACTGACAGAAATACAAGGCCGAGAGAAGATGATTGATTGAAAACCTGAAGGAAATAAAAGTGAAACTGGATCTTGTTCATAAACTGCAAAAGAACTCAAGAAGCAAAAGACATATTCCATTTTGTATGATCGACTATCTTGGTTGAAAGGATTTGAGTTTTCCTTTGTGTGTGTTTGAGGGCAAGTGACTCTATAGTAGGGATGGGTATCGAAAACCGGTTCTTGTTGAGAACCGGTTCCCACTGTTTCAATTCCTTGGAATTGTTTGCCATTTTTGCAAACGATTCCCTTAGTGATTCCAGTCGCCCCGAATGACGTCACCACGTTGCGAAGCGTCATTTACCTGGCAGGAAACACGGCGCCTAAGCGGCTCAAACGCTCAAAAGTTTGGTTATACTTTACCGGAACGGATGACAACAGGGCGACTTGCAATACTTGAAAAGTAGATATTTCATTTAAGGGAGGAAACACTACGAATATGCAAAAGCATTTGCTCAGAAAACACGCGATGACCTTAAATGAATGTCGTGTTTTTAATTCCGCTCCGGACTCGTGAATCTCAACCCAGCAGCAGCGGTAACGTTTGCACGTCCTCTCCCGTTAATGCGGCAGGTAAATAATCAACTAACAGTGCATATTATGTTAGCGCGATCTGCCTTATTACAAAACCTGCCATTACTGTGCATTTAGGTGACCATGATGAGAGAGAGAGTCTGGCTGGCTCAGATGCTGGCAGTTCTCGCTGCAGTCTACCGGTAGCGTCTCCTTTCAGGCCGGGATAGACGAATGTCACTGAGCAGTGACTAAGTTTGTGGTCAAAGGCTTGCACCCATTTGCCACAGCAGATGCCCCCGATTTTCGGTAAGTGAATGTGTTTAATTGTAGGCAGGGACATTACTGGATATTCTTGTGTAATTGCTACAGAATAATTTATCTTATACTTTGTTATTGCTACAGAAGAATATTTATTTTATTATTTTACATTTACCATTTTTTTTCCTGGGGACCCTGTGACGCCCCATTGAAGAGCCATAGGCTGGATCTCTTAAGATCTCACTGTCGGGTTTGTAAGGCCATGTTACTCCTAAATTTCTATCTTGTTCAAAGAGAAGATATAAAACAAAGTTCTAAGCTAATCGACCTTAGTGTTCTCCTTTTTTAAAAAAAGAATCGATAAGAGAATCGATAAAGAATCGAATCGTTAAACAGAATCGAAAATGGAATCGGAATCGTGAAAATCTTATCAATACCCATCCCTACTCTATAGTGAAGTGGTTTACATGTTCGACTATCGTCAAGCAATTGTCAGGAATGAAGGGTTTAAAAATCTGCCAAGTCACCTATCTGGTTACTTTGACTTGATGAAGTTACTTTTCTTTTCCAATTAATGTTCTGATCCAACTGGTGGCAGTAATGTACCATGTTGCACATGTGTGCCCTGAACAATAGGGGTAGGGGAGTCCACATCTAGTATATAGGTATACTGTGGGTATGCTGCTACTCTCTGCTTAGTGTGGGGAGCCCATACTAAGGGCTGTCCCACTGGGATCCATGTGGACCCAAAGTGCGGGCCACAGATATGCCCTACATATCATGCTGGTACTGGGGCCTCACAGCGGATGTCCATTGCAAGGCATGTGGGTCTGCCTACAGTGCCCGAACACAGGTCACAAGGGGGATGTTTGCAGGTAGGAACAAATTGCTGATGGATTATCTGTAGCCAAATAAACAAACAGAAACTGTTTTGGGGGGGGGGGTTTGTTGTTGTTTTTTGGAATAGCATTTAAATGCATAACTTTACAAAGACCAATTTAATTCAGACCTACTATTTTGTTTTAGTCTCTTATACAAAAACATGAACATCGCTATAACACTGCAGCTGTTAAAACAAACTGGACTAAAATAGAGCACGAGTACAAAAAAGTTATCACTGAAAACTAATTAATTAATTTTAATTAAGCCGAGAGCTTATTAAATAAACAAAAACCAGATGAAGCCCAGTGTTGCTCTTGTAATCACCACCTATTGATCAGCAATGCTTTCCAATTTATTAAGAATAATAAAAAAGAAAAAGGCAAAGCAGACAATATAAAAGTGCAATATAAACCAATAATGCTTTTAGAAATATTTGGTTTAGCCAGTGCAGGAATAGCAATCAATCAGTATACTTGATCAGTTTCACCTTGTGATGTCTCATTCTCTATATAGAGCCATGTGTACAGGTTTGTTGCTAGTGTTAAAAGATTGATTTCCGTGCACCAAAGTAGTTACAGCTGTAACAATGAGAAGCTGGTGGGTGTTTCTTAGGTGTACCGTAGGCAGTGAACTGAGACTACATGGTCTTCTTCCTTCCTACATTTGTGGGAGGTGCGTGTATGAGTATTTGTGAGTGAGAGAGAGGGAGTGAGCAGAAGCGGGTGAGAGCTTACGCTTCCGTTCAACCTTGCAGAGGAGAGCGGTACATGCTGTGCACAATAGCTACATCTCCCACACACAAACATGTTGTCCTGTTTTCATACTGTACAAAAACAGGCCGGCGCTCCTAACTGCATGATTGGGATCTCTGTGTGTAAGCTTGGGTGGATAACCGTTAAAGAGAATGAAAGAAAGTAAGACCAACCCATTTTCAAAGAAGTACTGTTAAAATTTTAATTCAGGCCTTGGGTTATGGCGTTGGCGGTGGTGAGGGGAACGAAGGCAATGAGAGGGCAGAATATGTGTGTGGACAGAAGATGATGACAGGGATGCTGTGTCAGCATTGCTCTTTTTCTGGCCAAGAATGTGGCACAGGAGCGCCGCGGGAGAATTTGATGACACGTTTGTGTGTAGGAAAGTGACCTAAGCGAGGAGGAGGCGATATGTACGCGAATGTTTGTGTCTATCCACCTGTACTTTATATCACAATTATCTGGAAAACATATTGAGCTTTGAGGACTTATTTGTTAGATTTACATATTTTTTATGATGGTTTGAGTGTGCCAATGTGTGCGGTGCATTAGAGTGTTTCGCAGTTTAGTGCCAACCCTGTGTCCCCTCTCTCCTTTGCCATCTGTGCTCCTGGCATGGCTCCTTACTGTCGGTAATGAAGAGGAACCACCCCCACTCCCATCTCCCCTCCCCTCCACCCACCCACCCCTCTCTCTCACTCTTTTGCTTACTTGTCTGGCTCTCTAACAAACCTTTTCCTTTAACTGTGTTGTCTTTACCCTAACATGACTTTACTACCTAGAAATCTCCATACACTCCTAAACTCCCAAACTCGCTGCTTTTGAAACATCCCCCTGAACTGCAGCTCCCCTGAATCTGCTTGACTTGATATTGATTCTTCTTTAAACAGAGCCTCTCAGCATGGTGCCTCTTAAGTTCAAACGTTTGAAAGCCTACTTCCCACTCAAATGAACAAATCCTATAAATACTGCACATCTGTGTTCTAAAACCCACACTCACAGCCTAACATTATATATACTTGCACACAAATAAATGTAATCACACATGAACCATACGCATATATCACATACGATAATATGAAATGCTATGTAATTGGTCTAATATTAGCTATCCCCCAAATCAGTACTGAAGCCAAATTCAATTTTAACAGCAAATGTCAAAGTTGTTTTATATCAGCAAAGCTACAATTAGCATTTAGTGTCCTGTTAAAAACTAAATACAACCCGTGTTTCAGTAGCTTCTCATACTATCTGTAGCAGCAATAATTCCAAGTGATAATTTTCTGCATCTAAGTTTCTTTCTTTCATTGTAGAGAAATCCTGACTCACTATTCTTAACAATGTTGCTTCAGTTCATTGAGGTTTGTGGGCATTCATTCATGCACAGCTCTCTTAAGAGGCCTCCACAGCTTTTCAGGTAGGTTAGGGTCTGAACTTTGGGGAAACTGGAACCCTTTTATTCTATTCTTTTAAACCCAAATCATCACCCCTCCACCAATGTGTTTGACAGTTGTAATGAGGTGTCTGTGCTGTTACTCTGTATTTGCTTTTCACCAGACATGCTGCTACACATTACGACCAAATGTCTGCACTTTGGCCTCGTCTATTCAAAGAACAGAAGTTCAGAAGTCTCGTGGTTTGTTGAGACGCAATGTTAACATGGAAAATGAGGCCTGTAGAGTTCGAGATGTAGCTCTGTTTATTGGAAAGATTTCTGCTTCTTTGGAGATCCTCACACTTGGTGATGATCAGTTAGTCAAGTGCAATTAATCAGCAGCACCTGGTTCCTATTTAACTTCTGAATTCTTAGGTAAGCAGTGTGTACTTTTTCACACAGGACGCTATGAAAACATTTTCCCATGATTGTATTTGACACATTGTTGCTAAAGTTTCCATCCAACTCTGAAAGGAACACTTGGAACTCACATACAGTATCCTGTGATTATTGAAAAGATGTGTATTTAAACTTGTCTTTAACAAATCTTTTTTTTTGTGACTGACCCTGAAACATAACCAAGTTACAGTATTTTTAAGTATTATTCTGCAGAATGAACTGACATTAGGAAAACAACACAACAACTTCAACTGTAAGTGAACTATTGTGTAACTGGTTTATCTACTGTCTCTGCTCGTCTACTCTCTACTTAAAACCAACACTCCCTGGTTCTCCATCACTCCCTTGTTTCTCTGAGAAGCATTTTTAGGGGGAGTAGTTCAGGAGGTCTTGGACGCCATGCATTTCCAAACCACAGGTTCAGTGCACTTTTCCTCATGTTTCCCTCTAATGAGCCCTCCCTTGTGCCAGCAGAGCCTGGAGCAGATGGGATGGTTCAGCATGGCATCACCAGCCGACACAGTGGCATGTCAAACAGGCGGTCATGGGCCTGAGCATGCCAAGCACAGTCATACTCTATCGCCATATGGGAATAATGTGCACTGAGATCATGCTGGATAGGCTGACAGAGTGGGATACATGGCCTGAGTCGCCTGCAAATCAGAACAAATGCCTATGGATGCTTAAGCATATATGTATAAGTCTCAAGGCACAAACAAATGACTGTTGACCAGGCTGAGGTCAAGGCTTCAAACACACTCAGAGTACTAATGTAGACACTCATCTGTTCACACATGCAAAATGCTCTCTACCCCTGCAGACATGTGCTGTGCACTCACAAATTTGCAAACAGACACACACACACGCACAATCCAGTCCATTCATCAAATGGCAATAAAAGACAGACACACAATTCTATACAACGCTCACCAGCCCTGGCAGTTGCTCCCATTTACACACCAATAGAGGCACACACACCACACCCCCTCCCCTCGGTCCTCTGCAGACTGTGATGATGGCTTGTGTTTGGGAGGTTAATGGCTGTTTGCTCCCCACAACCTTCACACTTGATTACTCAAGTCGACTGCTGTCTGGACTGCGGGGGACATCTCCAGGACACCACAGCCCTTCCTGCCACCACTCTCATAAGTATGCCCTGTTCATTAGAAATGTTAATGAAGTTTGAGGACACAGTGTGCAAAGTGCTGGGAAATGATCCTCAGTGTTATTAGACCACAGCATTAGAAATGATTTAGCAGTGCCTTAATAAACATAAAATAAAGGAGGAAAAGTACATCTTGAAAGATGGAGGAGCAGAACAAAAGTGTTCTGCATTATGCAGGTCACATTTTTATCTGTTGCATTTTTAAAAATTCAGTGTGGGTTTTGCAGTGCACTGCATATGATGACCGTCTGATTTCCATTTGAAAGTAAGGAAATGTGCTGTATGGATAATTTGTGAAATTACTATAAAGTGTGGGAAATTACACACCCACTGAAGTATTGCAGTTTTTAGAAAAAGTGCCACAACTTCAAACGCTGCATAAAATATCTCTTCCCCAAAGTAGTTAACTTGGCAGTATTAAAGCAAACAGACCTTTTAGTCTTTACTTAGAGAGACTCCAGTGTTGACACTCGTCCCAAAGTGTTCCAAGTGCAGGTAAGAGGCAAATTCACTACAAAAAAACATAAAATCTATATATATGGTCATTATCCAGTGACCTTTTTTTCTCCAAGTAGTCACAGTAGCAATGCTTTGTTGAAAGCTAAAGTCTCGAACCTATTAGTAATCTGCTAAAACTAACACTTGCTCTTTATTAGTGGCTTGCAGAAATGATATTGTTCTGCAAACTGAATACTTCTGATTACACGTTTCTGTAGCTTTCTTGGTCTGAAAAATATCCAGTTTGTTAAAAAAGAATTTGATGAGCTGACTTGTGAAGTTGAACAGGTGTGCTTGTTTAATTGAAATGAAGAGCAGGCTTGTGGGAAACACATTTTACACTGCTGTTGGTGTAAGATGATTAAAGAGTACATTTGCACACCAAATATATACAGGAGAAATACTGACATAGTCACAGAATTGTAATGAGCAGATATCCAAACAGATAATTTAAGTAATCATATATCTGTCAATAAAACAAGGCACAAGGCAGGTAAAACACTTGGAAATAGCCTTGCAGAGCAAAGATTTGAGTACATAGTTCATGATGTGCTATTTTTTTTATGCACTGCTTGTTTATCTTGCAGTACTGAACACACCAGTCTATGTTCTATTAATTACAGCCACGGGCACATGATTTAAATTATGTCCTGTTTAAATTATCGGTGGATTTGGTTAAAATATATACAATGCATACATAATCATGTAAACCGAACGACTGCAGGCCACAGACATGGGTGATAACTAATTTTGAAAAATCTATTATTTTGCTTTCACAACATCCTGTGACCTTAAAAATAGAAGCAGAGAAGAAAAGTAAAATAATTATGCAAATCTGCATGAAAAAGATAATTTGTGAAATTTCATTTTGCCACTCAGTGTATGATGAGGCCATAAACAACTGAATTATTGTTCAGTGGTTTTAAAATGCTTTCAGTGACATTACATACTTGTTTTTTGCAACAGAATGCAGCACTACTAGATTTGAATCACAAAATCTGCTCCCTGCTATCCACAAATGTCTCATATATGTGGTGAAAATTGAATTTACAGAGGTAAAGACTATGCAAATGACGCCTTATTCGGAGACCCAGGGGTGCCATTTTATGATTCATGACTGGTAACTGTGTTAACTACCTTCATTGACTTTCAGATGCAGAAGTGTCTTGTTTAAAAATGAGCTATGCAATGTCTAAATTGGAAGGAGTATTTTGGCTGAGCCACGATATTATATAGATTATACATGTGAGTTTGGATAGAGAGCCTTATATCCTTCTGCTCTGCAGGCATTGGTGAAGCACCATTTACTAAATGGCTATTATGTACATATAGCAAATGTGGGAATGGAAGCAGAAACAATGTTTCTACTCTGGTGGGATGTGGTGTGCAGGAGGGCCAAGGGTTCTTCAACTGGGGCAAGTGATCCATTTGGACATGATATTGTTTCTGTAAGAGGAAAGGCTCGTAGCAGAAATAGTTACATAAGACTCCAGAAGTTCATATTGTTTCTATGGCAAGAGACAGGGGTTTTATTTTGCTCTTCAGCGTTATCAGGATAAGACCTCTTTTGACGATAATGCCATTTGGCTCCTATCTTAAGATATCATATTTTGTGACTCACAGGAGCGCAGGCCTATCGCTGCAGATCTAATGAAAAGCTGGGTGTATTTTTGTGCATGCGTGTGTGCATTTGTGTCTGCATGCATGCCATCTAAATGGCAGCCATCTGCTAACAGCAAAGATGGCCGTAATGGAAAGATATAAGCAGAAAACAGAGATAAAAATACAAGGAGACATCTATATCGTGATCCTCCTCTTCATTCCCCCCACCCCACCCATTTTTTTTTGTTACAGCTACTGCCTATATTTCTATGTGCCTTTCTCTGATTCAAAACTACATTTCCCAACTCCATAAAGTAACTCGCCCTGTGTGCAGGAGCTCCAAGGACAGAGTCACTTTTTTGTCAGGAACTGTGGAATCGGGAGGAATGTGTTTTGTTGGTGCATGGAAGGAATTGGGGAGTGGTAAGTGGGGGGTCTGGTAGTCAGTTGAGTACATGGTTGCATGCTGACACAACAGCAAAACAGCCCTCCTACAGCCACATCCAAAATATCTCATGCATGGTGCTGCATTACACACACACAAAAAAAGATGAGAGGTGGCTGAGTGTGTGTATAGACTACAAAACTGTGTGTGTGTGTGTGTGTGTGTGTGTGTGTGTGTGTGTGCGGGAGTGCGGGAGTGCGCGTGTGTGTGTGTGTGTGTGTGTGTGTGTGTGTGTGTGTGTGCGGGAGTGCGGGAGTGCGTGTGTGTGTGTTGATGGGGAGGGAGAGAAGAGAAATAAGAAGCAGGGCGGGGAGCAGCAAACAGATTATGTCCCCCAGCCATGATTATCTACGCCTGCCGCTCTGACCCCCCCGTCCCAATTACCAAGATAAGGCAGCCTGTGCCCATGTGTGTGCATGTACAGGAGTGTGTCTACTTTCCTTTCGTTGAAGAAAAATATGTGATGCTTGCTCGTTCATAGGGCATTTGTGTTCACTGGTAGCTATCAGGGACCACACACTTTTTACTTCCCACTGTTCTTGCCCCATTGCAGGAGGGTTGTAGGTGTGGTGCTTTAGAATGATGAAATAGCTTCTCTTGATAGTTTCTAGAATTGCAGATGGACAAGAATACGTGTTTGAGTCAGGAAGATGTTAAGAGGACACCTGATTGATTTCAAAAAGCAGGAAATGAATCATACATGTTTCTTCATCCTCTCTAGAATTTTAGAGCTCCTGCTGGAGCATCAAAGACAGGCAACTCCCATCTTCCCTTTCGTACTGCCATCTGTGCCCTGCCTCTTTGCTTTGCCTTTTCATCCTCATCCTCCTTTGCATGCTTCTTATCAGTGCCTGTCATCTTCTCATTTTTTTTAAACTCCCTCTCTTTACATCTCTCTTCCCCACAGGTCCCGTAGGGGATGATGATTTTTGATTTGAACCGCATTTCCCAACATGCTGGAGTAAGAGGGTCTGATCCCACGGGACAACCATCAGTCCTGTAAGACAGCATGGGTCTCGACAGCTCCAGGTTGGTGCCAGTTCTCTCATTAGAATCTCCGCAATGAGTCAACATGTAGGCTGTCACTAAAGCCTCGTAGCGCTGAAAGGAGGAACAATGACCACCTGGACTACTGTGATGCCACTGAGGGAGCCACAAGACAGCTCAAGACAAAGATCCTGGGGGAGGTGTGGCAGTTTATGGAGCACTATCCGTCTGTAATATCAAATACTGTGTGTGGCAAAGTCAAGAACACTGTTATCTGTAGGCCTACGCACACATTTTTCAGTGGTTCAGCAATGCCTATGGTTTGATAAAATGCATTTTCTTAAACAAATATTCTAACACAATCATTGGCCAGTGTCGATGGCCCATTTCATTTGCAGGATCCCATCAGTTGTGAAAGCTGCTTTTGTTTTCCTGTTACAGTAATTCTGAAATGAAATGAAACTCCTATGTGGATATGAAAAGTATTTTTTTTACTTCATTACTTATCACTAATCCCGACATATGATGTCCAGCTATCTGTAATACAGAAGCACTAAAGAATTAATGAGAATTGCAGTATTGCATACTTTTTTTTTTTTTAATATACAGATATTTATTATAAGCACTACAAAGCACTACAAAATTTAAAGTTTTTGTCAAAATTTTGTGCTTTTTTTAAAGTGCATTTTGAACAGAGCAGGGGATTCTCAATATTGGATTTCTAAACATACTAGTTTTCAAATAAAAATAATATATAATTTCTATTTGCACACCTTAGAAATATTTCAGAATAAAGCAAAAACTACTAGGGTCAATATTAACCCTCTGAAAAACTGAACTTGTGAGCCACAGCACAAACTACTGCTGTGCAATGATGTGCTTTAATGTTTTAATGCTCAAAGATGTAAAATCAAGTTAATTTTCCAATTTCAACTTCAAGAGTTTGAGGTTTCACTTGAGAAAGCATTGTGCCAAAAAAGTTGAAACTTATCACAAAACAAGAGATGAATATGCAAAATTCGCAGAATTTCTAAGTGTCATGAACTGCACTGTAAAAAAAATTGTAATATAAAAGTATTTTACTGTGTATTTTACAGTTTTGTACTGTTCTTCTAGAATATCATTAAATTTACATAAATAGACTGTGATTTACATTTCAAATATAAATTAACGTAAAATCACTGTAAATGTAATAAAACATAATTTTCTTGTTTTTTAAATGTATTTGTCTGTACATATGCATATTTAGATATAATGTAATGCTATGGAAAAATATATAAAATGATTCTTATAAACTTTTTTTTTACATCAAATAATAATTATTATTACTGTTATTTAGGGCGATCGTGGCTCAAGAGTTGGCAGTTCGCCTTGTAATCAGAAGGTTGCCGGTTCGAGCACCGGCTCGGACCCTCTCGGTCGTTGTGTCCTTGGGCAAGACACTTTACCTACCACCTACTGGTGATGGCCAGAGGGGAATTGTAAAGCGCTTTATGAATGCAATCCATTATTATTTAAACCAACTGTTAACTGTATATTGCTGTACATTTAAGTATTATTATTCATATTGCCACATTCATTGACCTTGTTTATAGGTAATTTCATTGTTTAATCACATTAAAATGTTCCTAATTTAATGTTTAAAAGCACTTGAAAAAGGCAAAATCCCATGTAAAATTAGGGCAACAAACTGTATTGTCATTACTGAAAATAACCGTAATTTAATGAGAAAGTTATTTTCTGTTATTTTATGGTATTATTTTGGTGCCCCAGCTGCCAGAATATTACTGTTTTTTTAGGGGTTTTTTTTTTACGGTGTGAAGTGATAATTATTATTAAGAAATTCCAAGAGAACTATGCAGTTGGACCTGGCAGAGGCAGGAAATGAAAGATTTTAAAGACTCTGGAAAGAAAATAAGGGAAAGTTGTTTCTAAAGCCCCCACACCACTGCCAAGACACCAGTGAAAGAATCTTTGAGAGTACAATTCCAGACTTGACTACGTCAATTTCCAGAAGCTCGCAGACTGAAGTATGCCAAGGACAACCTGGAAAAAGCTTTTGCATACTGGAAACACATCATTTGGTCATATGAGATGAAACTAGAGCTTTTTGGCCACAGAGAGGCTGCCTATGTTTGGAGAAAGAAGGGAGAAGCATACAACCCAAAGAATACCACAGTGATATCCACAGTGAGGCACGGTGGTGGGAGTATTATGTTATGATGCTTAGGCATCTGGAATTGGGAATCTCATCAATGTGGAAGGAATCATGAAGAAAGAAGGATGTATGAAGATTTTAAAAGAAAATTTCAAGTAGTCAGCAGCAAAACTTGGTTTGCGTGATTGATTTGTCTTCCAACACAGCAACAAGCTAAAACACAGGCCACGTTTGGTGAAGAAGTACCTCCAGAAGACCAAAACTGAATGTTAGTGACTGGCCTACATAAACATTTAACTTGAGTTCCACTGAAAAAACTTTGGGGTGAACTTAAGGTCCATACCAGAAGACCTACAAATCTGAAAGAGCTTGGGAGATTAGCCAAAATGAATGGGCTGGGATAATTCAGCTGACATATTTCTGTCAGCTGAAATGATTGTGTTGTGAAATGATTTTGTTTCTGTGCGCAAAGTAAAATAAGATATAAATCCAAAATAAAGCAAGGACATTTGGAAAAAGATGTCTTAAAAATTCCTTGCTTTGTTTAAGAGCACTTGGGAAATGGGAAATTTTTATGGGGAGGCCAATCATTCTCTCCTTACCTGTGAAACTGCTGCTACTTTTGTTCACATGTAAAAGTCATAATCCCCTTAAAACAACACTAAAACATACTTTTCTTACTTTGTTCAGCAAAACAATAAAAATGAATGAGAAGGTATGTCGTAGTCCAGACTCCAAAACTCCAACACAACAGTGAGACATCAGTGATGGACAGCAGTGTGTGGAGAACACCTTGTTAGTGCTAAAGATGGCTTAACCGCTTGGCTGCCAAGATGAATCCCCTGAAACCGAAAGGGTCCAATACACACACTGCTGAGGTTTAAGATGTCAATGAGCAAGTCAAGCTTCCCGCATTCCTTTCCAACAACCTCCACAAGCTCTTCAGTGGACCAGGAGGGCAAAAACGGGAATGGAAATGGAAAGCTAGACACTGAATCTGTCTCTCTCTGTTTTCTCAAGTTGCAAATCTGAATTTTTTGAGAGGTTAGATTTGGTGTAGAGAGTGTAGACTTGTGGCATGAGACCAATGAGAACTTTGCCACAAGGTTCTTAAATTCAGAGGAAGCAGCTAGAGAAGGGAAAAGGAGGAGGTAAATAAGAAAAAGCACAGCGAGAATCTTTTTAAATCTTCCACATTCACTTAGTATAAACTGCAGCAACTCTGGTTCTTCACCTTCCAAGTATAAACTTCAGCATTGCCTTTATGTTCTGAATGGGCTGTAGCAACATTAAGTACGTCAGGAAATAAAACGCAGTGACTTTGTGAGTCCATATTTTTGTTTTGTCAAGTATTGCGTGATTTATTGTCAAGGCCATACAGTATATATTACTCATATGTTATCTTGTTATGTATCATTGGCATTTGCAATCATTCATAGCTACTGGCCTTAGCACTATATATAATTACACAGGTTACAATATACCCCGATGTAAATTAGCAGACAGCTGCGTACATATACAATTTATTATGCTGCCATATTTTCACACAAACACATTAGTACATTCCATTGCTGCTCTAGTTAGAAAATGTTCTGATTGCTTATTCCTTTGATGTTTATAAAGGCTTCAAAGAACTTCTTTATTAAGTCATGCCTGTTTAACATTTAAAGAGGCATTTGGTTTGTTTCCATTAAAACAAGCAAAGAGCTAAATGTGAGAAAATATTTTAAAATGAAACAGAGTTGCACAGAGATATTTATGTGTAGTTTTTAACAGGCTGTTTGTGTGTGACACCACACTTTTTTTTTCCTACGCAAATGCTAGGAGGGCTGCATATATTTAATGCATTTGTTTTTTTTGCTGGTGTTCAGCATTTTCACCAATTCCACAGTGACGACTGCTAATTTTATTTAAATGTGTTAACTACTGGAAAAATGCAAGATTCATTTCAGTTGTCCTTTACTGAGCAAGATGACTAATTTTAACACAAGTCTGCTTATATTAAATTATGCACCAATCCCTGAGGGTGCACCAGAGGCATTATGTTAATAAACCTTCTCTCGTTGGCTCATTGCATCACACTTGGCCTGGAGTTTTGGAAGATACAATGAACATTAAATAAAAGAAAAAAGAGCCATCCTCCAATGGAGCATTAAATTGCCTTTAAAAATCAAATCCCAATCCAAGCATCTCCAAAACAAAATTTATTCAGTCTCTCTCTGATACATGCTCCAACTTTCCAAACTGTAGGATGTTGCGAATGCTGACGGCAACTTTTAGTGCCTACTGCAACTCCATCTTTGACATCTACTTGGCTCAGACAAGACATGGTGACTCATGATTTAAGTGAGCGATTGGAAACTCATTCAAATTCAATATTTGTGATTCACTGAGAAAATAAGAGAAAGCCATCTGCTCGGAGGCAAGTGAGACCAAGCAGGGGAGGTAGATAAGAACCCAATCCGCTACAATTTAGACTGAACAAACTACCTATTCAGATTTTCAGTGGTCATGACACCTATATATATATATATATAAAATAATTATATATAATAATGGATTGCATTTATATAGCGCTTTTTGAGACCCTCAAAGCACTTTACAATTCCACTATTCATTCACTCTCACATTCACACACTGGTGGAGGAAAGCTACAGTTGTAGCCACAGCTTCCCTGGGGCAGACTGACAGAAGCGAGGCTGCCATATCGCGCCATCGGCCCCTCTGGCCAACACCAGTAGGCGGTAGGTGAAGTGTCTTGCCCAAGGACACAATGACCAAGACTGTCCGAGCCGGGCTCTTCAACTTTGCTATTTAATTCAGTAGCCAAGGCTGCACATAACACTGATGAAGCACAGAATGTGTTTTAATTCAGGTGTGTGTGGAGGGAGGAATTATTCTTTCATTCCTCCATTGTGGATCACATCCAATTTCGTATTGGACATATTGTACAATCACTCACTTTATTGCAGTGTTTCATTAGAAGTATTTAATTGTGTGGATGTTATAAAGAGAGTGTGGACATAATAAATATCATACTAAGCAATGGTACTGAATGGTAGTCGTACAAACACTTACGACTTTGTGTCGATTGTAATTTACAGTGCTGATAACATTATATAACTCCTCTTGCATTCTTTCATATTATATTCTGCATATATATTCTGCTCCTCACTGAACAAGTGAGTTCAAACAGATAAAAACCAAAGTCAACATGAGTACATTCAACTGAGAAACCAGGACATTTGGAGAAATCAGGTCACGCTGGTAATATAACCTGGATACTGCATGTGCAGCTGATCAGTAAGCAGTTAAAATACTGCTACCACTATCAAAAAATAGTGGTGAAATCTTCCTGGATGCTGCACAAAAATAAGCGAGCACATAGAATTACTATTGGATTCATCAACTGCGCATGTGTCTCATGCTTCTTTATAAGGAAAACATTACATAAAGGTGTGTCATGGCAGAAAGAATGCAAAAGAAAATGTAATGTCCAAGGTCAAAACCATACAAGGTCCATTTCAGTTAAGTATTACCTTGAGAATGACATTTTTTTTTTTTTTTGTGGGGGGGGGGTTGCTTAAAAAAATACGTTGGGCTTGGGCTGTGTTAACAGATGGCAAATGTTATGTTTCCCCAAGACACAAAGTGGGGCTCGAGTGATAAAAGAAAAGGTTTCACATGAGAGTGGACTTATTAACCTTATTTCCAGCTCCATATTACTATTCTTGGATTCTGCTAGAGTGGCTTTGCACGCTACAGTCAGAAGAGATCATTCTTTATCTCATATTGAGCCTTGGTGCGGCACCTCAGTTCAACCATGAGCCATTTTAGTTATTCACCCTTTAAAGCCCTTTAAGCCAGCTGTCTCCTGATTGGCTGCTGAGATTACAATGTTAAGGAAGATCTACTTCACAGCATACAGATCTAAGAGTACAAAAAACAGTGTTCACGACAGCATGTAGGCTGAACTCTCAAGTCTGAGAAATTACTTGTACATGCACTGACCTCACTACCGTATCAGTATGGTGACAGCATGCTAGCAGTGAAATGGGGAAGTGTTTCCCATTAAAATAAATGTCATGTTCGAGAGGATAAAGTGTGCATATTAAGATAAAACTGCAGCTTTTTAACCAACTCTCCATTCTGACCAATATTTCATTGCTAACTCTTCTAAAGCTACTTTTTGATTATTTTGAAATGTTCTTTTGGAAAATGACAAATGTGCATAACTATTGAATGAATTTGTTACAAAGCTTAAAAGGTCCATTTAGTCTTGTGATGATTTCTACAACCTGTATTTTTCAGTCCTGCATAATGAACAGTTATTTGTAATATCTCCTACACACTGGGCGTTTCAGTCTACGCTGAAGTGAGCACTTTCAGATGGATGGGGCAAAGGCTATGGCATTAGCAGACGGAGTTCTCACACCCCACATGCTGGCCATATGTCATGCCAAATCGCATCTCATCTCTCGCTAAGAGAAGGTGCTGCTGGAGGCTGAAAGGCCACCCTCCAAACCGATATCATCAGCCTGACACCCTGACCTGGACAGAGCTGAGGGCTACAGCTATGCTCTGTATCATATCTAGACACATTAAGTCAACTGAGCTAAGAAAACACAAAGCCGATCTTTCAAAACTAGGCAGCCCAAAGTCCAGACATAAAAGCGGGTCAATAACAGTGCAGTCCAATAAATGCATTATTTGTGGGTACTACCAAAGATTTGTGAATATATATCTTAATGTCATAATTAACTGCATGGTGGTGTGGTGGTTAGCACTGTTTCAGTGTCACAGTAAGAAGGTCCTGAGTGGGAATCAAGGCTGGAGCCTTTCTTTGTAGATTTTCCATGTTCTCTCTGTGTCTGTGCAGGTTCTCCCCAGATACTCTTAATCCCACATTCCAAAGACACGAACGGGGATAGAATAATTAGCCACTATAATATGGCTGTGAATGGTTGTCTGTCTCTACTGTATGTGTTAGCCCCATGACGGATGGCCTGTCCAGAGTGTCCAGGAGAGGATACATGAATCTTCGTTATGGTTACAATTTAAAATGAATGCTCAGCCTGCAAAATCTTTGTTCTGCTGGCTACTTTCTTTGTAGACCAACCAGCAGACACTTCGGTAATCCTGATTTTCTTACTAAAATTCAAGGCTTAAGCTTTTGTAGGACTCGGGAGGCGATATCGACCAGGAGATGTCATGGTACTGAATAAATTGTTGTCTGTAGTTCTGCCTGATTTGTTCCCTCACTGCTTTTGCGCTTGCTCTCTCTCTCTCTCTCTTTCTCTCTCTCTCACACACACACAGATACAAACACAGTCCCTCGCTCTCGTCCAGTTACACTTACTGTATATACTGGAAACTCTCACACACACTGTTGTGTGACCGAGAGACATCCTACCCATAAAAAAGGAAATTACTGGACAAGATCAGTCATGCAAAGAAACAAAGAAAGGTTAAATAAAATATTCCCTGCAAAACCACTGAATTCCAAGTCTGCAACAAATTACTGCTTAAGTAGAAAGAATGCGTAAGAAAATCAATATTTAAACTCAACAGCTTCTTTTGAGCTTTAACAATAAAGCATACAGAACCTCCTGAACACAGAACCTCTGATGCCACAGTTTTCAGTACAGAAGTTGTTCAGTTTTAAACAGGTTCACAGTGAAATGTTTGAACGCTATGTTGGAACAAAACGGATGGTTAAAAACGTATGTCAGTCTTTAATCGAGCTAAACAGCGGAGGATTCCTTGTGTTAGTCTGACATCTAGTGGTTAATCCAGGGCATTGTGCTCTTTTAAGCATAATTGAAATGTTTCCTCTTCTGGTGTCTCTTCCACATATTTAGGGACACAATTCGACATACACTAAGGCCACTTCGAAGCCCGATGGAAGCTTATGAGGTTTTTGCATTGTAGTTTTATATGAATAGCTTTTAGGTGCAGTGATGTGAATGATATACTGTAACAACAAATGTGATTAATCTGGCTTCAATAACGAAGTAGAAAATTAATTAATGCCTAATTCTCTAAACATACATGAGGCAGGAAAGAATACAAAAGTGATTTATTAATTGGTACCTTCTCAGCTGTTGTTGTTAGACACAGATCAAAGTCAGGTCCCAACCTTTCCCCCTTCACAAATACTTCATCGAAACTGAGAAACACACCCACAGACATGCAATCATTGTGGCAAACAAGAGGTTTTCTCTACTTTGTCACCACTGCTGGCAGCACTTACCTGTGGGCTAGTTGTTCAATTGTCAGTGACCGTGATAGAAATAACAGTTTGCTATCATTTTGTCAGCATGAGGCAGAAAAACATTAGCTTGCTCGGAAAACAAGCACACACCAGGTGGTGCCATCTCTCAGTGGATAAGCAATTAGCTTTGAAGGGGGGGGGCAAAACTATGGTTTTTTTTCCCCCCCACAAAGAAAACAAGCAACACCTGTGTGTGCAGCCATGTGGAGCCGAAACTCAGCGTCGCATAATAGAAAATAGGGACATCCAACAGGGGAGTGTCAAGTTGCCCTTTTCTGAATGTGTTTGTGGAAAAGGTTGACAGGAAAATGACTAGAATGGGGAATAAGCAGGGGGAAGGCAATGAAATAATTTCATAGCTGAGAGTGGTAGACAAATGAGAAATGTTGTGGGATGGAAAATTCTGATAATTACGCAAGTGAAACATTAATTAAATCTATGTCAGAAAAGGGGAAATTAAAGTGACAAAAGGAAATAAGAAAAACACAGATCAGGTAATTTAAAAAAAAAAGGGACAGACATACAATAGAGGCGGGAGAAAAAAGCTGAATGACGGGAAAAAATTAACAGTTGTGTTTTCAAAACTAAGAAGATATGGGAGACACGGGTAATGAGCGGAGGGAAACAAATCATGTGGACAGAAGAGAGCAGAAAGCGCCACGGCACAGAGTCAGGATGAAAAAGACAGATACATTTTAGTCAGAAAAATGGATAGAACCACTTACTGAGGCTACAGTCTATCCTGATACAATCTGGCGGGAGAGAGAGCGAAATGGTGAGATCAAATAAAAAGAAAAGGAGGAAAAAGGATAGAAAGAAGAGATTGGATAAAAGAGAAAAAAAGACATTTTTACATCCTTCAAGGTACATTCTGCAGACAACCAAACTTTGCTCTGGGGCCACCATCCGGGGACAGGCTCTGAGTCAGGATCACCCTTTCCCTTCATCAATCCCATCAACCTTCCTTCGCCTTGCTCCACCCAATCCTCCCAAAGCACAGTAGAAGGCAGACTTGCAAAATAAGATCTATGTATTACAAATATGAAAATAAACTATACAAAGTGGTCTACTGCTGACACTGAATACCTAATAAGACTACTTTGTGATTATAAGGAAAACTAAAGTAAATTCTGTGCTTGGAGTCACTTGGTTCCTATTAAGCACAATCTCTTAATGGCCTTTTTATCTCTTCCACTGCTTATTGTGATTTTTTTCCCCTCATAATAATAATAATAAAAAAACATCCTTTAGAAAACTAGTTAGAAATGGTCTAAATGTGCTGGTTATTTTCACGCGGTATGAAAAAATGGTTTCAGTACTATCTAACTGATCCATTCTCCTCACACTGTGGACATAAACGCTGCAATACCACCATTACAGCAGACGTCGCACCACGCAACTGTAACGTCAGCTGCCTTTCCTGGTAATTTGAGATTCACTTGCCTTCTACAGCACTTTGGGTTCGATAAACCTGACAGTAACTGACAAGAAAAGGTGATCTGCACATCCCAGCCACCTCATGCCTTGTGCACAGAAACTGAAATAGGCTTGTATATATTTTGTGCTACTTGCTACAAGTGGTGTGAGGAAAATGCCATAAAAAGTGTTTTATCATTTTAAAAGCTGTGTTTAAAAATATGATCTTGTGGCTTAAAGCACAGAAAAGCTCAGTTAAAATCATGCAAAGTGTCCGTAAATGCCCAAGAAACTTAATGTGACTCTTCAGCGTAAACGGACCTTTGACTCGACTCTAAATGGAGCTAGGAATTTCTTTGACAGGAACTAGTACACTCTACCTGTCACACACTGATATGTTATGATCTACGTGTGCATGTGGCAGAGTGGCTGGGTTGTGGTCTCGAGCTGTCAACCGCTACAGAATAGTGGACACAAACAGCCAGGAACCAGTATCACTCTGTAGAGATTTGGAGGTCATACAAACACAATGATATTAAAATGCTTTTATGGGCCACGAGCATCGATTGATGTTTTCCGAATACATTTAATTCAGGACAAAAGCAACATTCATGATTGTAAACAGTGTAAAGCATTTTGTAGAGGAGGTCTAATCATGAATTACTCATTCAATAATCAATAAATACAATATTTATGGCATTAGGTAAAACATGCCAGCCATCATCTGGCCTACACATCGCAGGCTGAACATGTTACCGTCACTCTCTATCATTAAAGATATCATTAGGACTACATCTGCCCAATTATAGCAGTTCCTAGTGATTAATTACCAGGATTTTAATTATCTTAACAAGGATTAAGGCCTTAACAGATCAGAAGGATTCCCTTCTGAGTTTCAGACTTGTTTCACTTTAGTTGTTAATTAATTTTCTTGCAAAAGAGCTGTGGAAATCATTAGCATAGCTAAGCTGAGTTTCATTTAAAAGCCGGTAAGAAAGGGAGGAAAAGGGGCTGGTATAGAAAGTCTATTGAGGATTAGCTTTAAGTGTGGGGGCTTAGCTGAGAGGTTAAGATGTGGCCCTAGGTACATTAAGTTCAGCTGTGTATGCCCCGACAGCTACAGCTGTGAGCTGGTCTCTGACTGTTTGATCCGAGGGCCGCAGACATACAGGCCATTGAAGGGATGAAAAGTTCCATCTTTTGTGTCCTGGCCAGGAGGGGTTTTATGACTGATGGAAAAAAGTGAGAGTGTGAAGGAGAAAGAAGATAGAAAGAGGAAAGAGAGGGGAATGGCCTCCTTCATTTATCCCACTGCCCCCATTCATGTCTCTAAGCAATTTCTCGCAGCAATTTCCTAATGTTGTAAACCTGCTCAACATTTGGCAATAAAACCCTTTCTGATTCTGATTCTGATTCTGATTCTGATTCTGATTCTAAGGTGGCTTAAACTCTAATATTCCAGAGTGCACCTCTGTCATGCTCCTCCTGGTTCACTGCTGACAGTGTGGTCCTTCAAAGGGTCAGGACAGATTTAAAGTATCTAGAGCTGGAAGGTCATACCATCTTCCCCAGAGCAATGGTATTCATTGCAATGAAATTTTAATAAGTCAATAGGAAGCATTATTAGAGGGGATTCATATCCCCTTCCTAAGATTCCATCTAGCTTACAAAATCATGGAGCTTCTCCTATTAACACTCAGGCTGCTTCACATCCTCAAACCTCCCATTCAGCATATGGGCCTATGAAAAAGACTCCTGCCTACTCGCAGCAC
Source organism: Perissodus microlepis (assembly GCF_051167445.1). Lineage (NCBI taxonomy): Eukaryota > Metazoa > Chordata > Actinopteri > Cichliformes > Cichlidae > Perissodus > Perissodus microlepis. Next base: position 44,405,159 of record NC_140463.1, on the reverse strand, counting down.
CAGGGAAGCTTTGGTAGAGCTCCGGTATAACGGAAGAACCATTAGGAAGCGCAAGACAGAGGCAAGTCCACCCTGAAGCTTTAAGAGCAACCTTCAAGGGCTCAGGGTCAAGGCAGTGATATTGTTAGAGATGGAGCTTTTTTACCAGGATGAGGAGCCATGGGGCTTCACAGAGTACAAGAAGAAGGGGATGAATGCAGAGGAAGTGAGGGCAGGGGTCAAAGCATATTGAAGAGAAGTTACTGCAGGGTGTCTCCCTACAGAGGCTGCAATGACTGCGTTCTGGAGCTAGCTTTACATTTTGACTTTGTCTCATTTTCTCACAGTTAGCAGTTGGTAAGGGATAAGTTTCTCTTTGTTCCTCAGTTTTCTCACATAAATAGCTCTTGAACACTGTTGGCAGTTAAAAACATTAGGTAACGGCCAGAACCTACTGATGTAACAGAGGGACACGTTCAGAAACTTTTTCCCAGCCAACTACCTGACAATGTTTAAAAAAAAAAAATCATGCTGTGAAACTCAAAATGTCAAACCATTATTCTGAGTACAAAGGCATACAATGCTGAAATACAAAGTGAGTGTGAGGAGACAGGGAAGGAGGCAAGGGAAAGGTTAGCGGGGACATCCACAATGAATCACGGGGGCCTACCGAGGTTAACGGTGAGCTTGACGCGGCCTCCGTCCAGCTCCAGTCGCAGGGTGTCCGCTGACTCCTTGGAGGTGGTGGCCATGAGCAGGCCGTACGCTCGCTGAGACATGAAGCGCAGCGCCACGTCTTCGGCCTCCGTGTGCATGGTGACCGGCATGATGATCTTCAGGTACATGCTGCCGTCGTAACTCAGCACTGTTGCCTCTGCAAAGGGGAGATGAAGAGGATGAAGTAAGCAACGAGTAAAGCAGGAACAATCGAGAGAACGATGTCTCCCGAACAAAGGTCGGGCCGGTATCACAGCTAAGTTTAAAGTAGCTATGATAATCCATGTAAGCTTAATTACAGTTGAAAAATCTTTCAATCACTCACGTCCCGCTTTCTCCAAAGACGACAGCTCTAATTCAAACAGGATTTAGACAAGACGTGTATTTGGACACCATATCAACAGCATAGGATCAAGGGAAAATTCGGCATGAATCAAGATCAAAGCCATGTATGTCTGAAAACGTCACACCAAACCAAAAGGGGATATAAATCTTGTTACACATCTCAGACATTCAAATTTAACAATTTCATAGAAATAATCAATGCGCACATCCTCTGAATGTCTTTTTCTGTGTGTACACTTTTAGCACACCTTATCATTTACAATGGATTTGTTAAATATGTATAACATTTACTTAAATTAGATCTAAGGCTTAGGAACGCCTTATGGATGGATATATAATTATCTCATAATTATGTTTACATTTGTTTACAAGAACCCACATTTCAAGAAAATGCTGACAATTTTAAAGTGTAGTGTATTAATACAAGAAGAACAGGAAACCACAAAAAAGGACTTAACAAAAACATCAGATGCTTGCCAAGCTTAGAAAAACAAAACTCAGTCCGTGCTGTAACACGTTCTTCATGTTCACACTACATTGAAGCGTGGTTACTTTCTCTAACATCGCTGCTGCCATAAATAGACCGCTGTTGGAGATTGACAGTTCCAGAGGAGTGCTCTTATCTTGGAGCGTGGGTCGATATGTGTCACCACAGGCTAACATGAGTCACTTTCACAGGGTGCTTCAAGCATTTAGATTTTAGAGTGTACAAAAACACGTTGTTAAAAGATGCAGAAAAATCCCTCCTACAGGCCAGCAATCGCTTAAAATGCTGCTATTTCAAGAGAGCACATCAGATTCGCAAATCCTACACAACACACTGTGTGTACTTTGACAAAAGTCCCACTTGTATAAAAATGTGATGCTGCTGCATTATTTTATCAAATCAGTGAACAGCTAAAAGAGACCATTCATTATTTCATAATCACCATCACTACAACCTGCAGGGCCCTGTCCTTGTCAAATCAATATCACCGATTCTCCTGTCATTCAGCTAATCTGTGAACTCAGTTTATATACACAGGTGTGTATCTAGCTGGGTATTACAGAAGTGTGCCTGCGACACATGCCTGCAATAATACAAAAATCCACAAGATGGCAGAAGAACATCACTTAAACCCCACTTGTCATCCGAGGAACCAAATAGTAAATTGTTAAAATTATCACCCTTCAAAATAAGGATATTTCATCCTATACCCTGACTGTCCTGACTTGAATCCAATTTCTCCTTCCCTCATTACCCTCCTTGTCCCTCAAAATTCCATTCCGTCATGGCTCACTCACCCCCTCAGATAAGCTAAGACAAACCGCAGGCTGAGGTGTCTGCACCTAATTGGGATGAATCAGAAGGACGTGGTGCTGTTTGACGAGCTCACCCTGCCTCGCTGTGGTGTAAAGGCCACTCGTGTGTGTGTGACTGACACAGATGGCGGCGGGAGGCCTGGCTGCTCTGTCGCGCTCCTGCCAACATCCCAGCACTTCAGCCAGTGGGCTGAATGCAAGCAAGTCTCAGGTGGCGTTTGGTGCACACACAGCTCCTTGTTGGTTACAATACAAGGAAGAATGTTGTCGTATGTGTCAGCACATTAACTTAACAGAAACTTTTCATTGTTTGGTGTTGGGACTCTCATGATTTCCTTTTCATTCTTACTGCAGTGCATGGGGCCTTATATAAAGGAATATCTTTGCTTGTGTGTATATGTTTGTCCTGCTTTTAATGCGATAAAAAAGCATTGCATTTCTTTTCTGGAGTGTGGCCAAAACAATTATATTTAGCATAGTCAGTATTCAATTATATACAATGAATTCAGATTCTATAATTAATCCTTAAGTGGTCAAAGAAGCTTCACTCTTGGCCCTTCTTACCTATCTCACAGTTGGTACCAAGGTATCCGGTGCCAGTGCAATCACAAATGTACCGGTTCCAGCCCTCTTTGCAAAGACCTCCGTTGCCACAGGGGGCACTGCTGCAGCGTTTCTGTAGCTCACGGGTGCAGAAACTGCTGACACCCAGGGCACTCTGGATCTCAGCCAGCCGGCGGACATCGCGGCTCTTGCCATCGATGAATAGGTCACGGACGCAGCCTACGTAGCCGTAGTTAAGGAGCGCTGTCCAAACTTCTGGCGGCAGGATGAGATCTGACTTAGATTCGGGCAGCCCGCCCAAGTACATATCAGTGTCCAGGTCCAGGATTTCACTGCCCTCTGGGGAGCTGAAGGGCATGCTGCGGCTGTTGACTGAGATTGATCCTAAAATACAGAAAGAAAGAAGAAACAAGCAGCAAGATGTTAACTTTTTAATCTGATGTTACTGGCACCTGGATACATCACCCTAACCGCAGCTACATGAATGAATATAGGTCTAGCTTATCTGTGCATGACTGAGCATGCATCTTGTATTTAGTGCTTGACTAAAGTGATTCAGATGGTCAGGACTGAAAATGTGTATAGTCTATATACGTAAATGTGAGTGAGCGGAATAGTGGGAGGGGCAGTAGGTGGCTAATTTAGGGAAACAGAACAGGGACAGACGGAGACAGAAGGACATACACGACACAGGAAGAATAGATGACAGTAGAGTGTGCATCCATATGCGTGTGTGTGTCTAATGTGTCTATAATAGGCTAAATGGAGGAGAAGGGAAGCAGAATGCAGCAGGGAGTGGGTGAAACAAAAGGCCCTCTCTCTTTCGGTGATTAACGACTCCATCTTAATTTTCTATTAAAAGCCAATTACAGGAGGAGCAGCAGTGAGATCCCATGCGTGCATACACACTCACACACACACGTATGCATGCACTCATTCACACGCTTCCTCATTATAAGGCAACAATTGAGGGAGATATAATGTCCAAGGTTCTTTCCCACCTACAGATCATTCATCAGACAATGCCCACTCAAGCATACAGATCTGTTTGCACCCCCAGAAGGCAGAGGAATTTAAAGACATCACACAGTTTTTAAAAATAGATATACTGTTAGTATATGTAATCACTACTCTGCTTCCAACATGATTGAATTGGCATGAAGGACAAAACAGTATTTGACTATGACAAAGTCAGTTCTGTCCCCTTTTCCGTGCAGAGTCTATATTTCTGTCTTCCTAATCCAGTGAGCCATTCACATGCACTTAAATAGCATGCAACATAAAAAAGTGACTAACCCAGTTTTAAAGCACTCCTCACCTTTCCTTCCTTCTCTTTGGAAATCCACATGGCACCATTCCCCATCGTTGACCTTCTTGTTGCTGGCCTTGAGCTTTGTTTTTCCAGAGCCCATATCAATCAGCAGGTACAAATACCCATCCAGAAGCTCCATGGCAAAGTAATCAGTCTTCAGCTCCCTACCAGGCTTCTGCTCTTTAGGCCCCTGAGGCCGTCCGTGGCTGAATAACAGAAGGCCGCTGGGCTCTGTGGTCCGGAAGTCAAAAGAGATAGAGCCCGTCTTCTTGGTGTTCCACTTTGGCAGAGAGATGTAGGACTCGGGGGTCTCAAAAGTTACAGGATCCAGGGCTGCTACATCTTCACAGCGGAACACCAGGTCACCATTCAGGGTGATTTTCGGGTCACGCTCGATGGCCAGCCGTGACAGCTCCAGCTTAAAGTCGTTGTTCTTGTACACCACCTAAAAGAAAAGCAAATGGTTGAAAGGTTATGATTGTGCATTTGGAGCCAGACTATGATTTAAACACATGTGACTCAAAAAACAAACTGCAGTTTCAACAGCATAGTCTGTGTTGTCATGGCTGTTAATACTGAAAGCCAGCAAATGTATTTTAATTGCTTCAGGTAGTTTCAAGTATTAGTTATAGTCGCTGCCGGGGAATCTCAAGAGCACGGGGAAATGGCTTAAAGCTTGAAGTACATGACTTTTTCATGAACTGCAGTGTGGAACTAGTATTAGTGGAAAAGAAGCTGCTTTAGTATCTCCTGCACATGACCCGGTAACAACAATTTTAGGTCAGAGAAAAGGTTTTGCTAAGGGAAACAGGAAGAGCCACCGGCCCAATGCCTGCTTTCATCTATTTCATCGATGTCTGCTAGTACTGAGGTGTGGACCCACAACTTAAAGAGTGTATTGTACTCTCATCACTGGTGTTTAAACTCCTGAACTCTGGTTCATTCCATAAACCATACAACTGTTTCTTCTTGTACAAAACCATTCCTCACAAATGGAGTAAATATGCATAATAAATTGAAAAAATTAAAAAGGCTCCAGGGGATATCCAGAAACAGAAAAAAAGCGAACGTTGCCTACAGCTCCAATGCAAATGTCTCCAATGGTCTTTGATGAAATACAGCTCTATTGTTTGAGCTCAGACTGTGCGTCTATGCCTCCGTGTATGCATTCATAATGGATTAATTGCTAAAGGCAAAGCAAATTGTTCTTGTCTTTCATAGTTTTAGTTTTCTTTTTATTTGTTGAACACTCTGTACATAGCTTTGTGAGAGGCCTTCCTCAAGGTAACACTGTGAATCAGCAGAGCTCTCTCCATTTGTGCGCTGTTCGCACTCTCTGTTTACCACACTGCTGACAATAAAACAGAAAAAATAAGCTGGTCTTCATTTCAATCCTTGATTTCTGCTGCTGTCTAAGCTGCAAGGTTAAGGAGATTGTTCCGGTTTGGTTTGATTCCGCCAGCAGATGTTCTCACTTGCTTGGGTATTTTAGGTGCTCATTGTACATGTACAACCAAACCATGGGTGCTCCACTTCAACTGTGCTGGAACAAGATATAAATAGTGAGACAGCAGGAATAAATAACAAACGGGAGAAATGTATTGGATTTGTAGGATTTTATGTTTTAATTGTAAATACATGATTTATGGGTGTGTTTGGGTCATATTTTTAATTATATAAAGTATAATATATGAATGTTTACATGTTTTAATTGTTTTGTTTGGGAAAATGTGGAAACACCCCTGGCGGGTTATGAGCAAGGTGTGGCTCAATAGCAACAGGATATGAAGGACTGCCAATTACCTGATTAGTGTGCGTTCTGTTTGCATGTGCTGAACAAATAAATACTGTTGGGAGTCATCATAAAGTTAAATTTAAGTTTAAATCTGGTCCCTTTTTTCATTAATCAGGCCCAAAGTCATTTAAAGTTGGGGTACACAACAGTACCGTAACTTGATTAAAAAAATATAACTGGTGCAAAAGGGAACTACACTCCTGCACTGCCTCTGGGCCCTGAGTCTATCCTGCAACAGTAGATGGGCCTTTTCAGACCAGATCAGATGAGGCAAAGAGTATAAACAAATCCAGAGATGTCCAGGAAGAAAACAAACCAGCATTACCCTGGTGGTGTCTTCACAAAATATGTGCATTATTGACTGTAAGCCATTCTAAAAAGTGCACAATTTTCTGTTTTCTGTCTATGTAGCATTACTTAAAAAAAACAAAACAAAACAAAACAAAAAAAAAACAATATCTAGGAAACTGGGGAGAGTTAGTACAGTTTTGGCTGCTATAAGAAGACTTGATGAAGATTGTCTGGGTGATTTTCCATGCAGAGGACCAAGATCTTTGAAACAAGTGGATCATTAACAAGAAAGAATTTGTTCCCAGCAAAAACAGCATGAAAGGTTTTGGTTAAGGGTACTTCACTTACCCAGTAGAATTATTCAGCTGTCTAACCAAGCATGATGCAATGCTTAGCTAGTTAATGTTAGATGCTCAATGGGGGCTGTGTAGCCTGACTTAGATTAGATGGGTTTGATGGATTTTACCAAACTGCAGCTAAACTTAACTAATATGATGTACAGAATATTGTATTTCATTTCTTTTTTTTCACAGAATTTTTACCCAAGCTTCTAACTTACTGAGCAGAATTATTATTGCTGAATTATTTTGTGTGTATTGTGTCATATTTTGGTTTTGATTTGCATTGGCCTGTTTTTGCATTTGCTTGTGTGTATAATTTGCCTTCTGTGATGTGGTTCATGATTTTTTTGGCTGCCTAATTTGTCCAGACCGCTGCTGTCATTCCTCATTGTCTTTCATGGTATCTCTTTCAAACGCCCTCCAATCTAACCTATTTTTTGTCTCGCACACGGGCACACCATCTCATCCACTCACTCTTCCTTTCTGTCAAATGCTACACCTACACACCGGCACTGAATGCTCAACAAGAACACAGATATGCTGGGTTATTCTTAAACTTAAGCCTCCTTTGGTTATCTTCAACATTAACCACGCTGCCACATGTACTGTACACCTCATAATGTCACCATTAGCACAGATTAGTACTGGTAATTAGGTATGATAATACTAAAATTGGCAGCAAATAAGGCATAAACTCCTCTTGCTTAAGGTGTTAGAAAAAGAGAGAGATAGGTGCAAGAGAGGAAAAGCAGCATAAAAAAATAAAAGCTTTATTTTTATTTGATTTATTTACAGGTTTGCTCTTGGTTTTGCGTTCAGCTCTGTATCCAAAAAAGGAAATACTGTCATTACCATCTTCATATCTTTCTGTAGTTTACATCATTGCAGAGACTGCTTGTAGAATTTCCTTTGTCTTGATCATTCAATTGTTGTTTGACTTTGCCTGTTTACTCATTTCCTGTTTTAGTTTGTAGTCATTTGTCGCCTATGTTTTGCATGTAGCTTTATTTCCCTTGTGTCATTATCCTCATTAGTTTCACCTGGGCCTTGTTCCACAGCTGTGTCTAATTCCCTGATTAGCCCTCAGTGCATCTGTGTATGTATATATAGCCCCATTTTCCTTTTGTTTGAGTGTGTGTTAATCTACAGTTCTGCTTTCCTGTCAGTGAGTGTGAAGTGTGGCTATTTTGAGTTTTTTTTTTCCTTTGTTTATGGACTTTGGTGTTCCACCAAATAAAAGGTTGTTTTTTAGTTTATTTTTGTGTCCGTGAGTCCTTTGTTTGCATCATTCCTGCCAAACCTCTTGACAAACCAAGTGCTGTGCTTGTTATAAAGAATCACACAACATGTTTGAAAAGACAAGATGAGGCAAGAAATCCAGCCATAAACATCTTGTAGCTGATGACTTTCAGCTTAGAGACTCCAATGACTGATTTTCAATAACAGACAGGTCTGCAACACTGTTGACTGGCTACTTTAAAGATGAACATATATTTTAAACACTTAGAGTGTTGAAGGGTAATTTTCAGGTAATTTTCATCACTTTTTCTTGAGTATTAACTTTACAGCTACTTGATCCAGATAGACTATTATGTGCTCAAACTTACATAGAATTTAGTGTGTCCCTTAGAGGGTTCTTTTTATAGGTTTTCGGAGTCAATAACAACAGTAAGGGTGGCCAGAATTCTACTATATTTGTGGTTTTCTCCTTTCTTGTTTCCTGGAATTTTAGTCTAAATTTTTGAATATGATCCCTTGAACATAGCACTGATATATTTCCAATTTTATATGGCAAAGAGGGTAACAGTCACTAATGACGTGCTTTTAAAAAGTATACAAATGTATCCAGTTGTTTGGCGCCAACAAATAACCTGGCTAGGCAGAGGCAGGACACTACAAGCATAACCACAAATTACTGCAAGCTTTCAACGTGTACATGACATCAAAACCTTTGTAGGGTTAGGATGGGTGTCACGAGTTAGAACAACAATTAATGTAGGCATTTAACTTGGTGGCAGATCAGCTACTACTTACAGTAGTGATTCAGCAAAAGCAGAATTGTTTTGAACTGCCAGTTCAGGTGGCTGGTACTGAATAGCAAACATGTTTAGTATGCCTGACTAAGTTCAGATGCTCTGTAAACTCGTCCTTATCATACTAGCACCTGTGGTGAAAATCAAAAGCTCTTTTTTTTCGTTTGTTGGAAACACTCCTTGTTAGTTTTGGTGAATTTGTCTATTAATTGAGAGATAAGCCATCTTTTCAGCCAGTTAAGTCTACAACTCAGTCTTTGGTAAAGGGGTAGATTAGCTAGAGGGAACACAATGTCGTAAAATGCTAAAGACGGTAGAAGAGAGTGGTGTTAAGCAGTATGGAAAACAGGAGAAGATGGTGGCGAAAGACAAATGAGAGGGTAACAGAAGGACAGAGGGCTACATGGGAGCACTAAAGCGTGTAAAGCATACCATCACTCACAGGTAAGCCAATGCCTTATAGCACATGTGTCAAACTCAAGGCCTGCGGGCCACATCTGGCCCGGCGTACATTTATATCTGGCCCGCAAGATCATTTTATATAGATTTATTATTATTGTTATGCATGGCCCAGTGATATGAGGCGCTAATAACACACAAACTACAGATCCCAAAATGCAGCACTGCAGCCTCCTTGACGAACGCTAGGCTAGCTGGGAACATTCCCGCGTCAATCAAGTCAAACTTCTGTTATTGCTAAGCTAGCCCCTCACAATGGCGAAGAGAAAAGTTGATTCTGAAAACAGAGCCTTTCAGCACCGGTGGGAGACTGAATATATGTTTACAAACATTGCCGGTAAACCCGTGTGTCTTATTAGTGGAGCTAATGTGGCTGTAATTAAGGAATTTAATTTAAGGCGGCACTACGAGACAAATCAGGATAAGCTGAAAAAGCTAAATGCCGAGCAGAAACTACAGAAAGTAGAAGAGCTAAAGAAGAATCTAACATTTCAGCAGACGTTTTTCACCAGAGCAAAATCACAAAGTGAAGCTGTTGTGAAAGCAAGTTTTTTGTAGCAGAGGAGATAGCCAAATCAGCCCGGCCATTTACCGAGGGAGAGTTTCTGGTGAGCTGCATGATGAAGGTGTGCGATGTCTTGTGTCCAGACAAAAGGCAGATTTTGGCAAATGAGAGCCTGAGGAGAAACGTATGTCAAAGTGTAACCAACATGAAACTGCCCTGGGACAAACATGTTGGACTTAAAACAGATGGAGCGCCAGTGTTGTGTGGTGAAAAAAAGTGGACTAGTCGGCAGGATGTGAGTAAAGATGCAGGAGAACTGTACCGGTGAGTTAACAGCATATCACTGCGTCATACACCAGGAAACGCCGTGTGGTAAAGTCCTAAAAATGAAGCATGTAATGATCACCGTGACGCAAACCGTAAATTTTATCCGAACTAAAGGTTTAAATCACCGTCAATTTCAGTCTTTTATGAGGGAAACAGATTCAGAGTTTGCCGACATTCCTTATTATACAGAGGTCCGTTGGCTGAGTTGGGGAAACATTCTCAATAGGGTTTTTGAGCTCAGCAAGGAAATCTGTCAGTTCATGGACATGGCATGTATGAAGGTGAAGGCATTTCAAGTTAAGCTGTCACAAATGTTCAGTGCAACTTGCCTCACTTTCCTTGTTGCCAAGTAATGTTGAACCAAGTCAGCGCAACAGTGTTCCCAAATGCGCACTTTGCTGATAAACTGAGCGCACTGAGTTCGCACGGCGCTTTGGTGACTTTGAGGCACAAAATGAGAATTTTGAGCTGCTTCACAACCCATTTACAGTTGACGTGGAAACCGCACCTGTGCAGATTCAGATGGAGCTGCATTCTAATGGGACACTCAAGGGAAAGTACGACACTGAATGGCCCGCACAGTTTATTAGTTCCATTCCTGAAGCAATGCCCCAGCTCCGTCTACATGTGGCTTTATTTATTCTGGAATTATATTCCTGTCCGTATTCACATTTATGTTTAAAAAACATTGTTTTAGTGTGTTCAATAAATGTTTATCTTGTTTGGCCCGTGACCTAAAGTGTGCTTTGAGGTTTGGCCCCCTGTGCAATTGAGTTTGACACCCCTGCCTTATAGAGTTTGCAGTCAGACAGGGTCAGGTGTCTTTACAACTGCTTGTGCTCACGTTGCATCCTTATTCCTACCATCTGCCTTTCGCTCACTACTTACTGAAAACTCACTGCTATCAAAAGTTTAAAAAAAATGCATTGTTCTTATACAAATTAAAACTGTTCCCCTTTATTTTTGATCATCACGTCAGACTTTAAAATTCACTGACTTGTGTGGCAGTGATTTGTTCTTTCTTATTCTAGCAGTGCAGCTAATGCAGGGCCAAAGCCTCCCACAGGGGTCCCTCCATTGATTTGTTTTGTTATTGAGAAACTCTTCAAATTCAAAACCCTGCAGGTCTGGAGAACAAATATTTGTTACTTTCTTCAGATACTTGGTGTTGTGGATATTTGATGAAACTATACACCGCACGGTTTGAATATGATTTTGAACATGTGCTGCAGTTGGTTGATACACCATCCACTAATCACTTCTGTACCGATATCAATTAAATGGTACCTTAAAGACTTTATGTATTTATAAACTTTCGTCTCTTTCACTGTTTATTAATTTATGAAGCATTCTGAAGTACCAGACGTTACACTAATGGCTTCTGCCTAAATAAAGAAACAAAAAAAAGGCAGCAGTACTCTATCAACTGAAAAGTGCCAGTGAATATTGACTTGTGGCAGGCAGGACATGAGTTAGGGTGACGGGTGACTTTAAAAGATCCTTTTGTGGAACAAAGGTGAAGCTAAGAGGAAGCTACAGGTGAAGACATGAAGCATCAATATGAAGTTGGGAGGACAGGAAGAGAGAGCGTAAAAGAAAGTGAGGGCAAGGAGGAGGGCAAGCGCATTCATCCAGCACATGGAATCAGTCGAAGAAATCAATTTTTAATTTGGCCATCAGGATGGCAAAGCCGTTGGTGTACCAACGGAGCTACCGTGCTACACTTAATTACACAAAGCTGCCCCTGAGAAAGGGAAGATGGGAGGCAGAAAGAAAGAGATGGAGAGAAACGATGAGAGAGGCAGGAAGAGTGACAAAGATGAGCACATGAGGAGAGGGTGGTGTGAAACGAGCGATAGCAAGGTCACTGTCTGCGAGAGACACAGGGTGGTGGAGGTTGCAGTGGGGAGACAGATGGTGACATATACAGAAGAGAAGAGAGGAATCTGTGGAAACAAGACTTGGGGGCTGAGGAGCAGAGAGACCTGATTTCACACCCCACCTCTCTGATTAAGGAAACACACATCACCCTGTGTATGATCATAGCATGTGGGTGACTTTGAACACATGGAGGCGCACATACACAGAGAGCAAATAAAAACTTCACAGGGCTTCAGTGTCTCTTTTGATGCCTTTTTACTCTTCTTCTGCTGCGCTGTTCCTTTGGATTTCTACTGCCTGGAGGGTGCTGGCCGAGCGTATCAAAGGCATTTGACCACGGTGGCAGCATGAAAGCCTTGCCCTGGACCATAACACAACTGATAATCCGAGCTGTGCCACAGAACAAGCACTGCCTAACCCCCAACCACTCACTTTCTTTTTCTTTAGCTGCTACAGCTTTACCTGGTGCTCTCAGCTGCTCTTTTGCAGCTTTTCTCAATAGCTTTCTAGGTGTGGTTACTTTTCTGGCTCAGTTTAGTCTTAAAAGCTTGACCTCAGCTGGAAATTACAAACCGTAAGGCTGCTAGAAAAACAGCCTAAGGCTACGTCCACACGTACCCGGGTATTTTTGAAAACACAGATTTTTCTATGCGTTTGCACCTTTTGTCCACACGTAAACGCCGTTTTCGGTCACTGAAAAAGGAGATTTCTAAAAACGCCTGCCAGGGTGGATAATTTCGAAAAATCTGTTTTTGCATTTACGTGTGGACGAGAAAAAGGGAGAAAACGCAGCAATCGCAGCGTCAAAGCTTGGGGGTACAGGCAAGAAGTCCAAAAGTAAATACATAAAAAACTAACACAAGCCCCCAGATGCAAACATAGCAAGTGTACTGTGGAGTCAGATATCCAAATATCCAAAGAGTTCACGAAAGAAGGAAAGTTAGTTTTTGCTGTGCTTAACCAAACAGGAGCTATTACTTTAAAAAACAAAGGTGAACATGAATACCAATATCTGATGGTTACACCACTTCCCACCTGTCTGGAACTTGCTTCCTTTTCTTTGTACAATCAGCTCATCATCTCTTTGTATCTCATCTCTGTTAAAAACCTTGTAGTTATCATTAAATTCCCCCCCTTACGTTGTTTTCATTGTGCAGTCCAGTCAAACAGAAATACTTTTTTGCTGCTGTCACACCTTCTCTCCCTTAGCTTTAAATAGGAGATTACACAAATTAAATGATCAAGTCTTAAAACATCTGCTCTTACTTTTCATTTCTGAAAGTTTGGTCACACTGGTTCCTTAATATCAATTTCTTTTGTTACTACTAGCTCTTACCACTATCTTTTTTAAACATTTAGACAATTTGCCTTTCTTGTGCTTTGTCTGTACACTGACTGTAAATCCAGCCTTGTCTTGATGAGACAGAGGACTGTTAAATGCCTAGGGAAGTTTAAGACCCGCAAGGGATTCTTCTGATAGCAACCCAAATAATGAAAGTGTAATTCTACAGGGATAATTAAGTTAGAGATAGGGTGATTACTGTGCGATCCATTAAAAGTGATGGCAAAAGTAATTACTTATTCAATCAGCATGGTTTTATGAGGGAATGCGATGGCACCATGTTGCGTTGCCTCTATACAAGTCATTACATTTACAAGGGCATAGCACTTTGAGCTGTGATTGGTTCTCTTGACAGCTTGTTCAGCCATGAATTAAGACCTTGGTGAAAATAAAAGTAATTTTTATCAAAGTTGAGTTGAAATAAAAATTTTAAAAGGCAACTGTCCTCTATATATCCATCCACAAATATCAGTGGACGTGCTACAAATTGTGATCTGTCTGTGTGTTCTGCGGTGTGGTTAGAAAGAGAGAGGCTTCAAAGGGATTCAGGAAGCTGTATGTCTGACACCTCCTACTCTCACATATGGGAGTTATAACTGCCCAGACGGATGATTCTCCAGAGAAAGTGTCAGTCAACACAAATGTGTTTCTGTAAATATGTGTGATGATACCATGCAGCAAACTGTGTCATTTGTTCTCACTTTGTCTAAAACAATAAAAAATGCTTCTAATTCCATACTGTGGTTTGTGAGCCACCCCTCATTTCATTGCATTTTGCTTCTGAGGAGCCAGACTTTGTAAGACTTGAAAAATAGTTCTTCAGGCTTTTTGAAGGTTTTTCACAGTTTTTCTTTGGACATTGGCTACTATTTTCAGTCCAGTCATTTTACCTAATCAAACTGGAGAAATACAAGACAAAAGAAGAACTGGCAGGTTTAAAAAACTATCAATAGCAGACGAACAGTGTCTGAACGTCATGTCCAAAGCTTCATCAGAAATGGTCCTACGGAAAGCGTGACCAAGCTGTTCTGAAGGAAGGGAGACAAGGAGAAAATGCTCAAGTACGGACGAACTGGTCTGAAAATTATTAGCAACCGGTCATTTTAAATTTCGTTTCAAATCACTATGAATATGCACAACGGAAGTGAAGAAAGATGTACAAAAGTGTACAACAGATCTCTGCAGCCATCTGCAAAACAGATGGTGGTTCTGTCATGGTTTAGGATTACATTTCAGCCAATGGTGTGGGAGATCTCTCACAGCAAAGTACTGTTTGCCATGCAATACTATCTGGAAAGTACCTGATACATAGAGTACAGCCCTTTGACCATTGATCATTGTCGACATTTAGCAATGATTACACAATGGAACACTATCAGTCATGGACTGGCCTTCCTAGTCACCAGAACTTAACATTATTCTGTCAAGACGTCACACATAATCTTGACAGTGTAACAAAAGGTAGCCAACACCCAAAGAAGAGCTTGGAAAGAAAAGCATCTGGACTTTCCTTGAAGACATTTCACCTCTCATCCGAGAAGCTTCTTCATTTCTAAGAGCAATTGGTGGAGAGTCACAGATTTTATGGGAATGTCCCCAAGAGGGTCACGGACCACATAATGATCCTCTACCTAATCTGGGACTCTCCACCAGTTGCTCTTAGAACTGAAGAAACTTTTCGGATGAGAGGTGAAACAGCCTCAAGAAAACTCACCTACCTCGTACCAACCTCGTACCCTACTCCGTCAAAGAAAAATGCAAATTTCAGTTGGTTTGTTCATAAGAGTTTAAATATTAAGCACTTTACACTTACGTCTTTCAGGCAGCCCATGAAATTGTTGCTGACTGGAGATCCAGGCAGGTCTGCAGTGTTTGGACTACCTCCAATGTAGAAGAAGTCATCAGAGCCCAACATGGTGTAATCTTCCTGGGTGTAACCAGTGGTGGTCAAAATACCATCAACTGAGATGGTCACCTGGCAAAGGCATGTCCCAAAAGAGACAGAAAGGAACAGATAGAAATAGAAATATAGAGCAGGAATAGACAGAAAAAAGAAAATAATAAGAAAGGAGGGAAATTAAGAGAAATGGGAGGAAAAACAAGGAAGAAATTGGATTAAACACAGACGCTTGATGGGGTTGTACCTTAAATTGTATCGCTCAGTTGGTGGTTTTTTGGAGTTGGTCAGACTGAGGGCTTTCACTTTAGAGTGCAGTTCCTAAAGGTAAACCAATGGAACAACAGTGTGCCAAATGTCTCATCACTACCAGTGGTAGAATAACTAACCTGGTTTAGCAAACTCAGTGCAAAGGCCATAATCTATAGCCTCAAGAATTAACATTTCAGTCATGAACACTAAAAACAGCTATCTAAACCACACACTATGAATTTAAAGTTACATAAGTACAAGAAATTGACTTTTAAACAAGCACCATGTTTAAAATGCCAACTGGGCTTTCCCTGTGATTGGCATAGCTACGTTGTAACACTTCATTCACAGAGCTACCAGTAAAAATGACTTCCCTTTTTAATATTTAATTGCCTCCAGTTTCATATTTTGTGCAAGGCCATACATTCTTTGCTGAATTTTGATTGGTGACAGAAGCACCAGGTGGAACCCAGAATCAAACACACGGCTGCAAGCTAATGGTGTGAGATAATGTGTGAACCGAAGTGCAGAAATGATGCCCCCCATTTTTTGACATCTCCGGGGATCTACTAAGTTTTGTATTTTTTTTAATGCGATCTATTATACTCAAATCATTTTAAAGTTTTTTTAATACTGATTCCCTCTTCTACTGTTTTGTTATTAATAGAACATCATTAAAAGAAATACAACAGCATGTGTGGGAACCACTCCTACAGTGTAAGACTAGTCCTTAAAACATGAGGTGAGAAAGCTCTTTTCATGTTACACCTGACCTTATCCCATCATTACAAATAATACCTGAAGAGTAAATGAAAAGAAGAAATCATATATATATATACACACTAGTCTGAAACGTGAAAGCATCTCTCCTCCACAAATTTTCAAGGAGTCATCACAAAAACCCTTGTATTTTTACATTATACTTATTACAATGAAGCAAATTGTAGTTGTTTATGAAAAATACTCAAATCTATCATTTACTTAATTGTATTTCATCACGACTGTATTTAGTATTGGTACGACAGCGATGATCATATACAAACACCCTGCCAAATCCTGATGCTTGATTCGGGAGAGACTTTTGCAGTTAGTGACCAATTTATGGTCTAATTATCCTAAAAGAGCTGGCCTGGGCGAAAGCGAAGCACTCCAGTCTCTGATTCAACATCTGTTATTCTGCATAAACGTACAAATGCAGCACTGCTGGGAGCCACACGCACAACCATCTGGCTTTCATTACCTTTGCATACTTCAAAGTGCCGGTAGCACTAAATTTCATCATTTCATCAAGGTCCAGCTTTACATTTGGGTCGGTTAATTGTCAAGTAAGATCTAGAAATGGTGCTTTCCTTTAGCATGTCCTTTAAAATATATTCAAAAGTAGTGAATTCAGTTAGCAAAAACATCAGTTATCCTCTATGAAAACATAAACTATGCCTAAATTTATTTTAAGATACAGGTCCACAACTATAGCTGTGGCAACTGTAACCAAAAAGAAACCTTAGCAACTGCACTCCAAAGATTTTATCTCCCCAGCTGAGTTCTTATCTTCTGTTTTCCTTGACATTTTTTTTTTTTTCCCGTACTTCCCTTTGTAAGAGGGCAACTCATTTTTATGTCTGCTGTTGCTACTTGGTGAGAAAGATGAATCACATTGGCCAGATGTATCTGGCATGATGAATCTGCAGTTCACAGTGCTGGTATGTTGGGGTCATCTTTGGAGATCTTGGATAGGGATTTCAACAGGAACACTTCATTTGCCCAAAGTGACAAGCGAGACCTTACTGGCTATAGAGAAGAAATGGGTGGGAGGGGAATTGTTACTATAGGCAATGTCAAACATGTTCCTACTACTGTGGTTGAACTATATAGCCATGGTATTACCGTTTCTTCAAAAAAGTAGTAGTAGAGAAATATCCCGTAAACCTTTTAAAATAAAGGGGTTGGCAAATGTGCTGAAAAACACCAATATTGGCTATGGCTAAGCTAGGCCCATGGAAGTTTTGGGATAATATTGGGATTGTTGATGGCACATCTCAGTGAATCAGTGCACTCGGATAGTGGGAAAACAGCAGTGACTAGCTGCCAGACACCTATAGAGTTCCCAGCAATGTGTATGTTCTTTCTCTTCCCCTCACTTTTATCCCAGATTGTACTCCTTAATATGTTAAAAGCTTTAAACACATGTGATTTATTTAATAAACTGTCTTAAGCAATCCTGTTATATTAGTGATTTATTGTTTGATCAGAGGTTTAACTTATACAGCATTAAAAGCCCCATGTAGACAATGTGTCGAAATACTAAAATAAGCACATTAAAAGTTGTCCAAAAAAAAACAAAAACCCAAAAACCTCAACGTTTTCTTTGAGGTAACTTTGTTATAATTCATAAGAGTTAGTGTTTCAACCAGGATACACACTCATTCCTTTGACAAAATTACAAGCCCTTGCATCACTGGCCACACAGGAAGGAAGGAAGGAAGGAAGGGCTTGATGGTATCAGAGGTTGCAAGTTGAAATACGCCGCATGCGTTCCCATTTTAATTAATGTGCTATAAATGTATTTAGACTTTTCTTTGAATAAACGCAAAGTAAAATATTCTCATTCTATGAGACAGTCCCTGGTTGCTTTTTCTCTCTGAGAGTTGTTTTTGAATTCAAATTAGAATGAAAAAATGTAAATTTGGACATTTAACTAAACAAAGTGTGCAACACTTATAAGCATAAGTACTGATCAACTTAAAAAAGTAAACTAGACTCTGTGGATTGATCAGTCTATTTTTTACACAAGCAGCTCCTTGTGCATTCAAAGTAACTGACCAACCTTTAATTGCAATAGTGCAATTGAAATTTGTCTTTATATGCAACGTTCTCATCAATTTCAAAATTATGCTGTTGTTGGCAGCATAATGTTATTTCTTCTCCTGGGGAAAAAATAGCATCCTGGGTGCACACAGCATATGGCCTGAATATTATTTGGTGTAATTGTGTGATCACAGTTTCTTTCTTGAAACAAAGCTTAATGTGAAAATTCTAGGAAGGAAGGATGACAAATATAAAACTGCATCAGATTAATTAGCACATTTCTAGCACACAGTTCTAGTGTGAACGTCATTCTTCCGGCCTTTCTCGTGTGCCTCCAACAAGCAGCACATACAGCACATAATACACAGACTTAACTCAAGCCCCAGCTGCAGCCTTTATTGGATTCTTGGTTTTACCCAGCTGCTCTCCAGATACCTGTTTAGCCCTGCACATACAGAAAACTAAGAAGACCTTGCTAAACTCTGCTGAACTGATTGCCCCAGGTATAAAAGACACAATGAAGATGTTTACAGCTGAATACACTATGAAGAGACTGGCACAGCTCTAGGGTTCAAATCATAAGAAGCAATCTATTTCACCCACTCACATGCTGCTGAACTTGATTCTTTTAAGCTATTAACCTCTGCTTTCAGCCACTCATGTCTACTTGTTCCTGATAAATCAACATCTACCAACAGACTAGTTTTTTGTTTTTTATTTTTTTTTTAATTGGACTTTAAATGTAGTCTATTCCAAACCAGATGTGGCTTCTATGGACATTTTGAGCATATTTCTAACTAATTCTATGCTACAGTCGCAATAGGGAAAACAGTATTTGGAAACTGTGGCACAATCAAAAGTATTGCCACTATGTCCAATAAACTTCCAACTTGGATGACTTTAAAATGGTTCAAAGCTGGGGACCAGAAATGCAGCCACAGTCAGCTGTCTACAAAGTGACTTTGATCAAAATGACAATAACATGGCAATTAGATGGAATCAGTCTGCTATCAGTTTGTGATTGAATAGGGCCAAGTCACCAATCTTTTGCCATGTGCATACACAGAAATTCACATTAACTACTTACATTTAAAGAAAATAAGAAACAATGATTCGATACTCACCCAAAGAATAAAAATGAAAGTGAAAAAGAACATTAGAATGTGCCTAGACGATACTGGTTACGTACACATGGAAGTCGTACGTTTTCCATATATAAGAAAAATAAATTTTCACTTTGTATCAGTCATCCACGATTGCTTCACGTTCTACCTAAAATTCAACAACAGCCATTATTTTGACCATCCAATCTTCATAAGGCCCATTTGTCAGAGATTTCTTTCCTTTCAGTACCATCACTCTTTTAATACACTTATCCATGCAGGGGAACATGTTTACATAGAAATGTATCACTTACCCTTGTTGGAACAACATCTGATTACTGTCACAGGTCTTTTAAAAAAAGGAACAATGTGTTATCTTTAGGAGTTGAAACAATATATTACACAGAAACGAATGCATTCCCACCCATGCGATGGGTTTCCATAGGTGTCTGGCAGCGAGTCAAAAGTCCTAATTGGTCGCAAGTGGGGAGAGCCCTACTTTTGAACTTCAATGTGCAGTTTTGACATGTAAACCCTGAAGTGACGAACTAACCTGAGTTAGTAAAGGCATGGGGGGAGGGTTGGGAAGCTTGGGGCGAGTGCCATTTGCGCAAGAGAGAGGGGTTTTAAACTATGCTCCGAAACGAGTTAAAAGGGTTGGAGGGTGAACAAAATCGGTTAGTATTTTTGTAAGTAAGGGAAAGTCAGACACAAAAATGGTTGTTAGTACAGTTACAACAAAGGTTTTATCCAAACAGTAGATTAGTAACAATTTAGTCATAGTGAAAAAAGTATGTGAGGATTCTTTAAAAGTCCTCTGCAATTTGATTGCTCAAACCAGATCCACATTTGGACTGAATGTGTTATTTCAAGTGACAAGGGTTTGTTTGGTTAAGAAGAAACAAAATGAATCCATACAAGCTAACAGGGTGACACACAAGCCATGCACTTAAATCAAAAAGATGACCGGAAGGATGGGCTTGGAGGAAGAATTCATTGAGACACAAAAAGGTCAACTATTAAAAGAAATATATAAAATAAACCATCTGGCAAAATGCAGCAAAATGGGCGAATTTAATCGCAGGGCATCACGACACCAGACAAATGGGAAAAGGAAAAGCAAGAGAGCTTTTAGTGTTCGGGGTTTTAGACAAGAAGGCAACATAAAAAAATGCATCAACACACGTGTACAACAAACTGACACGTGCTGGGATACAGCAGCATTTACACCCTATAAGAATGCTGATGTGAACACTTCTAGCCAATAGAATCATGCGGACATGGTGCAGGAATACAGCCACTGGATACTCAGTTTGGAGGTGGAAGTTGGAGAAAATGGGACCGGAGTAAACAATCACAGATGGAATCCACATACATGAGAGGGTTTTTTAAAGAATAGGAAAAACTGAGAGGGGAGAGAAAATGTTCAAATTCTGGTCAAAGATAGCAGGAAATAGCTTTTCACCACTGTCCACGTCCTTAATGATATTGGACACAGAAAAAAAACAAAAACATCTTCTCGTGATTGCAGTTCTCATTATGCCTCTGCTACAATTTCACTACAGCATTTCTGATGCCAGTTGAAAATTGCTTTATCACTTTTGTCAAATTTGAGCCAAGACTCAGTGAGTCACTACCAGATACAGTGGCTTTCTGCACATAACACTTTTCTTTTCCAACTCATGGGATTTGATGGATTGGCCAGATTTATTCCTTGGGGCATCAATTCTTTATTCACCAGAAAATGAAAATCTGTCTCCCCTCGTTATTTTTCCCTTTTTTTTTGTTTCAGCAAGATAACGTGTGAGGTCATTATTCATTTTAGTAAGTTAATTTTGAAGTTAAAATTATATAAGAAATAAAACAAAGTATAATAAAATAAAGTAAATAAAAACAAAAAGGAGAATGTGGCTAACATGTCTTATGGCCATATTGATTTTAGTAGGACAACTGATATATGTATGTATATACGTTAGCCATGATATATACATATACATATATACTCAATGCAATCTTTGTATCAAAAAACAACAACAACAAAAAGAAGATCGAAGGGGATAGGAGTCTTTTCATGCAAGGGGTGAGGGCAGTAAAGTATAAGAAATATAAGTTAGTGTTAGTGTTAATGAGGGGTCGATCGTACACAGATTTTCCCAGTCACTTCCCTTTATGTCTGCATCGATGGGCAGACAGTTTCCTTCATTGATTGGGCAAGTCCAGTGAAAGCAAGTAAGGCTGGCTCTAGCTACAAACTGATGGCAGCATTACTGTTATGTACTAAGGCCTAATAGGAGTTAGTAAAATAAGATCTCAGTAAGGCTTTTGTCAGGCCGTCTTTGTTTAAGTATTTTTAAATATAAAGGTCTACGAGTTATTTTGCCAAACTTTCCCCACTTTGCTGGTTATTCAGTGTAAAACTGTCTGATCATCCCTGCACCTGTGTTCAGGGAACTAACTGTCCATGAAAACATTTTATTACTGACGCACATCGTCGTGTATGAGAGGAAGACTGTTCAGGTACAAGACTGAGAACAGCCCCAGGTTGATCATAAATCAGCCTAAGGCCACTAATGGGATCAAGCCCTCATTTGAAGCCTTCTTTACAGTGAGGGCTTTGACCGATAAATCAAGAGCTGTAAATAATCTTCATGACTCTATAAACCATAAGACGGCAAACCTAGATTACAGGGCACTCAATAACATGCCAAACGAGTATAACTGAAATACCATAGCAAAACAGTGTCTTTAGTGGCATTTCTCTCACACTTTTTAAAATATTGGGAGAAAAATGATATAAAAACAGAAAGCGAAAAATGTATTTTTACTTCCTTTCACTGGAATGGCCAGAGTAGGCTGCTTGAAAAGTCTGCTGTGTACGTTCACTTCAAGGGTTCTTCTTAAAAAATACAAAATAAATTTAATAAAGGGAATAGGGATTAACAAAATATAGTTTCTCATCAAAATTTCAGAATGCTAAATTGAGAAATATCTTGCGTAATGATTCTTTATTTCTTCATACGGATAGTGTTTAAAAAGAAGAACAAATGAAAAGACAAAGAAAATAAACAACAACCAAAAAATAAAAAAATAAAAACTGATATAATTCCCTATATCTTTTCTTTTGAGCAGACCTCATTGGATGAAAACATTAAGTCTTAACAGGAAAGGGAAACTGGATGGCAATAAAAAGCGGTTAACATATATAAATACAGAGAGAGGGCTAAAATAAAAACAGAAAGGTGGAGTTTTTCCAGCTACCTTGGAATTGATGGAGGATTGTAGTTTCAGTAAAGCAAACAGAATAGAAAGAGGTAACGGAAAACCCAGGGCAAACCAAAGTGTAAGACAATTAGAATGATATCTACCATATAATGCAGTTTGTTTACCATAGCGTGTCCAATGCCTGCGTGCTTCAGGAGAAAACAGGGGGAGGAGAAAGAAAAAAAAATGACAAACCTTAAAAAAACTCAAAACATACCTAAGCCCCGAAAAAAGTGGGAAAGAAAAAAAAAACGAATCGCCTTTGATAAAATCAGGCAATTTGATTGTAAAAAGAATAGTGAAAAAGAAAATATTATTTTTTATATAGCTGTAGTAGAACATCCAAATAAAGAAATAAAGAAAGCAATTGTAAGCAACTATTTCGTTTTTAAGGGTCATTTTCAAAATAAAATTCATTAAAAAATAAAAGGTATAAAAGGATAACAGTACATTTGTTAGTATGTAAGTCGCAAGTTAATTAGAGAAAACAACAGATGGTTTACATTCCGTGAATGACACAGTGTTAGTTGTTGAAATCATAAAAGGTAAGGGAAAAGAAAATTCACCCATGAAAGTAATCAAATTGGAAGAATTCTGAACCATGTTAGTAAGAGAGACAAGAGTTAGCAAATCAACTTCCACAGAGGGGATTTGGGCAGTTTTGATGGGGAGGTTTATTTTGAAAGCGGGAGGGAATGAGGGAAAAGTACATCAGTATTAGTATTCACTCTGGCAGACTAATCTGTTCAATGGGCTTGTTGTTGGTAGGGTGTCGTTTTTGATGACTTGAAAAGGTGCAATTATCTATTATAAGCAAAATTCCCACAAGTAGTCATTTAGGGCTGCTGTGATGTATGCAGGGGAAGACAAAAAAGAAATTACTCCATTGTAAAATAAAAAAAAAATCTTCATTTATGGGAAAAAATACAGTATAAACATTTAGGAAAATGGAATTAATTCAGCATATACTTAAAAGAGTTAGAAAGGCTGAAAGATAGATAGGAAGAAAAAGACAGACAGAAAGGTTCACTGGTGGTTCTGGTGTCTGCAACAACCTGAAACAGATAGATGTTCGTTTAGTCATTTGAATCATTTCCACTGTAAAGAGGAAAGCTCGCAGTCCCTAAAAAATGAAATAGTGTGCATGGAATGACGCGTTAGTCCTTTCTGTACATTCAGTGTCCTTCTGTCTTTAAATGTCACGTCTTTGATCTTATGAAAATTTTGCATTATTTGAGGCTTTAGTTTCATGTTGTATATTAACAGAAAATTCAGTTTCTCACACCATGCATAAGGCATTAAGACTCAACCATGCAAGGGGAGCATTAACACTTCAAAAAGGTAAATGGTGTTCTGGAATTTTTCCTCCGAACAGAGTGGACATATTGCATATTGATTTTAACATTTTAACTACTGTGAAGGACAGTGTTGGTCAAGTTACTTGAAAAAAGTAATCAGTAACTAATTACTGATTACTTCCCCAAAAAAGTAATCCCGTTACTTTACTGATTACTTATTTTCAAAAGTAATTAATTACTTAGTTACTTAGTTACTTTTTAAAAACACGATTTACAACCTGAGTAGGTGATAAAGTGATAGATCTTTCAGCCCAATTCTACTTTTTCTGCATAATCCATCATACAAAATGTAATCAAATGGAAAAGTATCTTTTTTTAACTTGTTTTATCAGTTTTAATCTTTTAACTTTATGCATCAAGCAAAAATAAAATTATATGCACCATTCTCTGACTTGAATAAATTAGTTTAACATTTAAACCTATTTTCTGCACATTCCAGCACATAAAATAAAATATTTTTTGTGTTTACACTCAGTCTTTCAAATAGATGCAAGTAAAACACAGCAGAAAATAAATAAAGTCAAAGACTAGCGGTCCTTTTGCTCTATTTTCACCTGTAAAGCAGGAGTAGGGTAGGTGCAGGTGTGCCGCGGTCAGTTGAAGAATCCGGACTTTCTCTGTAAGTTTCCCATTACGTCGTTGCGCACTCGCTGTAAAAATAAGTTTTCTTCCCACGCACAACGGACACTAATGTTTTTGTCACTTTTTATGGAATCAAACTCAAAGTAAGGTCAGTACTTCCACGCTTTAAACGCTGCACACTCATACTCTCTCCCGCACTCGATATATTATCCATTGTTGATCTGCACACAGCTGTTGTCACGAACGTTGCACTCGGTTATGTCACTGTCGTGAGACATTCTCGCAAAAAAATCACGGTTTTAGTAACGCAGTAACGCAGTGTTCCTACGGTAAAGTAACGGTAATCTAATTACCGTTTTTGCAATAGTAATCCCTTACTTGAAAAAAGTAATCAGATTACAGTAACGCGTTACAAGTAACGCGTTACTGCCCATCTCTGGTGAAGGATCACAGCTGACACACACACTGGTAAAAGGAGTTTCTCTCCTCAAATCCCAGTTGTACGTTAGGTCATCAGATTTTACACAGAGTAATTAACTTGCCAGAAGCACAATGTCAAATTAAAAGAACTATATATTTAAAAAAAAAAAAGCTCCAAGTAATGCTGACGAGAAATTAAAAATAATGGAAATTTCAACCATCGTTTGTATGCGAGCCTTGTATCATCTACAGCAGTGCTGTAGATGATACAAGTGTGTCTGTGTGTGGGATAGATTATTGTGTATTCATGCTATCTGTGGGAGCTGAATGTAAGTGGTGACCATGACGAAGGTCTTTCCCATGAGGGTAACTGGCCAAACTGAAGCTTCAAGCACACCCACTCTTTGATCTGGGGTCACAATAAAGTGCTGTCACCAGTCACCCACTGTGTCTAATGACTTCTCTTAATCCATTAATTAGGCAAAGGAATATTCAGTGGTGGGTGTAAATTTGCATATAAGCACCACAATGAACTCTCTGAACACTGTCTTTGAACTTACAAAACATTATAGATATGATAGGAGGCTTTAAAAAATGGAGGACCTGACAGAGGATAATTTACTTGGTGACAACGACTTAAGCTTTCAAAACAGCTTTCAACACAGATGACCTGTGATGCAGCAAGAGAAAAGGAATTAGAACTTATTAAATGCAAAAGATAGCATTTGCCAGCTTTAAATCCCTCCCATGTACTTGATGTTTGAATGCTTAACTTATCCGTTGGAACTATCAGTTCTTTGACAGCCCTGGAATGGTTGTGAAAAGTCTGTCCTTCACAAAAATCAGATGATCTTGAAAATAATAGAAAACGGTTAAAATATAGGTGGTGGAATGCTTTATGAAGAGTAGTTTTCCTGAGTAGGTCTAAGTAAAGGTTTTAAAGGGACATATATAATAAAATTCACTTCATTATTTTGTTTGCTTTTTTTAACATACATAAAACACTATCCACATGTGTTTTTAACCCCTTGTCAGGGCGAACGTCAGCAGGGCAGCAGCTTAAAGGGAGATGCCCAAACCTTCCTCTCTCCAGCAATCACGTCTAGCTCTTCCACTAGGATGATGAGGTATTTACAAGCCATCTGAGATACATAATCTCTCTAACATATCCTGGGTTTACCCTGAGGTTTCCTCCTGCTAACCCAGGAGGCTTTTAGGAAGCATCGTAGGTACACATTTAGCCCATTTTAACTGGACCCTACTAATATGAGAGCACTTGGGGTGGCTGTAGCTCAGGCGGTAGAGCAGGTCATCTACTGATCGGAAGGTTGGTGATTCGATTCCTGGCTTCCCCTAGTCTGCATGCCAAATATCCTTGGGCAAGATACTAACCCCAAATTGCTCTCCGATGCATTCATCGGAGTATGAGTGTGTGTGAATGTTACATAGAAAGCACCTAGAAAAATGTGCTTGTGTGAATGGGTGAATGCACAAGTTGTGTAAAGCGCTTTGAGTGCT
Source organism: Perissodus microlepis (assembly GCF_051167445.1). Classification (NCBI taxonomy): domain Eukaryota; kingdom Metazoa; phylum Chordata; class Actinopteri; order Cichliformes; family Cichlidae; genus Perissodus; species Perissodus microlepis. The sequence goes on along the minus strand of NC_140463.1, from coordinate 44,378,770 downwards.
CAGAAGAGTAGAAAAGCGCTATATAAGAACCAGTCCATTTACCATTTACTTGTTTTAAAAAAAAACCCTGTTAAAAGTTTAATTAACATTTAAAGTTTAATCAATTAAAAGTGAAAGTCTGAAATGCATTCAAAGTAAGAAAAGTAAAAGGAAGCTTTTTCAGCTTATCAGCTATTTTTGTCCAGAGCTAACTGAACCTCGTGCGACAATAACATAATTACAAAGTAATATTAGTATACGGGGGTAAAACTGTTTTGTAGTTGTGGTTCCGTTTTCTTCACTACTCAACGATCATTTTTTTCTTAAGCGCTCTAGTAGTTTCTTTGTGTGCCTGTGCTGCTCTGAGCTTTACTAGTTAAACAAAAAACATACTCGGCAAGCTAACCTGCCCAGTGTTTTCATGCAGCCTTTGAATAACACATGTTAGCTTTACATTTCCAGTTTATCAGATGCCACGGGGCAGCCCTTAGCTGTTAAAATAATCTTTCTTTTCCTCTTCTGCCCCATTTTTCTAACATCTTAATCCTGAGTAGAGTTATCTCGTACTGGTTTCTCTCCCTGGGAAATACATCATGTTTAGCTAGCAGACACACTGTGTAACAAACTGCACATATTATTTCTGTGTTTGTTAAAACCTGTTGAGCTGAGAGATGCTCGCTCCTTTTCATTAGCGCTAGCTAGATGCTGAAATACAAGGACCTCAACTTGTAGACAAAACACAATTTTAACAGCTGAGTATAGGTCTGTAAATGATGCATACACTAAATTAGATATTTTTTGCCTCTCTTTTTTTCTTTTTTGCATGCGGAAATGTTTTTTTTTCTTTTCTGTATTATTGTTACATCATTTAAGCCCATATTAGTTTGACTGAAGACTTGCAATGATGTAAATAAAAACTTCTCTCAAATGCAAAAACCGTCAAGTAAAGAGCCTGTTTTGAAATTGTTAGGAGTAAAAATAATACAGATATTTGTGAAAAAATGTAGGGAATAAAAGTAAAAAGTCAACACACCATCTGGCAGAATTTCATTCCCCCTCTCTTACCCACTGTAGGTGAGGGCAGGAATGTAAATCTACCATAATGTAAAAAATTATTTGCCCACTTCCTGATTTCTTTTCTTTTTGCATATTCGTCACACGAGGGGAAAAAAACCTACCTGCCATATGTGAAAAAGTAAAGTAATTGTACTCTAAACTGATTACCTGGTTGTGCCGTCTCTGCCAACAAGAACTGGAGTAAATTTGTCTCATTCTTCTTTGCAGAATTGTTTTAAATCAGGCACATTGGAGGGGTTTTAATCCAGATTTAATCAGACTAGGCCTCTCCAAGACTTGGTCACCAGTTTTCTGGTAGGTAGCATAATTCATGGTTCCATCAATCAAAGCAGGTTGTCCAGGTTCTGAAGCAGCATAGCAGCCCCCCACCATCACACTACCACCACCACATCTTTGTGTTACTGTACCAGTAAAATGACAACTTTATCTTCACTCCGCTCTCTCTTCACCACAATAGACCCCTACAACATCCACATCACTGCAGGTGCTGCAACACCATCTGTCACTCTCACACTCCAGTCTTCCACCACTGTGAACGAAACTATGACAACAACAATGTGGCTGCAAACCACCGCTGTACGATGCATAGGTCACTGCCAGTGCAAGACAGGCTCTCCACCTTTCTGTTCTTTTCCCTGTAGATCATCAACTGTGTTAAGGTTTGAAGGTGATGGTGAATTCAAAACCAGTATGAACAGCCCAGTCTGGTGAACAGATCTGTATGCGCAGGTTTTTCCTCTTGAATCTTAAAAAGGTGTAGGTGAAACTTTAATACTGGGACAATCAGAAACTGTGGAAACAAATGGAAAAAAATCTATATTTTAGAACTGCAATGTCCTTTTTGACACTCTCTATATACATACAAATTAAGAACAAGGAAATGACATGTAAACTTTTTTTTAAAAAAATGTGGAAATAACATTTTTATTCACATTAACTTATTTCCTTGCAGTCATCTGCATGTGGTCCCATTCCTTGCTCCTCCATATCACTCACAGTAGCAGTTCACAGACTTAATACTCAATGCCATTAAAAGTCACAGTTAGGAACAGAACTAACACAATGGGTGTAAATGAATTGTACATGGAACATATGTGTGGTTTTCTGGGCTAAAAATTCAAACATAAATTGTGATATTTTAACAATTTCATGAACATACAAAAATGGATTATAATATGCCCACTTTAGGCCAACATGGTCAACACATGCTCAGTCATGGATTATAGATTTATGACTGAGGTGGTCTGATAAAGCTTAGCATGCTGCTACAGCCTTTTGTTTTTTTTGGTTTTTTTGTTTTGGTTTACTCAACCATTGAGCAAAAGAAAGTCTACACCAGGATTTAGAGTGGTGATATGATTTAAAAATAATAATAAATGGAAAGCACAAAATGAATACACTACCAGACTAGAAGTCAAGCGTGAAAGTCGATGTATAGAGGCAAAACCATGTATAGACTTTTTACAGCAGGCTTGAGAACCTTAAGTACTGCTAAACTAGCGTTCCACAGTCCAGATCGATCGTGCAGAAAATTTAACTTTTGTTCTACTTTTGCTCTCATGTGGCAGACAGAATGGTATGGCAACCAGTTGGTTTTTAGGGATCTCTGTCTTGAGTTTCCCACTTTGTTGCGTGTTGAGACATTTTAGAAATGTTTGCAGCACTGCTATGAGAGAAGGCTGTGGGCGCTAGTGGCAGTGGTGATGATAGCGTTACAGAAATACCTGAGCAGTTGGGATTGCCAAATATTAAAGTCGGCAAGGGATTTTAAAAAATATAATGCAAAAGTATATAATGCAAATTTGACTCTCTTACAGTGTATTTCCTCATCTACCCATCCTATTAAACTTTCAAACCCAGCATGCCTGGAGCTCCTGCTGTGACAGTCCATTGCCCTCTCTGTAATTGACCCATCTGGGAAAACAAAGACTGTGAATGCTAATATGTGCTGATGGAGCATAAATCTCCCACTCATGTAAACAACCACAGGCCCAGACAAACAACTTTGTGTTGCATCTGTCTCAAAGGGCCCCCTGAATTGACGGATCATGTACTAAATCTGATACCGAAGTAGGAAAGGTCTGGAAATGAGCTTGTGTTAATATAAACATGGTACCTACTGTCTGTATTTTGTAGCGGTGCACTTAACAGATGAAACAGTCGACATGTCTCTGTCACTGTGTGGAGAAAACCAACAGGATGCCAGCCAGAGTTAGCCGAGATGTAAAATGATGCTTTGTGGTTGCTGATCTTTTACACACTCATCATGCTGGCCACTACTGAACTGTGGCCACCAGCGAATAAGCTGAATAAATATTTAATGACAAAGCTCTGCAAATGATCAATGGATAGCGCCGTGGAGCCAAGATTCCCAGGCCAGATAGATTTATCACTGTAACTGAGAAAGTTCTAAGACTGATGACCATTCTCGCACAAATTTCCAATTCAAGCCTTTCAAAATACTGAATAACAATAATATTGCAATGGTCGGAATAGGTGCTGTTTGTCTTAAGCTGAAAAATTGAAGCCTGAATTAGTGGCTAGTGACACATGGATTTTTTTTTTTGGGGGGGGGGGGGGGCAGCCATGACTGTGAGCATGCATTTATATACACCTTTGTGCCCAGTTGGCTGTTTGTGCGCATGTGGTGTATCGGGCTGTCGTCACTAACACAGACACTGCAGGTGACCCTGTCATACGGCGTGCAGCTGGGCTTCGATACAAAATAGCTCTTTCAGGTACATTTGGTTCTGCATTCATTCCAATCATGTGGCATTCAGTCAAGTCTCCATCTCTGCAAGTCTGGCTCTAAGTAATGGAAACTGGCAGACAGGCTTCAGGTGCAAATATAAATGTCACTCCAATTACAGCAGAGAGAAGTCTGCAAACAAACAGCAGGAGGGTGTGTGCTTCTGCATAGCTATGTGGGTGTAGGAAAGTATAAGTGCGTGAAAATTGCGGCAGAGCAACACAGACATGGTGTAAATGGTCATAATTCTCTCTTTTCCCATCTCCGTCTTTCTTCTTTCTTTTCAGATCACATTCTCATCAAAAGAGGCAAAGTTCAAGGTCAATCCACAAGTGTGATGGCTGAGAATTTACTCTTCCAGTTTCAAAATCACATGTTTTTTAAAGATGTACTTTACAATGTTTCTTGGAACATCTATTCCATAAAACAAAAACATTAATTGAAGTTTCATTGGACTATTCTGAGGATGCTTTTCTTCTCCAAGTCTGAGCCACAGTTGTCGCCAGGCTTTGCACAGTTCTCGAAATGCCACTCAGTCTAAGAAAATGCTCACATTCTTTTTTTTTAGACAGATGGCTCAACTAACTAAACAAAGCATTGCAATTTAAGAATTTATAATAAAAGATGAAATGAATAGTTTACATTTATTTCTCCCTCTAACTCTTAAAATGCGTTTTGATCCAGTTTGTGAGCGCGCTGCTATAGCAGCTGAACATGAATATGCATGTTTTAGAGAGAGTAGCTCAAGCTGTTCATAATTGTTTATATTTCGTATGCACTTCTGAGCACCCTTCATAAGAATAAAATGTTGCAGCTAGGCTGGAGAGAACCGAGCGCATAATGAAATGAGAAAAGGGACTTTCGAGAATGAAACTAAACGGAGAAAAAACAAATTGCAACAAAGGACGTCAACTGTAAAGGTGTGAGGCTCTGCTGTTTGTCCCTGAGGATTCAAGTGAAAGGGTGTCATTTCAGAGTGAGGATTCTGCACAAATACTGAATTATAAAAAGTAGCATGGTGTTGACAACCTGGACACAAGCCGTAATAAAGACGCCAGTTTCTTCACCAATAACTGTACGACAGACTGTGACAGGATTATACTGTATATTATTAAAAGCTGACAGCTAAATCCAGAGGAGATAAAATCTAATTAAAATTCAGTTCAATTATATTTTATTTATGTAGCGCCAAATCACAGCAACACATTTTATAATGTAAGCTAAAGACTACAGAGGAAACCCCAACAATCAATGACCCTCTGTGAGCGAGCATTTGGTGACAGTGGGAAGGAAAAACTTCCATTAATGGGAAGTTTAATTGCATTAAAACAATGCATTGTCCTGATATGGATGCATTTGGATGCTCACATCTCAGTTTTCCATACAGACCCATTTTGTGTCATTCAAATATGTTCATTACCAGTGTTTTGTTGTTTCTTACAAGCCCCTCTCTCCTATTTCACTTCCTTTGTTCATGACTTATCCTGTGTTTCACCATAATCTCTGTTTCAATCTCTTACCTTTTTCTGTCTCACCAGTGTTTTATTACCTGTTTCCACCTGTTTGAATGTGCTAATGGTGCATAGATCTGTTTTCTGATTATATGTCTCCGAGGCAGAGGGATGAATAAACATTAAAATGCTGGAGCAGGTAGTGACAAATGAGGCTGATGACTGAGAGTGTGTGGAAATGCAGGCTCATATGCTAATGCAGTGGAGATGTGATGCAAATGAGTTTTCTTCCCCTCTGAAATGCACTAACCCCCCCTCCCCATTGGTATCAAACAGCTGAGCTGATGTTTTAACATGAAGTGCTTGTCATTTAGGAAATGCATAGATAGGACCTGCGCTCGAGTTGTCAACCAGCATAGGGAAAACGACACAGTAGAGAAAAAAAGAAGTAACAACGATATTTTTTTTTAAAAAAAAATCCTAAATGCACATCCTCCTACATGCACATGATGACGGTACCCCCATATCTTCTCAGCATGGCTGGAACACATTAGGAATACTTAAAATGTCATTGGCAGAAAATGGAGAGCGGATTACAGGGGTGTTAGTGTGCCATTTTGTACATCAAACAAATCCACTACCCATGCTTGTCTTGAAAAGCAATTTCTATCATCACCATAAAAGTGCGTGCTGTGTGTGTTGGCATAGACGAACACTCTAAATAGCATTTTTGATTTAGCTAGAAGAGCTTCAATGATTCATTTTGCTAAAATATGTTGACATTATTGAGATAGCTGAAATAGCACGGACGCCCAGAGTTCCAGTTGCATCAGGAACCAATCAGAAACCTGTCAATCATTAAGTTAATTTGCTACTGTCATGCAACATTTTCTTTTTTCTTATTGCACTTACACACACGGGATGAAGGCATTATGTTTCCCAAACCTTTCAACCACTTGTTTATCAATAATATCACAGCATTTAATGGCAGGACTAAGCTGAAGGAAAGGGGTTAATGCAGGACTGCAGCCAGGGATGATTCACTATCCAACAGCATGGCAGACACCGTTGCTAAGTGACAAATTGCTGGAAAGAATGGAACCGAGAGATAGAGTGAAAATGAGAGAGAGAGGGTGGGCAAGATGAGCAGGAGAGAAATTGATTGGCCCTCTCTTAGGAATTCTGGCTGAGGAAGGTTGGATGAGAGGGGAGGGTGGATGAGGGCCGGACGGATGGAGGATGAAGAAAAGGGAAGATTATTGCAGGTGATCATGCCTTACAAAAAAGGCTAAAAACACTCTTAACAAGCCTGAGACAGATATACAAAGAGCAGGTAATGGGGGGAGTGTACTAGCATCTAGATTTGATTAAAGGGAGAGGGACAGCATTTTGACCTCTCTTTCTAGAGTATATATATATATTTATATATGTGTGTGTGTGTGTGTGTGTGCAAAATAATTATATATTTAAAGAAAATAAGAAAATCTTACACACCACCCATGTCAGTCTTAAATATGGTAATGTCACAGTAACAGACATTACATTTAAATGAGTGCATGGCTTTGGTATGCTACAGTACATTTAGCAATACCACATTTCAGAAGAAGTAATGTTTTCAACACAAAAAACAATGACAAAGAAGCTTTGGGATTTTCAGTCATTTTGAGCAATTCAACTGTAACTGTTTCTTTTGGAAATTAAAACCTTTCTTAGGTCGAGTGAAAGGATGTATGTAAACATAATGTGAGCTGTGTGCTGAATGTGAACGCATGCAGCTAGCACCGGTGTCTATCCGTTACGGAGGACATGCATGCAAAATTGCAGAAGTTCAGGGTTTCATGGGGTTTGTCTGTGCACGTGTTTGTTTGTGGCACTAGTGAGTACTGTGTTTTGATCCTCCTGCATCTAGGTACACTCCTTCCCCCTGTGGAGCGTGGCTATCTCCAGTATATTATCGGAATTGTGGTAAAAAGGCTCAGAGAGGCTGCATTTAGCAGCGAGCCTGTTTGTACCTTCCATACTATGGCAGCGTATTCTCTCTTTCTGCTGGAAAGACAATGCTAAGTTTTCCTTGATTTGTGCCTTATTTGAGGTTACTTAATTGTTTCTTTGTTTCTGGTAAGAACCCAAAGGGTTTGCTGCTGCACACTAGCATAGTGGCTTTGGGGCTACATTTTGTAACTAAATCCCCTTGAAAAATAATTATAATTGCATTTTCTCTCATTTGATAATAGCTTTGATTCCATTGTTTCTAAGCTAAATATAACTTTTTTTTAAATTCAAAGATAGCACTTCGTATAGCACTTTTTTGTTAAAGAAGGAAAGAAATCTGCCCAGTCGTTTCATTGCATGCTAAAGTATGTGAAGCAGTGCACAAAGCCTGCTGTACTGTATGTGTAAAAGATTAGAATTCAACATGACCTTTGCTTAACTCGACCCTCGTACAGATCAAAGCCCTTCAGCTCAAGATGAACTCTGGGTCAGCCGTTGAACATCAGGCCTATACACTTAGCACTAAAAGAACATAAAAAATTGTTTGATCCCTTCATTAATTCTATAGCTGCTTTGTTGCAGTTATATGGTGAGGTGCACGGGTGAGAAACTTGAACATCAAGGCTGACGGAAAGGAAGAGTCCTAATCTGTCCTAGCTAAAGAGAATAGGACAGATGATGTCATAGGTGAGAGAGGAAAAGGGAGGAAAGGGTGACAGTGACACAAGAAGGAAAATGGGATAGCAAAAAAAAGAGATATTGAGTTCAAAGGTCTCCCGCTCTCTCTAGGCGCTGGATAAGATACAGACCCAGTTCTGGGACTCAATGGATGTTGAATCTTTTGATTGTAAAGTCACATTGGGGAATTAAAAGAACGCTTTCCTCTGTTCTTGTGTTTGTACTACAGAACAAACCATTGTCTCCCCCTCTTGCCCCCCCCCCATCGCTGCACTTCATTCCCCACTCTCTGTTGTGCACAAAACTGCTCTTTCACTCTCCCACAAGCAAAAAATACAGCAATACAAGTGTTTATTTCCTTCCTTCTGTCAGCATGTGTCTCATATTTCCTCTGATGGCCTGTGGGACCCAAATGTCTGTTAAGCATTACAGTATGTGGGCCATTTTGATCATTCAAGTAATCGTCAACACAGAAAGTTTGCCCTCCAACAATAAAAATAAGTATACTAAGCGATGCCCGTCCAACATATTCCCCGGAACTGCATCATAGTTTTCTTAACAAATCACGGAATGGGTGCATATGTGTGGTAGATGATGGAAACATGCATTTACCACCAAGTGCCAGGGGCCTGTTAAGGAAAAATGCTTACATGCTTGCATACACTGGGCTTCCACTTAATCCTTTGGCCTTCATTTATCATGCGTGAACAAAACAGACATCATTCACTTACAGCTGATGCTTGACACTGCTTTTTTTGTTTAACTTTTAAATCTATGGGGATAATGCTCATGCAAGTAAACAGCTGGCGGAGCTTTCTGTTCAGTGTTAACCTGTCCTGTTTCTGTGCTATAAAAAAAGCAATCAAATAGAAACATAGCCAATCACAAGCCCTGGATTTGCTACTGTTGCTCTGTAAAACACACAGACTCATAAAATGAGTTGGCTCCAGTGTGTAACAGTACAGTTTCATTAGTCCACAAATATATACCAGTGGCCTTAATGTCATCCATCTTTTAATCATGTGCATATGTGTGAATCTTAGTCCTCTGAAAATGTAAGAGGGAGGTATAAGGAAAAGGAAATAATGTTTTGTTTTGTTTTTATTTGAAGTTGAGTTGAATCTTAAACATCTTTCTATCGAATGAGATTTCCAGCCTCTCACTTGACCAAATTAAAAAAATGTATTTATCTTCTCTCCCTGACTATAACATTATGCATGACACATAAGGGGAACATATTAATCGCCTCTGTCAGTGCGCCCCAGGGTGGCTGTGGCTACAATGTAGCTTGCCATCACCAGTGTGTGAATGTGTGTGTGAATGGGTGGATGACTGGATATGTAAAGCGCTTTGGGGTCCTTAGGGACTAATAAAGCGCTATATAAATACAGGCCATTTACCATTTACCATTATAGAATATCAATTTTAAAGATGAAGAAAGTGGTTAATGGGTCTTTTGCCAATTGTAACTCTAATTTCCATACTTTTTCTTAGGCTTCGAATCTGAACTACATTCTCCTTCAGTGACCAATAAAAGACAGATTCCCACTTCAGGAGTGTATGTGTCCAGTAAAGGACAGAGAATCATATGTACTGTCACCCAAGCTTCCTCTGGGATCCCTCCAGACTCCTCTGAGCAGAAATGGGAACACTGGAGCAGCTTTCATGATGGCAGTTTGCACCACTTTCTGGGTAATGTAAGGAGCGAGGAGAAAGAAACAATCATTTAGAAGTAAATGGCAAGCACCATTATGTCTGCAGGGCTTCTGGGAAACTCGTACAAGGAATTGAAAAGATCTGAAAATCAATGCTCACTGACCATATGGCACAGTGGAAATGAGCGGTTTTATTTAAAATTGGATGCATTAGGAGAGAGAGAGGCCTAAACTGTTGACTAGTGTGGCATTGCAAACTTAATATTTGACCCATTTTTTTCAATTCTCAGTTCTTTTTTGGTGCTGTGTGTGGTATATTTATAATTTTCTAGGACACCTTGACATGTGTGTTTCCATCTTTGTCTTTGCCTTTTTTTTCTGCTGTGTGTTTGGAATCCCACAGGAGAGAACTGTCACCAGAAATCCATGATGGTAAGCAACCATGCAGAGGGAGGGATGCCTTGCTAGTTGTTTAAACCAAAGTGTAAGTGAATAGTGTATGTATGAGTGAGCATGTTTGTGTATTGAGTTTAGAGATTTGCACTGATGAAAGGTCAAGATGAGTGCACTCACCTGTCTGTCAAATATACACCACTAGGATTAGACTACCCTTTCTTCACAGATGCTTGCAGTATTGTCGGTTACCACCAGGGGGAGCTCTGAAGCTGTGATCGCTTGTTAGGCATATAGTATACCCATTTCTCCCCACCCCTCCCCTTTCTCTTCTCTCTCTTGGCGGCAAGTCCCTATCACCTCACCTAATTCTGTCTGCTTCATTTTATCCTGCACAAAGCTGACAAATTCATAGGTTTTGTGGAGAAAGACAGCAAATATACACATGCAGAGGGAGAGGGAGAGGGAGAGTCAGAGAGACGGTCGGGCTTGTAAGAGCTCACAGGCTTTACTTATTTTGGAGCTTGTTGATGCAGACGTAGATATGCATGACGTTGCAAGAGACGTTAGAACAGTAGACGCATAATGGATGAGACTTTGAACACCACTGGTTCAGTACGATGACCTTAGCTATTTGGTAGCTTGGTGGCTATATTTTAATATATCATGTTAGCTTCAATAGGCAGCAGAAGACAATGGTTTCAATTGTGTAAGTGACTGTTCACATTTTCAGCTGCATTTAAGGAACAGGTAATATAATTTAAAGTACTTAATTTATGTAAAGGTCACCAAATGTGCACATGCTGATGAACCAGTCTCTACAATTCTTATTTATCAGTAATCACACACATGGTGTTATGTGCAGGAAATTTTAAATAGTATTAGGTGAGTAGGATCAAATAAGTATAACATTCACCTTAATCCTCATATACTCAGACAACTGTTTTATATTTGTATACAATTATTACATCCATTTCCCTTTTCCAACTCTATTAGGAAACCTGCAAAATTTAAATGTTTTGATTCTACAACCACAGCTTTTAAAAAAAACATTATGATACTTGAATGCATTGTTTTGCAAATTTAACACACTGATATTTTATTCACATAGAAAACATATCAACTATTTAAACTGACTAAATATTAATATGTTATTTTATGACAAATATTATGTTACTTTGAATTGAATGGCAGAAAAACATCTCAAAAAAGTTGGGACAGAGACAACAAGGGCTGGAAAACTAAGTGGTACTAATAAGAAACAGCTGGAGGAAGCTAATTGCACCTAATTAGGTTAATCCTGTAGACAACAGGTCAGAAATGTGACTGGTGTAAAAGGAGCATCTTCGAGAGACAGAGTTTCTCAGTAGTAGTAAAGAGGGCAAAGGTTTAACAGTCTACCAGTCACTTTGAATATCTCGTTCTGTACAGTACATAATGCCGATAAAGATTTAAAAATCTGGAGAAATCTCTGTGCGCAGGCTGAAGGCTGAAAATCCCGTAGAAGAAGACGGTAATCTTCAGATCCTCAGTTCACTGTGCCATCCACAGTTAGGTTAAAGCTCTATGAAAGAAGATGCTATATGTGAACTGGATCCAGAAACACTGCCTTAGTGGAAAACTGTTCTGTGGTCAGATTTGCTGAAAATTTAAGATTCTCTTTGCTAAACAAAAGGATGTTACATCCTCTGGTATAAAGAGGAGAAGGACTTATCCAGTGTATTATCAGTGCTTCTTTTAGGGATGAATCATTACCTTGGCAAGGCACAATCATTGGGTAAACGTATTTACAGGATGACGTCTTTTTCAGGGAAGGCCTTGTGTATTTCAGGCAAGAAATGCTAAACCGCATACTGCATCTATTACAACAACATGGCTTCACTGTAGTAGAGTGCTGAACTGGCCTGCCTTCAGGACCTTTTATCAATTGAAAACATTTGAGGCATCAAAACTATAATAAAGAACACCCATGGCCCTTTTTTGAATAAAATATGGGTTTATGAGATTTGCAAATCGTTGTATTCTGTTTCATGTACATTTTACACAGTGTCCCAACTGTTTTGGAATTGGGATTGTAGTCCAACTTATTAAACTGTAAGTAAAATAAAAAAAAAAAACAACTTCATTATTTGAGCTTAAATTGGCCAACTGTTGATAGACTTTGGTAAAAATGTTGGTCATTTCTGACTAAATTTCAAAATTGAATGCACTGAATAGGACTGTAAGAACATCTGATGCCACACGCCACTATTCTACACGGAAACATGCCTGCAGTCATTGATCTGCTGTGTCAGAGGTGGTCAGTGTCACTGATATCTCTGTCTAAGTGTCTCTTCATGGGAAGTGTCCAGTGTAAACGTAGAGCTCTTCAACATTAGTGCATGTTAAGTCAATTACAAAGATCCACTGGGGATTCAGTCTGGACTGTCAGTCAATAGAGACTGCCTCGAGAACATGATGTGGGTGGTTAGTTTTTATACATTAAAGATGTGTAGAACTTTACATAACAGAAGAAAACTGTTAATATTTATTACTCAGTATTTTAAAACAAATCTGAAAAGTTTTGTGTCAAGATTTCTCCACCAAGTTATAGAAATAAAACAATGTACGTTCTCGTAGAATATCTAGTTCACTAGACATGCTTACTAGTTTCAAGACACAGATATATTAAATATATGTTATGAGGGTATCTTGACTGACTATAACTCAATGTTTTTTTTCCAATCAAGAAAAGATTCTCATAGTCAGCCGACTTGCCAGTGCGCAGCTTGAGCCCGTTGCGCTGCAGTGCTCCTCTGGATGGGCGTCATGAACAGGAGTAGACAGTGTATACAGTTGTAATCAGAGGTTACCATACACCCATAAAGCTAATTAGCCTGTATTTATACTTTTGATCCTGTGTGGATTAGAAAAAAAGAAACGTATGCATTCCACACGGGAAAAAGACCAGCTCAAAGAAATCATTAACAGCCAAAATTGATCATGACACTCATGCCCATAATGAGTGGATGTAAACCTCTGATCAGCTAGGCATAGGCATACAAACCTCCAGACAGACAATAATGCTGTCAGTGTAGCAAGTGCGTATGTGCATATGTCATATTTACCTAATGATCATTATGGTGCAGTAGGTGGTAGGTGGATTGGCTCATGCTGTAAATTTTTAAACTTGTGTTGGCTTTCCAAACTCATTACATTAGTCTCGCTCTGCTGATTACACATTTGTCCGTACATGTGTGCGGACATGTACTGAGCCAGGGTGTCTAAATGCAGACTGTGTGTTTCTGAGTGTGTGATCCTTTGCCTTTATCCTTAGGCAAGTACAGTATATGCTAATAAAAGATCAGCTTTACAAATGTCGGACTAACTTATCGCACTGAAATGTCCAAGAATATTACTGCAATACGACTCAAATTGCAGTGTGGTTAGCATAAAAAAATTCCCTATAATTTAACAGCACTTATTCCACATTAAGAATCACTTTGCTGTCATGCTTTTTGTACAACAAGAAGTTCTCCACTGTCTAGAAGTGGCTTAATACTACTGACTGCTTTTCACAGATATTTTTGCAGACAAACATAAAGAAGCTGATGCACCATCTTTGTGTTAATGTATTCAGGCTAGGCTTTTTTGCATCCAGACTGCTTACAATGCCCATTATTAGTTCTGACAAGCCATTTATTCCAATTACAATTCCTCCCAAAAATGTGAAGAAGTAAGCACGGCAGGTGTAAGTGAAATTGATTGTATCTTGCTGCTGGTATCTGCACCTGCCAATTGATGACTTGCTGCATCCAGAGGGTCCAGTATTCAGAGAGTTCACTGTCGATGCATGTCCTTTGTGTTTTCTAGCATACACAGACCCACACTATGTCACAGAGATTACACACAAACCTGTGTTCTTTTGTTTTCCATTAGCTACCATTAAAGGTTTGCAAAGATGTGTTAGGTAATTTGTTCAGAAAGGTCTTAAGAGCATTGTCACCTTTGATAAATTGTGGTGCATTCCATTTGTGTACCTGAGTAAATTATGTGCATACATACTAAGCAGAGCACTTCTCCTCCTGGTTCATTAATAAGAACATTGCATAAATCTGTGGATTTCTTTGATTTCATGCATGTTAACTAGAATGTTATCTATCACATGTTTTTCGTATCTTTTGCCTTTGCATGACAGGGGCATGAAGGTGACATGTATCATTGGTCACCTGGTTCATCTTTGAAACAAAAAGCATTAAAATAAATAGAAAAGGTCCTCCTGTTCAACTTGACCCTGCAAAAAACAAACTTCTGTTATGACAGAGAGGAAGAAAAACAAGCAAGAGAGGAGAAAGGTAAGACAACGACTCAATGTATTCTCCATATGCTGAGAGAAAAAAACAATGATTCAAAGATAGCGTGTGTGGCAAACAGATGCACAATCCTGACTGCTGCGGCCTCGGATGATGCAGACAGTGTTTACCTGGCGCAGGTTGCGGGTGACGCGCACATCATGCCAGGCGTTGTCATTGAACTTGCCGTTGACAGGCTCCACCAGAGCCTCAAAGGCCCCCGAGCCCAGGTTGATGACTAGCCAAACCGCGCCGCTCTTCAAGGAAAGATTTACATAGTCAGCCGACTTGCCAGTGTGCAGCATGAGCCCGTTGCGCTGCAGTGTTCGGAAGGAAAGCGTGATCTCGTCGGTGCTGCTCTGGATGGGTGTCATGGACAGGTCGTAGCAGAAGAACTCGTTGCCCTTGAAGGTGGCTACTGACTCTTCCTTGCCTGGAAAAAATAAAGTGGGGGTAAGGGGGGAAGAGAGGTAGGTCTGTAAGTAAAAGGACATTTCTGTTCAGGAGTTAAACCTTTGAAATTAGCTGCATGTGTGTATTCAAAAATCAGTCATTCTATTATTAGTTTACTTTTTATAATAAAGTATAATTTAAAAAAAAAAAAGTTTACTTTTTATGTGGGGAAAAAACAGACATCAGAGGGTTAATTTAAAAGGTGGCGCTTTGCAATATGAAGCTACAAATGACAAATTAACAAATGAATATCCTAAATATCTATTAAGATGATCTAAAATATAACACTAAACACAACATTTTTGCTCTTTTAATTTATATTAACAGCGCAAGAATCACAGAATATCTAAAAAGCTTCTGTCATGTGAGATGTGTCCAGTACAAAGGCAACATCAGCATGGTTATTTTGTTGGCTTCATTTTTTATTTTATTTCTTTTGGTGTACGACTTTTATACATCGAAAATGTATAATGTACGAATGTAAAGATTGGTACATCAAATCTGCTCATTCCACAAAAGTTGAAGCGGAGACTTGGTGAGGCTGCAGCTTGCTGCTGGTCATCTTGACACGGTGATGTAATTTGGATGCACTGGTGTGTTCATTTACTCCAGAAGGTTAAAAGCATTGTGAGGTCATATAGCCCATTTGGAGATGCAACTAATTTGATAAAGTTACTAATTTTAGTAGAACATTGATAGTTGCTGTCACTCTTATACCCTCAACAAACGTTTTAAACATGGAAGCTTTGCAGATCAAAAACAATATTTGCTCATAAATTGAATCCCACAAACAAGTAACGTCAGTGGAGACCGATGCATCTGCACTACAACACAGCGGCACGACAGCATCTTGTGTAAAATAGGATTCCTTTCATCAGAGCAAAGCAAACATCTGGGTTAGAATTAGATACAAAGATGTGTTTGAATTACAGCAAAACAGAGAAACATGAAAGCAGAGACTAGACAAAGTGAAATTGAAGAACACTTTTTTAAAGAGAGAAGGAAGAGGGGAAAAAAAGGTGTTGACAACTTTGCTAACGCCTGCCAGTCTGTCTGTAGCACATGGCCTCCTTCCACTACATTGAGCTTTATTCACACACTACCAGTCAAAACAGACAGTTTGTACAATGGACATATGTCAAACAGCAGCCTAACAGCAGCCAGGGAGGACACTGTGTGCATCTGTAAAGAAATGAACAAACACTTGCAGCTGTCACAACAGAAAAAACGCAGCAAGAACACAGAGAACAGTGACACCTCCGTCACTTGAGTCATGACGTGGACGCTGGATTCACTGAGCAGGAGAAATAGTAACATCTGGCTCGCCGTACTGTTTCTTCTGACTTGCAATCTACTTATTTACTCCTTTTACATTTTATATCTAATATTTTAATTGAACCTCTTTCTGTCGCCCCAAATCTCCCCAAATTACTCTTATAAAGAGCAATAACCTCATTTCCTGGCTGGATCAACTCTGTGTCATTTTAATTTGGGAATAATAGCAATTCAGATGCTTGGCAAAAGAAAGAAAAGAGTATAAACAGACAACATCACCGACAACAGCATGAGCTCAAGTTTAAAAGAACTCTTGCTCGCTCTGCACTTACACAAATCAACTAGTTTCCTGACATGAGCTGTGATCTGAAGTGACACTCTACTTCCCATGTTCATTTGCCCTTCAACACTTCTGTTTCCCCGAGGAGGCCGGTCTGAAGAATCAGCCTTGAGTAATGAGGTTTAGGGAGGGGGAGAGTGCAAAGTCAAACTGCCAAGAGGACCCTGTATGGGTGGATCATCAAATCTAGTTTATCCTGAAGTTCCATTACACACGGAAAAAGAAAAAAAGAATCACTTCAAGACCTTGGTGCATTTCCCTGAGGAGAAGGGATGGGCTGGCCAGAAGGGGTGGCCAACCCATTGGCGGACAGATTGAAAGGCCAGATCACATGAGCAGGTGAGAGAGGAAAAGCGCGTGGTGGAAGGGTGGGCCGGGGAATAATAGCATGTCCATTTGATGCTCAAGTGCCCTATATCACCAAAGATTTTTCAGTGTCAGGCAGCACACGTAAGGAAAAAAGCACATTACATCATGTGGATGAGGAACAAGTGATGGATGGATGACACGAGCAAAGGAAAGGAGATCTTTGGAGAGGTTTAAAGAGTGCCGTGTTAAGTGACATACTAACAGCTATACTTCGGGAACATTAAAGAAGATGATAGCGCTCACTTTGAGACAAAACACAGCCACATAATATGGGTGGATGCACTCACATAAAAGAAAACATTTCAGGGGTGACAAAAAAAAGAGGAAGTGAGGGACAAATAGCATCCAGACAGAGACAGCTACTTAAAAGAGCATTTTGGCTGAAATCGAAATTTAGAGCAATCTCAACTGAAGTGTGAATTGTCATAAAAAAAGGCATCAAGAGTGGAGAGAAAGAGATGGAGGGGACAAATGACACACAAAAGCAAATCCCCCCCAAGAGCAGCATCCTAGCGGTGCCTGTGTTGCTGATGTAGGAGGAACAAAAGCGTAGCAAATGGACCACAGCAACCATTTTCAATTATGTACTAAGATGGACCACCTCCCATACTATGGGCTGTTAACGGTAAGCAACAAACAGCTTGTCCGTGCTTCCATGAGCTCAGTGAGACTGAGCTCTATGCAATGCAGAGACAAACAACAAAAAAACTTTCTTTTGTTTATGTCTGTTTAATGAACAGAAGGCTGAGAGGAGGAGATAAGGCTGGAGAGTGACAAGAGAGGACAAATGGGTGGGTGGATTTTCACTGTAACACCAGACAGTTTGGTCACGATGCCAACAGTGCCCTTCAGCAAATTATGTAAAGGTTAACACAGTCATATGATTTTTGGATAAGAATTTGGAGCCAGAAGTAGAAGCAAAAAAAAAGAAACAAAACAGCATCATTAGCAAGTCAGTAACACACTGCAGTGCTATCAGGGATCCACTGATCCTTCTCATGTTAGCCAGCTTAAGTCATTTCCAGTATCCTTTGTATACTCTGGGTGATCTCCCTACACACTGCGGAGCACTGGAAAAGCTCTCCTGCCGGTTCCCAGGAGTGACACGATCGCTTCAATCTAGGCGCAAAACCTAATATAAAGAATGACTTTTCTCTGAGACCACTCCACTCCTGTGAATATGAGCTTGTTCCTATGCATCTGTTTTTCATTTTACATCTACATCTCTATCTCATCCTCCAGTTCCCATGGTAGCGCTCTTGAAGTGTACGCTTTTCACTCTGATCAAATCTTTTGCAGTAAAGCCCAAGAGTAGACTCTAGCCAGAGGTAAGAGGAGACGCACAAGCATGCAGAAGAGACTAAAGTGCTGTCAAGGTCTCAATTAACCTCACAGAAGCCCTGACTACATTACAGAAATGAGTCATTTGAAATTTATCCACCCATAATAACATCTTTTTTTTTTTTTTATCAATTAAATGTTGAGTTCCTCTGATATTTGATTTTATAACATGTGTTAAATACACCTTTGGTGCTAGTTTTTTTAGGGGCCAAAGTGATACCCTCATTCCAACTATGCAGAGCAATCCCTCCAACAGTTGCTTCATGAATACACAGATTTATTGTGCGTATCATCTGTCGTTATGTACAAATGCAACTTCAGTGGCCTTTCCTGGTGTTCAGGTTGTTATATCCACCGGCTATCCAATGGAAAGAAGCACCACTGGAAGCATCAAACATTAAATAATGCTAGTATATAAGATGTGCAAAGCAAATTCAAACTCAGACTTGATAAAAATATGACGTTCAGAAGTGCTGAACCCTTCCAGTTTTTAAAAGTATCATACCACCTCTTTTTCCCCAAGCTCTCCTGAAAATAGTATTAAAAAAAGTATTAAAACACATTAAAAAATTACTTTTTTCCCACATAACTTTACACCTCGCAGAAAAATGGACACGCTAACCTCAACTCCCACTTACTAGCTCTGTCACAATCAAACCACCATCAACGCAGCAGCAGTTAAGCACTTTGCAGCAGACACTGTGTCAAGCAGTTTGTTTACTGCGCTGTGTGGCCTTCTGTGTTCTTTGAGGATGTGCGCTTTATTTATGTGAACTGAAGGGTGAAGAGGGAAACAGGAAGACGATGGAATCCCAGCCAGAGAGGAATCAATGGCATTATCTTAGCCTATTGCACACTTCGACCTACACACCCACATTCAGTACCACACATGCAGTCTTAACAGTACAGCTACTGTGTCACTTAAGTGCTACTTTATAAGCATCGGGGTATGATTAAATGAATATGCCCGCCTGTCATACCAAAGTGTTTCAAAAATTTGTCCACGCTGGAAAAATAGGGTATCCTAAATTGTGATAAAATGTCATACGCAAATACAATCTGCGTTTGTCAGTGCTGGACCCAAAAGTGCCGTTTTAAGCTAACCATTGCTGGCTTTTACAGTAATAAAAGCACAGAGCAGCATGTGTTTTTAAATTGGATTCAGCTCAGACAGAGAGAGAGCAGGTTTAATAAGATGAGCTGCATGACTAGCTTCATCCAAACTTGTGTGGAGCATTAGTCAACGCATAATGAACCTTAACATACTGCTTTTTTGGCCGATTGGATTACATATCGGAAGTGATTACGTAGTTTTAGGGGAATTAGCAAAGAGAGAACGGAATAAGACGAGACAAAAAAAAAAAAAAACGCCCGCGCATGTGTGCATACAAAACCATTCAAAATCTCGATGACCACACGCTGGCAAATCTGCTCCTCACATCACATTACCTCACTGCTCTTGCACAGACGCACACGCCATGTGCATATGAAGTCACCCTCTATTAGTTTTCGATGAGTGCCATCCACCCTGCAGAGAGAGTATCCGACAGCTTTGGAGAAACGATTCGGCAGCAAGATGAGGGAGAGCAGTGGGAAATGTAAGGGGCATATGAAAGCTTTGATGCTGCTTCATGAATCCAATAGGCCTGCTGGGTCCACAGACAGCGGTTAGTCTCCTAAGCTAGCTGTAAGGCAGACAATGTTTTCTGAAGTGCTGAAGAAAACATTTGTTTGGCTATTAAACATTTGGCCAGTTTTAAAGAACCTGCTTATGCTCAAATGCTCATGAAATCCGCACCTCATAAGCAAACACACATATGAGCACACCAATTCCCAAGGCAGCGATAAAGAAGCAGTGCCTACACATCATCACTCTTATACTCATAACATGTATTCCACAAATTAAAATTGGAATTTTAGAGAGCTAAAAGATAGAGTACAATGACAGGAGAAGGAGGTTTATGCTGATTTTGAAAAGAGGGGTGAGTTCCAGGGTCAGAAGGTCAGGTGCAGGGAAACGGTTACAAGAGGATTGATTGCTCAAATCTCTGTGATCCCTACACGCTTTAGGTTTCCTTTGTCTTCCTCACGCTTTCATTTGAACAGCTGTCCTTAAATAAAACTATCAGCATTCTAAGCTCAGACCAAAGCTAATGAATTACTCTGACTGTTTAAAAGCACGTTTCTAAAACCAGCCATGTACTGGCACTTTGTTGTGCCTCGTGGGATAACGAAAATAGCAGCATGTCAACAGAAATGTGTGCATTTTTGGTTAGATATGGGTATGTATTTGCAGACTCTCTTGTTTTTGCACACTTGATAATGAAATGCACAACACTTTCTTCCTTAAATTGTAGCATTTAAGGATGAGCCCTGTGCTAGAAGCCTACCTCTTGTGTGGTCGTGATACAGCCTGTGGTTAGTAAGCCAAATTGGCAATTTGTGAATGCAGTTATGGATCTCTCCAGTCTCTTGCTGAGGCTGAAATACTGAGACATTGTTCCCTCCACCAATCCTTTTCACTCTACTTTCTCTGCACAGATAGTGATTACTGTATGTATCGATCCATGAACTGATTGCAATCCTGTAATGAAGGGACTATAATTTGGTGTCTTTGCAGCCTATTGGCTGCAGGCCAAGGCTCTTTGTTTGGTCCTTCCCTTCCCGCAAGATGCTCATTCAGCCATAGTGAATGTGCTATTATGTCATTCACAGTGTTCCTTTTGCTCAGATGGATGCTGCTAAAAAAACCCACGATTGTCACTATTGAATTGTGCACACTGAGGTAATAAAAGAGAACAAAAAGGCATTTAAGTTATTCTTAGCTTTTGTGTTTACCTCTTGAGCTCTACAAACACAAAATATTTATCCAGCTGTCAGTGATAGTGCCACAAAATTGGTGGAGATAACACAGGTGGATAAAGAGCTACAGGACTTGGAGATAGCATGTATTTATCTAGTCTTTAAATCATCGGCCGTGGTAAGAATTCCTCCAGAGAAGTTATAGACAATATATCTGAAAATAAGACTGTCCAGCTGAAAGAAAGTGTAATCCCCAAATGCAGTCATTCAGATGGCGTATTTTTGTTATGTTCTGTACTTTCAAATGTACTTTCATGATCATGATGTTACTCTTTTTTTCTTGTTCTTTTGTTTTGTTTTTTCTACAAGACATTCATTCATTTATTCAGCCCATGATTTAGCACCTAGTCAGCACACACTGGCATAAAATATTATAAAATATTATAAAATATTTGAAGAGTTTCAGTCAGGTTTCAGAGCTCATCACAGCACAGAAACAGCTTTAGTGAAGGTTACAAATGATCTTATTATGGCCTCTGACAGTGGACTCATCTCTGTGCTTGTCCTGCTAGACCTCAGTGCAGCGTTCGATACTGTTGACCATAATATCCTATTAGAGCGATTAGAACATGCTGTAGGTATTACAGGTACTGCACTGCAGTGGTTTGTATCATATCTATCTAATAGACTCCAATTTGTGCATGTAAATGGAGAGTCCTCTTCACACACTGAGGTTAATTATGGAGTTCCACAGGGTTCAGTGCTAGGACCAATTCTGTTTACATTATACATGCTTCCCTTAGGCAGCATCATTAGAAGACATAGCATACATTTTCACTGCTATGCAGATGACACCCAGCTCTATCTGTCCATGAAGCCAGATAACACACACCAATTAGTTAAACTGCAGGAATGTCTTAAAGACATAAAGACCTGGATGGCCGCTAACTTTCTGCTTCTTAATTCAGATAAAACTGAGGTTATTGTACTCGGCCCTGAAAATCTTAGAAATATGGTATCTAACCAGATTCATACTCTGGATGGCATTACCTTGGCCTCCAGTAACGCTGTGAGGAACCTTGGAGTCATTTTTGACCAGGACATGTCCTTCAACGCACATATTAAACAAATATGTAAGACTGCTTTCTTCCATTTGCGCAACATCTCTAAAATTAGAAATATCCTGTCTCAGAGTGACGCTGAAAAACTAGTTCATGCATTTATTACTTCCAGGCTGGACTACTGTAATTCATTATTACCAGGATGTCCAAAAAACTCACTGAAAAGCCTTCAGCTAATCCAAAATGCTGCAGCAAGAGTACTGACAGGGACTAGAAGGAGAGAGCATATTTCTCCTGTTTTGGCTTCCCTTCATTGGCTTCCTGTTAAATCCAGAATTGAATTCAAAATCCTGCTCCTCACATACAAGGTCTTAAATAATCAGGCCCCATCTTATCTTAATGACCTTGTAGTACCATATCACCCTATTAGAGCACTTTGCTCTCGCTCTGCAGGCCTACTTGTTGTTCCTAGAGTATTTAAAAGTAGAATGGGAGGCAGAGCCTTCAGTTTTCAGGCCCCTCTTCTGTGGAACCAGCTTCCAGTTTGGATTCAGGAGACAGAAACTATCTCTACTTTTAAGATTAGGCTTAAAACTTTCCTTTTTGCTAAAGCATATAGTTAGGGCTGGACCAGGTGACCCTGAATCCTCCCTTAGTTATGCTGCAATAGACGTAGGCTGCCGGGGGATTCCCATGATGCATTGAGTTTTTCCTTTCCAGTCACCTTTCTCACTCACTATGTATTAATAGACCTCTCTGCATTGAATCATATCTGTTATTAACCTCTGTCTCTCTTCCACAGCATGTCTTTTATCCTGTCTTCCTTCTCTCACCCCAACCGGTCGCAGCAGATGGCCGCCCCTCCCTGAGCCTGGTTCTGCCGGAGGTTTCTTCCTGTTAAAAGGGAGTTTTTCCTTCCCACTGTCGCCAAAGTGCTTGCTCATAGGGGGTCATATGATTGTTGGGTTTTTCTCTGTATCTATGAAGCGCCTTGAGGCGACTTTTGTTGTGATTTGGCGCTATATAAATAAAATTGAATTGAATTGAATTGAATTGAATAAAAACACTGCACTGGATTTTCTTTAATTTTAATAAAGCTTCAGGTCAGATTTGGAGCAGGCAAGGTTCATTGTAATTTAATTTCTTCATGTCATTACTTTGGTGGCATTTGAAGGGCACTAAAGGGATAAGAATACAATAAAGAATTATTTGCATACTAACTCTCACCTTCACTTCTAGACTGCTTCTGTGCGTTGGGTCAGAATTGTCTGTTAAGTACTGTCACTGTCACTGCTGCAAGTTTTTATTGAACCTTTCCATGAGACAGTTCTGCCTGCCCTCTATTTGTCTTGATGCTAATTGAAGATAGAGAAAGTAATGGGGGTAAAATGGTTGACTTTGATTGTCTGTCACCTTGGAAACAACCTATTTTGTAACTACAACATCAGACACAGTGGCAGCAAGCTCAAGACGCCCCTACACTTCTTCTGATTTGCACTTTTTCCTTCTTTCTGCATATTCATTTTCCCACTGTGGGTATGTGGCAGGTGACCATTATCACAGTGGAAAGCTGCTTAGTCTCTGGGCTCAAAGTAGACAGAAAGAAAATGTCAAGTAAACTGACACTAACAACAGGCCTGTGTGGTCCTGAATGGCAGGGCCCTTAGCCAACAGGGAGATGGCTAAGGGGCCTGCAAGACCGGCTAAGTGCATAATAAGCCCTATTAGCTGGAGCCACAAAATACACTCAACTTGAGCTGTCTCAGCCCCCTCATTGTCATGTTGCACTAACCGCACATCTTGTGAAATATATGCTGAAAATAGTACAAAAGAAACAGGGAATGATTTGGATGACTTGGTGTCTGTGCATTCAAAAACAATTGAAATGTAAAACGAAATGTTTTCGGTTTTGTCGTGTTTTGTTGTGTTTTGCACCTCAGTGCCACCGTACATATGACTTATTTCCAAGTTAAATTAGCTGTACGCTTTTCCCAGTGGAGAAAGATGACTCACCATTCTCTACTGACCACATTCTTTTGCCACAGCAAACACGTAACCAGCCATGTGAACGTCCAACGCATACTTTTTCTTATTATTTTAAATGTATTTTTTTTATACGTTTCTTCCTCCAGTGGCTCCAGTGAACACTGGCTAAGCTCAGGTACTTGAGTGCATATCAAAAGACAGGTCAACAAGTACCACATAACTCAAGTCGCTCTCTGTTTTATTAACATATAAACTGACTGCCTAAAGATAAACATACATCAACTTTAATGAACTGCACTGTGGCATATTATATCACAAATTACTGTCGATAAAGGAGAGAATAAATGAAAAACAATGTGGTGTTCGCTTGGAATGGTGCCTGGTGTTGTTTTATGTGGGTTCTTTTAATTGTATGAGAATCCTTGGCAAATTGCCTGAAAAATTATTCATTGTTAATTGCTTTACTTAATATGTTAATGCCATCAACAGCAGCAGAGTGAAAGAGTTTAGGATACGTGTGCCCAACGTTATATTAAAGTGAAAGTGTGCTGCAGCGCTGTGCCAGTATTTCTTTGTAAAATTACTATAGACATTTATTTCAGTACGCATCTTTATATCGTGGTATTTATTTATTTTTCGTAAAGTGACAGTACTTTTGCTGCAGTACAATTTTGGCTCATTTTGTCTACTTATGAGGGTCTGCTTTGAACCTTTGTGCACGCTGGAAAATAATAAATGAAGAGGACGAAGTTGCAAAGGGTAAGAATGACAGCTTAGGGGAGAAAAGACACACAAAGAAACAGCCTTACTGCAGGGTCAAATTACAGTAAATGCCAGTGTTGAGAGAGGCAATAAGTAATGTCAGCATGTTGAAGCGTAATGCTTTCAGTCAGCTGAGAAACAGTTTTAATGAGCGAAACTTGTTGCTAAAGGCGCTTGACCTCATGATCCCTGTATCAAAAAATGGTGTAACTGCCCAGAGGAGCGGGAAGACGTGGCTTTTTGCAGACAAACACAGACTCTGCTGTGAAACAAGGAAAAGTAGGCACTGGCAATGCGTACCTGACAAACAATTCCAACAAAGTTGGAATTCATCTAACAAACCTGTCCTGCCCATTATTAATTCTGTCATGCTATGATGGAAGAAAAAAACGATTTTTCTTTTTTTTTGAAAGACAATTAAATCTATAATGAGAAGAAAGCACACTAGAAGACCTTGAGTCTTTGAAAAAAACATGGCAACTTGTAGCTTAATTTCAGCTTTCAGAAAAGAGAAAATGAAACATGAAATTAGAACCAAACAAACTTGCACTATAAAAAAAAAAAAATTGGTCACTGTAAAAGTTGAGGATAGTAGCACATTTTTTGTATTTAAATAATTTGCAATGGTTGATCTAAAATCAAACAATCAAGATGCAAGTGAAGTGGAGACTTTAAGCTTGATGGAACTACACACTGTTAAGCATTAGTAAGACATGCATGCACGATGCAAACATAACTCACTTAATGTGTACAGAATACTGAAATGTAACTCCAGTCGTGACATTTCCGCAATTGTAAATATTCTGTTAGTGAAAGCCAAGGGAAAAACAGCAAGTGCTGACCAAAATACTTAACATTAAGGACATAATACAAATAAAATATAAATACCATATTAAAAAAATATTATAACACAGTGGAAATGACTGGGAACAACAGCAACTCCACAAAGTGGAGTCAATCTCAACACACTTCAAAACTTCATGTGACCTTCAGATTAGCTCAAGAACATGGAATGGGTTTCCACGGCCACTCATCACCAAGCACAATGGAAAGTGAGGGATACAGTGGTGTAAGTCACGTCACGACTGGACAGCATACCAAGAAACTTTGGACAATTTCATGCTCCCAACTTAGTGGGAACAGTTTGGGGATGGCTCCTTCCTGTTTCAACATGACTGTCCACCAGGGCACAAAGCAAGGTCTATAAAGACATGGATGAGTGAGTATCTCACCTAACAAATGCACTTCTCCATGAATGATCAACAAATTCATAAAAACACACCTAAACCTTGTGAAAAGCTTTCCCAGAAGAGCTGAAGCTGTTATAGCTGCAGAATTTAGCCCAACATCATATAGGTAGCTAGCTAAAGTTTTTCATTTTCATCAGAAACAAACAGGTGTAAACACTACAAAAAAGTGTGCATCTACCGTGAACTATTAACAGCTCTTAAATAGCTTGTTTGTACTTGATGTAATGCTTTATGAAGAAATAGTTTTGTCATTAAGCATGTTATATATAAGCTTATATGCTAAGGAGGAGTAATGCGTATAATTGATAAATTAAGTCTAAATTGATATCTTACTAATGCCTAATAGTGTTTGGTTTTGGAGGGCTGAGAAAGCCCTAGGCAGCAGCAGACTCATGTGCCTCAGGAGACCTGCATAGTAGCCAGTGGGTAAGTGACAGAGAGCCGAAGCCAACAGGCATCTGTCATGCGTCACAGAAAGCGGAGTGGATGAGAAACCGTTAGCAATTCAGAGGCAATTTCAGCTGCAGGCAGTTGTTAGTAATCCTTCCAGAGGTTCACCTGGAGAAACCTTGTCAGCGTGTCTTCCTCTAGATCTTGTTGACTTAAGGCTCTCCTTTAGTCATTTTGGGTCGAGCACTAAAAACGGAGTTAGGTATTAGGTTTCTCTGATACTCTGACACAACTGAGACAAGGTTTCTCATTTATATGCCAGTTAAGAAATCAGTAAACCAGAGAAGGTCAACCTTAACCTCATTAATTAAGAGACTACAAACACAGTCACTGTTAATTTGGTTTAGGCTCTGAGTGTGTTTATTTGTATGTGAATACTACCTCAGCAAGCACAGAACCCGTCCAGCTTAGCCTGCAGCAAGGCTCCAGATTGTTAGACCAGAGTAATCACTCTGAAATGTTACCAGCCCAATGGGATTTCTCCCAATCCTCATGATTATCACTCTGCCCTTGGTTGCTCCCCCGCTTCATTTCAGGTAGATGACCTCATCCTGCCACACTGGCTGAATGCATCTCTATATAAAAATAAACATGATCAAATTCAGACACTATAAGCTAGTCAATTCTTTTTCCTTCGATTTTTTTCTCTTTTTCCACTTGTCATCTTTACTGAACAGAAGAAAAACCTTATTTAGTTTGACCAACAGTGCCAGTGCACAGCCCATCAGCCTAAACGTAAACAAAGAAATGAGTAGAGTGACTATTCACCCAAGGTTTTTAGAGCTCGAATCTGGATGAAATATGGCATAGCAGAAGAATAAATAATTGCTCAGTTTCCATAAGTAAAGCAGTCTTTTAACCCTTTAGCACTGTATACACATAAGTATACACACAGAGTATGTATACGCTCATGTTCAGTTTGTTTATCTCTGCCACTGGGTTAATAGATCCAAATTGAATATTTTACCAGAAGTCATGTTTTCATTTGTAGAGCTGCTGAGGATTAATATGTGGCACTAAAGTAGTCTCAGTGATGTATACACCAAAGGCACCTCAATGCAGTCATACCCTCCCAAATGTAAACCTACGCTCAAGCCCATAAACGTGCATCAGCGCTTATGCACATATAGGCATACACAACATGCACAGCTCTTCTTAATCAACAAATGAGTTGTGTTGTTAGTTGACGCTACAGTGGATATTGACAGTGAACTAGCAGTATGGGTGGTAGGCTGTTTGTCTAATAACCAAGGCTGCATTTCAATTTCACAACTCACTGAACAGCCTGTTTAGCCACACGAGACTGATATGACACCAGACTAAGCAATAGGCTTTATTTGTGTGTGGCTGTACTGCTGCTGAGGATGATAATGGCAAAAAAAAAAAAAGAAGCCACACATTGACCTCACGGTCTACACTGATGACTTCAGCTGTTTGAGCCAACCTTGAAACAGGTTGGACACCGAGAGACTTCAAGATGAACACACACTTGCAAACACAGAAATGAGAAAGAAAAAAAAATCTACCCCCTGCTCAGTCCCAAGAGGCCCCATTATATTAGTGGAGCTTGAAAGTGACTTTCCCTTTATGCTTCTCCCTTCAGGCCTAGCTTGTGTCACACACACAGAGAGCACTCTATGTCTGGTCTAATTAAAGACTCTAATTCACTGCCTCCCTCTGTCCGTGCTTCTGCATTGCTTCCTGTCTATCTTTTCTGTCTTGGTGTGTTTGTTTTTAATATGTCACAGTGTGTTTTTTTTTTAATCATAAGAGCAGTCAGTGCTTGCCTTCACTTGCACCCCCCAAAAAGGTAATGTGTGACAAGATGTGACATCACAGATCATATTAATTCAGAAATCAGTTCTTGATGGGTTCCCCATGTTCAGTCCCCAAGTTGCTCCAGTTTGTATGGACAAACTACAGTTGCATCATGTTTTGATACAATATTTCATCTTTAATGTTGCAGCTAATGCCCATCTAATGCTACTTTCTACTCTATGTCACAACACTCTCTGTCTCTGCATACAGTAACTGCACCGCCATGTCTGGATGCCTCTCCCCCTCCCTTTGTTGCCCCCAGTGGTCATCATTTGCCTCAGATGTAAGGACACACACTTTCTCTGAAGGCAGAGAGTTAATTAGACATCAGGACATATCTGTCCCACTCATCCCCTGTCCCTCCCTCACTATCTATACGCTCAGAAGAGTATTGCTGCTTCAGTGAAACCACACAAACACTTCCTTGGCACAGTGATGTGGGCAGTCACTGAGCGTGAGTATGTGGGTGTTTTATGATGTGTGTTCTGTGCTGTGTGTGTGTGTATTTCGCAGCCCCGTGGATATTTAGAGAGATCGCTGGGTTTCTTTTGTAGCGTATAATCCACAAACAGAAGCCCTCCATTTGCCTAAGTTTGCTTTGCGCTGACAGCTATGCTGCACTTTCTGTGTTCCTCTTTAATATGACGGCAGCCTCATCACAGTCTTGTCAGATGTATGAGACATGACTACGCTGTGACTCCTGTGTCAGTGTCACAACCTTTAATGCAGGAGACATCTGAAGTGCTCTCTGAGACTCTGTTAGGTAACAAGAACTAAAAAGGTATGTTTGACACCACGGGGCTTACTGTGACCTCTGCAGCTATTGTTCACAAGTCAGAGACAGTGAAAGTCCAGTACTGTGAAATATGCTAAATTTAATATAAGACAAATACATTATCTGGATACATTTACTACAGTTACATTTCATAACAGTGTAGATTGTCTAAGTTAAGTTATTACCTACCAGACTTCAGAATTTAGACAAACAAATTCAATTCTTTAAGCTGTCTGTTTCCACAGTTAGGAACATATTGAGAAAATGGAAGACCACAGGCTCCGTTCAAGTTAAGGCTCGAAGTGGCAGACCAAGAAAAATCTTGGATAGACAGAAGCGACGAATGGTGAGAACAGTCAGAGTCAACCCACAGACCAGCACCAAAGACCTACCTACAACATCATCTTGCAGCAGATGGAGTCACTGTGCATCGTTCAACCATTCGGGGCACTTTGCACAGGGAGATGCTGTATGCGAGAGTGATGCAGAGGAAGCCTTTTCTCCGCCCACAGCACAAACAGAGACGCTTGAGGTTTGCTAAAGCACATTTGGACAAGCCAGCTTCATTCTGGAATAAGGTGCTGTGGACTGATGAAACTAAAATTGAGTTATTTGGGCATAACAAGGGGCGTTATGCATGCAGGAAAAAGGCCACAGCATTCCAAGAAAAACAGCTGCTACCTACAGTAAAATATGGTGGTGATTCCATCATGATGTGGGGCTGTGTGGCCAGTGCAGGGACTGGGAATCTTGTCAAAGTTGAGAGACACATGGATTCCACTCAGTATCAGCAGATTCTGGAGACCAATGTCCAGGAATCAGTGAGAAAGCTGAAGCTGCACCGGGGCTGGATCTTTCAACAAGACAACAACCCGAAACACTGCTTAAATCCACTAAGGAATTCATGCAGAGGAACAAGTACAACGTTCTGGAATGACCATCTCAGTCCCCAGACCTGAATATTATTGAAAATCTGAGCTGTCCATGCTCGGAAGCCATCAAACCTGAATGAACTAGAGATGTTTTGTAAAGAGGAATGGTCCAAAATACCTTCAACCACAATCCAGACTCTCATTGGAACCTACAGGAAGCGTTTAGAGGCTGTAATTTCTGCAAAAGGCGGATCTACCAAATATTGGTTGCATTTCTTTTTGTTGTGCTGCCCAAATTTATGCACCTGCCTGATTTTGTTTAAACAATTATTGCACACTTTCTGTAAATCCAAAAAACTTCATTTCACTTCTCAAATATCACTGTGCGTGTCTCCTATATGATATATTTAACTGACATTTTTTATTGTAACAACCAACGATTTATACAGGAAAATAATGACTATTAACAAGGTTGCCCAAACTTTTGCATCCCACTGTACAGTTCAGAAATATGTGTGGTTAAATTGTGTAAACTTGACTCTGTTACCACAGATTAGGTTTTGAATTGTGCAGTTGTTTCTAAATTGATGAGACAAGTTACAAGTTACACAGTATTTTCACAGAATGACAAAGGCAAGGGTATGGCTTTGCACAAAAAATGAATAAATAAATAATAGGCCCACTACATATTTGGGTTGTCATGAAAAGATACTCAAATAATAATATCTACTTAACTCAATATCGAATTAAGATAATTGTCAATAGTGTTGTTTTTGCTTCCTCTAGCTGTCAAGCAATTTTGCACAGCACTGCTGCAGACAGTCAGACACAAAGCTCCTTTCCTCCGAAAGAGCTGACGTAGTTACTGTTTCTAACACTGAACAACACTTTAGGAGGAATTTCAGAGGTCTGTAAAGCTCCCATTTCAACAACCCTGAAGTATTAAACAGTTACCATAAATGTAACCTGGCTGACACAAGTTTGCCACTATGTGGAGGTGGTGGTGTGGACCTGAAAGCAAACACAACAAAAAAAAAATGCAAAGAGTCCCAAAAACACAGTAAAACTCAAAATATGATAATGCTAGGGTGTTGGGGGTCAGGGTGACAAATTAGCCACATGTTATCATCAGTAGTGGATTGTAGTTAGTTAGTCGTTAGTGGATCATGGATGGGATATTGAGGCATGGCAGACTGGAGTACCGACACATGGAGAACAGCAGGGGAGCCAGAGGATGTAAAGAGCAACAGACTCGCGGTGGACGAGAGAGAGGTTGCAGGTCTGGTAAGCAGGTGGCAGATGATAGAAGATGAACTTTTCTACCATTACAAAACTTTCTAAGTTCAGTTTCAGTATAAAAGCAGTGACCAGTTTTTTTTACACTGAGTGCTTTGTTTTTTATATCTTCTTTATTCATAATGCTCTTCTTCTACAATAATTAAATTATTATGGGATGTATTGTGTTGTTTATTTGTACCCTTTATTGATTACTAGGTTCTAAAATATGGCTTAATTTTTACAATCAGTAATAAAAATGTCAAAATAATTTGAAAAACAAATGAAACCTCCAAATGTAATTTAAATGTTTACTTTGTTGAATCTAACTTGGAAATTAACAAGGCACCTTTTTTGAGATAGGACTTCACTGTTACTTGAAGGGGTCAAAATCGTCCCTGTAGTATTGAAAACGATATCAAATATCAAGTTTGAAATCCTAGTATTGTGACAAGCCTACTATATATACATTTTTGTGACAAGGAATAATCAAACCACAATAGAGCTGCTTCTCCAATCTGTTTCTTACTCATGGATGAATGAGAAACTGTCTCCACTGTCTTGGACTGACAGTGGTATTCCTTGTTCTGCTCTGCAGCCTCAGTGACCCATATCATAGCATCAACAGCTCACCACTTGCTTCGGGTTCCGCTTCGAGTGGCCCTTCAGCTTGCAGAAAGATGTCCGGAGCAAAAAAATATGACTGGTAGAAGAGTTGAAGTTTGTCTGAGTGTGACATCAGAAACTAAAGTCACTGGAATGATACTCAAAACTGCCACAACAGCAACTGCCCCAACATGCTGCTTAGCAGGAAAATCGAGAACAAGTTTTGTCTGAGAAGTGTATGCATGGGGTCAAACATGGCCAATTTCCCTCAACTTCAGTTCTCCTTGTTTAGGTGTGGTACCTTAGAAAAAAACACACAATGCACATTCCGAATGAAATGAAAACAGCTTGTTTGAGGCTTCACTTTTCTCAGGGATCTCTCCAAACCCTGATGCCAGCTGTACTCAAGGCAGCAATAAAAGTCTATTGCGGTTGATGCGCCTCCTGCCTCCTAATTATTTAACCATCTTTGATTATAATGTATGCAGTATAAATGAATAGTAATGTGCCGTGTCAAGAATCCCAAGTTTACACTGTTCTTGAGTTTAAACAAATGCAACAGAGAAATCAAGGAAAGAATGTTATGTTATATAATCTCAGACAGGTAGAAAATAACAACAGGAAAATAGATGGGTTGTGATGAGATACACACAGGGAGAACTTCATGGTTAAGTGAGAAAGATCTTAACCTTCCATCTCCCTTTCCTAACTGCCATAAAAAGTTCCCGTTAGAACCAAACTCTCAGCATCAATATTACAGAAGTGATGTCTTTATCGCTGTTTTCTCACTCCCTTCGTCTCTTCTCCAGCACCATACCTGCGTCTCCAGTCATTCATATTTCATTAGTATTTTAGTGTTGAGAAGCCCTCCCTCACTGGCTCCCTCCAGCTGTCTCTTCTCTACCTCGCTTGCACACAGCGGAAAATGATCCAAAGGAGCTGTGACACCAATAATTAAAGAGTTATTGAAATTAGCATTGACTGGCCACCTTGTTGCTACTGAGTGCCAGCAAAGATTCTCTTTTGGCTTTGATCGCCTAAGCTTTCACTTCATTCTATTAAACTCTGCTCTATCATTGAAGCACACCCATTTCATGGTGCACCTTTGCAATTAAAGGTTAGAAGTAAGGAATTGTTAATGGCTTTTTTGCAGAGACTTAATCACTGTCTAAATACAAATACTGCCACAAGTTTTTTTTTTTTACATAGTGTGTCTGTACTGAAAGAATGATCTAGAATTGTGACCAGTTTGCATCTGCTCATCATGAAAGTTACTATAATTTTTGGTTTTTGGTGATTTCCTTGAACTATTCTTTTTCTGGATGCAGTGACTGCACAGCAAACATCTTTATTCTTCAAAAAGACAAAAACTTTATTTTGGAGGAAGAGAAAAGTATGGAGAAAGAAAGAAACAGCTTATGATCTGATGGATACCACATCATGTGTCAAACATGGAGGAGGCAATGTTATGGCATGGGCATGAATGGCTGCCAGTGGAACTGAGCCTTTAGTGTTTATTGACGATTTGACTGCTGATAGAAGTAGGAGGTTGAATTCTGGAGCATGCAGAGCTTTACTCTCCGCTCCGATTCAGCCAAATGCTGCAAAACTAGCCGTCCAGTGTTTAAGAAGCACATATTGTGACAACAACACAATAGTTTCTCAATTCAGAGAATTCAATGGCAAAGTCACCCACCTGATCTAAGCTCAACAGAGCATGTTTTTAAGTTACTGAAGACAAAAAACAAAGGAAAGGGAAACAAGCAGCAACTGTAGGTGGCTGCAGTAAGAGCCTGCAAAACATCTCAAGGCAGGAAACCTTTGGGGAGGTCAGTGGGTTCTAGACTTCAGGCTGTCACTGATTACAAAGGATTTTTATCCAAATATTAACAGCCATTCTTAATTTTAAAAATTATCCAAATACTTTAGAACCTCTAAAAATGGTGGACTACGTTAAAACTCCTCATATTTTCTAAAGAGTTAATGCAGTTAAACCCTGCTTTGAAAGTCTGCACTTCAATCACACCCCAATTACATGATCAATAACTTAACATCTATGAGTGTAAATGCTAATGCTAACCATATGCATCATCCAGCATGACATCTCCTGCTTCCCACCACCACCTTCACCCACTCCCCCTCTCTGGCACATTAAATTTCCCTCCATTTGCTTCCCATGCCAGTATCTTTCAGTCCCTCTTTCCTCCATCTGTGTGTATTCACATTTGAAACCTCTGATTATGTGTTCTTTCCCTCGTTGTGGATGCAATTCCTCATGTTTTAAATCCCTCAACGACAGTTCTTTTTACATCTCCTACATCTCTGCAACCTTCACTCCCTCTGTTCCATCTTTTCTCCCCTCTGTCAGAGCCCATTCTCTCCTTCTTCCACCAGCTGCGTGGAACAGAGGACTGCTGTGCCAAGTGCCATTCGATTAGCCTCTTTCTGGCAGCAGCAGTAATTGCATGGACATTTCCTCTCTTCCTTCTTCACCTCATGTTATCTCTCTCTTTATTATAACTGTGCTGCATCACCATCATCATCATCAAAATGATCATACTTCTTGGTATACATCTCTTCCTGCATTCCCTCCCTCATGTTTCCCCCTTCTCTTCTTGCATATCTCGCACATCCCCCCATGACAGCTTGTTTCTTCCCACATCTCCCTTCCTCTAAGCCAGAAAACAAAGTTTATTCATTCTATTTCTCTGACAATTTTGTATTTGTTTCTCTTCGTCTCCTCCTCCATCTTCCTATTTCTTTGCTCCTTATTCTTTCCTACGTGATCGTACTGTCACATCTGAGTTTAAAAGGGCCAACTTCATTCATTCTCCAGATAAGATAACAAGAGGCAAATGAGTAAATGAATTCAGCACCTGATCACTTAGCCCTGTATATAAAACAAAATGAATTGTGAGCTTGGGTAATTGCAAAGGAATTCACAGTACAAAAAAGAGACACGGTGGAAAATAAAAGTTGGTGGGGGGGTTAAAATCGGTTGGTTAGAGGGAGGAGAGAACAGCTATTTCAGGAGGGAAGTGTAAACAAACTAATATTTATGGATACAAACCCTAGCTAGTTTTTTCTTTAATGAAAACTCTACAGTGTCGCCATTTGTTTGTTTCGTTGGTAATGACTGTGGCACATACTACCCTAGTAACAAAAAAATTTTATAAACTGCACAATGGTTGATTGTGTTGTCTCATCTAAAACACTTAGATACTGTCATAGAGAGACATGCTCGGAAACGTAAATTACCTTACCAAATCTGATAAAATATGTTTTTCTCGTGTTCAGTTTGTGAGGCTCTGTCATGTTTTGTCCTGCAGCTACTCTGTTGTCCCTGCAGGGAAGCATAAGTTTCAGAAGACTGGCGTAGGAAAAAAAAAAGTCCTCTGTAGAAAGAAACCTGTTTCATCAGCCAGATCAAAAACAACAGCCCATGATCTCTGACTTCAGAAAAAAAAGCTGGTCAGATACAACGCCAACTGTTTGTGTAGAGGCTCCTGCAATGCCTCGACAATGACTGTAAGGTAGTGGGAGGAACCATATTTCTTTTTTAAAAGGAGAAACAAAATTCAGATGTGCAACTGTTAAAATTAAAAGCATGAGGGGAACCTTTGAACGGAAATTTCATGCCAGAGATCACAGAAACATTCACTGCACTTAAGCTAGCAACTGTGGAAACGATTACAGAAAGATGTCCATACATGAGTGCGGGGTTAAAAAAAAATGCTTTTGCCATTTCAGGGAAAAGGATCTCATTTGAGAGACCTGAAAGTTCCTGCAAGGCAGAGAGAAACTAAATCCATCAGCACCCAGTGGGTTGATTTGTTCCTACATTTTTTTTACCATCCATTCATCCATCCATCTTCTTCCGCTTTATCCGGGGCCTCCTTCCGGTGGGACGTGCCCAGAACACCTCACCCAGGAGGCATCCTTATCAGATGCCCGAATCACCTCAGCTGGCTCCTTTCGATGTGGAGGAGCAGTGGCTCTACTCTGAGCCCCTCCCGGATGGCTGAACTTCTCACCCTATCTCTAAGGGAGAGGCCAGCCACCCTTCGGAGGAAGCTCATTTCCGCCGCTTGTATCCGCGATCTCGTTCTTTCTGTCACTACCCACAGCTCGTGGCCATAGGTGAGGGTAGGGACGTAGATCGACCGGTAAATTGAGAGCTTCGCTTTTACACTCAGCTCTCTCTTCACCGCGACAGACCGGTGCAGCGTCCGCATCACTGCAGCCGCAGCACCAATCCGTCTGTCGATCTCCGGCTCCCTTCTCCCATCACTCGCGAACAAGACCCCGAGATACTTGAACTCCTCCACTTGGGGCAGGAACTCATCCCCGACCCAGAGTGGGCACTCCACCCTTTTCCGGCTGTGAACCATGGCCTCAGATTTGGAGGTGCTGATCCTCTGCGAACCGTTCCAGTGCGAGCTGGAGGCCATCACCTGATGAAGCCAACAGAACCACATCATCCGCAAAAAGCAGAGATGAGATCCTGAGGCCACCGAAGTGAAAGCCCTCCGCCACTTGGCTGCGCCTAGAAATCCTGTCCATAAAAATTATGAACAGAATCGGTGACAAAGGGCAGCCCTGGCAGAGCCCATCCCCCACCGGGAATGACTCCGACTTTTTGCCAGCAATGCGAACCAAGCTCTTGCAACAGTTGTATAAGGACTGAATGGCCCGTAGCAATGGGCCAGACACCCCATACTCCCGTAGCACCTCCCACAGGACACCCCGAGGGAAATGGTCGAATGCCTTCTCCAAGTCCACAAAACACATGTAGACTGGTTGGGCAAACTCCCATGTGCTCTCAAGTATCCTTGAGAGAATAAAGAGCTGGTCCAGTGTTCCGTGACCAGGACGAAAACTGCATTGTTCCTCCTGTATCCGAGGTTTTCTTTCACTAGGGGAGTAATTGCTGTCGCTAATGTGTTCTTTTGCTTTCACTGCAGGTCAATGGCAGTCATTAACCCTTAGT
Source organism: Perissodus microlepis (assembly GCF_051167445.1). Taxonomy (NCBI): domain Eukaryota; kingdom Metazoa; phylum Chordata; class Actinopteri; order Cichliformes; family Cichlidae; genus Perissodus; species Perissodus microlepis. Next base: position 44,342,040 of record NC_140463.1, on the reverse strand, counting down.
TTCATTAAGAAAAACATCTGACATAACATACAAGAGCAACAAGTTAGATATTTTGACAGAACATTTTTTTAAAGATTTATAAGTTAAGTCCAGTGATGCCTGGAGTTTGTGGAAAAAGCTAGAAATCATTTGGAGTACACAGCATTTCTTAGGAAACTAGTGTGTGTGTGTGTGTGTGTGTGTGTATCTCTATGTGTGTGTGTGTGTTTTAAAAAGACTTTTTTGTGTGGTTTTTCTTTTTTTCAAAGTCATTTTCAGTTCAGTTTTATTTATATAGCACAACATCACAACAACAGTTGCCTCAAGGTGCTTTATATTGTAAGGTAATGACACTATAATAGTACAGACAACATCAATCAGTTCTTTGAGCAAGCACTTGGTGACAGAGTGAAGGAAAAACTCCCTTTTAACAGGAAGAAACCTCTGGCAGAAGCAGGGCGGGGCAGACATCTGCCATGACAGGATGTGGGTGAGCGGGAAAAAGACAGGACAACAGACACACTGTTGCAGAGGGACAGAAATGAATAACTAATGAAAGCTGAAGGTTCTGTCTCCCATTCTACTTTTAAATATCCTAGGAACCACAAGTAACACAGGAGTCTGAGACGGATTTTAAACTTGTGTCTGTGTTTATTAGGAAGCCAAAGAAGAGAAGCCAACATATGAGAACATGGGTAACACATTTTCCTTGACTAAACATTTATTAGCAAATATTTTAGATCTTGTTTAATGACAAATTCCTTCCTTTATAATTACACACACATATATACATATATGTAAATCCTATGTGCCAAATTCAGTGTCATCTTGGCATTGGAGTTTAAGAACTGTAGACTGCATTCAGTACACTCTTCTCCAATATCACTAAAATGTAGGAACAGTATTCCAAAGTTTAAGACCAGGGCATTTAATCATATGCTTATTTAACAGAAGGCTAGACCACTCTGAAAATATACCCTAGAGTACAACAAAAGTGTGTATATCCCTCATTAGTGAAATTTCATTCTTTTCTGACTTTATTTAAGAAGACAGCCTGGATCCTCGTGGACAAAGATGTAGAACATCTTTTACAGGATTGTCTGCCATCTTTTACTGAGAAATGCTGTTTTCCAGTATGGTAGGGAGATTTTTTAGAAGACAAATTGAGACTTAACTCCAGGTCATCAGCTAAGCCACGGATCTACCTGTGACATCCAACTACCTCAGAACTGAGAAGAAGTAACATCTACAAATATGCAAGTGACAGACTGTAGTCAAAGTAAAAAGAAGCACATAAGCACGGAAGTTTGTTTTTGTGCAAATACATAGATTTTTGGAGTTATTTATTTTTTAAAGCTTCTACGGTGGCCCTGAGTAGTCTAATGCAGTGCATCTTAAGAAAACACATGCAAGTGGAAAAGTGGAAAGGTCCTGCAAAAGCACACGAAACACAATGGAGATAGAAAAAACAACAATGACAACCAATGAAAGTTGAATAAACCACCAAGGAAACATTTTTGGAGATGCAATAATGTGACGGAACAGCTGACAGTGGATAACTGACAGAAGCCAAAATGTAAAGGATCACATGGAGGGATGCTTAAAAGAAGCAGTGGTGAGGAAGAAAAGGATACAAGTGTGCTTTCTAGTCACTATTATTTAGTGCTGCTCAGAGAAAAAAAACGAGCAGTGATCAATTTAAATACCTGTACTTCTACCACTTTGGCAGAATGATGTGGTTTTCAGCCAAGTGTTATGACTGTCTTTATAAATATTCATGAAAAAGAAAAAACACATGCTGCTCGAACATGATGATTTAACAGGGGTGAAAACATGTGTCAACAACGCTCAGTGGAAGATAAAAATAAAGCAAACACTAAACAAGTTTTAAACTCATTTTGCTAATAACAACCCTTTGATACCCTTTGGAGATTCCAAATACTGAGTGAGAATTCAGTGTCCCTCTGAATGGCATTTGAGTTTATAGGGTATGCCATTAGCAATGCATTTTTGATTATCATTGCAAAATCTTAAACAATACTGTTATAAAACAAGTAAACAAGAAATGGACAACCAAATAAAAAACAGCTCTGCACTTTAACAGCATTTCAATTGCAGTAAATGAGACAATTCCTTAAACACTGAAGTAAAAATCTCTAAATGTAGTTTGTTATGTGCACCACTGTTTGCAATAAGATGTACTTTGCCACATTACCAGCACACCAACACAAGTGAGTGGCTGAAAGAACTGGCAAAAACTACTTGGTGTATTCTTCCATGTCCACCCTGGTATGAACATTTTCCTGCCAACTTGCACAGAGAAAGGTTTTTAGATGCGGGGCACAAATTGCCACCTGCCATCATGCAGGCATCCCTGTGCACAACTAGCCAGATGCTGAACAAAGATCATGATACCAGCTCAGCAGTGACATAACTAATTTGTATAGTGTTGGCTAATTATGTCAACACATGCAAAAGGGTCTTCCACAGCTGAAAGCTGGCACATTATGCAGCGCTATTCAAAATTTGGCTGAAATTCTCGGGTATTCCTGAGCCTAGCATGTATTAATAATAATCGGTTGTGTTGTTGTGAATTTTCAGCAAATGAAGACAGTAAGGACAAACAGCTATAACAAACATATCTGAAATTGAAAAAGCCTGCACCATTTTTTCTCTTTAGGGAACTGAGCATGCCAAGGAAGAATTAGACCTGAAGCTGAATGAGAGGGGGAAAGAAATCCTTGTACTTCCCCACATGCATGCTCATATAAAGCTCAGCCATGCGGGATGTCACTGGCTCTGGGAAAACACCTAGTTGAGAGCTGGCAGATATTTAAAAAAGGACACCCCTATCCATTTTTCAAAGCTTAGCAAGGCTCACCTTTTTTGTGTTCTCCAGTGACAACCGTAATAGAAATCAATGTGTCTGGGGCACCGATGGAGCCAGATGAGTTAATGTGGAATCGATAGCTAATGTCACAGTCATTTTTCCTCATCCACCAACAAACAGAGGAAGGCACGAGGTGGTCTGCGCTGCTGGGGAGTGGCTGAGGGTCAGTGGGCTGAAAGAAAAGTGAGGCCACAGAGGCCGTCCTGAGATTCCTCATAAACCTACCCGTACCAGTCTTAATGATAGCTCTTGATACTTCCTAAGGCAATTGATAGCTAAGACACACCTTAACACACAGTAAAACAATGTCTTTCTGGGAGTTAATGATAATATTCTGCCCCAGTTATTTAGTGCATCAATGCTTGTGCTTAAAAGCTTACAGCAGTCTGAAAAATATCTAAATACTGAATAAAAGCCCCCATTGTACAACTATGAAAACAAAACATTTGACACACACTTCTCCAATTGACCTTTGCTAATCTGTCTCTGATACTTCCTGGGGTAAAGAGATTTAAAAGGGAATTCCATCAGGAAACACTTCACACAGGTGAATGCAACTGAAGTTATGACACACAGTTGTTTGCTATCTGAAGAGATCATAAAAACAAACAAATGTATCAACACAAATACGCCGGCAAAATGTATGAGGCATGGCACCGAGGGCAGCTGAAAAATGCATTCGCAGGCACACATTCAGAATCCCTCCAGGCCACTACAATTAGAGTTGAAGCTTCCCATAAAACCCAACCCTGTAATAATCCCCCAGTCCTTAAATATTTATGGACCAGTGCCTACAATCCCCCACATCTCCTTTATTATTTGTCAGCAGAAATGATTTAGCCTCTGGAAGACTGCTACATAGATACATGCATTCAGAAAATTACAGGGCCACTGCTCAGCAACGGTTATTGCACTCTTTATACTGCTACCAGCAGTCTAAATAGGGTAAACAAAAATCTTCACAGTCTATAGAAGGGAAGCAGACCAGTGTTGCGACGCAGACTGACAGACACCTCTCAACTGTGATTGCTGAGAGAAAATATATACTTTTGGTTGGGATTTGTAGCCGTCTATTGAATGCAGGCAAACTGTTAAGCCTGTGTGCACTGACAGGTGGTCTGGAGGCCATAATAAAGCACAGTTGTAAGGTTAGATGCAGTTCTATGGATTTAAAAAACAAAATAAACCAAAGAAGCAAACATATATGCCAAAGTTAAGGTGGAACATGCTGAAAAATGATGAATCCAAGATACATTACATAACTAAAAGTAGCCTTGTTTTGACTATAGTTCATGCTTTCTCACTGCATTAGCAGCTGTACAGCAGATAACCCTCTTTAAGCATAAAACCTATTTACTGTAATAATATTTACTAAGTAGCACAATGCCAGAGAAGTCTCCCCTAAATGACACCATACCCCAGCGGAGAGAATGGTTCTGTACATCCGCCTAAGTTTACAGACGTGCCATGTGTGTTACTTGGCCAAGTGTGAGCATGTGCACAAAATACGTGAAGTGGCCCACAGATTAAATTACTTTCGGCATGGACAGTAGGGAGGGGGGAATTGAGGAAATGATTAAAAAATAAATGGAAAAATGATTTCCCATCCCGGGCCCTGTCACAAAGGAGGGAGAAGGCAATGGGGTGACTGCATGCTTATTTATTTGGTTGAGGCCAACGCACGCCTGATATAGCTGCTCATTATAAGACATTACCAATTTATCCCCCTCTATCTTTCCCAACCACTACAGGCTGCGGCTCCTGGGCCAGATTATGTAAATGAAATAATCCTAATCTCTATTCGCAGTTAATTATGACCACAGGAAAACAATCCAAACTAGGCTGGCACCCTTTTAGCATGCTGAATTGGTCCTCACATGATACCCTGCAAGTGACCTTCAAGCTCTCAAGCTACATACTGCTCTAAGCATTAGGATAGCTATTTTGTAGGTTGTTAACAAATAAGACACAACTACTAATTCATCGGCTTGAATTACTTTCTTACCGTTTGACAGAAACCTGTAAAACTTTGATTAGCTTGAGAATCTTTGATTAGCTTTGAATCAGATAGCCACTAGGCTATCTGATTCAGGAGATCAGAGAACCTCTGCTGCCCTCTCCTTGTACTGGGCCGTGTACCCAACACCTCAGGATCCATGTCACTGTGATTCGTTTATTCTAGTCTATACCTGGGCCTTGGGAATTGTGTGTCTGTGTGTGCTTTTGGTTGTGTGTGTGTGTGTTGAATGAATGGGTTGCCAACCATTAGTATTAAGTCAGCCATAAATTGCTACACCGGCATCCATACTTCACCAGTTGCCACATAATTACATTTCAAAGAGGCTGTGTGTATTGACCTCGGAGAAGACCAAGATGTCATAAATAACAGGCATGCTAAGTCTCCATGTTCCATTCCCTGAAAGCTTCATGATGATCCTGTATGCGCATACAGGCAGATGCACGGAAAAGGGTTTACACCTTGAATTCTCACTATGAGATTGTAAAATATTCTGATCGCATGTCTCTATATGTTTATGAGCATGTATAAATATAACATCACACATCTTTATGTATTAAGTTTTCTACTTTCTCTATTTTTTGTCCTATGACATCGTCATATCTCAGGGTCGCTGATGACAGAAAAGAGAAGCTCCCATTAATCATCAATGAATCATGTAGCCTCTGTCATTTTAATAGTATGAGTCTCCATTTGTGTTTCACTTTAGCTATAAATGAGAGGAACACTGTGAACACATTTTATATTTTGCATGGAAATATAGGCACAAATGTTGTATATTGGCAATCTATCGTCAACACAAGTGCAACAAAACCGATTAATGAGCTGAAGCCCTGCTAAATATGAACTGCAGAGCTGCTCTCACTGTCTGAAAAGCACAGCGAGGCACACCTAGTGAAACAGCGAAGACATCTGATAAAGTGATATTGTTCTTAAAGACAGGGTACTGGTGAGCGGTGCACTGTCGCTGGGAGATGTGTGTGGAGGCTGAGACAGAGCAAGGGCAGGATGCAGAAGGAAGCATTGTTTACGTCCTGTCTCTCCCTCCACTCTATCTGTTTGCCATCTATCAGCACCTGACAACCTTGACAGGTTAGAGAGAGATAGCACCTCAATACCACTGGGATAGGATGCGCAAGATACAAGCAGACACACGGTCTGGATTTGTGTGCCTGTGTGCAAGGGGAAGGAAGGGTCATGTCTTACCACCTACAACTTCACATCCTCATCTCATCCTTAGGGTATGTTAACAGACCAACAGAGCGACAAAAACAAAAAACCCCAAAAGGTCTCAAATAGCACTCAAGGAATATGCCTACTGTAGGTGTGTGTACCTGTGATTGATCTATTTATCTATTTCTTTACGCAGCGTGACTATGAACTACACTAACTGTGATTAGATTTAGTATGAACAATGTCATTTTTGAAGATGCATCAAACAAATACACAGAATTACCAGCTGGAGATATTACACATTACATCCTTTAATTTCTGTACAGTAGGAAACCTGGAGGCAAATGCACAACATGTAACACAATAACTAAAAAAAAAAAGGTGTTTGAGCATTTCAAAACGATTCTGCTCCAATTGTACACATTTAATTAGTACACACTGTTGCAACAATTAGGCACAAGAAGCAGAAAGAATCTGAAAGAACATATCTCAGGAGAGATTTTATAGAGAATGACCCTGTGAAAAGGATTTGAAAACAACATCAGGTACAAGGAACTCCAGACACCCACCCACGCAGACTATACATGCACACATGAGCACAGCACGCACTGAAGAAGAGTTGTGCTGGAGCCATATGGACTAAATGGGTTTAGAAACAGTGGATTATGCTGGCATGCTGAGCAGGTGAGTATACATTCCTAACTGAGCAGATGCTTCACAGGTGGAGGTATGTGTGTGTGTGTTGAAGGTAGGAACATGTGACTACTGTGAAAAAAGTATCTGCCCTCTTTCTCATTTGTTTGTTCTTTTTGCATATTTGTCACGCTTACATCTTTCAGATCATCGAAATCTTTAGAAATTTTAATATTAGATTATTGATTAATGATTATTATTATTTGCTGAAGACATTGTGTATATTTTTCCTTTTGTTTGTTGCTGGGTTTGCGGAGATAATCTTAATTTATTTGTTTTTGTTTCCTTTTCGTCTTTCTGGGCTCTGATTTTTCTGGCTCATGCCAAGGCGGTATACTTTACCTCTAGATTATTCATCAGCTGTTTGTCCTACAGTATATAAGGCATGGCTCTGATTGGATATTATCACAGCTGGTCATAGACAGGTAATTTAAGAAGACGACACACTGTTTTTTACTGTCTGATGAAGAGCAGTTGTACTCAAAACATCAAATACTAGATGCACTGAATAAGGAAATTAGAGTTCTCCTGTGTTCTTTCCTATAAAAAAGCTAGCCTGCCTGGCCGAAAAGTAACTGTACCCCCTGCTTTGCCTACCTCTCCACCCAATGTTAAATCACAAGTTAACTGTGATTAACCATATTTAATTCCCCCTAGTCACACGCAGTCAATTGCTAGCCCTGCAAAATTAAGAATTCACTTTAATAGAACCTGTCAGAGAAAGTGAACTAGACTAGATAACCTCAAAGAGCAACACATCATGCTAATAACTAAAGAAACTTAAGAACAGATGAGAAACAAAATCACTGACGTCTATGAGTCTGAAAAGTGTAGCAAAGCTGTTTCGAAGACTTTGTGACTCATTTTTCACAATTAGAGACAACTCGGTGTTGAACAGTGGTGAACCTTCCCAGGAGTGGCTGGTCTTCCAAAATGATTCCAAGAGTGCATCAATGACTCATTCAAGAGGTCGCAAAAGAAACCGGAACAACATCAGAAGAACTGCAGGCCTCACTTGCCTCATTTAAGCTCAGTGTTTATGATTCAACAACAAGAAAGAAACTGGGCAAAAAGAGCATCCAGAGAAATCAAAGGATCATTTTACATTTGCATAAAAACCAACTGATCCCCAAGACTTTGGGAAATTATTCTGTGAGATAAAAGCTAAAACTTTTAGAAAGTTTACATCCTGTTACATCTGGCATTAAACATCATACCAACAGTCAAACATGGTGGTGGTAGTGTGATGTTGGGGCTGCTTTGCTCCTTCAGGACCTGGATGAGTTGCTGTAATTGTTGGAAAATCATAAGGGGGAACATGTCCAGCCATCAGTTTTTGCGGTGAAGCTCAAGCGAACTGCCCAATGATCCAAAACATACCAGCAATCCCACCTCTGAATGGCTCAAAAAGATAAAAATTTAGAAAAAGAGAAAAAGAAAAAGAAGGCTTTAAAATGGCCTAGTCATATTGTGGAGTTAAATCTGATCAAGATGCTTTGGCATGACCTTAAACACACTATTTATGCTCAACCTCACCAAGAGGTTGCTGCCAACAGTTTCGTGTTTATGAACAACTTGCAATTAACTGCATAATTCAGCAAGTTTGTATTTGGTATTTCATCTCTTCAAGCAGGCATTTGTGCATGTGTGTCTTGTCATTTCTATTGATTAAACTTTAAATAACTCGCTGAATAAATACCAGGAATCACAAAACAGACATACAAACTTCTGCACCCTTGAGATGCAGATGTCAAAACCATCATCTTAATAAACATATATGCACCCAAAGTCTGTAAGCTTTTCCGACATGGCGTCCGGAACACCCAATCACAGCTAATAAAGGAGGCTAATGAACTCCTCTCATTATGTAGATGCTAATCATGTAACACAATCTTGTAATTTGACACACTTGATTTACGGAGGAGGACCCCCCACCCCAAACACCGCCATCACTTTCTACCCTCAATTCACCGCCCTCCACACAAACTATCTTTTACCATTAACAATCTGAGCATGTCACAGTTTGAGACGTGCATAATGACTTGCTTATCTCACACTGAGATGATGCAAGAGGGAACGGCAGAAAGAACAAATCACAGTTGGAGCTGTCAAAGCGCAGACAATTTTAAGGTGACCGACAGCTGATGTTTCCAGCATGCAAGAATGCCGCACGTACATAGGTGTGCACAATTATACACACATGGCACGTAGTTTACAAATGTTATTTGGTATGAGTATGAAATAAATCCCCAACCTTACAAATCCTCATCACCACATCTGCTGATAAGAAGCATGCAGTCAAATGCTCTCAGAAAGACAGCTGGACATGTACACAATATGCTTTATGTTCCACTGCAAGATTCTACTGTGCCCACAGACAAATATCAAATGTGTTTGCTGACACATGAATGATAACAAATGATTTAAATCCCTCTCTCAAGCTTCAGTTTGTTGAACAAAAAGATTACATAAAAATCTGAGGAACTAAAGCATTTTTAACACAATCACTTCATTTCATGAGCTCCAAACTAATTGGACGAATTAAATAACTGAAAATGACATGTTTATTTCTAATACTTGCTGTAAAAACCCTTTGATGGCAATCACAGCCTGAAGTCCACATGCTGTATTTCCTCCTTTTTAATACTCTGCCAGGTCTTTGCTGCAGCAGCTTTCAGTTGCTCTTTGTTTGTGGGCCTTTCTGTCAACAAGTGAAATGCTTGCTCAGTTGGGTTAAGATCAGATGACGGACTTGGCCATTGAAGAATATTCCACTTCTTTTCTTTAATAAGCTTCTGGGTTGCTTTGGCTCTATGTTTTGGGTCATTGTCCATCTGTATTATGAAATGCTGCCCAATCAATTTGACTGCATTTAGCTGGATTTGAGAAGAGAGTATGTATCTGAACACCTCAGAATTCATTTGGCTGCTTCAGTCCTGTGCCACATCATCAATAAAAAGTGTCCCAGTGCCACTGGCAGACACGCACGCCCAACCCATCACACTGCCTCCAACGTATTTTACAGATGATGTGGTATGCTTTGGATCATGAGCCGTTCCACGCCTTCTCCGTACTTTTTTCTTGCATCATTGTGGTAGAGGCTGATCTTGGTTTCATCTATCCAAAGACCTTCTTGAGGTTGATGAGTGACTTGCACCTTGCAGTGAACCCTCTGTATTTACTGTCATACATTTTTTACATGCAGCCACTTCACTTATCCCTGATGATGACAACTGCAGCAAAGATAATGACTGTGAAGGAACTATTGATTATTTTAATGCCAGTGATGATGATGATGATGTTAGTAGTGCTGGTATTTGAATAATGAGAAAGATGGTGATGACTAACAGTCAGACTGTTAGCAATAATGAAAAAGGTGACAAAAGGTGAGGATTTCTCATGAGTCATTTGACCCAGTGTGTTGTGTTCTTGTATTTTCATGTCATTTTGTATTATGGTTTATGGTTAAGTTCATTTAGTAAGTCTTGAGTTTATTTCTATATTGCCTAGGTTGTCCTGTTTTGCTCCTTGGTTATTAGGTTCCCCTTGTGTCTTTGTCCTCTGTGTCCCTCTCTGTGAGTCTGGGTTTATGTGGGTTTGTGTGTGAGTCTTTGTGTCTTGTTTCCCTTCCTTGTGTTTCATTCCAATGTTTCCCCAGCCTGTCATGTCACCCTCGTGTTTCTCTCTCGCTCTCTCCCTCACGTTCCCCACTCACTCCCCCTTGCCCTCTTTGTGGCGTCGGTGTGTTGTCCCTCTTGCCTGTCCCCGTGTCATGTTGTGAGTCTGTGTCTTTGTGTTTCTGTTTTATTTTTGACAGTCTTGTGTTCCATGTTCAGTGTGTTTAGTTTTGCTTCCTCTGTCTCATTGTGTACATTTGTCTCAGCTGTGTTCCCCACATGTTTCCAGGTCCCTTGTCATTGTATTTTGTATTTAAGCCTTGACCTACAGGTACATTTAGGTTTGAGCCCTGCTCTGACTGCATTAACAGGAATGAGAATTGAATATGATGGAGAATTTAAAGCCATTTCAGCTGCTGCTTTGTGACTAAACTACATTTAGCCATTGCATCCAATTGAATATGACAATATGCTATTAAAGGATCAAATCCAATTTTCATGTCAAGAGTATCATCCTGCATCATTCAACAAACTGTCACAATAGACATATACATATACAACAGCCAAAGTAACTGCTCTCAACATCCATGTCTGGTGCATGTTGTTGTGAGGGGGCTAAAGAGTACAGAAGAGATATAGACGTATGATATTTATTTATTTATGAAACAGAGTTCATTATTAAAGCAGAAAATAGTGTAGAGGTCCATCTAGTTATCTCTAGGCTAATTATTAGCTAATGTATGGCTGAGCAAAACCATACAGTGTACACACATGCTCAGAGTACAAAGATGTTAAACCAGTAAAGTGCAAGCAACATTAAGTAATTAATTAACTTTATATCAATAGCTACCTCTTCAGTTCTCCACTGGTTATAAAATTTCTTACCAGCCAAACAAGCAAACAAATTGCAGAAGATTTGATTTACATCGGCATGGCCCTAAACATCGGGCTTATAATCAAAAATGTTAAAGTATGTGTACAACCAGAGTGTGGCAGCAGTTACAGGCACAGAGCAAAAGTTCAAATGGAGGGAAAGAAGAGCAAAAGAAAGAAGGGAGTGAGGGAGGAAGAAGACAATGAACGAAGGAAGACAAGTAACAGATGGAACAGAGACTGAGGTCATCTTCACTCGTGTCAGAAGTGAAAACATGATTATAATGAGAGGAATTCTGTCTATTCTTTTATCTCCCTGTCTAACCTACGGGAAGTGATGCAAATGATATATCATCCACAAATGTGTCTGTTTGGAAAGAGAATAAAAAACGAGACAGAGCAGACCCTGAACACGGACTGATGGGCAGAAAATATAAATTACAGAATAATTCAAAGGGCCTCGCTTTCAGTCAAAGACAGAGCAACAAAGACACATTTGTTTTAACACAGACAGAGATTCTTTGTTTGTTAATGAGAATGTGTATAGGACTGTCACAGAGTCAATATCAAGCACACCCTTTTATCTACTGTGTGGTGGAAATCTGTGTCATTGCAGCCAGTGTGTTAAGATGTCGTTATTCCCTTATCAAGAATAAACTCAGTAGACAAAGGCCAAACACAAGGCTTAGGCTTCACACTGCCTTCATTAAAATACAAGTGCTGTCCATGTTTGATGAAATATTGTCACAGCCTTATTGGCTGTAGGCATTTCAAACTGTTGATCACAATCTCTGCTACAGCTCCAGCGAGGACAGCAACATTTTAATTTATTAACTAAATGAAAATGAATAACTAAAACACTAGCTTACGAGGACGTGACAGTTCAATTATATCCGACGGGTTTTCATCAAAAGCCTTTTTCTAAATTCGCTAAGTTACAAAATACATAAACATGCAGCAAAACTAAATGCCATACTCTTGTGTATTCTACTCACACACACATTTTCATGCACGTAGTCATTAAGTGTATACCTCTTTGTGCCATAACCCTATTATTAAGTTACTTTGCTATAAGCCAAAGCACAGCTCCCCTTGTTACAAGGAAAACTACACAAAGTAGCCTCCCACACACGCTCGTATGCGAGTGAAATGCATCTATCTGTATTCAGTACATAAGCATACTGTTTGGTAACCAGAAAACAAAGGTATACGCTATATTCAATAAAGGGATAAGAAGAAGCTATGCAAATATAGCAGAGAAGTCCAAGGCCACAATTTTATCAGATGAAAACTAAGCAACAACAGTACACTGTAAGCTGAATGCAGCTGAAGACCCCAACTGAAGAAAACTGTTTTGCTAGACTCCCCAGGCTTTGTGCAAAACATTTAATATGTCACAACTTTGTTATTAAATATAACATATACAGTATGTCATATTTATCAGTATACATTTTGCTAAGTGGGCTGTCTCAGGTTTGATACGTACAGGTTTGAGCTCAGTGACTGCCATGTGTCTTGTAAAATTTATTACACGCCACCCAGAAAGTATGTCTGGAATTCACCGAATGGTGTCCTGTGCAATTTAGCCTGCAAAGTGAGGCATTTATATTGCTGCGAACAGGACACCTAAAATATGAATTATAATCATTGCGTCCAAACTATCTCATAGTTTCTCATAAAATACGTAAGTCGGCAGTCAAATTCACCACAAAGTTTCAAACACTACAATCTGTCAGTCATGGATTTAACAGTTTTTGCAGACCCATTGGCACCTGCACAGAGAAAGGCTTGGCAGGAAGCCCAGCAAATAGCAAATCTCTGGAGTGCTGATGCCAGACAGTGGCATGGACACCCCATCACCATGGAGACCGGCACCTGACTAGGAGAAGACTAGGCAATAATAGACATCGTACTACGTTATATATTTTTATCTCTCGATTGGCTTAAGTATGTGATTTACCAGTTTTTATATTCACGATTATTTCCAAATATCCCTTTTTTATAATTATTTGCTCAACAGCTTTACACCTGATTGGTAAGTGACTTTCAAAGACAAATGTTTTATATAAGATAGCAGTCATCAAGTGCTGCTGTGTGCGTGAGAGGTTTCAGGAAACTAATCTGTCATTGTGTTATTATTAAAGTTGAGTGAAATATTACTCCACAAGGATGTAAAATATTCAGAATTACTTTGCTTCAATTAAAAAAAGAGACCAGAACACTGAGAGATGGATTTTACAGAATATACACATTTGTTTTTTTATACAACACTTCTGGTTTTGACTGTTATTTTCCCAAAATGGTTAGATGTGTTTCCTTATATTTGTAAGTTTTATAATTAGCACGCTCCTGTAAAATTGCTTTTCTCTGGTTTCGCTATTTGTGCCTTTAATCTGAATGAAACTCTTCCTCAGATCAGGATGCAGCATAAAAAGTTATGATCAACAGGGTACAAACAATTTCTAAAACAAAACTAGAAGCACTACTTACAGTCTAATCACTCCTGTACCATTAAAATAGAGCAGACACCACAGGATGTAAGTTAAGGCTAAACGGGGAGCAAAATATTTATCTATTCATAAAAAACTTAAAACTGAAATATTAAAAAACCTACATTGTTTGGTTTAAAGAAGGTCCAAGGGACTATAAGTTTGTGCATGCTTTCAAAATAATATTAAATCATTATTGTAACACTGTTTTCTACTTAATTGTGTAAAGACAAATGAGTTATTCATTATATTTTCATTTTTTAATGCTTCAATGATATGATTATCTGCGTTTATGTTAAATACAATACACTGAATTATATTAACATTGATTATTATTATCATGTTGGTTTGTGTTAAACTAAGAATACTTTTCTTTTACAAACACACAAGAACTTTGGGTCTACGTGGAAACATCCTGCTCACATTAGCTTCGATATTCACCGCAAAACGAGGTATTGATTTTTCATCACTATCATCATCTCCATCACCACCGCAACCACACTCTATGATTTTAATCAATTATGCATACACCATTCAAACACGATCTGCACATTTCTAATTGCCTCCCCACTGATCTCCATGGCAACAAAGTCTCCAAGCACCACAGCCAAGTTTCCTCCCCATTCCCTTGTACAATCAGTCTCCCCCCCCCCACCCCTCACTCTAATTTTCCTCATTAACTCTAACTCAGAAACCGAAAAAAGCAAGTAATGCTTTCATCCATTTTTAATAATGCTCGTTGCTTTCTGTCTACCCACGAAAGTCTCGTGTTTTCTTGCTTCTCTTGCCTTTGTCTTTACAAATAAAATCCAGACCTGTGAAGTGTGTCAACAGCACTTAGGATTATACTTTGATTTGAACAGTTTGGAAATTCCACTGGGGAGGAAGAGAAGAAAGTTTAGAGAATTACTTTTACATTCATGTCTCTGTAGAGGTAAAACTTCTCCTGAAAAAGGAAAAAAAATGAAACCTTCCTTGGTGCAGAGTCCCTGTGGAAGGATAGTATTGTGCAAAAACTGTTGAACATTTCTCATGATTCATTTATTATTGATTTTTTTTTTTTTTTTTTTAGCTCAAAGTGGGTTTTTGTTTCCAAATTTTTGTCTTTCAAAAATGCTACCACCAGTTTAACCAAGTCCAAAGTCCCAAGAAAAAAAATGAAACAAAAAACTAAGGCGATGTTATTCTGTTATTCTAAAAATCAAGACTCCGCAATATATGATTTTTTTTTTTTGTGTGTGTGTGTACAGGGAAAGATGAAACTAAGAGATGAAAGTCATTCCTTCCACCCTTCCCCCTGCTTTACTGTATGCCCTTTGACTCACATTGACATTTACAGAAACACACCCACAAACCCATTCTACCTCAACCTAGAATCTTACATCATGCAGCCATCTAAGCAGTACATGGCTGCTAACAAGCTCTTGCTTCACCTCTGACTGTTGATTAGGCCAGGTAGTCAATACAAACCACAGCCAGAATCCTAGTATGCCACACACACTCAGGTGTTTTTTATCAGCCTCGCCCCAGCCTCCAGCTCCACCAGCAGTCAATAGCTGGAAGAGACTAATCCATAACTGGAGCAGCAGCAGAGTATGTGACCTGAGACACCTGCGATTAAGAGTGAACAGTCATGTGGCATGAGCACCAACATCTGGCGGTCGGGAGCGACACTTGTGGCCTCATGTCACAAACAAGCTCCACACACATACACACAGTGTTGCGTGTGTATTTCATGTGCAAAATTCACACACGAGACTCATTTGACACAAAGCTGGCTGTCAGGACTCCACTGATAGATGCTTGCCCTGCAGTATGGAGAAAACAACGGTATCTCTTCAGAGGATGTGAATCTTGCACTGAAACAGAAAATGCAGATATATAAGCTGTTACGTATGATTGTTTATATGTATGAGTGTGTGTGCGTGTGCATGTGGACACACGGACATATTAACACACCCAGGAAGCGTGAGGGTTTGCTAGTATACTGCCTTCAAACCACTTCTCACAGTAATCACATGCAAATATACACAAATTAGGAAACAAACACAACCTGTGTTGTTTGTCCTCGTGGACATATTAACACCCAGTCACAGCGGCATTTATAAAAAAAAAGTATGAACAAAAAACAATGTGTTTTAATGCAATCACTCCAGTCAATGATTAGCTCATCAAGGCAAACAAACCATGCTATTGTGTTCAATTTAAATGAGGTCTAGGTCACCTCAAATTAGTGTTGTATAAACTGTCTTAACCACTGCTGACTGAAAAACAGTGGCAGCAACTGTAATTGAATGTTGCCAGGATTTAAGCATCGCCTACTTTGCAGTGCCACAAATGTTTGCTGTGCTGCTTTTGATATCATTATGGGAGAACCACATTTTGATTGTGACTCAAAGGTGTATAAAATGTTACTTTAGAAAGCATGCAGCAAAAGACAGGAGAACCAGTATTTCCACTTCATGTTCTACTAACAAAGGAGCTAAAAGGTCTGAGACACTGAGACTATATCATTGTTTTTAGTACTTAAACAAAACACACTGATTGATAAAATGTTAATGAAAAGCAATACAATCCTGCACCTGCACATTAAAAAAATGGTGCATGGAACATCACCACACTTCACAGTGTAATAGAGTTTGCTAGGCGATGCACAGTAGCCTCTAGCTGTGATCACTGTGCCCTTTGCGAGTGTGAGCCCAGCACGTGAGCAGTGTGTTTCTATGCCCGTGCACTTGTGTAAAGCACTACCGCCTGCCTGTGTGATGGATGCCCCTTTTTGTAGCACAGGTTAGAAGGCATCCTTGATGGGATAGGCCAACTGTTCATCAGTCCCCAGCCCCTACCGATCTCTCGTCTCTCCCCTTCGCACCGCCATTCATTCTCCCCCTCCTATTCCAGCTGCATATGATGAATGGCCTACACAAGAAATGTGCTCTATTTTTTTTCCCTCTGCCACGAGCCTTGGTTCACCCTTTCATCTGATTGCTTCTTTTATTTTCTTTACCTTTTTTGCCATTCTCAGCCATCCATCTCTCATGGAAGGGTGGTGGTTAATGAATCTCCAGTGTTTTTCATTTAGCTTCAATCTATAGCCTGAAAAGTTAGACCCATCTTTGCTGAACTAAGCCAAATTACTTTACCTTTGCTCAGTTGAATTAAAGGTAGTTTAAAGAAACCCTTGCCCTTGTTGCTTTTGCTGAGCCTTTAACTTGTATTTACTGGTGCTTTAGAGCTTCTCTTGCTCAAGCTTGTAGTACTGGGAGAGACGTCTTCCCTATTAGTTTTATTATTATTATTATTATTATTATTGGTTTTATTTTTCTTCAGTAAAAGATTGCACTGATTCCAAATTACAGGAGAGAAAGTTTGATAGGAATCTATCTAAGCAGGGCTTCAATATCCTCGGTGCATCTTGTTTATCTAAGCACACATCCTCTGTGATGTGTCGGTCGAACGACATTAATCTGTGTTTATCCTGAGCTGCTAGTGAAGATACCCTGGGATTTATGCACACTCTTCCTTCCTCACTTCAACATAACTGCTCCTTCCGCTGCTACTCATCCACTTATCTAACTAGTGAGATGTTAAGTGAAATGCATCACACCGAGCCATTACTACTGGTGCTTGTTGCAGTTTCACTTTTCAGTCAGATGACAAACAAGAAAAAAAATCTTCAGGATCCAAATTACGATCCACTGAAGCCAAAGAAAATATCTCTGGGATGGAGACGGGGTTGTCAGCAGGCTTGTTAATAGGGGTGACTTGATAAACGAAGTAATTCATCATCAATTTCCTTGGCAAGGTGCTGCAGAGACAAATTCTCCGCTCTTCTGGCATGGATGGGGGGTGCCCTGTCCTTGATGATTAATTTGAATAAACAGAGCAGCGTTAACATTAGTGTTGATTGTTGATTAAGTTCAGATCCATTATGTTCCCCCCAACTGAGATGCCCCCTCCATTTTTCTGATATGCCTCTGTCTCATTTTATTTATCTACACCTTAAATATCTGTGAAGTCATGTGCCAGGACTCTTAGTCTGTGTGCCAGTTAGCATCAGGTGCAAAGCAGTTAGCAAATGTTCTACTCAAAATAAACTGCATACATTTTCCTTGCAGGCATTGCCAGATCCAATAATTCTAATAGCCTTGAAGTCCTAGTTTACTGGCTGTTTGTTGTTCCTCCCCAACTAACAGAAATGGAGATTTAAAAAAACTCAATGGACAATGAATCCTATTTGTGAAAACAAAACAGTGTCTGTGAGGAGTTATCTTATATGGATAAGAGCTACTTAAAAGCATCCCACAGAGCCAAGTTAAAGAATATCAGCTACTTGTTAACACAAAAGACTGTCTTCATACGAAGGCAAATCTATTCTCAAGCTAATGATTTTTATTCAGTTCAAAAAGCAGATTAGAATTATTGTGTGCATTGCCCTCTGGCTGTAAAAACAAAGCTACTGTTTTAAAACCAATATAATCTCTCCCCATGAGAAGCCTAAAGGAAGGTTGGCAAACCAGGTTGACTAATACCACCAATAATGTTGTAAAAGCCAACTTGGCTGAAAACATCCACACTGAGAATATTGTCTTTTACAGCAGGGCCGGTGTACTGACAAGCAAACAAATCATAGAGCTAAACTAACTACTAGAAGGGGCAAGCAGGGCACACACAATCCCATTTTACACATATATAACTACCACAAAGCGACATTGGAGAATACGTTGGGTGAGTTTCATTTTTTTGGAGCATATACATTACACATATACAGGTGTACTAGGCATATCTATGTACAAATCTTTGCTTTTTATGTACATTTCTTGGTCACAACACTAAATTAGCCTTCACTCCTTTATAAATAGCTGAATGTTGCTAATCTCCCTCCCTCTGTTGTTTCTAACAGATATTTCATCATGCATTGAAAGTGCATCCTTTAAAGTAGCTACAGCCCTGTTAATAGTGAGGTGAATGTGTGGGGGCATTTAAATCAACCACGGTGTGCCATCTGAGTCTCCTGTTTATCACCCTGTCATGTGGCAGCTAGTGCTGATCACTAAGACCAAAACATGATCTCTTTCTGACACTAAAGTCTCTACGGGTTCTTAATCTCCTGGGTAAAACCACCCTGTGACAGCTAGAGTGTTTCTGTGCATACAAATTAGTGCTCCACTTTGCTCTCATCCCATCATGTGAAAAGTAGCTTAGCTACTGCTGTAGACAGACTTTTATTAGGGTTTCAAGGCAAAAAAAAAAAAAAAAACTAGCTAGGGGTCCAGACACAGGTTATATCAATTTGGACTGCCACCTTTAAAGACCCTCTTTCCACATGTGCTTCTTTGTGCAGATATATATGGCCATGCATACATAGCCTTGCATATATACAGATGCAAATCTTTTTCTGCTGAGCACCAATAGGTACAAATGCATATTCCACATGATTTTATAAGTACCTGCGAGACGAAGGCACCGGAATAGCCAAACACACCCTGAGTAGTTTAATTCCAGTGTTGCCATGACGATGACAGAGTCAAGTTGTGCCCTTAGCCCTAATGAGCTGAATGGGCAGACACAGAGGGCAATGAGGAGGTTTGCAAAAGTAGCTGCATGTACAAGAAGCAAGACAGCATACAAATGAACTCAAAATGACAACGGAACACGCGTGCACATATGCGCACAAACTCAAACACCAAAAGCATCTTCCTTCCACAGTGTTTGTCCTGAAGCAACAAATGGCATCCCTTCCAAACCCTTACTTTAATGAAGCACTGCAACATGTTGAAAACACATACTTTGCCCAACTACGAACTGTGCTCACGCTCTCTGGAAGCGCTGGGTTTTTTTGTTGTTGTTGTGGTGAATGTAATTAATAACATGCTCAACCATGCATGCATACTCACATACTCATGGAAAAAAGGAAATTACACAATAGGAGGAGCTTCAGAGTCTCGCCTTTATTATGCTAAATTAATATAATGTGATTGCTGCACAAGTTTTAGCAGTGCTTAAGACCCAACTAACTTGTGATCCATGACCAGATCCTCCTGTTTCAAATAAGCTGTGTTATTCTACAATAATCTCTATAAGACATATTGAAGTTTTGTATGTATTTTAACTCTACTTAACTACAAGGCCAAGGTCTATGAACTTCTTAATAGTGATCATGATTAACTACAGTCGGTAGTTTCTCAGAAACAAAGGATTTGTTTGACTGGATTGACTACTACTACTCGGAAACTCAAACTAAAAACTGACATCTTGAAGCTTGACTGAAATTTGTAGCTGCCTACATGGACAAGCAATGACAGCACAAGGAAAAGTTTTATGGACAGATGATTTAAAGATTGACTTGTTTGGCTATTATGACAAGAGGTAGGCTTGTATGAGTCTTCTGCCCTCAGCTGAATGTCTCTATTCGGCTTATGCAGAGAGCTAAACGTTAAATGGCTTCAGTGAACACTCAGGAGACCGTGTCGCATTCTTCAGAGCTTTACTGATCCTTATTTTTCTTTGTAAAAGTGTAATAACAGAATCAGAATACTGTGTATTTAGTCACCATGCAAATACACAAAGATTACATTCAATATTGTTGCCATGAGTAAGCAGTCACTACACCATCTCAACATCGACGATACACCCGCATAGCATCTCAAGAAATACAGCTAACACCACATCAGTGTTGCCAACTCCTCAGTAAGGAAAATCGCTATTGGTTGTCCTAAAAGTCGCTAGAAGTCGCTAAATGACGTCATCGCCTAATTTGCATAATTGGCCATGCTAATGTAATTGTAACCTATGTTGTTGGAGAGAGAAATAACATCGTGGAAGAGACATAAAGTGAGTAAAAAACGTCCTAAATGCATTTAGAGTTTATTTAGAACTACAAATTAAATTTCTTTTAGCAATTATTGTTTTTTTTAATGTTACAATTCCAACCCTGCTCCTTTACCCGGGCTTGGACCGGCAAAAGTGACCCGAAATAGGCACTCTGGTGGAGTTACTTTGTGTGTGTGTGTTTATAAGTAGTTTTAAACCTTGTGATCCACAAAACAGCATAAGAGTAAAAGAAGAACTGACTGCGTTACAGCACCTGCTGCTTGTTGAGAGTAAAAGCGATATGCGCTTTCAAGTCTTTTTTTAGCGACTTGTTTTAGAAAAAAAGTCGCTAAGGGGTCTGAAAACTCGCTAAATATAGCGACAAAGTCGCTAAGTTGGCAACACTGCACCATATGCTGGTATGTTTCATGCTAGCAGGTTAAACAAAGCACGAAAAGCTAGCTTATGCTAGTAATGTAACAAACTCGCTAAACACACAAGAAACTCATCAGTTCACTGAACAAGGTACTAATAAGTGAGAACAATCAATCATTTTGCCACACTTACAGATTATGCCTTTTCAAGAGCAACAGACGCAGGAATTGACAGAGACGCAGAGAAATAGACCTTCCCTGTCGAGCGCTGGGAGAAAACCACTGCTCGAGCTCTTACATGGTGCTTCCCCTGTTAACCCACTAAATGGCAGGCTTTGCCATAGGAAGATCCGGAATAAACATATTTACTGACACGTTGCTACAATTATTTATAGAATGAATGACTATGACCCGTCATAACCCGAGAGACAGAATAATGAGTAAAGGTGAGGCTTTTAAAACCTATACAACGTCAAGCATGGTGGTGGTAGCATCAGGCATCTGGTTGTTTTGCTGCCAGTGGTTATGGTAGATTGTACGTAGTAGATGGAATAATGAAGGAGAACTACCTTCAAATTCTTCAGCGTCCTCCAAATTCCTAGATGGGTTTTGCTGTTAGACAACCAGCTCACATTTGATCCTTATTTGATTGACATTTGGTTTACAGAGGAGCCTGTGCTAATGTAATTACTGCAAGGTGCCCAGGTGCCATGGCTGCGAAACAATCCCAAAAATCACCCCTCAACCTGGCCTTCAGACAGACGAAACCAAAATTTAGATGCAACTTTGAAAAACCTAAACTGTACAGCAATGTTCCTTACAGAGAAAAGACCCTTTATTCAGACAAGCCACACATGTTCAGTCTTTTTTTCTCAGTTCTAACATAAAATATTAACAAAGGCCTGCAAAGTCTGATAGCTCTTGGGTTTTCAGCAGTTTTTCTAAGCATTGTGTGGTTTTGTCTTAGGGTGAATTTGGTTGGATGTCTACTTCTAGGGAGAAAGGCGCGTGAAGACATGCACAACTTGTGTGTCTTTTCCATGTGCAAAAAATGTTCATACTCTAAAATGATCAAATTGTTTGGAAATCCTTACCAGACTGAATGTAGATCATATCCTGTGTGTATCCTGCTTGGGAATTGTGGCATTACAATCATTAATGAGCCAGGCCAGTCAAAAACCTCAGTCACATTTTCTGATGATCAATTAATCAAATGCATTTGATTTTCAGCACCTAGCTGCTACTTGCCTTCTTGATTCCTTTGGAAGCAATTAGTGTTTACTTAGTTTTTTGCACACTGCTTCTGCATTTTGGCTTAGTTTTTGGTAAATAAATAAATAATGGGTGTATGTGTTTTTGTTCTTCCGAGGTTGTGTTAAGACGTAATTATTTTTGCCCATAATTCTAATTTTTTTTAATGATTACTTGCACTCTCTTTTTTTAGTTAGGTGCACACACCAAAACTACACTAGAGAACTGTTTAGTTAAAACAGATTCCTCTCACATATTTTATTTTAGAAGGACAATACATATTAACATGATTGCAGTGCTCATCATGTAAATGGGCCAGAGTAATTCTGATCTGTAGTCCCTTGGATGTTGGTGACATGCATAAACCACATGCTAGAAACAAACTTTTCCAAATGTAGCACACACTTTCTTTCTGGGGCGATCGTGGCTGAAGAGCTGGGAGTTCGCCTTGTAATCAGAAGGTTGCCGGTTCGAGCCCCGGCTCGGACAGTCTCGGTCGTTGTGTGCTTGGGCAAGACACGTCGCCTACTGGTGTTGGCCAGAAGGGCCGATGGCGCGATATGGCAGCCTCGCTTCTGTCAGTCTGCCCCAGGGCAGCTGTGGTTACAACTGTAGCTTGCCTCCACCAGTGTATGACTGGGTGTGTAAAGTGGTTTGGGGGGACTAGTAAAAGCGCTATACAAATACAGGCCATTTACCATTTCCTTCTAAAGGATCAGTAATCAGTTATTCCATTCATTCACAACAGGTGGACAAAGCAAATAGAGATTTGTTTTTTTAAACCTTTTATACAAGCGTCCAATACTTACTTGTAACAACAAAGGTTGTTGCTGATAGCAGTTGCATCCATTTATTATTCTAGCCCAGTCTAATCAGAGTTAACTGACCAAATAATTGTTGCAAGTTTCCCTTGCCTATGGAGCGTAATATTTCTCTGACTGTTACTGAGGACAACAACATAAAGTAAAGCAGCGGCTCAATTTTGATACTAACATGCCTTTCCTCCACCCTCTGCCAACTTAAATTCTATAGAATTATATAGAAAGATCAGCACGGTCCTCCATTCCCTTCTCAGGATAATAATAACAGCTATCATTGGCCAAATGTTTATGAATAAAAGAACATCATCAGTGCAATCAACGCAGTTATCGAGTATCCAAAACACTACGGATAAATTTAGCCGTTGAGAACAACCTAATCAAATGAAGAAAGAGAGACTGTAAACATTCTCCCTCTTTTCTGTTTTGATGAGCTGAATGAGCCTGGCTTGAGGTAATATGAAAATCTGAAGATGAAGAGAGTTGTCGACGTTGCGTTCTCACCACTCCTATCAAAATCTTATTCCCTAGTCTAGGTTGCATAGTAAAGCTATATTTTTCTGTCACTATCACCAAAGTAAAGCAGACCCCAGCATGCAGATGCACAATAAGAGCTATGGTAAGGTCCATTATACATCCTGCATTAGGCAGCATTGGGCCCCCCTTTCTTGTGAGGCAGCCTTATTTCGGCTTTCATTACGCTTGTAAAGAGATGAAAACATAATATTTTCTGCTTCAGGCTGGATAATGATGAACATATTCATACAAAAATTTGCAGTATGTCCTGTGTTTCTGCAGACTGTTTCATTTGGCAAATCACTGACGTGTTATTGGTATGTTCAAAGATTTGAAATTTACTGTAGTTATTAACAACAAGAGCTCAACTCCAGCATATTTGGCCATTAAGTGATAAATCATGGTGGAGAGTATTGCAATTTCCATAGGCAACAAAAAATTCAATGCAGTGTGTTAAATGTAAGCATACAAAAAGTATTTTCACATTTCCTGCAAGATATTTAACTGATCTACAATAATCGAGGGCTTACATATTACTTTAGCAATGTAACAGCAAATATATGATAATTAAACGCCTCGTCAGTTACTTCCCTCCTGCATCTGTCCTCATTCACAATGTCTTAAATCTATTGTCAGAACTTGAAAAAAAAATAAATGCCAAAAGTGATATGTTGCTAAATCTATGGCCAGTCAACAGTCTTTGTTTACTGCGTGTGGTGTTAATTGAATCAGGTAGTGAGCATGCTCTCCTTCCCACATCTAGCCCCTTCCTGCTCCTCCACTCCCCTCTTCAACCTTGCCAACAGAAGAAGGCCACTTCACCTTTCTGCCATCACCTCCTCCTCCTCCTCCAGTGCAATGTTGCTACCTTAACTGCCCTCTCTCCACCACTTCTCTGTCCTTATCCATCTGAACACCCACACATGCTTCCTACATGCACTTTTATCATTCACTTAACACTGTGTATAATACATTGTTCATATTGTCATTTTTGTTTGATGAATTCCTAAAGCTTGCAAGGTTGATTTCCAGTTTTTCCTTGAAATAGAGGATAAAAAGAAAAAGCTTATTACCAAAACACATCGAAGCTTCACATTATTACTATTAGAATTATTATTATAAGTCATCTTGGCATAGATTCAACAAGGTTGGAAACATTCCTTACAGATTCTGGTCCATAGTGACATGATATTATCGTATACAGTAGTTGCTACAGATTTCTTGGCTGTACATCCATGATCCATGATATATCCTGTTCCACCACATCCTAAAGGTACTCTAAAAGCACTGGATTTAGGTCTTGTGATTGAACCTAATGATGAGTTCACTGAACTCATCGTTATGTTCAAGAAACCAGATGATTTGAGCTTTGTGACACGGCACATTATCCTGCTGGAACAAGAAGGGCAGACTGTGGTCTTAAATGATGAACATGGTCATCAATAATAACCAGGTAGCCTGTGGGATTTAAACATTTTTTACTCAGTACTAAGGGCCCCGAAGTGTGACAAGTGATTATTTTTTATCTTCCTATGAGTTTAAAGGCTGTCTGTCTCCTCTGACATCAATAAGGTATTTTAGAGAACGACTGACCTGTATTTTGATGCTTGTTTTGAACATCAGCATGGTACTCTTGACCAGGGCTACTGTACATGAGTTGCTGCCATGAGATTGGTGGATTACATAGTGTAGCAGTTGAACATGGCAAATGGACTGGTTCTTATTTAGTGCTTTTCTACTCTAGATGAGCACTCAAAGTGCTTTACACAACTTGTACATTCACACAACACTGTTTCTAAATGATTCCTATTTAACATTCACATGCATGCACACTCTGATGGATGCATCAGAGAGCAACATGGGGTTAGTATCTTGCCCAAGAACGCTTAGCATGCAGACTGGGATCAAACCACCAACCTTCCAATTAGGAGGTGATCTGCTGTACCACCTGAGCTACAGCGACAGCCACCCCACGTTGATTGCACTGTACCTGTTGTGGCTGTTAAGTGCATGCAGGTTTAGAAATATTCATTACTGTGAAAATGTATGCAGATTGTAATGACTGACACACATACTGTTAGAAAGAGGATATTCATGAGTTTCACGCACTTGGAAACATTTCACATTGTTTTTTGTAAAACTTTTTATTCGACCCTGTATTTTAAAATTCACTGCAAGCTTCTCTGCATATAACTTTTAAATTTTACCCTTTTGAAAGTAAATGATTCTTTTTGATACACCCTGTATAATAAAAAATATGTTAAAAATGAAAGCGGACATGAGCTACTATTCATTTTGCCAGATTGCTGAGGTGCAGGAAATTCTGTAAAACAAATGAGATGGAAGATTCACATGCTCGGTGCAGCTCCCACTGCCAGATAATTGACTGATGATAAATCTGTCTTTTTTTCTAAATGCTTAAAATGTCCAACTTTAATTAAAATATCTTTAATAATCACTTTTTCTGAACAAAGAGGCACCTTCCTCCTCTTTTACAATTAATTTTTCTGAAAGACAGAATTTAAACTGATCAGATTTCTACTTGTGCCATGAGAAGGCAGATGCTAGTAAACATATTATAGCTGCAGCTAAGATCAAGTGGGTTACATTTTTTTAAAAAAGCCGCCATTATTGACTCAACAGTTTGAACTTTGTACTCCAACCTCCACTCATCGTGTTTAACAGATTATAATGGCTGGAAAAAAGGTGCTGAACAGGGAGAGAGAGAGCCAAAGGGGCAGTTGTTAGGTGTGACATAGGACATTTTGTCCCTGATAGTGTGCCTGTGTGTGTGTGTTTTCATACTGGCCCGTTCTCATAGTGACAAAGAAAGCCAATAGTCATTTTTCAATCTGTCTGACTGAGTGTGTATCAAGCGTTCGGGTCACACCACCTGCTTCAGGTGGAGTCACTGTAGAGCGGCCGGTGATGACCACACAGCGAGCGCTCACTCTTAGCTGTGTCTCATCTGTCGGCTTCTGACCCAAAACGTCAACACCAAACATATCAACCAGTGTATACTGTGACCTCACAGAATGCATTTCCTGTACATTACTGTAGTTAAAGTGGTGATTTGAGAGTTCAATTTCCTCAAAAGTTACAAAGCTTTGGATTGCAAATGGAGTTTAATAGGATCCGTAGGAGGTTAATATGGTTGTTGATCAAATTCCAGTAACTCAGTACTTAGTGAGGCAACTGCTGAGTGTGCTTTCTTTTAAAACACCATTTTTAATCTGCGCGTTTTCTTTAATGAAATGTTGCAGTCTTCCCAAAGTAGCTTGTATGATCCATCAACACATGACCTGTATGTATGTCTGACCTGCTAAACTGACTTGACATGATATGATTGCTAGTTTGAGTATTTCAGAAACTGCTGATCTGCTGGGACCTTCCCTCACAACCATCTCTAGGGTTGAGAATGTAGTATGGTGTGAAAAGGGGAAAATATCCAGTGATCCAGTGCAACAGTTCTCTGAACGAAAATGCCTTGCTGAAGCCAGATGTCAGAAGAGAATGGCCTGCTTTGAGCTGATAAGAAGGCAACAGCAGCACTCACCACACATAACAACCGAGGTATGCAGAAGAACACCGTGTAAAATATGTCAAACTTTGACGCGGATGAGCTATAGCAGGTGAAGACTGCACCAGGTGTTGCTCCGGACAGCTAGGAACAGGAAACTCGACAATAGAAGATTGGAGAAATATTGCCGGGTCTGATGAATCTCTGCTATTTGTACAAAACATGTAAGCATGGATCCATCCTGAACTGTATCAGCGGTTCAGGCTGGATCTGGGTGTAATGGCGTGGCGGATATTTTTTTGGCAGACTTTGGATCCCATAACACCAACTGAGTATTGTTTAAATGCCATAGCCTACTTGAGCATTGTTGCAAATCATGTCCATCCCTTTGT
The DNA here is from genome assembly GCF_051167445.1 of Perissodus microlepis. Taxonomy (NCBI): domain Eukaryota; kingdom Metazoa; phylum Chordata; class Actinopteri; order Cichliformes; family Cichlidae; genus Perissodus; species Perissodus microlepis. The sequence goes on along the minus strand of NC_140463.1, from coordinate 44,314,625 downwards.
GAGCACAGTGTCCCCACAGCATGTTACAATGCTCTCATCATCTCAAACTGGTTTCTTGAATGTGACAATACTCAAATGGCCTCCACAGTTATCAGATCTCAATCCAGTATGTGATGCTATCATGTCAATATGACTAATGAGTCACATTTCCAGGATCTTGCCATGAAAAATAACACAGTTCTGAATACGAAAGTTGGCCCAAAGTGTTCCCTGAAGATAAATACCAATAAAGAAGCAAACAGAAGTTGAGAACTTTGGATTTTCAGACTCTGTTTGGATCAAAAACGAGAGGGGCAACAAATATATTTGGTAGGAAGAAGGAAAGAGTTTGAGAGAATAACAAAAACCTAAACACCCACCCACCCAAAGATAAACACTACCAGCCTTAGTATAGAGTGGTACATGAGGAGGATGTTGACACCGCTCGCTGCCAGAAGTCAGAAAGTCTTGTGGCAGCAATCACAGGCCAAGTGGCTCAAATCACAGCACTATTGTTTGTCCAAAACCACAATCAGAGCTGTATTGTCAGAAGCCCTGTTGTACAAAAAAAGGCCCATGGTTTCCTAACACAATTAAAAGACTTTGGACTGTGAGTTCTGGCTCTTGTAATAGTGCTTCAAACACATGGGGGGTTTTATGTGTACCTAGGTGACAGATACCACGTGAGGTGGTCTTGCTGTGAACAACTTCAAGGGAGTGAACAGTAAAAAAACAAAAACTAGTGAATACTCTGTGTGTATTTGGCTGTTTTTAAGACAAATGATTAAAAGTAGGTATATTCCATATGTTGACAGGTGTAGTCCGAGGGTATTGCAGAGTAATTTAAAGTATTTTAAATGTGGCTTGCTCCCTTATTCACATGGAGTCACCACAGGAGGTAGCTCTGCATGTTTGATTTGGATGATTTTCCTTCTTTTTTTTTAGACTAGATGCCCTTTTTGACACAATCCCAGAGGGATTTGTGTCTCCTCCCAGGATTAAATCGGGGAGCTTTCACTTGTTAGGCAAACATGTAAATCACAGCACTTTGGAGCTACTGTGATTTGTTCTACATTTGAATACAGAACATAGTAGACTAACATGTTGCCTGTCACTTCAGCATTTTGATCATTCTGAGTGCTGTAAACCTCAACTTGTTTGATAGCTTGTGAGTAATATATCTAACTGCTGGTCATAAAGCACATGAGTCTGTCACCTCTGGTGGTTGTAGTGCCACTTGACATGGGTCATAAAAACAGGTAAACAGAGACAATCTTAGTCCACACATGTGTATGTATCTTTATAGATTTCCGAGAAAGAGCAAATACAAAAATCTGCAGCAGTCTCAACATTAAAGCAGTGGAGACAAACTTCTCTTTGGTGTTTTACTGTATCAGTAAATAATATTTGTATATGCTCTGAGGTTTCAAAGTGCTGTTAACAAATAAAACAAAGGTAAATCAGTGCGCTGCTGAGGTTTTCTCTGAGAATGAGTAAGATTACAACCAGCTGCGCATTGTTGTTCAACACTCCTGCCTATTATTTCCATTCTTTGCTGCTTTTGATGTCTAACATTTACTGAAAGAAAAGAATATCTGCTTGTTTTTTGCTTTTCAAAGTGTCCTTCAACATTGAATTTCTGGCATAAAACTCTCAAATGCCCTGTTTCTGGGAATACAAACAGGACTCCATAGGTGACCCTGCGATCAGCAGCTCCGAGGCTGACATGTTGTTATTCTCAATCACACGATTCAAATTTAGCCTTTCCCAGTCAGTCTGATTACAACCTGTTAAAAACAGGGATTAGAGCAAACACAAACACCATTTTCAAGCACCATAAAAATATCCAAGCATACTAAATATAATTTAAAGTAAGACACAGACTGTACTGTTGACTAAAAAAAAAGTAAACAGAAGGCATCTAAATAGCAAAAACTGTCCATACCTCCTCAAAAGGGGAATTTTTATACATTCTAGTCAGCACCAAATAATTTGCAATGATGCTAATTTGTCAGCAATATTACTCTGTTTGATTTTGTTGTTTTGTGGCTATACTCACATCCTGTCTTTGGCAAAAGCAATTTTATTTTTACTGAATATGTCATTATACGTAAACGGAATTCACTTAACATAGAAGATAACAACATAAAACCTGTGTAGCTTTATGTTGCCTTCATAAACAACAAACCAAAGCCAAAAAAGGGAAAGTACTCTTCCATTCACTCAGTGCATTATGGCACTTCATGCCAACAATGCAAACCATTACTTGAGGCATGGACTGAAAACTCGTGAAACAAACCATCCAGGAAAACATAATCCATTATTATTAAAAAATATATTTAAAACTCACATTTCCTCATCATTAGTACCGGATGCTTTGCACACACATTATTTCAGCAGTGCGGTTGTATTCTAATATAAATGTGCTGTCAGTGGGAAAGATAGACAGTAAGCCAGCAGCAGTATAAAAAACAGCGATACCACCCACTCTGCAGGAGAATGTTGTCCTAGTGAATAATGAAAATGCTGCCTGCCACTACAGGGAACAGCTAACTGTCAAATATTGCTCAGTGTAGCCTGATTAGCTTCAGCGGTGATACCATCTGACACTAATGGTGGCTATGGTGCTTTAGCATTTTGCTGAAAAAACAAATTAGATGAAGCAAGATATAAAACTTCAATCACAAAACTATAAGGATCATCTAACATACTCGCTGCAATATTGTAACGAAAAGCCAAATACTTCAGTTATTTTCCTCTTTATATTTGGCAGCAGACTTCTGTCACACTGCATTTCCATAAATTCTGCTTCAGGCAATGTTGCAACCTGTCTTCTGAGGAGAGTTTCTGCTGTCACCTGCAAAAGCTCCTGTAATTTGTCACTTAGCTTAATATGCTCAGGAATGGTGCAATATTTTTGTACACCTAGCCTGATGACCTCATTTGATGGTGCAGAATTGGGAGTGCATTGTCCTATAAATGTGTCATTCAAAATATTAGATCACATTCATGCTTCACTTACAATATCTCACAGAGGGAACATCCCACTGCTTTTTACCTTTGTTTTATTATCAATTTAATGTGCGACACAAATATAAAGTTTTGCGACTAACTCACACTCAACTAACACTGAGCTGTAGACAAAAACACACCAACAGCACTAGGATTCATAACCAAATAACACCCAACCCACACGGTGCTGCAATGATGAAGACGCTGTGTATGTCATGCAGAAGGTCGGCCACTCTTATGGATTTTAAACCATGTTACACAGTAAAGGCTGTTTTTCTCAGAGCCCCCAGTGAATCACAGCAGTCCACGGCCCATTTATCAAAGGTTGCTCATTGATAGCCCATTGTCCTTGAGAGAGAGTTCATTCTTAAATGCATGGTAGAGGTCAGCTGTAATAATGTCTGTGCAATGTATAGCTGGAAACATGAGAAATTACAAAGAATGTTTTGGACAAGTAGAATTTATTTGTGGTGAAAATGATAAACTGCACCATAACTCACATCTATGTGGGATTTTCAAATGACATTTGTGCTATGTTGCAGTTTTTAAAAAACAAAAAACTGATTTTCGACGAAGGAATCGTGTTCACATATGGCTTCTTCTTTGCACAATAGAGCTTTAACCTGGATTTGCTGATGGTACTGTGAACTGTGTTCAGACAGTGATTTCTGGAAGTGTTCCTGAGCTCATGCAGTACAAATCTTCTGATGGTATTATGTTCTGTAGATAATGAGACTTTCAAAGTCTTCACAATTTTACATGAGAAATATCATTCTGAAATTGTTTCACAATTTGTAGATGCAGTTTTTCCAGGATTGGTGAACCCATGCCCATCTTTATTTCTGAGGAACTTTCTATCTCTAAGATGCTATTTTTATGCTCAGTCATGGTAAATGGCCTGTATTTGTATAGTGCTTTACTAGTCCCTAAGGACCCCAAAGCGCTTTACACATCCAGTCATCCACCCATTCACGCACTCATTCACACACTGGTGATGGCAAGCTACATTGTAGCCACAGCCACCCTGGGGCGCACTGACAGAGGCGAGGCTGCCGGACACTGGCGCCACCGGGCCCTCTGATCACCACCAGTAGGCAACAGGTGAAGTGTCTTGCCCAAGGACTGAGACAGTCCAAGCCGGGACTCGAACCGGCAACCTTCCGATTAACAGAACATTAACATTAACTGAACAGCTGAAAGATGCTGTTTCTTTTAAGCCATTTTAAAAAAAATGTAACAGTGATGTTTTCTGTTACCCCTTCAGGTCTTGAGTTCTTGGCAGCATATTGTAAACCTCAGGTAAAAAAATCTTGGTGTTGTTTTTGATTCCTTTCTTAAATTTGACTCATGGATCAAATCAGTTTTTAAAAGCCAGAAGCCAGAAAGTCCACTTCTTTAATTAATGCTTAACTAAAGTTAAACATTTCTTCCTATTGATGCCACAGAGAACGTTTGTTTTGTTGGACTGAGCAAAACACTGCTATCACAGATGAACCTGGCTCAAAATGATGCTGCTAGATTCCTCACAGGTACATGGAAGCGTGATTCTTAAATTGTTGCACTGGCTTCCTGTGAAACAGGATTAATTTCAAAATATTGTTGCTCTCATATAACAGCTTGCATTGGCTATGCTGCTCCTTTAGGTCCACTGATCAGCACCTTCCACTAATTTCCAATAAAGATTATTATAGTTAACTATAATATTTATATATTAGTTAAGTGTAGTTAACTAAAACTAAACAAAAAATGTTCAAATTTTTAAACTGGAAGATTTTAGTTACTTAAAATACAAATAAAAACTAGTTACTAAGGTAACTCAAACAATTTCTTGAACTTGGAAAACTAACTAAAATAAAATAAAGATATGGGAGAAATATCCTTAGACTTAAAACTGTAGTCTGTAGTCTAAAAATAGTAACATTTTAGTAAAAAAATTTAGACTTTGGAAACTGGATTTTCTACAGTCGTGTTATTTTTATACCTCTAATTATTTGCCAGAATCTTGCCTCTGAAATATGGCCTCCATACAATAATAATTAAAAAAGATCAAAGCGGACACTGAAATTGATAAAAACTAAACATAAACTAAACATTTGTCAACAATAAAAAGTCAAATGAAATAATAAAATCCACTCTGGAAACTAACTGAAGTAAACTGAAGTAAAAACAAAACATCAAAATGAAATAAAATTAAAACGTATATCGGAAATACAAAAGTACAGTAACTCTGTTCCTGATTCCTGATATGTTTTCTGTGATCTACTGTGGATAAAATAGGGGTTTATGAAGTATATCGAAGTCATTTCTTTGTGCTTTTAATGACATTTATATAGCCCAACTTTTTTGGATTGGGGCTCTGCTGTTTTAGTTGTGTCTTCATGCAGGACAATGAATGTGTCAATTAGTTAAATACAAGTCAGTTAACAATAATGCAATCAAACAATAACAGTCAATAATAATAACTGCAAAAATTGCTTAAAGAGACAGTATCACAGATTATAATCAATCCATAAGCTTTTAAACTAGCAAGCAAGAGGCCTGCAAGGAACCAATAAAGGAACACCAAAGTGGCATGAACATGTGAAACTTTCATGTCACTTTGTTATTGATTGGTTGATTTATTTGTTTTTGTTTTACTTCACACTTTTTATTTATTGATTTTTTAAGAGTTGAATCAGAATTTCACCTTTTGATCACCGTCCAAATATGAGAGCCTATCAAATCAGACAAGTGGGCTGCAGGAAATGGCTGGACGGTTTCTCTGGACCACTGGCAGTTTTGTAAGACAACATAAACACCTGTCTAAGTTCTACACGACATCCCGGCCTGTTTTGAATTCCAGTCAAGGTGGAGATGGACTATATCGAGCTATATATTTGTCACTGGCTGTCAGCGTTTTAATAACTCTGAGACATTCTCTGCAGTTTTCATAAATTGCCTGTTTCATTGTCCACTCTCAATGCCTTTCCTCCCCCACATGTCAACATCTGCAAAACATTGTTGGCTCCCTTCTTCCCTTCATTTACATTTCTCCACTTCTGTCTCTGCCTCTTCCTTACATCACTGGCCAATCCTTCCTTTTCTCCCTCTATGCCACTTCCCCCCTCCCATTTTCTCTCTAGCTCTATTCTAATCTATAAGACAGCTCGTGTCTCTTAAGTCACTCTAATCTTACAACATCAGCCCTGTAATGCGTCTCATTATGAGTTGTGGGCAAGGCAATCAGACTTATAAACCCTTACTCTCTTCCAACTCCCGCCTCACTTAAATCCACTTTAATTCAAACTCCTCAGTGCTGCGCTGGGGTTTCATTGGGTGTTATATGTATTCAAGGCCAAGGCTTCAGTACCATTCAGCTCTCACACACTTGAGCCACACACAAACACACCACCTGTGCTGTCTCATAGCATCGATTGGTACTAATAAATATGTCACTGGAGTGATTCCTTGAAAGTATAGATTATGTCTTAAAGGTAGATCTCCATCCTTAATGCACAAAATTAGGTCGTATCCTGATTATTTAAGTCTGTAGATTTACACAAGAGAAACTCTCACAGCCAATGATATGAGGTGTTGCTGGTGTTTAGCTGTCTGTGAAAAACAAAGCACATTTTAATTTATTATGTTTATATTTACTATGTCATTCACATCACATGTAGATGGCTGCTATCTACAGAGGCTCATTTGCTTCCCCTTTCACCCAGCCAGCCACATCAGTGATCGCTGTAATTTGTAGATGTTTTATGTCTAGAAGGAGAGGAGGAACAAATAGAGCGGGGGCTGTCCTTTTTTTGTGGTAATTATTTCCTCCTGAGGAACTTTCCTCCTTTTGTACTTTCGCTTTGTTTTTTACAGGTAGGTCATCTGAGTTTGTCTTGGTGAATGGTTCTGTTTGTTCGTTTTTTGGCTTTAGCTCATCCTGATGATATTTTGTTCTTCTGTGTTATTGGATCTACTAAACAATAAATAGAACATTGTGCTTCAATAGTTTTCCATTGGTGCTTGAGGAAATAGCTGCCGTTTCCATGTTGTGTCCTGGCCCCCTAGATGGGCTGCACTCAGATTTCTTGCTTCACGGTCATTTAGTAAGTACTTTTTGTTTGGTTGGCTGTTTTTTTTTCCTTTGGATAGTTTTGTGACCTCCCCTTCTTGGGAGAAAATAGAGAATTGCTAAAATGTAGATTTGCTTAATGTAGGCAATTTTGATTATATTCAGGTTCCCTACAGTGCCTCTGAAACAGAGCTGAAGTCTCGTCTGTGTGCAAAGCTGGTTAAAAAAAACATGCTTCCTGTAGAGTCGCCTGAGGAAGCCATGGCCGAGGCTACACCAGAGGCGTAGCAGATATGAAAGTGTCTGAGGTTGCTGAGGTGATCCGTGGTGTTGGGTCTTGAAGTCTTGGACCCTCAGAAGGCGGTGATCTATCAAGAACCACCGCTTAAGAAGGTGGAGGAGCACACTAAGCAAGTTGATGTGTAAGCTACAAATCTCCATATGCCACGTTTACACCTGCTTCTGTTCTTCAATGTGCACAGACCACTACTGCTATGGGCTCTGATAACATGCAGCACCTAAAATTTGTTCCACTATTTCCTGAAACTGAAGCTGATTAATATTTCTGTGCTTCTGAGTGCACAGCAGGTTCACTAAACTGTGAGGGCAAATGTGAGGAAGTATGTACAAGCTTGTCAGCAAAAGACAGTTTCAACTGTGAAATTGTGAGGAAAACTGTGGTGCACACTTATGAACTTGTCCCTGAGGCTTATCAGCACACATTTAAGAATTGTGGGAAATCTCCAAACCAGATATTTGTGGTTTGGTAAACATTTGATGTCAGGCCAATAAAGTCAAAACCCTGAGAGCTTATTTTGCTTGAAGAGTTTAATAAATATTTCCCAAAGCAGGTAGTTATCCACCTAAATGAGCAAAAGGTGACATCATTCATCAGAGAAGCAGATCTGTTTACTTTAACCCATAATACCATGTTCTCTGCCTCTGTTTGTCTGGGCATGAAAGTAGTTCAGGAAAGGAAAATAAAATCAACATAACTGGGTTGGAAAAAAGTGCACGAGGTCAGCAGAAACCGTGACTGTTTTTTATTGCCATGAGCTGGGGCATTTAATTGCTGTTTGTACAGCAATCCAAAGAAAAAACAAAGCAAAACAAACAAAAAAAAGAAACAGGCCTTATTAAACCTGCCTCTCCATCTGAAATGCTCTTTGAGCCTGACAAGAATCCTGATACTGAGGTAGATTCTCATTTTAAGCCATTCATGTTTGTTTCTTTGACTGGTGATGGAAAAAATAAGGTGCTAGCCACCATTCTTAGGGATAGAGTTGCTTACCATTAATTTATATTGGACTCTGTCCTGCCACTGTCGCCAATGGCCTTTCTTCGAGCACCACTACACACAATGCACCTGCATTCACCTTTAGCGATGGGCCGTGTTAAGGTAGGAGTGCAACCCCAATTACAATTAAAGGCATTTCATTCATTTTAGGGAAATACTTAGCTGGAGGCAGAGTTTTACCTACACCTGAAGCTATTGACATTCTGTTTCCAACTCTGTCACTCCCACCTTGGAGGTGCCAAATGTGTTTCTAGTCTAGTTGATTGTCTCGCTCTCCGAGAGCTAGTGCTAAGTGGGTTGCATGTGAAAGAAAAAATAACTGGTGAGAAGTAGGAAGTAATTGGATAAATATAGAGGCAATATAGTGTGTGTGTGCATGTCTACTTTAAGATGCTGTCACTGTGAACTTTTTGCACACTAATTATATTTCTCCTTCACCTTCTGTCAATTTCTTTCATTGAGAGAATACAATTATCCCAGACCCACAGATTGTGGTGGTGAAGGTGTGTGTGTGTGCAAAACTCTACATATAGCCAAACATCTTTGCTGTGACTTTACATTGGTGCTGGAAAAAATGGCAGAAAAGAGAATCAAAGTTTATGAAATAAACCTGGAATGGCTGGCAAAGCTCAGCTTTTAAGTATTCTATTCACTGTCCTAAAATTGCAGTGCAGTGTGGGATGCTACCTGCACATAAAGAGAAATAAACCTGACTTATAAAGACAGTTTTAAAAAGTGCATTCTGTTTTTCAAACATAGCACAATTTATAAGAAGCGACATAATACAAAAAAAACCTGGCAGCACCTGCTAGCCCTCAGCCTCCCAGTAGATGCATCTGTGGTATGAATTTCAAAATCCTACATCACCTGCTTCTCAAGTTATGGCATTTACAAGACTTTCAGAAAAACTGACCCAACTTGATATTCCGGAGTGCTTTGGACCTGAACCAGAGTGGACAGTGATTAAAGAAATCCCAAGTACTTAAACATCCCAGACACATTTTTCACACGCAGTTTAATATGATTGATAATTTGTGGTGTTTACACTTGTGTGTGAAACTCTGTAAAATATTTCCTTTGCTTTGTGATGACCTTATTCATGTTTTAAATGAAAAAGTTTCAATATATATATAAGTTAGAGTAGCTGCTCAGTATGTCTCTTTCTGTCCTAGTCTATCCTACTTACATTTCAGTGTTATGCAAATGTTGAGATATGAGATATTTTCGCATCTTGCAATAAATATTTGTATGTTCTGTGCCACTTTGTGCTTTGCCTGTTTTTTTAAATTGAACAAAGTCTCAAGGTTCTTGCTGCTGACCTTCCAGTTTAATTTATAAATACAGATTGTCCAAACTTTAGATGAGATCATAGAAAATACTTAACTAGCCATGAATTACAACATGAAATACGTTTTTATAAATCCTCTAATAGCACACTCCCAAACAAACAGTTCATTTCATAATGTGTATCTATATAAATGTGGATACATTCTAAATTGTTGTTATTTACTAAAACTGTTTAAATGACATGATGACTCATTAACGAACATGAATACCTTTTTTGTAATTAATGTAATACTTTTGTTTTATAATTTTAGAATTTATAATGCCTGAAAATACTATTATTAAGCATGCTACATATGAGCTTTTGTAACATGCAAGAATAAACCATTTATATTAATTTATAAATGACATACCGAGGAGGAGTAATGGGTTGTAAATGTAATACCTGTAATACCTTACTAATGCTTATTAGTGTGTATTTATTATGACATAGTATTATTATTATTATTATTATTATTATTATTATTATTATTAATAATAATAATAATAATAATAATAATAATAATAATAATAATAATAATAATAATAATAATAACAATAATAATAACAAGAATAATATGAATAATATGAATATGAGTGCAAACTATACTCAAGCTAAAAAGACATGCTACTAGCATAACACTGACTCAGCAAAAAAAAAAAATCTATATCTTTCTCAGGGGTAAAAATCAAATATCTTTAAAAAAATACTGATAAATTTGTTATGTTATCAAAAGACTTTAATATGATACACTGCATATTACGCAATTGTAAAATATTTTTATGCTAGACAAAAGACAATGTAAAACTGGCCAAAGTACTCTAAGGACTGTAACATAGTTTTAGCTTGGCAAAAGGCAGTTCATATAGTTCATATATATATATATATATATATATATATATATATATATATATATATATATATATAGAGAGAGAGAGAGAGAGAGAGAGATTACACATATTACACTGTGTATGTGTATTGTGTACACACTGGCAGGATGATGCATGTTTATGATGTCATCTGTCCTCTGGAGCAGATTGGATTTAATTGGTTGGTCGTTTTCACAGCCACATGTCTCTTTTTTTTTTTTTTTACAAGCACATCTATCAATCTCACACACACACACACACACACACACACACACACGGTTCTAGTAAAAACTCAATCATCTCAGCTGCAGAGCAGTATTTACGTAATATTACACTCAATGAACTATATGGAATTTTGTCTGAGTGATTCTTATCAAACTGTATGAGGACACTTAGTGCATAGACAGAGACATAAATTACAGTTCCTACCAGCCTTCATGAACATACACATTTGCAGCTACCTGTACTGGCCCTCTTGTTCTAACATTGTTTACCGAGGCCCTTACAGCATGAATCTGACTGTACAACGATAGATCAATGTTAGCCTCATGGCCTGGCTGAGAAAATATTGTGTTCTTCCTAGTTTGCAGGCCTTAGTAGCACTGATAACACTGTGAGTCTACTCGGCCTCCCCATTTATCACCTGCAAGTACCAGTTTACAGGACACTTTACTATATAGTACTAAGAACAGATTCTTTCTAATAATTGTTTAAAGTTAGCCTTGTAGTTATGAGTAAAAGAAACAAAAATAATTGGGCTCTGTTTCATCAGTTTCTCCATTTTCTGAGGTTAAAAGAGTCTAGATTAGTTCCAAAGCCATTGCTGAAATTCGTATCAGTGTTATATTTGCTATAAGACTTGGGTGATTTTGCAAGTAACAATCTAAAGTGAGCTTACAAATACATCATCTAGTTTTAAAACGTTTGAACAACACTTTAATAACTTTAATTTTAATTGACTCCACAGATTCTAGCTGTTTATGTAGGTTTTAGATAATCTTAGTAGCTACCATCACTTGTCAGTTTTTACATTTCTTACTGAAACAGCTTTCTACATATGGTAGGAAGCTTTTTCAGTAAGAAACTTTATTCAGCTTCACTTAAAAAAAATGGATGCAGAAATTAAGGTTTCTTGCTCATAATTAAAGTCTATTTTAGAGTAGAAAAATGCAACAACTGGGGAATGAGTAAATTTGCCACTGTTGTGGCCCTGTCCCCTTCACAGGTTTATGAACTTTCACTGGAAAACATCCTGTTGTCAACCATCAAGAGAGATATAGACAGGTCAATGCAGAGAAAAGAGCAGATGTGATGAAATCCTTTGCCATCCACTCGCATCCAAACATCCACACAGCAAACATTCACACTCCGTGTGAGATCACAAGCGGGGACCAGGGTGCTATCAATGCTAGCTAGTCCATCATAAAACTGCAGAGCAGCACTGCAGCAGCCTCAGTCCCACCACCAACTAGACTCCTGGCTCTTGTACCGGTGGCTGTGGAGTTCTTTTCTGTAGCTTTATGAGGTGGAATATAACAAACCTGGCTGCTGAGATGGTGGAATATAGATATTTAAAATCTACTGTGTCTTATCATGCAGGGTAATAGAGATGAGTTGTGCAGTACATAAAAAGTATGGAAACTTTCTACTACAGTTTCAAAGTGAACTGTTCAACTTCTTTCCTTGGAAGTCACTGAAAGTCCTCTGTACTGACATCCCACATCAACCTACATTGCTAGTTGCCAAGTACTTTTAAATGAACTCAGTTTGAAATGGGCTTAATTAAAGTCGAAAAGCAACATCTCAAATATCCCAAAATTTAAGTGTATATGCGTACTCCATAAAAATACAGCAAGACAGACTGCACTGACTCTACAGATTATACCAGGGAATCAGTGACGTGAATGGTGTGCTTTGATAAACAACAGAATTTGATGTGTTTACAGATAATAAGATTTTAAGAAGCTGCAGCCTCAGTCACACTTGGATTCCCAGTAAAAACTGCATGTACATGAAGGCAGAAACATACATATATGTTTATGCATGGATGATCCTGAATTCCACTCCAGTCTTTAACCATGAACTCATGTAGAAGCTTGTTTGCACTAAAAATGATTAGGCAAGGCCATGAAAAGCAAAAAAAAAAAAAAAAAAACAACCCAAAAAACAAACAAGAAAAACAAAAGCAATGTGACTTCACCTTAATTGAAATTCAGGGTTTTGTTGAAGCAGTGGAGAAAATGAGTTGCTTTATTTAGTGCACTAAATGCACAGTACTAACCTAATGAAATTATTCTAAACAATTAAAAGTAGACCACTAAGACTTTAATAAGGAACAATAATTTTTCTTTCATGTGTACAGTATACGTGCCTTTCACATGTGTATATATGTGTGTAGCTCAGTGTCTACTGCATGTATCCTGCTATAAGTATGCATGTGTATTGGTTTATATCCAGACAGGTTGATTCATGAGACTCATTCCTCCTATTGGGTTCCCTATCGATTAGGTCGGCTGTGGCTTGCTGCTGACCGGAGCCTGAAAACCTCAGAGCAGTTACCGTTAACAGATACAGAGTAGCCGGGGTGTATGGGGATCTGTGGGGCCTCTGAAGACATCACACAGTAAGTGGGGGAGAAAGGGGTGTGTTGATGACACGCTTACATATGAAACAATATGAAACTACACAGCGATGAGGAGCAAGAGCGAGACCACATGGGGTTGGCTGCAGTTAGTTAAATGAAAATAAAATGAGGATTAATTAAAGCCAAAAGACTACCACCATAGTCTGTTTTACTGACACGAAGGTTTCACCTATTTGATAAATGATAAGTCGGCCGGTGCATCGAGCCACCTGGGGGGCTCTTCAACTGGTGGGGGAGGTTGTTACATCTTGCAGGAGCTCTCCTCTCTTCAGGAACTCACTCTGCAGGAGGGGGTGACACAGGAGAGGTGGAGGAAGATCTCAGCCTGGGCGTCTATTGTCTTGTGTGGTCTGAAAGATGAGTGGATGACGGGGTGGGTGCAGTTCTGTCTGTGGTGGGGTCGGGTGGGCTGTCCCGGGCTCTGTGCTGCCGGGCGGCGCTGCGGAATCCAAAAGACCATCAGGGTGTACACCTCACGCCTGGCGTCGTTGCCCACCTCTCAATTTTAAATACACGTAGACATTGAGGGCTAGCAGGAGGGGCTATGCGCTTACCTGCTGCTCTCTGGCGGGTAGCTCCATGCCCTCCTGGGTTTTAAAGGCACCTTAGAACACACATGCATCAACACTACATATGAGCGGGCGGAGGGAGGTTTGGAGTCTTCTCACACCCCCGTTCTCTGTGGCTTGCTGGAGGGGGGGGCTAGGAGGAGAAGTTGGCTGTCCGACTGGGGTCTGGAATGTGGGGCCTCCCTGCTGCTGCGGAGTCGGGGAGGTCTGCTTCTCCCCACCCCAGGGAAAAGGGTAACACCACCTGGTTCTGGGTGCAGTTTCTCCCTCCAGGGGCAAGGGTACCTAGACCCGGGGCTTAGAGTACGCTTGGGGAGTGTGATTGTGTGTACTGTGTCTCTCTATGTCTGTCTCCACGTTGGGTGAGTGTTGAGTAATTGCATGTGAGAGCATGAGGGAGGGAATGGATGTTTGTATCTGTGTGTGCCTGTTTGTCTGTGTCCATATGTCAGGTCGGGTATCAGACGCCACCTCTCTGGGGACATCTCAGGCCCTCTAAGGTATGGAGGCCTATCTCCCCCCACCATTTCCCCTGCCAGTGGCAGACGCTCTCAGACATCGGTGCGTTGGTCGTTCTTTGTGTCCGGGGATGGGCGTCCAGGTACACACCGGCTCACTCCTTGGTGGCTGCTTATCGGGGCCTGGAGCCTGGGGCTCGCTCGGGCCACTTCGGGGGTGGGGTGCCCTCGGCCTCTCGGCCTGGGGCTGCTGAGTGACCCCTCATCTGGGACTCTCGTCAGCTCCTTCTGGGATAGTGGTGCAGCTGCCCCTCTGTTGGTCTTCCTTGGTCTCTTGTGTTCTGGGGGCCTCTGGATGTTTGGAGTCTTGATCTCCTCCATACCTGCTTCATGCCCTGGAGGACGGGGCTGTGGCCCCCCACCCCCTCTAGCAGATCATTACATGAAGGAACCTTTTAAAAACAAGCGCGTTCATACTCACAGGTGTACACACGGGTGCTCACACACACACAAACTACACCATTTTTGGCTCCTACCTCAAAGCACACTGTGCGCTGTCGACCTTACGTGCTGCACAATAATGTTTAATATTTAGTATTTACAGTTATATTCACATAGATCATCGTGACGTTGTTTATGCTATTGCTCTCATTTTCTTCTGCTTGTTTTCTTTTTTCATTCTCAACAGGTGATCCAGGTGATTGATATATGTTTTTTTTTTGTCTGCTTATTTTGTTGGTTTTTGTTTTTTGCCCTTTATCCCCGTCCCTCTTCTCCGCTGTTTTCCCCCCCCTCTTTCTTTCTCCCTTCTCTTTTCCTCATTCAAGTCTGTCCCGTATCTAGCAAGTGAAAATAAAAAATAAAATAAACAATAAAAGGTGAATCAAATAGACCATTACGGCAAGGCTGGGATGGTCCATTTGGTAAAGTAAATCCGTTGGGCATCTTTCTTCGCCTTTAGACAATAATTCTGATGGCAAAAGAACCAAACGAAATAGGCAAAAAAAAAAGAAGATAAATGATAAGTTTACATTTAAAACTATACTCTAAAGAAACTGATCCTGATTACAGCTTTTACCAAATGTTGCTTGTTCTACTTTGTGACAGCATATATATATATATATATATATATATATATATATATATATATGTAAAATTGAATGAAACTGATGTGAATTGCTATTGTGTGTTGATTGTCTCATGCTTTTGTTAAATTAGGCTTCATGTTTCCCTCTCCCCCTTCTCAGGAAACCTGATTTCTACGCAGTACTGCTGTGTAGAGATGACTGTGCTCACAGTCGATTACAGTTGGCAGGAGTGGACTGTTAGCCACCAACTCTGTCTGTCATCGCTTCCTCAGACCCACAGTTGTAGTATCATGACCTTGAGGAAACACAGGAAAGTCTGCCTGTTTGTGTGCCTGAAAAATAAAACAGGACTGACATTTAGAGGCTGAGATTTGGGGAAATATGCTGAAAGAAGCGAACCTCTTAACCCTAAATGGAGTACTTCATAGTAAAATTACATTTGGTATTAAATTCATGTCCAAGTATGAGAAAAGGTAAGTTGAAAAGTTCATTTTGTTTCCTTCTATTTACTATGGGAATGGATATCATCAAATCTGTTATTCCACTTCAAACCCACTCAGGGTTTAAAGCTTCACTACTCTTAGCAAAAATGTCATGATCCTTGATTTAAAGCCCCCTTTCAATTAAACTGCTTTCAGTATTAAAAAATAACATACAATAAAATAAAATAAAAAATCACCAAAAGCAGAAAAATCTGATGAAAGGAAAATGAGCAGCAACAAACCACTGACTGAGCTCACTCATAATACCACACACTATACAGAATGGAACATTTGTTTTAAAAAACAGGGAAGTGTTGTTGCCAAATTAAAGTCATGTGAGTAAAGGTGCGTGGATGTGAATGTGTGATGGTGTGTAATAATGTATGCGATTGGCCCCGGGGTAGTAACCAGCACCAGCTGTTTGTAATAAGCTGTGGCTGGTAATGAACACACCCTCTAAGCTGTGGAGCTTCAGGGCGCAGAGGCTCATCCACAGCAATGGTCTGATCCAAACTTAGCAAACACCCCTGCTGCTCCCATAATATAATCAAATTACTCTTTTTTTCCCTCCTCAAACGCTAGATGTTGCTTAAACACACATGGAGTTAGATCAACAGAATAGATGTGTGATCAACCTGGACTTGACACAAATGATGGGGGTATAAATTGGACGTGTTTTCACACCGCATGCACTAAAAATTCAAGAGTCTTCCAGACTAGCGTCCTCTCCTTAAAATGCATTGTTTTATTTGAACCTTTCATCTCTGTATACTTGTTTTTCTAGGATTTTCTTCTACCTGCTCTTGTAAGCCCAGAAGACACTGCAGTTGTTTTTTTTTCTTACAATCTGCTGCACGTTAGCCCTCACTAAAAGTTAAACATACCTTCAGCCTCACATTAAAACAAAAAACATCAAAACATCTGTCATAAATTCATTATCTTTGCTTCAGTAAAGCTTCCACTGATGAAAAAAGTCTTTCAAGAATACTGATCAAATCCTAGCTCATTAGAAATTAGAGGGAGTAAGTCGCCTCTATACTGAGATCTTTTAACAAGATGGAAAAATGAAAAAAGCTTTGGAGTGAAGGA
The DNA here is from genome assembly GCF_051167445.1 of Perissodus microlepis. Classification (NCBI taxonomy): domain Eukaryota; kingdom Metazoa; phylum Chordata; class Actinopteri; order Cichliformes; family Cichlidae; genus Perissodus; species Perissodus microlepis. The sequence goes on along the minus strand of NC_140463.1, from coordinate 44,297,763 downwards.
AATCACATCTGAGGGCTGGTGGTCTGTGCAACTTCTCTTTGATTTGAGGATTAGAGCTATGGACTGTTCGTTGCTGTCTTAACAATTACTCTGAGGCTAATAGAAGTGGACATCATAAATCTTCACATGCTGGCATCAATGTGCATCTCGCAGAGCTCTACATCTCTTATTTCTAACATGTAGTCTCACACTGTTAAGCAGAATACAGCAAGTTCAACGATCACACACTATCAACCCGCCATCATTTATAACAATCCAAGGCAATTTCTCAGCAGTCAAGATATTACAGTTTCATTTATTTGTTTGAGGCAGGACAGAGATGAAATATAATGGCAGTAAGTTTGACTGATTGCCATGTCAGAGATCTCTCCAGCCTCTGAAGAAAGGCTGGATGTCAGCAGAGCAGTTACATAGTCGCCAATAGGAAGAGGAATATTATAGAAGTCATTAATGTTAATAATAGTATTTCTAGGCCACACTGCAGTCAAACTAAATATACATGCTGACTCTTATTTGTCCTGATTACTTATTGATAAAGGCCTGAATATGTGGATGTCAAAAAAGTTAAGTTCTATAATCCAGTCCCTGCCAGACCCCACATTAGATATTATGCAGTGGCAAGACAAATATTACCTTAGGCAGGTCAATTAAACTACAACAACCTTCTCAAAATTAGCCTGCAAGAATAATCCTCAGTAGGAATCACACAAAAAAAGGTATTTGACGAGAGCTAAAGAGCGGAGTACACAAGAAGAATTTTGATAAGGTCAATAGCCATTTTACAAACAGCTGTAAATCTTAGTTTAAATGTGCATCCATAAAAACACCACTGGAAAGTGATTGTGTTTAAATCAAGAAGAAAAAAAATTACAGTATTTTTTTTCCAATAATCTTAAATAGAAGAATATCCATCCATTAGATATCCAAATCTCTGCATCCTTAAACTTCTGTTGGCTCAAAATTTTCATATTTAAGTCAACACTCAATTAAGACACAGTGGGGCATAAAATGGCATAAATGGTGCCTCAAATGGAGCAAATAAGTGCCCATTTAATTGTAGTGAGTTAAACTGGTTCCCTGTGGTAAAGTATAAGAGCCGGACGCCTTGAGTAGTAATTATCTCAGGTAGCTATCTCATTACCATTCTCCTTTAGTATGTAAATTTGGCCACAGGCTTGAGTTTTTATTGTGGATTGCCCATTTTGTTGTGCTCTTCCTATCCTGTGTTATTTATCAGGAGGCAGGGATTACCTTAAGTATTGGTTACATTTCCATGTATAATGGAATGTTTTTTGTCCTGTTTGCCATGCTTTTTAAAACAAATGTAACAGAAATGTGCAAAATACACATCTTTCTTTCAAGGTATCAACTAAGTAAATGGTTTACAAAATGTTCAAATGTTCAAAAGCATAAATCCCCAAGTGCTTCCATCATCTGAGAAACTGAAGCCCCAGTGGATTAAAACCACAAGGGGCATTCTTAACAAATTATGCAGTTAATGTGGCTTTTATTATGAGGACTGAGCCTGTACAGGCCAGACTTACATCAAACGTTATGCTAGTTATGCTACGTTGAAAATGTGAAGTTTGGTTAAAAAGTTATATATATTTTTTCATTTTATTGTTCCATTAAATGTTTTTTTAATGTTAGCAATAAATTCAAATTGTTAGCTATTTAGACATTTACAGCCTGTTATTGTAATGTACATAAGGTCATAATAACATGATGGCATTTTTAGAATATCCACATATATTAGGCACTTACTCGGTGGAGGTACCTGCCAGAAACGCAGTTTTAGGCTGCCGTGCAATTTATTCCACAATAAATTACTTTCAGTTTTAAAGGTGCTACATCTGAATGCATTTGATTGTTGGCACAATCAAATGTTAAAGCTTTGAGTTTTTATGTTTTTAGGAAAAAACATAAAAACTCAAAGCCTTAACAAGTTTTCAATGAACTTGTGTATAAAACACTTTAGTTGTATAAAACCAACAAACAAACAAAAAAATCCACTTTCTAAGTGGCACCATCCACCAGCTTGAATCCCTCATTTTCTATTCCAAACTGTGGATGTGTGGTTAACTGAGCATTCTTTGTACCATGTGTGGTGAGTAGGCCAATCCCATTGCAGCATCGGCAAGCATGAAGAGGCTTTTGCTGGCTCTGACTCGCCTGAGGTTGGCATTCAAAGGGAGGAGAGAGAAAAAGAGGAAGAGATGCTAATCATCTGATCTCTGGTGAACAAGGCTTGAGAGAGAGAGCGAGACAGAGAGAGGTACACAGAAAGATGTCTGTGCTTCTGCCAAAGCCATTTTTTTTTTGAGTCAGAATGAAATACAGCAATAGGATAAGGATCTCTGCTTATAGTCAGCCTCCCTGCCTCCACATCTAAGGGACAACAATTATCTCTGCCACAACCTGCCTCATAAGCCTGACAGGGAAAAGAAAAACAAAACACAAAAAACAAAAAACAAAAAACTGCACCCTCTAGAAAAATACAACAATAACTAGTGGCAATAATACACATTTCAACACTGGCAAATGGCTGTGGAGATAGATGTGACATTCTTTCCTATATAAGTTTAACTGTACTTAATGAATTCTGACAAAATCCCATGGGAAAGATGTCAGCGTATGTGCAAATCTGTACACCGCACTAGTATTTTGACAGCTTATCAAGTTTGAAACAAACTTGAAGAAAACAAGCACTGTACGTTTGGACCAATCGACGGACTTTTAGAAAGCTGCAATGTGAAGTGCTGCAATCGTTGTTACTGCCTTTCAAGACAGTGTGACTGTGTCTTTCAAGTAATCAATGAAGTATTATTTTATATACAGCTTATGTTTAAAGAAAGCCTGACTGATTTAGGTTGGGCATATGGGCTACAGTGCAACCTTTTCACTAATTAAATATTGCATGAAACAGAGTCTGCAGAACCAGACGAGCTGATGAGTAGCTACCTTTTAGTGAATCCTCCAATATCTACAGGACCAAAGCCATGTTGACTTTGCAGACTGGTGCAGAAATAGCTTATATCACAAATCAAAGTATAGCGTTGTTCTTTGCCCAGTGGTTTAAATAACGATGAAACTGAAATTGCACCAGCTTTCCAGATCAAATTTGAATCAGTTTTAATTTCTTCCCCCACTTTGAATCCTGATTCTTGGTGGGTGGTAAGGACCTGATGTGCTACTGGAGTATTTTTTCTCCGCTCTGCACAGTAACCCTTGGGATGAACTTGTCCCTAACTAAACCTCTAGTCCCCACCCAGTTTCCAAGCTGCCGCAGTCAGACAAAATTTCGAATTAGTATTCAGACAGCATCAGATCTCTGGGCCAAACACTCACTGGACAAACCTTGACACACACACGCGCGCACACACACACACACACATTAACCACATGAGGATCAGGAGACATGCTTCAATTACCACAGTGCAGAACTCACAGGGGAAAATACACCCCAGAGAATGGGTTAAAAACCTCTTTATCATCGCTATGTGAGAATAACTGCACATTATTTTTCTCATTACATGCTACACATTTTGCTGTGCTGTAGATTACTATTGCAGGTTCATAATGCATAGTGGGTACTGCAGCGAGACAAAGCTAATTATTAGGAGGGAAGTGATAACACTGACACATCACTAAAGCAATAGTTTACTGCTACAAAGTGCTGCGAGCTAGAGTTTTTAAATTCACACATCTCATTTTCTAACTGTTTCAGCGAGGTGTTGATACATCTCATTAGTCTGACCGCGGCTGCTGTCGTATCCCTATCCCAATCCTTCATCTGTTTTACGCCCATTGATTTAAAATTAAGTGTTTACAGAAATCTAGCGTACTGTGACATGTCAGCATATTTAAAGACATATTTATAGACAAAGCGTCGATCTATGTTAAAATAAATTATTTGACACTATTGAGAGCTGTAGAACTAAATGAGTTCAATGAAGACAGCTTTTCTTGGCATTTCCTGGACAGAACCTAAAACCCTTATCAGAGACAATGTAACCCACGCGTTCTTCTTAAGGCGCCATGCGTGCTCACATAAAAGGGGATATTAAATGCGTCATTTGACTCTTCAGTCAGGAGTAACAAGTTGCGGAGAAACACGAAGGATATAAAACCTGGTGTAAGCGAAATGCAGCTGAAGAAGTGCATTGGAGTCTGACACTGTGTTTCAATGAAAGAAATGCAATGCACACCAAGCAGTTTTCTAATCTGTTCTGCATGCTCAAAACAATCAGTTTAAAAGAGACTTGGCAACAAATCAGCATATCTCACTAACCCATTCATCCTGCTTCACAGCACACCCCTCAGAGCACCTCAGGCCAAGCAAAGAACAAGACAACAAATAGAATTTGACCATAACTCTGAATTTCCTCTCAGAGCTTCACTTTGAAAGGAAACCTTTTTTTTTTTTTTTTAATTTTGGGCAGTAGGCAGCAAAGAGAAGGGCAACCATTAATGACCATTATAAAAAGGAAAGCACTAAAGTATGGTAATAAATGAATGGAAGCTCATGACCAAAGTAACAGGAATCTTTTACTAAAATCCATACATCAGACTCTGAGCCCCTGCATGAATCATTTTATGAGGTTGAAACTAAAAAAGGAACAACTCCTTGAATTTTATATCACGATAAGAAAGCCAGTGCAGTAACATACATTATTCAAACAGAATTATGTCTGGGTTCCCAAACTGGCTAGTCACTCAATGGGAGCTTTAAAATTTGCATCTACATTACAAGGCGGCGCAATTTATCAGACTCCCAAAGCAGGAATTTAGAGTTTGATCTTTTCACAGTAAACTGTTAGAAATCCCCATTCAATATACAGTGCAAACAACTATAGAAGGTAATATAGTACACAAAATCAAATAAGTGTGATGTGTAAAGAATATAAATGAGAGGGTGAAAGGCAGGAAGAGGAATGTGCTTCTATTCAACAGTTTCATTGCTCAGTGTACACTAGCAGTGCAGAATTCAAAAGGATAATTAGCGGTTGGTTTGCGAGGATATAAACATTCACACACAGCCGACAACACTGTGTAATAAAGGTCGTCTGCAACTGATCGACTGTCGCGGAATCGAGGTGAGCGTACATGTGGCAAAAACAAAGAAAGATGTTGACTTACCAACTTGCGATGAATCACCTGTAAGCGAGGAACAAGAAAAGACAAAAGGAAAAAGATGGATCAGTTTAAACAGCAAAGCCAAATGTCACTTGCACCGTACTCCTGCTAGCATAAAAAATAGTCAAGACAAAATGACATATAATAGCACACAAGAAAAGTCAGAATGCAATTAGCATTTGAGGTCTACCAGAGCACTGTTTCACACATAAGCCTTAACACAGGGCTGCTAATTGAGACGGAAGAAAACAACTATCAAGGCTGTATAAAAGTCAGCATTAATATTGTATTATAAAAAGGTCTTAAAGGTCAAAAGAGACTCTTTCATGCAACAGCTAACTTCTTGACATTCACTTTCATCTCTCCTGTGCAAATAACTCATCCTTCAGCGGGATTCAAACTCATTTAAAAAACGAGTTAATTAAAAAAAAAAAAGATTCTCCATGGCTGCATTTATTATGCATCTGCGACTCTCAAAACACCCGATTATCCAATTAAGCCTATTTTTATTAAATAAAAGCAATCTTGCAAAGAGGTAAAAAAAAAAAAAAAAACTATGGGTACAATAAAGAACGATAGTTGTATTCAACAGTTCACTAACATACACACGACTCACATACACGTACAATTCAATCTGAATAAAGATCTAGTAAATGCAACATCACAGCAAGTTAGAGCTTGCTTGTGCTTTTTGTTACCTGCTAAAAGAATGACATAGCGCTCCAACCTATCATGCTAACTATACTGTACATTATACACAGACTAACTAATGCACATTAGACCCACCAATCACCACACTGCTTTGGATCTGATCCAATGCTCAATAGGTGATTCAAAATAAATGAGAGAGAGGGGGGAAAAACATACATAATTTCCATCTGAAATATTGATCTATGCTGTGGGGGCAAAGCTCCAATTAAAAGGTTGGAGCTACTACATTAGCTCGTAGGTGAGAAGTATTAAAGAAAAGTATTACAGTATTAAGGAAAGTATACAGTAGTTGCTAAGATCAATGGGGAGGGGGGTTAAATAGAAAGTTAAACATTAATGTAAACATTATGGAAGCTAACACCCATATGTAAGACTGTGACATACAGGATTTGAAAATGTTTTATGATTTATTTGGGTGAAATGAAGACCGAAGAAAATAAAGCTGTCTTGTCCTCCTTATAGGTGGGCTCTCTTTATTTAAAAATGCCTTCTTAAAATCATGAAAATATACATTTTGTGAGCTTACTCAAAATGCAAAAAGTCAAGAGAGGACAATTTATACCTCAGTCCAACAAGCTGTTGGTCAGAGTTCTCGTATATTGGTGCCAACTATAAACAAAGCGGCCCAGAATCGGCTCTCATCCATATTGGCAAGATTGCTGTCATTAGATGTGTGTGGTGAAAAGAAGCTTCCTCAGTCTCAACACATGGAGCAGAACAGGAATCCTGGCCAGAACAGTTGGACTGTGGGGGCCTTTGCCTTTTTCTTTATTTTAGGTCCCAGCACAAGATCTGGAACAGAGCTTAAATGTCCAGACTAGCAGATGAAGGCGACGGGCAAAAAGGTGCCAGAGGAATAAACACAATCAATAGGGCTCAGTCTCCCAAGGTTTGTTTGTTAATATCCTGGATTCTGACAAGTGTATCTCCTGCTCCTGAGTGTTATCAGCTGCCCTGCTCACTCTGCAATCGCCAAACGTGCTTTCAAACAAGCAGTGTAGCCAATGACAAGAACAAGTAGGAAGTGTGTGTGTGTGTGTGTGTGTGTATGTTCGAGACAAGAAGGCAAAGACAGTGGAACTGGGCAAATGAGACAGCTCATCTATCATGCCTTTCCACTTTTCCCAAGCCAAAGTGAGCACACAAGTGAGAAAAATAAAGATGTACAAAGTGGCAAACTTGCTCCTATGTAATACCATGTTATGGCAGCTGTGTACAAATATAAAGTTATGGAAGCCCTCTTAACAGTGTGGGACACTGAGCTGGGGTAATCATGTTTTAGTGAAGATATATCATTCTGGAGAGGTGATAGGACCCAGGGGCAGAGCCATGAAGTCAGAAGTGACCCCTGTAGTACAGTAAATAACCCCAGCTGGATTCCAGTAAGAGTAAAGCACTCATGAAGATATTTCATAAAGGAAACATACTGGGACTAAGGCTGATGATCCACAGTGTACGAGCAAGCTCCAGAGCTGAGTTGGTTTTTGTAACCATAGCCAAGTTTTCTACACTGCATGTCACTCTCGGCACCTCCTGTTCTGCACTGCTTTACCACACAAATAAACGTACACCACCAACTGTGTACTCACTTTATATAATGCAAAAGATACTGTTTGTTCTCATTTTTAAGAAACAAATATAAAAAAAAACACCAAGATGGGACCAACTTGGACTGACCTCTACAGATTGTATGTGTGCAAGTAAACTCGATATGAACGAGTAAATCTTTGCGTATGTCTTTCAAGCATTTTCCGCTAAAGCTTTGAACCCTCTTAACCGAACACTACTGTAACCACTTAATAAATTAATGTACCTGCAAATCTATACGTGTTGAACTAGATCACTACATCCATGACAGTTTAGTGATGTGAAATGTTATCATCTAAAAACCATAAAGTTAAATATTTGAATGACTGTACTGAAGCAGTGAAGCTTTTATTTCTTGTCGTTTGCGTTACTGTCCAATGATGAAAGGAACACGGTGTATTTCCTCATGTTGTGATGTAATTGTGTGTTATCTCTAACCTTTGAACCTTATGGACAAAACTTCTCGTGTTAGGCTCTGTTTTCAATCATAAATACATTTTTATCATCCAAGGAGAATCTTCATAGTATTTATTTACGTAGGAATTCTTTAATTAGGCTGTAACTAATCACCACTTCAGATACCTCTATACATCAGGGGTCTCAAACTTGCAGCCCGGGTGCCGCTTGCAGCCCACGACACCCCTACTCGTATATTGAAGAGACGAAATATAACACAATTTTGCCCTTGAAGTTACTTTTTTGTTAGGGAGGATTTGTTGTTGTTGACTGTAATGGTAAAATAAGTTCCTTAAAAAGCCAAAAATGAGTTAATATGAAGGCGATATGAGCAGAGAGCAGAAACATGTTGAGGTACTGGCTGTGTTAGTTCAGTGAGAGACTTATTTGTAAAGGAGACCATTTTCACTAGCACTCAAAAACTAATGTCTCCATTTATTTTGTTAAATACGAACAAAATTATAGCAGAAGTGCTCCCACGTGTCTGGCAAGAAAGAGAGGACCAATTTGTTTATTTGGTAGGTTAATGAACGGGTTCAGTTAATTAAGAGCGAGAAAAAAATGTGTTATACAATAGTGGAAATTTAAAAAAGCAAGCATTTTTGGAAATATTTGTGAATGTTTTCTTGTTTGTTTGTCTTTGTACTAAAGTGGCCCTCACATGAGACGACAGTGCCAGCAGTGGCCCACAGCTCATTTAAGTTTGAGACCCCTGTTCTAAATGTTTGATTCAGGACAGATTTTAACACCAGATGCTTTTTCTGATACAACCCCAAAGATGCACCCAGATCAGTGAGTTAAAGACCCCTGGCTCAAATGTTCTCTTTTTTACACTGTACTGTACTGTAAAAAAATTATAAACATTATTTATATAATGCCGAATCGATTATCCGGTCCAGTCCAAAGGAGCTTTGTGTTATCATCTGGAATTGAACCAGTGATATTTTGCTTGCTAAGCAAGTGTGTTAACCACTACACAATGGAAGATAAAAACCTGAGCGATTGAGCAATTAACCTTTTAGTTCAAATTGAGTTAGTTGCACTTGACAAGTCAAACTACTCTGACACAAATGTTATGATTACACAAACATATATGCAATGCATTCACTCTGTGCTGTAATTAAATTGGACAAATCTTAATAGTTGGCTACATTAGAAAATACAGGAAGTAAAAACAAAACAACTTAATGAGTTTTAAAGTTATACCTTTCTAAGTTTTCTAAGTTATTTTAAGCCCCTGCTATTTTTATACTTACACCCACAAAGATCATTTATGTTTTCAGAGTTGCTACTTTTCAAAAAGCATGCGAGGTAAAAGACAGAGATGGTATGTGTTAGACAACAACATAAACAACCCGTCAGAAATAAATGATTTCAGTAAAACACTAACTCAGCATGACTCCTAGTTGAACTGTTTCGCAGCATTTATTTCATCTCACCAGCACACTTCTGTCTACTGACAAAAACACCAACTAAATGCTTCTTAGTGTTGTCTCCTGCAATGAAAGTACAACTAGAAAAGTTTGACAATGTCAGTCAGTGCTATACACAGAGCAGTAATCTTTGGCTTTGGTGGAAAATGTATTAAAATGGGTCAAATGGCTTTGAATTTAGTGAGTTGCTGAGAGACTGCAGGAAAATTATTGCAATTAGTTGGTGTTTACCTCAAAAGTAAGAGAGAGGGAAAAAGCATGCATTCTATTTTGATGAAGTCTTATAGAATTAGTGAAGAATTTTCATTTATTAAGGAAAATAGATATACATAGTTGGCTATATATCCAACTGTAAGGAATAAAACCTTCTGTATTCCCACAGAGGAGGTTCACTGCATATAGTGAAGACCATTTGATTATTTCCTATTGTGGTTATGCAGATGACACACTGAACATATCAATTTCAGCTCAGGACTTTCGGTCCCCTTTGATCACTTGTAAACTGCACTAAACAAATTAGCCAGTGGAAGTGCCAAAACCTCCTGCAGCTGTACTCAGACTAAAATAGTTTATCCATTATTTTAAGAGCTACATACAGACAATTATAAAATCATCCTATTACTGTCTTAAAAGTAGAATATTAAAGGATCTCTCTCTATACCATATTCAAAAGAACTTGTTGACCATTTATTTTTAGCATATTTTTTATTTTTTGCATTTTTTTCATTACTGCTTCATAGACTTGTTCACTATCCAGTGAGAGATATCAGGCTGAACAAGGTGAGATCGCCAGTTTCCACTCAGAGAAGCAAAATATAAATTATTAACAAGCTACAGTTACTTAGGCTTCACAGCTTTTGACATGAGGTAAAACGTTCATACAGCTCAGTGCTAAGAACACGATTTGCCTCGGGTAAATCATTTGAAATGGTACTTTCATTCATTCACAGAGAAAAAATGTCACCGACAAGAAATAATTCAGTGTTTGGCCTTTAAATAGCATCCTCACTTTAACTTTATGACTTGTCTGTGTTTGAATGTGGGTGCACTGGAGACTGAGTAAAAGTACGCGAGTTAAACTTGGCACAATCTATATTTATTTCTGTGCTTGGAGGCAAAAAATAAACACTAATGTGACTGTTATGAAATTCCATTTGCGTCACCACAGCGACTTCTGAGAGGTGTGACAGGTGTCTTTCACAGAGGCAAACTGAGGCTTCTGAGGCACACAATTTTAATTTGGAAACACGAGTTCTGTTTGTGGGAATGCGCATGGCCATGCTACCGCTCACAATAACTTATTTTAATCAAATAATGGTGAAAACGCTTGCTGAAGAACTGTATGTAATATATATCTCCTTCATTATTAATAGTAAAATGTTACCTAAATATTATGCTTGACATTTAAATGAGTAAGTGCAAACAGAATTTCAGTTGTGTGCATAAATAGCACTGAATAGCAATGAAGATACATTCATGAGCCCTTCTTATCAATCTGCCGCTTCAGCTTTTCTACACTTATCAGTGTGAGCCCCTCACCCATATTGCAGTCTACAGTTACTTGACAAAAACACAATTAAAAAAATCTGTGAGCTACCACCTTATCATGGTGGAGGGGTTTATTTGTCCAACTGATCCCAGAGGCTATTTTGTTAGGGGGAGGGGGGGGGGGGTTGCCCCTGGTAAACTCTCCCACACCAAATACATCATGGGTGAGGGTTAATACAAAGAGCTACTGGGACATGGAGTCTAGCTACTGGCTAGATATATTTAGGCTCACCTCAACACATGGCTCTAGCTTTGGAACCAGTTTCCTTGAGAGGTGCTAGACTGATCCAGTCTGGAGATTCCCTCAGCAAGAGGCAGTGGGTAGGGGGTGGGTATCGCGGGTATCACACAGCTCACTGCCTGTACATTGGTATTTTTCCCAGTGGATGACAGGATTGCTTTCCTGTGTATTCGGATTGGCTCTCATTTGGGCTTATATGCCAAATGACAGTCCACAGTACCCAACCTTCTTTGAATCTCTGGATGCAGTACTGGAGGGTACTCCACCTGATGACTCCATTGTGACTGCATACTGGAGTCTTTAACATTCACATTGACAATGACAGTGTCTATAGCTGCTCTTTGTAACCTTTTGACATAAATCCTATGGATAGATATTCTAGGTTGAGCCAGTCGAGGGAATCTCTCCTCTGCTTTTTGATAATGTGGTTCTGCTGGTTTCCTGAGGTGGTGGCGTCAAGCTCACACTGTAGTGGTTAAAATGTAAAGCAGCAGGAATGAGAATTAGCACCTCCAATTATGATCCAGCCATAACCATGGTATCAGACTATTCACGAGTTATGGGAGGATTGAGAGACGGATTGGTACCATGTCTGAAGTGATGGGCACACTGTACCAGTCTATTGTGAAAATGAAAGAGCTGCGCATGGGTTTTGACCAAAAGAATAACATTGTGGAAATCTGTTTTATTTGAACTGTGGCTATCATAAAGATAGAGTATAGCCACTACTTCTCCATATCAAAAAGTGCCAGCTGAGGTGGTTTGTGTATCAGATTAGAATAGGATGGATAAGGTGTTCTGGACAAGTCCTACATGGAGAAAGCCCTGTGATAGGCCCAGGACACAGAATACGTCTCTTAGCTGGCCAGGGAATACTTCCAGCTACAATGAAGGAGTTGGCTGGGTAGAGGGAGTTTTGGGCTTCTCTCATTAGGCTGCTGCCCTGACATAAGTCAGATAAGTCCTGGATAAATGGCAGAAAATGTATGGATGGACAATTTAAAAAGTAATTAGCAAAAAAAACCTTAATTCCCCAGCAGTGGTATGGGGTTTTTAAATGACAGGCAGGCCATTCATGCAACTTACTCAGTATTTACAACTAACACATTATAAGTGGCTTGATAATAACCAGGCAGCACGGTGGCACGGTGGTTAGCACTGTTGCCGCACAGCAAGAAGGTCCTGAGTTCAATTCCAACATCAGGCCGGGGTCTTTCTGTGTGGAGTTTGCATGTTCTCCCCGTGTTTGTGTGGGTTCCCTCCGGGTACTCTGGCTTCCTCCCATCGTCCAAAGACATGCAGCTTGTGGGGATAGGTTAATTGGAAAATCCAAATTGCCATTAGGTGTGAATGTGCGAGTGAATGTGAGCGCGAGTGGTTGTCTGTCCCTGTGTGTTGGCCCTGCGACAGACTGGCGACCTGTCCAGGGTGTACCCCGCCTCTCGCCCTATGACAGCTGGGATAGGCTCCAGCGCCCCCCGCGACCCTGAAAAGGAGAAGCGGAAGCGAATGGATGGATGATAATAACCTTAAATCCATACTAAAATATAAAATAAAATATCCACATAAACTAAATCAATAACCGTTACTGCTATTGTAATACTATTATAACTAAAATAAAAACCTAAAATAATTATTTTATTTATCAATATATACAATGGTATCTAGGTTTCAATAGAATTGCAGTACTGCAACAGACAAAGAAATTTCAGGAGAACATTGAAAGGAGAAAAGGCATAAAACAAACCCTCAGGCTGTGTGTGGGCTGTGATATTTGGCCTCAGAGGTGGATTATTGTTCTTCAGAGTGAAAGAGGGTGAACAAGTTGCTGTCAGCCTTGAAGCAAAACCAGTTAAAATGTCTGCCATGGGAAGCAGCAGCAGATCTCAATGATGTGATTAGGGTGGAGTCCTTACTTCCTTGGTTTCCGACCTTATCTACACATCGAGTCTGCTGCTGAGGTAATTTGATGAAGGAGCCAACATACCTGACTCACTGGAGATAGGGCTTTAGGTAAAGGCTGCATGAATACTGCAACCAGGAGGCAGTAACTGAGAATGCTGTGGGCATGACATGGCAGGAATATACTGTAGGTGTTAGGCTTTTTTTCTGTTTCTTCAGGGTGACTCCACAGAAAAAAAACTACAAATACCTCACAAACACCTGAACTGCAGGCACCTACTGTACCCAACTGGACTGGATTTCAAAACTGAGATAACAATAAGTTGGCTCTAAATTCTAAAAGTTTAGATAGCACAACTATAGTAATCTTTAGCTCCCGTCTGTTCGATCGTTTTGCTTTAGCCATCAGCGTCTCAGTACAAATTAAATCAAAGAGCAAATAAATAATATAGACCCGATAAATATTTTCATCCCTCTGTCAATTTCATCCAAACGTCCATTCTTTGAAGCCTACAATTTGGTTTATTACACCTGATTAATTTTGGCATGATGTTGCTGTAGAATTGGATTAGTAGTTATCATATCAGCAGGGGTTCAGATTTCAATTTGTCACGTGGATCATGTAGCCTTCAAATAGTTCCTGCAAGAAGCACATGCTTCAATGCATGTGCTAATAAGTCTGTAAAGGTTCTCAGTCATCCAGGTCATTGTAGTCTATAGAATTTCGAAATAAAAGCATCTGGATTTCTTTAAGTTTCCTTGAAGATGTTTCACCTCTTATCCGAAAAGCTTCTTCAGTTCTAAGAGCAATTGGTGGAGAGTCCCAGATTGAAAGAGGAGTGAAAGAAGCCATCTATGTCCACTGTGAACGACCATCTTTGAACAGAGGTGGTGGTTTACAACACCAACTCTCTGCCATCTATAATCCAGTTTTGAGATCCCTTTCCAGACGCCCACTCACATCCTGGGCCATTTGACCTCAGTAAATCACATGATAGGGTGGGGCTAGGCTTCACAATGGGTTCACCCGAAACCTTGGCTGATTGTGACCCACACTTGTTTTCACACCTTGGCTCATGTGATTAGGTAAAAAATCAATAGGGAGTCTATGACCCTCTTGGGGACACTCCCTTAGGACTTAAAATCTGACTCTCCACCAGTTGCTCTTAGGACTGAAGGAGCTTCTTGGATGAGAGGTGAAACGTCTTCAAGGAAGTCCAGATGCTTTTCTTTCCAAGCTCCTTAGACTGTGTGCTAATACCATACAGACTTGTTTTCTTAAACATAGGACGTTAAGAACCAAGCGTATGTTGCTAACTTTTGGAACTATTGCAAGGTCCCATGACCTTGCAATAGTTTTTGTGAAAAAAAAGAAGAAGAAGAAAAAAGAAGCTTTTTAATTGGAACTTTCAGGGTTCCGAAGAGAAAGCCTGACATACACAAAAGCAAAAATGGCAAGCACCAAGCAAAAACAGATAGATAATAAATAAATAAATAAAAACTGAAGTGTGTATTAAATTGCAAAAAAAAAAAAAAAATTAAAAAAGGATATTTTTAGCATAATCTGACAGGTGCTACTAAGATGAGCACATTAGGATATCCCTTTGTTTTGAATAAGAATGACCCTATAGCAAGAGTATAATCAAATATAATCATATAGTCTCTAAGGATAAATCAAGCAAAACATTTTACAAAAGATTTCAAAATCTCCAAGATAAATTATTTTCTATTATGAATGTAATTAGTACAATAATTAATTATTATTAATAATGAAATAATTCATTCTTCTTTATCTCATATTATCCTGCTACCTCCAAAGGAGACAAGAGAAAGCTGTTGCCAGGTAACAGTGCTACAGTTGAGCAATTGGATTGGGTTGATAGCCAGTGTTGTTTTCTGAGGAGGCACCAGTCCTTTGGACCCTCAGAGGCCAGCCAGCTTGAAAGGCTTACCCACCAGAAAATCTGATTTACTGCCACAACTGTCACCATATCCTTACTTGATTGCTATGTGAAGAGAAAGAAATATAATAATAAATTGGGTTTCAGTAGAAAGATATGTAATAAATGGGTTTCAAGTTCCATGTAATGCAGCGAAATGCACATAGGTAGCGGCATGCTGCTTAATGAACTCATCATGCTTCTGCCATTGTTCAGTTGTACTTTTACAGCTTATTTCCACAATGAAACAAATATTATTTATTGTATCTTGGGTAAGGACAGGAGGCAAAATATGTCAGACAAAACCAATATCAGCCAATATCTTCAACATCTATCCTTCATTTAGTTTAAGGATTTCAGCTAGTCTAGTAAACTTGCACACTTTTCTTATTAACTAATGTTTTCTTTAAAAGTGTATTTTTCAGTGTCCTATAGTGCCAACCCATCACCTGTTCTGTGAAATTCAGTGACCTTGAGGGTGTTCCCCTGTGATATGACAAGATACCTCTTTGTTGTTGGATTTTGCTGTTTGACCAGTGCTTTACACACACACACACACACACACACACACACACACACACACTGATCCCCTTCTCTTGGTGTGCCTGCACATCTCTTTCCTGGACCCCAGTCCTTGCTCTAATCCCCTGGACTCGATGCTGAGGCTGCAGGCTGGTAATTGACCAAATCCCCTTCTGCTACCTTCAACCCATACCTCTCCTATGATGTCAAGTGCTCCTTGACAGTACACATGCAGACAGACACGTGCTTATAATACAAATAGACATATCCCTACGTGCATGCAAATAAAACCAATCCAAAATGCCTCAACATTCAGATTTTATTTTATCAGCTGTCAGACCGAACACCATTTTCTTGGCTTGCAGTAAAGGATTATTTCTTTCTCCAAGGTTTTCAGTTAATGAAGTATTGGCATTTTGAGCTGGTATGGCTTAGGTCTGCTTTCTGCCTCTTTTTTCTGTAATAAGTTCCATTTTATATCTCCATTCTCAAAACTGTCACTGAAAAACATCCGCATTTGATCGCTGATTTCATTAAATGCTTTGTTTTCTCCTTGCAAAACACTAGAGTGCTCCCCGATTTGCCATTAGAGAGCTCCTGCAAGAACAATGTGTAATTTTAGTCTGCCACTGAAACTGTCGGAGGTGTCACTCAAGAGCAAAACATTGACGCTAAACGCTAGATAGGAATTGAAATGTTTTCCTTTCTTGGAAAATTGAGATTACATACGCTGATAGACGATAAAATGGGCAAACCCAAGACATATTCAAACATCATCTAAGCTTCAGTGTTAAAATGTCTAAAATGTTTTTATCCAAGTGGACAAACGTAAGGAAAATAACATCTAATTAGGGCATTTTTATGATTTATATTTAGCACACAAACAAAACATTCGTAAGCAGATATTATTAACCAGATGCATTGTGCGCAGCTTAACATATATCTTAACAATATTGTGTAACACCTTCTTTGAGACTAACCCTGGTCAGTGTAATGTGTGCAGGTTTTATTTCCAGTGGGTTTGTAAGATGTGTAATATGCGTATGATTAACACATTCAATTAGTTGCTTGGTTGGATATATCCTATAGTCTTTCTGTTCATTTCAAAATAGTTAGGGAAGACACCTGATAGGAGCAATGAAAGTCTTTTTTTTTTAAGAAAGGCCTGCTGCAGACTTATTAAACTCTCCAGCCAATTCCACAAAGGCCATGAAAGTCTGGAAGCGAGAACACAGATAAAGAGGAATGGAATAGTATGAAGAGGATGTATTTAAAAGGGAACGGATTTGGCACATTGAGACTTGTCTGTGCATAAGAGTAAAATAACAATATGAAGGACACTTTGAAGGCTCTCCTGTGTCCAACAAAGCAGCAACATTTCAGTGTGCTTTGCTGCTTTGTAAGGGGTTAAGAAGAGTACTTTGTAAATGCTAGAGTGGCCTGCTATCAAGGCCTCCTTTCTGTTCCTTTATGATTAGTGTGCTTGTTCTGTTAGATGTGATTAGACTAATACTGTAATGTTCTACCCAAGTTAATGGTCTGTGGTTACTGTTGCCAAGCCCTGCTGCTTGATTAAATTATTCACTTAATATTAGTATTATATGATTAATCTACCAATTAATTGGCAGGGTCAAAGTGATTCTAACTGAGACTTTTTGCAACAGCTGATTTACTAATGCCAACTGATGCTGGAAATATTTGGTATTCACCCAAAGAAGACTTGATACTGAACTCTCAATGCGCTTCCATACCTTTGCCTATGAATAATGCATTAGAATAAAATGGAGGAATCAAAAGTGGATTCTACGGACGTAGTGTATAGAACTGTGGATCCAGTCTAACACCCTCATGTTTCATTGTGGATATGACAGACTCTTTGTAAAGACCTTATGGTTAATGTTATGAATCCGAAGTATTTCTTCATTCTATATGGAATTGTCTACGTTTCTTTAAAAACATGACAGATTTTCAATGCGGTCTCCGACTTTTGGAACCACTTTAGTGATATAACAGCATCAGAAATGGGAGGAACACCCTTCAACCATGCCACGAGTGTTCATGTTGCATAGTTTCTACCAGAGGACATGTACTTGAAGCGCCACAAACACACCAGCCATCTTAACTGTGCAGAGTCAGGTGGAAACAAGTAATCCATAACTTGTGACAATAATGCAAGAATATTTTTAAACTGCATTAACATAACTTAGCAAGAATTTGCAAATAACTGCACATAACAAATGCCAGGGAAATCTGTTTATGTTTTCTGTTTAAAACAAAACAGTACTGGCTATATCAGATTTTTAAATCACCAATTATTGTTTTTTTGGTCTTAAAAATCTTATATTGATTGGGTCTATTTCATTTTAAAATTATACAGTTTTATGGCCTACTACTAGAATGTTTCAGTGATGTATGCAAAAACAAGTTTGGTTTGAATAGAAGAACACTTCAGTTATTACCACTGGATGGATGGTGTGTTTCTGTGCGTATGTTCCCATGTCGTTGTGGGTTTTGTCCAGGTACTCCAACTTCCTCCCACAGTCCAAAGACATGTATGTTAGGTTAATTGGTGAGTCTTATTTGGTCATAGGCATGAATGTGAGTGTGAATGGTTTTTCTGTGTCAGCCCTCCAGAAACTAGTGACCCTTCAATGGTGTACCTTGCCTCTCGCCAACTGTGACCCTGATTTGGATAAGTGGAAGATGGATGAATGGATCCATGCTATAATATAGTGGTTCCCAAACTTTTTTGCTGGGCCCCCCTTTGTTTTACAAGAAAAATGTTCAACACCCCCCCCCCCACGCACTAACACATCCTCCAACCACACGTACCCATATTTTGCTCCATTGCGGTTTATTTCACACCTCAAGTAATCTGCAATAAATTACAGGTAGTAATAAAATAAACTACTAACTCTTTTACGCTACGTCCACACCTACACGGGTATTTTTTAAAACGCAGCTGTTTCGTCCACACGTAAACGGCGTTTCGAAAACTGCGATTTTTTAAAAACTCCTTTTTTGCTTTTACCTGTGGACGAGGAATACAGAGTTCGTCACTCAACGTCAAAGGTATGTGCCTTTTTTCACGTCACGCTGTGCGCACGTTATTGTTTACATGAGTTGAATTGCAGAATGGCAGATAGAGACGAAATACTGTTAATCTGACTATCTGCAGGTTTTACACGCAG
Source organism: Perissodus microlepis (assembly GCF_051167445.1). Taxonomy (NCBI): domain Eukaryota; kingdom Metazoa; phylum Chordata; class Actinopteri; order Cichliformes; family Cichlidae; genus Perissodus; species Perissodus microlepis. The sequence goes on along the minus strand of NC_140463.1, from coordinate 44,279,096 downwards.
TTACTGTCGCTCCATTTACAGGGAGGCAGAGGCGTCACGGTGTGATTATTTTACGTGTCGTTTTTTTTTCTATGTAATAATATTCAACATTGCTATCAATACATTTTTCAAAAAATGCCTCTCTATGCAAAATGGGTTTAAAAACATAAACAACTGTGGGGTACTGTTTGTCCGTGATTTGATGAGCCAAGGTGTGAAAGCGACCATCTTTGAACAGAGGCGGTGGTTTACAACACCACCTGTCTGCCATCTATAATCCAGTTTTGAGATCCCTTCCCACACGCCTTAACGCCCACTCACATCCTGGGCCATCTGACCTCAGGAAATCACATGATAGGGTGGGGCCAGGTTTCACAATGAGCTCACCCGAAACCCTAGCTGATTGTGACCCACACCCACTTTCACACCTTGGCTCATGTGATTAGGTAGAGGATCATCAGGGGGTCCTTTGTCCCTCTTTGGGGGGGAAACTCCCACTGGGTTTAAATCTGGGACTCTCTGCCATTTGACCTTAGAACTGAAGAAGCTTCTCGGATGAGAGGTGAAACGTCTTCAAGCAACTCAAAGAAGTCCAGACGCTTTTCTTTCCAAGCTCCCTAGACTACGATGACCTGGATGAGTGAGAACCACAGACATAAAACATGTAAACAGTTTTCTACTTTGCCACCATCCACTTTAATTGAGCTTTGACCAAGAGAATACCTTCTTCTTTGCTGCTTTGTTCCTGAGCCCACGCGGCAAATTCCATGACAGAATCATGCCGGTATTCAAAAACAGGCATGTACTGATTTTCTGCCTTGTCTCTTGTACAGAGAGATTTCTTCAAATTCTCTAAATATTTTGATGATATTATGAACTGTAGAGGATGAGAGATTCTAAATCTTCATGTTCAACATTTTCAACATTTTTCTCACAATTTCTAGATGCAGGTTTTGGCAGATTCCCCATCTTTATTTCTGAGAAGCTCTCTATGATGATCTTTTTATGCCCAATCATGCTCCTGACCTGTTGCCGGTTCACCTAATTAGTCACAAAACATTGCTCCAGCTCTTTCTTTTCAGTGCCACTTATGTTTCTAGCCCTTTTGTTGACCTCATCTCAACTTTTCTGAGATGTTCAAATTCAAAATGAATGATATTTTTCATGAAACAGTAACATAGCTCAGTTTAAACATTTGTTACATTTTCTGTGTTCTACTGCAAACTAAATATAAGCTTATGAGACTTGCAAATCATTGCATGCTATTTTTATCTACATTTTAAACAGTGTCTTAAGTATTTTAAGTATTTATCTCATTTGGTAATATGTATTCATATGCATCAAAAGTTTACATTTTAGTTTGCAGTCTTAATCACTGAACCTGCCAAGTTGCTTCAAAAATGAATGCTACAATTTAAATGTAAATCAATAAATTTATTTATATTTTATAGTGATGTTTTTTTTATTTCCCTACTCATTTTAAGCTCCATTGAAAGTTCATTTGAAGCCAAAATTTCATAGAAAGTTGAGCAAAATAAAACAAAAATGTAAAAAATGCAAAAATGAATGAGTCAGTTTACCAAGTTTACCCATAGTGTTTTCGTATTGTGGGTCCCTACATTCAAGAATGTAATGATTCAGCAAATCTCTGGAGAGGCCGCTAACTGACAGAGCTGCCTTTTTTCAGGTCAGACCTTGCATAGCTGCATGGTTTCTCTCTTTTTTAAGACCTGTCACATGTAATCTCTGACATTTAGAAGGAGCGAAATGTGTAATACATATAAACAGGTTAGTGCTGCTGTCACAATGAGTTCCACAGTGGAGGGTGGCTTTACATGTGTCAACCTGAACTCTATTGTCCTTGACTGAGCTTGCTGCAAATAAATGTTTCAGCGTAAGGCATCTGAGACTCCTGAATGGTTCGCCTTCAGTTTCCGCAAGAACCACTGAACGATTAGAAAATGCTTTAAAAGTAGAAGTGTGCAAAAGTATTTATATATATATATACACACACACACACATATATACTGAGGTTTAGAAAAAGCTGGAGTTATTTAAGCCTGATAAGCTTATCCTGAAGCCAAAAAAAAGATGTTAGTACAGTGGGGTCAGGTGGGGGTAAGGGGTGCAGGGTAGTGTCTGAATAATTAATAAGTGGATGCAGGGCAGGAATTATAGGATAAGTGGAGTAGAGAAGGGATCCACCCAAATCTGCTAAAGCTGCCCACAGCAGAAAAAACCAAACCCTCTCCTCACTGTAGCAGCTAAAAAAAATAATGATATGACATATGACATGTAAGTCTGTTAATTTGTCATCCATGTTTCATTTCATTTATATCCAAGTGAATATTTTCCTTTCAAGGAGACGCAATGTGCTCTCCTTCAGTGTTTTCGGACAAAAGACAATTCAACCATTTTTTGAATAATATGATAATCCCATCATGCTGCACTTAAGTGCCACTTGAACTGTTCTGTTACATGATTTGTAGAACTCCCGAGAATTCTAAATAACAATATAACACCTGTCTTATCTGTCATTTTGGGCATTCTACTTATTCTCCTAATTAACTCAATTAAATGCTTATTAAATGCTCATTTTTCAATGAGTATCCCATGTTTTTAATGTATTCTCATTAGTCCTTGTGTTCCTCAAGGATAAATCCAAGTTCTTTCTATTAATATATAAGTTTTAAGAGATTTTTTCATTTTTCATTTTACCACATCTCCTTGGTAGGAATCCTTTACAGTACAGTCAACCCATCTCTCATTTATCATCTGAACTGGCTTACTGTGGAGAAATGATTAATTATAAAGAACAAGTAGGAGTAGGGCAAGGGATGATTTTCTAATTTCAAAATAAAGTTAAGAAAGGGCCAGAATAAATGTCATGTCAGTAATTTTAATTTTTGCTCTATTTGATTTAGGGAAGGGCAAACAGGGTTACCGACTGGTGATTATACTTCTACTGCAAAGCCTTATGCTACTTGTGAACATCATCAGACTTCTCAATACATGCTTTATCAAAAAGACAGTAAAAACACTGATGACCCAGATTGGAATAAGATGCGTTCTCTTGACACTTGAGAATCAAGATGGATTCTATTTATATATTATGCATATAAGCCCTAAATTCAAGCAACAACATAATGGGTCCAAGCCTGAACACTGATGCTTTCTCTATTAAACACTTTGTCTGTGCATGTAAATACTGGAATACTAGTAAGAATATTAATTAAGCAATGTGGAATCAAAGCCACAATAATATAATATAAAGAATAATTGATGACTATATACATACAGAATTTGCATGAGCACTTCCTGTTCTTATACTGTTTTACTCTGAATTTCCTCAGGAGGGCATTGTTGTAAAAATCTATACTCACACAGAGACGCTTTGTGTGGTGCAGGTGAAATAAGCATAACTACCTGTGGAAGCTGAAGTAGGCCTGTTGCATAAGTTTGCCATCAGTGAAAGTTGTTTTTGTTTTTGTAAAAGGAATGAGTGTAAAATTAAATTAAAAGTGCATATCAGTTTTGACAGCCCCATCAGAGCTGAAAGGGAAGCTCTCACAGCTCATAGCCTATTCTGTTTGCACATTTAATGTCACAGGCATACCAATATGCACATGTAATTTTTAAATGGTTATTTTTTTTCTCCAAAAGCAAATGCTTTTGATTAATCAGTGGAATGAAAAATGATTGTAAACTGGGAATTGAGAGTGCAAATTATGCACACGGAGAAATAGCTATAATATCTTATTCATGGAAATGTTTGAGCAAGTATATAACTTACACAGCACCTCTTTTGTTCTCCGCTGACATAAATGCACAGACAACATGAAGGCCTAGTCCTCTGCCAAACAGCTTCATTTGATGTTCCCTTTTATTTTCTGTCTTTTTTGAAACACAGCCCTCATCCAAATCCCCTCCTGAGCCCCACTGCTCCTTTGTCCTTATATTATCTCCATCCCCTGGTGCTTATAAAGGGTCATTTTTGTTTTGATCTGATTCTGTAATTTGATATTTCTTGTGCAAACTCAGAAGGTGTTTGCCAAAGTAGCCCAATATCTTTGATGACATTTAGAGCTGCAGTTATTAGTTTCGCTGTTGATTAGAGGCGTCAACAGAAACTCCAGTTCGCACTCACCCTGCTCTTCACCCCGTCTACCTGCTCCGTGGATTGCAGTTTCAAATAAGGGGCTCTAATGTTATTCCACTTGCCTCATTGCCTCTGCTTGTATGCTCCAGCGAGCACAAAACCACCCACTGCCCTGTGAGTTCTGAAAATTAGCAAGGGGCAAATTTGAGGTGGAGCATATTGCCCAGTGTAAAATATTTAATTTAGAAAGACTCTGACCACCTCTCTCCCACTGGGTTTCCATTTCATCTGCAAGGAAAAAAAGTCTTTGGATTCTCTCAGGGGAATATAGTGGAATATATGTAAAAATCAAGTCATTTTTTTTATTCATCAGCTAAATCTTGCTTTTTTATTCAACATGCATTATGAGATTATACTAAATACCAGACTGTGTGAAAAGGAGCTAATGACTTAACATCTTGCGTTCACTTTTTTGCAGAGAGTAAAGAGGAAATGCACCAAATGCACTCCAGACCATTGGCACTCTTAACTAGAGAGAATTATTTTGGTTCACCAAGCATCAGTAATATGCTAAAAACCTTTAACTACACAAATCATCTGCCCAATTAAGCCAATTTGGACATAAGATGGGTAGCTTTGATCATTGCTATGTAAAGAGGTTATTCAGAGGACAAGGTCACTGTGAGTAATTTCTCAAATGCTTGAAGAGAAATTTAAAACCGTGCAGCCCTCAATAGAAAGATAATGACCAGCAAAAGGATTCTCTTTCTGCAGAACCTGATCTGTGCTATTATGTGCACAACAGTAATTGCTGGTTATATTTTTATACAAATTAACAAAATGAATTTCATAAGACTGGCAACCTGTCCAGACTTAAGCCCATCTTTTGCCCCATGACAGCTACAATTGGCTCTAGCCCCCACTTGTGCCTTAAAAGGATAAGCAGAAGAGAATGAATAGTTGGATGGACTAGCTACATATCTCTTGTAGCTAACAGCTGGCCAAGTGTCTTGGTAAGTAAACAATGCTAGCTAATGTTAGATTATATTTTACTTGATAATGCACACATATTTGATTTGGATTTAGGAAAATCATGTGGTTAGTACTGCAGTATTGATGTTTATGTAAAATTAATTTTAGTATTAATTATAAGGTATTGTCAGACAGCATATCTACATGTCTTTACTGTGATTATACGCAAGAACAGAGAGTTTGATAGGTGCTAGTGTGGGAAATGGTATAATGACTCATCAAGCAATGTTTCTTGATTCCAGAGTTTAAATATTAGACGAGTGAAGGTACTGGTCAAGCTGAGTGAAATACAGTATTGAAACTGAAGCAGTTGCTGGCACACAAGGGAATGCTATCAGTAACAGATATTCGAAACCCTGTCCTGAACTCCATCATATGTCCAGGAATGTAATCCTTCTGTCTAAAATGAGTATTGCATACGTTGCCTCATGACAGATGCAGCAGTGAAGTCCTTTTGCTCCACCTGCACAAAATGCACCCAAGCATGAAAACAAGCTCAGTCCTGCTTCCTGTCAGGAAAGCAGTGGACTTGAGATCACGTAAGGCTCATGTTTGTGCAAAATGCTCACAAAAAAAATTCACAATGATGAAACATGCTCCGAGTCACTACCACCTACTACTGCACTGAGTGCTGAGGCAAAGAACACAAAAGACTCCCCCATGTTACCCTCTGTGTGCTGAAAAAAGCATTTTTGTGCTGCTTAAAATCCACACTTTTTCAGCTGAATTGCTTTGAGAAATGCATTATTGTTTCAAACGTGTACTTAAAAAAATTTAATATGAGAAATATAAGAAAACATCTCTAACTTGCAAGTGAATTCTATTGTAAATCAGTTTAGTACTTTGGTTCAGAAATGGAAATTCATTAGCCATTAAGAGAACAATCCTAAAGTGAACAGTGTAATTCATCAAGGTGAATTATCTCACCTTTGCTATATTTTACTATTAAACTGTCATGCAGTGCAGGGTTAACAGGAGGTGAGTGGGAGGAAAAGTTTGGAAAAGAGTGTGAATATCTACTGATTATCCATGACTGAAATAGTCTCAGGAGGAAGGAGAGAGCAGTCAGAGAACTGTACATGTTAGGCCAGGTGGGGCTTCATTACAAAGCTGAAGACTTGAGTAAAATATTCTGTGATCTCACCTCATGTGTGGGAGGAACACGTCAGTATCCAGAACTGTGCTCTTTCATCTTTTGTCACTATGTGTTATTACACCTGCGTGATGCCACATCAGGAACCATACCTGGGTGCAGCCTTATAAAGAAATGTGTGAAGCTTCAGCTGGTAACTGTGAGAGTTAATTATGCAACTCTTCTCTGATGTGAAATCAATTACCTGCACACAAAGGTCTAAAGATTTTTATTACATGCCAAGCAAATGATTCAGAAAAAGCATCCAGCATTGCTGGGGCCAGGTTCCCGAGCTGCAGCACTTAAAATAAATAAAAGAAAATAAAACACAAAGAAAGGCTAAATATTTTTTTCTATTTTGAATTTTCACCTACTTTGAAAAAGAAGCTTTCTAATTATTTTCCTCCTGACTTTACATTTCATTTCATCAAATGTGTTTTTTTACTTGACTATTGGACTGTACTCTAAAGCAGTCACACGACTCTCCTACAGCAGAGGCTGAACACAGCACACTGTGCATGAATATGAGTCATTACATACATGTTTTGAAATTGTAGTTAAATGAGACAGGCTGAAAGAATGGCCAGAACTCAATATAAAACGTCTTATAAAAAACGATTTCGACTGTGATAAAATCCGCCCTCTTCATTTAATGAAGATGAGATGAGAAATAATTCATTTATCTTCTTTTTGGGAAGTTCTTTGTTACAAAAGCTGAAATAACAACAGTATTAACGAGAAGCATTCAAATAGTTCAAACGTCTGCCAAAGCAGCTTACTCAGTATTTACGTTTCATGGAATATCATTGTATTTTGCATATATTAATTTTTTGTGTGCAGTTTAAATCACGTAAGGGTAGCATGACAGATGTTTACTTTGATTAAACAAACATTATGTCAGAGTATAAAATGAATGATGAATTTGTAAATAACTGGACACGAATAACTTGAGCTCATTAAATATTATTAATATTATTATTATTTTTATTACCACAGTATATATTTCTAACTAGGCAGCTCACTGTCTGTCTCCTGGCAATACTTTCTTTAAAGACAACAAATTTTGGGATCAACTTGAAGGACAGGCAGATGTAAAATGTAAAAGTGAGGTCAGAGGTCAAATGTGACATGATATTTAGATGCAAACTATAATATGATATTTAGAGTCACCATAGTCCAGTGTCATTTTTTAAATGCTGCCAATATAAACAAAGGCAGTAAAATTTTAAGCAGGGTTTTAAAGATAACAAATGTATCATGATATTTTAAATCTTTATACTTTCAATATGTTGACAATACACACCATAGTTGTAAGAATCAGGTTTAAGTTATAAGGCTTTTTGTTAATTTTCAACCAATGGACATTAAGTTGACTTTGAAAACCTTGGAAGATGTCAGGGAAATTTTAATGGATTGTTAATATGACCCCATGCTACACATCTAAAGTTTTAACAGCATTGATTCAAAACCTTCAGTGTTTTGATTCAATCTGATGGTGTCACTAGCGACACTAGCTTCACTGCGCTGCCATTTTGCTGTAAGAACCTCTGCTTCCTCAGGAAATGAAGCCTGCTTATAACCTTTTTATGTGCAGCAAGTGTTTAGATCTTCCAGTTCAACCTGTTGTCAGTGTGGATGTCCTAATACTTGCACTATATCAAAGTCATGTCCCAAGACAGACAAGAGACATGTAGTTGTCCTTTTCCGTCTGAAGTCTATCACCAACGCTCTGGTCTTATTCATTCAGAAGCATATGACTCTTCCCTGACCACTGCACCAGATCATCCATTAGTGCTCTGTATTCCTCCTCCTGCCCATCACTAACACATCAAATCATTGCAGAGTTGTCTGTCTAGCTCTTCAGGTGGCATGACTCAGAGTCTGCACAAGGTAAACAGGAATTGAGACAACAAAGTCCATTGTGGAGGTCCTGCACTGCACACCATTTGAAACATTACAGCAATGTTTTTATTTGAGGTTTGTGACACAGCTTTGCTCTTTCTCTTTGCTAATAAGTCATCTTTAATATCACAGTAATATTTAATAAAAGAGTATTTGATTAACTTTTTGTTGTTGTTGTTGTTGGGTATATATATCTTGGAACATATTTGAACAAGCCTGTATAGAAACAGAGGTGGGACAAAGTACCAATAAGTAAAATCTTCAGGTATAGAAGGATTTGTTTTTACGGCTACTTTTTCCATAAATACACTCAGAAAATGATTTACACATAAAATGTGAAATGCTAAATTTAATGGTGTCTGTTCAACTTAAATTTAGTTGATTGACTCTGAACATATACCAATCATCTTGAGTTGTGTGTACTTTCAGCATCTACCTATAGAAGAGGAGCGAGCATAGAGAAAATGCAATGTTCTAACAGCTCGACAAATATCACCAAACAAGCTGTTTCTGGGCACTTTGTCACACAGTGTGTCGGGTAGCTAAAGGTACAGCTGCCGGATTCCCCGGAGAGGGAAGAAAATGAGATATGAAGAAAATACAGGAAATACAGGACCGGAGATTAGCAGAGATTATTTTTTTAAGATAACAGCTGCTCAGTCACATTTGTTCAACTGGAAATTTAAAGCTAACATGTAAAGTCCTTGTTTATTTTTAGAGATTTTTGAAAGGATATTGAATGTATACTTGATGTATTGCTGAAATACTCATTTTCCTGTTGACATATGGAGGCAGTTGACAATATGTATTTTTAGCACATGTATCTATACTTCTACCTAAGTAATGAATGTGTATATTTTTGCCACCAATATTCAAATGTTTTGGGGGTTTTTTTTATAATTGAATTATTTTAGATCAGTTAAGCATAACAGTAACACATGAACACACAAAGGCAAACGCAAAACACATCTGGCATATTTCATTTAAGACAGCTTGATGGAGATGCTTGTGGGCACTGGTTTGACTCAGCTGGCCTTGCCTCTGTTTTCCACACTTTTAAATCCCCATGTATCTTAATAATGTTCTCTCTTCTCCAAATCCCCTTATTCAATTATGGCAGCTTCTAATACATGTGTCAACATGTTTCATTAGTCAGTCCTCCTCTCCCACCAAAGAGATTAGCTTTCACTTTTTTTCTTTTATTTACTAAATGCTGAAATATCATTTTCCCCAGGACAGAGTGAGAACCGGGAAAGTGGAAATGATTGTTTTTGTTCATTACATTTCATTTTGGTCAGCCAGATGGAGCTTTTTTTTTCTTTCTTTGCTGAGCAGACTATTAAATATATGCTGCAGTTTACATTTAAATGCTTCAAGAACATTAGAGAAACTCTGGAACAAGACTGTGGTTTTAACTCTTTGCTCTCTGAACTCCTCAGCTTCAGTTCTTTTCATCACAGAGTGAGTATTCATGAGCGTTTTACAGCAGAACAATGGCAAGAGTCTAGAAATAAGATACGAAGCAAGACTGTTTCATCTCAATAAGCGCGTATGCGTGTGTCACAGGAGGAAATGATTAATTCTATGACTGTAGGATCCGTTTGATATTTTGTGTGGTAATTCCTGGTCCCCTGAGGGTTCCATAGTTGTATCTGTATTGTTGAACTGAGAGTATTGAGGCCATGTGTAGGCAGGGACTAGATGAGATGCTACAGTACATGCATGCTCTGCAGATTTTCCCTATGAAAGCGCAGCACCTGTAGTAACGAAGAGCAGTGAAGAGCAACGGCTCACTGGTCATTATCATTCTGCCTCTGTTACACTCATCACCTGATTGTCTCATTGCCCCCCTCCTTCCCCATAAAACCCCACCCCCGCCTCCATCATAGCCTCATCATTATCAACTACCTCACTGACTGAGTGTAGATGAGTATAGCGAAAACAGATGGAAAGACAAAAAGGTGAGAGAAGCTGAGGATTTCCACATTTGAAGTTCTTGGTAATATAACAGGGTAGGTGTCAGGGCTTATTTTAAATAGTTAAACAACACAACAAAAATATAACAGACTTATTTTTAAAAAGTTATTTCAGTTTTATTCATCACATATTGACAAGTCTGATGTTTTCACAGCATAGGTAACTTATAAAAATGCAGAGAAGAAGACTGCTGCTAGAGTTTAAGCTGATTTAACACATTGTTTGACAAAATTAGATAAGCTAGACTGCTAAAACTAGTGCTAGCAGTTTTGAGACAGTCTTTAGCTGTCTCTGTATTTGGTAACTAGTTTTAATAGCAAGTTTGTTTCCCACCTTTGTGGTCACCTGCAGTGCTTTGCTGATTATTTTAAACCTAAACCTTTTCAAAATCGATCGGAGCGATGACACCACTCACTTTGCCAGTTTCCCCGCCTTGTGCCAGCAACTGATTCTCCTATTAATCACACTTAATCCACATAATTTTTCTTGTTTGCTTTTGTTTTGTTTTTTTTGTTTTGCCCCTATATTATTTAATTACATAATCATTTTTCTATTGCCTTTTAGGGTATTTTACAGGGTACTCAGTACTTTGCTACTCAGTTAGCCGCTGCGCCCTTCCTCCTGCCCTATTTACTCCTCCTTTCGCTTACCCCTGGTGACCTTAATTACAACATGTAAAAACCTGACCTGCATCCAATTTCCAGCCCCTGACCACAGTGACCCAAGATTAATACCCAATGGTCCAAATTCAATTAAATTCCCTTCTAAATAAGAACAACAAATTCAGTCCCAGGCAGCAGAGGATGGTGGGACAACAGGTTCACACCACTGGAGGAAATAACAAGCACACCAAAGATTCATGCAAGTAAAGGAAAAAAGGGGGGAAAGTGAGGCTAATACCAACATATAAATAATTACCAAGTTCGCACAACTACACTCAACATTAATGGCATCCATTTATTACAGGTCAGCTGATGGACATATTTGGTGTTTTTGTAACTATGATACAATCACTGTTGAAAATGAGGCAATGTCAAATACCTTCTTCTATATTTTACAACCCATAAATGCATCTTATTTTTAACTAGTTAATGGGTGATGGGGTAGGATCCAATCCCTGCTGTCACAGAGGAAAGAGCAAGATACACCCCAGACAGGTTGGCAGTCTATCACAGAGCTAACACACATCTATCTACAACTCATCTACAACACTTCACAGTCCAAATGTGTTGTTGAGGGTTAGTTTTATGCTGCCTTGTTAGTTATGCTCAGAAGTAAGAATCAGACAGATGAGTGGTTACCACTGCACAAGCTGTCAGGCCAGAACCGGTTTCTGTAATTTGAATGGGCAGCAGCAGAGGTGCAGCTGTGCTACCATGAGAAGCTCGCTTTGATTTGAAAAGAAAAAAAATTAATTTATTCATTGTTTTTCAGATCCACACACCAATTTCAAACTGGATGAAATGTAAAGCTTCTCTGTCCATCTTTTTTTATTAACATAATATCCAACATAAGCAGCAGGGTGAGGGACAGGGTACACCTTGAATAGGCTGACAGTCTGTCATTGGAAAACATTGACTTTCTCATCCAATGAGAATTCCTTTGGACTGTAGAAAGAAGCCAACGCACGTGCATTGGTAATATGACTATATATTTTGTCTCCTTCATTCCCTGATACCTCATACTGAGGTTCTTGATATAATAGCAAATCTTATGTACTACTTAAGTGACCTTTTGATAAACAGCCACCTTTGGTGTCCTCAAACCACAGCTCATTTCTCAGATGTCTGTAGTGCCTTAGTATAAACGTTTGTACACATCCCAACTGTTGGACTCAGTTGAATTCAAATTAATTCATACAAAAGTTTCATGTAATATCTATGAGCATTCAATACAGGAATGAAATGAAAATGTAGAGGCGAGATGATCATTTTTAAAAATTTCCTTGACAGTGTAGTCGTGTCTCTCTATGTTTGTCTCTCTGCTGTCTTTTTGCTCATCTCTTTGTTTTGCTGTTTACTATAATTACATATAACAAGCTTTTTAAAATGATTGTAATAAGAAATTTTTAATTTACACAATTATCTGTACACATCATTTAACAATATATGCCAATTAACCGTTTTAACAAAAGTTCACGTAACTGTAAAGAACACAAAATAGATGAATAGTATTTGAAACAGTATTTGATAATAACCGCCAGCTTTTTTAGCTTTGACCTGTTATTTCAAAGCAGTATAAACAGTGCATACTGTATCTGTCCCTGTGATTTAATTAAGTCAGCAGGCATACTGAAATAAGGAATTTGCATTACTGCATCCACCCTTTGCACTGTACCAATTAGAAACCTTTCATGGATTGTGATCTTGTAATATTTCCACAGAAGTTCCTCCCTGAAAAGACTTTTGGAGGGGGATTTTAATTGAACTAGCAGCAGGCTGTAGCCCTGAGACTTTTATCATTGTCAGTAATACGACACTGTGCAGGTTGATTTTGTTTAATGATAAAATAATCACTTTGGGAATTAGAATAAAAAAATGTGGCTTCTATTCGTTCATATCTATATATAGGAATTACCAACATGGCTGAGGTGTTTGTGCAGCATTTAGAGAACTCTTTTGGTATGATGCAGAGACAAAAATAAACAAGAACAAACTAATCAATTTCCCTTTACCTCATTTTGTGCATTTCCACTAAAAACAAAGTTGTCTGCTTTAAAAAAGTTTATTAAAAAAAAACAACAACCTGTGATCAGAGAGAACAGCTGCCCCGCCACAAATTGCTGATGGGACTTTTCCACTGCAACATGTAGTGTGCACTTGTTATATAAAAACTAAGCAGGCTTTCATTGTGCAGGGTGCTGCGTTACAGTGTATAGTGCTTATATAATAAAAGCTGAATTGATATTGCATAATATAAACATTCTATTTATCTCTCTTTGGAATCCACTACATGTGATCTGCAATTATTAGGTTTTCCTTGGGCATGATTTTTTCCCTCTAATTATGTAATTATACATATATGTATAATATACCGGGGGGACCGAGCTTTCGCTGTTGTGGCACCAAAATTATGGAATAAGTTGCCCCCATATTAGGCTGGCCCCAACACTTGAAATTTTCAAATCACTTTTAAAAACAGACCTTTTTTCCAAGACATTTTAGGAATAGTACCAGAGTCAGCTTGTAGTTTTAGTCAGTTTTTAGTCGCTCTTAATCTTCTTTACTTTGTTAATTTTATTTATTGTATATTTTATTTTTATTTATTTATTTATTTATTTAGTGTATATTATTATTGTCTATTTTATTCATGTTTTAATATTTACTGATTCATTTTTATGTTTTTTTCATTTATTTATTTATTTTATTGTTATTTAATTTTCTTTGTCTGTTTAATGTATAGTTTTTAACTTTTATCGCTGTTTTTTTTTTTTTACTGGAAAGCAGTTTGGCCACCCATGTTGTTTTTAAAGTGCTCTATAAATAAAGTTGGATTGGATTGGATATATGTACAACATGTATACACATATTTTTTTTAATCAAGTCTAAAGATAAAGTGGTTTTCAACCTTCTTTTTTTTTATCATGAAATCCAACAGTTTCAAAATATATTACAACTGTTGTCTGTTGTGCAGTTTTAATTAAATGACCTAGGACGGGCTTTTGTTTGTCCTATAAGTGAAGCTAAGCCTTGACATTAAATTAGCCAACCAGATCTGAAATGACAGATCTCTTCAATTATTCTTTCAGATGAAATAAAAAAGATGGTTGGAATGATATTATGAATAAGATAAGGGAGTAAGTCGCATACTCTAGCCTACTAAAAAAAATATTGGTTAAAAGACAGAAAAGTTTCCATCAAATTCAGGTGTATTTATTTTACATAAAGCTGTTTATTATTGTTCCTATTATTGTGTTGCATTTTGTCATCTACAAAGATATGGCACATGTTGTGTCATACTGTGCACTGCCATACGGCACTGATCTGTGTTTTCATTACAAAGTCACAGGAGGGAATTCCTGAGCCAACCCACACTGTTAACGTCCTGCTTGTGAATACTGCCTACAGACAGATATATTTAAGTCAAGGTCAACTGTTCAACTTGGAAGAGACAGAGAGAAAAAAAGAGAACAGAGAAAGTTTTATTTAAATTACTATATTTTACTTTCAGGGGGTTTTGCTGCACAAAAGTCATTCATTATTGTTTAACACCTACACTTGCATTGTTAAAATACATTTAACAGATGGAATTCTCTCTGTTGCACTGCTTTGTCAAGCTCTAATGTCAAGTTTATTTCATGTTCTTATTTTATATGTTCTGATATAATTTTGTAAAGTCCTTTTTTAAACTACATTTTAGTTTTGCATTATCTGTAAAGTAACCTAAAACCATTTCATATGTGCCATTTTTATAGGCTTACAATATGTATTAATAAATTCCCCTCTCGCCCATGCAGGTAGTCTGTCCTTCAAGCTTGGGTCCTCTACCAGAGGCCTGGGAGCTTGAGGGTCCTCCACAGTATCTTAGCTGTTCCTAGGACTGCACTCTTGGATCTCAGATGTTGTTCCTGGTGTCTCCCCCCTGACTTGTTCAGGCTCCCCCTTGCTGTAACATTTGTGTTGTACATTGATAATCTTTAGCTGTGAGATTCTTCTGAATGTTGGAACACTGAGCTACTAGTTGTTTCACTGTCAATCTGGATGCTGGGTATCGAAAATTCCATAGGTCCCTGATCCGCAAGTAACCCCTTTAGAAAGGGTTACTTGCGTAGTAGCATTCCAGCAGCGCCCTATTTTCATCTCTTTCCCACCGATGCAGTCTTGTTCTAGTAGCCCACTTTTCGTCAGAGTGTCCTGGTTCCTCTACACCGGATGCAGACCTTTTTAATTTTATGAAGCTCTCGTGCATGTCTGCGGTAGGGTTGGTTTCAGCAATTTTTTTTCCTGAAAAGATATTATTTATCGATATTGATATTGTTTACTGGATTTTGCATGGAAAATTATGAATTTTGCTGTTGGCCAAGTAACAATGTATCATGCATTTCATAGTCAAAAAAGAATTACTTATAATAAAAGAATTTTTCATGTACATCATTTTATGAAATGCAGCATTTCCACTGCATGGTACAGTGGGAGTTGTCTGGGCATATGATGTGACCTGTCAGTTTCTCTAAGTGAAGCTGCCAATAATGAGGCATGATTAGCCTGGGAAACTCAATGCAGGCCTCAAATCAATCTCTGAAGGGGGGAGACAGCGACTAGGACTGTCACACACCTCACACTCTGCCATTCGCTTTACCCAAGGGACACGGTGAAGGTCATGCAAGGTAGCCTCAGTCCAGCCCTGTCAATTAGCATTAGCATCATGAAAGTGATTATGACTTATGACCGAGAGAACACAAATTAACCAGTTGAATATTGATTCTAATATTTTAATGAATAGTTTTAATTAGATTCTATTTAGAGTCCATTTGTGACAGCTATCACAGCTTTTTATTTGAAGATACAAAAAGGAAAACGTTTATGACGCAAGCATACTACTCATCCCAGGCTTTACGGTGGGGACTGTATGAAGCAGATTCCAGCTGCTGTAGAGCTCCATCCATTTTCGCCTGCTGCTGTGTCAGGAGAAATTTCTGCCTGTGTGAGGACTTCTGTCATCCTGGCCTAATGTCTCTGCAGTAACCCTGCAGGCTTCAAGCCAGCTAGCCCCCCATTCCCAGGCTTTGGAAGAGGGTGAAAGAGGTCACTGCTAAATTTTAAATGATCCCTTGGGATGTACAATGAGGATAAAAACTCTAAGTGGATGAAGTCATGCTTTGTAAATGTTGTAGCATCTTAATCCAAGATCAAAGAATGCTACTTTAAACCTTCTTCTAATGTCAATTTTGCTTCTATTGAATTAACGAGGCAACTGTTGTTGTGATTTGGCTCTAAACAAAAGAAATTGAACCTAAATGGAAATATTCATCTTTATACTGGAATTATTGTTTAAAATGATAGCTTGAAAATGTCACATCACTGTTTGATTTTTTTTAAACTACTTCATATAAACTCAGGTTCAGGGTTGGTGTGGTTCTCAGCTGTTAGCGCCTGTGATTCACACCAAAAAGTTCTAGGTTCAGAGCATGTTTGCATGTTTGCATGTTCTCCTTATGTCTGCATCAGGCATGTTAGTTTTATTGATGATTCTGAGCTGTCCTCTTTATTCGCCCTGTGATAGTCTCATTGTCTGCCTAAGATGTACGCTTAAAAGTCTTACCCCAAATCAGTTGGGACAGACTGCCCTGCAGCTTTAAGTTGGTGGAGCTTTTAAGGAGATGGATGGACAGAGACACTTTCCACTTCCAGCAGCTTAATATGAAAACAGTCGTCTTTATACCCGTATCATTCTGTGCAATGAATTTTAACGATGAAATGTAGAAGTGACCAAAAACATCTCCTGGGAGAAAGAATTTAAACTAAAATATTGTTTCTTCTTGCTTCTTCAGATGAAAAAACAAAGACAGCAACAAACCAGAAAAACAGAAAACCATGTATATCATGGCGAGTAATATAATGGTAACCACTTAACTGGCCAGCCAGATTTAGAAATACTGAGGTTAAACAACTGAACTTGTTAGTTTTGTATGGTCCATGAACTTGTTACAAAGTTTTCATTTCTTTTTGTTTGATCTAAATGTGACAATTTTAAGATGTAAGCAGTAAAACTTGAAAATCAGGTGAAATGTTGCAGTGAGCGATTCACAGTACAATGTACAATTTCCAGTATTGTTCTGCTTGATGACCTCTGAATCTCTTCCCTTTATCTCATGGGCTCATTCAGCCTCCTTTTCTTCGTGTTGCATCTTTTACCTCACCTGAGTTCTCTTTCATTTCTCTCTCCCTCGCCTCTTCCACTCTTTGTTGTCTCTCTCACTATACTCATTGCCTGTTTCACTAGTCACTGTTTTTTCATGCCAAGGCATATCAAAAATGATTCAGTAAAATCTGTGTGTGAATTCTCTATTTTATACAGTAATATACTTGGATAACTATGATACATTATGATACTATAATTATGCCGTCTGTGTTATTGTCAAACTCAGTCTATACATTTATACATTTAAAAGCAATGATCAGTAATATGACCAACACTGTTGAAATGTGTTATCACATCAGAGTTTTTTTTCTCTTCCTATTCTTCTGTTCTTATCGTCATCACCGCCTCTCTTCGCCTCTGACATTGAATGACTGGAAGTAACGTTAGGTGTCTAGCTAGCTGGTTCACTCAGCAACAGGTGAATAGATACTGTTTAATGTAGCTCAACATTGGCACCATTAGTCCAATCAGGTAAGTAAAGTAAGTAAACTAAGAGCATCAAAGTATTAGAGGGACATATAATATTATATAGAATATTACATTTTTGCAGTGTTAAAATTATTAAGTACATTTTATTGCTAGTGATATTGTATTGACTGATACTGACTGATTTTTAATATGAGAGGAGCATTTTTTAAATTGCTGCCTACTTTCATATTTTCTTTTTAGCTGTATATGATCTCTAAAGGAGAGCAACAGATCTTTTAAGTTTTGAGGTTGGGCCTCCATGGATCGCATTTGTTTGTCCAGAACATCCCATAGATGCTTGATTGGATTTGAAGGCCAAGTTTACACCTATTCAACTCAACTCAAACTCATTGTCGTTGTCTTCAAACCACTCCTGAACCATTTTTATTGTGTGGCTGGGCTTTTATAGTGCCATCAGGAAATACAGTTTCCATGACAGGATGTACATAGTCTGCAACAATGCTTAGGTAGGTGTCAAAGTAACATCCAGGTGGATAGAAGGGCCCAAGTTATTCCAGCAAATCACAGACCAAAGCATCTGGCTGGCTAGCGTTCTTCCTATTGTGGATCTTGGTGGTCCCCAGGTAACCACTGCACAGTTCCCAGCAATCCACATAATGTAAAACATGATTCATCAGACCAGACCATCTTCTTTCATTGCGGGTCATAAAATTATGCCTGATTGGTGTAGAGGTTAACAATCACTGTATGTGTGATGATGTTTATGCAAAGTTTTGTTGATACTGGCCAACCCATTACAGAGGACATAAGGTACATGAAGCGATATGAACATAAAACATTAACAGGTTGTTTTGCAAACTGCAGGTATCTTTGTTTAACGTCTGGCAGAATGTCAAGCTACTGATAATTTAGTAAGTAATTCACTGCAGATGCTACTAATAATGCATTAGTAGCATCTGCACACATTGTGACAATGTATTTTCATTTGTGCATAATTTGGCGTATATTGCTTGCATACATACATTTTTACTGTTCTGTTTCGAGTTAAGGACTTATTTCTGTTTCTCGATGACAGAGACTACAGAGACTTTAAATCTAGTTTGATTATAAAGGGCAGTGGGCAATGGGCTTTTTTGTTTGTTTGTTGGTTTGACAAATCAGACTAGGGACAGGAACCATATGGTGTTAATACTTGTGCTTTTACAGGTGGAATATATATATATATATATATATATGTACACACACACACACACACACACACACACACACACACACACACACACACACACACACACACACACACATATATACACACACATATATATGATGCTCTTAATGTTATAACTAGCAGGAAGATATGAGCATTGGTTCCCAAGAATAAGAGAAACTATGAGTAAAGTGTAAATACTTTAAAAATAGTGCAATAAATTGTTTTTAGTTGAATTTGGTCACAAAGAGGGTTCTGCACCAAATATTTCCTTTTAATCTCTTTGGTCATCTCTTTGGTTACCCTTAGCATGTAAGATTGTTTGAAATAACTTAACAACTACTAGGCAAACAGTAATAAAATGTGAAAAAAATGTGCCATAAATAACAAACAAAGAACGTTTGTATTAAAGGTAAAAGTTAAGACCCATAAGGGTCATAAACTTCACTGTCTTGACGGTTAACCCGTATTAGTAGAATATATAAAAACCTTTAAAAATTTATAAATGTGTGATTCATATTTAATCAATGTGCTTCCACAGTTAAGAAGGGTATGCAAAGGATTTTGAATAAAGAGCCAAAACAGTCAACTGCACACTCTGTGTAAACAGCATTGGTAAAGTTATGCAATTTCAGTATCATACATGTGAATACAAAAAATGTTGTGATTAAACATTTATAAACTTAAACAGAGCTTATCCTATTTTTTACATGAAATAAAATTGTATAAGAATTCTCAGAACCACTGATTAAGAGCCAGTATTTGATGTCATAATAAAATAATAGAATCTGTTTTCAAAAAGCATACTGTATAAAAATGATCTCCTGCAGATTTCACAATTGTTATGAGCTTCATTGCACTATTCAATAGTTCTACATAGCTTAAATGGTGCAGACTGTATAAATTGCCCTGCAAGCTCAGAGATGGCTATCTTGGCTGGGACTTAGTCAATTACATTGGAGGTTAGATACAGATCATGCTGTACATTCCCTTCATTATTTTGTTCAATATCCCCACAGAGATCTACATTAAACCTGCCAAGAGACCTGGTTAATTCGATTCCCAGTATGCATCATGCTGGCCTCTCCAAAAGGCAAGATGGTGGTGGCAGCAGGGGACTTCATTCACACAGAAATCAAATGGTCCGTGGGTAAAAGCATCTGCAATTCCCAAGCCAAAGGCCTGGAAATGTTGACAATTTAGAGCCATTAACTTGCACATAATTTTCTATTATTGAAAGCAGCAGTTTATTTAGGGCCTTTTAATTAGTTTGCTAAAGCTTAAATAGCTTCAGGGTTGTTGTTTAGAGTGAAACGTGAACACCTTGGAGACTTCTGGACCAAGAAAATTGGGTACATCTATATTTAAATGCTAGTTAGGATAAACTGCCCACTGAATTGGACTGTTTATATTGTTATAAATGAACTTTCATGAGACAAATCTAACCATACATATAACGAATCATTGTTGTTTATTTTCACGTTAAATCATTAATTTGTGGATATCAAAAGTGGGAATATACTCATAGAATAAGTTAATGTTGTTGCTAGAGTGGAATGTATTATTTCAAATAAAATAAAAGGAAATTTCTAACATTTATCCAGCTTATGGGACTGACTGGGCCCTTTTAAATTCCCCAGATCTCAATCCAGTCATGTATTGGTGGGATGCCCTGGAATAAGGCTGATCCACGGGAACCCCACTCCGCTATCTGCACAACCCAAAGGATCAGCTGTGAATGTTTTGGTCCCAAATACGGTTAAATTTCTGCATTTGTGAAGAAATTATTTCAAGGTAATGTAATATAAATATCTGGATCAAGTCAGACCACAGTGTGCTTGAAATAAACTAGTTTTTAAAAGTTTTCATGATTAATTTGTTTGGGCTGCCTCCCTATTTTTAAAAATCAGAATTTCATTATGAACCATGTATCATAATGAACAATAATGTACAACTCAGTTTCACCAAAACAGATTAAATGATGATTTTTTTTTTCATTTATTTTCATAAGTACCTTTATGTGACAAAACAAAACTCACTGCAAATAAGTCACGTAGCTCTATAAGATAATTTTGTCCAGTTCCATCATCACATAGGATGGTGAAATATAATTTTGTTATTAATTTTAATCGTGGCAAGAAACAAAGCTATTAACCCTTTAATACCTACCATAGAACCAAGTCCGCCAGAGCTTATATTATATTTTTACATGTAGTAGTGCCATTTTTGGGAGCATTTCAAGTTGCTATACATCAATACAACCATTATAGCCCAAATTTTAATAATATGTCTGCATTAAGTGCATAGTAATTACATACATTGCAAAAAAGTGCAATAAACTACAGAAAAATTTCGTTTTTGTTTTTTTAACATATATTTCTAATATATTTCGAAAATAAATATTATAATGCAAATTTGCAAAAAAAAAAAAACAGCATGTGCATCAAAATTAACTATTTCCAGCAGTGCAATATGAGTCCTAAGCATCCCACAAACGACACAGAAAGTCATGAAGTCAAACATAACTTTTAAAAACACCAGTATAGGCTCATATAGGCCCTGATGGTAAAAAAACTACATTTCCGCAAAATGACGTCACTTCCGGTTTCGGGCAGGACATGGAGGACATGCGATAGTTCACGCTGATGGACGTAAGAAGTGTTACAAACAGCTGATCGGATGGGCAAAGCGTGTTTATGGAATATTATGTTTTTGTTGCTGCAAGCGCTTTTTATGCAGTTTTTGCAAAGCTATATGTGGAAGGAAACTGTGAATTAGGACAAGCTGATGGCATAAGATGAAAGTACAACTCCTCCGGTTTCATATGCAAAAAAAATTATTGCGCTAGCTTACGTGGTTGCAGTGGTACCGGGATTTAAAAATAGTTATGCAAAACAGAGTGTGCCCGCTCCCACCGGCTTTAGAGAACAATTAGCTGCTTCATTTAAGGTAGAAGCACAGGAGACAGATTCCATTCAAATGTGGAGATGAAGGACATCGCTTGGACCACAAAATTGAAAGACCAAAAAATTGACCCAAATTTAGTTAGATTTAGGCAATACATGTACTTGTGAAACTTGTTAATGAAGTTTGGGGAGCCCAATGACACAATAAAACAACAGTGACAATTAAAAGAGTTCATAAGAAACAATCTTTTATCTTGAGGAGGTCTTGTAATAATGGAAGAGATGCTTTTTTTGCACTCAGAGAGGTTGACACCCCCCAAAGCGCTACACTAAAACTTTTATGCTTTATTTTATTTTATTTAACTTTTTTGTTTTATATGCAAAAAGCAGTTTGGGCTGCTTTTACCAACACATTCGTGTCTGACTAAAATGGTGTATTTAATGTTTTTATCCATATGATTGAATTTGAATAATGAAGGTCAAGGTCAAACGCTTGGCCAACCTATCCCCACATTCCTAGTATAATTGTTGTGAAGTTTGAAGATGGTCAAAAAATTTTAATATAAGGTTTTTACTGATGTTGACATTTAGTGTAACCTTGACCTGATTTTCCCTCAGATTAAATCAGCTTGAGCTGTTATTGGTATCTACCAGCAGACAGATGAGATCTTGAAAACTATTGATGCTAGACTGCTGTCAAACAGACAGACAGAGCGATTACAAACGTCTTCCCTTCATGAGGAGACTAACAGCCACCCAATCATGTGGAGTAACTCATTTCAGCAATTGTTTTGTTTGTTTTGAGAGAAGCCATTTATGATAAATTTGCTAGTGGACAATGTTCCCTTGAGTTTAGGTGCTGTTAATCGGTTTTCCTGGAGCTTCCAATCTTGTGTTTAACCACTATCTTGGACTGTAGCTGTTGTTAGTAGTCTTTCTATTGCTTTACAGATCTGCTGTAAGCCTTAGGGTCGCAGGGGGCACAGCATCAGCTGTTTCATGTGGCAGTAATGTGATAGTTCATTAATTGGACAGCAGAGGTGTCACAAAGCAAATAAAGTTTCCAGCGGAAAAACTAAATGCTTTAGATAATTCGTTCAGGAAAGTAAGTGCGTGTCCTTTCATGGTACATATACACTTACACATACAGAGATATGTACATGCACATCTACTGTACCTCCTCTGACGTTTAATCAGTCAATCAGTTGTCTTCAGGATGACAAAAAAAATTTGTATTATTGTATTTTTTGTAATGTTTAATCATTGTATACTCCATAAATTTGACTTCTGTTCTTCTGTTCTTATTTAAATAATTAAATCAAAATGAAATGTTATGTTTTGGTTTACAAATATGCAGCCCAATGTGTGGAGCTGACAGCAGCCTT
The DNA here is from genome assembly GCF_051167445.1 of Perissodus microlepis. Taxonomy (NCBI): domain Eukaryota; kingdom Metazoa; phylum Chordata; class Actinopteri; order Cichliformes; family Cichlidae; genus Perissodus; species Perissodus microlepis. The sequence continues at coordinate 44,256,187 of NC_140463.1, read as the reverse complement.
ACAGGCAGGCAGATAAAGATCGGCACTGACTAAAAGCTGGGGTTTGTCCTTCCAGCAGCTGTGAAGGACAGCCTTGGGTTTGAGAGAAGATGGACATTGATTTTCTTGGCCTGGTTATATGACCACTGTGGCACTTGCCTCTGATCTTAAGAACTGACCAAAATTTTTCTTAAAAGAAATAAAATTTAAAAAATCCAGATCTGCATGGTTAGGGTACATGTGCATACACACACAAACACACTTATACAAAATGTGTTTACGGGCATATTTGTTTTCATTTTAAGATGTTTTTAGTGTGTGCATTAGGATCTCTGTATCAGTCAATTGTATTTGTTTCCCAGATTATTTACGTAGATCTTTTTTTTTTCAATGTTGACATTCAACATTTCCAAACCCCTGCTTTTCTAAAACAATGAATAAGATCCAGCGCCTTTGGGTGTGCCCAGTTTTCCTTCGAAGTGGTTGACTGGAGATTGAATGTTCAGTGTTGCATTTGAGGCCCAGACTCTAAAAGCTGGATCAGGCTGATCTAAGGCAGTCCATTCAGTTCAGTTGAATGGACTTACTACATTAGATATTGGCAGGACTGAGTAGCAGTTTGGAAGAATTTCATTCTAGCTGCAGCAGCAGCAGCTTTCATTTGCATGATAGAAAGAACAGACTTTCAAACACTCACTTAAAAAAACAGAAGACCTGTGAGAAAGCCTAACAATGTTACTTGCTATTGCTTGTGATAACAAACCTTTTTTTCCCTACTACCATCTCCCTTTGAAAATAAAAGCATCAGACTTCACAAAAAGTATGATGATTTTATGGATGGAAACCTCTGCTTATCTTAAATAAATGAAGAAAAACAAAAAACCATGCTAAAGATCATTTACGTACTATCACTGTAGTATTCACTTATAATTCAAATGAAGAAACATAAAAAAAAAACAAATTAACATATACATTTCCCCTAAAAAAACAACAACAAACTATGTTGTATGTATTAGCATGGTTTATTGCTTACCCTGTTAACTCTTCATTACGTCTGATGCTTTTAATTCCAATAGAGCACAAGCAGTAGCAGGAAGAGAGTTTGTCTGAAGGAAGAATGATACATGAAAAAACTTCTTCCAAAAGAGTGAACATTTATTTTTTGGATCTCATTAGCACACGGGAGAGCAAGGCCGGTTATTATTTCACTTCATCGTGAACACTTGTGGACTTTCTGTCATTTAAGTGAGCATGCATAAAGTAGTAGATTTGTTGTTTCAGACCAAATACACAGCAGGTCTTTCTAGCTTAAGATGTGTTTAGCATCCTGTGGTTGCATTATTCTTGTAAACTAGAAGCAAGTCAGTCTTTTTAAGTTTATTCTGCAGAAATTACATTCAAGTCTAAATTTGCTGAGCTAAATCTGCATTTCACATGTGATTAAGTGGAATTCTACATTACTCAGATTGTTTTATCATTGCCTGTTATGTTGAATGCATTTACTGATAGCACTCAACCAAAGTTTGTTGTTGTTATTAATTTGTTAATTAAAGAATTACTGAAAGTAGAATACAAATATTAATGTAAACATCAATTTATTTTCAGAGCAGTTGTTTCTTTACATAACTAAGACTAGACTTCCACAAAGTAAGATCCTAAAGTATGATTTTTTTGTTTGATTGTTTTCCACAGGTCCTGTTGTCTTTCACAGGATGATCATAATCTATTTAAGGAGACACAGTGGAGTATTTGGTTATCAATAAATCTTGTGTGAGTTAGATCATCATTCATGTATTTTAAGGGTGAAATAACAGTAACATAACATCAGATACTACACATAATACACTTTTTATGGTTCTTCATTATCAATTGTAGATAATATTACAATCAATTTGATTAATAATCAGTTATAGTTATTAACACAGAATTAAATAGAAATGGGTTTTTGTGCATTTTTTAGCCCTGATGTTTGTTTGTTATAGAATCTACCACATGTGTCTGAGTAATCATTATAATCCTTCAAATTCTATGGAACAATGGTGCACTGGTTAGCACTGTTGCCTCAAACTTCACACTTGGCTCTGAGTACTGGAAGATACCTTAAGAAAAGGTATGTGCATCTAATCAGAACAGAAGTTCATTGGTGCATCCCTTTTAGTTAACAAATGGGGCCATGCCAGCACAAAGTATGCATGTTGTCACCAACAATATCCTTGCATCTCCATTGCTCTGTAGTTCCCGATCCACAAACTTTGGCCCAGTATATCTCTTCTATCTATGTCCCTGTTACTAAATAAGGCACAATGTATTACTGAGTAGTCTTGTGGGGTTAACACGGTTCATTTAACATTGTAATGTGAAACACCACCACATATTTACTATGCAGTTAAGTTAAGATGAGGAATAATTCCATTCAAAACATTTATTGACACTTTGGAGATGCAAGGTCTGCAGAAATAGAAGCAGCATGTAGAGATGGCAGAGCAACAGAATGGAGTTCTTTGTTTTGTTTTGTTTTTTTAAGTTTTGTCAGAATCGGCACATGGAAAAGGAAACACATGGGCTGAATAACAAGCAGATTCACTTCTTCTGATTGATGATGAGCAGTGATCAAAAAAAGCATTTGTCTTTTGCCCTCCATAGTGAATCAATCTGCGCACATCTAATGCAAACTAAATGTCTGTTTAAAGTGTGTTTTGATTTTCAGCATCAATCTTTAATACAGCTGGTACAGTTATGTAATCTTTTCACATCATTATTATATAAGGCCTAATCTCAGCTTTGTGAAGAAAAAATCCAGAAATGATGAATGCTAGGACTTTGGTTCAAATCATCAAACAGTGTTATATTAGGTAAGATGAAATCTAAAGCCTATTTGACATTTTTAATAACCTTGATCATGTCTCTCATTTGTTCTGTATCAATACAGGACAGTAAAAAGAAAGGGAAGGAGTTCAAGCCTGCTTGAAACATGGACTTCCACGATAGAAGAAAGCAACGTCTCCACCCCAGAAACGGTCAGAACATGCATTGCACTTGTTCATTTTTTGCTTTAATGGCTTTGCTTAACACTTTTTTTATGAAGATTGGAGGTCAGATGAATACAATTGAGGAACTAATAAACATCCGCTAAGTGTAGTTTAAAATGGATGTTGGCTGCACAAATTGCAATTAAATATTCAGATTTAACCTTTGATCATGAATTAAACACCTTTCTGGAAAATTTGCAGACACTGAGGGAGAAAAGTGTGGTGTGCAGAGGTTAAACAGCTGGTGTGTGACATATGCAGGTCAGTGTATACATTGCAGTCAATAACATCAATAACATCCAGTTTTCATAGCAGTGTCAAAACACATTGTCTCAAAACAGAATAACAATGACAATTCAAGAATCATCAGAACTTGAACTGTTTGCCCTTTAAAACATCTGAGTGCCAAACAATGGGAATGTCAGCAGAGTGGTGAAGAGAAACTCTGCACATTCGACAACACTTTCACCTTGAAGTGTTAGTGAATGAGAGTGTGGACACATTTTGCTGTTGTAATTTTGACCAACAAACACATTTCCAATAGAATCAGCAGGATTTTTTTTCTTCCTTTTGTTTTGTTAAATTATTCTTGTTTAAACCCAAAGAAAAGGGATAGCAGAAAAGTGTTACCTTCAGCCCCGGGGTCAGGTCGGCGGGGTCAAAGGTGGTCAGAGGTGAAGGTCCAGGACGTGAGCCATAGGACAGGACAAAGGGTGGGACACGTATTGGTGGCGGTCACAAAAAAGCACAAAGATATGGCAGCAGGGAGAGGAAGGAGAAGCAGGAGGCATAACCAAAAGTCAAAAAAGAAAAAGTAAAATGTGACAAAGAAGGGGCAGCAACAGGGGAGAATGATGCAAAAGATTAAAAGCCAAAGAGGAGGATTTTGGGGGAAATGGAGGGATATGGCACAGAGGGAAGGTAAAAAGCAGAGGAGGAAACTGTGAGAGAAAGCAGTAGTTTTGGGGCAAAGAGGGCTGAGTCAGTTCCTCTAAAAACAGAACCAAAATAAAAAAGGAATGAACCCATACCTTGGTCGTTTAACGTCAGGTGCGCCAGACCTTGAAAGGGAAAAAACAGAAAAAAAGAACAGAAAGAGGAAGAAAAGAAGGTCATAAAAGGCACGGGAAGAAAAAAAGCATTGTCACAACGTTGGACTGCAGTTTGTGACAGACATCCTGGGGCAGACTTGGATGTCAGAGTTCAAATCAAAGGTAAAAAACGAGAAAGAGAGAGAAAGATAGAGAGAAAGAGCGAATAGTAACGGAAAACGAGCAAACACTTCTTGAGTGAGGTGTGTGGGGGGGTGGGGGGGTTAGAAAAAAAAGCATTTTTATTTGGCGCAACCCCCGAAGGCTATTGCTCTCACAAATGCTTTTTTTTCCTTTGGAGTACTTATGGAACACACAGAGAACTGTTTGGCAGAAAAGGCTTGAACCTGGTATCTCATATCCAACTGTACTCAAACCAGACACACACACACACAAAGAGCTTTGCAAGGTTCACACAGAGGAGGTCAAAGATAAATCTGGAAACATGCTACAGGATCAAACGTTCTCTGCACCCTAATGTGGGTAGATATTATCAGAACACCATTCGAAGCAGTTATTAAGCTGGCTGTAGGCTACCAAGCAAACGTCTAGCCAAACACACATTTCAATAGATTAAACAGAGACAATGAGCTCCTGTTGGTGCTAGTAGCTAATATAAATCTTACATTATGCAACTTTCAAAAAGCCATAGTCACAGAGATCAGTTCAAGATACTCTATTATTATTCAACGCCATGAACACACACACAGAAAACTGTTGAGAATACAATCCCAGAAAGAGTACCCCCCCCACACACACACACACACACACAAAGACAACAAAGTGCTTCCAGCTGTCTTTAAAATAAGCAACAACCTGAACAGTGTCCACCTGTCAAAGGTTGTTGCCTAAACTAAATGAAGTTACAAACACGGAAAAGCAGTTTTACAATTCATGGTTTTCACAACTGGTTCAACATATTTAGTGAACTTCAAACTTTTCCATACATAGACTTTACTTCCACAGCAGGATGTACTCCAACTCCATAATCTTGGACTACAGCTAATGTCAGTAGTTCTTCTTCTACTTCTCTAACCAGAACCTCCAGCAGGCAGTTCATGTGTACACTAACCTTACAGAGGCTGCAGAGAAGACCAAGAAATATCGCTGTCAGCTAGAGTCAAAGACTCTGTGGATGGAGTTGGTGTTTATGAGCAGCACAAGAGTGTCATTCAGGAAGCAGTTGCTTGCATTTTTTAGTTATTGACTCGAACCTCGCAGGCGAAATAAAGACTATAGAGGAGAAATATAAATGTATATGGACACAGTATAAAGTATATTCATTATTATTAGTAATTGTACAGTGGTGGACAGATGGTGACCAATTGAAACATTTTAACATCCCCACTCTTTTTAGCTACTATATAGTTCCTGTTTGGGGAAAGCTATCGTACTGGTGGTTATAAGGGAAAAAGCGTGACAAAATTGGAAAAACAGGAAAAGAGCTGTTGTAAGCTTCCTATCAGCTGACAGTGGTCATCAGCTGCACACATAGAGCAGCACGTTTTTCAATAGAATTCTTGGAAGTAAACCATGTCAGTCAGATAAATAAAACTGAAAAGACTGAAGCGCTATGGCCTCAAGCAGAGTTTATTCCCACATACACTAAACAGCTACAGCAAATTGGATTTAACCCCAGGCTGCACGGAATACAAACAGCACTATGTCTGTTGAACTAGAAGACCCAGAAGGTCGAATCATTTCATCTCAACCTGTCTTTTCTTGATCAATACCACTTCAAGCATAAGACTTTTGGTGTTATCAGCAAACAGCTTAATATAAATAACCATTGATGATCGAGGGAACACAGAGCAACAGCCTTTAACTGTTAAACATTACTTCTGGTTTTAATATCAGCATCTGGCAAACAAACAAAAGTTCAAGTCCCAGTTAGCCGCAGTGATCTGATCTATGGATTCTATGACATGCTGGTATTCTGCACATTCTTTTGAATGATTTCCTAAAAGTGTCTCTTATTGCAGATCATATTCAGAATACATTTAAATAGCAATCATTCAGTCTCAGTACAATTTTTCACCTAACCTCCCAAATAAATAATGTGCTAAAACACAGATTTAGAACTCTAGCAGTACCAAATAAGAGCAACAACCTTTAAAGCAGAACTAATCTCAGCCGAGACAGCTTGCACGAACAGAAAATGTTGTCTGTGTAACAATTTTAAGCACAAAGAGTGACTAACTGAAGCGCTTGACAGCTAAAGTTTTCTAAATGTTTGGTTTCTGCTTTTTCTTGAAGACAAACCGGACAAAAAAAAGTGTTTATAGTCAAAAGTGGCTAGCTGTTAGTCTATGCACGAACACATCTACACTACCAACCAGCAGGCAGACAAATCAGAAGGCAAAGCCTACAGAAGCTCAAATGACTCTTCACTACAAGCTGTTCCTATTGTCCTCTTTCTTAATAACATCTGTGATTCAGGGGAAGAAGAAATATACAGGCAGAGTGTTTTATTTATCTGGCTTCAGTCCGTTTCCTGCCGGCCTTTTGCAGGGAGTTCAATCATTCTCACTCTGCCTCCTTCTGTTTTTGTTCCCTTGCTCATAATCCATTAAGGAGATAAGGCGAAGGCTCCTGCAATGAAACAGAATGGTGCTGTCGCTGCATACCAAATCATTCAAATACATCCCCCCACCTCCCACCCCGACCTCATCCAGCTTAGCCGAGCAAAAAGCAGTGGTACAATTTTATGGAAAAGGAACGCAAAAGAAGGCAAAGAAGAGGTAAAACAGACAGAAAAAGACAAAAAAAAAAATGAAAACAAGGTGTCATTGGCATCCTCACAGCCTGTGCGAATGAAAGATTAAGAGACAGGTGTGCAGATAACAAAATGTAGCCAAAAGATAATCAAAAGGACACAGTGATTCCAAGGTATTGTATTAAAAAGTAAAATAGAAAAATGTAAAAGATTTCTTCCAAATTGCAGGACACAAAAGCCACATACACACATCATGTTAAATCAGCACAAGTCTTCGATGTCAGACTCCCAACATGCCAGATCCCGACTGGGGTTTTAATGACTTTCACTAGCAAGTTGTTGAAAGAGAGGCAGCAGCATGGCAGAAAAAATAAATTACTGATCACTTTAAGATATCCAGAAACAACAGACACAAGAAAAACACTCCATCTCACATTAATATTGAAGCACAAAACAAATTTACCACAGCCAAAAGCAGCATTGCTCCACACACACTGTGGACGTGACAACATCTCAGTCCACACTACGAGTTTTTATCCTTGAGCATTTGATTACATCCTTAGTTTTGGTGAGTACAGATGGGAGTGCCTAATGGAACGGGCGCAGTTTGGAGAATGGCTGAGATTGGGTGGTTTTGATTGAATGGCAGATGGAGCAGGGTAATAATTCTGTCATTAGGAGGAGTCATGTTTGCATCTTATCCCAAATGCTCTTGTTCCCGTTTGTTGTTTTTTTGACCTCTTCTCATTCCCCTTCTCCATGCGGAGCCCTGCATGAGCCAGCTGCTGTCACCTCCTGCTCTCTTCTACCTCGTGATTTTTTTGCTCTTATCGGGACCAAACTAAAACAGCCCAAATGTAGAACAGAGACCAAGACTGATTTGCTGCAGCAAGACAATTTATTGGTTATGGCTGAAGTTAGGCTAAAAGAGCTATGCTAGCCAGTGGCAGAGGGGCAAGGATGCGGCTGGAGGTGGAACTGGAAGGAGGAAAAGCAGGGTTATACAGGGTTAGCAGAATCTCAGGGCTGCTAAGGGCTGGAACAAGACTAACTGACAGTAGTTGCAGAGTGTAAGATCTGGCACTGTGGGAGAGTGAAGGCCAGAAAATAAGCTGCAGCAGTTGAAGGTGACTGGATGATGCAGAGTCTGACCAACACTACACTACTCTATACTACAATACACTACACCACACAATTTGGACAGAGATCATGTTAAAAACAAATAAAGACTTTAATGGAACTTTAATGCAATTGAACCATGTGAACAAATAACCCCAAATAAAATGTAAGCAGAATGTAATCTCCTAATCAGCTCTGTGACACTCGGTAATGTAAACAATAAAAACAGAAAGCAACGTTTTCCAAATCTCACAAACTTGTGGTTTAGTCACAACAAAAAAATGTGAAAAAAATATCAAATGTTTAAATTGAGAGAGTTCACAGTTTCAGGCGATATATTAGCTGATTTTGAATTTGACAGCAGCAACATGTCTCAAAAAAGTTTGGACTGGGCAAAAAGTTGCTGGAAAAGTAAGCTGGAGAACATTGTGCCACTATTAAGGTGAACTAGCAACTAGACAATAACATGACTAAGTTTAAAAAGAGATTAAAAAACAGCATCTACAAAATCTTGACGATTTCAGAATAATTTTCCTGAATGTAAAAATATGAAAAAGAGGAAATATATGAAAATAATGAAGAAATGGTAGTATTGTCTTTGGGCCAAAGGTCATTTAAAATGGACTGAGGCAAAGTGGAAAACTGTTCAGTTATCTAAAAAGGATTAAATTTGAAATTCGTTTTGGAAAATATGGATGTTCAGGAAGAGAGAGGTCACCCAGCTTGTTATCAGCACTCAGTTCTGAATCCTGATGGTATGGCGGTGCATCAGTGCCTATGGAATTGGCAGCTTGCACATGTGCAAAGCAGCAGTGCAGTGGAGCACCGGGAAAGGCCACACATATTTCAGCAAGACAATTCTAAATTCACACACTGCAGCTATTAAAACAACATGACTTCATAGCCTGCCTGCAGTCCAGACCTTTCTTCAGCAACTGAAAACATTCGAAGCGTCATCAGTCATCAATCATCTCAGGGAACCAGCATTAACACATTAACCACATTTGGAGGGTAGACAGAAAAATTTGTGTCATCCTCATTGTTTTTTTCTACCAATTTCCTTCCCTCACGCTATTCCTTGTTCATTAGATGGAGATCCATACTCTTATCAGATGGAAGTGTTCACTTTCCAGTCACCTCTGTGGTGTTTGAATGGCATGCTAAACAGCATCCTCCGCTGAGGACTGTCACTCACGTACGGCCACCACAGTTTATGTGCTTCCTGGAAGCACACGCCATACTGACACAACCCCTTTTCTTTACCTGCTGATCCCAAGGTAGTAGTCAACAGCAGTTAAGTATTCTTTATATTTTCAAGGACACTGCCTGTGATAACATTAGTGACTTCAGTAAGCATTACCGAAAACCAAACAACCAAAGTGTATAAACGTATTGAAATATAAAATGAAAACAATAAATTCTTTTATATGCAGCTTATTGTTTAGTGCACCCTTGGCACACGATATAAAAGTGCACACTATCCAAAACATTTGACACGTCCACAAATCAATGGCTTTTACTAGACCTGGGCTAAGATAAAGTTTCACAGTATGATTATTACTTTATATCTCTGAAAAGTGCAGGCATGGCTCTGGAGTACTCAGAAACAAACTAGGGCAATTTGTAAAGACATCTGCTGAAAGATGTTGGAAAATGGTTCTGATTGAACGTGAACAATATTCCTCCCAGTAGTCAGATGTATAATGCAGTATCTTAGAGCAGCTAAAGTAATATTAAACTGTGGCTGATTTAAAGTGTTTTAATAATTAATCATGGATATCTATTCTATGAGAGAAAGATGGAGATAGTAAGAGCTAAGGGGCGAAGAACACCTCTACAGTCCTGCTTTGATTTCTTTCCATTCCCTATTTCAAATAGGAAGAAACATATGTTAAAGGTATGTTCTTTAACATTAGGTTGCTTTGAGACCACATCAGACAAATTTGGCTCGATGTGGAAAAAGAGATGGCAAGGCATGCTGAGAGGGATCCTTGTGTATTTCCCTAATGTTTGCAATAGGGCTGCCACGATTAGTCGACCAGTCACGATTACGTTGACTATCAAAATCGTTGACGACAAATGTAATAGTCAAAGCGTCATTTAAAGCCTTGTAAGATCCTGAAAGACGCAGGAATAAGTAGTAGGATTTAGGAGTGTAATAACGGACTGAAGCAGAAGATGGCAGCACTGCATGTACAAGGATGCCAGCTGCTGTTAAACCCAGAGGAAGAAGAAGTAACTCCAATATTGTAGCTGTGTCCAAATTCAGGCCGCATCCTTCGGAGGCTGCATTTGAAAGCTGATTACGTTACAGCGACGTGACGAAGGCTTTCCAAATTCGAAGACGCCTCCAAATGCGGTCAACAAATGCGTCCTTCATTTCCCCAGCATGGCCCAACCTATCCCAGGATTCATAGCGCGGCCCAGCTACCAAAAATGGCGAAAGCTACTTAATTTTAATCTTACTCTTTTTGGGTCACAAAATAAACTTTTAAGATGTTTTCAGGTGAGAATGTAGCTGTGTAAACTTCAAATATCTGCTCGGTTTATCAAGACATCACATATTTGCAAAAGTGCTCCGATGTTTTTGGAGACATCTGTTACCCACCAGCTCGATAGCTAGCCGGGGGGTTCAATGGTCACTCGAGCCGGCGAGAACTGCGGACTCGCGGCAAATCGTTTTCAAACCCCCCGCGGACTTTCACTACTCAGGTTAAACATGATAGTTAAATAACTTAACTCAGTTAAATAACTTAAAACTATTATTGTTTGGCTTTTTTTAGTGTTTTATTTGTTCCTGAGTAAATCGGTTTGGCTGAGATTAAAGTTAGTTTTCGCACAGCTGAATAAACGTCAAACAGAAAACTAATTAAACGGAAGTGTGAGATTCTGTTATACTGTATTTTAGATAGCAAGGACAAGATGGCTGAGTTTATTAAACTCCACTGAGACAATCTGCAAATTTTATTAAAAGTTTAATAAACTATCATCTTGTCTTTATTTTTAGTTAGCACATACCTTAAACACTTCAAGCTGTAAGCTAATGATAGTTATATAAGTGCAGACGCATGCTGGTCCAATAAGCTGTACGTTTTACGTCCAATGGATGCATGATCTGATTAGTCGACTAATCGCAAAAATAATCGGTGACTAGTCGACTATCAAAATAATTGTTTGTGGCAGCCCTAGTTTGCAATGACCCTCAATCAAATAGCTGCATGAACACCTGAAAAGCTTTTATTCATTCAAATCTGGTCAATAGGTTCAACTTTTGTTAGTACGTAAATTAAGCTAGTGTACCTTCAAAGGTCAAAGGTCTTTTCTGGACCAGCAACATCACCCAACGATTCTAAACAGATGTTTTCAAGATTGTATTTGTAAGTAGCATATGATGGTGTTTTCGTCTAATCGGAGCAACTGTATAAATTTAAGAACTGTTGAGAAGGCTGGATAGAAATCATGAGCATGGAGTATTTTACATTCCTGAGTTTGATAAGCTGTCAAAGCAGTCAAGCAAACATAATCAAATCATTTCCTTTGGTAAGCCCTCATGATACAATTACTAGCATTCAAAACAAAACATACAAAACAAGTGAAAAACAGAGGGGGAAATAAGGCTCTAACTTGGCTTTGGGATTTGTCGAGGTAATTTATTACAGACTGTAGACTTCACACATCAGTACCACTTTTGACATTGACTCCGGGGGTGGCCAAACCTTTTTTTTGTTCATCTATTAAAGATGAAACTACCTGTTTATATGACCAAATACTGACTGGAAAGAGAAGAAGAGACTGTGGGAGCTCTTGGCTGCTCCTGTTCTTCAAGCAGCTAGATAGTGTAGTGGTAAGACTACACACCTTTGGTGCAGGAGTCACGAGTTTTAATTCAATTCAATTTTATTTATATAGCGCCAAATCACAACAAAAGTCACCTCAAGGCGCTTCATAGGTACAGATAAAAACCCAACAATCATATGACCCCCTATGAGCAAGCACTTTGGCGACAGTGGGAAGGAAAAACTCCCTTTTAACAGGAAGAAACCTCCGGCAGAACCAGGCTCAGGGAGGGGCGGGGCCATCTGCTGCGACCGGTTGGGGTGAGAGAAGGAAGACAGGATAAAGACATGCTGTGGAAGAGAGACAGAGGTTAATAACAGATATGATTCAATGCAGAGAGGTCTATTAGTCTCTGTAACGTTGGACCCAAGAAACATACGCTGGAGCGAATATGATGACAGCAGAACTTTTATTTAATACTGTGGTTTGTTTACTGGGACACAGACACTCCCACTCTCTCTCTGCTGTCATGTCCGCGTCTCCCCTCCGACTGTCACTGCCAACATATAAAGAGACACAATCACTGTCAGATCCCAGCACACCTGTTCACCCCGCCCCTGCGCTGCCCCGGGAGCTCACTGCATCACCCCTCCTCTGCAGCTGGCCAGAGACCACACCCACGCCACAGTCTCATAGTGAGTGAGAAAGGTGAGTGGAAAGGAAAAACTCAATGAGTTTGATTCCCACCCGGTGTTCGGTATGGATTCTAGTGAACCCCCCCATGTTATAACCAAGCCCTGGTGCAGTTATGTCTGCAGCTTGGACACAAGCAGTTCACTATATGTTGTACGCTATTGTGTATGTGACAAATAAAGGTGGTCTGTTGTTATTATCTTTACTGCACTACTATCTGGCTGTGGCTGTGACTCACTTAATGATTATATGATACAGTAGACATGGCATTAAATTGAACTTTTCATGCAGTTAAAGTGCTTTGATGTGTAGACATCTCATAAATTTAATATATTTTAATTTTATCAACAAAAACTCTTTACAGCATTTTACAGATTTCTTCTGTGTGTCTCTGCAGACATCTGATTGTAGAAATACCACAGGAAACTGTTGACCCCAGGCAAAGAAGTTAACTAAGCGAGTGAAGCATCAAATATTTATGGTCAGTTTCCACTTTCCACAGCAGCAGCTGCTATCAGCAGCGATGCACAAAGTCATTTGGAAGTCTGTTGAATAACTTGATTTACTATAAAAGTTACAATAAGGCAGTGGCACGATAAGTAATGAAGACTGCAAATGCCAAGGTTGCAGATACACAATATTCAAACCAACACCACCATGACAGGTGGTGTTGGTTTGATTGCAGTGCTATTGCTTTGGGTTGTGAACACGCACTGCCAAATAACCAACATTTATAGGTGTCAACTTTTCATAACTAAAAACCTACCAGTGCAATACGTGTATTTTTATTCAGCATAGGCCTACACATATTACAAATACATTGAGTGTTGTTTATTGTCTTAATAACAGTTTACTCTGGGTGTGGGAAGATAATGAAGGATCACAATGGAAAATACTTCATCTCAAGATATCGTGCTCCCCAAGATCTCCTAATCAGCTCCGTGACACTCGGTAAATCATTTTGACTCCCACTTCTTGTTCATTAAAACACAACTATGTCATAGAATATATCAGAGCATCTTGGAGATTGATGAGGGGTAACGATCTTACAGTCACTGATCTGCCTTAATTAAACAGTTCATAAATAAATTGGAGCTCCATATGTCAAGCTGGAGAACTTCATAACTAATTTCATGTTTTAGCCATCAAAACTAGCATACAGAAGGGATGTTGGTGATTTCTTCACTTATGCCTAATTATACAGTGCAAGGTCAGAGGCTCTTCAGTATTTCAGCAGCTCTTATATGAAATCCCACTGCATTTATTTGAAAGAAGTAGCTGTACCATCACCGATATGACGCCATACAGCAAACATACTATCCTTATGTCCTACATAAGGTTTCCTGAGGTCAAAACTCAACACCAGCCCCCCATGGATATCTCAAAACTTCTATATACCCTTCCTCTTTCACTCTGCAGATGTTCCTTACACCATTTCTCCAGTCCATCCACCCTCTTTTTAAATAGCCAGCATCATAGAATGACTTATTCATAGAATGAATAAGTGTCCGCTGATTGCCACTTATGGACTCTACACATTAGAGAAGCTGAAAGTGGAGAGTGGACCACAAAATGCATGCTGTCCTGAACATTTCTTTTCCTCACAGGATTTTGGAAGGTATAATTACAACATCAGATGTGACAGGGAAACAAGCAGCCAAGAAGTATTGAAAGGAAGGCAGGAAGCCAGTCCTTAAGTGGAAGATTATAGCCATGGAACCACAGCACCTTTCTTAAAAGCCCCAAACCCAACCCTAACACACACATGAAGATTACCAAAAGCTAATAGCACAACAATTAGAATCCTCTAAAAGTAAAAGACATCTTCATCATCAGACAAGGATATAAAAGAATATACAATTATTATCAGTAATAGATAGTATAAGTATAATCTATAAAAAAAGTATATGAAGTTGTTTCTCATAGAGATTGTTAATATCAGTCCCATTTCTACTGCAAAGCAATCCAACATTAGTGACACACAGTAAAAACAAGTCGAAAATCTCCTGAACCTCTGAGCTGTAGAAGCTCAAGTCAGAAGCAAAGTGATCTACAGGGACGTTAGCGCAAAATAACACCTTGCCTTGAGCATTTGTTGATGTTTAATGTTTCATTTTGACAATGTTCTCCCTTCAGGCTCTGTTTAGAAGCTCAATCCTGTTTCTCTTCACTAACAGCCCCTCACTGTGTTGTGTAGATTTGTGTTAGGGAAAGGGGAAAAAACTGTTATAATGATTTTGCCTGAATATGTAGCTGCCCGTGAGTTTTTGTCAGAGCGACTTCCTGTCTTGTGTCAGGGGGTGGGTCTCAGCAGGTAACTACAACAACAACCCATAATGGAAAATTAATGTCTTCCAACTGAGACGACACACTAACTTCACTCACTGGGTCGGGTAAACACTATTAGACCACCAAATCTGTAGTGCTCCTGGAAGTTCAGTCATTTGCGCGAGCGTAATTATCGCAAGATTCATGGAAATTTTTGTAACAAATGTATTCATTATTCATGCGCCTATTTTGTAAGGCTGGAATCCTCTTTGTAGGAAACGATAAGCAGCTTGATTTAACTGAGATTGGAAAGTCCCAAATGGTCTATCCTCCCTACTCACTACAGGATAATGATGTGTTTCTTTGTCTCACAATGGTAAATGAAAAGGTACTTAAACAGTCTTTTTAGCAAGCTGAATTATTCAAAGAGTGTTAAATATTCTAATAATTAGTCTAAATCTCAGAATCTCTATGCCTTACAACAGTTTACAGTAGGTTGTTGGTTAATTATTTTTAAAAATGTGCCTTTACACTGGCTACTGTCCTAAAATTGAAGATTTTAACGCATCCTTAAAAACACCTTGAACAAAAACTTTTTGTTAGCTCAAAACACAGGAAATATCAAATATTAGAAAGAAGAAATCTGAAAAATACCATAAAACATGTGCAAGAAAAAGAAAATATGTTATTTTTTTCCCCCATATTGTGATTCCAGTTAGGGCTGTTCGATATAACGATATATATCGGATGACGATATAAAAACGCTATCGTTTGTTTCGTGGTGTCGCAAAATAAACTGTTTACGGCAATATTTTTTCATCGTTTTGATGGTCACTGTAGTGGCTATATAAATTTCTTAAAGTTCTCTCTTTCTCTTATATTTAATATAACCACACTACGGACGGACAAGCGCCTGTTTTTATCCGTTGTGGTTAGCAACAACGACGGTAACACCATCGCGTGTTTATGTTCCACATAAACCTTTCACAATAAAGCTCAAGAGCCTGTTGAGACTTTTCAAAATAAACTGAATCACGTGAAAGAGCAGATTATTTACGGATGAGAAGTAAAAAAAGAGCCGGCAGGTGCTAAAAAATAAACCTTAGACTCAAACGTTAGAACAGGCTTTTCCCCGCAGCACGCCGTGTAATAAATACTCACAAAGAAAACGGCGGCTGTTACAACTTATGTCTAAAAAGGTATAGTTTCACGCATCAGTTAAAACACTCGACTCCAGCTACATGACGCGCAGCTGGAAACACTTCCCGCAAGTCGAGCTGCCCGAGATTCACAGAATTTACAGAAAATGTTACATTTTTGTGATTTATATCGTTGTCGGACGATAGAATTCTTATATCGGGATAGGAGATTTTGTTCATATTGCACAGCCCTAATTCCAGTGTTATATCTTAAAATGCCTAAATGAAGGTAACAACAAATCCAAAGTTGCCTTTTCATTGAGATACAACAGTATCTTGTTTAGTTTCAGCAGCTGAGCAAAAAGCCCTGCTGCTTGCTTTCATGTTGCCAAAGTCTAATTAGGCAAACTGAACAAATAACAGTGAGACAGAAGTCCTCTGCATATTCAAACAAAAGGGCTCCTGAGTTTGAGCAACCAGAAGGAGCTGAAGGGAGGGAGAGAGAAGAGAGTGAGCTGATCACAAGAAAATTAAATGGCACTGAACCTTGTAAACAAATATTTCAACAATGTTAAACACAATGTAGGAGATGTCTGGTGCCGCTGTGGTGTGAAATAGCCTTGCTCTGTTTGGAATGGGGTTTCACGTATGATGGACACAAAACTTAAAACAAATAAATAAATAAAAACAAACAAAAACAAAAAGCCTCACATGTATCTGTAATTGGGTATCAGTTAATGTTAATACAAAGGGGTTTAATAGAAAGACTTTCTCATAAATGTGACCAGTGGAGCAAGGTGAGACTTCTTCTACTTATGAATTTAAACAGAATCCATATTTCCGCCTGCTTGGAGAGTCCAGTATTGCCCTTATTAATAATTTGTCCTTTACTGATGTGTTCCGCCTTGAGCTGTCAACTACTGTACTGCATATTTCCCTGAACTATATAGAGGTACTGCAGCCATAATGTTGAGGTGAAAGAAGAAGAAAAAAAGACACTAACAATTACTTTCCCCTTAATAACATAGATTTAATTTTCTTCCAAAGTCTGGTTCTCTTTAAAGTCATTTATCACTTTTTAGGCTTTGTGTGGGCAAATGCATGATATGCTGTAGCAAGCTGACCCTTGTTGGCATAGCAACAGACTCGTATCTTGACATGATGATGGCCATGTTTGTGTATTCTCATTCTGCTTCGCACTCTGTTTCCTTTATGTTCCCAAACCTACTTCATCTCATCTTCTTTTGCGAATTTGGCCGTAACACTGTAGCATGCACTTTACCTCTACCCTGCTTTTATCTTTCAGTTCCTCCATGTGTATTTTATTACATTACCCAGTCAAATATCAAGTTAAGGGGGGCTTATACATTTGAAAAAGCTATATAACTAAGAATTCTGTAGTTAAATTAAGTGCGCACTAAAATCTGCATGCTATTCACAAAATTGTGCCCGTTAATTGCCTAAATCGAATTATACTTGAAATAAGCAAAAAATAATAAATTGCATTTACTATCTACTAAAGCAATTGGGGAAAGAGTTGAATAAAGTAACAAAGGACAGAAAGAAACAGAGTACAATGAAAGTGGACAATTATAGCCAACGCTATTGATTACAAAAAATTTCCATAATGAAAAAATAAAAGAAACAGCACTGAACACATGAGCACATTTTGATCCTTAAAGTAAAGAAGAATGTATTAAAATCAAAATTTTAAATTTACATTTTAATTTCTTAATATTAGCTTATGTTTTGTTACGGTTTTGCAGACTTTCTCAACCAGTTTGATCCGATTCTGAGCTAGAATGAGTCATTAAGGGGTTTCTGGATATACTAAACATTTGATGGATGCCAAAACAGCTGATATGAGATAAGATGACCGTGGAGGCCAGTTCATTACATGTGCCATCCTTCTCTGTCCTTCTTGGCCACACATACCCAAAAGGTATCACTTTGAATCACTTGCTTGTTAAAGAACAAATTAGAATCTGAATGAGCTCAATCCAGATAACATAGTGTGCCACTGCAGAATGATTGGAATAAATGACATATAAATAAATGATAATAAATGACCACAAGCTCAGGATAGATACAATAATATCACTAGAAAAAATGTACTGCTTTTATTTGGCTAATTTTGTGCTCTTGTCTCTTTTCAGCTCAGTGAGAGTCATCAGGCTGATTCAAACTGCTCTCATTTACTGTTGTGGCAGCTTCTTCTTTTTTCTCACACATAGACATGTTCCATGTGGAGTTGATAAGAGACAGCTGGAGTGAAATAATTTCTAACTGTGCAAGTATAATAAAAGTTTTTGAACAACTGTTACACAGACCAACTTCCTTCTAGCTTCTACCTTATGTGTCTCTGACTACACAAACTATGTGGAAATAAACGGGCGAACTCTTTACACAAGAGGACCAGCTTTATCCCAAGTCAGATTTGCACACTGTTAGACCTCTGCCTTACCACCACATATTTTAAGTACAAGGGTTTCTACAGATAAAAACATGCATGTGCTATGGATCCTCAGTGTGACACATTGGAGTCAACCTTTAATGGAAGAAGTGGAAAGTAAAACTCTTGGCTCTTTCAAAGGCAGAGCACATAGCCACCGGCACAGATGTGTAGATGACACCTGGTCAACTGGTCAGAAGACACAAAGGATAATAGTTTTCTGTTTCTGGACTGTGCTGTGCAATGGAAGTCTCAACACTGAAGTTTACTGGAAGCCCGCAAACACAGACCAGTACCTACTCTTTGACTTCCACCACCCTCTGCAACCAAACTTGGGGTGATCAGAACCCTTCAATTACAAACAGAACAACATTGTCATCTCTTATGTAGCATCCCAGGGCACTTCAGACTCAGCCGCACCTTCAGACAATAACTGGTTTGTCCCAAGGACGAAACTCCCAAACACAAACTAAACAACATAGTCCATGCTGTACAGTGCAGCTGCAGCTCCAGTGCAGGCTGGAGCAAGTTCATGAACGCAGGGCACAACATAATAGAGTCACCTCAACAGAACAAGACTCAGCTGTACATCTCTATCTAAAGGACAAAGGTCACTCTTTCGAGGATGCCAATGTTCACATTTTGGACAGAGAAGACAGATGGTTTGGAAGAAGAGTGAAAGCAGCTATTTCCACTGTGAATGACCATTTTTTAACAGAGGGGGTGGCTTATGACACCAACTGTCTTCCACCTACAATGTTGTCTTGAGATCCCTTCCCAGGCACCTCAAACCCCGACTTACACGTTGCATCGGGTGATCTCGGTAGGTCATATAATAGGGTGAGGCAAGGTCCCAGAGTGGTTTCACCCAAAACCATTGGTGATAATGACCCACACCTTTTTTCAAACCTTGGCTCATGTTTTGAGACACATGATTAATAGTGGGTCAATGACCCTCTTAAGGGACAACTCTTAAATACCTGGGACTCTCCACCATTTGATTTTAGAACTGAAGAAGCCTCTTGGATGAGAGATGAAGTCCAGTCGCTTTATTTTAAAGCTCCTTAGATTGGCTAAAGGTTACCAATATCCAATCCACCTTTTAGGGTCAGTATTGGACTAATATCTGGTCCAGAATGTTGTGTTATGTCTCAAAAATCCAGCGAGAGTTCAGTTGCTCTTGTCAAAATATTGCACTCTGGAGTTTAGACGCTGGTAGTGGCAGCAAGCCTTGTTCAAGTAGTTGAGTTGTTGCTGTGCACCAACCTTGGTACATTACAGTTAATTGTCTCAAAAATATTGAGAAGACTAGAAATTTTACCAGTAGACTACTGACTTGACCCAGTTGTAACTGGAATGACCTAATTGAGATGGTTAAAAGTGTGCAAGTTTAATGTGTTTAGTATTATCCCAGTCGGTAAAAACAGCATCGGTAAATCTATATGAACAAATAGGTGTGTCCAATCTGATACTTTATGCTAATTTATCCGAAGCACATTCATGTCAGTTTCACTGATATAAATATATCAGCTAGATATGTAAAATAAAACAGAAGCAGGGTGTTTGGCTGCCAGTCTGTTTGTTACATCACCACAGATTTCCCATGCTGTCAACCTCAATGCTTACATCATTATTCTAGTCCAATCATCTCCTTGCCTGCCTTTTTAAGCCAATCAGCCACCACTCTGAATGGTTTTATTTTGTGCTCTCTGTCATTCTCCGTTTCAGACGCTCATTCCTACAACCAACTTCCTCCCCACCTCTACCTCGCCCAAGTGACTCGGAGATCCACTTTAGTCTTAATCTTCATCTCCACCACTACCAGCATCTAGACTCTGGGATGCCCTGTCCTAAATCCTGTCACCACTGGAATTCTGTTCCGCCATGATGGGTCATCGGAATGTAATTGCCAAATACATTGATTCATTTCTCTGTCTCAATAAAGCATGTTCAGCTCTTCCAAATTATCTCTGCTCATTTAAATAATGTAAATTACAAGACAAACACAATGAAGCAGTCTATAATCCCAACTACTCCCAACTTTCTTGAGACCTCAGGTACAAGAGATACAAGATGTGTGTGTGTAAAATGTACCTTTTGCCAATACCCCTAGGAATCAGTGTAAATATTGTCATCACTGCTCCTGCCAAAACCACAACCAAGACCACCATCATTTTGGCCAGCACTCTAAAAATGTAGGATTGCTTAATCAGATCAGGCTGTTATGCTAGGCTCCACTGATCCCATCTGTCACGAATTCATCCTTGGATCCACCATGCTGTTTCAAGCCCCACAACAGCTCTTTAAGAAAACCACTCAATCTGTTCTCTGAGCTATTTTTTCCTAGGAAGAAAATGTGGAAAAGGAAGCACAACGAAAAGGTTTCCAAACATAAAGCAATATTTTCACTTAGATTTGGAAAATGGGCAGCCTGACCTCACTGATTTGTGATCCCACCCTGCTGTGTCCTACTACCTGTATCCGCTACCTCCACCTCCATAGATGGATCTGGCAGTAGATCAGAGGGGTTTGGTGTTGCCTGAGTCACCATTTACTTGGCACTTGTGGGCTCTTATCCTCATGATGCCAACTGCTCCTAACAGTGTCTCAGTGGCTCAATACCAGTCTATCCTTGATCCACTCATCCCCAGTGGGCCAAATGAAACTGGATAAGAAGCTCAGAAAGCAAATGAAAGAGAGAGAACCTAAATATTCCCGTATGCAGTGGCACAGGGGTCACTAGTTAACAAGTTGAAGATGGCAGATATGGCAGTACAGAAGGAAAATGTTAGCCCCCTATTTCATTTTTAAGATAAAACATATTTGATCCCAGTTTTGTTTTGTTTTTTTTATCATGTAGCAGATTAAGGGGGAAACTTCCAGTTTATCTATTTATTATACAAACATCAAGTTCATTTTCATATAAGGATTTTATCCAACAGCCAATTAAATGTGTATTCATGAATGGATTAGTAGGTATGCGCAGTTGCAGGCCTATATATTTCTGTCAGTCTGACATATGTCTAATGCAGTTATTTCAATTTAAACATGAATAAAAATGATATTAGTCTTTGCAGTTGCTAGCATCCCATCCCATGCCGGTTCATGAAGAGATTCAGACATCCATCTACTCGTCATTTTAATTAACAGTGTCATGTTGTGTGTTATTAATTTTAAATAAATAAATAAAAATGTTAAGTGGCAGTCTAATACTGAAAAAATTGGTTTGCTGCCTGAAGGCAACAGCATGCCATAAATGGTCAAAAGCCTTGTTTAAAAGGAAATCATCGCCATTTTCTGAAAACAAAATTCTAGTTTGCATTCTCCCAAAGCATGCTAGCCAACTAAAACTTTATTTGAAGATAAAAAGAAAGTCAGCACAGCAAATGTGAGTCACTGTGACTGAAACCGAAAGGTAAAACACAGGGCTATACCTAGGTTAAAAAAAACATGACATGGAGTTGTCACAGATCTATTCTTTGACACGGAACTCCTGCGTAGTGTAAAAAACACCAAAGCTGGTCTGGTTAGCACTAAAGATATTGTGAAAATCAGAAAGAACAAGCTTCCCAAGGATTACTTCTAATCCAAGTATTCTCTGCGAATGCTAATGTGCCAGCTTGAGGCACAAAGAACTAGAATTCCCTGCAGGCTACCATTTATTAAAAGCCTTTGTGGCAGTATAAAAAAAGGAATGTATGAGAGCCACAAGCAATAACATTAGCATTTGTTAAATAGTCAGGGCAGTGCACATTGATGTGGTAGGACAACCTAAAAGCCACTGATGAATACCTGACATTAGGTCACCAGAGGTCATGGCTTGTTTGGATCATGCTGTCTCTCAAAGGCTTGACCCAAACTCACTGATGATCACAACATAAACTCTCACAAAATGCAAAACACATGCTCTCTCTATCAGACAAGGATGACAATCTGACCACAATGTCACAAAACTACTAAATCCAATTATATGCAATTATCCAGTGTGGACTAAAGGAAAGACCTTTATCTGGCCAGAGGTGAAGGAAAACTGGAAAAGCAAGCAGGTTCCTGAATGAGACGTTCCTCTGGCCATGAACTTCTTTAAAAAACCTGTGTGACCTATATGTGTGTAGAATATTCTCAGTGGTTTAAACATTGCAATATTTTTTCTTATGCGTTCATTCTTTACATTCAGCAAAATAAATGCATTCAAAGACAGTTTCAAAAGAAAAAGTACATGTAAATATAATCCAAACAAGTTTGACAAAATGTTTAGTGTTTTCAATAAACTGAGTAAAAATACAATACTGTTGTTAATGTAATGTGTTTATTTAAAGTCAAGTTAAAAATTTGATGGGATATATGAATTTTAATATAGACTACAAAGAAAAAAGTGTCTCAAAAATAACCCATATTAGACTCATTGAGATGAATCAATTTCCATATAAGCTCTCATAATTAAAACTAATTGCACAGTTAAAGAAGGCACCTGAAACTGGGATAAAGATTGATACCAGCTATGGTGGAATGGATCTGCTTTGGGAAAAGAGTCAGGCAGCCAAATCAATAACTGTTTGAGTATTTCATCAGTGTGAGTAACAAAAGCATATAATTAGAGCTGCCTCAGAAATACCAAAATCAATCAAGGAGTGTTTTTTCCCCCCTTTTTTGCTCAGGCTTATCACTGACAATTCAACCTTTTTCTCTGTTGTTTCTAGTTAACAAGGTAGTAGTGGTGCCTTCCCTGCATTCAAATTCCCCCCGGATATGACATCCGTGCAAAGACTGTGGTTTGTTTGCATTCGTCTCCTATACTGCGTCCGTTCTCCTTACTCTTTCCTCACCTCAAGTATCTCTCAGCACCTGTACGTTTATTGAAAGCACAGAACCTCTGGGGAGGAGGTGAAGAGTGATCAGTATCATCTCCACTTCATTGCTATGATCAACGTTGCCTCTTGGGGCTCCAACCAACAAATCTGGGTACTCAGCACTTCAGAACAGGCGCCATCTGCCGCTACCATCCCCGAGGCAGGGCGGCAAGCAGCAGCTCAACGTTGCTGCTGTGGTATATGACTGCATGTTTGTGAGCATATCAGCTTGAGTTACTAGGTATGGTTTTACATGTTAATGAGCATCTGTGGCTTACAGGAAGCACACATATTAAAATTTTCACACAGTTCTCGAGTAGCACGTTTCTGTATGTGTGTATGTATATTTGAGTTGTACCTTGAGCACATGTGCTACAATTTATACTATAATATGATAGAAACTAAGAAGGAGCCCCATGCTGCTCTTACATGCGTGGGTGTTGCAGTCTGAACCAGCATTAAATCAGTTTTACACTGATACTGAAACCAGTATTTAAACAGATCTACTCATACTTAAGCATTTACAATGAGGAGACTAGCATCAGTGTGGCAACCAGAGACCAGCCAATGTCAATGAAGTTCAGCAATGACACGCAAAATAACAGAGACAAACCCATTTCAACTTTGAGGCAAACAACTAAAGTGGCTACCAATAGCAGCAAAAGGTCCTGTTGACTGACAAATGACAGGGTGGAAAATGTACAAGGTGTGCCCTATGCAACCAACCATTTCCTGAGCCGGAAATGTCCTCTAACCACCAACAGTCAGCAACTAAGTAATGGGTGTCAAGGAAACTGCTTTATATGCAGTTGGGGCTGTAGCATCTCAATGTAAAAAAAAAATGAATGAACTTTAATTTAAACGTTCAAAGGTATTGCATAACTGTTGGCAACAATGTCAGTAAACACTACAAGGTTTACATTTCTATATACAGTAAATATTGCACAAGCTACAAAGAAACTTGCAGAATGATACCGAGACTCACTTTAGATTCTAGACATGGAGGTCTCTGTGTCCTTTTTTTTTTTAATAAGGAATGGACAATATGCATGTGTGTCTGGGAATGTGTGCATGTGTGTGGCTTCCTCTTCTTATCTCTTTCTACCAGGCCACTCTGCCGACATACACTCCAAAGAGCCCCTAGTTGTCATTCATGGCAACACACAGCCTGGAAAAATGTCACCATGAGGGGAAGGTGAGAGACAAAGCGAGAGAAATACACGCAGAGAGAAAGCGGCAAGTGGCGAGGGTCTGAAGCCCAACAAACAGCCACGCTACCTTGGTGGGGTTCCATTATCTTTTCTGCTATACCTCATCCTCCCTGCAGCACCTCCCTGCATACACACATATGCATTACTTTAGGGTTATGTGGTGTGTGAAACAGCACTTAGAACATGAAAAAGGATTTCTAAATACAGTGCTATAGCAACCAACAGTGAAAGAATGCTTAGTCTAAGGCTCTTGGTAAAGTTGCAAAGGCAGAAACTCTCCCTCCTTGTAATTACGGGACACTGGATTAAAAAACAGAACTTTTTGGACATATTGAGAATGCATGAAAACACAATTACCAAATATGAAAGGTCAAAGGTCAAAGAATATTTTACAACAATCAATTGTACACATAGTAATAATATCTGAGGAGTGAGGTTCATTTATTGCAACAGTAGAAAATGTACTTTAAACGATAACATTTTTCCTAAATAGAGCAAATTAAAGATGTAGCGCACACAAAACCTTGAAAAAAAGACAAAGAGATAACTGCTTCTGTTCTATAGTGATTTTTCAACCATGAAGATAACCTTTAACATACAGAACCATCCCCTAGCCCAGAGGCTGCTTTTTGATCTCTACCTGATAGATTATTGATCAGCTACAAACAGTAAAGAGAATGAAAGGTTTTTGGTCTTTCAATAGTTCTGTGGAGGGATTTAAATTCATAATGCTTGCCAATTATGTTTCTTTCTGAAAGAGTAAAAATTAAAAACCATTCTGTACAGTGTACCAGTAGTGGCCACTTTATTAGTTACACCTCTTCAACTCCTTGTTAACACAAATGTGTAATCAGGAAATCACATGACAGCAACTCAATGCATTTAGGTACATGATCTAGACGACCTGCTGAAACTCAAACTGAGCATCAGAACTGACAAGAAAGATGACTTGAGTGACTTTGAGCATGGCATGACTGTTGGTGCCATATGGAATATTTTGGAAACAGCTAGTCTATTTCTGTAGAATCATATCAGACAGTGGTTTGAAAAAAAAATCCAGTTAATAGCAGGTCTTTGGGTAAAAACACCTTGATGTCAGAGGTCAGACAGCCAGACTGCTTTAAGCTGTTTGGAAGGCAACAGTAAATGAAAATAACCACTTCCAACCAAGGTCTGCAGATGAGTGTCTTTGAATGGAAAACATGTTGAATATGTTGAAGCAGATGCATTATAGCAGAAGAGATCAGAAAACAAAAACAATTCACATGGGTTCACCAAAACTGGACAACAGAAGATTAGAAAAGTGTTGCCTGGTCTGCTGTGACATTTGGATAACAGGGTCAGAATTTGTTGTCAACACCATGAAAGTATCCATCCCGTCTTATATCAATGGATTGGGGTGGTGGTGGTTTTACAAAGATAGATGTACCAACTGAACATTGCTTAAATGCCACATTTATTGTTGCTGGCCATATCTATTCGTTCATGAATCACTCAATCCAATAGAAAATCTTGTGCAGCTGACAGATCTGCAGCAACTGTGATGCTGTTATGTCAATACAGACCAAAATTTTTGAACCAGGTGCTGTATTACCAAGATGTGTGTTTGTGTGCTTGTGAATTTTCAAGCATATACTGGGAGACAGACACTATCTCTACTTTTAAGATTAGGCTTAAAATTTTCCTTTTTGCTAAATCATATAGTTAGGGCTGGATCAGGTGTCCCTGAATCCTCCCTTAGTTATACTGCAATAGGTGTAGGCTGCTGGGGGATTCCCATGATGCACTGAGTATTTCTTCTTCAGTCACATTTCTTACTCAGTATGTCTTAGACCTCTCTGCACTGAATCTTACTTGTTATTAATCTCTGGCTCTCTTCCACCAAGGTTTCTTCCTTTTAAAAGGGAGTTTTTCCTTCCCACTGTCGCCAAAGTGCTTGCTCAAGAAAAAACAGTTATTATTGCATTACTTTCCAAACAGCCCAAAGATTCTTTTTAAGCTTTTGAAATTAAGGTTGGAAGTTATGCCATCTTATCCTGTTTAAATACAGTATTCAATTCAGTAATATAGTCTGAATCCTTGCAAACCTCTTTGTGAACCCATTTCTTTTTTAATTTCAACTTTTTAAAGTTACTGTTATTCCACCTAACTTAAACTTTAAAGATTTATCAGTTATGAGTAGCCGTCTGCATTCAGTTTTGTTTTCAGTAACTGAAAAGCATGCTCTGTTCTGCTCCTGAAATGGGGTGACTAGCTTGGCCATGTTGATAGTTGATTCAACAGTTGATTGATAGTAAATGACAAAATGACAACCACTGCTGATTGTGTAACCACTTACAATTCGAGAGAAGTAAAATTCAGGCTGTGGCATAGGCACTGGCTCAGAATCGACTGACAATCCACAACACAAACAACATAATTTAGTGTGTAGGTGACATCACACGTGACAAGCTATGACGGAACTGATTACAGGGAAGCTTCCAGTACCCTCCATGATGGTACTGCACCAGTGTCATCTGTCTGTGTGGGTTCCCTCAAGGTGCTCTGTAAGGGTGATGAGGTTAATTGTTGATGTGAATTTGAGTGTGAATGGTCATTTGTTAATATACGTTAGCCCTGTGATGGGTTGGAAATGTGTGCAGGTCGTACCCTGCCTCTTTCCCTGTGACAACCAGCATAGGCTCCAGCCCCTCCACAACAAATTGAATAAGTAAAAAAAATGAATGGAAAATAAAAACTTATTTAATTTTAGAAAGTCTCCAGTGCGCTGCTATATTTCCATCTTCCCGTTGAGACCACCAGAGGAACGCTCATAGATTATACTTCCTCAAAATGCTGAATTATAATCCTTAAATACTGACTTTTTGATGAGGATCAATTTTACAGTCTGAGACAGGAAAGTATTCCAATTGATGGTCAGGACTGCTCAGTGCATCATTAAGCTTTCAGCAGTACATGATATTTATGACAAATGCAGGCTGACTAGGAGACTAAACATCTAAAAAAATTGCCTCTAATCCCTCCAAAGAGCTATTTTTACCATTGCCCTCAGGATGGAGATCTCAGAACCAATTTCTCAGATCTAGGACCGCCAGGTTTAGAAGCATATTTTCTTCCCAGTGTGAACTACTCTCTGCTGTTAGTGACTGTGTTGGCACAGTGGTGCAATGATTTGCACTGTTGCGTCAAAGCAAGAAGAACCTGGGTTCGACTCCATTAGCCTTTATGCACTGAATTTGCATGCTCTTCCATGCCTGTGCAGATTCCCTCCAGGTACTCTGGCTTCCTCCCATAGTCCATAGACATATTTGTTAGGTCAATTGATGGTTCTAAATTGGTTCTGAATAAAAGCATGAATGGTTGCTTATCGCTCTGTGTTACCTGTGGGACTGCTGAGCTGTCCAGGCTGTACCTTGCCTTTGGCCCCTACGATGCCTCAATTAACTAAGCGGTTGTTGGTGACTTTTAAGTAGTGCACATTCCTACATGTTTTCACCACAGATGGATGATACTCATACACTTTCAACAGGCTTACTGCAATATAAAAGCAGGTATCTGCAACGTTAGCCACAATTTACACTGGTTTCACACAGTGTTTCTTAAAAAAAAAAAAAATAGCATGAAAAATGCTATCTGAGACATTACCACAGTCTGCTGAGCATCACCCTCAGGCTGGCGCTTACTCAGCCAACTCAGATTTAAACTTGAATCTAGTATATGTATATGATCAGAGCTGAGAAGACTCGTTCTAGGGTTTGCCTCTTTACATTTCTGTGAGACAAATACAAAAGTAGTATAGCGTACCATATTGATATTTACCACGTATTTATCTACGAGATTCAAGCCAAATAGCATTTGTGTGATTACCATCTTGTGGCAGCTGACAGCTCGTTTGGTGACAACACACAGTGATGTGTGGATGGCATCATAAATAATGAGTGCCATCCATTCTAACTGTCAGGACGAGCAGCCTCTCATAACAGGACAAGAAGGTACAAAGAACACAAACATATGCTCGCACACAATGGCAGTGATTTATAACCCTTTTACCTTCCACGTGCAGGTATATGGGCAAAGACCAATAGAAACACACTCACACAAGACAGACACACACACACACCTATGCAGGCACACACTTCTACAGTGCAGATCACATAAATAATAAACAATATTGAAAACCACACAGAAAAAAACGCACACCTGCATAAGACTATAGGCTTTATCTTTTTAGCTCATCACACAGCTGTCATTTCATCATTTTTCTTGTCAAGAAATATTCAGTAAAACATCTTTTCAAGAGTTGCTGCGTTTTGCAATATAAATAATATAAATAAAGAGTAAAATAATTGCTACGTTTGGTTTTAGAAGAACTAAAAAAAACTGATATGCACATTTGCACATCCATTATTTGTGAATGTATATTTTGAACACATTTCATTACTTTTATCATGGCTCCTTGAAAGCCCTTCAGCTGCTGGAATAGATTGAAACATCCCATGTTTATCACTGATTTCACTTGATGGACAGTTCCATTAGAATCCATCATAATCCCTGATGTATGCTAGTACGTCTCTGGATGTGTGACAGTAACCTACCATCTGTTTACTCAAGCAGTCGTTAATAAGGAGTTTCACTCATATAGGTAAAGACAGTTTAATGGTAGCACTTTTCTGCAAAATGCACATCACAAAATAACCATCATCCATCGATACACTTCAATTGATTGTCCTTATCTAACTAGTTGTCTCAAACACTGTCCCACTTGTGAGCATGTACGTGCACTCAACAAATGTAACTGCTGCAAGCACATGCTTATAGGATACTATAGTAAGAATTTCACTTAAAACGAAGTGCTTTCATGCATATTAAAATTCCACTAACTGCAGCAATTATTGCTTGCATTTTTGTAATTGTATTTCTGGGGGTTGATTTAAATGAGCAAAGTCTTTGATTTAAAATTAAATGAACAATTTAACTCTTAATGACACAACAAAAAGAGCCGAGAAAGCACCAAGATAATGATTTGAATCCATGTGATAGGTTTATGAGGAGTTTTCAGGAATATAACAGTATTTCGAAATTCCAAGATGCGAAAAAGAGGCTTTGTTAGAATGATGTTCTAAGGGGTACCATACATCCTTATATACTGTATTTTTGTGTTGTGTGGCAACTGTACAGTTGTCCAAACTATTTGTACCACAAAAAGCCTTTTGCCCTTTGTACAGTTATCATCTAGTCATCGATTATACTTGCACATTAGTTCCAGTTTACACATGGATAATGCTTACACCTTTTTTTGTTTTATGTGATTAAAGTAGTGAGTAATGACAGTAAATCTAAAAATAATTAAGTGGTGCCAAAACAGCATGAATGACACTCATCTTGGAGACTAGCGATGATCAGAGTGACTGGCAGCAGCTCATCAAACGAGGCTAATTTTTTCGGCTGTGATCCATTGAATTAATATTAGATTCATATTACAGTTAAGCTGCCTTCCTATAGTTCCATCTCATCACATAACCAACAACTGCAATAGGGACATGCGTGGGCGTACACTTGCATAGATATGCATGTTTATCTGTGTACCTCTTCTCTCGTTGACTGTGGCTTTACGTGTGGGAAGCAGCTACAATGGTTCAATGTCTAAAAAAAAAAGAGAGAACATAGAAATGGGGTAGTTCTGTCTATTTGTATGATTTTTCTAACATTTTAGGCATTTAGAGAAAGCTAGTTTAACTCCTCTCAACTTTTTTAACCAGATTGTGTGTGTGTTTGGCTGTTCAGCTTGCATTCATCCACTTACATCCAGTAATTACAGAATGCTAAATCATTAATCGCCATATGTGAAGAAGATTCTGATATGGGCTGCTGGTATAGCCATTTTTTCTTCTGCTCAAAGTAAAAATAAACTCCCTGGTATGTGTTTGTGTGTCAAAATGAAATGCAAGAACATTCTAGAACTATTACTCTAGAAATATTTAACCATGTATAGCAATTAAAAGTGTTAAACGCTATGATCACTTAAGTATCTAGAACAAATCCGCTTGACTACCAAACATTATAGTGATCAATATTGACTAGATTTTAATTAACACTATCACTTCACTCGTCTTGATTATTTTAAACTGTGAATCTAAATCACTGGGAGGAAAACTTGTGTGTGGAGAAATTGGATGTGTTTCCTACACTCACTGAAATGGCAGCACAGGTGCTTTTATAATGTTATGATCCCCCAACCACACTTATGATCACTCTTATCTCAGTTAGGTTAGATTAAACGGATTCTAATTTGTTCATTGTTAGATTCTTTTTCTTATATTGTGGCTTTTTGCAGGTGCAAAGCACAAGCACTATGCAGTGGAAGCATTTTATCCACCTTTAGTCTTTGGACTGCAAGAAGAGAAGAAGCTGAAGTACCCAGAGGAAGCCCACTCCAGGCTTCCTGGAACCTCGGCAATTTAACCTGGAATAAACAGTGTCAAGTCCCCCTTGACCTCACACCAGTGTAGATTAAATTAGACGCAGGCATGGCAGGTACAGTTTCAAGATTCCCATTCTATCGTCCGATAACGATATAAATCACAAAAATTTAACATTTTCTGTAAATTCTATGAATCTCGGGCAGCTCGACTTGCGGGAAGTGTTTCCAGCTGCGCGTCATGTAGCTGGAGTCGAGTGTTTTAACTGATGCATGAAACTATACATTTTTAGACATAAGTTGTAACAGCCGCTGTTTTCTTTGTGAGTATTTATTACAATGCGTGCTGCGGGGAAAAGCCTGTTCTAACGTTTGAGTCTAAGGTTTATTTTTTAGCACCTGGCGGCTCTTTTTTACTTCTCATCCGTAAATAATCTGCTCTTTCACGTGATTCAGTTTATTTTGAAAAGTCTCAACAGGATCTTGAGCTTTATTGTGAAAGGTTTATGTGGAACATAAACAAGCGGACACGCGGTGGTGTTACCGTCGTTGTTGCTAACCACAACGCATAAAAACAGGCTTGTTCATCTGTAGTGTGGTTATATAAAATATAAGAGAAAGAAAGAACTTTAAGAAATTAATATAGCCACTACAGTGACCATCAAAATAATGAAAAAATATTGCCATAAACAGCTTATTTTGCGACACCACGAAACAAACGATAGCGTAAAATGAAACGATAGATGTTTTTATATCGTCATCCGATATATATCGTTATATCAACAGCCCTACCTAACACCACATTTTCCATCATTTGACCCACACAGGTGGATCTGAATTTAACTGATTTTGACCTGGAACAGCCTTAGTGTACAGACATTTGTAGTTCTTGTACAAAGAATGAATTTTTGTACCACTTTTATAGTCACTCATTAATGCAAGGACAGGCACAGTCATTACTTTGCATATTTTTATCAGCTCAGAATAAAACGTATACGCTACATCCTTCTAAAGCTTACTGTCAATAATCAGCTCTCCTGCACTGACACATTTAGATTACATTACTGTAATACTCACTGTTTAAATAAATCATATCTATATAAATCTTTAGCCACATAAACGATGATCAATCATTTTTAGTGCTGTAATTGACGGAACCAAAACATTAGTGACGTAGATGTGAATTGTGGACAGACAGATGAATGTATGCCTCCCCATGACATAAGCTCATCAGCCCTTCAGCTGGATGAACTAAAAATGTCTGTCACAGTTGGGATCATGTTGTACATGACGTGAATATCTGTGTGAATATGAGCCTGAAATGACTACGACTCTAAAACTGGACTGAATGAATTCTAAAATGAGTTTTAAATTAAGGCTGCAGACAGCCTGGATTTTGGTATTTCATGCTGAAAAACGTTCACATGTTGAATTCGTTTTTTTAAAAGTTGCCGATGAACATTTTAGATGTGCAACAGAACGTAGCTTGAACCTGAAAATTGTCAACACTGAAAACCACCTAACTGACTTTAATGGGTCTGAATAATATCACAGGCCCAGTAGTACACTGTGTCTTATCTGCTTGAAACATATTTTTATGCTCAGTTTTAGTCGTCTACATTTTTTCTCTTCCAGGTTATGACTGAGATTACATTAGATTAGGTTTAAAGATCAAATTTAACCTATTAATGAAAATCTAAGTTGGGTAAATGACAACTGGCTGACTGAATAAAATTACTCTCTTCTCCTCTCCTATTTTTAAAATAATGTTAACACTGATATTCCATGGTCCATTGGAATAAAATGGGGTCTCTCCTCTTCATTTACCCATAACTTTGCTGAATACTGGTATTATAACTCACTCAATGAATCTGACTATATTAAGTCTAATTATTCTCTCTGGACCTGAAAACTCAAAGTTGCCTATTTTAGAATTCATCCTCTCAGAAAGAATGAATGAACAAGATTGCATGTAAGAGCTGGGAACTCAGAGAGTTTTGCAACTGACCCTGTTGCATATGTAGTTCCTTTCTCAAGGTCCAAGATATAAGGAGGAAAATATTTGAATACAGATGCAATTTACTGCAAACTGATATGTAATGATTAAAAAAAGGTGACTTACTTTTTGATAGTGAAATGAACTGACTGTACGTGTTTTTAGAAAACAGCTCAACATTTATAAATCACCTTTTTTTATGTTTTTCCCCTTTTAGTAAATCTGGCCCAAAGTCTTTAGTATCTAGAAGCTCCAGTGTTGAAATTAGTCATCCGGCATATAATTTTACACGCATCTAAATGAAAGATTTTTTCAACATCAAATGACTGACGCATTCCTGCTGACAGCAGCCTACCTGTTCAGTCCCTAAATTTTATTTAACACAGTGAATGCTTCTGCGCAACTTTCTCAAATGACATTTTCTTAGACAAGTTTTAAGTAATTGTTTGTTGATGGGAAAAAATTGAAAATTAAATCAGTTACACCAGGGAATCTGGCCAACAGAGAATTATGTAGAGGTAGAAATGATTGGCATTTCGGTCATTTTGCACTGACACTTAATTTTGTATTCATAGTATTACAATTTAATACAGGTCAAAACCATTTAACCCTAGCAAGTTGTGTCCAAGTACTTGGTATGAGACTACACTGAGGGCTACAACTGTGCCATGCATGTATGACTTTATTTTTTATTTTTTTAGTAAATGCCATTATATATGACAGTGAAATCTTAATCTTACTGTTTTCCATTCAGATATGTCCAGAGCATCATGTGTAATATGAATAACATGCCTTTTTTTTAGAAGCACACACTGCATTCTCATGTTTCAGCTCTTTTCTTATCGGACTGTCAGATATCCCATCGATGATACAAGGGTAAGGCAAACAAAATCAGTGGTCAGACACTTTTAGCCACTGTGTGAACAAAGCATAGTTTTCCCTAATGATGGTTCCTCTCAAGCTACATGCTGTCAGGGCAGGCCTGAAGCAGGCAGGGAAGCGATAAGATAAGAAACTGTTTATACAGCAAAGGCAGAATAAATCCCAAAGTAAGGACCTTACTGTGGCCCTGTGTCAGACTGCCAAGATGGTCTGATTTTTGTCAAGGTGTGGGAGTGTTATTACCCTGCTGTGGGTTGCAGTTCACCCCACAAACCAAATACAGCCTCTCTCATCAAGGCTTATCCTCTTCTGTTCCCATCACTTTCATAGCAAGCGTGTTAAGGGGTGTCCTTACCTGTACGTCTGTGGAAAAAACCTCTCCAATGTTCTGCCAGCCCCGCTCTATTCTGTATTTCAATGCTTTAAGAGTCTTGGTCAGATAAAAGAGAAAACTGGGTTGGATGTCAAGGTTGCAAATGTGTGGGTACATTGAAGAAAATGTCTGGCCTCATTGCAATCGACATGCCCTTAATAGATCTAAAAAATGTAGCTACATTCACTCAGGAAGGCTGTTGAATAACCAAACGAATATGGATGAGTTTTTGCCTTTGCGTTGCAATCAAAAGGATACAGCACTGCATATGTCAATTTGAAAATTGGAATCAGTCAGACTTGGCGCAGACACTGTGGGTGTCTCTTACTCTTACAGACATGGAAACATTAGAGGAAGCCACTTCAACAATAAACGCTTTAAAGACACAAAAGAGAATACATGAATTAATTTTCTAACAATTTGATTCAAAGACTAAGTGTGGGCTGATCACAGCCACATAATGAATATTCACATCATTTAAATCAATTGCAATTTTGGGGCTTTTAGGAGGATCTCTTCTCTGTTCTGACCTATAGGTTTGTGCACATATGACATTACTTTTTGTGAGCGTAAGAGATTTTTGACATGTAGAGGTTAGGTGAAGGAGCACTGGGCAATAACTGCCATAATCAAGCCACAGACCTAAATCAGCAAGGACTGAAGTGGGTTTGATTTTAAAAGCACTGGCTAATTGGGTGGCGCTGTCACTTGGTGTTCGCTCGCTCTGCGGTAGAGTATCACTTCCTGTTCCTGCTCAAACACAGTGGTGTTTCTGAGTAGCTTATTTGCTTAGCAATTTAATTAACAACTTTTAAATACATTCTTCTTTCATAGTATAATCTTCACGTGCTTCATCCGAAGCACACTTTCTGTGTACTCACTACCTAATTTATAGCCAAAGTATTCACTCACTGTCTCTGTACTGTTTCGCTAGCTTAGCTTAGCTCATAGCCGACTCGTTAGCACCATGGCTACTTCACCTGTCCCTCCTGCACTTTCTTGCTCATTGTGTCAGATGTTTAGTTACTCCTCGGCCTCCTTTAGCAGTAATGATATCTGTAACAAATGTAGCATATTTGCAGCTCTGGAGGCCAGGATTACTGAATTGGAGACTCGGCTTCGCACCCTTCATTCACCCGTAGCTAGCCAGGCCCCTGTAGCTGGTGCAGCCGAAGATAGCGTAGGCCCCGCTAGCTGTTCCCCGGCAGACC
The DNA here is from genome assembly GCF_051167445.1 of Perissodus microlepis. NCBI lineage: Eukaryota > Metazoa > Chordata > Actinopteri > Cichliformes > Cichlidae > Perissodus > Perissodus microlepis. The sequence continues at coordinate 44,220,983 of NC_140463.1, read as the reverse complement.
CCAAGCAGCTGGGGAAAGAGGGCGGCTGGGTCACGGTGAGGAGGAAGCATAGTCCTAAACAGAAGCCCCAGGTACACCACCAACCCGTTCATGTGTCTAACCGTTTTTCCCCACTCGGTGACACACCCGCCGGGGGTCAAACTCTGGTAATTGGTGATTCTGTTCTCAGACGTGTGAAGCTAGAGACACCGGCAACCATAGTCAATTGTCTTCCAGGGGCCAGAGCAGGCGACATTGAAGGAAATTTAAAACTGCTGGCTAAGGGTAAACGTAAATTCAGTAAAATCATAATTCACGTCGGCAGTAATGACACCCGGTTACGCCAATCGGAGGTCACTAAAATCAATATTGAATCGATGTGCAACTTTGCTAAAACAATGTCGGACTCTGTAGTTTTCTCTGGTCCCCTCCCCAATCAGACCAGGAGTGACATGTTTAGCCGCATGTTCTCCTTAAATTGCTGGCTGTCTGAGTGGTGTCCCAGAAACGATGTGGGCTTCATAGATAATTGGCAAACCTTCTGGAGGAAACCTGGTCTTGTTAGGAGAGACGGCATCCATCCCACTTTGGATGGAGCAGCTCTCATTTCTAGAAATATGGACAAATTTATTAAACCCCCCAAAATATGACTATCCAGAGTTGGGACCAGGAAGCAGAGTTGCAGTCTTACACGCCTCTCTGCAGCTTCTCTCCTCCTGCTACCCCCCCAAAAACCCATCTCCATAGAGACTGTGTCAGCTTCCAAAAAGACAAAAAACAAACTAAAAACCAGCAACAAACAACTTAAACATAAACAATCAAAAAGAAAGAACAATACAGTATCCACATCTGAACCAAAGAGTAAAACAGTGAAATGTGGATTATTAAATATTAGGTCTCTCTCCTCCAAGTCTCTGTTAGTACATGACTTAATAATTGATCAACAAATCGATTTACTCTGCCTTACAGAAACCTGGTTGCAGCAGGATGATTATGTTAGTTTAAATGAATCAACACCCCCGAGTCATTCTAACTACCAGAAACCTCGAAGCACAGGCCGAGGGGGCGGTGTGGCAGCAATTTTTCACACCAGCCTATTAATTAATGAAAGACCAAGACAGACTTTTAATTCATTTGAAAGCCTGATGCTTAACATTGTCCACCCCAGCTGTGAAACTCAGAAACCAGTCTTACTTGTTATCATCTATCGTCCACCTGGGCCTTACACAGAGTTTCTGTCTGATTTCTCAGACTTTATATCTAATTTAGTTCTGAGCTCAAATAAAATAATTATTGTGGGTGATTTTAACATCCATGTAGATGCTAAAAATGACAGCCTCAACATGGCATTTAGTCTGTTATTAGACTCAATTGGCTTCTCTCAAAATGTAAAAGAACCCACCCACCACTTTAATCACACTCTAGATCTTGTTTTAACATATGGCATAGAAACTGAACATTTAACAGTGTTTCCTGAAAACCCTCTCCTGTCTGATCATTTCCTGATAACATTTACATTTACAATAATTGATTACACAGCGGTGGAGAGTAGATTTTATCAAAGTAGATGTCTTTCTGAAAGCGCTGTAACTAAGTTTAAGAATATAATCCACCCACTGTTATCATCTTCAATGCCCTGTACCAACACAGAGCAGAGCAGCTATCTGAACGCTACCCCAACAGAGGTCGATTATCTTGTTAATAATTTCACCTCCTCACTACGTACGACTCTGGATACTGTAGCTCCAGTGAAAACTAAGGTCTCTAATCAGAAGTACCTGACTCCGTGGTATAATTCTCAAACACGTACCCTAAAGCAGATGACTCGTAATCTGGAGAGGAAATGGCGTGTCACAAATTTAGAGGATCATCATTTAGCCTGGAGAAATAGTTTGCTGCTTTATAAGAAAGCCCTCCGCAAAGCCAGAACATCTTACTATTCATCACTGATTGAAGAAAATAAGAACAACCCCAGGTTTCTCTTCAGCACTGTAGCCAGGCTGACAAAGAGTCAGAGCTCTGTTGAGCCAACCATCCCTTTAACGTTAACTAGTAATGACTTCATGAACTTCTTCACAGATAAAATTTTTATCATTAGAGAAAAAATTACCAGTAATCATCCCACAGATGTAATATTATCTACAGCTACTCTTAGTACCATTGATGTTAAGTTAGACTCTTTTTCTCCAATTGATCTTTCTGAGTTAACTTCAATAATTACTTCCTCCAAACCATCAACGTGTCTTTTAGACCCCATTCCTACAAAACTGCTCAAAGAAGTCCTGCCATTGATTAATTCTTCGATCTTAAATATGATCAACCTATCTCTAATGGTCGGCTATGTACCACAGGCCTTCAAGCTGGCTGTGGTTAAACCTTTACTCAAAAAGCCATCTCTAGACCCAGCAGTCTTAGCTAATTATAGGCCAATCTCCAACCTTCCTTTCATATCAAAAATCCTTGAAAGAGTAGTTGTCAAACAGCTAACAGATCATCTGCAGAGGAATGGTTTATTTGAAGAGTTTCAGTCAGGTTTCAGAGCTCATCACAGCACAGAAACAGCTTTAGTGAAGGTTACAAATGATCTTCTTATGGCCTCTGACAGTGGACTCATCTCTGTGCTTGTCCTGCTAGACCTCAGTGCAGCGTTCGATACTGTCGACCATAATATCCTATTAGAGCAATTAGAACATGCTGTAGGTATTACAGGTACTGCACTGCAGTGGTTTGTATCATATCTATCTAATAGACTCCAATTTGTGCTTGTAAATGGAGAGTCCTCTTCACACACTGAGGTTAATTATGGAGTTCCACAGGGTTCAGTGCTAGGACCAATTCTGTTTACATTATACATGCTTCCCTTAGGCAGCATCATTAGAAGACATAGCATACATTTTCACTGCTATGCAGATGACACCCAGCTCTATCTGTCCATGAAGCCAGATAACACACACCAATTAGTTAAACTGCAGGAATGTCTTAAAGACATAAAGACCTGGATGGCCGCTAACTTTCTGCTTCTTAATTCAGATAAAACTGAGGTTATTGTACTCGGCCCTGAAAATCTTAGAAATATGGTATCTAACCAGATTCATACTCTGGATGGCATTACCTTGGCCTCCAGTAACGCTGTGAGGAACCTTGGAGTCATTTTTGACCAGGACATGTCCTTCAACGCACATATTAAACAAATATGTAAGACTGCTTTCTTCCATTTGCGCAACATCTCTAAAATTAGAAATATCCTGTCTCAGAGTGACGCTGAAAAACTAGTTCATGCATTTATTACTTCCAGGCTGGACTACTGTAATTCATTATTATCAGGATGTCCAAAAAACTCGCTGAAAAGCCTTCAGCTAATCCAAAATGCTGCAGCAAGAGTACTGACAGGGACTAGAAAGAGAGAGCATATTTCTCCTGTTTTGGCTTCCCTTCATTGGCTTCCTGTTAAATCCAGAATTGAATTCAAAATCCTGCTCCTCACATACAAGGTCTTAAATAATCAGGCCCCATCTTATCTTAATGACCTTGTAGTACCATATCACCCTATTAGAGCACTTCGCTCTCGCTCTGCAGGCCTACTTGTTGTTCCTAGAGTATTTAAAAGTAGAATGGGAGGCAGAGCCTTCAGTTTTCAGGCCCCTCTTCTGTGGAACCAGCTTCCAGTTTGGATTCGGGAGACAGAAACTATCTCTACTTTCAAGATTAGGCTTAAAACTTTCCTTTTTGCTAAAGCATATAGTTAGGGCTGGACCAGGTGACCCTGAATCCTCCCTTAGTTATGCTGCAATAGACGTAGGCTGCCGGGGGATTCCCAAGATGCATTGAGTTTTTCCTTTCCAGTCACCTTTCTCACTCACTATGTATTAATAGACCTCTCTGCATTGAATCATATCTGTTATTAACCTCTGTCTCTCTTCCACAGCATGTCTTTTATCCTGTCTTCCTTCTCTCACCCCAACCGGTCGCAGCAGATGGCCGCCCCTCCCTGAGCCTGGTTCTGCCGGAGGTTTCTTCCTGTTAAAAGGGAGTTTTTCCTTCCCACTGTCGCCAAAGTGCTTGCTCATAGGGGGTCATATGATTGTTGGGTTTTTCTCTGTATCTATGAAGCGCCTTGAGGCGACTTTTGTTGTGATTTGGCGCTATATAAATAAAATTGAATTGAATTGAATTGAAATTGGGCACTCATTGCATGTGAGATTTGGTCTGTTCGTTGTATTAGTGTCCATTAGCTATTGACTAGCAAGTGGAAAGGAGAAAAAAAGAGAGACATTTGTAAAAATATTCTAATAGTCCTAGAAGTTTGTTTCAAAGATACTATATCTGAGGAATTTCATTTTCCCCAGAGTATTAAATAGATTCACATGCAGAAGCTGCATTACCAGCAGGGGGAGATAATATATTTATGTCTATTTCAAGTTTTACCATGATACTGGGCTGCGATACTAAACCTGAAATTTCTCCTTGATGAATGCATGTATGAGTTCATCTGGAAAGTATCCACTGATCTTCACTTTTTTCCACATTTTGTCATGTTACAACCTTATTCCAAAATGGATTAAATTCATTTTCACCTCAAAATCCATTCACAGTAAATACATGTTAATTCTCGCAAATTTATGTAAAATTAAAAAAATGAAATGTACAAAACAGCCTTTGTTGAAAAACCTATGGAAGCCATCACAGTCTCAAGTCTTTTTGATTATGATGCTGCTATCTTAGCAATCCTACTTTTGGGCATTCTTCTTTGCAGAAGCTCTCAAGCTCCATCAATGGTGCACACCCACTTTCAGATCTCTCCAGAGATGTTCAATCGGGTTCACGTCTTAGCTCTGGCCGCTTTGGAGCAGGTTATCTTTAGAAATGTCTCTGTACATTGCTGCATTAATCTTTGTCTCAACCCTGACAAATCTCCCAGTTCCTGCTGTCAAAAAACATCCCCACAGCATGATGCTGCCACCACCATGCTTCAAAGCTGAATGTTTATTTCATCAGACCATCAGTGAATTTTGTTTCTTGTGATCTGAGAATCATTCATGTACCTTTTGGCAAACTCCAGGTGAACGTTCATGTGCCTTTTACTGAGGAGTGACTTCTGTCTGGCCACTCTACCAGGCCTGGTGGAGTGCTGCAGATATATTTGTCCTAATGGAAGGTTCTCTTTGAGCTAGAAAATGAATTTAATTCAATTTGAGGTAAGGGTGTGACATGAGAAAATATGGAACAAGTGAAGTGCTGTGAATACTTTCCGGATGCACTCTAGGTAAAATGCTCTTAAAGTGAATAGAATAAAAAACGGCATGGATGTGACTGAATGGGTCGATGTGGCATCTGTAGTGTAAAAACCTAAACATTAAAGAAATTAATCAAGGTGATACCATCCCCTTTCAGATAAACAAACGTCAGATAAGTAAATTGACATTTATTTTTGAACCAGGGTTATGCTTCCATGATTTACTGTAATAATATGAGGAAAAAATAAATGCCTTACAGTCACAGACATGTAATATATTAAAAATTAGGTACAGGGCAACCAAATGCATACATAGTTTGCTGCAAGGCATACTAATCAATAAAAATGCTATTTGAAACTAAATCTTGTATACAGGCTCGGCATGTTTTAAGTTTTTTATTAGGGTCAGCCCATGACACATTAAGCAATAAAAACCTCAAGGAGATGAAATCTTGGATCTCCTGCTACACAACAGTTATCAGTGTATTTATTATGTGATATTTTAGTTTAGTGTATTATGCATCCTGTAAGTGCACCCCTATTTATTTCTTATTTTGCAAGCTTGGGGCTCCCAAGCAAGAAGCATGTTAAAAGAAATGGAACACAAGAGGTGGGAGACTGCACACTGCTCCTGGTTGGAGACATATTTATGTTTTTTTCCCCTGCATCTATTATTTGCACAGAGTTAAGGTAGCGTCATGAAATATTTATTAGTGTTCTGATGTCATTTGCAACAGAAAGAGAAGGTGGAAATGCAGGAAGACAAAAAGGAATAATGGAAGCAAAGAACAAGCAAACAAAATAAAAAAAATAAAAAAAACACAACAAGGTAGAAGATGTCAATCCTGACTTGTGAGTGATAGAGTGATGCCTCTTTTCACTAAAAACACCAGTGGGATTCCCACGCAGAGCTCAGGATGAATAAGCAAGGAAGAAGGAGAGTTCCAATTTTTTGTGTTCTGCCGCTTCCCTCTTCGTTCACATACGCCTTTCATCTCGTTACGGCTTCCCCCCGTCTTTGACGTCAGCTTTTACACTTTTTAATTCACTCGGGGCTCGGGGCTACCATGCTGGCAGGGCAAACACACGAAAAAGAAATGCAACATGACTTTTTATGGTGTTGTGTGTCACAAAAGGATATTGGGTTGTGCAGGAGAAAACAGGATATGATATGCATATTACTCATATTTACTTACTAAAAGGAACAATCTTGTTTATGTCCATTTATTAGGACAGGGTTCCATGATGACTAGGTCTAAGATTTAACGTCATAATTTAAAAGGAGCATTTTCTTCAATATTGGAGGGGTTTATTTTGCTGTTTTGGTTTGTTCTGCTTTTGGTTATTATAAATCATTCTCCTATAAGTGCATAGTTTTCCAGGATATAAACTCTGACTAGCAGAGCTAGAGGGTCTCAGAAACATTAATTCCAGTGGAAAACCTTGTCCTTCAGCTGGAAGGGTAAAGAACATGAAGGACACGTGGCATGATGATGGATGTCCTAAAGGTATTTAAATATAAATCATCAGTCTAAGGTAGGAAATGTTGCATTAATAGCTTTAGAAAGTTTTGATGATAAGTCCTGAAATTATTGCAGTATGGTTTTAAGGAAATATAGTCATGTGAAAAATTACGTTTGTCCAAAAAAAACTGCTCTTCCAGCTGCTTTCTGTGTTATAGCAAAAAACGTTGATATCAAATCTCTTGTCATCCACATTTTTTCAGTTCATCTTGACAATTTTGAATGTAAAGGAATGTTTTCTTTTTCAGTGCAACTGATTTTCTTTTCAAATTTATATAAATAATAAAAATATGTTAAAAGCTACATCGTGTAATTTGTCATGTCACTTGCTGTAGATATAGTATTCATAACTTTATTCATGTACATAATACAGTTTTGATCTCACACGTTTTTGCACATTTCTCACCTTAATATTGGGAAATAACAAAGTCTGTACATAAAAAAAAGTCATTTATTTTCTATTTAATAAATACTTCCAGGCTCATGCCTGTTTTTGAGGGTTTCTAATATGACAACATTTTAGAAAATTTACACCTTAATGAAAATGACACGACCAAGCACCCCCTCATAGAAAGTCTTGCAAAAAATATACAATAAAGGAACTTTCCTTGTGAGGCTACAGCAGCTCAGGTCATCTAAAAGCAGCTTCAGATTTAATGGGGCAGCTCAGAGCTCTTTGGTCTGTCAGAACACAGTGTGAACCTGCACCGAAGCAAATCTACTCACTGTGCATTTTGTCAACAGCAGCTGTACACAAGCTGATCAGGGTCCAGTGAAAAAATACAGTATGATGTTACTTATTTACCTCATTGTTTCAGCCGCGATCGAGCACCCGTGAAAGAAAGAGAACGAGTATGAGCAAAGTACTTCACTCACATGCATAGTTTTCATTTATGGAGTAACAATGTTATGCTGTAACAGAGAACTGCCTCAGTGAAAACTGCTAATCAGTCTGTTTTGTATGAAGAGCATCAACTGAGATAATATACTAACTTGCAGCAAAAGTTTTTCATCTGAGGGAAGTCACATATATTAGACATACTTTGTAAATAATGCACCTTTAACTTTTGGATAGATTACTTGTTCATCTCTGCTTAAGCAAAGTAAGAATTTAGGTATAATCAACCAATTTATTACAGAAAACATAACAAACAGGACACTCTTCTAGGGATGTGTGGGCATGTCAAATAACGACAATAATTACAGAGGAACATGAATAACAAGTTATGGCCTTTTAGCTGTCCCCCGCTTCCCATTAAATATTGTTTTGCCTGTAAATATAAGATAAATTGGATAATTTGGGTTCTTTGGAAACGCTTATATCAAACTAATGGTTATTGTGATGGTCTGATACATGTAAACAAATACTGAGAGCTGCCCTCTTATTCCTTGGTCTGCTAAGAGTCAACAGTTGTCTTTACCTTAAAGCAGTAAACGTGATTTTGAATATAAAAGCTAAGAGAAAAATACTACCAAGATATGAATTAAGAGGAGTAGTAAGCATTGAAATATTGTCACTACAGTTCTTTCATTGCACATTACAGAGATTACCCCGAGTCAAAAGAAATGGATAGACAGCAAAGAGCAAGGACAATAAAATGGCACAGCACTTTTAAGTGTAGTACAAAGAGCTGTATCGTGTTCCTTTTAAAATCCGGGATCAATGCTACAGAGAACAAGAATCAGTAAGAATTTAGTGAATTATAGCTTCAGTCGAGAAAAACAAGGACTTGTAGTCATCCGGTCCACACAATTACTTAAGAGGCCATGATGCCATGAAGGGGTCAAACCAACAAAGATGGTAAAAATATTTTAATATGAGAGCCTGAGAAATAAATCTCTAACTCTTATTTTGCTTGTCTCTTGGTAGCAAAACAGACTGTTGTTCAAAGATGAGCAGAGGTTATGTGTAAAAAAAAATTGCCAGCATTTCAGAGGCTCTTTTTCCCCCCATACGACATAAATAATGTCCATACTGTGTTTTTTATTTCTAATATCAGGTCATTTTTAATGAAGGGTTTGAAGTCACTGCACTTGAATAATATCATTTTAAAGAATTTCAAATTAAATCAAAAAGTTGACATGTTAACTTTGCTGATACATCCCCCGAGCTAAAACTCAGCATGAGGGTTGGAAAAATAAGCAAAATTATGTCCCTGAAATCTGATTCTAACAACATGAAACCCCATACGGAGGAATTGTGGCATGCTGTTGGAGAACCTTTTGTTTGGTGGTGAAAATTGTGAAATTGCCACCAAACAATAGCAGCCTCGCTGCTGAAAATGAAAACAGGACGGCGAGTTGTGGGCCTGAAGAGAAAGTGGGAGTATGTCTGCTTGTTATAAGTTAGTACTGTAGGACCTGCATCAGTCAGTACTGTCATAGTGTCTACTAAAGAGTGCAGAGTAAAGACGGATGCCCTTTTTGTCTCTTTGCAAAAGGTGTAAACTTGACTAGCACAACCTTAATATGAAGACTTCCCTCCATAAAGGAATTTGTCGACCTCGCCAGTGCTCTTAATGACCAGTTTTGACACCTCAGTATATATCGATAGAAAGGTGTGATTTGACGACCATTTGAATAGTGTCCAGATTTTTCCAAGGGTAGCTGCATAGGTGGAGACCACCTTCACTAACTTCTGATGCACACCCAGGCCTGAAATATGACAGATACTCCTCAGTTTATAAAAGGGCTCCACTCCTAACAGGTTGAAAAAAAGAAAACTGTCACACTTTATACATACAGGCCATCACTTTAACAAACTGATTTAGTCTAGGCTAAATAGCATAAAGACACTACACCGATACAGACTGACTCCACAGATAAAGCAGCAAGTTTCAAGCATAGCTTTAAGACAAACTGAACAGTTTAACCTTCATGAAGATAGGAATTACTACAAAACTGTGGGCTGCATATATTTTAGCTAGGTGTACCTAATAACCTTGCAAAAGGGTATATGTTACACTATTACCATGACCCTGTCCTGATATAATATTTAAAAATGAACCTCAGTGTCTATATGCTAATCTTTGCATGTTATTAGTAATAGGTAGCAGTCAGACAGTATGCGTCTTCTGCCCCTTAATAAAACAGCCCTTTCTGCTGACCTCATTTGTGGATTCACATTCCCTTTAATGTGGTGCTACCCTGCAGGAATGGGGTCTAGCTCATAAAAATCTAACGCTTACAGGGTGACTCTGAAACTCAATGTAATACTGTTCAGTGCAGCCATAATGTACACATCTGTCGAGTCTATATGTGAGCAGAGTGAATAATAGACATTTAGTTAGTATGCAATATTATTATTATTATTATTATTATTATTATGGTAAAATGACAGCAGACAAGGTTCTTCATTTATTGTGGTTCTGTTGTCCTGGAGATGACAAAGGTTTTTCTGCCAAGGGGGTAATAACATTAGTTGACAGATCGAGAGACAAACGAAACAAAGCAAATAATACGAACGACAGGAAATCAGTCATGCTATTACCTAATCAGAGTTCTCTTTATCAAAAAAAAAACCTGTTCGGAAATAAAAATCAACCCTTTTCTGTGCTTACATAAACATAGCCATTATCTGGGTAAATAATTATTCACAGTGTGTGTGAACATTGATTACAGCTTCCCCCTGTTGTGTGTAATGGGAGAGAGACATTCACTCATCAAATATGGATGAAATGGATGTTGATGCTTTCCATCACGGCACTTAATCATGGCCTTCGGTAAAATGCAAGGGCAGGCGGGATGTGATGTGGTGACTGTAGCCGCTCGGCTGATATGTAAGCACTCCCTGCTTTTCTCGCTGCCTATGTGAAGGTGAGAAGTGATGACTACCTTCAAGCTTAGCAACTCTAAGGTAGATCTGGACACGGTAGACTGGAATACATTGTTCGTGAGAGCGTTGGCATTGGGCTAAGATGGTCCATGGTTGAATCGGCAAATATGAAATGTAAAAATAAGAACAAGGGAAAAAATGTTTTTGCACATGTAATAAGTCTGTTACCATGCCAGTGGAATAAGCTGACCTCACATGACAGCACTCCATGCATTCGTTTGCATACATCACTGTCATCTTGTGTACACGGTACTTGGTGCAATGACACTCACGGGTCTGCAGTCCCCTTACTTAGCAATATGTTTATTACCCTGCCATAGATTTCCTCTCACTGTTGCGCTGGGGCAGGCTCCAAACAGGCACACACCAATTACTGCACACTTTTAGCATGCAGGCCTCATCAACCCACAGAGCACAGACAAACAAACCACAGACAGGGATGGAAAAAAGAAAAAAAGTGGATCACTGGAGCGACTAACCCCTTGATTCGCACTTGATCTTCACTTGTCTTCAAAAGGCAGGATCAGTGTCAGGCTAAGGTCAGAAAGTAAAGGCAAGGGGCCTACTGGGAAAGAGGATCAGTTTTAGCACTAAACCACAAGATAAGATCAAGTTCAGCCAGAGGGCAAACTGGCAAGTAAAAGTGAATACAGGAAACGAGAAGTACTTTTGATCAAGACTAAACATGAAAGAAAAACTCTCCTTTATCTGGCCTGATAAATTTCTATGGCTAAAGAAAAGGTGACAGGGTGACACCAATGCCGGGTTTATAAAGTTTTCTCAAGGAAATTATATCCAGAAGCATAAAAATATAAAAGAGTATGAGACCATACAAATCTAAGTAGTATAAATGAGTATAAATGTGCTTGCTCTTGATTAAAGAACAAGGTTACACTCACGTTTACTTTTGTGAAAAAGTGCACTAGCAGTAAGATACTAAAACCCATCCTGGGTAGCTAATTACTATGCAGGGATAACTAATGCTTGTTGAATGCAGCGGTGTTTATTTTAAAAAGCCATTACGTAAGGTAATGAATATGCGTAGACTCAGGGGCCAGCAGCTCAGCGAGCTTGGTGTTTACGCAGCTTTAAAAAGGGTGCTGCTTGCATTTGGGCTCATTATAACCTGATCTATATTCAAGAGAAAAGTGGGTGATAGTAATTCAAGGATTTGTGATGTATAGACTGAATTAGAGAAGCGATTTACAAAGGCTACGCTGTGGAGTCCTGTAGAGAACTTTTCAAATTCATTTTTGATTGAAAGGACTGACCTGCAGCTTACCTGGGAGGAAGCTTTCAGCACAAGTGGACCATATAGCTGCGTTTTTGGATTGCATTTGATAAGCTTTTGAATGACATTTTTGTGAGAGTGGGGAAATGCAAGTGTGTATTTGACTGAACTATTCAAAGTTTCTGGGAATACAGAATACATACTGAACTGTTAGCCTAACGTCTGCCCATCTTAGTCTGCAATCAGAAGCCTGGTAAGAGAAACAAAACCTTTTCCATGAAGATGCCAGTGGTGGGACTGGTGGCACAGAAGTACAAAGTGTTGGTATCCAGTGAAAAGGCAGAATAAAGTAAGGAGGTGGAGCTCTATGGGACTAGAGCTTGGGCTTAGCATGGCTGCCACGTCCATTGCTCTGACAACTAATTTGCCCTAACATTTCAGCAAAAAGGTCAGACAACACTCTGCCCAAGTTTATGAATATAGGGGCCCTGGCTGACAGAAAAGAGAAACAGTGAACAAGACAGGTAGAAGGTCTCTTCATTGACTTAGCTTAGAAAGAAGAGGAAGGCTGCTGTTGTCAGTGTCCAGATGGGAACTGCTCTGTATCCTCTAGATCAGGAGTGAAGTCCTGACCTTATCTTATCCAACTAGGCCACTCGCTCAAGGCACTGAATTTTTCAGTTTGCACTCTCTAGTGCCGCCAAATTGTAGAACAGGACCTTTGACAGAGGTAAAGAATTAAATGGTAAAAACACACACACACACACACACACACATGCATACACACACAAACACACACACATAAAAGAATTGCATGATTGTAGTGAAATCTCCCTACAAGCAGAAGGAACACCCTCAGGAGGTTTATGGTTATGCCTTTGGTCCTCCAGGATGGAAATAAATGTTCTTTTACGCATTTTCTCTAGTGCTCTATTTTTATATCTTAAGGAACTAAGGCCACAGCACATTTAGAGACTTCCTTAAGCCCGAAGTTGAGTCTCTTACAGAAGAGGAATAGCACTTCCAATTCAAGAGAAAGCAGCTGGACTCAATTTAAACAGCCAGCAGTACAATCCACCTACACTGGTCCTGAGAGTCAGAGATATGGCATGGGCATAAACTCTTGCAACACACACACCATCAAAGGCTAACACTGGATAAAACTTAGGTGAAAAATACAAAATGAGACCACCTCTCTATGTCGAAGTGAGATTACTGAACAAAGAACAAAGTGTGGAAAATAAACCTCCATGATTAATTAAGCAAACATTACATAATATTTAGTGGCACCTAGTTATGTAAAGAAGAAGCACGTGAGACTAATACTGTCCAAATATATGGCACATCTCACAATATCACATAGCTCCAAAGTAACTTTTCTTTACCAGCCACTGAAAGCACAGCGCACGCAAAAACACACCCAATTCCCAGGATACTTTCTGTCCAGATGGGCTAGGCCAGCGACACTTGTTCAATTAAAGGCATCAGGGGAGACCTAACCACTTTATTATCTGCAAGCTGGCCCCACATTGATCAGCCTGTCTGGGACCACTCGCAGCCTGTGTAACAGCTTAATCTGGGCCCTGTACTTGCACAAACACTGTCTTTCACTCACACACTCACTGACACACGCACAAACACAAACTAGCAATCTATTACTGAGTAATATGGCTATCGTTCAAATTCTGTGCAGGTCTGAGCGATGTGCGCACGTCTGTCTCAAGTCACTAAAAGGAAGAGGTTCTGGGGAATGGACTGGATCCATTTATATGTGATTGTCGAGCCATGAAAACAAACACTCGCCTGTCTTTCAGTTTCCTGGTAAAACTTTCCTGCAGAAATCAAACTGCTGATTTGAAGGCCCAATCTGGAGCCCGAGCTTACTGACCATCTGTGGTACCACGGATTGGTGTAACTTGTTTTTTCCATTTTCATTTTCCAGGACTGATGACTCAAACGATCCTGAAAATAAAACTGCTGGACTTGTTTACATAAGAAAGCATGGTCTGAATTTTAAATAGGAAAAATACATATACAGATTAACAGTCGGTTAAAAAGAAGAAAACAGAGTTTTTTAGGTTTAACCAGCCTTAAACACACAAAACGATTTCTGGCATAATGTATATGTTAGATTGACCAATTAGATTGTGGCAAATTGAGGCTTTTGAGACCAATGTTAAGACTACAAGAGTGACAATTACAACAGAGGGTGTAGAAAGGGGACGTCTTCCTACCACTGGCAAGACACAGCAGTGACTTTCGAGTGAAGTACTGAAGAACATTCCTTGTGTTGGTGTCATGGCTCGAGATATAATTGCTTTACCTTTCAGAATTAATTATGCATATGGGCTGCCAAAAAACTATTGTAACTATTGGTTCCCCCCACAAGAACACACAGCATGGACTAAACCTGATGATATTGTTACTATTAAGAAGAACCAACAAATTCACAACAGCACTAAATTATTAAAATATTGATCTTAATAAAGTATTAACACAAATAAAAGCAGGGACTCCCCTCCTTAAAGCCAGTCATGCACACACAGACCTACATGGCCACATACTATATTAAAACATTTTGTGTATGACAGTGGCTATGGAGACAAAATGAAACCATGGCCTCACTGACCAGTCATTAACAGTGAATCCTAGTGAAGTATCTAGGCCATGTCTCTTTCCACTAAAACAGCCTGCTGGTTTGACACTTCAACTCTTCCCCTCAACCCCTTTTCTTCTCAGTCATCTCCATTTTTTCACATCCCAGCCTATATATTTCCTCCTCTTTGCTCCTTGCCCCTCACCCCCCTGTAACCCCTGTCCTCCCTTTACACCCTTCATTTCTACTTCTCTTCTTTCAAGCAATCACATGAGAAATCTAGCCGCCCAGGCCTTAGCACTGATGGTCTGTGGCATTAAAATTCCTCCTCTATGGCCCTCAGAGAACTGGAGAGGTGACAGATAAATAAATAAGAGCTGTAGGGAGCGGGGCTTTGTGGCAGCTGCTGAGCAAATTTGTGGCGTTTCTGATAACAACTCATCATACTGGTTAGGCCACACTGACAGCTGAGAGAAAAAAAAGGAAGCCCTGTCTGCAGGGATATTATAAAAGGGACAGATCAACAATTTATTTATCTCTAAGATGTCTGTTTAGTTTATCATAAACTAGTCTGTAACTGTGCAAAGGAGGCCACAAGGAGGAAGACTTAAGTTAAGATAAACCAGTACAGTGAAAGATACTGAAATTCTTTGGTTTTTGTTTTCATAAACTCACTCCTGTTATGAACCTTTAAAATGCATACTTGAGTTCTTACTGGTTTACAGCGTCACAGAAAAAACAAACAAACAAAAAAAAAACAGGTGTGATTTTGCAAACCTATTCAATTTGACCTTATGGAAGACACGTACGTATCCTGAACATAGCACGGGCCAGGCTGTGATAATTTTTAAAAAAAAGTGTTTAGTTAAATTTTGGCTTCATGAGGTGCCTAGAGTAACAGAACGGGTCGCCACAGCAGGTATCTCTGCATGTTTGAACACCACCGGGATTTGTGCCCCCTCCTGAGATTGGACTTGTCAGGCAAATGTGTAAATTGCTATACTATAGGGCATAGGGCTGTGCGATATGACCAAAATCTCATATCCCGATATAAGACATCTATTGTCCCGATAACGATATAAATCACATCTCGGGCAGCTCGACTTGCGTGAAGTGTTTCCAGCTGGAAGTCGAATGTTTTAAAAGATGCATGAAACTACACATTTTTAGACATAAATTGTAACTGCCGCTGTTTTCTTTGTGAGTATTTATTACACGGCGTGCTGCGGGGAAAAGCCTGTTCTAACGTTTGAGTCTAAGGTTTATTTTTTAGCACATGATGGCTCTTTTTTGCGTCGCATCCGTAAATACTCTGCATACTCTTTCACGTGATTCAGTTTATTTTGAAAAGTCTCAACAGGATCTTGAGCTTTATTGTGAAAGGTTTATGTGGAAGATAAACTAGCGGACACGCGAGGGTTTTACCGTCATTTTGCTAACGACAACGCATAAAAAACAGGCGCTTGTCCGTCCGCAGTGTGGTTATAGTAAATATAAGAGAAAGAGAGAACTTTAAGAAATTAATATAGCCACTACAGTGACCATCAAAACGGTGAAAAAATATTGCCGTAAACAGTTTATTTTGCGACACCACAAAACAAATGATAGCATAAAATGAAACGATAGACGTTTTTATATCGTCATCCGATATATATCGTTATATCGAACAGCCCTAATAGGGCAACTACAACTACTGTTGACAAAAAAAGAACAAAAAAACTTAACTGTAGCTGACAAATTTCAAACACGAATGGAATGAACTTCCTTAGTTGGTTTCTCAGTGTCATGATGGCTGTCATGTCCACTTTAATCCTACTAATAGTAAATTTCAACAGTGAGAATAAACGTCTCTATATGCATATGCTTTTCTTTAAAAGCTGTATGAATTACAACATGAGTACAAGTACTGAAGATGAATAGCCACTTTTATTCTGTTGCCTTGTCTGTGTTGTGTAAGTGATGAAATAAGATGTCACTGGGAGAACAATGTTGAAAATCAAGAAACAGGACTATACATAAAAAACACAAAAAAGAAAAAATCAACCATTCATCCCACTTTAACTCTTAACCTAAAAGTCGATCAAAAAGCCATCGAGTGGCCTTTGATTGAGTGCGATGTGTAGCAGATTTAATAAACCAGGCTTTCTCTGAAGACACAGCAGCTATAATGGGCCAAGTATAAGAAGACTTTCTGAAGGTTTGACAGTTATACGCTCACGCTGCTGAAAAAAACTTTTCCTGAGATTCCACTGAACCAGTGAAGCCTTTTTTGTTAATAATTGAAACATATAATCCAGCAATAAGAAAAATAACAAGAACTCCACACTTGCTTGTATCTTGTCTGTCAGTCAAATACTCACACAGAGTCTCCAGTCAGGGTCTTAAAGCAGTCAATATCTAATCTCTGACACTATTTTCCAGTCTGTCTTACTTAAGTCATCATGACAGTCTTAATTCTTTGCTGCTTGGCACAGTAACATCTTGCACAATCCTTCAAAAGCTCCTTGAGTTTAAACTGGACTGCCAAACATTTCTTAGAATGGCTAACTGAGGGACATTAAAGCCAGCAAAAAGACAACATTTACAGCTATGGTTAGTCCTTTACCACCAGCGACCGTCCTTGACCTGTTCTACCAGCTGCTTTAGTCAAGACTAGCATTTTGCAATAAAAGCTCTTTGCTAAAATATTCTTTGTTAGTGTTATACCATAACACCATGATAATGCCCAAGGTCTGCTTGAGTCAAGGAAAAACAGACAGTACTCTGCAGAAGTCCTGAGCCACCCATGTAAACATACATAATAATATACTTACATTTACAGTTTGCACAGCCCTAATGAGCTGGAAAGTTCGTATGATCACTGGTATTCTTCAACACTGCCTGAATCTCTAAGGCAAGCTGCTGTTCTTTAAGTAGCCTTCAAGAAAAGTTCTCCAGGCTACTCCAGAGCTCTCGTTTGGATGTTGGTTGCCTTTTGTTCAATTCTTTGTCAAATTGGGCCCAAACTATTTCAATAATGTTGAAGGAAATTTGGATTCACCACTCCACAAGATCTATTGTGACTGATCTTGTGTAATTCCTGCCTTCCACTGAGACCATCTCAGACTTCATTGAATCCCTCAGGTTTCCTATTTCTTAGGAACATACCTTTCAGATAGTCTAAGAAGCTTGGAAAGAAAAGCCCTGCTCTTCTTTAAGTTGCTTGAAGACGTTTCACCTCTCATCCAAGAAGCTTCTTCAGTTACACGGTCAAATGGTGGAGAGGGGGTCCATATCCCTCGTGGGGGGACACTCTCACAGGGCTTAAATCTGGGACTCTCCACCATTTGACCTTAGAACTGAAGAAGCTTCTCAGATAAGAGGTGAAACATCTTCAAGAAACTTTAAGAAGTCCAAATGCTTTTCTTTCCAAGCTCCTTAGACTACAATGACCTGGATGACTGAGAACCTTCACAGACAATTTCAGATACTGGTCATTTACTCTAGATATCTACACAAAGCTACAATTAAAAATAGGTTCTTTGCTAAGTTGTCTGTTAGACACAACACTGGTTCATCCAGTGTTGTGTGGTTGACTTATGGTGCCTTTTTTTATACAGACAACCAATCAGTTATAAGGATTCGATTGAAAATGAGTGAAAAAGTAGTCCATGTCCAAAGAAAATTGCTTAGAACCACAAAAAAAGCAATAAACAAACAAACAAAAACAATTACACGCACGTCTGTGTGGAGGTAAAGGATAAAGAAATGATGGGCAACTTAAGACTTTTGCACTGTACTGCAGAGCCTACAAAGGGAGAAGATAAGAAAAGAAAAACAGAAGATGAGAAAGGGATAAACACAAAAAAGGACAATTGCTTCATATTCAAGTAGAAGGAGGTTTTCGGAAGCAAAGCCCATTCAAGCATTACTATTTTCTCATTATAAAAGTGAGAGCGGGATGAGGAGAAAATGTCTCTATTCTCCATTTCCTTTCATTTATTGCTCACTCTCATTCATTTCACCAGCGTATTGATCCTGACTTCACAAGACATTTTCCTCCACTGTGCCCTCATTCCTCCAACATCTATTTATCGCAAGGCCTATTAAATTAATGTTAAACAACAAATACAAGGTGGATCCCCCAAACAATACATCTGAACTTTCACAGAGCAAATGCATTAGTGTTACAGTAAGGACATGTGCTGATGTTGGAAAAACACCTGTATGAGTATAAGTGGGATAATATACAGTATACAAGTATATAATCTCATACACATGCAAAAGTACTGCTAAGCCTGTGCTGGAGGAAATACATTTTCACATAAAAAAGGGCTGGCACGCCCCTGTGAGAAAGGAGAAAAATGTGGCAGTTACCAATTTTCTCACCATTTTGGTTTAGTAGCCAGATGGAAGTTAAAGTGCTTTTATTTCCATAGCACTCTCTGTCAAATGGGGGAAGGGTGGGAGATGGACTTTTTCACCGGGCTCTGCTAAAATGCAATCTCTCACTGTGTCACCTGCTCAGCACGGACTTGTAGCTTTGCAGTCTGTGGCATTTCATGGCCTAATTGAATTCAGAAAGGGATACAGGTACAACAGGAATGTTCTAACACCCTGGAAATAATAAGTTTTGTGTAGAGAGAATGAAAAAAATATATATGAGGCAGTGACTTTTGACTTTAGCTGTGGAACAATCTGTTTACGAAAGTGACAACAGTGTCAGGCGGAAAATAAGAATGTGTCAGCTTCTGCATATATTCCAGTCTACATACACAAGCAGACACACAGCATAAATGCATGCTTTGAAGTACCTCTACATACATAAATAACTAGGGTGCTTATGTTTTATTGTATTACCTATCTTAATCTCTTAATAACTTCCCCAGTGTGCTTAATGTGCAGATTCCAACCAGTGCAGTTCTGGTGAATCATTCGACTTTAAATGATTGACTTTTAATTTCTATGACCTCTTATGATGATTACAATCATTAAGAGGTTTCAAAAGAACACAGATGCTATATGATGCTATATAAGTTAAATCCAAGCTAAATTAAAATGTGATGGCGGTGAGTTCACATTTTGGGCATTTTGACCATCACCATATGGTCAGGTACTGAATTGGTGATGGACTTTTCAGAGTAATGATTTACAGAATATCTTGACACAGCAAAATCATCATTTGACCCGTTATGTAAATGTTTCACATTTCTGTACAAGACTGGGAAGCAAAATAACCTCAAGCAGAGGAGAAAAATCCTCACCAACACACATGTATACGCATAAACACAGTGCGGCACCAGCGCAGCAGGCCATGCATTGTCCAATCCATTTCTCTCTATCTTGGCAAACAGTACTGCCTAAGGCAATGCATGCTGACACTGAAGCATCTGGAGTTGTTCACAAGGGGATGCCCACTCCACCGCTTTAGACTTTGTTATCACAAAGCGCAAAATAGAAAGAGAGGGAAAAAAGGCAGCTGTGTGTGGGGTGAAATTAATGTGTCTTGAGAACAGGCATGGCTGGACTCTGTCTCCTCCAGGACCTGAGAAGGCTTAATCTTACTGCAACATCTGGCAGAGGCTGGGCAGGCAGAGAGAACATCAAGGCATCCCACTGTCTTAAGGCTTCCAAGCAATTTCTCAACAGCAGACAGACACCATTTAGTTCCATTTCATCCTCACTGTCACTGGTCATCTTCCACTCTGACTTTGTGGGTCTGTGTTTGCTTGTTTTCTGTCTCTTCTTTTTGATTGATTATGAGGAATAAGCTTGATAGCATTCTTCCAAAGTCAACAGCCTTGTTTAACCACTGAATGAAGATAAGTATGAAGATATTTGTGTACATCTGCCTATACTGCAATCCTGCTGTTTTGCCATGTCCCAATTTATATCTTAAACTGCGGTGTGCACAAGCAGTGCAACTGTGGCATGGACAACCAGCAAGACAATATACATTTAAATTAATTTTAAACAAATGAAAAGGAAATAGGCAAGAATTTATTAATGCTATTGTACTGACCTTAATTTAAGTAAAACTCAACTTGACTGATAAAAATCACAAGATGTGGCGTGTGACTTTTTGTGGGGGTTTTAAATAGCAAAATTAGTCAGGCAGTTAGCCAGTCATACTTGGCATAACATTACTAACTGGAATCTGAATATAAATTATGTAGAAGAAACACTATTTGTTCCAGAGAATAAAATGAATCTAGGTTAATACCACAATGACATCGGTACATGTAATATTTGCTTCACTTTGTGTTTTTTGTCCCTTTGCCCCTGGGATACGCACACACACACACACACACACACACGTTTAGAGAAGTTTTTCTTCTATTATTTAGTTTTATTTCTCTTGAGCAAACAAGAACAAAATCCATAATCTGGTTTGGATGATCCAAAGTAATCTCCTATAACTACAGGGACAACTTAAATCTGTAATCCTGTATCTCCAGCCAACGTCAAACCATTCATTATGTTGAGGAAAAGTAGTTATTCCCCTTCCCCAGGGGTGAGATTAAGTTGAAGGGCCGCATGACCTGGGGAGAAATGATCATTTTTCATGATCACATTGTCTAATATCAGCATTGAAAAGAAAGCCCTGTGTCTGAGGTCAGATATACATTTGATCTGCTACTGTCCATTTGTAGATGAGCTATTTTGTCTCTTAGCCATGTTCATGTTAAATGGATGACACTTGGTGACACAAAAAATCAGCTCCTTCTACACATTTTCTATAGGATAGAGGTCTAGAGACTGTCTAGACCCCACCATGATCTTAATGTCCTTAATTAGCCTCTTCCTTGTTGCCTTGGCAGTATGTTTTGGGTCAATGTCATGCAGGAAGAACCATCCATGACCCATCTTCAGTGATCTGGTAAAAAGAATTTCTCAGTGCAGTGAACTTGTCCTGTAATCTTAGCAGGAAAACAGCCCCAAACCATAATCTTTCCATGTCGTTACTTAACTGTGGGGATGATGTTCTTTGGGTCATACTCATTTCTTTTTCTCCAAACAAGACAGATGAAGCTAATACCAAAAAGTTTCATTTTGGTTTCGACAGCACTTTCTCCCAAGCCTTCTGTGAATCATTTACATGTTCACTGACAAACTGAACACGGGCCTGTGCATGTGTCTTTCATAAGCAGGAGGGATCTTATAGATGCTGCAATATTTGAATAAATTACAATGTGTTACCAATGGTATTCTTGGTGATTGTATTCCAACAAGCTCATCCTATGTAGTTCTGGGCTGATTGATCAGGTACCTCATGGTCATCTTTATCCTGTAAGCCAAGATTTTGCATAGAGCACCAAAAAAACAAGTGACTGGTGCTTATTTTGAATTTCTTCCAAGAGTAGTCACCTTCAAACCAAGCTTCTTGTTGATGGTCTTTTAGTCCAGTCCAATCTTGCGCAGGTCTACAATCTTGTCACTGACGTCGTTTGACGGTTAATTGGTCCCGTCCATGGTGGTGAACAGGTTGGAATGGAAGAAACTTATTCTGTGGATGTGTGTGCTTTATAATCATAACTAGTTGAGATCAAGAGTATTTGTAAGTGATTGATTATAATCTGTGTACCACATGGGAACATAGCCAATCTGTAGGAACCAGAATTCTGGCTGCGTTATAGGGAATCAAATGCTTATTTCATTGTGTTTTGAAAATGTTGGCTTCCCCCTGACAAACTCTATGTCATAATCTAAATTACACCACCACAGCTTTCAACTTAATTTCCATTTCTTTATTACTTTCTATAGAAAACCTCCGCACCAGATGATGAGCTAACATTGCCCTTACATAATGAAACAATATATCATACATGCAGTCCTCTATGGGAGGGCATGCTAGGATATGAGTACACTGATGGCCTTTTTTCCAGTAAAACAGGTCAGTGTTGCTGACACATCATCAATCGAGGACCTACAGTGTAAGAGCGAGGGCCACCATCCACCTTTCCTGGGATACTGGCCTCCCACCGGGCTTTGAATGTCTCTTTGTATCATCAATCTCAACCAACCTTTTAACCCATGGTCACCAACACTAATTATACCAAGTGCAGTCACAGGGAAGCCCTAAAAACAGCAGAAAGGAATTCTGACAATAGACTATTTTAAATGAATTTATCAGGCAGTCTTGTTACTACACAATAGCCTGGGCTCCTTGTTTTTTAAATTAAAGTGACTGAGACAGACAAATTGATTAAGATTTTTATAACTTAAAATCTCTCAGTTTAACAACGATCTAAACAAACTATGTATTCTGACCCCGGATATATTTATGAGTGAAAATTAAACTCCAAGGCTTTTTATATTCTTCAAAACTGAAAGAATGGCTCATATTAGGGTCACAGTACTACAGAAAACATTCAGAACTCTGCACAAGGATGTTTCCATCACAAATCATTGGAAGCAAACATAATAAAAGTATGCTTAGCCAACTGTGCAAAGAAATCTCACACACATACTTGAAATGGTGAAACTACAGATGCTTGCTAGGGCTATGTTACATTGCTGTGACAGGATTCCAGATTATTTGCTTCTTTTGTGCACTAGGCACAACTTTAACTTAGAGCTACATATTTGTGAGAGTCAGGTTTCACTTGTTTAACTTTTTGACAGTAAACACAAGTTCCCACAGTCCCTTCACAGGAGTCAACCTTTCCTTGAACCAGTCACTTTCTTCAGCATCCTCTCAGCATCCTCTGCATCTCCTCTTTCCCAGCTTCCCTCCATTACATCCCTCTTTCCATCATATAGAGTGTTTACATCAATGTGATTTTTCTGGTTATGAAGTCTCTAAAAGACAAAAAAAATCTGCTTATTCATATGATTGTGTAGATAAATACTGGTATACCAGTTACTCCAAATTATGTTAGCACTGGTGACATTTACAAATCCAAACTAACAGTGCTGAAAGGGTTAATTTGACATCAACTGTTAACCTGAAATTAATTTGACTGGCTGTTGACCTGACTTGTACAGTGCAGAGAACCCAGTGTCCTGTAAGCTGTCTACATACTTAAATAGGTCAGCATATTCAAGCTCTCTGCCATCAGAGTTACCAATTACATTTCTCTCATTCATAACCTCAAGGCAAAACTCGATTTCCTCCAACTTCAAATGTTCTGCTATTACATCAGGTTATTTCTCAGGTGCAGGTAGTAGCATTCAGAAGCCTGGGTAAGATGTGCAAAAATCTTTGCATCTTCTTTAAATATTCTAGACAAATATTTAGCTTTGTTACCCTGGGCTTATTTAGGCTTCTGAAATTACATCACATTGTTACATTTACACACATACAAACATAAATGACATATTCATATCATATGAAGACATTCAATCAAACCTCGTGTGTCCCTCAACACATCCTACATGAACCTGTCGATTCATGTAGGATGTGTGGACAGTGCTTCCATAGGAAATGCAGGATCATTTACTGCTGTTTGCAACCTTCCTCCTGACATTTACCCATCACCTGGTGACAAGATTCACTCATACATAGACATGTACCCACAGAAAAACAAGAAGCTGGCATTATATAGGAACAAACAGAAAATGTCAGCTTCACGCTGTTCACAAGTGCACACATCAAGTGCATATCATGCAGAACCAGATTTCAAACAGAACCCACTGCGATAGCTAATAACACTGAAGTGGCTCTATGATGCGAGTTTCTATATTTCCAATATGCCACAAGATAAACAACTCAGATTCAGAATAAAGATTGAGAAATAACTGCAGCATAACTTTTTTCAGCTTAAAGAAAACTTGAAGCTAGAGGGTGTTTGTCATAGTGATTTCCCCTGCTGGATCAAGCTCTGTGATAGGTAATCCATCACCTCAAACTCAGTACAGAGGAAATGCAACAAGAATACATGCAAGCACACACACACACTTACACACACACACACCTAGATGCCAATATCTGGATGCATATTCAAAAAAAGCTTGTTTATGTCAGTTTCAGTGTCTGATTGAACTGAAAAACAGATCCAGTCACCCAGTGGGTGAACCTCTGGACGGCAACATTTTGCAGAAAGATCAGCAGACACTGATGTATCCATAATGTCTTCTACATTCAGCACTGGCTTCGCACCTTCATGGCCCAAGGGCTAATGTGGTGCCTTTGGGGCCTAAACCAGCAGGATTTGTTCACCTTTGTAGGGGACAGGAAAGGATGTGAAGACAGCAGCTTGTCATCACCTTGTCATGGCATGTGAACTTGAACAATAACTTGTTAATGGGTAGACTGGTTCAAGGTTAGAACAGCTGTCTTGACAATTTCATATACAAGTATGTTCATATTCTCTAGAGATAAACTATAAAAAAAAAAGAAAACAAATGAAGAAAGACAAGATAAAATAATAATAATAGAAAAATAAGGAATAGTTTCAGGTGCGCATCCATCACGTGTATTTTATACAGAAAAAAATTCATTACGGCCCCTGGAAGTCACGTATAACCGCAGTCCAAACTGACAATGCCCCTCCACAGAGGGATGGCATAAAGCATTTAGAAGCAACCTGAATCAGCATCCATGAGAACATCAAGAGAAGCCATCAGAGGACCCTAGGAGAGAAAAATCAGTCTTACCTTCAACAGCATACTCTTCAGCTTCAGGGTGAACACGGATTGCATGCAAAAGGGAAATAGAACAGAAAGAAGTCAATATTATATTTCCAAGCACGTGCTTTTCCATAATTTCATCAAACATGGATAAAACATAAAGACGTCCAGTTTTGAAGACTTGACAGCAAAATGTATTACTCTCTTTCCCAGAAAATGTAAGGTTAAGTCTTTAATCTACTGACTTTCTTAGAAGGCTGTGGATGCCCCAATAATTCCACAGCTGCACATTGATTTTTTCAAGAAATGTCCAACAGAAATATTTTCGACCAGTCCACTGTACCTACAGTTCCTCTCATATCAGTGGCTTTCAGAAATGAAAAACAGTAGGTCCTTTTCATTATGCTAATTTATGCTTGCTCATGTCTTTTTTCTTCCTGTGATCCAGAAATTTCACGCGTTCCTCCATCATCAAGGATCTTCTAATACTTTAAGTGCCCCTCGAGGAGAGAGGAGGCTTTTGTAGGAGCTTAGAGCAGGAAACATAGGTGTACCTTAAAGGTAGATCTTACCAGCTTGCATCTTCACATGTTGCAAGCTGGCATACTTAAGATTAACAGTATGGAACAAAGTATTTCCTATTTGGTTGCTTGGAGTCATCTGTTCTTTTGGTTCTCCCGTACATATGTGACTGAGGAAAATAAGCAAACGCACTGACACAATGAAAAGCAGCCAATGGCTTCTCAGACTGTTCTACTAAACCACTGTTCAGGAGCAGAAGAGGTCAGTCTGTAAAACAAGAAAATAAAACTGCAATTCTTGAGTTAGAAGAGAAGCTACCCAAAAAGAAAAAAAAACAATATATATCGCGATATATTCTTTTCTTCTGTATAACGTATTTTCCACACTATAAAGCACACTTAAAATCCTTTAATTTTCTCAAAAATCGAGAGTGTGCCTTATGTATGAATTCTGGTTGTGCTTACTGACCTCGAACCGATTTTGGCGTGCAGAAATCTGTTAAAAAATGTTTTAGTACAACTTTGGTAAGCCGCACTGCTTGATGGATTGTCAGAGCATTACGGCTGCCGTAGTGAGGAGCTTCGCAGAGTAATCTGGGTCCAAATCTGGGTCCAAAACTCCATTTCAGGTCCCAAAGTCAAACGAACACTGAGAGTTAAAAACGGTCTAAATTCTTTAATCTTTAATAAAATCAACAGCGTTGCCGCTTTACCAGGTGTAACAATTACGTTTAAAATCCAGGCATCCATGAAAACAGAATTTATTAAATTTAACGGAGTTAGAAGTTAGCAGGGAGTTAGAAGTTAGCAGGAAGTTAGCTCGCTAGTTTCCACCTAAACATGACATAGCATGTTCTGACTGAGAGATTTTTGAAACTAATTAAAACGTACAGCTCTAGTACCACTTCCGATATAAATGAAAACAGAAAACTAAACAGCAGTGGCGTTTGCAGGGTTACTGAAGTTGGACTACCTGGTATATAATGTTGTGCTACGTGATTGCTAGCGACACAGCTATGTTAGCATAACATTAGCACAGTGAAGCTGGAGGATGAACGCCAACTTTTTTTCCACTCGATAAAAGTTAACGTGAGGGATTCTGGTGGTCAGGGACAAATGCAATCGCATAGCAGGATGCTATACACGGGGCAAACTTCAGTCAGGAGAACAAGTGAGATTATTCATCCACAATACGAGGTTAGTTATTAATATACTGCAACAACATGGGAATAGAGCAGCTGCGAGAGAATTCAACATTAATGTATCAATGTTACGGAAGTGGAGGAAGCGCAGTTTATGGCTTTCCCCATATTTCAAAAGTGCTTCATCTCTTTGCTATGACTGTCGGCATAATTTGCAGATGATAATGGTTGTAGCCACTGCGATGCTTTCGACCAAAACAGGTGACATCATCAACATGCGCTATCGCGATAGAGCGGTATAGTCAAAATCTCTATCGTTGGCCAAATTTATATCGTTTCTATCGTATATCGTTTATATCGCCCACCCCTAATACCATGAATGATCTGATATCGTCGTGTTGGTGTTGTTCCCAGATCATCATGAAAATGTTGTTCCAGGTTCAACATTGCAAGTGACCAATCACATTGTTGTGACGTTATTCTTTTGCGCGCCAAGCCATTCGTGCATTTATGAAATTCCAATGTTGCAAGGACAATATCAATTTTGCTTACCGTTTATTAAAGGGTTATGGTTAGGGTTAGGGTTAGGGTCCGTTGATCGGCGGACAGAGGCGGTTTCTTGCAGCTTAAGTACAGTTTTTTGTTTTACGCCGGTTTTTCCCGAAGTCGCAAAAGTATGACGTCACAACATTCTGATTGGTCACTTGCAATGTTGATCCTGGAACAACATTTAGTATGATGATCTGGGAACAACACCAACACGACGATATCAGATCGTGCTAATACCATAGCATCCCTGTGGAGAGCTTGGCATTTTGATCTGCTGTTGTGGCTTGTGAGCTTGGGCCTTTATGTGACATTGCTGCATTAACTTGTAGCTTGGTTGATAATATTTTAATGTGATTCAACAACGTAGTGGTTCAGTGTGTTTTCTGGCACTTTTTTTTGAGGGTGGCAGAAGCAGCATGCAGTATCTTCAAAGGGATTTCTATCACAACTTATAAAAACCAAAAAGGTCAAGAATCTGAAAGTATGCTCAATTTCGCAACTGCAAAGGACAAATCTATTTTCTGCACTACCCATGAGTATGGAAGTCCACGTCATTTATACAACTTCTAGTATTAGACTTAATTTACAAGGTTCCTTTGAATGCCACCTTCCATAACAGGTTGGATACAAACTACTTAACACTAACGCTCATGTACATCTCCCTATGCATCCCTGTTGCTAAATTAACCTGAGTTTAGTTCACTGGATTGAGCAAGAATAGCCACTTTCCATAAACACACCAACAAAGCAACCGAAAACTGTTCTTGAATGACAAAGCATCTGCCAAGCTTAAGCACTGGGACCGCGTTTGTCTGAAACTGTCACGGCTGAGGCGGCAGTCGTGTGGAGGGTGAGAAAGGAGGATCCAAGAGCAGACAATGGCGGAGGTGCAAGTGGGTTTTATTTACAGTGCACAAAACCAAGGTGTGGGCAGAACCGAACATAAACCTAAACTGGGAAAACTAATACAAAATGGAGGACATGAAGCGAGGAGCAGAGAGACACGAAGAACCATGGAATAATACAGACTACACGGGAGGTTCACAGAGAAACACAGACGACGCCACGAGAAGCACAGGCAGACACCAACTATAAATACACACACCAGGTAATCAGGAAATGGCACACAGGAGGGGACACAGCTGGAACTAGTGGGCATAACGAGACAGACCTAAAAAGTAAAACAGGAAACACCCAGACTGACCTTGTAGTACCATATCACCCTATTAGAGCACTTCGCTCTCGCTCTGCAGGCCTACTTGTTGTTCCTAGAGTATTTAAAAGTAGAATGGGAGGCAGAGCCTTCAGTTTTCAGGCCCCTCTTCTGTGGAACCAGCTTCCAGTTTGGATTCGGGAGACAGAAACTATCTCTACTTTTAAGATTAGGCTTAAAACTTTCCTTTTTGCTAAAGCATATAGTTAGGGCTGGACCAGGTGACCCTGAATCCTCCCTTAGTTATGCTGCAATAGACGTAGGCTGCCGGGGGATTCCCATGATGCATTGAGTTTTTCCTTTCCAGTCACCTTTCTCACTCACTATGTATTAATAGACCTCTCTGCATTGAATCATATCTGTTATTAACCTCTGTCTCTCTTCCACAGCATGTCTTTTATCCTGTCTTCCTTCTCTCACCCCAACCGGTCGCAGCAGATGGCCGCCCCTCCCTGAGCCTGGTTCTGCTGGAGGTTTCTTCCTGTTAAAAGGGAGTTTTTCCTTCCCACTGTCGCCAAAGTGCTTGCTCATAGGGGGTCATATGATTGTTGGGTTTTTCTCTGTATCTATGAAGCGCCTTGAGGCGACTTTTGCTGTGATTTGGCGCTATATAAATAAAATTGAATTGAATTGAATTGACTGTTTTACAACACAAAACTCGGGGACCGTACAGAGCACAGAGGGAGACACAGGTAGGGAAAATAAACACGACAACCAAACCCCAACAATCAATACCAATCAGAATAACTAGAAAATAATAATCACAAACTCAAGGCGCTGGGTCACCGACCCAGGACCATGACAGAAACAGGGTAGCAGTTGTTTATATAATCACTGGCCATGACCCTGCTTTTCCTCTCTCTCTCATCTCTGATCATAGCCCATCATCCTGTCTTTCATAAGTTATCCTCATGTGTTCCTGTCTATCTTCTGAGCTGAAGTAAAATGATGTTTGATGTACAGTAGAGGTCATTTATACCATCATTGGTCATGACTCTGCCTTTACCCTCCACTCATCTCTGAACACAGTCCCTCATCCTGCATTGTCATGTCATCCCTGTTTCTCTCTGTCAAAGAGAGAAAGAGTTTCTCTCTGTTAAGCTCAGCTGCTTAAAGTTTTAACTCCATTCCACCGACATAGTGTGAGAAGGGAGGGAAGGAGAAACTGTATTTTTTTCAAAAACATGAGAAAGATTTGTATATAGTCGAAGTTCAACACTGGAACTGAATTAACTTGGAATAGCATATATAAATATATAAAATCTCAATTGTTTCAAAGTTAAGCCATAGCTTTGTATTCGAGCAATTACAAGGACGAGCAATTACCTTTATTGGGTCCTAACTCTGGTGTTGACAACAGCTTATATGAGTCAAAAAGCTCCAGCACTTCTTCTAATTAACATCAGTTGGTCAAATATTTTCCAACATTTGATATTCTTCTTATCTCTCGTCAAAATTAAGAAGGATGCCTTAAGAGGTAATGCTAAAGGAAATGGTGATTATCCATACCATTTAAAGTTACATTCTAATGTGCCTGACATTTATTTTGCTTCAAGTCGAAATATTTCAAAATTTAGCCTTGGGGAAGAAAAATGGTTTCAGTCAGACACTTGGTGGAATGTACCTCTTTCTTTTGAGCTTGTGTCTTTTATCCCATTTACAGTTTCCTGTAGTCTGTACCAACCATTACCTTTATCCCCAAGCTGTTTTCCATTAGGGTGTATCCCACATAGCCTCAGGCTTTCAACTCAGCTGGTATTTCCAAAGTGTTTCCAAAGTGCTTGTAATTCACAAGGATATGTGAACAATTTTCAGATCAAATCTTTTCTAGGCATATTTTGTCCATGTGCAAAGGCGGAGCTTACAGGATAAGATCTAGGATAAAAATCTAGAACAAAGAGAGCAATTCTTTATACTAACTCTCATTAAACCTGATACAAAACTAAAATAAATATCAAATGCTGAAATGTACACTTGCATTCAAATTGACAGTCCAATATCTCTAAATTAGTGTACAGTACCTCAAGCAACAAAGAGCTGAAAAAAGTTTAAATGTATCATAAAGACAGTCGCAAAATGCAAAAGAGAGCGCAAATTAGACGTGGGCTGCAATAAAAATAAATAAATGGCAAAGTTAAATTCAGAGGGAAGCAGTAGAGAAGCTGAATGTCTTCACCAATGAATCCCTGAGGGCTTTGGCGGAAAATGAGAGACTTTTCAGACCTAATCCTTACCAAGCTAACTAAAGAATTTACCGAGGGGAGAAAAGCATGCCTGCAATGAAAAACAGCCTCTCTCTCTTTCTATCTTCCTATTTCCCTGCACATGGAGGAAGCTACATAACTGCTGGTTTGATATAAGTATACAAGGTACTGTACATCATAGCTCAAACACAGTTACAGTTACAAACATACAAATTTATCTCCATGTTAAATAATTCAAAATCCAGGTATGCTTAAAAGATTTACCGTATATAATTATTTTGATCTGGACGAACAGAAGAACAAACAAAAACAAAACCCCAAAACAAACAAAATAAACGCGTTGCATGATTTCTGAATGACTTTCAGCATTATTCTGAAAGCAAACATTCAGTGAGTTAATAAGAAATATAGTCTTGGAAATCAAACTGTGCATATCCTGAGAAAAACCGTCTATTGTGACTGCTGACTTTGTTTGAAAACCAATTATCAAAATTTCCAGAACAACATTCTCATTACAGATAAAGGGCTGAGGCACATCAAGAAGTTATCACAGAGGGAGTTCAAGCTTAACATCTATGGCAACAAGATGTTAAGCTTGTAAATCTTTGTCACACTTGCATGCAGAAAGTCTAATTAAAATTCATACAGACATTGAGTGACGCATGTGCCCACACAAACTTGACACGTGTACAACATAAACTGCACGAACTGTATTACAGAGAATTCACAGTAAGGATGCTTTTTGTGTTTGTTCACAGAGCAGCATTCAGTGAGTTCTTTGTTAATCTTTATGTTAAAACACACACACACTGTATATAATTCAACTTCAACTCTAATATAATTGGATAATGGAAGAGAATGGCTGGAGGAATAGATGATATAAAAAGCTGATCTAAACTAAATAAACATATGTTATTAATAAAAAAAATCTAGCATTTCTTAACTACTTTTTTTTGCTCCCACAGGGGGGAGTCCATCCCAGTTGACACTGGGCCAGAGGCAGTGAACACTCTGGCTGACATTCCACACCGAGATGCAGTTATTCACATTAAAAACCAAGGTTTGAAACTGAGAATCTCTGTGCAGTATGCAAAATTTTTGTTTTTTTATCTAATTACAAAACCATCTGTCACTGCAAATTAAAATAACTAAGATGCATAAAAGAAAGCAAATATGAATTATTACAGGGGAGTGGAATCTTGATGTATGAAGGAATAAAATAATTATAGTGATAACAAGAGCACGGTATTGACTAAATTCTTGTGAACACACAAAAAAAAATCATCTTTACAGTAAGATAATAGTTACTTTGTATATTTAAATATCAAAATGGGCTGTTTTTCCAGTGCAAGTATGAGAAATGTCAAATTACATCTGGCTACTAAAAATATACACTTGCAAATGTTCCAACCACAAAGTGGTTTGATTAGCTAATGTGTCCATTTATTTCCAGTTCACTCTGTATAAAATGTGTCATAAAACAACAAGAGGAGAGTGGTGCTGCGATGCACAATGCTTATGTGAGGCTGCTTTGCTTTTTAGGTAATAACAGCTAAGAGCTCTTACAATGCTTTGGACAGCAGCTCTAATGCACGGTACCACAGTTAGTATACCTTGGATTGAGCTGTACATAAAATAGAGCAAGTTGACTTTAAATGTCTTTCAGTTTTGTTGTCAGCTTTTTCTTCAAACTCATGAGTAACTCTAGTTAAAACTCCATTATTGTGGCCAGCACTATGCCACACGTAAGTAAAATGTTTAAAGCCAAATGAGAAAAGCAAAAGTCCTTTTCACCTAAGGCTTTCTGACATGAGTTAAGAGAGAGGAAAGAAAATGACAGCATTGGTGAAAAACAGAAACAAGAGTATATGGGGAAGATAGGCAGATGAATAGGAAAGTGGGTTTTTTTTGGTTGTCTTCTTTTTTTATCAAAGGAAAGCTCTGTCCTCAACTTTTCCACATTTTCAGAAACTTTCTATCCAAGTGACAAGGTAATCCACATGTCACAGCCTTGGCAGATTTCACACTAAATCTCGACAGCAAAACACAAAGCAGTCGCCTTATAAATGTGCAAATATTGTATAAGTGAATCTTCCTTATCCGGATTAAAAAAAAAAGAATAAATACAGAAACTGACTGATTTATCCAACAACACAACATATACAGCAATCTGCATTTAATACAGTGCATGTGTGTGTGTATGGAAGGATCCAAGTTAACATAACCCACAGAGCCATGTCGAATAATAACAGGCCAAACAGAGAAGAAAAAACTGCAAATATCGGCTCGAGTGGTCAAAAATCGGTGTCATTGTAGCTATTTTATATGTAGTTTTTATGCTTTCACATATTATATTATGAACTGTTTACCTCTGTCTATTCTGATTCACGTCTAGATTGCCAATTCAAGAGTAAAAAATGAATCTGATTCCAAAAAATGTTACATTAAGAAAATTCTTCAGCTATGTATATATGCCCTATAGATAAGTCATACCCACCCACAGGTCCTCTGTTGTAGTATAAAATTGAAAGTGTAACCTGATACACTGCTGAGTCATAAAGCAAAAGCAGATTTCAGAGGGAGGTCAGGAAAAGGTAATAACTTAAAATGAGAAGAGGTGCACTACCTCTCCTGCCAATGTCATTACAGTGCTGAGGGTTAAAGTCAGAGGACGAGTAAGATATCAGAGACTCTAAGTAATGTCTAATAAGGACAGGATCAGACAGGAATAAAACATACACTGAAAATGCAAATAAATATCATTACTTGTATACTGTAGTGTGCAACATACAAGTAAAGCTGAGTTTGTGATGTGACTCGTGTCAGTGAATAATACTACAGTAATTTTAGCATTTAATATTTTATGAATTTGTTAGGGAAAAATAATTAGCTATTGTAACTTGGAAAACAAGACAGACTTAATTTCCAGAAGTTCAAATGATACATATGTTACATTAAAGTAAACTGTTACAGTAAACTGGAGAGAAAGAAGAATGAGAGAATATTTGTTGATGTTCAAATAGATCAATAAAAAAAGCTGCAAGTCTGTAAGGGGAATGGATTTTAGCAAATCAATATGCAATATGACTCACGTGAAAACACAAAACTCATCTAAAATAAATACTGAAAAAATGCAACTTGACTAAATGAAGACTTTATGTTTGGACTATCTATATTCATTGTTTGTTTCTCAGAATGAAAAGTTAGGATGGAGCAAAAAAGCTGATTGTAGAAGGAAGAACATTCTAAGCAAGTTTTTAAGAATGAATTTAAATGTGGAGTAAAAGTACAAAATAAATGTTAAAGCTTTGAGTATTTCACAGAGCAGAACAGTCCAAATAACCACAAGACAGTAGAAGTTTGGAAGCTTAAAGACTCCTTGAACCTATTAATGGAGCAATTAGGTTGCTGGTCAGTAATTGCGATGGCCCCGCCCCTCCCTGAGCCTGGTTCTGCTGGAGGTTACTTCCTGTTAAAAGAGAGTTTTTCCTTTCCACTGTCACCAAAATGCTTTCTCATAGGGGGTCATATGATTGTTGGGTTTTTCTCTGTAGGTATTATTGTAGGGTCTACCTTACAATATAGGCTACTGTTGTTGTGATTTGGTGCTGTATAAATACAATTGACTTGAATTGAAATAATGTGATTGGGAATAAAGACTGGCTTCTGAAGGAAGAAAATTCAACTGTGGTACTATATCTGGCAAACACAATTCACTGTCATCACATGTTACTATGTTTCCTACAATGAAGTAGGGACGTACAGAATCACACTATGGTGTGTTTCTCAGCCACGGGTAGGGGGAGGGTGGGCAGAAGTCAGGGAAGAATGAAATCAGCCAAATTAGCAAAGATGATGCAAACTGACAAAAAAAAGTGGCAAAAACATTGACCAGTGGTGAAGCTTCCCTGAAGTGAATGGCCTAAAATTACTCCAAGATCACACTGACGACTCATCCAGGGGGTCACAAAAGAACCCAGAACAACATTACAGGCTTCACATGTCTCAGCTAAGGTCAGTGTTCATGACTCAACAATAAGAAAGAGACTGTGTAAAAATAGCATCCATGGGAGAGAAAACCACTGCTGACCACAAAGAACACAAAGACTCTTTGCACATTTCACACATTTGCGATCACGACAATCCACAAGACTTAAATATAACCAAAATATTCTGTGGACTGATGAGACAAAAACTTTTGAGTCCCATTACATCTGGAATAGAACTAAAACAGCATTTCAGAAAAGGAATCATACCAACAGTAAAATCTGGTGGTGGTGGTGGTGCAATGGTCTGGGGCTTTTTGATTTTTTTATTTACCAGAACAGAAGGAGCATGTCCAGTCTTCCTTTACTGACCTTAAGATGAAGCACATTGGGTTCTGCAGCAGGACAATGATCTAGAACACACCATCAAGTCCACCTCTGAATGGCTTAAGCAAACAAAGGCTAGTCAAAGTCCTGACCTGAATCCAAATGAGATGCTGTGGCATCAGGAAGGGGGCAAATCAGGAAGGGGGCAAACACTTTTTCACATCACTGTTCATGCAGAGTATCAAAAAGAATCTTATTGTCTTATTTCAAAATATTTTTACAGTAATGGACATAGAGGCTTGCATTAAATTTTAAAATATATGGCTGAATATAAAGTTTTACTTCCAAAACTTCCAATATAATTCCCTCCGGACACATGGCACATGTCCATGCAATAGTCAAAGTTGTCTCAGAGCATGACTGGAGTCACTGCAACAACGGCTGTTGTTATGTTAGCTACTGGCAACCACATAAAACTCCCAAATCCACTCTTTCTAACAGTACGTGGTTCCATTTTTAGTGGTGAACCGTCATTCAGTGTTACAATATTGTTACTGGCTACACTATGGGCTATGGACACGTTAGCTAATCAAACCACCAGGAACATTTGCAGGAAATCATTTTACATGCAAAGCAATCCAGGTCTTCTTTTCTTTTATTGTTACACAGTAAGTGATTCTACATTTCTCAGAATTCCATCTACCAAGCTCCAAACAGTAGAGCAGGTGGTAAGCTGTGTATATGGAAACAATAACCTTTCAGTTTTATCCGATGAACTAAAAGTGAGCATGGCACCACGCGATCCAAACACAACATATCCTGTGGCTGCTTGGCATTCTCATCTGATAAGGCTCCTGTCAGTGGGGTATTTCTGCCTCTTCTACACTACAGTGACTTTCTCCCTGAATGACTGCTCAACAATGATGTAAAATGGCACCTCTAGTAAGCACTAGCAAGCTATTACACCTTTTTCAAAGGGGACTAAAGCTAAAACCTGACATTCACTGGTGTTGTTTCAGAAAGATTTTTTTTCTCAGCCTATAAAATCTATTTATTTAATTGTATGTACAGATATACATTTACACATATATGAATTAAACCAAAGATTTTGTATAAGTGCATTCATGTATGATTATAGACTATTGTCTCTGAAATAGATGGCCGGATTGTATAGAGATTTCTAAAATGAGTTCTTGTACTCTAATTTTTGTTCTAGGTGACCCAAAAGAGATTTGCGTCCATTGCTCCTTAAATCTCCATGATCACAAACTCATCTAATAACATAGAGAAAGATCATGTTTTTTTTTCGTACCTCGCGATCAAATCCTCTGTCAGATTACATCTTCCAAATCACTACAACATGGGTTGTATGATTATGAAAATATAAAATATACAAAATATAAAAACACACAGGGTTTTGTTCCGATTGCTGAAGAGCAGTTTCATCAGCATTTGATCTACTCATACAGGACTTTATACTCCCCCTTTACTTCATACTGCTCACCTCAGTGCATACTTTTCTACACATTGGTATCAATCAAAAGCCACTTGTTGAACTAATCCAGTCCAACAAGTTATGACATGTTGACAACTGATGCAAGGAAACAATGGCTGTAGTAAAATTCAATGTGAACCATCATGAAAGTGCTATGAAGCACAGAAGTAGGTACTAGTTAAATATGAGCTATTTTCTTTTACATAGTTACTTTATAGCACATGAGATAAAGCCCAAACTTATAAAACTGTCAAGTAGCGGCTCAAATTGTTATTAAAGCAGAAAGCGCGACTCCAATATGATTCCAGACTGTCCAAAGAAAAACAAGTGACATTTCAAACTTTTGACACAGCATCTTAAATCTGTATCCCCATAAAGACGACAGCAGCAATGTTTTATTTATTTGGGGCTCTACGATCAAGTGTAATGGTATCACTGTTCAAAATTTGGTTTCCACCAGGATTCCCAGAGCTAAAACTATGCACATTTGTAATGCTATAAGGTGGTAACACAGTTCACCAGGATGACACTTTCAGTTAGGTTCAATCAGCAGTTGGAGATCCACTTCATTGATGTCACATACTGTTAGCTGGCAGCCACTCAACTTCCCCCTGAGCCCAGCAACTGTGAGCAAAGCTGCATCAACACACATTAAGTGATATGCTTGATGCTCCATTTCTCTACCATCTACCACACCCCTGACTGAGTGAGCTGATGCCCTAATGTTGCTCCTACCATGTTTTTTGTGCCTGTCTGTTTGTGTGTGTGTGTGATCTAATGATTTGTTTCTAACCTGCTTCACTCAGTTTTATATAATGCCTTTTGTTAATTACATCAATAGAGAGGAAAAAACAATTCTGGACTAATTGGAACTCCTCTATAATTCTCCAAACAAGAACTATACTATAACCCTAATGGTTGGGACTAAAATGTAAATAACAACAGAATTCAATGGTTTGCAAATCTCATAAAACTACATTTTTGTCACAATAGAACATATAGTCATATAATCAAATGTTTAAAGCTTGGAAATGTACCATTTAAAGAAAATTATTAGGTAATTTGGAATTTGATGGTAGCAGCACATCTCAAAAAGACGTGATTGAGTTAGGTGATTTCTTTTTCTTAAAATTTTTACTTATTTTTACTTTAAACACTGGATATGTTTTCTATGTATGAGATTTTCAAATCTTTGCAACCTGTTGTGTCTCAGCTTAGAACTTAGATCAAAACTTAGCAATGTAAGTAAATAGTAATGTTTTTTTAAAACTGCATGCACAAATGAACTGATTACAGTATTATTCAGTAATCCCTACCGTCTGTAGGATATCACGTTCAAGAGCCCTGGACTATGAAGCAGGATTTCATCTTATCTAGGGAACATTAAGTTTAACGCTGGATTTTATGTACTATGAAGGTGGTTCACCTCTTACTGGGTTACACTGCCATGATTACTCCTGCTGTGGACCTAACCTGCTCCAAGCAGGGTATGTTCCAGATTGCAGATCAGCAGGTATGAAATCTAGCTGCTGATCAACTCTCGCGTCACCTTTCCTGGCAGATCCCTCAGCCCTTTGGGCTGAGAGTAAGAATCACTATAGTTTTTTTTAATAGTGTAAACTTGTTCTCCCTTACCTGATGAAAATCATTAATGGACACAAATTATTAGACAACTTTATCCCTTGATTTATTTTCTTGCTGCCTGTAAACAATTCTATAACATTATGATCTTGATGAAAGCACTTATTTGTACAACCTGTAGACTAAGCTTAGACTTAAATTAAGTTTTAATCCTTGGGTCTGCCTTCACTTGCTCCTGATTGGAAAAATAAATAAAAAGAAAACGAATCAAACAAAAATCAAGGTTGCCCACAGATAACACCAAAAACTACAGAAGGAGATGCAACAGAATGTGAGATAAACTGGGAACACGCAGGCAGGACTTGACATTTATAAAGATGTAGCATCAGGTGATGTGGTGCTAACTTAAATGTTACTTTAATTTGGATATCTTTCATGTTGCTGTCAGAGGGAATGAGTCACTTCCTGGATTAATGACAGCACTCAGTTTAAAATCATCCTCTAGATGTTTGCATAAGAAATATTTCTATATTAATGTCATCCAGCAATCTTGTTTCAAACCAAACCCAGGCAGTGTTATAATAAAACGTAAAAATGGGAATGAATCATCTGCTGAATGTTCTAAATGAGTTAGCGGTCTACAGTGAAGAATTTTCTTATATCTCATCCAAAATTGACCACAATCAAAACAGCTATGGTAATTAAGGGCATCAGAAAATCATTTCAGCAACAATCGTTTCTGGGCAACGCTGCCAGCCATAAAAATATATAAAGCAGCCAATTTAAAAGTATTGTGTGTTGACATTTATAATACAATGGCATTGATGATGATGATTACAACCTCAATAAAACCCCTGGCAAAAACAACGCAGACCAGGTATTGTTTATTTTATGAGGAACTGTGGAATTGAGGGATCGAAACAAACTTTTAGTATTTGAATGGCCTGAAAAGACCACAGCTCATAGCATGTTGATGCCAACAGCACATCTACACAGAAACTATTTTTACCTCCTCCTCAAAACAGCTGTTACGCCAGATCAGATACTCTGTTTTAAAAATACACTTATCCACACAGGTCATATCAGAGCTTCGGTTTTTAAATCTGCATTAAAGTGCGACTTTTAGCCAAATGTGCTAACTGGCTCTAAGTAACGAATCTTAGAAGCAAACTCACGCATTTTTCACATTATTACCAACTATTTCAAAGTACGCTAATCTTTACACAGTAGTCTGGGTGTGAAACAACAAATCAAATAAAAGCTTGTTCATCCTTTGCACCTGCTCGTGTCTAAATTTCCAACCCAACATTTGATTTTTACATTTATCGGTGCCCAGTAACTACCAAACTCATATACATGAGGTCGCTGCATTGTCTGCTATGACTTACGTTAAGTATATTGATATTTATGCTAAATATTTGGAGAAATACACCACTTAGCCTCTCACAGTTCATAAATAAGAGCAAATATAAAGTCATGTGCATACAAACTGCTAAACCAAAGAAAAACTGTAAAGGGGATTTCAGAGAGCACATTGTCTGGTAATCCCAATATTCTAACTTTCATCCAGAGGAAAATTTTAAAAAAAAATTAAACTTGACAGATCTTTTTTTCTTTTTTTTTAAATTCCAATTTTCAATTGGACGTTTGCTTTCCTTATACAGTAACTGAATTAGAGGGTAAAAGCATGAACGCAGTAGTTGGGACGTAGCGTAGCACATTAATTATTTTGTATGATTGCTGCAGGAAGGTCAGGAGAGGAATGGTGCAGAAAGGGAGGAGGTGGTCTGACAGTTTATCGATAGCAGCAGCACATTAGTATCGACACCAAGAACTCACAAGGGAGGGCAAATCTTATCTTTGCAAAGCTAGGAAGACAGAGCAGAGGGGAGTGAGTGGAGATAATAGCAAAATAGAGGAGTGGGAGGAAAGGAGAGGAATTTAATATGAAGACAGCGATATGACATGCAAAAAGCCTTGGCGGACAGCTTATTATTACACATGTGAAATTACGAGGATAATTAGACTGTTTTTAAGGGGGGGGGGCCTCACTGGGAAAATTACAGAATTTGATGCAAGTCATGAATTAAAAACAATTACATTTTATGGGAAAACTTAACCAACCACCTTTTCATTTATTGAGTATAACGCAATATATTTAAATAACAACAGCAAAAGAAAACACATTACCTGGAAATCTGGAGTTTAATTATTTGTGACGCTCAGGAAAATGTGATTTGAGAAAATTAAAAAAACATTTTAAAAATGAATGAATACAAACTAAAATCATTATTTTACCACTTACGAATGGTAAAATGTCCAAACAGAATCTTCCATTTTAAAACACAAAATGAATAGGCACGTCATAAAATAAAATAAAATAAAATATATATTTAAAAAAACAGCATTATTTATGTTAACTCTCAGAGAAACTTTTTGTTTTTAATCTTCATACAATCAAATCACGCCAACAATCACCCCAAATAGTCGCAGCAGATGGCCCCGCCCCTCCCTGAGCCTGGTTCTGCCAGAGGTTTCTTCCTGTTAAAAGGGAGTTTTTCCTTCCCACTGTTGCTCATAGGGGGTCATATGATTGTTGGGTTTTTCTCTTGCCTCTTTTGCTTCAGTCTCTTTTCTGAAATGTCTTTGTTTAATAACTTGCTTAAGAAGGGGAACAGAATTCTTCAAATGTGTCTTCTAGTGCTGCTTTACATTTTACATGTATTTAGATTGTCAAGACACTATGAATACTAGAATATGCAGGGAAATGAAAGAACAGATGAGATAATAGAGTTTAAGTATTCAGCTCAGCTTTATTACATATCACAATTTGTTGGGAAAGACTGCCAGTGAAAATCTGAAGAAAAAAAAAATGTTTGAAGCAGCCAGGAAGACCACAAAATTCAACACCGAAGGGAGATGAGCACAGCAAGACAAACAAGCTGAGGAAAAATAACACGCAAAAAAGAAAACAAACAAAAAACATGGAAGGACAATAAAAAGGAGGAACAGTGGAGTGGGGGGTTGGTAGTGGGGACGGGGGCTGACAAATCTCTTAATCTCTCACTCTCTCTGGCTCTATTTGTTTTGTGCTGGTTCTGGCCTCAAGTTGACTGTCGATCCCCTCGTAAATTGCCTGTGTCGATCCAGCCTTACAAGCTTCCACACGCTCCCCAAGTCCCTGTTAAAATGGTCACGCCAATAAAAACTCATTCACTTGTAATGAATTGAAAGAGACGCTAAAGACTAAAGGGCCTGATTTAGTGACAATTGTTGATGATCCTCGATTGAGTTAGGATTGAGCTAGCCAGCCTCCGTAGTCTTATAACAGCATGCTGGTATTGTTGTACTTTTCCAAAGGATAAATAATACTGACAATTCCCATTACACATCGCCCATCTCTGTAACAGACCTTTACAAAATGTACAGTATAACGGAAAACACCTCACTCTACACTCTAAAATAAAAATATACAAGGGCTGGCATGCTCAGAGCAGGATTCTGGGCCTGCACATTCCAAAAATAAATAAATAAATGAACCAACTCCTGCCATAACAGAACAAAACAGAAAGGAAATAACGAAACTGAAATGTCACAGAATGTCACATTCTTACCGAGCGACTCTACAAAAAAACGTGACAGTGTCTACCTCCTTGAAAGTGTGTTTAGATGGAGAGCTAAAGCTCAGTCCTAGCATTTCTGATTACTAACCAGTGAAGTCACTCCAAATCTTTAATGTATCCCAAATGTTAAAAAAGTCAGCATAGGCTAATGTCAGTCAAATCCTTTGG
Organism: Perissodus microlepis; assembly: GCF_051167445.1. NCBI lineage: Eukaryota > Metazoa > Chordata > Actinopteri > Cichliformes > Cichlidae > Perissodus > Perissodus microlepis. The sequence goes on along the minus strand of NC_140463.1, from coordinate 44,179,226 downwards.
GTTGCATTGTAAGTCAAATGCTGATGCTGTAATCTTCAGTTAAGCTGTTGGAATGCTTGCCTCCCTGCTCTCCATCTCGGCCTTGCGCTTGCACAACTATTATCGTTAAACATGGGACTCTTGCAAAACACCAACCACCTGCCTCTCCCCAGAGCCGATTACAGCTGTGAGGTCAAGAGGAGCTAATGTGACTTTGTCTGGAACTGCCTAGTGTGGCCCCAAGGTGCTGAGCAGCACATCCCTAGATTACAAGGACAAAGGGATTTTAAAACAGAGCAATGCACAGTGCAAGGATTAAATACAAAGTTGGAAGAGGGGGGGTCAGTTTATTTGATTTGAACCTAAGAACACCGGTTCTGTGTTAAGTGGCACAGGCAGGCATTTAAAAGGCAGCAGTTAAATGATGAATAGTGCCGCATAGTGCTGAGTAAATACCAAAGATATACCTGAAAATTACCTGAAATACATTGATACAGAAATAGGTAAAGTGGGCAACTAATTTTGATTCCACAAAGCAAAAAACTATTAGAAACTTTGCTTTCATAACATGTTTATTAGGACATAGTAAAAAGGACTGATTGATGTTGTTTTTTATGAAATGCTGTGTCAGTTTTATGCCAAATGTAACAGGACTTAAACTTTCCAAAAAGTTCAGCTTTTGTCTCGTCAATCAACAGAACATAGGCTCAGGGGGAATTACTTTTTCATACAGTGTAGGTTCAGATAGCCTTTTTCTCTTAATAAATGAAATCACTTCAACACTGCATTTTTGTATTTATTCTAGTTCCCCTCATCTAATAATAGAATTAGTTTGATGATTTGAGACATGAGACATAAACAAAACAAAACATAAAACAAACCAAGAAATTAGGAAGGAGGCTTTTACAGCACCGCGTACTGCAGTGTGGGGTCACAGTAAATGCATCTTTGTTCTTATGGATGATAAAGCACTCAATGAGAAAGCTGAACTGCGTTACCTGCCAGCAGACTGATGACATTAAATATAATTGACTTTTACAATATAAGAAAAAAGGGTGGGGGAAACCACAATCCATTCATGTGCACTTCTACACACTGGAGAGTCCATTAGAAAAATCTCACATTAACTTCTAAATAAGCTAACCTTTCTAACAAAAATATCAAAAAAATATAATCATATAAGTTACTGAATGAAAGCAAAATACTGAGTAAAATATTTTAACGCTATTTTTTGTCAGACAGATATGGGACAAAAACTTATAAATAAAAAGTAAATACAAGTAAAAAAATAAATAAATAAGTACCATCTCCCTAAACACCACAGTCCCTCAAAAAAACACACCCAAACACCGCACCTTGAAAACACACACACACACAAAAAGCATGAAAAAAAAACATGCTTTTGTCACAATGATTGCCTCACGGTCTCAACACCTAGTCAACCATCCTGCTAGGTGCCACTACATGTTTAAGTCACTGCTGTGCCAAAAATACTGCTGCTTTGTCCAAGTATAAATTCACAAAGTAAACACTGCTGAAAACACAAGGTTTTAGAAGGCAGCACACCTTCCTCGGAGGCGATGACAGTAAATCAATACTGTGTGTGCGTCTGATGCACATTACAACTAGTTATGTGCATGTGTGTTGACCTACATTATCTCTGTGCACGCTACTGCTTGGGTTGAAGTAGGTTTCACTGCACACTCTCGTAACCCACGTGGGATTTTACATCTGAAAATGGATCAGGTATTTTAGAGAAGCATGGCCCAGCAAGAGCTTGTTCTTCTGTGGAGATCATATGTTCAGTAATAACGCTGTTCTATTGTATGGAGATGATCGGGTCTAGTACAACAGAGCAAACATGTTAAAAAGAAAAATACAAATACAAATGAACTACTGATTGCACCTTTCCATTGGTAAGTCTGAATCCAAGCCCAATTAAATTTTCAAATGCTAACAAAGCTAATAAGAAATGGTGCATCATATTAAACATGCTAAACATAGCAGAATTAAACTTGATGTGAAAAAGGCATTACCACTGATGAATGCAGTGGAGCTGATCAAGCTGACAATAATGTTGCAGCAATGGTTAGCATGCCATTGGATCATTAGAAGTGTTAGATTTATGTTGATAAGTCATAAAAAATAGCATCTTTTGATCAATTTCACTTTAACAAAGCTTACATCGAACCAAGGTTCATTTCATTCCCAACCTTTTTCAAAACTGTGCACCCAACTCCAGAACTGAATTATGCAACATTAGCATGTATGTGTTTGGGGACTAACACTGAAACACTTGGATTCATGGGCTCGCTGAGACAGTAAAAAGGCAGAGAAGAAAACAGAGGGCATCAGCTTTGACCTAGACGGGGAATAAACAAACAAACAAGTTGCCAGGCTATCAGCACACGCAGTGAACAAACAGGGAGGCTGACAAATCTCTCTCGTATCTGTGGAATCGAGCCAGGTTTCATGCAAGTCATAAAGGTGAGGTATTGGAACAACACATGGGTGGTGTTGCTGTGACTTTGGAGTAAATCCATATGACTTCACCTATAAAACTTTCATTTTTCTTGCTAATTATTGTAAGATTGAAACCATTATGCCTATGTCTCAGATATAATACCAATGTGGTTAGTTAAACTGACTGAGAATTGATCACCATTTTCCAGTCTTAAACATACATTTGATCACATATTCCTCAATCATAATATACAATTCAATATATATTTCCAATTCTTCACTGGTGGGCAATAACATTTTAATATTCGGAGATCAAAGCAGAACCAAAAGTTACCATATCCCCCCTGATCAAACACACAAGGAGCACCTAAACACAAATATTCCACACATATGCATACAGTCATATAGACAAACTAAGTTTCAACCATAGAAAACATATTTGAGGGTCTACCTCAATCTCCTCCAAAGGTCACCTGTCAATAATATGCAATTAAGTCTGTGACATGTGTGAGCTCTGCCTTATTATTTTTTGGTTCCACACCACCACTGTTTATTGTAATTTTATTACCTCAATCTCTGTTATTCTAATTACACAGACATCTTTTTGAGCAAATAAAAGTTAATGAGCTTTTATGAAAATGGCTTGACATGACCTTTTTATTTATTCATTTAAAACTCCAGCCCCCTCCTCCTTTTGTCACTGCCATAAAGGGTGTGTGTGTGTCTGTGGAGCTGGTGGGGGGGCTGTGTCAAATACCCACCGAAAACACTTTTTTCTAATCAACATCAATGACTCTTTCCTCTACTCCCTGTTTTCCATAGATCATTTAGCCTTGTCATCCATAAATCTGCAAAATGCCCTTTTCAAGCTGCTCATAAACACCCTCATAGATCTCCAAAAATGCCACCACTCTGAGGCAAGAGCTGCTGATGGTAGTGAGCCCACAGTGGTTCAGTTCCCTACAGTCAGGGAATGATGAATGTTGGAATGAATGTGTACATTACAGTCTGCCAGGCAGGGCTGATGGATTTTGGGTCGAGGTGTCCGACTGAAGTAGCAAGGTGCTGATCAAGAGGGCTACATGTAAATATTATTTGAAAGTATGGTCCTAAAACCTTGTAAAACGTACACCAGACTGAGAAAATTAGTCCATCATTCTGTTACAAACTACTTTGTACATTCTGTATAGTATCAGGGTGATTACAGGCTCTGTACTATATTACATTAATTCAACAATAAATGATTTAATATCTAAATAACATCACAAAGGTCCTGTTCAGTTCATCATGTGCACTGTCATTATGGGCTGAATGAGTAAGATAACATAATGTTTCTCAGTCTGATCTGGCACAATAACTTTCTGTATTATGGATGGGGAGAAAATGAGGCAAATACCAGCTCATTCACACCACACTGAATAACCGAGCAGCATGGCATTTGTACCTTTAATACGTGAAAATAGACAAGGCACAATCACAAAATAACAAAATTGGATTAATAATTACATGGAAATCTACTTTTTTTAGAGACTAAAGAAAAAAACACAATGAAATTAAAAGGAAAAAAACTCACTATCAAATCCTTCTATTTTCTCATTTTTGGATTGTTCACACACTAAATCACAGCCATCAAAATGATTATGTGGCCTAGCAAATAGCCCTGAGGCCTATTAGCCATTTCTTTCCTAGCAAGAGGTCTATTATCTTACTGCCTTTAATGTCAGAAAAATAAGAGGATAAGGTGGGCAATGGCTGTGGCTTTGGGCCACTGTTTTCAACTCTCAAAGAGCTGAAAATCCAATATTGCACGGAAGATAGACGTTGAGGAGAAAAGACAGATCTTAACTCGAAAGCCATTACAAAGTCTATTGTTTTTCAGCGCTGATGTAAATTACCTCAAGCAGCTTCAAGCGCCATTTTGCATTCCATAACTCATTTTTGTTGCAAAGGGAATCAAGCAATGATAACTTTATGTGCCCAACACTCCTCTGAAACATATTCATGTTTTCATAATCAAGACAAAGCACAGATGCATGAACATTTTACAGTAGTAATGGGAATAACATTATGCCTTTTACTGCTTTGTCTTGGGAGTAAACACGGACTTGTCCACGGCCTTTGTGTTAGTGAAGAGCACGTGAAACGAGAGCAGGGTTTGAGAAAAATGTCTAGACTGTGGCTCGCCTTTCAATTTGATTTGCTCAGCTTTCCAGTGATAAGTAAATCAGAGGTATCACATGTCATCACCAGTCAGTTTGTACCCATCTACCAATATTTTTACTCGCTTCAGAACAGATTCTGCGTTTCTACCTTTTCTCCTGCTACAGGACTTATAGTTTGAGCCACCAAAGCGCAGTTATTTAATGTTGGAATAGAGAATATAGAACATTTGACCTTTCCCAGTGAAGCATACTAATGGAATAAATGCTTGAGACAATTTCCAAAATCCTTTGTGTACAGATAGCCTATGACAGGATTTATACAGTGATTCACAGCCACATCACAAGACACAGTCTGACCACGGAAACTACAAACTGAGTCAACTGGTTACAACAAAGAATCATGAATGCAACTGCAATATTAAGTATTAATCTCTCTTATATGTGTAACGTGCTACATCAGGTTTACCAGAGGACACCACATTGTAGAAAGGACCTTTTTTTAAAATATGTTTAATAAATGAATAAATGGCCTGTGGCAGTACTGTACCCACAATGAAACGGCAACTCTTGCTAGGGATTTTGGATGCCTGTTCCTGCTTAAGATTTATATATCATTGTCCCGTGCCAGCCCCTTACCCCATCTGCAGCCCTTAATTGTCCCATATTGAAATAAAACATTCCTCATTCCTTTCTGTGGATATGGTACCAGGAACAGGGCCACAGTTTCCTTACCATCCCTCAATGAGACAGTGTTCATTGAACCATAGGGAGAGAATGGGGTTAGGAGTGAAGAGAGCGGGGGACGAAGGGGGTGATATATGCATGCCAAGCCACTGTTTTAGTCTTGTTCACCAGAGTGGAAGCGATATTAGCTGTGGGCGTTATGTAAAGACACCATGTGCAGGTTTCTATGTGAGTAAGGCGGTCAGTGAGTCACCAAAAAGAAAGGATCCATGGGAATATGCGTCAGGAATAGGACAGTGTAATTATAATTGTAATGTTGAAGATGCAGTGACAACATTTTTACTAAACACCAACAAATATCAAAGCTTAGAGTTAAAAAAAGAAAGAATAAAAGACAGAAAATTATGATTACTAATATAAGTAAACAGTTGAAATACTACAAAATGAATTTACATTGTGGTTTATTGAAATTATGTACTTTAGCTGCCATAGACTCGCGATAGACTGATGAAATCAGCAAACCCTAAAAACCCATGTTATCCTTGTATAATGTGATAATATTCAAAACAGCTGAATACCCAGAGTAGAATACTGCAATGACCACATTTCCCTGTGAGCCTGAAACATGCTGCCATGCTCTCCTTTTTATAAATACAGCCCTTTTTTACTTCTAAAACTTTAATTTTTTCAAAAAATTCAAGTAAATTGCTCAAGTGATGAAAGAAAATGCTGCTACTGTACGTCTTAGTCCACCCCAGGCATGTTGGCGCCTTGTCCTTGGAGGCCATTATTAGACATTCTTTTCTGACAGCACTTTCGGTGTTCTACATTTAGCAAAATCTGTATTAGGAATTAAGTTGCTTTTCTATTCTCTATTAGTGAAGAAGGCATTGCGTGTTTAAGTTGTTCCTATTTCCTGCTGCCTGTTAATGCTTTAAACTGATTCTGTTGCATTTATTGCAATACTTTACCCCTTTTGTTTCGGGTCGAAGCATATTTTGACATTCTGCATATTAAGCAGGTGAAGATCCAACAAGCCATGTCTTGCTTCAGTTTGATTGCTACACAAGAAATAATTTGCTTATTTAGGGTTTCTAAATCACTTATTATCCATGCATATCGAATTGGAAACCACTGTATACAGCACACATGCTATATATGAGCAATATTTTAACTCACTGATATCGATGGTAGTGAATAAGATAAGATAAGATAACCTTTATTAGTCCCACGTGTGGGAAATTTGTTTTGTTACAGAAGTGAACAGTGCAAAGTTGCATAGAAAAATTTGAGAAAAACACTGGAATAAGATATCAATAAGATACTGTACACAACAGAATAAAATAAAATACTATATACAGTCGAATCAAATAGAATACAAATGCTATATACAATATGGGTATAATACAATGAACCTCCTAGCATAAGACGTAGAACTGGCTTATTTGCAGAGAAGCATTACCTCTGAAGTGTCAGCTTGAACTGAAGGCAGGCCTACAGGATACCTAGCGCTTATGCTCACCCCTCACTTCACCCCTCTAAACTCTCTAAGATGAGAGTGTTGAGCAGCTCTCTGAGCTACTGATGTGTCACAGACAAATCACTGCAGTGAAAGTTGACTGGACTTTAGGCTGGCTGCCAAAACCCCAAGAACAAAAGAAGGGTTTTTGAGGAGAAAGAAAAAAGGGAGTCTCCTATTTGCCTCCTCCCTGTAGCCACTTTAACAACTTTCCAAACCTTGATAAATCATGTATACAGGTTAGATAGATGCAAGCTTACAATATAATTATTTGATCCCATGATGAATTTGTAAGGTTGCTTGCTTACAAAGAATTTTACACTCTCTCATTTTTTATGGTAGTTTAATTTTAATTGATAGAGACAGAATATCAACCAAAATTCTAGAAATAAAACACACCGGTGCTACATTTTGGGTCATAGTCATGTTGGAAGACCCATTCATCTGGCGGAGGAACGACGTTCTCTTTCAATGTGTACAGTACATGGTACCTCTCTGAATCATTTAGATGATCACAAGCTAACCTTAAGATGCGACTTCTTCAGTACGGGAATGTTGCAGATCTTGTTCTTTGTGGCTGTGGTCTCAACTAACTTCAGATAACATCCTGTAGTTTTGAGCTGATGCACCATCTTTCTAATTATGATTCTCACCCCATGGAAGCTCTTTGGTCGATGGTGGTGGAAAGGTTGAAATTGAAGAAAAGTATTCAGTGAACGGGTGTGCTTTACATATTATGAGTTGAGATCAGGGGTATGTGTAATTAATCAATTCGCTGTTGGAATTTATTACCATTACCAGATAATATGGCTTTTCTGCTGTAGTGTAGTGTCTGTTGGTTGCATATAGAACCAGCCTCATAACAAAATAGGAAACTATATATATACATACACATATATGCATACTATAATTTCGAGTACAACTATCATTTTCCTATTTACAAGTTTTTAAAAAGACAATTATGTTTTTTCATGTCTTTATGGCCAAGAAGTCATATTGCATGTATTTTTATTACTACTGAGGAACTATTTTGAGCAATATGCCAGATTGTTTAAGTCAGGATCTTTTAGATTGGCATGCTGTCTTTGTTCTCTTTGCTTAATGATACAATTACGAAACCATTGTTTCATTCCTTTTTCATGCAAATTTTAGCTAACTTGCTTTAATTAAAAAAAGGGAACAGGTCTCTATTTTTCTTTTCTCTGTCATTTTAACTGAACTAGCTGGTATACAAATAGACTCACAGGCAGCAGGTTATTTACAGCAGTAAGAGAGAAATGCCCATTAACTTAACTAAAGCTACTGCATGCCTCATTGGATTTATTTTTCCCAGAGAAGCAGATCTCTAATGTTTTGCTGGGAGACCAGAATGTTAAGGAGCCTGCGAGGAATGTAATAATTTCAAATGAGGTTTGTTTTAAGTAGGGATGGGTATCGTTTAGGTTTTAACTGATACCGGTGCCGGTACTTTTGAAACCGTGCCGGTGCTTAAACAGAGCTTGAACCGGTGCTTAAAAAATGGAGAACACAAACTTTGTCCTAAAACCTCTCATGTTTAGCTGTTTTTTTGTAAAAAGATAACAATGTTAGCCTTTTCTGCAGCTACAGGGCATATATGGTATCACTCTTGGCTGGAAGCAGTGGTTTAATAATGGAAAAAACACTAACTTTGTCCAAAAATCTCTCATGTTTAGCTGTTTTCCACTTTGTCTTTGGTCATTTTAGGAGATAAGGGAGTATCTGCCATCAAACAAGAAGACAGCCGCATGTAACTATGACGGTGTTTGCTAGTTCACCTTACACGCATTAATTTAATAACAGAGAAGAACGGCTGCTGCTGCCATCATCATCCGTCATCATTTCTGCTACACTGGCAGGGCTAGGGGCCAGGACTCTACTCTTTGGGTTCTTGGGGGATGTTGCTAACTCCGGGTCCGATAACAGGCACCACACCCGCAGTAGACGTGCTCGGTGTGAGGTCTCGCAGCAGGTTATCAAATACGGCGCATTTCTCGGCTTTTAAAAAAACGCTATGCGTCGCCAGGATACCGGTACCCATTCCTAGTTTTAAGTAAATATTTATTAGGAATTAAGTGTTTAGTCTAGTCCAGGGGTCAGCAACCTTTAAGACCCAAAGAGCCATTTGGACCCGGTTTCCACGCAAACGAAAACACTGGGAGCCGCAAATACTTTTTGACATCTAAAATTAAGATAACACTGTATATATTGTTTTTACCTTTATGCTTTGTGTGAACAACTAAGGTGTGTTGCTTATGAAATCCTTGAAGTGCTACAGAGAAAATTACATTTTATTTATGTAATTAACACATTTTGAACTCTTAAAGAAATATAACAAAAGGAAAGACACCCAGCTGAACTAAAATGATCCATGTAGCAAACAACAACTGTTGTGAGCTGCCACCCTTATATCGCCTTTGGGCTTTTGTAGCCTTGACCTGACTTTTAAAAGATAATTGGAAAAAAAGCACTATGCTGCTAAAAGATGAAAAATAGATATTTGCAAAATTCTGCCTAAATATGTATTTTACCTGGTTAATGTGTATGGCGGGGCGTGGTCTGCAGCATCGCTGCAGGGGAGGCGGACGCACCTGAGCGGCACCCGCAATCACGCCTCGCCGCCTTAACGTCTGTGCTATCTATGCTGTTGTGTTGGTGTGTGTTTTCACACCCGGCTGTGAGCTTTAACACCGGCTGTATACGTACAGCAGCCGTGTGTGAAAACTGAAGATGCTGAAAAGCATGTTCATGCAAACAGCGTCGGGTCTGCTGTGGTATGTTTACAATGGGACTTCTGCTCCTGAACCTCTGCGCACAGCGTCTGCAGATCAGGGCTGTACGAAGTCACTTTCATCTTTACGCAGGACTGTAAGCTGTCATCTGTGAGGCGTGAGCGGTGTTTGTTTTTAACATAGTTCACGGAGGAGAACAGCTGCTGACATAATGTGGATCCGAAGGTCCATAATTGGCCTACCTGGGGTTGAAAGTCTTGATAAATGCATGGCGTTTCGGCGGGTACACCGGCTTCCGCGAGTGTGACGCTTATTTTGAGCGATGAGAAAATAATAGAACATAATTGTATTTTTATATTTCAATATCACAATAATCTTCCAATTTAGAACTACAAGTTAAAAAAGAACTAACATAAATAAATTACACTTCAGCTAAATACTTTTACTTTTTATTTTCCCAAACCACGCGGAGCCGCACGATAAGGACTAAAGAGCCGCATGCGGCTCCGGAGCTGCAGGTTGCCGACCCCTGGTCTAGTCTATTCTCAACAAATTAAAATTAATAAATTAATTGTGGTATCATAACAAATCATTTGTTTATATATGTGTGTGTGTGTATATAACACTTATTATTAGCAGGTACAGGCATCTTAAGTTCATGTCTATTTCTCAGGAGAGGCACACAGAGTAGGTTGATTGTTGAGATTTTTTGTGTTGCTATACCAGCGAGGCCAGCAGAGGCAGTATTGAGGCAGTTCTAGAAGGCAACATCATGTAAGAATGTAGAAGAAGAGAGGGCTGTAAGTTAGTTAGACATGCAAAGTTGTACCTGTAACATGACTCCTTCATTTCAGTTGTTTTGAAGATGCAACATTAATAAATAAATAAATGAATAAATGTTATTATTGCACAAATTTATGGTAAGTTAAAAGAAGAAATCAACTTCTTCTACACACACCATCCAATACCAGGACATTTATGTTGCTGTGGTTTATTTTAAATAAAGTATAAAGTATCCTTTAAAAATCAAAATAAACCACTTAATTTTTTTTGTTATTAGTTTATAGATCTCCTGCATGTCCAAGTATGTCCATGAGCATTCAGTCAAAAATGCAGCTGGCTTATGGCAGCATGGTGACCACCGTGTTGCACATGATTATATTGCAAGGTAGCGTAGCAGCTGGAGACCTGAATCAGCTGGCCATGACCGGTGACTCAGAATTTCATTTCATTTTTGTCTGATGGCAATTATAGTTATTAAATGAATTTTCACTGATTATTATTGTTAGCTTCTGCAAGCATTAAATGAAGAATATGATCTGTAGTTAAAGTAAAACTCTACTTTAGCTCAAAAACTTTCTTTAAAATGGCAGCACCCTCTCTTCACTGATGTTGACTGTGGTCTAAGTGAGGACCTTAGCCAAAGGTTCTAATCTGTAGATGAACATTTCTTTAGTAGTCAAAGTATACTTACACTAAGGATCCAAATGCTATCCAGCATCTGCTAAAAGTGTCATGAATCAAAGTGTTTGGGATTGTATTTCAGGTTGGCCAGTAGGGGATGACAGACAGCTAGCAGCTGGAAAAATCGCTTTTCATTCCGCTGTTGTAGCTTAATTAGAATCTTAAACTATTGTTGCAGTCAAGCAAACTAGTCACACTACTTTTATATGAAGGCTGAACACGGACTATATTGGGCTGCCAGCTGGTCAAATTAGCCTACACTACAGCTTGATACTTGTTACTTTGGCTCCCCACCACCATGCTCTCCTTAGTGCAATAGCCATTTCTTTGCATAGAAACTATTGCCCTCTAGTCTGTTTATAGATTAAGGATGAGATTTACGCAGTACAAAAAGAGGTGCTCAGAAGACAAACAGAGTAAAAATGTGGTGTAGTCAAAAACACAGTGAAAAAAGATCATGGGAATAATCAGGGGCACTTTTCCTATCCTGGAGTTGTAAACTTGTACTAAATACATGATAACCTGACCAAGGAGAAGCACCATTGCAATCATCAGAGGTGTTATACCCTTTTTGTGCAACTTTTAGGTGAAGGATTTAAATGGTATCAAAATGCTTTTGTACAATAGACGATTTGTTTGTTTGCTTTGAATTTTTTTGCATGCAATTGTGGAACATAAAGCAGCATAAAACAAGAAGCTAAGGCTTTTTCTTTACTGCCTGTATGTAAGAGAGACATTCTCTCATTGGAGGGAGCTGTGGGTCAGATGTAGAGCAAGTCATCTTCTAATCGGGAGGGTGGCGGTTTGAGCCCTGAGTTGCTATAGATGCATTCATCACAGTATGAATGTTACAAAGAAAGGACTTGAAAAGCTTGTATAAATGGATGAATAAAACATGTAAATTTATTCCCTTATAATAAATCATAAACTCATAGTTTATGATAGTTCCTCCACTCCCTCTCAGTGAACAATTAATAGGATCACATAAGCATTCAACTTTCACAAGGTAAGGGATTATAGAGCAAGTGACCATTGCTGTGATTAGATGATCGTTGTTATTGCACTGAATTACAGAAGAATATCAGTCAGTGTACCAGTACACAGCAGTAACTAATGAAAGTTATATGGATCTTTTTTATTTGCCTGTCTTAGTTTGCACCATGTCAGTGAATACCTGCATAGCTTGCCCAGATATACAAATCCACATGGAGACACCTGTACCAGATTTTATCCAACACAGGGGGAGCGACAGTGAGCGGTCAGCACCACCTGCAGCATTTCATGTCAGGCCTCTCTGAGCAGCAGAGGAGTCCAGACTGTTATTTCCACCCCAGTGGTATTCTACCTGCTCACTGGCCTGCTCCCATCCCTGCTGCCTGCCACCTGTGCAGTGTGACAACACACACAGCCCCGCACACAAATCACGTCAAACCAGGCCATATCACAGTAGTTACCTGGCCGAAGACAGACAGAGAAAACATATCCATCTCTTGCTCGTCAGTTCACGTGGAATCCGTGCCTGCCAGGGTAGATAGATGTGTCTGCTGCTGAATATGTGTAAAAGAAGTATAAGCGTCTATTTGAATTATACAGTAAACGCGTCATATTAAAAATTCCAATCTTAGCTCAACATTACCATCACAGTGGGAGAGGATAAAAGGATAATACCAAGTTGATCATTCATTAGCAGCGATGTGGGTGGGACTATTGTACCAAGGCGTATCATGGGAAAACACTGATTTCACATCCAAATCTTGCCTGTTCATTTCAAGATTGCTCTTCATTTTACAGTAAATGGGCCAAAACAGTCGCTTTGTCATTAGTAACATAAATAAAGCATGAAAATAATCCCTTACCCCATCTGGCCTTACTTTATAAAATCACCTGGGAAAGGATTTGGAGATTTTGCATTATGGTTTAGTCTTGGAAACTACAGGGACAGAATACTACAGATGGTGATTGTGTAGGCTTGGTTTTTTGTTTTTTGTATATATCTGTGTGCGTAAAGACAAGACAAAGAGTAAAAACCCATAATTATGCAGTACAACTGGGAGACAATGGATGATTGAAGTAATGTTAATGTTGAAAGTATTATAGGGATTACAGTATCAAATTCAATCAGTCCCTTCTATGACATATTTGACTTGCATTATGCAGATGGATCATGTAACCAAAACCAAAGGTCTGCCTGAGATATAATCCACTCTTTTGTCTGTACAAGTTGATATTTTTTTCTATTTGAATACAAAATAATGTATTTGTCTCGATTTATTGATATTCAGTCACACACAAGCACCATTCCTAGTGGTTGCTTCTGCCTCTGAGAACTCCATGAGCACAGGGACTGAAGCCAGCTCTGCTTTTTCATCACAATAAAAGGGGGGACTGGTATTATCGTCCTGTAAGGAAAAGCGAGAGGTGAACTGCTGGTGCGTAATAGACCTGATGTGGTAAAGTGCTGAAAAGGTCAGCGCATCTTCTGGAGTTAAACAAGGAAGAACAGCTCCAGTGACAATAAGGTAATAGCATTTTTAAGCTTGATCAGACAGCTGAACAATACACTTCTGAGTCACTATATTCTCTTTGGGACTGTCAGGTTTTCTATGCCTTGTCTCCTTACACTCTCCTTACACAGTCCCTATAATTTCCCTATAATGTCTCACTTTTACAATATTTCATGATTGGAATTGGTGACTTTGATTGACTTTGTTACCACGGAGGACCTAAATTAAACCAAAGCTAAGCAACAAGCATTAGGGGAAGGCATTATGTTTATTGTAAATCTCAGCTGTAATGGCAATTCAAAAAAAGAAAAAAGAAAGAAAAAAACTTGTGGCTTAGTGGAATACAGAGACAACAGCTGGCAGGGAAAATTGGACTAGAAGCTGCGCCCATTGTATAAACTTGGCATGAATCCCTAGCAATAACAAGATTAACCCTATTTTCACATGAACTATGTTCTCTGCATTTACAGTGAAGCTGTGTAATCCGGGATGACCTCCAATCTGATTCAAAACACTGGTCTAACTTATCCCTTGGCAATAGGCCTATCCACAGGAGAGGGGAAAAGATAAAGGGTGGCCATTATCACCAGCATACATTGCCCCTGTATTCTACAAGTTGAAATTAGTACTGCAGTACATGCCCTTTCAGGCTTTGATAGTCAAAAGTCTTTTAATGAGAAGACTGTGAGTCAATATTTACCTTCCCTGCTCAGCTTGTGAGCTGCGTGTGTCAATGTATTTGTGTGTTTAGGGAAATGTGTGATTAAGTCCTTTTGCTGAAAAAAAGATGGCTGTGAACAAATGTGGTGCTGTGTTGTGGTGACTGCTTCAAATCGCAAATTCTGTTTTCTTGCATAACATTATCTATTGTTGCTGATGAAACTGAGAATCATCATCACGGTCCACGCTTGTATGATACAAAATCAGTTACATCATATAGATATACAGAGGCAGAATTCACACTAAAGGCTTCAAACTGAGAGCCGCACTCTCCACATATATCCTCAGGTTTTTTTGCATCTCCATAGACACACATGCTGGAAAGATAGTGTGCTACCCCACGGCATCGACAATGTGAGCCTCAAGCTGTTCCACTTTCCTTGACAAATATCACCTCAGGTAATTCATCAGAAACATAAGCCCATTCTTAAATCTTAAAATGACTCTACCACTAACATACTGTCTTAAAGCATATTTCTGTCCAACAAGCAGCCAAGTAGTCAACGTGTCGTTCTAATTACAGCTAGAAAGTCATGGTTACAGACTCAACTTAACCCTTGTATCCTTTTCTGTGTTTTGTAATTAATAAACCTTCAAGTAAGATACATTTTATGTTGCTAGGACAGTATGCTCAAGCTTGTTCATGTTTTTTATTACTGTGTCAGTTAAGCACTGCCCTGTAGCCTTCAACGTTCAGGAAGTAAGCCAGACTCGTCAAGTTACTGCAAAGACAAAAGCAAAATTCAATTTTGTGCAAAGATTTTTAGATTTATAATTCATGTGCTGTTCTAGAACCAGAACAATTTTATCATATTATCACAGTTCTTCAGTAAGCACAATTATTCGCTCCTCGTGTCAAACTGAAAGAAGCTTAAAATAGAATTTAAAAATTCAAGTTTTATTCTCTGTGTTATGAAGTCTGATTCGGTGCTGATGAGCCACAGGTAACAACAGCTTGCAACTTGAGTGACAGCATTACAGCAGCAGGCACATCAGCAATCAGACTTCATTTCCGAGTAATTTGGTGTTGCCGGAGCTGTATTAACTCCATAGGCGGTCCCGTCTGTTTGGAAGGCTAAATTAATAAATAAATGTCATAGACCTGGTCCAGATCACAAGAGATCTATAAAGTAATCACGAATGTCACCCTACTTATGCAGAAATCCAAACTGATGGCACCTTAGTTCATTTAGGTGGTCTCAAAAGGCCAACTGAGGTCCCATGTGTTGTGATCAAGGCCTCTATTTCACATGTGTGTGTGCAGTGCAGGGTATTTTGCACCTGTATTTACACTCACATGCTCAGTTGGGGCTGTGAGATAGCATCAGAACCTTCTGTCCCACTTATATCAATATTGTCATATTCTAGTAACACGGGTCTTTGGCTTGTTTATAAGGGAGATTACAGTGTTTATTATAAGACCAACTGGCAGGTGTCTGATTGGAGTTCAAACGGGGTGGGGAGTGGGGGAATAGTAAAGGGGAACCCATGGTCTCTGTTAACAGGAAAGTCTTCTGAGTCTTGCTTTGGTCCAAACACTCATCTATACTTTCACACCCTTTTTACCATGGCCATTTTCCCAAAGCCTTCCCTGCCTCACCATGTTTCTGACTGAATGCACAAACAAGATGTCCAGGACAGAGCCACAGGGGGTCATCTGATACATGTAGTTGAAAGGATTTCTTATCAGCGACAACACAGTGCAAAATTATTTTCACCAGCAGCCTAAGGTTACAAAACAAAGGCGGCTGACTGAGACTATGAGTATTCAGCTTTATCAGTATGTTTTTTAGTCTCTCTCTTGATCGTTCAACACATGAGTACAATAAATCAAGCTTGTGTTTGGTTCCTTAAGTTTTTAGTGCGGTGGACCCCAAGAAAGCACAACCTGACAATACATCAACCTGCTGTGCCACAATAACAAGAACGATGAACACAACAGAGTCCTTTCAGAAAGGACCAGAAATGAATGTTGATAAATGATTTAATGAAACATTAATGGAAAATATATGATGATTATGTGTAGATAAGTGTGACAGATAAGTGTGTATTTCTCTTGGTGGGGAATTTGATGGGGGGAAAACATGAATCTTCTTCTTCTTCTTCCAGTGTAAAAGCTGGAAGAAGTCAATTTTAAAAACATCTCACATGTGCTAAAATGTATAGAGAGTGGAATCAGCAACTGTATTAGAATACAAAATAGTGCTGAAGTGGTTCTGGACAGTAATAAATATTGAAAGGACAAACTATAACTCATATGAACATCAAGTTATTGATATAAAGTCAAAAATGTCAACAGTAGAACAGGATATGAGACAGAAATTATTCACTATCAATGGCCTATGGCATTCTTTGATTCCATGATCAAAATCTATTTAAATAAAGTTGTAATAAACAATATTACTCGAGTTTAACTCAATACTAAATATGACCTGAAATTAAAAGGAATCATTTATTGCAAATGCAAATTTTTCATGTAAATGATCCTGTCTTCCAAATTATTAAGTACGTGGTTTTGAATCCTTGTTCCATTTTCAGATCAAAATTATATGAAGAGAGCTTTAAATTGATTGACTATAATTACTTTGTTGTATTGCACTCCTGTTATTGCTGAGTGTGAAGTCAACAGCAGCAAATAATCACAGTGGCAGACATTGGTGTGCTAGCATGCTAAGATATGTAGCTTATATTTTAGAAAAAAACTATTTGAAGTCTTAAATTACTGTAATACTTGTAAAACTAGTACCACAACACAACTAATATATGCATTCATTCCTACTGCCATAAAAAAGAGAAAGGAAAGAAAAAATGTTGACAAAGAGTATCTTTCAGTTTACAAATGACAAATTGCAGAGGCACAACATATCTGACTGAGTGGATGCAGGTACTTCTTTTCTAGATTCTTCAGCCTCTGGGAAGCTGTTAATTAACAGTTTACACAAAGACAGGAGACCTTAAAGCTGGAAAAAAAAAAAGAAAATCAAGCCTAATTGCATAAAGCTTTGCCCCAAGTACTCAAAAATCTATGCTTATGAAATTTAAAGCAATTGATGTGAGTATATTAGGATAACAATACTGGATAATCAACACAGTAAAACAAGTTATTGATTTGCTTTGTTGTTGTGTTAGAGAAGCAGCCTGAATGTACTGCACAGTGAATGATGCTCAATTTGACCCATATAAACACAATTTACAATCAAATAAAGTTTTGCATATTATGGCTGTTTTATTTCTAAATGATGTACATCATGTTTGTATATCACATGTGGAAACTCAGTGCACTAAACAGTTGTTTATTGCAGTAAGCCAAAAGCAAAGGTTACCTTCAAAGAGACATGTTTTTTGTTTTGTTTTGTTTGGGTTCTACAGTTCTGTGATAATGGGGATGGATAGCAAGTGACAGGTGACAAGGGTGTGTGAGCCCGACTTCCCACTCAATTTTGTACTCGCACAGTGACAGCTGGGATAGAGCACAAGCTTTAATTGCATGTGATGGACAATCACACTGGCAGGGACCTTCAAACCAGTAGAGGATCACTGGGAAAAGGGCAAGGAAAAAAGTGGGCTGGAAACATCAGAGTGGCATCCTCCCTGAAAACCATTCGCCTGATTGCACCCACCCCATATACATCTACCACCCCACTGCATCACACAAGTCAAAACAAACATGAGCTGCGTGTGCACAACACTCACTGACTCCTTTGAGTCAGGCAACCTAACCTCACACTTTAATCCAGCTTGCTTGCTTAATGCTTGCTTTTTTGCTTCTGCAAGCAGAGGCAATCTGCATAAGGGAATTCATACGGTGCACAAAATGGAAGGAATTAGGGGATTAGGGATTTAAGGAAATCTCTCATCTGGAGCAATTGTTACTACATTTTCCTTTTTTTCTCATTTTTAATCACCAAAGACAAATTAAACACTGGATCAGAATCAGTTATTGGACTGCAGACTGATATATGATGGTCCTTTGCTCAAAAAGGAAAAATAAAACATGAAAGCAAAATGTAAGAAGAGACCGTGGCAAGAGAGACTGAGATAAGCAACATCCTTCAAAGTAAAAGGAAGTGAGCTATATTAGGACCTTATGCCTAAATAGGGAAATTTTGCTTTGCTGTCCATTCAAGGAAGCTGGGAATCTATCAACCAAAGAATACAGGCCCAGGAGCATGTATCCTTTGAACTTGGGATTGCTCAACCAGGAAAATGGTTTTACACAGTTGAGGGTTGAAAAAAACATGTGGATGAGTAGCAGAGACCGAACAAAAGCACGGTTACACGGGTGGATGTGGCAGTAAAGAAAGCAAGATGGCAAGATTTCTGTTCGTATAGCAATTATTAGGCATGGGGGAGAAATAAAGACAAAATAATAGTTTTCTTGTATTTTTCTACACAGTGACTGAAATTGTTCAACTGGAATACTTCATTTTGTTAGCATCATCATGGCTTTACTCAAAATGTGACATGTGATTTCACATAGGGCTGGGTATCGTCACTGATTTCTAGAATCAATTCATTCTGATTCACAAGGCCCCGAATCGATTTGATCCACGATTCGATTAAATTCGATTTGATTCGATTCGATTCGATTTGAATCTGGGAAATTTTGACAGTCAGAAATATTATAATTCAGATCAGTAAATTTACATATTTTTGTATCTATAAAAAGGAAGCTGACACACGCAAGACTTTATCAAAGGTGTGAGCGTCACAGCAGATGCCTTTGTGTCAAAGTAGCTAAAGATAAAACAGAAAACCATGAAGGTTTTCCTGGCCTGGGATTTTATAAAAATATTCTGCAGTACATCAAAAACGAAAGAAAACCATTAATGAACATATGAACGTTACCTCTGACGTTACAGCGGTTTTATTAGAGACACGGCTAAGCGTTTTGCATTTTGCATAATTTTAAAAAGTTTAAATTTGTTCAGTATTAAACGCAGAAATTAGGTTTTCTTTTCAGAAGTATGTAAACGGAAAAAAAAACAGCGGCCGACAGCGCTGTAAACAACGGCAGACTTGTGCGTAACAAGCAAGCGAATAATGCAAAAAACAGTACAGAGATAGAGAGAGAGATAGAGAGAGAGAGAGAGAGCTGTGCATGAAGTGTGATTTTATCGTGGTGGAAGCAAAACAGTAAAAGTCAGAGGGAATTCATGACGATGTTTATGTGAAGCGTAGTTTGGATCTTCTTTTGCTGCTGGTTCAGTCAGTTTTATTTTTATTGTTTGGAGAGAGATAAAACTAACAGCTTTAGAATCGGCGCAAAAAGGGCGTGAACACAAAGCGCGGACCCGCCGACAGATCAGAATCAGCGAGCTGTCGGCTTTCAGCCCCGACCGTATCCGTGCCGTTAGGTGAGAAAGGCGACATCTCACTGACTCTGATCCGCGGGTCCCACTGTGTGTTTACGTCTTTGTGCAGAATCCGTGTACCTGCTCTCATTTACTGTCTTAGCTGTTTGGTGGTTATTGAAATTTTGTGATCTTTCACCTGAGATTCTGGCATTTTGGGCAAAATAAATTTATATTAAAAAATCGATTCAGGATTTTAATGAATCGATTTCACGTTATCCAAGCCAGAATCGATTTTAATCGATAAATCATTATAAAAACCCACCCCTAATTTCACATATACCTGTAGTCAAAGGTTGCATAATCAGGTTGTAGGTCTGCTTGGAACATCCAGTATGTACTACATCTTATTGTTTTTGGGGTTTTTTGCCATTTTGTAGTCCGCTTTCAATTATCAAATGTAGATGGAATTACTGTGCACTAAAAACACACCGAAGTGCAGAATATACAGAAGCTGTACTCCATCATCTTCTGTCTATCTTCTGGAAGATGATGAGGTGCACCAAACTGCAAATGCAATTTCCTTAGCACATGAAGCATCCAGTGAACTATACTCTCTATCTGCATACAACCCATGATAATTGGGCTACAGCTATTTTAGAATTAGTTGAATGCTTAATTAGTATGTATTACTACATGGTAAAAACTGCATTTATTATCTTTTGCCATGTTTTTCTACTTGGATGCAGCAAATTTTAGTTTGTTTTAGATTTGCATTCGCTACAAAGACCATGCACCATGGTGGATCAGCAATTAGTAGTAGTCCACACAGGGGCGATTTTAGCCCATTTTGGGGGGTGCTTCAGCACCCCCAAAATGAATCAAAGCACCCCCAAAGAGTTCTTACTTTTTTTGACAATATTTGCTGTTTGTGTGACACAATACCAAAAAATATAAAAAGCATACAGTACTGTACTTGTTTGAGACGTAACATTTTAACAACACAAGTATAGATAACCCCCCCTCCCAAAATGGTTTGTTCCAGCTTGGCTCTCCCCTACTCTGGCTCTTGCTCCCTCAGTTGCTGCCAGAGCCATGGTGGCTGAGACCAGCGGAGCGGAGGTGGAAGTGCCTGGCTTAAAACAGGACATATTAGCTGCATTTAACCTTCAGTTACCCTTTATATAGTTAGGTAGGAGTCAGACCATGTTTCTTTTTAGCTGAAAAACATTACATCCAGGTAACCTGCTGGGTTGAAAACGTGTTTCCCGACGATGTTTGCTACCCTACAATCTGTCCTGCTCTGTAGTAAAATCAGCGATATTTGACCGTCCTGTTGCTCCCATTGAAATTTATATAGTCTATTTAAAAATTAAAACTTAACATTGTCCGTAGCCTGCTGTTGTTACCACTGTCCTGTTTGAAATGTAATGAGAGAAACTGGTTATTTTGTCATATGTGCATGTGCCGATATTGAACCTGAGGTACTAACTAGCTAACTGACTGGATGCCCATTAACCTTATAACTCCTGATGTGTGTGTGTGTCTGTGTGTGTGTGCAGAGAGACAGCCAGGTTCATAATGGATATGAGGAAGTTTTTTCAAAAAAAGGAGCCACATTCAGGTAAAAGTGTAAGAACAAATGATCCATCAATAAAGGATAATGTTGGATCAGTGTTTCAATATTTATATCCTTTATTAGATGTACATGTGGTTTGGTTATTTGCCTTTTGGTTGAAAGTACACTGAGAGACGACTTTTATTAGTGCTCTTAATAGTATGTTTTTTAATCTAATTGAATACAATCTATTTGTGTATGATTGTCAGTCCAAAGAGGGAGAGAGGAAAGAGGGGAACATGAGGAGAAAGTACAAGATCAGGAAGAACCAGGTAAGAAAACAGACAGGGAATAGTGACAGGCAAAACAGAAACTGTTAAACTGACAAAGAAAAAAAAACAACTAACTTTACTCATACAATCTGGAAGTTGTGTTCTCCCTATATTAAAGCTGCTATACACCATCTGCAAAACAAACTGGGTTGTCAGCCCTGGCACTGCATTAACATACTGACCTTCAGTCAGAGGAAGTCACGGTTGCCAAAAACTTTTTGAAGCTCAAGAGTGAGGCTGGTGCCATTCCAGATATGTTAACATTGTACAATCTTCTGGATAATCAGATCTTCCCCACACTGAAAACTATTATTCAGGTTGCCCTAACAAACCCAGTTAGCAGCTGTAGCTGTGAAAGGTCTTTTAGTGTCTTGAGTCAGCTCCATACCTGGCTGAGAAGGACCAATGGTCAAAGCAGACTCCAGCATCTGGCTGTGATGTCAGTTGAGAAAGAGATGCTTGAGAGACTTGACCACCAAAATGTGATAGACAGATTTACCAACCTCAAGGTGAGGCGACATAGGATAAAAGAAAAGGAAAAATCTGCAGAGCCATATTAGTATCTGCAGTAAAGATCTTTTCATACATTGTATACATTGTACCAAAGGCCAAGGTGTCTCCATTTTTCAAATCTTTTAATAATATTTTGTACATTGCAAGGACTCTTTTATTTTTGGAGTGTATTTTTTATGTGTCTGTATTGTATTATACATACACTTTAAAAGTGAATCTCTGTCCAAAAAATGCACTCAGTTTACTTTTTACTCACTGTGAGCATCATTCATTATTCTCCCGCAGTAATTAAGGTTAGGATATGTATTTTTTTTTTTTCAAATTCCAATCCATTCTTCTTTGGCAGCATTTAAATAACCTTAAACAGATTTGATGGTTTTGTTACAGACTTTTCAAAAAAAGTGTTTTGCTTTTCTTTCACAACTGTGGGGATTAAATTGTGTTAAAATGTACAAAACAGTGATGTCATGTTTTGTGACCCAGGCACAGAGAGACTTGATGAATTTAAGAATCTTATGATTTAATAAAGAAATTTGCAGACTTGCACAGAGAGGGTAAAATTATGATGACTGATAATGGAGATGAAGACAACAGACAATGAGGACAGGGAGGAACAGGGGTTTAAATTCAATTCAATTCAATTCAATTCAATTTTATTTATATAGCGCCAAATCACAACAAAAGTCGCCTCAAGGCGCTTCATGCACCAAGGAGACAGTCAGAGAGAACTCGGGACAACTGGAGACATTTAAGGATGCAGGGACTGACAGAGACGGGGAAGAAGTCTCTGTTAGGGTCCCTGGGTCATCGACCCAGTGTTTTGTGTTTTTGGTTCTTTGATTTTGTTATTTCATAATATTCTAGCTTTGCTTTATGGGTTTTAGGATTATTCTTAGTTTAGGCTCTCTGGGTGGGGTTTGGTTAGAGTTTTAGTGTTCTGGTTTTCTGTCTGTGTTCCATAGTTGCTGTCTCCCCTGTCTGCTGTATCCCCACGTCCAGTCAGTGTCTGTGTCTGCCCTGGTCCCACGTCTCTGTTCCCTTTGTTATAGTGCTTGCCTGTGAGTCTGTGTTATGTTTCCTGTTTTACTTTGAAAGTCCATGTCTCATGTTAATGTGTCTGGTTTTGCTTCCCCTTGTCTCGTTAGGCCTGATTTGCCCCAGCTGTGTCTCCCTCCTGTTGCCCATTCCCTGATTGCTCCCTCTATGTATTTAAGCCCTGTGTTTCAGTTTGTCAGTGTTCTGAGGTCTGTTCTTTGTACCTTGCTTACCACAGCCAAGATCAAATCATCGCGCCAACTTTGAGCTCGCTATTCCGGTTCTCTGAACACACCTGTTGTTGACGATTAGTACAGCTGGATGAAGTAATGTGAGATCACAGGGTGGCTTAAAAGGGGCTATGCATCGATAGTAGAAACATTGATCGGCAACCCTTTGATTGGTCGGCGAAAATGTTGAAGGAGCGCGCTCAGTATTTTTCGGCAGCAGAGCAAGAACTCTTGATTGAGGGATTTCAGGAGTTCCAGAGTTTAATTAAAACGCAAGGGAACACTGCAAAGACTGCAAAAGCAAGGAGAGAGGGCTGGCAGAAAGTTGCTGACAAATTAAACTCGTAAGTAATTTATTATATTATATTATATCATATTATATTATATTACATTATATCCTCTTTCACATTAGAGCCACAACAGGACCCACTAGAACATGGGAACAAGTAAAAGTGAAATATAAGAATATTCTACAGAATGGTAATATTTATCACTTATATTGCTTTTAGTCTCTTGAAAAGAGACCCTGAAATCTGTTTGTTTGTGTATAACAGCAACCAAGAAAAGGGCAGAGCAAAAAAAGACAGGTGGTGGTCCTGCACCCCCTCGTCACACCCCGGCAGAGGAGCTGGCCCTAGGGTTGAATGCCACCAGACCCATTGTTGAGGGCATCCCTGGGGGCAGCTCTTCCTTAGACCAGCAGCCGGGGTGCAGTAGCAGCAGCACCTTCATAACTGGTAAATGAGCTCATAATTCTATTTGTACAATGTAAAATATTTGGTTGTTGCCTTAATTAACATGCTTTTTGTACTTTGACATTTATTGACATTGTGGGGTTTTTTTTGTGTGTAGTTTTACATAACACTCCATCACTCTTACCTGTTCCCATGCAAGGGGTGACTGAAGCATGTACAGTAAGTTGGGAGATGTATCCTTTTTTTTTTTTTTTTTTTTTTTAAATTATTTAGACTAATAGGCTGTACCACATCCCTTTTGTAACACCATTTTGTTTCCATTGCACAGGACAGTGACGCAACCCTGTCAGATGACTGTGGTTTGGAGGAAGTCCCTGTAAGTGCATGCATAATTTGGCCTGAATTTCTATCTACTTGTGTACTTCTATGTGTTTCTGACTGCAGTATGATTTGCAGGCAGAGAGGCCTGATACAGAGGTGGGCAGTGTTGTAATTAATTTTACTTCCTATATGACATGTATTGACCGTTAAATGTTGTCTCTACAATTGAAACAGGGTGACATTCGTTTGCTCTATAAGAGAAGTCTCCAGCAAAAATGGAGTATACTGAGCTAAAGAAACAAAAGCTTCTAGGTGAAATCGAACTTCAAGCTCTAATGAGGCAAAAAGTTAAACTAGAAATCGAGTTGCTTCAAAAGGAACTTCAGAGTAAGTAATAATACACTTTCATACAGAGCACTATTGATGACCTTGCGTGATACAGTATATATGATTTTTTTATTTTTTTCCAGGCAAATGATGACTGGCTTTTTTTTTTTTTTTTTTTTTTTTTTTTTTTTTGATGAGACAGAAAAAGATGCTCAAATAAATTTCAATGAAAAATATGTTTTGTCATGTCTTTCATATTCGAAATTGTGTTGCACAATTCTGTCCCGTGCAGCTCTGCCACTAGGTTGGTCCAAGTGCACTGGCTGGAGGTCATCATCAGGCTGCACCTCCACCACAGGAGTCCTCTCTTTTCTGATGGTGGCAATGTTGTGCAGTACGGCACATGCAACAATAATGTCACATGCCCTGTCAGGTGCAACCCTCAGACTTTTCAGACACTGAAATCTTCCCTTTATTTGCCCAAAGGTCATTTCAATGCGTGCCCTTGTCCTGGCTAGAGCTGCATTGTAGCGGGTTTGTGGCCCAGGGTTGGGGTCAGGGAACGGTGTCATGAAGTACTGCCTGCATGCATAACCCCTGTCTCAAAGGAGAGTCCCATCGTAGGCCCCTGTGTAATGGAGAAATGCTGTTATGTTAGGCCCAAAATAAGTATGAAATATCAAAATAAGTCTTTTTCTTACCATGCTCAAATAATGTGCATAACCCTGACTCTCTGAAAATCCTTGAGTCATGCACTGATCCGGGCCATTTAGCTTCCACATTTGTGATATGGCACATAGAGTCACACACCATCTAAGAGATTTCATTATATGTGAACACACTCCTTTTCATTATATATTACCATCTAAAATATTAGTATTACTCACCTGCACATTTAACCCCCTTTCGATTGACAAAATCCCCTTCATTGGGGCCTGTGGGGGCCTTGATCGCAATGTGTGTGCAGTCTATGGTACCAATCACATTAGGGAAGCCTGCGGACAATCGAGCTATAGTTACAGACATAGGTCATGATTGCATCGCAATCATTATCGAATGTAATGTACCTGCAATGGAAAAAAAGCCCTGTTTGACAACCTGTGGTCTTAAGTGGCTTGGAAAAACCACAAACACACCCAGGAAATGCTTGAGTGCCAGGTATACTTTGCGAATGGAACGGCAGACAGCACTTTTGCCAATGTTCTCTGCGTCTCCAACAGCGTACAGAAACGTGCCACTCGCAAAGAAACGCAAGGCAATGCACACAGTTTGTGCAGTTGTTAATGCCCGACTACGGTGAGTGGAACTCTTAACATAGGGATCCAACAAGTTGGTTAAGTAAATAATACCCTCACGGGAAAATCGATATCTCTCTATGAGCACACTGTCGCGCTGAGCTAAAGGATCCTGTCTATCCCGCAATATACGCTGAATTCTGAAAACTCTCCTTATCAATCTTGCACCTTCCGCAATGGGTTGCTCGCGCACAAACGGACAGGACATGGCTGCGACAGACTTCCCAAATCCACCTTCGCTTTTATAGCCGTGGTCTCTCATCTTGATTACATGAAGTAATTTACTATTACTACTCTAAAATATGAATTACATCTGAAATAATCAAATACATGAAATACAATGATTAATAGTACATTTCCCTTTTTTTAGGAAATGACCCGTATGTATCTGTATGAAATCAATAAAAGAATCAAATACTGCATTATCTTTAGTTACATTGATAATATTTATTTATGGAAAAACAGTGGAAAAATATCGCTGTTGCTTTCATATAAATGAAGCGGACATACCTGAGTGGCCGCGATCTAATCCTGTTTACATAAAGTAAGCCTGCTCCCAAGCAGGTTTACGCTTACGGATCTGTTGCTATGACAGCAAGTCCCGGATGAGCTTCGGAGAACCGAACGATCCAAGATCACGCGAAATCGTCAACAATCAAATCCAGCTAACTTACTTAGCGAGGTACGAAGAACAGACCCCTGATCTACTCTTATCTACCCTCACTTATGCCGTGTGTTTTGTTTTTCCTGCCTGCGTTAATGTTTGTACTTTGGAAGTTTGTTACTTTGAGTTCAGCATTAAAGCTGTTTTTTGAGTTCACGTCTGTCTCCGGAGTCTGCACTTTGGGTCCTTTTCCTTTTCGTGACGAGTAGTTTACCTTGCCTGGATGGGCAGCTCTCTGGGTGCTCAGCACCCCCAAAGCTCTGATCCTAGAATCCCCCCTGAGCCCACACCTGTCCCACGTCATGTTTCATGTTTCAATAGTTTGAGTAACCAATCCAAACACAGCTCATAAATTCTTTCCACCACAGAAATCTGCACAATGTGTTTGTGGTCTGCTTTTGTGCAGAAAAAAGGCACAAGTATGTAGACTCTACAAGCTTGCAAGGGAAAAAAAACCCTAAAATGTCTCAAGACATTCTTGAGTCCTTTGCATGTTTTTCCCATCCGGTTAGTAGAGCCATTATTTTTTAGGAATGGTAGATTACCATTTGATTTACCTTCCTTTCTCCTTTTCATGAAGGCAAGGTTTTATAATTTGATTTGTTAATTGTAATTTGATCATCTTTATTATATTTCCCAGATAAATTTGTTTGCTTGTTATTTTGGCCTCCGCACGGCCAAAAGATTCACCATAGCTCTATCAATTTGAAAATAAGTCTTGGGACCTTGGAATGACGGGTCAATTTATCAGATATTTTTAAATAAGTCCACATTAACTAGAATTTTCCAGTGTATTCTACATTCTGTGATGAGCAATCTCCTTCTGAAATTGCAGCCATTTTGGACAACTGACGCTGTAATTAGGAAACTTTGTTTTACTAAATCTAAAAGCAATACAACTCAATATAAAATACATGAAAGTATTTCTAGAATCTAACCTGCCCATATCGCAATAACAAGACAAAGTAAAATTACAAAGTGAAGAGGAGGAAAGAAGTCAGATACAATCATAGCGACTGCTGCTCTGCAAAGACCTTGTCCCGACAGCACACAGCAGCAGCAGAAACAGCAGAGAGGCAACAGAGCAGCTTTGATAAACACCAACAAAATCTCAGCAATCAAATCCAGTGGAGACTTGAAGCATGTACTGCTTCATTTCACCTTATCAGTCTTGTTGGTTTGGTGTAGGCCTAAGTTTAGTCAGCCTCTGTTTTTACAGCTAGACATATACCTGATAAGGTTATCTATGGAACCTCTTCAGGCGACCTTACAGGGTACAGCCCTCTCATTAGCACTATGCTTATTTATGTATACAGGACAAGATAATTGGGATATCAATTATCAGTCAGTGAGCCCCCACCATCCCAACCACACTCACTCCCCCTCATCCCTCTGTGCGTGCCAGTGGGAGGCACAATTATCACCATGATGTATGACTCTCTTTCATGTCCTCTGCTCTTTGCTCCAGGCTCATTGTGTCACCATCCAAACACAACTTTTACCTTAGAATTCAAGGTCTAAACATGCTCAGCTCTTAACTGTGATTTTTTAAATTAATCATTCCTGTATTGTATACAGCATATAGAATGGTGTGAGATCTGAATGCAGTACAATATAATATGTAATACAACTGGAATATAGAATTATTGACCAAACATACCAATATATATATCCTATGTACCTTAAATGTCTCTCCTAAATGACAAAAATTACAGGTTAGATGTGGATTTTTTGGTCATTATCACTGGTCATACCAACATTGATTGGGCTTAATATTGTTACAGTGGTACAGCAAAGGTATTCAGAATAACATTAACCATACATGTCTGTGTCATATATGAGCAAAGTGAAAAGGCTTTGTTGTTTCACTTCACAATATTCACATATTTAGTTTTTACGTTAGGTTACACTAAAAGAGTATAGAAGTAGGGGAAAACATTTAAATAATGGCATTGTGCATATATGGCTCTTGCACTATTCTGAGTATTGCTCCTGCAAATTGACTGTTAGTAAATCTTGAGTGGATGTACATGTTTTAATTGGTCTTATTCACACTAGTTGTATGGATACACACTCACTTTATGTATGTATGGATACACTCTGTTTTGCCTTTGAAGTAACAACACTGACCGTTTTCACCCAATCACTGAAAATATACTTGAATGACCAAACACAGGTTAATAGGTATAGGTAACAATATCTCGATTGTTGAGTTTTTCTTGATAGCTTAAAATTTCTTTAGGGGGAAGAAAATATAAAAAAAATAAAGAAATGAATAAATGGAGAGATATATTTTCACCACAGGCCTGATGACTTTATCACAAACAATGTTTTCTCAGTAAAGTCAAAAGTTTAGAGAAACTCATAAATGTTTTGAGTCAAACTATTTCAAACTTTCAGGCCATTTTCCCTTTCTTTCAGTGTACAAGACTTTCACCTTTTTCTCAGAATGCAATTTAAGACAAAAAACAACATGTTTACATGGTAGATAAATTAAAATGTCAAGTTCATGGGTGTTGCAGCGTTAAGATGTTGACTCCTTATCTTTCATTGCAACAGCTGATAAAGCAGATTATTCTGGCTTGTTGGGGAAAACCACATCTGATGGTACAGTGTTAAAACGTCTCCTCGGGCTATAAAAAGGACAGTGTGTGTTTCAAGCTTACTCTTTGACTTCCTAACCACAGCTCTCTCTCTCTCTCTCTTCCTCACCCTGCAGCTAGAGGCTCGCCTGAGGTCACAGCTTGCTTTAAGATGGGGGTATGCAGGGTCCAGGCGCGTTAACTGTGGTGCTTCTCAGAGACCCAGGTTGCTGCTTTATTCCAACATGTATAATAAAAAGTGAAGATGGAGGTGAATTAGAGTCCAGAGAGCAGTAATAATCTAAGCAGCTGTTTTTCAACAATTTTCTATTTGACACTTCCAAATAGAGACACGTGGACATAGAGTGGTATATACACATGCTGTGTATAGTTGACTACCAAAAACAGCTAACATCCGATTTTGTGTGATGTTAAATATCATTTCTTGTCAGAGGCTAATAAAACAACAACATATGTCCGAATTTTGTAGCATTTTCACATCAAAATCTCATCCTTCTCCAGTGAAACTAACAAACTTTTGCCAACATTTGCCTAATCTAAACAATCTGACTTACAGAGGCAGCACATTAGCAGAGTTAACATAGTCCTTCTTTGGTATCTTTAACTGGAATTCAAGTGCAGTACTGTAGGTAGGCCATGAACATTTGAGCTACAAGGGGTACACATGAAAATTCAAAACTGTTTCAGGATGCCAGTGTAAAATTCCACGTCACATTATCTAGCCTGCTGTACATACCTGCTGTAAAAACAAGCAATGTGTTTCCATTAGTGGGACATCTGAAGAACCCCTATCTGGCACATTTGCAACAAAGATCAATAATTTCCATATTCCTGTACTATTTACAGGCTTGATCTTATTCTGACGTCCAGTTTGTTCCAAGAAGGAAGAATCTTATGAAGAATTTATGCCATGCAGAATTCATTTCTTTTCAATGAATTCTAATGAGGGTTCTGACTATGGTCCATTTATAACAGGGGTGTCAAACTCAAATACACAGTGGGCCAAAATTCAAAACTGGAACAAAGTCGCGGGCTAACGTTAATATTTATTGAAATATATTTATTCCTCCAGATATAAGAATGAATCTTTTCTTATGGACTCAAACACATTTTGCTAAAAAACTGAATATGGAACAAGCAAAGCTTAATACTAAACAATATATATATTAGCTGTATAATACCAGCTCTGATAGTAATTTGGTATGGCTTCGCGGGCCAAATGTAATTAGGCTGCGGGCCAAATTTGGCCCGCGGGCCAGAGTTTGACACCTATGATTTATAAGTTCTAACAGCTTAAGTCTGTCAAGTTAGCTAGCAATTTTCACTCTATGTCAAACACCTTTCAAGTTAAGAGCAAATCCAGTCTCAGGGTAACCTGAAAACTCTTCAGATTTTGCTGTGTAAATTAATGGAACAACAATCATTTTCACAAAGTAATTTAACCTCTCATTACTGTGAGCTCAGCTTTTTTGCCCTACAACGCCATTTGAAGGTCAACACACGAACAAAGCCAAGGTCAGCACAGATTCTAAAACCAGTTTAATTACAACCCCAATGGTAAATTATAAAATACAATTATAGGAAGTGCAGTATATTTCTGTCCTTTATGTACTGCAAATAAAGCACAGAAATGTTTCAGCGTGTTTGTTAGCCCAGTGCTTAGTATTTAGCATTTAGTAAACCATTTTTGAGGTAAAATGTGAATTTTCGCTTTGACATCAAGTCAATTAAAAAAATGAGGCTGTTTTTTAATGATGTCCACCTTCATCCCTCATTCTGTCTGATCAACCTCAACCTGAACAATTTTGATGCAAATGAGTGAAAATACTAAAGTGCCAGACATAGATGAAGGCAGCTAAGAGCTGTGTTAGATCACTGGTATTCAAATCAATGCAACAGGAGATACAGACTCTACAAAGCAGAGGAATAACATAAAACATACTGTGCTTAAGGGAATTGAAATGGCACAACCTCACTGGATTACAAAACCTCAGCTGTCACATCTCATTTTCAGATTTTACAGATTGAACTTTAAACCAACATTCATCTTTAACAAAGGATTCAAAAGTCTGGGCACGAATATTTTCGCAGTGAATTAGACCTGGATAATAAATGTTTTCACTTATTTGTTCACACGGCATTATTACAGGGTGTCAAAGTGTTAACACTGAATATTCAAATATCAATTTTTGCAAAATATTTGACAAGATAT
The DNA here is from genome assembly GCF_051167445.1 of Perissodus microlepis. Lineage (NCBI taxonomy): Eukaryota > Metazoa > Chordata > Actinopteri > Cichliformes > Cichlidae > Perissodus > Perissodus microlepis. Next base: position 44,147,902 of record NC_140463.1, on the reverse strand, counting down.
GACACTGCATATCATTGCAGTCATTGAGCTTTCTGACACTGGTCAAGAGTTCTTCTCTGTACTGGATACAATCACCAGTTGCTAGGGGAAAATGTGTATTCACCTGCTGGTTGGCAGTGGTTCTTGGAGGTTGCTGGCTCTTGCTAGGCGAAATCAGTGATCCACCAAAAAAAGTGATTACTGCAATTGCTAGCAGATTGCTATAACTAGCTTAGGTTTTTCATGTTTGCCTACAAGTACTCCCTTACTACTAGCCAACTGGTAGTACAACTTAAAAAAGTGCAATGCAAACCACAAAAGGAAACATGGCACACTTTTAAGTTCTACATCAGTGCTGCAGCCAACATGTTTCAAAAAGCGCAACTTTTATTTAAAGACAGTCTCCATTTCCAGTTTGAGTTGCACTTTTCAGCTTCAACACAGGCTGGAGAGTAGCTGGCTAGTGTTGACTTGTTGACTTGTCAATGGCATGGCATAACATTGATAGATGATCTGCCCCTGGGCAATGCTGGACACATCGCAATCACATAACAGATGCGTTCATCTCATTTTTCTGATTGTTTTTGTCTCAGGTGCAGGAACATATTTCTTTTAGTTCAGAATTAGTTAATATTCCTTTTACCAAATTTAGTGGTCTGTCAAATACCATACTTTGCAGAACTAAACCTGCCCAACCTTTAATACAACTATAGCGATAGATCTGAAGCAATTCTTGGAGAAAAAGTGTAACAGTTAAGATGGTCTACAACAACACAAACAGCTTCATAATTAAAACGTTTTGCTTGTCAGATATCTATTGGACAAACAGTAACGGAAAACCTCACCCATAATGTTATCTTTGTTTTCTTTGCAGCCAACACAAAACAGAAATGAACTAACTGTCTTAAATAATGTAGATCGCAATATTACATGATTTAATAATGTGCAGAATCATTGCTGGCATCTTGTGCTGGTTATTTTATGTTCTGAGGATAATCAAAAAGCACATCACAGATCAACTAGACCAATAACTTTATTGCAAGTGCCACGTCTTATCATTAAAAAATTTCCCACAGATTGATACATTCATCCTCTCTAAGGAGAGCAGACAGCAGCTCCCTAAAATATCAAGAAAAAAAAGGAAAAAATCTTTCCTTTGACACGGCCCCTTCACCACTGAGCTAACACAGTGAGACATGGATTTGTTAGTGCAGACATCTAAAGGGCCTTAAAACTGACTGAAAGTGAGAGTGAAAGACCTTTACATTCCCACCCACGTGTTAGATGAAAGGAGTAAATACACCGCTGCACTGGCAGTCAGCCATAATGACCCAATTTACGGTCCTCAAACCAAAGAACATCTCTGGAAATAAATTAAGCCTGAGCAAATGAAAATCTTCATGTTACGCTCCTCATTCTTGCTCTCTTCTCCATTTCTCACGACTGCAATCGCTCTCTCCACAAATTCCTTGTTCTGATTCTCTCCTCCTTACCTCAATCTCTATTCTCTCCCTCTATCTTACTCTCTCCATTTCAAAAGGACAAATGCTTCCTGCAGTCACTGTAGCACTGCATTGGTATTCTGCTCTCAATTTAGCTAAGAGCAAGGCAGCAGTATCTACTTGCTGCAACCAAACAGCAATCTGACACAGGCCACAGAAACAGAAAGCGAGAAAAGTCTTGAAGAATTGAAGGAACCGTGAAATATGAGAGGGAGACTGGAAGGAAGAGACAGACTGACTTATACGGCTGTCCAGCAGTGACATCATTTGCTGTGCTATAGGGTCACTAAAGAGCAAAAACTCATCTGCATTAATTAAAGGCTTCTGTTCGGCTTTTTGCAGAGAACAAAAGCAGCACAGTAGAGCTTTTTACAGTTTTTCTCAAATGCTAAAAGACATGTCACAAACGTTACCACCAGGTCCCCCAATGTCCAAACACAACACCCTTCTCTAAAGCTACATAAACACAACCACACCTTCCCACTGCAAAACTCAAACTCCCACACCAAGAGAGCAGCTCGAAGCTGTCAAAACTGTAAACACTATACACAGCATTACACACTACAGCAAAACAATTGAAAACACAATGCTCAATTTGTGAGAAGGTTCTTTGGTTCATAACTGCCAATGCATATTTTTATAAACTGTACAGTAACGGATCGTCATAGAACCCTGCAGAGGATTAGGCATTTAGATTTGTGAGTTTCACATGAAGACTATAAATCTATAAAAACATCCTGCATGTACGTACACTACTGTAACACAACTCAATGCAAAAAACAGAATCTATCGCACACAACAGTACTCTCGGAAACATGATCAGGGTGTGAAGTCTTTTTTATTGTCTACACGGTCTTTTTACAGTATTACACACAGTCACTGTGCGGCATCATGTCGCCGAGCTGCATTGGGCCACATCACCTCATCCACATCACAGGCTATATTGTCCCTTGCTAGGCACCGCGGGAAAAACGCCCTGGAATGGCGAATCCATCCCTGGAAGGCCTCCACTGGGATGTCAGCACAGGCCAGCTCCATTGCCCGTACGAGGTTCTCTCTTGTGTATGGCTGTCTGTCATACACCTTCCATCTCCATGATGAGAAGAACTCCTCTATAGGGTTCAGGAAAGGGGAGTAGGGTGGCAGACAGACGTTTAAAAAGTGGTCACTGTTGGTGGTGAACCACTCTCTGATTTGGTGTGTTTTGTGGAAGCGGACGTTGTCCCAAATGATCACATACATGTGATGTGCTAGCCTAGGATGGTGTTGTTGACGGTCCAGGAGGATGTCTTTTAGCTCCTCTAGGAAGGTGAGGAGACGTTGGGTGTTGTAAGACCCAAGGACAGCATGCCGGTGGACAAGCCCCTCCGTACCCATAGCTGCACAAAGAGTAACCCCCCCGTTGGCCAGGAACCTCAGTGATGGCTCTTTGGCCAATGATGTTACGGCCTCTTCGCCTTCGTTTCTGGAGGTTGAAGCCAGCCTCATCCAGGAAGAGGTACTCATGGGGTCTGGCCATCGCGTCCAACTGCATTATCCTCTGTGAACATGGAAAAGCGTACAGGTGTTCAGAACGGTCAATCAGGTAGCACAGTATTGTCCAGAAGTAATGTAGGCCACTAAGCAACACAGTATGTCCACTAACTGTACTGTGGACATGGATGTATACGTACTTGCACATACTCGTAACGTTGTTCTATGTGTCGCGCAGAGTTGCGCTCAAAGGGAACCCTGTAGACCTGTTTCATCCTCATCTGTTGGCGCCGGAGAACTCGGTCTATTGTGGACACGCTGACAGCATCAATGTTCTCAAAGTTTACATTATCTACAATGACTTTGTCTCTGATCTCTCGGAGTCTAATGCAGTTGTTCTCACGGACCATATCTGCAATGAGGGTTTCTTGTGCCGCTGTGAATATGGCAACCCTCCCACCTCTATGTGGCATCCTTTCAGCTCTAAAGAAAGAAACATGTGTTGTCAATTGACTGATTTATATGTAAAACTACATGTAAAGTAACAGACCACTTTCACAGGCCTGTAAAACTGTAGTGTGACAAAGAAAGCAATAGCGTACTATACCTGTTGTGTTGTCTAAATGCCTTGATAATGGTGGCCACGGTGAACCTACTCAGGTTTGGATGTACTCTTCGTCCCGCTTCAGCCATTGTCATGCCATGGCCAATGACATGATCAATTACTGTTGCTCGCATATCATCTGTTATGATGGTGCGAGGTTGTCTTCTTCTCCCACCTGGACCTTCTCCTCTCTCTTGTTGGCCTCCTTCTCTTCCTCCTCTACTCCGAACTCCTCTTCTTCTTAGGCCTTCACCTCTTCCTCCTCTGATCTCAACCCCTCTTCCTCTTTGGCCTGCAGCTCTTCTCCTTCCGCACGCTCGAATGCCTTCATCCATTGTGATTGTTTGGCATCTTCACCAAACTATGCTTTTATAGGTGGGGTCACATCATTAGCAACGGGTGTCTTCAATTTTGAGTCGTTGTGTGTAGTGACTGACGCCAGGTGTGTTCCCTGTGTTCAAAGATTGGTGACTGTGGCAAGCATTTTGCATCACATGGGCTTTCATTTGAGAATATGAGCAGAGTTGTTTTGCAACATGTGTTTTAGCAAGGAAAAATGTGTTTAGATTTATGAGTACAGAGGGTTGTGTTTTGTGAATTGTGTCTTCATGTGACATGTGTTTATGGTACTGGAATATGGTGGCTACATTTAGTAAATGTGTTTAGACTACTGGTCATTTGGGTTACAGGATTGGCTTTTGTGTTTTAACATTTGAGAAAAACTGTAAGCTATCTGAGACAGCTCCAAAAGTACACTAACCCTACATCAAAATAAATCAAAAGCTTTGATCTAAATTGCACCCACATGCTAATTTTATTCTTATTACTTCAGATCTATCAAAAGCTGGACTCCAGTAAAACATTTTGTTTGGGTTGATTTCCTTTTTCAGCACCGTCAAAGCTTATCTGCGAGCGCCACAAAAGTCTAAAGCATCAAACAACTGTCACGTAACTTTTGGCAAAACAGTTATCGACCTTTTCAACATTCTGTAATTACGAGTGATTTCATCATGCAGGACCAGGTAGAAGCTACTAAGTCAATTGATTATTTTAAAGGTTACAAAGCAATAATAGACCATAGTGATAACAGTAGTGAAGACCACTCATCCTGCATTACAGGTGATCAAGATACAAAATAAGTTCTGATGGCTGCATAGAGAGTGAGAGAATTCCCAAGCAAGGTGTAGAGATGCAGACAGGATGAAAGAAATAGGGCAGAGATAAGTGAAGGGGGAGGAATGTCAGGAGTAGGAAGTGCTGACAGCGGGTAAAGGTGAAAGAGAGATAAGTTGAGTAAGGGAGCAAATTCGAGAGAGACATGGAGGGGAGAGGGGTGACGAGAGGTGGAAAGTCCAGATAGACTTGAGAAGAGGTGGTAGGAGGTGAATGAAAGATATGCTACTGGATGATGAGAAAAAGACATGGAAGAATGTGAAGGAGAAAAAAAACATAGATATGGAAATGGGATGTGTCAGTGAAGGAGGGAGCCAGAGGTTTAAAACAGAACTGAATTTGACATGAGTTGACAGCATATGAGCGTATCCCAAGAGCAAATGAAAGCAAGAGCAGCATGTACGCCAGAGACAACAGGCTTGGAAAGAAAGAAAGAAAGAAAGAAAGAAAGAAGTAAATTCACTAAAAAACAGACGAGAAGAAAGCCAGCTGAAATAGCAGACCTTCAATGTGTGATGTTAAACGTGAAATATTCAGCAGCTTTGATGTTAAATATTGTTTCTGAATAAGTCCCTGCTGAAATCAAAGCAGCACCTGTGCCATGTATGCAACTCTTGTATGACTCACATAATCCCTAAAAAGAGTGATCGTCTTCAGCAATTCAGTCTTTAAATGAGGTTCTTAAAAATACTGGATGAGAGAACACTGAAAGATCATGCACACTTTAAGTAGTCTATTCACAAAGTTCCACACCCTCCTCCTTTTGAGCCCTCACTGCATCAGCACCTCCTTCATCAAACATTGTTAGAAGAGACTTTCGACAGCCTAAACAGTGAAATGAGGTCCCAGACCTCTCTGCAAGACTCTGACTTGAACTAACCGCAGATTTTGCACTGCAATTATAAAACAAAGACAAATACAAGAGTTATGATGGTGCCTTACCTTCCTTGCAGTACTTTCCCTTGAAGCGAGTGTGGGTGCAGTCACAGTGAACTTCTCCATACTGAATAGAACAAAACCCTCCATTGAAGCATGGGTTCTGTTTGGTGCAGAGGTACTCCAGGTCGCTCTGAATGCCCTGGCTATTGAGCAAAGTAGGAGGCATCTCTCCCACCTTCAGATTGGAGATCAAGCCCTGGAAGAGTGGTTCATACTTCACTGTGCTGGATGTCAGTGCAGACAGTCGCACGTCAGGTGGTATCCCACCTACAAACAGGTCACTGACCACAGCCATTTCCCTCCTCTTTGACTTGACCTCTGCCACTTTTGTTTCCCCATCTACCATTAGCATGGTCTCACGGAAGTTGCGGGTAAGCAAGACCATGTGCCAGCGGTCGTCATTCACCCGTATCTCCATGTGTACGGTGGCTGGCTCTGCACAGTGGATGGCAAAGCGCAACTGGAGGCGCCCACCAGCAATCAACAGCTCCAAGAAGTCGCAATTACCGCCATCGTCCAGGTAGAGTACCAAGGCTTTGCTGATGTTGGTCTTGAGACTGAAGCTCAGCTCACCCACTGATCCAGCTTCCCAGCGCCCATAACGTGCCCACTGGCCAGGCGCCCCACTGAATTCCAACATATTCACTGTAGTGAGCAGGCTGAAGAGGGCCAGAGGCCACACGGGCAAATACAGGATTCTTAACCCCCTTGTCATGCTCAAAGTTCTGATGTGTCCCCCTTCTTTCTTAATGCTGTAGGTCTAATGAGCAACAGCTCTCTCTTCACTGAGGAAAAAAGACTGTAATATAAACAGGAATATAAACAAGAAGTATCATATAGTACTGAATTCGGTTATAAAAGTCAATGGGTAAGCAATCCTCACAGGTGCTCTACTACAATTTGCCTGACTAATAAGCACTTTTTTCTCCTCTCTCTAGTGTTATAATTCTTCTCCTTATCCTGATTCTCTCCTTCGTCTCTCCATCAGTTGGTGCCTCTGGGACTGAGGAATAGGGGGAGAATAAAAGAGGGGGAATATGATAATTTCAACACAGTTGTTTCTTCAAAAGCCTCTTTGTCTATCCTGGACCAAAAATAGAATGTTCCTCTCTCAAATCCAGATCTCGGAGCAATTTCCAGGAAATTTGAGCTGCTGCCAAAAGCTTGGGGGTGGGGTGGGGGGAAGATTGTGATCTTTCTTCAGGAGGAGAGCAAGTAGAGGAAAATGAGCAAAAGAGGAAGGGAGCTTTATAGTAGACGGGTATCAGAGCCTGCTGGTGTCTGCTTGAGCATTTGATGTGCTCATCATTTTCAGTTTAATGCCATTCTTCTCCTTAAACTCACAGAACACAAAGATTTACGCAGGTATGGGTTCCATGACTGTGATGGGTGCTGGCAATCTGGGAGAAACAAGAAGAACAAAAAGACAGAACCGTCAGTTACATGCAAACACTTTACATTTCAAATTAGTTGGTAAGCAATTAGCCTGATAGCCTTAATAGATATTTGATATGGTATTTAATTTTTTGTTTTGCCTACAGTTTTGCACACCATATTCTATATTTAATAATCCCTACACTTTTATTCAGTTCAAAGCTGACACTTCAAAAAAGTTTGCCTACAGCCATCTAAGTAAGTTTAGCAATTGTGTGGCTCCATACATCCCAAAAGACCCTGAATAAAAGAAATGTCTTATTTCATCTGCTTGATTCTTTGATATCCAGTAAAGAAAGTTGTCATCCACACGCAACACACACGCAACATACGGTTTTCAACAGAATGAGGTAATATTTGATAAATAATAGCCACCCCATAGTGGTGCACACACACTTTACAGATATGCATATGCAAACACACACATCATTAAATCAAATGCAATTCAGATTGGAGTGCTGGAGAGTCAATAGCTATCTGAATAGCTGGTCTTGACCCTAGGGCTTGACCTAATCCCTAGCCATTAATTCTTAAGTGAGATTTAATTTCAATCTCATACAGTCTGCAATTAAAGCTAGGCTCACCCCTGCTCGTGCTCCCTTGTGCTATCCTGCCTCGCTTCAAAGTCACAACAGAGATGATATTGGCATACATGAAGAGGAGCGAAGAAGAGTGAGTGAAATACAGAGAAAGGGAGAGCTGCTACACTACAACCATGATCTCCAAAGGTCAAAGCTTAACATCAGTGGAAAAAGATTAGGGAGACTAGAGGGAAAAGAGAGCTGTATGATACAGCAGAGGGAGGAAAACAAATAAAGACGGGACCATTTTTGTTTGGAAGACGACACACTGATAACGCGACAAATGAATGCTGCCTTTAGACGGCTGTTGTGAGGTTATATTTGTAACATGGGATATACACCCAGTGTCGCTGGAAGGGTGGGACATTGCATCACATATGTGAAAAAGCACAATGCATTACTAGATTATGCATGCAAAACATAATTCTGATATCAGTCATATTTGGTTATTTTTTCTATTATCTACCTTTCTAAATTTATGCCCAAAATCAGCTGTCTGTGTCAAGTGCAGAGCTTCTTTACATGTCAATGAGTTTCTGACAGAAAAGCAAGGCTAAAGATATATACGTAATGCTTTATGATTGCAGCTTTTCACAAATCTCATATGTATACATAAGACACCAAACACATGGCTAACTGTAAGTCTAGATGTTGTTAAATGCAAAGCACAGTGAGACAAAATGTCTACAAGTATGTGGCAGGCACACCATCCCTCTAGGAGGGATGAATTGAGGCTGGTTTATTTTGGTCTCACCAAAATAAACGTCTCAGAGACGGCGCTCTGTATCAGTATTTCAATACATTCTTTTCTTTTGCAAGAATATACACATAAGTATGTTCACTACACAATAATCACTTTATTAGAAGTAGAAACAATCTTATGTGCAAGCGTGTATATTAATTGATTTATACATTATATGTACATTTTATACAATGACATGTACAAGGGAACATTAAATAGATTGAAAGTTTGCGAGTTTACATTGGTGCACCATTATGGGTACATAGCACAAAAACATTTCCTGGCCAAAGAGATTTTTCTGTCTTGTTGGAGAGTTTCTACCACCAAAGACAACCAAACATTCCTTGCATTTCTTACTGCTGCGTTTATGAAGGTTACCACGCTGATAGTCAACATATCCTCTACGCTTATTATATGATCTTAGCTGGCTTGCCTGACTGTACTGTTAAATCCCAAGGACACTGAGGAAACACAGCAAGTCTCGAGAGATAACTAGAGCTCAGAGAATTGTACCATGTGCTTGTGATTGATTCAGGTTGCACATGCAGCTGTTTGGATTTAGCAAAGCTACTGTCCCTATGTGACTGTGCAGTGTTACGCTGAAGTGTGTGTAATCTACTAATTTCGGGACCTGCATCTGTTTCTTTTCAAACACTCCTCAGTGGCTCTCTCCATGGCACTTAAACCCATTGTTTTAACAAAGACAAAATCAGCCTTAGTCAGTTCCAGTCTAAAAAAATATGGTTTACCATTGTTTTAATAGAATGCTTGCTTGACATCCCCCTGGCTAAAAAATCCAAACTAAGCTACAGCAATATACTAGACTTAAAACACAGTCTGTAGCAAGTCTCATACACCCTGATCTTACTTAATTTGTACAAAAAGTAGAACCTCTGCAACTCCCAGAACGACTACACGGTCATGTAAGCCACCACTGACCCATTTCCTCGCAGATTAACCCATGGGAATGTTTCTACTATCTTGACAAAAAATTCTACCTCAGCACTGCTAAGGGTGTCTGGCTTAAATCACACTACAGTAGAAGTTTGTGGTGGAGGTGTGGTCCCTGGCTCAGCTGCAGGGGAGGGGTGGTGCAGTGAGCTTAAGGGGGCAGTGCTGGGGATTCTGGTGAGGCCACAGGTGGAGACGTTCCCACCACCTGGGACATTTACAAAGGTAGACAAAGGTTTGATAGCTACCAACAACAGAAAACCAAGCCAGTTCCGTTTTCTTTATTTAAATGTCTATACTCATGTCTCCGGCTGGAGTACTAAATCAAACTGAATGGCGAAAGAACACAAACCATAACCACAACTTATTAAAGCAAGCAAGTCTCAGTATAGCATAGAAATGTGGCTGTTGATTAATTGGCCAAAATGTATACAATAACTGGAAGAATGAGAGAGAGTAAGAGGGAGTGAGAAAGAAAGACAGCGTGTGAGAGCTAGAGAGGGAGACATCAGTCACTCAAGTCACAATATCCCTGTGTAGGTGCCATGCTGTGATACAGATACCACAGCACTGAGACAGAGCAGAGAGAGATCAATAGACCAAGCCGCTTAGTTTGGTTTCTTAACCTGGTTGCTTTTAGACATTGCTTTCCCTTCCGACTATGGATTGCTACAGTGTGGTGAAAAATTAATTTACAGCTTTATTTCCTATTTACGATCACCAACGGCAGTCAGGCAAAAACAGTAGACCTGATTAATATGTATTTTAAGTGTTGATGCAAAAGTAAAGGATCAGTTCTTTCTAGTTATAATAATAGTGCCTTGAACAGAATTTTCTAATGGAAAAAATGACTTAACTACACTATCAACCTCCCAGTGAAAGCATTGTTTCATTTTATCTTCTACTACAATGTTTCACTTTAGACAATATCAGACACCGGTTTAGTGAATGCCACCCTATTCTAGTCAAGGGGCTTAAATGCCACATACACCCAGTAAGGTAAAACTATACCATTTAACTAAAGTATAGTACAGTATAGTATAGTCATCCACCCATCCACTTCAGCTTATCCAATTCAGGATAGTGGGGACAGCTGGGATCTATCCCAGCTGCCATAGGACGAAATGCAAGGAGCACTCTGTAAAGTATATAGTATATAAAAATAATAATAATACTACTAAGAACAATAAAAATAATGTTTACATTTTCCTCAAGAATGCATTCCTTTTGTTACAGTCCTATTTTATCTGGGCTTTAATTGTACAGTATCTAAAACTGTGTGATGGATCAAAATAGCTTTAAATATGTATTTATGTAAATAAATGTAGTTTTTTGTCAGGGTAAAATTAGTTTTGGTGTGTGCGCGTGCAAAAGTGAGTTTTCTTGTTTAATTCCTTTCTTACTGAGCTACGTCTTGGCTCCACGTCTGCAGATTCCCTGCTGTCCAGATTACACCTGTTGTGTGGGACTGTGCCAGGCTATCAACTTCCTCCTCCTGCACAGAGTTCAGTGCTGTGGATTTTTTTTAAATTTTTGTTCATCGTCAGTACGACACTTTATTCAGAACTGTCAACAGGACACTTTTTTTTCAAGTACTATATAGCTAAAGCTTAAGAAAAATGTATATAATAAAATCATGTAAAGTAAAACACTCACTATTCATACAAACTATTCCTGTGCACTATGCATCACACACACAGCTTCTACATATAAGCAAATACACACACGGCATATCGTAGTCAGGCAGGAGCCATTAATCCTGGCCTGTGAGGAGCTCAGCAGTGTACCATCCGTCAGCATGAAGCTGTTGCTGCCACTGCTGTGCTCTAATTAACCAGAGAGGCACGCTGAGCCACTTTTAATATTCCTGGTCAAGTGGGAACACAAGGATTTAGTATGAGAAGGAACAGCAAAGAGAATCATAGGCAGAGATGGCTGGCATCAAGTCATTTAAAAAATTAAAGGAGAAAGAAGAAAGATGGAGAAAAGGCAGGGCTGTATTTCATTTGATACATTGAGTGAGACATTTCTAAGGAAGCTGCAAATTGAACTAGAGCTAGCCAGACATCAATCAGACTGTCAGCGTATCGTACATACTCTGTGTTTTGATATAAAACCCCTTTGGTGACCTTGGTGACAAAAGTTAGAACAAAATGATTGCTTAATAAAGAAAAACTAATGGAATCTGTATAGCACATGCTGAACAGACCCCTTTCAGTCACGTGAGTGGTGTGAACTAACAGAGGTGTGTAGCTCTTTATTGAACATCAGGCTACTGACTTTGATCAGTCTCGTCAGCTTTAAGCCACTAGTGACTAGCTCTGGCTGTTAGTGCTAACTGCGTTTAGCCTTGATAAGAAGATGCTAATGAAAGAGATCAAGGGCTTTAGCCTAGCTGTTAGTTCTGTAACAGCCAGATTCATAATGACTTTAGTGGGACTCCTTGTTGCTCCTTTTACTGTGACACTTTGACAGGATGAATCATGGACAAGAGATGAATTTGCTCTGCAAACTAAAATGCTGTAAGGTTGAAAAGAGAAGGCAGCTATAAAATATTGTGGATATAATGATGTGGAGTGCAATATACTCACTCAAATGAGCAATCCTATTTATCCATATTGTATATTCTGTATCTATATATGTGTATATGTGTATATATGGTGTATTTATGCTTATATCCTTACTCTCATTCCCCTTAATGTATCTGTAACATGCAACTTCTTTCGGTGCTTTGCTACTGGAAACTGAATTTCCCAGAGGAACCCACCCGAGGGATTAATAAAGTTTCATCTAATCTAATCTAATCTAATCTATAGAGGGTTTAGTTTGGTTTATTAAGATCCAGATTAGCAGTGTAGCAGTTATTCTTCCTGTGGTCGCAAATCTTTACATTTTGACCGGGCATTTTGAAACATACACACATGTGCAACATAACATCATAATAGAAATAGAAAGATAAGTGTCCAACCAATAAAGGATTTTTAAAACTGATACTGACAGTGTTGATTCAAAAATCCAATAATTCATCTTTTTCTTTTCTTCCAGACAGATGAAACATACACAGATTTCCCTGAAATTTGTTTTGTGTAGTTAATTATGATGGGAAGCATGGTGGTGCTGTGGTTAGCACTGTTGCCTCATAGTAAGATGGCCCTGGGCTCAAATCAATCCCTCCAGGGCTTTTCTGTGTGGAGCTTTCATATTCTCTGCATCTCTGCATCAGGCTTCTTCCCACACTCAAAAAACATGCTGTTAGCGGGCTTAGAGTAATTGGTGATTCTAAAGTGGCCCTATGTTGATTCTGCAACAATGTGGCAGTTTGTCTAGTTTGCACCTCTCGCCTTTCAGTAACTAGGATAGGTTCCAGTCCCCCCGAGACCCTGAACTAAATAAGCGGAAGTAGATGGATGAACAGCGATTTATGAGTCCTTAGTAAGAAAATATGACAATGTAGTTTCAAAATAATCTCGTTTTATTGTTCAAACAACTTGTGGATTAGTAATTTACCCTCTGCCTTACTCGGCTTAGATCAACTGGTTGTAATGTTTATGGTGTCCCAAGCACATGTTGTCAACAAGGAAGTTGGAGAGTGCAACAAACTGTGCAACATGAACAGTAATAACATCAATGATTCTCTTAACTTTCTTCTTCTTCTATTTTTTTTTTTAAATTTATCATCAACTCTGAATGCCAATATATATCAGCAAATAGAAAATATCGACCTTTACTTAGAGATAAGTCTGTAAATTCTGCACCATCTTTTATTCCATACAGTCTTTTATTAGGTGACTCAGTAATCACCAATGTCAAATATGAAAGCTTTTTAAAGGGAGTACTGTGTAGGAGAGGTTATTGAAGCTATTCTTGCTGATCGATATCAGTTAAAAGATAAAATGCCCTCTGTGAGATGAAAAATCAAGCCAATCAATCAATCGAGCCAAAAAAAAAACTCCATTAAAGGGAGAGAGAAAGACACTGAGCATAAAGCAATAAATAGCACAGCAGACTCTAAGCCTGCAATTATGCTGTTTCAGAGTTTATGTACTGATAATCACACTATAGTATCAATATTAGTCTCATATTCATTATTGCTCTCATGTAGTGTTTTTAGTCAATTCATTTATTCACTTTTTTTTAAAATATCAAAACATCAAAAGGCATGTGGTCCTCCGAACCCTCTTTGAGTTTGAACGATTCTTTGTGGAAAAAAGACAATTTGCTTATGACTTGTGAAAAGCCTCCACTGGCAATAGTTTGACATTCTTTTGCAATGCAAAGCTCTCCAAAAAATAAGCAAGCATTCATTAAAGGAACTGAAAGAAGGAAATCACCTGTCCTGTTTTTTCCTCCCTAGTTTGACACTGACCTCCTCGTTATGCCTAACCCTCCCTACTTTGGTCACAACCAACACATCACCAATATCAATTTGGTTCCACCTATTTCTAACATTTCAAGAAGTGTAAGAGCATGCAGACTTAAGATGTGGACAGTACTGTGGGTTACACTAAATAAAGAGGGAAACAATTATGTTTTTCTCTTAAATTTCCAAAAGGGGAAATTACGGCATCTGTTCATATGGCGCACAAGTGAATTTCAGATTCACTAATTGGTGCTAAATGCATGGATGTGTTCTTACAAACAAACAAATGTAGCTCAGGCTATTTAAACCATTTTACAATGTACAGGTTGTTATATTTGTAAGTACACTGTTCCTCTTTTAGTTTCTTTGAGTAAAATACTGATTCCTACCTGTTCGCAAGATCTAAGCTGCTTTGCATTCGTGAAGTGTAAAATGTTTGCTGGGGGGGTTTGAGAGAATCTGAGCGAATGACTTTGTGTGCATGAGTGTGTGTGTGTATCCTGAAGCATGTGTGTGGTTGTCTTGGTGCCTGGAGATGTTTTGGTGGGAAGCACAAGGCTCGCTGGCCAGGCCTCAAGACTCTACTGTTCCAATTAACCAGCCCAGCAGCCTGCAGCTCTACTGGCCTTATCTGGAGACAGAGAGAGAGAGACGGATGGGGATGGTGGTGGTGGCATGAGTTGGGACACAGCAAGACAGAGTGGGTTGGAAGGCACACCAAAGAAAGGCTTGAGAGGGTGAAAGGGGGAGAAAGAGAATGAACAGAGAACTCACTTTACAACCAGCCAGCGTTTCTGCAAATGCCTGCTTACTTATCATTATTCAACTCTGATCTCTTTGCGCGCACACTTTCATTTGCTCCTTCCTTCTCTTCAGATGAGGGGGAACAATTTTAGAAAGAAAAAAGATCCAGCAAGTTTGTTTAGGAATGGGGGAACTGAAAGTGTTCACCTGACAGGATTAGAAACATTTAAATGGTAAATGAGTGGACATTGTGCACAGCAAAAGCATTATTCTGTTCCTATAGCTACAGCTAAAAGTTCAGCTTATGTAAGCAGCAGAGCTCTAGTTATGATTAACAGATAAATGTGGGCCATGAATTTGCACACCTTGTGTTTTTTGGCCATATACCAAGTTTATTTCCAAAAACGAACTAAGTGTGTGAATGTGAGAGTGAATGAATATTGGAATTGTAAAGCGCTTTGGGTGCCTAGAAAAGCGCTATATAAATGCAATCCATTAAATAAAAGTTTAATAAAAATTTTGACTTTTACTTGTGCATATATAAAGCTAAAAGTGCGATTGCATTTCAACAGCATCATTTGTAACATCAGCATCATTATGCTGCTAACATTGCCTCTAGAAAATTGCACCAACAATAAAGAGAAACATTATCAACTGCGTACGACTGCAACCTCATCTTTCCTGCATGATAACTGGGGCAACAACTGGCACAATTAGAGGCCATTTCAGATTCTTGAGTAGCCAGTGACAAGAAGTATATCAGCAGCAGCTGAACAGGTATATGCTCTCATTTGTAGCAATAAGAAGCAGCAATTGTAAAATGTGGGTATGTGAGAGTAGACGAGGAAATTAATTATCTATATCTAAGCTATAAGCTATAATATAAGCTAAAATCTAATAACACTGAATTTCATTTATTAGACAGGGTTTGGGTGGTGGGTGGGGTAGGTTAGCAGGGGTGCGGGTGTGGGGTTCAGTTCTCATCACTGAATTATGGATGTAAAGGACAGAAGAAATGAGAGGGACAGCTGATAGTAAAAGTGAGATAGAGGCAGAGAGGGAGGGGTGGGAACTCTCAGGCACACGTGGCAATTCAGAGAGAATTGGCTGTGCTAAATGACAGTCGATTACCATCTTAAATATACTGTCAAAAAGCAATTTGCTTCTCTCGTGCCACAGGCCTGATATTTGCACCTTATTAGGAAGTCTGCCCTATATTTTAAGACGCCAACCTCCCGACCTCCTTCAGTTTCCGTGTACCCATAAGCCAGCTGTCTGAGGACATTTTTTAGGTGAAAAGGAGGTGAATAGAGCTGTGCATAGAAGCCTTTGATATAACAAAGTCCTGTTATGTAACCACAATTAAAACACAGACCAAAGAGGCTCTGCGATACATCGCTGTGTTATTCACACAGACAAAGGTGAGGTTATAATGAAGCTCTAAAGCGTAATCCTTTTGTCGAGATAAATCACTGTAGGTTGACTTTGGCTATTATAAAAACGATATAAAATTCACAACAGTTTATTTAAAAGAACCTGTTTGACGTCACCTTCTTATTTGTTGATTTCAAGACCTTCTTAAGACAAACTCTAAAATTCGAACAACCACAGCTGCAGATTTGTACATGAAACTTTTCAGTATCCAAGCTACTGCATCAGTGATGCTGCACACAAATCAGAAGAATGAAACACATGCACAGTAGAGACCTGGGGACAGGCAGAGGTAATAAACCAGAGCCACGACATCTTACTCAACATTCCAACTAAAAGAGCTCCACTGATCTCGGTGCGCCGATATGATAACTATGAGTCAAGGCTCACCAATATCTGCAGCAGGTGAGCAATGTGTTTAATTTCACAGGCCTTGTAGGCTCGCTGAGCTCATTACTGGCCTCTCAATTCACTCACTACACTTGGGATATTGATTTGGGTAATAAAGTTAAAAAGATGTGTGCTACAAAGACACCTCACCAAGCAGTACGTAGTCCAGTTCAAGTGTGCTAGTTCAGTATCAGTTCTGCCTCAACCCACTTCTTTTTTCTTGTCTTTTGAGGAGCTATGAAGGAAACCACCAAGAATAACTGATGAAAAACAGAAGTGACACTGCTCTGAAAACACTGATTCAGTTCTCCTTTAGTTCAGCTCTAAATGTGAAAGTGCGGGAACATGCACAGGCATGCCATGTCGCTTTGTGACTCAGGACAAAAAAAAATGTGCCAAGAATTTGGTATGAAAAGATATAAGGTGACATACAGCTTTGTGTGTGTGAACATACACGGACATGCATGGGAAGCTGTTAAAAAAAGGGTACACATAATGCACGTACACTATTTGCAAGTCTCTGAGAAGAAGTATGCTCGGAATGAAGAGATGAGAAAACACAGGGCGGGTTTTTTATTTTAAAAATCACTGATTTCTGTATTTTTTGCAGTAGGGGACAAAGGGGGGATTTGATTATGTAAGCTAATGCTCACTCCCCCCCTCTGAACAAAAGCGTGAAATTTTTGAGCATCCGACCTGAACTTGCAAGACAAACTGCATCATCCTACCAACAGCCTCAGTGGGGATATTACAGACAGGATAATTTATGACCCTTGCTATAAAATAATATTACACCGGCTGCCTCTGAGGCCAATTGAAACCTCTCAGTGCCTCGCAATTTATTGCCGAAACCAAGTGGAAAAGCTAAAGGACAATGATCAATACAAAACCGAGTACCCATATGCACTGACGGTGACCTTGTAAAATCTGTCCATCTAGGAGGAGGTGTGAATGTTGTCTCAGGTGAGTTTGTTCAGTCATTTCAAATGGTGTTGTTCTAAGATGAAGTTAATATACAAGCCTATTGATTGCTGGCATACCAGTGGTTGTTATGCACAGTGCATTGGTAATGAATGTATTTACCTCCATTCATTTAACATTAAGCTTCTCCTTATATTAATTAATCTTTCAGTGCATCGACTACAGAGTTGAGCTCAGTCAGAGCAGTCAGTGTCTCAGAAATCTTCTGTTGTGCCAAACATGACATTAAATTTAGTAAGAGGGTTTGGCTGGATGCATAAAGTAATGATGATACGCTATATGTAGGAAGGGTAGAATGCTTTGTGTTTTGTCATTACATTTACATTGTCATGTGTTTTGTAATTTAGCTGTGAAGTTTCCATGGAAACTAATTGAAATGTTATTAAAAATACAGTTAATGATCATTTAAAATGCGAAGAAATAAGAAACTGTAAACAAGGTTTAAAAACGTAATTGTTTTCAGCCAGTGAAACAATGTTTCGACTTAGAGTTATCATAATATTTTATTTTAGGCAATAAAAGTAGGCAACGTCTTCTGAGCATAAATTTACAGAGCAGAGCCACACATGACAATGGCAATTTTATTTACATAAGACATTTCATTACATGAAAACAGTGGAAACAGGAAAGCAGAACAAAACAAAAACAATGTGCACCTTCATGAGTGAGGGTGTACATATTAAACATATAAATAGCAGTTAGTATCTACTACAGAGTAACTATAGTAATATCAGTGTGTATGAAATAAAGTTGGTACCAATGCCAAGAACTTTACCCAGAAGAGTTAATGTGGCGTTATGTGTAATTTAACAGACATTTTCATTTTATTTATGTATTTATTTATTTAATTAGGTGACACAGACTTAAAACAAAACCGAACATAATTCAAAAAGACAGATGATGAAGTTTTGTTCCAATGCCTGACTGCTATTTCCAGAGTACATTTAGAGTTTTTTAGTTTTTTGACCACAAAAAAACCCCACACTTGATGGATTTCCTGGCCTCTTCAATCTCTTATATACTGGACACCAATCTTCCGATGCTGCCTGTGCATCTTTTGCAGCAGGACTTTTCCGTTCAACATCATATTTTTGCAAAGTGAGCATAAAATGTCATGCTCTCAGCCTTCTTCTATAAGCCTTGCATAAAGTGTCAATGTCAAAGAGTAACTTTGAATCTAAAGTGACAACAATTCACAGCCATATTCACAGTCAAATAAAGGGTTTGCACATTAGGTTTCATTTACTTTGGACTGGTACTCATGGAGCTATTTACTGCAAGATGGCCCACCACTCGTCCATGAACATGAGATAAAATGAAGGTTGAGTTAAAAGATGGGTGCGGCCAGACTGAGAGTACAGAATAAACTTACTTTACTCACTCACTTCATGATCTTAATCTTTTAAATGTTTGTAAGAAGTGAGGTACATTTATCTCATTTATCACCATAATATTTTCTAAAAGCTGCGTGCTTTGAGGACAGGGATAAGATGGGTTCACTATATTGTCTGTAGCTGAATATTAAAACATCTTTCTTCACTTGTTATTTCTTTATCAATCTCCTACAATGATCCCTCCAAACTCCCTCCTCCACATTCTTGCCAAGTTGTGACTTGTTCCAAGTTCCAGCTAAATTGTGAAAAAAAGCTAAGTGTCAACTGCGACATCAGTGAACTTAAACAAGCGCTCCCTTTTACCAGAAAAGTACAGTAAGAATTAAGCGCATGTCTAACTGGATATACCTTATAACTCTTACAATTCATACTGGACTCATCTCTGTGCTTGTCCTGCTAGACCTCAGTGCAGCGTTCGATACTGTCGACCATAATATCCTATTAGAGCGATTAGAACATGCTGTAGGTATTACAGGTACTGCACTGCAGTGGTTTGTATCATATCTATCTAATAGACTCCAATTTGTGCATGTAAATGGAGAGTCCTCTTCACACACTGAGGTTAATTATGGAGTTCCACAGGGTTCAGTGCTAGGACCAATTCTGTTTACATTATACATGCTTCCCTTAGGCAGCATCATTAGAAGACATAGCATACATTTTCACTGCTATGCAGATGACACCCAGCTCTATCTGTCCATGAAGCCAGATAACACACACCAATTAGTTAAACTGCAGGAATGTCTTAAAGACATAAAGACCTGGATGGCCGCTAACTTTCTGCTTCTTAATTCAGATAAAACTGAGGTTATTGTACTCGGCCCTGAAAATCTTAGAAATATGGTATCTAACCAGATTCATACTCTGGATGGCATTACCTTGGCCTCCAGTAACGCTGTGAGGAACCTTGGAGTCATTTTTGACCAGGACATGTCCTTCAACGCACATATTAAACAAATATGTAAGACTGCTTTCTTCCATTTGCGCAACATCTCTAAAATTAGAAATATCCTGTCTCAGAGTGACGCTGAAAAACTAGTTCATGCATTTATTACTTCCAGGCTGGACTACTGTAATTCATTATTATTAGGATGTCCAAAAAACTCACTGAAAAGCCTTCAGCTAATCCAAAATGCTGCAGCAAGAGTACTGACAGGGACTAGAAGGAGAGAGCATATTTCTCCTGTTTTGGCTTCCCTTCATTGGCTTCCTGTTAAATCCAGAATTGAATTCAAAATCCTGCTCCTCACATACAAGGTCTTAAATAATCAGGCCCCATCTTATCTTAATGACCTTGTAGTACCATATCACCCTATTAGAGCACTTCGCTCTCGCTCTGCAGGCCTACTTGTTGTTCCTAGAGTATTTAAAAGTAGAATGGGAGGCAGAGCCTTCAGTTTTCAGGCCCCTCTTCTGTGGAACCAGCTTCCAGTTTGGATTCGGGAGACAGAAACTATCTCTACTTTCAAGATTAGGCTTAAAACTTTCCTTTTTGCTAAAGCATATAGTTAGGGCTGGACCAGGTGACCCTGAATCCTCCCTTAGTTATGCTGCAATAGACGTAGGCTGCCGGGGGATTCCCAAGATGCATTGAGTTTTTCCTTTCCAGTCACCTTTCTCACTCACTATGTATTAATAGACCTCTCTGCATTGAATCATATCTGTTATTAACCTCTGTCTCTCTTCCACAGCATGTCTTTTATCCTGTCTTCCTTCTCTCACCCCAACCGGTCGCAGCAGATGGCCGCCCCTCCCTGAGCCTGGTTCTGCCGGAGGTTTCTTCCTGTTAAAAGGGAGTTTTTCCTTCCCACTGTCGCCAAAGTGCTTGCTCATAGGGGGTCTTATGATTGTTGGGTTTTTCTCTGTATCTATGAAGCGCCTTGAGGCGACTTTTGTTGTGATTTGGCGCTATATAAATAAAATTGAATTGAATTGAATACTGTGGAATGCTCCTGCTGTATGTGTGTATATAAGTGTGCTTGTGTGAGCAGCATAATATGAAACCAGGTGATGGGACTTGGACGTGTGCCTGGGAGCGTTTGCATGCGTTCAAAAAACATGCCTGCATATTGAGGCACACAATGTGGAGCATTGTGACAAGCATTGCGGGAGATAATGGAGAAAGCCCGAACCATGTTGGGAGCAGGAAGGTAAGAGGAACAGAGCGGGGAGAGAACATCCAATTCAATTTCGAAACGGTGCCGGCTCACAGTACAAACACAAAGGCTTCATTACAGGAGGATCCCTGTTGAAGGCTGGAGCTAATTCACCATCTTCAAGCACAAGAAGAGAAAACATAAGGGAGGGAAGGAGAGAGGGAGCAACAAAGAGATCAGCAAGCCAAAGAGGTGATGTGACATAACGGCGGGAGAAAAGGGACGGAATCAAGAACAGACCCAGCAGCAGTTATTTTGCTCTGAAGGAGAGAGTGTTCACGACCAAAAGTGCCACTAAGAGCATACTAATGCCCTATTAGAATGTAGCACTGAGCAGGAGAGTAATGACTCCCATTATGTGTCCCCACACATGTGTGAACCAGGGGCATGTTATTGCATTTATAAATCTGGTTAAGTGATCAACATTATAAATAAATGACTAGTTGCCCGGAGCATGGATGAGGCTAAAAATAGAATAGTGTAATGATAAACACAAATGAGATTGCTGTTTTTATTCTGATTGTGTTTGTCAGATATGTGTTAAATCACCGCTACAGTAACTTTAGGATATTTGTGAAACATTGTGTTGTTGTTGCTGTTTACATTTATATACAACCATTGCAAAGCAGATGCGCCTACTTCCTCTAAGGGATTCTCATTTTCTCAGCCAACAATGCTAAATATCCACCAAGTGTCTTATTGATGAACCCATTGATCTGTGCGCACATGAGACTGTTGTCAGGTGACAACCAGAGGACTTCAGTAATAGCGCTATTAGTTTCATGCAGTGGACAATATGTGTGTGAGAGCAAACGAGCCTTTTGCTTTTGCTGAAGGTCAGTGAATAACTGACCCCCTCCTATCCACCCCACCCCCACACATATGACACAAACTGCGAACCCCTGAAGCACGACTGCATTGTAGAGGTGTCTCCGGTTTGCACACGCACAAACACACAGCAACGCACAAGCACAGGGGCAGGGAGAGCACTTGAGGTTTGTGGTCCCAGGTGTAATGCCTCTCAGCTGGGTGTAAATCAAACTGTGGCCAGTGGACAGGATGTTGATGAAAACAAAAAAAAAAAAGAAAGAAAAAAAACCAAGAGACAGACAGTGAGACACAGACCGAGAGAGACAGAATAGTGTCAGAGCAGATTAAAAATTCATGGCTTTGCTCTTGCTGACGTAAGAATGAGTGCCTTCATTTGTTGCCTGTCACCTCTGGGAACTCATGGGACCAATTGGAGGAGGGACAGAAGGACATGAGTGGAACCAAACGAAAGGGCTATACCATCAGTTCACAGCGGGCAGCAACAAAAGAGATGAAAAAGAAAGAGGAGAACTGGAAGTGAAGTACGATTCACACTCGGGTGTGAAAAGGGTTGAGAGGGATTAACATGAGAGTTTATTATGTGGAGATTGCACAAACTATAATGGCTCAAATAAAGCCAGGCCTTCAAGATGTGACACACGGACCATGAAAAGAACCATTAAGGAACACGGCCCTTGCAAATCATCACTTGCGCTCTAACAATAACTTGGCTAAACAATTTGAACTCAGGAAGAAAATGATCAGCGGCAGTGCAACTTCTGGCTTTTACAATGCACAAGTAGTGATAGCACATCACAGATAAAACTAAAGATAAGATGAATACAGGATAACGGGTCACAAAACTCCTCCCAAACCCTCTCCTGTGATTAAAAGTAGTGTAACTGCAATTAACAAAAGAGATTTTAAATAATTGATAGCATTTCAGCTACATGAGAGTGCATCCAATAGAGCTGACGGCATGGATGTAAATATCCTGGGATGTACCGATGAACTGATAATAGCAAATGAGTACATGACATATGTGCAGATGCATCAGTGTGTGTGTTTGGACAGCTGAAATGATGGTGTGACTAGTTGATAATGAGTTTTCATATTCTTGTCATTTGTTTTAAATAACAAAAGTAGTGAATAGCTGTAATTATAATACTTTCAGCAGGGGCAAGTAAAAAAAAAAACAAAAAAGAAAACAAAGAAAGTACAACTCCAATTAAATATAGCTAATTCTGATATTTAAATCCAATCATTAGTCACTGTTTGTCTTGCGTAACATATTTGGAGTGATTACTCACCTAAAACATCTAAACTAACATAGCCTGGCATAATGGAACAAACACGGAACAACTGTGTATTAAATGCGAAACATTGGGCAGTTCAATAATAATAAATGAGTGAAGTGCAGACTGTATTATTTATACAAAGAATCAAAAACGGGACAATAGAACTGGTAAAAAAATAAAAAATAAAATACTTGAAGCTTACTTACTAAAGAAATAGTTTAATTTACCTAAAACTGAAATTGATCACATCCAGTTCTCAGGTAAATTCATTAAACCCATAATGTCTTGTAGGTCTATGTATTATACGGCAATGTAAGGATATTAAAGCATATAAAATTATTATCAATAAATCAGAAAAGAATCATAAAATAATTACAGCTGACTCAGTAAAATCTTTATGAAAATACAGTCATTAATAGTCTATGGTACTCTCCATTTTTTATAAGACTTCCAACACAGCAGATTAAATGTCCTCCTTTTCTACAGAACATGAGATTATACAATCAAATCACTCATTTTACTCTATATTTTGATTTGACTAGATATTTAGGTGTATTTCAAGGTAAAGGCAAGGTAAAAATTTAGATAATAATAGTTCCCTATTGTTTAATTGTCATAACTAGTTGAGATCAGGAGATCATTAATTGATTGATTGATTGTAATCTGTGTATCGCATAGGCACATCTGTGGGAGCCAGAATTCTGGCTGGGGTGTACAGGAGTACTTATGTCACACATTGATATGCAGATCAACTTATTTGTAAGAGTTTATGTAATGTGTTTTTTCCTGGATTCTTGCTTGATGTTCTGTCTCTGTTGATTAAAATGAAACTACCTTAAAATTAGAGACTTCATATTTTTGTAAGTATCAAACTTAGCAGTAAGTTTCTCCTACTGTATAAAGAGTACATGTTTACGTGATAATTATTTACACTTCCAACAATTATCAAAACAAACCAAACCAGGATTATTACTGTTTTGCATTCACCTTTGCTACAGAGCTCTTATTTTGTCTTGTGCTATAAATTCAGTGCAGCCTCTCCCTTCAGAGAAGTGCACCTGCTTTTAAGCCCCAACTCACACACTCACAGCTCAAGCCAAGAAAACTCAGAGTCAGCAAAATCTATGTAGAGGAAATAAAAGCCACTAGGTTTATGCATATGAACCTACAGAAGGATTGCTGTAGTAATGGCTGAAAGCAGGTGCATCTGTCTCAAGACTGCCAAACGTCTCCCATCCAGTCCACTTTTGATTGCTTGACAGTAGTGTTAGTTTCTGTCTGCTCTGGCGGCTCCCATCACTCTCTTCTGTAGCTGCCATGTAGGTCTCCCAGGTTCACTGCCACCTGTGGCTTTCTGTGTTCCCATCAGCACCCTCAAACATGAAGCCATGGAGGCAGGCCAGCAGAGACCAGCTGCCTATCCATAATGGGCTTGATAGTCTCAATGAATGACCCATTAACCCATTATTATATAATCACGATTGCAACCCTTGGTGTATTCAAGAGGACCTATGTATATCAGTATTCCAGTTTTGACTTTTATGCTATTATTTCCAATAATCATCAGTGAATATTATAGCTAGGGCTGTTCGATATAACGATATATATCGGATGACGATATAAAAACGTCTATCGTTTCATTTTACGCTATCGTTTGTTTCGTGGTGTCGCAAAATAAACTGTTTACGGCAATATTTTTTCATTATTTTGATGGTCACTGTAGTGGCTATATTAATTTCTTCTTTCTCTCTTTCTCTTAAATTTAATATAACCACACTACAGACAGATAAGCGCTTGTTTTTATGCGTTGTCATTAGCAACAACAACGGTGAAACCACCGCGTGTCTGCTTGTTTATTTTCCACATAAACCTTTCACAATAAAGCTCAAGATCCTGTTGAGACTTTTCAAAATAAACTGAATCACGTGAAAGATGTAGAGTGTTTACGGATGAGAAGCAAAAAAGAGCCGTCAGGTGCTAAAAAATAAACCTTAGACTCAAACGTTAGAACAGGCTTTTCCCCGCAGCACGCCGTGTAATAAATACTCACAAAGAAAACGGCGGCTGTTACAACTTATGTCTAAAAATGTATAGTTTCATGCATCAGTTAAAACACTCGACTCCAGGTACGCAACGCCCAGCTGGAAACACTTCCCGCAAGTCGAGCTGCCCGAGATTCACAGAATTTACAGAAAATGTTACATTTTTGTGATTTATATCGTTATCGGACGATAGAATTCTTATATCAGGATATGAGATTTTGGTCATATCGCACAGCCCTAATTATAGCTATGAAAAATATGAAATATTAAGTATAAATATTACAAAAATGTTCTTTTGTGTATCAAGTGAGTATTAAGGTATGCCGATCAATATGAAGAGATATTTGAGATGCTGAAAAGCACTTACAATATGTGCGTCAGTGCTGAGTAAAAGTTTCCTGTGAAATCTGTTCGGTCTAAAAAATCTAACACGCCTCTAGATTCAAACGTATGTTCATTTAATAACTGACAGTCTTCATTCTCAACATCTGAAAGTTGAAATTCATTGTAAAAGAAAACCTTAAATAATCTAACAATGTAAAGACAAATATAGTGCAGATGGCAATACAGGTAATGGGATGCAATAACACATATCATACACGTGGGTATTACAATAGGCCAGTCGCAGTTACTTTAAAAGGAATGAACAACCAGTTTAACATCACCTGGGAAAGTAAACATGTCTTGGTCATACATGAGCTGGTAATGAAGGCCAGCTGAAGTACTTTGGAGGCACTGAATGAGCCCAAGCCCAGTCTACCTCAGCTCAGACGAGGCTAACACATCAGGAGGGAAAAACTGTCATATACATTTAACATTTAGTCAAATTATGTCATTAAGATTTGCTGTAATAAGATATAATTATACAACCAGGGACAAAGGATATTTTTAGACAAATGCATATTATTTCAAAGCAAGCAATTTTCAGTTTTTCACACTTTCACACTTTGTGGCACTAAATTATTGGTGTTACATTTAAAAACAAAAATAGTAAAGCAGTTGATGTATAAATGTATTTATGCTGGTTTATTCTGTTGTTGCTTTTTGTGAGTCTATAACATTCATTATCCCATTTAGTAATATATCATTTTGAATATTAAGCATAAATCATTCTGATGCCACTCTTGGAGCTGAATATACTACAACTTTAAATTAAAAACCATAGATGTGTAAAAACATGCCAGGCTGACAATAGGATGATGTAAACAATACTGCTCAGTTTTTTAGTAAGGGGAGTTGCTAATTTTGCCAAATGTTAATTTTTGTATTATTGATTACAAGATTTTCTGCAAGTTTGCAAATTTTTCATCTGATTCCACAACATTTATCGTTGTGGATTGCAACCTAACAACAACAACAAAATTCTTCTTAGGGTCCCATGAAGGCTTTGTATGCACTATTTTAGAAAAGCAATAATGTAAACGGGGTTTGATTTGATGTAGCCTGATGGCGTGGGACAGTAAAAACAAAAAAAAGATTCACTGACCAGCTAATTCTAATTGTCCATCTGAACCAGTGAAAGTGTTGCCACCATTTGAGTTTACTTGTGAAGTATTGAAGCTTAAATGATTAAATGAATCCTCACTAACAAGTATTTTTTGGATGGAAAGTATTGTTTTTAATGCATGTATGCAAACTGCTTGCTTAGCGTCTTAATATTTTTTTGTGGACCAGCAAAATTATGCAAGTAAAAGTTTGATCCAACCTGGAGGAACAAGTTTTTCTTGTAAATGAGACATTGAGTTCAATAAATGTTAAATTAAAAGTAAAATAAAGTATGTTAAAAAATACTAGTAAGCAGTCCAAATGAAGTACTAAAGCATTTCAGTCTTAAAAGTCAGTCTATACTTAGAAGATGAAGACAACAAGGGCAGGCAAGAACGGAAGCGACTGAGCGAGAATAAAAAGGGTAAAGAAAAGCCTTAGGGTATCAGGAGGAGCTATGGCTGGAAAAGATGATGCAGATGATTAACGATGCCAGCTCCATATGGATGAAAAAAAAATGGGCACTGTCCGGTTTGCATTGTTGGGGAGACCCAGAGGCAGAGATATAGGTAGCTGATGCTGACCCCAGGGCAAGAGCGAGCGTCGACACAAAAGCAGCAGTCCTTCAGCAGCTTCTCCTTCGCCACCATCAATATTGTTTTCTCGTCCTTACTGCAGAGTAACTCACAGATGACCTTTCAAGAACAGAAGTCAGTCATCACTAACTTGCTTCAATTTGTCTTCGAAGGATATGTGCAAATCAGCTTTCATTAAAAAACACAGTGTAACCTCTATTCCTTTGAAATCAGATGATCAAGGATAATATGAGCGTAGACATCACATTTCAACATAATTGCAGTTTGACTTTTTAGTCTTCGAATGTTTGTTAAGAAGCACTGAGAACAAATCATTAGGGAAAGAGGGAAACACGAGTTCATGGAAGCTGCAGCTTCCTCAGGACTGGAGGTGAGGGAGTTGCTCGACTGACTGATTGCTGCCTTTGAAGCTGAAGGACTTGATCAATTATTAAACAGGATCTTTTAACAAGGTAAAGTGCCTTGACTAGAGGCTATAAAGCTAGCCCATCAAGATATGTATAGCTTGTCTTCCCAGTAGAATAATTTATACTGAAAGTCACAATATGCATTTTTGAGTGCACAGAACAGCACACATAGACATTAGGGTCAGTGCTTGTACCTGCAGTTGTTTCATTAACCTTTGACATATCTGATTAATTCTGATTTTAAATATACTGCAACAGTAAGCATACCAGTGATACAATATAGTCATAACAATTACATGTCCTAATTTTAGTATGTTACATTTTGGTTGATGGCTAAAGGTTAGAGCATCGCAAAGCCTTTTTAACCGCTGCCTTGTTTCGTAAAGTGCGGATAGTGGATGATAGTCAAAAATTGATTAAGTGCAGCTTTAATCCACAGAACTGTCATCAACAACAGTGGGTTTGACTCTGTACGTACCTCCCTTGCACTGGATTATGCACACAGTACACTCTGATTTCCATGACTAACAATTCTTCTGTAATCAATAAGCCCCTCCACTGTTCACTACACTGCGCCCCCCCAACTCTTGTTTGCTTTAATCCATTCGGTGTTCTGGTCATATTTAACAACATATGGATGGAGGCCATTCCAGAAAATAATGAAGAAACCTTGTAATTGCCTGACAACAATGGAGTTTTGTGTTTGTCTTTAATGGTGCAGGGGTGTGTAAGGCACATAATTAAACCATTTTCACCTCGTTTCCAACATTTAATTGCAGCAGACTGGCATAATATCTGACTGCACAAAAAGATTTGTGGAGAAGGCTGTAATTTTCTTCAGCTAATGGTAAAAGCAAACATCTGGGATGTGGTTTAGGGTTTTTTTTTTTTTTTTATTGTTTGCTTGGGTTTTGTTTTCAATATTATGCTTTTTCTTTTTACACTTTGCTATGCTTCACTAAAAAAAGGACACTTTTGTCTAGAGCAGTCGCTGTACACTTGTCACTCAACAGCACCTTTGCATGAACACACAACCACCAGTTCAAACAAAGGCACATCTATTTGCTCTACCATTTGACACCCCATATAAGATTTCAAACATGGAGAGAGAATGTGCAAACATCACTGATGGTCAGTAAGGTGACTTCAGCTGACTTCATCTTAATTGTGCACTTTACCAAGCGCTACTCCATAACAGTTCAGTTAATTGAGCTGGGGACAGAGAGCATGTTGAAAGAAAGATTAGATTTGATGAGAAAATATTCAGTTTGCACAATTGCAGCTTTAATTAAAACCAGGATTGACCAAAGAGGAAGGGAAGCCACTGGCCAATAAAGGTAAAGGTTATCGTCCTGGTGGACAAACATGCGGTAAATATAATAACTGCTTTGAACAAAACTGATGAGCATAGTGCTGCTCTGAGCAATTTATATGCTATTTAAACCCATGTTGAAAACAACTCTGCTATGATGCAAGTTGATGATATATTGTTGAGTATAATGGAAACTCTTTCTTTATATCCAACCCTAAACATGTTCTTCCATGAGCACAAAATCTTGAAAGATCTTTAAGGTAAATCCGACTTTAAACATATATATATATATATATATAT
This sequence comes from Perissodus microlepis, assembly GCF_051167445.1. Taxonomy (NCBI): domain Eukaryota; kingdom Metazoa; phylum Chordata; class Actinopteri; order Cichliformes; family Cichlidae; genus Perissodus; species Perissodus microlepis. The sequence goes on along the minus strand of NC_140463.1, from coordinate 44,118,818 downwards.
ATCAAAAGCTACATCAGGATTGCGGGCCATTAACACAGATTCTCAATAGTACACTGAGTTACTAAAACACAACCTAGAACATAAAATATGTGAATCAAATTATAAAGAATATTTACACTATAAATAAAAAAAACTAAACTGTTCCAAGAAGGTATAATACAGAATGAGGAATATGGAATTATGTCTGAAGGTTGTGTTTACTTGTCACAGCAACAAGAGTTTTAGTATAGTTGCAGGGAGAATGGAAGGAATGATTTCCTGAAGCATTGTTTATGGCAGTGTGGTTAAATATATATATTAACATATGGAGGTGTTTCTTAATATTGACTAGTTGTTACATAAAAAAACAACAACAAACACCATAAATAACATGGATGGCCAGTGCAAGTAAAATCTATTTAAGGTTAAGTCTAAACATCATATTTTTGAGACTCATAAAGTTGATGCTTTAAGAGTGCTGATTCCGAACTAGAGATGAGTTTAGTCACCACATCTTAAAGAAAGCGATAAGCGTTTGGAATGGTGTGAAGGACAGAATAAAAGCTCTAAGAATTGGCCATGCTGTGGTTTTATGAAAAATGTAGTTGGGTGTTTGAGTGATAGTGAGGTGCAGGAGTGTGAGCTCACCAAAACCCCAAGCTGCCTGAACACAAGCTTAAATCTGAGTCCCCAAGCCAGATGGGGATCAAATCTATGGCTAAAGCCAGTTGCAAATAACTGAGCAGCAACCTGCTATTTCATGTTCCCTGCTCTGATCTGAAGACTAGACTCTTCAGTCCTGCGAGGCACAATATCGACAATCGAAAATCAAACACTTAACACACAGTAACAGATCTCCAAAATGAGCTCTCAGGAGGGGAGTGTTTTAACGCCTCGTCGTCTACAAAGCTGTTCCACAGAACCCAAGTTAGAAATGACCTTTTCTAAATTCTAAACTCAGTTCTCATTAACTTGACTGAATTTTAAAAAGCACCATACTCGTGGTCAGTCAATTACAAACTTTTTAAAATACTAAATCTCGGTCAGCCCTCGGTAGGTTGGTCATAAACTTTTTAAGTGTGGTTATTACTTCACACATCATCAATGAGGATAGACAGGCTATTGTGTACTTGTGAGTATTTGTTTGAATCATGATCATAGCAAAACACTCGGGAAAACTACAGCGCCAGCTTTTCCAAGCAAGCCCTACCAGTAACTCATGGCCCTCTTGTTGAGTGAATGAAAAAAAGAGAGATCGTCAATGTGACATGCTGGACAGGATGACAAAAAGCAAGAGAGCGAGCTAGACAGAAAGGGAGGAGGGCCATCATGTACAACCCATATTGATACAGCACTCAATAATCCCCCCATCCAATTCAATACATGTGCTTATGTTGCAAACAGCCTTAAAAGCTCAGTCTTAAATCTTTATGACTGCCGTCCTCATAAACTTCTCCATGAATCCTTTTCTCTGTGGAGACTTGCTGATGCCTCACACAAAGTTTTTATTGCGAGGCATCCGATTGTATGAACCTAAAAGAACAAGGAGAAAGAAGAGTACCATCCTTGTAAAACTCTGCCCTCTGTTTTCATTAGATGAGGTTTCCAATATCTTTTGAAGTAAACAATTAAAATAACGAACCACCTTTTTTAAGACAGAGTTAGCATCATTCCTGCCCAATAGATTTTTAACATATGTCTAGCAAAGTTATAACTCAAGTTAAATACAACACTGATTGCTTACAGAAAGCTTTTCACCTAAATTCATAATAACATTTCAAGACAGACATTCCACTCATATATTCAGGCAATGAGTATGTTTGCCCAACACTTTAACAAACATGTGAAACTGAAATGGAATCTGACACCAACAAGTCCAATATCTCAGTAGATCAAATTCCCCTAAATTTCAGTATCGGCTTTGTAAACTGAACTGTTTAATGACCCCATATAAATCCATATAATTATGTTCATTGAGGGCACATTATGTAAATAGGTTGATCATTACATTGCTGGCCTCCACAGCATGTTGTACACTGAGTAGATGTGACCCTGATTCACCTTTGTTTGCCCATGCTATCAATTTGCAAGTATGAGGGGAATTCCAGCCAAGCATGTCGCAAAGTCAGGGCAAATGCCGTCCACCCACACATAAATAAACTCATTAATATGGTGGCTTCCACATTGTCTCGCATTGCATCGCAACGTAAAGTGCTGATTCAAATGTACCCTTGAGGCCCCGTAATTAATGTTATAGTTCCCCTGTTCTTTCACCTTGCTCTGTTTGCCTTTCGTGGTGTCTACATCACATATTTATCCTGACCCACTTTGAATTCCCTCATACTCTACAATTTATTACCTAAAACAATAGCACGGTGATAAAAACATATTGCAATGGGCTGACATGGGACTTTCCTGTCAAGACTAAGATGAAAGAAAATACAGAAAGGTGGCAGGTGTCCCCGTACTGCGATACAAATCACTGCATAATCCCATAATCCCTCACCAAAAGCTGACAAGGTTCAGCAAAAAGACCTTACCAATCACAAAGCCATAATTTTCTCTTTTTGAGCACCAAAGAAAATCAAGCTGTTATCATATGGCCTTAATGTAGAAAACGATATCACCATCATCATCATCATCATGATTTGGGAGCTCTGGCATTTAAATCACAAACTGGAACTCAACCAGTTTAATGTCATTATTACCCAATTTAAACAAGGGTTTAAAGGGCTGGGACCAGTTAGAACAGCATTCCAGCACATTCAGTTTATGAGGAATTAAATTTCATATACAGTTTAATTCAGTTACATTAAAGTTTATTTATATAGTGCCAATTTGCCAGAATGGTCAACTTAAGGCCTTTTATATTATAAGGTAAAGAGCCAACAATGAGACAAAAACACTAACATTACATACACATATGTCTCTGCGCTGAAGTCTAGCAGTCCTTTCAGCTGGTTCCAGTTGGACAGTTCCTTATCATCCCCGTCATGTGTTTATGCATGCAGGCATCAATAAAGTTGCAGCTGTGGTACTTCAGCTGACACAAGGCAAGTGAGCATAAACAAAGTGTACGAAACAGTTCCACAAATACCACTAAACACAAACTTTCTCTGTGCAGTTTCTGCGCAGTCTCTCTGCTGGCTAGAAGCTGTATTTTTCAATGAGAAAAGGACATTTTGATATGTGAAAATGTCATTCTGAGAAGGAGAAAAATGCAAAACAGAAAGGACTGGAAGAAAAGATTGACAAAAGGATGGACAGAGGACAGAAAGATGAGATTTCAAGGTTAAGGAGCGACTGAATTTGGATTAGGACTCCAGCACAAACATTAAAATAATGCAAACATAAAGTTGTGTCTCTTTTTGACACTTAGGCTAGCTTAAATATTTGCACTGTATGATAAAGCACTTGACATGTTTGGAAAGCAGTCATGATGGCTCATGTTAATCTGGAAAACTGCACAAAAAGCAGTTAACCACAAAGAAATTCTGCTGGAGCTCGAAACAAAAATGATTACATGACCTGTCTGTACGTAAGTAAATTTGCCCCACTCCACTGTTACATCAGAATTAAGGTTTCCTCAACAGCTGAACCCCTCTTAACCCCTGAATATACTGTACCTGAAATAGTGCCTAGATTTCTCCCCAGAGTTATCTGGGATCTGATTTTGGTTGAAGGGGCAGCAGGTCTTTCCACTGATAATAACTACAAATTAGGCTTTCAGATGAACTTCTCTGTTACCCTAATGCTAAGTGTAACAGAGTGGACAACCTTTTATTGGAATCAATAATGGTATGTGTTCAGTTTCTGTATTCTGAGAAAAGCTAGAGCATGGGCGACTTATAAATCAGTCTTGTGCCTAAACACATCAACTAGACTTGATTGAGTTTACCAAACATTTAGCTGACTGACTGAAATATGCAGATGTTGGCTTGAGCTGATTGTAATTTAACTTTTTCTTATACTAAAGCATTAGTTAAACTATGGGTAGAAAAGCTTTTTTTTTTAACACACACTGGTAAAAACAAACATCTCATGCCAAGCATCCACCCACCTGCCCACCCATGTACATGCAAAACATGTTATTTATGCCACACAAACTCTTCACAGCTTGACTGTGTTTGTGCCAAACTGCACTGTATGTGTGTTATAACAGATAATACAGAAGAGGAACAGAAGCCAAGCACAGCAGCTGTTCTCGACTGAATGCCTAGGGGCTGATAACGGGAGGCTCCGAGACCTGTGACCCCGAACGTGCTCTGTCATTCCGGGCAGGCAGAGCATCTGAGAGTTAGCTTCTCCGGTCATGAATTATTCCATGTCTATGCCTCACTGAGTACCTGTAGTCGGCTCTGCAGAGACAGAGTCAAGGGGCTTTGACTGACAAAGCCTTTGATCCCACAACAGCCACGCACTCTATGATCAACGTCTCTCAGAAGGAGGGAAACCAGAGCTCTCTTGACATTTTCTCCCAATGAGCTCTTTCTCTCCTACTCCTGTCTCTTTCTATCTATCCATATAACTCTTTATCTGAACTCTGAACTCTGTATATCTGTGAATAGAACTCTGATGCAACAACACACGCAGACACAGACAGACTAAGCCATCTTTGTTCCCTTTTAATTAATTATAGCTCTGCTCCGTTTAGAGATGTGTTTCAGTGTGCTTAATTTTGGATCTATAAGTGGATGCCTTGCATAGTGCTAGTGACCGTATAAGAATGCCTCTTGCTAATGTTTAACAGTCCTACAATTGTCCTCCATTTATAATGAGGCACTTTTCTAATTTGGCAAGAAAAACATTTATTCTGATGGTCTGTCTGATTGGTCACTATTTACAGCTGTCTGCTTTTATCAGACACACAATTCTCCATTGACATAGCTTATTTCTATGCTATTATTGTGTTCTTTATTCTTTGTCAAAAGCTTATTCACTGTCACTTTATATCAAAATATTTTAATCAAGATCCAGTAGTTATAACAGAAGTTACACATTGACTTGCAGTGGCAGTATATTTTGATGATTTGGTGGAAAACTGCACAACGATTTCAGTTGATTATAATCTGTCATGATTCAGGACTGGACAGTATGATCAATGCATGGCTGTCCTAATAAAGTTCCTCTATGTAACACTGAGTATCCAAAACCAAGGCACTCTCTGATATTCTGCGCTGACATAAATACATACATAAAATATGTGCAATATGTGATGTAATTTCATTGAAATACATTCCATATACACTCTCTATATATTTTTCATCACCAACAAGTTATGGCTACTTGGTCCAAACGCAGGTCTCACTCTGTGGAGAAAACACCACATACAAATAACCCACAGGGGACGAAGCGCAGAAACACTTCACTTGGCTGAAAATGGGGAGTGGGTATAGCTGGCCCAATTTCTGCCTAATATTATGAGGAGTGACACTGTTTTTTTTTGCATTTTTCTTCATTTGCGTGTTAGCTCATAGCTCGGGGAGGGATGCTCTGTCATGACCCCAGCCGCAGCTGCAAGCTTGTACAAGTTAGTTGTTCAAATAAAAATGTTGCCAAACACGATAACAAAAAGCCTACAGCTGTGTGTGTAGCCATATGCTGCCATTTTACAACATTTATCCAGTGCAAACAAAATAAAAAGAAAATAAAAAAAAAATAAACAACATTTTGTTAAACACAAAAGACCACCTCACTTACAGTATATGAAACCTCTACAAAACTGCATGGCACTCTTAATCGGAAAAGTTATAATTTCCTTATAATATTCCTGTGTGTGTGTGTGTGTGTCTATAGTACAGAAAAGCCATTGTACATGATCTTTATCTCTATATTTATCTATTTATATTTATCTCTGTGTCTACACTCATATGAGTACTTCATGTTTGTTGTATATTTGCTGCTATGACAACTCAATTTCCCTCTGGGAGTAATAACGTTTCTCTGATGCTGATTCTGATGATGTAGCTACACCGTAAGTGTACATCAGGTTTTTTTTCTCAATTTGCATATATTTTGCACACGTTATTTTTCTGTTGTATTTATCACGTGCTGTTCTTTTTCATTGTTTCTATGGTTTATCAATGATCATTTATTCTATTATCTGTTTTACATGTGAATTTAATTGTACAGGAAAACATGTTTGTTTAGTGCATACAATAATATAGCTTTAAAACTCTGAAAGTTGAAAACATTGAGCTTTTTAACCAAGAAACTAATTTTTGACAGAATTAGATTTTTTCGTATTTAATGAATAAAACGTTCAATTACATTAAATTATGTTAAATTCCAACTTTAAAATGAAAAAAAGAAAAAATTAAATATTTGATTTCCTTCAATCCACCTTTGTCCTATATATTCATAAATGCATTCAAGACTCAAAAATTATGTTCATCACATCACAGTTTTCTAAATAAGCATAAAAATAACATTTCACATAAATTCCAAGTGCTTATTAAACTCTGACGGAAAGGACACGCAGAAGGCAGTCGTCTGAAAGAGTCATCGAGGCGTTTTCTTCACTCGTGTTTGGAGAGCAGAGGCTACAACAACAAGCGTTTCTTTTGTTATCTATGATCAGCAGAAATTAAATCTCATTGCACTTTCACAAAACAATCTGAGCGGCCCTGTTTATGTGTAATATTTTGTTTCAGACAAGCTGTTTGCAAATGGATTTTCATTTGGAATTCATTAGGACAAATCCAACTGACCATTCAAAGTGCTCTACAAGCCACATTGACCCATATGTTCATACAGCGCTTTATTCTATACACTTTAAGCACTTTACCTACTTCAGGGTTTAGAATCACACAATTTAGAATCATTATAACTGATCCAGTTCAAATCAACCAGTAGATACAAAGTTATTTAGATCATTAAATATGATACAGCAAGCTGGGTGAAGCTAGCGCTACACAGCTTTTTCATCAACAATTTTTACCCTCAGCAACAGAGAGCCTTTCTTCCCCATAAGTACAACAATTTGTATTGTTGTACTGGCACTGTACAATGCGCTCAGACAGATGTTGATGCCTCAGCAGTGTAATTTCTTATTAATAGACTAAATAAGCTTATTTAGCAGACAGAAGATGCAGAGGTAATTTCATGACACAAATCAGTGATGCAGATTTAAAACATACTTTAACTTAAATATAGCACAAGTTCAAGCTGTTCTGATAGATGTTGTTACTTAAAAAGTGTCTGCTTATTTTTATTTGTTCTCTACATTGTATCAAAAACATTAGATGTAGCTAAATCACTAGAAATTATTAGTTAAGTTTAGCTTTCTAAAATACTAGTCTGCAAAATATTTTTTGTAATTTATTATTTTAGTTTGTTAAAGATTTCTATCCGGTCGTTAAGTCTGACGTCACTAGCCGTGTCTGGGCCTAAACTCCGCTGCAGGTCCATTTATCAAACGATCACTATGGCATTACTGAGAGTTGAAAAACTGTCTAAAGTCTTTCATCTTTAATAAAATGATCAGCGTTCTGCTCTACCAGGTGTAACAATTGAGTTTAACATCCAGTCATCCATGAAAACGGAATTTATGACATTTAACGGAGTTAGAAGTTAGCAGGAAGTTAGCTCGCTAGCTTCTATCTAAATACAATATAGCATGTCCTGACTGCGGGGTTTTGGAAACAAATTAAAACGTACAGCTCTGTTATCACTTCCAACATAAATAAAGACAGAAAACTAAACAGCAGTGACGTTTGTAGGGTTACTGAAGTTTGGCTAGCTGGTATATAATGATGTGCTACGTGACCGCTAGCGACACAGCTATGTTAGCATAATATAAACAAGCTAACTTTTTTTCCACTCGATAAAAGTTAACGTGAGTGTTCTCGGTGGTCAGGAACAAATGTAATCGCATGGCAGGATGGTGTAAAACATAGGTGTCAAACTCTGGCCCGCAGGCCAAATTTGGCCCGCAGCCTAATTACATTTGGCCCGCGAAGCCATACCAAATTACTATTAGAGCTGGCCTACTGGTATTATACAGCTAATATATATATTGTTTAGTATTAAGCTTTGCTTGTTCCATATTCAGATTTCCAGCAAAACTTATTTGAGTCCATAAGAAAAGATTCATTCTTATATCTGGAGGAAGGTTTTTTTTGTTCAATAAATATTAATGTTAGCCCGCGACTTTGTTCCAGTTTTGAATTTTGGCCCACTGTGTATTTGAGTTTGACACCCCTGGTGTAAAAGGACCAAACTTCAGCCAGGAGAACAACTGAGATAATCCATCCACAATACAAGGTTAGTCATTCATATACTGCTGCATGGGCTGGGCTGTAGTTACAGCCTAAGGTTTTAAAAACTGAGCTTAAATAAATGATTAGCGGTAATAAAAGCCGAGGGAGGTCAACAGTGATCACTGACTGTTTTAGGAGCTTTTTGAGATTAAATAGAAGAAAATACATAACATTAAACATGTTAACAACACAAAAGCCATATTAAACGCAGACTACTTTAGGCCCGGAAGTAGGATTCGTCACATCATCACTTAACGACCGGATTGCTTTTCACTTCATTCTTTGCTACAGTACGGCTTCAGATTCAAGTCTAAAGGAAGTCTATGTTCAGCAGCAGCAGCATTCTGAATATTGTTATAAATGCAGATCAGTTTATGCCTTTTTATTGGTTTGCAAATTGTTTCACTGTTAAATTTCACTTTTGGGTGGCAGCACAAAGACTGAGAAAGCAGGATAGAGAGCGAGGGAGCAGGATGAAGACAGACAAAAAAGAGAGAACAAAAAAAGATGGATAAATAAAGGGAATGCAGCTTCTATTATGCCCATATTCTCTGATGATGTTTTTTTTCTCCCACTGTCTAGATGGGTTCTCTCTGGGTACTCCAGCACAGTCTAAACAAATGCAGTTAGTGAGGTGAGGTTAATTGGTGATTCTAATTTGCTCATAGGTGTGAATGTGAGTATGAATGGTTGTTTCTCTGTGTTAGCCCCATGACAGTCTGGCAGCCTGTCCAGGGTGTATCCCACCTCTCATCCTATGGCAGCTGGGATACGCTCCATCATCCCCACGACCATGATAAGGATAAGCGAACGAGGATGGATGGATAATTTTACATGCATTTAATGAAAGCTTTGTGTGCTTTAGCACAGTTGAAAATATTAGTGGATGTTGAAAAGAACATATTTATTGATATGAACAGTAGCATTTGACAGCTCTCTTACCAGTTTGCTTCTCGTCTAGGTGTCAGGATGAGTTTTCACTTTCTTTATTGAAAAATGCTACTTTAAGTGCTTGATGATTTGGTGGACTTCCTCTATGTGGCTTAGAGACTGAAACAGTGTTGTGTATGTTTATTCTTTCTCATCACAAATTGTTATTTAACTTATTTGGAAAAAAAATCTGGTTAACACGATTTAGCCTTTGCCTCAGATTTGATAATTATAAGTATCCACCCTAAAAATGGTGTATTATATTAAAATCTGGGATTAGTTATTCTGAATTCATTTTAAACACTGCAATAGTTCATCCAACTATCGAAATTGATTTTGAAGGTAACATTATAATATGTACCCAACAGAGTTAACTACAAGTAGCACATTACTTTAATATTAATTGCAAGGCACTGTATGCATGACATTCTGACTGGGAGCTGAGCACCCCTAAATCTTTAAACCTAGATTCCCCCCCTGGTGAACACGATTCTGACTGCTGGCAGACAGTAAACATTTATATCCTACAAAACCATTCAAAAACACAATGAAGTCTACAAAATAGATTAATAGTTCAGAAGCAGCAGATACTTATCAGGAAAGGATTTAAATTTTCATGTTATTGCTTTTTATATTATTGCTTTAATACTCTGTTGGATATTTGAAGTAGTCACCGCTGGCAACCAACAAAATGCAATGTAATCACATATAAACCTCAAATTATCTTGTATTCCTTCCCATAGACCTATAAATTTAGGCAAAATACCTTAGATATTATTTGTATATATGAGCTTGTGTGGGATTTTTTTTTTCAACTCTTGGGAAATATTCAAAGGAGCTTGCAAAGAAAGCGTCTGGACTTCTTTAAGTTACTTGAAGACGTTTCACCTCTCATCCGAGAAGCTTCTTCAGTTCTAAGGTCAAATGGTGGAGAGTCCCAGATATAAACCTAGTGGGAGTATCCCCCCACAGAGGGACAAAAGGACCCCCTGATGATCCTCTAATCGCCTGAGCCAAGGTGTGAAACTGGGTGTGGGTCCCAATCAGCCAGAGTTTCGGGTGTGTTCATTGTGAAACCTGGCCCCACCTTATCATGCGAATTCCTGAGGTCAGATGGTCCAGGATGTGAGTGGGCGTTAAGGCGTCTGGGAAGGGATCTCAAAACTGGATTATAGATGGCAGAGAGTTGGTGTCGTAAACCCCCGCCTCTGTTCAAAGATGGTCGCTCACAGTGGACATAGATGGCTTCTTTCACTCCTCTTTCAAACCATCTGTCCTCTCAACTGAAGAAGCTTCTCGGATGAGAGGTGAAACGTCTTCAAGTAACTTAAAGAAGTCCAGACGCTTTTCTTTGCAAGCTCCTTTGACTACGATGACCTGGATGACTGAGAACCTTCACAGACATCTTGGGAAATATATTTTCTCTTTCTTTCTCGTTCTTGTTTCCATTTCAGATGTGCAGTAATTGGGTGTGCAGCTTTAACTAAATTACATAGGAAATTGAGGACAGTTAGCCAAAAACCAGCTAAAGCTTGACTGTAAAGAAAAACAAAAAGATAACTGACTTTTTCAACAAATTTCACTAACACAAAACAAGGTTGATGCCTGGTAGATAAAAGCGAGAATGTCCATGTTATTGGCTAGGACCACCTCCTCCTTTGCATTTCGTATTCAATGTAGGAATCTTGGTAAGTTGCCTGACATACTTAAACTAGTTGAATTATGATTTGATACAGTCACAGGAGGTGTGACACAGCCCTGGAGTTTGGGCAGTTTGGTTTTTTCTTTTCCTTTTTTTTTTTGCTTGGGAAATAAAAATCTTCATTAAAACCAAAAAGGGCAAAAAAAAAAAAAAAGACTATTTTAAGCTTCTCTATTGTTATGTTATTCCTATCAGTCCAAATTCAATCCATTTTTTCATTCAAAGCAGATCACCTGCCTATCTATCATCTTTCATTTTTATTGGTCTTTAGATCTTTATCTTGATCTTTATTGGATTGAGAGTTTTCCAGGAAACCTTTTGTTTTGTCCAGTTTTTAAAATAATAACTAGCTTAGCAGAATTGAGACAGTAATATGAAACAAGTAGAGCTGTAACTGAATATTAAACTGCATTATTATTATTTTTTTATTGTTTCAGTATTTGCTTTTTAATTGTAGGATTGAAATTAGGCGTGTATGAGACTTGAATGGAGGTTTAAACGTTGCTATCACTTATAGCCAGCACCAAAAATGCTAGTCAGTTGAATATATTCTAATTTAATGAGCGTACAACAGCAGTTACTGGATCAGAGGTATTACAATGCCAGGCAGTTGTGCCCTTCTCTCAGTATTTCTTTGAAAGGAAGCTGTAAATGAGCCAGGGTAAAATAAATAGAACACAGCCATGACTTTGATGTTAAAAAAGCAACCATATAGACAGATAGGTTTTTCTTTCATAGTAACTCTGTCAAGAGGCTCAGGGTTCAGAATCTGAACATATTTTATCTCTTTCATTTTACAGTTAGTTCGAGGTAGATGCACTCTGACACTGTCAAAGCAGTCCTCATAATGGGATTTGTCAGCCTGAGACTTGGCACACATGAAAATTTAAATGATAAGCTTCATTTTGCAGATGATGGTCAGTCCCAGTGGAAATGTGTTTATATTGCAAGTGATTAGCCGAGGATGATGTCTGTTTTTATGAGTCCACAACAAGCATCAGCAAAGCAGTAGTAAAATTTGCCGGCCATTTCAAGTGTGTTTCTACCCCGTGGGGATAAGAGACCAACCAGGTCCACAAATGGAATAAAGAAACAGCATGAATAATTTACTCACTTCAAGTTCAACGAATACAACATTTTTTCCCCAAAAGTTGGGACGTTTGGTAAAATCTAAACAAAAGGAAAATGCACTAAATTTCCCTAACGTTTTAGAAAGACATAGTCTGAAACAGAAGATTTGTATTTATCTGTTTTTCACACACCACACACACACATGAAACAGTCAAAGATGCACAAAAACAAAGAGAAAAAACCAAAAGAAAGAAAGAAAGAGAGGGAGAAGAGAGTGAGAACAGAAAATGAGGCAGAGATGGACAGAGCACAGGTTGGTGTGCTGATCTAATATGTCTGAGGCCCCCTGAGAGAGCTAAGCCTATTAGCTAATAAAAGGAAGTGGAAGGAAACAAGACAGAGGTGGCCTAATCAGGTTGGCCTGAGGTATTGAGATTTAAGTAGCAGCGACTTTAGAACCCCAAATATGTAAGTCAAAGACCTCCCTCACAGTCTTCTCTGAAACTGACACCCGGGTTGAGCTACAGAATCTCTGCTTTTCTGAACTTGAAGGAGTTTCACGTTTGATTATTGCAGTGCTCTGTAAAGGTCAAATTCACTTTTCTATTTTCTCATTTCATCAACAGAATGGATAAAATAGCAAAAATTGGGAACAACTATGGGAATGGAAACTCGTCTTAAAAGCATGAAATAAAGGCAAAGTCATAAATAACTATCTTCATAGACAACAAGAACAACAAGCTCTGCCTTCCAGTGTCAGTATAGGGTTAGATTATATTAGATGGCTGAGAAATATACACGTTAAATGCTTTTTAAATTATTTTATTCACATTATTTCACTAATTGGTGATCTTGTCTCAGTTCAGCACAGTGCAAGAATTCTACTATACTATATTTTGCTGTGATCTATGCAGTGAATTATATTTCTAACAAGTGGCGATTAATTTAAAAGACAAAACCTCCCAGTCTGATGGAAGGGAAGCTACTCAGGTAAATGGCACTAGAATTTCTGCAGCTGAACCACCCAGAAAACACAGGACATGCTTGGACCTGCACCTCATTTTAAAGACAGAGGACACACCATCCAATGTTCTTCTGAACAAAGAACAGTGGGCTACTTTCCCCAAAGCACACAATCTCATTCCTCATAAGGACTGAGACAATTCTCCAACACTCAGGTAGAACAACTCGCACCCCGTGTACCAAACTAATAAATCAAAGTTTGCCTGGCAAGATCTCGCAAGTCTCGCAAATATCCAGATATGATCTGATGATGGGATCTGGTTTTTAGGATTCCACATTTATCATGTGATTAAAAAATACAAGCAATGAATCATGTGTTAAAAATAATTCCCATGTTCTATTACATTGTGTTGTCAAAACCACTTGATATTACCAATAAAAATAAAGAACGTACCCTTCATTTCTTAATGAATTATAACATAGTCCTTTTCTTTGTCATATTGAGACTGAAAAAACAAAACAGATGACAGCTCACCACAGGATTTTGAATCCATTGCACTAGAGCTCAAGCCATAAAAGCAAAAAAGCCATCTTTTTCTGTCAAGACTTGCCCAACAGTGTATATAAGTAAAATTGTAGGGCAAATTTCCACAAAACACTGAAAGATATAAAAGACAAAATTGTCTAGTGTCTTTTACGTACTGCACACGTGGACATTTAAAGCAAGTTCGTAGTTAAGACTTATGAGAGCACAACAGGCTGTGGAAAGACGAGTGCAGCTAATGCTTCCATGCATGTATAAGTACACTCTAGGAGAAGAAATGGCAGTTAGATCTGGCACCAAAAAAAAAAAAGGCGCAATGAACATCCAGTTCCCAAACAGGAAAAGGCACTCAGGGATCTCAGGAAACACTATGCATATTTCACTTTGTGCAATATAAATAAATAAATACATACATACATAAAAAGGACAATCGTCATCTTCGAGGCATAGAATCCAGCACCACTGTGAAGGATTTGTCCACACCCCTTTAGTGCAGTTCTTAAAAAACATCTGAGAAATCGTATCCAGACCCAGCATCTCAGTCATTTCAGCTGGTTAAATAGGTGACTGTAAGTAAAATTTAAACTTTTGACTTTGAGACGATGACTCATTTGGCATAGTCACAGGAAAAGGGGCAACCATTAAAAATTGACACAGGTGCCTTTCCAGCAGACATTTGATGTATTACTTCAAGTGGAATGAAGAACTTTTATTTTGGCAGACGAATAATCAATTTTTAAGGAGTCTTAACAATTGCCTCACCTTCTTTTTATGCCTTTCATCCTTTCATGTCGTCCACGTTGCAGTTAGGTCTACTGAAGATGTCTAAGAGCAATCTCTTTTTTTTTGCCCTCAGGCGTTAAGGGCTGTAAGTTATATGCACCTGTGTGTAATTACAGGTACATTTCGATGCAAAATAATCCCATTGACACAGTTTACTGTTTACAGATCCAAAGTTCATAGAGTTGTGCTTTCAGATTCAGTCAGTAAGGTTGTTTCGACAGCATTTCGCGAAGAAGATGGACAACAACCCAGAACATACAATCAAACTAATCCGGGACACTTTAAAATCAGAAAAATTCCAAATCATTGGCTACGTCAGTCATCTGATCTCAGGATGTAATCAACCAGAACGTCACTTGCTGAAGACGAAAACTAAAAGCACAAAGAGCCAAGAACAAACAAAAGCTCACAGTTGGAGTAAAGGCCTGGCACAACATCCCAAAAGAGCCTTCTTTTGTGTCCAGGGGTTCCACAAATTAATGGTCATAGTCATAGCCTGCAAACGATTCTCAACAAATAATTAAAAATGAGCATTTAAGTAATAAACTAGGGCTGTTTTGTAACACCTCTAGAACATGTACTCAAAGCCTTAATTTACATGTCTGTTTTGGTAAACGGCTGAAAGAGCCAAAACTGTCCCAAAGTAAAAAAGAATAATACAGTTTTTCTCAAATGTTAAAACACAAAAGCCAATCCTGTAACCCAAATGACCAGTAGTCTAAACACATTTACTAAATGTAGCCACCATATTCCAGTACCATAAACACATGTCACATGAAGACACAATTCACAAAACACAACCCTCTGTACTCATAAATCTAAACACATTTTTCCTTGCTAAAACACATGTTGCAAAACAACTCTGCTCATATTCTCAAATGAAAGCCCATGTGATGCAAAATGCTTGCCACAGTCACCAATCTTTGAACACAGGGAACACACCTGGCGTCAGTCACTACACACAACGACTCAAAATTGAAGACACCTGTTGCTAATGATGTGACCCCACCTATAAAAGCATAGTTTGGTGAAGATGCCAAACAATCACAATGGATGAAGGCATTCGAGCGTGCGGAAGGAGAAGAGCTGCAGGCTGAAGAGGGGTTGAGATCAGAGGAGGAAGAGGTGAAGGCCTAAGAAGAAGAGGAGTTCGGAGTAGAGGAGGAAGAGAAGGAGGCCAACAAGAGAGAGGAGAAGGTCCAGGTGGGAGAAGAAGACAACCTCGCACCATCATAACAGATGATATGCGAGCAACAGTAATTGATCATGTCATTGGCCATGGCATGACAATGGCTGAAGCGGGACGAAGAGTACATCCAAACCTGAGTAGGTTCACCGTGGCCACCATTATCAAGGCATTTAGACAACACAACAGGTATAGTACGCTATTGCTTTCTTTGTCACACTACAGTTTTACAGGCCTGTGAAAGTGGTCTGTTACTTTACATGTAGTTTTACATATAAATCAGTCAATTGACAACACATGTTTCTTTCTTTAGAGCTGAAAGGATGCCACATAGAGGTGGGAAGGTTGCCATATTCACAGCTGCACAAGAAACCCTCATTGCAGATATGGTCCGTGAGAACAACTGCATTAGACTCCGAGAGATCAGAGACAAAGTCATTGCAGATAATGTAAACTTTGAGAACATTGATGCTGTCAGCGTGTCCACAATAGACCGAGTTCTCCGGCGCCAACAGATGAGGATGAAACAGGTCTACAGGGTTCCCTTTGAGCGCAACTCTGCGCGACACATAGAACAACGTTACGAGTATGTGCAAGTACG
Organism: Perissodus microlepis; assembly: GCF_051167445.1. NCBI lineage: Eukaryota > Metazoa > Chordata > Actinopteri > Cichliformes > Cichlidae > Perissodus > Perissodus microlepis. The sequence continues at coordinate 44,102,798 of NC_140463.1, read as the reverse complement.
TATACATCCATGTCCACAGTACAGTTAGTGGACATACTGTGTTGCTTAGTGGCCTACATTACTTCTGGACAATACTGTGCTACCTGATTGACCATTCTGAACACCTGTACGCTTTTCCATGTTCACAGAGGATAATGCAGTTGGACGCGATGGCCAGACCCCATGAGTACCTCTTCCTGGATGAGGCTGGCTTCAACCTCCAGAAACGAAGGCGAAGAGGCCGTGACATCATTGGCCAAAGAGCCATCACTGAGGTTCCTGGCCAACGGGGGGGTAATATTACTCTTTGTGCAGCTATGGGTACGGAGGGGCTTGTCCACCGGCATGCTGTCCTTGGGTCTTACAACACCCAACGTCTCCTCACCTTCCTAGAGGAGCTAAAAGACATCCTCCTGGACCACCAACAACACCATCCTAGGCTAGCACATCACATGTATGTGATCATTTGGGACAACGTCCGCTTCCACAAAACGCACCAAATCAGAGTGGTTCACCACCAACAGTGACCACTTTTTAAACGTCTGTCTGCCACCCTACTCCCCTTTCCTGAACCCTATAGAGGAGTTCTTCTCATCATGGAGATGGAAGGTGTATGACAGACAGCCATACACAAGAGAGAACCTCGTACGGGCAATGGAGCTGGCCTGTGCTGACATCCCAGTGGAGGCCTTCCAGGGATGGATTCGCCATTCCAGGGCGTTTTTCCCGCGGTGCCTAGCAAGGGACAATATAGCCTGTGATGTGGATGAGGTGATGTGGCCCAATGCAGCTCGGCGACATGATGCCGCACAGTGACTGTGTGTAATACTGTAAAAAGACCGTGTAGACAATAAAAAAGACTTCACACCCTGATCATGTTTCCGAGAGTACTGTTGTGTGCGATAGATTCTGTTTTTGCATTGAGCTGTGTTACAGTAGTGTACGTACATGCAGGATGTTTTTATAGATTTATAGTCTTCATGTGAAACTCACAAATCTAAATGCCTAATCCTCTGCAGGGTTCTATGACGATCCGTTACTGTACAGTTTATAAAAATATGCATTGGCAGTTATGAACCAAAGAACCTTCTCACAAATTGAGCATTGTGTTTTCAATTGTTTTGCTGTAGTGTGTAATGCTGTGTATAGTGTTTACAGTTTTGACAGCTTCGAGCTGCTCTCTTGGTGTGGGAGTTTGAGTTTTGCAGTGGGAAGGTGTGGTTGTGTTTATGTAGCTTTAGAGAAGGGTGTTGTGTTTGGACATTGGGGGACCTGGTGGTAACGTTTGTGACATGTGTTTTAGCATTTGAGAAAAACTGTAATAACTGAAGAAGTCCTCACCACCAGTCCTCTTTACTTCAAATTATCTTAACCGTGTTACTATGGAGACACTGTCATAAGGGTCTTTCATAGAGAGGTATACACTCGCTATCAACATATACACTCCTTACATTCACTTTACACACACTTCTATTGATCTGAGATGTGGAGTTTTACTTTTCTGTGAAACAAAACGAGGACCAGTGAGTGTATGTGGTTTTTTTAAGTGAAAAGAGCTTTTTTTCCCCCCTTTTTTTCAACAACCACAAGCCTCGAGCAGCCCCGAGTCTGTCACTGTTAATGTCAGCTGCAGTTTAAGCTACATTTTTGATTTTAAAGGTTCCTAGAGACAACATAAAACAAATGTATTACCATAATCTCTTCCTCCCTGTGAAAAACATCTTTCAACTTAGTAAATAAGCAAAAAAAAAAAAGGACGAGGAGACCAGCATCAACTACACAGACAGCTGGAGCTGCTTTTTGCCCCCCTAGGATTTCAACTGTCCGTTGTGAGTGTGTGTTTGTTTTGTTTAGTTTTTGCTACTCTCTCCCCCTATAGTGTGTTTCATGAGCTTAAATCATTTGTCACACTCCACTGAATATGATAGTGGAAAGCTAAAATGCGATGCCAATGAAGAACTATGAATAATTCAAAAGTTTTATCCCCCCCACCCCCCACAAAGCATTTGCCTTTGTAATCTTTGAGCATACATTTTTCCAGGATTCATAGCTATATTTTGCTCCTGTGCTGTTAATACTTTTCTGGGGATGAACACAATTAACTGCCATTTTTGGCCATAACTCATTGCCAACTCACACACCTGGTTCATGACAGTGATAAATTGTTTTGGAATTATTTATAAACCTAACATCACATTAATAAATTTACACAGTCCATGCTATTTTATATAATTTTTTATTTTATTAGCAGTTTTATGAGCCAGCACTCCTCCCATCCAGGTCAAATTTGTGCTGTCCCCTTTTGATTTTACACGCACTTTGACACAGACAGTGACAGGAGTTCATTTTTGTGGTGCAGATTTCTTGTATTGCATTTATTCTAAAACATTTCTATCTTCTGATTATGGCAGGATGAAACCGCTATCTTCAACAAGAAAACGGGAACAAAAACAGCCGACCCTAGATGACAAAATTTTAAATGTGACAGGTATAACATGTTATATCTTAGGTGTCGGGGTATGCGTTTTATTGGCTCAAACTTACACCTAGAACACTCATTTTAGTTCTAGCTGTTAAAAAGTGCCGTAAAACCATGTGTGTACTTAAATTTTACATGCATCTAATGTCTAATTAGATGCATAATTTATTTAGAATAAATTATTTATGCTGTGAATTTTATGTGTCATTTTAAAAGGCTAAAGCAACCACTTCTGTTGGATGCGCATACGTTTTTACAGGTCTGTATAATGGCACAGTCACACTGGAGGAAAAATACCAATGCAACCACTTTGGAGCTGTAAAAAAAATAATTAGCTTTAAAAAAGTAGTTATGGCGACTGTCTGACGTTGATCATGCAATATCCTCAATGCCTGGACAGCCACTTTTGATTGCTGGGTATCTGCACAGGTCGCCTGTTACCCAACAATCACAGTTTGTCTCCTATTGACTGCAGTCGTTCTCAGACAGATTTTGTAGTAGAAGTTTGTAAATTAATGGCATTTATCATATATATGAGTCAGTCTGCACCAGTGTGTGCAACTTGTCTATGACGCATCTCTTTGCAGTAGGTAGACTTAACTCAGTTGGTTGCCAAATCAAATCTTAGTAGTTAATGTGAATTTCTATATTTATAACTAGCAAAAGAACCCTATCCCAGCTACTATAGGGCACACCCCAGGCTGGCAATCTGACACAGGGCGTACATGTCTCAGTATGAACAAATTAAAACAAACAAAGAGTGTACAGAATAATTTTTAACACTGGCATCAGTAAACCATGTTCAAATGACTTGTTGTGATCTTGCTGCAGTAGCTATTGACAGAACTTGGCTGCTAATTAGCTACTAATGTTTGATTATGTCTGGAGTCTAATTAAATGGTGCTTCAGAATTTTAACAGAGATTTGTTCTACGTATCCTTTCCTGGTGGAACAATTACCACTTGCCAACGTTGCTGACAATATTTTGACAATTTTGACAACACTTTCTTTTATTAAATAACAAACAAGTTACTCTAAAAAGACTGTCGAGTAGACTTTTCAGTAATTCAGTGGATAAGGTGACACATAACTTTGTATAAATTGCAAGTAAATTCATTCATAATACAACAAATGTACTTTTATTATATTTTTTAAAATATTCACCTTAAAAAAATCCAGTCATGGCGCTTCTAAAGCTTTTCATTTGTTCATGTAAATCTCTCCTTTTTGGAGAAGAATTAATGGGTGGATAAAACACGAGTGTACGAGGTGGGGGCAATAAAGATGATGTCAATTTTGTAACATGAGCGTCTGGCCAAAGATCCCCTAGTGGAGGGAAACGGGGCTCAACCCAGGAGTCCTATTACTCTGTCTGCATGGGTAATGTCCTCAGATGATCCCTACTAACAGTCTCTGGATGATAATCAAATGACTAAACAGAAGAGAGGAATTAAGCGAGTGGAGGAAACATACTGAAAAAGACAGCAAGGAAACCAGTTCAGCTTTGGACTGAGTACTGTTGTCTGCAAGAGGAAAGCAGAATTAAGCCATTCTCTGACACATCCCTCCTAAAATAAACATCCAGATATTGTGATCAAAGCTATTACAAACTCTTCTGCCTCAGAAGAATCACAGTGCTATTCTAATCACCTGCCTGCTGTGGGTACAGCATCAAAGTGATACAATGAAAATGCCACCGGGCCTCCCAAATAATTATGCACATTTAAAATCCCAACACAAACAGACATGCGCGCACATTGCAGGTTGAAACACTGCCTTGCCCCAATTGAGCAGATGAAAAAGTGATAACAATGACTCCTTCAGCTGGATAATAGAAAGAGGTGTACTTACAAGTTCTTATCTTTCTCTCCATCTGCAGCTTTCACTCTCCCTTTCTGTGTCATACCCCTTCTCCCCTCAGCACTGTTCCCACTCATGTACATGTGTACACTGGGGGGAACCTGAGAAGGATCCATTACACGCACAGTAACTGATGCCAAATTAAGTTTATGCAAGCGTAAGCTCAAATATGTTTGTGCAATGAGTGCTAAGGGTGTAATAATACATGCATTTGTCTTGAACCATTCGCCGTGTGATTCAGTGTGAAATATTCTCAGATCGGTGCACTTTAAACAGCCCTGTCTACAGTCTACTCTTACTGACAGTATGCAGCATCTGGGAGGTTTTTTCTTAGGAGAAGAATTGTGGTCATTTCAGACTCTTTTTATATTTAAAAAAAATACATGCAATTATTTTATTCTTTTGTACAAAACTGTAACTGGATACTAAACCTAGGAATAAACGAAGAGAAACGCACGTTGATAGAGAAATCTTTAGAGTGCTGCCCACATCTCTAGAGGAGGTTTAGTTAGCAGAGAGCGAGCAAAGCTCATAAGACAAAGCCCTTCTCTAACTAGGTTAAAGGGTTTTTCCTCTACATCCATTAGCCTGGTAATGAACCCCTGGCCCTTTTATGACTTCCCACAGTGGTGCTATCTGTATCTCTCACCAAGTGTTTATGCTATATTCAGGGGGAAACGTTATTTGTTGCTAGTGAATTGAAAGCCTTACCTTAACAAAACAAACAGAATAATTTATATTTTCACACTTTATATGCTTCAAGTTGTAACATGCAGCAAAGTCAATAATCTAATAAAAAAAAAAGAAAACTTATTTTCTCGCCACTGCCTTGTGATCACGCTTTTCTGTAGGAGAAAAAAATGAATGAAAACTCTGGGTACCATAATTCTGATTACTCAAAACATTATGCGCATTGTGACTAGGGAGGCAAGCTATATCAACACACCTCCCAATTTTCCTTATCTTACAAAGCTAACAACAAAAAAGTGAAAAAAGAGCAACATTTTAAGGCTACACAAAAGCTAGTGCAAGAGGTAAAATGTGGCACTGAGAGCATATTACTCCAACCCCGTCAATTCATACAAAGGAAAAGAGGACATGTCAGCTCTGATGTGGCAAGATACTATCATCCCAACACCTGGAGTATTACTTACAGCAGATTTATGTGGTGCTGTTTAACCCAGTCGGGCCTGTTTGATTGACCCATCTAGTAAAGTGTTGTTCCACAACCTTTTTGCACTACATTGACAGCAATAAGATGATAGGATCAATAGCAGGCCTGCAGATTGTTTGTGTGTTTGTGTGCTATGTGCACGTGTGTCTTTCTCTGCCATCAATCCGCAGCAGGATAACTGCTTATTCTGCCCTTAGGTTACATCAACTTCAATGGCTCACTGTGGGAGAAGGGTTCCAAACCAACATCGATACAGAGCATGCTGAGACACAGGGAGAATGACTGATTGAATGAAACCTTGGACTGGTATTTGAGACCAAAGTCTCTGACAACAACAGCTCAGGCTGTCAGCCTTCCAAATAGACAAAAAAAAACCCTAACACAAAGCTTCAAGGTTAAAAGGAAGAGGGCAAAAAAGAAAGGAAAAAGAACGAGGATGGTTTGTTTGAGTAAATGCTAGCACTGTTAGCTAGGAGGTGAAAAAGGCAGACAGCTCATATAAATACACTACAGTGTTTTGAGGGTTTAATATCAACTACAGTGGTTTCTCTCCAGAAGACTAATCTGTGCTTTCAGTATGATGTCAACTGCTGAAACACTGAAAAGACACTGGTGGCCTTAAGTATCTCTTTTTACAAGACACATGCACAATATGTTGGATTGTAAATTTGTTACAAATTAACCAGAAATACCAGTTTTCCTGAACACACACACACACACACACACACACACACACACTATAAAACCATGAATGATTAACTTAAATTGCCTTTTCAGGGATTCCACAGGCATATGGAATACAGACACTCATCACTGGCATCTGTGCAGTGATGATGAGCAAAGTATTGGAAGATAACGCTCTCTTTTCATTTCATTTTAGTTTTCTTCAAATCATTCAAGTTTGTAAAAGCTTTGAACGAGTTTGCATATTACAGATAACAACATTAGGCTGCTAAGGGTTTGTTGCTTTACTTGAGGTGTGCAGAATCGCAATATTTTAAATCAGCATTCAAGCAAACCTCTTGCTAGACATTAAGAAAAAAGATTGCCGTTCCATCAATCAATTTTTTTAAACGTGCCTCCAGCTAGGCTTAACTAATCAAGATCAGAATGCAATCATAATTTTGGAGATCAGAATCATTAAATAGGGGTCTTTTAAATAAGTTCCTCTCTGCAGTCCTTTTACTTTTTCAAGCAAATGACTGAACGATTTCCAATGGCTGAAACAAATGAGTAAATAAGTGAATATTCTACAGTATCATTTAATATTGTGTTCAGTATTTGTTTTTGCTGCACGGTGGTTAGCACTGTTGCCGTACAGCAAGAAGGTCCTGAGTTCAATTCCAACATCAGGCCGGGGTCTTTCTGTGTGGAGTTTGCATGTTCTCCCCGTGTTTGTGTGGGTTCCCTCTGGGTACTCCGGCTTCCTCCAACCGTCCAAAGACATGCAGCTTGTGGGGATAGGTTAATTGGAAAATCCAAATTGCCATTAGGTGTGAATGTGCGAGTGAATGTGAGCCCGAATGGTTGTCTGTCCCTGTGTGTTGGCCCTGCAACAGACTGGTGACCTGTCCAGGGTGTACCCCGCCTCTTGCCCTATGACAGCTGGGATAGGCTCCAGCGCCCCCCGCGACCCTGAAAAGGAGAAGCGGAAGCGAATGGATGGATGGATGGATGGATGACCTTTTAATTTCTGGGGGGGGGGGGTAAAGATGATGTCAGTAAGAGGGGGGTTCCTCTTATAGTATTCTAATTAGGGCCAGCTCCAGGCAAGGCCATGATAAATGCCTTGTGGCTGAACAATACATTTATACCCCCTGCACCAAAACTTACGAATTATGAATCAGACCTTGAGAGTGCATTTCTTTTCCTGTTTTTATTGCATTCTAAATGAAAATAAAGGAAGTTGTAGATGAAATACAAAATCTTAGTTTTAACAAATTAAAAAAAAAAAAAACGACGATGAGTCAAAGTCGTCATTCGTATTTGCCGCATGGCAGACAATTAATTCTGACAACATAGTAACTTTGTTCCCTTGCAAAATCCTTCCATTAATTAATCTCAAATGTAACTTTCTCTCATCTCCATGTGCAATGCTGCTGCTTAGAGTTTGACAAAACCAGCTGTCTGGGATATTATAAAATCTTTTAATTACAGGTACTGACAGTGCAGTTTTCTTAAAACATCATTAAAGGTCTTTTTTGTTTGGCACTTTTTCCATTCATTTTGTAAATAAAGAAGTTAGGTAAGTCACATGATGTTGATGTTAGTAAATTAAAAAGAATCATTAAAATAGTAAAAGAAAGTCTGAATAAATTAAATTTAACTTTATGGAAGCTCAAGCTGACTTAACGATTAGCTAATTAAAGGTAGGCTATAAGATAAGAGTGGCTTATCAGGAAATCAAATTATTGTTTTATTTAAATTGTGATTTTTTTTCTGTTAATGATCACATTGGATCAGGCTGAGCTTGCTGTGGAACCCACTCAGAACAGTTTTAGGTTATTATTCCCCACTGACATTCACAAGGGTGGGATTGAGTGCCTTTCAGACAGAGACACACACACACAAAGTGGAGGCCTCAGTATTTGAAAGAGTTGTATCTTATTTGGATGATTTTAAAAAAGCGCTTCTGCAACACAAATGCAACAGCAGACTGTACAAACAAATACAGTTTTAAAAAAAGCATTTTTACTTAGTACAGTTTAACTCCAGCAACAGTGTCCCTGTTCTAAATCTGTTACACTGAAGCACAAACACTAAACTGCCCTGAAAGACAAACCCGATGCCAAAGTAGTTGACATGGTGTATAAAGTGGAATTTACTGCAGCTCTCATAAACCTATATTTGATTCACAATAGACTAGTGAAAACAGATCACATATTTAAAGAGACAAAATGTGGTAATTTTGAACTTCATGCCAATAACACTTTTTAAATTTTCATTTATTAGCCATTATTTATATAGAGCCAGTTTACCAGGCTCTATACTTATTTTTGGTTAATTTGATTTTGAAGCTTTGGACTGTTAATATAAGTTTATATAAAATGCTGTATTAATAAAATCATGTCTTGCTCCAAAATGAACCACTAAAAAAATATTTGCTAATGTTTTACTGAGTTACTTCCTGCATATTAGATGGCTCAAATAAAAAAAAAAAGTAAGCTAAGTAAAACCAATAGTGATATAAGGAGAATGCTTCCTACACTGACTGCTACACTCGAAGTGCCAGAGTTTCTTGAGGGATCCCACGGGAAGATCAAGCATAAAGCAGAAAGGTTCCTGAGGTAACTGAGTTGGTGAAGACCATGCCGTCATCTTTTGCTGTGCTGTTGCCAGCTAACTGCTAACCATCATCACAAGGGAATGGCACTAAGAACAGACAGCGGGAGAGTGGTGATGTCCAAGTTCAAGCAGAGTGACAGCTAGTGCCTTTTGAAAAACTGGCCGTGGTGCCACCAAAGGGAACTAGAGGATAGGCAGTGAAAAGTTCAGCCATCTCATCCTGGCTCACTATCACTCTCCCTCCACTAATCTGACAGCTGATTCATGCCAGCATACCTCACAGGCCTATTTCTTTCTCCTTCAGTCTTTTTCTTTACATTGAAATATTGTTTCTCATTAAATAAAACTTTTATTGTGACTTCATGCTGTATATCTACCACTCAGACCAAACTTTCTGAACATGTCAAATGACATCACTATGAACCATTCTGACCAGCCATACATAAACTCAGCACAAACACAAACAGTTCATTAGACTGATTGAAAGACTGCCTAAGGGAAATGGCTTGGGTATAGCACCACTGACTGATCGATTCATTGACTGATTGATTTTAGGGAGTGGTGCCACTTTTCCCACTCTAAAAAATGCTGATGCAGTCCCCTCACTTAATCGCTGACTTCATACCTCATTGATTTATCCTTTTGTACATTTAAATGAAAACCAAATTGAGTGCACAATCACTCACACAATGTATATTCAGAAAGACCAGTTGCATTTATGCAGAGAAAACCAATAATTAACAGCAAGAAAATATTCCATCTCTCCTGATATCTCTTCTTGTCTTTCCCCTCTCTTTGCATTTCAGCCCTCAGCCTATCTGAACTATTCACAGAGGGACTGCTAACAAGATGTTGCCTATTATATCCTAGGATGGTGGAAGCCTTTAACTATGATGTGTCATCAACATGCCTGTTTTATAGCAGCTTGGTGATTGGAATATTCCCTACCACTTCTCCAATAGTTGGCTAATTGAGAATGAGGGAGTGATGATTAATTATCTACTCCCAGTGCACTGTTTACCTAGATGATCATGCTGATGAGGGGTGATTAAAACTGCACTGCCACTCAAATTCAGGCTTTGTGTCAAGCATTGTGTAGATCTGGCGATCTAAGTCATTTTTCTACTCCTTTTACCATAGCTGCTGTTTGTAAAATCCTCCTCTAATTGTATCTTCCGAGTCATGTTCAAGAAAATAGTGCATGAACAACCAACAGCTGATTTAAGAGTATTACAGTTTCATTCATATATTGTGAATTCTTGGAGAATCCTGAACAGCTTAAGAAAAGGATGACACAGTAGAGCAATTTGCTAGTCAGTACCAATACCATTGAATTACCAAATAAGTGTGAAGTGTGATCACTCCAACAGTAAACACACATGCATGCACAAGTAGTGTGTGCGAGAGTGAGAGAGAGAGAGAGCTCAAGCGGTGAGCGAAGAAGGTGTTTGGTGTAACCAAGACCTTCTGCAGAGATCAAGCTGGAAAGGATGTGCAGCAGGTCAGGATGATTAAGGATAGAGAATGAAATAAGAGTATGCGGAAAAGACTGAACGAGTACTCGGAGAAGCTGTTGGATGAAGGAAATAAGATGACAGATGGACCATAGTTAGTGAATCAGGAAGAATCAGGAAGGAAAATGAAGAGCGGAAATGTAATTGGTCCAGATGTCATGGACCTGTGGAGGTATGGAGATGTCTGGGAGAGGGGGCAGTGGACATTTTATCATTGTTCATGATTGTTTAACACCTGAGGACAGTGTATAGCTCTGACTTTTTCAGAAATCATTACTCTAGTAACCCCCATCACATCAAAAACTTCACTGACTTCACCAACAAGTTTCAGAAACCAACCCCAGGTTCCAAATGAAATCATAATGTTGTGATCTCACTCTTCACTTGCATACCTACAACTGAGGCCGTAGAGACTGTCAGACAGCTTCTTAGAAAACAGAACCAGCTTTACTCCTGATCAGATTTGCACACTGTTAGACCTTTGCTGTACCACCAAATATTTAAAAAAAAGGGTTACTACAGACAAAAAGGCAGATGTGCCATGGGCTTCACACTGTCACCTATAGTACCCAACCTTTACATGGACGAAGTGGAAAGTAAAACTCTTAGCTCTTTCAAAGGGACAGCATCTAGCCACTGGTACAGATATGTTGATGATACCGGGGTCACAATCAAAATCCAAGAAGTAGAACTCTTCACTGTTCACATCTCAGTTTCTGTCCACTGAGTTCATGAACTCAGTGGACAGAAATATAAAGTTCACCGGTGAAGACACAAAGCAAAATAGTTTACCATTTCTGGAGACCAGTACCTACTCTTTGACTCCCACCACACTATGGAACACAAACTTAGAGTAATCAGGACGTATGGCTGTGAAGGTTCTCAGTCATCCAGGTCATCGTAGTCTAAGGAGCTTGGAAAGAAAAGCGTCTGGACTTCTTTGAGTTGCTTGAAGACGTTTCACCTCTCATCCGAGAAGCTTCTTCAGTTCTAAGGGTCAAATGGTGGAGAGTCCCAGATTTAAACCCACTGGGTTTAAATCAGATTTAAACCCACTGGGTTTAAATCTGCAGGGTCAAGTAATCAGGACCCTGCAGCACCGGGGAAAATGTTCCCTCCAAGCCAGGAGGGAAAGAAAGGTCTTAAAACATGTGGCTATCCCATTTGGGCTTCTGCAAATCAGCAACGATACACCGTAAAGAAGGTGAGACACCAACTAGGGAGAAACAGAATGACAAGCAGAACACTGTCATCCCTTATGTAACAGGTTTACCAGGGAAACTCAGGAGATTCTTCTCCAAGCACAAAATCCCAGCGTACTTCAGACCCAGCCGATCTCAGACATAAACTGGTTCATCCCAAGGAGACAACTCCCAAACACAAACTAAACAACATAGGGTATTCTGTGCAAAGCAGCAAGGAATGCTCAGACCTCTAGATTGGAGAAACCAAACAGCCACTTCATAAACAACATAGAAGAGTCATCTCGACGGGACAAGACTCAGCTGTACATCTGCATGTAAAGGACAAAGGTCAATCTTTCAGGATGGCAATGTTCACATTTTGTACAGAAAAAACTGGTTTGAAAGAAGAGTGAAAGAAGCCATGTATGTCCACTGTGTACGACCATCCTTGAACCTACAATCTAATTTTGAGATTCCTTCCCAGGCACCTTAACACCCACTCATATCTTCTTTCAGATCATCTCAGTAGGCCAAATAATAAGGTCTCACAACCTCTGCTGATAATGACCCACACCCTTTTTCACACCTTGGCTCTTGTCATAAGGCACATGATCAATAGTGGGTCAAAGACCCTCTTAAGGGACAACTCCCACTAGGGCTTAAATACCTGGGACTCTTCACCATTTCGTCCAAGAACTGAAGACGCTTATTAGAGGTGAAACATCTTCAAGAAACTTAAAGAAGTGCAGATGGTTTTCATTCGAAGCTCCTTAGATTTGTGTGAGAAGGTGCACTGCCAGTGCCTTACAAAATGACCTTCAGTTAGCTATTTACATGCATGTTTCAAACCAAACTGTCAGGCACTGTTTCCTTGAGGGGGTATTACAATCAGACGTCTTTTACAGGGACCTCTGCTCATAGACCAGTACCGCGCAGTCTGGGGAACACCAGAACACCAGAACTGGCAGGTCTGCCACGGTGACAGAAATGAAAGAGTCTGGAAAAGCCATGGCATCTGTCACATGTGCTCAATGTGAACCTGCTCTCGTCTGTGAAGAGAACAGAGTGCCAGTGGCGCAGCATTGTAGTTGCTGGGTCAACATGTAATTCTAGATCAGCTTCCCTGGCACTGACCTGACAAGTCTCTGGATTTGGAAAATTGGGACTTGATTCTGCTAAAATAGAGAGTACCCCATTTGTGGGGTTGTTGTTGTTTCAGTGATGCTGGTGGAAAGTTTTTTATTCACAGTGCACAATCCATTATTGTGACTGTTAAAACATTCGACAGTCACATCCAAATTAGCTGGGTAAGGGTGCACGCCAAGGACATAAATAGGACTTATTGGATTCTAATGTGCCTTCCATCCTCTTTCCATCTGGAGACTGAAATGTATTTGCCAAAACAAGTCTTCAGGAGAGTGGGGACTGGCCTCTGTTTTTAGCCATTAGTGATTTGATGAAGGTCTTCAGCGATGCCACATAGAAAGGAACATGTTGCCCAAGTGGCAGCCAGCCATAATGACTTGCTTCAGATCATATAAACAGATCAGTCAATTGCCAAACCAAACAGCACCAAACGATGGGTGACAGCCTAGACTAACTGCTTCCATAGTTTATTTTTACCCCTTTTTTTTAATTATACTGCTGTGCAATTCATTTCTTGAAAAAAAAACAGAGGAACGCGCATTAAACTGAGTCACTGTAGAATGACAGCCCCACACCTGACCTTTATTAACACTCCATTACAAATGACACAGATGTTTATGAGCAATTTATTTTCTTTTATTCAGTTGCATTTAGGTAGACTGGAAATATCATCTAACATTTGTGGGAGAAATCCAGAGTGAACTGAATTAAGATGAAAAAAGAACAAGAACAAGAAAAAAGATACTGCTGTGTATCCAGTAGTGGACACTACTGAATTCATCACTCCACAACACAGACACTGTCTGTAAGACTCAAAGAACCGCTTTGGATCATCAGTCCTCACATAACACATTGTTAAAGTCTTGCTCAGTGGGGCAGGATAGACACAACAGTCAGAAAAGCCAGAAGAAGGGGACAGGAAAAATGGAAAGGCCAGCAGCTGAGAAAAAGCCAGAGGGTCTGAAAAGCACAGGCTTTTTTATTTGAATATTATTTGAATGTCAAATGATAGCAATTTTCTATGCCCATCTCTCCGCCAGGACTTGTGAACACAGAATACATTTGTGGAAATCACAGACACCCCAGTACATTTAGACTTTATTTTACATCGTGCCTCTGACTATGAGTTCCAATCTCCTCTCTCGCCAGTTTTTCTGTCTTCCTGTCCATTTCCTGTCCTCTTTTCCTCCTTCCTTCTGTCTGAACCAGCCAAGGGTCCAAAATTGTCATTTGTTTTCAGAGCTAAATACATTTTTTTGTCATTAGAAATGTTGTAGAGGGTTAATAGTTTGTGTGAAATAACATTTAATGATAGTCCATTACTTGTCATTAAAAAACAACAAATAGTTATTGTTTTAAAACAATCCATAAATTTATCATTTTATGACCAAACAGCCACTTCACAAGCGCATGGCACAACACAGAAGAGCCACCTCCACAGGACAAGACTCAGCAGTCCATCTGCATCTTAAGGATAAAGGACACTCTTTCGAGGATGCCAATGTTCACATTTTGGACAGAGAGGACAGATGGTTTGAAAGAGGAGTGAAAGAAGCCATCTATGTCCACTGTGAGCGACCATCTTTGAACAGAGGCGGGGGTTTACGACACCAACTCTCTGCCATCTATAATCCAGTTTTGAGATCCCTTCCCAGACGCCTTAACGCCCACTCACATCCTGGGCCATCTGACCTCAGGAATTCGCATGATAAGGTGGGGCCAGGTTTCACAATGAACACACCCGAAACTCTGGCTGATTGGGACCCACACCCAGTTTCACACCTTGGCTCAGGCGATTAGAAGATCATCAGGGGGTCCTTTTGTCCCTCTGTGGGGGGATACTCCCACTAGGTTTATATCTGGGACTCTCCACCATTTGACCTTAGAACTGAAGAAGCTTCTCGGATGAGAGGTGAAACGTCTTCAAGTAAACTTAAAGAAGTCCAGACGCTTTTCTTTGCAAGCTCCTTTGACTACGATGACCTGGATGACTGAGAACCTTCACAGACACATCATTTTATGTAGTTTTAGCAAAATAATTTGCTCTGAATCACAGGTCAACTTCATGGCAGTCTTAGTCTTCCACTTTCTAAACTGCAAAGTTAAGACGGACTATATACTGATTAGGTAGGCTGGCTCTGTGATTGGCTGCAAACTAGACACTCGTGAAGCTGTGGTGGACAGCAGGTCACCGAACAAACTATCCATCCTGATCACCACAGAATGATCATAGATACAGGACATCTTTTATACCACATGTTCTGACCCTCTATCAATCACTTGCAATAAAATAACAATAATAATAATGTTCAACTGCAAGTAACAAAGTAACAAACAAGTATCTCTTTTCTTATCTTAAGTACAGGTCTGATTAGCCCACTCATGCAGATCCATTCCATATGAGTGAACCCTCACTTGATAACAATCTCATCCATCCAATCCACCCAGCTAAGCACATGACCAACAAAATGATTTCTTCACGCTAAATTATGCACAATGACATCTTACACATGCATTATCTGCTGTGCCGTGGGGCCTGAAATGCTTGGCCTCCTCATTGTGCAAGTGTGTGCACAAAAATCCAAACCACAGCAGCGCCTCAACACTGTAGTAAGAAAGGCTCCTGACCCATCTATGATTTAATCCTCATTATACATGCTGACATCCTCCACAGTAACGCCTTTTCAAACCACAGTCTACCAAACCGATTGTAGGCCATTACAAGTGAACGTATTACAGCAGCCACATTGTGCGAGGGAGAAATGTATCTTAAGCATATTTGGTGTGATCTGACGCTAGGTTGTTATGCAAAAAGAGACATCCGGTGAAAGCAGAGACATGCAAATGCACCGATTTACTGACACACAGAGGAGATGTCTAGAAGGGCTGAAAATGCTGAAAAGAAACGTAAGGGAATTTGATGGATGAGCTGTGGTGCATTATCTCAGAATGATGTAATGCGGAAGACACAGTTGATCAAGGGAGGCAAAGTGCTGTTTAGCTGATATCTCAGAGTAATGGAAAATCTGCATACATTTTTCTTCAATCCTCAGGTGGCTATGCTAAAATATGCTAAACTGACAGAAGGCCGATTGAAATAAATGATTATGCCCCAGAATTTTCAGCTGTAGCCAGCACCTGTGGGCAATCGCTGTGTTCTGTATGTTTATGTATGGGTTTGTGTACCAGCTTGACTGTTAGACCTTGAAAGTGAGAGCATTTAGGAAGAGAGGTATACCTGGCAGCTAATGTACTAGTAACTTAAATGACAGAAATTAAGGAAAAAATCAGACCAGTCACCTAGTCACCCTAGGTGACTGGTCTGATGTGAGAAAATACTAGGAAAACAGCCCAAAGTTAGCACGATCTAATGGACGAGGTTAAACACCAGCCTTAAAAATATAGTGTGTGTATTTTTATTTGTGTACTTTGCTGTAAACACACACAATTTCAGATTAATTTGTCGAGGTTGGCTACTGCAAAATCATTATCTTTTTTGCATGCATGTGCAGAATATGCTAACACAAAGCTTTAGTGTTTGCATGTCTGTTTATGCCTTGAGGCAATTGCTGTTGTGATTTGTTGCCATATAAATAAAAGTGAATAAAATTACATTGAATTGAACTGATTGAACTCACACTCAACACAGTTGCCTTGTACCATGCCTGAGCATGATTGTTCCCTCTCCCCCTGCTCCAAGGTCTGTGCTCATTCGGCATTTGAAAACTCAGACACAACCTGTTTCTGTCTTTCATGCACATGGACATTTGAAAATAGAGAGCTTTTTAAGCTTCACTGTGGAAGTGGTGACACGCTGTCCTTTAAATATATTTGTCAATTCTTTCACAAAGTGATAGCTGAGAGAATGTTGGAGTGATGTGATTAGTGGTCACAGGTCCAACTGAACTGCGCCTGTTCCTACGTTTCAAGCAAGTGCATTGTACAAGTGCATAGTAAGAAAATGCTTTTCCTGCACATCTGCAGAACACATTGTTAAAACATCTTTGAGTTTATATCTTACACTAATTTTCAGGCCCCCAGTGGGCCCCAGGTGTTCTGACTGATGGACACAACCAACAGCCACAGCTACAGGGCCTTATTATTAAAGAAGCATTACAGAGCACTGAAGTAAAACTAGTAGCCAGTCATTACATTCATACACATACTGCACATGGTTCAAAGGCAGGGCAAGCCTTGTTCAAGACTAAGAAAGTGAAGTAGTTCTACACTTTTTTTTCCATAATGCATACATCTCTGTCATAAAAAAGTCCATCCACTTTCACATGCAGTTCTTCCTGACCTCCTTTCATAAATCATGAGTGAACATTTTTGTTTTGGAAGTCAGCATAGCTCCAAAATAAGTCCTGGCACTAATGCAATTATGAGGCCTTCACATACCAATAGGCAGCAGCTGTGCAGAAGGAGTCTCCACTCTGAGACATCCTCTCCTTCTAAACAAGATTGTGTGCCCTACCAAGATCCAACGATGCAGGAATGCTTCCTTTTATTTCCTCATACCAAGACACACTACACAGCAGCACAAACACACACCTGAGTAATATGTTTCTGAGTTCAGAAAGGAAAGTGTATATCTAGGGATGACTGACCTTTTAATTTGGCACCGCTGGGCATTTTTTATTCAAGACATTGCTTGTCTAGTCATGACATTACCGATGAGCCACCACAGCTAAGTCATGGGGTTCAAGGCAGTGAAAATGTTGCTGCGGCTTTTAAATTAACTCCAAATGCACTCTAAACTCACATTTGAAACTAATTGCTTGTGCTGTTCTATAAAGTACAAACAGGATGCTGGTTTTTATGATCATTTATATCCATTCAACCTGATTTAAATCAATTAGAGTTCATGGCAAAATCCCAAAATCAAGAGCCTGGGCAAAGGATGTTTCAAATATTCATTGGATATCAAAACAAAAGCTAGGATATTGTTGTTTGTTATTGTTATCACTTTGGTCGGCTGTTAAAAGCCCATTAAAGCTCAAGGATGCTTTGATTTGATGTCTTTTAAACCGGACTTGTGCAAACTTGTGCAAATGGGTCATTCTATCTACAAAAAAAATAAAAATAAACACTTTTCACTTGACCGTCAAATTTAAATGAAAAAAGTGCCTTGGGAAAGACACATCTTAACAGTAATTATGCAAAATTTCAGGTCATGAATGTCATTAGTTTTCTGAGAAAAAAAATACTTTAATGGATGTTGATAGGAGCATTTTTCTACCATCCCACCATTTGTTTGAGGGGGCATTTTTTTAAAAAAACGTTTAATATGCAAAGGACACAATATTTTTTAAAGCACTCCAAATCAGGAGAATGATTTCACAAATATTAGCTTGAATATGGGAAAGTGTGATATTCCCCAGGTATGACACCATGTATCAAATCATTTTTAACTTTTATAAAAGGTTTTTTTAATGATGTTCTGGTAATATTATATCCAAAGTCTGTAAATGCAACCTCTCTCATTTTCACATTATTAATATATGAATTTTGAAATTATACATCAAAAATAATGTGAGCAAAAAACATAAAATGAGCAATGAGAGGCAATTGGTCTAACTCTCAAAACCCACACTGATACTGCTTAAGTTACTTTAATACTGTGAAAGAACCACAGGGTGTCCTTTATAAATGAGATGTCAGGGCAGACACTGACATAAGGTTACTAAAGAATCCCCCAAAGCTGCAACGACGAAAAAAAACAGGTTGAGAAAACTGAATGTTTTGTGTTGGTTCAAAGCTGTTTGTGAAGACACGCAGCACACAATAATTGACAGAGCCAACGACACAAACCAAATCATAACTAAAGGCAGGCTTATCGGGTTTATCATGGCTAGGTCTGCACCAAAATACCAGCGCTGATAAATCATTTCCAAAAGGCCAACTACACCTGCAAATCTTGTAAACGTCCCACTGCATGTGCATATGCTGACACACCCAACAAAGTGAGGAAGATCACATCCATTGGATTATCCGGTTATTCCCTGAGATCAAAAGCACTTTTCACAACAGCTGGTTGGGAATCAAACTGTCCTGGCTCCTTGATAATCTTTTAGCACGTTTGCATTTACATACTGCTACACTTCTAATCGCAATAACACGCACCACTTCTTCCTTTAAAATGCATCTGTTCATTTTAAATGAAAGAAGTTACTGTTACAATCTACATACACTTAACAAATCCAGCAGCTGAACTTACGTGAAGAAAGAGTGAAGCACATTTGCTTATTTCAAACCACATGTTAGCCTGTACTAAGTAGGAACCTGCCAATGTCAAGCTGTGACTATCTCAGTTAATACAGCCATGTTTCCTAAATCATCATCTTAAGAGGCTGACATAATAATGTCATATAGCCTATAGGAGAGGAAGTGACTCATTCAAGCAGATCAGTGGTGTAAGGAAGGTGCCTTTGGAAATAGATTACTGAGGTACAAGTTGGATCAAAACACTTCATTAAATATGTTTCTTTTTGATCAAAACAGTATTTTAAAACGTTCCTATATATTATATTGTTTCTTTGTTTTACTCAGTGAAGTCTCTATTCTCATTAACCTCAGACACAGTGGTAGGCCCTAGACCTCTATTTTAAGACAATGATCAGTTCCATGTGCTCTAAACCTCTGATTACACGTTTCATGTTGAGACAGATAATAACTTGAACTGTCACAACATATACAGGTTATTTCCTGGAATAAACAGCACTTACTTACAGCATGCTGGAGATAAAAAAAAATGCACACATACACTGATACGCTGCTCCCACCTTTTAAAATCTATCAGTTTTAAATCAGTTGTCAATCAAATGAGGACACATTTGGTAACTTTATACTTGATGTTGCATCATATTGAGAAGGCAGCTGCACAAGTTACACTGTGACAATCACCTGTTAACATGGGCAGCTGTCTACTGCCTATGTTAATGTGTTTGCTAAACAAGCAGCAGTAGGTGTTAACCAGCTGACAGAGTTAACAAGATATATGCAGGTAAACTCAAGTCTCCATTGAGTTGGTTGGCCGTGTCACACTTTCCGTGTGACACGGCCAACCAACTCAATGGCTTCTGAGGTATGGCACGGAAAAACATTTTTTTATCACTTTAAATTTATTATGAAGACAATAGTAGGACTATAGCATGAACTGGTCAAACCTTATGATATACTGACAGGCAGAGGGGACTACTTATTGAAAATGATGAATCTGCGGATGCAACATCTGGAACATCGAGTGGACAATGTAAACAAATCTCAGCAGTTAACATGAGGATAGCAGTTAAACTAAAATAGCAAAAGTTGACAAACACATGCTAAAATGAAAGCTTTTTATCTCTTCACTAACTTCACAGCTGGCATTATAAGCAACTAGAAAAAACACCTCTGTGTGTAAAATTGTGCACATTTAATGTGAAATGACTTTTAGTATTTCAGTTGACATCTTGCACATTTTTATCCTTGAGCTCCATTTTCACACGTTGTTAGCTTCAAAACAATTAAGCTACCAATCTGGGAATTCAATACTTCAACACTGAACACTTAGCTTGTACCTATATGTATTTTTAGCATCCCGTTCAGTAGTTCTGTTCATTTGTCTCTGTCTGTTCGACCACCATCACAAAGTCAAATTAAACCATGTTAAGTACTATCTCAGCATGTCAGGTGAAGGTTGGACTGTACCATTACTGTATGAGGAGGAGCCACCCATTTAGCAGTGAACATTTTTGGCCTCGGTTGTGTTGAGGCCAAACAACACAATTTAAACCATTGCTTTACCATCACAATAGAGTAATCCAACACTGAGCAAAACCTGTCAGTAATTCTCCTTTCTCTTAATTTCTATACACCCCCTAGCAAACCCATGCAATCAGTCCATCCTGTCAGTTTTATTCTACATTGGGAACCAATGTTGACACTAGTAAAAATATGAAATCCAAAAGCAGTTACATTGCAACTGAACTATGTTAACCTGGGAAAGACAGCGAGGGAGATGTATCTCTTAGCAATGTCAGACAGGCAAGCAGCTTTCTTTGAACCCAGTGCTCTGCCTCCTCACTCCTCCTCCTCCTCCACTAAGGAGTCAGGCACAAGGAAAACACCCAAAGGGTTCAGAAAACCATGCTCTGCAGTAAGCAGAAACATCCTTAGCATTTAACACTGCACAAGAGATAAAGATCTGTCTCTCACAGTTTAGCCAATCTTTTCTTTCCTTCTCATTCTGAGCTTGTTTTCTCTGCCTCTCATCTTTGCCACGAGTATCACTATGACTGATGTTCCATCCTAGGCTGCCATATTCTGTCCCCTCACACTGACTTATTGTCTCTCTCTGTTTCTTACTGGCAGTCGTCCGACCCCTCTTTTCTCTCTTAATAGGAACGGATACATTTTGCTTCCTCCTTCACATGGCCTTCCACAACAGTCCCATTGCCCCTGCACCATGAGATGACAATCCCATCTCCCCCCTAGATTCCCTGTACCCCTGTTCACAAGTTACATGTTTAAAAAGCACCATCAATGGAATGGTTTGGTAGTGATAGTCCAAGCATCCAGGCAAGCAAATAGATCAGGAAGTGATATTTTAAACAGCATGTGGGATTCATCATGCTATTAGGATTACTTTGGTAACTTTCTGTTTGCTATCCTGGATTTTTTTAAACATAAAAAAAGAGATTTTCCAATTAAGACATTATATGGACCTAAAATAAAACTCTGTGGACAC
Source organism: Perissodus microlepis (assembly GCF_051167445.1). Lineage (NCBI taxonomy): Eukaryota > Metazoa > Chordata > Actinopteri > Cichliformes > Cichlidae > Perissodus > Perissodus microlepis. The sequence goes on along the minus strand of NC_140463.1, from coordinate 44,081,449 downwards.
ACAGCAAAGGTCATGATTTGAATTCAAACCTACTAAATGGTAACCAAATTGAACATGGACCCTTGCTGACAGGACTATTTGGTTCCCTCTATGAAAGAACAGCTGTGGGGAATTTTGCAGCCACCTTTTTTCTTACCTACATAAACAAGTGCATTAGCCATTCCCAAGACCTCGGTAAATTCATTAAAGCAGCAGGGAGTGGACCAAGGGGAGACAGATAACCTCTCCTTCCAACTGTCAGACAGCCAAGGTTAGCCAATGTCAAACCACAGGTTGCACTCGGCACCAAACCTCATCTCCTCTCTGTCTCTGCCTGTCTTTTTCTCTGGTACAGTCTTACTGTGTTCAGTTTTTTTTTTAAATGCAGCATTATTTTCCCCCTACTTTCTCAACTGTTTTATCCTCCTTCTTAACAAATAATTTCTCCTCATCGTCCTCCCCCAGAAGTCCCCCATTACTTACCCAATTCTCTCCTCATTTATTTTTTATTGTTACCATTTCTCTTTCACCTTTACCTAATTTCTCCACCCTCTCAGTTCATCCCTCATTCCATCTGAGTTCATATCCAAGCCCAAGCTAACAATGAATAAGAGCAAAAGCTCCTGACTGACTGAACTTTGCCCTTTTTGTGCCCTATGTGCATTTGTACAGTGGTGGTATATCACTGTACAGCACACAGAGATGAGGTCAGTACAGCAGATTATAACACGGGGTGAACTACTGTGTGTTTTTTTTAATCATTACAATATACTCAAAACAAATCTGTATGCAAACATACTGCTACGCAAAACCTGCAAAACTCACCTGACATATTATAAGCGACCAGAAAACTCTGGAACGATAATCACAATTGAGCTCCTCTCCTCTTAAAGAAGTAGTTATTTTGCAGTTTCATAAAAACACATAAAAACTAGTGTCTCATAAAAGAGAGTAAAACATGAGATAGTTTACTTTCCATAATGTAAAGATCACTTTAACTGGTCTTTATTCTCTTTGGGATGTTCATTGTGACAGATCACTAATGTGTATGAAGTGGTAAGATAAAGTGGAGAAACAGTAAGAAGTAAATCAGATCATGCACTCCACAAACACAGCCACCTTAAACGGTCCCCTGCCTTTGCTTCTCTCACACCCTCTCGCTGCTATCTCGTTCTGTTGCTGTGACACTCAGCAGCTGTCCCTGGGCCATGCCATGGCCTATCAGGACCATCTGCAGGGATGAGAAAGGCATCGGCAGCCACATGAGAATCAGCTGACTTTACTCAACTCGAGGTCACAGGTGGTGCCAGGGGACATAAAGAGGGTTTGCATATGAAAATAAATATGCATGTAAAACCTTATCTAAAACACATTCTATGGGATGTGATCATTCTTGTTGAAATGGGGATTAGATGGTGTGTTTTGTGCAATAACAGAAAAATGTATTTAATACTACATAGATAGCATTTTCTTATTTGTTGCATTCACAAGGATGCATTCTATCACATTTACCCACACAAGTGCATACTATGGAACTGGGCTCTTATTGTGCACTGAGCACAAATGCTTAGCTATGATACTCCATAAATCTCTACAGTATTTCCTTCAGTGAAAAAGTTCCGACGTTGCACATGCCATCAAACAAAATTTATGCACTTCAAAAGAGCTTACATAGATATTCTGCAGCTACCTTAAGTGCGCTAAGAGGCTTGGGCTTAACATTGCATGACCTCATCACTACATTTACACCATGACCTGACGAAAAACCAGCAGCCCAAACATCAAAGGGCTCCAGTCAGCAGTTCTTGCCCTGAGCCTCGATTATGCTTGGCTCAAGTCTAGTTCGATATAAAAACGAAAAAAAAAAAAAAAAAGAAATGCTAGATGCAATACAAGACTGGGGTAAGGGGGGAAAGAAATTGGTGCAAAGAACTAGGTGGAGATGAGAGCATGTGTGTGGGGGGGGGGTGGGGTAGGTCCTTGCACAGCCATCACTAACACATCTGAGGACTGTAAATCACACATAATCATAGTAGTTTTATCCCACCGAGGCTTCAGGTCCTTCCCATTGGCATCACATAAGTCAATAATTCATTTTAAAACAACAACAGCTTAAGCTGTAGCCAGCCCAACACATACACTCACACACAAACCATTTTTGTGTTGTACCTACAAATAGACCTGACTAGGTTGTTTCATGGTTATTTACTTCCTAAGAACATTCCCTTAATTTCTGCAACAGTAGTGAGTGAAAGTATTAGCACTGGCAGGAGGGTAAACAACAACAAATAATACCAGACTCAGAAAAACCTAGAAAGGTTGACATAAAGAGAAAAAGACCAGATCATAGTTATAATGTGTGCAGTTCAGCACACACACACACACGTACGCACCTCTAAACCATCACAGGAATCCTGAGCAGCAGTGGTTATGTATGGAGCTGTATGGAGCTCTACCAATAGCAAAGACAGGGTACACGCCATGTCTGCTACACACACAGACACTGAGGATAGTGCTGGAAAGTTTGGGGAACGAGGTGCTGAATAAACAGCTCCTCTGTGTTTGAGGGAAAAAATGGCAGAGGGACAGTGAGCGGCAGTCCCAGAGCTGGAGCTGTCCAAGGTATTGAAACCCTCTTACTCCCTCAGACACAATTGGCTGGTTTTGAAGAGAGCGGAGGCAGAGTGGGCTGAAGAGAGGAGCTGTCCAAGGTACGGAATAAACAGCATGCCTTTCCTTTCTGCACCAGATATATTTCCATATACAGAGTAAGCCTCTGTCAGACTGTTTCCTTATACCTTTGATACCATCCGACTGAATTTCCATGCAGCCATCGACGCTGGCTGTTCACAGAGAAAATGGGCCGTCTGATGAGCTATAAAAATTATCCTCTGGCTGCATTAAATAGAATCAATAACAACAGAAATTTAACCTTATCTTAAGTTCTAAGAACAGCAATGGTGCTTAGCGCTTTGTTTGTTGACACATCATGTCTGTGTCAACACAGATAAATTAGAAAAAAAACCACTGTGTGTATTCCAAGTATTGCTGGAAGAGATGTGTGAATGGTAAACAAGCAAAAAAATCTAAATTGTTAGAAGCAAAGCATCACCAGAACACAGCAGACATAGTGTGCTTGCCATTATCACTGTGCTGTGTATCGATTCTGTTAAAAGATTTCTATTTAAAAAGTTGGTCTCATGTTCTCCAGAGCTGCAATGATGAAATATGAGGGCAACAGTTTACACTGGACCAATCGATGTTGGGCGTTTTGTAGCACAATTAATAGTCTAATTTTATTTCATTATTGATGTTTACGCTTTACCAACATCAGCTCTTAATGTGTTAGACTCTACATTTTACAGCTGGAAAATGTGAAACATTGACTTGCTCTTTCAACATCATTCAAATGATGTTTTAATCCTGAACTGAACCATTTATGGAGAATCTGAGCGATGATATTCAGCATAGGTTACCAGGGCGATAAGCTGCCATTAAAATTAAGGCATCTTCATGCAACAAGAAAGTCAGTGTTAAACCCAAGGTTAGCTGACTAACGTAATAGTCTGGCATTGTGAGACAGGCAGCAGTGTGGGAGAGAGGAAACAAAGCATGTGGGTAGAGATCTGTCCATGGTGCTGAAGCGACGGCAGCTCTCAATACAGTGGCAGCACTAAGAGCTGCGTGCCAATGGACCGTGTGCACAAAGCATGTCCTTCCTTGATAGTCATGGAGTCCTTGTGACCTATTCCACGGTGCACTTTGCACCCATTGTTTTTGGTTCAGCTGCACTGCTAAAGTGAAGAGGCAGGAGGTGGCAACGCACTGTGGAATGTGCCACAAACACTTAATGACATCACGGAAGGTCACTGAAATACTCAGAGCTAACACTCCACATTTGACTGCAGGCAGCAGATGGAGAAGATCTGAACTGACTAAACTCTATAGCTTAAGGAATAATATGAAGGAAGACTGCACATTTATTCTGGACATCTCAAATTTTGGTTAAGCGTTGTGGTTTTGGTTAAGGGCCAATTAAGAATTTTCATGTAGTTTGCACTTTAAGTGATGAAGGAAAGCAAGGATTGAGGCTTTTGGTGGTCAGTTTCCTTTCAAGTACTCTGATTTACAGTTTTCCTGTTTGCCCACATAAACTAAAAATGCTTTCTGCCGCTGACTCGATGAATACAGCAGTTACTGGGCTACAACTAGTTTTAGTTTCCATATTTCAAACAGTAAAAAATATAGCAGTTGTTATGAAATCCTTTTTTTTTTTTAATTTTTTTAATTTTCCACTATTCACAAACTTGGTTCCTGCCGCAGATATTTGCATGTTTTAAACCTGTAATCCTAAGAATACTGTGAAAACTACATGAGCCACTTCACCTCAACAAAACAGTCACTTCAAGGCGCTTTATACTGTAAGGTAAAAATCCTACAGTAATACAGAGAAAGGCCCAACAATCTGATGACTTCTCTGTGAGCAAGTACTTGTCGACAGCAGAAAGGAAAAACTGCCTTTTAACAGGAAGAAACCACTGACAGAACCAGGCTCACTGCCATAACTGTTTGGGGGTGCAAATGCAAAGCAGTGTAAAAACACACAGACAATCAAACAAGGTGAATGAAGAAGAGACATTCAGCCTGATCCAACCCTAACTATAAGCAGTATCAAAATGGAAAGTTTTACCACAAGTAACCCAGCTGTCTGAGAGCAAAGTGCTCCATTGGGGTGAGCTTATCTTAAAAACCTCATTGTGGTACTATGAGATCTTTAAGATAAGATGAGACCTGGATATTTAAGAGTGTGTATGTGGTATATTCAATTGATCCAAAAATACAAAATGAAGCCAGAAATGCTTTTTGATGCCATGCCATTTGTAAAGCGAGGCTGTTCAGCTCTCACATGCACATAGAATATATAGCACCGCTTCCAGCTTCAAAGCAGCATAAGTTAAACCTCCCCATCCATAAGCAATGCATCTCAGTGTCAACTTTCTACCAGCCACCAGAGTTTTTTATGTAGCCTAACAAGTGAAATATATACATCTTCTACCATTTATAATGTTGATTACAAATGCTGGATGTGATCACTTTGCAAATGTGTGAGAACTCCAAGAAATTGCTTCTACTCAGAGGAGAGAACAACACACTCTCTCACTCTACTCGCTGACTTGCTCCGGGCCACACAGGTGTGACTAAGTCTTAGAGATTGAGAGTTGAGCTGGGTTAGCCAGTGAATAGTGGGTAACTAGAGCAAAGTGCACGGCTTGCAGATAGCGGCATCCTTGGAGAAAATGGCTTGGCAAGAGTGTTAGCTTTCAATCGATAATGCTCTGAAGAAGTTTGATAGGTCTTTGGAACGGCTGACTTTTCAGCACAGCTTCTGTGTTTTGGAAAACCTAAGAGGTCCTCTGGGCTCCTGTAATCTGCCTCTGTTTCCTTCTTTTCTCAATTTTTGTCTTTTTTCCTCTCTGTTAGTATCTGACTCTCTATCAGCCTGGAAGCTATCCCCTGTGATGATGTTGGCCCTTCTTCTTACTGTAACGTGGGTGTTGTTATTATTCAACTCCATCCCTGGTTTAATACTGTAAGAGTAAAATCAAATAAGCTAGCGTTTGTTTGTCTTTGTCTTTTAGTTCATGCAATGTGTCTTGTAACACTTACAATTAAAATACACAAGGTAATAAATACCAGTGAATTAAAAACAAAATAATACCCTATTGTGGGAATCCAGGTTTTGATGACCGCTATGTTTCCTCAAGACATGCCAAGGTGACAGGCTGCTGTGCCATATGAGAGGTGGAAAACACCAATACATTCTTAGGGATCTGCTTTGTCAAAACAAGTCCGAGCGTTTCTGGCGCTAATACCATCTGTGACACACATGCACACTTCCTGTCTCCCACACTCTACAGCTTGTTGTACACCGGGGGCCATGTCAAACCACATAGTTATTCCAGGGACTCGCTGGGGAGTGGGAGGCACGTGTCACCGTATATTCCAGTCCCGGAACACCCAGGCCAAATGGTGTGACACACCAGCTTGGAACGTAGGGAAAACACTGATGACTCCTGGACTGCTCCATTTGGAAATGGTAGAGAGACAGACTTGGAAACCTGGTAAGTGCTAAACCCCCACAATTAGCACCATTGCAAGGAAGAGTGGCTGTGATCCCAAAGCAGTCAAGTCTGGGCTTATTTAATATCCAGACCATGATCTGAGAGGCTGCAGCTTTGGACACCTTCAGTTTCTGCTGAAACCAATCCCAGAATGTCTTAAAATACAGATAGTGTTCAAAATCACGACAGTTCAGATTTTACACTCGGCATGAAAATACACACACTGTTGATGTGGTTTCAGTTAATATCATCTCAAATCAGTTGTTATTCTAATTAAAAAAAACAAATACCTGCTGGAAACGTGCAACTTCTTTTTTTGTGCAGTAGAAGATGTTTTGCTGGGGGACAGCAAAAGCAGCAAAAACAAACTGCATCATTGTTGCACTATTATTGCATTATGTCTTTAAACAGAGTTCATAAATTGGGGCAACAACATATTTAAGGCATATTCAAGTCAAAATAGTAAGGAATGAGAATTTTATATTTCAGCTCACTGATTCACAACTAAATAGAAGCATATGGGACAGAAATGCAGGAAAAAACAGTAGACTGTGCATTTTCTTGGAGAAGCATACAGTCCGACAAACTAAATAAAAAGTCTGTACTGCATCTCAGCAGTTAGTCAGCAAGTCTCACTGAAGCTATTTGGATGGATGGCTGGACTGAAACAGCTGGACTAAGATGGAGGAAGGGATGGATGGCCTGCGACTCAGCTCTCCCTCTCCACACACCCTGCCCTTCTCTCTTCTCCGCCTCTTTTCCTCTTACCATCATTCTGACACATTTAGCCTTCACATCTTTGCTTTTCTCCTTCAGAATAGGAAAGTGGCAGCCAAAGTGGCAGATTGGCACAAACGTGACACAGGTCTCATTTGCTTTTGACAAATAGGAAAATGGGGAGAAAAAATCTGCATCAGCAACAGAGAAGTTACTAAAACGGAAATTTGAAAGAGTGCATATTGTGCAAAGAAAAATTAGCACCTTGGCTATCAGTGAGATCGTTTTTTTACTACTAAAAACAAATATTCAAGAAACACAGTGCTTGAAAGCCTGATACATTACAACTATACAAATACAATAAAGCTAAATGTGATTGAACTCGATGCCTGTTTTATGTCTGTTTTTACTTTGAATCTCAAAATTGTGCCAGCAGTCATTGCTCAATGGTGCTTCTGTATTCCTGGCTCATTACAACTGAGAGAATAGTGTTGGGTAATTGTTTGACCCTGTCTGCTCAACCTGTGCCCTTGGCTCCTGAGAGCGCTCGACATGAGAGTTCTGTGGGATAAATGGTGGCTATTCCCACATTCTGCCCTGTGGCCGCCTGCGAAAAGAGTGCCATCGTATCAGTGACAAGAGAAGCCTGATGAAGGTACGCTGGCTGCACAAACCCAAAGCAAGCCCCGGCAACAGCAGAACCACCTCTCTAAAAAGACCCATTGTGCCCTGCCAAAGCCTTTCCCTCTCTGCAGTGAAGTGGCCATTGTGGCTTGCAGAATAGTCACTCCTTTCCATTGCCTGGTGGGAAAAGTGCTGTCGTGCTGGGGTTGAGTGTGGCCGTGGTTGCAGGAGTAGACAGTATCTCAATATCATGACCCCCATCAGCCCCCGAGTGCCCCCTGTCGCTCAGTTCATTCATCCTGCACGTAGGAACAATCCAGACTTAATTTCAGATGGTGAATAAAACATAAGGAACAGCTGAACGCTGGGACTGGAAAATAGTTACACTTCAGAACGGGGCTAGAGCTGGACTTGTAGGCTAAGGAGCTTTTTGCACGAATAACTCAGGTTCGAATATCTCCTATTGATTTGGCTGCAGGGATGGCTCCATGAAAATATGTTCATTTATGACAGTGCGGACAAAAGCTTTATGGATTTCTAGAAGAGGAATAAACTGTGGGGGAGAACAACAATTCTCTTAAGGGCACTTGACTGAGAGCAGTACTTACAGTTATTCAAGTTGGTCTGTTGAGATTCACGAAAGAAGGTGGGAGGAGGTGTACAGAAAAGAAAGAAAAACATGCACAGAGACAAGCTCTGTTAAAAACGTGGTCTGAGGAAACCTGGCTCGTTGGAACTCAGCGGCCAACTCATGAATGAATGGAAATATAGATCTGTGTTTGGGTCGGTGCAGACGCATTCATATTGATAAGTGATGACTGAACTCTCCACATCTTTAAAAATGGTTAAAGAAAATAGCCTCATACTGTGCTTTGATGTCTAAATTGTGTGTAAGTGGTTAATGTTAAAGTCCAGCACAGTAAATGCTATTGTGTGCTTCGATATGCAAGTGTTATGCAAACAAACTGCATGATTATAGAGAACTAGCAATAGTGTGGATGACTGATATCCCACAGCATAAGGATTAGTTACTTACACCCACTGCTCAATTATGAGCATAAAACTCTTATGTGGGGTTTTTTGTGTCCCATATCCCTGTTACGCAACCTGCTCCACTTTGAAATAGGATCCTTTCACGGCTAGCTTCATGTTAGCATACCCTGGAATAGATGGGTATAGCTGAAACATGGAGGCAGCCTTGCTGTTTAGATATAAGGCTCAGAACTGTTCTATTGGTCTTACAGGTTCTGCAGCGCCAAAGACCTCCAATCATTGGCTGACTCTGAAAGGAAGGGCTAACTTTAGGTTGTTGATCATCAGTGAGGTTACATCAGCATGTTTTTCCCCACAACATGCCTTTCTAAATAAGGAAGCAGCCAAACCTGAGAAACAGCAGCTACCTTTGTGCTGCTCGAGTAATTTAGGTTAACTAGCTCGCCTGCAGGTGCTAAAGAGATGTGTCCCGCACCTGAAACATAAATTCTCAGGCCAAGAGTTCTTTTAGGTCTAGACTGGGCAGCACCTGGTGGAGACGACATTTGAGGCGAGTCCAAAGAAGAGACGGGAAGAGAAGTTTTATTTGTGTGTTACTGATACTTCACTATTCTCTTTAATAAATTCCAGCTAAACTGTAGCACCAAGGATCTTGGTTGAGGCTGCTAAAAGGCGAGCAATATGGTAATGCAAATATTTCACATCAAGCTCTCACTGGAGGCTACAAAGAACATCTTCATTAATTCATTGGAAGAGCCTGCTTTTAGGGGGTTACTCAGATATGAAAAAAGAGGTCTGGGATTACATTACTTTCAACAATTCGTGGGGGGGGGGGGGGGAGAGAAAACCATCATCCAAGATTCAAATGCACTTGCAAGCTCTGCTGAATGAATTCATGACCCAATCTTTGTGGAATACAGTAGGGTATATGGCACAGTTCCAGCTTTTTTCAACATAAAACTCCTTCTCATTTAGAAAGACCAAAGGCAACTTGTTAAAAACCACACAGAGCTTTGAACTCAAACGGCTCCATCACATGACAATTTTTTTTCTTCCTCTGCATCTGACAGCGCTCTGAGAGATGTATTAGCTTTGATATGCTCAATAATAAATGTCCTGCCAGGCTGACTAAGATTAGTCTCAATCTAGGCACGGATATCCTACCGGCAAGGCCACACAGGAGGCAAGGGCGTAAACTGATAGGATCGATAGGCCATACTGTATCCTCTCTCTTCAGTCTGTGTGCTGCTCCATCTCTTTCACTTGCAGATCCATTCATGCAATCACCGTGAGACAATGAAAGGTGCTTCACTCTGTCTTTGCCTCACAGGCTCTTCTTCTACAGACTTTATCAAAGGAGCTAACATTATAGGCAGAACACATAGCAACCATGCTTATCATGGTCCCCACAGCTAAAATGGAGGGCATGAGGGAGAGAGAAATCTTTCTTTTCATATTTCTGTTGCATTTCCTCCTTCTTTTCTAACAGAAGCGCAAGTTTCTACCTTGTTTCTAGCTCCCCTGTGCACCTCTATAGCATCTCTTTTGTCCTGCAGTGGGGGCGGATGGTGGACAAATGGACAGAAAGATGGATGAGAGCCACGCGGCAAGCAGCAGAATAGTGAGTTAATGAGGCAGATTGCTCTCTTTGTGGGATTACAGGCAGATTACCCATTCCGATTCTCTTCTCTTCCAATTTTACTCTCTTGGTCTCTTCGGTGGTAAACCTGAGAGGCCAGGAAGGGCAGAGGGGAGGAGTGGGGAAAGCACGAGTACCCGTGTTTAGTGGGAGGTGAGGTAGAAGACAGTTTCTCAGCTCTGTCTCGCTGTCAGAGGAAAGATGTCAGCTGCTCAAAACACTGACCTATGAGTATATAGAATTTCTGAGTGATGCCTCAGCCAGCTGCTTCAAGGGCTGGATCTGAGCTAAAATACACCCAACCTAAGGCTGAATCTCTCATTAATCACATTAAGTCTAGGTCCTTTATTAAATCTATTCCCTGATAATAGCTCTGCTGATCTTTGTCTACAGATTTCTCCTACATAGAGTAGAGTCTTCTCAATAAATCACATTATACTTTTGCAAAGGTTATTTTCCAGCATAAAAACAGGCTGATGGCTGTGTGTTGACCCAGAATGATGGCATTTGAGTTGAAAAGCTGGAGATTTGTATTCAGGAAAGTTGGTGGAAACCTCATGACAGAGGGATGAGCGAAAACAAAGAGAAGCACAGGACCTCAAATCCACTTTTTGCACTCACTGAATAACAAACAGTGAAAAGGTCTGGAAAAATTATTCAAATTGCAGAGGAATTTGCAATTATTATAAGTCATCTCAACCCACAAAAGCAATGTTAAGCACCCTTCATGAAGTGCACTGAAAGCTCTGAGAACAAAAGTGGAACTGTATACGGGCCCATTTTCTGTCGAAGGTGTCTGCTCAGTGTGTATTGTTATAAAATGGAGAAGCTATTTAGGTATTTCTAAAGCCATTGTCAAAGCTGGAGTCATTAGACTGTGTTGATGGTGTTTCTTTTTACCAAGTGGGATTTAACAAGAAACTGCCAGAGTACAAGTATTTCTGGGGAAAGACGTGTCCTGTCAGTGTTGATTGAATAACAATAATAATGACAAATGATGGAACAAAAAAAAAGATTTTGACCTGTGAGTTAAGTGCTGCTGGACTTCTGTAGTGTGGACTTGTGTCCCACATTTGTAAGCCCGCACATTTCTAGCTTGACAAAGTAACCAGGAAGTGAGTCATATCACCTTAGTGGATCTCTCCTGCAGGGCTTCATCTGCATTAAGAACATGGGTGGCTTCATAAGAAATATCACCTCATGTGTGGTCCCCCCTTCGAGGGTTTCATTTACTCCTTCAACTAATGAATCCAGTTCAGTGAGTAAGAGCTGGGACGCTTCTCTCTGTGTTCTTCCAACTTTGATAAACAGTGAGCATCTTCTTTGCCACTGATATTTCGCAAGGTCATAAAAAGGCAACATAATTTGCCCCCCAAAAAAGAAAAGGAAAATGAAATATGACTCGTTTTTTATTAGTAATCAAGATGCAAGCAATAAACATAACGGCGAGCTAATGCTCTCGTATTTATTAAAAGTTCACTGGGCTTCATTTTAAAAGCACCGAGCAGGTCAGCTTCCCGCTGGCGTTCACACAGACGTTCATCATGTGGCGTCTGCTTTCCTCTCTCTGGTCCTTCCCATCAGCGTCCGCGTCTGCCTCTGCGCCGCCGAACAAGACAGAGCTCAGTTCAGATATTGGCCAGTACAACTAACAACAACCCAGCCTTGAATCTGATAATCGGGGATTTTACCGATCTGTAGCACTTGTTAATTACTCTTTTGGCTCGGGGATTTTGTGCGGAGACACCGTTAAGCACCCCAGTGGGCGTTTGGCGACACGGTGGCGCAGGAGTCTCATACGGTCGCAGTACACTACTCGGCGCAATAGAGAGTCCAAAATACCCACGCACCTGCGTGCGTGCATTTCCAACTCGTTGTGCGGATCAGTTTTACTTGGAGAAACACTTCTGAGGTCGCTTTAGGGAGGAGAGTTACAGACCATAGGATTTCCGTCGTTTAACATATAAAAAAACCCGCATCTGTTCATTCAAGAGTATACCCTCGGGGGGCACAGTTGTCCGGGGCATCTTTTCCTTTTATCCTTGCATTTCTAATAATTTGAAGTAAAATGTTGCTGGATGAATAACCCCAGCGGGTAAAGCCAAAATCAGAAACCGACTACTCAGTGAGAGGACTCCCAGCAAAATTCGCTCTTTTTGGACTGAAGAAGTGCGTACAATTAATCAGGCTGTGTGCGTGTGTGTGTGTAACGAAATAGGCGAGAAGTATTATCCCACAGCGTACACTCGCTTTAATTCAACCATATATTCTGTTCTAAAGCCGAGCAGCTAATTTGAAACAAGACCTCGGGTTTAACGAAGGTCGGAACCTGTAAGAATAACCTCGCACGTTGCGTAAATACAGCCACAGCTTGCCGAGGCACAAAAACTGACTTTCCAATTAACCGTCACCTCGGTGAAATAGAAAGATTTCTGTTCCCTTTATTTTATTTTATTTTATTTTATTTTACTCAATTCCCACACTCTGACATTGCTGTCACGCGTGGTTTCAAACCACATATGTCCATCATTCCCCCCCGCACGCCAAATTCAGCGTGTCTGCTCCAAGAGCCGCAGAAAACAAACAGCAGACCTCAAATCCACTCGCCTCCCAAATCTCCTCCAAATATTGACCCATTACGCATCATTTGCTGCTCGCTACATCTCAACAGCACAAAGCGAGGAGTGTTTTAGTGTAGCTTTTATTTTTTTCCTGACATCACCTGTCACCAATTGAAAAGCCTTTCCACAGAAGGACAAATCCTTATGGCCAAAAGAAAGAAGGTAAAAAAAGAGCGCACACGCACACACGGAGTGACACACAAGCACACAGAGCCATACAGTCACCAAAGCAAAGAAGGAAAAAAAAGTCCTTACTTGTATTTTGCGGCAATCCCTTCGATATTATTCTCCAGACTTGGGGAGGTTTGTAAATATCCCTGGGTATAGTCTGGACGTAGTTCAGGCTTCTACGCTTATTTTCTGTTCAATTTTTATCCAGAGCGTTGAACAGACCCGAACGCAGGTTTTCTTCCCCCCCTCTCTCCTTCAAGACAGATGTGAACGGTCCTGGCCGAGCCGCTCCACCTGCATCCCTGCTGTAAAGCTAGCCAGAAGGCAGGAAACTCCGCTTTAGATTCTTCTTTCCAAATTAAAACATCCACGCTGGTGTGTTCCGTTGTGACTTTTATTGTGGAGGTCCTGGCACCCTGTTTCTTGTGGTTGCTTTAAGGGCCATTTGACGCACCTCCACCTGCATCCACTGGAACAGAAGACAGCGGCATCAGCAGCAGTGGCAGCGGCACCGCACTGAAGAGGCCGCCCACGGAGACACGCCCCACTCCGCCTGGACAAGGCTACTTCACCCCGGGCGAAGGGGGCAGGTGTATTGTGCAGATACTTCTCTCCCTCAGGAGTTACCACACATAGAGAGTGAAGGATTTAGAAATCCATAGACACGGTTATCAAACAACAAAACATAACCCCCCTCCCCCAAAATGGGCCACAGATTTTATAGGTTGAGAACCATGGTCACAGGTTCATCCAGTAATGCAAAGATGAGAGCCAATAGACTGCCATAAGCTGTTTGTGAATGTAATATACATTACATTTGTCTGAGTCAAAATGGAGCAATAAAGCCCAGACTTATTTAAGATACAACAATAGAGTGCACTGCTGCTATTATTTTCTAATGACTGCTTGCAAACTGAAACATTTCTGCAGGCAATTATGTAAACAAAAGAGCCAGTCCACAAGCTCCTTTTGAACTTCATAATTAAAGGGAAAACAACATAAAAGGGATCTTTTTTCTTCTTCTGCAGATAGTTTGTTTATTTGAATCCACACAGAAAAATACCACATAATAATTTATGATATCCCAAATAGGTGAGTTAAAACAAAATACAGCGTATATATAAAGAGAATATCTAAATCTTGGATTACATAAGGGTGTGCTTTTTTGTTTATGATAAAAAAGAAAAAACTGAATGAATGTAAAAGTATTAACTTCATCTTACTTAAGTGATTTAAAAATAAAACAAAAACAAAAGCTGGTGTTTGCAAATCTACTGAGATCAACAGGACCCTGGTCAAAAAGCATCCCATTCTGCCTGTATATCTGTATTAGATTTACGTATTTATTGAGCTCATTTTTGCCAAGTTTCATATTTGAAGTATCATACTTTAATTCAGGACTTTGGCTTGTTTATTTCTTGGAGTATGGACACTCTGTAAGTCAGTTTGAAGGGAAAAAAGGTGCATATGCTCTGAGCATGGTCCAATCACAGTTTTTAAAAGCTATAACTCCTCACAGCAAAGGAACAAAATGAAAATTTCATGTTTTTCATAGTCACCATTGTTAATATTTTCCACAGTGTCGGATGTACAGACAGATGCATATATTACTGTAATGTAAAGTAATTCTAAATTAAATTATCTATTCCTCGGAGTTAGCTCTTATTATTACTTATTGCATTTTTGTTTAAATCTTTGATGCATTTTGTGTAAAGTCAGCATCTGCAGTACTGCAAATCCATTCAATGAATGCAGAATAAATGCAGTTTTCTGCTACAGTTAAGCACGGATTTACTGATGTCAATTGATGATCAGGTAGCCACTTTATTTGAACATGATAAAGCTGCAAAAAAGTTATGTTTTGTTGACCATGATTATATTTGGAATCAAAGAGAATACAGATATCAGGGCAGACTAGGATAACAGTTAAGGATAAGGAGGATGAGTGTCTATGTGGTATAAATATACCATTAATAGTAAACATCTTACTCTGTGTGAGTCTACTAAATGTTTCCGCTGTTAAGCTTTTACTGTGATAAATATGTCATTTTCAAATTCATAGTATATTTCAGCTGGTCAAACATCAGCTGCATTCAAAGGTTTTGTAATGTTGAGAGGCAGAGCTGTTTGCTCAAGTGGAACTTGAATAATTTGCTGAGATGATGTGAATATCCACTCCTTTATAGCTTCCTTTTGTGCACCAGCAGGGTTCAAATCTTTGTATTTTCTCAAGTCAACAGAGCACTGATTATTTTTAATCCTACCAGTTAGTTTAATTGCATTTAGTTTACATCCTAAGTGCAAATCAGCCCCCAATCAACAGCTTAAATTAAAACCAGTAGGGTTCTTAGCCATACTGGACTTAAAACCCACTGTTGTTGTTGTTGTTTTATTATTTTAGACCACATGCAGGATGAGCTTTAGATAGCCAGGCCACTCTTTTTCTGCTGTGCTGTTATGTATTACCTTAAAGGCTAGCCCATTGCCATTGCTCCTGACAAAACCTAAGTGTCACCTGCACAAGTGGGAGCATTTGATCTGGGCACAGATGAGGGTCATTTGAGTCAGGAAGACCACTGGAGGGTGAATGAACTGCATTTCTCTCTGCTCTTACTTTCTTTTTCATGTCCTTTGTTAATCATGTCAGACTCTGGGCTGACAAAGTTCCTCATTAGAAGCCTCCATTGCCTTCATGTGGTCCATTGCTCTGTCTTGCCTCAATGGAAGAACGGCTGTGTCTGCTCATCACATCCTACATCTTGTGAGCAAATTGTTGTAGAAGAAGTCTTCATTTCAGCCTGAGATACTCTTTCACAGGATATAGTTTTTCCTTGGCCAGAACACCGTGGTCTTTCATTTAAAACACATTGCTATGCTGTAGTTCAGTATTCACATATAAATATAATTTACTTATAGGATGGCTAATTGGCTAATTTATGTCCTCCCAAATGATCAATCAGAGCCCATTAGGAACACACATACACGACTTACATGTAAGTCAGTAATGTTTTTTTAAGTAGTAGCAGAGTAGTTCACTCTGTCCAATCAATCTAACCATCAGCATGTTCTGCCTTGAAGGTCTGTCAACAATAGAAAAACCAGGGTGTCGACAGAGAGAAATCACAGCCCTAGTCAATGAACCTGGAAGGGTGGGTATCAATCAGCAGTTTATTGAACAGCATGGCGTGAAAGAAGCCTTTCAAAAGAGTCACTCACTGTAATCTTGACCCAGAATGTTCATCAGCCAAGGGTTCCCACTTCTGATACTAAATTGTTATAAAGATCTGAAATAAACAGATCTACAAAAACAGGTTGTCTTTGTGAGATTTGAATTTGCCTTTGCAGAGGAGTCAAACAACAATACAGAGCACAATAGCAGTCTGTGTGGCTTTTGATAAGGAAAAATAACAAGCATAGAATAATTTATAGAAACATGTTATCTAACCACCATGGTCGTAGAATACAATCAGAACATTAAGTAAAAAAGATAGCCTGTACAGTTGATTATATCTTGTATTACAAGATTATATAAAGACAAAGCATCATCATTATTTTTGCCAGGCCTGTGGTGCTTTTTCACATTCTTCGTTCTGTATTTTTTGGTGAGTTGAACAAAGTTTTGTTGCAGATGTTAGTGACTGTTAAGTTCTGTATGGGCGATGTATGTTGAACGTGACTTGTGAGGCAACCACAAATGGTTGGGGACATGGAAATAAACATAAAATACAAAAAAATAATCCAAAGAATTTGTATTTGTAATAAATCTGGATAAAACACATTGAGATGTACATAATTTGTGTTTTTATGACGATGTAAAGCTTCATCCAGATTGTCCCACCTTTAAAGGAGCAGATAGGGTATAGAAATATGCATGCAGCATGTTGATTATAGTAAGATTACTAATCCAGTAATGGGTCAGCAGCCACTACATCCTGGAAACACAGTCTAACACAGGGCTAACACAGACAAAGATGGTCATTCCCACTATAATGAAATAGTATTTTGGTCAAACTGCTCACAAACCTTTTTTTGAGATGTAATTTGAGGTCACAAAGAGACCTGGTGAAGGGGCTTATCTTCCAAAAAGGCCAAAAAGCACAAAATTTATACATCCCATTGTTTGTTTGCAAAAATGCCCTTTCCCACAGCTCCAGAACGTCTTCTGATATATAAAAGTCTAAGCTATCATCAGAGAGTGTTTTTTATGAACAGTATATGACATTTGTCAAAGTCCTGTCTTTCACAAACTGCTGGTCTCTGCGGTCATTGTTAGATGTAACCATCAATCAAATCTGAGTCAGTGTTGTTTAGCCCAACGAGACTTTTCTATCACAAGCGCCATCTAAAAATAAATGAAAATATCTCACAGCAGACAGATGTCAGCTGAGTGTATAACACAGCAAATAGCATCAAATAACGACCAGCTTGTTATCATGATCTGATTTGAATCCAATAGAGATTTCATGCCTTTTAAATATCAGTATAACTCATTCCAGTCATATGTCTTCTAGCGCCTTGATTTAATATTCTCTACATATAAATCTGGCTGATTTGATAAGCTTTCACTCATGAGTAATTCATTTCATTGGAGGACCCAGTGAGGTTGTTGTTTTTTCCTCATTCTCTCCATTGAGCTAATTAAAACTAATTGAATTGAATTGATGGTACCAAGCCCCTGAATTGCAGTGCAACCATCTCGGTCCTGCTCATCCTTGAAATGAGACAAATCAAGTGTGCCGTGTAATCAGACATGAAAAAAAGTCAACACGCCAAAGAAGTTATCTCCCTTGTTTGTTGTTAGCACATTATCACATTTCCATCAAATTCACAAATAATAACTTGGCAGAGCTGGCGTGGAGGTTGCCGTTTGAACACAAGTAAATGTTTTTTAAATTTTTTTGGTTTATATTTTCCTGTTCTTAGTATACCCAAAATCCTCCCTTAGTTACGCTCTGATAGGTCTAGGGCGCTGGGTGAGTCTTTCTTCTTCAGTCTTTTCACTCACTATGTGTTTTTACACCTCTCTCCATTTAATTATTAGTTATTATTAGTCTCTGGTGGACATCTTTGCATCTTTGTCATGTCTTCCTCCCCTCAACCCAATCAGTTGCAGCAGATTGCTGTCCCTCCCTGAGCCTGACTCTGCTGGAGGTTTCTTCCCATTTAAAGGGAGTTTTTCCTTTCCACTGTCACCATATGATTGTTGGGTTTTTCTTTGTTTTCTGTTATTTATTATTGTAGGGTCTTTATTCTACAATATAAAGCACCTTGAGGCAACTGTTGTTGTGATTTTCTACTATATAAATACAATCATATCGAAATAAATACAGCTGCCTCATTAAACTGAACATAAAAAAGGGTACAAGCACCAGCTTATATTCTTTGATAATACATTCGAAGAAAGTTGAACTCAGTTACAGCTCAGTTCAGCAACAAACACTTAGAAGTTTGACCTGGTGCATATGTGTGGTGTCAGCAGGTTAGAACTTTAAATTATTACTTCAATAAATGAGCTCCTACAGGATACAGTAATAGTAAACAGGGCAGGACTCATTAAAGGAATGTTTACCGATCAATGTGTACTTACTGTAAATTGAAAGTGCTGTTGTTGTGGTGAGAAACCTAAAAGTTTCTAAAAGATCATTAACTAAGAAGTGAAGACCAGTGCTGAGACACAGCGCTGGTCTAAAAAATGAATCTGTCTCCATTGTGTAAGAAGGATGTTGATTAATGGTCAACAAATGACAGAGAAACAGCAGAGAAGAGGTTTGCATGCTGAAATCGTTGAGAGTTTAATATTGCTGCAACAAATCTGTGCTGCTACCCTTTGAGATACATTTGCAGAATGACTTCCTGAAAAATGGTGCAGTATTTGTTGTTTTAGTAAAAAGAGCCTCTGGAGCAAATGAGAAAATTGTGTTTGATACCATTATAGGGCCATACGTCCACATACATAGTTGTTTGGTCAACAAAATGTCACATATTGATTGTTTATTTTCTTTTAGGGTTATAAATCTCTAAACTTGGCAGAGTTATGCCAGTGATACTTCAGCAACATTTGCCAGATTGTTTCTGTAACCTAAGCAAATTCACTCACGCCAATCCCAATGTAAGATAAGCAAATTATTTTGATTTGACTCTCTAGTTTTTTTGTTTGTCTTTTTGTGATAAAATTGGGTGATATTGAAAAAGCTGAAGAAAATAGAAGGATAGACAGATTATACAAAGGAGCATTTTTTTATATAATTAGTAATAATAATGTATTATAAACAAACAGACAAAAAGTAAGGAAATTTCTATTTTTTTATTATTTCTTTCTTATAACAATGTCTCTTAGCAACCTTATAAATCCTCTTTATTTTCCTATAAATGGTGCCACTGAAATTGTATTTTTGGCTTGAACCATAGAATTGAGTATGTGAGTTGTGCTCATGACAAACTTGCCAAATCTTTCCAAATCAGCAAATGTGGTTGTGTTGGTCACTCTGGTATAAATGACATGTCCACGCTAATCCCACAAGTGTTCATTGGGTTTAAAGTCAGGACTTTAGGTAGACTATTCCATCCTCTCCATTCCCGGCTAAACCTCGCACTGTGAGGATGAGCATTATCATCTTGGAGGATGAAGTTCTGACCCAGACTGTGGAGATATGGGATTGCCACTGGTTGAAGAATCTCACCTCAATATCTCTCTGCATTA
This sequence comes from Perissodus microlepis, assembly GCF_051167445.1. Taxonomy (NCBI): domain Eukaryota; kingdom Metazoa; phylum Chordata; class Actinopteri; order Cichliformes; family Cichlidae; genus Perissodus; species Perissodus microlepis. The sequence goes on along the minus strand of NC_140463.1, from coordinate 44,061,883 downwards.
AGATCGCATCCAATCATTACTTGTTTGTTCAGTGAGGTAGATGTCACCCCACCATCACACTACCTTCACCAAAAGTTCTTACCCTTTCAATGCACCACTCAGCATAATGTTCTCAGCATCTTCTCCACACTTTGACCCTATGGTCCAACTACCGCAGAAGGTTCAGGTTCCAGTGCATATGTTGTCGACACCAACGCAAACAGGCCTGATGGTAAAGGGTAGTGATGGCAGGCCTACAAGCACCCCTATGAGCCCAGAGACTGGTTATGTGCAGTCTGTTCCAGATTGGCAGTCGCCCATATCATCCTTCAAACCTCAACTGCAAATCTGCAGAAGACTCTGTATGATTCTTAAATTTAGAGATGGTATTTGGGCTCTTTCCAAATGTTACTGCAACTCGGTTTTGAGGAACATCAATTTGAAGTTGCCCTATGGCATGGACTATATTCAGATCAGTAAAGCATGGCATGCGCCCAGCTCACAGGTGCTGCTGATCAGGCACCTGATTGTCAGTACCTGTAGTAACAGAAGCTCAAAACAACAACAACGAGAGCAACAACAGCAGGATGAGCAGTTTGGAACTGGCAGAGAGGATCTGGCAAGATTTTCATGGGCGCAACCCACATACACTGCTGTTCAACCCACAAATGTGTTTTCCTTTCAAATGTGACACAGTTTTTCCAACAGTATAAAATTAATTGCCAAGAATCATTGGTACAAAAAATAAATAATCAGCCAAGCACAAATTTTGTTACGTTTGTTGATAAGTTTATTAAATCGTACTTTATGAAAGACAAAAGCATATTAGCCTCAAGGAAATTAGACGGAAGATTGCAGTTAAAAAAGACTGCTTTTGGCACATGCATGGCAATTCTCCTGACTGGGAACTGACTCATTATCAGTTTCATTACTTCAACTGATGCAACAAAGTAGACAGTAGCAGTAAAAGAAAAGGTATTTCTGGAAATTTTATTTCAGACTGAAAAAAGCACTTTAACTGAACAATAACTGAACATGTAAGCAAACGTTGATAGAGCTGTCCGATGTGTCTGAAGCAGAAGCATGAGATAGTACCTTTGATGGAAAAAGTCGAGACACATCAATTATCTTAAAAAAATTTTCAAAGCAGCACTTCATTCATCTGGCCACAGTAGCAAACCACTCTTCAGATATAAATCTGTAGTGTTGAAGGGCGTTGTGGGAGAACTGTGTGATCAGCATTTATGATGAGGCAAAAAGCAAGCATGCTCTCTCCAAAGGCCTAGTTATGATTAGATGATCAGGCACAATGGCTCCAAACATATTTACCCTACAGAGCCCTTTGGACATGCTATGTGTGTGTGCATGTGTGTAACGCAAGAGTGACAACATCAGCACATTTGCAGATAAACGCTTTTACAGAAGACAGAGAACAGAACACAGATATACAGCCGAAACAGTCTGCTGGAGATTTGTATCTGTTTCTATAAATTGTGTGTTTGCATGTGAAATGTGCGTCGTATTTTTATGTTCTTTTTCATTTTGTTTTGTTTTTTACAGTGTAGAGAAAGGGAAAAAAAGCCATATTGCTGTAAAGATTACAATCTGGACTGAGACCTAAATATATTTATCTCTGCGTGGTGTATTTATGAGCCTCTCCAGACTCTGAGTGTCTTCTCACCGCAGCGTGTGCACAGATGCACATCAGGGGGTGCTATTTTCCACGGGGCCCCTCCACTGATTGCTGTTGCTGCATCGAGCACAGACAGCAGTGGTCTGTGTTTGAGCAAGGTGGGGTGGGGGCAGCGTGGCTATTGCTATCATAATGCCCGGCCACTGAAGGGGGATGCACTGTACACAAAGTGTGTTGGTTGGCAATTATTCCTTCTCTCTCTTCTTCTTTTTTTTATCCCCATGAGGTGGAGACTGCCAGCCACTGGTGAACAATGCTGCTTTTGTGATGGACTATCAAGACTGAGAAAATCAGAGCCGAGCTTCCCTCTGTCAGGCAGCATGTGTACCTGTGCTGGTATTCGTGTGTGTGTGTGTGTGTGTGTGTGTGTGTGTGTGTGTGTGTGTGTCTGTGTGCGTGTGGGTTTGGGTTTGTCTGGCTCTATTTAATTTAGAGCCTTACATCTTCAAGGTTACACCATAATGTTGCTTCTGAGGGTTACAAAATTTCAAGACACAAGATATTTTTGCAAAATATCACGGAGTATCTGGTAGAAAGCACCTGCATTTTACATGCAGGCTGAACACGTTTACACTTGGTGTGTATGTGGATTCTAGAACAAGAAAGAAATGAAAGAAAATGCATATAAATAAACAAACATCATCAATAACAATACAACTGGTTACACAGTACCAAAAACTTGATTTATAAGCTATCAGTCCAGCTTCAGCTGACTGTAATTATCTGAAAGAACAGAGAGAAACGTTATTTGAAATTCTCATACAAAGTGAAAAGACAGCAAATATTCATATTCATGCTTTTTTTTTTTTTTTTTAATTTCTGTCATACATGCTTTATCCAGTGGCAGATATTGAAAATTTCAGTATTTTAACGTTTTAAACAATGTGTTCAGCATTTTTGCTATTAATCCTTGTCAGCCAAAACCAAAAGCAGTTTTTTTCTTAATCTTGGCCCTAATATGGTCTCCTCAAACACACAACTCTGACTGGAAGCACAGAAGCCCAAATCACCTGCTCAGCAAATCATAACACCGGTGTACCACAAGGCTGTGTGATGAGCCCCTTCCTCTACTCCCTCTTCACCCACGACTGCAGACCTGCTGATGGTTCCAACACCATCATTAAGTTTGCAGATGACACCACGGTGATTGGCCTCATCAGTGACAACGATGAGGCCGCCTACAGGGAGGAGGTGGATCGTCTGGCTGAGTGGTGCGACACAAACAACCTGCTGCTTAACACCGAGAAGACCAAGGAGCTCATCGTGGACTACAGGAGGAATGCTGACCCACATCCACCCATCCACATTAAGGGGACGGCTGTGGAGCGTGTGAGTAGCTTCAAGTTCCTGGGAGTCCACATCTCCGAGGATCTCACCTGGACGACCAACTGCTCCAAGCTGGTCAAGAAGGCTCACCAGCACCTCTTCTTCTTGAGGACTCTGAGGAAGAACCACCTGTCCTCAGACATCCTGGTGAACTTCTATCGTTGCACCATCGAGAGCATCCTGACCAACTGTATAACAGTCTGGCACGGGAACTGCTCTGCCTTGGACCGGAAGGCGTTGCAGAGGGTCGTGAAAACTGCCCAGCGCATCGCCGGAGCACCACTTCCTGCCATAAAAGACATCTACAGGAAGCGGTGTCTGAAAAGGGCTGGGAAAATCATCAGAGACCCCAGTCACCCATCACATGGACTCTTCACCCTCCTGCCCTCTGGGAGGCGCTACAGGAGCCTCTGGACTAAGACCACCAGGTACCGGAACAGCTTCTTCCCCACAGCTGTTAGACTCCTGAACTCTGCCTCCTGACATCTGACCCACGTTAACACATGGACTGAACATACACACACCCACAATGGACAACTGTACCCTCAAACACACAATAATAACATGGACTGAACCACCACTCACAACCACTAGCACTTTATATAGATACTGTAGAAATTATCCACATATCTAATTTATCTTAACTGCACTACTGTATAGCTCTGTAAATAATCATTCTGTACATACGATAATTTTTAACCCTACAACTGTTTACAACTTGCATAGTTCCCATTTCTGTATAACTGTATATCTCAGATTTCTGTAAAGTTATTTATTTCATATTCTGTATAGTTTTTCATATTTATATCCTGTTCATAGCCTGTACATAGCTTGTACTCACTACAGCCTGTACATACCTATAGTTATAGAATATTCACAACATACTTCATACCGTGTACATTATAACATACCATAATAGACCCATTTCTGTAATATACTTACATATCTATATTATTGCTAATATATATTGTAATATATCTATATCACTAAAGCACTTCTGGATGGATGCAAACTGCATTTCGTTGCCCTGTACCTGTGCATGTGCAATGACAATAAAGTTGAATTCTATTCTATTCTATTCTATAAGAAATTTGGCTCAAATGAAGGGAGAGTGGAGGTTAAAGGACTTGTTCAATTCAATTCAATTCAATTTCACTTTATTTATATAGTGCCAAGTCACAAAAACAGTGGCCTCAAAGAACTTTATATTGGATAGATAGATAGATAGATAGATAGATAGATAGATAGATAGATAGATAGATAGATAGATAGATAGATAGATACCAATACCAACATTGAACATCTTAACACAAGCATCAAATGTTTGTGGAGAAACTGAAACAAGAGAAAGGACATAAGCCTGTTCACAGCATACTTTGTAACCATATTGTCTAATGTGACTGATGGGGGCTGCACTTTCTGAATCTATGTCAGCTGCAGTCCTCCGTAGCAGATATCCTGAAGGGTTAATTTTAGAACATTTTCTGCTAAGATCAAAACTTCTCAAATAAATATTGTTTGGTAAATTTCCACATTTCCTGAGATTTTTTTTCCCCAACGATTAGTTAAATTCTTTCATCTCTTTGCATAAATACAGGTGTAACATCTATTACAGTCACACTAACTCCCCACCCTATTCAGCAGGAGTTCTTAGTGTCAGGAAATTAAAGATTGTTGGATTGTATGATCCAGCAATAAGCAGTCAGCTTGTAGCAAGTAATTATTTGCCCCTGACTCTGCTGTGCCATGCTTTATGTTGATTGCTACTAGGTATAGATTGGAGTGAGGCCTAACCTCATACTCAGACAGTGAATGTAGAGCTTATACGTAGCAGATAAATGACACATGGGCCTGTAAAGGATAGGAAAGCAGACTTGCATGCATGAGTCTGGTTTTAAAGAGAAACTGAGATGGCCTCCTTTGTCCCTGATTGCAAGTCATTCCTTCAATCTCTCGGTCAATCTTTTTCTCCCCGTCTCACTTTCTTTCTTTTTTTTTCTCCGGGCCATCTCTCACTTAATCTCCCATTCTTTCTCTCTCCACCTTCAATTCAGTTTAATTTGCTTGGTTGGCATGGGAAGTATGCATTTATGTCAGCCAGGCATCTGCAGGGATAAATGATGGCGCAATAACCATAGGGAAACAATGCTCTCAAACAGGAGGGAGTAGGTATCGCTATTGAACCATTAAATAAGGGAAGGCTCAATGCTCCGTGTGACTTTCTAGGACAGAAATGAGTGTCTTTTTTCCTCCAAATGACTCTTCTATCTGCAGCAGGGCTGGCCTAAATCAAAGTGATGAAGTAACTTCTAATTTGTGCAGTTTTGCCGCCGTATCCTATGAAAACCCATTTATAGTGGAGGATGAGTGTTAAACAGTGTGGATTTACTGAATGCATGAGTGCCACTGATGGATGGAGTGTGGCTCCATTTTGACTTAGAATAGGGATGCATGGATGGGTTTTGGATGTTTCATGGAAAGTGTTGTTAAGAAAAAAATATAATATAAATATAAGATATATATACATATACATACACACACACATATAAATGTATGCAGATAGATAGATAGATAGATAGATTTTTTTCATGTTTTATGATAGTTCAGGAGACTGCTGTAACGCACAGATTCAAAACCTTCCCCATGTGCTTCATAGGGTTAATAATTTCTAAGAAGGCCACAGCATATGATTTACATTATTTTCATATTCAAATCAAAACATTTCTTAAACCCCTAATGCCCTAAAGTCTGTTTTCCATGATTCACACTTGAATTTTTAGGAAAAAAAGTTCTGATGTAGAAGCATATTAGTGTTATTTTTATGACCTCTGTTTATTATATCATCATGATGAGCAGAAATGAATCGGGTCTTATTTACTAAAACTTGAAGTATAAAGTGAATGATGATGAAAACATCTTGAAAGTATAAGATAATTATATTTACGGTATTTTCTACTGCCTCTGAGTTTACTTCCCATGTCCACGTGTCTGTCTGGTCTCTCTGTGTCCATGAATACATCTGTACTCCTGTCCCTGTCTTTTCTCCCTTCCTGTTTCCATGTTTTTATCTCTGTGTTTTGTCCTTTTGTCTCCATGTCTGTTTATCCCCAGTCATGTGTCTTAGTTTGAGTCTCAGTGGGTGTTACTTCTTGTTTTACAGTCTCCTGACTCGCCGGTGAGATGTTTAGTTATGATTCTCTTCAGCTGTGTTCCCCATTGTGTATCAACTTACCTTAATCAACCTCTTGTGTATATGCTGTATGCAACGTCTTCTGGGTATTGTTCTTTTCTCCTGCTTTGTGGGGTCACGTGTCTGTTAGGTCAGCTCAGTTAGTAATTAGTTTGTATGTTTCTATGTTCTAATTTAGTTTTGCTTTTTTTTTCTTTTCTTTTTGCCAGTATTTAAATAAAGCTGAAATTTTGAGGTATGTCAGTCTGCTAAGCCCCGCATCAGGGTTCAGACCCTGTTTGCCACACACCTTTAATTTAATCACGTCTGTGGCTTTTCTTATAAACCTGAGCAGGTCCTGCATATTCATCCCTCCTGTACGCTGTGTATGTGAGATCTATTACAATTAGGTGATACTGCACTTATTCTGAGATAAGGGTATACGCATCATTTTCTCTTAATATGATTTACTCACAGTGTGATTAAAATGGATTAAAGGTATTTTAAATTAGAATGAGGTGCAATTTGGATTGCACCTCATTCCAACAGCTCAGACCAACAGCTTTTTTGTACATGGATTTAAGATCCTGGTAGAAAAAGATGTTTAGTAATAATACGAGCCTTTCTTATACAGTTATCGTAGGTGAAGGATTTCCTGAGCATCAAAATATTTACTTTTATGCCAACATACCTTGTGATCACAAAAATTAAAGAGGGGATATAATTAGAGCCATTTCATCTCCAGCTGTCTGTAGTTAATACACCTTTTTAAATATTGAAAACCAGAAATGAAGCAAAGATAGGATCTTAATAATCCAGGCTCATTTTTATACCTAAATAGAATATGACTTCATTACAGGTGGTCTACTCAAAAAAGGGGAAATTCACCCTGAAAAAACAGAATACACCATGTGTAATATATTCCTGGGCCCTTTTTGAGCTCATTTGCATATTTTTCTTATTCCCTTAGATAACTGAAGTGATGCAGATGATTTGAATATCAGGCTTGGATATTTCCTGGGTAGATATGACAGAGTCTGATAACAGCTTTTGTTCAAAACTTCAAGTTAATGGTAGGTTGTGGTGCCAAATAGCAAAAGCTTTTTTATAAAAGCCCCATTTCAAAGTGACATTTAACAACCACAATGTAGATACACTTCAGAATATGCTACATTTCTCCAGGGACAGTGGCTTGTTGTACCTGGATTTAGTGCAGCTCTTGACTGTTAGCGGTGTGACATTTTCAGAAAATTAGATTTAAAATAATCTGTGATATCTGAAGTGTTTGTATTTATGCATGTGAGCGTGGCTCATAACAACATGCAACATGTTGTTACATACAGTTTTATCTAAGGTGATATACATCCACTACTTAGACCTACATACATATATTACATATGACTAACAAAGTCTCATCTTCTGCAAATACATATTTGCTTTCAAACGACATTATGGGTAATTTCCCCAGTAACCATATGCTGAAAAACACCTTTGTCCCTTTATCATTAATTTTACATGAGATGCTTACACAAACCAGTTATTAGTGACAACGTGGCTTTCGATAACTGCAGATTAGAAAAAAGAATACAAAGTTTTCTCTGTACTTCTCTCAGTTTGCCTTTACAGGAAACCATAAACCTTGTTTGTACACCGCTCCAATTACTGCAACACTGAAAATGGTCCATGTATTAAAGTGTGCTGCGCCTCTATATTTTCCAATGTCATTTCATTTGTCCAGTAAAATTAAAATGACATTTCTCATACATACAGTGGCTGTATGCAATCAAGTGTTCATAAAAGATGCCGATGCATGAATAGCATATCAACTCACTTGAAATGCTCACTGATAACTACAGGTGCACTGAACCTCTCTTATAGACCTGGTACTTTATAGCTGTGAACAGCAGTTCTAAAGCTTGTTTTTAATAGAAGAAATACACACACGCGCAATTCTATACATACACACATATATATAAATTTGAAATTCAGTGCCTGGAAACTGTACCAGTGACCTGCACATCTGTTTAAGGCTTCTCATGTGTTACTTTGTGAGTGAAATTTCAGCCTCACACTTCCCGTGAGGCGCTTTCTGGCAGTTGCCTTCCCCATACACCTGTTAAATGTGCTGTAATTGTCTGTTAAGTACTAGTGAGCATTTCGGAAAGGCGTAGATGGAGGTAAGGGAACTGAGCCAAGTGGGTTTTTTGAGTTTTATTGCAGCTGGTTTGAGGCGAAGCAAGAAATGGAGAGACGGTGCCAGAGGAGGAAGATATGGGGAGGCGACGCTGTTAAGTTTTCATCTGTCATTGTGTCATGAAATGGAATTCAGAAAGTTAGAGAGCCAGTCAATGTGCTTACAGGTACAGAATGTCTGACACTCGCACACTCAGCGTCAAAAACTGCTCACAAAAAATCTGGAGAAAGTTCCACATCCACTTTCCCAAGCATACCATTGCTCTGTTCCTAAAATGATATTTAATTCAGCTTTTTCACTTTTTATCCAGCCAGTTTTTTTGTACAGAAAATAAATAAGAATTCATATCAAGCAACCACAGGTGTGTATTTGTGCATTTTAAGGAAGATTGTATGTCTCCATATTAATATATTTCTTGAACTTTTGGAATTACAGTATGAATGCTTGAAAACAACCATTTAGTAGATGCAATGTCTTCTTTTCCCTGACAGTTGTCAAAGAAAACAGATGCAGGTAATAGCAGGATGGAGAACACCCTATTAAGTGTAATGGGGCTCTTCTTTTAAGTAGAAGTAAATAGAGAAATATATGTACAGCATGTATATATAGAAGGCTAGTCAGAGCTGTTCACTGTTTTTGGAGTCATATTGGGTTTGCTTAGCTAGCAGGTCCAAAGCCAAACATAACCGACTGGAAAAATAACCGACTTTTATCCAGTGTGAAACACTGAGGATACCAAAAAACAAATGATAATTGACAGGCACTGAAAAACCTCTCAAAGAGGTGGAGCCCTCAGTAATGGCTCAGGGGGTTGGGAAGCGTATCTGTAACCGGAAGGTCGCCGGTTCGATCCCCGGGCTCTCTGTCTGGTCGTTGTGTCCTTGGGCAAGACACTTCACCTACCGCCTACTGGTGATGGCCAGAGGGGCCGATGGCACGATATGGCAGCCTCGCTTCTGTCAGTCTGCCCCAGGGCAGCTGTGGCTACAACCGTAGCTTGCCTCCACCAGTGTGTGAATGCGAGAGTGAATGAATAGTGGCATTGTAAAGCGCTTTGGGTGCCTTGAAAAGCGCTATATAAATCCAATCCATTATTATTATCATTATAATGGACACCACATTGCCTCATATCACTCTTACCTTTCATTTACATCAGTACGGAGAGAATCCAGTTGACCTAAACTCTTTCATAAGATTGTGTGTCTAAATCTTCAGTAAGTGTCTGAACTCTCGGACCAATGCAGCAGATACTTTTTATCTTCTTTGCCAGGCAGCAAAAAGTCCAGCATTCAGCAAGTGCTCACTTCTGCTGAGACCAGGTGATTGAATCGGCCAATCTGCCCCCAAAAAGCTCTTAGGTTGTTTTGACTGTATTTTCTTTTAGGTTTTGCCGCCCAATGATTTTTGATGCATTTGTCTGAATGAGAGCACACAGAATGTTCCTGTACACCTCTGCATTCATCCTCTTTCTTCTGTCAGCAGTGAAATCATCAATAAATGGCATTGTGCCAGTTCCATTGGCAGCCATACATACCCAAGCTGTAACAGAAGCACTGCCATGTTTGACAGATAAGGTGTTGCGTTATCTCATGAGCTGTGTTTTTCCAGCACAATTTTTTCCTCTCTCCAATATTTTGATAGCAGCTTATTTTTGTTTCATCACTTTGTTTCTGCAACTCTGCTTCCTGCGTGTTTTGTAGGATGTGTGAACTTTAACCTGGTGTTTCTGTATTAAGGGAACAATTTACAACTTGTTGTGAAGCCCCCCTGACGTTCTGATCAGGGAATCTTTCCTTGGTTGTTGGCGAGGAATCATTCGCGCCCACATCCTGGAGCACATTCTTGACTTGTTGTGTAATTATAAAAGTTTTTTTCTTTTTCTTTTTTTTCACCATACAAATCATTTTCCACTTACCTACAAGACATTTGCTCTTCAGCAAAAGAATTCACTAGACAGCTTGCTATTTGAACATTTCAAAGCGTGCTAACCTTTAGCATCTCCCATACAGTCTATACATTATCTACTATGTGCCTTTATTTGCTGGAGACATTTTGCGTTGAAAATGTGATAATAATGCTGTGACATGCAATGGATACCTGCATATAGTTGTTCAGTATTATTTAATATGCGGAAATGATTTTAAAACTGAAAAATATAAACCTGCCTAACACTAAGAGGTACAAGGCTTTTATTTAGCCTTTTCCATTTCTCCAAAGCTGTGTTGAACAGCAGCTTTTCTGTCTTTTGTTGTTGAAACAAAGATCAAAATGCCTTTTGACTTGGCTCACAACATGGATTCCCCTGTGCTCCCTCTTTTCCCCTTTTCCCCCTTCTGCTTTAAAATAGAGTCTGGAGGCTTACTAATAACTCCCATAAAGACTGCAGTTTCACTGTAGAGGCATGAGGGAACAGGATAGATTTCATGCTCTGTGGCTTTAGTGGAATAAACAGGTTAGTGGAGTGGATTTTTGCATTGCTTTCTCCTTGTCTGGCTGTAACTTTGACCCTGTTATTCCACCATAAGACACGACTAAAGTCAGCTGGGATTAGGGATAAGTCAGGACTTCTATTTAAAACTTTTACTGTCTTATCAGGCAAAATTATAAATCAGATCAGCAGTAGTAGAGAACTCTCCACATGACTCTATTCGCTTCCGCTTATCCTTTTTCAGGGTCACGGGGGGCGCTGGAGCCTATCCCAGCTCTCATAGGGTGAGAGGCGGGGTAAAACCTGGACAGGTCACCAGTCTAACACACAGAGACAGACAGATTCACACTCACATTGACGCCCGCATTTACACCTATGGGCAATTTGGGTTAACCAATTAACCTATCCCCACATATCTTTGGACAGTGGGAGGAAGCTGGAGGTAACCCACGCAAACACGGGGAGAACAAAGCCCACGGCCTGATGGTGGAATTGAACTCAGGACCTTCTTGTTGTGCAGCAACAGTGCTAACCACTGTGCCACCGTGCTGCCTGACTCTATATAGAGTCATGCCTAATTTCTAAAATGTAAACTGACTGGTTTACACAGAATCTTACTCAGTTTGAACATTTAAAGCAAGAACCGCGTCCTTGGAATAGTTAGTCTGCTTGTCTAGTGATTCCACTTATCAGTTCTTGGACTTGTGCGACAATCAGTTGATTTCAGTCTAAAATGTGGATATGGACATTACTTTTATTTTTTTGCACAATCGGATGAGAGGGCAATGATAAAGTGGAAGCTACATTCAGGACATAAACAGCTGCATTGTTTGGCTAACACAATTTCGGTTCTTTGCAAGCATCTGCACAAACAGCATGCTAGCTAAGAACCCTGGGTGATGTTAAAGGTGAGTGAATGCCGACCTCAGCCCAGCAGCCAGACCCTGTTGTTGCTTTTGTTTTCATACCTCAATACTAAGAGAAAGATCATATTTTTTCCTCATTTAAATATCAATTTTTGTTGGTTTGTGTGACTGTGGCCTCAGTTTATATTGGTTAAATGGTAATTATGAGACAGTGTGTTTCAGCTAGTTTACATTAAGATGTAAATATCTTAATATAATCAATTACTTTTTCCTGGAAGTAACATACTGTTTTGTTTTGTTTTTTTAACAAAAGCAATATGTGTAATAATTCCTTTTTCGGGTAATGACCACAACACTGATCACAACAAAGAAGGGAAATACCTCCAACATGGACAAACATTTGATCACACAGCATGTGATCAATCTGCACAAATGCAAAGTCTTTGATATGCTGATATGATGGTGGTGACTGTCAAAGCGGAGCCATTGAGAATCGGTAAGGAATCAAATCCCACAAACACATACACAAACAAACACACTGATGGCCCAGGGATACTTCAACACATTGACTGAAAGTGCCATTTGTGTGTCAGATATGCCACATCATTACTGGACATTTATACACATTTGAAATGACAATTCAAAGATTAAAAGCTGGACTGCTGCAAAAAATACACGTTCCCAACCAAACTTCCCAAAAAGGTTTTTTAACAATAAAACAATTATTTTAAACTATTTAGTGGTAATTGCAGTTCAAAATCCAATCAAATTTGATTTGCAGCATTTTAGTAGTAGAAGTATTTGTTTCTCATATAAAGCAGAGATACAACACATGAAAGTTTGGTTGGTATATTTTCCTGCAGCTTCATTTCTCACATGACAGGAAATAGATTGTTGCAGAGACTTTCACACTACTCTACCTACTCTGTGTGTTTGTGTCTCACTAGACACCCAGTGTGATGTTGAATGCATCACACTATTAGCAGCAGTCTTCACACATTACAGCAATCCAGCACCACCGAAACTTTTCCCCCCCCTAGGGAGTTAAATACCAGTGTGTGTGATGTTTGCACTCTTACATTTAGCTTGAAAAGATCAGACCTACAGGCATTTGTGAAAACAACTTACTGTATATATAATCTACTACTCATGAAAACCAGAGATGCACACCACATGAGCAAAAACCGTGTGTCCCTAACCTGAAGTTTTTTCATTAAAGAGTTTTGACAATGACTGTATGAGTTGATTGTTGACTTAGCGAACCACTGTACTTGAGCCGATGAAGTACATGCATGTGTGTCTGTGTGTGTGTGAGCACCTTCACCTGTCTGACTCCCTCTCAGTGGTGAAAGAACTAACCTTTCTTCGACAGGTTTCCCATAACAGCTTTGCATAACTACTTATTATGCTAATTAGAAATGATAATGATCCAGTAGAGTGCACTTTCCTCCATCATGGTGTGCGGTATGCGTTATCCAAAACCACCCCCGTCATCCATTTGTTTGTCACTTTTGTGGAAAACGCCATCCTAGGCATCTGTATCCAGCAAACAAAGAAGAGAAGAGCCGGAGCTGTGTAGACACACATGTGTGTGCTGAAGCAGCTGCTGCTGCTCGGCTAATGTGCTGCTCAAGCAACATTTCCTGGGTAGACAAGGTGTTGGATGATGAATGCTTTTGCTTTAACATGGAGCCACAGAATAGCCTCACACACTGGATACTGTGCAAGATTCTATTTTTAAGAATGAAGAAATCTTAAGCCTAGTAAAAAAAACCCAAAACAGTTATTTCAAGGTCAAGAAAAGTTGTGTTTACATGTATGGACATATCTGGCTTGTTTATCTCCAGTAACAACAAATACTAGTCATAAACAGTCTTGAACCATAATGTCAGGTTGCCAATGCCGTACTTGCACAGGCTGATTGAAATCAACTCTTTGCAGTATGTTTCCAATAACTGTCTGATTCATACCTGAAAAGCTAGTAGCATCCAGTCAAGTTCATTCAGGTGTATAGCTGTTATAACTTGTTACTTCTTTCTGTTACTCTCACTATCAAACTCATGCCTTCACTGCTTGTGAGGAACGCCCCCACCTTGACATCCTACACTGCACATGGTGTTATTGATTTAACCAGGATTTAATGTTTATGTATGCTTTTATTAAGGAGGATTAAACTTTCTCAGCAGAGCCCTAGACACTTTTCTCCAATGTAAACTTGCTGTATGAAAAGGAAATGTCAACGACATGAAAACAAAAACAATGAAATCTGACATTATTGTGTTATTAATTGTCGGCTTGTACTCTGCTGCTTGTAATTGCCACTCTCCTACTGCTCTGTTTACCATGTATAGCTACACTCTGCCATTCACTCTCACTGCAGTGCCTCCAAATAAAGAAGCATGGCCATACTGCTTGCTCCATGTTCGCATTAGAACGAACAATCGCCTGAAGAGTGATGGGGCTTTCAAGGCAGCCACTGTAAGTGGAAGAAAGGAGTCTAGAGAGTGGGTGATGGTGGCAGAGGTGGTAGCGGGACTCCAAGATTGGTTGCAGAGGCGGGATGAAAAGGATTCTTCACTCACTCACAATGATGCACGCATACAGGTGCACACTTTAGTCGCCATGAAACACCACTTCCAGCAAACAGCAATATGCCCGAGATGAATGCTGGCCTTAAATAAGTAGAGCAATAGAAGGAAGGTGGTTGGATGTGTTCCTCTGAACATGTGATCATTTTATTTTGACCAGTGGTGGTAGTCCAGTCCCATTCCCTGTCCGCTCCTTGCTCTGTCTTTGTGAAACTGCTGATGCTTAGCTGTTTCCTCCATGAGTAGATACCGGTGGCTCACCAGGATAGAGGCCCTCTTTGGAAAGGCATTTTCCTGGCTCATCCTCAGGATGATTAAGGATTGAAGGTTGTGTTTCTGAGGCCAGTAAAGATGTCTCAGGGCACCTGTTCAAAGCACCAGGGACAAGGGCTGCTCTTTTGGCCACTGTTCCCAGGATCAGGCATCTTTCCAAGGGATTAGCAAAAGTTCAAGTTGGCTTGTCAGAACCAGAATGAAGGCTTTTAAGGCAATTAAGTCTCATGGGATCTACCTTCCTTAAGTGGGTCCACTGGTAACCCCAAGGCTGCAGTGTTAAGCCAACATGCAAAGTTTTAAATACAGACAGAGGCTGTAGAATCAGCCATAGAAATAGGACAGAGAGAAAAGGACATTCATACAGCATGCTAACATGCAAATAGCAGGATTACACAGGCAGACTAATCATGCTAATCATACTCTTTCCTCATTATTTCCCCTGGGTAAGAGAATAAGACATCTTTGGTGAATTTAGGTCACTACAAAGAGATTATATGTGAACCACAATCGCTCCCTCCTCCTCTCCCCTCCTCTGTTCTCTGTGCAATACAAACAACCACATTATTGAAAACAACAAATATTTTTGGCAAAACAATTCCCTCAGCAAGCTGGGAGCCTTATTGCCTTGGATGTCCTCTCTCAGCGGCATGTGGGGTTTTTTAAAAAAATGATTTGAGATCCGGAGCCTCATTTCTTGTTGTTTCTTTAATTTCCTTCCTCAGAGCTCCTGTGCTGAAAAAGAGCCAGAGAGTATTATTGCTGTGATTATTCTGCCACATGATCTAGCTGAGAGCAGCGGCAAAATAAGGTCGCAGTCGCGACTATCTGTACCCTAACTGAGTGCTAGGCGCCCCTATGGACTAACTGATAGCTGCTGCTGTATATGAGATTTATGCTGGCCTCTGGCATCTGGCCTCATAACTGAATGGGCTGAGAGAGACACAGAAGCCAGGCTGGAGCTGAAGTTGCTGCTTGTCATACAGTCGTACCCTGATCAGACCCCCATCTCAACTTGAGGTTGGGGTCTGGTCATGGTCAATGTTTCAGGGCGATTGCATACAGGTTATTTATTTGAAAGCGGCGTTCATCCCCACTGTGTCACATTTCCAAGGGAAAGACAGTAACTGCAGAGCTTTTGGGCTTGATGAATATCACAGAGGGTTCAGTTACAGATGAAATCCACTAACAGGTAATTTGATACAGATAACCTTTTCTACTGTGATATTTTGATTAGATAAATAGCACTTGTGCCACAAAGCACACTTCAGTTGTTGCTGCTTAGTTGTTTTGTTGTTGCTGTAACATGGAGGTTGTTGGGACATTTTAGATAATGTTGGCAAAAAGCACATTTATATTTGAAATGTGAAAAGATTTGACTTCTAATGGCAGTTTTACAACTATGACCACCAATCATCATTAACCTATTTTCGCCCCAATTCTCAAATTTTAGCTAAAATATTACAAAAGAAAAGAAAAGAAAAGAAAGACACTGTCATTAGTGAAACAGGTTTAATTTGCCACATGGGAACATTTGTTAAGGACCCCATAGCCTCTGATTTTGGTATTTTTAAATCAGACATAATCAGCTAATTGGCAATCTGACTGAGAATAAAGGAATACTACAGTCTCGTACGCAGACTTACTAACCTTAACTAAAGAACTCCAATACGGACAATAATTTATCAGTTGAAATGTTTTTAAATATAGATTTTAAAGCAGCAACTGAGACCATAAAGTTCTCAGGGAAATTTTTACTGGTGGTGGGAAGGAAAAACTCCCTTTTAACAGGAAGAAACCTCCGGCAGAACCAGGCTCAGGGAGGGGCGGCGATCTGCTGCGACCGGTTGGGGAGAAAGAAGTTACACAGGAAAAAAGACATGCTTCTTTTCAGTAACAAAGAGTCACACCCTGCTAGACGTTTAAAGCACTTCCATGTTCGCGTCTCTTTTCAGACCCTGAAACTACATCCATCTAATGTTACCGACATGTCTTAAACTAGAAACACATTTCACTGGACTATTTACATAATATCTATTATGTAGCTCCATAGTGGCTAACATATTTACTTAACATGCAAAAAATCCTTGCTTTGAGACCGGAAGGAAACCCAAATTTGTGGGAAGGCTGTGTCAGGAAGGTCATCCAGTGTAATTCATCCACTGTGACAACCGATTGCAAATAAGGGATCACCCAGAGGAAGCTTCTCTTTTCATAGTATTTATTTTAAAAAGTTGGTAGCCTACATGCTTAATTTTAGTCAAACGTGGCTATGGAAATGATAAGAACATCTGAATTCAGTGATTAGGATGGATGAGTCAATACCATGTAACACCTGCTGTAAAGAAGATACTTATGTGGCATAGAAAGACTCATATTCATATCTGCGTTTGAGTTGAACATTAATCAAAATACTGTACAGGGCAAAGGGTCCAGAAAACTCATTCAAAGTAACAGGGGTGGCTGTAGCTCAGGAAGTAGAGCAGGTCATCTACTGATCGGAACGTTGGTGGGTCGATCCCTGGCTCCCCCTAGTCTGCGTGCCAAACATCCTTGGGCGAGATATTAACCCCAAGTTGCTCTCCGATGCATCCATCAGAGCATGAACGTGTGCGAGTGGTAGTTAGCAAGCACTTAAAAGCGAAGAAGACAGTGCTGGTGTGAATGGGTGAATGTGGCATGTTGTACAGAGCTCTTTGAGTACTCTGAGAGAGTAGAAAAGCACTATACAGTGGTCCCTTGTTTATCGCGGTAGTTACGTTCTAAAAATAACCTGTACAGGAGACATGGCACGAGATTGATTGACAATGGTCTACAGCCAATCAGGACGCAGAACACAATGCACATAAAAAAAAAAAAAAAAGCATGCAAAATTGCAAAAAAAAAAATCCGTAAAACAGCGTGGATGCGAAAGGTGAACCGCGTTATAGCGAGGGACCACTGTATGGGAATTAATCCATTTACCTTTACCATAACATGCTGGAAAGCCATATCCCAAAGCAACACAGACATAATATTAAATTAATGTTAAGAGCTTGATATAGCATATACACACTGAGGAGGATGATCAGGTGAGTGAATTGGGTAGCTGGAACAGATGCAATGGGTTTGACATGTAAGATACTACACAGAGAGGAACACTGCCACATTTTACATGGCGCCTACTAATCCGAGCATAATCGGTTTAAAAACTCAAACAAAATAAAAATTCTCTGTATAAACTCAATCACGGGGAGGTAAAGCTTCCAAGCTGAACTGGTCCCAGGTGTAGAGTCTGTATTAAACAAACTCTCAAAGAATTAAGAGCAAGACAATAAATATCCGCGCTCAGGTTGCTGATCAAACAAGATAATAGATCTGCTTCACGTATTAATCTCGTTTACATGGATCACACTTTTATGATTGGACTTCTGAGTGCGTGTAAACACCAGATTGTATTAAATCATATCACGTGTAAACATTTCTGCTGTCCCATTTTGCTTCCCTTTCAGAGAAGTCAATATGTCTGCCACAAAAAAAGAGCATTTATTTATTTAATTGGGATTACTGTCAGAATTTTTTTTGTAAAGGTAACTGCAGCTACATCTTGTGTGTGGGAACAATTACCTGAACAACTGACAAACAGTGAGCACAAATATTATGCTAAATCAAGCAATAATTAGCTCAATTATGATGACATTAGCATAACGTGTGTTGACTACTTGTAACATGTGGTGATTTTATAAGAATGTAGGCTGGCTCACGTCTGCTTGATCACTGAGAGGTGCAACACATCATATGCTCAATTCAGGGTAAACATTGTAACTGTTCATTGCATTCATTTTCATTCATTCACACAATCACCTTAAGCCACCATCTAAACTTAGCACAGTAAGGAAATTTGTGTTTTTTTTATTATTACTTTGTTGTAACACCTTATCCTATTGGAAAGCCTGCTTATTTCCCTTTAAATTGTTCCACATTTGTAAGGAAAATGTGGATTAAACAGCAGAGTTGAGTATGTGGGTTGTGCCCATAAATAACTTGCCAAACTCCTTAATTTTCTTAGAGTATGTTTTTGGATGAGATCATTTTTAATATTGTACCTTCAGTCTTCAGTTGCAGAGAATTTCTAACAAAATACTCATGAGAAGAACTCCCAGCACTCAGCAGATGGTCTGGAGGTAAACCCAGCTCGACTATGCATCACATCTGGAGACAGTTTCACATCAAGATATGCAGCAGGATGCTACTGATTTCTTTATGGCTTTTCACAAAAAAACATCTGCAATCCTGTGGATGAGTCAACATCAAGCAGTCAGTTGTCTAGAAAGTGAAAATGTTTAACGGTGATAGTAAGTTCAGAGGTTCACTTTTTCAGCTCAGCACAGCTGACACACACCACCAAACCCACCCGGACCGCACCACCTCTCCTTCAACATTTCCATCTCCCACCTGCACAGTAAGACGAAGATTTCCATAGCTTCCACCCTCTCGAGAACTCCTCATAGGCTACCGCTTTAACACTGCTCTCCTCTCTTCCAGTGCGTACCTAATCACCAGCCAGCTGCCATTGCTTTCTTGGATCTGTCCCCTTGCTTTATCCCTCTCTCCTAGCCAATACCCCCATGCCCCATGTGTCAATCCTTAAGTCAAGTGCCATTGTAAACATCATCCTTGTGCTAGTTAATAAAACTTTGTTAAACCCTTTCCTCAGCCTCCGCTTTGGGTTCTCTGCATGTGGGTTTGATTTTGGTACTCGGCCTCCGGCCGTTTTGTGACATGAGATTAGGCACAAACACTCACAGCTGCAGAGGTAGACAGGGGTAACAGAGGGTGGATAGCAGGATGTGAGGGCTGAACAAAAGGTTTGTAGGTGCTAGAAGGAAATTAGAGGAATCATATTGTTAAAGGAAACTAGGAGAGAATGAAGGATGACAGTGAAAATCAGGTGAATGACTAGAAGAAAGGGAAGGAGGGTGGAGGATGAAAAGAGTGAGGTGCAGACAGGGGAAACAATGTGGGAGATAAGAGAAGTCTAGAGGTCAACAGAGAGGTGAAGTGATTCAGAAAAAGGTGGAGAGAGAGGGCGAGCAGCCGTCTTTATCTTCTGCATCCAGTCATCACCACTCAGTCTACCTCTTAACCGTAGCAAACAGGGGCTCCCTTGGTAACGCTCTTACTTACTGTGCTGACGTGCTTTCCTCCTTGGTCCTAATGTATCCCTGCTGGTTCAAGAGTAATCACTTACCAGCCTTTCTGTGTGAGCTGGTCCGTTCCCCTGAAACCTCTTCTGTATGACTCTCCTCCTGCTCCTCACCTGCTCACTCTCCAATGGTCATTTCCTCAGGAAATAAACCAGTGGACTCGCCCCTCCAGAAAACCACCTCCTGTAATCCAAGTAAGCGCACAACATCAGTTCTCATTTCTGTCTCCTTTCCCTCAGAACTCCTTTCCTCTGACCTAGAAAGATCTTCTGCATCCTCCTCTTAACCTCACAGCTGTTGCCTAATTCCTTGTATTAAAATAAAAAACGATTTAAACTTGGTTTTTGGCTCCGCCCTGAAACTTCTGTGTGGAGTTTGAATGTTTCTGTGTGCTTTCATGGGCATCCTAGATTCTTGCTCCCTCATTAAGTTGTGATTTTTAATTGGCAGTAGGCGTGGCTATAAGCCTGTGATGGACCAGTGACCTTTCCAGCGTATGCTCTGCGTCTTGCCCTGAGCCAGCTGGAGCGCAGGCCAACCCCACCAGTTGTAGTTTGTTGAACCTGCTTTCTGCAAGAGACCTGTTAAAAAGGTGGAACACTGTACTGCAATATGATGGTATTCACTCATTCATTCATTTTTAAGCTTTTATGTTTGAATTTCCTGTGTAGCTAGTTTTCACTAGATACTTCATTTAACCCGTTAAAACCGGTCAGAGCGGGCACGCTCCGTTTTGCGTAACTATTTTTAAATTTCTGTAGAACTGGAACCACGTAAGGTAGCACAAGAATTTTTTTTGCATATGAAACCGGAGGAGTTGTACACATGTTATGCCATTAGCTTGTCCTAGGTCACGGTTTCCTTCCACATATAGCTTTGCAAAAATTGCATAAAAAGCGCTTGCAGCAACAAAAACATTATATTCCAGAAACACGCTTTGCCGATCCAATCAGCTGTTCGTAACACTTCCTAGGTTGGAATAGACGTCAGCGCGAACTATCGTATGTCCGCCATTACCTGGCCAAAACCGGAAGTGACGTCATTTTCGGGGAAAATGTAGGTTTTTTTTCACCTTCAGGGCCTTATAAGCCTATACTGGTGTTTTTAAAAGTCATGTTTGACTTTATGCTTTTCTGTATAGTTTCTGGGATGCCTAGAACTCAAATTGCACTGCTGGAAATAGTTTATTTTGATGCACATGCTGTTTTTTTTTGCAAATTTGCATTATAATATTTATTTTCGTTTTTCCTGCAGTATATAACTAGAAACTAGAAATATATGTAAAAAAACAAAACAAAAACGATTTTCAATTTTTTTTGTAGTTTAGTGCACTTTTTTGCAATTTATGTAGTTTCTTTGGACTTAATGCATGCATATTATTAAAATTTGGGCTATAACGGTTGTATTGATGTATAGCAACTTGAAATGCTCCCAAAAATGGCTCCACAGCATGTAAAAATATAAAGATAAGCTCTGGCGGACTTGGTTCTATGGTAGGTCTTAAAGGGTTAAAGCACCAAAACTAACTAAACTGAGCAAGAAAAGTTTTTTCAAATTAGAGTATTTTGCTATGTGAACTTCATGTTTAAAATTTCTTTTCTTTTGCTGATGACTACAGCTGGCACACAAAATTACCCCTTTAGATGGAAACAGTTTTAGGAAGGGATGAAAGAAAATCTTTTTTTATGCAGTCCCTGCTGCTGCATGATTTTAGCATATCAGACCTCTCTTGCTCTCCCTCCAGCCTGGCTTTGGGTCTCACAAATGCAGAATCTTGTGGCAGCTAGTTTTTAGCCTCACCACTAATAACCCTGTGTACTGAGCCTTGGGAAATTAGCTGCTCATTGAAGCATGCCGCAAGTAGCCTCATGAATCTTTGTTGGAGGAAGAGCAGCCACACATAGGTCAGAGGAATCAATGTCCTTTAGGGACCCAGAGGCCAAGCTAGAGAGCAATGAACTCTCTCTGACCTCAAACAGTGGCTGCGGTGTAATTGCACTGATGCAATGAGTGAAATAGGGTGGGAACTGCCAAGAACTGAAGCTACAGAAAAGCATGCAGGAATGTTGTTTACTTGACGGCAGGATGCCACGGCAAAGACTTATGAAATTAAAACAAAACCTTTCCAATTGTTTGAAAAAAGAAAAACCCACAGGCAAACTGTGCTGTGCAGGAAATTCTTAGCTAAATTTCACATAATCTCTGTGCAGGTCAGACGTAGCATTAAAAAAATATAAATAAATAAAATCCACAACTTTAATTTCTTCTGAGAAAGAAAAGTTGAAGATGGTGTTTTGTAAAAGAAAAAGAAAATTAATTTAAATTACATAATTGTAAGAACAGAAAACAAAAGAACATCCAGTGCATTTTCAAAAACTACTATTTCCTCCTCGGGAACCATGCGTGAAGTGCAACTTATTTTATCCAAACTACAGTTTCTGGAAAGCATCATTGTATTACTGTCTTATAATGATAGTGTTCCTACCTGTAGCTGAAATCAGCGCCAGACTACATAACTAACTTAAGATTAGTCTGAAGTTTTCAACTGAGAAAAAAATACACAATTGTAATTTTTTGAGATCCAACAATCACCTAAAACCTTAGATTTCAAACATATTTGGCACGTACTTAAAGTTAGATCTATTCTTGATGCATAGATGTATTTCTTGACAATATGATTTCGTCCTGCATTGCAGCTGACAAGCTGCCCACGATCAGCTGATAAATGTGCTGAGTAAATGGCCAACAGTCAGCTCAGTTTTCCCTCTAGAGTGTTGGCGAATGAGCCATCCCCAAGCAAGTGACCTAGGCCTGGTCAGGCTCAGTCACCCAAGGAAGCCATCTGAGACTGCCTCCACTCAGCCAGAAAGCACAAGGGAGGTGACTGGGGCATGGGCACATCAGTAGAACTGCAGCTCCCATAGGCCAACAGGGTTAGAGATCACAGATGCGGACAAGAGGTGAGGGAGTGTTTACAGTTTGGGGAAGCTGATGGAAATTAGAAATGATGGTGGCAAAGGGTAGGAATGCTCTCATCTCACTGATACAAAGAGACAACAAGTAGACACTGTACTATGAAGTGAAGTCTTTACTAAAGGAAGTTGGACTGCTTCTAAGAAATCAAAAAAAAAAAAAATCACTCTTGGCACCTAACGGTTCCTCATAGATAAACTATTCAGTACTGTCGGTGTACTTTGTTTCCAAGACATCAGTAATTCAGTCTGAAAGAGACATAACATGGAAATAACTCATATTTTGATATTCAGTTAATTTTGGAATAAAGAGTTGACTACTGGGATTCCTACCATTTTTAGACGGAAAATATAAGTGAAATTAACATGTCACCTGACCTTCATAGAATTCTCAATATTACTGATGAGAATATTATATACATATTATATACTTGCTGCCAGTCATACTGGTTAGAGTTTGATATTTTTGGACTGAAGAAACCTTTTTATATTATTGAAGTCCATCCATCCATTTTCTGCTGCTCAACTGGGTCCTGGACACCCAGACTACCCTCCCTTCAACCAGATTACATCACCATTATGTTATAAATAGTGAAAAATAAATAAATAATAATAATATAAGTTTGAGTGATTTTCTGTTGGTTGAATCAAATGAGGAAAAAAACATGGCATATTATGTAACAAGATGCAATGCATATAAAGAATAATCAATTAAAATTGGAATTATGAACTTTATTCTTCTATTTGGTGCTGATGACAGAAACTTAAGTAATGATTCTAAGGAAAAATAATAAAGAGTTTAATGTAAGATGCTTGTAATGTAAGGAAATCTTGTTATAGTATTATAATTCTTCAGATTCAACTTTAATGTTGAACGGGCATAGTATTGACTGTACAGTGTTTACTGTTTGCTTTTCATTTGATAGAAGAAATGTATTAATAACAATGCAGAGGATTAAACTCATGTGCTCGAGCCTGTTCTGGCAGATATGGAAAATCTAATAAAAAACAAAAACTAAACTGTGCTTAAAACACAATAGTTTTCATCAATGAGCATAAGCTTAGTGACTTAAAGTATACTTCTTCAGGGTTTTTTTGCATCTAAATTTTAGCAACTGCAAAAAACCTTGTCCAAAATTACAGATTTAACTCTGCTTGCCACTCCATTACTCATGTATTACAAACAGATAAAACATTCATCTAGACATATCATGGGCAATATTTACTTCAGTAACAATGTCCATGACCAAGTTGACTTGTTTTACAAAGTTAATCCTCTAACTACTAGCTCCTACAATATTTCAGCCTGCTAGCTATGCTAACAAGTCTACAGATGCTGTCTTGAGAATGACTTACGGCAGGTCATAATTCAGTTTTCAGTCACGTAACTGACTTTTGGGAAAAACATTGCTCCATGGCCACTAGTGGACAGTCAGTAATACTGCAGAACAAAACTGATGTTTTTTTGAGCCAAGACTACTTAGATCATCTGACAATGGAGGAAAAACAAAGATATGAAGAGAAACAACGAATTTTGGGTACTTGTGATCCATATTGTGCCCTGGCAGCTTCGTTTAAATCCCGTCTCTCCCAAAGCTCCATTTTTGTGATATCTACGTATATCTTGTAGAGAATCTATCACCTTACACTGCTGTCAGGATGAAAGCTTTCAAAGTACGGACAGCTGGATGGGTAAACTAATACTGCTGTGTGAAGTGAAGAACAAACAAAGGTAAGCAGTACGTAAGCTAGCCCACGTACGTCTTACATTTGTTGACTTTGACTTTTACATTGTTGTGCCAAAAAAGTTCAGGTAGTATTAATTATAATTTAACTTTATTGTTAATTAACTGGAAAAATCCCAGTTTAATTAATGCTTTTAGCTTTTGGGCTAAAAAGGATTAATTTTATAGACAGGACAGTATCGATTCATTGGCTCACCCACTTTCTAATGACCCATTACATCCAAGAAACCTGTTTGAACATGTGCAAATCATAATTAGCAGATCACAGACATTTTCCTGTTACACTGAATCTGCTGCTTGCATAAGGATCAGTGAGGTAAGTAGATTTCCCCGAAAAAAAAGTTGTCTTGTACAATTTATTTTACCAATAACCACTACTCTCTGAAGAATGGGGAGTTAGGTCTTTGTCACCCATTAGAAGATGAAATACATTGACAGCGCACTTAGATATCGGCCCCTACCGTGCAATAAAACTAACTGCTGTTGTTGTCTTTTCAAGTTTAACAAAGAAGATAAAAAGACCCTGGGAGAATGTCAGAATTTTCTCTGCCATATCAACTTTAATGACTGAATTAATTGCACAGCACTTCACAGAGAGGCACGAACACGTTTCCCTTCATAGTCTTTGAAATCAATTACTGGTGTCCTACAAAACAACAGGTAAAACATAACTCCATGTTTATTACTGTCACAGTGCTTAATGCTATCACTCCTCATGAAAAAGGCCGCACATATGTTTCAAATCTCAATGGGAGCTATTTACCAGAGATACAGAACTAGAGATTACAGAACTAGACAGGCTCATTTGCGATGTGAATTATTTCTGGCAGTGTGATTAATAAGCTAGAGTTATATAGCTGCCATTGCAATACCAATGAGGAGATATTAATAACCAAATGGTGAAGATTGCTTTTCAAATCTTAGCTGCAGAAGTACTTTTATTTTGTAATACAAAATGTGTGTATTTTAAATTGCAAGGATTTCAATTGTCTCCAAATTCCTGCTGGCATGTATTTGAGTAAATATTGATTCACACAAATAAAAATAATAATAATTTGGAAGACTTTTTTGGTGACAATTTAATTGGCATATACAACCACAAGTCATGCCAGCGAATTCTATCCTGCCTTTCTTTCTTTTTTCTCTTACTCAGCTCAGAACTGGCATCAAAATGTTCAAACAGTGAGCATCAGCAGGCTTAGGAGGACATCTGCACCCTTTGTCAAGAAAACAGGTTGTTGGGTCAGATATCTGGGCAGGTAACAAGTGTGATGAATGCTCCACTTACCTGAAACCTGGATTTAACTCGCCTTCCTCCAGTGCTTCATGGGCTCAAATTCAATTCTAAGATTTAAACTGTCTTCATATGGGAAACAAGAGAGTAATGCTAATCCAAAAACAAATGGCGTTTGAGTAGATTTTGTGCATCTAAGTGTTATTTTTTTTTACAGACAAATTTCACACATTACAATTAATTGAAAAATGTTTTTTTTTGTACCTTTAGTAACTGGTTATTGATCCTTTAAGACTAGATCGTAAGAAAACAAAGATTCCCAGTGTTCCTTTTGATGACGCTGTAAGCCACTAGCCTGATGGTATTTATTGAAAATGCGCACCAGGAAACTAAACTGCTCTGCTCAGCCGAGCGCATCATGTGGATGAGTTTGTCTGTGGAGGAGAGAGAAACCCTCTTGTTGTGGTGACAGGGGTGACATTGCTGTTAGGCTGCCTTTTCTGATCGTGACTTCGCTTCCGAATGCTGCCTTTGACTGACTTGCATTACTCTGCAAATGTCTTCAGCCATCATTTCTTTATATTTTGC
Source organism: Perissodus microlepis (assembly GCF_051167445.1). Classification (NCBI taxonomy): domain Eukaryota; kingdom Metazoa; phylum Chordata; class Actinopteri; order Cichliformes; family Cichlidae; genus Perissodus; species Perissodus microlepis. Next base: position 44,035,642 of record NC_140463.1, on the reverse strand, counting down.
TTCCAAGGAGCTGGACCCCTCGGAAGGAGTCTTATTTTTTTTTTAAACTGAGCAATAGTTCTGTGGACTTTCTGAAGGTCCTTCAAAGTCTTTCTTTGGAGATTGGCTTGTTAATTTTCTGTAAGTTATACCACTTAACACTGACCTGTGAATCATTCACGACTTCCTTCCCTATGGGATGAACCAATGTTGTGTCAACACATAAAACACAGATTAGCAAAAATGTAAAGTTCAATGATTAGACGCTTTCTTTAGATGATTCTTTGAAAAGTATCAGGTCTGACTGACATAAATTAATATGTTTGTCCTAATAAGGTTATTCCCAGAAAGCTACAATACATCTGGAAAGTATTCAGTGCTTCACCGAGGGCATATTAAATACTTTTTTCACCTCACTATACCCACACAATACCCCATAATGACAAATTGAGGAAATGATTGATTGAAATACTTGTACATTTATCAAAATTAAAAAATAAAAAAATAACATGTACGTAAGTATTCGTAACGTTTGCTCAATACATTGGTGAAGCACCTTTGGCACACTGAACGAGGGGAGGACACAGGAAGAAGTGTCAGGCCAACTATCTACAGCAAATGAACAGTATCATAAAGTGATGTCCTCAAGAAATAATAAAAAAACCACATAAAGGTCTGACACAGGACCTGAATGATGCTTTTGGCCCTTCAGCAGATCTTATTACAAACAGTTAAAGAGTGACTGTCAGGAGGCTGTTTTTAGGGAAGGCAAAAAGGGAGGAAAACTTTGAGGTCTTGAAAATCAGTGTAAACAGGTTTTATAAAATATTGAACCCAAATTTGAAATTGTTGGTTTCATATGTAGCGATCAGGCGGGCTCTACAACAGCGAGTGTCTACAGTCATCTGTAAAACATGGTGGAGGCTGTGTCATCGTTTGTGTCTGCATTTCAGTCAGTAGATTTTGGGATCTTGTTAAAATGTAAGAAATTTTGAACACATTTTTATTGTGAGCTACTATGGAATGACATGTGAAACGTGTGTGATTGTCAATAGCTTCATTTTACAACATGATAATCAACCCAAACACACTGCGCAATCAGTAAAAGCATAACTGGATAAAAAAAACATAACAGAACACTATCAGTCATAGATTGGCCTCCCCAGCACCCGGGCCTCAACATGTGTGGTCTTGACAGCTCTGTCTTGACACAGAATAGGGGAAAAAAGTCCTATGAAATGTCCTTCAAGATGTCTGGGTAAATATTTCTGAACACTATTTAAAGAAATTACATGAAAGCTGATAATGCTGTGTTTTTTTTATAATGTTCATTCATTTACCAATCGGTGTCAAACAGTGTGTGGCTGTGCGTCTTTGTGGACTTTTCACTCCCATTTGGCCTTTAGATGATGAAACTGCTTCTCCTATGTTCTGACACGACCTGTCCCTTCACATCAGGCTTCTGTGATGGAGACTGTCAGCGTGGCATGCTCGCATTTGTCCCTGACTCATAAAACCCTCTTACGCATGTGTGCTCTTTCTTTCTCTCTCTCTCTCTCACACACACACACACACACACACAAATCACCTTTGGCTCTCCAACAACCTCTTGTCTGTTTGTTTCCTCACATGACTGTCAATCACAGCCCCTGAGATGAACAGACCTGAGATGAGACAGTAAATACTTGATGCCTTGGACAGCCCTAAAAATGGACACACGTGCGCACACTTAGGCATACACTCATCTCCGTGTATACGCCTGGCTTTGAAATCCAGTCGTCACGTTACTGATCACAGAGTCAGACATTTGCACATAAATATTTCATGCATGCCTGCATAGAGTCAATTCAACATCTGGACGTTCTTATTCTTTTGAAATAATACATGGCTCAGTTGTGAGTGCTGCTTGATTGAAGCTGTGCCTGCTCTTCAGCTAATGACCGTTAAAAGTACCTTTCATCTCCCGGCAGCTTGTTGCCCAAACGTTTTCCTTTTTTCACAGCAGTGCTGTCTAAGGGGAAGAGCAATGATAGCATGGAGGAGGAGGAAGAAGAAGGAAGAAGATGTGGCGTAAAAGCAGAGGAGAACCTTAATAGTAGCACAGTTGAAGTAAGACAGGTTTGATCATAAGGGGATGGGGGGCGACTCAGATTTGAATGATTATTCCTTCCTGTAAAAGCTCCATGGTTTCAGATGTCAGTGCAGAGATCTGTATAGATCACTAAAATTGGACTTGTGTGAGCCAGCGTCTATAACTGGGGAAATAAAACACAACTGGTCTCAGTCTGCTAGCATTTATGGCCTAAATGCTTTTACATGTGTGGCTTCGATGAAGAATTAGGACATTTGCTGATGTTGCCACAGCATCAGCACTAAGTAGAAGGATTTGTTTTCACACATTTATTTGCTTTGTTCAAGCTGCAGAAGCTCATTAAAAACATATTGTAGAGAAGTGAGTGCCAATCACTAATGGTTGTCTTAAAGAGAGTGTGGAACAGTTACACAGGGTGAACAGTGTGAATTCAGTTAAATGGGGTCAAGAGTTAAACTGGTAGTAGCCAACAACATCGATACATTTCATCCTCCCTTTATAGTCAATCATATAAAACTCTCTAAAGTCATTTAGCATAGATAAAAATAAGTAATTAGGGACACTTTATATAGGTCAGTGTAAACCCTAATAATACAGACGCAGATCAATAAGGAGCAAAGAGAAAAATTTGTTACAATGTGTAACATTTAAGTCGTTTTGGCAGTGACATCTTAGAGCAGATACCCAGATAAAGGTAGGAGAAAGTGATTGGCCCACCCAGAGTCTTGACCCTAGTGGTGGTACAGAGTTAGTACATAGCTGATTTGCCAGGATAACCTGGATAAAATTAAAATGAGGCCTGATGGATAATTGGGCAAGAGCACTGTAATGGAGACCAGGGGTTCCATTACCCTTACCTGTATTTTTTTTATTTGAGTGAGTGGTATTTAAAAACTATATAAAAAAGAAACACACATTTGTGGTTAGTGATTCTTTATTAGGTCATGAGCTGGTATTTAAGTCAACTGCTTGTGGAAGGTGAAGAGACTGGCCATCCTACCTGTGTCAGGAAAAATAACCTGAATTAGAGCAGTGCATGTCGTCTCATTATCATTGGTCTGTAGCCTAAATTATTTTTGTATAAAGAGAAGTGTGTTAACATTACTCACCTTTCCTGGTTGCTTCCTTTGCAGGATGTGGAGCAAAAGAGTAAACACAGCTCAATCACCTGCTTATGAGCTCCTGGAGCAAACCAAAGTGCCAGGTTAGGGGAGTGTTAAGGTGTTTTAATTTATGTAGTGGTGGTTGAAGTTATTGAATTAGATATAGGACTTGGTACAAATCTAAATATTTCTTTCATGTGTTGTATTGTGGTTTGATGTTTGCTCATGTGGAGGTTTATGTTTTCATTTGGTTTGCTAACCCCAGACTTGGGTATTCCAGATGCTCACCTGAATCGGTAGAGTATAAAAGGAAGTAAGTTGGTTTTAGAGTCGGGTTCTTTTGCTTTGTGTTGGTGTGTAAACTCATGTTCTCTTTAATAAAGTCTTCCAGTTGCTGGATACATTTTATTCCAGTCTCATCCCATTTTGTTTGAATTGACACATGACCGACGGCCAAAACTGATAAGCACTGATGTCAGATTTTTGAATTAGGGATGGAAGTGAGAATGGCCCATATCGTGGAGGGGAATGGGGACTGAACAACAGAAAACAGATCTTTATTAAATTCAACATAGCAAGTTAAACTTATCACAAGGACTATAGTTTAAGTTTATCTGCTGATTTGAAGAAAGAAAACTAGAAGGGAATGTAATGCAATTGTCCGTCTTACACACTAGGGTTGTTATTTCAGCTGTAGCCATTTCTCTGTGGCAGTATGTCTGTGACATCCTTGCTCTTTACCCACATATGTGAAAAGCTAAATGTGGTGAGAGCACACCTCACTGCCTTACACGCGGATACCCAGCAAGTACCCTGGGCGACTGTTGATGTGAATTGGTTTTATATAAATGAAAATGAATTGACTCAAATACCTGGAACGTTTAAAGGCAGGGCTAACAGCAGAAAGACTCCCACACAGAACAAAGCAAGTCTTAATGACAATGCAAGATGTCAGAAAGTCAGAAATAGCTGAAAAGGCATGGAAAGGAGGGGCGGGAGTGGAGGTGAGCTTGTGAGGCAGTTTGCAGAGGTAGCATCAATTGTATTCAGCCTTAAGCAACTTACAATAACATATCCAGTATAAGATTAACCAATAGAATGCATAGGGGGACATCATGTGATGCAGGCAGGAAACGATATTAGTTTATCTCCATTTAAATAATGTTGAGAAAAATTTGTACTAAATACAACAAATATTTAAGAAAAAAAACGTTTTTTCTTTAAGTTTTATGAACAGCTCAGAAGCTTAAAACACTTTGTAACATCTTTAGATCAGATGTAAATTAAGCGTACACACAGATGATTTGCACATTCTTATTATGTTTCTGGATTTGACTGTTTTACAGCACTCTAAACTTTTAATCCTTAAATTGCTTGATGTAACATTAAAGAGAGAGAGACAGGATGTCGCCACGTCTCTGTTTCTGTCCTGACAGGCTTCACCTGCTTCACCTGTCACCTGCTTCTCTGCTTCCCCAATTAACAGCACGGTGGTGTTCAGATGGAAAGGACTCTGAGTTTAGGGTTCATAATCTAAATTGTGCAAGTTTCCTCCTCTCCTTAATATCTCACTGTCTGGTGACAGCTACATTGCGAATTAAGTATTCCTTTTTTTTCTTATCCAGGTTTTGTCAGCAATTTGATGCGCCGCCTTGCTTGGCAGTGGAAGACAGAGCAGCAAGCAAGCACCGGCTTTGAGGGTTTTGATAGCTCATGTACAAACCCTTATGGATCATTCCTCGCAGAGCCAAAAGCTTTAATCAGTGCTCCTCCAATATGTTGGAAAGGGGCGGATTTGGAAAGAGCTTGAAATAGTTATTGAACAAACAAGCATGCTTGTTTATGTCCTCGGTGTAGGCTTGCCTCCCAGGGATGAATTACATGGATGTCTGCAAGATGGCTGCCATCTCGATAACATCCGAGTGTGGGAAAATGTGATGGACAGATTGTCTCACATGAACACGCTTCCACACTGCTCACCTCTCTCCCTGACAGTTTGAGAGGTGTCACAGTCTTAAGGATGCAGAGAGGGGGCAGGAGAAAGCAGGTTTCTGCTCACGTCCTCTCTCTGTGTGTCTGACATGTAACGCTTAATGAGAGATGCACATTTGGCACCTTGTTCTGTCTGTACATTCTTTTTCATCCTGGCTCACGTGCTGCTGAGACACTACGAGTCTGGCTTGTTGAGTGAGCACATATCAAAAGAAAGTGGCGTGTGCAGCGCTTGTTGATTGACGGTGTCTATCCACTTAAAGTTGTGAGTTAAGCCTACATTTCAGTCCGATATGGGCTCTCTGTGATCTATATCTCTTTTTTAGTCAGACCCTCAGATACCTGGTAGAAGCTGTGATCATACTGGAACCCCAGTATGCTTGAGCACTGCGCTTCACATCTCTGATCTCCTTCTCTCTCTCTTTTTTGTGTGTGTAATTGCTGTGATCCTTTGGAGTGAGGTGGTGTGTTTATGCCTGTGATATTCAAAGATACTGTTAGTCATTAAAAAAAACCCTCAATTTCAGAAGAGAGGACCCCAAAAAGCTTGTGTCAAGTGCTCAGATTTCCCTAAACAGGCCATTTATTGATGTGGTTCACTAATGATCACGCTGGTGTCACTCACTGCTTATTTTATTGATTGATAGCCACTGTTTCTTTCACTGGCAGAAATCTTGTTATTTCAAATATAAGTTCCAAGCTATCATTAAACTGATGGGTCAGTGCATACATTACAAACACAAAGACCAGGAAAGCCTCAAGATGAGTGAGCGTAATGAGAAAAACCAAGCTCTAGCATCATAATATTAAGATGATGAGGGCACTCACAGAGGCACACATCTTTTTTTTTTTTTTAAACAGTATGTTTATTGAGTTTTATATTACAGAACAAGCAAAGAATAATAGTACAGTTAACATGAGATTTATATTAAAGAACATAGTCCCCAAAATAAACAAATATAAATTAAAAGAAACAACAACAATAATAATAAAAATAAATAAATAATAAAACACAACAAAACCGATGCACAGCATGGGTAAAACAAACAAAGCAAGACGTGAAGGAAAAATAAAAACAACAAAAACAAAGAAACAGACAACAAAGAAAACAACAACAAAAACACACACACACACACACAAAAACCCAAAACTCACCAAGTATCACTTCCTAAATTAATTCCCTTCATAATGTCTCAGAAACTCAGTTAAAGGTAACCATATTTCTTCAAAATCTACTCCCTTTCCTCTGACAATATAAGTAAGTCGTTCCAATACATCCACTTTCTTCCAATACAAAGATATTAAGCGCCTAGCTTGCAGGAGTCCAAAGTCAATTAATTTTAGCTGTCTGGTGCTAAAGTCACAGCTCTTTGGATATATACCCAACACACACATTTTTGCTTCAACAGGTATATTTACTCCAACAATCTTAGATAAAGTTTGCATGATTAATTTCCAGTACTGTTGTAATTTTGGACAGCTCCATACACAGTGGAGCAGAGTGCCCTTCTCATCTAAACATTTACTGCAGCTATCTGGGATGACAGGCGACCAGCGATTCAGTTTGACTGGGGTTATGTAAGTTCTCATCAACCACTTATATTGGAGGAGTTTCATCCTTGTATTAATTGATTGTCTTTGGGCTTTTAAACATGCAGTTTCCCAGTCCACCTCCTGTATCTCCTCTTGGATGTCAGCCCTCCATGCGTCCAACTCCAAAGAGTTGGGCGTTCGTCTTGTAATTGGAAGGTTGCCGGTTCGAGCCCCAACTCCGACAGTCTCGGTCGTTGTGTCCTTGGGCAAGACACTTCACCCGTTGCATACTGGTGGTGGTCAGAGGGCCCGGTGGCGCCAGTGTCCGGCAGCCTCGCCTCTGTCAGTGCGCCCCAGGGCGGCTGTGGTTACACTGTAGCTTGCCATCACCAGTGTGTGAATGTGTGGATGATTGTGTATAGTGTAAAGCGCTCTGGGGTCCTTAGGACCAAGTAAAGCGCTATACAAATACAGACCATTTACCATTTTGTCAGTGGCAGATTCCTTATCATGTGTTAACAGAGCTGTATAAACTGAAGAGATATGACCTCTGCCCACTGGCTTTTGAAGTATGACATTCTCCAAGTGTGATAATGGTGGCTCAGATACAATCTGTTTATATTTTGACATAATGAAATGTTTAACTTGTAGATATTTAAAAAAATGTTTTTTGGGGATGCTGTATATTTGGCATAGCTGATCAAATGTAAGAAGGTTGCCATCCTTATAAAGATCTGCCACCTTCTGTACACCTTTATCTGCCCAGATTTTGAAACCCCCATCAGCTCTTCCTGCTTTAAAACATGTGTTACCCCAAATAGGTGAAAACGAGAGATAGAAGACTTATCTCCCATATACTGATGGGCCCTATACCAAACATCTATTGTGTTTTTTAAAAAAGGGTTATTTGTCATTTCTTTTAAATTGTTCAGGCTTGCAGAATATAAATACAGATTTAACTGAAGATTTGTTACTGATGTTTGTTCAATTTGTAACCAGGCCGGGGGTGTCTCAGTGGAAAAGTAGAACATGGCTGAGCGCAGTTGTGCAGACCAGTAATACAGTCTAAGATTAGGGAGTTGTAACCCCCCTCTTTCATATGGTAGGTACAACAAGCGAAGTCTTAGTCTAGGTTTTTTATTATTCAAAATAAATCTATTAAAGATACCGTTTAGTTTATCAAAGAATTCTTTTGGAAGAGGCAGAGGAAGTGACTGGAAGAGATATAAAAATTTGGGCAATATATTCATTTTAATCATGTTTATATGGCCAATCACTGATATGGGCATTGTCATCCATTTATTTAGAGATTCCTCCACTTCACTAATCAGAAGATCATAGTTTGTTGCTACAATGGTATCAATGTCTGGGGTGATTTTAACTCCAAGATACACAAATCCTTCTTTTGCATTAATAAACGGGGTTTGTATAATAGGATTTAGCCTTTCATCCTTGTTCAGAAATAGGATTGAGGATTTTGAATCATTTATATTATAGCCAGAGAATTGTCCGAATAGCTCTATTTGTTGCATTAATTTTGGTATACTAATGGACAGCCTAGTCAGAAACACTATCAGGTCATCAGCATACAGAGCCAATCTATGCTCCTGATCTCCTAACTGGACACCAAATATGTCAGTTCTCATTCTAATTGTCATCGCCAGGGGTTCTATAGCTAAGATAAATAGCATTGGAGATAATGGACACCCCTGGCGAGTGGAACGCTCCAATGTGATAGGGTTAGAAACTGTTATTTGTTAAAACACTAGCTTTGGGATTTGTATACAGAAGTTAAACCCATTTGAGAAAATTGTTTCCAAATCCAACAGTAAATAAATATGACCACTCTATTCTGTCAAGAGCTTGACGAGCATCAAGTGATAATAATGCTGTATCTTTAGCATCAAATTTCTCGTGAATTATATTTAGAACCCTTCTTATATTGTGAAACCCGTGACGTTTTGGCATAAAGCCATTTTGATCATTATGAACTAAATGTGATATATAGGGGTCTAATCTTCTTGCTAAAACTTTACAAAGTATTTTAGTGTCAACACCCATCAGACTTATTGGTCTAAATGATGGGGGTTTGCCAGGTTTCAGTATCAAAGGAATCATTGCCTGTCTCAGAGTGGGTGGGAGAGCTTCATTTTGATACGCTTCTTCATACATGTTAAAAAGTGGAATTAATAATTTGTCTTGGAAAGTTTTATAAAATTCAATCGGAAAGCCATCTGGCCCCGGTGTTTTACCACTGTTAATGCTTTTGATAGCCTGTGATATCTCTTCAATAGTTAGACGTCTGTCTAATTCCTGCTTTGTGTTTTCTGTTAGCGTCTGAAACTGAAGTTGATCTAAGAATATGTCCTGTTCTTCTGAGGTTTGAGCACATTCTGATTTATACAATTTTTCATAAAATTATCTAAAGCTGTCATTAATTTCCACTGGATCTACTGTTACATTCCCTGAAGAGGTCTTTATACTATTAATTGCTCTTTCACTTCTCATTTTCTTAATTCTCCATGCCAAAAGTCTACCTGCTTTCTCTCCTTGGTCATAATAAGATTGCTTCAGCCACATTTTTGCTGCTGCATCAGATGATAATTTATTATATTCAGTTCTCAGACGTAGCAACTCACTTTGTTTTGTTGAGTCGTCGCTAGAGTTTAAGTCTAATTCCAAAGATTTAATCTGTTTATCCAGGGTTTCCATGCGCTTTCTTTGCTCTTTATTCTTTGTACTCGTAAAGCTAAGAATCTCACCTCTAATATATGCTTTGAATCCTTCCCATCTCACTGAGGCACAAGTTTGATCTGTATTTAACTCAAAGTAATTTTCTATTTTCTCCTCTATAAATTTAACAAATTCTGGATTCTGCAGACATTTTGTTTGAAGCTGCCAGTGAGGGGGGTTATGGATAAACTTTCCTAGATTGATACTCAGTGAGATAGCTGCATGATCACTGATCACTATGCTATCATGCTGACACTGTGTGATCCTTGATAAAAGTTCTCTTGAGACAAGAAAGTAATCTATACGTGAGCGGGATTTATGTATACTTGAATGACAGGAGAATTCTATTTTATCGGGATTTTGTTCACACTTCTACCAAGTTGATATCTGATATAAATTGATTTATTAGTTACTAGTTTGTGCTTTATATGTATCTGAGCCTGTTGAGCAATCTGTACTCGGATTGAGAGTACAGTTAAAGTCTCCTCCAATTATATACAGTCCTTGCAAAGCAGATACAGTACGAAACAGATCTTCAAAAAATTTGGGCCATAGAGACTCACCAAGTTTAAAGTAATAGAAAGGATGGTACCCCGAGTGATTACGTACCTACCAGCAGGGTCTTTTATTATTTTCATCATTTGGAATGGTATGCTTCTATGAATCAAAATAATTACACCTCTTGCATAGTTATTGTATGATGTGTGGATCATCTGTTCCTCACAGACTTTAGTTCACAGTCTGTCAGATGTGTTTCTTGAAGAAAAACTATTTTTGATTTCAATTGCTTGATCCTGCTTATAACCTGTTTCAGTTTGATTAGTTTCCTGAGACCCCGGACATTCCAACTAGTGACTTTTATGTCAGAGATATTGCGGGTATTTAGTTGGTCCATACTTGGAGTTTTCATTCTGTAATAATAAGATAACAACACGTGATGCTGATGTCGAGTAAACAAAAGTGACAAGTAAACTTTGAATAAAAAAAAAAACCCTGGCATTGACCCATAACACTTAAAGTCCCCCCCCCCCCTCCCTTACTCAGAGTAGTCAAAGGAGCTTGCAAAGAAAAGCGTCTGGACTTCTTTAAGTTACTTGAAGACGTTTCACCTCTCATCCGAGAAGCTTCTTCAGTTCCCTAGTTTACTACTCAGAGTAGTAAACTAGGGGCTGTGCTATTCCACTACAAAGGGGAATAGCTGAACTATAAGAACCCAACCCAACTAAAGCAACAGTGGTGTCCGTCAACCATGCATACACCATATTCAAACATAACATAAACATAACAAACCCATATGTGTTAACATATCAGACTAGCCACTAAATTAGATTAATTCCATGTGGAATTCCATTCCGTGTCCTTTTTGTGACTTACAGAATCCCAATTGAAAGGATAAAAGTTTAACCAAAGTAGGTAACATTGTTGTGTTCAAGAGGGAGAAAGAGAGAAAAAGGAAAAACAAACAAACAAACAAAAAATTTCGTTTGTAGTAGCGTTATTAAAACGTAACGGAAAATTTTCAAGCTCTAGAAAAGAAAAAAAAAACTTCCTGTGTCCAATAACATGGCAAGTCAATGAGTAGCAAAAAGCCAAATATTATAACTGAGCGAAAATACAGATTTTTACAGCTCATCTATTAGTTATGAGCAGCTGATTCTGCAGTTCAGGGAGTGAAACGCTCACTGCTACAGTTAGTCCTGTCCAGTGTGTCTACGGTGGAAATCCTTGGCCTCCTTTGGAGATGAAAACAGGCGTATCTTCCCATCGTGGAGGATCATCATCTTGCATGGATTATATTGAAAACCGCGGAACATTCCTTTGTCGGCGAACAACTTTCTGATCGCGTTGAACTCGGTTCGCTGCCGGATGGTCTCAGCTGAGATCCTGGGCAAAAAAGAGTTTGTTTCCGTCATGCTCGATGTTACTGTGTTTTGTGGAGCGGAAAACAAACTCCCGATCTTGGAAGTTCAGGAATCGGATAAGGACAGCTCTGTGTTGGTTTGGCTTTGGAGGTGCTAGGGTGCGGTGAGCCCTCTCAATAATGAACGATCTGTCGGTCTCAAGCCAGCGCGGTAACATCTCCCTTATAAACTCCAGCAGTGGCCGCTGACCCTCGGCGCCCTCCCGGAAGCCAAATAGCCGCAGGTTCTTCCTTCGGCCCCGGTTCTCCAGGTCGTCGGTTTTTGCCTCCAGGTAGGATATCCGCTTCAGGGCCTCTTTGCTTAGGCTGCTGCCCCCGCGACCCGGCCTCGGATAAAGCGGATGAAGATGGATGGATGGATGGATGGATGGATGGATGGCATTGCTGAGATCGGCCACGCTCTTTTCCAGGAGCTCCTCTGCCGACATTATTCTATTTTCAGCTTCCTCCAGTCATGTAGCATTTGCAGCAACATTTTGCTTTACCTCCGTCATGTTTGTCTCCAAAGCAGCAACTGTCTTCGTCATTTCGCCCATACGGTTATCTTTGCTGTCCAGTTTAGTTCCGAATACACTAAACTCGGAGCGCAATGACCGAAGTTCAGCTAACACCGTGCTAAGGTCACCCATGCTACTAACGCTAGCAGCTCCCTCGCTGTTTTCAGGCGTTGCCAAAATATCGGTTTTAACTGGTTTTTGGGAACCGCGTTTTCGGGTGAAAATATCACAGTCCTTGAGATTAGTCGTTTTTGACATTTTCCAATAGCAATTAAGTTACTAGTTTTGGGTTGTTCTGGGTTTTTAATGCAGGTTACACGGAGCAACCACTTTATGCTGCCATCTTGGCTCCATAGCGCCCCCGAGGCACACATCTTTGATGTTATTCAAAGGACACTTACTCTCTGACTTAATCTACAGCGTGAGATTATTTGTACGTTTTTGAGCGTGATAAAGCAAGGCTTCATTTTGCAGATTAAAGAATCTCTGTTGAGCATCTTCTTTCATTGTCATTTTGTATATGACTGTGTCGAACACAAAATTCCTTTCACTGCGTCAACACCACAGTAACCCAATAAAATGATGCGGGGTTAAAAAAAAAAAATGGTTCAAAGCAGCTATCTAATTTTGCATGAGCACATATCAGCCCTCCAGGCAGATCAATTTTCTGCCCGACCTCATCAGGTTTAAAGAGTTGAGACTCTGCTCGCAGTCCATTAAGCTCATTAGGAAATGAGTGAGAAATGCTATGTGAGAAGAGAGTAATCTGAGAGAGTATACGGTGTGGTATCTCAGCTCCAAAGCCTCCCTCTCCCTCTCTCCAACTTGATCCTGTCAGTTCACATAAACCAGTGTCATATAAGTCCCTTAGATTACTTCAAGTATGCACAATATTCTTTTCATCTGGCATGATGGAGATGTTTGTCACAACACAGACTCACAAGACCCCTAAAAGGACGTCATTTGAATATTCTTTAACATTGTGTAATTGGACTAATGAAAGCTTAAAGGTCTGTTCAGTTCAGCTTGCCTAAACAGCTCATTTATTATATTCCAGTGGGTAAACACTGGAATATAATAAAATGAAGTACAATAGTTACATAGTAATGCAATGCCATAACCTCCTAGGACAAGGCATCCACATATGTGGAAATTACATTTTAGGTTGTCTGGACCACAATACTAAATTTTGATCTACAAGGGCCTGGTATCCTCTTCTCAGAAACTACATCAGGTAAAAAGATAATTCTTTGTTTTTACATTCATCAGGTCCCAATCAGCCCAAATAGCAAAGAGAAATTAAAAATGCATGCCATGAAAGAGTTTGGGTCTTAGGTGGATAAAGGTGTGTCGAAGTGTTGACTGGTCAAATTTCAGCTGCTTTACCTTTTTAATTTGTGGCTTTTTAAAGCAATGTGCAAAATCCAACAGCTCCAAGATATCAAATCATCTGTTTGTGTTGTGCTGAAGCTAGAACATCAAATAACATTCGAGTCAAACTGCTTCCCTCAAGCAGCGTATTTCCTAGCTCCTTAGGTCTTTTAAGCATTCTAGTTGTTATTTATCACATTTTAGATCCTAGCATGTCGGTTTTCTGTCTAACTCATGATAAAGAAGCTCTTTTAGACCAACTGGTTCAAATTCTCTAACAGGAATGTCTAAACAAAATAAATTAAAAGAAAAATGAAAACGTTTTGTTTTTCCCTCCATTTTTCCAGCATCAACCACAAAGAGGAAATAAAACAGAAAAAAGTAGAACGCAATGCAGACTTAAAGAAGCTTTGATGAAAACTTTCATCTTCAGCAAACATCTTTGTGTGTTATCTAATTATAATTTAAGGTCATATACATTACACTGAACTAACAAAAACAACATATTTCCCAACTTTAAATGTATGTAAAAGTCACAACTGTAATTGAATATAATGCATTTCTGAATGTATTTCATTACAAGAGCTAGATTCTTTCATCCATACACATACAAACATAATAAGTGAACTACACTTAGACTCTGTGGGCCCAATTCATATGCTAAACAGGGAAATGATGGTAAAGAAGAGGTAATTAGGGAAGGAGCAGGGGAGAGGTGGTGAAAATGAGAAAAGTGGAAGCACTGAAGCAGAAAGACTGAGGCATTTTAAAAAGAGACAAATGCACACACACACACAAACACACACACACACCACCCTGCACGCACACACGTACACATGCACATACATGCACAAACACCCTACACATGCAGTGAAAACTGAACATCTCCAAGGCTGAGTCCCAGACAGATGTTCTTCTGCAAAGCAAATGCCAGCACGCTGTGTAAAATTATTAATGAGGAGTCAAATGGCATTTAAAAAAATAGCACATTACAACAGCCAAAATGCACCCCTCATATTCACCTAGATTACCATAAAATGAACATTTGTACACAGATGATTGTACACACACACTCACACACACGCTCCTACCAGCACTCTCTGATGGAAATGCCAGTCTTGATCTGGCAATCTGGTGAAAATAAATTACAAAAAACATCAGTCATCTGCTGAAGTTCTGATAAGGCTACCATCTCTCACAAGACAGGCCTGTTGGCTGTTGGCGTTCTCTGGCTCCATAGAGCATCAGCACAGATAACAATATCATCTCTTGTTCCTCTACACATGAGGTGAGTCTGTCCACCTGCAATCAATTTACCTCAGCTTGCCTCGCCTAGTTGCATGTTATCTCACTTGGTAAAAGTCTGAAGATTATTTACGTCTGTTTTTTTGCCGAGAAAAAAAGATCCTTGCGCATGTTAGGCATAAAGATTGTCTGACGCTTCTCTCTCTTAAATTCCTGTTAAGTGAAAAACATTGTGCCTTTGGTAGTGGAAGCCACTACTTTGAAATAAATAAAAGAATTGCACAGCTCACTGAATCTCTCTTTTAAATCTTTTCAGTCTTTTATTGTCAATTCAAGTTTTAAAATGTTAATATGTGCAAAAATGACCGTGTCCTGATGTATTGTACCATATTAACACAAATAATATAAACTAGCATCTCCAAAAGTTGATTCTGTTCATCTGGACGTTTTTGTGGGAGAAACGTTTCGCCACTCATCCAAGTGACTTCTTCAGTCTCAGCTGACTGCAGGTTTCCCCAAATCTTATAAACAGTACATTTGCATAATGACTGAAACCAGCCCACTGAAGGAACAATGGGCTGGGAACTAGCATAAACTAGCATATGCAAGAAAAATGCTGTGTGGTATTTGGGTCATTTGTTCCTTTTTATTCTTTTTATCCAGCAGATTTCAGCATTACTGCTTAGTGAATTCTCCAGAGGAAACTGGACCACTTCCTTGAACCCATTTTAGGGATAATTATTTCAACACTATTAGTAAAAATAGTTGTGCCTTACTCTCTAGCAAGTAAGCAGATTTATTCAGTCTGTAAGCAGCTCACTGCTTGCAGAACAGAAACTGCAAATGCAAATTTCCTGTTACTTTATTTTACAAAACAATGGGTAGTTAACATTTTGAAACCAATAGGCAGTTTTTAGTCAGTTAAACATGTAGCTTAAGTAGTAGCTTATGCTGATAGGGGGAAACCACATGATGTTATATAAAGTTTTACATGTGTATCAGTTTTAATGATAATTACTGTAATTAATCCCCTTTTAACTAAAATAGATTAATTTATGAAATGTCACTCGGGGGTGACATTTTTAAAGGTGCTGTCTCTGTTTTAATTTCTAGTTATATTTTAGTGGAGATTGTTTAGCTTTTCTACTGGAACACTGCATACCCACACTGTAAAAAAAATTGTAATATAAAAGTATTTTACTGTGTATTTTACAGTTTTGTACTGTTCTTCTAGAATATCATTAAATTTACATAAATAGACTGTGATTTTACATTTCAAATGTAAATTAACCTAAAATCACTGTAAATGTAATAAAACATAATTTTCTTGTTTTTTAAATGTATTTGTCTGTACATATGCATATTTAGATGTAATGCAATGCTATGGACAAATATATAAATGATTCTAAACTTTTTTTTACATCAAATAATTATTATTATTATTGTTATTTAGGGCGATCGTGGCTCACGAGTTGGCAGTTCGCCTTGTAATCAGAAGGTTGCCGGTTCGAGCACCGGCTCGGACACTCTCGGTCGTTGTGTCCTTGGGCAAGACACTTTACCTACCACCTACTGGTGTTGGCCAGAGGGGAATTGTAAAGTGCTTTGAGGGTCTCAGAAAGCGCTATATGAATGCAATCCATTATTATTTAAACCAACTGTTAACTGTATATTTCTGTACATTTAAGTATTATTATTCATATTGTCACATTCATAGACCTTGTTTATAGGTAATTTCATTGTTTAATCACATTAAAATTTTCCTAATTTAATGTTTAAAAGCACTTGAAAAAGGCAAAATCCCATGTAAAATTAGGGCAACAAACTGTATTGTCATTACTGAAAATAACCGTATTTTCATGTGAAAGTTATTTTCTGTTATTTTCTGTTATTATTTTGGCGCCCCAGCTGCTGGAATATTACTGGTTTTTTTTAGGATTTGTTTTTATACGGTGCAGCAAGCATTTTGACAAAACAAAAAAACTTGAATCTGATCCACAATGACAGCTGTTAACAAAACAGCTGAATAGAACCTTTGTGAGTGAGGTTGTGAATTCCAAAGTTCAGAAGTATTGTAATTCAACCGGTTTGAAAAAAACAACAAACAAACAAACAGGGAAAAAAAAGAGTAGAAGTGTGTCCTGGTGATGTACATCATCAGGACCAAGTCCAGCCCTTTTACATGGAACTGTGACAGTGAAGGGAGAGTCAAATAATTAATGATCCTAAAATGAAATCACATTTTAGTTTAGCTATCTATCCCACTTTCGTCACTTCATAATTGGTCTCTTCAGTACATTTTAATAAAGCCAGTGTAGAATACTTATCTGACTGGGCTTTAGCTGCCTTTCCCTACCAACAAGCCACTTTGATGCCATAATGATTACCTCCATTGTCATTGTGAATGCTACATGGGAGGCTGTGCACCCTGCCAAGATAGCAATTGTCAAGCACTGTCATGCTTTGGTAAGTGCCAATCCACTGTTGTGAGGCACATTAAATTTTGCACATTTTCTCTTGAAAATTGGCTTTAACATGTTTTTGGTGGCATTTGGTACACAAAAGAAATAAAAATCCACCATCAAAGACTCTATGGTGCTGAGCCAAATGGTTTCCAGGTCTATTTCACAGCACGTTTTTTTTTTTTTTGTGGTTTTGTTTTTTCAGCTGGATAAGCCAAAGACCCTAAAAATGTCATTTTTGTTCAGATAGGTCAAGAAAATGTATTTTCAGTTAAAACTATTTTCCCTTCCCATTATACGCATTTTCACTTACAGTGATATATAAAAAAAAAAACTTACTTAGTAGTTTTGCAATTGCCAGATATTTTCTACATTTTTCAGGAACTACCTAACTTTTAAATTTGCTAAGTTGTGCTAACTTCCCACCAGACATTAATACACAACCACTGCATTTTTCCTTTTTTAAAGATCTTAGTATGCTAGAATCTTTTTGTCATGAATCATTCAAAAATGATCTTACTTCTAATGACTTCAGTTTGACTGTTTCATGAAGTTATTTGCATATTCTCCAAAGTTGTACTTATCAGTAGGTAAACAATAATTTTGAAAAATTTAGCAGTATCCATGTAGGGCTCTGTCCCAACTCACTTTTTCTTCTTCATCTTTCTCAGGGATTTTCCTCTGACACATAGAGCTTTTTCCCCCTCATCTTCTGATGCTTTCCTCTATTATTTTTCTGAATTTCATTCTCTAGTGCTCTGTGTCTGTTATAACGAGACCCCTTTTTATCTGAGATTTCTCACTTTCTTAATAGACAACAATCCAACTTTTTCCTCAAAGGCAGAAGAGTCTAGAGCCATAAGTGGCCAGCTCTAGGCAAGTTAATGTTGAGCATTTTTACTTTTTAAAAGTAAAAATATACATTTTAAATGTATTTATGAGGGAATATCACACATTGTTTAAACATTGTTCTGTAACTTGTACATGGATATATATTTACTGAATAAGTATTTATTATTTACATAATAAATAACAATCATGACAAATTAAGTGAAAAATAAGTATGCACAAGTACATTAAAATCTTCCCAACAAATGTTACCTAACAGTTACAACAAGAGTGCAAGTGAGAGTCAGATAGAAATCTACAGAGAAAGCCCTGTCACTGTAAGAGCTTTTGAGTCATGTCAACTTACTTGAAAACAGTTGGTGGTTGTGTCAAAAGCTATTGGAAACATGTAAAGAAATGTTGGTGAAGCAGGTCTGAAATACTCCAAGCTGCTGGCCCTTCACTCTGTGCTCTCCCACTAGCTACCAGTGTAATGATGATAAAACATATTTTAAAAAGAAATTCAATTAAACAGACTGTACCATTGTTACTAATAGTGACCCAAACCAGTCAGGACTGAACCAATATCCAATTCAAATATTGGGCTTTGGTGTCAATGAAATCATAAATTAAAATAAAGGGAATTTGACCTTGTGCAAAACTTTAGAAGTGCTAACATCATCACCTCCATAAGTGGACAGTGGTTTCAAATATTTTAACAGACCACATGACGGTGTTTGAGTAAAATTCATGGAGTTGGTAAAGTCACTAGGCTATTGGGACACAACATTTTAAATCCACTTGCTATGTCATCAAATACTCCACAAGACAGAAATTACTGGTGGTGCAAGTAGAGGGGACCTTTGGAAGTCAGAAGTTAATCCAGCATTAACATTTAATTTTTTCTGAGTTTTTGACCAGAATGTGTCCTTCAGCATACATAGGACAAATACATAGGACTGCTTTCATGCATTTGCGCAATATGTCTAAAATTATATTCCAACTCAAAAATTAGATTTAAAATCATTTTTCTCACATACAACAATATTAAGACTTAATAGTGCCTTATCACCCCAACAGAGCACTTTGCTTTCAGACTGCAGGCTTTCTTGTGATTCCTAGGGTATTTAAAAGTAGAATAAGAGCCTTCGGCTTTGAGGCCCCTCTTCTGTGGAACCAGCTCCCAGTTTGGACTCGGCAGACAGACACCCTCTCTACTTTTAAGATTAGGCTTAAAACTTTACTTTTTGAATAAGCTTATTGTTAGGGTAAAAACAGGTGACCCTGCATCATCCCATAGTTATGCTGTAAAAGACTGCTGGGGATTCCCATGATGCACTGAGTATTTCTTCTTCACTCACCTCTCTTAAGTCTCTATGTGTTCATACACCATTTTGTATTTAATCATCACCACTCCTCACCCACAACCTGTGATAGCAGATGGCTGTTCAGACAAAGGGTTCTTGTTGTTAAAAGTAGGGATGCGAATCGAGAACCAGTTCTCTACAAGAACCGGTTCCGGTTAGTCTGCTTGCCTATCGATCCTGCTTATAAATTCTTGCACTCATGCTACAATCAACAAATTTCAGTTGTCGTCAGAGGAAACTAGTAGGGCAGTTTACTGCGTGGATATGGACCTTAATTTTTATTGCACAAAAGTACGAAGTGTGATTTTAAAGTGCAAACTCCATCTATGACAGAAACAGCTGCTAACACAACTTCAGTTCTTTGCAAGCACCTTCACAGATAGCATGCTAACACTAAGCTAGCCAGGTACCCAGAGTGATGTTAAAGCCGAGTGAACGCCAATCCCATTTTGTTGTGTGGGACTGTAGCTACAGGTTTATGTTGTTGAATGGTAATTATGAGACAATATGTTCCAGGACATTTTACAGATAAATGCAATAGCAATTGACAAATGTGTTACAAATTACTTACAGTAATGTAAGTAATGTACTGCATTACTTTAAAAAAAAAAGTGTTCTGTGCAATACTTTATTTTTTTTTTAGTAATGAGCCCAACGCTGATCACAACAAATAGGGGAAAAACCTCCAACATGCACAAACATTTTACCCACAGCATGTCATTAATTTGCATGAATCTAATGTCTTTGATATGCTGCTTGAATGCTGCTTTGATATGCTGATGGTGGTGACTCCCAAAGTGGAGCCAAAGAATCAATAAAACAAGCAATGAAAAATCCAATCAATAAGTGATATCGATAATGGAATAAGAATTCTTATCAATTCCCATCCCTAGTTAAAAGGGAATTTTCCTTTCCAGTGTTCCCATCATTTGCTTATATAAAGTGCGTTGATGTGATTGTTTTAATGACTTGGAGCTGTAGAAATAAACTGAATTAAATTGCTTTAAAACAGTCAGTTTGAACACTGATGAATAACAACCATTATTATATCTGAGCATTAAAAATATCATTTTGATTAAAGAGTTTTCTGTTCTCCATTTCCTGTTTCCTGTTTCAAGTATTTTTATGGCCTATTAGTAGTTATCAAATCTTACTTTTTTCCCCCACTTTTGCAATAACATGGCTTGTCCTCATTAGTTTGACCTGTGCCTTGTTTCCAGATCAATTCCTTTGTGTTTGTAGTAACTTGTCAGTCTCGCTCTTCTTCTTTAGAGATAGATAGATAGATAGATAGATAGATAGATAGATAGATAGATAGATAGATAGATAGATAGATAGATAGATAGATAGATAGATAGATAGATAGATAGATAGATAAAACTTTATTAATCCGTCGGGTGGGTTCCTCCGGGAAATTCGGTCTCCAATAGCACAGCACCGACAGAAGTTACAGAATGTGTAAGAATATGTAACTAACATTTCCTGTCTCTCTTTGTGCCACTTTCTTTGTTTCTTCACTTTTGCCTATTAGACTTTTGCCTTGTTTTCTTTTTGGATATTCTTTTGCTCATTTTCTGAACATGCCAGCATTTTTGTTTATCAGTAAATTTAATTAAACTTTGTCTTTGTTTTTCTCTGCATCTTGTGTTTCCATTCTTAACCTGAAACCTTACAGAATTCATGCAAATGAATATGATCGTTTTTACAGCTACAGTCAAAGTAAAGATTCACACTAAAATTCTGCATCAACTCAAAATGTTAACACAAACAAATGTGAACCATTAAAGTAATTAAATCACACAGTGGACCCATGACATTCAGTAATTTCAGAATACAATATAGATATATTTAGTGTCACAGTATCTGTAGAAACAGGAGCAATGATAAAACTGTAATGTGAGTGAGGAAATGCGTTGATTGATTTGAGAACTGATTTAGAGCTAGTGAGAATAGGGCTACCTGATCTTAGACTTGCACCAATGATACACACAAATGATATGAACAATACTATTAAAGTGACAATCATAAATTCAATTATGTTGCAAGTTTGTATTTAACAATTAAATAGACAACATAGAAAAATTTACACGCTGGCAACCTTCAGTGATAGATCACATAGCCAATCATCCTCATATAGCTGTTTAGATCTATGAAGCTCTATAAAGATCCATTTACAGCAAGCCTGTCTTACGTCTTTCCTCAAAGGGTTAACAGTTCATAAGGTTCCCCCATCAGGTTTTTCTAACAAGTACAGTACATTGGCTCATTGTCTATGGAATACGGAGATAGAGCAGTATAAAATGCAACCATCAGATTCACAGGATTATCATTTATGTCTCGCAATTATGTCATCTTTATTGTCACCGAGTGTACACTTTAGGCACATTAAACGTATGACTGCTCGGCTGAAATTACAGATGGGACTTGCAGCTGACCATATGGTTTTAATAACAAAGCTGGCCAATTAGCATTTGCTTTAAAACTCATCCTTCAGCATGTCCTCCAAAATTGCATGTGAACAATAGGTTTGAAGCAGCAGACTTAGTTTCACCTTTATCTTCATAGACAAGGGTAAGATAAGGGCAGCGATATTAAGCAAAACTGTCCATCTGTCATCATGTTTTATTTTATTGTTTTGCTGATCTTTGCTTTATATAAGCTCTCCTCTCTGTGTGCCCCCTTCACTTTCTATCTATCTCCTGTCTGTACTCTGCGTACCCTAGGTAGTGGATTCTAATGAAATGCCAGCTGTCAAAGTGACAGACGCAGTGTCACCTCTGTGAAGTCATGTCACAGAGGCGACAAGCCGTCAACATGCATGGGTGAAGCATTAAAGAGAGAGAGAGAGAAAAACAAAGCTTGATGCAGTGTGTGGGTGTTTGTTTGTATTGCTACATTTGAGAGGATGAGTTTGTGTTTGTGGTGTCAGAATTGTAGGAAAGAAAGAAAAAACAGGTCAGGATGAAATTAAATCTAGAGATTAAACATGTATTGCTCAGGGGCAAAGATGAGAAGGAGCATACTAGAGTAATACAGTATGTACAGTATGCAAGGTGTACACAGCATGCATGTAACTGATGAAAAGGCAAGAGCAACAGCCTGGGGTGAAAGGAGGTACAGTCATGACAGAAGTGGACAAAAGGGGGTTTCGGATAAAGGGAGGCAAAGTGTCTTGTTGCACATGGCAGCAGTGGACAAGGAATACATAACTGAAGAGGGAGAAAGTATAAAGAGATTAAAGACAGTGCATTTTAAGAAGGCACAAATTTAAGGAAAGAAGGAGGCTCAGAGAAAAAGAAAGAGATGAAAAATACACTAAATACAAGTTCAAAAGACTACAGAACAATTGGATAAAATGAGAGAAATGGAGTATACAATTTCAAGCTGAAGGAAAAGGCAGGGTGAGGGGATTAGAGTCTAAGTGAGTATAAGAGACAGGGAAGTTGGTGAGGTAGATGGATTAGAAACAAAAAGGACAACGGGATGGGATTTGTTATGCTTAGAGAAGACACATGAGCAACTGACCAGCAGCTCAATTTGAACTAGCTTCCTTACCAAGCCTGTGAGCATGACCACTCACACATAACGGATAAGGGACATATGTTCTTCTTATCTTCACTGTAAATGTATTTCCTCAGTCACAGAGAGTCGAAAAAAGCTATTGCTATAGCCTACTATTGCTACCCAGCTGTAGGTTCTAACACAGACATGATCCTTCACTAATTTCTAGCATAGAGACACATTTCAAGTAGAGTAATCTTGGTCAAGAGACATTTTTCACATTTTCATATCATATTAACATTTTATTGGGTTGTATGGTATATGATGGCATACAAGGAGCTGAAATGAGCTTGCAGTGATGTGTGCCTATGCCTGTCCTTGGAGATAGGGTGAGGAGCGTCATCAGAGGTTTGAGCCAGTGCACCGCCACATAAACGAAACCAACCCCACATAGCAAGCTGGTCTGGCCCAGATCTGGTATCAAGCCAGCACTGCTGGCTGACTTCTGGCTTGGTAAGTGGTATGTCATCCAGATATGGGCCAGGCCTGGCATAGGTGGCACTGTCTATGTGATGGCATGCCATATCTGGCCCGATTGTGGTTTGGTTTATGTGGCCCAGGCCCATAAAAAACAGGTCTAGCCCAGATCTGGCATCAAGCTGGCACTTCTTACTAACTGGTGTCATGACAGAGTGTATGTCAACCAGATGTGGGCCAGGTCTGGCAATGATGGCACTGTTTATGTTCCTATTTTCCTGTTTTAGTTAGAAGATCCAAATGCCATGTTGCAATACTATGGTAGCCAACGTTTCAAATGCAGGTTTGACAGGTTTGTGAGTGTAAACTTTATCCAATATCTAATATGGGCCAGCACAGGGCCAGCAGTGTGTCTGCAACTGGCCCACATCTGGCAAACCAGATCTGGGCCACCAAAGGGCTGTCATTCTTTGCGGTATGTGGGCCATGTGTAAGCACATTGTGTGGGCCAGATCTGGGCCATACCAATTTTGCTATGTGGGACTGGAGTGATTTTTATGATTAAGATGCCTCCAAAGACAGGGTGAAGGCTGTAGTTGGTAGGAAATACTGGGTGAGACCTGCTGCAGGACAGCCTGGAGAGCGTCTGCCTCTTGGGTGGCATGGGAATACATTTGTTTCCCCTACCGAAGATCTAGAGGTGGTGAAAGGCAATGAAAGGGAAACCTGAGCAGCTCTGCTTAGAGACAGATAAGGAGTGGGCAGATGGATGGATGGATTCCAGACTTACTGTGAGATCAAGGCTCTTTGGTGGTTTGTATTTGGGGCTCATATGATGCTGTAGAATAATCTGCAATTGGTAAGATTTTTTTTTCGCAATAATGGTGTATTAGGAAGAAATACAGGCGTGCCCTGTCTGGGGCACTCCTCAACTCTTTTCTAGGTGGGTGGCGTGACTTGTCCTCCTTGGGCCTTCGTACTCTCAGGTGGACTCTAGATGTCTGGGGCCTGGATCTCCTTCATGCCTGCTTCATGTCCTGGGGGGCAGGGCTATGCCCCCCTACACCTACTATTTGACACCTACATGGAGAAACCTTATGAATACAAGCGTGCTTCCACACAAAGGTGTACAAACAGGTACTCACAAACACACACTGGCTTGGTTGGCTGCTGCCTCTAAACATATCATGTGTTATTAGTCCTCCATGCTGCTCAGTAAATTTCAATATTTATTATTTACTGTTACTTATGCATATGTTGGTTGTTGCTGTGGTTTCCCTACTGTGTTGTTTTCTTTTTGCTTGTTTTGTTTTCAGCAGGTGGTAAAGCAGATTTTCTGTCTTTTCTCTTGATCCCTTTTCTCCTCTATTTTTCTTTCCTCCTCCCTTTGTAAACTCTCTTTTTGAGATCAAATAAACTATGACAATGAAGTGGACCAGTATAGCAAAAGCCAGTCCACTTGGGTAAATAAATCGGCCATTTTTTTGTGGCCTTCAGACAATAATGCTACTGTGCCAGACAGGACAGGCAAAAAAAGTGAACATATATTAATGGCAGACAACGACAATAACACTTCTGAATTTCTTCACTGCAAGTGCAAAAGTGCAAGTGAAAACTATTCACATAAGCTTATTTGACTACCTTATTTATATCACAGCAGCATGATGAAGCAGTCATAAAGACTAAATCATGAAGACTGATTTCCTCCTTTTGTCCAGTGTTCATCTAGCGGGACAACATTTCTGAGCCCATTTATCAAGCAGGCAGTTCAAAATAACTATATAAAAATCTTCTAGTGTATGTTAAGTGTTAACCTAATATTTTTTTATGACATTATGCTCCAACTGGGAAATCATTTCTTGGGGCAACATGATGAAAATGGAGTCAAATCAATTTTGTTCAGGAGGAAATGAATGTGTATAAATAATGACAAAGCTCTCACTAGTAATGTTTGGTCCTGTAGTGAAAATTTGCCAGTTGATTTCATTAACAATAAAGAATAAATAAATAACAAGTGTAGTCATTTTAATAACATCTGAGTATTACAAGCCGTACGCCACGGTGAGTGTCCACTTGAGATTAAAATCTTAAGAAAATAAAATGGAGTGACAATTTTTCTGCAGTCTCTGGTGGCATTTGGCTTATTCATAAGCAGCAATCACTCCTGGGTTACCTGACCTGGCCCTCCATGAATACTAATGACCGCAAAATGATAGAGCAGCAATTCACTTTCTTAGCAACCAAACAGAAGGGTAGAGCAGATATGAAAATAAGGCAACTGGCAAGTCAACAAAATGCCCCGACACTTCTCTGTGGTGTCAGACGACAACACTTTCCCCGGGGGTCTGGGAGGAAACCAACTGGCTTTTATTTACCTGGGAAATGCCGAAGTGCAGATAAGTGCAAATGAGAAGGAGACGGTGGTGTGAGGAGAAAGACAGAGAATTAGAGAGAGTGGAAGATAATGATGAAAGGGCTCTTTTAGCCCCAAGAAGGCAATGAGTCATCCAATCATGCATCCTGACTCAGTGTGGCCTGGATACAACCCAAGCCTCAGGACATCTTTGGTCACCGTGGTTACAGGGCACACGGGTTACAACACGCTGGAGGAGGAAGTAGAGTGGAAACTCATATGTCTATATTTATATGCACTTTACAATAAACACTTCCAGAAGACCTTGACTCTCAGACATGGTAAGGAATATGTAGGTTATGCATGGTGCCCAAAAGCACTTGGCAGCATTTATAATTGCTCTGTGGTCGGCTGTTATTTCAGTATCTGGCCAACAGGGATATACACTGTTAGTATTGACAGACAGACCCTGAATGACAGCTCTGCCTTCCTCTCTAGTCTCCCTCTTTCTCTCCATGACATTGCTCAGAATCTTCATCTCTCCCTCGCTCTTTCTCTCAGTGTTCCAGGGCCTTATAATGAAATTCATTACTGTTACAGATAGGAGAGTAACACCCATTTAGAGATCTGTGTAGAAAATCAATCACTGGCTAGTTCAGTGTGGGGAAAGTTCACTGAGGTTTCTCTCTCACTGTAGTTGTGGTTAATGTCTGTGGCCTCTCCAGCTTTGGTATTTGGTATTATCAGAAAGGGGATTTCTTGCATCAGCAAAAAGATACCTTCTTTGACCTTGGCCACCTCTGGTATGTGTCTGCACAAATAAATATAGAGTGCTGGGGGAACTATTTGATTCAAGAGAATGAGGCATGGTAGTCAGGTTTAATGCCGCCACCTACATTGATTTCTGATGTAAAAGAAAGAAGGAGGGGAAAAAAGAATCACGGTCATGGTGTGGTTTCTTAAAATAAAGAGGAGAATGAGATTTTAAAGTCAAAGGTTTACTCTGCGAATGCATTTTTAATGAATCAAAGGGAACTGGCAATGACACACTGCTGTATACGATGAGTAATGGTGTCTTCTTAAAATGTAGGCAGTAACATCAGTGAAATACATTTTAGTTTTGTCTTGTATGTGTTTTCTTGAATCTCATAAACTCATGATTCATTTTGTAGCTGGTTGCTTGACTTCATGGCTCAAAGTGAGAAAATTATTATGTACTCTCTGGGCCTGTGAAAGATGCCGCGGCCGCTATTCAGCTCTGTATAGACGGCTGCCCACCTTAAGAATTATATTAACAACCACATATGACCAGAGGACCTTGTTTATGCTGGTCAATATTTTATTATTGCTTCTTGGCCTGGTCTAACAATATACAGCATCAATGTGAAAGAGGCTTGAAAAAAAATTAATCAAAAAGCTTCAGTTTAAAACTTAAAAATATTAATGAAATTGAATAAATGAATTATCAAGTGATCCTAGTAGAGACACAGGTAAATATAATGATAAGCTAGCAACAGTGTGATCATTACATGTTCAACTAGAAAATAAAATATGAACTCTGGAATATATTTTCCACTCTGTAAAGTCTATTTCATTACTGGTGATGATCCTAACCCTAATCCTCCATTGTTAGAATAAATAATATAAAATAATTGAGTAAAAACAATTGGCCTGGCAATCACAGGATAAAAAAACTCCCCAAAAAACCCCAACTTTTTTTTTCCAGCTCTGCGTCAGGCTGGAGAAGTGTCCAGGGTGTAACCTGCCTCTCGGTGTTAGGATGCCTGGGTTGTTGACCCAGGGTTTTTGAGTTTATTATATTATTTATCATTTCTAGTCTTTGGTTTCTTTGTTAGAGTTCTGTCTTATGGTTTATGTCTCTGTGTTCTCTAGTTTCTGTCTCCCCTATCAGCTGTATCCCCTTGTCGAGTTCGCGTCTCTGTGTTATGTTTCCTGTTTTACTTTGAAAGTCTGTCTCATGTAAATGCGTCTGGTTTTGCTTCCTTTGTCTCATTAGGCCTGATTTGCCCCAGCTGTGTTTCCCTCCTGTTACCCATTCCCTGATTGCTCCTCTATGTATTTAAGCCCTGTGTTTCAGTTTGTCTGTGTTGCGATCTACCCTCATTTATGCTGTGTGTTCCGGCTGCCTGCTCATGTAAGTTTATTTGGATTTTTGGCTTTTGTTACGTTTTGCCATCGAGCAATAAAAGCTGAGTTTTGAAATACACTTTAGCCTGCCGGGAGTCTGCACTTTGGGTCCTATTCCTGCCTGCACACAGCGACACCTGATACTCGGCCTATGATAGCTGAGACAGGCTCCAGCTTCCCCGTGGCTCTGATAAGGATAAGCAGAAGAGAATGGATGGATAGATACTTGTAACTTGTTTTCAATATAACTTTCTGAATTGATATATCCACTGATGAAAATGGGTTTGAATTTAAGTGAATTTTGAGCTGAATGTTTTAGGGCCATCATGGAGTTTTGGTCCAGATAGGATGCTGAAGTGTTGTACCTTTGGTGTCAATCATAGGCACATCTGAAATCATACCTGACTTTCAGGACTAACTTACAAAAAGAACATGGTGCTGATAAACTCATTACCTAAGCACTGGAGTCATAGATCAAGTAAGTGGTGAATAATTGTGTTGAACTTACATAAATGTCAGTACAACAGGTTTTACACTCACCAGCTACTTCATTAGTTACACCTTGATAGTATCTGTTGGAACACTCTTTACCTTCAAAACAACCTTTATGCCACTGTCATGATCCTGGGCCATGTTGGCCCAGCATTCTTAGTTTTCCTGTGTTTTGTTCTTTATTTATGCCCTGGTTTCTAGGTTCTGTTAAGATGTTCCTTATTTGATTACCCTCTGTGTATCTGTGAGCCCTCGTTTCCCCTCGTGTTTTATTCCATGTTTTCCCAGCCTGTTACATCTGTGCTCTCCCCGTGCTCTCTCTCCTCCTGTCTGAACCTCTGGGTACTTCCTGTTTTACTTTGACAGTCTCCCGTCAGTGTTGCGTTTACTCCTGCCATGTCTTGTTATGATTATCAGTGTCACCTGTGTTCCCCGTGTGCTCCCACTTCCCTCGTTAACCCTCTGTGTATTTATGTCTGCGTCTCCCTCAGTTCTGTGTTCCGTGTTTCTGTGTATTACATTATAGTTTCCCAGTTTAGGTTGTATGGCTTTTCTCTCCAGCAATAAAGCTGTGTTTTGAGTTCATTCCTGCCTCCGTGAGCTTGCGTTTGGGTCCTCATCCTGCCTGCACACAGCCGCATTATGACAACCACAGATTTAACAAAGTCCTGAAAACATTCCGTATAAATGTTGGTCAATGACATTAACACCAGCATTACACAGTTCCTGCAGATTTGTCAGCTTCACATCCATGATGCAAATCTCCCATTTCTTCACATCCCAGATGCGCTCTACTTTAAGACTTTGTGACTGAATGGTCGACTTGTTGCCTTCTGAGGAGCCTTAATTCTTCATAGCATAGATTCAATGAGGTGCTAGTAATATTTCTAATTAGAGTACGTATAATTATAGTTTTGGTCCATACTGACATAACTTCATGCAGTTGCTGCAGATTTCTAAGCTGCACATCTATGATTCAAATCCCCCATTCCACCACATCCCAAAGCTGGTGACTGTGGATGAGGTTTTAGTACAGTGAACTGACTGTAATGTTCAAGAAACCAGTTTGAGATGAGCTTTGTGACAAATTGCATACTCTGCTGGATATAGCCATCAAAAGATGGCTTTTAAATGATGCTCAGTTGGTCCTGAGGGGCCTGAAGAGTGCCAAGAAAATATCCCCTAAAACCATTACACTACCACCAGTATAGTATCTGTTGTATAAGGCAGGATGAAGCCATGCTTTTATGCTGTTTACACCAAATTCTGACTGTATTATCTGAATGTTGCAACAGAAGTCAAGGCTCAACAGACCTATCAGTGGGTTTCTAATTTTCTGTTTAATTTTGATTAACCTGCGTGTAATAGGTTCCAGTTCTCAGGTGTCAGGAGTGGGACTCCTGTGATGTCATCTGCTGCTGTGGTCCAGCTGATGGAAGATTCAATGTGCTGTGAGTTCAGATGTTCTTTTGCATTCTTGCATATTTGAGCTCATTCTCCTTTGGCCTCTGGCATCAACAAGACATTTTTGCCTAGAGAACTGCTGCATACTGAATATTGTCTTTTTTTTTCTTTTTTTTTTTTTTTTTTTTTTAGACCATTCAGACAATTTTCTGTAAATATAGAGAATAACATAAAGACCAGTGACAGATAAAGTAAATAACACTGACTATCTCTTCATCATGGCACCTCTTAGTGGGTGGGATATGTTGGGGAGCAAGTGAACATTTTGTCCTCAAAGTTGATGTGTTAGAAGCAGGAAAAATGGTCAAGTGTAAGGATTTGAGTGAGTCTGATAAGACCCAAACTGTGATGGCTAGATGACTGGGTCAGAGTATCTCCTAAACTGTACTCTTGTGGGTTGTTCTCAATCTGCAGCAGTCCGTATCAATCAAATGTGGTGAAGCAGCAACAGCGTCATTGTAGAGACCCTTTCATGGAAATGGTATTCCCTGATGGCTCTAACCTTTTTCAGCAGGATAATTTTCTTCCACAAAGTAAAAATGGTTCAGGAGTGCTTAAAGAGTACAATAATGACTTTGACGTGTTGACTTGGCCTCCAAATTCCTCAGATTACAATCAAATCCAGCATCAGTGGGATGTGCTAAACAAGCAAATGTGATCGATGCAAGCCCGACTTCACAACTTAGGCTACGTCCACACTAGCACGGATATATTTGAAAATGGCGTTTTCGTCTGAAAACGCTCCACGTCCACACTAGCGTTTTCAGTCGTTTTCACAGAGTTGTGCCTCCACATTGAAATGGCCAAAAACACTTATGTTCCAGTCCTGCGTGTGCGTGAAAGCGAGTGAGAATTAAAGAATTTGAAGAAGCTATCTGGAGCATGTACAAACTGATATTAAACTTTTTTTTTTTTTTTTTTTTTAGGGAGCAAAGTGTTACACCCCTGAAAACGGGGGGAAAAGAATCACGAGAGTGACTATGACTTGCATCTCTCATGCAGTAGTTTATTGCAGTGAAAATGAGCAGAAACGTTTCACATTCTGTGCTGCTAAATGTCACATGGTGGAAGGAAAACACTAAATAATAAACCGAAATACTAAAGTGCTTACTATGCATATACTTGAGCAGGTTTCCTGACAAAATGGCTGACAATAGCGGCATTTTTAGCTCCTGCAGTTATCTTAATGGCCATTACACAGTACAAAACTGAGGCTCAAAACCGCCACGTATATGTACACAAAACTGTAATATAATGCTTCTAACGCTTACAAAACAATGAAGGCTTACCTCTTAAATATCTTAACAGTGTACACATTGAAAATATATCAACCTTTAAACACTTTTACCTGAAAACAGGGGGAAAAGAATCACGAGAGTGATTATGACTTGCTCATGCAGTCATTTATTGCAGTGAGAACGCGCGAAAGCCCCCTAGTGGAGAATAGACACTACTAATCGATCCCAGAAAAGGCTTACTTGCGGATCAGAGATGTATAGATTGTAGTTCTCTTAAGTAACATGAAAGCCATTAATATAACATGAAAAATAATAACTCTTAACCATTTTCTTACCATATTTACATTATTTTCATCCTTATATCAACTGATATGAATTGGTATTAACTGAACAGTTTTATATGCAGTAGTCCTTCAACCTGTCACTGCTGTATTATGCACTCCGCTATCGTTGTTTGGTCACATGACTAAAATGCGTCATCGTTTTAGAAAGCCTTTAGAAAGAAAACAATGTGTTTTCAAACAAAAACGCATTAGTGTGGACGTAGCCTTACAGGACTGAAAGGATCTGATGCTAACAGCTTGGTGTCAGATACCACAGCACACCTTTACAGGTCTAGCGGACCCCTAAAGGGTGCTAGGGTTAAGGCAGCAAAACCCAATATTAGCTAGGTGGCCATAATATTGTGCCTGATTGGTGTACTTTCATTAATGAGGAGTTACTCATTACTCTTAATTGCCCCTTGGGGATAAATAGTCTTTCTGAGTTGCACAGATCTTATCTTTGCAACCAGAGAGGAGTCTCCCCTTCTAACCAACAGAAAGAAATTCAGGTTTAAGGCAGCTGTCCATTAGTTTTGCTTACAGTGCTGGAAGTGATGTTCCCCTTACATACAGTATGCACCAGCTGTACAAATTACACAGCTAAACTAACATCCATTAGAAATGGCAAACTGTTTCTGCATAGATGAATAACAAAGAATAAATATGTGTGATATCCACCAGTTTAAGCGAACTGTCTGAGCTCTTTCTTACAGCCTTTTTCTGAGAAAAGATAAAGCCGGCACATAACATATGAGACAATGACCTGCTAATTTAAATAATAATTTTAATTTCTGTTTCTAGTCAGAAATTATTACAGTATCATGCTGGGCTGCACAAAAGTCCAGATTTCCAGTACAGCAATAATTTAAGCTGCAGAGACTCTAAGTGGTCTTTGTAGAGAGAGGAAGGGGAGAAAAACAACTTTAATTAGTGTGAAACATTTCTTACTAAAATGAGCTCAGTTATTATTTAGAATGTCAAGAGTTACAGTAAACAGAAACAAATGGACTTGAGTGTTTTGGGATCAGAATATGTAATTCTTCCAAATTAATCACTAAAAAATAGAACAGAGGACAGCACACAAACTGTTTTTCCTTTTCTTTTACACTGCTGTTTGATTTTTGCAGTTATGTACCAGCACAAGTTTCCTATCCTTGGGGATATTGTATTGAAAACTGTTACTTCACAGCAACCATATTTTCCAGTGCAGAAAGAGGGGGGGGAAAAAAGGAGAGCATAATTGCCACAGCAAATAAAGACGTTCGGAGTCTTTTAGATGTTAAATAATTACAACACAAGCACATAACTGCACAACAGATTTTATTAAGAAGGTATTTTTTAAATGGGTTCAGCACTAAAAGTCCTTGAAATTCTAGTCTGGCAGACACAAAGGTAGCCATTGTTAATTCATTTCTTTTCTTTAAGCCCCAATCTGAATCTGAAGAGCTTGTCTGAGTCGAGTGACTCTGCTTTTTAATAACTGAGTGTAAATGTGTGATTCAGAACCTCAGCCTTATCAGCTCCCAGAGACTAAAATAGGGGCCATCACTCTGCCTGCTTAATACTCACCCTAGCACCTACAGGGACAGTCCAGGAAGTTTGTCACTGCTTGTCAGCTCTTCCATCAAATCCCCAGAGGGCTCTGCAGTCACAAAACTAAAACTATATTTCTTTTCCTTTTTAAACTCTATTGTAAGTCTGTGATGATAAGGGATCATGACAGGTCAGGACGCTTTTTTATCAACTGTACTTTCTTGTTGAAGAGGGAGGAATATAGATTTAGAAGTGATGCTCCCATGACACTTTGTGATTGATGGAATTAAAGAAAACATCTTATTTTATTTATTTACTTTTTCAACAAGAGTGTTAAAAAGAGTATTGACAGTTTGTCACCTTCACATTTATTACATACTTTTCACAGACATAAATTGCACTGTCTTCACTGAGCGCTGTAATATTTTCTTTTTTTTTTTTCTTTCTCACCTATTTTGCAAGATTCTAAAAGGGTATCAAGGGTTAGAGTATTGGACATAAAAAAAGAAAGCAAACATGCAGTCACAAGGGTCCTATTACCTGTATTACATTCTGTCTGTGCTTAAGGATGAAATGCAGTTGGAAAAACAAACAAACAAACAAAAAAATTCTGGCCTTCAGCTGAGTGGTTTGTGTGCTTCTGCAGAGAGCGGCTTGATTTACCAGTCTCACTGATGCTGGCTGCTCTGTTCGAGTATTTTCCTGCCTCCACGGGTGGTAGGCTGGTGTAAATTAATGACAAATATTCCTTTGGTGAATGTATCGGGACCAAGGTTATTATCGTTAACGAAAACTAACAAAATAACGAAAACTAGAAGTGAAAAAACCTTTTCGTTAACAGAAATAAAAATAAAAACGAGACTTTGCGAAAAAAGGAAAATTAACTAAAACTGTAATGAGTGTTCACAAAACTAACTAAAATTAACTGAATTTATAGCGTGTGTGTGTGTGTGTGTGTGTGTGTGTTACAATAGTCAAGGGTGAAAATGAAGTTTAGTTTCCAGGTGTTTTTTCTTACTGTGTCTCATTATGCCAGCAGGTGGCAAGTACATTAGTCGAGTCGTCTGTGTTGCTGCTCCGTCCACGCGCAGAATCATGTCGGGAGAAAGCGCCAGAGTCCAATTTGGGATTACTTTGAATATGACTGTGTTTTGGATGAAGCAAGTGTCTTGTAGTGGAAAGAGACAAATTATGTGGGACATTTCTAAAGGGGGGGAAAAAAATCCCACAAACCTTAAAATGCACTTGAAAAGCTCACACAAGAAGGCTAACCTAGCTTACCTTGAGAAGGTAAGGGAGCACACTCAACCCTCATCCCCAGAAACAGAAGCTAATCCCAGGCATCCCGAGACAACAGGACTGGGATATCTACACAACTGTGGGAGTCAATTGCCTTCAAAAAGTTTATCACTTGAACCAAAATTACGGACTATTAACCAAGAGTTAATAGTCTCATTGGGGCCAAGATATACCTTTTTATAGTTGCCTGGTATCAATGGTTGTTCATCTGCCCTAATTTATTTATTTATATATCTGTCAGCCCATGGTAGCTGGAATAGCAACATACCCAAGGATAAGCAGAAGAGCATGACTGATATAATGAAACTGGGATTTTGTTACACTTAATTATTGCAAACACAACTGAAACTAATCAAAACTAAACTGAAACTAAGGATTTTCAAAAAAATAAAAACTAAACTAGCAAACAATTGGTTAAAATTGAAAATCTGAAGTCAAAACTAAATAAAAAAACTAATGAAAATTGCAAAACTATTAAAACCCTGATTGGGACAAATTCTAAAATATGCCACAAGGGATGTGATCTATACACATTTATAGCTCCTAATAAAGTTATTAGGAGCAGTTGTTCAACTTTTCATCAGTTCAAATATAATAAACTGATTGCATGGGAGCAACTTAATGCATTTAGACATGTTGGAATGGTGAAGATGTCCTACTCAACTAAAGAAAAATGACTTCATTGACTTTGAAATTGCCATGAGTATTTCAGATGATCTGTTGGGATTTTACCCACACAGATATCTCTGGGATTCGTAGAGAATGGTCTGGAAAAAGAGCAAATATCCAGTGCACAGAGGTCAGAGGAGAATGACCAGAGTGCTGTAAGACAACACTAATTTAAATAGACGCTTGTTCCAAAGTGATGCAGAAGAGCATATGTGCGCACACACCATGTTGAACATGTTGAATGCTAAAGAAGATAGGCTGCACGAGCAGAAGTCCACAGCAAGTGTCACTACTGACAGCTGCTGTGACATTCAGATGGTAGGTTTAGAATTTGGTGTGAACAACATGTAAGCATGGCTTCTTCCTGCCTTGTATTAACAGATAAGGGAAGGAAATTTACTCCCTTAAGGTGGTGTCGGAGAGGCGGATGTTGTCAAGATAAGGACGATGCTGGACAATACCTCCCACCCACTCCATGACGTGCTGGCCAGTCACAGGAGCACGTTCAGTGAGAGACTGAACTTACCCACAATGCACCACTGAACAATAAATATCATATCATACAGCAAATATAACATTTTTTCACATTCAGAGCCATTAACTGGAGTAGCAGTGTTTGTATTATGCAAACGTCAGTATATGTTTATTTATCCCAAATCAAGTTGCAGAATAGATGTATTGCAGGTATATTGGCCCCTACAAGTACTGTCATGGTCAACTAAGTTGATGACAGCTTAAAAGCTCTGCTAACAACATGTTTCTTGTTTTTTTTCTCTCTCTCTTTCTCTCTTTCTTTGTCATGTTGTTATTAGATTTACTGAAGTTAACCACTTGCTGGGGCGATGTTATTGCATTTACGGCAACAAAACAAGTTTTCTTTAACTTGATTAATGTTATCTTCACTTAACCTGTGTCTTGCCTGCTTTACTCCATGTCTGCAGGGGTGCACATGATATAAATCAGAGATTAGAGAAGAGAGCGGAATTAGCACAACTATAAACTCAATTCAATTCATCCATTCAGTTCATGCACAATGATTAAATGCAGAGTGGTTTATAAACACATGAGTGAAAAAAAAAAACAAAAAAAAAACACTCACTTGCAGCCTAGACCTATTACAGTGTATTTAAGGGAGGATTCGGGGTCATTTGATCCAGCCCTGACTACAAGCTTTATCAAAAAGGAAAATTTTAAGCTTAATCTTAAAAGGAGAGAGGGTGACTGTCTCCCGAATCCAAACTGGGAGCTGGTTCAAACGAAGAGGGGCATGGAAGCTGAAGGCTCTGCCTCCCATTCTATTTTTAAATACCTGAGAAACTACAAATTAGCCCACAGTCTGAGAGCAGTGCTTTAATGGGTGATATGGTGCCATTAGTAATTAAGATAGGATGGGACCTGATTATTCAAGACCTTTGATGAGAAGGATTCTATTCTGGATTTAACAGGAAGCTAATGACAGCAAAACATAGTAGAGACTTTCACAATCAACTAAAATGAAATTAGCTTAAATAAATTAGGAAAATAACATACAGACAATATCTTTGTCATTTATGCATTAGTGATAAATCAGTAAATGTATATTGTATGTGTTACAGCTTCACTTTAACAGATGTGGCCATAAAACACAAGCTGACACAACAAAACTACTTTTTACCTCCACCTTTCTGCTTTTGTCAATGCTTGTGCGTCCCAGTGTGTTATTCTGTCATTGTGCGTGTCTTTTGAATGAATTCTGATGTAACTTTGTAGGGGTCTAGAGTAGAGTCATGTAAACAATCCATTAACATTACATTAACTTTTTGTCCTGTTGATATTTCTTTTACAAAACAATAAAATGATGATACATGAGTACTATATCCACCTAAATAAAAATAATAAAAACAAATCATTCTGAAAATGATGATCAAATACTGGTTTTAATGGGGCAAATAACCATAACAAACACTTTGTACTTGTTTTTACTGCACTAAAAAAACAAAGAAAACAAAATTCAAAAATACTTTTTCCCTTAAACTGTTCCCAGAGAGAGTTACCTTGGCGGATGTTTGCTTCTTTATTTTCACTTTCAGGTTGTTACTACACCACACACAGTATGAGGAAAGAAAGAAACATCTCTGCATGTATTTGGAATTAAACTGCTGCAGTTGAAAGCAGATGTGTATTCATCACAATATTTAAAATTTAAACAACTGCTTCTTTGTATTTGGGAATCATTATCGTAGCATATGTGGTGTAAACATCATAGCATTTTGCATATTTCATGCAGGAGTCATTCCCTTTTTAATATATGCTAATACATCCTAGGAATGCACAGAAACACGTATCAGTGAAATCTTCTCAGGCTAACATGCTCTCTATCCACAGCTAAAACTGGCCTTTGAAACTATCAGTCACATTTGCATTCGCACACTAAGGTCATCTCACATTTCTTGGGAAAGGTCATCTGTGTTTTGTTGCTTGCCTCAGATTTACATCTTCTCACATTATCACATATGTCGCTTTGGAAATACTCTTCCAAGCAAAGTGTGGAACACACTAAGGTGTTTGAGCTGAATATGCATGAAGATCACACGTCGTGTTCTGGATGCCTAGGTGTCAATGATTTCCTCCTGAGCCATTATCATAAACTGTGATTTATTGCAATAGTAGCACGGCTGCACCACTACATGATTACCCAAAGCAGCGGCATATAATATTCTAACCTGCATAATCAGAATCTCTCCCAAGAAGCAATATTACTTGAGAGGTTCTGACGCTTAGTGTTGTTTCAATTCCTCACTCTACCTGAAGTCTGCTAGGGGAAGAAACGCCTGTCAATTTTCATATCGCCTCTTGATTTATTTTGAGCAGTTATTAAAGTTCACCTCCCTCTGAGAATCTCCATAATGATCTCTCTACACTGGTATATATGAAGCACAAAGACTGCCTGGGCATACCAGCGCGTCTTTTATTAAATCTGTTGAGCTGTGAATTTACTCAAAGGCATGTATGATTAATGAAGGTAAGGATTCAATACAATATTAGAGCCTGTTTCACAACTTTGTTATGGCGAGGCGAGATGTGTAAGGGTGAGCAGACATCCTACCAAAATCATCTCAAGGTACACTTGCTGCTTTTGTTTTGAGGTCTCACTGGAACTTTCAATACCAGAACGTTATTAGTGTATCAATAATTATGCTTCTTGTTCTCAGGCGGTTAAATATGCAAACCTGTGACCCGGCTGCCATTAAGGGGGGATGTGTTGTGATTTCGGCTACAATTTGCATTGCATGCTCTTTTTCATGTGTGCATTCAGCGCCTTGCGTGCTTGAAACAATAAGCAGCTTCAGCATTCAGACGACATACAGAGGGCCAAATACAGTGATTGATTGCCCTGCATGTGTCCAGAGTAGAAAAGTGTTTCTGGTAGCAGGGGGATTGCCACTGCACTACATACTCCATTGAATCGCTGAAAACTGCCTTTTTTTTCTCCCTTCCTTCCTTCTTGTCTGCCAGTCATCTCTCAGTACGAGTTCAATCCCACGCAGCAGACAGAAACAAATTAAGCAATACATAAATGCTCAGAACGCATATTTGCCACGGTGGGCTCCTGCCTCAGATTTGTCAGTGCTCCCCAGGAGGCGACTGGAACGTAAAAAGATGAAAACATCTAGACATCCAGATGCGCTTGCCTCAAGATCCCAAAGCCCCCTCCCCAGCCCCCATTTGATGCAGGAGGCAAGCCGTAGCAACTAATGCTTGCCACTACTCAGTCAATAAAACCAGAACCCCCGTGGCATCTCACTCCGTCACCTTTTAATTACAGCCCTTTAATTTTTAAACAGAATCGAGGGAAAAAGTTCAATTCCAGGCAGAAGGCAACACAAACTTTTTAATGTGCGCTCTTTATCTGTCTGGCTTTCTCAGTTCTTGTCACGCTACTCCATCTCCTCTCCTTTTACTTTTTCTCACAGAGACTTTTATTCCTGCACTTCACTCTCACCTTTTTTTTTTTTCTTGTTTTCATCATCCTCACTTATCCTGCTTGCCTGATTTCCCATCTTATGCCGTCTCCGGCTTCAGCTATGGTTTTATAAAGAAACAACAACAGACAGATCTTCACAGATGAGTATTTTGAGAGAAAGTCAGTGTGCTCACCTGCATCCATCAATGTCACTGTTCACAGTTGGTGAGCCCCCGCCAGCATCCTGACATCACAGCGGGAGTTACAAATGGATGTGACACTCTTGTTCCTTTTCTCACAGCCCTCTCCCTTTGCTTGCGTGCCTTCCTGGCCGCAACATTCTCTGAAATACAGTGGGTATCTCTCACAGCCACTGCTGTGAACATCTACTTTTAATCTTTAACCTAGAGCATTTTAGAGATTTGAGGTTTTATCTTTGTCTTGGATATCTGTGCCGTGGTCCCTGCATTTGGGGTTTCGTCAGCAGCAAAGGTGCTACCGATATCGCTCCCTTCCTGGAAGTTACTGAAAATTTGGATTCTGTATGTGTGGGATAACAGCGTGACCTTCGGGTGTAATGACGTTTGATTCTCATAGGAGCAAATTAATCTGTAGAAAAGAAGAAGGAATGAGAACTTTGTGGAAAGAAGTAGAGCTGTAGAATCCACAAAAGGTCATGATTACAGTCACTAAGAAAACACAGCAGATGGAGGAAATGGATTAAATTACTGCTGTCAAACATATTTCTAAGAGGAAATGAACAGTTCAGATTCCTGTTGTCAGTGCTGGGTTTTGTCTTATTAAATCCCAAGTTTTTTGGTTGTATTTTGTTGATTTGTTGGGTTGGCAGCAATGATCATAGTGTTCATGAAACTAGGAAGTCTATGCAGTTTTCAGTTCCTTCTAAAGCCGCAGCTTTAAAGATAAACATGGTCATAAAGGTGCTTTAGTTTTAATAGGATAGTTTTTGCAACTTATGGTTTCATCATTGGACACATAATGATGTTTGGTTAGCCAAGTACCCATTTTTCCATGTGCCAGGTAGTCAGAAAGACTAACAGTAATCCCTTTCTGAAAAGGATATCACCAAAACCAAAAGTTCTCTACAGGTTTTGTCACTGTTACAGAACTTCTCCTTGGATAATGAAGCAAATCAAGAAGAAGCCTAGATAGGAGAAATATCCTTTCTGACATGATAAACAATGGGAACGTGTGCAGATTAACCAAATCCAGAGCAGTTTTAATTACTAAACTTGACCACAACATAAATCAAATAGTCAAAAATGCCCAAAGTTAGGTCCTGTGCTATATCCCTCCCGAGTATGGACATTTTTTTACTTCCCTGTCAGATAAGCTGACATCTTGAACTAATTCTAATGAGGTTCATTAAAAAGGCAGTCTCTACCAGTCAGGGTGGGAATGTTCTCCCTAAAACGCTGATGATGATCAGTGTGGTGTCAGCTCTCAGGTGATCTCAAAGATCAGCTGTCAAAGAAGCTACAAGCAAAATATGATACAAATATGAAAACATGGCCCTGAAGCTTCAGGGTGGAAGGGTTCAAACTGCACTGTAGTTTATTTGTTTTATTTTATTTTTCTGTTTTTGTACTTTTATTATTCTGAGGAATCATTCACTGGAAATCCAATTATGTGTCCAGGCTAAAAATTTGACTTTGCCAAGTGCTTGTTAGTCGAATCACTTTCAGTCCAAATAACGATTTTACACCTCTGCACTTGGCACAAAGCGTTATCCACCATGACACTCTGCAGAATGCAAATGGAGACAAACTAAAGCTGCTAATAGGAGAGCACATCCTCCAGCATGGCTGATCCTCCGTTTAGCATTTTGGAAAATTCAGCTGGTTCTTGGTTTGCCCACAATCCACCTTTCCACTAAGTATCCTGAAACCTTAGCTGGTAGTTTTTTGCTGAGAGACAGACAAACATTGGATCAGCTCTTGGCTTGGTTGATGCTTTCAGTGTAGTGGGGAGCGGTGTTAATTTTGATATCTAATTTTGCCATTTAGTTTAGTTGTTCTCTTTTGACTAAAAGGCCATTTTGTTTTAGTTTTAGTCTACTTTAAGTCGTTAAATACCATAAGATTAAATCCAAAGCTGATATAAATATAAAGTGTAAGAGTTTGTCCTGTTTTTATCATTGATTTAATTCCCATGAATTCAAATGTGAAATGTCTACAATTTCCTTCCTCCCATGCGTTGACATTTTGTTGAGTTTTCATGACAAACAGAGAGCATGGGATCTCCTCCGCCTGCCCCGGATTGGCATTTGTTGGCGACAGATCAAATGTGTGTATCTGTCCTTACTGCACAGAGAGGTTACTTCTGATTGAATCTTGTCTCTCCAGGACATTTTGACCTTGTTTGTACTTGTTGATGAAAGTGTCATATCATCTTATCATAGTTTTTGCCCTTAAGCATTCGTTTTTATTTAGTTTTTGTCTTGTTTTCATCAGAAAAAAAATCGTTAATGAAAATTCTAAAGAAAATTATTAGTCAGTCAAATTAGCACTGGTGTGGAGCAATGGAATATCTGTTAGATGCATCTGTTTACTTCGCTGTGTATCCAGTTCAGAGTAGCATGGGACTGAAGCCTGACCCACCAGTCAATCACAGGTGTGACAGAGAACTGCTGACACTCACAGTCTCACATAGGGCCATTAGAGAATCACCAGTTTACCTAACTGCATGTCTTTGGACAGTGGGAGGGAACCGGAGCACCCTTGAGAGAATCCACACAAGCAAAAACAGAACACACAAACTCTTAGTCTGTTTGGCAATTTAGTGTGGCAAAACAAGATCAATCAGTTAATCTGCAGTGGTGAAACTGCAACGTTATTGAAATCATTTGCTGCTTTTTTTTTTAATCATCCGTAGACTGGTTTAAAAGCAGAAATTACTGGTGCAAGGTCCATAATATTTTTGTAACTGAATGGCAGCTGCTGATTTAATATTTGCTAGTGATGATGTAGAAATGTTATCAGACATCCAGGTACTTCACTGCAAAAAAATAACATATAAACAATATTAGTAATGGTGATGATTGCTCTTGTCTAGGGTATTTCAAAGAATTCAATAAATCTTCTCCATCAAAAAACTGATGAGATGCGACTGTGAGCCTTCAGTCACCCACAGTGAGCATTACCACATCATTGCCATCAGATAGCAGACACCTTGAATTAACAGTTGCCATCATACCTCAGCCTATTTTCCTATGCAGTGTGTGTGTGTGTGTGTGTGTGTGTGTGTGTGTGTGTGTGTGTGTTTTCTCACATATACATCTTTGTGAGGACCAAAAATTCAACTGTTACAGTACTTGTGGGGATCAACAGTCCTTTATGGGGCCAAAACTGTTGGCAAAATTCCTACAGTTAGGTTATGGTTAGGTTTAGGCATTCATTTTGGATGGTTAGGGTTGGGATAATTGGCTAGGGAAAGCATTATGTCAATTAGATGTCCTCACTAAGATATGAAGGGCACGTGTGTGTGTGTGTGTGTGTCTGTTGGGGCACAACGAAACACTGAAAGTAGTGATTTTAGATAGAGCAGCAGTGATAAAACTAAACAAATTCCCACATGCAAACACCTATATGTATAATTGCAGAAGACACTATAGCACGCTCAAAATCCTATGATTTTGAGTGCTGCCATAAGGAGCCAGATGTTTACTGTAGTACAGCGCTTATGAAGTTATGAGTTGATGATTGTCTGTTAAATGTCTCGGTAGCTGATATACCACACACCCTGCTGTTACAGATGCTATCTAATGCAGATTACCAACTCCCTCTAGAATTAAACATAATTCTGAAGCATTCTTAAACCTTTAAAGATTATGTGCTACATCCTAATTTGTGCTTCAACTTTCCCTTGGAGTTCTGCTGCCCATAATGAATGCTATGGGGAGATACCCGGATCCCCAGTGCTGCCAGATGGTTGCCATTTTCCTGGTTGCTGTCTAGTCAGCTGTTCACAGAGCAGCCAATTGCACACGTGAGGAGAACAAGCTAACACCTGAGGGCTTTCAAATAATGACACATCCAGCGGAGCGCAGTCCATACAGCTTGCAATAGTGTGTCCTTCTGTGTTCTTGTTGTGAAGGTCATCATTGACTATAGTCATTCTCTAAATCAAGATAAAGACTAGTGCAATTTACTGCAGCTTGGCCTAGTGTCATGGGCAAAAAATTGGTTATCTTAATCCCTGACTTTAGGGCCCTTTGGCAATCTCAAATTGCCCTTATATTTGTCTTTATCTTCTCAAAATGTTATTCAAATATGGGTTAAATATGATTTCTGACATTCCAATGATGGCAATATTTCCTCTGCATGTAAGGCATCTCCAGTCCATATTTAGAAGCAGTGCACACAATTAAAGGCATCTGCAGGAAGTGGAGACTACAAGCTAGATCTAATTCAGATCATGTTGGTCCTTTGCTCTTATATATAAAAAAAAAAACTTCATGGAACAAAAGAAAAATGTCAACAAATCTTCTGAATGAATTATGCTGGGATGTACATACATGCACTCACTGAAAACTTTAATAGGTACATCTTCTAAGTACTGGGGTGGACTTGGAGACAGAACCTGAACTCAGACTTTATTGCTGGAGCTCAGAAAATGAAATACAAAATAACGGAAAACTCAAACTAAACTGGGATCTAGGACTCACAGTTACATAACTGAATGAAAGAAGACATGACAAAGATCAGGGGAAAAGTCAGACAATAAATACACAAGAATCAGGGCAGAGAGGACACACCCGGGGCACAAAGGAATCTAACTGACAAGAGACAGGAAGCAAAGCAGAACATAACACACATGAGATGAGGAACTGTCAAAATAAAACAGGAAACACAATTCACAGACCACAAACGACAAACCTGACATGGAACTGTGACTATATTCAGAACAAGGATAAATAAATTCAGACAAAGCTAGAAAGACCAAATTAGAACTCGGGTATACTTTATTTCACGAGTATAAAAGTAAACACAGAACCACCAAAAGTCAAAGTATATGGCCAAGATCCTATGATACTAACATTTTGTCTTCATAACTGCCTTGATTGTTTTTGGCATATATTCAACAAAGTCCTGAAGACATGTGATGCTTGGTCTATACTAGGGGTGGCGGAACTGCAGGCCTCAAGGGCCGGTGTCCTGCAGGTTTTAGATGTATCTTAATCCCACAGCTGATTTAAATGTCTAAATTACCTTCAAATTATCTTCAAGTTCTCCAGAGGCCTGGTAATGAACTGATTATTTGATTCAGGTCTGTTGTCGCAGGGTTATCTCTAAAATCTGCAGGACACCGGCCCTTGAGGTCTGGAGTTCCCCACCCCTGGTCTATACTGACATGATAGCATCCA
The DNA here is from genome assembly GCF_051167445.1 of Perissodus microlepis. Lineage (NCBI taxonomy): Eukaryota > Metazoa > Chordata > Actinopteri > Cichliformes > Cichlidae > Perissodus > Perissodus microlepis. The sequence continues at coordinate 43,991,693 of NC_140463.1, read as the reverse complement.
AAAGTTGCTGCCCATCCATTCCACCACAACTCAGTTATGCTCTATTGAATTAGGATCTGGTGACTGTGGATGCCATCTGAATACAGTGAACTTATTACCATGTTCAAGAAACCAGTTTGGGATGATCTGAGCCTTGTGATATATGACATATCTGGCTGGAGGTAGCCATTGTAAGAAAGGTATGGACATGGGGAACAACAATAATCAGGTAAGCTGTGGCATTAATACAATACAGACTTAATAACACATCATGTACAGAGGAAATAACAGTTCCGTAAGATAAGAGGAGCATCTCAATTTCAACTATATATATTCACGACCGATCTAAGAAGAGAAGCTGGCAAGATTGGCCTAAGGAACAGCTCTGAAAAGTCGAAGATCATGCGTGTCAGCTCCAAGGACCCACGACGAGGGATCTACATCGGGACACAGCAGCTAGAAGAAGTGGGGAAATTCACCTACTTCGGTAGTGTGATTTTCCATGACGGCGATGCGGAGGTGGATGTTAAATGCCGCATTGGAAAGGCAGCTGCGGTATTTCGGAGGATGAACAAGATCTGGTCCTCCCCGACCATCTCCCTCAAGATCAAACTCCACTTGCTTAATTCGATCGTGATCCCAACCGCCATTTATGCCACTGAGACTTGGAAGGTGTCGGCGTGCATCAACACCAAGCTCGACGTCTTTCAGCAGCGATGTCTTTGCCGGATTCTGAGGATCCGCTACACCGACCACATCACCAACGAGGAGGTCCTGTGAAGGAGTGACACAGTCAAACTTCACAACATCGTTGCACGCAAAAGACTCCGACTGGCTGGCCATATCCTCCGCATGGATGACGCACAGACAAGGACGTCCCCGCAACACCTGGCCAAGGTCATTCCATCAAGACCTAAAGACATTGAATATATCGTTGGAAGAAGCTGAAGCCCGGGCACAAGATTGAGCCTGGTGGCGTTCGTTTGCCGCCCGATATGCCACATAAGGAATGGGGGGATCTAAGTCTAAGTCATATTCACGTTACATATTGTGTATTGTGTTATTTAATTGAGTTTAGTCAGTTACCGTTGTTACTGTCTTGAAGCAACTGTGGCCACATAATTTCCTCTGGGATTAATAAAGTCTTCTGATTTTGAATCTAATTCTGAATGGTTAGTCAGTAATAAGGGATCCAAAGTGTTCCAAGAAAATACCCCCAAACCATTACAGCACCAGCACAAGCAGTAGCCTGAAGCAGTTATGTTGCCTAGGCTAAATTCTGACCCTACAATCCAAATGCTTCAACAAAAATCTAAACACATCAGTCAGTATAGGTGTAATTTGAGTCCTCAGTTTCCTGTTCTCAGCTTACAGAAGTGACACCTGGTGTGGTCTTCACCTGCTGTAGTCCATCTGCGTCAAGGTTAAAAGTGTCGTGCTAAGAGGCGTTCTTCTTCTTAGCTTCGTGTTAATTCGAAGTTATTTGAATCACTGATATCTAATCAGCTTAAGGTATTCAGGCCATTCTTCTCTGACATCAGCCAGCCAATTTTCACCTAGAAAACATCTGCTCTTTAAATTTTTCACCTTTTCAGATAATTCTCTGTAAACCCCTAACATGATTGTGCAGGAAAAGATTCAGACCAGCCTCTCTGGCACAAACACACACTCAGGCTCAAACTTTTTTTTTTTTAACCCTGTACGATGTCAAGCAGAGTGGATGTGCCTACGGTCATCTCAGACATGCAGAGCTAACATCCAGCTGCTGTGCAAACCTTTTGTTTACAAGGGACAGCCAATCAGAAGACAGTTCTAGACAGTGGCTGTGCCAAGTTTAGGTATAATATAAATAAGGATTATTTAAGGGTCCAAGCGTAAAAATATTGAACTGGAAAATGAGCATTATATTCCTCCACTGTGGTGTTACATATGGGCAAAATTGCCTTCATGTATAAACACAGACTTTCAAACTTACAGACATATATGGAAAAAGGCTCAACATCTAAAACCTTCCGGATTTGGGGCTCCTCTCAGGAGAGACAAACCAATTAAAAACGACAGCAGAGTCTTATCCGATTTTTGTCTTTGCATTGCACAAAAATCTCCCTTCCTCATTTCCTTCTCTTCACCCCTTTCTCCTTTCTGTCATTTGTGGGAGATGGACTAGTTTTAAGGCCAGTGTAAGGCGGGGGTGGGAGTAGGTTTGGGGGGCATCTTTTGTGTCTTTGTTGCTCAGGATATTTGAGTGTAATTGCTGCACTTGCTACTAATTAACAGTCTAACAGAGATAAGCTGGCAAGAGGCTCAGAACAGTATCTGTGTGGATTCACTGATAAAGGGACACTTTCAAGAGGAAGCAGAAACCCACATGACAACCTATCAGACATGGACTAACTGAGAAGGAACACTACTTTTATTATAATTAGCTGGAATGCATTGGTTTTAGGAGAGCAGCGCTAAAAAGTTTTGGTTTATGCACTATTTGTTTAGAAGTGCTTTAAAAGACCATAAACAGTTGGTGGACTCAAACTTCTAATTAGTTTTGGTTGTCACAGCACGTGAAAGAGAACGTACGTTTTAGTACGACACACTGACTTACTGGGTTGAACGGGTCAGAAAGTCAATCTGAAGCAATGTGCTTCTAGTGCTGTTGTTACTTAAATGTGTTTTGAATTCCCACTCAAAAGCTCCTACTTCATCTTAGTACAAAAACACAAACAACCCAAAGAGACATTGTGGTGGCTGTGACAGTCAGACATGGCTCATAGTATGTTTTAGCTCTGCATCATCCCTGAGAAATTCAGAGGAATTAATCCATCAATGACAGCAAAGCCCTAATATGGAGGCCAAGGAGGAGAGGGAATGTGTGCTGAGGGATTATGGATAAGCAGATGAGCAAACATTAGACATTACAACAGTAAACACTGATGTATTCCTTCTTTCTTGAAAAGGAAAAAAAAACAACGACTAGGGGATCAGAATAAGGGCCTCAACTGAAACTGGAAAAGGAGGGGTGTTGATGAAGTGGTTCCTCCTGCTGTTTGCAAATGTGAAAATGCTGTTTTTCACAGTCGCAATTTTGGATACTACAGCAATCTGGTAAGACTCATCCCCAACTATTTCCAGTCATTACAAAGCAAATTATAGCTGAATGTCAAGGCAATTTCCAGATAATCACTGGTATTGCAGAGATAGACATTGGTTCCCACTCGTGTCCTTCTTTTTTTCCTGCTGATGGCAGTACATTTCACTCTCCAGTAGAAACTCAAAGTATAGCTCCATTCTCTCAGCTGGGGCCTATTATTCCTTCCTTCGGTTTTGTAGAGATTCAATTCCACCATCAGTCTCCTGAACTTGGCATCAACAAAGAGAGGCCCAATCCCAGTGGAATGCTGCTTTCTCCTACCTATCTTCTGTCTTTCACTTGTGGCTTTCCTCTTAACGGAGCCCCTTTCCTTCTCTCCATGATCGGAAGCGATAATGGAAATGAGCTGCAGCACGCTGATTATTTTTGTCACATTTTACCTCCACAGGGGGTTCAATTTTAGAGCTGCGATCATTATCTAGGAATGGAAGGTCCTATGGGCGACACAACATGACAGCGAGTGCTTAATTTGACACTCACTTGCTTTATATCAGATAAAACACAGGTTCTTGTATTTGCACTGATGAGGAAGATAGAAATTAAACATTTACGTGGACTCGTTCAACTCGCAAATGCTTTTCAGTGCGTAGCTGAGGCAGTGGAGGCAAGTTGGAAGAGCAATTATGACAAAATGCTGTGACAAGACAGGGAGGAGGGCTAGTGCCAGTGACAGACAGGTGAATTACTCCTGAACCTGGACCTGGGGGATACTTGTCCCCATAGCTTACTGACTGGGTTAGGAAACAAATGTCATCATCACAGCACAGAGCAGCCAATCAGCTGTTGGACACTGGCAGGCTGTGTCAGTAAAAGGGGGTTAAAGAGACAGAGCAAAGTGTTTGTGCACCTGTTCGCAGGTATGTTAGCTCATGTGATCACTGTCTTGATACATAGGCAGTCGTATTGTATCACACTTAAAATCCAAATACAGAGAAAAAACCCTGCCCTTGCCATCTGTTTCTCCTCTACCTGCAGTGCCTGCTCCTTCCCCTCCACCTAGCTACTCGTTTCACATCTGCTCTCCCTGCAGTGTTTGTGTTTACTCGTTCTGCGGCAACAGTTTCCCTTTCCTTCCTCTCTCCTCTTTCCACTTCCATTCTTTCCAAGCCACTGGCTGGAGCCTTTAATCGTCAGTGGCACCTGTCCCCAAGAGCCGTAATGTCCCCCATCCATCAGAAGTAGATGATGGGCCATATGCCCCCCCACCCCCAAACAGACACACACACACACACACACACACCATCCGTGCCTCTGACCAAGCAAGGTGGGGAGGGTTCACACTCTACCAGACCAGAGCCGCTGTAAGGTGTTTGTGTAGTAGAAGAGGACACTCATGGTCATTGGACCCGGACTCTTAATCATTGAGGCCTGATGCGTCTGTCTCACCCCTCCCGCTCCAGCCACTACAGCATTTCCCCCACATCCCCACAGGATGAGGATGGAAAAAGGAGGTGGACAGAGGGTGGAGGACATGCAGAACTGTTCGTCTGAGGGATCTGTGTGTGGGGTTCACCAATGCAGTGAGTGATACTGTCTATGTCTTGCATTGCTTCATAAAAGCAAGAATTAATTTATTACACACTAATTCTAGAATACACTGATTCCATATACATAAACAGAATTATCTTGAATTTAAATGCTATTTCAATCTTGGCACCAAACGTATTCCAGAAAGTAAATGGTTTAGTTCCTTATAAAGCAATTTTCTAATTAGTAACTCAAAGCACATTTAAATGCTTTCTATCTAGCAATGACAATGAATGCCAGGAGAGAAACTGGAGGTTTATCATGGTCAAGGATACTTTGGCATGCAGACAAGAGCAGCCAATGATCAACCCACCAACATTCCACTTAATAGATTACCTGTTCTACCTCCTGAGATACAGCCACCCCCAAAGCATGGAGACTCTTGCAAGTGGTGTTATAAGTGACCACTGACACTGAAATGAACGTAAGTGTTTGAAGGTGTTTAAAGATGGTTGCCAGGTTTCCAGACTTACTCTTTCCCTCTTTTAATGGCTTTGACCACATGGAAAAACACCAGATTGAGGCAGAAATAATGCATATGCATTAATACACGATTTACAAGTAGGTGTTGCTTCAGTGTGTGATGGTGGGGGAGCCTATGTTGGGTTTGTCTGTTAGTTTTTTTAGTTTTTTAAGTTTTTTGTTTGTTTCTTTGATGTGCATTTGTCATAGCAACAACAACCAATTATTCACAAAGCTAGCAAATGAGCAACACTGTTAAACTGATAAACTCCTTCAGTTTGATGCCAGACTTTTCAATTCAATTGCTCTTTATACTGTAAATTAAAGAACCTTCAATTATACAGATTAAACAGGAAAAAGCCCCAACAATTATATGATCCCCTCTATGAGCAAGCCCTTTGGTGAAACTCCCTTTTAACAGGAAAAAACCTCTGGCAGAACCAGCGAGGCAAGTCAGGGAGGAGCCAGTTAGGGTTGAGGGGAGGAAGATAGGACAATGACACGCTGTGGAAGAGAGCCAGAGATTAATAATAACTCATTACTACATAAGCAACGACTTCAATCTCGAGATATCTTCATAATGTGATCCAATTGGTTTATGCCTGTGCTTGCACTTGAAACGAGTGCTACAAGGCTATTTGTTGTTGTTGTTATTGTTTTTAACTGGGGAGTGAATCATTAACTATATTCCCAGGCAAAATAGTCAGATAGAAAAATTATGTTTAAAGCTGAAAATTCTTTTTTTTTTTGCATGCAGTCTCTATCTGTGCTTTTACCCCCAGGAAAAGTAATTTTCTACTATGAATATATACAAACAAAACTAAGGCTGTCCAACTGCTCGATGTTCTGCTTCATTCTGAATCATACTGATATACGCCTGCTCAAACGAATGAATTAGGTGGGTAAATTGGTTAGGATCTACAATTTCTGTAAATATAGGAATATGTGCCATAATATAATCAAAAATTATGTTGTTTGGCTTTTTTACTCAGTATTCTTTCAGCGGGAATATTTTCAGGTAATATGACCTTTAGTCAGATCAAAGCAAACACAGTCAATAATCACCATAGACTTCGCTATGGCTTGGTATGACTACGATTTTAATTCAGTGAAATTTATACACAGAGTACAGAACCTCCACGGTCCAAATATGATTTTTAAAGAATAATAAAAATATAATTAAGGACCCTGAATGTTTAATCTTCATAAAACTAATACAATAGAATCCGAACTACTTTTTAGCTTTTTTTTAGCTACTTTTTTAATAGTATTGGTCATAAGTATATGAAGTGGAGTAACATCAGTCGAATGTTTATACAGAAATTAGGTTGATGGGTCACTACTCTTTTGATTCATTTGAAAGAAGCAGATGCAGTATATCACTGTTTGCAGCTATGGCAGCACAAATCATATCACCGTATTTTACAAGAGAAAGTTTAAAGTGACAGAATGTAGATATTTAGTGGTCCTAAAAATTACAAAAAAAAGTCTAAAAACAGTGTGATCAAAGCTGAGCAGTTGTTTTGAAAAATGGTATTTTATTTCATCACAATTAGACGTGTCTGGAAAGCACTTTCTCAGAGATATCGTCGCTTTCATCTGCTCTCTCACAGAAATCACATAAATAGATGATAAAAAGCTCATTAACTGATGTCTGCAGTGAAAACGGGTGCCAACAACTTCACCATTTGCTACATTACATGTCACTCAGCCATAATTGGAAAAATCAGCAAAAAAAGGATGATCTGACAAAATGCCAGTGTGAGATGTTTCTCTTTCTCACTCACTCTTTTCCTCTATCTCTATATTTAGACCCAGGAGATGAACAGGAAAAAGGTTTGCAGTAGGAAACTTGCTAGAAATACATTTGAAAAAACATGGAACTCTCAGCTTGGCTGAATATACACAGCAAGAGAAACATTTTTAGGTCTTTTCCCCCACTTCAATCCTTCCTGTTACCATGGGGGCCCTTTAAGGGCTTTGTCTGCAAATTGCAAGCCATTTTTACTATGTGCACGTAGTGTAGCACATACTGTGAAAATCCAAGCTGCTGCCTGATCCAGCAGAGATTATGTGAGGAAAAATATATATAGCATGAATAGTGCATGAGAGCTTGAAACCTCTACAAAGTTTCAGAGCTATATAGTTCATGGTAAAATGTCACTGCCTTTTAACATCAAGTGTTGTTCTATCGTTCTGTTGAGTAAGTACAGATTACTTTTACAGCATAGAACCCATAGAAACAAAACTATGAATGCAGCATAGTATTTTGTGGTATGGTACTATCTAGTAAATGTGAGGAGACTGTCACAGCCCTGCACAAGCAGAAGCAGTTAGTTAAAAGTAACCAAAGGCTGGGTGCGCCTCATGATCACTAAACTCGATATGAAAATAATCATAAAGCTGTAATATGTTCTACAATCAAGGACAGATGAGATGAGGGTGTTGTGGAAATTTTCCATTTAAATAAAGCCTGCAGACAAGCGGTGAGCGGTAGCTAACATTCTTTATTCACAAACAAAGAACAGAAAACCAAGCTTGGTGGAGAGCCTGTATGATCGCGGGGCAGACGGTCAGCAGAGTCTCACCTGAGTCTAGCATGGCTCTCAGTTAAATACCTTCTCCAGGAACAAAAGGCAGTACACAGCTGTTTCACACCTTACGGTTCGCACTCCCTTGCTACCTCCCAGAGTCCTTGAAGAGACAAAAGACTCTTCCTGTGGAATGTCTGCTTCCCCCCAACTTCCTTACCAGGCCTCCACCATCTGTCTAACTGTATGACTGTGAGACTTGTTAAAATCCAGTGGCACCAAGGCATTATACAATAAAATAATGTGAATAATACATAAATAAAAGAAATTCCTATACAATTCCATCAGGCTTGGTTTTCTGTTCTTTGTTTATGATTAAAGAATGTTAGCTACCGCTTACCGCTTGTCTGCAGGCTTTATTTAAATGGAAAACTTCCACAACAAGGGGCATCTTGATCATTGACAATATTTGCGTGTATTAATCAACAGCATAAAAACATATCTTAACTAACTAAACATCAGAGACAATTTTCATTAGGGAAACTCCTGTGGTGGGCCTTTTACTTTGAAATTTTAGTTTGGATGTCTTACCATATTCTTACTGTATTCTCTATATTGAAATTAAGTGCCTTATATAATAGGTATAATGCTATGTTCTCCATTTACTTTAAACAACTGGTAAGAATGTTGATCTCTTGAAAATGAGGAGTGGTAACAAGCAAATATTTAACTATAAGACTGTGAGCTAATGTAATCAGTTCTACAATGGAGGAACAACTACAACTACAACTACAACAACAACTACAACTACAACAACTACTACTACTACTACTACTACTACTACATAAGTTTGAAAGTATGCACTGTTTTGGCATCATTAAAAAAAAGGCTGTAGTTACAAATTACAGATTTACAATCTGGGAAATAATTATTTGACTCCCATCTGAATTTGTAAGTTTGCTTACTTACAAAGAAATGAACAATCTCTAATTTCTATGGTATTTTCATTTAAATAGAGAGAGACAGAATATAAATCAAGCATCCAGAAAAAACACATTACATCAAAGTTATAAAATGATTTCCATGTCACTGAGTTAAATAAACATTTGATTACCAAGCAAAAAGCGATTTAGTACATCATTTGTGGCTGTAGCTCAGGTGGCAGAGCAGGTCAGCCACTAATCAGAAGGTCGGTGGTTCGATCCCAGGCTGCCTCCTGGCTGCATGCCAAATATCCTTGGGCAAGATACTAACCCCATGTTTGCCTACTGGTGGTGGTCAGAGGGCCTGGTGGCGCCTGTGTCCGGCAGCCTCGCCTCTGTCAGTGCGCCCCAGGGCAGCTGTGGCTACAATGTAGCTTGCTATCGCCAGTGTGTGAATGTGTGTGTGAATGGGTGAATGACTGAATGTAGTGTAAAGCGCTTTGGGGTCCTATGGACTAGAAAAGCGCTATACAAATGCAGGCCATTTACCACATCATTTCAACATTTTGTATGAAGACAGACGGTAAAAGACATGGATGGATCCCATCTTCATTCCTGAGATCCTCTCACTATGCTTTTTGAGGGAGCTGAAAGACACAGTCGTCTGTCAGCTGCATTTATAAGCTACTGTAGTGAGGGTAGACAAGTATGACTGTAGGTAAACTTAAGTGGCTTGCAAAATTTCAGTGTTGAATTGTTGCAAGTAGCAAACGATGGAACTGCTTTAGGATAGTATAATACACTAATCATACTTATATCATGTGACTAAAAGTATATTTTACCCTATTGTTACGGCCCTGGGCCAGCTGTGTATTTTTGTTGTGCTCTGTCTTTAAGACTCCACAGGTCCTTCCCGATTGGAGAGCTGGCAGCGGCTGATTGGTCCCTGATCATTGCATAGAGCGCTTTGAGTACTCCGGGAGAGTAGAAAAGCGCTATATAAGAATCAGTCCATTTACCATTTATCATGTGGCTCTTTTCAAAATCCCTCACCAGCAGTTGTGCAGCGGCAGCCACTGACAGCAGCAGCAGACCTGAGCCTGGCTTCCAAAGCCTGTGACATTTGTGTTTGTGATTCTCGTGACTTACCGAGCTTTGTATATAGTATGTACATTAGTTTTCACTTGTAAATAGCACATTGTAAATAGCCACTCACCTCATCTCCTGACTTAGCTTGTTTTGTTTGTTATTTTGGCCTTTGTTCACCCCAGAGCTTCATTTTCAGTGTAGACAAATAAACCACTGTTCACTAAGAAATTGGTTTTTCTGTGTATGGTTTTGGGGACCAGGGCGGGGTGACTTCCTTTTTTTGTAACTCTTATGCTACGTTCCTGTACCCCTAGACTGGTGCGTAACACCTATATTTTAGTGAATATCTTAAATTTTGATTATTTCCACAAAAGGTGGTGTTAAAACTGTTATGTTAAAATAACTTTTGTCAACAGTGTACAGGAACATTCTGATGTACTTATTATATTCAACCCCATGTAAAAGTATGTGTGAACTTACCCAGTTACCCTTTTCAGAATAACATACTCTATGATACAAATGCAACAATGTCTGCAATTTACCCAACTGATCAGTCAGTCCAGTCAAATCATTCACTGTTATGACTATTTTTTCCCTTGTCAAAGATAAGACTCTCAGGCATGGAAGAGTCTAACTGTGTGTGTGTGTGTGTGTGTGTGTGTTCGTGTGTTCGTGTGTTCGTGTGTTCGTGTGTGTGTGTGTGTGTGTGTGTGTGTGTGTCTTCATGTCTTCTGTTATCTTTGAACACAGGGACCATGCAACTCGTTCGCAAAATTGCTCAGCACTTATCTCAAAGTGTAGGCTTTAAAAACAAGCAGCAGTCATCATCAAGCAGACTGGCTTTTATAAAGCTGAATAGGAAAATGCATTAGAAATGGTGTTTGCAACACACACACACACATTCATTTGAATAATTGAGTTTTACAATCCATCAAAGCCACATTTTATTGTCTTGTTTCCTAGAAGAAGCAAGGTCTGAAACAAGGAGATGAAGGTACAATTTGAATTTTGACCCTGTACAGGATTATGTTATTGATATATAATGAAAATATCAATCAGCTACATTTGTATAAACATGTTTTAATACCAGCATGCCAGTGTTATTGTCATGCAAATGTCTTAAAGTCTGGACAGTAAATCACTGGACAGTAAAAACTCACTGGCATGTAACAAACTATATGCAAGTTGGGCTTGTGTTAGGGTACCAATGATTACTAAGACCTAAAAGCTGAAAGTGTTGATTCTATATTTATTCCCCAAAGGGGGTACATGGATCATGTGTGCAATTTGATAGGATTTCCCACAAATCAGATCACATGTTTAATGGTGAAACAGGATCCCCTGTGTGGCACTATGTGGAACCGTGTGTGTGTATAAGTGTGTCTTGACTGCTGCTCCCTGGATGCCAGCTAATGTGTTGTCATCAGGGTTTTTCAAGGTGGGATCGCTTTCCCATGTCCTCCACGAACCACTCAGACGTGTGACCTTCACCACCGTAGGTGCCTTGGGTGCCGGCTAACCTTTCAGATTCATTCACTGTTAGCGAGGACGAAATATGTGTCTGTGTACGGTTACAATATTCAGCCCAGAACAAATGTAATTTGGAAGATCCTCATGCGCCTTTGGGTCTTATAACTTTAAACACATTGTAATTTAACATCATAGAGACCGTGTAAATGCAGGTCAAGAGTAATGTTTGATCACTTACACTTGAAAATATTACCATCGTTAAAAAAAGGAGGGAAAACTGAAAATATGGTAGTAACAAGTAACAAGAAAGAACATTAGGCTACAAAGTCACTCATCAGAACTTATTTGTGCTTAAATCGTATGTACAAACAATTTAAGAGAACTCCAGTTAGAAAATACAAGAGGTAAATGAGAAAATAGATAATGAAGTGTGTGTTAGGATGTAAAGTGCACATCTGTGCACTCTCATGCATGGTTGTCTCCTGCTAACTGTGGCCTTAGGGACAGAGTATGGGAATGTGTCCGCCTGGTGTTCACCGAGCAGAGTCGGTTAAAGGCAGACGCATCTCAAGGTCAACCTCCATCAGGAAACTAAAGCCAATCAGGCTTGACATGACCCCTCCATCGCCACATGGCTGGGCATCGGTACCACGGCCAAATTCTCTCTTTCTCCTCCGACTCTCCCTTCCCCTCTTCATTACCTCCGCCCACGAAAGCGCTGCTTCTGCCAAAAACCTGCTGCCCTCAGCACTGGTGGAGACATGTCTCTCACTCTGTCTCTCACACTAACATACAGACTTGCTTACTCACTGGTTTGCTCATGCACAGTCATGCACTGTCATACACACACACAAAAGCAGCCACTGATTTTTTTTGTTCTCAGGTTATCCCTTCCAGATCCTCTGTTGCATTTCCTTCCCTCCTGTGCCTTGCTCTGTTTATGTCTCTGTGACCTCTACACCATCCCCACTGCCACCATGACTGCCCACCATGTTGCCCATGAGCTTATTGTTCCTGACAGCAAGTATAAACACAGAAGCTTTGCTTAAGTAATTCAGAGTGCGTACTGTGAAAGGACTGCAGTTCAAAGTCGTTATTCTGACATGGAGGACTCTGAATGACATGAATCCAAATCTGAGTTTATATTTTTCAAGCTCTACTATTTGTTCCTTTTCATTAGCTACTTAGAATTACGAATATACAATATGTTTACCATTAGAATAGCAAAAATGTACCTTACCCGAATCGTGCCACTTACTCATAGCTTTTAATTAGCAAGATCCCTTAACAGCTGTTGGATGTTGCAACTTCAGGTGTGTCTGTTTCCTGTGGAGGGTGGTGATTCAGTAAATAAACCCCAATGGGGAAGCAAAGAAATGACACCAAATGCTCTGGTTGTGCTAAAAGTTACATCCACATAAATAATACACCCAGCTGAAAATGATTGAGGAGATACCAGTGGAATAAAAGTGTCTAAAGGAAATGTCGGTCTTTTGTTAGGTGGGAAAACATGTTACTACACTGGCACTCTTACAGTTTTTATTAATGATATAAAGAAAAACAGTAAAATAAATGATGTGTTTGTGAATCAAACAAGGGTGCTGAATTGAGGGATCAGTGTTTCAGCATTAGATGAAAAAGATGTGAGGTAAACATATGCAGCTTATTTAACTGTTCCCCCGAATTCATTAAAAATCATGTTTAAAAGCGATAAAACTCAACAAAACCAAATGATGCTGCTTCAAACATTTTAAAGGTTTTAAATGCAGGGTAAAAGTATTGGCTCTCCCAAATTTATTCTCAAGCATGACAATGACCCTTAACATTACCACCAGTCTTAAGCAAAAGTAGCCATCAAGTAATCAAGAGACTGTATGACCCCACAAAATGATACGAGCATCCTCAAAGTAAATGTGGGCTTTGATGATGATAAAGATGCATTTGAAAACAGCATAGATATGTATAAGAATTTGGACAAATTATCCAAGGCACACAGCAATATAAACACATATTGCTGTGAGGAAGTGCTGACCACCATGCTGCTCTTATTAGACGCATTATTGTTTACACTTCTTACCTTTATTATTAATGCCTAAAAGATTAAATGGTGCTGAAACTCAAATGATTAATTCTGGTGTTTATTTAGCACATGTTAAGGCAGATTATATTGACAAGCTACTACATGCCAACTACTGCTACTGACTAAATGTGACAAATACACATGATTATCTGAAAAAAGCTAAATAGCCTTTTAATAAATGTGCCATGCACTGTTGAGGAAATAGCAAGATGCACATTATTAAAAATCTTTGAAATGTAGTGAAATTTAAATGAAACAATTTGAAAAAGGTAATCATTGGCATACGTAATGATAGATTATACTTGCTGATGGGACAGTGTTGTGTATTTCTTTAGCAGACAGACAGAAAAGAAGAAAAGAGGCGAAACAAAAAGAACAGCAAGAATTTAATCACTTTTAGAGAACATAAAAATAGTTCTGCAGTGAGGTTCATGAAAATAAGTTCAGAACATAAAAGGAAAACAAGAAAAATAAAAACAGACAGCACAGCAACTGCACAGGTGAACAAAGTAAAGAATGAGGGAAGCCACAGAAGTAAAATAACCTTCAAAATAAAACAGGAACTAAATGAAAGTGTAACAAAGATGAAGCCCACACAGACAAACAGGAGAGCACGGAGAGGGCATAGAAACCATAACAAACAACTGTCCACAAAGTTTATCAATATGCAGTGAAGTTTACCATATGATTGGCAAGTCAGATTCACAATTTGGTACATTTCATTTCAAACAAGGTGGGTGACACGGTAGTGTGCTGGTGAGCCCCACACAGCCTTTTACTCTACAGGGCCTCACAGTCCTGGGTTCAAATCTACCAGCTGGAGCCTTTCCAGGTGGAGTTTGTTCTCCCCGTGAACTTTCTGTCACTCTGTGAAACAGAATGATGTTTATTCAGTTTAATATATTCACAAATGAAATGCAAAATCCAAACATGATGACATATTATAACATAGTTGTTTGTGAAATTAACTTCCCAAAAGCTATACTTCCCAAGATACATTACCATAGTAACCTAAATCACTAAAATATCTTAAAACTACCCTAAGGATGCTAACATTTAAATAACACTAATTCAATTCACCTAGACAGTGGCACATGAACATTTTAGTATGAATTATTTAAAGTATGAACTTTAAATAGAAAGCTATTTGCATTCCGTTCCCCTGAAACGTTTTTCCCATGTATCCGTGTGAGAGGAAGAGTATATTGGGATAAGCTGTAGTTAAGCCTACATACTATATTACACATTGCACAGGCATTATGAAAACATGTTGCACTCAGTTAACTTCAGACATTAGTAGCGATGAAAGAGGATGACAGGGAGGATCTACCTAAGGCCGTGATATGGCATTCATTTGCTAATTCATTCATTTACTTTGTCAGGACGCCTCTGAAAATTATAACAACAAACAAACAACAACAAAAATAACAACATTCAATATGCCTATAATAAACAATTTTCTTCAGTTGTTTGGAAAGAATGAGTAGTATAGATATAGGACAGTCATACAGACTGATAGAATAAGAGACCGAATAAGCAGATCCACAGTCACAATGGCTTTTATAATGTCACTACAAAAGCCACCCAGATCTGTTTAATGGGAGCTCTTCATTGTCACAATGATTTCATTAATCAGTTGGTGTCAAGGAAAAATCCTTTAAATAATTAGCTTGAAGATATTGTTTATATATGAGAGTAAATACTAATAGTTTTAGAAAGATTTTTTTCTAAGGAGATAAAATTGTCATTAAAACTGTTGGCAAGATTTTCATTCATTTTGGGTATTTTCCTCAACTTTGGTTTGAGAGATCACAGAGGTTTTGTGATCCAGGACAATGACGTCATTGGGCACCTTCATGCATCGCTTCTGATCACCCCAAGAAGTTTAATGTTTATGCGTATTCATTCATAAAATGTGTGTCAGCATATTTATATTTTTAATATATAGGTGTTTGACTTGGAGCTTTAATATGGTATTTTTAAAGTATGTTATTTTTAAATTGATTCTAAAATACCCCTTTTAAACCATTTCAACAATATTTCCCAGCTTATATTTCATAATAATTTCAGGTATGGTAGAGTTTGTGGAGTCAGTTATTTCATTGTTTAAAGTATTATGTGCAGCATCTTGACCTTTACAACTAAGGACTGAATCCCAGTTTTATTAATTTTGTATTTTGACTATTTTTGCTCTAGGCTTAAAGCAAGCTATCTTTTTCGGTAGATAACAAAACACGTAGTACCTCTACTAGAGCATTGATTTTCCCGGCTTTGAACTTTAAGTCGGTCAACTAACTACTTGCACTGTATTCAAGCTAAAATATCTATATTTATCTATGTAATAACATCACATTTTGAATGACAGCGAAATGTCCTGCAAATATTTATGTTCCCTATATAGTCCTTCCCTTTTTCTTTTTTCTTTTTCTTCTTAGCTTAGATGCGTATTCCTCTGGCACAACCAAGAGATTTAAGAGGGTTTGAGTTCCAACTATATGTTAATTTACCATGAAATTTGGAATAGATATTCATGTCCCACATGAATCCAAATGACTGTGAAAGTCCCCTGACTTGCTGCCTGGTGCCACCAGCTGGCCAAAACTTTACTTGTCTAGGGAAATATGTCAATAACAAGCAGATGACACAGAGGAAATTTGTTTTCAGCAAACAGCCACGATTCCAAGAGGATACAGACATGACAGCTATTTAAAAGTGTAATGGATTTACACTGCAAAAATGTTTAAAGTTTATGAACAAATAAAGCTGTGCAGACAGGCAATGTGTATTTTTACATTATGATAAAATGTAACAAATTAAAATAAATGTCACTTTAAACATTGTGTAGCTTTGTGTATCACAGGCTCGTGCACACTGCAGCTATTAGAGCGAAATGAAAGTTTTGTTTTAGGACACAAATTCCCTTAATTGCCTATGAGAATACACAGGTTTTGATTTCATTTGTGGTATACTGCAGCCTTTATGCTACTTATGACTTAAGGTTTTAAACCAATTCAGGGCAGACTATTATTTAGAAAACTCCCACCATCTCTTAGAAAAGCAGACTTATCTGAGTGTGAGATTTATGTTTTAAATCTTCGCCTTGATGTGGTTAGACAAGAACAGCTGCTTAGCCCTCCCTAATGAATTGAATACTGGCTTGTGATTCAGGAGATTCACTTAACCATGCTGCGTGTGTGAATCTGTGTCTTGCTCACTTTCCTCTTTCTACATGCATCTTTGTCTGCCTGCATATCGCTGAGTGTGCTCTTGCATGTGTGTCAATCAGTGCCCGCGTGAGTTTAATGCTTTTGTTATTGTGTCTATGTGCTTGCCAAGGATAAAAGATAAACAAAGTGGGAGAATAATGACCCTTCCTCCTTCTCTTCTCCTCTCTCTCACCCTCCCACTTTGTCTCGGCCCCTGTGATGACAGTGCTGTCTGCTGGAGTGTGCTGCTTCTTGTCTCTCGGCACATTGTGTACCCATTAACAAGGCTGTGTGTGCATACACCCCCCGCTGCCAGCCACTCCACCCCAACCTCCAGTCCCCTCCTCCTCATCTTCCTTTCCTCTCAGTCGTCACATCCACTGAGGGCTGACATGTCTTGGGTAAAGCTAAGTGCTCTGCCGCAGCGTACTTGCACGAGGGAGCAGTCCAAATGAGAAACTGGTAAAGGGGTGGAACGGTGGAAGCAGTGGGTCTGTCTTTAGTATTCAGCTATATTAAAAAATAGAATTTGACAGAGTTCATGCTTGTTCCCTCCCGGGCCAGACAGCAAGACCATTAGCATAGGGAAAAATATGGGCTCAAAATGTGGTCATAAATATTTTGTACTTGTAAATCGGTTTTGTACTTGTAAAAAAGATTTGTATGTGTAAAAAAGATTTGTGTGTGGACTTAGCCAAAAAAAAAAACCTGCAAGTTACAAGTACGAATTTTGACCCTATTTTTCTTCCTTTAAGCTGATTGGTCAATGTCATGTCAATCACAAATTAAACAATCCAATCAGAGAACAGATGGGTTTGGCTGTCGGAGGGGCGCTTTTTTGAACTGCAGGTCCTTGAAGGGTAATCTCTATATAAATATCCGATAGCAGTTAGGTCCCCTTACTTTCAGAAGCTGTTGAAAGGATAAAGTTGTGGTATATCAGTGGTTAGAAATACCATTATTACTTTAGGATTAGTTTAACACAAAGTTAGGGCTGACCCGGGACCATTGCTGTGAGTCACAGTGCGCAGCATAAAAGTCCTTTCACATCAGACGCAGGATGTGCTGCTAATGCTAACTGCTAACTAAAAGCAAAGGATCCAGAATTTGTTGCGCTGGCTGCTGGGCTCTGTGGGTTTTTGCAGCAGCTCTACCTGTACTAGATGCACCTGCTCCTTGTCGTTTTTATCTCTGACTTTATGTCCTCTACAAGAGTTTCTGGGGTTTTTTTGCTAGTTCTTCAAATGTTCAATAAAAACATGTATGCTAATTCATAACGAAGAAAGCTTTGTAATGAAGACTGTCATTTCCAAAACACTGCCACCCCCGCGGTCTGCAGCGCTGTTGAAAAGGCTGTGGAAGTCCCTGTATTAAACACGTAGTCCTGTGACACAAAAATCACCAAACTCAGACGACCACAGACTGTTTTCCTTCGTGGTGATGAAGGAAAACGCTGGGTTGGCATGTAAAAGGGCATTTATTCCCTTCAAAGACCTGCAGTTCAAAAAAAGCGCCCCTCCGACAGCCAAACCCATATCTTCTCTGATTGGATTGTTACATTTGTGATTGACATGACATTGACCAATCAGATGAAAGGAAGAAAAATAGGGTCAAAATTCGTACTTGTAACTTGCAGGTTTTTTTTTTTTGGCTAAGTCCACACACAAATCTTTTTTACACATACAAATCTTTTTTATGCACGCACAAATCTTTTTTACACATACAAATCTTTTTTACGCACGCACAAATCTTTTTTACACATACAAATCTTTTTTACGCACGCACAAATCTTTTTTACACACACAAATTTTTTTTACACATACAAATCTTTTTTACAAGTACAAAACCGATTTACAAGTACAAAATATTTCTGACCACATTTTGAGCCCATAGAAAAACTGCATGGAGTGCTAATCTTCTCCTTTAGACAGATGAGATAGAACTGAGAAGAGGGAGGTTTTAATTTGGCAAGAGATGGTGACCTGACACGTAGTTATGTCCTTATCTTTGTGATGTGTAGTGTCAAGGGTGTAATTTGCTCGCTAAAACCATATACAATCAAAAATGCATCGATATCTAATACACCTTTTAAACTGTCTGAGACACCCCAGAATTGTTTATTTTTATTTTAAAACCACCTCTAGTGGCATGATTTAGCACTGAAAAAATAACTGGAACTTAAAAATGAATAAAGTGCCTATAACAGTAAAAACACACATAAAATAATGACAAATAGAGAAAAGTGTTGCAGAAGAGAGAAACAGCACATATTTGTTGTGCACTGCCCCTCCACTGGTATTATGAAGCATGTTTAGCAACAAGGTAACTGTCTAGAACAAAGAAACCCACTGTAGTGCCAACAACAAAAACATGCCCATTAAAGTTGATGTATTAATAGGAAATAGGTAATGGCAAAACCTTTATTCAGGCATTGTCATTTGTTTATATTTTAGACAGACAGGCTAGTCCATCTCATTACATTTTTGGGGGAGCCTCTGAGATGGATGCAACAACTTCAATAAGTACACTTAAAATACTCTAACTGGAGGTATTAGAGAAAGCATGGGTAAGTACATTAAAAGACTTAGGCACTTAAGAAGGTCAAGCATGCTAATTATGCTCTTAATCACTACATTGTGGTGTTAGCATGTCTGTGTATTCTCACTATCATTCAGTTTTAATGATGTATCGCTGTTTTCCTTTTCCTTTTCTCTCTCCCTGCCTTCCTGTCTTCTCTTCAGCTGTCACTATCTATTAATAGCAGAACTGACAAATAATAAATCTTTGCATAGATAATGTGTCAGTTTAGTTAAATAACTTGCTTTATAATTTGCCTTCCCCCTGAGTTTCTTCTTATGAGTAGTCATAGTAACCCTTTGATTTTGTTAAGTCACAGTGGTGCGGATATCAATTTAGAGCAGTGGCATGTTTTAAAGAAAATATGGACTTTTGGCATCCGTTTATTGAATTGCAAGAAGATGCTAACCAATATATTTTACTAGCCTTAATAGTCATGCATTCAGTGCTGACTCATGAGATTCAGCTGTAAGGTATTAGCCTGAATACAACAGCATGAATCATCTGAAGGGAGGGAGCACTAAGTCTTATAAAACTTTGGAAACATTATTTGTGTGTAGTTTACAGAATTGCTCTTGGTGGATGTTATTAAATTGCATCTCCAATTAGGTTTTGAGAAGAAAAACTTTCACCACAACAGTGTGGTAATATATAATAAAAATTCAGAAGGGTTGAGGGAAAAAATAACAAACAAACAAATCAGGTACTCTACAAATACTGCTTAAACCTCTGGCTATCAAATACTATGAGTGACAAAGGGCTATCCACATATTAGTGAAAAGATATCATATTTGCAAGTGCCATCGTCCTCTCAATAAACAAAAAGGCAGAAACTACTGTTGCAGCATCTTTGCTTAGTTTCTACAACGACAACTAAAAAAT
The DNA here is from genome assembly GCF_051167445.1 of Perissodus microlepis. Lineage (NCBI taxonomy): Eukaryota > Metazoa > Chordata > Actinopteri > Cichliformes > Cichlidae > Perissodus > Perissodus microlepis. The sequence continues at coordinate 43,971,822 of NC_140463.1, read as the reverse complement.
ATTTTAGTGACTTGCATTTTTTTGACATATAAGAAACTCTTGCCTGAGTATTTGGGGTCAATATAACCTGAATTTGAGAATGCTGGACTAGAGCCATCATGCTGCATGTTGCCTCTCTCTCCTTAACAACATTACGTACAAAAGCTCCCTTCAGTTGTTCACCAACAGAAACAACAAAGTCAGATGGGAGACTTGATAGCGCCACCCTGAAAACGTGTATGCAGTCAGATTGAGAGATTTGCAATTTTGGAGTATAGTCAGCTTGAAAGTGACTCAGGAGAGGCATATAATCTGCAGTGTTATCTGTGACAGGATTCAAAGGCAGCGATGAGAAGGGACCCCAGGACATTATGGGGACTAAATAGCTCTATCAGGTCTAAGCTAGATCAGCACATGGTGGTGTAGGGATGCTTTGATCATACACGCTCGCGCAGACACATACGGACACACACACATACACATACACACATGAAATACTAGGTAAAAAACACCCAGCATGAATGTTGCCTCCCTACTCTTGCACAGTTTGTGCCATGTTTTGAAAGCAAGTGAAGAAACACATGTGGAGAGGCATTTGTGATTTACATGTTATTTTGGATTGCAGTTAACAGCCCTGACATGGGAACAATGACATATCATCTACATTCAAGCAAAAATAAAAGGAAGACAAACAAAAGAGGCCTGAGCAATATCACCGCATTGTCTGTTGTTTAGATGTTTGCTTTTTATTCTCTGAACATTCTCATCTTACCAAAACAAAAACGCTTGTTTTTGTCTTTGATCCACTGTTTTGTGTACACTGAAAGGCACTTTGGTGCCAAGTTCTCTCTCAGCGGGGGAAACTCGACTCCTATCTCACGCTGAAAAAGTCACAATATTGTGTTCATACTGTGCACACCCAATCAGCAGAACACTCCTTTTTGTTTTTGATAAAGTTCCAAGTCTCTTCTGGTGATCGTTGTGTTATCCAGAGCAAAATGAGGCGAGAAGGTGAAAAAGAAATAAGGGATAAGATTAGACAGGGGTCTGGATCTCAACTCACACTCATAATGACAGGAGGACATGGTATGTGCCTTAGATTGAGGTTCAATTTCAGTTCATTTGGAGTTTATACACTACCAGTCAAAAGGTTGGACACACCTCATTTAATGGTTTTTCTTCATTTTCATGACTATTTGCATTGTAGATTCTCACTGAAGGCATCGAAGTATGAATGAACACATATGGAATTACGTAGTGAACAAAAAAGTGTGAAATAACTCAAAACCTGTTTTATATTTTTGTTTTATATTCAAAACAGCCACCCTTTGCTTTGATTACTGCTTTGCACACTCTTGGCATTCTCTGTGTGAGCTTCATGATGAGTCACCTGAAATGTTTTTCCGATTGAAGGTCCTTTTACCTTCAATCTGGGGTCCATCTCATCCCAAACCATCTCCATTGGGATTAAGTCAGGTATCTGGCGCAGCACTCCATCACTCTCCTTCTTGGGCAAATAGCCACAGCCTGGAGGTGTGTTTGGGGACATTGTCCTGTTGAAAAAAGAATGATGGTCCAACTAAATGCAACTCGAAAGGGATGGTGTGTCACTGCAGGATGCTGTGATAGCCATGTTGGTTCAGTTTGCCTTCAATTGTGAATAAATCCCCAAAAGTGTCACCAGCAAAGCACCATCACACCTCCTCCTCCATGCTTCACAGTGGGAACTATGCATTTAGAGACCATCCGTTCACCTTTTCTGCATCACACAAAGACACAGCAGGTGGAACCAAAGATCTCAAATTTGGAGTCATTAGACCAAAGCACAGATTTCCACTGGTCTAATGTCCATCCCTTGTGTTTCTTGGCCCAAACAAATCTCTTCTGCTCATTGCTTTTCCTTTGCAGTGGTTTTTTAGCAGCTATTTGACCATAAGGGCCTGATTCACGCAGTCTCCTCTGAAGCTACTGGAATTCTGTGTGGCATTTATCTGGGTTCTAATCTCAGGTGCTGTTAACTTGCAATTTCTGAGGCTGGTGACTCTGATGAGTTTATCCTCAGCAGCAGAGGTGACTCTTGGTTTTCATTTCCTGGTGCGGTCCTCATGTGAGCCAGTTTGGTTGTAGTGTTGATTTTTTTTTTGCGACTGCACTTCGGGAGACATTGAAACTTTTATCAATTTTCCAGACTGACTGACCTTCAGTTCTTAAAGTATTGATGTACTCTCTTTTTTTTTTACATTCTTTTACTCAGCTGATTGGTCCTTGCCATAATATGAATTCTAAAAGGTGTCAAATAGGGTTGTCAGCTGTGTACCAACCTGACTTCTGCACTAAGAAGGCATTCCCCATGGCTCCCCACACTCCCTAGCAGATCGTTACATGGAGAAACCTTTGGAATACAAGCATGCTGATCCACACAGGTATGCACACAGGTGTACACACGGGTGTTCACAGACGCGGACTACACCTTTCTTGGCTGCTGCCTCAAAGCACATTGTGCGCTGTCTATCTTGCGTGCTGCACAATATCGTTTAATATTTAGTATCTACTGTTATCTACTGCTAGCTAGTTTATTGTGATGGTGCTGTATTTATTATGTTGCTCTTTTTTTTGTTTGCTTTCTCTTCTGTTTTTTTTTTCTCCATACAGGTGATCCAGGTGTTTTGTTTGTTTTTCTTTCTTTCTTCCCCCCTTTCTCACCGTCTCTTCTCCCCTCTGGTTTTCTTTCTCTCCCTCTCTTTCTTTCATTCTTTCTCCCTGTCCTATCCCCCAGTCATGTCTGCCTCGTTTGTAAAATAAATACATAATTATAATAAAGGTCAATCAAATGGACCAATATGGCAAGGCCATGATGATCCACTTGGTAAAATAAATCCGCTTGGCATCTTTCTTGGCCTTAAGACAACAATTCTGATGGCTAAAGATCCAAACCGGACACACACACACACACACTCACACACAAAAAAAAGAAGGCATTCCCCATTAAGAAGGCAAAAAATTCCACAAATGAACCCTGACAAGGGCAAGTGAAACCTTTTCAGCTCATTGAGAGACGGCCAAGACTTTGCAGCGCTGTCAGCAAAGCAAAGAGTGGCCTCTTTCAGGAACCTAAAATATAAAATTTATTTAGAGATATTTATCATTTATCATTCCATATATCTTGCTTCATATATTTCATGTCTTCAGTTTGTATCTACAATGTTGTAAGTAGTTAAAATAAAGAAAAAACATGAGACATAAATGAGAATGTGTGCGTAACTTTTGACGGGTAGTGTATATATAGTGCAAAGTTCTAACAATAGTTGCCTCAAGGTGCTTTATACTGTAAGGTGAAGACTGGAAAATATTCTGGAGAAAAACACAATCAATTCCAATTCCACAGTAAAAGAGTCTGATAGGTGAATAATAACATAATAAAAATAAAATAAGACCAGTTTGGAGACATTCAGGCCTTTTTGTCTTTAAGAGATGCCTTTAGTTTAACTTTATCAATTTGTAGATATATAGCTGTGTACTATCTGTATTGTAATGAAAATGCAGTGTTTTCTAAAAAAAAAATTGCCTCAAGGAATATTATATCAAAAACATTGGTCCCAGTACGGAGCCCAGAGGAACTGCATGCCTGACTTTCATGTGTGAGGAAGACTCCCCGTTGACCTGCATAAATCGAAATCTATCAGATAGATAAGATTCAAACCACTGCTTTGCATTGCCTTTAATATCAACAGTGTATTCAAATCTTGTGTCAGGAATACAGAATGCTATATTTGGGTTTAAGAAGACAAGCATATAGACATGTGGGCGACTGTGGAGAGACTGTGGGTGCTCCACAGCAACTGTCCCAGAATAAAATATGAATAGTAGACAGCAGGAATAAATAGCAAACAGGGGAAATACATAGAATCAATAGGGATATGTACAAACCCAAAGAATATATACAAAAATGAGAGAACAAAATTGTTGCAAGAAGAGACTTGGTCTGAATAGACTCTGAGTGATGCAGGTTACTCAGACCATGGCTCAGATTAGTGAGGTGGGAGGGCAGAGTCGTGTGTGTGTGTGTGTGTTGTGGGGGGGTAGTGTTTTTGGTGGTCACCGGGTCACTTGTTTGAGGTGGGCAGGGTGCAAAGGGTCACCTGTGGTTGCCCTGGTTTTCCTCAGACAGAAGAAGCTGGCAGTGCCTCCAGGGGTGGCAGAAGGCAGCCAGTGATTTTTTGGGCAGTGTTACTTACCCTCTGTTGAATCACACTTGTTATTAATCTCTCTATTAAGCCCCTCTGTTCTCAGTACTGGCCCCTGCGTACCAAACACCCAGGCAGTAGGAGAACAGGCTCTCCCCTCACACAGTGACAGTGGGAAGTCGAACTGATTGAGGCCACTTGAGGAAATCTTTGATCCAGGAGCAGGTGGCAGGGGGAATTTGAAGGTCCAGTTTAGTGGAGAGGATGTCTTGGTTTATGGTTTGTTTTGAACACTGAGCTGTAGTCCATGAAGAGCAGTTGTGAATAATATTTTGTAGTCTAGAAGAAGAAACAGTTTTACACCCTTCCTGACACATCCCCAAGGGATTTGTGTCTCCTACCAGAATCAAATTGGGAATTTTTTGCAAATGTGTAAACCACCACACTATGCAACCACTTTGAAGATTTTTTTCCCCTAATGGTTAAAATTTTATTTGTAAAGAAATTAAGGTTGAAATTAAAGGAATACAGTGGAACCCTGACTTATGAAATTAATTCGTTCCCAAGAGTCTTTTGTAAGTCGAAAATTTTCATAAGTCGAAGCACCCATCGCGCCTCTTGAGTGAACAATAGGCTATAGGCTAATTGCTAACTGCAACAACAATACGTCGTTCAAGTGGAACAGCGAAGTGCAAGTACGAAAGCCAAGGGGGTTGTCGCATGATTCGGAAGGCATTGTGGGCATTGTAGGCATTCTGGACTCAGCCAATCAGAGCCAGCGGATTTTGTTACGCGGGCATTTTGCCGTAACATGGGCCGAAATATTGCCGTTAAGTGCCTTCGTAACTTGAATTTTTCGTTAAATGGGGTATTCGTAAGTCGGGGTTCCACTGTACTTGGCTCAACTGAGCTTTGACTCTGCTGAAAAGAAACCTGGGGATGTTCCTGCTTTCCTCAATCAGTAACAAACAGCAAGATGTCTTAGCTTTACAATGGGCTTCTTAGTTTTATATATATATATATATAATTGAGCAGCACACTATTTTTTTCATGTCAACTGAATGTGCTTTAATGATGCAATGCCTCAGGGAGACAAACTTCTCTGATTTGTCTTTTTCAATGGAGCCAGCATTATTTGCAGCATCATATGCAGTGAGGATGTGAGGATTTTAAACATGTAATCATGAAATGACACATCTGGGACTTTTTCACTGAGGATTACAGATCCATGGGGAAGAATTTTAGTTTACATGAAAAACAGAGTGACTTGTGTTGGAAGGGGAAAAGGATGAAATCACCTGTGAAGGTGTCTCCAGTCCTTATAACATGATGGAATTCTTTTGCAAAACGGAAAAGCAAAATCATACACGAGAAATGCAGACACCATATATGACCTTCAGACATCACCTAGAAGTACACTGAATTAGAATTGAATTTAGTGGGTGCTGAGAGGAAGCAAACAACAATAAAATATTCAATACAATAAACTTTAACAAAATAACCAAAACAAACTTAGTAGGAACAATTGGATGGAATCAGATCTTGCCAAGGTCAAGAAAGAAAAGAAAAGAAAAACTCAGTGGAAGTGAAAACTGAAGATACAATTTACAGCTACTAGATACTGGTTAGACTTGTCGTGATGTCAGAGTTTGCTGACAGTGCCAGCAGGGTTAGGTTTATCATTTTTAGCCAGTTCAGTGCCTTAGTTTGCTACGACCTTGTGTTATAGAAAGGAAAAAACTACTGCAAACTCTTGTATTCTTAACAAAGAATTCAGAACTCCAAACCAACATCCTAAACACAACCAAACTATACTTTGTGCAAAAGATACGCAGTGCAAATAATGAATTGTGCTTAGAAAAATTATATCTGAAATTAAGAAAAGCAATTATTCCACATAAATTGCACACTGCTGCAATGTGCATTTAAAATAGGCTGTAATTTAAAACTATTTATTTCATACGACTTGCTATGGAAAAAAACACTTGTTCCCAAAAGGCAAAGACCTGATATTGCGAGACACAACCGACTTAAGGTATTGAAACTCATCTGTTCTCATCTTCAGCTGTTTCACAAATAGATGGCTCTGCTGTGTTATTTTGACAGCTAAAAGAACAGAATTTATGTTTGGACAGTCTGAACACAATCCAGTTTCTACAAAATGGGAAAGTTTTATGGAGTGCCATTCAGTCAAGGCAGCTGCATGAGGGAACCTTGCTTGGATTCATTTAAAATTACTCCCCATTTTCACTATTTCTGTAATACTGACAATGCTTTTACTCATATTAAAATAGTATTTCTATGCACAAAACACATCAGCTACAAAAGAAGTATTAGTCTGACATATAATGAAAAAGAGTCAGCATGATTCTGTGCTGTGCCATGATGAGTTCTCTAGCTCTTCAGGCCTCTTGGAGGTGAAAGATGGTGGGTGTCTCACAGAGCGCCATCTGTTATGATTATGGAGACCCCGAAGGGGTGAACGATGACTAAAGTGGGCTTCTAATTGAATTGGGTGTAGAGGTAATCTTGTCAGAGTGCCTGGGTGGCTGGCACTACTGCCAAATACTCCTCCACAGCCTTCTCTTTACCCCAGTGCTGGTACAATGGATGACAGAACAGATCTATACCATACATGTATGAGTGGCTGTGGATAGAGAGATGTCTGTGTGAGTGTGTGGTAGAGTATTGAAATAAGCAAAAAATCTCCTGATTCTTTATGTCAGCCAAGACACATTTGAATTTAGTGAAGAAAATTATCTCTTTTTATGCTAAGCTACTTAGCAGTAGCAAATGATAATCGGGATAACGTATTAGTTTATTGTACATAGGTTCTGTGAATGGATTCCTCTGAGATGATTTAGATGCACTGCACCAAGTTTAGTGAGGTGCAATAGAGCACAAACAAATGAATATCTGTTATTCTGCAGGAGACTGATAGATCATGCTTCAGTATACAAAATACATCACTGCTTAAAAGTTTGTCGTCTTCCAGAAAATGTCACAATTTCAGGAAAACTCATTCTTCCATTTATCAAATAAGTTTCAAAATGAATACAAAATATAGTCAAAGGTTTAATTTTTACATGCAAATCATCTTTAATCAAATAATCAATATTTTCCAACATAAAGTGCACAGCCTTGACTTTTTCTATTTCACTTATGGACTTATTCACCATTCGTTCAAGTTCTTCCCACAATAATCCAATCAGATTCATTACATCACTCTTGTTTTGTCCAGTGTCTGTGTTCTTTTGCTCATCTTAGTCTTTTCTTTGTACTGGTCAGTGTTCTTTGCAACTTTGCCCAGAAGGCCAACATCCTGGAGTTACACCACGACTGTTGGTGTTGAGTCTGTTTATTTGTGGGCATTATTTCATGAAGCTGCCAGTTAAGGACCTGTGAGGCATCTGTTTCTCAAACTGGGGACTCTGATGTACTTATCCTCTTGCTCAGTTGTGCACAAGGGCCTCCCGCTTATCTTTTTTAGTCTGGTTAGAGCCAGATTGCACTGTTCTGTGAAGGGACTAGTAGGCACTGTTGTCATAAAATCAAGTATTTTTTTTGTTTTTTTTTAATCACCACAACAGTTTTCAGCCATACAGAGCTGGAACGGTGGTTCATGTGATGATCAAATATCCTTTTAACATGACAAATTTGCATGTGGGTAGCACTGTGCCATATATAATAATATTACTTTGCAGCTTCCGAAGAATGGTAATTAAAGCCAGGTACTTAAGATGTAACTGAAGAGTTGTTAGCAGTGTTGGTCAAGTTACTTTGAAAAAGTAATTAATTATAGTTACTAGTTACTTCTTCAAAAAAGTAATTGAGTTAGTAACTGAGTTACAACATTCTAAAAAGAATTAATTACTTGAAAAGTAACTATTGTGTTACTTAAAAAAATGTTTAACCCTCTGGGGTCAAGGGTATAATTGGCCATTTTTGACTACTTTTGATTTTCCCTCCACATTTGACCTTTAAAAACTATTTACTTTGCCTTGTTTGGTATCATTCTTTTCAGCACAACCTCAAATGTCTGAATTTACAGTTATGTTTTTTGACGTACTGTATTAACACAATTGATCTAAAATCAGACAAAAAATATAAAATCCGAGTAGAAAATTTTATATTTTTTACTGTAACAACCACAAACATGTTTATTGAATCATATTTCATAATTTCAAACAACAAAGTTATTTGCAGCCATTTACCTTTTACCCTTTTTTATAACCATTTCAAACTATTTACATAACAATCAGGTGTTCTGCATTCAATAAGATGCCACACAAATTATTTGTGCCACTCCAAAAAAATAATTTGTCCACCATAAAGGAAAACATCACAGCCTGATACCTGCAGACAGCAGCTGCCTCATTGTTCTAACACACAACACAAAACTATCCACAACACTACACACTAACTACACGAGACCACACATTAACTACACACTCCAAACACGCTAAACGTCACAAATCTCTCACATCTCAAAACTCGCTCTCTCTCTTTCTCTGCTCTTTCTTTCTCTCTCTCTCTCTCTCTCTCTCTCTCTCCTAATTTTTTTTTGTTTATTTGAACAATTGAACAACAAATATACATAGTAATGTAGTTATAGAAAGGGTATGAAAAATTCACATCTTGCAGTATCTTTTACAAGTCATGTATACAAATACAAATACGTAAACAAAAAAGTACTTTAGGAAAAAACAAACAAACAAAATAACCAATTAAAAAAGAAAGAGATGCTCAAGGTATAAATAAACAACATATAAATCAAGTGAAACTATACATTCGACACAGCTCTTGTGTTTTACATGCTTTGGAGTTAGTGCTGTTCTTTAGATTCTCTAGATAATTGGAAAACAGGGCTTTAAAAGCAAATATGTTTGGACGCTGTTGAGAAAATTTTGTACAATGTATGTGAAATTTGGCAAAAATAATCAGAAAATTGATAATATATTTTTTCCTGGATTTATTTTATCGGTATGTGAGAGGCTAAATAGAATATGTTGAAACTTCAGTTTGCATGAGGGATCAATTTTGGTGTTTATAAAATTATTTAAATCAATCCAAAATATATGTGTATACGTGCATTCCCAAAATAGATGACATATTGTTTCCTCTGCATTGCTGCAAAAAGTACAAAGAGTATCAATATTTTTCTTAAATTTAACCACATATGTCTTTACCGAATAACATCTGTGGATCAACTTAAGAGTAACTTCTCTTACCTTATTAGTGATAATGAATTTCCTTGATAGAATCCAAGTGTTTTTCCAGTCTAGTCACTCCTAAAACTTCCCCCTCTTCCTAAACAACCAAATGTCATGTTGCCATATCATTTTTTGATTGGTCGACATGGTGCATTTTTCCACCAACAGGAACGGGCTGGGTTTTTTTTTTTTTTTTTTGCTCATAAGCAGAGAGCGCTTGCTAGCGCTGTCCTTAGACGTTAAACGTGCCGAAACTATTCAGGACAAAACACAGTATATATTGTTTATCATGACTTTGGTTTTACGTGGCCTATCAACACAATTTAAAAACTGGTATATATCACCTTGATGCTTTGTCATCTTGAAGTGGTCATTTGATTGGCTTACCACGACTACTTTATTCTTCCTCAGTCAAACAGCAGCACTCATGCGATTGTTTTGCCCCCCTAGCTACAGGTGTTGTGCCAAAAAGTGATCATGATTACCGTCCGCGGGAGCGCGCAAGCTGCTTAAAGCTGTAGCACCCAGATTACTTACAGCTACTTCCGTGCAACTGATATAAGATGCGGTAAGCTGAACACAGCTTCAACCGTCTGTTTGTTGAAAAATAGTAACGTGACCCCACCGCATTTTCTTGTTAGTAACTGTAACAGCGTTGTAACGATAGGAATAGTAATTAGTTAGATTACTCATTACTGAAAAAAAGTAACGCCGTTAGTAACGCTGTAATGCTGTTATTCCCATCACTGGTTGTTAGTCTTGAGTTTACAGAAGTCTAAAGTCTTAATCAAAAGGAGAGACAAGAATACTAATAAATAATAATTATAAGGGAGAAACTGAGTACAACTACTACTCTAATTGGTAATTTGTTTTAGCATTTCTGTTGCATTCTCTGATGAAAATGTATTCAAAGTTTGATTTGGTTAAACTAAATGTTTATGATATCGTGTTGAATGGAGGACTGATTCGCCTAAGCTAGCCTTCATTTGTTATGAAGCCCTGTTTACACTCTTTAGTTTTAGTTGACACACATGTATAATATGTGGCAATATTCGATCATCTTCAGTTGTTCTGCACATGAGGAGGGATTTTATGACAGGGTTGTACCTATAGGTGCAAAACATGGAGAAGATTTAATATGGTGTTTAATAATTTTCTCTGGCCACTTGGTGAAGTTTCTTTTGATTAATGTGCGTAGCTCTCCTGCACCACTGTCCATGCTTGACCTTAATGTCAGCTCATTACCAGCTTAATTGAAAGCAGGAAGTCAGAGTTGAATCCCTTGACCATTGCACAACTTTTATGATACGTGAACAAGGTTTTCTGCTACACACAAACACATATACACTCTTCTACACAGTTATTACTTTGCATCACACAGTTGGAGGGATGAAGAAGTGTCCTCATTAGTGTCCCATGAGTATGTGTGGGACTTGAAAATTGCTGATAATGATTGTAAGCCATAAGCTTGTTACTGCAGCTAAAGCACATATAGTTGTGCAGTAAAGTAGATCTAGATATACAACAGTCATATCATAGTATAGATGGTTTATGCTGCACATCTACTGTATCGGTTGCTTGTCATCAGGACTTAATTGAATGCAGACGTACAAAAAATGGAAGTAAACATTTTGAGCACCACAAATAATTTAATGCAGGTGACATGAACAGTTTCCTGTTATTTTGGAAAACAAAAATACATTCAGTAACACCACTGAACGCACACATCTCATACCTCATCCACACTTGAAACTGACCTTCGTCTAAGTGTGTATCCTCCCAGGAGGCTGTCATCCAACTTTTGACAAAGTGCCGATGGCCTGGCTCCAGGTCTCCTCATTCATGCTGTCTAGGTAGGGGCTGCAGAGGCCACACTGTATTGTACTAAGTGAATAGTGTAAGTCATCCATGGGAGCATAATGCAGCAGTGGCTGAATGAAGTGGAGGTGATCACCCTGAACTTTCTCCAGTGAAACCCTTTTCATTTCTTTTCTCTGAAATGACCTTCATGACAATGGCTTGTGTGGAGATGTCAAGCTGGGCATGGAGAACAATACCCAGTGGGTTGGTCAGATAAATGCCCTGTTGATAAACCTCCCAGGTTTGAATCATGACCAGTTTTACCCTATTCATTTTATTCATCATTTTATTTTGTCCTCAAGATCACACCTCTTGAATGTCATTTGCACTGCCAGCCTGCATTGAAATGGGACAAAAGCTCTGTTCTCTGCTTTGTGCCCCATATCTTTTTTTTTCTTTGTTTCAACTGTGCTGTGTATAATTGTTCTTCGTTTGGGCCCATTTATTTGTCCTCATTTGAAAAATCAATAATTATCAGAGGTGCAATTTTCCTGTTCCTCCTTTAGCTGATCTCACAATTCTTTAAATTACAGTTTCTTTTTGATTATCCCACCTGTAATTACCGAGTAGAAGCGCAGAATCCACAGTTAACACAAAGCTTTTACTCCAACGAAAAAGGCTGGGCTAATTAGGAGTATTTTAAAACCAGAGTTATAATGAAAAGTTCAGGTTTTGATAGCGCTGAGGCTCATTAAATGCTGCACTGGCTGCTTTTCACTTCTGAGGAAAATAGAATCAATGTCAGTTTGTGTAACCGGTCTTGGTTAAAAACTCCACAGTGTGTTTGAGTGCTCAGAAAAAGCAGTCTCATAATCAATATGAACGAAGCACATGCAATAATACTGACCTTGTTATTCGGCCAAGCCTCACGTTTTCACACTCCATTGCTCATTATTCCCTTATTTTATTGGAGCACTTCTGGAGAATGGATTCTACAGCTGACCACTCAGCACGCTGGTCCCTGAAGGCAGATGTGCCTTAGACTCACCAACATCTATAAAAGATGACAGGTTGAATCACTAAGGTGGAGTTCTGCTGCCCTAAGCAATCTTTAGACCGCCACTAATTGATAGGAGCGTTGAAAGCTCAGAATGTAATCTGATGGAGGGGAGGTAGCACCGGGGGTCCATGCCAATTATAAATGAATGTATGAAGTAGAATATTCTGATTCAGAGTTTGGAAGCCCTGCGGGGCCGTAGAACCCCACCTCACACCCTACGCTACTCCTCTTTTTTTATTGACACCAAAGTTTGATGTTATTATGTGGTGAAGGGCACCTATTTTCCTCACATGGGTAGTTTGAGCTGGACAAATATGAAAAGATTTTAAAAAAAGAGGGTGAACTTAAAAGCATGTGTGAGAAAACACTGGGAAATGATTATGGTGATTTAGACCTCTCCTACCCACATGTCTCCTCCCAGTGGTTTTCAAGGAAGAACTGGAGTGTAAAGAAGACAGTTCGTCAGTCCATGTTTTTATTTAACCTCTTCACTTCACACAGTAGCTGCGATTAGGCACCTGTAGGTGCAAGTATATAGTGTACGTTTTAGAGAATCAAAGGGATCAATTCCTTTGTGTGCAGTATCTGTGCACCCACAATCTCTGTATGTTGCTTTATATGTATGCATGCCTGTCTACATAAATCTGAGCTTCATCTCTCCTCCTTTCCATTTTCCCTCCCTCTGTCTTGCCTCTTGTTTTAATGGCCACAAGCAATCGACTGAAACGACAGGCTTCAGGAGGAGCAGGAACAGAAGAAGCAGGCAAATTAATGATCCCACATCACTGCTCAGATAAGGGTTACAATGTATTTCCCCCTAAAAGCTAGAAAAAAGAATAAAAAGAAGCCACCTGTTTTAGACTGTCTGCTCACTTTTTCTCTAAAATCTTATCTGTTGTCCTTCTTCTCTCCCTTGATCGTGCCTTCACAATGCACTGCTGCAGAACAAAGGCAAAGGAGAGGAAAACCTCACAAGGAACTGTTCACTCCATTGGTCCAGGGCAACATTTATTTTTACAGTGAGAAGAACTATCTATCTATCTATCTATCTATCTATCTATCTATCTATCTATCTATCTATCTATCTATCTATCTATCTATCTATCTATCTATCTATCTATCTATGTATCTATCCATCCATCCATCCATCCATCCATCCATCCATCCATCCATCCATCCACCTACATCAAGTCAAGGAAATCTTTTTGATTGTCACTGTCATACTCATATATGAAAAACAAACTTGTTTACTTACACCACACAGACACCTGCTCCCATAACCCTGCTCACCATGTCAGTGACAACTGTTGAAGCTACTTGTTTATTGTCATTTCCTAATACACCCACAGAAAAGCACAAACTCAGACAATGTAATGAAATACTTATTTTTACAGTATTTCTGCCTGCATGCCTGCCTACATGGTGTGAGCAGAGCCAAGGCAGTCTGCATGCAGCCATCTATGGCAGTGTATTGAGCACAGGGAGCCAAGTGAGGGTAGCCCCATGGCATAAATTGATTGCTAGAGACATATGTTGGCAACGTTGTATTTCACTCTGTGTGAAATCTCCCCTATGGGGCGGACAGACTGAAACAGGGAGGGTGGGAGGGAAGGGAAGGGAAGGGTGCAGTAGTTGTTGAAGAAGCTAGAAATGAACATGAGGAATGAGCCTCAGCACAGGCAGGTGTGCAGTGTGTACATGCATTTGTCTGTTTGCAAAAAGGGGGAAAAAAGCGTGCACGCAGAGCCAAAGGTTTCTGAATGTGTATGTGTGTGCGGTCTATGCAAATCTATATTCTTGCATAAATCCACAGCTGTGTGCTTCTCTTTTTGTGTGCCGGTGTGATGTCTACGCAGAGAGCAGACCTTGATGATAAGCGAGTCATCTTGCCATGCTGAGTGGGCCATTTAAAAGACAGCCATTTTTCTGGCAGCTCCGTGGAGAGAAGTATGATGGAGGGGGAAGGATGGACAGGGAGGCTGCTCTGAAGTGTGTGTGCAGTGCAGAAGAAAAAGAGAAAATATAAACAGCCTGTGGGGACAGAGCACCAAAGAACACAGTTTTCCTCTGCATCAGACATGAGCACACATTTAGAACACACATATTCACGTGCTTATACAGAAAATCACATACATGCAAATGACATGTCTCCACCCACACACATGAAGACAAGCAGACGCAAATTATAGATCGCTTTCAGCCACAGCACCCCCTCACCTTGGCTGCACAGGCACTCAGAAACCGCATACTGCGCTTCCATTAGCTGCCCTTTTATGTTAACAGCTGTCATTATAGAGATCTTCAAGAAGTGTTTGTAAGTGATTGTGCTGAATCACATGGGAATTGCACTTACACAAATCAGCATATTGCTGATACTGGGCATGTTGGTAGCTTACCTAACTCTGACTCTGAATTACTGATGTATTCATATATATAGACACTGTCTCCGGAGAGCATGGAAGTGTTCTATAAATTGGCAGCCCTGTGATTTGGCTGAGGATGTTACATGTTTTCAGCTCAAGTTGTTCTTAATTACACATGTTCAGGTACTTACAAATACAAGTACACGCATGTACTAACACAAGTAAGACAAAGGTGGACAAATGTCAAAGTAAATGGATACGAATAACATGGATTTTATGCATGAGTTGTCAGGCGTCAGCCTCCTGGTGGCAGTTACATGAATATTTTTTAAATTCTTCTCTTCGCTTTCTTTTAGCTCATTTATGTGGATTTTATTTGTTGTGTGAAGAATTGAGCACCAGGCTCTTATACATGAAGGATTCCTTGTATTCCTTATATGGTAACAATTGAGGTGCTTGTGTGCGGATCACTCCTTTTTCATATATACTAGATTTATTTTTATCCAACCATCCTCTTATTAAAGAGTAAAATCTTTTTGTGTTATTTTTTTATTAGTATGGCTAAATAACAAACAATATATCAGTTAAACAGGGGTGGCTGGACACAAGAGGACCCTAGGGAGCTGCCCAGCTTAAGCCACAAAATTCCATTTAAGCGTCTTAAATTATTGTTTTAATAACAAAACCATGTTTCATTTTTTTGCCTTTATACTTCAGTGCTTTCACGAGAATACTCACTTTCCACAGGTTGATGTTTTGCAGGAGGAAATGCACAGGTGTCATTAACAGCTTGGAAGCATTTTGGTTGTTTGACTGTTACAGTGAAAACAGTGTGTAGTACACAGTTATTCTAGTATGAGCGCCTATGGAGAAAGGAATGGATACCTTTCTTGCTGTGTTTACTCTACTATTACGACACAAGAAGCTAATGACAATTGCTGCTGCTTGCAATATTGACATCTTGATACAGTTTCCAATATTTAAATCATGTAGCTCTGTGCTTTCAAACAAAATTAAATTGACTGATGCTGTGCAGCAGATACAGCAGCAGAAATTTCACACAGTCTATATTTGGGTTACTTAGTGTCAGAGGGTTAATTGGAAGAAGTAGGACATGAACAAATAATGTTTATGTCATGCAAAAAACGGCAAAAGGTGAGATACTAAACGCGGATCCACGAACTAGTGGGTGACATTAGAGCAATTTATTGGTGAGACAATATTATCAGCTGATATTTATAACAGACGATGAACAAAAATTAAAAATAAATATGTGAAAATTCAATTAAAGAAGAGATGGGAGAAACACCCTTCAATCATGTTATGATTGTTGACACTCCATAGTTTATCCACCAGAGGGCACTCTGCAGCCAGCTGATCCTAGCAGATGTAAATAACTACACAAAACAAATGCAAGAAAATTTGCTCATGTTTCATGTGTATGATAGAAAAAATATTGGCCAATATATCAGATTATCAATTTTCTAAATCACCAAATATTGGTATCAATTTTGTTATTGATCGTAAGCTACATCCATATTCCATAATCCTTCTATTCACCATTTATAGTGAACAACTGAACTTGCTTTCATCTCTACTGTTAAGAAAAATGAGATCTGAAACTCAAAAGACTACGGAAGATTTGGGAAAGATAATATTAAACTATTTTATGAGATGGGTTAAGTCAAAAGAATGCATAAATAAATGTTTTCTAAAAATAATTTTAAAAATTAGAATTCTTAGACAAGAGCATGCAAATACGTCAGGAACAATACTCACTGCACTGTAGTTCAAGATTAGAATGAGTATTTCTGTAGATAGAATATATAAGATGAAAAAGATGTGAAAAGTTACTGTCAATTGGTGAAATCCTTGAAACAACAGATGTTCGGCTTGCTGCAAGAGAGAAAATCCAATTACTAAAATAAGATGGGGCACAGTGGAGTGTAAAGATGACATATGGAATGGCGAGTTGTCTCCTTTGTTGGTCAAAATACTTTCCTCTGGAGTATGAATCTGGGGATGGTGTGTATGAAGCAGAGATGAAGCAACTGGTGTAAAGAAGTGGGTGAAAGTGGAACAGTATTGTCAGGAAAATAAGTGGGTGGGGGTGGTGGAGGGATGTGTCTGTGATGAGAAAGGAGATGGGCTTTGAGTTAGCTTTTTAGATCTAGACAAGAAAAGCTAGTAAAAAAAAAAGGAGTAACGTGAGCGACAGGTGGAAGTAAAGTGATGTTGACAAATGCACCAAGGCACTCAGAGGAGAGAAAATTTTCACGCCCTTTTTCTTTTTTCTTTTTAAAACTGAAAGCTTTTAGTCATCGCTATCATGAGCGGTCACTCAGAGGAGCAATATACAAGGGGCAGGCAACTGAGAGCTGCAAAGTCCGACCATGCAGACAACATTTTGATTAGATGTCTTCCTAACGAAGTAAATCGTTAGGAAGCACTCCACACACTTCTTGCACTCCACACACTGCTTGGAAACTGTTTACAGGTAAATAACCACAGATAAGCAGCTGCCCACGAATGCTGATGTGACTTCCAGCCAGTTCTATAGCAGTGAATGTATCCCAAGATGTAGTTGGATTGGCTTCGACAATGATGGATGGAAGGTTTTTCTCCCACGGTTATAATTTCCATTTCATAAAAGAACACAGGCGATAAAGAGTGCTTTGTGAAATACCCCCCAGTGTCTGCACCAGCATAATGAAAAGCAGAAATCAATGGGAAAGGACTTACTCTGTTCATTTCTCATTGGCCACGTGAGTGAAACTATACAGTGTCTGTGTATGTTCATCTCAAAGCATACAGTGTGAGCATTTGAATGTGTAGAAAACCCAATTAAAAGGAGAATCAAAAGTGGAAATACATAAATGACTGCTATTTCAGTCATACTGCCTTTGTGCTATTGAAGGCAGCAGCATGTGGTGTGAGTCACTAAAAACCGGTTGCGATAATGCTCAATCTGTGCTCTCAGAGCTGACAGACACGCAGGTTAATTGTGATCCTACCTCACTGCATTATTCTAGCTTGAGGGAATAGAAGAAGTGATAAGGATGTTTTTAAATGAAGAGAATATGAAAACAGCATCTTTCTAGTGACATGACAAGGAAATGTTCCAATTGTTTTCCATTATATCAATGCTGTGGTCCCCTCTTTATACATATACGTGTGTGTGTGTGTGTGTGTGTGTGTGCACACAGGAAGATAGCGCTCCGAGATAAGCTCCTCTAAGAATGCCTCAGGCAGCTGGAGACAGACAGTGATGAGGAAAAGGAGGAGGAACTGACAATCCAACCCCTACATTGGATATATCATCGACAGATGGTATATCCCATCTGAGCAAGTAGCTGACATCAAGAAATCCTTACAGTGGCTGGAAAAGGCCAGCTTGAAGGCCAGCACAGAGGCCCTGATCATGGTAGCACAAGAACAGCACTGGGTCCTTAGAGGCAGGAGTTTATAGCCTACAGTTCTAAACTTTGCAAAGGCGCCTCAGACACTATCCTACACATAGTAGTAGCATAGAGAAGGAGGCTGGGACAGCATACAGTGAGAGGTACAACCAAGTGGCTGGGAAGCATACAGGAACATCAGCGCAACATGTGAACTAGAAGACTCCAAGTCCTGATGGGAGACACTACCAAAGGTTGCTGAGAAAACCAGGGCTGTGGGACTGTTCCAGAGAGACAAGCAGCTGCTACCCAACCAGCCAGACATAGTGGTGGTTGACATTATTTATTTATTTAATTTGCACTGATCAGCACAGAACTATTTGGCTGAATCTGAGCAGGGAGTGTCGCTCTGAACACATCAACATTACTTTACAACACTTCTATCAGCAGTGTGATGTCCAAACCCATGACCACGCTCTAAAGTCAGTTGGTTTAAATACATTTGTTCTGTTTGTAAGCACACACATTTAGTTTACCTATGTATTTATACTAATTCAATTCTCTTTTTTTGGTTTGTGATTGTAACTAATCCTTGTTTCTTTTACTGGTTCCTTACCTACAATCATCCCTCGGAAAGATGATGTCCAGGGCTTAGAGTACTTAGAGGGGACTGCACCACCAGTTCCTGCTTGAGGGGGAGAATGTGTATTTTCTTTAATTATCTAGCCTTTGTATTTAACTAAATATTTGATCTTTAATTAGATTTTTCTGTTTTTGAGAGTAACCAGCAGCGTGTACCTTGTTGTAAATCCATGCACACCTCACTGCATTGCACAGCATACACTGCATTGTTTAGCTTGCTTCTTTTGTCCTTGGCATAAACCGCTTTTTGTCTGATGGTGTTGCTTGTTCTGAAGTAGACTAGATTGTCATTCTTTAAAAAAAATTATTGAGTTTCTCTGACAAACCTGTCAGATAAGGGATAACAGTGTTGTTCCATTGGTCTTTGTGTTTTTCCCTGGCCAGTGTCTCAGGTTGTTTCTTATGTGTGTTGCTGATTTAATGGAGGTCTAGTTTGGATCACTACATGTTTTAAGTGCTCTATGTCCCTTCTGCACTTCCCTTTGACTGTATATGTCTCCTGATAAGCCTAGAACTGTTTTCCAGCGTGTGCAATGCAAATTTGGGGGTTTTTGTTACCAAGAAAAATCATCAGAAAGTTGTCTTTTGTGGTCTTTCAGGACTTTCAGTATTGTTGAGCTGGCTGGTACATTCATTCTTCTAAAAATGTAGCAAATTGATTTATTCAACCACTACTTGTCTGATATGTTTATTGTGGGCCTTTAAACTAATGGTGTGTCTTTGTCATTGTCCAAAAAGGGACCTAGCTGTAATTTTTCTGATTAATAATAATAATAATAATAACTAGTGATTAAATCCATAATGGTATATAAATAAAGCCTAATCATAAAAATAGAGAGGGTGTCTGTCTCCCAAATCCAAACTGGGAGCAGTTTCCACAGATGAGGGACCTGGAAGCTGGAGGCTCTGTCTCCCATTCTACTTTGAAATAACCTAGGAGCCACAAGTAACCCAGCTGTCTGAGAGTGAAGTGCTCTATTGGGGTGACACGGTCACATGAGGTCTTTAAGATAAGATGGGGCCTGATTATTCAAGACATTGCAGGTAAGAAGCAGGATTTTGTATTCAATTCTGGATTTACCAGGGAGCCAATGAAGAGAAGCCAGTGCAGGAGAAATATGCTCTCTCTTTCTAGTTCCTGTCAGTACTCTTGCTGTAGCATTTTGGATTAGCTGAAGGCTTTCCAGGGAGTTGTTAGGACATCCTGATAATAGTAGTCCAGCGTAGAAGTAATATATTCATGAATTACTTTTTCAGCATCACTCTGACAGACAGATGTGATGCTGGATGTTTCTGATATTGCTTAAATGGAAGAAAGCAGCCCTACATATTTGTTTAATATGAGCATTGAAGGATATCCTAGTCAAAAACTACTCCAAGATTCCTCACAGTGTTACTCAAGGCCAAGGAAATGGCATACAGAGTACAGATCTGATTTCATGGATATATAAAGCTGGGTATCATCTGTATAGCAGTGAAAAAGTATGCTCTGCCTTCTAATGATGCAGCCTAGGGGAAGCATGTATGATGTAAAAAGAATTGGTCCTGAGACAGAACACAAAGAAGTGCTTTCTTTTAAAAAAAAAAAAACAAAAAAAAAACAAGCCCCTTAAAAAAGAGAAAAAGACAAAGACTTGTCAGACAGATAAACAATATAACCTTTTGCACAGATGCAAAATCACAAACATACAGTACAGTCTCCACAGCCTGTTTCCTACAGCACCTTGCCCATGCATATGCTCAACATCTATCAATTTAATATACCTTTATATCTGAGAGCAACCACAGCAACGCCAACAC
The DNA here is from genome assembly GCF_051167445.1 of Perissodus microlepis. Classification (NCBI taxonomy): domain Eukaryota; kingdom Metazoa; phylum Chordata; class Actinopteri; order Cichliformes; family Cichlidae; genus Perissodus; species Perissodus microlepis. Next base: position 43,951,383 of record NC_140463.1, on the reverse strand, counting down.
TATGGAACTGGGCAATTAGACAAATACATCAACCATGGAGATTCAACAGCACATGCTTTTTATGAGTCTCCTTACATCTACTTTCTACAAAATACACAGATAAACACTATTACAGGAGACATCAAAGTGCTGAGACTAGATATCTCTCCCCTCACGTATGTCTCCCATGAGTTGGTTGGGGGCCATTTGTCACTGATGAACCCCTCAGGCAAACACAAGGGAGAGATTTATTTGATGTACCTCTAACATGGTTTCTCCATTGCTAGAATGCTGTGAATGTTCAAAAGCATGACTATAGCTCTTGCAGCAGAGATAGAAAAGAAAACCACATCTGGTCCATTTTCACTCATTCAGCTCATTTTTCCTTTCCCGATATCTTGTAAAAAAAAAAAAAAAAAATCTTCCTACTGTATTATTCAATCTAAAGGCTTCACGGCTTAACATTTTTGTGGAATCCAAGCCAGCCTTGAAAGTCACAAAAACATGTCATGATGTCAAATTCAGCTCTTATGTGTTTATGTTATTTTTCCTTCATTTTTTTAACCAGTTTATGAAGCTAAATGTATTAGTGCGACATGTTCCTATTTCAATTGAAAAAGCCAATATCTTTTTGTAACTATTAAGAAAATGATTTTAAACTCTGCTGTTTTACTACCGTATACCCTCAGTGTTCTAAACTGTCCTTCACATGTGCAACAAACCAGCATAGCCAGGCCTAACTCTAATTTAAAACTGTGAGCAAGCTGATTTAAGCAGTTGGTGCTGAAATGCTTTATCAGTGGAGCAGACATAAATGAATCAGAAATAACTTTACACTCGAAAATCTCACATTGAATTCTTTCATAGTTAGTTATTGGAAGTAACTTAACCAGGCAGCTTTTAAGGTTTAAAATCGTTCCTCTAAAATGAAAAGTAGAAAGGAGGAAATATACCACTTGTAATGATATATACAGCCATCAACTTTGGAGTTAGTCCCATATTTAGTAAGGGTCTTCGGTTAGGATCTGTTTGTCTGGCACTACTATGGGCCACAAGGCCAGCCTAATTACTTGCTAATGGTGCTGAGATGTACCAGATGTGGTTCCTTATCTGGAGAGTAGAAATGGGAGAGGATAAAAAAAGACCATGCTTGCTGTGCTGTGTGTTTAGAATATTTGCTTGATATCAAGTCATGTTCCATAAAAATGCAGTTATAGAAAACGCTATTTATCTACCCTTCCTGCATGATTATTTCTGCATGACAGTAAACCTTATCACATTGTCATTTTGATAATCCCGTAGGATTTATGTTATCATAAACTCAAATACTGTCAATAGTGCCTAACTGCTATAAAGCAGTCAAGTATTTTGAACTTTTACATTTATTTGGAGGCTTTAAATATAACCTACAGCAACTGTATCGCTTTTTCCATTTCTTTGACATGACACTTTTGAGTGTTACCTACATACCTGCCTCCTAAAATAAGTAAATATTGTCTTTACTGCAGCTGCCTTGTCAGTGATTTGTGATTTTTGAAGGAGATGCATAAAGCAAGACTACAACAGTTTTCTGAAACAGTTTTTGTGAAACTATATGTTTGCACAACTCGGTATTTGCTGGCATATTGGACTGGTTGGTCAATCAGTCAGGCTCTGATCACAACTGACATTTGAGGATTACCCGAAGCAATTCAGAGACATTAAGTCATAGCGATTGTTAGTTCCAGTCAAAAGACTTATAAATATTGTACTTTCTGCTGTATTATAAGAAGTGTTGGGAAGGTTACTTTTAGAAACTATTCCACTACAGATTACAGAGTACAGTATTCTGAATACTTTGGATAGCTTACTATATTGTCATGCTTTTTACAACTACATGAATGTACTGTTACTGTGTGATTTATTACTATTACTGAATGCTACTCGCCACCAGGCTAACATTGTTAGCTGGCATTAGCTGAGGTTAGTACATAGACCGCAGACTGTTAGACTTTATGGATAGCATTAACAACCTGCTAGCTGCAAAAAATCACAAGCAGTTCTGAAAGCAAACTATTTTTAACTCTTAACCCTCTCAAGGCAGGCGTTGCCGATTTGCAACAGTTAAAAACTAACAACCTGATTACCCCACATACATATTTTGAGTTTTTTTTACTCAGAAGTACCACTGCAGGACTTGGTTGTGCATTAGCAACAAAAAGTTTAATTTGAGCCCGAGAGGGTTAATATAAAATGAGTAACAGTAGGATGGACATTAGGTAAGGCTAGACTTTTTTGCAGTGATCTTGTATAGAAAACTATTTCTGTATCAGTAATATGTTTTCTTTTTGTCTGCCTTCAGAACTGCACATTATTATTTGCAGCTAGCAGGTTGTTAACACAGCCTTCAGTAACAGTAATAAATCACACAGCAATAGTACATCAAAGATACTGAAGTGGCACATAACCTGGGTAGCTATACTAAAACAAGGTACAGTGGAACCCCGGCTTACGAAGACCCCATTTAACGAAAAATTCAAGTTACGAAGGCACTTACAGCAGTATTTCTGCTCGTGGTACGGCAAAATGCCCACGTAACGAAATCCGCTGGCTCTGATTGGCTGAGCCCAGAATGCCTTCCGAATCATGTGATAACCTCTTGGCTTTTGTACTTGCGTTTCGCTGTTCCAAGTGAAAGACGTATTGTTGTTGCAGTTAGCAATTAGCCTGTCGTTAATTCATAATGAGGCCGTACACGTACATGTACACGTACGTATGTATGCATGCATACGTATGCTTTCTTCAGCCTCCACCACCTCCACCACCTCCTCCTCCACCAAGAACTTCGTCTTCAGCCAGCATCGCCTCACTCAAAATGGCGATGGAAAAAGGCGCTTCGACTTACGAACATTTTGACTTACGAACATTTTGACTTACGAAAGACCCTCTGGAACGAATTAATTTCGTAAGTCGGGGTTCCACTGTAGTTGCAGTAGGCTAACCTTAGTTTTTAAAAAAGAACTTATTTCCAGATGTTTCTTTAGGTTGGAGGTGGAGTGTTTTGACGCTGAGAGCAGCTTGGTTGCTGGCAAACAGAGTCACATGGTCAGATTTCCGATCAGTCTATTATTGCGTGTTTTCTTTGGGTTTCCGGCAATGCGTGGAATTACCGAAATTAAAGAGGGCATAGCCTAACATATGAAACAGGAAAGGACTGCCATGTAATCCATTTATTTCAACAAAAGTAACTGTATTCTAATTATCACCTGTTTAATGGAATACAGTTACTCATATTTTGTATGTTAAATACGTAACACCAGTACATGTATTCCGTTACTCTCCAACACGGGATGTAAGTTGTATTTAGGTTCTACTTTATTAGAACAAGTGATATTTCATAAAAATGCAGTTATAGAAATCACTATTTCTGTTCTCTTTTTTGCGCGATTATTTCTTTTTGTTTGTAGTGTAGTTCGTTTAAAGCTATATATTTGCTGTTCAGCAGTTTGTAGTGTGTAGCCACTGTTTTTTCCATTAGCACCAATAATAAATAAAGTTTGCTTGGAACAATTATTATGAAATGCTCAACTCAACCTGAAATTTCATTAGATTGCAATTTAAAATAAAAAAAGATATAATGGTGGATGAGTGAATGAATGGAATGGAAGCTGAATGCATAGATCCTCAATGCAACCAAATTGCTGAGGGAGGCAATCATATTATATATGGAGCATTAAACACAATCCCATTTCTAAATGATCCTCAGCACATAAAACACTGATTCATACACATTATTTACTTTTTAGAACCATGTGACATTTGGCTGGCTGGAAATGTTGGTAAAATCATAGTTAAGTGTTAACTCTGAGGTCTCATGAGCAGCAAAAAACTCACGGTTCTGTCTCAAACCCGATCATGACTAAAATTATTTTTATATATATATATATCCCAACAGCTATTTCTTTAAGTAGCCATCACTGCATTTCCCATTGTGTCACACTGATTTTAAGGCTATTACAAATGGAGCTATTTGAGAGTCTGGCAGTAGTTCTGTGCACAGTGAAAAGATAATTGCTAAAGAACCAGTGATGCTATGTTGTGACAACATCACTGCTGATAGTGGATGAGAGGAATCACTTGTGTGTTAAAATTATCATTCAAACTTGGCCAATCAATCGTGGCAGGCATTTAAATGTTAACGGTTAAAAATGAACTGCTACACTGTTGGTGGACAAGTGGTGCTTCCTAGTTAATGCAGTGTTTATTCACAAACCGTTTAATTGCTGACAAGGGCATGTACCTTCGAGTGAAGTGACTACAGAACAAGAGATATTTACAGCTATTTTTTCCAACTGAGAAATCACCGAATAAAAAAAAAATCAATCTAAGAGAGGTCCCGCATTCATCATTATATGACAGAGATATATGTCATGCATGGGAATGGCACAGAAAAAATCCATTATCATATGTCATATCAGCCATGGAGTGCTCAGTTTCAATCTAATGAAAAATCTCACAGCAAGATCTCAAACACACAGTTTCAAATGTCAGAGACTGCAGACCACTGCTTGTGAAGTGCACAGCCTTACAATACGTCAGAGCCAATTGAAATGATAGAGAAATGGGAAATCCTAACAACAAAAGCTCTTATATCAACAGTCATTTCATATTAGAAGCAATCCACCCTTACTTTAAGGCAGCGAGCTGTGACGAGGGTCAGGAGCTTGCAGTATAAGCTGTGGTGGACGGGAATGTGTTTCAGAGAGGATCAGTACGGAACAAGAGAATTCCATTAGCCTCAGCCTCTAAAAAGACATCATATTTATCTTTTGTACCGTAAACTACCCTGTATCTTTTCCTTCTCCCTTCACTCAATTCACTACTTTTACTTTCATACCACCCTTTTCAGCTAAATGCTTTGCACTTGCCTGCCTTTTCTCACTTTTCCCTCGAATGTCACATCATCTCTTCCCCGCCGCCTTAAATTTCTGTGCAGGAAGAATTCAACTTGCACCTACACTGAAAAAAAGGGATTGGCCATCTCTTGGATTTATGTAAGCATCTTGCGTGTATTTAACACAATTACCTTATGCTTTAAAGTTAAGTGTAACTATATAGTGTAGAAACTACATGATATACAGAGAGGGTAGATTAAATTGTTCATATCATGTTCGAGTGAAGTAAGTCAGTAATATAGCAATGTTGAATCTCGCGACACCGCAAGGGATTTCAGTCTTGTGCGCTTTGGATCATGGTTTGATGAAGGCATCCATCTCAGTCAAGTCGAGCAGCCGCCTCTACTTTTTTTGGTATACTGAAAAAAGTAAATTGGGTGGTTGTTACATTAAAAAAGTCTACCTTGTAATTTGAACACAAAAATTTCATGTTTCTATCTTGAACGTAACTAAATCATGTAGGATCTGTACGAAATTCAACAACTTGTTCAGATGACATGATACAATCTAGTAAGAGTGGTTAGTTGCTGGACTCATGAAATTCACAAGATCGCACGAGATTTCAAACTGCAGAAAAATCACTGGAGATATAAGAGGCAGACAACTACCACACCACGTGTATGCTATCGCTATTTATTCTATTTATTGTGGTTTAACCTGTCAAGGACAAAAACGTACAAAAGATTCTGCATCAAGCCTTGAAATCATAGCTTTCCTACTTTTGTTAAGCCTGGCTTGGTAGCATGATGGTTAGTGCTGTTGCCTCACAGTAAAAAAAAAAAAAAAAAAGTCCTGGGTTCAAATCCACAATCTGGCTGGTTTGCAGTGGTTTCTCTCTGGGTATTCTAGTTTCCTCCCACAGTTAGAAGTCAAAAGAGTTAGGTTAATTGGTGATTCTAAATTACCCATGAATGTAAGTGAAAATCATTGTTTGTCTCTATGTGATAGACTGGTGAGCTGTCCAGGGTGTACCCTTCCTCCTGTAACCTATCACTTCAGGGTTATGCCCCAGCCCTTCTGCAACCAGGATAAAGATAGGGGGATGGTAGTTGTTGTAGATCCATTTCATTTTTACGCTAACCAGACTCTAGACTTTGTTGAACATTATGTAATATGAAGACATGTAGTATTTAAGTGACCAAGTAGTACTGGGCTAAACGTTATTGAATAGTGTTGAAATAAAATGACAACATTGTGAAGGATTAAAATATTCCTAGAGCTCACCTTACTTCATCTAAACATGTTTCAATCACGTTTTATCAACACAAAATGCACAGGTTTACTGAATATGAATAAGTTGTGTTGATTTAACTCAGTTGTTTAAGTTTCTGCCAAAGCAAAACAGTTGTGTGCAACCAATGTCCACTATTGAATTAAGTAAATCCAACGTGGCCTTTTTTTCAGTGATAGGTTACATTTCATTTTGCTCTATAAGGCATTTTTTCTGCTAAAAAAAGCAATAGTAAAACCTTAACAACAAATGGCTGGTACTCAGCTGAAATAAACAAAGGCATTTACATGAAGGTTGTTCTGTCAGCTTAATTAAAGCACTGTGGTTTTAAGCAGCTTTACTATTTTTTTTTTTTAAAACAGCACCACTAAAAGTTGCAAAATGTATTTTTAAAATGTTCCTGAAATACAATCAAATGTCTGCTGCCCATGATTTATCTCTGCAGAGTAACTACTTTCTCAAACATTGCTTTCTTCTTAACCAGTGTTCTAAGTTCAGCTGCCTTTTTGCTTTCTATACAACAACATCATTCAAAAGGCAGCGACAGTTGTGCAATTCAGGAAAGCTGTGGCTGGCCCCTCAGTAAATCTAGTATTGTTGGCAAACACACTGCTAAATTTAAAACTCATTTTCAAGCAAATATCTTGCAACCCCGACTGTAATTTTCATATGTGTGGTAAAAAGGAGAGAACCAGGAAGAACCTTTAGAGAGGAAAGGGAAAATGAAATAAAAAATTATTTATATTTAAGAATTCTATATTGTAACTGCATTATAAGTGACACCATCGTGCACAGTTAAAAGATATCTGTCATGGGTTTAACGACCTAATAAAACAAATCATCTGTCTTTAACTGGATCTAAGATTATTTAAATACAATTTCAAATGAACAACACCATGTCAACATTTAACAAAAACTAAACCAAAATGCAAAAGCAGTGTGTGAAAAATTAATTACACCCTTCAAAAGCTTGTAGAGCTACCTTTAGCAGCACAAACTTGATGTAATCACTTTCAGCATGATTTCAGTCTTTCACATTATGGCAGGGGAATTTTGGCCCAGTCTTCTTCACAACACTCGTTCAGTTTATTGAAGTTTGGTGCCCAGGACCATGGCGAAACAAACCTAAATTATCACCCCTCCACCACTATGGTTTACAGTTGGTATGAGGCATTTGTGCTAATATGTTTTTTTTTTTTCTTTGTTTGTTTGTTTCCACTAAATTTGGCACCATTATGGTCAAATTAGACCACTCAAAAAGAAATTTAAAATCAGCAAAATGATTTAAAACTTTTGAAGCATAAAACTTCAAAAAGAAAGAAGAATGCAGCATTCTGAACTGCACCAAAGAGTAAAACACTCAACTGTTATGTCTCTCTTCCAAAGGAAAGAAAAATGCCTCTCTTCAAAGTTTTTGTTATTAAATGAACTAATATTTAATCAACATATTGATTTATCTGCTCTTACAGAGACCTGGTTGTTGAATATGTGAGCGAGTCATTCATTTAACATTCCTGTGGATGCTGAAACCAACAGCCTCAACACTACATTTAATCAATTATTAGAGTCAATTGTCTTGATGCATGCTCAATCATCCAGGTAAGTAGATCTCAAAAGGTTGATTCTGTTCATCTGGATGTAGCATTTTCAGTGGGAGAAACGTTTCGTCACTCACTGCAGGTTTCCCCAATCTCATAAACGGCACATTTGCACAATGAGCTGTGAGGTCAGTTGCTTGATCATTAATTAATATGCAAATTGTCATGACCATTGATCAACAACAACTGATCTAAGCCCATCAGTCAATTGGCTTCTCTCAAAATGTAAATGAGCCCAGCTGCCACTTTAATCACACTCTGGATGTTGTTCTGACATATGTCATAGAATTTCTTAATAACACTTACATTTACAATAATGGATAACACAGCAGTGGGCAATACATTTCAGTATAGTAGATGTCTTGCCAACAGTGCTGCAACTATGTTTAAGGATATAGTTTCTCCAGTGCTATCTTCAATGCAATTTGCCAACACAAGCCAGAGCAGCTGCCTAAACTCTACTTCTCACTGCAACAATGGATACCATGGCTCACAAACACGCAAACAAATGTGCACTTTGAATAAGATAAATCATAAGCTGGAGACGAAATAGCATCTCAGTAATTTAGAAGATTAGCCTGGAAAAGGAGTTTGTTGCTCTATAAAACACAGCCTTCTGTAAAGGTAGGACATCTTACTGTTTATCACTGATTGAGAAAATAAGAACAACTCTAGGTCTAACAGCTGACTGATCATCTGCAGAGGAATAGTTTATTTCTCTTATTCGTGAACAAGATCCCGAGATAATTAAACTCCTCCACTTGGGGCAGTAAACCCATCCCTGACCTGGAGTGGGCACTCCACCCTTTTCCGGCACAGGACCAGTGCCCCAGACTTGGAGGTTTGATCTCATTCTCGCCGCTTCACATTTGGCTGTGAAACTGGAGGCTACCACCTGATGAACCTAATAGAACCACATCATTAGTAAAGAGTAAAGAAACATTAGTAAAGTACATTACTTTGTAATTGTTAGGTGCAGCAGACATGCCATATGATTGGTGTATGACCACTGGTGCTTCCGGCAGACTTTGCGTTGTGCTACAAATTTATGTCAAAATATTCCTTCTCAATTCTACATTGATTCTCAGCTCTGCATGCACATTTTGATTAAATTGTTTGGAGCTAGATTACATGTATTTATTCCCCTTGTTTGTGGCAATGAAAGCAGGACAATTCTCTGTGTTTTGCGTTCGATTTGAGAAAATAGATCATGCAATATTTTCCCTGAGACATGATTACAACAGCCAGGTAATGCAATAGAATGTAACATCAACACAAAGGAAAGCTGGTGTTCACATCTGGAGGGAAAGGGGTTAAGTCCACAGTAAACAAGTTGTAATGAAAGACAGACGAGATGGAGAGATAGAGAGAGGAAGAGGAAGAAGGGACAGGAAGGGTGTTCAAAGGGTTTGTTCTCGCATTTGAAAGGAGAATTTACAACAAGCAGGCAAACAACACACAGCAGCAGGGCTTTGAAGTGTCTGGCTATGTGTGGAGATGCCGGTGCTTACATGCCTTGATTAGCTGGAGAGAGTTTCACACCCCCTGCTGCACATGTTGTTGCTGTGATACCCTCACCAAGCAGGGGATGTGGTGATAGTCAGAGACTCAGCTGGAGCTGTCTTCATGAGTGTGTGTGTTGTAAGATTGTGTGTAGATGTGCATATAAACGTCTGCAGAGTTGGGTTACGCATTAGCATGTGTGCACGAGCAGCTCCGGTAGGTGATGTAAGGCAGTGGTGTGCAGTGGCGGAGAGTGCAAATGCGCTGTGTGCATGTATTTGTGTGTGTGGGCCAGACTGTCGGCATAATTGGATTGACAGCTTCAACTGTGAAGGGTGCAGCAGAGTCAACTGGTGTGTGTTCTTCGAGAGCTCTCCTTCCTCCACCTCCTCCTCATTGCCGTTCTCCTCTTTTCCTCCCACCTCTTTCTGCTGTGATCCTAATCAAGAGAGAAAAGCCAGCTTGTGGTCGCAGAGGATCTTACTCTCATGGAAAAAGGAAGAGGACAGACTTAAAATATACAAATATCTTCAAAACTCAAAGTGTGTGTTTGACATGGAAAACAGAAGAAAGTATACCAAACCTGAATCTTGCAAGAAAACCAACACTACACATGTTTTTAAACATACAAACATGGACTTTTCTAGGAAGAGGTGCCTGTAAAAACTGAAACATCCAATGCAGTTGGACGTTAGCTAGCATTTAACCTGCCAGCTCACACTTAGCAAATCTGTGTGATGCTGGATTGCACTGATGGGCAAATAGAGCAGGTAATCTGGTGGATTTGCTTCGAGTGAGCGGGAGTCTTATGTGTTGCCTTTTTACATTCTTCTAAGCAGAGTCTAAAACATTACTTTCAGCAGCGCAAACTCAAGCGAAGTGTGCTATTTTCTGCTATGATCTATAGAAAGGACAAATGTAGAAAATCCTTTGACCTGTTTGTCCGAAGTTTGCTCAAAACTTTCAGTAAATTACAGGGTGTTGCCTTGCTGAACGTGATAGGTTTGGTGTTACTGTTGCCAACAGGCAGTTTGACCAGAGCCAACACAAACCACAGTAATCACACCAGAAGATAAAAAAGAAACATTTATAGTCTTTTGTCAGCTAAATAGGGTGAAAAGCCAGAAGATGTGATAATTACTGAAATGCGTGCATACTTTTAGACAGTCTTTCCTGGTAGACATTCATTGTCTTTCACTCAGTCAAGTCCAAACCACTTAGAGTTTTCCACATTTGCACACCTGCTTCACTGGGTGGTGTCAGAATATTGCTAATGGTTAGTGTATATTAGCAGTTTTTAACAAATCAAATATAATTCTTGCTAAACTTCTATTTCAAGTTTCTCATGCTAACCTTTTTACATGATGATAACACAAAATTTGCTTATGTCTGTTGAAGGCAATCACATTTAGTGAAACACTCCTAATATTGATCAGCTAATTTCTTCAACTGTCGCACACAGTAGAGCCCACACATTTCTGCGGGTTCTTTCTGCTAAGTTACCCAAAATAAAAGTATACATGTAACGCAATTGCTAGACATATTGAACATATAATCCAAATACATTTTTAGGAGCAACCGAGGTCAAGTATTGTGTGCGGTGGCGTACATGGGTGCAATTTGTATCCACTGAGAACATTGCTATGGAACTTGTTGTATGTAAACATAAAAACATTTCTATCTGTGCTCAGATCGCTGTAACTTGTTGAAAGGCAGCAGCTGAAGATCAAAAAGATAATGTATGAAGGAATAAAGGCAATAAAAAGTTCTACAGGACTACATGATATATTTGAGTCATGTCTGTGATTGAAGAGCAAAGCACTAAAATGGGTTATGTATGTTCATATTGGATCATGATCATTTTATTGTTGTGAGAGAAGTATTTCTCTAAAATAATTCCAGGGATCCAGTTAGTGGACAAGATTTAGTTTTGATGGATAGACCCTCATTGCATAAACTGGATTACTGCCACATCAGGTCACACGGATACTGGTTTGTGTGTGGACACTTTTAAATTCATGGTCCTTTTATTATATGCCTTTTTTCAACATTGGACACTTAAGAAGCAAACAAGGCTTAATGGAGGTTGCTACACAAGTTAACAACTCAGCTATCAGGACATTCTTGCCTGCATTTTTCTTGCATGTTAGACTTGTTACTCCCTGTCCCACCATGGCACTGCTGTTAAGGCCACTCTCATATTGGCAATGGAACAGTGGGATGCTAGTTACCCGCTCTGCATGTGGCTGATGGCCAGGGCCTAACAAGAGCCATGGGTGATCGAGATGGATAGGATGGGGATTCAAATTCTTTTGCTTGTGTTCCTGCTTGCCAGGCATCTCCACTAACTGCCAAAAGGTTGGGAGGTTCTCTTTACATTTGTTTGCTTATTAGGTTCTGTATGTGTTCCTCCTGTTGTCTGTATTTTTGTAAGTTAGTCCCCATTTTTCATATTTTCCATTTAGCCCTGTTCCATCTGACTACTGGAATTTTAACCTCTGTAAACACAAACTTGTGTGCCCGCACTTTTTATCTGTACTTGCCTTAGCAAAGAGAAGCCTTACCCCAGGTTGCCTAGTCACTGGGGGCAACACTGCTTACTACCGAATTGGCCAACATATGTAGCTCTAATAAAACTTTATGACAATGGTGCATATTTAGTGATAGCTGTTTGACTCCTCTAGTCTACAAGTAAACTTCTAGTTTAAGTGCTTCTTGTCACTTTAATATGTTCTGTTTGAGTCATATAATGCAGCATAAAGAGTCGGGTGAAATGATAAAGTTCCTCTTCGGTTGTTTGGATATGTCAGTGCAGTACATCTTTCAGAGAGCAGTGCTGCTACAATAGATGTATATTTAGCTCTAAATGACTTGTCACTAATGTGTATGTTTTTGATTTAGAAGATGAATTACATCAATACATAGTCAATATGCTTTTGGAAGTAAAGCAGTGGAGCAAAGGCATACAGCACACCGTTGTCACTGCCATCAGCTTACTTATAATGGCTCTTCTGTCCCCCAGCTGTCCCTTCCACAGAGACTCTGTGTGTGTGTCTCTCTGTGCGCGTGTATGTGTGTGGTGGTTATTATGTTTCTCTCGCATGCTCTCTCCTTGACAACCTAATTACTACTTTCAGCAATATACTGACATACAGATCAAAAACTGCAATCTGGAATGTGGCTCATTTTTGACAGGGTGGTGGTTTATAAGATGTTTGTACAGGAGATTTTTTTTCCCCTCTTTTTTCCCCCTGTTTTTGTTTTGCTTTCTCCGTACTATGCATAGTTATGTACATTGGCAGTGTCACTGAAAAGGATCAAGTGTGATTTGTGATTTAAAAAAAAAAAGACAATGCTTCCTCTTGCTGACTTTGAGTGAACTGCATTTACGCTGCATGCAATGTGGTTAATAGAGCGGTCAGTTTTTACCCAGTTTTTACATTTATCTATAAATGTGACATAACATCACTAGGAGGTAGAAGTAGGTGCTATAAACGGCATAATTAAAGAAAACACTATCATTTGTGCATGACTCTACACTATTACTGAAATGTGTGCTTTTTCTAATGAGAGATTACACTGTTTGGCTGTAGATGGAAGGGAGCATGTCCTAATCTAACGGTTTTTTCAGACACTTGCTGCATCTTCTTGTTGTTTACTAGGTGTCCTTTGGTGTTGGTGCTCATCAACCATTAGTCTTGGCAATATTGGTGACTGTGCAGTAATGCTTCAGTTTCATACTCCTCGTTATGCCGTGAGTGTATCTGAGCCACAAAATCTAGTTTGTACACTGTAACTCGTAAAAAGCATGATTACATCCTGGGACCATAACAGGGGCACATACTCTGTGATGTAAAGACATGTGATGTAAAAGCACTTTACACAGTTGCAATTATAAACTTAGCTGTGCATAACACAGACTGAAAGAATGGTAGATGGACTGGTTCTTAAAGTTTTGCACTTTTCTACTCTAATTGAGCACTCTTCATACAACTTGCTTCATTCAGACAAGCACTTTTTTCCTGATCCAAGTGCTTTCACACTCCAACAGATGCATCAGAGAGCATCATCTCAGGGTTAGCATCTTGCCCAAGGATATTTAGCATGCAGACTTGAGCAGACGGGGATCACACCACCAACTTTCCAATCAATAGGCGATGTGCTCTACCTCCTGAGCCACTGCCACCAGAGCAATAGCTAGATAGACAGATAGATACTTGCCTGACCAAAAAATGACAGAATGACTGCAACTGACCAAAACTGAAATGAATGGTCTTGCAGCCTCAGCTCAATGCACAGAAACCAGGAGAACAAAAAGGACTTTCTTCTGTCCTGCAGGTACAGTTTCAGGTAGGAACACACACAGTAGTGGGAACATGCACAAATGTGGTATTCTAAAACTGCCCCCAAACACCCTAAGAATATACAAAGCACACAATGGAACATAAAATATAAAACTAAAACTTTAGTTGCTGAATAGTTTGTACTTTCAAACAGAATAAATGAGCCAAGATAGCAAAATAATCAAAGTGAAAAATGAGAAATAAAATTTGTATTGTTCTCACAGTGAAAAGGGAAATTCTCCAGGTGTTTCAGCTTTGTTGGCGGTGGGTCTTACTCTGAATACTGCGCACAAGAACTATACTTCTTGTGGCTGCCACTTTACTTTGTTTAGAGAATAAACATTGGAAGAAGAGCAGTACTGCCACAGCATTACCTCCCTCTGCAATCCCATGGAAAAGTCCAGAATAATAGGCAGCTATTTGTGATCCCCATACAGAGTCAAAACGACTCTGGCCCTAGTATAGAGACATAAAAGTGTTTATGGCCAACACACTGTTTAGTTGAAATTAAATTGTATATCACAGCAACCAGCATGTGTCTGCAGTTGTCATCCGAGTAAATGCTACACAAGAGAGTGTTTTTGTCCTTAGGGGTATGCAAAGATTGCAAATGAAATGTAGTGTTTTTACAAAAAATGGCGATATACACATTTGTTGCTTTAATCATGAAGTTAATGTTTATTGCACAATTTAATGGCTACAGTGACATAATTAGTGTTTAGATTCCGCCTCACTTTCACTGTACAGCTCTAACAAAAGGCCCATGGTGCAGCCAAAGAGGAAGAAAACTGCCCCTTTTAACTTTTGATTTGCTCTTGCTCTTAATGTCTGAGTTGTTAGAACTGACTTACTTTGTGCACCTAAACACAGTAAACACAGCTCTCAAGCTGTGTGGTGTGTAAGCCATGATTTTTAATTTATTTATTTTGTGAAGTATCAGTGATGCGTTTGATGTGTGAGTTTGTGTTATACATGGTAACATGCGTAACACCCGGTCTAAATTCCCCTTGTTAATCTCTTTGGTCTCTGGCTGAATCCTTTTGACCTGCATTTATCACGGAGCGCAGTTACAGCATTAATCCATATTAACCTGTGTACTTTTCTTCATGAACAAACTCCTCCATCTCCAGTCTATAGCCTAACTGAATTACTTCACTGCAGGCTGAAGGCCACATTTCAGTTATTTGCATTAATTGACTGTGGAGGCATCACAGGGATTTGCTGTCCAGCACTGCCGTGGGTGTTGACTGAATATCTAAATAAATAACTGCATTCATGTCTATCACAGGAAATAAATATATTTGCATTCTGCCTATATGGAGATCATTAAATTGCAGTTGCATTTCCAAGCACATTTGAAACATTCTCCCACTGTAAGGTTGACAGGTCTGAACAATCAATGGGGCTTTAGAGAGACTTTTCATAAATGTTCCACTTCAGAGGTTATTTTTCTGCTTGCCTGCTTTTACTTTGTATTGCAGAAAAGAGACTTAAATGTGTGAGTTCAAACTGGATGCCACAGTTCAGCTTCAGCAGGTTGTTTTTAAAAGCAAATGTGCGGACTGTTTTACTTTACTGTACCACAAAGGTTATTCTGGTATAGAAGGATTTCAGCTAATCTTAGCTGGGGGAAAAAAGTTTTTACAAAGTAAGATTACTGTAGCCTCTTGTGCTTATTTTATGGCTTCACAGATGATGTAATATTCCTTTGTAGTCTCATAATGATGTCACCATTCAGATAAAATGGTTTATAAATAAACATCTGAGCAAATATTGAACAGTCTGCTGTCACAGATCAAAGGCATCAGAGTTTAACCACCGACTATGACTACGCCATACCTTTTCTGATGCTTAGAAACCTGACAGCGCTGCACTTGTAATTATTTAATTCTTTTGATTCACATAGTAATGGCTATTGGAAATATAGTTCAAAGCAACAAAGAAGCCAACTTTAGTGACACTTCAATAAAAAGCAGGTTCAAGGTTACAATAAAACAGGCAAGCAATCAAAGACCAGGAAACCCTGCTGAGGCAAAATCGAAAGACAAGTTTCACAAAGCAAGCAGAGACTATTCTAGATGTACCCTGAAAAGCTCAGGCACAGGGGGAAAAGAGATATCTGGCAACTGAGCAGTGGAAAGCTAGGAGTGTATACACTGATGGGGCTAATTGGGAGAATGGAAACAGGTAAGTAGTTGGGTGATCGGATCGGGTGATTCAGCGGTCTGGCGGTGAAAGGGGCCGGTCTGAAGGGGTGAAAGAGTGCATCAATTAAACACAATAAATCAATGGCAAAAACCCAAACGTGTGACACTCTCGTGCACTGATTCAGAGATTTTTCCTTATATAAAATGTTTGCCTTACACCTCTGTCCTTACACCTAGCATATTTAGGAGGAAAAAACATTTGTGTGGTGGTTACAATGCCGTGTTACGCTTGACTGTTCACGCATGTGTGGTTTACGCATGGAATGATTTACCACGCTGATACACCACCATATGGGGTGTCGACTGTTTTCTCTCAGTCAGCGATCCAACAGGAAAACATCTTCTTGTCTGTGAGTCATCAGTATGAATAATGACACTTTGGGCTGAATGTTTGTTCACAGATCCCCAAAAGAGCTGCAATTTAAAGAAGGCAACATGAAGGACAGCCCGCTCCTTGCCTTGAGTGTTTGAAGGGCGGCAGTGACGACAATGCATACATGCTGAGAGTACAGGTCTGATCAGGAAAGTAATGTGTACTGTGGGTGGAAAATAGACTTGGAGGGTGCTTGCATGCTCGTCGGGCTAAGAGAAAGAAAACAGAAGCAAATAGGAGTATATACCAGGCTAAAGCTGGGGACTTGGATGCACAACTCCCTGCAGGAGCTTAGCTACTATTTTAACCACGGAAGGTTTAAGCGTTTACCTCCCTATTTTTGACTGTGTCTGTTTGTACTGTATTCATCTGTGATTCATAAACATGCTTCAGCTGTGTGTGTGTGTGTGTGTGTGTGTGTGTGTGTGTGTGTCTGAGGGTGTGATTGACTAAATCAGTGTGTACTTGTGTTTATTTCAGAACCACCTGAATCCCAGTCTCCTCTCTGTGGCAAATTTTCCACTTAACATGATAGAAATGCCTTTGGCCATGAATAACACATTTACTATCAACTGTACCTGAGGCGAAGAACTACATGATCAGTTTCCTCTGCTAGGATATGCTAAAAATGAAAAAAAAAATTCTGTCTTCCTTGCTTAAGGAAGCAGAAGCTAAGGAAGCAGCACAATTTTAACGATTAAGAAAAAAGCTAGAAGAGATAGATCAACCCCCAAAAAAGAGAAAAACAGCCTTCGCAGTCAGTAATGATTTGTGTCGCCTTCAGAATCACAGTTGCTGGGAGGGTAGTGTGCATTTGTGCGTACTTGTGTCTGCCAGCGCAAGTGTGTGTCTGTGGGTGTCAGTGCATATGTGTGTCTTAGGGCTGAGTGTGGAGGGGCTAATGGAGTGTTGATTGCCTGGCGGTAAGCAGGCACCAGTGGGTAATTGCAGCTCTACGGTGTAACAGTTCTAAAATGAAGACGCATTTCACATTCAATCACTTTGCCTCCAGTATCGATGCCTGTACATTTGGTGATTGGTGATAGAGGCTTAGAGTGTGACCGCGGTCCTATATCTATACGGAGCTGGGTGACATAATTGGCACAGTGATACTGAGCTGCAAGCCACACTTACACTCACCTTAGCTGCTTGGCTTGTATTAGAACAAGCAGTTTTTCAGGATGCTGCCAAACTGTAGATTTTAAATGGACTTGACAAATTTTTCTGGGAGTAAATGTAGAGCCGCGCGGAGAACAAACGAAAGGTAAAAGAGCTCGAGGTGGAACCGGAGTGTCCTGCCCTTTCTTTTTCCTTCTGTTTTCTCTCCCTTCGCGCCTGGTTTAAGTCTCCCCTTGGTGAACCTCACTTGCGTTGCCAAGCGACAAGGTTGCCTGGGAGCAGGGCTTTGATGAACAGTCACAGTGTAATGGAGGTAGCCCTGCTAACACGCTGTACACAGGGACAGACAGGTGGACAAACACATGCATGTGTGCAAACACTGTGTGGCATGTGTGCAGCCAGGGCGGACAGGACACAAATACATCCACTGGAATCATGTCTGGTGTTTTTCTTTTTTTCTTTTACAACTGCAGCTTTGACTCAGGCTAACAATCTGGACATAAGTATACAGTGACTGGTACTATGTCTTAAGATTAGTGCAAGAAAGGCAATTTGCTATTTAGTTTCCTCAATTAATTCCTTTGATGAATAGAAACTGATGTCGGGACCAATGTCGAAAGCTACAGCGTGCTGAAATCTATTACAGTTATCCATGACCTCTTTAAGTAATTAGCCTTCTGTGTCGTAAAAGATGTGTTTAAAAAAGGCTATAAAACATTCTGCTGCTTTGGCAAATCCAGGATATAATTTAAAGTGTAAGAGGTGTAAAATTGTAAAAGTGTAAAATTTTGTCTGACCATTACCTCAAACGGCTTTGCTTCCACATAAGAGAAAAACAAAAGATATACTTGTATCCTTGGTTGAATTCAGGTCAAACACTGAATAGATGAAGAGACACCACATTGAACCTTGAAGCAGATGTGTTGCAGCAGCAGAAGACCACATCCAGGTACCACTGCTGTCAATTAAAAACAGGAAACTGAGGCCCTACTTTGCATGGGCTCACTAAAATTGGACAACAAAAGAAACAGCATTGCTTGGCCTACCTGAGCATAGTTACTGACCATTGTGACCACAGTGTACCCATTTACTGATGCCTGCTTCAGCCCTGTGGCAGAGCTCAAATCATTTCAAACTGCTTTCTTGACTATGACGATGGGTTCACGGTAGTCAAACGGCTTCTACAGAAACCAGATTTCAATCCAACAGAGCACCTTTGGGATGCAGATGAACATCAGATCATGGATGTACAGCCAACAAATCTTCAGCAACTGTGTTATGCTATCACATCAATATGGTCCAAAATCTCTGAAAAATGTTTCCAGCACCGTGTTGAAACTATGCCATAAATATTTAAGGCCATTCTGAAGACAAAAGGGATCTAACTCCACACCGGCAAGGTGTTTTTCTCAAATGCTACTCACCCTTTTACACATGATTTCTGGATCATCACCAAATGTGTTTAGAACAAGAGACTGTGGCTAAACAGATGTCCAATTAGCCTGACTATTTCATCACAAAGCTTAGTTAAGAAGGTAAGAAGATTGCAGACAGATACCTCAGTTTCCTCACCATGACTGTCACCTAATCCTCCTTCATACACGGAGCTGCTGCACTTTACAATGTCTCTTCTTGTCAAAACCCTATCATGTCTCTATTAGTAATATAATGAGAGCTCAATGGTAACAGCCATCGCAACAGGTCATCTGAGAGGTGATGCAAATTGGGAAAAGAGAGAATCATAAATATGGACCATCAGTTTCAGCCCTGTGTAACACTGACACTGAATCTGCACTGATGGGTCAACTAAACCGCATAAAATATGCACAAACGGACAGATATGATATCACCGCATGCAATCAAAGAAAAGATGGATGGAAAATGACACGAGCACAGTGGTCAACACCATCAAAGCTCAGTGTCACAGTCTGCTGTAACAAAGTGTCTGATTGAAGGGCCCCCGCATACCCATGGATGTGGTAATTAAGATGTAGCTTCCCTATCTCTTTGCATTCTTAAAGTAATAGTCTAGTCTACAACTTTTTCAAATAATTGGCTATTTTCTCCTTCTTACTCTCTCCGTGTGGAACATGATAGTGATTCAAACTGGTTCATAAAAGCATTTACAGTTGCTCTAGGAAATGTTCCTCTGGCTCTCATAAGTGTTTTACATTTCCGATGACTGCAACAGTACTTCAGTTATAGCTGCAGGCTCACACCCAAAACTCTCTCAGCCTTTCCAGTCAGCTGCGTACATAGATGCACACACCATGGACTGTTATGTTTGGGGTTATGATTAAGGCTTGTGAGAGTGCCGCCTGCAAACATAAAGCTACTGGTGGAAAAATTGCTGAATCTGACTTTTAAAATTATCACTACCAGGGAATAAAACTCCCCAAAATGGCCCCGTAGTGAAGATTGTAATTACTGAATTTTTTCTTCTCCATAAGCTGTAAACATGGCACAGACATAAAGCAGATAGGGATTCACACTAGTATATATTTTGACTTAAATTTCAGGCCACCTGATAGATGAAAGCCCAACATTCACTCATCTTTTCATGGTTTGTAGCTAATCTGGTTTGGTCTCTGGCTTCTGAGGGAAATATCAGAACCACGTTTTTCCGCAAGTAGCTGATTTTGCTGAGGCGATCAGGTAGTGTATGCTGAGGTTTTAGGACTTTTTCACCCCCTGTGGCCAAAACAAACAAACAAACAAATCTACGAAAGTGAGTTAACAATGATGACAACAATAGTAACAGTAATGGGGCAAGCAATGAGCAAGAGGATGCTAGAAAACCTTGCACTGTACATTTATGATATGTCCTTCCATTGCTGGTATCAGTAACTGTAAGAAAAAACACATGAAAAAACAGCATATAAATCATATAAATTGCCTTTTGTCACCATAAAGCTTCAAACACATAAAGCTTCAAGGACATTCAAGGACAGACTGAAAATGAAAGGAGAAAAACAGTCAAAGTAATCATTTGTTCGATAACTTTGATCGATCTTCCCTGACAACTTCCTGTGTATACAACCCAGATTGCTACAACATTGCTGTAAGATAGACATTTAGCTGCTAAATCTGACAGTCCAGTCAGGTTGTGAAATAATATTTGCAATGCCTATATCACATAATAAATTGTCAGTCTGATATGTACAGATGGGGTGAAATGATGTGTGTATCTACTGCAATGCGAGTATTCATAAGTGTGTGGGATTGTCTTTATCTGTCAGTCTAATTGTGATTATGGCATTTAATTAAGCCTGATGATTTGCACTTCTGTAATAATCATTAGTTGTGTGCGTGCATGCGTGTGTGAGTGAGTGAGTGTGTGTTTGTGAACATGTGTGAAAAGTTTTGGGCCGTGCCATTCCACTAAGACCAAGGATGAAACTCTCTGACTGTCTATCTGTCTCACTGCAGGATTAGCTCCGTGTCATCGCTCTTGGAAAAGAAAAACTCTGTTGACACTGAAATCCTCATCAAATCATCAAATGTCCTCTGGCTAAAAATAGTCACCTCGTGTCAAGCCATGGAAACATTCACATCTTCTACAGCAGCTACAACTCGCACGGAAGCCACCGTGGTAAATGTCAGTGCCATCTTAGAACAGCTGCAACATCCACCTTTATAACCACATAACCTCTGTCAAAGGATTTTTCTACAATAATACAATGACAGCTTAGTTGTTTGTGGAATTTGTAAAAGCCTGACTCCCTTCTGGCAAACTAAATGACCTGTGAAAGCTGGTATGAGAAACACATAGTTGTGATGCATAAACAGATGGAACTTTTTACAGGCTTACACTGCTAACTAGCCAAGTGTGAATATAGCTAATTAGAATAGCAGTGATGTAAACGTCCCCACCACATATGCGTGGGCGCATTTGTGCATTTATGGGTTTGACACGCATGAGTGGAGAATTTAATGTTGGATTTCCTGGTTTGACTGTCAGCAAAGGTGTGATGTGGTATTTTAGCCAGAACCTCGTATGTCCTCTATTATTTTCAGTCAACAGCACATGCACAGTCAGTCATTTACATAAAAGCTATAAGAACAAAAAAGGCTGGCTTGCCTATTTTTTAAAAAAGTATGCTGCCTGTAGAAAAACACAATACTTTGAAGTGTATATTTGGTATTATTAAAGTATTTTGAACACATTGAAAAAAGGAGAAGTAAAAAATTGTTCATTTTTGTTGTCTTGATTCTGTTGAAATATGAAAGAGAAATAAGACTTCAATGTCCAGCATATATAATGTCCAAACTTTGATATGTAAATTGACACCATGTTTCAATAAGGCAGCAGTAAACAAACCAAGTGCTTTTTGGTTCTTGTCAAGTGGAAGTCATTGCAAAGAAGGTGCTGCACCAAAAATCTCCTCAGGATTGCTTTTAGGAAGTTGCTGTGGTCACCTAATGCAATGGGCATTTGTCAGCGTGGAAGATGCTGACTTGTCTACAAAGTTCAGAAACTATTTGGAAACGGTTTGGAAAATGCTAGTTCCCAAAGCAGTTGCTAGGCAGATTCAATGCAGCAGTATGCACCTATTTGCCACTATTTTAATGCTCGCGATTGCTAGCACTTTTCAACCGCTAACCAATTGGTCATACAATACATACTTTTCCCTAGCAACCACTGGTTGCCAGGGGTTCACTGACCAGTCTCTAGACCTAAGTGATTGGGGCACTAGCAATCAGTTTTGCAATGACTACCAGCAATCTCTCAAAACTGGTCAGGGGATGCACATTTTGTGCTAGCGGCTGATGGTTTTTAGAGACAGTCACTGAGGGGCCTAAGATAGCGGACTTTTGAATACAAACTTTTCTTTTTACATTATATAATAAAATTAGAACAAATGCTGGCCTGTTGAATATATACATGTTTCATACATGTGTGTTAGTTAAACTGCTGTATATATAGAATAAATGAGTGTGTTTGTGAATTTTGCTTCAGTAATCCATCAGACTAGAAAAACTAAATAAACATCATTTCATTCCTAAACCATTGTTTAAAAAATGAATTCATGGATTACATGTGATTTTTTTCCTGATATGGTTTATATTTCAGTATAGTGATATCTACTACTATTATACTTAAACCCATACTAGTACTTAAACACATCTTTATCTCTCTTAGCCACAACAAGTTGTTAAATATAAATATTGCATTTCCTTACGTAGTCAGTCAGGCCATGCTATTTGCTGAGACGCTCCCTCCCTGTGTTATGCTGGAGTCAGGAAAACACCTGGAAGTTAATTATGAGGCTTTTCCTCAGGATGTAGTCAGGCAGGTTTCCCTCTCGTTCATTGACTCCTTTGTCTTGCCCGGGGCTTCGTGTATTGGCTGTCAGCAAATTGCAGTGCAATCTATGCTGGTTTTAATCATGTTTTGAAACAACTACAAGGTAGGCTATGTGTTCTCCTCCCCATATCTTACCTTTTTAGAGAGTATTCTAGTAGTATTGTATTCGCTTTTCCACATTCTTGATTGGGGTGTGATTGTCACAGAGGAGGCAGGTAGATGCTTTATAACCCGCGGTCGCAATACAGTGTCTCTTTAGTCTTAGATAAGCTGATTTTGAGGGCACTTTGATTACATTGCACAGCCTGTTACATCTGAGCTAACGCGTAAATTTCATTTCTACTCTACTTGCTGTCACCGCTAAAGCTCAGTTGGTGGCCAGTGTTTCACTGATGCCTTCTGCCTTGTGGCTGCCCTTTACAACGGTTGTATAATCCACAATGACCATTACATTTGTCCCCAAAGAGTTGGTGTCTTACCTGATACTGTCTGGCCTGAAGCTGTCTTGTATGGTGTTTGTCTGGTGATAGTAAGATAATGAGCTGGCTTTTGTTTCATATGCCCACTGATTAGTGCTGTCCAGCCATTCCTTCAGTAAGGTGGTCTGTCCTAATGCAAAAGAAATGTGATGTAGACGAGTTGTGTTCTGACTAAGCTCATTTGCAATGTGTGGCTGGACCAGAATTGTTTAGTGACAGGTTACCTGCTATCAGGTGACCTGTGCAATTGGCTTGGAATTGAAATTAGTCACCCAGAGGTTGAGGCTCTTGCATGCGTAACCTCTGAGCAACAAGCTGGCTGCTTCAACTACTTGCAAATGGACTCAAACAGCAAAACAATTTCATTGCAATCACCAGGCAGCCATCAGTTTTTCCAAATTGCAACAAAGTTGCTGTCCTATTGTTACTTTCTGACTGTGCCATAAATGTAACTATTTCTGCTTTCCTTCACACATTTGTATTTTTAACAATCATAGAATTGTATTTTTATTGTAGAAGATTTTAAAAACTTAATATCCTATGAAGTAAGATATTAAGTTCCTTCCTTATGTTTATTATACTGTTTTACAATATTTCAGTAAGGAATTGTAGTACATACTAGCTACTTTATTTGAAGCAAATATGACTTATGTACAAGGTATTTAAGTTTTAAACTTCAGGTATAATTAATGTATAAACATTTTACTAAATTGCTGTCATTATTTAATTGTTACTTAATATTACTTGCTTTTTTTTGCCTTCTCAAGCAAAGTGGAGCATTAATAGATCCTAAGAGGTCTAGAACTCCTTCATGAGAGTGCACACGGAGCAGCTAACAATTAAGTAAGTTAATGTTAAAGGTCCTTATTTCTGTGGTAAGTGGCTGATTTCATTAATCAGGATCTACTAATGAATACATTTACAGTATATCAATTTATAGTTATTTAAGACAAATCATGACCTAATGTGTTAATGTAGTGTCTGACTGATTAATTTCTCAGGCATTCCCTAGTAACTACTTATTGAACACTAACAGTTTCTCGCATCTTTGCTCTTTCTTATTGGAAAAGATCACTTTTCCAATCTAATTAGTGATCCGCTCATATATAAAGGCCTCTTTACTTGTGTTTTTTCCAGAACAGGAGAAGTGTATGCTCAAATATTTATCAAGTGAAATGATTTGCAAGCTGTGATTACATTTGCAACAGCCTTGACATCAAGAGCAATAAGAGATTTACTCACTTTATCGGCATGCTCCTCTAAAGGGAAGTCATACCTGCATTGCACAGTTTCATTTCATATTCCTTTTCATATAAAGTGCATTTGTTCACTGAATTATTGAACATTTTATGACTGTTGGGGAAATTGTTTTAGGTGTTAGCTGTACAGCATCGTTTTCTAAATTAATGTGCTATCTGCTTCATACTTTTTTTTTCTACGTTTTCCAAGTGTGCATTTTACCTGAAACATTTAGGACATGTTCCAGTGTCTAAGAGACGGACTGAGCGTTTGTTTAGAATAAAAAATGAGAGGAGTGAGAGGACCAAAGCGTATTAAACTCCAACATATATCCAAATTAGAATTGTAGAAGCTTTACTATGATTGCAGGTGAGTTTAGATATAGAATTATGTGAGCCACAAATGTGAGTTTATAGCCAAAACTTAAGTTGGAAAATGATGCAATGTCAAGATCAAAGGACACATTATAAAATCTAAAATGCTTCAGTCATCTAATCTTTATTTAATTCTTCAGTTTAGAAACTTTAGCACCGAGCTGAAGAGCTTTTATGGGATTTATTAGGGATTTATGCGAGCAAATGCTATAGGAAAGTCAAGCAGTATGCCCTACAGCATTTCCAGTTTAAGTTCACTTCTAATTAAGAAAAACAAGGTGACAGCATTTCCACTTAAGTAAGATATTCTGGCAGTCTTTCCAATCAGCAGCACTGTCCTCCCTAACCCGACCCTCACTTGTTTTTTTCTGTTTTTCTCTGTCCTGTCGTCATCTGACAGCAACAACCACAGAAGTAGCAGTGGCAGCAGTTGTGACAGTGCCAGAGGCCACACTACTCTGCCACACAGTGATCTGGCAGTCTGTTGCCTCCTCTGCTTCGTCCTATCATGGTTCTCCTCCCCTTCCTTCCCCCTCACCACCTCTCCTGGCGCCCTCTCTGTCTAAGCTGATAGACACTGGAGCAAGACAAGGGGTCAGCCCGGCCACCAAGCATGTTTGCCCACTTCCACCTTTTCACGGAGCATGAGTAAATGTTTGTGTGTGTGTGTCTGCATGCGTGTGTGAGTGGTTGCTGTAATAAATGAGTGTATATATTTAGCATGCCTTTTTTCTTTCTGTCTTCTTTAATTTAGGCCCTTCCTGCTGC
Organism: Perissodus microlepis; assembly: GCF_051167445.1. Lineage (NCBI taxonomy): Eukaryota > Metazoa > Chordata > Actinopteri > Cichliformes > Cichlidae > Perissodus > Perissodus microlepis. The sequence goes on along the minus strand of NC_140463.1, from coordinate 43,925,928 downwards.
TCCTGTCCCATTCATTTACAGTAGATAAATTTTGTTAGTTTTGTTTTCAGGCACAGTTTAAATTTACACTTTATGTGCCTTTAAAGTACATACATGAAAAGCCAGAGAGTAAAACACTACAACTGCTGCACCAACTGCAGGCAGACTAAAACAGTTTCATCTCACTAGATTTGGCAAAGAGTTCTATGCAAACAGTCTAAGATGCCAAAGAGATGAAATCTGAAACTGTTGCAGTGCGTATAGAAAAGACACTCAATTAGGTTCATTTTAAAATGTTATTATCTTAATTTGCCCCTCTTTTATGGAATATTTTTTTGGTTCCAAGTTTTTCTATTCATGCAATAGCCCTTTTCTTTGCAGGTATTATAATATTTCATAACTAATTTTGAATCAAATAAAAGTTCTATTTTTATCAGATTTTTCACTCCTTTGCATTATCCCTAAATTATCATCTTAAAACAACCTGTTTGCCTTTTTGTTTGTGAAAGTGTGAAAGTAAAAACAGGAGGAGAAATGCTTTCTTTGCTCTTTAAGCTAGCACTATTGATGTCTTATTGGGTCTTTGTAATTAATTTGTTTGTGGAATGCTTAAATGTTACAGACCATTTAAGAAATTTTAAAATAAGACAAATGTAATCTGAGTTAATACAAAATGCAATTTTTCAATGATTTTTTCATTTCTTAAGTCTACCTGGCCACATAAAATTGCCTCCTCTTATTAAATCATGAAATAACTGTGACTAACCACATTTTTTTGGATAGCTAAGTTTAATTTCACCACCTACACCCAGACATGATTACTGCTGAATCGAGAAAACGCTGAAACTGAACCTGTCTGAAAAGTCAACTGGGCTAAAATATCTCAAAAAGCTGTACAAAATGCTGTGATCTACAGAAACACGAGAACAGATGAGAAACATAGCTATTTATATCTATCAGTCTGGAAAATGTTACAAAGCCATTTTTAAGGCTTTGGTGCTCCAGTGAGCCTTGGTTTTATGAATAAAATTACATCGCTGATTGCGTTGCTGAATTGTCGCATTTGTAAATTCTACATAGTTGAAGAAGAAGAAAGCTCTGCTTTTACTGACACGCTTCTAAGATTGGGGGGTCTTTTGAACGCAATCTGTGGCAGCTTGCTCAAATAGCCCTTCATAATAGGGACAGAACATATAGTGTGCCAATATTTGTGAATAATAGTGGCCATATATTTAGTCAGAGGTGAATTTTGAATGGCACATGAAATCTTATTGTCTATATTTGTTCAAATCCAAGTGGTGTTTAAACGTTCTAATTGTATTCTTGAAATGATTCAGGCTTGTTTTACCTGCTAATGTTTATATCCTCTTAAAAGTCTTTGTTCTACATCAGCCATTTGTGCTTTGAAATCACAGTGGAACTGAGATATAGAAAGATTTCTTTTTAAGGTATAGAAAGATATGAGCCATTATCCAGAAATGGAAAAATAAACTCTGTTGAACCTTCTCAGGAGTGCCCAACATATCAAAGTTATTTCAAAAGTGCATGGATGGCTCATCCAGGACTTCACGAAAGAACCCGAACAACATCTAAAAACCCGCAGGCCTCACTTTCTTCTATTAAGCTCAGTTTTCATGATTCAACAATAAATGGACTGGTTTTTATATAGCGCTTTTCTCATTTACCTAAGCACTCAAAGTGTTTTATACCCATTTACACAATTATCGCGAAGGGTGCAAATACTTTTCCTTATGTATGTTTTAAGTCAGGATGAGCTCATCATTTGTGTTTGTGTTCTAAGCTGCTGTATGTAGTGTAGTCTTATTTGTTTGCATGTGTTTCATCATTTCTGTTTTTCCTCTGTAGGATCCTCCTAAATGATGACATTGTACATCATAAACCTTCTGGGAGAAAAATGCAGATAGAATGAGATGAAATGCACAGAGGTAAACACATGCTTTTATGCTTTTGTCAAAGTCTATTCTTTTTGCACCTGCATCCGTTTGGCAATTTCTTGGGATCAAACACATTTGCACACTGTATTATTTATATAAATCTCCTAACATTGTGACAGATAAATCAGGATGTAAAGGTAAAAGTTCTTGAACTACACCTTTATTGAATATCTGTAATTATTCTATATTTCTACAGCAAATGAGCAGATAAGCACAGTGAGACATGCGATTAGACAAAAAGGGTTAAACCACCCTGTAGGATCTCACCTACTTATGTTCAGGTAAGAACACTAAACACTGCATCACAATTCAACCAGCAGATAGTTATTTAAACCTCCATGCAATGATGATGCACTGAAAACATCTGTGTTTGTCTAACTTTAATTAAAGTTCACAGAGACTCATTTACATATTTTTAAAACCAAATATTTTAAAGTCTATTCAAATGGTCAGAGGACTTAAAGTGGCTTTTAAAGTGGCTGGACTGCACAGCAGTGACACCAGTGGACTCATTCAGCACTATCAACATATGAATGTTTTCTCAAGTTTATTTCACTATGCTGTATTTTCATTACGGTTTAATAAGTTACATCGATGTTTGTTAATATCCACAAACCACATCTAGAAGTACTTAGACGACTTTTCTGAAGGGGGCCTGCAACCCTGAACGTTTTTGAGTGTTGGTTGAGTATTCCCTGAATTTTTATAAATATCTACTGTGATTTAAGGTCGACCTCCACAATACCCTGTAAAACCTAGTTATTTCCTTTCAGTTTAGCACTTCAGACATTTTTAATTCAACCTGCTAGTACCACTCATCTCTTTTCTTGCACTGACTCAATGACCCAATTTGTAAAGCAATGAATTACATCTACAGAAGCGCAACTTTTTACTACTTTCTACATTTTAGATACAAACTGAAGACATGAAATATATGAAGCACAATATATGAAATTATGTAGCAAAGAAAAAAATGATAAATAACTCTACATGTGTCTCATATTTTAATAATAATAATAATAATAATAATAATAATAATAATAATGGATTGCATTTATATAGCGCTTTTCAGGGCCCTCAAAGCGCTTTACAATTCCACTATTCATTCACTCTCACTCTCATTTTAGGTTCCTGAAAGCAGCTCCCTTTGCTTTGTTGACAGCACTGCCAACCCTTGGCCTTCTCTCAAACGAGCTTCGTGATGTAGTCACCTGAAATGGTTTTCACTTCACAGGGGGTTCATTTGTGGAATTCCTTGCCTTCTTAATGGGGTTGGGACCATCAACTATGTTGTGTAGAAGTCAGGTTGGTACACAGATGACAACCCTATTTGACAACTGTTAGAATTCACATTATGGTAACGTCTTGATGCATTCTCAATCATCCAGGAAAGTAAATCTCCAAAAAGTTGATTCTGTTCATCTGGACATAGCGTTTCGTGTGAGAAACGTTTCATCACTCATCCAAGTGACTTCTTCAGTCTCAGCTGACTGCAGGTTTTCCCAAATCTTATAAACAGTACATTTACATCATGACTGAAACCAGCCCACTGAAGGAACAATGGGCTGGGAGGTCAGTTCCTTAATCTTAATTGCATAGCATTGTAAGATGGCGAAAGAAAAGGGAAAGACCATCTCTGAATCGATGAGGGGGCCTAAGGGTACATCTTTCGCCATCTTACAAAGCTGTGATTGCAGCCATTCCCCAACTCTCTGTGAATGGTACTCATGGCCATTGATCAGTGGTCTTTGATCAGTGGGTTTTGGTCAGTGGTTGTTGATCAATGGTCATGAGAATTTGCACAATTAAGGGAAGGAAGATCAGGAGTCCCCTCTGGAACTGAGGATATATTAATCCGAGTCACCAGCCTCAGAAATCGCAAGTTAACAGCACCTCAGATTAGAGCCCAGATAAATGCCACACAGAGCTCCAGTAGCAGACACATCTCCATATCAACTGTTTAGAGGAGACTGCGTGAATCAGGCCTTTATGGTCAAATAGCCGCTACGAAACCACTGCTAAGGAAAAGCAAAAAGACAGACAAGATTTGTTTGGGTGAAAAAACACAAGGAATGGACATTAGACCAGTGGAAATCTGTGCTTTGGTCTGATGAGTCGAATTTGAGATCTTTGGGTCCACCCTTTACAGTCACCTGACCTAAACCCAATGAAGATTGTTTGGGATGAGATGGACCCCAGAGTGAAGGCGCAAGGGCCAACAAGTGCTCAGCAACTCTGGGAAGTCCTTCAAGCCTGTTGGAAAACCATTTCAGGTGACTCGTAGGAAGCTTATTGAGAGAATGCCAAGAGTGTGCAAAGCAGTAATCAAAGGGTGCCTCTTTTGAAGAATCCATAATATACAAATTTTATTTGTCACATAAACAGTACAACATATAGTGAAATGCTTGTGTCCTGAACTGCAAACAGACGTGGCCACGTCACTCCAGGACTGCTTTTTTAGGATTAGGGGTATAGCCAGGACCCTTACTGGATACCATGTGGGAATCAAACTTGCGACCCTCGCTCCAGAGGTGTGTAGTCTTACCACTACACTATCCAGCTGCTTAAAACTTACAACATGTTTTCATGTTTTGAGTTATATCACACTTTTTTTTATTACATAATTCCATATGTGTTCATTCCTAGTTTTGATGCTTTCAGTGAGAATCTAATATGGAAATAATCATGAAAAACCATTAAATGAGAAGGTGTGTCCAAAACGTTAAATGGTTGTGTATAATATACTGGTCCTCTGCATTATATCCTCACACTACAAATGAGTGGAAGAATTTGCAGAAACAGCCATTGCTTTTTTTTTATACAAGTCTAATTTCCCTAAACTTTTTTGGACTTTGCACTGCAATGAAAATGCAAATAATGAAATTTCTGAGGAAGCTTTTAATTCCCTTCGACTGAAGTTGCGGGTACACTGGTTGGAAATGTGACTAAATTAAAATTTTTAACTGATGATGGTGCCGAATGCAAGACATAAAAGAGCCATGAATATTTAAACAAAACTGTAAGGCTTTCTGTTGCAATAGCATTTATTTATTTATTTTCAGGATTCAGCCTGTCTTTACCAAATTCCTTGAACAAAATATTGAATCTGCACTAAAGCAATAGACCGACTGGCACACCAACATTGCCATTCATTGACTCGTTCTTTTAGTAACCCAAGAAAAACTTGGCTAATGTAATTTGTTTTAACTGAGACATAATTATTACATTAATTAAGTTGTATTAATTTTCTAATTGCATTTACTTACTTCACTTTCTGAAGCACATTCACATTTTGTAGAGCAATGTACCAGCACCTCTAAAGAAGCAATCTGGTGCTTTGCTCATGGTCACGTTGATGATGGTCGACGGTGCAGAGAAGGTTTTACACACTCATTTTTCCCTACCATTTTTTTTTTCCAGGCTGATATGGGTTCCAGGGCGCCTCTAGTCAAAAGTCTGCATTTCTAATCTGCTGTGGGTCCTGCTGGTTCATCACACTCCCTCTGCCTCTTCCACTCCACCAGTATTTATTTTCTCTCCCTGGGCAAGACAGATGGGAGTGTTCAGGAATAAAAGCGTCGGTATTTACCATATTATTTACTACCATCAGTGCTAGCCCCTTTGGCCATGCCAGGCTAAGAAAAAACACCTCCTTTTCCTCCTCCTTCTCTTCCTTTTCTTTGGCTTTCCTGGATCATTTAGGATTTATGTGGGACAACTATCCTGTTCAAGCCATTAAGTAGCTTGATCAAAGATGTGTCAGTGCAGCGATTCACTGCACTGACCCACGGGTTAAGAGTGGGTTTCATTCACTGTGTAGCATATATATCATACTGTGACAGATGAATGGTTTTGTATCTCTGTGGACAACCTGAAACCAAATACGGACACTAATGGATTTCTCTCTGCAACAGGAAAAAAGTCATATAAAGTGAGTGGCAGGAACGATATTATAAAGAATGGAGGAAGATATTAATCTGGGATTTTTATCAAATGTACACCAAACACTAGATGAAGACAGTTGATGTTGTGTCATCAGCGAGATGACAAGAAACTTGTACACAGTTTCACTTATGTAACAGATAGTATGCAGTGAAATTTTGATGTGCCTTTATGCATATAGTTGCATAATAATGGGAAAACGCTGCTTTTCATTAATTCACAAGACTATTAATTCCAGAGCTCAAAGTCCTAATACCAATTTTCTTATACAACATTACTCATGCTAACAGAAAGACAACTTCTAATTAGAGCACGTTTTAGCTTAAAGAATGAGCTATGTCCATAAAAGTCTGTATTAAACGGAACCTAATATGCTCATTTTAGAGGGCAGATTTTCTCACCTAGAGTCTACTGGAACAGCTGTGTATGATTCACAGTTTAAAATAATCCTTTTTATCTCATACTGGGCCTTTGCTTAGCTCCTTGGTTAATCCACTGTCTGAAATAAGCTGCTTTAGCTCCCTTTAAGCCAGCTTTCTTCTGATTGGCTGTCCCTTTGGGAAAAAAGAAGAAGAAGAAGAACGGAAAGTGGGTGGGGCATATGCTCTTGCTGCCAGAGCCTTGGTGCCCATGTGAGGGCTATGATCGCTAACTGACATCATGCAGAGCCAAGAGTAAAAAAAAGTATCGAAACAGTCGGATGCCTGAGCTTTTGGCTCACATTGAATACTGGCACAGATGTTGGCCTCGTTATGTGAAACTTTGGCCATGCTTAATGAGCATCCACCTATAGAATAGTAAACGTGACAGACAGACAGTTGCCAGTCCTTTGAAACTGTGGACACATATTAGATTATTTAATTCACCACTGGGATAATGTCACTGTCAATATAATCAATACCCTTAAGATAAACTGTTTTTAATACTCAACAGGGCCTGCGTGAGTGCCTTTCTATACATGCGTGCAGGAACAGCTTTGTGTTGTGCATATGTGTGTGAGATGCTGTGAATGTGTAATTATGGGCAGATTATGGAAGAAGCGGACAGCATGAAGCAGTCTTTGATGGGATTAAACACTCAATTACTCAGCTAAGTCTGCCCAACCCCTCCTCCTACCAGCACCACCCGTGCACACACCCGCATGACTCTCAGGTTGAAACATCTGTGAGTACACAAAAACACATACACGCATAGATAAACGACAAATGATGCCATTCTCACTTCTGTTGACAGGAAGTGACAACAAGTTTGGAGCACTTTGTTTTTGCAGGTCAGTAAGTGTTGCCATGACAACAGTGTGGAAACATCCCATTTTAGAACAGGAAGTGGTGTTGCTCCCCTTGATCTTACATTAAAGGCAGTGTTTTTAGATTCTGTATTTTAATATGTAGTCCAGATTCAATGCAGTCATTTAAACATTATGTTATAGAGAAAGGAGGCACACACTCATGCGTGAATGTTTGCACCATGGAAGGAGAAGCGTCTCTGGCAAAAGGAGGCTGTGCAAACTTGACCAGGAGATTCTAAGAAAATGCTTGTTCACTTCTGGCATTAGTTTGAGGTTCTTTATATTAACTAGTACTGAGGCTTAACATATCTGTGATAGACCTCTTGCCCCTTAATAGCAAAGATAAGCTTCAACCCCTTGTTATCTTGAATTGGATAAACAGTTTAGAAAATTGATTGAGTTATCAGCACACTGAGGAAGGTGAGGGTTTAACATCCACATTCAGACAAATTCTGTTATAATATGTTATTGTTCTGTGCTCAGAACACCTTAAAAACACAGTGGAGAAGGACTTTTGGAATCAATGCTACTAAACAGCATATCAGGTTTTCTTTCAGCACAGTTACCCTTCAGACTAAGCAAACAGAGCTGATCGATTCTATCTTACTGAAGATATAAGACAAAATCTACAAATGTCACTTCTTATCAGTGTTGGGTAAGTTACTTTAAATTAGTACTAGTTACTTCCATCAAAAGTAACTCAGTTACTTCAAGTTACTCGTTACTTTCAAAGTAACTAGTTACTAGGGAAAGTAACTTTGGTTTTACTCAGACTTCTCTTGTTAATGTGTTGCTAACTGGATACCCAGCAAGAGTGCCAGTCTTCTAGCTTGCTTACTTGCCATAAGTGCACTGTGCCACCTACCAAAGGAAAAAATAATGTGCATATTTCCACGAGAGAAATCCCACGCCTGGACCGTCGTTTACCACCGCCATGATTCTAGCCTACGTTACAGCGTCATGTGCGCTTTTTACATCCAACACAAAAACTGCAGTCGTGGTGCTTTTGATTGTACTCAGCACTCAGAAATTCTGCCTTCCGAATAGGAAGATGTAGGCAACACCAGACTGCAGATGAGCTGCATACAGGGCTGGACTGGGACAAAAAATCAGCCCGGGCATTTTGACTAGAGACCGGCCCACCATTATAGGAAAAATCATAAAGCCTTTGAATGAAAACAAACGCTGTTGTGACAGTGATGTACACTGTTCTGATGGTATATATGTATCAATCTATCAATCGTTTGTTGTAAGACTCAGATAATTATTTATTAAAAGCGAGACATTTTAAATGAGAATAAGAAAGTATTTCTTTGTGCCCCCCTCTCCCTGTTAATGCCCTACATGGACCCCTGGCAACACTTTGCTAGACCCGCCCCTGCACAGTTACCAGCTGTCAGCTACCTAAAAAAGGATCCTGGTGTTATTTGTCTCTCAGAAACAGTTCATAACTTCCCTTCAACTCATTCATGTCACCTAAAAGGTAAACCTGTTTCTCCATCACCTGTTCAGCTCTGATGATTCAGTAAGGACATCTCCTGGTTTCATCTTCATGTTTCCCTCTCACCACATATCCAAACCGACATCATGACCAGCAGCTTTACAGCTGTGGCTCCAGCAAACATCAGCTGATACTAGAAATTAATATTAAATAAATTCTAACAACAGCTGATCAAGCTTAAAAGTGCTGCTGTTGTTTACCGCGACATCCAGTGGTTTCCTCTTTCTGGCGCAAAGCGGACGATAAATAAACAAGAGAGAAAAGCCAATCGGCTGATCATTGATCAGTTTCATGATTAAAGTAGCAACAGGAGAGGGAGGGGGGAGAATGAGAGAAGAAGAGGCAGCTGTGCAGCAAAGACACAGAATAACTCCAGCTTTGTGTCTTTTTCATTGTAGCTGAAGTCCGGGACAAACTGTTCCTTTTCACCTAAATACGAAACACGTAATAATTTCTCTGAATATGAGACGATTCCGTTTTTTAGGGAACGGTTGGCAACTCTAATAATTAACTGTATGAACAAAATAAAGTTCAACATCAGTAACATAGCACCACCCAGCTGTATAGAAACTCCGTCATGCTAGCTAGCACGCAGTACGAAAAAGTCAGCACAACAAAAATAAACTCCACCTAAACTTGGTTTATATCTGACCCAGATAGACTGCAGGTCATAACTTCTTACCTGAAGTTCAGTTCACCTGACACTCGGACGGGCGGCCGCTTCGGGTCTCTCCTCCTGCCTCCCCTTTCTCTCACCCACCTGCTGGCTTCCACCACTTGCTAATGTTACTGAATCATCAGACCAAAGCACTGAGCCTATCTAAATCCCAGTAACGAGTAACGCGTTCCTGATTTTGGCATAATAACTAGTTACCGTGCTCGTTGCCACAATAATAACGTAGTTACTGTAACGCGTTACTTAATTACGCGTTAGTCCCAACACTGCTTGTTATTCAAATTATCATCCCATCTGAGATGTCCATTTGCCTCATATTGCTATATCAAATCTTTCCCTTCCTCTGATAGAGGCGATTAAGGAAAGTCTTTGACTACATTCTTAAAGCTCTCTCCAGTTGTTGCAGTTTCAGAATTCTTTAAATGGGTTAGTCTCATTTGAGCACTGGGATAATGTGTAGCATACTCACCATAGCAGAGCTTAGGGGAGGGGCTATGTTATTCTGAAGGGTAGTGAGAAAGCTACATTTCTTGGTGTTGTCTTTATTTCTCAAGTATATTTAGAGATATAATTAGTTTTCTTATCCATTCACGAATGGTAATCCAATATTTACTATCCCTTTTATCTCTGTTTGTGGTCCATGATTAAATTAGTAATGCTCAGCCGAGTTCACCAGCAAGTTCCTAAATCTTTGTGCCTGCTGTTTGGTGCTAGGCATGTGGTTTACTGTTTATTTGTTTTTCTGATAAAAAGCATGTGCCTTTTGAGCTCTGAGATTGACCCAAAGGGAAAAGTAGGTGTAAAACTAGTACGTCTCTATAAAACAGACCTGTAGGGGTACAGTCCGAATTTGGGGTGAAAACCACCTTAAACTAAGTGATGATGATTCCAGAGCTGAAGGGGATCTTATCCACTGTCCTTTACAAGTTTACAACCACTTTTCCACTTCCACTACCAAGCAGATATTGTCCCTGTCAGTGGCCTTTTACCAACAAATATACCTGACATTTGAATGCACACATTAAAGTGTGTGTCCTTGCCCTACTGTATAGATACATGGATGTAATAGGGACTTCTGAGAATGCCTATTATCTACCTGTATGGGTGTGTGGGTTGAGAAATTGAGGGCCAGCTACTGTGGAAAGGTCAGGTCCCCAGTCAGGCACAAGTGGTAGTCCTTGTTTATTGTACCCTTTGGAGTTACTCAAGTCCTGTAGCGATTTACAGTTACTAATGTTTTTCATAGTGTCTTACATATAACCCCATGACATTAATAGCAGTCACTTTTTCAATATTTACCTACAAATACTTAAATGTAAGTCAACTAGAATAAGGGGACAACAAGTCAGCTTTTTACAAGAAAGAAAAAAAAATACTATAAGTACATTTAAATAGCTTGTCAGTAACTTTATTTAGCGCATGGGTGATTTAAATATTGTAAGCAAAGTGTCATTTTAGGTATTTTAAGGAATGCACAAATTGTGGATTTTTTACAGGAAATGAAACAAAAATTTTACAAGATATATATTATATAATAATAATTATTGCATTAGTAATTACAAGTATTGTGTATTTTCTTGATAATTTTGACAAAAAATATTTTCCCATCTTACATTGTAAGTCTACTGTACTTTTTGGGCTGCAGGCTGTATTATGGGGTGGCGTAATCTTGCCTACCTCCCAGGTATTTTACTATAAAAGTAGTAAAGGGAGAAAACTCCTTATTACATTTATGTCGGTTAAATAAAAGTGCAATTGAAAAATAGAACAGCCATCATGCTCATCAACATAATGAATATTAAATATAGAGATTTAAAATTCAGATGTAAAAAAGGCGAAATTATTTCACTCCAAAAAGTACAATAGGGAAATATTTTTTATTTGTCTGCAAAATTACCACGAATTACTAAAACTACTTCTTAAAATTGTTTACTTACTTATTTGCTTACTGCTTGATACCCTTTTATGTCTGCCTTATGTTTGTAAGATTTGTAAACAAATAAATTACATTGCAATTTCAAATAAAATACATTGAAATTCAGTTCACTTACAATAGAACTGCGCCCCTTGAGGGCCATATCACCAAGTGTTACCAAAAGTTATTCTGAGACAATTTAATCTCTTAGCTCACTTTAATTTCTCACTATGATACCTGCAAAAGTGAAAAATAGCTGTGTGTTTATTTGATTTCTTTTCTTTGACTTACTTTTCCTTGATGACTAAATGATAAATATACTGGTTTTATAAAGCAGTTTTCTACGTGAGCACACAAAGTGCCTTATACAACTTGCCTCATCCTACATTTAAGTGCTTTTTATCTATCATTCATGCTCCAACAGATGCATCAGAGAAACCTGTGGTTAGTATCTTACCTTAGGATATTTAGCATGCACACTGGAACAGCCAGGGGTCGAGCTACAGCCACCCCCAGTAAACAGTTTGCTGGAAAGCTTCACAACAACAAAATTAATGTTTTGACAGGTTTGGACAGAGGTGGCAAAAGTACAAACATTTTGTACTTGTACTGTAGACGTTCAGATACTACTGTCCAGTAAAGGAACTGATTCAAATTCCAGATACAAGTAAAAAACTAAAGCCTCTGAAATGTACTCAGAGTAAGAAAGTAAACAGTAGCTTTTTGGAGGATGTTTCTAACAGCTATTTTTGTGCAAAGCTAGCTGAGCCCTGTGCTATATTAATGTATTAATGTAATATTAAAATAATATTAGCATATGGGAATAAAGATTTTATTTCACTCTAAATTTTAATTCTAATAAATTTTCTTAGCTTGAATCATTTATGTAGAACATGAGAAAAATATTAAAATTAAATTACAATTAAACTGAATTAAATTATATAAATTAAAAATATATATATTTTTATTTTCTTTGCCTCTAAACAGGAAAATGAGTACAGTCAGAGTATTTTAATGCCAATTTTAAATAACACATTTAGTCTACCTCAGTTTGTTTTGCAGCACATTTCACAACATAAACAAACATAATATCACTTGTACAAACCTAATATGTGATTTAAAAACATGAGCATTTACATGTAATCTTTACATTTCCAGTTTATCACACCTCACTGTGCAGTCCTTACTATTAAATCTAACCTCTCTTCTTCCTCTCCTGTCCTGTCTTTCTTATCTTTCTCCATCTCTGAGTGAAGTCTCTCCTTCTTTTATCTCCCTGTGAAATACAGCAGCTGGACCTTTAGCTAGCGACACACTGTGTGACAAATTGCACACAAACAGTTTGCTGATGTTTTTTGAGCTGATAAAAACGTTGCATTTGAAATTAATAAACGAATAGGACTGCCTTTCACGTGTTACTGTTTATGATGTGTGACGTTCCCCTCAAATGCATTAAACTAAAAGTAACAAGCCTGTTTTGAAAATGTAAGGAGTAGAAACTGCAGATATTTGTTTAAAAATGTGGGGAGGAAAAGTAAAAAGTTGTCAGAAAAAGAATACTCAAGCACAGATACCGAAGAAATCTACTTAAATAGACTAACAACATATTTGAACTTTGTTACTTCACACCTTTGGGTTTGAGACAGCCACAGAAACACACATGTAAGCATTCAGTGAGTGCATCCTTACAGCTGTCCTCTTTTCAGACTAGTACATTTATACAAATAACAAACCTGGGATTGAAACTGTGTCATATATAGGAATTTGTATGAGTCAGCGTAATTTAAACTCACATGTGATGTTATGGGCTGTAGCCTTACAGATTACAGACTCAAGATGAGTTCATCACAAAGCTAGTTTATTCATGTGGTTCATCTGTTCCTTGGTGGCTGTTTTACATACTTTTGAGTATCTCTGATACATTAAAAGTATCACTGGTTTAAAGTGGGTAGCTGTAGCTCAGGTTGTAGAGCAGGTCATCTACTGATCGGAAGGTTGGTGGTTCAATTCCTGGCTTCCCTAGTCTGCATGCCAAATATCCTTGGACAAGATGCTAACCCTAAATTGCTCTCCGATGCATCGAACGGAGTATGTGTGTGTGAATGGAAGTTAGAAAGCACTTGAATACACAAGTTGAGTGCTCAGAAGAGTAAGAAAGTGCTATATAAGAACCAGTCCATAACACTAACAGACTGATATCTGGTGGTACTAATAAGACCAAGGCTGTGCTGCTGATGTTATTAAGCTCAGGTGCCAACTCAGAGATGCATGTGATGATGTTTTTAACGGTATTTAAGAAAATAATATGGAATTATTATTGTAATGAATGAGTGGTGTTAACCACTTAAATGCTACTATTTAGAAGAAAAAATGCTGTGCAAACACTGTGTTGTTTTCTTTCCTGTTGCCCCATATAGCCATTAAGACTTATTGTCCCTGACATGGTAACTGTAAAGCAGGCGCTTGCAAACCAATTCTCACTTTTCCCCAATCGACTTCTCTTTTCCACATTGGTGAACAATCGCTATGAAAAAATGCATGACCTTTGTTTTTATGGACCATTTGCGTTACAGAAAAAAATGCCAGAGTGTGATTCTTCTTACTACCTCTGGTACTAGAGGAAAAGCCAACAGCCCTCAAAAGCTCTGGGCAGAAAAACGCCTATATAATACGTGTGTGTGTGTGTATTTGGTGTGGTCACCTTGATCCACAAGTTCATTTTGAACTTTCATGCACCATAAAGAGCCATCAGGCAGATACTGTAAACTCATGAGATTGAGGGGGGAAACTGCAAAACAGCTCTTGCATTAAAAGGTTGACTCCAGAACAGATGGGATGCTTCACTCGGCTGACAAAGCCCAAGGCCTAGGACCAGACTCAATCATGATGACCAGTCCACTGTAGCTTCCACAAGAAATAGCAAGTAAATCTTGACTGCCTGAGATCCAAACATCCAATTATTCAGTGTCAGGGAAAGCCTTTCCTCTACAGAGCCTGACTTTATTTGAAAAATCTGAACAGGCCAAACAGGAAATGTGCTTTCATTTCCAGAGGCAGCCAAGAGCTGAGACTGAACGCCATTTTAATGAGCTTTCCCAATGAGGTGCCACCTGTTTTATCCAGATAATTGGATGATTGGCCACCCTTAAACGACCCCTGCTTGGCAAGCAGTTTATTTCTTTCTTTTTTCTTCTTTCTTTCTTTCTGTCTTTCTTTCTAAGAATAACCTAACAAAAGCACGTAGATCTCACATTGTTATTAAAAGGCCTTGACAGATGATGAGAAAACTAAAATCAGACTGCAGACAAACATTCGGCTTTTATGTGAAGAAATTAGTCTTGCCTGCCACTGTAAACCTTCCCAAGCAGCTTAACTGCAGAACTTTGATTTATTCATAGTGTGACATCAAACATAAATCCATTCAGATAAGATGAAAAATACAAAAAAAAAATGCTGCACATACAGTATGTGGTTTCAGCATTTGTGGAACAATATATGCCAGTGATGCAACTTTGTCTTCTTAATTTTAGAATAGCACGGTGGTGTATTTGGTTCAGCTGGACCACAGAGATGTTGCAGTGCACTGATTGCTTTAACAATTACTTTACAGTTGCTTTTGTCATTCTGAGTGCATTTGCTGTATAGCAGATATTGGACTCCACGCTGAGGCAAATGGTACGATTTAATCCATTTCACACTGAACAATTGGTCCACAGTCTATGATGACTTGATAATTTCATGATTTTACACTGCTCTTTTACATACAGCAGACATAGCCAGCTGATGCTCTGCCTGTGACTGTGAATGAAGCCAGTTCCAACGTCCTGGCATCTTATGGGGAAAGATTATTGACAAGGGACACACCAGGGAGATTCAATGTCAGTTATAAATGCAAATGAGCACACAGGAGAAGTTGTAGAGGTTTACCCACATGCATTTGACATTTAGAACAAGATAATCTACTGCACATAAGGATTGCAGACGTTTTGGCTTTATTACTTATTCATTCATTTATTTTTCATGAATTCGTAGTGTTTATTTATTTATTTAACGACGTCTCTATTTGTGTTAAGTCTCATCACGGTCAGATTGTTCACTTAACTGAATGTTTGTTTTAAAAAATCATTTAACTTTTACTTTCAAATTGAAATATTTGCACAGCTTGAGCTTCAAGCTTAATGAGCTTTCCTAGATTCAATCCATTTTTCATGAGCACACGAAAAAACTAACCATCACATATTTGCCTTTCATATTATCATACACTGTAATTACACAACAACGTGAAAGTTAATGAGTGGATTCATATAGCAAAAACTAAACATGTTACATACGCATTTCATACATATATCCTACTGAAGCAGCTATTCACCGTTTTTTGTGGCAAGAGGTGCGTATGTGGCCACTGGTGGTATTTGCAGGACTGTGGTGTATATAGTTGTGCTGGGCATCCGTTCAGGGTACTGGAACATATATGTTGTAATTATTCCTGAAAACAGAAAAACATTTGCACATCAACAAGCCACCTTAACGCAGTTTACTAATATATCTTAGAAGCCAGCATTACATATATTTTACTAGGAGCGATACCTTTGTTGGGTTGACTTGTGATTGTGATCAAAAAACTAGCTAGCTAACAACTTGAGTTCAGCTTTTGATTATCTGGCATTATACTCTTGTGTACCTCTGTGTACTTTCAAAAGCAATCACCCACCTGCTTTGGCAGTCAGCTTGCTTGTTGCCTTCTTGTGTGTATTCAACCTGCAGGCAGTACCTCCAGACTCTGTCAGAGGTTTTATTTCTCAGAAATAAGCCACAATAAAACCGCATTTGTTATTTCATGGGCAGGATATATGTTGCTATTTACAACATAATAGATAGGAGGAGAGTGTATCATCTGGTTTGAGCAGAGTGATAATTTCAGACAGATTTGGTTCAAAATAACTATCTTATCATACCACACCTGTTGAGAATGGGTACTGAAAATAAGCAGAATTGCTCTGTCTCTGGTTGCTGTTTTTACATCGAAAAATAAACCTTGTGCAGAAAACAAAAATTAATGACACTCATTTTTGATTCAAACAATGGCATCACGTCTATTCAGCCTACCTGTGTTTGCAGTGATGACACTAGCAGGCTCACTTGTTGTTGTGCTCCATTAACCCTTTAAGACCTACCATAGAACCAAGTCCGCCAGAGCTTATAGTATATTTTTACATGCTGTGGAGCCATTTTTTGGAGCATTTCAAGTTGCTATACATCAATACAACCATTATAGCCCAAATTTCAAAAATATGTCTGCATTAAGTGCATAGTAATTACATAAATTGCAAAAAAGTGCAATAAACTACAAAAAAATTTTAAATCGTTTTTGTTTTTTTAACATATATTTCTAGTTAGAGAAATTTAAGAGGCTTTGTAAATACAAAAAAAGTTGCACAAACTAGTTTCCCACCAAAGGAAATTTATTTTAAGTGTCTTCATAGTTTTATTTTTGAGATACACCAATTTTCATATACTGCAGGAAAAACGAAAAAATATATTATAGTGCAAATTTGCAAAATAACAGCATATTCATCAAAATAAAATATTTCCAGCAGTGCAATATGAGTCCTCAGCATCCCAGAAACGACACAGAAAGTCATGAAGTCAAACATAACTTTGAAAAACACAAGTATAGGCTCATAAGGCCACGATGGTAAAAAAAAAAAAAACTACATTTCCGCAAAATGACGTCACTTCCGGTTTCGGGCAGGTCATGCCGGACATGCGATAGTTCACGCTGATGGACGTAGGAAGTGTTACAAACAGCTGATCGGATTGGCAAAGCGTGTTTCTGGAATATTATGTTTTTGTTGCTGCAAGTGCTTTTTGTGCAGTTTTTGCAAAGCTATATGTGGAAGGAAACTGTAAGTACAACTCCTCCGGTTTCATATGCAAAATAAATTATTGCGCTAGCTTATGTGGTTGCAGTGCTACCGGGATTTAAAAATAGTTAAGCAAAATGGAGCGTGTCTGCTCCGACCGGCTTTAAAGGGTTAAACAGTCCATAGCATATGGTATAACACACTTTGTAGTGCGGAGGAGGCTTGCCTACCCATACCACAGTCTTGTTTGTGTACAGTAATTACACTAAACTCTAACATCTGTGTTGTTTATTTCATCCAAAACAAGAGCATGTGCTGTAGCACGTCTAGGAGACAGTGGGCAAAGTAGCATAAATCCATGCTGTTAATGTTTAATTGCAATTAATGACACAGGTTTTTACACAGGATCCAAGATCAACGTGTTTTAAAATTCTTCAAATCATCACAACTGCACTTCGTGTCCAAACTTTATAGTGGCCTTGTCTGTCCTGTCATATGGAGGAAACCCTATAGAAGCCAGGTAAGGGGGCCAAGAGGCTTCCCCGAGTCATCCTGAAAAAGTAGGCCTAATCCTCCCAGACAGCGGGGAACGGCTGCTATCCTGGCCTGTCACAACCACTCTGGGCCCTCACGGCTGAGGCCGTCACAATGAAAGCCAGTGCTCCGCAGAGAAGAACAGGACATGGGGGAGAGGAGGAGGGACAAGGGGCATAAAGGAGAGGATTTAAATGCTTGGCTGTTCTTTTTATGCCACCCAGAGGACTCAGGTGGAGCAGGTGAATTTATGATACCACCGAGAGGATAGGAGGCTGCACTGGGCGTGAAGGATATTAATAGTTTTATTATTTTGTCTTTTATATATGATCCACCTTCTGGTCATATGGTATCCTTGTGTCCTTGTATACTTCTGTGTACTTTCAGAAGTAATCAATGGCAATGCAATGGCCTCACCACAGACAACTGTTTGCACACTGGGATTTATGGCAGTGTTGTCTGACCACCATCATGATCCCGTCTCTTACACTTGTTTCCTTCCACTTTCAATCCATCCATCCATCCATAGCAGCAGATAGGTGATGAACACAGTAAAACATTTATTGACTAATTTTCCTGAAGATCAGATGGAAAGTTCAACAAAGACAAATGAAATGTGCATTTTTGGACTTTGACATGACATGCAATAGGAGTACAGCCAAAGTATTGGCAAATATGCAATGTGGAGCAGCTTTCACTGCCCTTAACAGGTGCCAAAAAAAGAACAACCCATTGGGTGAGCGAATTTAAGCCCACTGGGGGCAAGGTGGGTTTTTCTTCTTCTGTCATATGTGAAAAGCTTTCCCCTGAGCAGTCAGTCACATTAGAAATTCCATCGGCTGTGGTCTTGTCTATACAAAAAAGAAGCCGAGTAAAAAAAAAACAGGACGGGGGTTAGAATGAAGAGAGAAAAATAGATCAATATTTAATTTTCTCCCCAGGAGATATGTTCAGGCACTAATCAGCAGCGACTGGAAAAGATGACACCTGGAATAGCAAGCAGCAGAGCTGTGCCGTCCTCTCCTCTCCTTCCACCACATCTTTTGCTTCCCATGTCAGTCTCTCACTTTGCCTGTACTGTCTCTGTCAGGATACGTTTCTCATTTATTCAGTCAAGTCCATCCATCCCTCTTTGTCTTTCTTTCATATTATCCCAACACTTCGTTCTCGCACTCATCTACCTTCTGTCATCCTCTCCCTTTCCCCGCATTCATCCTGTGCCCTCGTGGATCTGCTTTTTTTTTCCAGCCGAGTCTCTTGCCCTTGCACCCCTCCCTCTCTTTCTCCAGTCTTCTCACCCAATCTCTTCTTTCTTACTTTCAATCTTTTACTCAATAACCACTTGTCCAGCATGACAGAACAGCTGAGATTGGGGTTGCAGGAGAAAGCAGAGATTCACTTAACAAAATCACTATACATGGAGCAGGTATCATTCACAGCGGGCACTCCAGCTGTGTGCGGAATTGGTAATCCTGCATTGTGTGCTCTTTCTTCATTACAAAGCTCGGTGATTGAGCTCCTTGCACATGAATCTCGACTCATGTGCATTTACAGTGCTCTTATTGGCGGTATACATGGCTCTTTAGGATAAAATGAACTGTTACACTTGGGTGATATTTCCTGGAGAGAAGAATGTAACACAGCACTGAAGTGATTTCTCCAGACTGGTCATGATTTGATTTGCAAAGCTTTCACATTTTCATTTAGCAACATTGAGCAACCCATCTGTATTTCAAAAGCATTTCAAATTCATGTTCCTTCTCTCACTTGGGGTTTAACAAGACCTCAAGCGTAATGAGCTTCATTTCCAACTTGAACAAATTCATACAAATTGGGTGTTATCGCTTCAAATTACTGCTCTGATTTCAGTGCCAGAGATGCCTGCCTGATAGCAATAATAGAATTGTTTTTAATATGCCAGAGCAGTTGTGTAGGAAGTCTCCAGATATTTTATTTAAGCAATGTCATATGGTAAAAATGTAAAGAAATAGTCCTGTATTTCACCTGTGTGTCCGTTATATATATATATATAAACCTCTGAATTGTGCCAATTGTATAAAGCACTGTTAAAAATAAAGACCCCGCACTCTGTAGTCTGAAGTTTAGTTACATAGAAAGGTACTATATGTATGTTGCTTGATTCTTTTGTGTTCTGTTATGATAAGGTGCTTTTTGTACCAACATTTAAAATTAAGCACTTTTACTTGATTTTTTTACTCCACTAGCATCAGTAAACGCTAGCTAGCTAATTACAGCTCTTGCTGTCTTCGCCTGGTATCTCCACAGCTGCTTGAGTCTGATGTGTAATTACGTTGCTGAGAAGGCACAAATCAGCTACAGCATTGTCAGGCTACATCACTGCCAGTAAAATAATGGGGTGGGCAAAGGCTGCCTTATGGTCTCTGAATTAGTACTTAAAATGTGTTTATAGTCATTCTGAACAGTTTCACTTGAGGGCAGAGTGAATAGCCAACCATTATGAAAGGGGGGGAAACGTGACCTCCTATAAGAATGGAAGAATTGTGCACGTTTTCCAAAAGTCTTGTTCACATACCAAGATCACTAAAACATCTTCTGCTTTAAGGCTAACTTACTTTACCCAGTCAGTTAGAAAGATGGGCCCACCAGTCTTGAATCAAACACAGTTTGCAGTTCTATCATAACAGTCTTTGAATTACAACAAAAAAGCAAGTGTCACTGATCCATTCATTCATCTGCCCATTTTCTATGCCGTCCAGGGTGCAGGGCCAACAGTATAAGCAGAATTACCCACTGCTCCATCTTCCCAGCAACCCCACAGCTTTGCCAGGAGCACATTGTTCACGAGCCAACCATGAGAAAAAACCTCTCCAGCATGTCCTTGGCCTGCCTCTGGGTCTTCCTGAACCTACAACACCACATCTGGAAGTAATCCAGGAGGCACCCTGATCAGTTGCCTAGACCACCTAAATGAATAGGTGGTCTATTCAATGAATGAATATCAATGAGGAAGAGAATCTACTGTCTCTATTATGAGCCCCTTCTGAATTAAAATCTGTAAGGGAGCCCATACACACTACTTTGAGAAAGCTCACACCACTTATATCCACAATCTTATTCTTTCTGTCACTACCCACAGCGAGGTAACATTTTTCTTTTTTATATTCATCATAGGAGTCATTAGAATTACACTCTGTCTGGGCTTTACCCGGGACCAATTTGCTCATTTGGAGGCCCTATCAGGGGCAAATTACCCATGATAACTTAACTCTCGGGAAGGCTTGTGGCGGCTGTAGCTCAGACGGTAGAGCCGATCATCTACCAACTGAGCCAGTTATGTTTTGATACCTTGGACCTTGTGCCAAAGTGTCCTTGAACAGGTTACTGATATTGAATGTGTTGTGCATGATAGGTAAAAAATGCATAAAGTCATACAGTGAAGTGCTGTGTCAATGTCTGTCTGAATGGCTCTAAAGGTGCTTTGAGTCCTTGGTAAGAGTGGAAAATCTATATATAAAATGACTTTCACGATTGAAAGTGCAAAACTCATGTGGTATCTATAAAGCTATAAATGTTACCAGTACAAAATCTGGGTGATGCAAACCTATTCTCCACAAAGAGCAAATAACAGATTCGTTTAGTGATAGTACATTCATTATAACATTGGCTAAGCATTTGATAGTGGTTAGTTTTCTTCAGTTAGTCAATCAAACTGCAATTCAAAATTCTTAACAAGTAACAGTATCCTGTACTGGTTTTAAAGCTTTCAAAAGGAAGCCACTCTGCAGTATCTCTCTCACTGCAGGGAATGAGTGAATGAGATAAGAGCTTTCGGAGGTAAGTGGACCTTATCCAGTGGACAGAAAGGTTGTTCAAGGTTGATCTGTTGTGGGGATTCTGACATTGGACAGCTAGCCAATCAAGCTGTCCTGCCGATATCCAAAAAGCATGCACACAAGCCCACACTCACATAACTGGAGCAAAACAGAAACTCAAGAGACTGGATTACCATACTAGACCTCCTTTTGAATATTTCACTTTACTGTATATTTCTTCTGACACTTAGACAACCATCTATGGCCTGTTGGTGGGTGTTGAATTGGTCTGCTATGAAGGAAGCGTGAGTGTGTGGATGGAAGTCTCTCCTCTGGGGGTGAAGATCCAAGAGACGCAAAGAGACGAGGAAGAGGGAAAGAGAGGCAGGAAACCTTTGGCCCCAAAGGGAAGTCCCAACACAGCTGCTGCCTGCCTGCCTGACTCCTTCTCTCTGACTCTGTGCATGCACTGTCAACCTGTCTGACCACAAACACACACACACAGACACGCATACATCATACGATAAAAACACTCACCTTTGCACTGCAGTGAAAGTGTGTATGTGATAGAGGGAATAGCAGTCACAATTCTAATGTAGTCGATTTCATCCTTAAAACCTCAGCTCGGTTGTTGATCTCACACATACATACACAGCTCTCCCCCCCCTCCCCATGGGAACCAGCGTGTTTAATTAATACTGACACCATAGTCCTAGCAGGAAAGTCTGCATGTTTTGTTCTGTAAATCTACGTGAACGTGTGTGTGTGTCTGTGTCTGTGTGACACACGTGCGTGTAAGACAATATGAGCCCAGAAGTCTTTACAGCTACACTGTTTAGAGAATAAGTGGCCATTAAATATTATGCAAAGCTCATTCTCACACAGAGTGAGGCCAATCTTCCTTTCAATGTCACCTACACAGTCTTAAGAAGCCTCAATTAACTTATTAGCAATTCTGCAGAGCTTAACATGGGTGCTAATGAAGGGAGCATTGAAAGGAAATGAACTTAATGATAGGAAACAGGAGTCTGACACACCGCATTTTGTAGTGCTCTACCTTGTTTTTGATGGGGTTAAAATGTCCTTTGCCTTTTGACCATTGTTAACAGTGCTGATTTGAATCCTTTGAATATTTAAAAGCAAAGAAATCATACTACTGTGATGCTTTTGAGGTTATGCTTAAAATTGTCTCTGTTGCTAAAGCTAGGGCTGAATCAGGTGACCCTGGATGGTTAAATGATTCCCTGTGTTAGTGTTGTTTCTACATCATCCAGGATGAACATTGCAACTGACCTGTCACGTCATTGTGATGTGATAGCTTTAGAATTTGGTGGGAAAATGAAAAAGTGCCTTTGTTTATATAAAACACTCTTCTTGAACAAATGGTAAGCATTTCAAGTGTATTTAAACAAGCTACCAAATATATTATCAAGTTATGTTTGCTGTTAACCAGTGTTAGGTTACTCATGCTGGTTTTTAATTGTTAAAATAGTTTTTAATCATATTAGCTAACGTCTTGGCTAATGCTAACTGAATGGTCAGACCAGTGTTTCCCAACCTTTTGGAGCCACAGCACATATTTCACATTAGAAAAATCACACTGCACACCAGGAAAAAAAATGTCACAAAAAGCATATTAATAAATTCCCCTGCACACCAGCTATAGTGGAATTGGCTTAGTTTGTCCCCAGTATACCTTTTTTGCTTTCTTCTGACCACTACTCATGCTAGATCATGTATAAAGCGCCTTGAGGTGACTATTGTTGTGATTTGGTGCTATATAAATAAAATTGAATTGAATTGAATAGATCCTTCATCTGGGTTGGAATTTTCTCCAGGACCCAGGTCAGATTTACTACTTTTTCTTTTCAAATATTTGTCTATTGCTGTCTCACAGCATGACTATCATGTAGTTTCTTCTTCGTCTTCTTCTGTTTTACTGGCAGTTGGCAACCCATTTAATTAGACCAGATAGTTATACTGCCCTCTAGTGGAAGAGAATGAAATTGTTCAGCTCGTTGATCACACAGATCGCTTAGTACTAATCAGAGGGAACCAGATAATCTTCCATGGCATGAGAAACACTGGGCCAGGCAATGTGATCACGGACCAGCATTGTTATGATGATACAGGAGCAACACCCAAACGGGGATATCAAATCCAGATCCTGAACCCTCCCTCCTGCAATTGACCTCAACTGCTGGGGGCTTTGCACGATGCACTCAGTGCTTTTTCTTCACTCACCTTTTTTCCCTCTCCGTGTGTTTATATGCCTTCGGATTTAGTTATTATGATTAATGCTTATCTTTTCCACAGCGTGTCCTTTGTCCTGTCTCCCTCCCCTCACCTCCAAACACCCGTGGCAGATGGCTGAACCTCCCTGAGGTTTGTTCTGCTGGAAGTTCCTTCCTGTTTTCTCTGTAGTATTGTAGGATCTTCACCTTACTATATAAAGCATCTCGAGGTGACTGTTGTTGTGATTTGGTGCTATAGAAATATAGATTTATATAGCACAATATCAAAAAGGCCAAAAATAGCAACTCTATGAGATGCATCCCATTAGAATGGCTCAAGATGTTAAGAGATGACAGCGGCTATTAAGCAAAAATAAGGAAAAGAAACTATTCATTGTATGAGTACAGTTAGTGATTTCTGGCCACAACATTGTCATAGGAAATGAAAGAAAATATACATACCCTACTAAATTACTATAAATTCTTCCTCTACTTTAAATAACCTTATAATTTTTATATAGCATATCAAATATATAGCATTTTACTTGCATATGTGCAGTTATTCTTTAAAAATTCATTGCAGTAATGTTTTAATCATGCATGTTTCAAAAAGGAAAATTATGGATATTCAAGATAAACAGGAAAGTTCCAAAAGTAAGCCTCCGAATGACTTATCCTGTACATAATAACATCATCTAATTTCTCTCTCTCTCCCTCATTCCTGCACTTTCTTCATTGCTCATTACCATCCCTCTCTGCATCCTTTCCTTCTTTCTCAAAACTCTATCAGCTCCTCCCTCTTCCTCTGTTGCTTATTCATCTTCTCCTTCCTCACAATTTGTATCCCTCCTTTCCTTCTTCCGCTCTCGTTCCCTCCCTCTCCACCCCTACAGGCAGTAGCAGTCTTGCACAAAGTGACACGATGGTTGTAATTGGCTGCCCTCTGCCACAAATCAGATCACAGTTGGTGCTGGGAGTGCTCTGGCGATTATCCATAACCCCCCACCCCACAGATCAGTGGCTAACTCCAAAGAGACTTGGAGACAGGGAGGAGTGAAAGGGTTAGAGACTAATTTTGTTACTGTGTTTTTTCCTCTCATCAGCTTCCCTGCCATTTTACCACGGATATAGTGTTCATCCATCGATTGTAGGTATACGAAACAACAGTTTCTTCTTAAGTGGCTCCTTTTCAGATTAGCATTGATCTGATCAGAAGGAGCACTGAAAGGGTGAACAATGTGGTTATTTTTTTTTAAACATCGGCTGTCCTTTACCTTTCTCCTCCCTTCTCTTTCAGTCCTTCCTCATTCCTTGTTCTAACACCTTCTTTCTGTAAAGCGAAAAGAAGGTGATGAGATCCAATTTACTCACAGGAGCAATTGACTTGGAATTGCTTGGCTTCTTAGACACTGCATCGACCCTCCATTCTCAGTAAGGGGTCACGCTTGATGTGGTCCTTTATTAGCTCAAATTAGGCCTCAGTGTTTTCAAGAAGGGAACATCCATCTCCTTATTCATTTGTTCTTCTTGTCCCATTTATTTACTTAGTTGGCTAGGCAGTGGGCTGTTTGGACAGAGAGCATTGGTCGCCCCAGGCAGGGACACAAATATCATCTTATGCACATTAGTTACAAATCACCAATGCAGGGTGAAGGTCAGAACATGGGAAATAGGTGAGGCTAGAAGAAGCATAGGAGGATGTGAAGTGGATTTGCTGAAGAACGTGCATTATCTGTGCAAACATTTGTAACATGACTTTTTAGACCTTTCCAATTAAACGCAGCTATTGATTCATATTAATTATCGTTGAGCATGACAATCTGCCACTGTCATTTTATCAGTATCACACATCCGTGTGAGAGTTGTATGTTTTCTTGTTTCATGAATCTTAATTAATGTAAAAAAAAGATCCTATTTTCTACATTTAAAAATGGACTTTAATAAATATGCTTCCATTTGATGGTGGAACAGAATCAGTCTTAATAAAAATGTTCTTTTTTAAATCTAACTTTATTTAGATTCAGGGTTTTTTAAACTATTAACCAACATTGACTATTACTTGGGTGGTTATTAATTTGTTTCTGATTATCTAGATGTAATTGTTGATGTTTAACAAAATAGGCAGGCTGGGTAACAAGATAGGCAGCACGGTCCCGTGGTGGTTAGAACTGTTGGTTCGAATCCGCCATCTGCCGTAGGTTCACTCTGACTTCCTCCTGCAGACCAGAGACACTGGTGACTATAAACTGACCATATGTGTAAAGTGTCAGTGTGTGGATGGATGGATGGACGGATGGATGGATGGACGGACGGATGGACGGATGGTTGGATGGATGGATGGACGAATGGATGGTAATGAGGCTGCTGTTCTTGTTCAGTTGGCTTTCCTTTTTCACTTTCACCAGCTATTGCAGTAGAAATGGGCATCAAAAGTAGCAGGATAGTCCTAGGAAAACCTTATGGTTTGCATTAAAATTCAGTAGTGAGACTAGTCTCAGTGTTGTCTTGTCATGTATCACAGCTACTACAACACTAAAGGGCACATTTGATGTAAGCATCTCTAACTGAGTGGCAGTATGTGAAACCCAGGAAATGAGGACAGGCTCAGTGACTGGTAAGGAACTTTTATTTATAAGCCACAACAACATTTGGCATTGAATTAAAAAAAGGAAAAAGAATTCACAGAATGTTATGAGCCTCTCCAGAATGTAAATGTATCATCTATGATACAATACAAACCAGAGTTCTTATTTGCATCATGGACATTATTGAGATAAATATGAATCATGACATTACTGATAGTTTGAGACCATTATTAATTATTTAAATCTTTGTTAGCCATATAATAGCTTTTTACTGAAGTTTAATTAATTGTCAGTTTACAGTTCTTCAGCAATGGCGATCATGAAGTGTTTCCATGCACACTGGTGTAAGAAAAGCATTGGTCTTTAAGTAGTTTATGCCTCTGGATAATTTAATCCCTGTGACAGTACATATTTTATAAGCTCATTACATGGCTTTTAGGTAAAATATAATTCTACAAAGTAACTGTAGGAGCTGTCAGATATTTTATAAAAGGTGCAATATTCACTTTTGAACTGCAACAGAGTGAAGTAAGCAAAGAAGATCAAAATGCTGTTTAACTTTAGAGGACGTCTGTGGATATTTTTAACCACAGGATGGAAGTAAAACCATTAGATAAGCAATAGGACCGAAGTGCTATTGTGTAAAATGACTGTGATCTTTAGCTGTTATTGTACTCACCTAATTATGAACGCCAAAGTTTGCTCAGTTTTGCTGAAAACCTGCGTACAAAGGGCAGTGTTTGCACCCTTTCTTTTCAGCTGAGAGGGCACCGATATTTCATCAATGACTTCCTATTGCCCATTTCCATAGCTGATTATTGGCTCATTAACTCACCGTATCAATTTATAGATTGATGGCTATGAAAAGCACTAAACCCAGGGGTGCTGAGGGATCCAGCTTAAGAATCACTGTTAAACATGAGCTATTTAGAAGATAGTGGAGCATTGCTTGTAAATGGAGGTTTAAGATGCCTCGTGGCTCAGCTGCAACTATATAGCGAAACAGATGGTAATAATCACAGGGACATTTCCACCACAAAGACTGATGTTTAGTATGTAGTTTATGTGTAGAAAAGTCACTCTGAGAACCTTTTGCATGTTTCAACCACAGAAAACGCATCAAACAGACTCCCAGTAGTTATTTGTGGGTACCCAACAATAGCATTTAAGCCCCCATCGCTCTGATCGTTACAATGACAACAGAGTAATATATATTTGTCTTTACTAGCAGAATGCAAAACACTACCTAGCTGACATCACTCTTGCCTGGAGTTCATCTCAACACAGCGGGATGGTTTGGGACGACTCATGAAAGGTGAAGTAGAAATAAAGTGTTCTTGGTGTGTGTGCCGTGGCCATCTCCAGAAGGCAAGACTGTGTTTCTCCCTCAGATTTGGTTTCTTTTACAGTCTCAATTTAAATTTAGGTGGAGTGAAAGAGAGGTAGAGGGGGATGGTGGGAGCAGACAGAGAGCACAGGGGTTACTGTCAGACAGAGATCCTTCTCTCCTCTGCTTATCTCAGATTCTCTCTGTCTGATCACAAATCATAGCCCTGACTTAACTCAAGCAAAGAGGAGAAAAGCCAGAACCCCTCAGCTATCTTTGCTGCTTATACCCCTCTTCTCTATTTTTCATCTCTGTGTCTGTCTGTCTCTCTCTCCCTCTCTCTCTTTTCCAGTCATGCAACTCGGGGCGGCGTCCTGGCCTTTAAAAAGGCAAACTTGTAATCTGATAATTAACAATCTGCTAAATTTCTCAAAACGAAAACAGTCATGAGAAATGTCTGCCTCATGCCTGTGAGTAGGATGACCTTTTGCAGAGGCTGGAATGGCAGGCGAGGCGACTCACTTAGAAGCATTTAATTAGCTCTGCTCACGGCTGTGTGTGCTGCCAACGGACAGATGAGGGAGGAGGAAAGAGATAGTCAAGGCCAGATGCAGACATGAAAAATGAAAAATGTTTCTTATTTAATACTTTTCCCCCCATCTTAATGCCGCAGCACCCTACTTATTGTGGAGTGAAGGTGGAGAAGGAATGGAAGCGACTCAGACAGTAGCAAGCTTCTCTGGCTTTTGCAGTATTTCTCTCTTTCTTCTTCTTCTTCTTGTAGTTGTTGACTCCAACAGTTCCCTTTTGCAGCCTCAAGGTGAGACTATAAGGTCAGGAAGTGCATCTTTTAAAGTTTCATGACTCAAAAAATTAAATAAATAAAGTCAAATAAAAGTATCAGGCCTCTCACTACTGACTACTTTCATTCTGTCCTCTTCCTCTGTGTTTGTTCTTGCTCTTTGCCTTTCTACGCCCAGGCTGACTTGTCTGGGTGTAGGGTACACACTAACCTCAGCAGCAGTGTAGGAACATTGCAGCCCTTTGGCATATTTAGTGGCTTTCCCCAGAATGTCAGTGTTCATCTGCTGCAAAAAAGAACAAAGCTTACAAAGCAGCAAGAAATGTTTTGCTCTCTTGCTTTATTTTAAGGAAGCTCTTCTGCAGTTTTTTCCAATTAGAATGCTACAATGACTTGATGAATGCATGTCTTTATTCTGTTCTTTATATATACTTTACATACTGTATCCTATTAGCATTGCTTTGTAATGACACAGCTGCCTCAAGCTGGGATCATTTAACTTTTGTGCTTCACTGCTTTCTTGCTTTATAGGACACAATAAGGAGATACATTCCCCAAATCAAACACAGCACACAGTCATAATGGCAACCGCAAACTAAAGCTGTGATTTAGCCGCATGGAAAGAGAATAAGGTATTTCAGAAATCCAAGACAAAACACCCACAAGAATCCAATGGAAGTCAGTTCAACAAAGTCAATAAACGCTCACGATTCCACCTCATTTCAAGTACACATAGACAAATAGTGAGCGGGATATTACTACTGTGACTCCAAGAAGCAGCAGAGCTAATGCACTTAGAGGGTTAATCACTGCATTTGTATGCAAATATGTATTTAAGAGTGTCTGCCCTTACGAGAGGGTTGAATGAAGGAATTGGGCCCAGGCATTAGGTGACATTCAGCACCAGTGTAACCTCTGCAGATAGCTTCCCTAGCGCTATTTGTGAATGTTAATTGCTTTTCGGCTGCCGTTGCCTCCCCAGCCTCCACCTGTCCCTCTGTACCGAGCAACTTGAGACTCTCGCTGTGCTTAAACCCAGAGCTTATTGTTTAAAAGAGCAAAAATCCTCCTAGGAATAATGTTTGTTGTCTTTGCGCATCACATCAAACTGATGCCTTTATGATAAAAGTGTCCCTTGCAGGAGAACAACAATTTTAACCAAAAGAAAGGAGCGACTTCAATTATCAAATGTATATGTATCTATGTATAGGATAGGAGTGTGAAAGGATTACATTACGCAAAAAATACCATCTTCTATATATAAGAGGGTTTTAGGGGTTTTTATTTTAGATTTTTCTCATCCACATGTATATACAAAAACAGCAGGAGAGGAAGGGAGGAGACTGAAGAGTAAAGATAAAGATCTTTCATTTTCTGACAGGGTGCTTTGAATTGAGGTAATCCACAGAACTGTGGAAATTAAAACCTCATCTGTTAAAAAATGCAAATAGACCTTTTTGATTCAGCTGTAGAGGGAAAATTGCTGAAATCAAAAGATTACTACCCCCAATAGTTCTAGATTAGGTTTTCACTTTTATTCTCAGCCTCCTCTCTTCCCCTTGCATTTTTTTGGCACCGTTCCTCCTCCCTTCTTCCCCCAGATTTCAGTCGGGGTGTCTTACTGTTCCATAGACAGGTGGAGGAGAAAGGGAAATGGATACCTGGGATCTAAATTTGGCCTGCAACAGGGATATCAGGTACAGTCTACAGGCAGTTTATCATGCAAGCGGTCTGTTTAAGCAGCGTTCACATTGGAAAAAGAAATGTTAACCTAGAAAATCCAGATTCAATATCTTGCATTATTATTATTCCAATCAGTGTCTTCAGTAGTGACAGAAAGAAATTGCCCATAAATAAACAGTGGATAAATCTTGAAATTACCCAGGTTAAAAGTGACACTAAACATTTATGAATGCCATGAATCTGTGTGTTAAAACACAAACCATTTAGTCTGGAGTGGTGTTTTATGGACTGCGTTAAGTGGACAGCATTGCTAACAATCCTTTTTTTTTTTTTTTTTTTTCTATCGCTTGCAGGCTCCCTCTTAGTGATATTCAAGTAAAAGCCATATAAATGCTAACAGCATTCCATTGATTTTCCTGGGTGTGCATGTGTGTTTATGTGTGTGGATTTGTCTAAGGCATCAATCTTGTTTACATGGGCAACTTAGGGTGGAGGTCTCAGCTTGGGACAATATCAGATGTAAATTTAAACCCTTTTAAATTAAATTTCCCCCCTTTAAAATCAAATGTAATGCATTTACTGAGAACAGTCTGCAGTTATTTGACCCCATCAAAGCATTAAACCTAAACAGGAGTAAACAGAGAAGAGAGGTAACACACATTTTGAAGCTGGAAGTTGGTTTATCTCTGCAAACAACTTCTAAATTTGAAAAGCTCAGAAGTGCGAATGTTGCAACCGTGGTCTGCTGACATTAGAGAGAAAGGGCACAGGGATCACAGGGATCAGTGCATGTATTCATTTGTGTCTGTTGTGTAGGGCTATGTGAAAACAGTGTCCTGACAACAACCCTTTCGCACATTACTGCGCCTGGAGTATGCGACTCTGGTGGGTTGTCAGGCAAGATACATATCACAACAAAGGGAGGTTAGATAAGAGGTCATCACCATTTAGTTTGTGACAAAGATTGCCAACATATTTTTAAAAACACAGTTAAAATAAATTTTGATCACAATATTGCATTTTTAATAGCAACTCATCTTATAGATATTGCCCACCCACCCAAAAACCTGTTGCAAAGAAGTCTGACATGTTTTTGGCAAATGTTTAAGCCCACAGTGGTCAGCTGTGGGTGAACTGTGGGACTTTATGGGTGGGACAAACCAAACACGTGGGTTATTTAGATGTACTCTTATAGGGCTGACAGCAGTTTTGTGCTTTTGGTTTTGTATGGTCAAATCCACAATGGAAATGAACACGGGAGAACACATGTGGGCTCCTTGTAGGCTAGCTTTGTTTTTGGTTTTTTTTTGGGCCCTCCTCTTTCCCAAGAGGGAATTTGGTGGGGGACCCCACAGTGGGCTTATCCAGAGAACAACCCATGTGGGGCCAAAGCAGGCTAGTCCACATGGGGCCCATTGCAGTTTTGCCGTTTCACTTCCACTTGAGCCTGTGTAAGGAATGAGTGTGGGTTTGATCTGCCCAGACAGCCTCACAGTTCGCCCACACCTACCCACTATTGGGTTAGCTTGCATATTTTTCATAATAAGAAAACACTACACAGAGAAAAGTGACTGCTGTGGAAAACATGAAACCATAGACTACTGATTCAAAACCTCAGTAAAATATAAGTTAAACTGAATATACTGATATACTTAATTTTCTCCAACTCCATTGACTAGCTTGTTTGATAGGATTTGCATGCTGTGGGCATGTTTGGTGGGGCAGTCATTGAAAATATGTTCATATAGACTTTCCCTTTATATCTAAATGAGGCTGAAAAATGAAAAGACTCAACCTGCAGAGTCAAAGCAAAAACCTGTTGAATGTTAAACATTGCATGAGATTTCTCATGAGATTCTGTGCAACAAATGAGAAATATAATAAGAGATATTGAAATGACAAATTCACCGTCCACCAGGGCTTGAAGCAGGTATGGAGGAGATCAAGGCTCCAGACATCCAGAGCAAAGGAGACCAAGGAAGAAAAAAAGCATTATTCATGCACTAAATATTTTATATTCAATTTACTCAGCTGACAACTTTTCACCGTTCACTTTTGCACCAAAGACTGGTCAATCAGATTTAGCCCAGAACACAGTGTCCCTGGACTTCTAGTGGAGTCTGGCACCAAGACTCTACCAGCAGGACTTTGTGTCTCAAATAGCATCCAATGTGGGGCCTCTGAGTGTCTGGCTTGTTCTATCACTTTCCATTTATGCGGGCAGTTTGAAGGCTGCATCAGTGCCCGGGGCTCTGATTTTGCAGAGTGGTGGGGCACATTGTCCTGCTGTTAGAGACAGCTGCCACTGGGGACCATCATTGCCACGGGGGAGTGTACTTGATCTGCATCAATGTTTAGGTGGGCAGTCTCCACATGAACAGCACAGTCCAAAGTTTCCAAGCAGAACAATGCATTTGAATGAGACAATCAATCTTATCCACTTCACCTGACAGTGGTTTCAGTGTTGTGGGCCCTCTGTGTATATACACCCAGAGTCTGCCTATGCTACATATCTAGCCAGTGAATCCTTGGGCTCCTTGTATTCATTACTAGCAAACCATTTCATCAGTATGCTTTTTTTTTTTTTACATAGAGATCAGCAGCCATTGTTTTAAATCAGGGATCTAATATGTAATACGTGCTTGTAAAATCCCATAGGTTAGAAAAGAATCTGAGGTTAACTGCTGACTTCATCTGTGACTCATCTTTTTCATGTCTTTCCCTTCCCCCCTTGTTCCCACTGAATATGGAGGACAAACGCATCAAGCCGCTCATAAGCCTTTTTAATCAGCGTGAGAGATTGCCCACATATCTGTTAACTGTGTCACTAATGGCTATTCTTCCTCATTAGGGAATGTTATGCTCCCTCCACCACGTGCAGGCATGATCAATTCCTCTATCATTTAGGACCAGATCAATCTCACATGGCCCCTCCCTTTTTAAACTCCAATATCTCCCCCTTCCATCATGATGCATTAGAGCATCTAATTAGTCACATAGCCCAGGGAGCGAAACTGGAGCAGGGGAACAGGTCCGCACATTCAAGGTGGGCTCCAGTGGTGTAGATAAGTCTTCATTAAACTAACTCCCATATATCCACACAGTAGTACAAAGGGAGGATAAGGAATATCTCTGGATGTGGATAGTTTGTGAGTCAGTGCATTACATTACAGTATTTATCTTTTTGGCTTCTCCCGACAGATGTATGTTTTTGTTTTTTTTTTGACATTAAGACATATGCGCTTCACTTTTAGGCCTGTGTTTAATGTGAGTTGCTTCTGTGTTGCAAAAAATATTCAATCTTTAGTTTGAGTTGACTTCTTAAGTGTAAACGCAGATAATTTCATCTGTTTCCAGCACAAAAATGAACTTTTTTCTAAACTCAGATATACAGTATGTCTTGTTCGAGTATGCCAACACCACTTTGTTCTGAAAATAAAGTGAGCCATCTCATCCCACCGGTAGCAAATAAAGCGCAAAACAAAAAAACAAAACAAAAAAAAGTGGGTCAAGATATGCAGGCTCATGAACAAAAGCTGTTTCAATGACATTATCACAGTTCTTGATGTTTCCTTTAAGAGGAGGCTCAAGACTTACCCTTTGGGTGCAAGTGAATGAAAGCTTGGATGGGCAAGCTTTTAGTGAAGCCATTTGGGAATCATTGTTTCTTTGGCGTTTAGCTCAGTTATAAGGTCAATACAGCTATGAAAGCACACTATAAAGCCAAGGTGTGCATCTTGTCTTGCAGTAGAACAACAAAGCAAAACCCCAAAGCTCTTTGTAGCAAGAAAGCTTGTAAGACCTGAAGACGCTGGATGTACGTGTGTGTGCTTTTTTTCATGTCAAATGATAAATTTTTACTTTTTTAAACAAATATATCATTATTATTATTATTATTATTATTATTATTATTATTATTATTATTATGGTTCAATAAAGAAGATACGATTATGCCTACTCCCTTAGAGTGCTGGATCTATTAACTGGCAACATAAGGTTAAAACACAGTCCTCCACTTTAAGATATTCAATAAACAGGGTACAGTAAGTTTAAATATGAGACCTGATAAAGGTGCGTTTAATGAATCCACATATGTTGTAAATTTAACACTGAGATTGTAGCTAATAGCAATGCAGAAAAGGGAATTATTTCATTTTTTGCCCTTTAACCTGTTCATCCTCCTAAAGCTTAGCAAGAGAATACTGTAGGTTACCACAACCTGTTGTTACCCCTCTGCCATGCTCCTCTTCATCTCACTGCAGTGTGCAATGTGTAGTGTCGACTGCGAGGTGAAGAAAGAGGACAGAGGGGAGGTATTATTTATTAATAGTCAGTCTCCCCAAAGCTCTGTAAAACATCCTGTTGAGCTCCCTGAGGTGAGCACTCAGCTTCAAAGCAATTAAAACCAAAGCTATGAGAGTGGAATGAGAGCAAAGGAAAAATGAATAGAGCAGGAGAAAGGGAGTGAGATAGGCCTGGCTAGCCACAAGGCCAGTGGGCTTGGCAGACTGCACAGTCACATACTGTAGATTCAGCTTTCATGCCTGGGAGAGCAGGGGCTCTGAGCAGAATCAACTCCCCAGGTCAGGGATCCCTTGTCAGGGTTTAAAACCCCAACGAGCCTGGAGACTGACAAAATCCTCTCTGGGGAATTACGCAACCATAATATAGCGATTGTTTTTGATTCTATCGTTCTGAGTCACGTTGAGAAGTTTTAGAAATAAAGACCTAAGAAAGAAAGAAAGAAAGAAAGAAAGAAAGATTCTTAAGATGTTCTTAATGCTCTATCTGCCAAAAAGCCTTCAGACTTTGGAAAGATTTTTATATCGTGTGGTTGGAAATGCTAAATTGCCATGTCTAAATGTGAGGTTTAAGGATTAGCTTTGTTTTCTACTGTATATTGGTGTTAAACTATATTGGCAACCCCTGCAGGGTGTTTACCTGCTTGCAGCCACATGCTGGGATATGCTCCAGCTGCCAACAGAAATGACTGGTCTCATAAAAACAAATGAAAATCTACCAACATGTTGGCAAAATTAGCCCAAAGGCGTCCAATAGCTAGGAACTACTCAACGCGTTTGAAAGCATCACTCTTAAACACAAGAACGCTATGCTTCCTCATTGCACCTAAAGGATTTCTACTTATGAACCTTAAACCTCATAAACCCCATGAAGCAAGGTTAAGCCTATACCCATCTGCAAATGCTGTTAGGCGTCATAAATGCAGCTTAAGTGGCCTTTAATAATGGTGGGCTTTACATGCCTCTTGGGCATTTTCTCATAAAAAACCTGGAAGGTTTTTGGCAAATCGTTGTCTCTTATGGGCTTGTAAATCCTTCGCATGCTCCTCTGACCACAATGACAATAATGTCTTTAGAAGACTTTCTAGGCCTTCAACAGCCTCATAACCCTTAGATTATTGGCCTAGGATGATGCTCTGTCCCAAAATGCCCTGTTGCCCCTCCACGTTTTTCCTACAGACCCTTGTGTTCCTCTTTGTTACTGCACATCTAGGAGTATTTTTGTAATCAGCTTGATTTGATCAGCGAAGAAAAAACTGGAGAAAGAAAGATTCTGTGAATAACTTATGAGTGCTCCCAGCTCAAAACTGAGGCATTATGATACGTATATTAGTTCCACTGTTTTCCCATTCTGTGCCCGCTGTCAAGGTGGGTTATGCAACTGAACAGACTGAGACAAAGCAACTATTTTGGGCAGAACGCATGTGTTTGCCTCAGAGCCACAAAGGAGACAATGCCTTGCTTCCGCAAAAGTGAATAAAGTGACGTAGGAGAGGAATAGGATGCTAGGTCTCAGTGGCAGAAGGCTGAGAAAGGAAGCTAAGAAATCCTTCTTCACATCCTCAAGCTCTTCCTAGGGCATCGCAAGGGGTTTCCAAGCCAACCCAGATATGTAATCCCTCTAGTGTGCTCCGGGTCTGCTCAAGGCTCTGACCACACTTCAGCAGGGAAGCAGGAGAAAGTCAATCATTTTCCCAAATCACCTCAACTGCTGACTGTTCTATTCTGAGATATCCCTCAGGGACAGTCCAGATATCCTGCTAGGAAAGATCATTTTGTTCTTTTTATTAAACAGTCTTGTTGTCAGATACTATCCATTTGCCATTACCTACTGCCACTGCCTCAGTGGTCTCTGAAAAAGAGATGGAGAGTGTATCCAACAAGATCTCTAATGATGCCTCTTTTGCGGTGTGTGGGAGTTGTGTTAGGAAGTCTACAGAATTTTTTCTTTCCTCTACCTGACTATATCTTCAGCTGGGTTCAGTAGTTCTTGTCTCCTGCTGAGAACAGCCTTGGCAAGGCTCTGCATCCTTTTCCTGAGTCATCTGGTGGTTTGCCAAAAAGCAGCCCATCTCCATAGCAGCCAGAAACTGTAGCAAGGCTCAAGTTTTCCACATTTGCCGCAATCTACCAATCCTCAGATTACCTGGGAATCTCCCTAGAATACCCAAGTCTGAAATAACAACTTTTTCAGATTGATGGTTTTGTAGATACAGGAGGCTATTCCTCCTGATAGAAAGATGGTTATAGTTGTGAGCGGCTGCAAACAGGCAGCATCACAATAAGAGATGTGTTTAAATTGGCCATTTTCCAGGACATATTAGGTGCAAAAGGACACTGAAATTAAACAGTGTACATCATTGAGCAACTAATTCTCCTGCTAAATAATCCAGGATTCATTTTCCGTTGGGTTTTATTTAATTGAAACTTTTGAGCTGACTGTGGAGGGCAGTAGGAACCCATCCAAGATATGATATGATTTTAGATCTCACACTGTGGAGCTGGAGCGGTAAAAGTCTACCATTAATCAGTTTATTCTGGAAATGAATCAATTAAATGAATAATCCACAAATTTATGCCTAATGAGAAGAAACGTTGTGGTCAGAAATGTCCACGAATGACTCCTTTTTAGCAGTCTTAGCCACAACTGACATCTACTCAGACAGCAAAGCTCTGCAGCGTGTCATTTGGATATAATGTATGAATAAATATTTAATTGAAGTATTAACAACACTCTGAGATCTCCATGTCATTATTCTTGGCGTTTTGTTAAATTAAAAAAAAAAGAAAGAAAGAAAGAAAGAAAGCAAACATTTTTATTCAAAGGATAACTAAGGATAATAAATACTAAATTCATGTCCTCCAGGTATAAATCAACTGAGTAACCTCCACCACACAGCTAAGCAACACCACACAAATGAATAAATGACAGAAGGACAAAGAGCTACAAAGGGTAGAAATCACAGGACTGCTGAGGTGCTCTGGGCTGAAAGCAGTCTATTTCATGCTTTCACTGATGAAATATAACTCACCTTTCAGAGCGATGATAGCCTGCATTTAGAGGCAGGTCTTTATTGCAGCCATTTATGCATGCATACTTTTATAGCCTATCATATCTGTGCTTTCATGAATACCTCAAAGCAGGAATGGTAGATGCGCTAAAGTGCTGCTTATAATCTTCAAAAACACCATGGGAATGAAAGGCATGGGGACTGTAAAGTACATCCAGGGATAAGCTTGTTGTCGTTCCTTCAATTTTTTTTTTAGGGGTCCCTTAGCAACAACGGTGACCCGGCTGTTCAGGTTATACATAGATAAGTCTCAGAAGCTCCGCTATCGGTGATGCCAGGGTCACGAGATACAATCTGCGGGTCTATCAGTCAAAACAAGTTTGCTGCCTCTCCTCCTCCTCCCTGTACTGCCGCTTTAGGAATATTAAATATGCGAGGCGTCCCCCACTGCAGATGCAATGCTATTGATTTGGTGTCAATCCTCAAAGCCGCAGTAACATGATTTGGTATCAGCAATGGCTAAATGAGACTTCTCCCAGCAAGAATGGGAGGAGAGGTGAAAGGTTGTCAGGTTTCTCATTTGGAATGACTCCTTGTTTACAGGTAGCTTGATATTTGTCCATAGCCCTTTGGTTAAGGATTCAGTTGGTTTCTCATCTTGAGACAGCTGAGGCTGATTTTACATGGCATTTGAGTACATAGCATAACCTTGGCTACTTGGCTGTGTTCTTCTCTTCTCAAAAAAAAAAAAAGCCTTGAGAGTATTGAAACTGCAGAGATGAACCAGACATTAGAAGTGTTTCTCTAATTCTTTTAAAGTTACACCAGGTCCTGGCCACATCCCACTGGGTCTCTCTGGAGAAAGTCAAATTTTCTTAAAGCAATATTCATCATAACTGATTCTCCTCTAATGAGGATTCCAACCCCCTACAGTGCCCAGTGCTTCACCAGAGTCAGCAATGATCTTAATGCAATTAAGGCTGCAGCCTGACTGAGCCGCTTCGACTTTGCGACTGTTTGCCCGGCTGCTTTTTAAAAAATGTCGACAGAGCCAGATAAGCAGCGCTCAGGCGCTCGAGGCGCTTTCGCTGGAACCTATTTGACTTGCTTTACTTGGCATCAACTTCATTTATGCTGTTTGACTTTAAAGATTACTTTGAGCGAGGGACATCTGTGGATGCAATTTTAATACATACGTGGTTTCTTTGAATAAAACACATGTACTCACTCGTTTTTCTCTGCAGAGACACCTGCAAACTGTGGGGTGAAAACATATTAGACACAGCTAGCATGTGTCTGCTGAAACGGTTCTGAGGGTATTTTATTTATTTATTTATTGCTTGTCTGTGTGCAGATGAATAAGAAATACAAGTATAAGTGACTGCTTATAAAGAAGTAGCAGTCTATTTTATTTACAGTATGTATCTTCTTGGGCAGTTTTAAAAATGTTATTTTATTTCATTTTATTGCATTTTATGAGACGAAACATATAAAAGGCAGAGGAATCCAGCGCCGTTATCTGCATTGTGATGCTGCATTGTGATTCACCATGAACCCCTGACAGTGGCTCTGTTTTTGTCACATCTCTGGCACGGTTCCCACCTCACTGCTAGGAGCCCTACATCGCTGCGTGCTCTATTACAATAGCTCAACATTGCCACCAAGTGGTACACAGCAGCCATGACCCCGGTTTGGCAGAAGGTTAACAGCTCCAGATGCTTGCAGTCAGTGCAGCACAAGGGGACGGCGCTGCAGATGCAGGTGTCACTGTGGGGCTCAAAGAGACGAGCAGACGTCAAATAATCACAGAGCTTGGCTGCATTCCCAGTTTTTGATGAGCAGACATGGAATCAATGATCTGTTCATTAGTCCTACATGAGCAAATCTGAGAGTGATCTGCTGCCCAAAAGAAGCAAAAAAAAATCGATACTGCATGTGGATACTCTTTGCGCCACATCCTTCTCTCCATACATGATAATCTTTTATCTCTGGCAACTGAAACGAATAAATGCCAATAACTAGGAACAAATATGCCTCTATAGTCTATCAGGGGGCTGTGGGTCGAATCTTTGTCTAATTGAACATCAGCTGGGGGGGGGGGTCTTAGCTAGAATGTGTTTTAGCTTTCAGGCCCTCGAGTCTTTTCTTTCCTTGCAATCAAGGTCACAGTGTGAGAGCGTGAACAATGCACGAGGTTATTTCCCCCCTGCCTTCATTACTATACAATTAGCTGTGGTGCTATTCAATTTCCCTCATTTCAGACTTTGTAGATCGATATTGTTCAGGCTCCTGGCTAAGTAGCTGTGCTGCTGGTAGGGCTTTTCAATAGCTGAATGGGAGGCATCAGTCACTGAGCTAAAAGAGATGTTTGAGAGCTGTAGTCGGCGATGGCCACACACACACGCACTTTGATGAGCGGTTGTAGAGACTTTGCAAAAACAGTCTCACAAATACGGGGGACACTGGGTGATTTTTAAAGAGGAGATTGTGCTAATGTCAAGTTTGAACAATGGTTTCACTATCATCATTATCAAGGTCATTTATTTGCTTGTGTGGGGTCTGTTGAATTTTGCTTTGAGTCTCCTTTCTTTTCTGTATTTCATTCATTGCTTTAGTTTAAAGGTACAGAAAATGGGTACAAACACTTTTTTTGGTTTGAATATCATTAATTGGACCTTCTTGCTGGTGGAACAAGTGGCTACAGAAGCTGAATGTATCACAGTTGCACGGTAATGTGCTTAAACTTGAATGCAGCTACAGTACAAGGCGGTATTTGCCCCTTGTCATGCTTAAATGTTACAGACTATCAAACAAATTATATTATTTCCACTAGCCACACCCCAGCCTGATTATTGCTAGACCTGTTTGAATCAAGAAATGACTTAAATAGAACCTGTCTGACAAAGTGAAGAAGGCTAAAAGATCTCATAAAGCTGCTTTTCAGTAGCTGAATGGGATGTATCAGTCATTGATCGACATATGTTCGAAGACATCGTGCCACAATCTAAAGAAACTCAAGAACCAGTCTGAAAAGGGTTAAAGAGCCATTTCTAAGCCTTTGGTACTCCAACAAACCAGAGTTAGAGCCATTATCTGCAAATGTAGTGCACTGGTAATAGTGGTGAACCTTTCCAGGAGTGTAAACGTATACAAGAGCGCATCAACAACTCATCCAGAGGTCTCAAACGCAAAACAACATCTAAAGAACTGCAGGCCTCACAGTGTTCATGATTCGACAATAAGAAAGAGATTGGGTCAAAATGATCTAATACTAACACAGCATTTGGCAAAAAGAACATCATACCAACAGTCAAACATGGTGGCGGTGCTGTGGTGGTCTGGGGCTGCTTTGCTGCTTCATTACCTGAACCATGACTGAGACCATGATGGACCTGGACCATGATGAACCCATGAATTTGGCCCTCTACCAAAAAATCCTAAAGGAGAATGTCTGACCATCAATTTGTTCCCTGAAGCACACCTGAGTTGTGTCGCAGGACAGTGAAACACACCAGCAAGTCCAGCTGTGAATGGCTCAAAGAAATTGATTGAGATGTTTTAGCATAACTCCAAACTGGCCATTCAAAATCTTGTGGTGTGTGTGGCTGGATGAAAACAACTCTTCAAAGAAGCATGGGCCAAAATTCCTCCACAGCGATGTGAAAGACTCATTGCCACTTACTGCAAGGGCTTGATTGCAGTTCTTGCTGCCAAGGATGGCACGACCAGTTATTAAGTTTAGGTGGCAATTACTTTTTCACATAGCTTAATAAATTAGATCATCATTCAAAAAATTCATTTTATTTTTTTCTGGATGATCTCTGTCTCATTTTTTGATTTTGATTTTTTTTTGAGGATGTGAAATATTTAAAGGTCAAAGAAATCCAGATGGCAGCAAATACTTTTTCGTGACACTATTCTTGTGCGTGATAGACCAAGGTCAAAAGGCCAGGTTATCAACACATCACCTCTCCAATTCATCAGCTCATTTTTATTTGGCACAGTCCCTCATGAGAGCATTTAGCAGCATGATGACAGGAGGGATGAGATATGAGCCGAGCCAGTGGCTACAGAAAGTCTACAGAAAACACGGAGCAAGGGCTGTGCAATTAGATGCCACAACTGACTTCATCTCAGAGAATAATTACATGTGGCACTGACTCCGAGGCTCATTCAGGGCTGGTTATTAATGCCTATAATGGACAGGCAGCAGAGGGCACTGGATCATGGTCACATGAAGGGTGAATGAAATGTACAGTAGTACAGTAGTATCCTGTTTTGTTAAAAAGGACCTATTGTGCTCATTTCCAGGTCCATATTTTTATTTGTAAACTTGACTTGGGCAGCCAAATGAGCCATGGCTCATCCTTATTTACCTCACACCGGGGTGTGGTGCAGGCCATCAGTGTGAATCGAGTGACTTTAGCTCACAACCCTTTCCCTAGCCAACTGACAGAACGAGCTGTGTGCCCAAAAATGACCTTATTAGGGTTATCCACTGACGTCACACAGAGTCAAGAGTAGAAAATAAAGCTTTTGAGTCACATGGGTTGCTTGTATATACACTAATTGTATATATCCAACAGTTTATGCAGTACATTAAAAAACTAGGACCATAATAGGTGCAATATCTCAAAGACCTTTTTTTCAGTTGCTGTTAAACTGTCTGTTGGAAAACACTTGAATTTGGAATCGTAGAAAAAAGTTGCATTGATATTTTAATGAGCTGCAGGCCATACATGCTAAATTAAACTGGGCCGTTTTGTATTAAATGTGAGAAAGTGTTCTGAAGTTAAGCATCTTTGCAGCTAGTGTTAACTAAATGATTTCACACCTCCACTCTGCTAAACCTCTTTGTCTGTTTTATTGAGCTAAGCTCCTGTATTTTCAGTTCATCTTGAATGGACAGATTCAGACAGGGGAACAAAGAGCTCCCTTTTTATGAATTGTGAAAGAATATCTTTGATGTTTTACTTGACAGAATTGTTCAATTTAAAAGAAAATAATTTCTTCTTCACCAAAATCGCCAGCTTTCATTATGAAACATTATCTGTATTTATAGTAACAGCACAAAGTTTAAGTAAAATCAACCATCTTTAAGATCAAAGCAGCTGCTTTAATTTAAAGTGTTCTCTGCTCAAGTAAAAGTAGAGAAAGATTTATGTGAATACACCTTTGATTCAGCATACAAAGTGAAAAGAGGACTAAAGCAAGACAAATTTTACTGTTAGTATTATTATTATTATTATTATTATTAGTCACAGAATCTCATAACAAGAACACATATTAGAAAGATGCCTGCTGCATTTAATACTGAGGAATCATGTAGAAACAGACCACGAGGAATAGCATGACATCGTTCCGAATAACAGCAAACATCCAATCGTCAGGCAAGGAGTGGCACAGGACAGGCATATTTGGTTTTTTTTTCTTTGTTTTTTTACCATAAAAATAAATACCAGCAAACTGAGGAGCCTCATTCAGTGACAAACTGGCAGTTGAAGCGAACGCCACTCAAAGTCTGAAGTCATCTCTCCACAGGCACCAAGAGACAGAAACATTTCCTCTGTGTGGAATTTCAACACATCATACTTGCTAAATAAACGAAAAGTTGGCGTGCTACGTAAAAAAAAAATTACAAATTTAAAAATAGAAAAAAATATCTGTCAGGAGAATACGAGCAAGAAGGAAGAAGCATGCAGATTATAAACAGCGAAAATACAACTTGCATGGAAACTTCTCAGGAAAATGTTTTTAGAAGCTGCTGTCAAATAAAAACGGCTCCAGTTCTAATCTTGTTCTTTTGATTATTTCATTTATTTTTTCTTTAATGCTCTCAATGCATTTACTGGGAAAGAAAAATGGGCTTCTTCATCTGACAGCAGCATTCCTGTTTCTGCTACATTCACAGTACTGCAGGAGGATGGGTCATCTGTCACTGCACTGGTACAAGACAGTACTCTATACTGAAAAGAACACCAACCGCAATAACTATAGTTACTGATATTCAGGTAAACGTGACGAAGAACAGAACATTAATTAAAGTCCATCCTAATTACAGCCATCGCCACGGTTCTTTCAGCTGTTTCCTTTGCTGCCATTGTCATCCACTTGGTCCGCTGAAATGTATTTCAAAACAACAAACAAGAGGAGAGGGGGGGAAAAAGTTGAGCTTCCCACTTAAAGGAGACTGTAGCTTAGTCTGGGTGGCAGCTTTACATTCTTGGCAATAACAGCACCTCTTTTATGTTTTAAAGAAAAGAAAACTGCGCCAATCTGCAGTGTGCTCAAATTTACACTCCACTGATGTGAACATTTCACCAAGAAAATACAATTTTGTGGATTTTCTTTTAAATATATATAGATATAGATATATATAGAGAGAGAAAGAGTAAGTATTTAGTAAGTATTTTACAGTAACACTCGTGGCCGACACAGAATCAAAATGCACATCTTTTTTTTTCATAGAAATCATACAGAGACATTCAGTTCACACTGG
Organism: Perissodus microlepis; assembly: GCF_051167445.1. Taxonomy (NCBI): domain Eukaryota; kingdom Metazoa; phylum Chordata; class Actinopteri; order Cichliformes; family Cichlidae; genus Perissodus; species Perissodus microlepis. Next base: position 43,882,038 of record NC_140463.1, on the reverse strand, counting down.
TCGTCACATTCCTGTGAGTCGGGCAGAGAGGAGTGCTGCTGCAGCGTGTGTCCACCGTGTGGCAGCATGTAGGTATCCTGGATCGTGTTCAGTGCAATTTCTCCTCAGCGCTGCAGGTTGTAAATCTGACACACTGTAGCACATTCTCCGTCTCGCTCTCGAAAGGGGCTGATTTGGCTTCTCGAACACCGACCGTAGGAGGGATTCTAAAAAAGAGCCAAAATCTGTCACCGGCCTGTTCATCAAAACCACTCTTCAGTTCAAGACTCCTGCAAAGATTTGTCGTACACTGACAGTCAGACGATGCTGTGTAAAGGCTGTGGGAAACTGTGGTAACGGTGAATAATTGCACTGTCTCTCTTCAAGGGAAGACCACGAGCTAAGCAAATCAGGCACGAGTCTGACATTCCCTGTGTGTAACTTGGTGTGAAATACTGTGGAAATGTGCACGATTTTATTGCACTACATCTGTAACGTCAAAGACGAGTGACCTTACAGGAGTAAATATTATCATTATTATTTCAGTATTATTAATCTCCACATATTTGTTTACTTCTCACAGAGATCTCCAGGATGATCTCCAATACCATATCTGGTTCTTTTTTATGCACTCTGATACTTTCTGTTTTTGTCAAACTCAAACTAGTTTCACTTCTGTGGGAATAAGCTGAGAAGAGAAGTGAACTTTCATTTGAGGTTTCAAGCAAGAAAGAGATTAAACGACAACACACTGGTGTGTTTTCTGTGCGGTTGCATGGGTTACGTGGCTTTAACAGGAAGAGAAATGAGTTATGCCAGCAAACTGGGAAATATGTACGCATATTTGAAGGTAACCAGCAACTCTGTAGCTAATTAATTAATGCCACACAATTTGTTATTTGTGAAAGAGCTACAGGTTGATAGCCAGGCTTTTAATGATTACTGTGGTAGCTGACAGACTGTGTCAGGTCCTGCTGACTTTACAGACAACAAGAATTCTTCCAGGTCAAAATGGAAGCTATGAACTCATTTAATTAATTAGGAACACAACTAATCAGCGAAAACATATAAAACAATTATCTATTAAACAGCAAATAAGCGGTCAAAGTGCACCTCTCTCACCTGGTTATAGATGGACATCAAATACTCCTTCCTCCACTGCCTCTATATCCTCCTCAGCAATTACTAGTGGGAACAGAGAAGGGGAGGGCAAAGAAATAAGTGGCGGTTTGGTCAGCCATCTGGAAATGCAAAGCATCGCCTAAAACCCAGAAATGTGCGGCCTTTGTCTATTTACCATTCCCAATTCATTCGTCTGGCAGCATTGTGCTGCCCACTGATGGAGCAGGTTTGCACTGATACAGAATTGAGCCAGGCAGGGCGCCACTTTTGCTAATGTCTGATGAAAACACTGCCTTTATGAGTCACTAGCCTCACTGTGGTGGACCATTTACATTTCCATTGCAAATTACACTCTATTGTTGGAAGAAAACCCTCCAAATGTCAGCTCTCCATACACTCAAAGGAAGACAAAAGCCCCCATCAAAAAGTGGAGGTGTTGCAGTGGTGACATGAAGTCAAAATTCCTCCAGGCTACACTTGTTTATCTTTGATGCCTGCGATGGGAGATTCTATTTTATCAGCACGAGGGGTCAAACTTTAAGGTCTGTACACATATCAAGCTAGCTGGTACTGTATTCATTCCTGTGAGAAACAAAGATTCTAAAAACAAGTAACTTGATGCTTGAAAAATACACTTATTCTGTGGGGGCTTTTTGCTTATGCCTGTAGGCCACAGCCAGCAGCAGGTAGTTGCATAAGGACCATAGATATATATATATATATATACACACATACATACATACATACATACATACATATATATATATACATATACATATACATATACATATATATACATATATACATATACATACATATATACATATACATATATACATATATACATATATACATATACATACATATATGCATACATATATACATATATACATATATATATATATATATATATTTGTATATACTAGAAATAGGAGGGCTAAATACGTATTTAGACATGTGTAGGGGTCCATTTCAGCAATCATCCTCTTGGAAACATGAGGGATGCTAGCTGCATGTAGATGCATCTTACCAGTGTTCTGCAGGCTGGGTGGGGTGTTAGCAGGAGGAGGGAAGCTGTAGGATCTGGCCTGGAGAGCTGGCGGCGCTTCATGGCTGATGCTCTTGGTCCTCTTCCGGCACTCAACAGCCAGCCGGCTTCGGCAGGCCTTATGGCAGTTGACCCCGCAGGCTGCAGTGGGAATGTTCGCACGATGGGAGAAAGATGGAGGCAGGGACAGGTTTCGGGAGAGGAGGAGAGGACGGGGGGATCGGAAGGGAGGGAGGGACAATCGGCGAGAGAGCAGGCGAGACAGGAAGAAAGGATGAGAGGGCCAGGGGCGAGAGGAAGATGGAGGTGGAGAAGAAGGGTCAGACAAAGGGACGGGTGCAAACTGATGAAACGGGGCAAACGGGAGAGCTAACGGTGACAGTAAAGTGCTTCGACATGCTGTACAGACACACGAACACTGGCACATGCACACGGTAAGGCCGACTGTGCCCGACAACAGCTCTGTCAGCTGTGGGTAGTCTACAAGGAGAGGAGTGATGGGTCACCCAGCAAGGCAGCAGGAAAGCACCTGAGTTACTGGAATCCACGGCAACAGAAATCTTTCCTGGTTCATTTCTTCACTGTCACTGGTGGAAGTCACCTGACTTTAAATAACTATAAAGTGTGCAGATAAGCATCATATCAAGAGAAGAAAACAGTAACAACCTACATAGTGGCAATATAACTAATTTTGATCATACTGGATTTTTTTATAATGCTTATTTCTTTAACTCATTATGAATTTTTCATTCTAAAATAATTATCACAGATATTGTCAGTTCCCAAATAATGACACACACCTATCAGTCTTTACTTAAACTCTCATGTACTCTCATGTCTTTCCAATGTATATGAACCTATAAATGTTGCTACTTTTCCCAGTCTTTATGCTGTGGTGAGCAAAGCAGCTGGGGGATGACAATTCAAATTTAGCAGGAAGATCTTAGAGCAGTCTTAAGGTCTAAAGCAAAAGAAAGAAGCTTACTTGCTAAAATGTCAAACTGATAGAAAGAAGCAAAGATGTTTCTGTGATATGGATGTTAGAATGCTGGCATGAGCACAGCCCCACATCTGTTCAGACAGTGAGAGGTTTCTGATTCAAATCTCAGTAGCTGACATCTACTACCCCATTACACACACCAGACAACCCACACACATCAAGAGCGCTCCTGCACTGCACTGCACTGCAGTGGGTGATTCATTTCAATTATGCGCCTGCCGGTCTGTCTACCTCCCTGAGTTTGGGCTAACAATGGTAATGGGGATGAATGGCTGTGGGGCTCTCTCATTGACTTCCCCTGGTCTCATTAATGGAACAAGCCAGAACTAAAACTCTCAGTCAGGCTCACAGAATGCACTTCTGTAGAGTAGAGAGGACACGGGAGAGTGTGAGGGTCAGTGGTATGTATGTGTGTCAGTATACACAGAGAAATGCATCAATCTCTTTGTGTGGATCTGCTTGTGTTATTTTTTAAAGCAATCACATGCTTGTCTTTTAATAACAAACACAAGTTAAAGATTTAAAGCTCCTTACATAACTTGCCTCATTCACGCAAGCACTTTTTGCTACACTTTTTCTATGTACCAGTCACACAACAGAGAGCAACTTGGTGTTAACATCTTCCCCGAGGATGTTTGACATGTAGACTGGAGCAGCTAGGGATTGAACCACCAACCTTCGGATTAGCAAATGACCTGCTCTACCTCTCCTGAAGTACTAATCCAAGTCTCCCATCCAAGTACTAACCAGGCCCGACAAGATCGGGTGTGCTTAGGGTGGTATGGCCGTGACCTAGTCAACATGGCGTCATCATGAAAAATAAGAAATTACTATGCCTTAAAGCTGTTACACTAATTCAAACACAAATACCTGTATTTGTTAACACAGGTGTCCTTTTGTTCTCCTACTTAGACCTCCAAGGCTCCAAGAGAACAACAAAGCATTACATCCTGCGATACACAAGGACTCTGCACACAATACAATACTACTGTGAGGTTTCTCAAGCTGTCATTGCATTAACACAATACTTAACTTCTTCTAAAGAATGAGATATTCACGCTTGTGCAACCAAATAACTGAACAAACTGTGTAGGCAAGGCTGACTGAGAAATCTTTGCAAAAACCTGACATGGAATTTAGTTTATGCGACACAGAAAAAGCAGGGAAATGCCATCTATGAAATATCTGCCCTAACTTTTCTCGCTCAGATGTTTGAGCTGTATCCAATCACTCCTTAAAAGACTACAGCAGATGGAAACTAGGTTTATTTGCATTTTAGATCTGGCATCATGTCCAAACCTTTGCTTGACATCTGGAGAGCAACATATTTGTTGCAAATTATTTAGAGAGTTTAACGTCTGCAGATCATCACTCTGCTTTACAACATCAGCACGGACCACCAACAGCATGTCCACAGAAGCGGGGTGGACAAGCTGCAAATGTGTTTAAGAAGGTAGCCGGCCTCTGTGTATGTGCATTTGTGAAATGAACCAGCTTCCTCAAACACAGGTCCACTTGGAGGCCTGAAAGGGCAAATAATTCTCCATTGTGTATAGTGTGCTCTCCGGTGATGGAGTTTATCCAGCTGCTTAAGCAGAGGGCTTTGAATATAATTAAATGTGTGATATGTTTGATGACATTTACTTAGCACTCAAAAATCTGTGGAAGGTGCAACAGATGGGAATCGATGGCTTCAAAAAAAAGGCACTAATTCCTTGAAGCCTGTACCCTTCTAGCTAGAACAAGTTTATTTGTGCAGAAAACAGCGAGCAAAAGCTGAACGAATTCCTCTCTTACCTTTACATTTGTAGCCTTGCTTGTAAAATCCCCAGATCTGGAAAAAGAAAAGAAAAGAGAGGGGAAAAGGAGTGGGGTTGGGCATTAATCCTGATTTTATTTTGTTTAGGACGCAAGGCACTTTATATAATGAGGTGAAGACCCTACAATAATACAGAGAAAACTGCAACAAACAGGCAACTATGAGTAAGCACTTGGCAAAGCGTGGCAAGAAAGAGGTACAATGAAGCAAAGAGACATGTAAGGTGTGAGAGCGAGATAGAGGGAAAGAAAAGGGGGAGAGAGACGGGAGGCCGGCTGGACAGAGGGGGTGGAGGGGGACCGAGATCAAGCGGGATGCAGGGAGCGCACAGGCAGTGGGGGAACAATGACATGAAAGAGCTGAACTGGAGATCACACACCGCACTGGCACATCTGAGGAGGCACAAAATATCCTGACCTCTTCACGTACACACATACAGACACACACAAACCTACATGAATGACAGCAAAGCCACATACACTTGTAGGTGCACATTGACACAAAGAAAGTCTCTCTCACACACACACACACACACACACACACAGCCAGAGGCTTTAAAACAAAGAGAAGTTAGTTCTGAGCAGAATATCCAAACACAACTATCATCACAGCCCCGCCTACGCTGACTGACCTTTAAAGCCTCTGTAGACGCTAAAACACAACACACTACAAACAACAGCTGGAAACATGCTGGTTTTAATTTAAGCTTTGCCACCTCTACTGGCTGTAGTTACACATTTGATATTTAAAAAAATGCACTGGGAGACGTTTATGTTTCTATTTTTGAAATCATTTCTAATGCCTCACTGCTGAGTTTTGAACCAGCACTGACAAGCAGTGTGTATTTAATTTCTCAGGTATTTTAAGGCAATCAAATAGGAAAGTTCAAATAAGGAGAGACAATAATATGTTGCAGAAACTGTGCTGTCTTTAATGCCCAGACTGTAACAAAACTCAAATGTCATTCTGTTCCTGCTAAATTGCTTAATACAAAAAAAAGTGACAGAAGGTAAAATTTGGCTTTTATACGCCGAGAAAAGTTTCCATTTATCATTCTACTGAATTCCCATGAACCTTTTTTTGTTATCGCCATTTTATTTTAAGTATTTTCAAATGAGAGAACAAGTTGTTTTCTAAGGACACACTGACATCGGCCATTATTGTGGAAGAAATAACAGAAGAAAATGTGCAAATTTGGAATTGGAATCACTTTATCTAGACAAGCTCAAAAGTACCCTATTTTTTTTTTTGTCTCTAGTGGAGGACGGGGGTTAACTGATCGAACTAACATTTTAGTCTGTCAGACAAAACAATTTGCAGTAATGTATGTAATGCACATAAGTAAAAAAAGAGCACACATCCCACCCTTTCCATGTGCACACATGGAAAAACAGGGACAGGGAGAGCAGCAGCATGACCCTGTGCAGGACGCAGCAGGCAGGAAAGCCTGGTGGACGGGCACACCTCTTTCAGTCGCTGTCAATTATGTTTAAGGCTGTGAAATCATTTGCAGTAAAGCATCACTGTTCACTGTAAATGATTCTCAGAGTAGACGCGTCCTTCTCGGCCTCTTGCCAATATTTTTTATTTTACATCTTTCAGAATCAGGCTCAGGACTGGGAGTTAAATTGTACATGTAGTTTTTAACATCCATTATTATTTTTCAGTTTGTAGACCTTTATGTTAGTTTAAGAACCTGTAACCATATCAAACACATAATATGAGGTCAATATACAATTAACCCTGCAAACCAAAAGCTCATCGACAGCTCCAAACACTTAGTTTCAGACATTACATACTCTTACCAAACTCTGCAGTCCAGCAGGATAAGGTCACCCACACATGTCCATACTACGCTTGTTTAGAAATGCTAGTTTGCAGTATGAGCATACATGCATGTACAAAATCCATAAAAGGAAGACTTTTGCGGTCTGTACCTTGGAAATCAAGTATATACTGCATAAGACACACAGCCTGGAAAAGATCTGTGACTGTAATGAGATATTTTTATCTTTTGTCACAAGGTATGAACACTCTCATAACTCAAAACAGAATAAGAGATGCAGCACGCGTCAAAAAGCCTCGATGCATCACTCTGTGTAATTTCTCTTCTAAAACATGTTTGAATCTTTTCCAGAAGCTTGCTGTATCCTCCTGAGATGGAGAAGCTTGCACACGGTGCATTGTCGGCCTGCTTCTGTAATCTGTAAGCCAGTAATTAAAATAAAAGACCAAAGAAGAATGCAGGCACCACAGCATCCTTGTGTGAATACCGGTCACTGGACGCTGGTGTTTACAGAAGGCCCGGCTGGAATTGTACAGCATGTTTGAGGCAAGTGTTGAAAAATGTGCTGCAGGAAAATATTTTGTTTGCACAGGAGCCAAGAGGAAAGCAGACAGATGAGGAAGTGGTTGGTGTACAGTATCTACCTCTGCCACACACACACAGATATATCCAAAGGAAGAGGCAGACTGCCAGGGTCCTTATCTTTCCCTGCTCTGTATTCTGAATTTCCCCCATGACGATTTAAAAGTAACAGACTTTCCCCAGAGTTTAACATGCTGCTGTGTACATGTGTGCATGTTTAATTTTAATGGAAACACATACGGTTGGCCGTACTTCTCTCTCGAGAATTGGCCCGCTTATAATGCAATATAAAGAAATTAATGTGATGTCATCTCAGTGTCTCTACTTCAACGTTAAAGGCCTGTTCTCATTACAGCTTAGTCACTGTCTGTGTCTCAATAACACAGAGATCCTTGGGGGACTTTTGGGAACGTTGAGGGCCAGAGGACGCACACTCACACACCCTTAACACTGCCACAGACGAGGGTTATCATCTCACCCAGTTAACTTCCTCTCATATTTCCCAGAATGCAACTTCAGCAGTGTGTGGCTGCATGCAGCTCAAAGGGATTGCACTACCCTGACCTGACAGGAGGAACCTTAAAGAGTTGTGCTACCGCGGCTTGACAGTAACAGCCAAGACAAATAATGAAGTGCATGACACTGGGGCATTTATAAATCATACAGTTGAGTCAGTGCCTAAAATCAAGTTTTTCATGGACTGTGTTTCATGAACATTTTAGGATGGGCTGAGGTCAAAAGCAGAATTATACACAAGCTGAAAAGATGGCTACTGTTTAAGTTTTAGGCATAGATGTTTACTCACAAAGCCAGCACAGTGTTCACAGAACGTGGGCTTGACATAGGTGGTCTCGGTAAAAGTGTGGATGAAACCCATCTTGCAGTTCAGCAGAGAGCTGGCTTTCATAAAGTAGTCTATCATCTCTTCCCTGCTGATCTTCCCGTCTCTGTAAGAGGACGCAGAAAGAGATGAATGTCATAGAAAGCAGATTGTAAGTTGGCTATAAAGTGCTTATGAATAAAGCTACAGATTCTCACTGGTTCTTGTCCAGTTCTCCAAACTTGCTGAGGTATGGAAAGTTGTTCCTGATTGCTTCAAATTCATCCCTGGAGATATTGCCATCGCCATCTGTGTCAAAGTTCTTGAAGACTGACTGAAAAGAAGAAAGATGTCAAGTAATTAGGCTGTTTTAGGGAAAAGTGATTACTGTGATTGCCTGAAAAATAACACAATAATTTATGTATTTAAAATTTAGATCCATAGATTTGTCCATGCATGAGCTCTGCACCAAGTTTCACAACATTTTTCTTTTCCATCTTTGGTCATATATCTGCATTTCACTTGTTTATTGTGTAGTTTTGATAAATTAGCAGTTCTGATACTAACACCTATAACACCTCTCAGAGCAACCTAAAAGTATAGGTATAGTATAAGTATTCCCCTCCCTAAAAGGCAGAGAAACCCACAGCATCACAGCAGGTCACATTTATTAAATAATGTTGATTGTCTTTAAACTTTATAAATATATATATATACAGTAGATAGAACAAAGCTAACACTTTGACTGGGTGACAGCCAACTTAACACATCTGGAAAAAAACATTTGCTGAAACAGAATTTTACAGACAGAGTAGATCTGTCATGCAACTCATTTGCAGATGTGCATTTGTGGGAAGAAGTTACCAAAACACATACGCCCTTTTTATGGTTTGTGCTCTTATCAGAAAGCAAGACTAAAAAAATACACTCTCTTCTCAATCTTTGACAAGCCCAATAAAATGTAGTAGATCAGACTCATGCAGTCTAAAAGATGATTTTATAATCCAGCAGTTTGATAATGAAGAGCACTGGTGAGCGTTATTGTTTTTAAATTAATCATTTTAGTGGTAAAAGCCTAGAGATGTATCAGTTTTTTAACTTTTGATCTCTGACAGTTGTGGTGGTGAGTACAGCCACAGCTCATTTTTATCCTTATCCTTGTAGCACCTCTCAGGTTCTGAGAGATGTGAATATGAAGGGAGCAGAGAAACTCACTTCCACCATCTTCTCTATGTGTTTCTTGATGATCGTGGGGTCAGCGCTGGGCTTCACTGAAACGGCCCACTCATCAATCATACTGGGCTTGGGATCAGGTGCGGGGGCAGGGCTGGAGTTCTGCTACAGTTGATGAGAAATCAGAGCCCATGAGATCAATATTAAACCAGAGAAGTGAAGCAAAGAAAGCCGCCACGCAGGGCAGAAGTCAGGAATAACCTCGGTGGATCAGAATGAAAATACTTTTTGAAAAAGATTTCCAGCGTAACAATTCTGATATTTTAATATCTTAAGATAAATATTGTCTACAGTATATTTGTCTGAAATGCAGGCAATTTTAGACTGAGGTTCAGAAGGTATGCTTAAAATCACCATTATCTATCATAGCAAGTCTGTAGAAAAGCAATATTAGTGCATGAGAGGTGAGGGGCTGGGGACACACGGGATGAGTATATCACCATGCTGCTTACCACTGGCTTGCGTGGTTCCCTCTGTAAAGACATCTGATAGATCTCCTCTTCTGTGTGGTATTGGTCCAGAGACACCTGCACAAACAGCCAATGTGAAAAAGGCGCATGAAAAAATTCAAGTAATTTCCATTTATCAGGTAAAATCAGGTATTAACACCAGCAGTTATTTCAAATAAGAATACTTTTATTTCTTAAATGTAAAATACTTTTTCTATAAACATCAAAAGTAAAGATTTAAAGTTTTTTATAGAGTTACATTTTGGTTCATACCTTCCAAATCAGTCCTACAAAACCTAAACTAAAGGCTAAAATATTGTTTGCTAGCTAAAAATATGACATTTTGAGACATCAGTGGTGTACGCTAGCAGCCTGTGTCTAGTTAGCTATTAAAGTATGAACTGTGTTAGCAAGCTACTGGAGTTAGCTAAGGCACTATACATATTTAAAATGGTAAATGGCCTGTATTTTTAAAGCGCTTTACTAGTCCCTAAGGACTCCAAAGCGCTTTACATATTCAGTCATCCACCCATTCACACACACATTCACACACTGGTGAAGGCAAGCTACATATTTAAATGTAATGAGAGGGGAAGACCCAAAAGTCTTTCACTTTAATGTGCAGAAACATCATAGCTTAGAACTAACATTTGAGTTTGGAAAGCTTATATAAATTTACTTTTTGGTTCTTTGATCTGTTAGCAATTTGCTGCAACACTTAGCAGCCTGCAGCCATTTATTGTTGCTAGCTGACGGAACTCAAAAGAAGTCACCTAATATTTCAGCTGCAAACCATTTCAGAACACTTGTCACCTGCTATATATAGTGATATAGAGTAACTGCATGCTTTCGTTCTGAAAAATATATTGCCACGTTGTCTGAGCGCACACCATTTATTGCAATCTTTTGCTAATTACTCCCCACATACGCACATTGAAACCTTTTATTTAATGGGCATTGATCCAGTTTCTTGTATGGTGCAATAAAATATTGGATTTTTTAATGGAGGCAAAGGTTGTCATCACTTGACTTGTGTTAACTCTAAAGTCACATGATGTCAGCTGAAGTAGCTCCATTAAGTGACTTACTGTCAGATGTAGTTCAAAGCTGAGGATAGTCAATAAACATGGATCTATATGCATCTGTTAATTTGTAAGTTTAAAGACAATATATAAGCTTAATTACTTTATATTGTGAAAATTTAAAACAATAGCAATAATCCAAACACCTAAATCCAGGCATCTCATAACAGCAATTTGTTGAATATAAATGTATTCACATATAGTTTCTGAACACATTTGTCGAGTATTTAACACAAAGACCCTTTCACACAGAAACATGTTTCTCAGAAGACCTGTTAAGCAGAGTCATGTCTTGCATACACAGCCATTATAGCAACAAGTGAGAGAGCAGCATCTATTTTTTGCACTTGTAAACACCATAGACATGTGGCATATACGGTCTATGGTTAACACATTTAGGTCTGCTGCTACACGTACTCGTCTACTGCATCCACGCTTGGCCTCGTACACTTTTGTTTTCCTTAAGTCCTACTCTCTCACTGTACTTGTGTGTCTTGTGTTTTAGTCAGCTGGGACAAAATTGCTAAATTATTTTCTTTTTATTGAACCGTGTCATTTCGAAGAATTTCAGACATTTCAGTGAAAAGGTTCAGTTGCAAAGCTGCAGCAAGTACATTTGAAAAGCTGAAGAGAAAAATAACCAGCGTGGTTTGCTTATTTTACCTGTCTAAAATAAGGCATGCCTTCCCCTTTTCATTATTTTGAAGGAGTTATTGACTTGCTTTCCATCTTATCGCTGCAAACCCAGCAGGCCTCATGCTAGATCAACTCCAATAAGCACTGGCATAAGATAATTGGATATTGACTCTGTCCAGCAAACTTTTCTCTTGCCTCTCAGCTCCAGAAGCTGTTAAGTTATTTTCTTTTATTTTCACAGGAGAAAAAACGAGAAACCAGCTGCAATCTCACAGCAACACCTGCTACCAGTAATTGATCTCCTAGGATTGTTTAAATTCAGAAAGTGCTCAAATTCAGGAGATTCCTGTCTGCATCTGCCAAAAATACTGACATACACACACTGGGTTGTGAAGTTGTAAAATGCCACTACCACCTCAGCTTTCAAACTAAAGAGCAGGTAGCAACAATTAAGGTATCATTCTCACTCACTGTTACATGATATTACAGTACATCCACTTTATTTCAAGTGGATGTGTAGTAAAATATTTGCTTAAAATATATTTCTTTATACTAACTTATTTAGTCATTGAGGTAAATCCAAAACATTGCCTTTTGTTTAAAGTCCAGTTATATTTTTGGCTGAATGCAAAGCAGTTTAGTCTGTTTTCCCTGGGTAAATAAAAACAGCTGATGATATCCTCACTGCTGTATATTTCCTGTCTGCTACTGTGCTCTCTAAAAACCCTCTCATTTCTCTCTCTATCAAAATGTTTGTCAAACCACAAATTATGAGCCATTTCCTTTTGTTGTTGCCGAGTGCCACTAGTCAAAGCAGATGTCACTGACTGGCACCATGGTAACATTGGTTACAGTCTTGCATTAGCCTGGTGGGGAGGTGTATACTTTTTACTTATTTTTTTTTTTTTGGGGGGGGGGGGGGGTTTGTCTTTATTATTGTAAAACTACAAAACAGCCCAGTCCAAATGAATTGCTCCTGGTCTCAACTAGTTATGTGTATAAAGCAAACCTGTCCACAGAGTCTTCCATTCCAGCCACTCTGCCACCATGGGCCAGACCAAAGATCTGTCAAAGGACATCAGGGACATGATTGCAGCCCTGCACATGGCTGGAATGGGCCAGAAGACCATCAGCAAGAAGCTTTGTGGGAAGGGAAAAGCTGTTGGTGCAATTTCTCAGAAATGGAAGAAATATAAAATTACCATCAGTCGCCTTTGATCTGCAAGCTCATGCCTCACGGGGTGAGGATGATCATGAGAAAGGTTGTGGATGGGTGAAGATGGGTTGTGAATGGGTCTTCTGGCATGACAGTGACCCAAAATATAGTCTCCAGACCTCAAACTGAAAAATTCAGCATTGGTTCAAACAATTAATTCCGCCACTGTATTTCTGTTGATCTGGATAACCAAGTAAGAATCGTATGAAAATGAGGTTCAAACTACAAGTCATGTCACAATGTCACTATGTTACAATTTTAATTTAACTGATCCTAAGCAGGCCTTAACACAAAGGTCTTTGTTGTTTCTTTTTACCCAAGCTTCACCTCTTCACTAAGTTTTATTTAAGCCTTTGTATCATCTTGCTGGCAAGTATAGCAATACACATGAAAACAAACAGCAGTGAACGCATGCCTCCTCCTCAGTTCTTCCCTCAGTAAAGGAATAAATACAGCTGAGCTATTAGTACAGTGATCTCTTAGGAAAAGGGCTTTCTTGAAAAACTGTTCAGATTTCAAAGAAGAGACTGCTGCTACTGAGATCCCCTTGGGTACTTTCAAAGCTAAAGCAACCTGACAGGGAAAGCTTTTTAGTCTAAAGGAATAGACATGAGGTTTCAGTGCAGGTTAACAACTTAAAGTTCAGTGAAAACGATGCTGCAGGGGTTACAACTCTCTGTCCCTGATAAAGAACAATGAGTCACTTTAAACAGTGGAACTGGGCTAGCAGTGTTACGAAAGTGAAAACAACAATGCTGACTTAAATGCCCTCTTTAATGTTCTCTGCACCCAAACGTTAGCATTAAAGCTAATGTACGATGTCTTTTTCTTTTTTACCCATTTAGTTTTGTGAATTTTGCTCAGCCTGTGACACATTTATTTCTTCTCCCGCCTGTACGGCTGTACAACATCATGTAAGTGCAAATGTAAGTAACCCAGTTTGTCTCGCTTCTGCTTTATCTTGCTTTTCATTTTCAGTGCATTTCCAATCAAACCCTTAGTAACCATTTCTCTGTTATGCCACTGTGGACCACATCTGTGAATCCCATTTGCTTTGTGATTGAAGGTTCATGTTTTGAATCTTTTCCTCTACACATGATCTCTGACTTTTGTCTGTGCACAGATTTTGTCCCAGCTGGCTACAACAGTCTGTCTGACCACGAGCCAGTCGAATCACAGCAGAACAAAGTCAAACAGACTGCCTGCTTCACTGGCTGGAAATAAAATGCTTCCTCCTACTACCTCCTCACAGCCGTCTGGTTGACAAACAAATGCCACTTCATCATGACTAACTTGATTCGGGACCTGATTTGTCTCTTATTACCCCTTTAACTGCTTTCAGTAGAGGTAGGTAATTGAAGCCAAACATTTCTCTTGGGCTCGGAACAAACTTTATACCCACTGTAAGTAAGTTGAGCAGGTCTGTGTTGGCATCGACGTTAGGTGGCGTGGCCTGGATGAGCGCCAGCTCTTGAAGGATAGCGTACAGCTGCTGGGTTTTTGCCAGGTTGACTCGTGTCTTCTCTTTGTCGGCCCAGTCTGGCAGTGCCACATGTACGGCTATCAGATCTTTCAGGTGCACGCCAAGAATTGGGAATCGGAAGCCGGAGCATTCAGAAAAACGCTTGCGGTACTGACTGTAGTTGCCACATGATGTCACCAGTTCAATTAAGTTGTTAAAAACCTGTCGTAGAGTGAAAGGAATATAGGTTTGAGGAGCAGAAAAGATTGATTTGGAAGCATCACAAATGTTGTCGAAAACTTTGCTCCAGATGGACTTACATAACTGTAACTCGCCCAACTGTTGCATTTAACTTTCTAGTCATGTGGCTCAAATTCATAGTTCTAAAAAGACACTGTGTAGGAGTAATGGGCACAGACAGGGAGCTTGGTACCGCTTACACAGAAGATGCTGAATACTCAATCAGGAAGCATTATCACTTATTAGCTCAGCGCACAGACATGCAGCGAACATTGAATTTGTCTGGTAGTGCCTGGTTGCGGTTGCCAGAAATAGATGACAGATGGCTGCAGCTACTGCACCTTGTTGGTCTCTGCACTGATGTGGGCCTGCGTGTCTTTGAGACGAGAGATGGAGCTGTTGCTGAGGCCGCCCACTACCGCCATGAGTGTATTGAAGTTCTGCAACTGTAGCAGCTTCTGTGAACGGAGGAGGAAGAAATATTAGGAGTGAGGGTGAAAGAAGAGATATTTTATGAATGTGCAAGCCACTGCCAAGAGCAAGCTGGCCAATTTTTTTTTTTAAGGCGGAGAGAGAAAAAGATAAAGAAGGGTGGTATAAGTTAGGAAAAAAGACTTACAGGCAGTCAGAAAGATGCAGCTATGGAAATAAATGGTTACAGGGTGAAGAGACTTCTGGGTTAGATACTGAAAGAGTTTAGCAGGCCAAATACACATCCACACATAATCTGAATACCGAGAATTTAGTGAATGCTCTAAGCTGTCTATGTCAAAGTTAGTCTAACTCTTTGTGAATGGCGCTCTGTGGGGCTGCTCGCTGCCCTTCAAACTGCTGGCATCTCAGTGAAAATCAATGAGGTCGCTGCTGCGTGGGAGGGCTGCCAGAGGGGATCATTTGATTCAGCTCAAACAACCTTTAGAATCAATTTGCAAAGCAGTATGGAAAGCAGGCCATCATCTGCAGAGTGTAGCTGCACCACGCATACATGTGTTCATCAGTGATGCCTGGGAAAGGTTTCACTGTCAACATGCCACACCTTTCCCTGTCACCTAAGAGTTAGCACACAGTGGACTGGTGATGCGGTATGCTTATCAAACGCAGGTGGAACATTCACAAAGAACACAATGTGCAATAAACTGAAGGCAGCCACGTTTACAATTGAATTTTTAATGCAAGTGTGCAGTTGAGAAAAAAACACTAATGAGCATGAGTCATTTGTGATGGGCTCCCAGTAGGATGCCGAAATGGGACACAACCAGCAGAGGGAAGCTTTAGGAAATGTCAAGTGCAATAAGACTGCCTCCTGTGCTGCCTCTGAATACATCTGAAACCAGCATGTGTTTGCCCTGGGATACATCAGAGAATATCAAAGTTTGTGGCATTTTAAATGGGCGGAAAATGATTGAGGAAATTTTGTGGAGGGTTTGATCTTCTCAGATGTGTATGCTCTAATTTTGGCCCACTCTTAGCCTTATTGGAGGACTTTGGGGCATAAATCGCCATTTAAGGTCATGCAAAGCATCTTAATCGAATTTAAGTGCAGTATAGTTTGTTTCAGTCCTGCATAATCCTGCACAAAGTGTGCTTGAGCTTCAGTGCACAAACTGATGGCCTAATACATTTGACTCTTCCAAAAGGTTCAAATTTTGTCTTGTCAGTCCACAGAATATTCTCCCAAAAATCTTTGGGATAATCAAGATGTTTTTCAGGTTTTTTTGTTTGGTTAGTTGGTTGATTTGGGGGAGGTTTAGATAAGTGAGAAATCGGCCTCTGTGTTCTTTTTGGTCAGCAGTGGTTCTACCTTAGAGCGCTTTTTTTCACGGCTCTGTACATTCAAGTGAGGAACTAGATTGTGTTAAGCTTTGCTGATGCATTGGACACATGTTTGCAAACTGGCTTCATTCACGGCACTGCCCCAGAGTCTGAATAAAAAGAAGTTGAAATGTGTGGAGTTGGTGTAAGGTGTTTCATGGGAAAGATAGTTACTTTGGTTTTAATCATTAACTGCATAGACAGCCATGCACAATCATCCTAAGAGGACCAAAAAAAAAGGGAATTTAACACTAAGCATTGGCTTCATTAAAATGTCTGCACAGATCAGCTGAAGGTCTGTATTCATGAATTCATTCTACTTAATAGAGCCACAAATTAACCTTCACCAAACAGGGTTAGCTGTGCAGCTCATGTTACCATGGTTATCTGCTCTGGTTGAAACTGAGCCAGCTTTGTATGTGAGGATGTTCTCAGGCACAGCGGTCCTTTGACGGTCAAATCAGAATCAAGCAGCAATTTCCAGGGATGAAAAATGAAGCAAATGGGAAATATGAAACACTGCAGTTCCTATAATGGCCACTTGAAGCTGGCTCTAAAAGTCAGATTTTACAGAATTAAAAAGCATAGCCTGGGACAGAGAACTGTTTTAACCTCTGCGAATCATTTCTCCATCATAATAACTGTAAGGAGGGTGAACAGCTTCTGTTAAGACTGACAGCTGGGCTTGTGGATACTTTGATTAACAGGTGTGTTAGTACTTGTAGTTGGAGATACTCAGTCTGTGGTGTGTTTCACCTCCTGTAATTCCACTAGCTCAACTTGACATCTGGGTGATGTGAGTTTTGATTAATCTAGCTTTATATACACACTAGCATTCTGAATGTGTATACATTTGAGCAAAGTAAGTATAATTGCATTATCTAACAGCCAGCAAAAATAAAATGAAGCCTAATGGCAAGTCATTCTTTTCAAATAACTGAAGAACAAAGAGTTCTCTGGTGATGGCAGTGAGTCAGCAGTGTGGGGATCACCACCGTTATTATGGAGGATCTCATAACAAACGAGAATATCCACCTAGCAGCTGGAAGGCTGTTTCAATCCACAACCACAAAGGCCAATGTGTATTCAACACAACAAATGTCATCAGAGCACATTACAATTCATCCAAGGGATGCACACTTCAGTCACTGCACTGCTTTAATATTGTGGATAAGGAAACACGCTTTTTATTTTTGATTAGTATCAATCCAAATTAAACCACTGACAAATATAAAAGAGTTTAATTGGTGCACAGAACATCATGTGACCAGTCGAATAGGTCTAGTTATGCTAATGTTCTGCGTACTGCTTTTTGAGAATCAGAATGGCAGGCTGACTGGCCAATAGACACTGCTGTTTGATGCCGATCTTTGGATCGGGCTGCACAGAAAGAGCTCATGATCCACCTTCTGCACAACCGAACTTTAGTTGTTCATCCTGTCCTCACCTCTAAAGTATCCAGCTCCCTGAAACACTCAAACAACCTTAAGTGTTCAGTTTGAAACACTTGGGAGAGCTCTGCTGGGCTTCCCCTGATAAGAACCCTGCAGAGGTGTTAGATTGCTGGCGTACCCCAACAGAGAACATTATGTGCGTCTAGCATGTGTTCTGCTGAAGATGAAATAAATGGAGAACGGGAGTAGACCTAAGTGACTCATAAAGATGAAAACAAACCCACACTAGACTTGCAGTAAGTAATGAGCATGCATTCACAGAGCACTGCAGGCTATTAAGATGAAAATTCTTTTTCTGCACTTTCTATGGCTGACTGAAGCTTCCTCTTAACGGCTTAGATGACTGAGTTGTTGCGTAGAGGGAAAACTCAGCCCATCTGGCAGACCGAACCAAGCGATAACATCAAGCTGAACTGAAATCAATTACAGAGAAGCCCGGGTGCCACTTAAAGACATGCGTCTGTAGTGAAAGGATGACAGCCTCCAGACATATGGTTGGAAAACCATACAGGGCAGCTAGCTGGCAGTTTCTTCCAGGAAATTGTGGAAGTATTAAGATTAAGTGAAGATTAGGATTAGAGCGATCATGACATGCAGACAACCATAACGCTATAGCGAATGAGTACAGAAACAGGAAGGTGGGCACAGTTTTCAGTCATATTTCTCTAGTTGGAAACTAGATTCCTCCACTACAAAACATCATAATAATATTAATGAGGCATCTAAAGAAAAGCAATTTTAAAAAAAGAAATAATTGCAATAATTCTGTCAGTCAAGTGTATCTACAACTGTTTTGTGTCTGTTGTCTTTTTTGGCAAATGAAAAATGTTCAAAATACAAGTTTATGGAGGTGGTAAGAGAATCTTTAAGCATAACTGTACAAAGGTAAACAGAAAGAAAAATCAGTTGTCTGTAGCATATGTGCAAAATAAATATTTCATTTTTAAATATCACCATTACCATAAATATCATATTTTCCTGAAACCCCCTAAACTGAAGGCATGACTATAGGGCAACAGGTCAAGCTTTATGCTAAAAACTCTGCTGCAATTTTTTCTACTCTGTGTGATGTAAATATGAGAGGATATTTGCAATATGGTCATGTCAGACACGCAGCTCTTTTTGCATCACAGAAGCCCACCCACTGTTTCCAGGGGTCAGCCAGTCAGAAGTAAGCTGACTGAAGCTTGTTTCAGACGGTGGATGAAGTCATGGACTGCACCAAGACTCAGCATGAGATAAGTAAGGATTATTTGGTACTGTGAGTCACAGAGAACTACTCTGGTAAACTACAGGAACAAAAAAAACATAGATAGCTAGAACTGAGCCCAAAGATCTCTTTTATTTTTAAAAGATGCAAAATTTTCCCCTGGCAGCAGCATTATCTCACTGAGCAGGGAGCTTGGAATGCTAATACCTCCAATGCCTTTTTTAAATTAATGTTCCCTTTTTCACACAGTTGTGCTGCTAATGGGAAATCCTAGTATATTTTGCATTTGTTTGCAAGTCATAAGAGATCCTCGGTGACTTTTCCACTTCTCTCTGCGCCTCCCGGTTTTCACAGTTGCTTCTAAATCACCTTTCCTGCTTTTTTCTCTCTGCCCCCAACAATCACCCACTAATACTCTCTATCCATGAACCCAGAACCGCCAAGCTTTCCCGATTGTAACAGACCCAGCAGACAGACCTGTGCCACTCGGATGAAATGGGAGATAACAGCAGCTCTCTGCGGGGCGGTGGGCTTGCTGAGCACCATAAGCTGGATCCATTGTGAGACGCTGTTAAAGAGCGTGATGAAGCGCTCTAAGATGGGGTTATCCACCGTGCAGCCATGCATCACAAAGCTGTGGTAGTCCTGAAACTAGAAGGAGAAGTAAAGCATTGAAAGTCTTTATCTATTTAAATTACAGTACATCATATTCACATCCCACAGCAATTCTGAATTCAGCAACAGAAAATGCCTGACAACAAACATATATGCATAGGCCATTCTCTTGTTTTGTATATATTCCTCTTGATCGTAGACATTTCTCTGTTTGTTATTTCTGCTGCCTTACTATTTATATTTTACTCCTGCACAGTTGGTGTAGAGCACCCATAATTCTGTTGTACACGTGCAATGATGATAAAGGGCTATTCTATTCTATTTTATTATTTTCTATTAACTGACTGATTATTATGCCCTCCAGTTTTATTGAAGTTCAACAATAAGGCACCTTTAAAGGTGTAATTTGAAATGCTACTTTCAGTCCACAAGGGGTGATCACAGCAGGTAGTTCTACATGTTTGATACAGCAGAGTTTTTGACAACCTTCCTGGCAAAAATGTCTCCTATGTCCATACAGTAAACCTGGATATGCAGTTGGCTAGCTGAGCACAGAACTTTAAACAATGAAATAACAAGACTGGATACAAAATACAGACACAGTCTGAAATGAAAAGTACCGTAAGCCTGCATTATTTCTAATAGTCAAAGCAGGCGGAGACTCATCTGTTTCCAAAAAGAAATATTATACAGTATTTATAACCTCAGCAGATACTTTCCCGATTCATTTATGGTCTGATTTGTTAGTTTCAAGTGTCTAATAGAGCTGCATGTCCAAGTCAAATTTGGATTAAAATTGCCACGAGACAGAAAACAATTAAGGTATTGACAACTTCCTATCACATGAGCATCTAATGCTGTATCAGTCCGATTAGCCCCACAAACACTGGATGACGCCATTACGTCTGTCTAATACAATCTATGGGAAACAGCAAGCCTGGTTTATGAAATTATATTATTATATTAACTGTCTGTAATCAGTCAAATACAGACAAATAATATTGTGTAATTACAGCTGTACTCGTTGTTAGATCCTCATTAATTCAATTTTTTGTTTCCTTTTAGGCAAAACTCTATTTTAGCAGAGCCATGAAGACAAAGACAAAAGAAACGCCATTACCACTGTCCCTACTGTGCCACGAGCATCATCCCACTGGAATAAATTATCAACAAAAAAAATGCGTTTAATTCTGCACAGACCCAGTCATTTCTTTTGCCTCCTGAAATAGCGCTCAAATTGAACACTATTTCCAGTCACTAAATATAATTACTGCCCAGTAAAAGTTGATTTTAACAACTATTGCTTAGCAACTGCAGTGAGCCTTGAATCATGTAAACACAGAGTTACTGGAGAATTTAAGAGCTGTAAACATCACAGTAAAAAAAAAAACAGAGCCATGGTCACACTGACCAGGATCTTGCAGAAGGATTTGTATTCCAGATAGGTCAGGTGTTCAGCCAGTTCACAGGAGTCGAGGTGATCAAACAGCAGGGACATTTTCCTCTTTTTGGACACAGATGGGACACGCTGGGTCACCTGCCGCTTCCATTTATATGACGGCCTGAGAAGGGAGAAAAAGCACAGTTGTCTCTTTTAAGGTCTTTTGGAACTGCACCATAAAAAACTACATAAGGATCACTTTTATAGCTGCTGCAAAAGTTACAGCTGGCCTTTAAGGGCTGTTGGGGAAAAAAAGGAAAAACTACCATGAGAAAATGATGATAGTACATTGTGTCTACAATATAAAAAGCCCTGAGAAACCTCATATTTGTAGACTGAACTACAACTCTCCAACTATTGCTGTAGAAGTTATTTTTAGAAGGCTATTCCCCTGCTTATTCTAAGATATTCCGGCATAGAAATCAAATCAGCTCCACAAATTAATTTCCTTGGAGCAATAAAAGAAAGCGGAGCCATATAGAAGTGGCATTTCTCAGAAAAGGACAGGTCACTGGCCCTGCATAGCACAGCTCAGCAATTTCAAATAACAGGCAATAAAGGGCTTGCTGACATAAACATCGGCAGATGGGGACACTCATTCAAACTGTCAACAACACACGCAGCATTCAGTGGCCTATTCACTCACACGCTGTCCAAGTCAATGAGCTGACTCTGCCTCTCATTGCCCTCAGTGGTCAAGAGGTCTTTATAGTCTTTGATCTGGTCTGCCAGCTCCGGGTTCAGATTGAACTCTGCGGGAAACTCAGAAATCCAGTACCTGGAAGAAAGAATAAAGGGAGAGAGAGAGAGGTGAGCGTGATGGCATACACTGAAAGGACTGGGCTGTGGTCAACTCATAATTTAAAATAGCATTATAGTTTTGGTATTTGATGAAACAAAGCACCTAATTGGAGCACATGAAGAAGACCATAGAAAAAACTAGAAAGGATAAAAGGATAAATGGAAATGACACTTGGAAAGATCAAAGATCTCTTAGAAAAAGGCAACGAGACGAGCAGGAGTCAGAAAAGATGGTTTGTTACTTGACGAGGTGGCATATTTTTGTTCGGCGCTCATCGGTGCAGCCATCCTCTTGAGATCTGATGCTTAAGTCAAGGTGCAACTGAGCTGCTCCTCGCAACACTACAACAACTTCTTCAAAAATCTCATTTAGATTTCACAGAAGGGGAACAAAGTCTGGCACTATTTCCATTGCTCTGTGCATTATGTGTGAAAAAAGATATATTCATAGGCAGCATTCTTAGAAAAACACTAAGCAAAAAAAAACATTTGTCACTGATGTAAGAACACTCAGAGGTGAAGGATACTTGAGCACCAGCTTCTTGGCCAGGTCAGCTGAAGGGATATACCAAGGGTGCATCATGAGGAACATGCGGACCAAGGATGCATCCTTCAAAGTGCCCTTCTCATCTATGAGGAAAAAACAGGGAGTCACCTGTCATTAAGAAGATACCTCAGCATGTTCAATTTGTGCTTGTGTTTTTTTATTCTACTGCCTCCCTTTACAAACAGATGAATAATTCATATAAAAGAAATAATACTTAAATAACCAACCAAAGGCTTTGATGCAGGCTTCCACCAGCTCGTCCACAGTGGCAGACTGTTCCGATAATATGGACTCCATCGTAGCGGTCCTCTCAGTTTTCCCCCTCGTTTACCTCTCTGTGGTTTGAATCTGTTGGCTCTCACTGAACACAAAAGGAGATGAAAAGAGAGGGGAGTAATTATGAAGTAAACACAGGGGAAGCAAAACTTACTCTGGCTACTGCAGCACACTTAAAATAGCTGTGTGGTTAGTTCTTCTATATCCTGTTCAGCACTGCAGAGTGGCATATTCATTGACTGTTTGCATTGCATCTAGGGTAAGGATGATGGCATTGTCAGTAAGTTAACTGGGACATGTGCCTGTCAGTGTCATCTGATATGATGGTTAAGTATGGCCAAAACACATTCATGGTGTCAAAGTGCAAAATCTGCAATGAACTCATTCTACTTATAGAAGCACCTTTTAAGTGACCCAATTTTCGGGGTTAACAGTTTAAAGTTTTTGCAGTCTGTTAGTGTTGTGTGTAGGGAAATGAGTTGGTGAATTAGGGCTTTAGTTTACAGGGAACAGTTGCACCAATCAGTCTTTACCAAGCCTGGTCCTCACTGCTAAGGCCAGACTTAGAAGGATCTTGATATCAGGACCAATCAAACATAAACCTAGTCTTAACCACACCTATAGTGCATTACTGAATATGAATAATTAGAATATCAACATATCCTAATTAGCAATCCAAGCTGGCAGCACTGAATTTAAACAGAAGTAAAACTTTTAACTTTTAATTCGTACTGCCAATCCTGACTCCCTAAATAAGTCGTACACAGAAAACTGATCAGGTTCTATCCATGATTGTGTTTTTTAAATATTATGCTGTATTCATAGTGATACCTGCATGGATCTACTTTGCTAAGAACCAAAACAAATCCTGCTTTTCCTGCCTTTGTCTGGAACCCACTAACTCGAGAAGGACATCACTTCCAAACAAAGGTTTCTGGAATGCAGTACAAGTCTTAGCTATTTATATGAAGGCTCATGTGACTATCATTATTGTCTAACAGCAAGCACTGTGTTCCAAATTTGTCATATTTGTGGCAACGATGAAGGAATAAACAAAAAAAAGAAGGCAATTTTATACCAAGAAGCCAGGGATTATACTCCATTTGAAGTTCTCATGAGACATATACACACTTGAGCACAAAATACCTTCAGCTGAAGAGCATGAAGGCTACTTGTGTAGATTCTCACCCACAACAAGAACACAGACTTCTATTAGGGCCATTAGCATCTAGAATGCCAAGATATGACCCACTGCTGCAACTGCTCCAGTGGTTGGTCATTTGCTTCTCATTGGCCAGACAATTGCTGTGATTACTTCTATTAAGCACTACATAAAAGGCCTTCCAGATGAATCCATAATTTTTTGCAAAAGAAGCCACACTACTACCTTTGAAACTTGGGTTTGGGGTCAAAAC
This sequence comes from Perissodus microlepis, assembly GCF_051167445.1. Taxonomy (NCBI): domain Eukaryota; kingdom Metazoa; phylum Chordata; class Actinopteri; order Cichliformes; family Cichlidae; genus Perissodus; species Perissodus microlepis. Next base: position 43,857,993 of record NC_140463.1, on the reverse strand, counting down.
TACATCTGAAATAATAATTTCTTGTAGTCTGTTCCAAACTATTTGATGAGCGAGTTTTTAGCCGTTCATCTTGCAAACTGCAAATTCACAATAGTAGATTCCTGCTGACCAACGTTATCTTTGACTACAGCCTCATAGAAAATGTTTTATATTTTGATACACTGGTGGCAAAATGCAGAAACAATAGGTATTTGGACCCATGTGTGTAGTTTGTGATATAATCATTTTTAACAAAGATCTGATCAAAGCATGCAATCAAAGAATAAGAAAGCAAAAATGGACAGAGCAGCTGTTTTACTGTCATACAACACAAACACGCATGTCGATATTCAATTTCAGGTTTGAGGGCCATTCTTTTTTTTTCAGAGTTGGAAGATTAGGATTGTACATAAACGTACACTCACTGTATTCTTTTTTGCAAAGATTCACTTAAATCTTCTTTCTTCCCCATTCTGATGATAATTTTCAACTTCAGCAGGTCATCTTGACCAAGCTGGCTCATTAGATAGTCATGTTAACAAGCAATTAAACATGTTTACCCAAGGATACAGTCCACTGCAGCGAGTAGTCAAATGGCTGTTTACACCGTTAGTAGATGACCAGCTCTACTTCCTAAACTACAGACGCCCAATTTTTACACGATTGATTATAAAATATGACCCTTTTAAAATTGTTTTGCCCAGAAGTTTACATAAATATTTGCATTACATCTTAACCAGCTGAACAAATTACTGCTTCGATAATAAATTGTTTTCAGACTGCGGCAATGCTAGTTTTGTATCAGTAAAGAATCAGATCTATAATACTGGCTGACTGTTTCGTCAAACTAAAATCAGTTTTTACATTTACACACCAATTCTATGCTTTATAACTGCACTTTGGAGCCAAGCATAATAAACAGTTTTCACCGATGTGTGTGGCTTTTCTATCAGACAGATACTAAGCCACAAGCCCAATCAGCAGGAAACCACTATTTATCTTTTCCTGACATGCTGTATTGCTGTCTGCAGCAGGCTATAAAAAAGTTTGATGAATATTTACGACACAATAGCAAATATTTTGACATGCGTTTCATTCTATCACATATTCATAGGAAACAAGCTAAAAATTTGCATCTGTGCTTTTCTTGATTTGGTAAGGTCTGGCTCCAAGTAACCATGGTAACAACAACTTAATGACCAGTTACTTTTTAACAACATATACACACACCTGAGCACAAAATACCTTCAGTAGAAGAACAAAAAAACAATTTTGGAGTAATCCCATATTCTTTACTTGTGTCTCGATCAGCAAAATATACCATCTTCCAAGTTATGACATGATTAATTGGTCAAATGTATCCATCCATCCATCCATCCATCCTTCCATCCATTCATTAAAAAAACTAGTAATTTTGATTCATTATTTTCAAATTTCAGTTTAAATTTTTTATATAGCCCCAGATCAAAACATTGACGGTCCAGTGCAGTGAAAAAAGGATTTGCCTTCCCTCCTGATTTCTTACTTTATTTCATATTTGTCACACTGAAATGTTTCAGCTCATGAAAGATAATTTTAGTATTAAATAAAGATAACCCAAGTTAATCTAAAATGCAGGCAGACAAAGGGCTCCAAACCTACCTGGCCCTGTGTGAAAAAGCAGTTGCCCCCTGAGCCTGGTTGCACCACCCTTGGCATCAAGAACTCCAATCAAGCTTTTGCGATAACTGGCGAGGAGTCCTTCACATCACTGTGGAGGAATTTTGCCCCACTTTTCTTTGCAGAATTGCTTTCATTCACCCTCATTGGAGAGTTTTCAAGCATCAACAGCTTGTTTAAGGTCATTCTTTGACAGTCAGATTTTGACCAGGTCTCTCTGAAATCTCTGTTTTGTTTTTTGGGAATTCTTTGAGGCTTTCTTTGGGCCTGAACCTCCAGGCGCAAACTGATGACAGTCTCCTGCAGGATTTTCTGGTAGCAAAATTCATGGTTCCTTCAATTACAGCAAGGTAATTGAAGGAACCACCTTCCAGGTCACGAAGCAGCAGTGGACGATCACACTTCTACCGTGTCTGACTGTTGGTGGGATCTCCTTTTTATGAAATGCTGTGTTATTTTTATGTCAGATGGTTCTTCCCAGTCTCTTTCTTATTACTGAATCATGAACGCTGACCTTAACTGAAACAAGTGAGGCCTGCAGTTCTTTTAGTTGTTCTGGGTTCTGAAGTAATTTTGGGATGGTTCATCAGGATCTGATATCTCTTAGCCTATTTTACTGTGTCAGACTCGACTCAATTCAATTGAAATTATTTCTAAATTAAAAAATAAAAAAAGGGTGTGGCTGTAATCAGGCCTGGGTGAGGCTAGTCAAACTAATTTCATGATAAATATTTTTTATCACATAGGGCCCAATAGATTTGAATAGCTTTTCTTTCCTGACTGAATGAAATTATTATTTTAAAAATATTTGATATTTACTCTGGTTGACTTTGTCTAACAGAAAAATTTGTTTGTGGTCTGTAACATGTAGGTGTGAACATTTTTTCATGACACTATAAGTGTAAAAGTGACACTAAGGTTAAGCTCAAGTAACAAAGTTAGGTAACAAAATCCCCAACAACACACTGTGCACTGCTGTAACTTTATTTTAATGTGGTGGCTCTGTGAGTGTGAGAAGGGTGTGATGTGTATGTATCCATTGTGCCTGACACAATGAAGCCTTTCACTGCACTGTCTCTGCCACAACGCGGTGGGTGGACACACTCAATTACAGGCTTCACAAGCTGTCTCAGCCACGTTCTGCAGGGATGGTGGGGGAAGCAAACGTAGAGAAAGAGATAGAAGTATAATCCTCAACCGCAATTTAAATCATCACATTGTTAGGGCGATCAGCCACAGTGCTGATCAGTAGGCAAGATTAAACTGCTGAAACGATATGGTCAGATTACGGGAAGATAAATGGCGAACAACTAAAAAGGCTTTTGTGTTGCTGTAAATAGATATGAAAGTTTCAAGGTGGGTTGCTAAAGTCACCACAGGAAGTAAAGCAGTGTTGCATGTGAGTATTAAAACCTCAGCAAACAAACACCAAGACCTGTGATGCCTAGCTCAGAAAAAGGAGCCTACACTCCATCAGTATCGGTTCTGTGCACTGGCAATTACGTCTGCTCGCATGTCATGAATATAATGAGAATGAAAATTGCCTTGAAGTCAATTGTTTCCTCACTGCAGTAGATAAGCCTGAGGATCATCTAGGTTTGAGCTGAGATGGCCTTGCCTGTGAAAAAATGTGCTCTTCTGTTTCACTTCTGCATTTTCAGTGTTTATTACAAAACTGTCCATCCTCAAAACTGAATGAGGACCTAAAACCACTTTCTCCTTCTGTGCGGGGCCCATCTCTCAGGGGCTAAACAAAAAAAGAAAGAGAGAAGCAGAGGTGTTTTAAAGTGTCACCAACGCTTTAGCAGAGTCTAGTCTGGCGCTGCTGAACACACTGTGCCCATCCTGATGATGATGGTATCTTCCCAATTAAAGTGAATACACCATTCATCATCCTGCTGACAGGAATGCTTTGCCATTACCCAGAAAACAATTTTCTCTAAGTTTTTATATGAATTAAGACTGATTTATCTTAAACAGGATCCCTCCTCCCTTCTTTTCTAGACATTCTTTAAGTGTTTTTCCAACAGCGTCTTTCTAATACAGTCCCGATATCTGCAAAGCGGTGAATTGATTGTAAAGAAGCACACACTGCGAGAGCTTTAGTGTCATCCTTGGTTGCCTGGTGACGAGGACCCGGGGCCATCGATCAGGCAGATTAAGGGGTGGATGGGGCTCAGCGGGGATAAAGGGAAGTTGACGGGTGCCTGGTCAATCCTGGCCATGCAGAATCTGCTGTGTGCTGCTGGTTTACTGGGCAGTGAAAAAGGTCACATCCTCCGGCTAGACGCAGTCAGACCCCCTTCAGACTACTGCCTCTCTCGTTTTCAATATCACGGTCACAGAATAACAGGCGAGCTGCTTTTCAGCTATTTCTCAACTTTACACCAATGCTTTTGAAGTTTGACCCATAACAGTGAATTCACGCTGACATATCATTGTTGCTACTGTTTAATAATTGATGACTCCTGTTGGACACATTTAAAAGCACCTGAAATATACATATAGTTAAAATAATGAGGTTAACATAACTAATAATAACAAATAGTGGTTTTATAGGATGTCTGTGAAAACTGATATTCCAAATATGACCGCGTCTCTTCTGCTGCTCAAATGCAGAGTTTATGAGCTGACTTAAACTCTTAAAGCAGCAGAACTCTTAAAAGGAGCTTATGCTAAACGCACACATTTTTTTCCAGCTATAGACATTAGAAGAAAACCGAGAGCTTAAATCTTTATTGACTTTCCCGTCTTAAAGTACTGACTGATGATAAGGCATTGACAAACAGGCAATAATCATGTCCATCGTCTTATCGACATTCCCATAATGGACTCAATTCCATGCTGATAAATGCTACATGCTAATTCACAATCATTGATTTAGTTCTATCCTCTCTCCTTGGCGTTTGGGAAAAACAAGTTTTTTGTGGATAACAGTTATAAGAAAAGAGACACAATTTTAACAGAATTTGATTCTTTATTCAAATTGTCAGTGCCATAGCAAGACTGATTGGACAGAGTCCCGTTTTTCAAGTACATTTGGGTGGATTACTACCAAATTGTACATTTTGGGCCTCATATTTTGTGTGCTTACAACTTTTGTCACAACTTTCTTTAAGCAGACACACAAAGATGACCTCGGCTCTATGTTGTGTTTGGTGTGAAGCTTCAGATATAAGCATGTGACATACTGAACACCATGGCAGACACATTATTAATTAATGGAGCACATTGTCATGCTGATGCTGCTTATAGCTGTCAGTCTTGTATAAACCTCAGTATATGAAATAAATAAGTCTTCTACTAAAACTTTAGCAAATATATAAGAGCTCTGAATTTGAGGCTACCGTGTAATAATTGTATATTGATGTTTCTTACTATTGTGTGGAAGAAATGCAAAAACAACAGTAAAACATAGTTTGATAGTCTGGTCACATACTTTATGAATGACTTAAATAGCTACCGCGTTTTAAAGAAGAAAAAAAAGAGGCCAGATTTCCTATAAAACCTTTGATTATTGACACCGCGCGGGCTTTTCCTCTTATCCGCCTCCTTTTTACTTTTGCTGTTCCATTTTCCATTTTTGTGAACCACTTACTGGTGGGTAATGATGCTAAGACAGTTTTCCTTTCATCATATGTTACAGCTAGAAACTGTAATAGCATTACGTTTAGATTTCCACTAACAAATTTGGCCATGTAAAATGTAACATAACAGCAGGCGCAGGCAGACAACCTTTTCTAATGATATTAGCTTTAAAAAAAATGTATATGATATTAAATCATATCTTCCTGTCTTTGACAGACTGTAATACGCATGCAAAAACCACTTCTTCATACACACCACCCTTGTTTATTCCCCTACATCCCCCAGTTGTAGTAAGGGTGTTGCATGATGGGACAGATATAGTTCTTCAGAGTAGCTGGTGGAAGGCTTCTATTTAGAGACCGTAGGGTACTGAGAGCAGGAAGGGAAACATTTCCCTTTCCCTGGACACGCAGAATGCCACATCAGTGGGGGGGCACCGGCTGCAAACTGAGATTAGCAGCTACAGTTGCTCTTTAGGGAGGGAAGGGGTTGAAGCAGAGGGAGGAGAGGAGGAATGTTTGAATGGGTGATAAAGAGAGAGACTGGGAGGCAGGAAGAGTGTGCTTCAGCTCAGTAAAACACAAAAAGATACTGTTGGCCGAAGGAGGAAAGAGATTAAGTATAGAGGGTTAGTACTGACAGAAGACACAATGAGATATATGAAATTAAAGTGTAACTGGGAAATTTCTATAGGCACATGGAAGCACTCATGCTAATGTTTCTCAAAAGATTGAGAAAAGCAGCACTTCTTCGTAATCTTAAAATAACAACGAGGGGAAAAGGAGAAAAATATGTAAATGTCCTCCCGCTGGGAGACAGCAGCTACCCACGTGGGATGTTGTGTTGTGTCCTTTAACAAATAAAGTCACGCATCCTGCTCCAAATCTGGCTCAAATTAATATCTTATATCTCCCATTTCTGACTTCAAATGAAAAACGTAATGCAGGAGACAGAGAGGGCATCATGGCTGATTTCATGTGTTATAATGTATGCCTCCTGCCACCACCACAATGCGACAATGCATCATTGTGTCAGATTGTTTTCACTGCTTTGTGTTCAAGCTTCCTGCTCAAATATGGGTCCTTTACCAGATGTAAAAGTTTGCTTCACAACAAATACCGGAAGGGTGTGCTGCTATGTGTATGTGAGATGTGGCAACTTCTTCTGTTTGTCCACACTTTTCTCTTTTTTTGCTACCTTATTACAAACACACTTGTACAGAGCGGGCTTGAGTAAGTGCTATGAATAATTTTTTTCACACATATTTCCTCTATATGCTAGAGTTTTTCCTCACTCTGTCATTTATCTCTCTGACACACAAAACTTCCTTTTCAAACCTCACTGCGTGATGAGTAAAAGATGAGGCCACATGGTGTATTGTGTGAAAGGCCCAATGTACATCATTTTATGGAATTCTGCATTTGGGTTTGATTCCTGCCAGCTGTCTATTAACTTCAGAGCATGCCTCGGTCAGGGTTCGTGTTCTAGTGTTCTGCTGAAGTCAGGGATAGCACTTCCTGTTGTTGCAAAGTGTTCCATCTCCAATGGCCAAATTTTAAATTAAAAGGGAAATACATTCATTCATATATTTGCCAAGAGGAATTTGCTCTATTTGCATGTCTCCACAGTTAATATGAGGATATTGCTACCTATAGTTAGCTTACAAGGGTTTAACTTTTTATGACCTTGAATGCAGCCAGGCTAGCCTTTTTTTACTGATCAGAGAAGTTCTGAGTCTTCTAAACAGGCACATTTGCACTTTTGTCAGACTTTTATGTAAGAAAAACTTTATGTGAAGCGGCCCCAAGAAACTACTTAGCTTAGCATAAAGAATAAAATAAAACAAAGAGCTATCTTAACAGACGAGAACCTCTAAAGCCAGTTAGTTGTGTGATTGTGTTTTCCCTTTGTGCAACACACAATCGTGTAATCCCCTGTTTGCCAGGCAATACTGTCCATCTTTATTCAAGGCTATGTAGCTGCAAGCTGTTACATACTATATTTACCTTCTGGAGCAGGAAAATACGTTTGTGGTTAAGGCTTTCTGTATTTTTTACATGAGGTTAAAGTTAAACCCTAGATTAAAAGATGTAAAACATGGGTGTAGTCACAGTGATAACACCCTCTGGTTAGTGCATAAAAGCCTCAACCTGGGTGTTTTTGCTGTCACTATCTTTTCAGTGAAAGTCATTAGCCAATAAGCATAACCATGCTTTTTCGCTCTAATAGTAACCTTAATTTGCAATATGAACTTATGAACTTTGACCTGGAAGTAGTGACTGAGTCTATTGGGACAAAGTTTGGTGGTCACTGGACAAGGTTAGTTTTGCATAGACTTTTAGAGAGCCGGAAGTCTTGTTGCAAAAAGAGCAGTTGCCCAAAATCTAAGAAGCTTTCCTTCATAAATCCTGTCTAACACAAAGCCTTGAATGTAAACGTTGACCAACAGTCAGTAGTAATGTGCTATACTCAAGCAAGAAATCATCCAAACAAAAGAAAACTGAAAAGTATTTTTTAAGCCGCTTCACCTTCACAATATAAATCTCAGCTACTTATATTGCCCAAAGGTGCTGTTTTCCACCCTTGACTCAGAAACAAGGAGGCACAGCTGTGCAGCTGCTGTAAAAACTGCTTCTGGTTAGGGCCACATACCAAGTGATGCTGCATGTTTTAATTCTCACAAACTCCGATCTTCGAAGAAATGCCTGCGGTTTGCAGAATGAGGCACAAACTGCAGTTCTGGAGGCCAATTTGTTCTGTTCGCAGTGTTTATCTGCTTCATTTCCTCCTGCCTGTCAGAGATGTGCTCACTGAGCTGCACAGTGGTTTTATACAACAGTCATTTTGAACTAGTTGTGAATGCTGGGAGTTTCACATTCAAACAGCCACCCTCCTTTTTACCCCCGCAGGCTTTTTAACAGCCCTGGCTAGTTCCTGTTTATGTATTCCTCCCTAAAACAGCACACATCCATGAGCACACCACAAAGCCCTCAATTTCCTGTAGTCATAACACACCAAATATTATGCACATTCAGACAAAAAGCTTGACAGATTACAGACTGTAAACAGAATGAGTGGGAAAAACAAAGGTAGAGACTACTTGATAGCAGATGTGGGATAGCAGGCACTTTCGATTCCGTTTCTGAAACTGAGGCACGCCTAACACCTGCTCAGTGCAGAGCGACCCCACTCAGCCCAAACTTCAAATAATGGTGATATTGTAACCACCTGCTAATTTCTCTAGTAATCAGCTTTGGATTTGCCCACAAATGCCTTTCACCCTATCTGATTGAATTCAAAGCCTCAGCTTGATTTATAGCTCTTCAGGTCTGACACTTTCCCACCCCCGCTACCTTCCCCTCCTACAGAATGTCTCCCTCTCCTCTGCTGCCGCCTCTCTTTCCTGTGTTCCTGCCATACCTTTTTACAGAGTACGTGGCCTTTGCTGCAAGCTGAAGAGTTGAGTAGGGAGCAGAGGAATCCAAATATCCCAGATGACCGCTTAATTATTTGCAGACCATTTGCAAAACAGTTTGTGAAGGCTGATACATAATTAGAAGTAACCCTGTTCACATCTATTCACAATTAGATCCTTAGTTGTCACAATTTTGGGATTGCTGTTCTTCTGCCAAGTTAGTAGGAGTCGTACCAAGTCTGATTCCAGCTCTGCCTACGCCGCGTGCCTTTAAATTCTCCTTTCAGGTATTTAAATCAGTTAAAAGCATCACCGAACAAACAGCTCAAAAAAAGACTTCAACATTCAGGCGGCCTCCGTGGTGGTAATCAAGGAGGATTAAATTGAATTAGCTAATAAAAAGCAAACTCGAGAAGGTAGAGGACAGACAGAGCACAGGACCATCCATGATGGCAAATATCCAGTGCACATGTCTGAGCTGCTGCTCATTGTCTGCTCTCTGTAATTATTTTCTTCTCAGCTTGATTTTCCTCCATTCTCTCCCCCCCCCCTTCTGTTTTAGTTCTTGCCTTCCTCAACTCACCATCCCTTCCTCCCTAATTTGTTGCTGTCGGTCCTTTGGCATAAAGCAGCAAAGCTTTTTACAATACAACCAATTATAGCTGGCTTTCCTGATAAGTGCACCAGCACTGCAGGTTGAGGTGGAAGGAGGCAGCTGGAAGTGATGCTAAATATCAAGGGTGTCTGCTCCGCAGGCCAGAAGTAATTGCACTGCAGCAGCAGAGGAGAAAACGAAAGAACAGAGATGCAGAGATTTCCTATTTTAATCTCTTCCACTCAGTTTTTTCTACACTCGGTTTTTTGGAGGCACTTTAATCCTTGAAATCCCGTCTTTTTAAAGCGCTCTACCTTTCAAGTCAAGCACCACTTCAGTGTTTGTGTACATGAGATCACAGAGGCCATGGGTGACTTTGAGGTGACTGATGATCAAATGAGCCAGCATGTGACAAAATGGACTTTGGACTATTTTTTTTTTATTATTGATTTGTTGGTCGCTGACAGAAGTGTGTAAGTGGGAGCCACACGCATGATGGTTGATGCTGAATGTCTGCCTCATTTGCATTCTCTGGATGAGCAGCTGCTAATCTGGATGAGCAAGTGCACAAAAGCAGGCTTGTCCAATATTCAAAATAGCAGCGGGAGCTACATCAGCAACGTGTAGCTCCAGCCAAATGAGCTACACACTGAAAACACTGAAGTGACTTCTCTGTTTTAGCCTCTCACATGCAGCAAAAAAACATCAGTAGGGATTCCAGCTTACAAGTGAAATCCCACGGCTCTGACACCACGGCTCGGGGTGGATAAAGCTGGGGTGAACTTGGCGAAGACGCTGCAGTGTGAGTAAGCGTCCACACACTCCGAGATGCCTCCTAATCCCTGCTGCTCTGCACGCATTGGCACGAAATCACCTTGAATCATTACATTTAAGACAGCTGCAGTCTGCATAAGAAAACAAGTAATGAAGAGGTTGACTGAAGGCTGAGAAAGCTACACCTGACCTGTCACTCGTTTGACTCACCACTCGGGCCTGCTGAATCACAATCAGCTGGGATGTGGCCTACAGTGTTGCGTTACAGTCGAGGTAAATTCCTTTCAATGCAGGTATTATTACATCCGTTGGTTTAGTAGTAAGCAGCCAGTAATCCTGAGACTCAGTGCATGTACAATATAAAGCACACCTCACTGTGCTGTCAGCTCTGAAAGATGCATAAGGTTTAAAGAGAAGAACTCAGCTAGAGCTTTGGCATCTTGAGCTGTAACTGTGCGTGCCAGCAGACCTCTGTTAACCATCATTCTCATGCCAGCTGAAGCAGGACAAAGATTTCAGATTTTAGAAATAGGCATCCCTCTACCCCCACCCCAACCACCGCCAGTGTAGCTGCAGCTCTAAGCATCTCAGCTTTATATTGTGGTTATAGTGAGTCTATTAATAGCCACAAAGATAATGCATTTCTTCATTCATTCTTACACACAGCCGCCAACGCTTGTTGTTTGCAAGCTAGATATACACAAACACACAAGCACACAGTCAGTCATACACTGGGCCCTGTGAATAGCACCATCACTGTCTGAACACTGTTCAACAGGTAGATGTATCTGCAGCTGCAAGTCTGAGCCCAGCAGCATTAAGTTCACCTCCTTTTTTCCATAATGAATCAACGTGAAATTATCAGACAGACAATGCAGTTGTTGATGGTGCAATCAGGCATGCCCATGCGCAATTTCACTGTTGCAAAAGAAGTAACACTTGCACTCATGCATTAGTCAGCCTATCGAGGTTGTGAAAGGTTTGCAACAGAACCAGAAAAGGACGTGTAACGTTTCACGCTGGCAGATTTCTTCAAGAAATAGGTGCCTTAGTTGAGCTCCACCTTGCAGATTAAAAAGGGGAAAAAAAGTGGCACCAGTGTTGTATTAACAAGTAAATAGGAGATTTCTTACCTTTAGAGTTTGAAGCGTCCCATGCTCTGAGAGGAGAGGCTGGAGTGACAACAGTTGTGGAGTGAGCTCTGGTATGGGAAGCGTTACATCACCGGAACACTGTCGAACTCACAAAGTCTGTTCGGCGACCGAGTGTTAGAATCGGCAAAGATGGGAGCCCGCAAGAAGTCATCAGATGATAAACAACTGGGGTCCGACTTCGGGGGGTTAATGCTGCTGCTGTGAACGGGCCATGCGGCTGTCTCCAAGTTCTCTACTGGCGCACTCGGAAGCACGTTGTGGATGTGATGCGTGTTGGTGCAGCGGAGGCAGCCGAGCTCAGTTATCTGCTCGCAGCTGGAACGCGTGCCAGCCTTCTAGTGTTCCAGCTGTGCAGCTCACAAACACTGCAGAGCCACAGTCCCGCCTATTGGTAGTATGACTGCAACACCGCCACAACCTGTCCACGGGGCTTTTCATCGTCTGATCGCTTTTCTGAGAGATCGAGGCGTCCTATCATCCGGGATCACATATTTATTAAATGTGGACGTGTGTTACCTGAAAAAAAACTCATGAAAATGTAAATGTTTTGGTGAGTGAGTGCTTTTTAGCAGATGATATATGATGTAGTTGGGGTTTTTTTTTGCATTTTGGTTTATGCGTCGAAAGGTCAAAAGTCCTCCCAAAGAGCCTTCAGGATATTTGTTATTTTATACATAAATGTATTCATTGAATTATTTATTTTAGTCACATTCCTACAGCCCAGCTACCTGTTGCTGTAGATCACAGTTGTGTCCCTTCATTACGTCACGCGTTGCATTCAGGTCGCGCAGGAATAAGTATAAACAACAGAGAAAACATTAAATACTAAAAATACAGTATTTTGCTGAAGTAATTTAAGCACAGCCACCAAAAAAATTGTTTATTTGATAAGATTTTTTAGTAATATTTTAAAAAAATCTGTTAGACAGTATTTTATAAATAACCGGGACGACAGGTATAAATAATAATATAAAAGTAATTTTTCGTTTTCTTCTTATAAATAGAAAAATAATCAGTTAAATAAATCATACCACGTATTTTGATGTTAAGTCTAACCTACTTTCTTCATGTTCGGGTTTTACAGACCAAGGTTTAAATAATGCAACAAATATCGTACGCTCCGGGGTACAAGTTTGATGTTTCCGAAAACTATGAAAGCAGCATTTCATGATTCCGCCCCACCAGGAAGACGCAGAGAGCAAGAACTAACCATAGATGCGTTTAAAAAAAGAACTTTTCATACATTTTACATTAAAAGAAAAGAGATAAATACTTCGAGGTTAGCCACACTTAACCGAGGTGTCTAATTACGAATGTATGCTAATTAGCTGTAGGCTAGGTTACACTGAATAGAGCAGAAATACTTTCTGTGGTTGGGTTTTTTCAAAAAGCAGAAATGCATTGTATGGTGTATTGAAATAACATACGTACAAGTATATCATATACATATATATACATATATACACATATATATAGATATATATCTATATATCTATATATATAGATATATATATATATAAGAGGCTGAAGAAGTTGCTTAGATTAGTAACCAAACGTTTCTCACACTGAAAATCTTACGTCCAGATGATTGCGCATGCGCCAACACAACATATGAAATTGCAGTTCGGTGAATAGTGTATGTTTTATACTCCTTCCAGCTGAAAGGTAACATTCGACTTCATAAACCAAAAATAACTTTCACAATGATCTTTTATATATAGTTTGAAATCCGACATATTATTGAAGAATTTCAGAATATTCTTACTGAACTAAACTTAGGTCCGTATGCATTCATTATTATGTGTTATAAGCAAATTCTTTAAAATGAACTAGATGAGGAGTTTTTGAAAAGTTCTGACAAATTAGGCCGTTAACACTATATATTTAGTCCCCTTTTAAAAGTATACAAGTTCAATTTCATCACGCGTTTTGTTGATTTATTTGTGTGTTTGTTTTTTACATTTTTATCGTAATGTTAATGTTTTAAAATATTACAAACGGGCCGGATGTGGAGCCGCTCTTTCTCAACAATATTTCAACAGTATTGTCATTTCATGGAATTTCCCTCTCTTGGATCACTCTCTTACAGGAACAGGGGTGAGGAGGCCAAGAGAGAAGGATTTTTTTTTTCCTTTCCGAAAACAGCTAACTGCGTCTGTTTGCCACAATGGACAATCGAGAGGTGGGAGATTTACTGGACGAGTGCCTCGGGGCAGCAGAAGCAGCAGGTCGGCAGTCCACCGGGGTTTCTGAGGCAGGGCCCACCACACATGAGCGGCTGAATTACTGCAGCTGCAGAGGTCAGACACAAGATGGTGCTGTTTAGTGTTTTTTGAGCATGTGAGATACTCAGAGATTTGGGTCAGGATCAAAGGTGAGGTGGAATTATGCTTGCATAAGCTCTGTACAGCTCTGTAGCTTCCATGGCATGAATTTGACACTTTGTGGTGTTAAGCATGTGCCTTTAACTAATGTGGGCTGGTGTCTTGCATCTTATAGGGTCAACACACACATACTGTTACATGTCACTGCTAAACAAGGGACGAAACATGCTCCATTTCACTTAGATTTTTCATATAAATGATGTTTTGCTGCTTATTTTAGAATCTTAGACCCAAAACTGTCCAAGGCAGCTTAAACTAAGTCTAAGTAGATTAAGTCTTCCTTTTGGGAACTTCCTGTTATTGGTTCAAACAGCAGTACATTTCTAAACAGCAATCCATCCAGCTTTCCCTTGTGTTGCGTTGCGTTGATGTGAATCTTTCATGCTTTTTTTTGTATATACTTTTTCTAATGGTGGATGCTAATATTAACCATGGTCAAAGTTCCAAATAAAGAGGTCAGTTTGTGTACTAGTAATCCCTGTGTAGCTTGAATGTAGTCACTTTAGGTAAAGATATTCTTTTGTGAATACATTTTGAAAGCATCAGTGTATATTAAGCCCAATACTGTTTGCTCAGCTGGATTTTATTTCCTGTAGACTCGCTGTGTGCTGAACTGGCCTCCCTCCTGCAGGAAGCCATGGACATGAAATGGCCTTTTGCACCGGAGAAGTGGCAGTATAAGCAGTCTGTCAGTGCCACTGACAAAACCAACCTCAATGACCTCATCAGCAAACACTTGTCTCAACTACTGGTAATAATTAAATAATAACCTATTCAGCTTGGCACCCTGTGGTGTCATTGTAAATAAAAACATAAGCACAATCCCAAACGTTGTGTTTACTGTGTCTGCCAGGATCTCCTGAAGGCCTGCATCAGAGCTGAGGAGGCACACTGTGCACTGGCAGTTGTCTTCTTAGTGGACCGTTACCTCTACTGGACTGATGATTCAAGCCGTCTGCTGAAGATTGCCAAGCTTCTCCACAGACGCTACCCCGAGACCCCCATAGCCCCCCAGCTGGTCATACGGCAGGCCAGGGTCTATTTTAACTCGGGTACAGTGCAGTGAAAGATTGGGATCGATGCTTTTAAAGTATTTTTTTGTCTTCTCATCTCTGTGTGATATCAGTGACACGGGATTTATCTAATATGGTAATTTCAGCTACGCCGTGAGCACAGCTGTTCAAATCTTTTGTCTCCAGGGGGCAACAGATCAGTTTGGCATGTAGGGAGGGGTGAAAGAGCTAAAGCAGCTTTTTTTTTCAGACAGTGCTGGACTAAAACAAAATAAGAAAAACATAATTTTTTTAAACCATAAATCAAAGCCGTTCTTGGAGAGTGAAATAATAGCAATTTGGAGCTGGAAACGACTATATAAACTCCTGTTTGATACATGTTAGATTATTGTTTGGAGAAATTATAGTGATTGACGTAAACTCATAACCTGGAAATTGCACATGAACGGCTCTCACTCCTTAGTTATTTTTGCCACATTTCATTAAATAGTTATTTTAAGTAAGGCTTGTGCAGACCTGGGTAAATAATCATTATCTGCCCCACAGGAAAACTGCAGAAGGCAGAGTATATCCTGAGCAGCCTGATTAACAACAGCGGGACGACAGGTAGTTTCCTGTCTGTTCCTTTTCACGGACATTTATTGAGGATTAAACTGAGTCCACAAAGTAAACAAATAATGTGCCTTTATCTTTTATGTGCAGGTCATTGGATATACCACTCTGAAAGTGACCAGGTGCTCGTGCAGGCTGTGAGTGTTCAAGTGCGTGGCACGATTTTGCAAAAGCTGGGTAAGATCACTTTTGGGAAGTGAAAGATAATTGTCATTATTTTGTGATCATTTTTTATTGTCTTTGTGTTGTGTTTTAGGCCTGTGGTTAGAGGCTGCAGAGCTAATATGGGCTTCCTTGGTTGGGTACTACTCGCTTCCTCAACCTGACAAAAAGGTACCACAGACAATACTATCAGCTGGTTGCCATAGTTGGCATAGTTGGTTGAGGTTTAAATCAGGGATGTCAAACTCATTTGACATTGTGGGACACTCTGCTTTATGTCAGCTTAAGTACACATTTTATCTCTGGGATATTTTAATATCAGCAAAAGAAGTGTAACTTCTACATGATGAAGAAATGCTGCTGTGTGCTTTAATTGTAAGAAATAAAAGTGTAAAATTACAGAAAAGATTCTGTTAGCTCATTGGACAAACTTTCCTGTAATTAAAAATGGAAAATCTTTGTTAACTGACAGAATGTGCTTTGTTTTTATTTTTACTCTGAACACACTGTAAAAATACTGCATTTCTATAGTAGATAATGATTGTGTCATTTAAGTGTTTATCAGATATTTGTTTTACTTTGGTGTTGTATAAATGGCCATGATGAAGCTGTAAAATCTATGAAAATACATTTAAAATATAAAATTTTTGTCCTCCTTCACATTTTCCAAAGCCATTCAGTGGACCAGATTGAAGTCTTTGACACACTGATTCTGGCCCCCAGGCCTTATGTTTAATGTTTGACTATCCTGGTTTAGATGTTAGTCGGCCCAGTTTACACACTGTGATAAACCTCTGACCTGCAACTCTGTTTATTTTATAGGGTATTGGAACTTCCCTTGGTATACTGGCCAATATATTGGTATCAATGAATAATGAGGACTTCCATGCCTTTAGGACTAATCCAGATATTGATTTTGTAAGCCCGCCTCACAATCTCCATTCATTAGTTGGTTTTTCTAAAAAAAAATTTGCTGCATTATTTATTCTGTCCATTTTTTCAGACGTTACTTGGGGATGGAAATCATCGTCTTCTCTCAGCAGCCCAAGCAGCTAAGATGGCAGTGGTATACAGTCAGTATACTTCACTGTATGTTTTGACTAATGTGGTAAGTTACTTCTACTGAATAATCTCTGTCTAGTTGCCTGCAATTGACCTTTAGAGTTCTAGTTTATCAGCATAGATTACTGACGCAGATAACTGAAACTTCCCCAGCATACCTAATTTGAACTAAGTTTTATTTCCTGCAGTGACAGAGAATCCTCATAGTCCAGCAAAAGTTTAATGTCTAAGCAAGTAGTTATCAGGCAATCCTCCACTGAATGTGTTTGCTGTTTTGTTGATAAAATTGAAATTTCCTTCCTGCAGACTTATTTTTTTGAGTCTGTCTAATTAGAACCCCGCTCAGGCATGAAATTGGTACTGCTGACTGATTAAATAATAGATAAATAATAATGACAATTATTATTATTGTTATAAATAACTATGCAAAAATAATGTATGTCAGATTTGTAGATAGTCTTGTTACGGCTCAGTTACACCAGAGTAGTCTAACAGCAAACACCTTATGAATTTTTTACCTCCAGAGATGACCCTAAGTGACTGTGTTAACTGTCTGATCACAAAACAATTGCACAAGTTGCCTGGTGGGAGGCAACCTGTCTCCAAACAGTTGCGAACAGACTCAGACTGCCTGCAATCACTTTCAGACACACTGTCAAAGGTCTGCAAATAACTGCTGTCTAACTTATAAACACAAACAGCCAAAATGTTGCAATCAGTATGAGTCAGTCTGCTCTGATAAGTGCAACTTGTCCTGACTCAACTCAGCTGCTTGTATTCTGGTTGTAATCTGATGATATTCCTATGTAAAGGTAAGGTTGCAGAGCGCCTTTGTCATTTTGCAGTTAATCTGCCACCCTGCAGCAACTGCGTCACTATTTGAGGAGGAATTTCCATTAGGTTCTGGTTGGACTCTTAATGTTAAGTAGTTACTGCAAAATTCTGGTTAACATGAATTTCTGTACTTATGTACTAAGGTTGAAATTCATTGCAAACCATGGCACATGTTTGCAATAATTTTGGTTGTTTTGTGGTCTTCAACTACTGTTTTCTCTAGTGTGACTGCAGGATTAGACAACGTATCCCCTTGAATGCAATTCTCCATCAAAAAAAGGGATTTTTAAAATGTTAATTAACTTCTTAACGATTTTTAAAGCCTGTATTTAGCCTGTGATAGTTTTTGTTTTTGCGAAACTAAACGCTTAAACGATTTTGAATTCAGTACCACATTAGAACTGAGTGTTAACTACTGTGGTTAATCAGCTTGTCTTTCAACACTACCTGTGTTTGGGAACTGACGTGGACGGAAAATAATTTTGTTGCTTGATAAAGCATTTTACTTTACTTGAGCAAGACGGAGTCACCTTTGCCATATTTTATGTTTGATAACGTGTCAGGTGATTCTATTAGTGACAGCTTAGGACTCTTAGCATGCCAGTTAAGCAACCACAGTGCTGCACTGTGCCGCTGACATACCTGAAGAATGTGGTTTGGCCTTTTCATTCTGAAATAAGCGAGGCCTTCCTGAAAAGCAATGTGTTGCTCCAAAACCAAAAATTATATTGGTCCATACAAGGGATGTTTCAGTATTCTTTTACTGATGATAACCATGATATTTAGAGATGAATTTGACTAATGCTTCTTAATCTGTAATTGTGGTTTTTAGCACTGATAATAACAGAGTAAAAATCTGGTGTCTGACAGCCTTAGTTCAGCATAAATGAGGTCATACCAGAGATGCAAGTTTCACATGTGTGTAGCCATGTCATTGCTTTGAATAGTGTCCAGATCGCAGGCTGGATGGTTCCTCTCCTTTTAACCCAAAGGATGCAAAGTCAGTGATTCAGTCAGAAGATATATCAGAAATATAAATTTTGATTAGTCAGTCAGACCACAGGAAAGTTTTCCCCTTTGCCTCAGTCCCAGAGGTAGGGGATATTCTGGATCCTGGTTTTCATGCATAGTTCCTTAACCCAGACAGTGGTTTCTGCTAATGTGTAATAGTTCAAAGATCACAATCATTCAGTACTGGTTTCGACTTTTTCTCCCAACTTTTTAAAATGACCTTATTTTAATATCATCATTTTGTTATGTCTTGATATGATATTTTCAGGTAAATAGAGGGTTTAAATGATTTGTCAACTGTTGCATTTTGAGTTTGCTTATATTTACATACAGTGACCCAACTTTTTTGGGGATGTATAGCACTGCGCAAAACTCTGAAGCCACCCCTCATTTCTTTATATTTTACTATGAAAATAGGAAAACCTGCAGTGAATTATTTAAACACATGTAAACATACATGGCAATATAGTACAGAGGGCGAAACAATACAATTCCACATTTATTCTTCAACACAGCCTGCACGCAGCTTTTTTCTAATTTGTTTAAGGAATTTTCGGGAACAGCTCTTCAGCGTTCTAAAAGGACGTTCCAAAGCTCTTATTTGGATGCTGGATGGCTTTTGTTCCACTGACCTTACAGTGTTTCAGTAATCTTGAGGTTTGGGTTCCATTATTTTGACAAGCTCACCAACACCACTGGCTTAAATGCAGCCCCAGCGACAGAGCCTACAGATGGCTATAGACCCTCGCTGTTGTACCTCTCTCCTGGCCTACTCTGTACAAATTGATGACAATTTGAACCAAAAATTTCACATTTGGATTTGTCACTCTGGTCGCCACTGATTTTCAGTGCAGTTTGTGTGTTATTTCCATTCCTATTCCATTTCCATTTTTGATGAGCAAACAGTAGCTGGATCCACTAGTGGGCTAGATGTATCCCTCAGCTCCTATGTCAACTTCTTGCTGGATTTTTTCGTATTTCTTAAAGATAAGACGTTCAGAAAAAGTTCATCCACTGTAGATAGTTTTTTAGGCCTGACACTTTTTCTCTTCTCCTCCAATTCTCAGTTTTTTTAATCACAAATCGCACACCATGGCAAGATATGCTAAGTAAAATAATAATATATGCCTGTCGAGCTGTGTTATCTTTGGCCTTTTTCGCAGAATTAACCAAAATAATGGGAACAAATTATGTGTTTTTGTGACAGACTGCTAATAACAAAATGCCTAAAGATACAAAATTGGTTCTATGATCATTTTTCTGTTATGTGTAGACACAGTACTAGTACATGCATTGAGTTAGGTTCTTCTTAATGCTTGAATACTGTCAGGTACAAGAACGGCACTGAAAATGAGTGAGTAAAGAAATGAGGGGTGGCTAAAGACTTTTGCACAGAATGTAGGATCGTAAACGAGATCTTTCCTGTGGTTATGTAATTCTTCCTCTGTGTTTTTCTTTAGACAACCCAGGGTACCTGCTTGCTATCATACAGTTTCTCTGTGGAGTGTCCAGATTCTCAAAGACAGTCATTTCTCCAGCAGGCACAAGAAGCATTTACAATTGGCCTTCTCACCAGAGCAGAGGGTGATCTGGTAACCAGCAAGCAGGAGCTTCATACCTTTCTAAAAGCTGCCTATTCCCTCACTGTCACTCACAAGTGGCTTGGAACTCCTTTGGAGGTTGTAGCACAGGCAGTTCAAGCTTGTCAAAATGCTTTATCTAGTTTTTACAGTTACTGCCATGCTGGTACCCAAGACAAAGACAGCCTGTGCACTGAGATCATGCACCTGGTCACCCAAGTCAAGCTGCTGCTCCGAGTGGAGCCTTTCCTTAATTCAGACAAGGGGTCTTTTGTCCCTGACAGCTACAGAAATGTCAAAGACACCTCTGTAAATTTTACTCTTGCAGGTTTCGCTAAGATAATGAGGCGGTTCCAAAAGTATCACGAGTCACTGTGTGAGACCACTAACACACACTGTAGGGATGCTAAAGATGAGATAGAGATGGACAGAGGAAGGCTGTGTATAACAGCGCTTTGGACAACCACTGGCACACTCAACACAGAGGCTCAGGAAGGCTCACATACATCCAGAGTGCATATGCCTCAAAAGCCTGAAAGCACAGATATCCTTGGCTCCTCGTGGCAGGAAGTGTCCATAACAAGTTCAGGCTCTCCTCAGCCCAGCAGAAGTTATACAGGAAGCAGTGCTATTGGACATAGAGAGGGAGCGACCAATCAGAGCTGTCTACCCACAGAAGATGATGAAGAAAGGTCAGACGACAAGTCACAGTCTCCCCATGAAAACAAGAAGCGAAACTTACAGGGTTGTAACTCTGGTGTCAGTTCTGCACTACCTGCCACTTCCTCCTCCAGCATGAGCAGAGATTCAGAAAACTTTCAGATGATAAAAGCTGAAATAGAAACGCTGACCTCTGAAGAGGACGTGATGTCTGATGCTGCTGAGGCAATAGCTGAAGGAGTAGTGCAGTCCTTATCCCAGCTATCTATAACATCGTCTTGCTCCCTTGGGGACAGTTTCGGTTCCCAGTCATCATGGGAAAAACTTTCAGCTGATCTGAATTCTCCCACATACAGGAAACCACAACCAAGTAGTATTTCCAAAGCAGGAACTTGCCAAAACAGCGATTCACCAGATTCAGATGGGAGCTTCTTCATTTGTGAAACGGTCGATTTTGAAACAGATGATTCCCCTTCTGATCACATGAGCAAAAACCAGAAAATACATGCTTTATTAAAACCACAACCGATCAAAAGCCCCAAAGTTTACCAAAATGCGGAAACTGAAGTACAACCTGCAACAAACAGCACTTTAGCAATGCAAAATAATCAATCTCAAGCTGTCACAGAACTGTTACCTGACACTGAAACCTCTACAAAGAGTTCATTTGGAGTCCTGGAGGTGAACCAAAGTTGTTGTCAACAAACTGAGGTGCAGAATGTGCCCCAGAAGAAGAACTCCATGTGCTACAGCTGCCTAGACCCAAGCACTGTAGCTGATGCTGTCCCTATGAAACCATTCTTGTTGTCACAATGGGATTACCGAGCCCTTCTGGCTGGCATTTGCAATGATTGTCTGCTGAAGAGGTTGCACAATGATGAGAAAAAATTCAAGTTGGAGCAGTACAAAACTGCCCACAGTAAGTTTACATTCCTGCTATTCCTTTGTCACCATCAGTACTTTCGTTGAGCTACAGAAGAACTATGGCTCTAGGGTGTCAGCATCATTCTGTCACTCTAGATAAAAATATCTTAAATGTAAAATATATTATGTATGATCACGCGTTGGATGGATTACTGTGAAATTTTAAACACTCACATTCCCCGTCCCCAAACGATATATTCTACTGTCACTTTCCCTGTAGTGATGTTCACATTTGCTGTTTTGAGTATGGTGTCTCAACAGCGACTGGATGGATTCCAGCAGAGTTTGGCACAGATATTTATGTTCAGCACTCGTGATATTTCCATTGCTTTGATTTCGTTTTGCACCATTTTTTTCCAGCTCCCCTTTTAAATTTATACTTGGAATCTGATTCTATAGTTTTGCATGATTCACATTTACGACATTCCTTATTTTCTTTCTACACTGGGCTGCGCCTCACTTCATACATAGCAGTTCTGACTCCTTTAAGCCTCCCTCACTTTCTTCTGATTAGCTGCACTCTCATAAATAGGAGGTTTAAAACCATATAAGTAGGACTTCTGTGCTCACACCCAGATCTATATGCTATATATATCATACAGATCTGGCTATATAAGAATTAGACCAATTACCACCTTCACAGATGGCTTGGCTTTAGTTTCTTATTCAATGGGCTACATCCATCCATTTTCTTCCATTTATCTGGAACCAGGTTGCAGGGGCTGCAGCCTAAGCAGGGAAGCCCAGACCCCCTCTCTAGCTACCTCCTCTACCTTATCCAGGGGAAACATGGAGGCGTTCCCAGACCAGCTGAGAGATATCATCTCTCCATTGTGTCCTGGGGCTGCCCCTCCCTCCGGAGCTCACCCAGGAGATGCCAAGGAGGCCTCCTTATCAGGTGTCCAAAGAACCTCAGCTGGCTCCTTTCGATTATGAGGAGCTCAGTCATCTAGGAGAGGCTCTGATTAAACCCGCTACTCTTCCACATCGAAAGGAGCCAGCTGAGGTGCTATCTCTAAGGCAAAGACCAGACACCCTACAGAGAAAGCTTATTTCAGCCACTTGTTCGTTCAGTGTCTACCCAGAGCTCGTGACCATAGGTCTATGTCCCCATTTAAGGGACTGAGATGATCATTTTTTCCATGAAAATGAGCACCAATGAGTTCAGCAGGCGGGTAGCTTTTATATATCAACCCCAGCCTCGTCTTACAGAACAAAAAAGCTTGTAATTGTCTGTTGATCTCTATCTAGGTGCTCTCCATTTAAAGTTCTCCAAGGCCACTGGACTGTGGACAGCCATGGAAACTTGTGTTTACATTGGTGACTCAATGGGGGAGAAGGGCGCGCAGAGAACAACAATATGGGTGCAGTTTTTACACCAGGAGGAGCGGCTAAGCAAGTATGGTAGCAATCTTGGTTCAACCTAAATATGGTGACTTGAAGTCTCATCTTTTTCCTGTATTTGTCCTTAGTTATGTGGGGAAAGATTACTTGAAGCCAAAGCTGATCCAGTTTCCTCTGAAAGATGTGGAGCGACAGATGACAGCCCAGTACTATGTGACTGAATTCAACAAAAGTCTCTACGACAAAGAAGTTATGGCTCAGATCTTCTTTATTCCGTCAGAAGCATTGTTGGTGAGGGACTGCTGGTGAAGAAACACTTATTTAAAGGAATTCAAGATAACAAATGTTGCATTCAAAGTGCTTAATTTGTAAAACATCCAGAGTGTGGTACAACCTGCAGCAGATTGACATGTAATACTTTCAGTTTAAAGCTAGAAATCTGTTTTTGTGACAGTAGTCGAGCCATTATTCTGTTGGTTATTAGTCTAGGAAGCGCTATGATCTGCAAATTTTTAAAATTCAATTCTGTGTGGAAAATATTTATTAAATTGGGCCAAAGACAGAGAACCTTAATCATTATTCACTGAGTGTAAACCAGACTGTATACTGCCATTTATCTTTTTAAACACAATATAATAGTACAGCAGTGTGTGTGCTGAGAGGCAATCACAAACCCAAAAGACACATAGAGCCAATGGATTACTGAGATTAGTAACATTTAAATACAATATTGTTACTACCAATAGAATCCAAACAGTCTTCAAATGTTACAAAATGTCTCTCTTGTTTTCCGGTGATCAGATTTTGGATGGAGATGAGATTGTGGGCTGTGTAACCGTGGAGCCCTACATGCTTGGAGA
The DNA here is from genome assembly GCF_051167445.1 of Perissodus microlepis. Taxonomy (NCBI): domain Eukaryota; kingdom Metazoa; phylum Chordata; class Actinopteri; order Cichliformes; family Cichlidae; genus Perissodus; species Perissodus microlepis. Next base: position 43,834,383 of record NC_140463.1, on the reverse strand, counting down.
CTTTGTCAAACTGACCAACAACACTGAAAAGAAGGAGAAGATGTTCCATGCTACAGAATATGGCCTCGCATTTGGACACTTCACCTACCTGTTCTCTGGTGGCCAGGAAGTCGTTGTAGATTTACAAGGTGTGTGACATCTGCTGCTTATCACTGAATGTAATATTGTCACATGACAAAGATTAGTAGTCATCCATTTATTTTTCCACAGGATGGGTGACAGCCAACGGCAAAGGACTGACCTACCTCACAGACCCACAGATTCACTCCACCAGGATCCCTAAGGGTCCTTCTAACTTTGCTGCCAGAGGGCTCAGTTTGTTCCTGAAATATCAACATGGACCTGAGTGCAATCAGATTTGCCACCTGCTCAAACTACCTCCACTGGACCCAAACTCAAACGTTTCTCCTCAAAAACTTTGAGACCTTGGACACTATTTATTGCTATCCACAAAAAATTGAAAATTAATTAAGGGGCTTGTTTTGGCAAGTTTTTGGAACTGACTTTCACACTGCTTTTCTTTTTTTAAAATGTACCGATAAATGCATTGTGCACCCTTTTCTTGGAATACTAGAAGTGTAACAAATTTACAAAGAGCTTTTGGGTGCTACATTTAGTTACAAGAGATAAGAGATCATCCTTTTATAAGAGAATGATCTGAAAAGATAAATGCAACAAAATTATTTATGTGGTTTCATTACTGTCAGCCGATTATCAAACAGTTAACATCTTAGGCTCTTTTCATCAGGTGGTCAAAGATCTCACACCTGACAGAATTTTCTTTTATTGTACCTTTTTTTATTATTATTGGAAGTCACAAAAACCATGTGACTGCAGTCACAAGGAAACATGATTTGATAAGAGAAAAAATATTTTTTAAAATATGTTATCCATCACTGTCTCCTCTCTATGAGTGGATTGCTGCCTAACTGGAAAGGGAGTGAATCACCTGATGCTGTTTGAAGTCGTTTTGAATGCTATTATGGAAGATTTTAAGTAGTCTGTCCTTTTACTGGGATATAAAAACATGTCATGTTAGCTGTTAAGCTTATTTGCAAAAGTAGTTAGCACTGTCGGCTCATAGCAAGAAGAGTCCTGGGTTCGGATCCAGTCTGGGACCTTTATTTGTGGCGCTGTCCCCCGATCCACTCCTTTTGGACTGAAAAATGATCCAATATCCCAGGCTGTAAAATCCCTCTATTGCTGTGCTTGCTCGGTAATGTTGCACAACTTGACAAAATGTCTCATAATGCACATCCGCATAACCACACAATGCGTTCATGCACATGTGACTCCCACACAATTCTAATGACATATAAAATATGCAAATATGTGCAACTGTTGTATTGTCTTCTTTTCTTGTTTGTATCACTGCACATTTTGTCCTTTTGTAACAATATAGATAAAAAATTAATTAACTTTGATGATAGAAGCCAGCAATGTTTAGTGAACTGTAAAATCTGTGTAAACAGGCTACATGAAGATGATTATTGTGCAGTCTTCTCTACTGAAATGTTTTTGGTGCATATGGTCCAGTGAGCGAGTGATAGATAGATATTTGAAATAGATACTTTATTGATTGCACAAGGGAAATTGTGACACGATGAAGGGTACAGTCTACAATAAACAGACACATGACCGCTGCAGGTCTACACCTGTAGGTCAGACACCCTTGTAACTGTTGGTGTTAGTTCATTTTCCAAATGGAAAATGATAACAGTAGAAATGCTCTGCTCGTACACATTAAAAACATCTCACAAGGTGCATTACTGAGTCAGCCAAGAGTAGAATTATTAAGATGATGACAATGATGAAAGCAAAAACAATTCAGAGAATCTACACTGTAATACTACACATAGCATAACTTGCAAAGGATGTGTGTGTGGGGGGGGTGGGCTGTTGAAATTAATTGCAATATTAGAAACGCCTTCTTGTATAGGCTTATATATGTAATTAATGCATTTTAAAATAGTAGGTTTGTAAGTTTATCTAAAGCTGTCAGGTGGTTAGGTCTGCTGACAGGAATCACACACCTCTACAGTCACATGACAGTGATGTCATTCGTGAGCACATGTTAACCCGTCCCCATTCGGCCAAAATCCTGTTCGGGCTTTATGAGCTGCCCTCTTTTGTAAACACAGCATGCTTTACCCTTGGCCCACTGTGCGCAGCATGACACAGTATCACTAAGCACTGTTATGAATATTCGACTGGAAAGCGGTGTATTTTTGAAGTTTGTCCTCACTGTAAGTGCACTGTATGAATAGAGTGTATGAATAGAGTTGGCATAACATTATAAGCACCTACAGATAGAAGAATAACACCGATGGTCTCTTCATTGTGGCAGCCGTTAGTGGGTGGGATATGTTAGGGAGCAGGTGAACATTTTGCCCTCAAAGGTGTGTTAGAAGCACGAAAAACTGCAAGCGTAACGATTAGCGTGAGTTTGACGAGCGCCAAACTGTGACTGTTTGGAGACTGAGTCAGAACATTTCCAAACACTGCAGCTCTTGTGGGATGTTCTCAATCTGCGGTGGCCGGTGTGGGTATCTATGAAAAGTGGTCCATGAAGAGCAGTGGTGAACCAGAGACTCGGTCATGGACAGCCAAGGCTCACTGATAAAACGTGGGGACGAGCAATGGACGAGCTGCCGTAACTCAGATTAAATGTGGTTCTGATAGAAAGATGTCAGGATCAGAGCTGGGCAGTAACGCGTTACTGTAATCCGATTACTTTTTTCAAGTAACGAGTAAAGTAAGGGATTACTATTGCAAAAACGGTAATTAGATTACCATTACTTTCCCGTAGGAACGCTGCGTTACTGCGTTACTAACACGGTGATTTTTTTGCGAGAATGTCTCATGACAGTGACGTAAGCGAGTGCTACGTTTGTGACAACAGCTGTGTGCAGATCAACAATGGATAATATATCGAGTGCGGGAGAGAGTATGAGCGTGCAGCGTTTAAAGCGTGGAAGTACTGACCTTACTTTGAGTTTGATTCCATAAAAAGTGACAAAAACATTAGTGTCCGTTGTGCGTGGGAAGAAAACTTCTTTTTACAGCGAAAAAAAACCCTAAACTTCCAAGCAAGCACTGAGTGCGCTACCATGTAATGGGAAACTCACAGAGAAACTCGCGGATTCTTCCACTGACCGCCGCGGCACACCTGCACCAGGGTAAACCTCCGCCTACCCAACTCCTGCTTTACAGGTGAAAATAGAGCAAAAGGACCGCTAGTCTTTGATTTTATTTATTTTCTGCTGTGTTTTACTTGCATCTATTTGAAAGAGTGAGTGTAAACACACACACAAAAAAAAATTATGTGCTGGAATGTGCACAAAATAGGTTTAAATATTAAACAAATTTCTTCCAGTCAGAGAATGTTGCATATAATTAAATTTTTGCTTGATGCATAAAGTTAAAAGATTAAAACTAATAAAACAAGTTTTAAAAAGGGACTTTTCCATTTGATTACATTTTGTATGATGGATTATGTAGAAAAAGTAGAATTGGGCTGAAAGATCTATCGCTTTATCACCTACTCAGGTTGTAAATCGTGTTTTTAAAAAGTAACTAAGTAACTAAGTAATTAATTACTTTTGAAAATAAGTAATCAGTAAAGTAACGGGATTACTCTTTGGGGGAAGTAATCAGTAATTAGTTACTGATTACTTTTTTCAAGTAACTTGACCAACACTGGTCAGGATACAGAGTGCATCACACAATATTAGGCAGGTGGTCATAATGGGGTTATGTTTCACTTTGGTTGCAGAATTTGTACAATTGTAAGCATTTACAGTCTACACACACTCTGCTGTATGAGTCTCTTGCCCTTGAAAAACATTAACCAGCTTTTAATGTACAAAGATATTTCCTTTTATGGGCTTACACTGCGACCTCACCCTGACGACACCCAAATCTGAACTTCAGCCCTCAGATGTTGGTTGAAAATAAAACCCGGAGGCCTCTAGGCCTGTCTGGTCATCTGTCAGCATATATAAGGAAGTGCGGCTCTAGAGCAACAGAGACTTCGCAACTACCTGTGAGAAAGTCTGCGGATTCCTTGAAGATGAAACTCTTTGTGGTGTTAGCGTGCGTGCTGGCAGGCTGCCTGGCAGAGAAACCTCGCCCATGCAGTAAGTAAAAAAGGAAATCGGAGACGAGCTCTGTTGTGGTTACAGTGATAGCTCACTGTTGAGTTCTCATTGCTGTTTTCTCTTGCTGACTTGTAAATATTAATAAATAATTCTGTTTTCTCTTATTTCACGCAGAAAGCCCTCCCCTTCTGACTGGAGCCCTCACTGTTGTGAGTTTATGCTTTGTGTACTTAAAACTTTTGCTATTGCTATTAATTATGAGGGGGGAAAGAAGCCTCTGTTGTTGTTGTTGTGCATTAGCAATGTTTGATTGAAACATAAAATATTACCCACTGTTCACCCAAACATGTTTGGGTGAACAGTGAAGAAGTGTGAAGAATAAAAGTGTGTCAACCAGTGCATCTGGGATAGATATGTGATGAAAGAGCATGTGGACACAGTGCAATATGAGGGGCAGTGGAGATGACAACCTCTGTCCATCTGTTTGTTCTGTAAGCAAATTGATATTGGTCAGAGTTAGGAATGAGGTAGTCTTTGCTGTGTTGAGATACAAGTTCAGACATTTCCGTGCTCAGGTCAAGGTCCAGTAGCTGCTCTTACGTTAACCATCTTCAGTGCACGCTTTGATTGATGTTTATGGCGAGTGAGCATGCCTGACAGTGTGGAAAGCAAACAAAGAAAATGAAAGTTGTACTTGAACCAAACGTGCAACCACATTTAATTGTCATTCAGATTCTGTGTGAACGAGAAAGATGTCAACAATCTTGCAATCTGTTTCTCCAGTCCACACAGAATGAAAAGCTGTGGGTTTATGCCAAATACCTGTACGATGCATGGGGACAAAGGGTCCGGCTCATGGAGCTGGGGAACTACCAGAACAAGTCGTTCACCTATGACGCCCTGCTGCTCTTCAGAGAGGTGACCAAAGCAAACACAAGAACGTCTCAAATATTTGTTTTAGTGTGCAAATCACTGCTGATATGATTCTACTGAAGTGGAGACGCATGAGGCCAACAGCACAACATGTTATAAGAAAGTATTTTCTTTCCTTAATGTTTTATATATAATGGGAACTTGTAAGCATGTGCAACTGACGCAATAAAAAGCGGGCCATATTTTAAAAAACAAACAAAAAACCTGACAATGACAGCATATTTAATTAGTTTAAGGTTAGCACATCTTTCTCTTGATTAGAATAGATATTATGGTATAATTTTGGGTGTGAGCACCCATATATGTTATTTCTGTGCTAGGTTTTGATTGTTATTTCCATCTTCAGCAAACAGAAGTTACTGAAATAACCATCTTCTTTAGATTGAATCATATTGTATGTAACAGCAAAAGAAATTCTCATTCTTACCCCACAACTCATGCACCAGGCTGCCATGTATGAGATCGACGACAAAGCTCGTACATGCAAGAAAAAGCCTCTGAAGGCAGACTTCCATCCTATGGAAATCCCAATAAATTCAACTCTGGTGGACCAAGCCATCCTGGGCAGCTCATCTGGACCCGGTGAAGGACTCCTGGTCAACACCTGGACTGGAAATCTTCCTGGAAACACAGGTGAGTTGGCATCTAATGTTCAGAACTGTCATCCTGACTGTTTATCTGCACTCTGTTTATGGACACATTTCATCTCTGTCCTTCCAGGAAGGTACCTGACCACCTTCACTGAATTCGGATGCATTCCAGTCAACACTATGTACCAGACACAAGAGTATGGATGGATGGTGACAGGGTTCGTTTCCTCTCAAGTCTATAGTGTGAAAAATGTAGAATGAAATACGTTTGCGTGCGTCCAAGTAAAAGCTGTGTCACTTTCTTTGTGCTCACCAGCTTCTTCAACAACGTCGTTGGGATTTCTGACCCCGGTCAGCTCAACCCCCCCGACTTCTGCCCAACAGAGATGACGGTGAATGGAGAGCAGCCTGAAGATTTCACCAGCTTGTTATTTAAGCTGCAGTGAAGGCTTCGGCAGGTTTTTACCTTACGCAGTGCACTGAGATCACCAATGTTGTAAATTGGCATTATATAAATAAAAATGAATGGCATGTAATTGCATGTAAAATGCTGTCTCCCCCGTATTCCTGTTTGAAACATGGAAGACAAGTTTGGCCTCATTGTTCTTTATGTGTATCTCTAACCGGGATGAACTTTGCAATCTTTTTGGCATGCAGAAAATGATAAAGCGGTTCGACAAATCATCTGGTTTTGTTTTGTTTTGTTTTTTTGTTTTTTTGTAACAGGTTATTGCCTGTCATATTTGCTTTTCTTACTTCCCATTTTCTAACACTGTGTTGTGGCCACATGTTGCGTTCATCAATACAAATGTAACACATGAATGCATGCGGTGTATTTCTTGTTTCATGAGAAAAGGTATAGAAGGATGTATTCTCAAAATCTGTCTATTGACGCCAAAAAAAAACCCATATTAATTTGACCTAATCGTTTCAGGAGAAAAAAAAAGTCCTGGAGGATCAAAAATCTTTATGTTTAATGCCCACCTTGCTGGTTTCCAGTTGTTACTTGCTTTCTGGGTTGGTTCACCAGAGAGGTGACACTAGTCACCTTTACCAGCAGACATAGTTTCTAGCTTATTAAAGTAGTTTGTGTACATATGAGGTGGGAGTGGTTAAGGTTACAAATGCTGCTTTTTTACATCTACATGCAGTCTATCCTCTCAACTTTCTCTTCAGTCAGCCTTCTAGCTCCTCCCCTTGGTTTGTTAGTTAGGGGTCAAAACAGCTAAAACGCAGTTTCTACTATTAAAAGACATTCCCCTTGACTTTTATTCTCACATAACTGGTGTATTGAGAAATGACAAACAAAAAACTTGGCAGCGAAAACAGAATGGGAGTATCACCTGCTTGTTTTTTAAGGAAGTGATATTTTTGAAGCAGTATCATATGAGCAGCTGTTGCAGAGGAAAACATTCAGATCTGCAATCGAACAGCATGAAGGTCCTCGTCCTGCTTGTGTGCCTGTCCGTGGGCTGTCTCGCTCAGAGACCACGGCATTGCAGTGAGTACGCAAACTTTCTTCAGATGTCTCCAAATGCAGCAGTTCTCTTGCTTTAGCATCAGAACTGATGGTGACAATTTGTTTTTGCTTCAGTGTAGAATGACCAAGTTAGCAATGTAGCACATCTGTAGTGTAAATCCTCCAAAATCCTTCTTTAATTTTCACAGGATACCCACCACTGATGAGCGGAAGCCTGTCTGTGGTAAGTCTCCTCTCATATCCCTCTATTACATTTGAGTGTTGCAATAACAACTGATACTTAATGCAGTTGTTAGTTATTCAGAGTAATCTGTGAGAAGTAATCTGCAATGACGAACATTTGCCTCTGTTTGAAAGTCCACTGCAAATCAGAAGCTGCTGGCATTCTCCAAGTACATCTATGATGGACTGGGAGAGCGCATCCGCTTCAGACAGTTTGGACTCTATGACAATAAGACCTACCACCTTGATGTGCTTCTACTGTACAGAGAGGTAGCGACGGCACAGCAGTAATATTTGCATTCAAGTTTATCCTGGATACCATAAATGACTGTGTAATGGTGCCCTGTCCTCTAGGGTGTTATGTACAAAATAAACAACAAGAACCGCACATGCACTAAGCAGCATCTGAGCCCTGACTTCCACCCGCTGGCAGTTCCAAGAAATGCCACCCTGATGGGCCAGGTTGTGTTAGGCGCCTCCTCTGGTCTTGGACAGGGAGTCCTGGTCAACAGTTGGTACGGGGAGCAGAAGATGAAGACGGGATCAGGTACAATAAGAGGAAATGAAAGCGAAAAATTGCAAAGTCATGTGTTCGTTTGTAACACATGACATTCTCTTACATAAGCTTGTGTTGATCACAAACAAACCTGCTTGTCTGGTTGCGCTGCCTCGGCTCCCATGTGATCCACTTCTTGTTTCTGCAGCCAAGTACTTTACCACTGTCACCCAGTTTGGATGCATCCCCGTCAGTACTCTGTACCACACCAGCAGCGGTGACTGGGTGGTCAACAGGTCAGTGGGCAGAAGGCTTTTAATATTGTTCTAGAACTTTAATGCATGTTTCCAAAACTATTTGTCACGTTGTGTTTTTTTCCCTTAATATTTGCCAGTAAACACTGAACTGGGTCCCTCAGTAGGGCATTGCCTTTTTCTCACACTCTAAAGTCTCTGAGAATCTGTGATCCTGGTTGAAGAAAACTGTTGGCATCCTCTGATTCATTTTGCTTCATTTTTTTCTGGTTTTCAGCTTCTATAACAATGTCATTGGATTAGTCGATCCCCAAAAACTCAACCCGCCATTTTTCTGCATGAATGCTGAGCAGGGGGATGAAGACGAGCCAGTAACATTTCTCAGCTTGTTTAAAGAATGATTTTACAAATGGTGGTGACAATGATGATTCACTGAACTGCATTGCTGCCATTCATAAAGAAGCTTCATTTGGTTAAAATTCATGCTAATATTTAATCAGAGTATTTTCATACATATTTTATATTCATCAGATTGAGCAGCGTTTCCTCTAAAATCTATTTTTAATCACACTGTTTCTCTTTTTTGATATTTTCCCACAACAGTTTATCGGTTAAATTAGTGTTTTAACATTTATGTCGTAAGAAAATAAAAACAAATTCAGAAAAGTCGAGCCTGATACTTTGTTCCTGATACTTTTTTCACTGATCTGTACAAACTGCAGTAGGAGTGTGGCAATAATCAATACTCACAGACTAACAACGCAAAGACTAAAGGCCACTGGTATGTCCCACTGGGTGGCATGTTGGCAAAGTTCAGGAGTATCACACCAAAGAAGATCCTGAAGCTGAAGAAGCATTTTGTCATTCCCACTTCAAGAAGACTTCAAATGAATATTTTAACCTCACACCTTCCACAACAAAACTGGACAAATCGAGAAATAAATCTATTGGCATACAATCTGCTACTTTCCAGATGTTGCAGAGCATGGTGTAAGGGTATTGCTACACCGTGTCATCCACTGATTGACTGGGGGGGTAGGCAAACTGAGGGCTATCGGCAGTGTCTTGGGCCATGTGGTTGATGTGTGTGAGAACCAGTTTTTCGAGGCATTTCATGGCAATTGGTGTGAGTGCCACTGGCCTGAAGTCGTTTAAGGTGGACATGTCCGGTCTTTTGGAGACTGGTATGATGGTGGAGGATTCAAAAATACATGGGACTACTGCCTGACAGGTTGAAATTCATAATGCATTTGCAATTTAGGCACACTGTTACCTCCAAACAAGCATCCCTCATCATCATTTCTTTGTGGCGTTTCTCTCTGTGTGTGAGTACTCCAGCTTCTTCCCACAGAGGCATGCGGGTCAGTGGGGTTAGGTTGTTTTGCCCATAGGTGTGAGCGGTTGTGTTTGTGTTAGAGAGACACCTTTTCCACCCACCCACCCTCCCAAAAAACTAGAATTGGAAAAGTGGAACAAAATAGATGACCGAATGACATTTGTAATGTATTATGTAAAGCTGCCAGGTATTTAGATATTTCTCATAAATAAATCTGAGTAACATGAATTAATAAATCAGAAATAATATCTGAATGCGGGAGATCCATCACTGCCAAAAAATATTAATTTAATTGGACACCATTAATGTGTCTAGCTGATGTTTTTTCTTCCCTTTTCTTTCTTCCCTATTGTAGCGCACTGTAACTTTGGTACTTTGTACCTAGAGCTACTCTTCTTTTTAGAAAGAGGAAATGAGCGTTGTGGTCGCCACCTGGAAAACACACTGCCACAACATCACAACAACTTTGCCTACTTATCTCTCTATATATAAGTTAGATATATATATAGAAGTACTTCCATAATATGATCGCCCAAAACTACTGGACTTTAAACATTACTAACGTGTACCTAAAACTGCCGTCTCCAGGCCTGGAAATGTTTCTACTCTACTAAGCTGCATGTCTTTTAAATATTTCTCTAAAAGAGGCATATGTGTGATGTAAGTATAGAGAACATTTACTATGCAAATTGTATCACAGTGTTGTGTTCTGCTGGATGGGATTGAAATCCTGGATGCTGGGTGCCTGCTGGCCACTAGATGGCAGTGTGTGACAAGTAATGAAAGAGAGAGACTTCCAAATCTATGCAACTCAAACATGAAACACTGATTTACAGTTCAGAGATGATATTACACATAGTTTACTCATAGAGATTATAATACCATATCTATGCTATATAAGTTATTCTACAGCATGGAATATTTCTACTTATGTCTTATGAGAAGAAAGAATTATATTAATGACAATTGTGTTGTATTATTTTATTTATTTATTGGAGTAAAAAGTTACAGTTATAGAGCAGGGTGAGGGGTCACCTGGTAGCAGTAGTAATGTATCCCCCTTAGCTCTCCAACTTCCTGCACCCCAACATCTGCTGTCATCACTCCCGGATCCTGTGCAGCCGTCTCCAGCCAAATAAGCCTGGAGTCAGGGTCCTCATCAGAAAACTGGAGCAAGGACCCTGAACTCCGCAACACCCTTAAACACTGCTTCAAGACCAGGCTGGCATTTCGCTTCCCCTCCCTGGACCTTAACAAGGCATCAGTGGTCCCCTTGTCAATTATAAGGTCCACAGTACTAGGACTGAAGCGTTTATCAAGCTGTGTGCAGTCCAGCTCTAAGAACTCAATTTGAGAAGAACAGCTGTGAGGTTGAATGGCTTTAGCTTGAATGTGTTCCTGCATTAGTTTGACAGCTATGGGGGAAATGTCAGCACAAGTGACTTGGACGGAGACAGGAGAGTGCCTGTAGATAGAGGGTCCCAGTGCTGACGTACCACAGCCCATATCCACCACCTGGAGCGCAGCGTTTGGGCGAGACATAGTTTGCAAGAGGGGCATGATGAAGTCTCGGACAGAATCGAAACCAAAAAACCACTCAAAGTTTTTGAAGGTGGCTTTCCCGCTGCTGGTCTCGGTGTAGAAGCGGTCCCAGGTTGCTTTCTTATCCATGTTTTCAATCAGTTCAGCTACAGTGAAACAAAGATGAGACACAGGAGTTATCAGTAATACACAAAACATCGGTTATTTTAGCATGATCATGATTGAGCTCTTTTCTTAGGTTATAAATAGACACTAATAGTTTCTTTTGAGGAAGTTCCCTCAACTTTAATGTGATTTCCAAGTTTATACAACAGCAGTGTGTATAAGATACATTTATTCATTGCTGATATTGTTGTTAAGATGCACAAAATCTTTCAGTCAAATCCATGTGATAAACATGCTTTACTGTTTGGTTCAGCTTTTCGGAAGCTGCAGTTTATGATGTTGTACTGACAGGTGTTTGACTAAGTGTTGCCCACCCCAACTATAACAGTGAGGGGGGGTCTGCACAATTGTTTAGAATACACACTGCGGCTATGATTAGAGACTTAAAGCACATCTTTCTACACAGCTACGATGACCTTTAATGGGCTTTAATGTGTAAACTAGCAGCCGACTGTACTATAGGACTACCTCGTGGTACAACTGCTTTTTTCAGTGAATACGTCACTAGCTTGCACCCCCGTTACAGCAGAGTCCTTCGTCTCTGTGAATGGCTAAGGTGTTGTAGCTAGTTAGCTCATTAGTCTTCAGTCACGTGTAGCATGAAATGTCATGAACACATTTCAGTCAGGCTAGCCTGATATTAAAAAAATATAACATGTTTATACATACCAGTTAGAGAAGAATGATACCGCAAATAAGCCCCCAAAACTCTTCTGCCGGACAAAAACGACTTTAAAAACGGAGACATCTTGCCTTAGTTTCACTCTAACCTTTAACGTAAGAGTTCTCACTTTGGTATTTTTTCTTGGTACCAACAGGACTCAACGTCCATAAAATGCTAAAGAGCAAAGTATTTGCTACGTTATAGACGATCTTTGGTTCGGTTATGCTGCAGTGACGGAACTGCGCATGTGTGTGAGTGCAAGCGTAAACAACATACACCCACTTCGCCATCCTGTCAAAAAGCAGCTGTCCATGTACATCACTGACATCTGTATATTGAAAACTACATATCAAACTCTTTCTAGGAAACCAAAAACCTTTTAACATGTACGTTTTCTCTTGTAGGTCATATACAATTTATTACTGTATAGTCCCATATTCTTCTTTCTCCTCTCCCTCTAATTTGACCTGCAGGAATAATGTAATAATGCTTTCAATTCAAGTATGGTTATACCAGGTTCCTACAGATGGATGCAGCACAGTACTGACATCAAATATCCATCAACGTGCAGTGTTGTTTACACAAAAAGACTTAGAACGCTATTCTCAACTTTCAATATTTAACTGAAAAACAAAAATCATACTGACACAAGAAATAAGATGTAAATTGCTTTAATAAAACTCAATGAAACGCAGTGTAACAAAGGAAAAGAAACAAACAAAGCAAGTAGATAACATTTACAACCACAAAAGAAAAAAAAACCCTGTACAACTCTAAATGGTTGGAGTCACTTCTATATTTCCAAAGATTTTTTTTTTTTAATTTAATCATTTTGTCATGACTGAAGGTAAATTTGGGGGTTTGGGGCAAGAAGGGCAAATGAGGCAAGTAATGTGATTTTCTCTCTCTTTTTCGTTTTTTTTCCAAATACACGAGTGTAATCTCATACACAGATGTATGTTTCATCAGCATGGCTGCTGGTAGGATTTCTTGAATGCGCTGCTGCGGCACACAGCAGGAGATGCATGAGATGGGCTGTGGCCAGGAGTGCTATTTGTACAAGATGTCGTAATGGCCAGGTCTATACAGGAGGAAGATGCGGGGGTCTCCGCCTTCGGGAAAGACGTGGTGATTGACTGTTCCTCCCTCTCCTCTATCCATATACTCCACCAGAATGGATACGTCCAAGGCCTGAGCTAAGGCGATGATGTGAATGTGGTCACTTTCTTTAGACATTGGCTCTACCTCCTTGGAAAAAGAGAAGAAAAAAGCACATTAGGTGCGAGTTTCAGACAATAAAACGTGTTTTTTATACCAGAATGGCAAACAGTGTACTCTTTTACACAATAATGTCTGTCATAACAGTTCAACAGTTATGTACATTATATTTAAATTTAAAAGCAGGAAAATGATCTATGATCTATGTAGGGAAAACCTTCACCTGCTGGCAGAACTCCTTGACAGTGCGCCCACCCTCTATGAAATGCTGAAAGAAGGTATGCTGTCGCTGCAAGTAGCCTGAGGTGAGCAACCGCAGGTACACCACCACATAGTCTGATACGTTCTGGTCATTGAAGGAGCTCAGCAGCTCCTGCAGGCTCGGCTGTTTCTCACATAGTTCAATCAGGTCCATGAACTAGCAAGAAAAACAAGATTTACATATTTAGACTCATGTACTCAGGCCTCAGCTTGCCAACTTTCTATTTAACTGGCCAAAACATGTGCTCTGGCAGATGACCATCTAAAATTGGCTAGTCAATAAGGAAAAATCATTTGCACCTTAACCCTTTAAAACCGGTCAGAGCGGGCACGCTCCGTTTTGCGTAACTATTTTTAAATCCCGGTAGCTCTGCAACCACGTAAGCTAGCGCAATAATTTTTTTTGCATATGAAACCGGAGGAGTTGTACTTACATCTTATGCCATCAGCTTGTCCTAGGTCACAGTTTCTTTCCACATATAGCTTTGCAAAAACTGCATAAAAAGCACTTGCAGCAACAAAAACATAATATTCCAGAAACACGCTTTGCCGATCCGATCAGCTGTTTGTAACACTTCCTACGTCCATCAGTGTGAACTATCGCATGTCCGCCATGACCTGCCCGAAACCGGAAGTGACGTCATTTTCGCGGAAATGTAGTTTTTTACCATCAAGGCCTCATGATGGCCTATACTGGTGTTTTTAAAAGTTATGTTTGACTTTATGACTTTCTGTGTCGTTTCTGGGATGCTTAGGACTCATATTGAACTGCTGGAAATAGTTTATTTTGATGCAGATGCTGCTTTTTTGCAAATTTGCACTATAATATTTATTTTCGTTTTTCCTGCAGTGTATTGGTGTATTTCAAAAATAAAACTATGAAGACACTCAAAATAAATTTCCTGTTGTTGTAAACTATTTTGTGCAACTGTTTTGTATTTACAGTTTTGAGGGATAAGCCTCTTAAATTTCTCTAACTAGAAATATATGTTAAAAAACAAAAACGATTTTCAATTTTTTTGTAGTTTATTGCACTTTTTTACAATTTATGTAATTACTATGCACTTAATGCAGACATATTATTAAAATTTAGGCTATAATGGTTGTATTGATGTATAGCAACTTGAAATGCTCCCAAAAATGGCTCCACAGCATGTAAAAAATATAATATAAGCTCTGGCGGAATTGGTTCTATGGTAGATCTTAAAGGGTTAACCAACATAACAAATGATATGCTGTCAGTCAGGTTGAGGGTTTTACACCTCTTTTTTTAAGCTTATTTACAGCAACAATGCAAAAAAAAAAAAACAGACAATAAAACAAATGTATCTAACTAGATGGCATCCATTTGCATTTGCAGCAACTGCACAAAAACAGTCATTTAGGTTTGCCAGAATACTCACAGTATTGTGAAAATCTTCAATAGTAAACTCAGTGAAACCTTCGTTAACCAGATCCAGTTTACTTTTAGCTGCAACTGCTTTGAACCTGATGAGACAAAATGTGTATTTAAAAAGTAAAAATTGTAAATATTACAGCCGCCTATGTGCTTATCCAAATTTTAAAATATTGAAAACAGAACACAGTGTACTGCTCACACACACTCATACATCCGATGAACAGACAGAACAGCAGCAGAACGCATTTAAATCGTCTGAGATGATGATGAAGTGTGAATTTGAGTATAGACACTAACAGCCAGCAGAGCACACACAGTAACCACTCTGGCACTCACCTCTGAAGTTCTTTGCTGTCATCTAGCAGGGACTCGAGATGTGCAAAGCCAAAGGCTCTGTAGAAACAGTTTCCATCTGGTCGCGTCTTGCGAATGTACGAGTATTTTTTGTGCAGGTCCTGTAATAACAATAATTTTAAAAAATCTGTAAGACCAGATCCAAAACAGTTTTTGCGAATTTAAACAGAGAAACTTTGGATTGACATGTGGCTGCAGTAACCTGAGAGGTGCTGCGCTCTGACTGACCTTGATCTTGAGCTGATAAACCGTGTCATCCTCAGCGTACTCGCTCTGCAGCACCGACAGGTCCTGTCTGTCTGACACTAAAGGGTTACTGTTGGCTATCTGCACAACCACAGACACAAAATTGCAAATTAGTCATTGCAATCCATCTCAATACTTGTTTTTAGACTTTTTATTAAACAGTATGTCAGTGATTATGCATTAGTGACGTTTCTTTTTATGCTAATCATAAGCTCACAGCTGTGCACATAAAACCTGTTACAGGTCAAGGTCGGTGTAATTACTGCACAGATAGATTCTCAAAGAAATGCATCTCATTTGTGTTCAGAGTGCAAGTGATGCTTTTATAGCCCTGTCCACATGTCATCTGAGATTTCTGAAGTTGTAACTGTGAAAAAAATAAATAAATAAAGACAGTGGAATGTGGAAATTTGCTCATCCGGATCCCAAGAATAACGCGAAGTCATCTTTATTTCTTTTTGCTGTCCAAACTAAAGGCTTTCTTACCTCCTGCTGAATCCGGTCCTGTTGAGCAATTATGGCCTCATCATATGCTAGGCAGTTCACTCCTGTAAGACAAGGGTGACATATTTAAGAGGCTTCAGGAGTAGAGCAGTACTTAAATGACATACTGGCCGACATGGAGGATGGTAAAGCTGTGGCATTGAGATTTTAACTGCACATCAGACTAGAAGCACTATTTGAAACCGCAGTGTTCCAGTGATGCAAGGTGTGTACTTTAGATTTACAATACCATAAATGTAGTAGCATTTATGGTGCTATATACAGACAATAGCACTGTAACAGTTCTGAAACTGAGACTGAAACTGCCCTACAAACATCTACAGTATCAAAGCACAACTCCATCTTCCCAAACTGTGCAAGCTGTATGGAGGTGTTAATGTTTCGTCAAAGGATGCTAGTCCGAGAAAACTCTAATGTTTAAAAACTGATTAGGGTTAACGTCTTTAGTAGAGGGACCCTAATGTGATCTACTGCCCAGATCTGTGGTTTTAAAAAAATGAAAAAATTGAAAAAAGTACGAACTGAAAGCTAGTTCCAGCTTTTAGTGTTTCAGAAAGTTAGGATGCAAGCATTTGCTACTAGGAAAACAACTGTTGCACACATTCAATATTTGGATTGGATATTGATCAGATACCAACCGTGAAAACTGGACCGGCTATCAGTGATAACGAGCCAGCCCATTCGATTCATTTCTGTGTTGCTCTGTGTTTACTTTGCCACGTGTATCCTAGGGCTGTTTTCTTTTATTTCACTAAGAAATACCAAAAATTGTATAGAATTATATTTATTTATTCCTTTTTAGTTTTTTCAAAGTTAGGAAATGTTTTAAGTTGAGTCTAGTGTTTCCTGAAACATAAAAGAATACTTTCCAGTCTCTTGCTCACATTGATATAGATTATTCATTTAAAACTGGTATCCTATCGCTAGTCAGTATTAGCAGATAGCAAAGCTAAGGTATCGGTATTGGATGGGATTCAGAACAAGCCTATTTGGGCCATCTCTGACTGCATTCACTTTTACAATTGGTGTGTTTAAGCAGATGTGACCTAGTGACACTGTCAGTGTACCTGCATTGCACCTGCAATGCTGTGTGACAATGTAATACCCGAACAAGCCAGGGACTAAAACTGAAATAACTTTATATTACTTGGTTATTCTAGGATATTTTTAAAAATGCCTAGCTTGGATTTAGCAATCACAATTAAATGCGACTACATTATCTTGGATGTAAAAATAAATAAATAAATAAACTCGATTACCCGTAATACAGTGTAGGTAAGGAACTAGTTTCTTAATAAAAGTAACGGCGCCAGGTCCAACATGTCGTTTTGCTTTAAAGGTTTGTCTTTTGTCAAAAAGCCCTTTTAGCTCGGTGTTTTCCTTCTCACTGGCGAAACCACTGATTTTGTTATAATGCCAGACAGCTGCATGTAAACAAAATGTAATAAAATCTGGAATAAATCAATTGACAAAGACACACTTCCCCTTTCCGTTTTCATCACCTGCCGACACCAATAAGCAAACAAGAGCGCATTTAGCCCTTGGTCAGCATTTAACATGAAAACAAGTTAACCTACAAGCTAACGTCAGTCAGCTAAACTTGGCTAGCGCGACTTGTGCGAAAACAAAACAAATTTTAGCCACGACGACAGTCGCAGTTTTACAAACTAAAAATACGACGTCTTTTCTTTAATATTAAGTACACGTTTTAAGCATTTCCAAAAGTCAAAACCTCTGGAACTGTCACTCACTGCTGCCCTGACATTAACTAAACAAGCTTTTTTTTTCTTTGTGTAGCAGTGGCAGCTAGCTAACGTTAGCCCAGAAGCTCTGGCCTCTGTGTGCCCCTCACCGCTGCACATCAGCCAGATTCAGCACGGAGGAGGTAACGGCTGAAACGCTTTACAGATGCTCGTGTGAATAAGAGCTTTGTTTAGAAGAGAAATGACAGCGCACTTTGCTTGACATTTGTTGGTGTAACTGTTTCTCTCACCCTCCATCTCTCCCTGTGATGACTCTTGCTGCTCCTCCGCCATCTTAGCTGTTGAGATCGGTTTCCTCCCTCCGCATGACATCACTCGTCGCACACTTCCGAGCGCAGGCCAACGGTAAACTTACTTTATTTACTTATTTATTTATTTATTCATTCATTCATTCATTCATTTAGTTGGTGGGCAACCTTTTCGCATGAATAATGACTTTGTTAACAAAGCTAAAGCGTCGTACGAGGCTTCCAGTACATTCCATTGGCTGACGTTTTAACAGAAAATGATGCATTTATTTATATAATTACAGTATTATACCATATTTAATATACATTTATTTCTTTATTAATTAAAAACTTTAACTAAAATGAATAGAATATTTGGTAGTGTTGTCAAAGGGTTCGTGTTGTTGCTGGGATATAAAAAGCCCTCCACGCCATTATAACAGGTTTTTTTTCTGAGGGTCAGGCAGGATTATGAGGCAGGTGAAGTGTGCAGTCCTTCCACAAAACCATGGACCCTCACAGACCTGTACAGTCACTGGTTTGGGGTAATTTGTTTAATTGCAAACATGGGGAAAGTTATGCACTAATTCACTCTAAAATTAGAAGGGCTAAGGAGTTAGCAAATCCCTGCATAAGTTAGTTCTAAATGGCTTGTTTTTATTTATTAAGTTAGTGGCTGTTCTTTAATATCTGTGATGAAGGTAAAAATACCACAAACAATTCGTTTTGTACATTCATCCTCTGTGATTTTGAGTTGGCCCTTTCCTGTCAGTATAAAGGTGTTTAACTGCACATTTGATCTTAGTATTAGAAAAAGCAGAGCACTTTCAACAACATATCTAAATATAAATACATAAATGTAAGAAATCTCTTGCGTCTCTCTTTGGGCATACATTTTAAGAAATAAAAGTGTCAAATTACATTTCTAAAAAAAACTGGTAGCTCATTCTCCAGTCTGCCCTGTTATTACAAAACAAAGTTTTTCTTAATTCACAGGAAACATCCTGTTTTTTAAATGTATTAATTTATCTTTTTTGTTTTGTTTTGTTACTATGGATGAAAAAAGAGACATTTTGATAGTATCAGAATCAGTAGTTAAAAAAAATAACAGAAAGGGTCCTGCCATCTAATTGTTTATCTATTAGTTTTGATGCATGAATTTCCATAAGGGAGGGGAAAACATTAAGATGCATGGAAAAACTCCATCATATTTATCATAGCTGTCCAGTGGTCTGAACTGGAGTCTTTACCAGACCGATTTATGTTTGACACCCTTGCCCAACAGTACTCTTAGGAAAACCCCAACAATCAAACAAGCGCATATGAGTAAGCACTCTGTGACAGTGGGGAGGAAAAACACCATTTTAACAGGAACAAAGTAGGGCAGAACCAGCCTTGAGGAAGGCTGCCACTCCTCCTGCTGTGCCTGTGGTTTGAGGACTCTGACAGTTAGCATGACTCAAGGGGTGCTGGTTCATTTAAACATATTCATCCTGTGGCAACCAAGATGACTACATTAACTCTGATGAAGCAATTGGATATATGGACAATGCACAGTGATAGAAGCCATTGGACAGGAACTAAAAATATAGTAAATTATTCAGTGGCCAAGACGTTTCTTTAAGGTTTAGTTTGCTACGATAACTACAACAAAAGAGCAAAAACTGTCGGTATCCCAACGTTCCCACTTTGAGCACCGCAGCCATCATTGAGGAGCAATGAAGATTTCTTCAAGTGAAAAAACCCATCTGATGTGATGATGAAGCTCCTATTACAAGGAGAGCCTCTGGGAAAGGAGACCAGAAGTCCCAGGAGCTGCAGTGAAAAGGTTAATTAGCCTCCTAATTCTGCAATTAACAGTACCTACTGAGTGAGAGCACTGAGACTGAAGAGGCAAGAATTGGCGTTATACTTGAACATTTTTTGATTTCAGCTGTGAGGGCAGATGGGTTTAAATACCTGGGATCAACCAAAGCAACAGACAGTGAACATAGGCAGCCAAAAAAAAACCAAAAGGGAAGGTTTAAAAGTGAGACCTGCTGTGATGTATGATTTGGAGATGAAGTCGGGAGGTGGAGGTGGCAAAGATGTTCTTTGGGAGCAAGACCAAAGAGGGGGATTATGGATGAAGTAAAGGAGGACATGCAGACGGTTGGTAGAGACAGACTGGAGCAGCTCAAAGAAGAAGAGGACTACAAATGTAAAAAAAAAAATTGAATGAACAGGGGTAACTAAAGTGCTGTACACCTGCACCTTTAGAAAAACCACATACATTTATTTCAACCCATCAGTACTAGCTGATAACCATCCAAAGCTCTCCAAATAATTAGAAATCCAGGCAAATGTCCAAAAAGATCATCTGGATCACAATCTTTCATAGTTGGTTAGTTCTGCAGTTTGTTGCCTCAGTCAGGCCCCTGCACTTTCCAGCAGTATACATCAGGGGGCGCTGTCTGCAAATGCAACCCGCTTTCAGACATTATGGCTTCTCATTTGTTAGGTGCTGCCAGATAATAGTCACACATCACTTTAAGTTTGCCACAAACTGTCCCAGCACACTTTTTACACAACTAAAACAACATCAGACAAGTGTCTCGGAAAAAAGTCGTATTTACAGCAGATAACATAACAAAAAGGAAACAATACAATTATACAATAAAATGTATGTAACAAACAATATAATACTTCATATTTATCAGAATAGCAAACCTGTTATTTTTTTTCATGTTTTCCCTTTGGCACATTTTCCCCAATACTCATAACAGATATTTAAAAAAAAAAATGTGTACACAGATAAACAATACATGTTTGGCTTTTATGCTGCAATCAAAGGCTGTAACATGTCCCTGTGAAACTACTTTTGGAAAGACACGGTCCTCTTTTGGAGGAAATGTTCCAAACTGTACAGAGTTTGTGGCAACCTTTTTTTTTCATTTCTATGATCTGCTTTGTGAGAATCCAGGAATACTTACAGACTCTGATCAATTCTAACTATGTTTTCCAAATATTTGGCAGCTTTTCCAGATTCCATTGACGTTGACATTCATACTGTGTGTGTAAACAACTAAACATAAATGCACTCTAATGTATTAAGTGTGCATGCTTTGTATATGCTTTTTCATCTCTAATCTTATATATGTATACATCAGTATGTTTGCAGTACACATGTGCATGTGAAAGAGGCCACTGAGGCAGAAGGATGCGTGACCTGGCAGATGGATGCAGCACATTTTATTTGTTGTTGTTACTATGCTGTGTCTTTGTTACTTCAGATTTAAGTATTACAGCTCTATTTCAAAGGCGTTTGTAGTTTTCTTTGTTTGTTTTTTTTGTTCTTTGTTTTTTTAAGAAAAGGGAGATCACTCATGTATTTGTACAGATTTACAGATCACTACATGTAAGGGACATTAATCTTGTTTTGGCATTAAAGCTTCATCTGATTCAAACTGTCTCAGTGCCTACGGCGGCAGGACAGTAAGACAATATGAAGGTATGGGGATTGCAGGTGTGGCCAGAGATGAACAAGCCAAAAAAATCTGGATCAGGTCCCAACCAATGTCGTGTAAGAGAATGTAACACAGGCAGTTACTCTTACACTCACCACAACCAAATCAGAAGTCCACCCTCAACACAGAGCTGTTGCAATCTCCTTTTTAGATTTACCGACTTTCCCACAGCTTTGTTTACTCCTCCTGTATTTCCTGGTTTTTCCACAACAAGTGCTTTCGATATCCCCTCATAAGCTCGGGCAGCTGCATTCACCTGCAGCTGGTTAGAGCAACAGCTGTGTTGTGAAAGCTCAGAAAGGAATATCATCGGTGATGATGCTGAATTAGCTGCACTGGAAAATGTGTGATATTGTCTTTAGTTTCCAGTAGTTCTGCAAACATTTGGGGAATACACCCAAACAGCAGGCAGCAATAAGAAATGCCCTAAAGATGCTTTGGAGTCAACCGCATCCACAAAAGCAGTGCAGTTCTGTAGTTTCACGTATTATTTTCTCACCAGCTGTTAAACTATTTGAGCCTTGTGGATTATAGAGGCGTGGGGATTGACCGGATGGGGGCTTGGGATCCTTTTGTATTTTAACAGGCCATTACTGGGGTGGCAGGGCACGCTGTGACCCTCAGACACCTGAGAGCTGTTCGTCTCGCTGTCTTGATCAAAAGGTTGCTCTTGACTGGCAGGACCGCCCAGCCCTTCGTCCACTTCATCATCGTCGTCCCTTATGGGTGGGCAGGTGCTGCTCACGGGAGGGTGTTGGTGATTTTTGGTGATGCTTCCCAGTCGCAAACCCACATCCAGTGGGACAATGGGGCTGCCGTTCATCGACCTCAGAAAGTCGGGCGTTTGCATTCTCTGAGGCATTTGCGTGAGAGGAGGGTGGTAGTGAGTTTCCGGCTACAAAGACACAGAACAGATTTTGATTGCATCATCATCAGGTTAACTATGCAGTGGTTAGTAATATGGAGCCGAGGCATTCCACAGTTTGGCGAACTCAAGCCTTGACACGCACACTAAGACACACTTACCAAAGATAAAGAGCTGTTTTTCACATATCTCTCCACTCTGAGTCGGCTTTCCTCGTCTCTGTCCAGAGGCCTTTCTCTCCCCCTCCGGGAGTTGTTGTATATGGCTGGTCTGCCCAGAGAGTCATACGCAATTCCTCCTCCCCGACCGCCTGAGATAGTAGATCGGCTGTCACGGCACTGAGGCTGCTCCTGTTTATGGCATGGAAACAAAACACTAGTAACTATTATTCGACACACTGATTAGGTGCATAGATTGTAGCAATTCTATGCTCAAAACAACAGAATTGCTACAAACATTCTCCCCAAATTCACATAAAAAACACATTTTTTAAAGCATCCCTGATTATAGTTAGATCATTTACTTACATGTATATTAAAAAAAAAAAAAAGTGGTTTTAAAACAATAGCTTAGCATTAACTGGGGAAATGTGCTGTCTTGCTGACAGATGAAAAAAATTGGTATTACTGTATAATATCCCTTTAACCATTATAAAGCTAAACCTGGAAGTCTTCAATAAAGTCTTCTGAAAAGGAGTTGACATAATATTGATGCTAATAGTTTGATGTTAAATAAATAAATAAAAAATGACATAATTAGTTATGTTAAAAATAATAAAAAAATATATAAATAATAATAAAATACATTCAGTTTTAATGGAAAATAGTCTGTTATTTATTTGCATTAAATTAGTCACCGTTTTCAAGAAATTCGGAGGACAGTATTGATAATATATTGGGATAATATAAAAAAAAGGATAATAGATATAAGGGATTTAATTTTGGGCCCCAAACTTCACTCCAGGTCCTGATTGAATCAGGCCTGACATACAATTAGGCAATGAAAGCTTTAAAAAGTAGCTTTTTGGGCCTAAACGTTGCCTTGCAAAAGAATTGGGCTGTAAAAGACAAAAAAATGGGAATAGCCACATACAAAATGTTACTTTTCTTTTCTCAGTAAGCTGCATTTGATGACACTACAGATGAAATTAAATGGGTTTTCTGTTGTTTTGGGAAATATGCTACAGCGTATTCTTCCTGAAACATAAAAGCCTGCCACTCCCATGTCTTCATGCTAATTACAGGAGCTACAACCAGCAGTAATTTAGCTCAGGAAACAGAGCACTATTAAACCAGTCTGATCTCACTAAAATGTGAAAGGTAACTACTGACTCTTAACACCACATTACATAGTGACATATGTCTGAGCTAAACATTGTCATTTTAACTCTCTTTAAAAGAATCAGCCACTATTTTTGCCCTTCTGATAAAGTTGTAAAGACCAAATCATGGACTTATTATCAGCCTAGAAAACCAACTAAACATCAAATAAAAATGAGCATGAGGACAAGACGTATAAACACAAACTTCTTGGGTGAAAGTCTACATTCTTCTCCCCTCAATTTTGTTTGCTTTATACCTTATCTAAAGGAGGGAATTCATCTGTCCACAGTAACAAAATTTCTAACCTCCCAATTGCACTGTGCTACATTATGTTAGCAGTTAGAGTTGCTGGCTTGCAGTTGTAGTTGGCTGTAGTTTAAAACAGACCAAGCATTGCTGTTTGCAACTTGCTCGCATATTTACGCTTCACCAAGCTAACTTGTAGCTAACTCCAGCTCTATATTTAACACATGTGAGAGAGGTGTCAGTCTTCTGGCCTAATTCTCAGCATGAACTTTAGGGCCCATAGAGAGGAACAGAGATGTTAAAAGAGAAAAAAAGCTGTGATGCACTACATGCAGATTTGAAATGTTGAATCTCAGAACTTAGCCATCTGGCATCTGGCTAGTAAAGCCTCAGTCCCAGGCCCTGGCCCTGCATGCAGATTTATATAGATACGCAGACTGACCCCAAGGGAAGACAGGCTGTTCCTCAGTGTTCCCTCCACCCTCAGAGGGATGTTTTCTTCTGTCTGCAATCAAAAGAAACACAACAAAATTCTAAATCGTGAAAAAATCAGTGCATTCAAACCTTACCATACTATGCTTTGATTACTTTAAAACTGATGGTATTATTGATAGAAGATATGAATATTTATCTGTTGTGACTAACAGATACCGGTGGTTATATTGAAGTATTTGGAGTTAGTCAGAGTGAAATCTGAACGTTGAAAACAGGTTTGTGTGATACAAGTGGTCCACTGATTTGGATCAGTGCTGAGCAGTGTGTGAGAGAATAATCATGCAAACGTACCGTTCTCCTGGTGTCTGTACTCGTGGAGTTCATTCTCCTGATAGAGGCTTGTCTGGAGAGAGTGTGTATTTCCTCTCTGTGAGGAAAAAAAGAGAGAAAAATTAATTTCTAAATGGCACTGAGGCTTATAATGCCACGTGTGTTATTCTCTGGCAGCTCAAGTTATGCTAAAGCTTCATTTTTGAAATTTAGTTTTCATGCATATTTGTGCCTGCTGTTAATTTACAAGTCCCCCACACAGAGTCATTTAGCCTGTGCATTTTACACTTTATGCTCCTCTAATTTTACACGCTCCGCTGTTGTATCTGTCAGCTGGAATATTCTTAATAGCTGTGATTTGCCCCATTTTTATATATTCTTCTCAGCCTGCGGATATTATTAATTCATCTCATCTTTTCGCATCTTAATTAAACATCACATTATCTCATACTTTTTCTCAGTCAGCTGTCTCTTTAGCTTCTTGTTCTTGCGCTTGTGGTAACATGTGACAGCAATGATGATGGTGAGCAACAAGATTAGGAGCCCAATGGCCACGCCCCCCACAATGAACATCAGCTCCTTTTCAACACTTCTCGGCTTCAGGGCAATTTCTGTGAAGGTAGAGTTAGAAAGATTAGGATATGCACTTCTATACACATAGTTTATATTACTTTGACAAGTATGTTAATACTGCTGCCATCTACCTTCCACATTAATCTCCACCTCTGTCTTTCCAACTCCCACTTCATTCGTTGCCACACACTGATAAGTGCCCGCATCTGAAAGGTTAAGGGGTCGCCCAAAAGCTAGCGTTCCATTCAGGTGTTCGATGACGCCTTTCGGCAATTTTCCATCCTTCCTGTAGAGAGAACGTACGCAGACAATACTACATTACAGTGGATCCACACCAATGTATGTCACCTTCAATCTTGAACTCTCTGGACAGGTTGTCAGTCTGTTTGAAGGCTAACAGATAAGAACCCAGAGAGAGCCCATACAAACATGTTTACCCTATTAGGCTCAAGTGTCCTAAAAAAATTGCACTTTCCCTCCAATAAATGAGATAAATTAGAGTTTATTTGCTGAGTGTCCGAGTCGCTAACAATGTTAGATCCACTTCAAAGAAAGTTCAGTGACACCGGCTAATAGCAACAGCAAAAACAGAAGTGCTTATCACTGTCATCATGCAGAAGTGAGTTTCGCTGACTGATCGACCTGTATCAGACTCCTCTCACAAAGATTTATAACCTCCTGCAAAGTGGATGCTCCACCCCCAGCATTATAAGTTAAACAGTGATCCGGCAGCCTAGACTCACTAGATAAAGGCAGCTGGAGTGTTTGAGGTAACTCGGGGGCAAAAAGCGAAAATATCACAAAGTATTTGTCAAATATTTGTTTTTCTTATTACTGATTTATTTCTAAGTTTAGATATTATTAAAGTATACATAAAATATAGTGTGTACATACAAAAACAGTAGTAGAAACGCGCTAGCTAGCCACAACAGCTATGGGATATAAATACAACAAGCTTGCTAGCATTAGCTGATAACTGTCACTCCACCCTCCTGTCCTAAGATGATAAATAATGGCTGTAAACAAATGATACCAATAAATAAATAAATAAATAATGCCAAGGCTTCAAGGTACAGCCACCTGAAAGCAATGGGTGACTTTGGTGTACTTTTTTCCATCTTTTATAGTAAAGACACTTTCATAGCTTGCAGACTTGTATTATTTAGATAATAATTCAGTGGGACATGGCATGCTCGCATAATGATAACAATCAATTCCACAAGATCTTAAAGAAAATTGAACACCCCATCCACCAGCAACACTAATTATAGTTCTGTACCTTCTAGAAGAGAACTTAATGATATAGTAGCTGAACACATTGTTTATCTACTGTATCATGTCAAAAATCAAACAGCTACCTGTGGGGCTGAGAAATGCAGCCACAGAGAGAACTTATTCCCCACAGACAACCATGTTAAAATACCCAAATAGTTAGCAGGGATCTGTCTGTACATTGTACCGGAACAGTTTATGAATGCAGCTTGCTAACCAAGCGTCCTAGTATGAAATAATAATTTATCTCGCCATCTTCTTGGGCAAAAATGGTTACTCCTAGATCCAATAAAGTAGCGCGATAGAGACCAAAAGACAAACAACGAGGCTTCAAAGTGCAAAGCCCTGAAACTACTGGGTGACGTGGTTGCATCTTTTACATACAGTTAAAAAAGGACACAACTTGAACATTCTCAGAAATACATCTTCTTTTGTATAGAGGCCACTCTATAATGTAATCTATATTAGAGATGTCATAAGTGTGTTGCATAGAACTCTTGTTTCACAGAGTCGTCTCTGTTTAAGCAGAAAAGAGGAACCATATACTTGTACTAGTATATGCAACACATTTTCATGATAACATCTCACACAGATCTCACGCTGCTTCCTTTTCCTCCACCCTCCCCCCCCGCCTACCTGCTCCTACTAGTTAACTTCTGATAATTGCTCATCCCTTTCCCTTTTACTTCTCATCCCCCTCCTGCTCCCTCCTTCGTGTGAAACTGTCTCATCTGTCTGCTCTCGGCACAAGCCGGAACATGACACTGTGACAGCAGCTATTACTTCACCTGCCGCCATTTACTAACAGGTTTTCCCAGTGTGCTGTGTGTGTGTGTGTGTGTGTGTGTCCATATGAAATGCATATATGTAAAAGGTGATTGTGAGGTGATACAACTTGATGGGTGAACTTTAATATATATCTTTTCTCATGTGTTTGAATGAGTGTGTGTGTGTGTGTGTGTGTGTGTGTGTGTGTGTGTGTGTGTGTCTGTGTGTGTGTGTGTGTCTGTGTGTGTGTGTGTGCACGCGCATACACAGTCATTCATAAGTCTGTAAGCTTGTATACACGGTGTGTGCCTCTTAATCTTTACTCACAAAACCTCCTTTCATAAGGTATGTTCCTGTTTTGATAACTAATAAAAAAGTATTAGATGCTTTACTTTCTGTCAAAACAGCGAAAACATAACCAAACATTTGCTCTTTTTCTTGTTGTTTCTTTCAAAAACTTCAGATAGATAAACATATTTTCTGCGTGTTTTTCCCCCGTGAAAGCCTAACTGTCACATGCCTTGATTTAATCGGTGCCATTCCTCTTCCAGCTTTTCAAGGCCTGCATTTTTTCTAGCTACACCACACCCTGAGAATATATTAATGCATTGAAACAAACAGCTTAAAATGACAGCTGGTGACTCAAGCAGAAGAACTGAAACACCTGAGTCAAACCCTCAGCTGGCTGAAAGCAGGGCTTCTCCTGAATGAGCTGCCTTCCAGCCTTCCATTGAGGCCGCAGAAGCAGGAAGTGACAGTGAAATGAGGTTGTTTGGTTAAGACTACATCCACACTAATGCGTTTTTGTTTGAAAACGCATAATTTTCTCTCCGTTTTGGCCTCCCGTCCACACTGAGACGGCGTTTTTGCTGATGGAAAACGCAGCATTTTGAAAATGCTCTCGAAAACGCATACATTTGGAAACGGTGCTATTGCGTCGCAGTGTGGACACTCAAAAACGCAGACTTTCTAAAACAATGACGCATGTAAGTCATATGATGCAGTCATGTGACCAATTAAACTAAGATAGCGGAGGGCATTATACAGCAGTTGTTTTGTTTGCTCTGAATTTTGACAGACCCTATTAAAGATTAATATCAGTCTGTTCATGCTCCAGATAGCTTTTCTTCAAATTCTTTAACACTCACTTGCTTTTGCAACTTTGTGCTTTTGTGTTACTCGCAAAAAAATCACTTCACACAGCTAAAATCTGTTAGCTATGTGAAGTGCTGGAATAAGTTTGACAGATGTATGATGGCAAAAGCACACTATGAGGATTTCATGTAAGGCCTTCACAATTATCAATGCAAAAACACTGATGCTAATGATATCACCACAATATTTAAATATAATTCAAAAGTAAGTGTATGAACTGTATATTTTAGATATGTAAAATATTAAAATATACAATATTTAAGTTGATCTTAGTCCATTTAACTGGAAATTCAGGGTTAGTTTTCATAAATTCATAAATTAGACACAGACATTAGATTTAATGACATAAGTACGCAGGAATTATTGGGGAGGAAGCACTAGCTACACATTTCCATGAAAAGAATGTCAAAAGACAAGAAACTACCGTGATGTGTAGTCTACTGCCGGCATTGTGTAACTCCAGTTCACAGTTTCACCTATTCACAGCGGTGTCACCATTCCTCTTTCATTTTGCCATGTATGCACTTGTGCACATGCAGTGCAGTGTGTACCCAGCATAAGAGTATTACAGTAGTAATTAAAAGTTTTGTAAGTTTAATCATATTGTCTGGTGTCTTTCTGTGTGTTTAAGTAAACTCCTAATGTGTAAACAACATTGACTGTTGCTTCTACTAAGCATTTTCCAACAAGACTTGCTGTATGTAATAGTAACTAATACATAATTAGTAAGTAATAAAGTAACTGTAAGTTGGTGATGACCTGAATTTGCTTTCACCAAACATTAAATTAAAGTGGTGAAATCATGGGACACAAAACTGGCATCACAACTGGCACTTCTGATAAAAGTAACCATGACCAGACAAATCAGACACTTAGTCATACAAACAGCAGACACCCAGAGAGATAGGTGGATCCTACCATACCTGATCCAGGTGAAGACATGTGGTTTGGGGTTTCCTCCACTCACGCAACTCAAGGCAGCATACTCCAGACCCACATACCAGTTTCCATTGTAGCCAGATACCTCTGCGTGCGGCGGATCTGAGAGAAAGGATAATAATTTACCAACTTTAAACGCTTTGAGATGGAATAATCAGACTTACAGCTGATGCAAATATGAATGCAACATTTTACAAATAGTAAAAATCACTGCCACGGCTTAACGTCAGTGTAAGGCATTGTGAATGATAATGCATTAAAAATTAAGGAGGGGAAGTACTACTATTTTTTATGTATATTTAACACACTCTTCATCTTGAAAATGAAAGGTGAAGAGAGTTTTATAGATATAAAATGTAGGTAGTGTGAGCTAGGCTTGCTAATATAGAGAGAAATGTGTGTAGCAACACAGTGTTCAGAAAGTCTCTTGTGACTCTGAAGGGATCACAACAGTGATAAAAAACAGGAAGTGAGAACATCGGTCCTATTACTGCTTTAACTCTACGTATGCTTGTGTTTTTCATGATTTAAATGTGTCTCATTTCTGCACTACTGGATCATCTCAACTCTTTTGATTTTTAAAACATAGCCCAGTTTGGGTGTAATGTGGAGCGAAACTCACAGTGCACTACCAGCTGGTTTTTTAACCTGCGGGGTTCCGAGTAAGTCGGATGCCAAACCAGGCAGTCCAACTTCTTTCCATTCATGCTTCTCAGGGGGTACAGGGAGAAGTGAGAGGAGACTGCCCCGGTGTCTGAGGTGCGATTGACCGACTTCCCGTTCAGTTCGGTGTCCCAGGAGAGCTGAGGCAGGGGTCGGGCTACGGAGCGGCAGGTAGCAACCTGGCTGAATTCCTGTCCCTCCACCACAGTCACAGAGTCCACTGTGGAAATGGGATGAGCTGGAAGAGGGATGGTTACAGTGTTTGATCAGGGAGGAGATAATGATGGTTAGATCAACACACTCAGCAGCCAGTGTTGAAGGCAGCTGTACACTTAAACAGATATTTAAAGGTCTTTCTAAGTAAGCGTGTCTGGTCTTATGCAACATGCGGGTCGCAGCAAAAGTTTGCTCACTAATTAGAAGAGCGTGTGGCTACGTTTTTAGAGAAGAAATACAATACATAGTTTCTTTCTTTCCTTTTCCTCATTTATTAGTATTCAACAACTTTATGGTAACAACAGCAATAACTGCTTATGCTTAAATATTTAAAGCTCAAATAAGATTTGAATGCTTTCAGGGTAATAAAATTAAGTGAGCATAGTTTTTTTTCAGGCAGTCAGAGTTCATTTAAGTCTGCAGTCTTGTTAGATCAGCTGATAACAGCTGATCTCAGTGTTGACATCTCAGCTGATATACTACTGAGCAAATCTCATGTAAAGCCATTTATTTAAAGTGCTTTAACCTGCCTACAGTTTCTTAAAGCTTATGCAAGCAACCTTCCTCCACCCCACATCCTCTTGATACTGTATCTATTTTAATCAGCGCCATATCTGTTCAGTACTGTGGGATCTTGCTGCCGCTGCCACGGTCAGACTTTCCATGTGTGGTAAAGTAAAGAGGGACAAAGGTGAAGCTATATCACCAAATATCAATTATTGTAGGCAGTAATACCAATTTTCTTCAGAGTTAAGTAGAGCTGATGATGACTGATTTTGCTGTCGAATAATGCAGTTAACACTAATGATACCATTATAATAATAACGTTATTAGTGTTGATTAGCCTCCTAATGAGTTATAAGCAAATAATCAAGAGGTAGATTTTGGTCAGAATTCAAACCAAAGCAGAAAATCTTCAGTGCAACCTGATCAAGGCTTCTTTTTCTACATACTAGAGGAAACGCGTTGTTAGAGGTTGAATCCTAGAAGCACTTGTAAATTCTATATACTGATTATTACTTGCACTTGATTAGTTTTATTAATTCAAAAGTGTAGAACCATATATCGACAGTAAGACGATAAGATAATGTGAACGTTGGAAACACGACAAAATATACTTCTGAACAATAAACTTCAATTACAACCTTAAATGTAAAAACCTGAAAATACGACCACTTGTAATGCCTTATTAGGTGTTACAAATGCTTAATCGAGTGACAAATACAGTCATGAGTGTGTTATTCATATTTTGTCTGTGTTACTACATTATTAGTCATGTATTAGCTACGCCTTAGTAAACTAACAACCTGGTGACAATATGAATTAGTTTCCATCCTTGAGAAGACAACATACTATCTCATCTGTTGTGTATTGTATGCCAGAGTCATGGTGGAAGGACTCACTATGCACAAGGAGTGACAACTCTGTCTCAAAGTTTCCAAAGGGGAAAGTGCTGACATGGCAGGTGTACTTCCCCTCATCAGAGATCTTTGTGATCTTGATGACCAGAGACGAGTCCTTGGTGGGTTGGATGCTGTTAAACTCCACGCGATCGGCCCACGGTCCGAACGCTAAGGACAGACAGAGACAAAAAGAGAAAGACAGTTTAGGGAACCCAAGAGGAAGGATGCCACACAGAAAGTTAAATCCACCAAGTTCAAAACAAACCTCAGGCTTTCTTTTTAGCACTTTCAGTTCCGTACACATGTCTGGATCCCTCTCTTATAACTGAAATTACGTTATGGCGTGGGCCATAATGCCTTCTGTGAGCAAAGACTCCAATATCACTTAAAATTACACCAAACTATAAAAACGGTGCAAATATCAATTGAATTATTGATATCACGGTAACATTTTCAGCATCTCTGGCAAACTGCTTTCAGACATTTATGAGCTCAAGCCTTGGTGCATGACATGTTTACTGGGAGGAGAAACAAAGCCACTAAATAACTCTTGTCAGCTAAAACAGACGCATTAACTTGCAATACAGGGAAACTTTGTGAGGGATTGATAAAGAAAACATTTCCCACTGTGAGGAAAAGGGAAGTAACTCAATGTGACAATTTAGTTTTTAGCACTTGGCAGAGGACGTAAAGACAAGGTCGAGGGCAGAAAGAGAACTGGAGCTCAGACACAGTGCCAGTTACCTGTTTTTCCATTTACATGATGTGCGGTGATGATCTGCTCCTTGGTACCATCAGGTTTCTCCTGAAACCAGGTGACCTGCACCACTGTACTCTCGGCATCTGGCTCGTAGCGACAGGGTAGGATAGTCTTTTCCTCCGCCAGGGAAGTTAAGGAATAGTTTGGAGGAGGTGCCACAAAGTCTCCTTTTATCTCTGTCACTGGAAGAGAAAGATAGGACCATAAATTCATCTGATATAAGAATCAAGTACTTGCAGCTAATTGACGGCACGGTGGCCTGTTCATCTCTAACACAGTGACACCGAGCTTGGTACACTGGTCGTAAATACTAGAATTTGTCAATACGTCTAGAAATTAAGAATGACTGCAGGAATCCCATTACAAGTGCCACATTTTTTAAAAATTTTAACCAGAAAGTGGAACTCCTGAGACTCAGAAAACACAAGCAAACTCTTCACAGAAGGACTCTGCCTGGGCTCAAACCCCAGACTCTTTTGAAGTGATCTACAGGCTTTCTGAAGCTCTTTTTTCTTTGCACATTGACTGTCTTTTCAATCATTTTCAGTCGACTCCTTATTAATAACAATTTTAAAGGAATGCTTGTTTCTTTGTTTCTTCATTAAGACAACTAACAGCAATTTATTAATCACTGAAGCCACCTAAGTTAATAGAAGAACCAGGGTTGTGTCTACAAATAACACACAACATAACAAAGAAGCAATTTTAGCAACTTGTTAATCCCAGCCTGTGGCAAAAACAAAGAATTTTTTTCCAATGCCTTTTATTGAATCTACAGAAAATGCAAATGAAAACACAGCTTCATTGCAATTCTGCACCAACAGGCTGATTCCAGAAGAGCTAGAAGCCGAAATCTTGGCCTATCTCAGAATAGTGAACTGAACAAGCGGCAGCAGATGAAAATGAAAACCTTAACTGTTCGATCTTAATCTGAAAGTCACATCCATGAGAAACGGAAAAAATTCCAACAAAGAAGAGATAGGACCTGAGAGATGGATCTAAAATTTCTGTTTCAATATGTACAGAGAACATCAGGAGAGAGGTACAACATCTGTGCACCACTGCAGAGCCGCTGTCAAGGTTTGGGGCTGCATTTCAGCCACTGATGTAGGATATCGGGAATACTGATGGAATTATGAATACAGAAATGTACCATCTGGAAAGTGTCTGATTGGCATTGCTTCATTTTTCAGCATGATCCCAAACACACTGAGAGTGCAGCAAAAGCATTTCTGGATAGAGAAACACACAATGGAGAACTATCACCTCAACAGAGGATGAAACAAAAGGCAGCAAAAAGGGTTTTGAATGTCCTTCAAGAAGCCTGGAGAACTATTCCTGAAGCCAACATCAGAAAATTAGAAGAAAAGAAAGAGTTCAGGATGTGTTAAAAAAAAAAATAAAGTGACCAAATAGTGACTTTAAAGCTTGTTAGAAACACACAATCTCAGTTTTTTCTTATTAAATCTATAAATATACTATATAAATAATTCCATCTATTTTAAATTTTCCTGGCAAAATATAAAGAAATCACACTTTTAAACAGTGTTGTATATTTAAAAAGACAAGTCTCAGTTATATCTGCCAGTAACTACTGTAACTTGTGTGCTGTAGTGCTGATAAGGCTTTTAACTTGTTTTCTGTTTTCAACTTGCTACCTAAGGAAAAGTAAAAGCATACAGTTTTACATTAATACGAAGTTGCATCAGTTCTACAGTAACTTTAAACCAAAAGTCATTTGCGAAGCTGCTTTATGCTGTGCATCAAAAGACCCAGTTCAATTAAAAGCATAATAGTGTGGAAAATGGTGGCCTGGCTGTGCCGGAGTTATATATTATTTGAGTAAGCAAGCTTTGGTTATGTGGGGTGGCTATTTTGTCCGAGCACAGGAAGCCAGAGCTGCTTCTCGTACTGTCACGCTTTTCTGTTAAGCTGAGCCAACAAGCTGCAGGGTTTAATGCAGCTCTGATAGTAGTTTTGTCTTTTCTCCAAACTGTCTGGAAGGACTAAGCAACATTTAAAATGATTTCATTAATATAGTGTTTCAGGAGCAGAGTTTCGGTAGAGACAGGTGTGCACTAGTCTGACTGGCAGCAACATAGTTTTAAAAAATGGAAGTGTTTAAAGGCAACGGACGAGGTTTGAAGGCACAGAGTTAGTACAGAAAACAAGCTGTATATCATAAGCATGAGTCAGTACAAGTGAAGATATGTCGTATAACTAGTTGTTCAAGATAAGCTTTCAAAGAAACTAAATGCTCAGTGTCTGCACACAAACAAAGGGACCCCAGAAAACATAAAGTTAACACAAAGTGCATCGTATCACATGTCTCACTGTCACAAAGCAGCATTATTTAGTGCAAACCACAAGTTTACATAAATATCTTGTTGTTTTTTTTACTTTTCTCCCCTTCCTCCTTTCAGTTTGCTAACCTGTTTGGTCTCAACAGACTACAATCCTTCACATTACCTGCAATATGTGCAGCGCACTGTTACACGGTTTGAAACTGTATTTAATGCTTCTTTGCATTTGTGCATGTTCACCTTGGCACAATGCTAAAATAAAACTGAATTCAATTTTGTTTAAGTTTTGCCTATATGCACAATGCCTGCTGTCATATTGCTGCTCTTAGATCAAGCTGGAGTTGATTGATACTACGATGCCACCATTTCCGGTTGTCATCTAAAGGCTGAAAGCTAAAAAACAGCTTGCTTGCCTAATAAGGTTACAAGGTGTAGTTTTGTTTTTAATACTCATATATATCTGGAAACAAGAACTGAAAACTCTGGTTGTTTTCATTTAATCTTTTCAGCTGGTTTCTAGCAGCTAGAATAAGTCAGTTTATCCACATAAGTTAGTTTTCATTCGAGCTTTTAGTAATTTTCATTCATGGCTTCGTTCGGACGTTGATTCAGTAGCTGATGTGGTAGAATCTGTTCAGATATGTCCGTGGGTACGATGTGATTCATGCATTTACCAGCAGACCTGATGACTCTTCTCATCAGACAGGTGTGTTTTTTTTCCATGACTGTGTGTGCATGTGTCACCCTGATGTTTAAACCTACTTTGGAATCTGCCTGTGCTGCATTACTGGAATAATGCCCAGCCTACCCTGCTTTTATGGGATTGAAAGGTTTTCTTCAGTCTAGTGTAGCATTATCTGTTCATGTTAACTTTTTCCAAGTCATTTTTGTCCATGAATTACATGCAAAGTTCACATCTCATACAATATTAGGTTTTTGTTTTTTTAAGCATGCACCCCAAGTCTCACAAAGGATGTATAATAGCACCAATCTATAAACTTAAGGACTGATTCAGGCAAAATTATGATGTATTGTTTAAAAACAAAAATGTCCATGGCTGAAGCAAAGACAAAAAAGCCGTATAAATTACACAAAAACACACTGAAATGCATAAGTAGAAACTGGAAGGGTACTCAGAGTCATGACACAAAGCCCTATGTCCACTGTTGTGATTTAAAGATAAGAAATCAGGATCAGAATCTCTTACCTTTAAATCACATACACATCTTACATCTCTACAATGGTGAGAAAGAATATATGTATGTAGGTAGATGAGATGGTGACAGACAATAGCACCCAGCAAAGAAAGCTTAGAAAAAACAAGAGGAAGTGCAGCATCCACAGAAAGACTGCGGACACTTTTTAAAGTGTCATTGAGTTTTATTGTTGAGAAAGATAAATATAAATGACTTATTTGATAATAAATAAATTTGATGTCCATCTCTCAAAGAGTTCCTCCCCTTTCTGATCGCTGCACAGCTTATGGGCTAATGTGCAGTTTTTACAGAGACAAACAGTATATAATATAAACCACAGCCATTCAGACTTTGAGTAAACAGTGTCTGACAAACACTGTAAGAGTGAAGTAAGTAAGAACTAGCTTTCAGTAAGGTTTTCAAACAGATGCGGGTAATGACCTTACCTTCTATCTCAGATCAATCTGACTGATTCTGACTCACAGGCCTTATCCCCTTTGAGCTTTAAGCGAAAGTTTAAATCACTCAGACCTCTGGAGTACCCGTATAACATTTATTTTGTAAGTGCATCAGCAGCTTCTGACATTTTTTGCATACATTTGAGTAGTGATGTTTGTAAATAGTATTTAAATATGAAATGAATAGTGGGCCCAGGATAGAGCCTTGCGGAACACCTGTAGACAACATGGGAGTATTTGCATTTCTGGGTAAATTTAGCAACATTATATTATAATGTTGGGTGTTGTGTTTAAGTATATGTAGTAGAAAGTCTTATGAAGGCTGTGTGGATATTATTTATCATATCGTCACATTTTTTAATGACATATTTATACTTAAGCAGCACACATACACACACACACTAGGAGGATCCACAGAGTTCATATGAATGCAGCAGAAAGAAGCATATTGATCAACAGCAACCAGTTTTTCCAGAAACAGAAGCCAGGAGTGTTTCCTAACAGCTCTCCTCTATGTATTCTTGAGAAAAACTGACTATGCCTTTAGAGGTTGCAAAACATAGCTCATGAATATGCTTCAGATACTGTATTAGGCCTTAATAGGGTACAGGAAAACCAAAGTGTGCATCATGATATTTTTAAAAAGCCTTTTTTAACTTCCGATGCGTTTGATGTGTGACACACAGCTGCTTTATCGCTGCAAATAGTGGAGTACAGCAGTGCATAGGCAATACATTAAACAATCACAGCACAATAAAGGGGTCAGTAAAGGCAGGGGATAAAGATATATAGTATTAAAAGAATACAAAACATGTTTAAAAACATATGAGCACTTATCTTACCAAAGACACGGAGGACAAAGAGGCACAGAGAGAGTCTGTTCAGTAGAGATGTCATTCTCTCTGGGAGTTACTGTTAACTGTGCACAACTTTTGACAATTTCAGCAGTGGAAGAAAGCTCATAAGTCCAGGTAATACGATCCTAACTGACAGGCAGGCTCGAAGCATTGAGGCACGCTCATGCCTCGTACTGCCGGATCATCCTTGGAGATGTTTTTTTTTTGAGAACCAGATCCCTTTGAGAAATGGAAAAACTGTGCGTAACCCCGTCCTTGTGAAAAAGTTAAATCCTTTGAGTTTAGAGTCCTGTGTGGTTGTTAAGCCCACGCCATCATGTTTGCCCTTCAGAGGAAAATAAGGCGCAGCTTTACCTGTTTGGGATACACCTGTTTGAGCTACACCCCTCTCTCTCTCTCGCTCTCTTGCTCTCGCTCTGACATACACACACACCTAACAACCCGACAAGCCACAAACACACACTCACGCACACACAGCTGCGGGAAAAAAAGTCACCTTTCCGGTTTGGTAGAGGCAACATGACAGTTATTTTCTCGTCTTTACTTGCTCTGCTCAGAGGAGAGGCAGGTGAAAAGCAGGCACAAAGACGCTGTTTAAAAGAATGAATGTTTCGCTTTAATACTCACCCTGATACTAAACTAGTGCCTCCTCCCTCATAAAGAAAGCACATTAATCCTTTAATTTAAAGGGATCGTCACAAACATCAGTACTATGCAAAAAATTCGTGTGAAGACTTCCTCAATTTAAAAAGAAAAACACACACAATAAAACACCACCCCGCACATAATGGTATTTGTAATCTTGTTAATTTGCATACATGTAACTGGCATATTCACAGCTTGTTACAAAATAAATCTGAGCAGCTGTAACCACCTAAACCAACAGGACGCCAGCAGTAAAACTACTGCCAGCTACTAATCATTATTAGTATAGTATAGTAATGTTTTGTTTTATTAATTTGGGGTTTTAAATCACAAGGTTGGAGGCTTCTTGGAGACACAACATTTAATGTTAACATAAAACTTTTAATAGGTTTGGTGTGTATGTACATGTGACAGTTTTAAGGCGTCTACAGGCAGAAGTTTACTTACAAAATAACATGCATGATTTTTTTTCGATAGCACACAGGTGAGGACCAAAGACAGCATCGCTGCCATCCTGTGGTGTACAGGAAACAGTGCTCATTAAAGAGAAGCACGATTATGTTTTTCTGTACTCCTCAACAACGATTCAACATCTTAAACTGCGGCATTTTTTAAAACAGTCATGTCTTCTTCTTCTGTTTTTTTTGTTGTTGTTGTTTTCTTGTTTTTTGAATAGCAGAACTTGGGAGGCTAAAACTAAAACACACTATTTCTCATGTTCACACAAACGGGCAGCAAAAAAAAAAGAAGAAAAAGAGGAAGCGAGATGGACAGTACAGCTTGTCTATATAAAAAAAGAGTATATATTTATATATATATAAAATATCAAGCAAAAATCACTCTTTTTTCAGTTACTGGGTATTACAATATAAAATATCTCTGAAGCTTTACCGCTGTCAAACTGAGTTTGTGTTAATGTTAAATATACGAGCAATGAAAGTATGTCATGCAACAAGGAAAAAGCATTTCTCGCAATCTCCCCTTTCTGGCCTCAACTTCCCTGTTTGTGACTCCTTCCAAACTTCCTCTAGAATCTCTAAAAGCAAAAGGGAAATAACCCGTGATGTACAAAATCTCATACATTCTTGAGGACCTAAGCTGAGTATGATGTGCAACATTTAATTACAAAGAGAGAAAGAAGTCATTCGTCATATCACTTCTTCATGCCGATTGTTTCATATGTGTCCGTTGCATGAGGAGTGAGACCCTGAGGGGGAGGATGAGGAGAATTTTAGTCCATAATTCATTAAATATAATTATAATAATAATCCAGCATTCAACTATCTGCTGGTTTTCTTCTCTTTGACATGTTGATAGCACAACAACTCACCGTATATATGCCCTCTTCAACATTCTGACAAGGAAAGAGGAGAGAAAAATGTCAGATACAGTACAAATTAAAGAAATTGGACATTGTAATGATGGGGTTTTTTTGGTTCTTAGTAACTAGTTAGAGATCTGAGAAAAAAAATAGAAGCCAGTAAGCAACACATGAGTGGCTTAGGCGGTGCAGAGTTTGTGGCTAGCAATAGGAAATTAATAGACTTAAAGAGGGGGTAAAGCAGCACACCAGTTCTCATGAGAAAAAGAACACTATCTATCTCTGTATCCTGTGCAAGTCAGATTTTTGACAGAAAGAAAAAAACTGTCACTGAAGCTGCTGCTTGTGGATTAAATTTAGAACTACGGATATTTATAAAACTGTCTTGGCTTCATGTAAATGTTAAATGTCCACATAGCTAAAACCAGATTCTTTGGCTCCAAGTGACACCCTGTTCATTTTCTAAACCTTCCCAGAGCGACAGATGTCTACACGAGCTCGAAAGTAAGCTGAGTAGTAAGTCCTTAATAGAGATTTGGATTAAATATGTCATAAACTAAGTAGATGTGGTTGTATGCGGCTATGGTGTGGCAGCTTCATCCTTCAGTTTCTGCTCCATTTTCAGACCTCAGGGTTTGTCCACTGAGGTTTGACATGGCCAATGAGCTCATCTTTGTCTCTGGTGAAGTTCTGCCTTCTGGTTGTTTACCGAAACGCTGCTTTTGTGCTGTGGTGTGTTGCTGCTGTCTGCAGTTTAGACAGTGTGTTGCTTCTTTGTGCCTGTGTCAGTAAGGTATGCACTTGTGTGTCTGCATCCATTCTCACCCCCTTCGGCTTTCCTTTCCCAGCGGCCTCTTTAGCATTGGAGATCTGTAGAAGGCAAAGTTAGGGAACATTAAAGAAAAACTACAGTAACGTTTTAGTATAACCCTAAAGCTATGGTAAGCTATACGTGCATTTCCTGTTGTCACTTTAGAGTTAGCAACATTACACACGCTTTAGATATATCTTCTTTCGTTTGTCACAAATAAAGGAAGTGCAGTGCAGTAAGATAATGACCAAGTACTTGTGCTGCAAAAATAGTTTAAATCTAAAATCATCACTGTCAGCATGTAGAAGTACCACAGTCAAGAGAATATTTTTATAACCATCTTAAGAGTTTGTGTGCTTTACTTTGCTGATGATAGCCTACTGTAGATACATTTCAACTTTCTTGGATACAACTTTTATGAAAACTGTATATTAGTGTGGATGCAGGCTTCTACAAAGACATATACATTTATATCGTATGCAAACCTTGACTTTGCAGTAGAGAGCTGTCAGGATAATGCCGTACAGAAACAGGATGCCATCCAGGATATAACAGATCTGGGGCTCAGCAAGAGCCGCTGAGAAAACACAAGGGAATATCGTTAGCAGATTAGATTAGATCATATATTCATTTAAAATGATTATATATCATTGATATATCACTTATATCAGCGATAACACGGTTTTGTTGGGTAATGGCGCTGCCACCACTTTAGACTGAGAAACAGCGATGGCAGCCATGACGTGAGAAATCAGAAACCAAGTTCTGTGCAACTGCAGAATGCTGTCTGTCGGTCAGTCTGCAACATGTAACATGTTTAAATGTATCCATAAATACCATTCAAATAGCATAAGATATGGGGTATGTTGCCTTTTTTAATGTTGTGTCTTATCTGTGCTCTCAGTTGATCGACTACTGTGATTAACAAACAGCATGGGAGGAAAACTTCAAATATGCACTACACAGTACTCAACAGATAGTTTTAACTCTATAATCATTCAAAAACCTTTCATATTGCAAAAATTACAAGCAAACTGTCTACAAATAACTAGAAGGACTGGGTCGTATCTTTCAATGACCAACATCTGTCTGACTGACTATAGAAGATACAACAAAAGTCCTTAATGTTGTTATCTGTGCTCTCAGTTGATCGTCTACTAAAAGAAGTGTGACTAACAAACAGCATGGGAGGAAAACTTCAAATATGTGAATAAGAACCTACGCTACAATATTCAACAGGCTCTTCTCGCTGCACGTTTACCACATAATGGAAGCACCGAACAGTACTCAACAGATAGTTTTAACTCTATGATCATTTAAAAACTTCTTTTATCTTGCAGAAATTACAAGCAAAGTGTCGACAAACAAACAAAAGGACTGGGTCATATTTTGACATCACAAACATCTGACTGACTATAGAAGATGCAACAAACGGCCTTAAAAAGCATTGGTCTTACATTACAGTACTTTGAAGGTTGTGTGTAATTTCAATATTACACGATCGTGTCATATTCAGTCATTTATAATCTATAAAAGTGTTGATAAATCTAAAACTGTTCTGGATATAAGAAATTCAAGAAATTGACCTTTTTTAAAATAAGTGTTTTTTAGAATTGTAGATAATTATTGCCCAAATAATTCAGTTTTTGTACTAGTTTCTCTTTTTTTTGACAGCTACTTTGTTTTTCAAGGAACTAAAACTTACGTGATTACAAAGATCCCGTGTAACTTTAGATTGGGTAGATGAAAAGATAAGTTTTTTCTTATGACTCCAAAAACAGCTATTGGCCAGTCAAAGCACGGAGGGTTGGATTTCCTCAAATTTGCTAAATTCAGATGGAAAAGATGAGATCATAGGAAGAATTCGTCACAAAGTCTGAATGGTTTATAATTAACTTTTAATAATGGCTTTTCTTATTAAGGCCTCATTTAAATCTCCGGACACTGAAAGTATATTATGGCCTTTAAAACTTTGATGTGTACACAGTTATTTGCAGTTGGATGAAAGGATGATGTCTTCATTGTGAATTTCCCCAGACAGCTAACGTCATTTTGGTCTGTTCCTTCCTTTGTTTCGCTCTTCTCATAAATTCACTTCTCTAAAATCTCTGATCACATGACGGCTGTGCACACAGAGACTCGCTTCCAAACAGTGTGATGTAAAGTTGGACCACCACTAAATTTCTGCCACACGTGTAACAGACATGCTTGCTCTCAGGTGTATCCATTACTTTTGCATGTGATCTTAAAATGTTGCGGTTTATCTTTACTTTTTCTTGGCATCTTTGGTTTTTCATAAGCAGTGTTGGGTTCTTAAGAAATGTAAGTCGCCTGACGGCTATTGGTTTGATAGTGATGTAGTGACACTTTTTTCTTTCCTGACTTCTGGGGCATCAGCAGTGAGAATAGGATTTCAAAATAAAAATAAAAATGACTGAGACCCTTTTCCTTTTCTTCTTTTTGCATTAGAACAACAAGGTGCTCGTAGTTCTAATAGGTAGTTCTGATTATGGGGGCATCAGCAGTGAGCACAGCAATTCAAAATAAAAAAGGGAAATTACTGAGACCCTTTTACCTTTTTGCATTAGAACTGCGGGGTACTCAGGAAACATGAAGAGATTTTTTTTTCTTTAAGAATTTTATACAAGTTGTTGACTAGCTGTAGGCCGCTCAGATGGAACCAAGGTCACATTATTTAAGGTGCAAATGTCTCTTACACGGTTAATCTGTTCAGTTTTTTGAGACAAAAAAAATGAAAACTGCAAATGTTTAGGGATAAAAGTACGAAACTGTTCCCTGCTACCTTCTCACTTATGTTTAAATAAATAAAATATCTTTTTTCTTTAAAAAATAAATAAATAAATCTCATAATCCACACTTGCATAAAGACAAACCGACATTTGACAACCATTAAAAATTCAAAAAAAAATATCCCAGAATGATCTCACAGCAACTTCACCAGACGCATTTCCGTCTGCAAAATTAATGGCCGATTTAGGGGCCGACAACCTGTACGTGTTTCAGCTTAGCCTGTAAAAATGTGTTTATTTGATCCCATTAACTGTTGGTTGTATTTGATTAAAAACTGAACAACAGTGTGATTTTATTTCTCTTTTACTTAACAGAAAAAAAAAGAAAATTTTTGCACATACCCATCAGAGACACGTTTACCATATTTGGAGGGAGCTGAATTTGTTACATACGCAGAAGTGGCTGAACAAATGCAGAAGCTGCTACTGGCCATATAGACCAGCATCCACACCCCTTGCCACAAGCAACAAACTCAGCAGGGTCAGTTTCTCTTCTCACAGGAACTAAAATGTGGTAAATACATCTGCTGCCTACACTGAGCGGAATAAGGCCAAATGTCAGAAAACCTCAGTGTTCTCTAACTTTCGGTAAACAGGATAGTGTAGTTAAAAAAAAAATGCTGTTTAATTGAACAGCAGTGTTGAATCTAGTTAACCACATAATGAAAACACATCATGTTCATCCTGATTAACTTTACACCTCCGTTCAGCTGGTCGTACCCTAAAAACTGTTCATTTTTCTCGGAAACTGAAACAAAGCGCGAGATCTCTGGACATTAAATCTGGTGATATAAAAACAAGCGTTCCAGTATTTGTGTCAACTCACCAGCTCTCCCAAAACACATCCACAGAGGAATGGCCACCAGCATTTGGTTCCTGCACCACCCAGCCATGATAACACAGGCTCGACACGGATAATCAGCTCCTTGAACAGCGAGCAAACACGACTGCTTGGTGCGTTTTTTTTTTTCCGCTAAAGACTTCGACTACTGCATACCCAGCTTTACAGCTCAGAGGGGAAGTTGTGGTCTGAGCTCTAAGTCCATTTGTCTCAGATCTCATCAGACCACTCCCCCTGTTAACACCAACCAAGAGGAAAGACTTCACTCAGGCGTCGGTGTCTGCTGTCATCTTTAATACTTTATTTGTTTTCAGGTGGCACAAGAGCGTGGAAAGAAAAAAAGAAAAAAAAGAGGGTGTTTTAGACTTTACGAAGCCTTAAGATGTCAACTTATTGCAGTGGGACAAAGAAAACAGATGCGTTTACTGTTCAGACATAAAATATTTATTAGGTTGATTTGGGCATTGTACATGAATGGTGATAAACGAAGCCGCCTGTCAAAAAGCTCACTACAGTGAAAAGAGAACAGGAAGAGAGCCCGTCTGACAA
Organism: Perissodus microlepis; assembly: GCF_051167445.1. Classification (NCBI taxonomy): domain Eukaryota; kingdom Metazoa; phylum Chordata; class Actinopteri; order Cichliformes; family Cichlidae; genus Perissodus; species Perissodus microlepis. Next base: position 43,790,385 of record NC_140463.1, on the reverse strand, counting down.
GATAGTCGTGTGACAGAGAGAGAGAGTCCTCGCTGGGGAAGCGACACATTAAGAGTATCGCTTTAACGGTCCACCTCTCCAAACACTATGTCCTGCGTACCTGCAAGAAGATAACACTCGATGTGAAGCAGCTCCGTTTGCACGCTCCCTTCTGCATGTCTGCAAGTATTTAAGTTATTGTGACATTCTCACCAATGATGGCCACCACATCTGCCAACATGTGTCCTTTGGCCATTTTATCCAGACCGGCCTAGAAAGAAGCAAACATGAAGTAACATTTAGTGCAAGTGAAGCTTCCAGTATGCACGAGAGCACAAAAGTTGTCTTAATTCATGAGATTATAGCCTCAAGTTATCACAGTAACGACTCAATTAGTGTGTTTATGCAACTTTAAACACATTTTTAGCCTTGTAAACCCAAATTCTAATGACGACGTTCAACTGCATTAGCTCGTTTACCCATGAGCTAAGACGAACAGGAAGGAAGCTGAGGAGAGCTTTGGACAAAAAACAAAAAACAACTGCTCCATAACGCTTAATAAAATATAGTTAATGAACTCAAAGTAGCCTAGAGGACAAGCCATTAAATGAGCTGAATAATTGATGGTGGGAGTATTTAATATTTCACAGTGTCGTGTGAAATTTTTAAGTACGCACCAAGTGAGCGAATCCAGGGGCTTTGATCTTGCAGCGATAGGGTCTGCTGGAGCCGTCTGAAACCATATATACACCAAACTCTCCCTGCAAGCCACACACACGCACACACACACACACACTCCAATAAGCATATTACACCACAACAAAGTCCCATCTAATTAAGACTCAAAAAGCCTTAGTCGTACACTTTGATGACTGCACAATTTGTCCTTATGCTCTACACTACACTGAGTGCTCTCACCTTAGGTGCCTCTACAGCTGTGTATGTGGCCCCTGGGGGGACCTGGTAGCCCTCTGTGTATAGTTTAAAGTGGTGAATCAGAGACTCCATGGACATCTAGCAAAATAACACATAAGTTTGTGGGGGGGAAAAAAAGCATAAAAAGAAAAGAGCATCAGTGTATATTGAGGGAATGTTAACATTACAACAGTGAGGGGAAGTACAGGTGGTTTCCAGCCTTAAGTGCAGCCAAATTTAATTGAATTTTACAATAAAACTGTCCTAACTCTGAAAAAGGACACGAAATAACTCGTGTGTTATTTCAAGAAATTGAAATAACACACGAGTGATGAAATACAGAGAAGTACGTAAATAGCCTGCAGGCTGCACAGTGAATGCAAAAGAGGAAAGCTCTCTACTCAACACACCTTCATCTCAGACCTCTTAGGCGGAGCCACTTTGGCATCATCCACCTTTATCTCGCCCTCTGGCATCTTGTTCATCGCCTGGTGCATGATCCTCAGGGACTGCCTCATCTCCTCCACTCTGCACAGATACCTGAGCCGCACACATACACACACAAGTAGCAGTAAACCACAGGACTGATGTTGCTCTACACCACTACACGATATACACCTCAAACGCTCTGCAGAGAAGGTGGAGGGCAGACGTTAGCAGCTCAGTCTGGCATCATCATGCTCAGAGTGCATTACACAACTACAGTACAACAGTATAGTATAGTACAGGAAATCGACCTGAAGGAGAAAAAAATAGTTCCCAGGGCCATTTTGACTGATTAAAACAGAAGTGGATGTGTTCCACTCGTGCCAGTGAGACTGGTGAACCACAATGTGCTTTGTACGCAGCCACATGTTTAGTCACTCCAAGAGGGTGATCAGAAAATAGGTCAAACTCTGTGGACAAACGAGGTCGCCAACTTCTGCCGTCTGTGAGTGACGACTCATTCTGATTATTTATGCTGCATTCATGAAAACCAGGAGCATCAAGCTCTCACCGTGTAGGCACGTAAACCAGGATTCCTTTTAAACACAGTTGGCCAATAATGTCTCTGAAGTTTTCTGTTGCTAGGCTCAACGTCTGAGTTTTAAACTGGGTGACATATTTACTGCTAAATTTACATCGTGTTGCTTTGATCAGAAACAGAGATATGCGCCATGGCAGCTGCCGAGTGGTAAGACCTGGTTCTATATGCAGCCTTTTGTAAAAAAGAAACAGATAAACTCACATAAATCACAAGTATTTCATTTCAAAAAGACTAAACTGCTCAATAATAAGAGACAGTAGAAGAATATATATAATAAAGAGACCAAATATTCTTCTGGCGTGCTCATACCCGGGCTGCTATAGAGAAGACTCGGGCTGTTTGTTTGGAGGAGTCTTACCTGTCATAGCAGTCTCCATTGCTTCCAATCGGAACGTCAAATTCCACTTCATCGTACTTGTCATATGGCTGAGACTTCCTCAGGTCCCACTTGATTCCAGACCCTCGTAACATGACTCCACTGGTGGTGGGAAAAGCAGAGTGATGCATTTCAAGGTTTACAAAAACATGTATTTCTAGCAGCTTCCAGAAGGAGAGTATTTAAATGAATTATGCAAACTGATTTCATAAGTTTGTGGCAGATTGCACCATTATTAAGACTGAAAACACGCGTTGCCCCTGACACAGCAGTGTCACTTCCCTTTAGGAGGGTTTGTTTATTCATTTAGAATGCTGATATATTGGTATCTGCATTTATAACAGCTGACTACTGTGCAAGTGAAGCCATCATTGTCATCAGTGTAACTTAATTTCTAATATGTCAGTGAACTTTCATTTATGGGTTACCTGAAACCGTAGTTGAGGGCCTCCTCAGCAGAAACCACTCCGATGTCCACAGTGCGATTCTTCCAGATACGATTGTTGGTCAGCATCTGCATGAAGGAAATCCAACATGAATGTCACTTTAAATTTACTGCATCCACAAGCTCCACACGCCCATCGTGCTTGAGCTCACTGAGAGCTTGTGGAGAATTGAGGAGAACATGGAGTCATTCACCTCTTCAACTTCATCAATCCGAATGGAGAAATTCTTACACCACTCATAGATGTCATCCATCAGGCCAAGGGGCAAATCCTGAAACATATTCAAATGCATCAATATTATACTGATCTTTAGATTTCATCTCTCATCTATCTATCTATATAATCTATATGTATCTATAGATAGATTTTAAAAAGCATGTTTAGAGAAGTGTTGAACTTTCTAGTTATAAAAATGTAATGAATTCTTCTCCTACCTGATGTACGCCACCAGGCCTGACGTATGCAGCGTGCATCCTTGCTCCAGACACTCGCTCATAAAACTCAAACATCTGAGAGGAGACAAGAATTAAAGACTTAAAGAGAAAAGAAAAAGAAAAAAACCCCACACATTTCCATGTACAGTAGTGTCACAGTTTCAGGATTAGTGGCAAAACTCAAACTGCTCTGTTGCAACACATACATACGCTGGATTAGACGGCCTATTTTAAAAGAAAAGCTACAATTGTATGTACCAGTCGATCGCGGTTATCATTTCACTGATGAATGCTGTTACAATCAAACCAACCTAATGTGTTTAGAATTTTATTAAGCCTGAAAAAACTCTTTCTAGCAGTGGCAATGTGATAACTATCCATTATTTAGCAAAGTGAAAATGTAATGTATTCTAACACAATTCACTGAAACATCAATGTTTCTATCATTTTCTGTCTATGACTCAATAACCAAATTATTAGAATATTTCACTTTGAATTTAAGTCAGTTACTTTTCATATAGTATAAATACTGTGTGCTGCTCAGTCAAGTTCAGTACACATAAACACAACGATGGCGAATGCTGCTGACTTGACAACTGTCCAGAAAGCACCATTTAACAGGAGGCTAAGCCACAGAAGGTCACTGCGGATGATGGTGGCTGTTCACAGAATGCTGTGTGTGCAACAGGGATGACTGCAGCGTTGAGAGGATTCTCAAAAGAAGTTGATTCAAAAACTGAGGGGTTCTTGGGAGAGACAACTGAGACTCTCAATGAGTAGACTGAGGCTCGTGCCACTGCAATCAAGTGTCTAGTCAACAGACACCGAATGCAAGATATTTGAAGTTCAGTGTGAAGTTTCTAGACTTTGATTATTCGGGGTACCATTGTTTTATCAGCATATTAGTATTATTAGTACTTTATGCAACAGTGTAGCCGTAGATTTTGGAGGACTGCGTATTCCACCTGTTGTCAGGATTTATGATGATGCAGTTTTCATTTCACTAACACCAAATCCTTTGATGACCACTTACTACTGTGTTTGATTGGCTGGTAACTTGGCTGAAAACCCCTTAGTGAATCTGTGGGGTATTGTCAAAAAGAAGATAAGTAACACTCTGACCTAAAAACACAGACAACCCGAATCTCACTATCAAAGCAACCTGGAATTAAGTAACATCACAGTGGAGCCACAAACTCCTCATTTCATGCTACGCTGGATGCCGTAAACCAGGATTCTCTTCAGATCATCACATTGTATCGCCAGCAGAAGATTCAGACTCAAACGGTTGACTCATTTTACAGTCCTGTCATTTTTGGGACACTTTCAGTGACTCAGTGAAAATGTGAAGTCAGACGTGGCCCACATCCTGACTCATACACAGGATATTGTTGAGTAAACACCTGAAGAGCTGGAGGTCACTGTGCCACTAACTGATGAGAACATAGCTACTGTTTATGAATCAAAGATACAGCGATTTTGGGAGCAGGCTGGACTCAAAAAACTAGAACAATCCCCAGATTAGAACCACAGTACACCTTGTGATTGTTGTTCCGTTACCTTCTCTCGCTCCTCGAACATCCAAAAGAAGGGAGTCATGGCGCCAATGTCGAGAGCATGTGTGGTGATGGCCATGATGTGGTTCAGGATGCGAGTCAACTCTCCATACAGCACTACAAACGACACAGAACAGAGCTCAACAAACTGGAAACAGGTTCCAGCTGCTCACTGGTGAAGTTTTACTTTACTTTGAGTTCAACATGTTCTGTTAGCGTCCACGTAAAATAAAATTTAAAAAAAAAATCTACTTAACCACTTCAATGCTTCTTGAAATTAGATTGGTGATTACTTGGTCAAACAATGAATTCAATCAGATAAAAAAAAGCTCCAGGAGCACTAACTGAGTGCTAGAACAGATGGTCTGTTAGCTCTAGATAGCTCATATGTCAAGTTAACTCTTCACAAATAGAGCCTAAACATTAAAGACAGGTACACAACTCAACAGTCAACACAGTAGTTGATGCTTTTTGTTGCCAGACACGACTTTAAAGTGATCCTCTTTGAAACAAAACTACGACTCTGATCCTTGGTTCTCATTGTTTCCTGTTGAGGAAGAATCCAAGCAACCAACCAGATAGTTACTCTCCACATTGGAAAATGTAGTCTTTTCAGATCTTCAAGTTCATGTACGTTGTGCAATTGTGGCTGCCTGATCTCTACCAGAAACCTCATTTGTTCCGTACAAGGCTAAAGGTGAGAGGCACATGTCTGTGGCACAGAAATACACTGAGCATGACAACATCTCCGTGCAGCTTATGCTGTGAACTTTGTAATGGACCAATAGAAGACAGTAGCAGCGCTTATGTTTAGTTAGCGCCCCCTAGTGTGTCATTTTTAACTGCATCTTAAAGCAAAGGGTCAAAAACAAACATACCAGACAAAGAAAACTGCTGTTGGAAACTCAAAAAAATGTAAACGTTTGTTAAATGCTCATGAAATCAAGCTTTAAAAGTTTTTTTTGCCCAGTGAAGGTCTTACACTTCCAGAGAAAACAATGCTGAGCAAGTACCATGAAAGTGCACAACATTAAATAGATTCATCTTACAGTAATAACAATAATGTAATGTATACTTTATTAATCCCCATAGGGAAATTACTCCTCTGCATTTAACCCATTCACTCAGTGAAGCAGTGGGCAGCCACCAATCCAGCGCCTGGGGAGCAGTGTGTAGGGACGGTACCTTGCTCAGGAGTACCTCGGAGTAGCCGTTTAGTGGATTCGAACCCCCAACCTTCCGACCACTTTACCCACTATCCCTGCCCCTTGCTATATTTATATTTATTGCATTTTTATTTGTATTTTTTTCTATTTTCTGACAGACTATTAAGTCTGTCAGAAAATAGAAAAAAAAAAAAAAAACAGTTTCCTTCAGCTAAATATACAAACTAAAGATTAAAAAAATGTAGATATGAGTACATAAGTGCAAACTACATTGTAATAATTTATCAAATGCAAATTTGGCATTAATAGTGGTTAAATAAGACTTCCAGAATAATGTTTTTTAAAATATTTTTTCTTCAGGAGTTTTCATATTTGACCACTTATGCTCAGTACCTCTGATCCACTGTGCACGGGGTGGGGCCTGGATGTTGAGCAGCTTCTCCACAGCCAGAGAGTAGGCTTGCTCATTACACATCATGGAAACATAGTCCAGGCGGTCAAAGTAGGGCAGAGCCTGCAGCAGAACGTGTTTTATTTAAATGAGGATGGTTACAAAAATAATACAAACTGCCACTACACTTACATGCATACAAAATAATTTAACAGGTATATAATGGCTGGAAGTTGGCGAGTACAAAGACCACTTAAGTCATCCCATTGTTCAGTACCTGCAGGTATGTCTTATACTCGATTAGCTTTTCTGTGCCACGATGCAGCAGGCCAATGTGTGGGTCACATTTCTTGACAGACTCCCCGCTGAGCTCCAACACAAGACGCAGCACACCGTGAGCTGCAGGATGCTGAGGGCCGAAGTTAATCGTCAGGTTGGACACCTCCTTCTCTGCAGGAGGATCTTTGTCTGAAAAACAAAGAGCATAAAACAGCAAACTAAAGTTTGACCAGTCTGACAGACCAGCGCATTTGTTTTCATCAAACAAATAACCATAATGCGGAACAAGCTGCCCAAACTATGAGCACATCTTAAATCAACTGCACTGTGGAAATAGAAACGCGTAAGTCAGACACTGAATACCTGCCTCCCATCTTAATGAAGGCTGGCAGACAGAAAACACAGAGGACAAAAGTGGAAAAACGTCAAAAGTTTTACCGTTCTGTCTCTGCCAAAGTCTGACATGATACATTTAGACTTGGACTGTGTTCAACTCTCCCGCAGTCTTGGCAGCTCATTATTTTCCCTTTCAGTTACAATTAAAAGAAAAAAGTAATATTTGAAACGAGTAGATGTTAGTGAACAGCAGTCTTTACCATTCCATGGGGGCGGTGTCCACTTCTCATTAACAGCAGTGGGGTACATGACTGCACCAGCGAACTGCTCCGTCCACTCCACATCTGGCTGCCATTGTTTCTGCCTGTGAAACACAGCAAGGTTATTTTTAACGCGATGTAGGTATGAGGCTGGGTGGCGACCTTTATCAGTGCTAACACGATCCTGCAGTACAAAAGGGTGGTGCCTCAGGCTACCTGCGTGCTGCTTAAAGCCTTAACCTCATTATCAGATGTTATTTGGAACTGAGCCTGCCAACCTGAGGACTGATTGTTAGAGGTAGCTCATTAAGGAAACATGCAGAGATGGAAAGTCTTCTTCATGAAAAACAAAATATGTCAATGATTCAGTAGTTTGGAAGGCCACCTTTTGCAGAACTTAGGTCGAGTAATTGTTTTGTGCATCACTTTATCAGTCTCTCATGTCATTGTAGAGGAATTTTGGCCAAGTTTTCTTTTTACAATGTGGCTTCAGATCATTGAGGTCTGCAGGCTCTCCTAAGATCTCCCGACAGTGTTTCAATGAGGTTGAGGTTTGGCGAATCTCTACAGACCTCCATACTTCAATGGGCTTCGGATTAGCTAAAGAACAGTGCGTAAAGACCTTCATGGAATCGGTTTTTATCGTCGAGCAGCTGCATTGCGTGGTATAAAGCTCTCCATCCCTGGAAACTAGAGCAGTGGAGACGTGTTCTCTGGAGTGACCAATCACACTTCTGTCACTCTGATGGATGAGTCTGGGTTTGGTGCTTGACCGGAGAACGGTACTTGTGTGACTGCACTGTGCCAAGTGTACAGTTTGGTGGAAGGTGGATTATGGTGTTGAGTTGTTTTTCAGGAGTTGGGCTCGGCCCCTTAGTTCCAGTGAAAGAAATTCTTAATGTTTCAACATATCAAGACATTTTGGACAATTTCCTGCTCCAAACTTTGTGGGAACAGTTTGGGGATTTCCCCTTTCTGTTCCAACATGACTGTGCACCAATGCACAAAGCAAGGTCCATAAAGACAAGGATGAGTGAGTTTGGTGTGGATGAACTTGACTGGCCTGGATAGAATCCTGACCTCAACCCGATAGAACATCTTTGGGATGAACTAAAGGAGAGACTGAAACCCAAGCCTTCTCGTTCAACATCAGTGCATGACCTCACAAATGTATTTATGAAAAAATGATCAAAAATTCCCATAAACACACTCCTAAACCTTGCGGAAAGCCTTCCCAGATGAACTGAACCTGTTACAGCTGAAATTCTGTGCAGACATAATATTAAATCCTACAGATGAATTTCATATGTTTGTGAAGGCAGATAAGTATGTATGGAAACACTCTTATCTCATGCAAAAACAAGCGCACACTCAAAACTACCATCAGGTTTATGAAATGTGTGCACCGGCCTATTTTGGTCTTGCCATTGTGTGTATGTAAGTAAATCAGAATCACTCTGAACCAGCAGGCTTGTGCACTCTGCATACTGCCAAGGCCCCATGTCTACATAGGGAAATACGCTGAGCTCCAGGTAAGTGGAAAAAGTGGTAATAATGCAAGAAAGAAGCCTTCACTTCTAATCTGGTAAGAAAGCAGGAAAAAGTCCAACTGAAGACACTGAAACAACTGTACGAAGAGGAAGCCAGAAAAGGTACAGCTTTCCAAAGACTTTGCATGAGAGCAACAACAGTCCCCCTGAGACACTCAGTGTGGCTCAAATGAAAAAGTCTGAGGATCAATCTTGACATGAAAAAAGGACTATCAAACTACAAGGAAAGATGGAAGACAGGTGGAGGACAAGGAGCCCGTGACAGTCTGAAACGTGAAATGCAATGAGAAAAAAAAAAAAAAAAACACAGATCCTCCAGAATATGTGGGACAATCCCAAAACTGTAAGTGATGTCATTCAGCAAATCACTGATTTGTGCGTGAACTTACATACTATTATTAAATGATAATTAAATCTTGTGGGGGGTTTCAGAAGCAACTTTGCAAACTTTTTCTCTGGGAACTGTCATGAATTTAAACACTTAACATGCTAACTCAGGCCTGTACAGTCTAAGATGGAGCTCTTGGGATTTTCCAGTTCCTCTGAGCACTGCACAGCCTGACCATGGATTGCATTCGTTGGGACTTCCACCCCTGGAAAGAATGTGGCGTTGTATTAAGACACACCTGCGTGCTCTAAAACTAGCAAACAGCAGGTGGTAACATTTGCGGATCAGTTATTCAAATGCATTTGATTAGCACCATCTGGCTGCTCTGTGCCCTCCTAACTCCTATAGAAGCAGTAAGCATGTACATGTTTTTGACAGCACTGCATGAGTCCTGTAACATACAGCCACGGTAATAAAATAGCACGTATTAATGCTGAATATTGCAAATATACAGAGGCATAAATATGTCAGTAACTAGCATTGCATAATGCTAGTTACAGGTTTATGTCCCCCTGAATTTGGTTCAGAGACCTTCTGAAGCCCTGAGCTGAGTTAAACATAGCGTACTACACCTCCAAAATCATCCAAATTATCTATTTATTTTCATCCTTGTGCCAAAACCTTTAATTTTCTGTCTATGCGTTAAAACCATTTTGACCTCACTGACCATGAAACACCGATGTAGTAAACACTGACACATGCTGACAGCAGATCTCCAGTTAACCCGACAGTGGGAGATGCTAACCTATCCTCTAAACGAGCTGCTGAGGGCACTCGTTATAGCCAAGCAGCCAATAAATGTGTTTTCCATTTAGTTTCATAGTACTAAACTGCACAGGGCGAGCCCTGCTATGTTTTATAGAAGCAAAGCCGGATTATGTAGCGTTTTGCTAGCATGAGCCTCTCGGCATGCATATCTGTGAGGAGCTAAGCGAAGACCGTCATGAGGACAAAGATAACTCGTGGAGTCACGGTTTGTCTTTTTGCTATCATACCTGTTCTGCAGCAGCGCACAGCCAGGGCTCAGCACATTATGGCATAATAACAATTTTGTTGAAGGACGTCCGAGTTTGCCAAGCGACCTCAACATTGTGGCCGCCATCTTGGCTGTTAGACAACCTCCGGCCAGTGACGTAGAAGTTTCCTCTTCTGTAGTCGTGGTGTCGTGTCTGCCACCTGTCGGTAAAGCTCGTTCAATTCATTGTTTTCTATTTTTATGTCTACGAAGATTTAAAAATATAAAGAATTATTATTATATATATATTATAAATATCTTTTATTAAATGAAAGTAACAATTTAATATCATAACTTACATTTTTACATCAATAATTCCACTTCTTGGATCATCTACATGCCCAGTCCTCGGTTTGAATCCAAACTGAGGTCTTTTAAGTGGATTTGTCATGTTCTCCCAGGTACTCTGGCTTCCTCTCACTGTCTACATGCAAGTGGTTAATTTGTATTGTACTGTATCTTTATTTTGAACATGTTAAAATAGTACAAAAACAGAAAAACAAGACAAACAAACAAAGCAAATCAAAAGGAAAACAAAACATTAATAATAATTAAAGCTGCAAGCAGCGTTATGAGGGCCCTCGCACCCCCGGCGCGTCGAGCCACGCCCAACACCTGAAACCAGCACGTCCGATCTGATGTCACATTGATGGAATTCATGCATTTAACCACCAGCTAACATTTCATCTTATTCAATCATGATTAGTTAGTCGTCCCACTAGGTGGCGCTCTAACCATTACTGACAAATGGCATAACAAACATTTCCGAGCTCGAGTCTCATCATGCCTACGACCTTTGGGAGAGATTGAACATTGTGTTTTTGAGTGACAGCAGATTACTGCTTTTTGGCAAGTGATTGAAACTCCACGTGCCGCCATGACCACGCCGTTTCCCTGAACGTAAAAAGCTTCGCAATTTAACATCACAAAGGTTTTCATATTCCACACACTGGAGATCGCGTCAATCTGATGAAATCCCTTAGAGGAGTTCGTCAAAGTACGAGGCCTGAAAAGAGGGGAAAATGTCGCCAAAATTACACATTCATTTTAAAATGGCTGACTTCCTGTTGGATTTGGGATATTGCTCCAAGAGACTTTTTTGTACATCTTGATATCTTCTATAAGCTTACCAGGTTTCAGACTCATAAAACACAGAGCAGGGGCTGATGTTTTGAAATTTTGTAGGGGAGGCTGTGGAGCCATTTTGCGCTATTCAAGGAAAGTGATCACATAACAACAAAGCCTTCATCACATTGAAGGTGTGGGCCAAATTTCAAGACTTTTTAAACTTTCCAAGCCCCTCAAAAGCTACTTCATTGTTCATGGTAAACCGCGTTGCCACCAGGGTGCGCCGTTCAGTTTAAAGTCACAATTTTCGCACGGAAGCATCATGAAGGACTGATGGTGATATTCACCGCTTTTGAGGTGGCCACGATGAACCTGTGAAAATCAGTACAACAAAATTAAACCCATGACATTTCCTGTTGCCACTAGGTGGCGCTGTGCGTATTCCTGACAATGGGCACATCAATCTGTTCAGGGCGGGTCTGAAATCACGCCTGTAAAGTCTGGTTCTGATCAGACTGGATTTCATTGAGTTATACTTATTTGTTTCTCCATGGCGAGACATCAAAGTTCGCCATTCTGCTGGGGTCACACCCTTTTGCGAAAAGTCACAGTTTTCACTGTAACCCAAGACCAACTCCTTAAGGCTTTCCTGGAGAAATTTGAGGCTGCAGATGTCATCCATCACAATACTGTACCCCAAAGTTTAAAACATGACATTTCCTGTTCCCACTAGGTGGCGCTGTCCCTGATGTCAAATATGGCAGTTGAAATATGTTCAGGGGTGGAGCCTTATCATATGTGTTCACTTTGGTCAAGGTTAGAAAATGTATGACAAAATAAGAGACAATGAGATTTTCATGGCGAGTCATTGAAATTCGCCGTGGCGCCACGGCCTCACCGTATTACAAAAACTCAAAAGCTCCGCAATTTAACATGGCCCAGGTGTGTAGTTGACACTGACCAAATATGAAGCTTGTATGATCAACTCCCAAGGAGGAGTTCGCGAAAGTACAAGGCGTGGAAATGGTAAAATCAGAGCCCAAATGTGACATTTAATCCAAAATGGCGGACTTCCTGTTTTGTTTAGAACATGGCCATAATAGACTTTTTTGTGCGTCTACTAACGATAGATATGTGTTTCAATTTTCATACATGTAGGTCATACCCACACCGGGGGCTCGCGTTTTAGATTTTTCTAGGTGGCGCTACTGAGCCAATTTTCCCTGGTCATGTCTGAGGACATTAAAATACGTAATTTTTCACCAGACCTGACGCGTGTGCAAAATTTCATGAGTTTTTGAGCATGTTTAGGCCCTCAAAAAGGCCCTTGTTTTACCTGAATAATAATAATAATAATAATTAAAGCTGCAAGCAGCGTTATGAGGGCCCTCGCACCCCCGGCGCGTCGAGCCACGCCCAACACCTAAAATCAGCACGTCCGATCTGATGTCACATTGATGGAATTCATGCCTTTAACCACCAGCTAACATTTCATCTCATTCAATCATGATTATAGTCGCCCCACTAGGTGGCGCTCTAACCATTAATGACAAATGGCATAACAAACATTTCCGAGCTCGAGTCTCATTACGCCTACGACCTTTGCGAGAGATTGAACATTGTGTTTTTGAGTGACAGCAGATTACTGCTTTTTGGCGAGTGATTGAAACTCCACGTGCCGCCATGACCACGCCATTTCCCTGAACGTAAAAAGCTTCGCAATTTAACATAACAAAGGTCTTTAGATGCCACATACAGGAGATCGCGTCAATGTGATGAAATCTCTTGGAGGAGTTCGTCAAAGTACGGTGCCTGAAAAGAGGGGAAAATGTCGCCAAAATTACACATTAATTTTAAAATGGCTGACTTCCTGTTGGATTTGGGATATTGCTCCAAGAGACTTTTTTGTAGATCTTGATATCTTGTATAAGTTTACCAGGTTTCAGACTCATAAATAAAACACAGAGCTGGGGCTGATGTTTTGAAATTTTGTAGGGGGCGCTGTGGAGCTATTTTGCGCTATTCAATGAAAATGATCACATAACAACAAAGCCTTTAGCACATTGGAGGTGTGCGCCAAATTTCAAGGCTTTTTAAACTTTCCAAGCCCCTCAAAAGCCACTTCATTGTTCATGGTGAACAGCGCTGCCACCAGGGTGCGCCGTTCAGTTTAAAGTCAAAATTTTCTCACTGAAGCATCATGAGGGACAGACGGTGATATTCACCGCTTTTGAGGTGTCCACGATGAACCTGTGAAAATCAGTACAACAAAGTGTAAGACATGACATTTCCTGTTCCCACTAGGTGGCGCTCTGCGTATTCCTGACAATGGGCACATCAATCTGTTCAGGGCGGGTCTGACATCATGCCTGTAAAGTCTGGTACTGATCAGACTGGATTTCATTGAGTTATACTAATTTGTTTCTTCATGGCGAGACATCAAAGTTCACCATGCTGCTGGGGTCACACCCTTTCGCGAAAACTCACAGTTTTCACTGTAACCCAAGACCAACTCCTTAAGGCTTTCCTGGAGAAATTTGAGGCTGCAGATGTCACCCATCACAATACTGTATCCCAAAGTGTAAAACATGACATTTCCTGTTCCCACTAGGTGGCGCTGTCCCTTATGTCAAATATGGCAGTTGAAATATGTTCAGGGGTGGAGCCTTATCATATGTGTGCTCTTTGGTCCAGATCGGACAATGTATGACAGAATGAGAGGCAATAAGATTTTCATGGCGAGTCATCAAAATTCGCCGTGGCGCCACGGCCTCACGGTATTGTGAAAACTCAAAAGCTCCGCAATTTAACATGGCCCAGGTGTGTAGTTGACACTGACCAAAGATGAAGCTTGTATGATCAAATCCCAAGGAGGAGTTCGAAAAAGTTCGAGGCATGGAAATGGCAAAATTAGAGCCAAAATGTCACCTTCACGTCCAAATGGCGGACTTCCTGTTGGGTTTGCGTCAATGGGCCCACAGACTTTTTTGTTCGTCTTGGCATGATACACATGTGTGCAAAATTTCATACATGTAGCTCAAACGATGTGGTCGTAGGGCTGCATTTAACAAGGCATAGGTGGCGCTCTAGAGCCATTTCCCAGTGCTCATATGTAAAACCATTAAAATACGTAATTTTTCACCAGACCTGGCATGTGTGCAAAATTTCATGAGTTTTTGAGCATGTTTAGGCCCTCAAAATGGCCCTTGTTTTACCTAAATAATAATAATAATAATAATTAAAGCTGCAAGCAGCGTTATGAGGGCCCTCGCACCCCCGGCGTGTCGAGCCACGCCCAACACCTGAAACCAGCACGTCCGATCTGATGTCACATTGATGGAATTCATGCATTTAACCACCAGCTAACATTTCACCTCGTTCAACCATGATTAGTTAGTCGTCCCACTAGGTGGCGCTCTAACCATTAATGACAAATGGCATAACAAACATTTCCGAGCTCGAGTCTCATCATGCCTATGACCTTTGGGAGAGATTGAACATTGTGTTTTTGAGTGACAGCAGATTACTGCTTTTTGGCGAGTGACTGAAACCACGTGCCGCCATGACCACCCCGTTTCCCTGAATGTAAAAAGCTTCGCAATTTAACATCACAAAGGTCTTTAGATGCCACACACTGGAGATCGCATCAATCTGATGAAATCCCTTGGAGGAGTTCGTCAAAGTACGGTGCCTGAAAAGAGGGGAAAATGTCGCAAAAATTACACATTCATTTTAAAATGGCTGACTTCCTGTTGGATTTGGGATATTGCTCCAAGAGACTTTTTTGTACATCTTGATATCTCCTATAAGCTTACCAGGTTTCAGACTCATAGATAAAACACAGAGCAAGGGCTGTGGTTTTGAAATTTTGTAGGGGGCGCTGTGGAGCCATTTTGCGCTATTCAAGGAAAATGGTTACATAACAACAAAGCGTTCATCACATTGGAGGTGTGTGCCAAATTTAAAGCCTCTATAAACTTTCCAAGCCCCTCAAACACCACTTCATCTTTCATGGTGAACTGCGCTGCCACCAGGGTGCGCCGTTCAGTTTAAAGTCACAATTTTCGCACTGAAGCATCACGAGGGACCCATGTTAATATTCACCGCTTTTGAGGTGTCCACAATGAACCTGTGAAAATCAGTACAACAAAGTGAAAGACATGACATTTCCTGTTGCCACTAGGTGGCGCTCTGCGTATTCCCGACAATGGGCACATCAATCTGTTCAGGGCGGGTCTGACATCATACCTGTAAAGTCTGGTTCTGATCAGCTTGGATTTCATTGAGTTATACTAATTTGTTTCTCCATGGCGAGACATCAAAGTTCGCCATGCTGCTGGGGTCACACCCTTTCGCGAAAACTCACAGTTTTCACTGTAACCCAAGACCAACTCCTTAAGGCTTTCCTGGAGAAATTTGAGGCTGCAGATGTCACCCATCACAATACTGTACCCCAAAGTGTAAAACATGACATTTCCTGTTCCCACTAGGTGGCGCTGTCCCTGATGTCAAATATGGCAGTTGAAATATGTTCAGGGGTGGAGTCTTATCATATGTGTGTTCTTTGGTCCAGCTCGGACAATGTATGACGGAATGAGAGGCAATAAGATTTTCATGGCGAGTCATCGAAATTCGCCGTGGCGCCACGGCCTCACGGTATTGTGAAAACTCAAAAGCTCCGCAATTTAAGATGGCCCAGGTGTTTAGTTGGCACTGTCCAAATTTGGAGTTTATAGGACCAAATCCCAAGGAGGAGTTCGTTAAAGTACAAGGCATGGAAATGGTAAAATCAGAGCCAAAATGTCACCTTCAATCCAAAATGGCGGACTTCCTGTTGTGTTTAGGACATGGCCATAATGGACTTTTTTGTGCGTCTACTAACAATAGATATGTGTTCCAATTTTCATACATGTAGGTCATACCCACACCGGGGGCTCGCGTTTTAGATTTTCCTAGGTGGCGCTACTGAGCCAATTTTCCCTGGCCATGTCTGAGGACATTAAAATACGTAATTTTTCACCAGACCTGACGCGTGTGCAAAATTTCATGAGTTTTTGAGCATGTTTAGGCCCTCAAAAAGGCCCTTGTTTTACCTGAATAATAATAATAATAATTAAAGCTGCAAGCAGCGTTATGAGGGCCCTCGCACCCCCGGCGTGTCGAGCCACGCCCAACACCTGAAACCAGCACGTCCGATCTGATGTCACATTGATGGAATTCATGCATTTAACCACCAGCTAGCATTTCACCTCGTTCAATCATGATTAGTTAGTCGTCCCACTAGGTGGCGCTCTAACCATTAATGACAAATGGCATAACAAACATTTCCGAGCTCGAGTCTCATCACGCCTATGACCTTTGGGAGAGATTGAACATTGTGTTTTTGAGTGACAGCAGATTACTGCTTTTTGGCGAGTGACTGAAACCACGTGCCGCCATGACCACCCCGTTTCCCTGAATGTAAAAAGCTTCGCAATTTAACATCACAAAGGTCTTTAGATGCCACACACTGGAGATCGCATCAATCTGATGAAATCCCTTGGAGGAGTTCGTCAAAGTACGGTGCCTGAAAAGAGGGGAAAATGTCGCCAAAATTACACATTCATTTTAAAATGGCTGACTTCCTGTTGGATTTGGGATATTGCTCCAAGAGACTTTTTTGTACATCTTGATATCTCCTATAAGCTTACCAGGTTTCAGACTCATAGATAAAACACAGAGCAGGGGCTGATGTTTTGAAATTTTGTAGGGGGCGCTGTGGAGCCATTTTGCGCTATTCAAGGAAAATGGTTACATAACAACAAAGCGTTCATCACATTGGAGGTGTGTGCCAAATGTAAAGCCTCTATAAACTTTCCAAGCCCCTCAAAAGCCACTTCATTTTTCATGGTCAACCGCCTTCCCACCAGGGTGCGCCGTTCAGTTTAAAGTCACAATTTTCACACTGAAGCTTCATGAGGCACTGATGGTGATATTCACCGCTTTTGAGGTGGCCACGATGAACCTGTGAAAATCAGTACAACAAAGTGAAAGCCATGACATTCCCTGTTGCCACTAGGTGGCGCTCTGCGTATTCCTGACAATGGGCACATCAATCTGTTCAGGGCGGGTCTGACATCATACCTGTAAAGTCTGGTTCTGATCAGCTTGGATTTCATTGAGTTATACTAATTTGTTTCTCCATGGCGAGACATGAAAGTTCGCCATGCTGCTGCGGTCACACCCTTTCGCGAAAAGTCACAGTTTTCACTGTAACCCAAGACCAACTCCTTAAGGCTTTCCTGGAGAAATTTGAGGCTGCAGATGTCACCCATCACAATACTGTACCCCAAAGTGTAAAACATGACATTTCCTGTTCCCACTAGGTGGCGCTGTCCCTGATGTCAAATATGGCAGTTGAAATGTGTTCAGGGGTGGAGCCTTATCATATGTGTACTCTTTGGTCCAGATCGGACAATGTATGACAGAATGAGAGGCAATAAGATTTTCATGGCGAGTCATCGAAATTCGCCGCGGCGCCACGGCGTCACCGTATTGTGAAAACTCAAAAGCTCCGCAATTTAACATGGCCCAGGTGTGTAGTTGGCACTGTCCAAATTTGAAGTTTATAGGACCAAATCCCAAGGAGGAGTTCGTTAAAGTACAAGGCATGGAAACGGTAAAATCAGAGCCAAAATGTCACCTTCAATCCAAAATGGCGGACTTCCTGTTGGGTTTAGGACATGGCCATAATAGACTTTTTTGTTCGACTCTGAACGTTATATATGTGTACCGACTTTCAAACATGTAGGTCATACCCATACCGGGGGCTCGCGTTTTTCATTTTTCTAGGTGGCGCTACTGAGCCAATTTTCCCTGGCCATGTCTGAGAACATTAAAATACGTAAATTTTCACCAGACCTGACGCGTGTGCAAAATTTCATGAGTTTTTGAGCATGTTTAGGCCCTCAAAAGGCCGATTCATTTGCCGAAATAATAATAATAATAATAATAATAATAATAATAATAATAATAATAAACAGAGCAGATACAATAGGGCCTTCGCACTGTCAGTGCTCGGGCCCTAATTAAAGCTGCAAGCAGCGTTATGAGGGCCCTCGCACCCTGGCGTGTCGTGCCACGCCCAACACCTGAAACCAGCACGTCCGATCTGATGTCACATTGATGGAATTCATGCATTTAACCACCAGCTAACATTTCATCTCGTTCAATCATGATTAGTTAGTCGTCCCACTAGGTGGCGCTCTAACCATTAATGACAAATGGCATAACAAACATTTCCGAGCTCGAGTCTCATCACGTCTATGACCTTTGGGAGAGATTGAACATTGTGTTTTTGAGTGACAGCAGATTACTTCTTTTTGGCGAGTGATTGAAACTCTACGTGCCGCCATGACCACCCCGTTTCCCTGAATGTAAAAAGCTTCGCAATTTAACATCACAAAGGTCTTTAGATTCCACGCACTGGAGATCGCATCAATCTGATGAAATCCCTTGGAGGAGTTCGTCAAAGTACGGTGCCTGAAAAGAGGGGAAAATGCCGCCAAAATTACACATTAATTTTAAAATGGCTGACTTCCTGTTGGATTTGGGATATTGCTCCAAGAGACTTTTTTGTACATCTTGATATCTCCTATAAGCTTACCAGGTTTCAGACTCATACATAAAACACAGAGCAGGGGCTGTGGTTTTGAAATTTTGTAGGGGGCGCTGTGGAGCCATTTTGGGATATTCAATGAAAATGATCACATAACAAAAAAGCCCTCATCACATTGGAGGTGTGCACCAAATTTAAAGCCTATATACACTTTCCAAGCCCCTCAAAAGCCACTTCATTTTTCATGGTCAACCGCCTTCCCACCAGGGTGCGCCGTTCAGTTTAAAGTCACAATTTTCGCACTGAAGCATCATGAGGCACTGATGGTGATATTCACCGCTTTTGAGGTGGCCACGATGAACCTGTGAAAATCAGTACAACAAAGTGAAAGCCATGACATTTCCTGTTGCCACTAGGTGGCGCTCTGCGTATTCCCGACAATGGGCACATCAATCTGTTCAGGGCGGGTCTGACATCATACCTGTAAAGTCTGGTTCTGATCAGCTTGGATTTCATTGAGTTATACTAATTTGTTTCTCCATGGCGAGACATCAAAGTTCGCCATGCTGCTGGGGTCACACCCTTTCGCGAAAAGTCACAGTTTTCACTGTAACCCAAGACCAACTCCTTAAGGCTTTCCTGGAGAAATTTGAGGCTGCAGATGTCACCCATCACAATACTGTACCCCAAAGTGTAAAACATGACATTTCCTGTTCCCACTAGGTGGCGCTGTCCCTGATGTCAAATATGGCAGTTGAAATATGTTCAGGGGTGGAGCCTTATCATATGTGTACTCTTTGGTCCAGCTCGGACAATGTATGACAGAATGAGAGGCAATAAGATTTTCATGGCGAGTCATTGAAATTCGCCGCGGCGCCACGGCGTCACCATATTGTGAAAACTCAAAAGCTCCGCAATTTAACATGGCCCAGGTGTGTAGTTGGCACTGTCCAAATTTGAAGTTTATAGGACCAAATCCCAAGGAGGAGTTCGTTAAAGTACAAGGCATGGAAACGGTAAAATCAGAGCCAAAATGTCACCTTCAATCCAAAATGGCGGACTTCCTGTTGGGTTTAGGACATGGCCATAATAGACTTTTTTATGCGTCTGCTAACGATAGATATGTGTTCCAATTTTCATACATGTAGGTCATACCCACACCGGGGGCTCGCGTTTTAGATTTTTCTAGGTGGCGCTACTGAGCCAATTTTCCCTGGCCATGTCTCAGGACATTAAAATACGTAATTTTTCACCAGACCTGACGCGTGTGCAAAATTTCATGAGTTTTTGAGCATGTTTAGGCCCTCAAAAAGGCCCTTGTTTTACCTGAATAATAATAATAATAATAATAATAATAATAATTAAAGCTGCAAGCAGCGTTATGAGGGCCCTCGCACCCCCGGCGCGTCGAGCCACGCCCAACACCTAAAACCAGCACGTCCGATCTGATGTCACATTGATGGAATTCATGCCTTTAACCACCAGCTAACATTTCATCTCATTCAATCATGATTATAGTCGCCCCACTAGGTGGCGCTCTAACCATTAATGACAAATGGCATAACAAACATTTCCGAGCTCGAGTCTCATCACGCCTACGACCTTTGCGAGAGATTGAACATTGTGTTTTTGAGTGACAGCAGATTACTGCTTTTTGGCGAGTGATTGAAACTCCACGTGCCGCCATGACCACGCCATTTCCCTGAACGTAAAAAGCTTCGCAATTTAACATAACAAAGGTCTTTAGATGCCACATACAGGAGATCGCGTCAATGTGATGAAATCTCTTGGAGGAGTTCGTCAAAGTACGGTGCCTGAAAAGAGGGGAAAATGTCGCCAAAATTACACATTAATTTTAAAATGGCTGACTTCCTGTTGGATTTGGGATATTGCTCCAAGAGACTTTTTTGTAGATCTTGATATCTTGTATAAGTTTACCAGGTTTCAGACTCATAAATAAAACACAGAGCTGGGGCTGATGTTTTGAAATTTTGTAGGGGGCGCTGTGGAGCTATTTTGCGCTATTCAATGAAAATGATCACATAACAACAAAGCCTTTAGCACATTGGAGGTGTGCGCCAAATTTCAAGGCTTTTTAAACTTTCCAAGCCCCTCAAAAGCCACTTCATTGTTCATGGTGAACAGCGCTGCCACCAGGGTGCGCCGTTCAGTTTAAAGTCAAAATTTTCTCACTGAAGCATCATGAGGGACAGACGGTGATATTCACCGCTTTTGAGGTGTCCACGATGAACCTGTGAAAATCAGTACAACAAAGTGTAAGACATGACATTTCCTGTTCCCACTAGGTGGCGCTCTGCGTATTCCTGACAATGGGCACATCAATCTGTTCAGGGCGGGTCTGACATCATGCCTGTAAAGTCTGGTACTGATCAGACTGGATTTCATTGAGTTATACTAATTTGTTTCTTCATGGCGAGACATGAAAGTTCACCATGCTGCTGGGGTCACACCCTTTCGCGAAAACTCACAGTTTTCACTGTAACCCAAGACCAACTCCTTAAGGCTTTCCTGGAGAAATTTGAGGCTGCAGATGTCACCCATCACAATACTGTACCCCAAAGTGTAAAACATGACATTTCCTGTTCCCACTAGGTGGCGCTGTCCCTTATGTCAAATATGGCAGTTGAAATATGTTCAGGGGTGGAGCCTTATCATATGTGTGCTCTTTGGTCCAGATCGGACAATGTATGACAGAATGAGAGGCAATAAGATTTTCATGGCGAGTCATCAAAATTCGCCGTGGCGCCACGGCCTCACGGTATTGTGAAAACTCAAAAGCTCCGCAATTTAACATGGCCCAGGTGTCTAGTTGACACTGACCAAAGATGAAGCTTGTATGATCAAATCCCAAGGAGGAGTTCGAAAAAGTTCGAGGCATGGAAATGGCAAAATTAGAGCCAAAATGTCACCTTCACGTCCAAATGGCGGACTTCCTGTTGGGTTTGCGTCAATGGGCCCACAGACTTTTTTGTTCGTCTTGGCATGATACACATGTGTGCAAAATTTCATACATGTAGCTCAAACGATGTGGTCGTAGGGCTGCATTTAACAAGGCATAGGTGGCGCTCTAGAGCCATTTCCCAGTGCTCATATGTAAAACCATTAAAATACAAAATTTTTCACCAGACCTGGCATGTGTGCAAAATTTCATGAGTTTTTGAGCATGTTTAGGCCCTCAAAAAGGCCCTTGTTTTACCTGAATAATAATAATAATAATTAAAGCTGCAAGCAGCGTTATGAGGGCCCTCGCACCCCCGGCGTGTCGAGCCACGCCCAACACCTGAAACCAGCACGTCCGATCTGATGTCACATTGATGGAATTCATGCATTTAACCACCAGCTAACATTTCATCTCGTTCAATCATGATTAGTTAGTCGTCCCACTAGGTGGCGCTCTAACCATTACTGACAAATGGCATAACAAACATTTCCGAGCTCGAGTCTCATCATGCCTATGACCTTTGGGAGAGATTGAACATTGTGTTTTTGAGTGACAGCAGATTACTGCTTTTTGGCGAGTGACTGAAACCACGTGCCGCCATGACCACCCCGTTTCCCTGAATGTAAAAAGCTTCGCAATTTAACATCACAAAGGTCTTTAGATTCCACACACTGGAGATTGCATCAATCTGATGAAAATCCTTGGAGGAGTTCGTCAAAGTACGGTGCCTGAAAAGAGGGGAAAATGTCGCCAAAATTACACATTCATTTTAAAATGGCTGACTTCCTGTTGGATTTGGGATATTGCTCCAAGAGACTTTTTTGTACATCTTGAGATCTCCTATAAGCTTACCAGGTTTCAGACTCATAGATAAAACACAGAGCAGGGGCTGTGGTTTTGAAAATTTGTAGGGGGCGCTGTGGAGCCATTTTGCGCTATTCAAGGAAAATGGTTACATAACAACAAAGCGTTCATCACATTGGAGGTGTGGGCCAAATTTAAAGCCTATATAAACTTTCCAAGCCCCTCAAAAGCCACTTCATTTTTCATGGTCAACCGCCTTCCCACCAGGGTGCGCCGTTCAGTTTAAAGTCACAATTTTCGCACTGAAGCATCATGAGGCACTGATGGTGATATTCACCGCTTTTGAGGTAGCCACGATGAACCTGTGAAAATCAGTACAACAAAGTGAAAGCCATGACATTTCCTGTTGCCACTAGGTGGCGCTCTGCGTATTCCCGACAATGGGCACATCAATCTGTTCAGGGCGGGTCTGACATCATACCTGTAAAGTCTGGTTCTGATCAGCTTGGATTTCATTGAGTTATACTAATTTGTTTCTCCATGGCGAGACATCAAAGTTCGCCATGCTGCTGGGGTCACACCCTTTCGCAAAAAGTCACAGATTTCACTGTAACCCAAGACCAACTCCTTAAGGCTTTCCTGGAGAAATTTGAGGCTGCAGATGTCACCCATCACAATACTGTACCCCAAAGTGTAAAACATGACATTTCCTGTTCCCACTAGGTGGCGCTGTCCCTGATGTCAAATATGGCAGTTGAAATGTGTTCAGGGGTGGAGCCTTATCATATGTGTGCTCTTTGGTCCAGATCGGACAATGTATGACAGAATGAGAGGCAATAAGATTTTCATGGCGAGTCATTGAAATTCGCCGTGGCGCCACGGCGTCACCGTATTGTGAAAACTCAAAAGCTCCGCAATTTAACATGGCCCAGGTGTGTAGTTGGCACTGTCCAAATTTGAAGTTTATAGGACCAAATCCCAAGGAGGAGTTCGTTAAAGTACAAGGCATGGAAACGGTAAAATCAGAGCCAAAATGTCACCTTCAATCCAAAATGGCGGACTTCCTGTTGGGTTTAGGACATGGCAATAATAGACTTTTTTGTTCGACTCTGAACGTTATATATGTGTACCGACTTTCAAACATGTAGGTCATACCCATACCGGGGGCTCGCGTTTTTCATTTTTCTAGGTGGCGCTACTGAGCCAATTTTCACTGGCCATGTCTGAGAACATTAAAATACGTAAATTTTCACCAGACCTGACGCGTGTGCAAAATTTCATGAGTTGTTGAGCACGTTTAGGCCCTCAAAAGGCCGATTCATTTGCCGAAATAATAATAATAATAATAATAATTAAAGCTGCAAGCAGCATTATAAGGGCCCTCGCACCCCCGGCGCGTCGAGCCACGCCCAACACCTAAAACCAGCACGTCCGATCTGATGTCACATTGATGGAATTCATGCATTTAACCACCAGCTAACATTTCATCTCATTCAATCATGATTATAGTCGCCCCACTAGGTGGCGCTCTAACCATTACTGACAAATGGCATAACAAACATTTCCGAGCTTGAGTCTCATCACGTCTACGACCTTTGGGAGAGATTGAACATTGTGTTTTTGAGTGACAGCAGATTACTGCTTTTTGGCGAGTGATTGAAACTCCACGTGCCGCCATGACCACCCCGTTTCCCTGAACGTAAAAAGCTTCGCAATTTAACATCACAAAGGTCTTTAGATGCCACATACAGGAAATCGCATCAATCTGATGAAATCCCTTGGAGGAGTTCGTCAAAGTACGGTGCCTGAAAAGAGGGGAAAATGTCGCCAAAATTACACATTAATTTTAAAATGGCTGACTTCCTGTTGGATTTGGGATATTGCTCCAAGAGACTTTTTTGTACATCTTGATATCTCCTATAAGCTTACCAGGTTTCAGACTCATAGATAAAACACAGAGCAGGGGCTGTGGTTTTGAAATTTTGTAGGGGGCGCTGTGGAGCCATTTTGCGTTATTCAAGGAAAATGGTTACATAACAACAAAGCGTTCATCACATTGGAGGTGTGGGCCAAATTTAAAGCCTATATAAACTTTCCAAGCCCCTCAAAAGCCACTTCATTTTTCATGGTCAACCGCCTTCCCACCAGGGTGCGCCGTTCAGTTTAAAGTCACAATTTTCGCACTGAAGCATCATGAGGCACTGATGGTGATATTCACCGCTTTTGAGGTGGCCACGATGAACTTGTGAAAATCAGTACAACAAAGTGAAAGCCATGACATTTCCTGTTGCCACTAGGTGGCGCTCTGCGTATTCCCGACAATGGGCACATCAATCTGTTCAGGGCGGGTCTGACATCATACCTGTAAAGTCTGGTTCTGATCAGCTTGGATTTCATTGAGTTATACTAATTTGTTTCTCCATGGCGAGACATCAAAGTTCGCCATGCTGCTGGGGTCACACCCTTTCGCGAAAACTCACAGTTTTCACTGTAACCCAAGACCAACTCCTTAAGGCTTTCCTGGAGAAATTTGAGGCTGCAGATGTCACCCATCACAATACTGTACCCCAAAGTGTAAAACATGACATTTCCTGTTCCCACTAGGTGGCGCTGTCCCTGATGTCAAATATGGCAGTTGAAATGTGTTCAGGGGTGGAGCCTTATCATATGTGTACTCTTTGGTCCAGTTCGGACAATGTATGACAGAATGAGAGGCAATAAGATTTTCATGGCGAGTCATTGAAATTCGCCGCGGCGCCACGGCCTCACGGTATTGTGAAAACTCAAAAGCTCCGCAATTTAACATGGCCCAGGTGTGTAGTTAGCACTGTCCAAATTTGAAGTTTATAGGACCAAATCCCAAGGAGGAGTTCGTTAAAGTACAAGGCATGGAAACGGTAAAATCAGAGCCAAAATGTCACCTTCAATCCAAAATGGCGGACTTCCTGTTGGGTTTAGGACATGGCCATAATAGACTTTTTTGTTCGACTCTGTACGTTATATATGTGTACCGACTTTCAAACATGTAGGTCATACCCATACCGGGGGCTCTCGTTTTTCATTTTTCTAGGTGGCGCTACTGAGCCAATTTTCCCTGGCCATGTCTGAGAACATTAAAATACGTAAATTTTCACCAGACCTGACGCGTGTGCAAAATTTCATGAGTTTTTGAGCATGTTTAGGCCCTCAAAAGGCCGATTCATTTGCCGAAATAATAATAATAATAATAATAATAAACAGAGCAGATACAATAGGGCCTTCGCACTGTCAGTGCTCGGGCCCTAATTAAAGCTGCCAGCAGCGTTATAAGGGCCCTCGCACCCCCGGCCCGTCGAGCTACGCCCAACACCTAAAACCAGCACGTCCGATCTGATGTCACATTGATGGAATTCATGCCTTTAACCACCAGCTAACATTTCATCTCATTCAATCATGATTATAGTCGCCCCACTAGGTGATTGAAACTCCACGTGCCGCCATGACCACGCCATTTCCCTGAACGTAAAAAGCTTCGCAATTTAACATAACAAAGGTCTTTAGATGCCACATACAGGAGATCGCGTCAATGTGATGAAATCTCTTGGAGGAGTTCGTCAAAGTACGGTGCCTGAAAAGAGGGGAAAATGTCGCCAAAATTACACATTCATTTTAAAATGGCTGACTTCCTGTTGGATTTGGGATATTGCTCCAAGAGACTTTTTTGTACATCTTGATATCTTGTATAAGTTTACCAGGTTTCAGACTCATAAATAAAACACAGAGCAGGGGCTGTGGTTTTGAAATTTTGTAGGGGGCGCTGTGGAGCCATTTTGCGCTATTCAATGAAAATGGTTACATAACAACAAAGCGTTCATCACATTGGAGGTGTGGGCCAAATTTAAAGCCTATATAAACTTTCCAAGCCCCTCAAAAGCCACTTCATTTTTCATGGTCAACCGCCTTCCCACCAGGGTGCGCCGTTCAGTTTAAAGTCACAATTTTCACACTGAAGCATCATGAGGCAGTGATGGTGATATTCACCGCTTTTGAGGTGGCCACGATGAACCTGTGTAAATCAGTACAACAAAATGTAAGACATGACATTTCCTGTTGCCAATAGGTGGCGCTCTGCATATTACTGACAATGGGCACATCAATCTGTTCAGGGCGGGTCTGACATCACGCCTGTAAAGTCTGGTACTAATCAGACTGGATTTCATGGAGTTATACTAATTTGTTTCTTCATGGCGAGACATCAATGTTCGCCATGCTGCTGGGGTCACACCCTTTCGCGAAAAGTCACAGTTTTCACTGTAACCCAAGACCAACTCCTTAAGGCTTTCCTGGAGAAATTTGAGGCTGCAGATGTCACCCATCACAATACTGTACCCCAAAGTGTAAAACATGACATTTCCTGTTCCCACTAGGTGGCGCTGTCCCTGATGTCAAATATGGCAGGTGAAATATGTTCAGGGGTGGAGCCTTATCATATGTGTGCTCTTTGGTCCAGGTCAGACAATGTATGACAGAATGAGAGGCAATAAGATTTTCATGGCGAGTCATCGAAATTCGCCGTGGCGCCACGGCCTCACGGTATTGTGAAAACTCAAAAGCTCCGCAATTTAACATGGCCCAGGTGTGTAGTTGACACTGACCAAAGATGAAGCTTGTAAGACCAAATCCCAAGGAGGAGTTCGAAAAAGTTCGAGGCATGGAAATGGCAAAATTAGAGCCAAAATGTCACCTTCACGTCCAAATGGCGGACTTCCTGTTGGGTTTGCGTCAATGGGCCCACAGACTTTTTTGTTCATCTTGGCATGGTACAGATGTGTGCCAAATTTCATACATGTAGCTCAAACGATGTGGTCGTAGGGCTGCATTTAACAAGGCATAGGTGGCGCTCTAGAGCCATTTCCCAGTGCTCATATGTAAAACCATTAAAATACAAAATTTTTCACCAGACCTGGCATGTGTGCAAAATTTCATGAGTTTTTGAGCATGTTTAGGCCCTCAAAAAGGCCCTTGTTTTGCCTGAATAATAATAATAATAATAATAATTAAAGCTGCAAGCAGCGTTATGAGGGCCCTCGCACCCCGGCGTGTCGAGCCACGCCCAACACCTAAAACCAGCACGTCCGATCTGATGTCACATTGATGAATTCATGCATTTAACCACCAGCTAACATTTCTTCTCATTTGATCATGATTAGACAGTCGTCCCACTAGGTGGCGCTCTAACCATTACTGACAAATGGCATAACAAACATTTCCGAGCTCGAGTCTCATCACGCCTATGACCTTTGGGAGAGATTGAACATTGTGTTTTTGAGTGACAGCAGATTACTGCTTTTTGGCGAGTGATTGAAACTCCACGTGCCGCCATGACCACGCCGTTTCCCTGAATGTAAAAAGCTTCGCAATTTAACATCACAAAGGTCTTTAGATTCCACACACTGGAGATTGCATCAATCTGATGAAATCCCTTGGAGGAGTTCGTCAAAGTACGGTGCCTGAAAAGAGGGGAAAATGTCGCCAAAATTACACATTCATTTTAAAATGGCTGACTTCCTGTTGGATTTGGGATATTGCTCCAAGAGACTTTTTTGTACATCTTGATATCTCCTATAAGCTTACCAGGTTTCAGACTCATAGATAAAACACAGAGCAGGGGCTGTGGTTTTGAAATTTTGTAGGGGGCGCTGTGGAGCTATTTTGCGCTATTCAAGGAAAATGGTTACATAACAACAAAGCGTTCATCACATTGGAGGTGTGGGCCAAATTTAAAGCCTATATAAACTTTCCAAGCCCCTCAAAAGCCACTTCATTTTTCATGGTCAACCGCCTTCCCACCAGGGTGCGCCGTTCAGTTTAAAGTCACAATTTTCGCACTGAAGCATCATGAGGCACTAATGGTGATATTCACCGCTTTTGAGATGGCCACGATGAACCTGTGAAAATCAGTACAACAAAGTGAAAGCCATGACATTTCCTGTTGCCACTAGGTGGCGCTCTGCGTATTCCCGACAATGGGCACATCAATCTGTTCAGGGCGGGTCTGACATCATGCCTGTAAAGTCTGGTTCTGATCAGCTTGGATTTCATTGAGTTATACTAATTTGTTTCTCCATGGCGAGACATCAAAGTTCGCCATGCTGCTGGGGTCACACCCTTTCGCGAAAAGTCACAGTTTTCACTGTAACCCAAGACCAACTCCTTAAGGCTTTCCTGGAGAAATTTGAGGCTGCAGATGTCACCCATCACAATACTGTACCCCAAAGTGTAAAACATGACATTTCCTGTTCCCACTAGGTGGCGCTGTCCCTGATGTCAAATATGGCAGTTGAAATGTGTTCAGGGGTGGAGCCTTATCATATGTGTGCTCTTTGGTCCAGCTCGGACAATGTATGACAGAATGAGAGGCAATAAGATTTTCATGGCGAGTCATTGAAATTCGCCGCGGCGCCACGGCGTCACCGTATTGTGAAAACTCAAAAGCTCCGCAATTTAACATGGCCCAGGTGTGTAGTTGGCACTGTCCAAATTTGAAGTTTATAGGACCAAATCCCAAGGAGGAGTTCGTTAAAGTACAAGGCATGGAAACGGTAAAATCAGAGCCAAAATGTCACCTTCAATCCAAAATGGCGGACTTCCTGTTGGGTTTAGGACATGGCCATAATAGACTTTTCTGTGCGTCTGCTAACGATAGATATGTGTTCCAATTTTCATACATGTAGGTCATACCCACACCGGGGGCTCGCGTTTTAGATTTTTCTAGGTGGCGCTACTGAGCCAATTTTCCCTGGCCATGTCTGAGGACATTAAAATACGTAATTTTTCACCAGACCTGACGCGTGTGCAAAATTTCATGAGTTTTTGAGCATGTTTAGGCCCTCAAAAAGGCCCTTGTTTTACCTGAATAATAATAATAATAATAATTAAAGCTGCAAGCAGCGTTATGAGGGCCCTCGCACCCCCGGCGCGTCGAGCCACGCCCAACACCTGAAACCAGCACGTCCGATCTGATGTCACATTGATGGAATTCATGCATTTAACCACCAGCTAACATTTCACCTCGTTCAATCATGATTAGTTAGTCGTCCCACTAGGTGGCGCTCTAACCATTACTGACAAATGGCATAACAAACATTTCCGAACTCGAGTCTCATCACGCCTATGACCTTTGGGAGAGATTGAACATTGTGTTTTTGAGTGACAGCAGATTACTGCTTTTTGGCGAGTAACTGAAACCACATGCCGCCATGACCACCCCGTTTCCCTGAATGTAAAAAGCTTCGCAATTTAACATCACAAAGGTCTTTAGATTCCACACACTGGAGATCGCATCAATCTGATGAAATCCCTTGGAGGAGTTCGTCAAAGTACGGTGCCTGAAAAGAGGGGAAAATGTCGCCAAAATTACACATTCATTTTAAAATGGCTGACTTCCTGTTGGATTTGGGATATTGCTCCAAGAGACTTTTTTGTACATCTTGATATCTCCTATAAGCTTACCAGGTTTCAGACTCATACATAAAACACAGAGCAGGGGCTGTGGTTTTGAAATTTTGTAGGGGGCGCTGTGGAGCCATTTTGCGCTATTCAAGGAACATGGTTACATAACAACAAAGCGTTCATCACATTGGAGGTGTGGGCCAAATTTAAAGCCTCTATAAACTTTCCAAGCCCCTCAAAAGCCACTTCATCTTTCATGGTGAACTGCGCTGCCACCAGGGTGCGCCGTTCAGTTTAAAGTCAAAATTTTCGCACTGAAGCATCATGAGGCACTGATGGTGATATTCACCGCTTTTGAGGTGTCCACGATGAACCTGTGTAAATCAGTACAACAAAATGTAAGACATGACATTTCCTGTTGCCAATAGGTGGCGCTCTGCATATTACTGACAATGGGCACATCAATCTGTTCAGGGCGGGTCTGACATCATACCTGTAAAGTCTGGTTCTGATCAGCTTGGATTTCATTGAGTTATACTAATTTGTTTCTCCATGGCGAGACATCAAAGTTCGCCATTCTGCTGGGGTCACACCCTTTCGCGAAAACTCACAGTTTTCACTGTAACCCAAGACCAACTCCTTAAAGCTTTCCTGGAGAAATTTGAGGTTTCAGATGTCACCCATCACTATACTGTACCCCAAAGTGTAAAACATGACATTTCCTGTTCCCACTAGGTGGCGCTGTCCCTGATGTCAAATATGGCAGTTGAAATGTGTTCAGGGGTGGAGCCTTATCATATGTGTACTCTTTGGTCCAGCTCGGACAATGTATGACAGAATGAGAGGCAATAAGATTTTCATGGCGAGTCATTGAAATTCGCCGTGGCGCCACGGCGTCACCGTATTGTGAAAACTCAAAAGCTCCGCAATTTAACATGGCCCAGGTGTGTAGTTGGCACTGTCCAAATTTGAAGTTTATAGGACCAAATCCCAAGGAGGAGTTCGTTAAAGTACAAGGCATGGAAACGGTAAAATCAGAGCCAAAATGTCACCTTCAATCCAAAATGGCGGACTTCCTGTTGGGTTTAGGACATGGCCATAATAGACTTTTTTGTTCGACTCTGAACGTTATGTGTGTGTACCGACTTTCAAACATGTAGGTCATACCCATACCAGGGGCTCGCGTTTTTCATTTTTCTAGGTGGCGCTACTGAGCCAATTTTGCCTGGCCATGTCTGAGAACATTAAAATACGTAAATTTTCACGAGACCTGACGCGTGTGCAAAATTTCATGAGTTTTTGAGCATGTTTAGGCCCTCAAAAGGCCGATTCATTTGCCGAAATAATAATAATAATAATAATAATAATAATAATAATAATAATAATAAACAGAGCAGATACAATAGGGCCTTCGCACTGTCAGTGCTCGGGCCCTAATAATAATAATTAAAGCTGCAACCAGCGTTATGAGGGCCCTCGCACCCCGGCGCGTCAAGCCACGCCCAACACTTGAAACCAGCACGTCCGATCTGATGTCACATTGATGGAATTCATGCATTTAACCACCAGCTAACATTTCATCTCGTTCAATCATGATTAGTTAGTCGTCCCACTAGGTGGCGCTCTAACCATTAATGACAAATGGCATAACAAACATTTCCGAGCTCGAGTCTCATCACGCCTATGACCTTTGGGAGAGATTGAACATTGTGTTTTTGAGTGACAGCAGATTACTGCTTTTTGGCGAGTGACTGAAACCACGTGCCGCCATGACCACCTCGTTGCCCTGAACGTAAAAAGCTTTGCAATTTAACATCACAAAGGTCTTCAGATTCCACACAGAGGAAATCGCGTCAATCTGATTAAATCCCTTGGAGGAGTTCGTCAAAGTATGGTGCCTGAAAAGAGGGGAAAATGTCGCCAAAATTACACATTCATTTTAAAATGGCTGACTTCTTGTTGGATTTGGGATATTGCTCCAAGAGACTTTTTTGTACATCTTGGTATCTCCTATAAGCTTACCAGGTTTCAGACTCATAGATAAAACACAGAGCAGGGGCTGATGTTTTGAAATATTGTAGGGGGCGCTGTGGAGCCATTTTGCGCTATTCAAGGAAAATGGTTACATAACAACAAAGACTTCATCACATTGGAGGTGTGCGCCAAATTTCAAGCCTATATAAACTTTCCAAGCCCCTCAAAAGCCACTTCATCTTTCATGGTGAACTGCGCTGCCACCAGGGTGCGCTGTTCAGTTTAAAGTCACAATTTTCGCACTGAAGCATCACGAGGGACCCATGTTAATATTCACCGCTTTTGAGGTGTCCACGATGAACCTGTGAAAATCAGTACAACAAAGTGAAAGACATGACATTCCCTGTTGCCACTAGGTGGCGCTCTGCATATTCCTGACAATGGGCACATCAATCTGTTCAGGGCGGGTCTGACATCATACCTGTAAAGTCTCGTACTGATCAGACTGGATTTCATTGAGTTATACTAATTTGTTTCTCCATGGCGAGACATAAATGTTCGCCATGCTGCTGGGGTCACACCCTTTCGCGAAAACTCACAGTTTTCACTGTAACCCAAGACCAACTCCTTAAGGCTTTCCTGGAGAAATTTGAGGCTGCAGATGTCACCCATCACAATACTGTATCCCAAAGTGTAAAACATGACATTTCCTGTTCCCACTAGGTGGCGCTGGCCCTTATGTCAAATATGGCAGTTGAAATATGTTCAGGGGTGGAGCCTTATCATATGTGTGCTCTTTGGTCCAGATCAGACAATGTATGACAGAATGAGAGGCAATAAGATTTTCATGGCGAGTCATCGAAATTCGCCGTGGCGCCACGGCCTCACGGTATTGTGAAAACTCAAAAGCTCCGCAATTTAACATGGCCCAGGTGTGTAGTTGACACTGACCAAAGATGAAGCTTATACGCCCAAATCCCAAGGAGGAGTTCGAAAAAGTTCGAGGCATGGAAATGGCAAAATTAGAGCCAAAATGTCACCTTCACGTCCAAATGGCGGACTTCCTGTTGGGTTTGCGTCAATGGGCCAACAGACTTTTTTGTTCGTCTTGTCATGATACACATATGTGCCAAATTTCATACATGTAGCTCAAATGATGTGGTCGTAGGGCTGCATTTAACAAGGCATAGGTGGCGCTCTAGAGCCATTTCCCAGTGCTCATATGTAAAACCATTAAAATACAAAATTTTTCACCAGACCTGGCATGTGTGCAAAATTTCATGAGTTTTTGAGCATGTTTAGGCCCTCAAAAAGGCCCTTGTTTTACCTGAATAATAATAATAATAATAATAAGAAACGGAGCAGATACAATACGGCCTTCGCACTCTCGGTGCTCGGGCCCTAATAAGAAACGGAGCAGATACAATAGGGCCTTCGCACTCTCGGTGCTCGGGCCCTAATAAGAAACGGAGCAGATACAATAGGGCCTTCGCACTCTCGGTGCTCGGGCCCTAATTAAAGCTGCAAGCAGCGTTATTAGGGCCCTCGCACCCCGGCGTGTCGAGCCACGCCCAACACCTACAACCAGCACCTCCGATCTCATGTCACATTGATGGAATTCATGCATTTAACCACCAGCTAACAATTCGTCTCATTCAATCATGATTATAGTCGTCCCACTAGGTGGCGCTCTAACCATTAATGACAAATGGCATAACAAACATTTCCGAGCTCGAGTCTCATCATGCCTGCGACCTTTGGGAGAGATTGGACATTGTGTTTTGGAGTGACAGCAGATTACTGCGTTTTGGCGAGTGACTGAGACTCCACGTGCCGCCATAACCACCCCGTTTCCCTGGACGTAAAAAGCTTCGCAATTTAACAACACAAAGGTCTTTGGATTCCACACACTGAAGAATAGTTCAATCTGATGAAATCCCTTGGAGGAGTTCGTCAAAGTATGAGGCCTGAAAAGAGGAGAAAATGTCGCCAAAATTACACATTAATTTTAAAATGACTGACTTCCTGTTGGATTTGGGATATTGCTCCAAGAGACTTTTTTGTAGATCTTAGTATCTCCTATAAGCTTACCAGGTTTCAGACTCATAGATAAAACACAGAGCAGGGGCTGTGGTTTTGAAATTTTGTAGGGGGCGCTGTGGAGCCATTTTGCGCTATTCAAAGAAAATGGTTACATAACAACAAAGCCTTCATCACATTGGAGGTGTGCGCCAAATTTCAAGCCTCTATAAACTTTCCAAGCCCCTCAAAAGCCACTTCATCTTTCATGGTGAACTGCGCTGCCACCAGGGTGCGCTGTTTAGTTTAAAGTCACAATTTTCGCACTGAAGCATCACGAGGGACCAATGTTAATATTCACCGCTTTTGAGGTGTCCACGATGAACCTGTGAAAATCAGTACAACAAAGTGAAAGACATGACATTCCCTGTTGCCACTAGGTGGCGCTCTGCATACTCCTGACAATGGGCACATCAATCTGTTCAGGGCGGGTCTGACATCATACCTGTAAAGTCTGGTTCTGATCAGCTTGGATTTCATTGAGTTATACTAATTTGTTTCTCCATGGCGAGACATCAAAGTTCGCCATTCTGCTGGGGTCACACCCTTTTGCGAAAACTCACAGTTTTCACTGTAACCCAAGACCAACTCCTTAAAGCTTTCCTGGAGTAATTTGAGGTTTCAGATGTCACCCATCACTATACTGTACCCCAAAGTGTAAAACATGACATTTCCTGTTCCCACTAGGTGGCGCTGTCCCTTATGTCAAATATGGCAGTTGAAATATGTTCAGGGGTGGAGCCTTATCATATGTGTACTCTTTGGTCCAGCTCGGACAATGTATGACGGAATGAGAGGCAATAAAATTTTCATGGCGAGTCATCGAAATTCGCCGTGGCGCCACGGCCTCACGGTATTGTGAAAACTCAAAAGCTCCGCAATTTAACATGGCCCAGGTGTGTAGTTGGCACTGTCCAAATTTGAAGTTTATAGGACCAAATCCCAAGGAGGAGTTCGTTAAAGTACAAGGCATGGAAACGGTAAAATCAGAGCCAAAAAGTCACCTTCAATCCAAAATGGCGGACTTCCTGTTGGGTTTAGGACATGGCCATAATAGACTTTTTTGTTCGACTCTGTACGTTATATATGTGTACCGACTTTCAAAAATGTAGGTCATACC
This sequence comes from Perissodus microlepis, assembly GCF_051167445.1. Lineage (NCBI taxonomy): Eukaryota > Metazoa > Chordata > Actinopteri > Cichliformes > Cichlidae > Perissodus > Perissodus microlepis. Next base: position 43,755,232 of record NC_140463.1, on the reverse strand, counting down.
CATACCGGGGGCTCGCGTTTTTCATTTTTCTAGGTGGCGCTACTGAGCCAATTTTCCCTGGCCATGTCTGAGAACATTAAAATACGTAAATTTTCACCAGACCTGACGCGTGTGCAAAATTTCATGAGTTTTTGAGCATGTTTAGGCCCTCAAAAGGCCGATTCATTTGCCGAAATAATAATAATAATAATAATTAAAGCTGCAAGCAGCGTTATAAGGGCCCTCGCACCCCCGGCGCGTCGAGCCACGCCCAACACCTAAAACCAGCACGTCCGATCTGATGTCACATTGATGGAATTCATGCCTTTAACCACCAGCTAACATTTCATCTCATTCAATCATGATTATAGTCGCCCCACTAGGTAGCGCTCTAACCATTACTGACAAATGGCATAACAAACATTTCCGAGCTTGAGTCTCATCACGCCTATGACCTTTGGGAGAGATTGAACATTGTGTTTTTGAGTGACAGCAGATTACTGCTTTTTGGCGAGTGATTGAAACTCCACGTGCCGCCATGACCATCCCGTTTCCCTGAACGTAAAAAGCTTCGCAATTTAACATCACAAAGGTCTTTAGATGCCACATACAGGAGATTGCATCAATCTGATGAAATCCCTTGGAGGAGTTCGTCAAAGTACGGTGCCTGAAAAGAGGGGAAAATGTCGCCAAAATTACACATTCATTTTAAAATGGCTGACTTCCTGTTGGATTTGGGATATTGCTCCAAGAGACTTTTTTGTACATCTTGATATCTCCTATAAGCTTACCAGGTTTCAGACTCATAGATAAAACACAGAGCAGGGGCTGTGGTTTTGAAATTTTGTAGGGGGCGCTGTGGAGCCATTTTTCGCAATTCAAGGAAAATGGTTACATAACAACAAAGCGTTCATCACATTGGAGGTGTGGGCCAAATTTAAAGCCTATATAAACTTTCCAAGCCCCTCAAAAGCCACTTCATTTTTCATGGTCAACCGCCTTCCCACCAGGGTGCGCCGTTCAGTTTAAAGTCACAATTTTCGCACTGAAGCATCATGAGGCACTGATGGTGATATTCACCGCTTTTGAGGTGGCCACGATGAACCTGTGAAAATCAGTACAACAAAGTGAAAGCCATGACATTTCCTGTTGCCACTAGGTGGCGCTCTGCGTATTCCCGACAATGGGCACATCAATCTGTTCAGGGCGGGTCTGACGTCATACCTGTAAAGTCTGGTTCTGATCAGCTTGGATTTCATTGAGTTATACTAATTTGTTTCTCCATGGCGAGACATCAAAGTTCGCCATGCTGCTGGGGTCACACCCTTTCGCGAAAAGTCACAGTTTTCACTGTAACCCAACACCAACTCCTTAAGGCTTTCCTGGAGAAATTTGAGGCTGCAGATGTCACCCATCACAATACTGTACCCCAAAGTGTAAAACATGACATTTCCTGTTCCCACTAGGTGGCGCTGTCCCTGATGTCAAATATGGCAGTTGAAATGTGTTCAGGGGTGGAGCCTTATCATATGTGTACTCTTTGGTCCAGCTCGGACAATGTATGACAGAATGAGAGGCAATAAGATTTTCATGGCGAGTCATTGAAATTCGCCGTGGCGCCACGGCGTCACCGTATTGTGAAAACTCAAAAGCTCCGCAATTTAACATGGCCCAGGTGTGTAGTTGGCACTGTCCAAATTTGAAGTTTATAGGACCAAATCCCAAGGAGGAGTTCGTTAAAGTACAAGGCATGGAAACGGTAAAATCAGAGCCAAAATGTCACCTTCAATCCAAAATGGCGGACTTCCTGTTGGGTTTAGGACATGGCCATAATAGACTTTTTTGTTCGACTCTGAACGTTATATATGTGTACCGACTTTCAAACATGTAGGTCATACCCATACCGGAGGCTCGCGTTTTTCATTTTTCTAGGTGGCGCTACTGAGCCAATTTTCCCTGGCCATGTCTGAGAACATTAAAATACGTAAATTTTCACCAGACCTGACGCGTGTGCAAAATTTCATGAGTTTTTGAGCATGTTTAGGCCCTCAAAAGGCCGATTCATTTGCCGAAATAATAATAATAATAATAATAATAATAATAATAATAATAATAATAATAATAATAATAATAATAAACAGAGCAGATACAATAGGGCCTTCGCACTGTCAGTGCTCGGGCCCTAATAATAAGAAACAGAGCAGATACAATAGGGCCTTCGCACTCTCGGTGCTCGGGCCCTAATTAAAGCTGCAAGCAGCGTTATGAGGGCCCTCGCACCCCCGGCGCGTCGAGCCACGCCCAACACCTAAAACCAGCACGTCCGATCTGATGTCACATTGATGGAATTCATGCCTTTAACCACCAGCTAACATTTCATCTCATTCAATCATGATTATAGTCGCCCCACTAGGTGGCGCTCTAACCATTAATGACAAATGGCATAACAAACATTTCCGAGCTCGAGTCTCATCACGCCTACGACCTTTGCGAGAGATTGAACATTGTGTTTTTGAGTGACAGCAGATTACTGCTTTTTGGCGAGTGATTGAAACTCCACGTGCCGCCATGACCACGCCATTTCCCTGAACGTAAAAAGCTTCGCAATTTAACATAACAAAGGTCTTTAGATGCCACATACAGGAGATCGCGTCAATGTGATGAAATCTCTTGGAGGAGTTCGTCAAAGTACGGTGCCTGAAAAGAGGGGAAAATGTCGCCAAAATTACACATTAATTTTAAAATGGCTGACTTCCTGTTGGATTTGGGATATTGCTCCAAGAGACTTTTTTGTAGATCTTGATATCTTGTATAAGTTTACCAGGTTTCAGACTTATAAATAAAACACAGAGCTGGGGCTGATGTTTTGAAATTTTGTAGGGGGCGCTGTGGAGCTATTTTGCGCTATTCAATGAAAATGATCACATAACAACAAAGCCTTTAGCACATTGGAGGTGTGGGCCAAATTTCAAGGCTTTTTAAACTTTCCAAGCCCCTCAAAAGCCACTTCATTGTTCATGGTGAACAGCGCTGCCACCAGGGTGCGCCGTTCAGTTTAAAGTCAAAATTTTCTCACTGAAGCATCATGAGGGACAGACGGTGATATTCACCGCTTTTGAGGTGTCCACGATGAACCTGTGAAAATCAGTACAACAAAGTGTAAGACATGACATTTCCTGTTCCCACTAGGTGGCGCTCTGCGTATTCCTGACAATGGGCACATCAATCTGTTCAGGGCGGGTCTGACATCATGCCTGTAAAGTCTGGTACTGATCAGACTGGATTTCATTGAGTTATACTAATTTGTTTCTTCATGGCGAGACATGAAAGTTCACCATGCTGCTGGGGTCACACCCTTTCGCGAAAACTCACAGTTTTCACTGTAACCCAAGACCAACTCCTTAAGGCTTTCCTGGAGAAATTTGAGGCTGCAGATGTCACCCATCACAATACTGTACCCCAAAGTGTAAAACATGACATTTCCTGTTCCCACTAGGTGGCGCTGTCCCTTATGTCAAATATGGCAGTTGAAATATGTTCATGGGTGGAGCCTTATCATATGTGTGCTCTTTGGTCCAGATCGGACAATGTATGACAGAATAAGAGGCAATAAGATTTTCATGGCGAGTCATCAAAATTCGCCGTGGCGCCACGGCCTCACGGTATTGTGAAAACTCAAAAGCTCCGCAATTTAACATGGCCCAGGTGTCTAGTTGACACTGACCAAAGATGAAGCTTGTATGATCAAATCCCAAGGAGGAGTTCGAAAAAGTTCGAGGCATGGAAATGGCAAAATTAGAGCCAAAATGTCACCTTCACGTCCAAATGGCGGACTTCCTGTTGGGTTTGCGTCAATGGGCCCACAGACTTTTTTGTTCGTCTTGGCATGATACACATGTGTGCAAAATTTCATACATGTAGCTCAAACGATGTCGTCGTAGGGCTGCATTTAACAAGGCATAGGTGGCGCTCTAGAGCCATTTCCCAGTGCTCATATGTAAAACCATTAAAATACAAAATTTTTCACCAGACCTGGCATGTGTGCAAAATTTCATGAGTTTTTGAGCATGTTTAGGCCCTCAAAAAGGCCCTTGTTTTACCTGAATAATAATAATAATAATAAGAAGAAGAAGAAGAAACGGAGCAGATACAATAGGGCCTTCGCACTCTCGGTGCTCGGGCCCTAATTAAAGCTGCAAGCAGCGTTATGAGGGCCCTCGCACCCCCGGCGCGTCGAGCCACGCCCAACACCTAAAACCAGCACGTCCGATCTGATGTCACATTGATGGAATTCATGCCTTTAACCACCAGCTAACATTTCATCTCATTCAATCATGATTATAGTCGCCCCACTAGGTGGCGCTCTAACCATTAATGACAAATGGCATAACAAACATTTCCGAGCTCGAGTCTCATCACGCCTACGACCTTTGCGAGAGATTGAACATTGTGTTTTTGAGTGACAGCAGATTACTGCTTTTTGGCGAGTGATTGAAACTCCACGTGCCGCCATGACCACGCCATTTCCCTGAACGTAAAAAGCTTCGCAATTTAACATAACAAAGGTCTTTAGATGCCACATACAGGAGATCGCGTCAATGTGATGAAATCTCTTGGAGGAGTTCGTCAAAGTACGGTGCCTGAAAAGAGGGGAAAATGTCGCCAAAATTACACATTAATTTTAAAATGGCTGACTTCCTGTTGGATTTGGGATATTGCTCCAAGAGACTTTTTTGTAGATCTTGATATCTTGTATAAGTTTACCAGGTTTCAGACTTATAAATAAAACACAGAGCTGGGGCTGATGTTTTGAAATTTTGTAGGGGGCGCTGTGGAGCTATTTTGCGCTATTCAATGAAAATGATCACATAACAACAAAGCCTTTAGCACATTGGAGGTGTGCGCCAAATTTCAAGGCTTTTTAAACTTTCCAAGCCCCTCAAAAGCCACTTCATTGTTCATGGTGAACAGCGCTGCCACCAGGGTGCGCCGTTCAGTTTAAAGTCAAAATTTTCTCACTGAAGCATCATGAGGGACAGACGGTGATATTCACCGCTTTTGAGGTGTCCACGATGAACCTGTGAAAATCAGTACAACAAAGTGTAAGACATGACATTTCCTGTTCCCACTAGGTGGCGCTCTGCGTATTCCTGACAATGGGCACATCAATCTGTTCAGGGCGGGTCTGACATCATGCCTGTAAAGTCTGGTACTGATCAGACTGGATTTCATTGAGTTATACTAATTTGTTTCTTCATGGCGAGACATGAAAGTTCACCATGCTGCTGGGGTCACACCCTTTCGCGAAAACTCACAGTTTTCACTGTAACCCAAGACCAACTCCTTAAGGCTTTCCTGGAGAAATTTGAGGCTGCAGATGTCACCCATCACAATACTGTACCCCAAAGTGTAAAACATGACATTTCCTGTTCCCACTAGGTGGCGCTGTCCCTTATGTCAAATATGGCAGTTGAAATATGTTCATGGGTGGAGCCTTATCATATGTGTGCTCTTTGGTCCAGATCGGACAATGTATGACAGAATGAGAGGCAATAAGATTTTCATGGCGAGTCATCAAAATTCGCCGTGGCGCCACGGCCTCACCGTATTGTGAAAACTCAAAAGCTCCGCAATTTAACATGGCCCAGGTGTGTAGTTGACACTGACCAAAGATGAAGCTTGTATGATCAAATCCCAAGGAGGAGTTCGAAAAAGTTCGAGGCATGGAAATGGCAAAATTAGAGCCAAAATGTCACCTTCACGTCCAAATGGCGGACTTCCTGTTGGGTTTGCGTCAATGGGCCCACAGACTTTTTTGTTCGTCTTGGCATGATACACATGTGTGCAGAATTTCATACATGTAGCTCAACTGATGTGGTCGTAGGGCTGCATTTAACAAGGCATAGGTGGCGCTCTAGAGCCATTTCCCAGTGCTCATATGTAAAACCATTAAAATACAAAATTTTTCACAAGACCTGACGCGTGTGCAAAATTTCATGAGTTTTTGAGCATGTTTAGGCCCTCAAAAGGCCAATTCATTTGCCGAAATAATAATAATAATAATAATTAAAGCTGCAAGCAGCGTTATGAGGGCCCTCGCACCCCCGGCGCGTCGAGCCACGCCCAACACCTGAAACCAGCACGTCCGATCTGATGTCACATTGATGGAATTCATGCATTTAACCACCAGCTAACATTTCATCTCGTTCAATCATGAGTAGTTAGTCGTCCCACTAGGTGGCGCTCTAACCATTAATGACAAATGGCATAACAAACATTTCCGAGCTCGAGTCTCATCACGCCTATGACCTTTGGGAGAGATTGAACATTGTGTTTTTGAGTGACAGCAGATTACTGCTTTTTGGCGAGTGATTGAAACTCCACGTGCCGCCATGACCACGCCATTTCCCTGAACGTAAAAAGCTTCGCAATTTAACATCACAAAGGTCTTTAGATGCCACATACAGGAGATCGCATCAATCTGATGAAATCCCTTGGAGGAGTTCGTCAAAGTACGGTGCCTGAAAAGAGGGGAAAATGTCGCCAAAATTACACATTAATTTTAAAATGGCTGACTTCCTGTTGGATTTGGGATATTGCTCCAAGAGACTTTTTTGTAGATCTTCATATCTCCTATAAGCTTACCAGGTTTCAGACTCATAGATAAAACACAGAGCAGGGGCTGTGGTTTTGAAATTTTGTAGGGGGCGCTGTGGAGCCATTTTGCGCTATTCAAGGAAAATGGTTACATAACAACAAAGCGTTCATCACATTGGAGGTGTGGGCCAAATTTAAAGCCTATATAAACTTTCCAAGCCCCTCAAAAGCCACTTCATCTTTCATGGTGAACTGCGCTGCCACCAGGGTGCGCCGTTCAGTTTAAAGTCACAATTTTCGCACTGAAGCATCACGGGGGACCCATGTTAATATTCACCGCTTTTGAGGTGTCCACGATGAACCTGTGAAGATCAGTACAACAAAGTGAAAGACATGACATTTCCTGTTGCCACTAGGTGGCGCTCTGCTTACTCCTGACAATGGGCACATCAATCTGTTCAGGGCGGGTCTGACATCACGCCTGTAAAGTCTGGTACTGATCAGACTGGATTTCATTGAGTTATACTAATTTGTTTCTTCATGGCGAGACATCAAAGTTCGCCATGCTGCTGGGGTCACACCCTTTCGCGAAAAGTCACAGTTTTCACTGTAACCCAAGACCAACTCCTTAAGGCTTTCCTGGAGAAATTTGAGGCTGCAGATGTCACCCATCACAATACTGTACCCCAAAGTGTAAAACATGACATTTCCTGTTCCCACTAGGTGGCGCTCTCCCTGATGTCAAATATGGCAGTTGAAATGTGTTCAGGGGTGGAGCCTTATCATATGTGTACTCTTTGGTCCAGCTCGGACAATGTATGACAGAATGAGAGGCAATAAGATTTTCATGGCGAGTCATTGAAATTCGCCGCGGCGCCACCGCGTCACCGTATTGTGAAAACTCAAAAGCTCCGCAATTTAACATGGCCCAGGTGTGTAGTTGGCACTGTCCAAATTTGAAGTTTATAGGACCAAATCCCAAGGAGGAGTTCGTGAAAGTACAAGGCATGGAAACGGTAAAATCAGAGCCAAAATGTCACCTTCAATCCAAAATGGCGGACTTCCTGTTGGGTTTAGGACATGGTCATAATAGACTTTTTTGTTCGACTCTGAACGTTATATAAGTGTACCGACTTTCAAACATGTAGGTCATACCCATACCGGGGGCTCGCGTTTTTCATTTTTCTAGGTGGCGCTACTGAGCCAATTTTCCCTGGCCATGTCTGAGGACATTAAAATACGTAATTTTTCACCAGACCTGACGTATGTGCAAAATTTCATGAGTTTTTGAGCATGTTTAGGCCCTCAAAAAGGCCCTTGTTTTACCTGAATAATAATAATAATAATAATGATTAAAGCTGCAAGCAGCGTTATGAGGGCCCTCGCACGCCCGGCATGTCGAGCCACGCCCAACACCTGAAACCAGCACGTCCGATCTGATGTCACATTGATGGAATTCATGCCTTTAACCACCAGCTAACATTTCATCTCATTCAATCATGATTAGTTAGTCGTCCCACTAGGTGGCGCTCTAACCATTAATGACAAATGGCATAACAAACATTTCCGAGCTCGAGTCTCATCACGCCTATGACCTTTGGGAGAGATTGAACATTGTGTTTTTGAGTGACAGCAGATTACTGCTTTTTGGCGAGTGACTGAAACCACGTGCCGCCATGACCACCCCGTTTCCCTGAATGTAAAAAGCTTCGCAATTTAACATCACAAAGGTCTTTAGATGCCACACACTGGAGATCGCATCAATCTGATGAAATCCCTTGGAGGAGTTCGTCAAAGTACGGTGCCTGAAAAGAGGGGAAAATGTCGCCAAAATTACACATTCATTTTAAAATGGCTGACTTCCTGTTGGATTTGGGATATTGCTCCAAGAGACTTTTTTGTACATCTTGATATCTCCTATAAGCTTACCAGGTTTCAGACACATAGATAAAACACAGAGCAAGGGCTGTGGTTTTGAAATTTTGTAGGGGGCGCTGTGGAGCCATTTTGCGCTATTCAAGGAAAATGGTTACATAACAACAAAGCGTTCATCACATTGGAGGTGTGTGCCAAATTTAAAGCCTCTATAAACTTTCCAAGCCCCTCAAACACCACTTCATCTTTCATGGTGAACTGCGCTGCCACCAGGGTGCGCCGTTCAGTTTAAAGTCACAATTTTCGCACTGAAGCATCACAAGGGACCCATGTTAATATTCACCGCTTTTGAGGTGTCCACAATGAACCTGTGAAAATCAGTACAACAAAGTGAAAGACATGACATTTCCTGTTGCCACTAGGTGGCGCTCTGCTTACTCCTGACAATGGGCACATCAATCTGTTCAGGGCGGGTCTGACATCATGCCTGTAAAGTCTGGTTCTGATCAGACTGGATTTCATTGAGTTATACTAATTTGTTTCTTTATGGCGAGACATCAAAGTTCGCCATGCTGCTGAGGTCACACCCTTTCGCGAAAAGTCACAGTTTTCACTGTAACCCAAGACCAACTCCTTAAGGCTTTCCTGGAGAAATTTGAGGCTGCAGATGTCACCCATCACAATACTGTATCCCAAAGTGTAAAACATGACATTTCCTGTTCCCACTAGGTGGCGCTGTCCCTGATGTCAAATATGGCAGTTGAAATGTGTTCAGGGGTGGAGCCTTATCATATGTGTACTCTTTGGTCCAGCTCGGACAATGTATGACAGAATGAGAGGCAATAAGATTTTCATGGCGAGTCATTGAAATTCGCCGCGGCGCCACGGCGTCACCGTATTGTGAAAACTCAAAAGCTCCGCAATTTAACATGGCCCAGGTGTGTAGTTGGCACTGTCCAAATTTGAAGTTTATAGGACCAAATCCCAAGGAGGAGTTCGTTAAAGTACAAGGCATGGAAACGGTAAAATCAGAGCCAAAATGTCACCTTCAATCGAAAATGGCGGACTTCCTGTTGGGTTTAGGACATGGCCATAATAGACTTTTTTGTTCGACTCTGAAAGTTATATATGTGTACCGACTTTCAAACATGTAGGTCATACCCATACCGGGGGCTCGCGTTTTTCATTTTTCTAGGTGGCGCTACTGAGCCAATTTTCCCTGGCCATGTCTGAGAACATTAAAATACGTAAATTTTCACCAGACCTGACGCGTGTGCAAAATTTCATGAGTTTTTGACCATGTTTAGGCCCTCAAAAGGCCGATTCATTTGCCGAAATAATAATAATTAAAGCTGCAAGCAGCGTTATGAGGGCCCTCGCACCCCCGGTGCGTCGAGCCACGCCCAACACCTGAAACCAGCACGTCCGATCTGATGTCACATTGATGGAATTCATGCATTTAACCACCAGCTAACATTTCACCTCGTTCAATCATGATTATAGTCGCCCCACTAGGTGGCGCTCTAACCATTACTGACAAATGGCATAACAAACATTTCCGAGCTTGAGTCTCATCACGCCTACGACCTTTGGGAGAGATTGAACATTGTGTTTTTGAGTGACAGCAGATTACTGCTTTTTGGCGAGTGATTGAAACTCCACGTGCCGCCATGACCACGCCGTTTCCCTGAACGTAAAAAGCTTCGCAATTTAACATCACAAAGGTCTTTAGATGCCACATACAGGAGATCGCATCAATCTGATGAAATCCCTTGGAGGAGTTCGTCAAAGTACGGTGCCTGAAAAGAGGGGAAAATGTCGCCAAAATTACACATTCATTTTAAAATGGCTGACTTCCTGTTGGATTTGGGATATTGCTCCAAGAGACTTTTTTGTACATCTTGATATCTCCTATAAGCTTACCAGGTTTCAGACTCATAGATAAAACACAGAGCAGGGGCTGTGGTTTTGAAATTTTGTAGGGGGCGCTGTGGAGCCATTTTGCGCTATTCAAGGAAAATGGTTACATAACAACAAAGCGTTCATCACATTGGAGGTGTGGGCCAAATTTAAAGCCTATATAAACTTTCCAAGCCCCTCAAAAGCCACTTCATTTTTCATGGTCAACCGCCTTCCCACCAGGGTGCGCCGTTCAGTTTAAAGTCACAATTTTCGCACTGAAGCATCATGAGGCACTGATGGTGATATTCACCGCTTTTGAGGTGTCCACGATGAACCTGTGAAAATCAGTACAACAAAGTGAAAGCCATGACATTTCCTGTTGCCACTAGGTGGCGCTCTGCGTATTCCCGACAATGGGCACATCAATCTGTTCAGGGCGGGTCTGACATCATACCTGTAAAGTCTGGTTCTGATCAGCTTGGATTTCATTGAGTTATACTAATTTGTTTCTCCATGGCGAGACATCAAAGTTCGCCATGCTGCTGGGGTCACACCCTTTCGCGAAAAGTCACAGTTTTCACTGTAACCCAAGACCAACTCCTTAAGGCTTTCCTGGAGAAATTTGAGGCTGCAGATGTCACCCATCACAATACTGTACCCCAAAGTGTAAAACATGACATTTCCTGTTCCCACTAGGTGGCGCTGTCCCTGATGTCAAATATGGCAGTTGAAATGTGTTCAGGGGTGGAGCCTTATCATATGTGTACTCTTTGGTCCAGCTCGGACAATGTATGACAGAATGAGAGGCAATAAGATTTTCATGACGAGTCATTGAAATTCGCCGCGGCGCCACGGCGTCACCATATTGTGAAAACTCAAAAGCTCCGCAATTTAACATGGCCCAGGTGTGTAGTTGGCACTGTCCAAATTTGAAGTTTATAGGACCAAATCCCAAGGAGGAGTTCGTTAAAGTACAAGGCATGGAAACGGTAAAATCAGAGCCAAAATGTCACCTTCACTCCAAAATGGCGGACTTCCTGTTGGGTTTAGGACATGGCCATAATAGACTTTTTTGTTCGACTCTGAACGTTATATATGTGTACCGACTTTCAAACATGTAGGTCATACCCATACCGGGGGCTCGCATTTTTCATTTTTCTAGGTGGCGCTACTGAGCCAATTTTCCCTGGCCATGTCTGAGAACATTAAAATACGTAAATTTTCACCAGACCTGACGCGTGTGCAAAATTTCATGAGTTTTTGAGCATGTTTAGGCCCTCAAAAGGCCGATTCATTTGCCGAAATAATAATAATAATAATTAAAGCTGCAAGCAGCGTTATGAGGGCCCTCGCACCCCGGCGCGTCAAGCCACGCCCAACACCTGAAACCAGCACGTCCGATCTGATGTCACATTGATGGAATTCATGCATTTAACCACCAGCTAACATTTCATCTCGTTCAATCATGATTAGTTAGTCGTCCCACTAGGTGGCGCTCTAACCATTAATGACAAATGGCATAACAAACATTTCCGAGCTCGAGTCTCATCACGCCTATGACCTTTGGGAGAGATTGAACATTGTGTTTTTGAGTGACAGCAGATTACTGCTTTTTGGCGAGTGACTGAAACCACGTGCCGCCATGACCACCTCGTTGCCCTGAACGTAAAAAGCTTTGCAATTTAACATCACAAAGGTCTTCAGATTCCACACAGAGGAAATCGCGTCAATCTGATTAAATCCCTTGGAGGAGTTCGTCAAAGTATGGTGCCTGAAAAGAGGGGAAAATGTCGCCAAAATTACACATTCATTTTAAAATGGCTGACTTCTTGTTGGATTTGGGATATTGCTCCAAGAGACTTTTTTGTACATCTTGGTATCTCCTATAAGCTTACCAGGTTTCAGACTCATAGATAAAACACAGAGCAGGGGCTGATGTTTTGAAATATTGTAGGGGGCGCTGTGGAGCCATTTTGCGCTATTCAAGGAAAATGGTTACATAACAACAAAGACTTCATCACATTGGAGGTGTGCGCCAAATTTCAAGCCTATATAAACTTTCCAAGCCCCTCAAAAGCCACTTCATCTTTCATGGTGAACTGCGCTGCCACCAGGGTGCGCTGTTCAGTTTAAAGTCACAATTTTCGCACTGAAGCATCACGAGGGACCCATGTTAATATTCACCGCTTTTGAGGTGTCCACGATGAACCTGTGAAAATCAGTACAACAAAGTGAAAGACATGACATTCCCTGTTGCCACTAGGTGGCGCTCTGCATATTCCTGACAATGGGCACATCAATCTGTTCAGGGCGGGTCTGACATCATACCTGTAAAGTCTCGTACTGATCAGACTGGATTTCATTGAGTTATACTAATTTGTTTCTCCATGGCGAGACATCAAAGTTCGCCATGCTGCTGGGGTCACACCCTTTCGCGAAAACTCACAGTTTTCACTGTAACCCAAGACCAACTCCTTAAGGCTTTCCTGGAGAAATTTGAGGCTGCAGATGTCACCCATCACAATACTGTATCCCAAAGTGTAAAACATGACATTTCCTGTTCCCACTAGGTGGCGCTGGCCCTTATGTCAAATATGGCAGTTGAAATATGTTCAGGGGTGGAGCCTTATCATATGTGGGCTCTTTGGTCCAGATCAGACAATGTATGACAGAATGAGAGGCAATAAGATTTTCATGGCGAGTCATCGAAATTCGCCGTGGCGCCACGGCCTCACGGTATTGTGAAAACTCAAAAGCTCCGCAATTTAACATGGCCCAGGTGTGTAGTTGACACTGACCAAAGATGAAGCTTATACGACCAAATCCCAAGGAGGAGTTCGAAAAAGTTCGAGGCATGGAAATGGCAAAATTAGAGCCAAAATGTCACCTTCACGTCCAAATGGCGGACTTCCTGTTGGGTTTGCGTCAATGGGCCAACAGACTTTTTTGTTCGTCTTGTCATGATACACATATGTGCCAAATTTCATACATGTAGCTCAAATGATGTGGTCGTAGGGCTGCATTTAACAAGGCATAGGTGGCGCTCTAGAGCCATTTCCCAGTGCTCATATGTAAAACCATTAAAATACAAAATTTTTCACCAGACCTGGCATGTGTGCAAAATTTCATGAGTTTTTGAGCATGTTTAGGCCCTCAAAAAGGCCCTTGTTTTACCTGAATAATAATAATAATAATAATTAAAGCTGCAAGCAGCGTTATAAGGGCCCTCGCACCCCCGGCGCGTCGAGCCACGCCCAACACCTAAAACCAGCACGTCCGATCTGATGTCACATTGATGGAATTCATGCCTTTAACCACCAGCTAACATTTCATCTCATTCAATCATGATTATAGTCGCCCCACTAGGTGGCGCTCTAACCATTACTGACAAATGGCATAACAAACATTTCCGAGCTTGAGTCTCATCACGTCTACGACCTTTGGGAGAGATTGAACATTGTGTTTTTGAGTGACAGCAGATTACTGCTTTTTGGCGAGTGATTGAAACTCCACGTGCCGCCATGACCACGCCGTTTCCCTGAACGTAAAAAGCTTCGCAATTTAACATCACAAAGGTCTTTAGATGCCACATACAGGAGATCGCATCAATCTGATGAAATCCCTTGGAGGAGTTCGTCAAAGTACGGTGCCTGAAAAGAGGGGAAAATGTCGCCAAAATTACACATTAATTTTAAAATGGCTGACTTCCTGTTGGATTTGGGATATTGCTCCAAGAGACTTTTTTGTACATCTTGATATCTCCTATAAGCTTACCAGGTTTCAGACTCATAGATAAAACACAGAGCAGGGGCTGTGGTTTTGAAATTTTGTAGGGGGCGCTGTGGAGCCATTTTGCGCTATTCAAGGAAAATGGTTACATAACAACAAAGCGTTCATCACATTGGAGGTGTGGGCCAAATTTAAAGCCTATATAAACTTTCCAAGCCCCTCAAAAGCCACTTCATTTTTCATGGTCAACCGCCTTCCCACCAGGGTGCGCCGTTCAGTTTAAAGTCACAATTTTCGCACTGAAGCATCATGAGGCACTGATGGTGATATTCACCGCTTTTGAGGTGTCCACGATGAACCTGTGAAAATCAGTACAACAAAGTGAAAGCCATGACATTTCCTGTTGCCACTAGGTGGCGCTCTGCGTATTCCCGACAATGGGCACATCAATCTGTTCAGGGCGGGTCTGACATCATACCTGTAAAGTCTGGTTCTGATCAGCTTGGATTTCATTGAGTTATACTAATTTGTTTCTCCATGGCGAGACATCAAAGTTCGCCATGCTGCTGGGGTCACACCCTTTCGCGAAAAGTCACAGTTTTCACTGTAACCCAAGACCAACTCCTTAAGGCTTTCCTGGAGAAATTTGAGGCTGCAGATGTCACCCATCACAATACTGTACCCCAAAGTGTAAAACATGACATTTCCTGTTCCCACTAGGTGGCGCTGTCCCTGATGTCAAATATGGCAGTTGAAATGTGTTCAGGGGTGGAGCCTTATCATATGTGTACTCTTTGGTCCAGCTCGGACAATGTATGACAGAATGAGAGGCAATAAGATTTTCATGACGAGTCATTGAAATTCGCCGAGGCGCCACGGCGTCACCGTATTGTGAAAACTCAAAAGCTCCGCAATTTAACATGGCCCAGGTGTGTAGTTGGCACTGTCCAAATTTGAAGTTTATAGGACCAAATCCCAAGGAGGAGTTCGTTAAAGTACAAGGCATGGAAACGGTAAAATCAGAGCCAAAATGTCACCTTCACTCCAAAATGGCGGACTTCCTGTTGGGTTTAGGACATGGCCATAATAGACTTTTTTGTTCGACTCTGAACGTTATATATGTGTACCGACTTTCAAACATGTAGGTCATACCCATACCGGGGGCTCGCGTTTTTCATTTTTCTAGGTGGCGCTACTGAGCCAATTTTCCCTGGCCATGTCTGAGAACATTAAAATACGTAAATTTTCACCAGACCTGACGCGTGTGCAAAATTTCATGAGTTTTTGAGCATGTTTAGGCCCTCAAAAGGCCGATTCATTTGCCGAAATAATAATAATAATAATTAAAGCTGCAAGCAGCGTTATGAGGGCCCTCGCACCCCGGCGCGTCAAGCCACGCCCAACACCTGAAACCAGCACGTCCGATCTGATGTCACATTGATGGAATTCATGCATTTAACCACCAGCTAACATTTCATCTCGTTCAATCATGATTAGTTAGTCGTCCCACTAGGTGGCGCTCTAACCATTAATGACAAATGGCATAACAAACATTTCCGAGCTCGAGTCTCATCACGCCTATGACCTTTGGGAGAGATTGAACATTGTGTTTTTGAGTGACAGCAGATTACTGCTTTTTGGCGAGTGACTGAAACCACGTGCCGCCATGACCACCTCGTTGCCCTGAACGTAAAAAGCTTTGCAATTTAACATCACAAAGGTCTTAAGATTCCACACAGAGGAAATCGCGTCAATCTGATTAAATCCCTTGGAGGAGTTCGTCAAAGTATGGTGCCTGAAAAGAGGGGAAAATGTCGCCAAAATTACACATTCATTTTAAAATGGCTGACTTCTTGTTGGATTTGGGATATTGCTCCAAGAGACTTTTTTGTACATCTTGGTATCTCCTATAAGCTTACCAGGTTTCAGACTCATAGATAAAACACAGAGCAGGGGCTGATGTTTTGAAATATTGTAGGGGGCGCTGTGGAGCCATTTTGCGCTATTCAAGGAAAATGGTTACATAACAACAAAGACTTCATCACATTGGAGGTGTGCGCCAAATTTCAAGCCTATATAAACTTTCCAAGCCCCTCAAAAGCCACTTCATCTTTCATGGTGAACTGCGCTGCCACCAGGGTGCGCTGTTCAGTTTAAAGTCACAATTTTCGCACTGAAGCATCACGAGGGACCCATGTTAATATTCACCGCTTTTGAGGTGTCCACGATGAACCTGTGAAAATCAGTACAACAAAGTGAAAGACATGACATTCCCTGTTGCCACTAGGTGGCGCTCTGCATATTCCTGACAATGGGCACATCAATCTGTTCAGGGCGGGTCTGACATCATACCTGTAAAGTCTCGTACTGATCAGACTGGATTTCATTGAGTTATACTAATTTGTTTCTCCATGGCGAGACATCAAAGTTCGCCATGCTGCTGGGGTCACACCCTTTCGCGAAAACTCACAGTTTTCACTGTAACCCAAGACCAACTCCTTAAGGCTTTCCTGGAGAAATTTGAGGCTGCAGATGTCACCCATCACAATACTGTATCCCAAAGTGTAAAACATGACATTTCCTGTTCCCACTAGGTGGCGCTGGCCCTTATGTCAAATATGGCAGTTGAAATATGTTCAGGGGTGGAGCCTTATCATATGTGGGCTCTTTGGTCCAGATCAGACAATGTATGACAGAATGAGAGGCAATAAGATTTTCATGGCGAGTCATCGAAATTCGCCGTGGCGCCACGGCCTCACGGTATTGTGAAAACTCAAAAGCTCCGCAATTTAACATGGCCCAGGTGTGTAGTTGACACTGACCAAAGATGAAGCTTATACGACCAAATCCCAAGGAGGAGTTCGAAAAAGTTCGAGGCATGGAAATGGCAAAATTAGAGCCAAAATGTCACCTTCACGTCCAAATGGCGGACTTCCTGTTGGGTTTGCGTCAATGGGCCAACAGACTTTTTTGTTCGTCTTGTCATGATACACATATGTGCCAAATTTCATACATGTAGCTCAAATGATGTGGTCGTAGGGCTGCATTTAACAAGGCATAGGTGGCGCTCTAGAGCCATTTCCCAGTGCTCATATGTAAAACCATTAAAATACAAAATTTTTCACCAGACCTGGCATGTGTGCAAAATTTCATAAGTTTTTGAGCATGTTTAGGCCCTCAAAAAGGCCCTTGTTTTACCTGAATAATAATAATAATAATAATTAAAGCTGCAAGCAGCGTTATAAGGGCCCTCGCACCCCCGGCGCGTCGAGCCACGCCCAACACCTAAAACCAGCACGTCCGATCTGATGTCACATTGATGGAATTCATGCATTTAACCACCAGCTAACATTTCATCTCATTCAATCATGATTATAGTCGCCCCACTAGGTGGCGCTCTAACCATTACTGACAAATGGCATAACAAACATTTCCGAGCTTGAGTCTCATCACGTCTACGACCTTTGGGAGAGATTGAACATTGTGTTTTTGAGTGACAGCAGATTACTGCTTTTTGGCGAGTGATTGAAACTCCACGTGCCGCCATGACCACGCCGTTTCCCTGAACGTAAAAAGCTTCGCAATTTAACATCACAAAGGTCTTTAGATGCCACATACAGGAGATCGCATCAATCTGATGAAATCCCTTGGAGGAGTTCGTCAAAGTACGGTGCCTGAAAAGAGGGGAAAATGTCGCCAAAATTACACATTAATTTTAAAATGGCTGACTTCCTGTTGGATTTGGGATATTGCTCCAAGAGACTTTTTTTTAGATCTTCATATCTCCTATAAGCTTACCAGGTTTCAGACTCATAGATAAAACACAGAGCAGGGGCTGTGGTTTTGAAATTTTGTAGGGGGCGCTGTGGAGCCATTTTGCGCTATTCAAGGAAAATGGTTACATAACAACAAAGCGTTCATCACATTGGAGGTGTGGGCCAAATTTAAAGCCTATATAAACTTTCCAAGCCCCTCAAAAGCCACTTCATCTTTCATGGTGAACTGCGCTGCCACCAGGGTGCGCCGTTCAGTTTAAAGTCACAATTTTCGCACTGAAGCATCACGAGGGACCCATGTTAATATTCACCGCTTTTGAGGTGTCCACGATGAACCTGTGAAAATCAGTACAACAAAGTGAAAGACATGACATTTCCTGTTGCCACTAGGTGGCGCTCTGCTTACTCCTGACAATGGGCACATCAATCTGTTCAGGGCGGGTCTGACATCACGCCTGTAAAGTCTGGTACTGATCAGACTGGATTTCATTGAGTTATACTAATTTGTTTCTTCATGGCGAGACATCAAAGTTCGCCATGCTGCTGGGGTCACACCCTTTCGCGAAAAGTCACAGTTTTCACTGTAACCCAAGACCAACTCCTTAAGGCTTTCCTGGAGAAATTTGAGGCTGCAGATGTCACCCATCACAATACTGTACCCCAAAGTGTAAAACATGACATTTCCTGTTCCCACTAGGTGGCGCTGTCCCTGATGTCAAATATGGCAGTTGAAATGTGTTCAGGGGTGGAGCCTTATCATATGTGTACTCTTTGGTCCAGCTCGGACAATGTATGACAGAATGAGAGGCAATAAGATTTTCATGGCGAGTCATCAAAATTCGCCGCGGCGCCACCGCGTCACCGTATTGTGAAAACTCAAAAGCTCCGCAATTTAACATGGCCCAGGTGTGTAGTTGGCACTGTCCAAATTTGAAGTTTATAGGACCAAATCCCAAGGAGGAGTTCGTTAAAGTACAAGGCATGGAAACGGTAAAATCAGAGCCAAAATGTCACCTTCAATCCAAAATGGCGGACTTCCTGTTGGGTTTAGGACATGGCCATAATAGACTTTTTTGTTCGACTCTGAACGTTATATAAGTGTACCGACTTTCAAACATGTAGGTCATACCCATACCGGGGGCTCGCGTTTTTCATTTTTCTAGGTGGCGCTACTGAGCCAATTTTCCCTGGCCATGTCTGAGGACATTAAAATACGTAATTTTTCACCAGACCTGACGTGTGTGCAAAATTTCATGAGTTTTTGAGCATGTTTAGGCCCTCAAAAAGGCCCTTGTTTTACCTGAATAATAATAATAATAATAATAATAATAATAATAAGAAACGGAGCAGATACAATAGGGCCTTCGCACTCTCGGTGCTCGGGCCCTAATTAAAGCTGCAAGCAGCGTTATGAGGGCCCGCGCACCCCCGGCGCGTCGAGCCACGCCCAACACCTAAAACCAGCACATCCGATGTGATGTCACATTGATAGATTTCATGCTTTTAACCACCAGCTAACATTTCATCTTATTCAACCAGGATTATAGTCGTCCCACTAGGTGGCGCTCTAACCATTATGTACAAATGGCATAACAAACATATCCGAGCTCGAGTCTAATCATGCCTGCGACCTTTGGGAGAGATTGGACATTGTGTTTTGGAGTGACAGCAGATTACTGCTTTTTGGCGAGTGATTGAAACTCCACGTGCCGCCATGACCACCCCGTTTCCCTGAACGTGAAAAGCTTCGCAATTTAACATCACAAAGGTCTTTAGATTCCACACACAGGAAATCGCGTCAATCTGATGAAATCCCTTGGAGGAGTTCGTCAAAGTACAGTGCCTGAAAAGAGGGGAAAATGTCGCCAAAATTACACATTAATTTTAAAATGGCTGACTTCCTGTTGGATTTGGGATATTGCTCCAAGAGACTTTTTTGTACATCTTGGTATCTCCTATAAGCTTACTAGGTTTCAGACTCATAGATAAAACACAGAGCAGGGGCTGTGGTTTTGAAATTTTGCAGGGGGCGCTGTGGAGCCATTTTGCGCTATTCAAGGAAAATGGTTACATAACAACAAAGCGTTCATCACATTGGAGGTGTGGGCCAAATTTAAAGCCTATATAAACTTTCCAAGCCCCTCAAAAGCCACTTCATCTTTCATGGTGAACTGCGCTGCCACCAGGGTGCGCCGTTCAGTTTAAAGTCACAATTTTCGCACTGAAGCATCACGAGGGACCCATGTTAATATTCACCGCTTTTGAGGTGTCCACGATGAACCTGTGAAAATCAGTACAACAAAGTGAAAGACATGACATTTCCTGTTGCCACTAGGTGGCGCTCTGCTTACTCCTGACAATGGGCACATCAATCTGTTCAGGGCGGGTCTGACATCACGCCTGTAAAGTCTGGTACTGATCAGACTGGATTTCATTGAGTTATATTAATTTGTTTCTTCATGGCGAGACATGAAAGTTCGCCATGCTGCTGGGGTCACACCCTTTCGCGAAAAGTCACAGTTTTCACTGTAACCCAAGACCAACTCCTTAAGGCTTTCCTGGAGAAATTTGAGGCTGCAGATGTCACCCATCACAATACTGTACCCCAAAGTGTAAAACATGACATTTCCTGTTCCCACTAGGTGGCGCTGTCCTTGATGTCAAATATGGCAGGTGAAATATGTTCAGGGGTGGAGCCTTATCATATGTGGGCTCTTTGGTCCAGATCAGACAATGTATGACAGAATGAGAGGCAATAAGATTTTCATGGCGAGTCATCGAAATTCGCCGTGGCGCCACGGCCTCACGGTATTGTGAAAACTCAAAAGCTCCGCAATTTAACATGGCCCAGGTGTGTAGTTGACACTGACCAAAGATGAAGCTTATACGACCAAATCCCAAGGAGGAGTTCGAAAAAGTTCGAGGCATGGAAATGGCAAAATTAGAGCCAAAATGTCACCTTCACGTCCAAATGGCGGACTTCCTGTTGGGTTTGCGTCAATGGGCCCACAGACTTTTTTGTTCGTCTTGGCATGATACACATGTGTGCCAAATTTCATACATGTAGCTCAAACGATGTGGTCGTAGGGCTGCATTTAACAAGGCATAGGTGGCGCTCTAGAGCCATTTCCCAGTGCTCATATGTAAAACCATTGAAATACAAAATTTTTCACCAGACCTGGCATGTGTGCAAAATTTCCTGAGTTTTTGAGCATGTTTAGGCCCTCAAAAAGGCCCTTGTTTTGCCTGAATAATAATAATAATAATAATAATAATAATTAAAGCTGCAAGCAGCGTTATGAGGGCCCTCGCACCCCCGGCGCGTCGAGCCACGCCCAACACCTAAAACCAGCACGTCCGATCTGATGTCACATTGATGGAATTCATGCATTTAACCACCAGCTAACATTTCATCTCATTCAATCATGATTATAGTCGTCCCACTAGGTGGCGCTCTAACCATTAATGACAAATGGCATAACAAACATTTCCGAACTCGAGTCTCATCACGCCTATGACCTTTGGGAGAGATTGAACATTGTGTTTTTGAGTGACAGCAGATTACTGCTTTTTGGCGAGTGACTGAAACCACGTGCCGCCATGACCACCCCGTTTCCCTGAATGTAAAAAGCTTCGCAATTTAACATCACAAAGGTCTTTAGATTCCACACACTGGAGATCGCATCAATCTGATGAAATCCCTTGGAGGAGTTCGTCAAAGTACGGTGCCTGAAAAGAGGGGAAAATGTCGCCAAAATTACACATTCATTTTAAAATGGCTGACTTCCTGTTGGATTTGGGATATTGCTCCAAGAGACTTTTTTGTACATCTTGATATCTCCTATAAGCTTACCAGGTTTCAGACTCATACATAAAACACAGAGCAGGGGCTGTGGTTTTGAAATTTTGTAGGGGGCGCTGTGGAGCCATTTTGCGCTATTCACGGAAAATGGTTACATAACAACAAAGCGTTCATCACATTGGAGGTGTGGGCCAAATTTAAAGCCTCTATAAACTTTCAAAGCCCCTCAAAAGCCACTTCATCTTTCATGGTGAACTGCGCTGCCACCAGGGTGCGCCGTTTAGTTTAAAGTCACAATTTTCGCACTGAAGCATCACGAGGGACCCATGTTAATATTCACCGCTTTTGAGGTGTCCACGATGAACCTGTGAAAATCAGTACAACAAAGTGAAAGACATGACATTTCCTGTTGCCACTAGGTGGCGCTCTGCTTACTCCTGACAATGGGCACATCAATCTGTTCAGGGCGGGTCTGACATCATACCTGTAAAGTCTGGTTCTGATCAGCTTGGATTTCATTGAGTTATACTAATTTGTTTCTCCATGGCGAGACATCAGAGTTCGCCATGCTGCTGGGGTCACACCCTTTTGCGAAAAGTCACAGTTTTCACTGTAACCCAAGACCAACTCCTTAAGGCTTTCCTGGAGAAATTTGAGGCTGCAGATGTCATCCATCACAATACTGTACCCCAAAGTGTAAAACATGACATTTCCTGTTCCCACTAGGTGGCGCTGTCCCTTATGTCAAATATGGCAGTTGAAATATGTTCAGGGGTGGAGCCTTATCATATGTGTGCTCTTTGGTCCAGATCGGACAATGTATGACAGAATGAGAGGCAAAAAGATTTTCATGGCGAGTCATCAAAATTCGCCGTGGCGCCACGGCCTCACCGTATTGTGAAAACTCAAAAGCTCCGCAATTTAACATGGCCCAGGTGTGTAGCTGACACTGACCAAAGATGAAGCTTATACGACCAAATCCCAAGGAGGAGTTCGAAAAAGTTCGAGGCATGGAAATGGCAAAATTAGAGCCAAAATGTCACCTTCACGTCCAAATGGCGGACTTCCTGTTGGGTTTGCGTCAATGGGCCCACAGGCTTTTTTTTTCGTCTTGGCATGATACACATGTGTGCCAAATTTCATACATGTAGCTCAACTGATGTGGTCGTAGGGCTGCATTTAACAAGGCATAGGTGGCGCTCTAGAGCCATTTCCCAGTGCTCATATGTAAAACCATTAAAATACAAAATTTTTCACCAGACCTGACGCGTGTGCAAAATTTCATGAGTTTTTGAGCATGTTTAGGCCCTCAAAAAGGCCCTTGTTTTACCTGAATAATAATAATGATAATAATAATAATAATAAGAAACGGAGCAGATACAATAGGGCCTTCGCACTCTCGGTGCTCGGGCCCTAATTAAAGCTGCAAGCAGCGTTATAAGGGCCCTCGCACCCCCGGCGCGTCGAGCCACGCCCAACACCTAAAACCAGCACGTCCGATCTGATGTCACATTGATGGAATTCATGCCTTTAACCACCAGCTAACATTTCATCTCATTCACTCATGATTATAGTCGCCCCACTAGGTGGCGCTCTAACCATTACTGACAAATGGCATAACAAACATTTCCGAGCTTGAGTCTCATGACGCCTACGACCTTTGGGAGAGATTGAACATTGTGTTTTTGAGTGACAGCAGATTACTGCTTTTTGGCGAGTGATTGAAACTCCACGTGCCGCCATGACCACGCCGTTTCCCTGAACGTAAAAAGCTTCGCAATTTAACATCACAAAGGTCTTTAGATGCCACATACAGGAGATCGCATCAATCTGATGAAATCCCTTGGAGGAGTTCGTCAAAGTACGGTGCCTGAAAAGAGGGGAAAATGTCGCCAAAATTACACATTAATTTTAAAATGGCTGACTTCCTGTTGGATTTGGGATATTGCTCCAAGAGACTTTTTTGTACATCTTGATATTTCCTATAAGCTTACCGCGTTTCAGACTCATAGATAAAACACAGAGCAGGGGCTGTGGTTTTGAAATTTTGTAGGGGGCGCTGTGGAGCCATTTTGCGCTATTCAAGGAAAATGGTTACATAACAACAAAGCGTTCATCACATTGGAGGTGTGGGCCAAATTTAAAGCCTATATAAACTTTCCAAGCCCCTCAAAAGCCACTTCATTTTTCATGGTCAACCGCCTTCCCACCAGGGTGCGCCGTTCAGTTTAAAGTCACAATTTTCGCACTGAAGCATCATGAGGCACTAATGGTGATATTCACCGCTTTTGAGATGGCCACGATGAACCTGTGTAAATCAGTACAACAAAGTGAAAGCCATGACATTTCCTGTTGCCACTAGGTGGCGCTCTGCGTATTCCCGACAATGGGCACATCAATCTGTTCAGGGCGGGTCTGACATCATGCCTGTAAAGTCTGGTTCTGATCAGCTTGGATTTCATTGAGTTATACTAATTTGTTTCTCCATGGCGAGACATCAAAGTTCGCCATGCTGCTGGGGTCACACCCTTTCGCGAAAAGTCACAGTTTTCACTGTAACCCAAGACCAACTCCTTAAGGCTTTCCTGGAGAAATTTGAGGCTGCAGATGTCACCCATCACAATACTGTACCCCAAAGTGTAAAACATGACATTTCCTGTTCCCACTAGGTGGCGCTGTCCCTGATGTCAAATATGGCAGTTGAAATGTGTTCAGGGGTGGAGCCTTATCATATGTGTGCTCTTTGGTCCAGCTCGGACAATGTATGACAGAATGAGAGGCAATAAGATTTTCATGGCGAGTCATTGAAATTCGCCGCGGCGCCACGGCCTCACCGTATTGTGAAAACTCAAAAGCTCCGCAATTTAACATGGCCCAGGTGTGTAGTTGGCACTGTCCAAATTTGAAGTTTATAGGACCAAATCCCAAGGAGGAGTTCGTTAAAGTACAAGGCATGGAAACGGTAAAATCAGAGCCAAAATGTCACCTTCAATCCAAAATGGCGGACTTCCTGTTGGGTTTAGGACATGGCCATAATAGACTTTTTTGTTCGACTCTGAACGTTATATATGTGTACCGACTTTCAAACATGTAGGTCATACCCATACCGGGGGCTCGCGTTTTTCATTTTTCTAGGTGGCGCTACTGAGCCAATTTTCCCTGGCCATGTCTGAGAACATTAAAATACGTAAATTTTCACCAGACCTGATGCGTGTGCAAAATTTCATGAGTTTTTGAGCATGTTTAGGCCCTCAAAAGGCCGATTCATTTGCCGAAATAATAATAATAATAATAATAATAATAATAATAATAATAATAATAATAAACAGAGCAGATACAATAGGGCCTTCGCACTGTCAGTGCTCGGGCCCTAATAAGAAGAAGAAGAAACGGAGCAGATACAATAGGGCCTTCGCACTCTCGGTGCTCGGGCCCTAATAATAATAATAAACAGAGCAGATACAATAGGGCCTTCGCACTGTCAGTGCTCGGGCCCTAATAATAATAATAATAATAATAATAATAAACAGAGCAGATACAATAGGGCCTTCGCACTGTCAGTGCTCGGGCCCTAATAATAAACAGAGCAGATACAATAGGGCCTTCGCACTGTCAGTGCTCGGGCCCTAATAATAAACAGAGCAGATACAATAGGGCCTTCGCACTCTCGGTGCTCGGGCCCTAATAAACAGAGCAGATACAATAGGGCCTTCGCACTGTCAGTGCTCGGGCCCTAATAAGAAACGGAGCAGATACAATAGGGCCTTCGCACTCTCAGTGCTCGGGCCCTAATAATAATAATTAAAGCTGCAAGCAGCGTTATGAGGGCCCTCGCACCCCGGAACTTTGAGCCACGCCCAACACCTAAAACCAGCACGTCCGATCTGATGTCACATTGATGGAATTCATAGATTTAACCACCAGCTAACATTTCATCTCATTCAATCATGATCATAGTCGTCCCACTAGGTGGCGCTCTAACCATTACTGACAAATGGCATAACAAACATTTCCGAGCTCGAGTCTCATCATGCCTGCGACCTTTGGGAGAGATTGGACATTGTGTTTTTGAGTGACAGCAGATTACTGCTTTTTGGCGAGTGATTGAAACTCCACGTGCCGCCACGACCACCTCGTTGCCCTGAACGTAAAAAGCTTCGCAATTTAACGTCACAAAGGTCTTTAGATTCCACACAGAGGAAATCGCGTCAATCTGATGAAATCCCTTGGAGGAGTTCGTCAAAGTATGGTGCCTGAAAAGAGGGGAAAATTTCGCCAAAATTACACATTAATTTTAAAATGGCTGACTTCCTGTTGGATTTGGGATATTGCTCCAAGAGACTTTTTTGTAGATCTTGGTATCTCCTATAAGCTTACCAGGTTTCAGACTCATAGATAAAACACAGAGCAGGGGCTGATGTTTTGAAATTTTGTAGGGGGCGCTGTGGAGCCATTTTGCGCTATTCAAGGAAAATGGTTACACAACAACAAAGCCGTCATCACATTGGAGGTGTGGGCCAAATTTAAAGCCTCTATAAACTTTCCAAGCCCCTCAAACACCACTTCATCTTTCATGGTGAACTGCGCTGCCACCAGGGTGCGCCGTTCAGTTTAAAGTCACAATTTTCTCACTGAAGCATCATGAGGGACCCATGTTAATATTCACCGCTTTTGAGGTGTCCACGATGAACCTGTGAAAATCAGTACAACAAAGTGAAAGACATGACATTCCCTGTTGCCACTAGGTGGCGCTCTGCGTATTCCTGACAATGGGCACATCAATCTGTTCAGGGCGGATCTGACATCATGCCTGTAAAGTCTGGTTCTGATCAGCTTGGATTTCATTGAGTTATACTAATTTGTTTCTCCATGGCGAGACATCAAAGTTCGCCATTCTGCTGGGGTCACACCCTTTCGCGAAAAGTCACAGTTTTCACTGTAACCCAAGACCAACTCCTTAAGGCTTTCCTGGAGAAATTTGAGGCTGCAGATGTCACCCATCACAATACTGTACCCCAAAGTGTAAAACATGACATTTCCTGTTCCCACTAGGTGGCGCTGTCCTTGATGTCAAATATGGCAGTTGAAATATGTTCAGGGGTGGAGCCTTATCATATGTGTACTCTTTGGTCCAGCTCGGACAATGTATGACAGAATGAGAGGCAATAAGATTTTCATGGCGAGTCATCAAAATTCGCCGTGGCGCCACGGCCTCACCATATTATGAAAACTCAAAAGCTCCGCAATTTAACATGGCCCACGTGTGTAGTTGACACTGACCAAATATGAAGTTTATACGACCAAATCCCAAGGAGGAGTTCGAAAAAGTTCGAGGCATGGAAATGGCAAAATTAGAGCCAAAATGTCACCTTCACGTCTAAATGGCGGACTTCCTGTTGGGTTTGCGTCAATGGGCCCACTGACTTTTTTGTTCGTCTTGGCATGGTACAGATGTGTGCCAAATTTCATACATGTAGCTCAAACGATGTGGTCGTAGGGCTGCATTTAACAAGGCATAGGTGGCGCTCTAGAGCCATTTCCCAGTGCTCATATGTAAAACCATTAAAATACAAAATTTTTCACCAGACCTGGCATGTGTGCAAAATTTCATGAGTTTTTGAGCATGTTCAGGCCCTCAAAAAGGCCCTTGTTTTGCCTGAATAATAATAATAAGAAGAAACGGAGCAGATACAATAGGGCCTTCGCACTCTCGGTGCTCGGGCCCTAATAATAATAATAATAATTAAAGCTGCAAGCAGCGTTATAAGGGCCCTCGCACCCCCGGCCCGTCGAGCTACGCCCAACACCTAAAACCAGCACGTCCGATCTGATGTCACATTGATGGAATTCATGCCTTTAACCACCAGCTAACATTTCATCTCATTCAATCATGATTATAGTCGCCCCACTAGGTGATTGAAACTCCACGTGCCGCCATGACCACGCCATTTCCCTGAACGTAAAAAGCTTCGCAATTTAACATAACAAAGGTCTTTAGATGCCACATACAGGAGATCGCGTCAATGTGATGAAATCTCTTGGAGGAGTTCGTCAAAGTACAGTGCCTGAAAAGAGGGGAAAATGTCGCCAAAATTACACATTAATTTTAAAATGGCTGACTTCCTGTTGGATTTGGGATATTGCTCCAAGAGACTTTTTTGTACATCTTGATATCTTGTATAAGTTTACCAGGTTTCAGACTCATAAATAAAACACAGAGCAGGGGCTGTGGTTTTGAAATTTTGTAGGGGGCGCTGTGGAGCCATTTTGCGCTATTCAAGGAAAATGGTTACATAACAACAAAGCGTTCATCACATTGGAGGTGTGGGCCAAATTTAAAGCCTATATAAACTTTCCAAGCCCCTCAAAAGCCACTTCATTTTTCATGGTCAACCGCCTTCCCACCAGGGTGCGCCGTTCAGTTTAAAGTCACAATTTTCACACTGAAGCATCATGAGGCACTGATGGTGATATTCACCGCTTTTGAGGTGGCCACGATGAACCTGTGTAAATCAGTACAACAAAATGTAAGACATGACATTTCCTGTTGCCAATAGGTGGCGCTCTGCATATTACTGACAATGGGCACATCAATCTGTTCAGGGCGGGTCTGACATCATACCTGTAAAGTCTGGCTCTGATCAGCTTGGATTTCATTGAGTTATACTAATTTGTTTCTCCATGGCGAGATATCAAAGTTCGCCATGCTGCTGGGGTCACACCCTTTCGCGAAAAGTCACAGTTTTCACTGTAACCCAAGACCAATTCCTTAAGGCTTTCCTGGAGAAATTTGAGGCTGCAGATGTCACCCATCACAATACTGTACCCCAAAGTGTAAAACATGACATTTCCTGTTCCCACTAGGTGGCGCTGTCCCTGATGTCAAATATGGCAGTTGAAATGTGTTCAGGGGTGGAGCGTTATCATATGTGTGCTCTTTGGTCCAGCTCGGACAATGTATGACAGAATGAGAGGCAATAAGATTTTCATGGCGAGTCATTGAAATTCGCCGTGGCGCCACGGCCTCACGGTATTGTGAAAACTCAAAAGCTCCGCAATTTAAGATGGCCCAGGTGTGTAGTTGGCACTGTCCAAATTTGAAGTTTATAGGACCAAATCCCAAGGAGGAGTTCGTTAAAGTACAAGGCATGGAAATGGTAAAATCAGAGCCAAAATGTCACCTTCAATCCAAAATGGCGGACTTCCTGTTGGGTTTAGGACATTGTCATAATAGACTTTTTTGTTCGACTCTGAACGTTAGATATGTGTACCAACTTTCAAACATGTAGGTCATACCCATACCGGGGGCTCGCGTTTTTCATTTTTCTAGGTGGCGCTACTGAGCTAATTTTCCCTGGCCATGTCTGAGAACATTAAAATACGTAAATTTTCACCAGACCTGACGCGTGTGCAAAATTTCATGAGTTTTTGAGCATGTTTAGGCCCTCAAAAGGCCGATTCATTTGCCGAAATAATAATAATAATAATAATAATAATAATTAAAGCTGCAAGCAGCGTTATGAGGGCCCTCGCACCCCCGGCGCCTCGAGCCACGCCCAACAGCTGAAACCAGCACGTCCGATCTGATGTCACATTGATGGAATTCATGCATTTAACCACCAGCTAACATTTCATCTCGTTCAATCATGATTAGTTAGTCGTCCCACTAGGTGGCGCTCTAACCATTAATGACAAATGGCATAACAAACATTTCCGAGCTCGAGTCTCATCACGCCTATGACCTTTGGGAGAGATTGAACATTGTGTTTTTGAGTGACAGCAGATTACTGCTTTTTGGCGAGTGATTGAAACTCCACGTGCCGCCATGACCACGCCGTTTCCCTGAACGTAAAAAGCTTCGCAATTTAACATCACAAAGGTCTTTAGATGCCACATACAGGAGATCGCATCAATCTGATGAAATCCCTTGGAGGAGTTCGTCAAAGTACGGTGCCTGAAAAGTGGGGAAAATGTCGCCAAAATTGCACATTAATTTTAAAATGGCTGACTTCCTGTTGGATTTGGGATATTGCTCCAAGAGACTTTTTTGTACATCTTGATATCTCCTATAAGCTTACCAGGTTTCAGACTCATACATAAAACACAGAGCAGGGGCTGTGGTTTTGAAATTTTGTAGGGGGCGCTGTGGAGCCATTTTGGGATATTCAATGAAAATGATCACATAACAAAAAAGCCCTCATCACATTGGAGGTGTGCACCAAATTTAAAGCCTATATAAACTTTCCAAGCCCCTCAAAAGCCACTTCATTTTTCATGGTCAACCGCCTTCCCACCAGGGTGCGCCGTTCAGTTTAAAGTCACAATTTTCGCACTGAAGCATCATGAGGCACTGATGGTGATATTCACCGCTTTTGAGGTGGCCACGATGAACCTGTGAAAATCAGTACAACAAAGTGAAAGCCATGACATTTCCTGTTGCCACTAGGTGGCGCTCTGCGTATTCCCGACAATGGGCACATCAATCTGTTCAGGGCGGGTCTGACATCATGCCTGTAAAGTCTGGTTCTGATCAGCTTGGATTTCATTGAGTTATACTAATTTGTTTCTCCATGGCGAGACATCAAAGTTCGCCATGCTGCTGGGGTCACACCCTTTCGCGAAAAGTCACAGTTTTCACTGTAACCCAAGACCAACTCCTTAAGGCTTTCCTGGAGAAATTTGAGGCTGCAGATGTCACCCATCACAATACTGTACCCCAAAGTGTAAAACATGACATTTCCTGTTCCCACTAGGTGGCGCTGTCCCTGATGTCAAATATGGCAGTTGAAATGTGTTCAGGGGTGGAGCCTTATCATATGTGTACTCTTTGGTCCAGCTCGGACAATGTATGACAGAATGAGAGGCAATAAGATTTTCATGGCGAGTCATTGAAATTCGCCGCGGCGCCACGGCGTCACCGTATTGTGAAAACTCAAAAGCTCCGCAATTTAACATGGCCCAGGTGTGTAGTTGGCACTGTCCAAATTTGAAGTTTATAGGACCAAATCCCAAGGAGGAGTTCGTTAAAGTACAAGGCATGGAAACGGTAAAATCAGAGCCAAAATGTCACCTTCAATCCAAAATGGCGGACTTCCTGTTGGGTTTAGGACATGGCCATAATAGACTTTTTTGTGCGTCTGCTAACGATAGATATGTGTTCCAATTTTCATACATGTAGGTCATACCCACACCGGGGGCTCGCGTTTTAGATTTTTCTAGGTGGCGCTACTGAGCCAATTTTCCCTGGCCATGTCTGAGAACATTAAAATACGTAAATTTTCACCAGACCTGACGCGTGTGCAAAATTTCATGAGTTTTTGAGCATGTTTAGGCCCTCAAAAAGGCCCTTGTTTTACCTGAATAATAATAATAATAATAATAATAATAATAATTAAAGCTGCAAGCAGCGTTATGAGGGCCCTCGCACCCCGGCGCGTCAAGCCACGCCCAACACCTGAAACCAGCACGTCCGATCTGATGTCACATTGATGGAATTCATGCATTTAACCACCAGCTAACATTTCATCTCGTTCAATCATGATTAGTTAGTCGTCCCACTAGGTGGCGCTCTAACCATTAATGACAAATGGCATAACAAACATTTCCGAGCTCGAGTCTCATCACGCCTATGACCTTTGGGTGAGATTGAACATTGTGTTTTTGAGTGACAGCAGATTACTGCTTTTTGGCGAGTGACTGAAACCACGTGCCGCCATGACCACCTCGTTGCCCTGAACGTAAAAAGCTTTGCAATTTAACATCACAAAGGTCTTCAGATTCCACACAGAGGAAATCGCGTCAATCTGATTAAATCCCTTGGAGGAGTTCGTCAAAGTATGGTGCCTGAAAAGAGGGGAAAATGTCGCCAAAATTACACATTCATTTTAAAATGGCTGACTTCTTGTTGGATTTGGGATATTGCTCCAAGAGACTTTTTTGTACATCTTGGTATCTCCTATAAGCTTACCAGGTTTCAGACTCATAGATAAAACACAGAGCAGGGGCTGATGTTTTGAAATATTGTAGGGGGCGCTGTGGAGCCATTTTGCGCTATTCAAGGAAAATGGTTACATAACAACAAAGACTTCATCACATTGGAGGTGTGCGCCAAATTTCAAGCCTATATAAACTTTCCAAGCCCCTCAAAAGCCACTTCATCTTTCATGGTGAACTGCGCTGCCACCAGGGTGCGCCGTTCAGTTTAAAGTCACAATTTTCGCACTGAAGCATCACGAGGGACCCATGTTAATATTCACCGCTTTTGAGGTGTCCACGATGAACCTGTGAAAATCAGTACAACAAAGTGAAAGACATGACATTCCCTGTTGCCACTAGGTGGCGCTCTGCATATTCCTGACAATGGGCACATCAATCTGTTCAGGGCGGGTCTGACATCATACCTGTAAAGTCTCGTACTGATCAGACTGGATTTCATTGAGTTATACTAATTTGTTTCTCCATGGCGAGACATAAATGTTCGCCATGCTGCTGGGGTCACACCCTTTCGCGAAAACTCACAGTTTTCACTGTAACCCAAGACCAACTCCTTAAGGCTTTCCTGGAGAAATTTGAGGCTGCAGATGTCACCCATCACAATACTGTATCCCAAAGTGTAAAACATGACATTTCCTGTTCCCACTAGGTGGCGCTGGCCCTTATGTCAAATATGGCAGTTGAAATATGTTCAGGGGTGGAGCCTTATCATATGTGTGCTCTTTGGTCCAGATCAGACAATGTATGACAGAATGAGAGGCAATAAGATTTTCATGGCGAGTCATCGAAATTCGCCGTGGCGCCACGGCCTCACGGTATTGTGAAAACTCAAAAGCTCCGCAATTTAACATGGCCCAGGTGTGTAGTTGACACTGACCAAAGATGAAGCTTATACGACCAAATCCCAAGGAGGAGTTCGAAAAAGTTCGAGGCATGGAAATGGCAAAATTAGAGCCAAAATGTCACCTTCACGTCCAAATGGCGGACTTCCTGTTGGGTTTGCGTCAATGGGCCCACAGACTTTTTTGTTCGTCTTGTCATGATACACATATGTGCCAAATTTCATACATGTAGCTCAAATGATGTGGTCGTAGGGCTGCATTTAACAAGGCATAGGTGGCGCTCTAGAGCCATTTCCCAGTGCTCATATGTAAAACCATTAAAATACAAAATTTTTCACCAGACCTGGCATGTGTGCAAAATTTCATGAGTTTTTGAGCATGTTTAGGCCCTCAAAAAGGCCCTTGTTTTACCTGAATAATAATAATAATAATTAAAGCTGCAAGCAGCGTTATGAGGGCCCTCGCACCCCCGGCGCGTCGAGCCACGCCCAACACCTGAAACCAGCACGTCCGATCTGATGTCACATTGATGGTATTCATGCATTTAACCACCAGCTAACATTTCATCTCGTTCAATCATGATTAGTTAGTCGTCCCACTAGGTGGCGCTCTAACCATTACTGACAAATGGCATAACAAACATTTCCGAGCTCGAGTCTCATCACGCCTGCGACCTTTGGGAGAGATTGAACATTGTGTTTTTGAGTGACAGCAGATTACTGCTTTTTGGCGAGTGATTGAAACTCTACGTGCCGCCATGACCACCCCGTTTCCCTGAACGTAAAAAGCTTCGCAATTTAACATCACAAAGGTCTTTAGATTCCACGCAGTGGAGATCGCATCAATCTGATGAAATCCCTTGGAGGAGTTCGTCAAAGTACGGTGCCTGAAAAGTGGGGAAAATGTCGCCAAAATTGCACATTAATTTTAAAATGGCTGACTTCCTGTTGGATTTGGGATATTGCTCCAAGAGACTTTTTTGTACATCTTGATATCTCCTATAAGCTTACCAGGTTTCAGACTCATACATAAAACACAGAGCAGGGGCTGTGGTTTTGAAATTTTGTAGGGGGCGCTGTGGAGCCATTTTGGGATATTCAAGGAAAATGATCACATAACAAAAAAGCCCTCATCACATAGGAGGTGTGCACCAAATTTAAAGCCTATATAAACTTTCCAAGCCCCTCAAAAGCCACTTCATTTTTCATGGTCAACCGCCTTCCCACCAGGGTGCGCCGTTCAGTTTAAAGTCACAATTTTCGCACTGAAGCATCATGAGGCACTGATGGTGATATTCACCGCTTTTGAGGTGGCCACGATGAACCTGTGAAAATCAGTACAACAAAGTGAAAGCCATGACATTTCCTGTTGCCACTAGGTGGCGCTCTGCGTATTCCCGACAATGGGCACATCAATCTGTTCAGGGCGGGTCTGACATCATGCCTGTAAAGTCTGGTTCTGATCAGCTTGGATTTCATTGAGTTATACTAATTTGTTTCTCCATGGCGAGACATCAAAGTTCGCCATGCTGCTGGGGTCACACCCTTTCGCGAAAAGTCACAGTTTTCACTGTAACCCAAGACCAACTCCTTAAGGCTTTCCTGGAGAAATTTGAGGCTGCAGATGTCACCCATCACAATACTGTACCCCAAAGTGTAAAACATGACATTTCCTGTTCCCACTAGGTGGCGCTGTCCCTGATGTCAAATATGGCAGTTGAAATGTGTTCAGGGGTGGAGCCTTATCATATGTGTACTCTTTGGTCCAGCTCGGACAATGTATGACAGAATGAGAGGCAATAAGATTTTCATGGCGAGTCATTGAAATTCGCCGCGGCGCCACGGCGTCACCGTATTGTGAAAACTCAAAAGCTCCGCAATTTAACATGGCCCAGGTGTGTAGTTGGCACTGTCCAAATTTGAAGTTTATAGGACCAAATCCCAAGGAGGAGTTCGTTAAAGTACAAGGCATGGAAACGGTAAAATCAGAGCCAAAATGTCACCTTCAATCCAAAATGGCGGACTTCCTGTTGGGTTTAGGACATGGCCATAATAGACTTTTTTGTTCGACTCTGAACTTTATATATGTGTACCGACTTTCAAACATGTAGGTCATACCCATAACGGGGGCTCGCGTTTTTCATTTTTCTAGGTGGCGCTACTGAGCCAATTTTCCCTGGCCATGTCTGAGAAGATTAAAATACGTAAATTTTCACCAGACCTGACGCGTGTGCAAAATTTCATGAGTTTTTGAGCATGTTTAGGCCCTCAAAAGGCCGATTCATTTGCCGAAATAATAATAATAATAATAATAATAATAATAATAATAATAATAATAATAATAATAATAAACAGAGCAGATACAATAGGGCCTTCGCACTGTCAGTGCTCGGGCCCTAATAATAATTAAAGCTGCAAGCAGCGTTATAAGGGCCCTCGCACCCCCGGCGCGTCGAGCCACGCCCAACACCTAAAACCAGCACGTCCGATCTGAT
The DNA here is from genome assembly GCF_051167445.1 of Perissodus microlepis. Lineage (NCBI taxonomy): Eukaryota > Metazoa > Chordata > Actinopteri > Cichliformes > Cichlidae > Perissodus > Perissodus microlepis. The sequence goes on along the minus strand of NC_140463.1, from coordinate 43,720,243 downwards.
GTCACATTGATGGAATTCATGCATTTAACCACCAGCTAACATTTCATCTCATTCAATCATGATTATAGTCGCCCCACTAGGTGGCGCTCTAACCATTACTGACAAATGGCATAACAAACATTTCCGAGCTTGAGTCTCATCATGCCTATGACCTTTGGGAGAGATTGAACATTGTGTTTTTGAGTGACAGCAGATTACTGCTTTTTGGCGAGTGATTGAAACTCCACGTGCCGCCATGACCACGCCGTTTCCCTGAACGTAAAAAGCTTCGCAATTTAACATCACAAAGGTCTTTAGATGCCACATACAGGAGATCGCATCAATCTGATGAAATCCCTTGGAGGAGTTCGTCAAAGTACGGTGCCTGAAAAGAGGGGAAAATGTCGCCAAAATTACACATTAATTTTAAAATGGCTGACTTCCTGTTGGATTTGGGATATTGCTCCAAGAGACTTTTTTGTAGATCTTGGTATCTCCTATAAGCTTACCAGGTTTCAGACTCATAGATAAAACACAGAGCAGGGGCTGTGGTTTTGAAATTTTGTAGGGGGCGCTGTGGAGCCATTTTGCGCTATTCAAGGAAAATGGTTACATAACAACAAAGCGTTCATCACATTGGAGGTGTGGGCCAAATTTAAAGCCTATATAAACTTTCCAAGCCCCTCAAAAGCCACTTCATTTTTCATGGTCAACCGCCTTCCCACCAGGGTGCGCCGTTCAGTTTAAAGTCACAATTTTCGCACTGAAGCATCATGAGGGACAGACGGTGATATTCACCGCTTTTGAGGTGTCCACGATGAACCTGTGAAAATCAGTACAACAAAGTGTAAGACATGACATTTCCTGTTCCCACTAGGTGGCGCTCTGCGTATTCCTGACAATGGGCACATCAATCTGTTCAGGGCGGGTCTGACATCATGCCTGTAAAGTCTGGTACTGATCAGACTGGATTTCATTGAGTTATACTAATTTGTTTCTCCATGGCGAGACATCAGAGTTCGCCATTCTGCTGGGGTCACACCCTTTCGCGAAAAGTCACAGTTTTCACTGTAACCCAAGACCAACTCCTTAAGGCTTTCCTGGAGAAATTTGAGGCTGCAGATGTCACCCATCACAATACTGTACCCCAAAGTGTAAAACATGACATTTCCTGTTCCCACTAGGTGGCGCTGTCCCTTATGTCAAATATGGCAGTCCAAAAATGTTCAGGGGTCGAGCCTTATCATATGTGGGCTCTTTGGTCCAGATCGGACAATGTATGACAGAATGAGAGGCAATAAGATTTTCATGGCGAGTCATTGAAATTCGCCGTGGCGCCACGGCCTCACCGTATTACGAAAACTCAAAAGCTCCGCAATTTAACATGGCCCAGGTGTGTAGTTGGCACTGTCCAAATTTGGAGTTTATAGGACCAAATCCCAAGGAGGACTTCGTTAAAGTACAAGGCATGGAAATGGTAAAATCAGAGCCAAAATGTCACCTTCAATCCAAAATGGCGGACTTCCTGTTGTGTTTAGGACATGGCCATAATAGACTTTTTTGTGCGTCTACTAACAATAGATATGTGTTCCAATTTTCATACATGTAGGTCATACCCACACCGGGGGCTCGCGTTTTAGATTTTCCTAGGTGGCGCTACTGAGCCAATTTTCCCTGGCCATGTCTGAGGACATTAAAATACGTAATTTTTCACCAGACCTGACGCGTGTGCAAAATTTCATGAGTTTTTGAGCATGTTTAGGCCCTCAAAAAGGCCCTTGTTTTACCTGAATAATAATAATAATAATAATAATAATTAAAGCTGCAAGCAGCGTTATAAGGGCCCTCGCACCCCCGGCGCGTCGAGCCACGCCCAACACCTAAAACCGGCACGTCCGATCTGATGTCACATTGATGGAATTCATGCCTTTAACCACCAGCTAACATTTCATCTCATTCAATCATGATTATAGTCGCCCCACCAGGTGGCGCTCTAACCATTACTGACAAATGGCATAACAAACATTTCCGAGCTTGAGTCTCATCACGCCTATGACCTTTGGGAGAGATTGAACATTGTGTTTTTGAGTGACAGCAGATTACTGCTTTTTGGCGAGTGATTGAAACTCCACGTGCCGCCATGACCACGCTGTTTCCCTGAACGTAAAAAGCTTCGCAATTTAACATCACAAAGGTCTTTAGATGCCACATACAGGAGATCGCATCAATCTGATGAAATCTCTTGGAGGAGTTCGTCAAAGTACGGTGCCTGAAAAGAGGGGAAAATGTCGCCAAAATTACACATTAATTTTAAAATGGCTGACTTCCTGTTGGATTTGGGATATTGCTCCAAGAGACTTTTTTGTACATCTTGATATCTCCTATAAGCTTACCAGGTTTCAGACTCATAGATAAAACACAGAGCAGGGGCTGTGGTTTTGAAATTTTGTAGGGGGCGCTGTGGAGCCATTTTGCGCTATTCAAGGAAAATGGTTACATAACAACAAAGCGTTCATCACATTGGAGGTGTGGGCCAAATTTAAAGCCTATATAAACTTTCCAAGCCCCTCAAAAGCCACTTCATTTTTCATGGTCAACCGCCTTCCCACCAGGGTGCGCCGTTCAGTTTAAAGTCACAATTTTCGCACTGAAGCATCATTAGGGACTGATCGTGATATTCACCGCTTTTGAGATGGCCACGATGAACCTGTGAAAATCAGTACAACAAAGTGAAAGCCATGACATTTCCTGTTGCCACTAGGTGGCGCTCTGCGTATTCCCGACAATGGGCACATCAATCTGTTCAGGGCGGGTCTGACATCATGCCTGTAAAGTCTGGTTCTGATCAGCTTGGATTTCATTGACACTGACCAAAGATGAAGCTTGTATGATCAAATCCCAAGGAGGAGTTCGAAAAAGTTCGAGGCATGGAAATGGCAAAATTAGAGCCAAAATGTCACCTTCACGTCCAAATGGCGGACTTCCTGTTGGGTTTGCGTCAATGGGCCAGCAGACTTTTTTGTTCGTCTTCGCATGATACACATGTGTGCCAAATTTCATACATGTAGCTCAACTGATGTGGTCGTAGGGCTGCATTTAACAAGGCATAGGTGGCGCTCTAGAGCCATTTCCCAGTGCTCATATGTAAAACCATTAAAATACAAAATTTTTCACCAGACCTGACGCGTGTGCAAAATTTCATGAGTTTTCGAGCATGTTTAGGCCCTCAAAAGGCCAATTCATTTGCCGAAATAATAATAATAATAATAATAATTAAAGCTGCAAGCAGCGTTATGAGGGCCCTCGCACCCCCGGCGCGTCGAGCCACGCCCAACACCTAAAATCAGCACGTCCGATCTGATGTCACATTGATGGAATTCATGCCTTTAACCACCAGCTAACATTTCATCTCATTCAATCATGATTATAGTCGCCCCACTAGGTGGCGCTCTAACCATTAATGACAAATGGCATAACAAACATTTCCGAGCTCGAGTCTCATCACGCCTACGACCTTTGCCAGAGATTGAACATTGTGTTTTTGAGTGACAGCAGATTACTGCTTTTTGGCGAGTGATTGAAACTCCACGTGCCGCCATGACCACGCCATTTCCCTGAACGTAAAAAGCTTCGCAATTTAACATAACAAAGGTCTTTAGATGCCACATACAGGAGATCGCGTCAATGTGATGAAATCTCTTGGAGGAGTTCGTCAAAGTACGTTGCCTGAAAAGAGGGGAAAATGTCGCCAAAATTACACATTAATTTTAAAATGGCTGACTTCCTGTTGGATTTGGGATATTGCTCCAAGAGACTTTTTTGTAGATCTTGATATCTTGTATAACTTTACCAGGTTTCAGACTCATAAATAAAACACAGAGCTGGGGCTGATGTTTTGAAATTTTGTAGGGGGCGCTGTGGAGCTATTTTGCGCTATTCAATGAAAATGATCACATAACAACAAAGCCTTTAGCACATTGGAGGTGTGCGCCAAATTTCAAGGCTTTTTAAACTTTCCAAGCCCCTCAAAAGCCACTTCATTGTTCATGGTGAACAGCGCTGCCACCAGGGTGCGCCGTTCAGTTTAAAGTCAAAATTTTCTCACTGAAGCATCATGAGGGACAGACGGTGATATTCACCGCTTTTGAGGTGTCCACGATGAACCTGTGAAAATCAGTACAACAAAGTGTAAGACATGACATTTCCTGTTCCCACTAGGTGGCGCTCTGCGTATTCCTGACAATGGGCACATCAATCTGTTCAGGGCGGGTCTGACATCATGCCTGTAAAGTCTGGTACTGATCAGACTGGATTTCATTGAGTTATACTAATTTGTTTCTTCATGGCGAGACATGAAAGTTCACCATGCTGCTGGGGTCACACCCTTTCGCAAAAAGTCACAGTTTTCACTGTAACCCAAGACCAACTCCTTAAGGCTTTCCTGGAGAAATTTGAGGCTGCAGATGTCACCCATCACAATACTGTACCCCAAAGTGTAAAACATGACATTTCCTGTTCCCACTAGGTGGCGCTGTCCTTGATGTCAAATATGGCAGGTGAAATATGTTCAGGGGTGGAGCCTTATCATATGTGTGCTCTTTGGTCCAGATCGGACAATGTATGACAGAATGAGAGGCAATAAGATTTTCATGGCGAGCCAAAATGTCACCTTCACGTCCAAATGGCGGACTTCCTGTTGGGTTTGCGTCAATGGGCCCACAGACTTTTTTGTTCGTCTTGGCATGATACACATGTGTGCCAAATTTCATACATGTAGCTCAAACGATGTGGTCGTAGGGCTGCATTTAACAAGGCATAGGTGGCGCTCTAGAGCCATTTCCCAGTGCTCATATGTAAAACCATTAAAATACAAAATTTTTCACCAGACCTGGCATGTGTGCAAAATTTCCTGAGTTTTTGAGCATGTTTAGGCCCTCAAAAAGGCCCTTGTTTTGCCTGAATAATAATAATAATAATAATAATAATAATAATAATAATAAGAAACGGAGCAGATACAATAGGGCCTTCGCACTCTCGGTGCTCGGGCCCTAATAATAATAAGAAACGGAACAGATACAATAGGGCCTTCGCACTCTCGGTGCTCGGGCCCTAATAAACAGAGCAGATACAATAGGGCCTTCGCACTGTCAGTGCTCGGGCCCTAATAATAATAAACAGAGCAGATACAATAGGGCCTTCGCACTGTCAGTGCTCGGGCCCTAATTAAAGCTGCAAGCAGCGTTATGAGGGCCCTCGCACACCCGGCACGTCGAGCCACGCCCAACACCTGAAACCAGCACGTCCGATCTGATGTCACATTGATGGAATTCATGTATTTAACCACCAGCTAACATTTCATCTCGTTCAATCATGATTAGTTAGTCGTCCCACTAGGTGGCGCTCTAACCATTAATGACAAATGGCATAACAAACATTTCCGAGCTCGAGTCTCATCACGCCTATGACCTTTGGGAGAGATTGAACATTGTGTTTTTGAGTGACAGCAGATTACTGCTTTTTGGCGAGTGACTGAAACCACGTGCCGCCATGACCACCCCGTTTCCCTGAATGTAAAAAGCTTTGCAATTTAACATCACAAAGGTCTTTAGATTCCACACACTGGAGATCGCATCAATCTGATGAAATCCCTTGGAGGAGTTCGTCAAAGTACGGTGCCTGAAAAGAGGGGAAAATGTCGCCAAAATTACACATTCATTTTAAAATGGCTGACTTCCTGTTGGATTTGGGATATTGCTCCAAGAGACTTTTTTGTACATCTTGATATCTCCTATAAGCTTACCAGGTTTCAGACTCATAGATAAAACACAGAGCAGGGGCTGATGTTTTGAAATTTTGTAGGGGGCGCTGTGGAGCCATTTTGCGCTATTCAAGGAAAATGGTTACATAACAACAAAGCGTTCATCACATTGGAGGTGTGTGCCAAATTTAAAGCCTATATAAACTTTCCAAGCCCCTCAAAAGCCACTTCATCTTTCATGGTGAACTGCGCTGCCACCAGGGTGCGCCGTTCAGTTTAAAGTCACAATTTTCGCACTGAAGCATCACGAGGGACCCATGTTAATATTCACCGCTTTTGAGGTGTCCACGATGAACCTGTGAAAATCAGTACAACAAAGTGAAAGACATGACATTTCCTGTTGCCACTAGGTGGCGCTCTGCTTACTCCTGACAATGGGCACATCAATCTGTTCAGGGCGGGTCTGACATCATACCTGTAAAGTCTGGTACTGATCAGCTTGGATTTCATTGAGTTATACTAATTTGTTTCTCCATGGCGAGACATCAGAGTTCGCCATTCTGCTGGGGTCACACCCTTTCGCGAAAAGTCACAGTTTTCACTGTAACCCAAGACCAACTCCTTAAGGCTTTCCTGGAGAAATTTGAGGCTGCAGATGTCACCCATCACAATACTGTACCCCAAAGTGTAAAACATGACATTTCCTGTTCCCACTAGGTGGCGCTGTCCCTGATGTCAAATATGGCAGTTGAAATGTGTTCAGGGGTGGAGCCTTATCATATGTGTACTCTTTGGTCCAGCTCGGACAATGTATGACAGAATGAGAGGCAATAAGTTTTTCATGGCGAGTCATTGAAATTCGCCGCGGCGCCACGGCGTCACCGTATTGTGAAAACTCAAAAGCTCCGCAATTTAACATGGCCCAGGTGTGTAGTTGGCACTGTCCAAATTTGAAGTTTATAGGACCAAATCCCAAGGAGGAGTTCGTTAAAGTACAAGGCATGGAAACGGTAAAATCAGAGCCAAAATGTCACCTTCAATCCAAAATGGCGGACTTCCTGTTGGGTTTAGGACATGGCCATAATAGACTTTTTTGTTCGACTCTGAACGTTATATATGTGTACCGACTTTCAAACATGTAGGTCATACCCATACCGGGGGCTCGCGTTTTTCATTTTTCTAGGTGGCGCTACTGAGCCAATTTTCCCTGGCCATGTCTGAGAACATTAAAATATGTAAATTTTCACCAGACCTGATGCGTGTGCAAAATTTCATGAGTTTTTGAGCATGTTTAGGCCCTCAAAAGGCCGATTCATTTGCCGAAATAATAATAATAATAATAATAATAATAATAATAATAATAATAAACAGAGCAGATACAATAGGGCCTTCGCACTGTCAGTGCTCGGGCCCTAATTAAAGCTGCAAGCAGCGTTATGAGGGCCCTCGCACCCCCGGCGCGTCGAGCCACGCCCAACACCTAAAATCAGCACGTCCGATCTGATGTCACATTGATGGAATTCATGCCTTTAACCACCAGCTAACATTTCATCTCATTCAATCATGATTATAGTCGCCCCACTAGGTGGCGCTCTAACCATTAATGACAAATGGCATAACAAACATTTCCGAGCTCGAGTCTCATCACGCCTACGACCTTTGCCAGAGATTGAACATTGTGTTTTTGAGTGACAGCAGATTACTGCTTTTTGGCGAGTGATTGAAACTCCACGTGCCGCCATGACCACGCCATTTCCCTGAACGTAAAAAGCTTCGCAATTTAACATAACAAAGGTCTTTAGATGCCACATACAGGAGATCGCGTCAATGTGATGAAATCTCTTGGAGGAGTTCGTCAAAGTACGGTGCCTGAAAAGAGGGGAAAATGTCGCCAAAATTACACATTAATTTTAAAATGGCTGACTTCCTGTTGGATTTGGGATATTGCTCCAAGAGACTTTTTTGTAGATCTTGATATCTTGTATAACTTTACCAGGTTTCAGACTCATAAATAAAACACAGAGCTGGGGCTGATGTTTTGAAATTTTGTAGGGGGCGCTGTGGAGCTATTTTGCGCTATTCAATGAAAATGATCACATAACAACAAAGCCTTTAGCACATTGGAGGTGTGCGCCAAATTTCAAGGCTTTTTAAACTTTCCAAGCCCCTCAAAAGCCACTTCATTGTTCATGGTGAACAGCGCTGCCACCAGGGTGCGCCGTTCAGTTTAAAGTCAAAATTTTCTCACTGAAGCATCATGAGGGACAGACGGTGATATTCACCGCTTTTGAGGTGTCCACGATGAACCTGTGAAAATCAGTACAACAAAGTGTAAGACATGACATTTCCTGTTCCCACTAGGTGGCGCTCTGCGTATTCCTGACAATGGGCACATCAATCTGTTCAGGGCGGGTCTGACATCATGCCTGTAAAGTCTGGTACTGATCAGACTGGATTTCATTGAGTTATACTAATTTGTTTCTTCATGGCGAGACATGAAGGTTCACCATGCTGCTGGGGTCACACCCTTTCGCAAAAAGTCACAGTTTTCACTGTAACCCAAGACCAACTCCTTAAGGCTTTCCTGGAGAAATTTGAGGCTGCAGATGTCACCCATCACAATACTGTACCCCAAAGTGTAAAACATGACATTTCCTGTTCCCACTAGGTGGCGCTGTCCTTGATGTCAAATATGGCAGGTGAAATATGTTCAGGGGTGGAGCCTTATCATATGTGTGCTCTTTGGTCCAGATCGGACAATGTATGACAGAATGAGAGGCAATAAGATTTTCATGGCGAGTCATCAAAATTCGCCGTGGCGCCACGGCCTCACCGTATTGTGAAAACTCAAAAGCTCCGCAATTTAACATGGCCCAGGTGTGTAGTTGACACTGACCAAAGATGAAGCTTGTATGATCAAATCCCAAGGAGGAGTTCGAAAAAGTTCGAGGCATGGAAATGGCAAAATTAGAGCCAAAATGTCACCTTCACGTCCAAATGGCGGACTTCCTGTTGGGTTTGCGTCAATGGGCCCACAGACTTTTTTGTTCGTCTTGGCATGATACACATGTGTGCAAAATTTCATACATGTAGCTCAAACGATGTGGTCGTAGGGCTGCATTTAACAAGGCATAGGTGGCGCTCTAGAGCCATTTCCCAGTGCTCATATGTAAAACCATTAAAATACAAAATTTTTCACCAGACCTGGCATGTGTGCAAAATTTCATGAGTTTTTGAGCATGTTTAGGCCCTCAAAAAGGCCCTTGTTTTACCTGAATAATAATAATAATAAGAATAAGAATAAGAAACGGAGCAGATACAATAGGGCCTTCGCACTCTCGGTGCTCGGGCCCTAATAATAAGAAACGGAGCAGATACAATAGGGCCTTCGCACTCTCGGTGCTCGGGCCCTAATTAAAGCTGCAAGCAGCGTTATGAGGGCACTCGCACCCTCGGCGGGTCGAGCCACGCCCAACACCTGAAACCAGCACGTCCGATCTGATGTCACATTGATGGAATTCATGCATTTAACCACCAGCTAACATTTCATCTCGTTCAATCATGATTAGTTAGTCGTCCCACTAGGTGGCGCTCTAACCATTACTGACAAATGGCATAACAAACATTTCCGAGCTCGAGTCTCATCACGCCTATGACCTTTGGGTGAGATTGAACATTGTGTTTTTGAGTGACAGCAGATTACTGCTTTTTGGCGAGTGACTGAAACCACGTGCCGCCATGACCACCCCGTTTCCCTGAATGTAAAAAGCTTCGCAATTTAACATCACAAAGGTCTTTAGATTCCACACACAGGAAATCGCGTCAATCTGATGAAATCCCTTGGAGGAGTTCGTCAAAGTATGAGGCCTGAAAAGAGGGGAAAATGTCGCCAAAATTGCACATTCATTTTAAAATGGCTGACTTTCTGTTGGATTTGGGATATTGCTCCAAGAGACTTTTTTGTACATCTTGATATCTTCCATAAGCTTACCAGGTTTCAGACTCATAGATAAAACACAGAGCAGGGGCTGATGTTTTGAAATTTTGTAGGGGGCGCTGTGGAGCCATTTTGCGCTATTCAAGGAAAATGGTTACATAACAACAAAGCGTTCATCACATTGGAGGTGTGGGCCAAATTTAAAGCCTATATAAACTTTCCAAGCCCCTCAAAAGCCACTTCATCTTTCATGGTGAACTGCGCTGCCACCAGGGTGCGCCATTCAGTTTAAAGTCACAATTTTCGCACTGAAGCATCACGAGGGACCCATGTTAATATTCACCGCTTTTGAGGTGTCCACGATGAACCTGTGAAAATCAGTACAACAAAGTGAAAGACATGACATTTCCTGTTGCCACTAGGTGGCGCTCTGCTTACTCCTGACAATGGGCACATCAATCTGTTCAGGGCGGGTCTGACATCATACCTGTAAAGTCTGGTTCTGATCAGCTTGGATTTCATTGAGTTATACTAATTTGTTTCTTCATGGCGAGACATGAAAGTTCGCCATGCTGCTGGGGTCACACCCTTTCGCGAAAAGTCACAGTTTTCACTGTAACCGAAGACCAACTCCTTAAGGCTTTCCTGGAGAAATTTGAGGCTGCAGATGTCACCCATCACAATACTGTATCCCAAAGTGTAAAACATGACATTTCCTGTTCCCACTAGGTGGCGCTGTCCCTTATGTCAAATATGGCAGTTGAAATATGTTCAGGGGTGGAGCCTTATCATATGTGTGTTCTTTGGTCCAGATCGGACAATGTATGACAGAATGAGAGGCAATAAGATTTTCATGGCGAGTCATCAAAATTCGCCGTGGCGCCACGGCCTCACCGTATTGTGAAAACTCAAAAGCTCCGCAATTTAACATGGCCCAGGTGTGTAGTTGACACTGACCAAAGATGAAGCTTGTATGATCAAATCCCAAGGAGGAGTTCGAAAAAGTTCGAGGCATGGAAATGGCAAAATTAGAGCCAAAATGTCACCTTCACGTCCAAATGGCGGACTTCCTGTTGGGTTTGCGTCAATGGGCCCACAGACTTTTTTGTTCGTCTTGGCATGATACACATGTGTGCCAAATTTCATACATGTAGCTCAAACGATGTGGTCGTAGGGCTGCATTTAACAAGGCATAGGTGGCGCTCTAGAGCCATTTCCCAGTGCTCATATGTAAAACCATTAAAATACAAAATTTTTCACCAGACCTGACGCGTGTGCAAAATTTCATGAGTTTTTGAGCATGTTTAGGCCCTCAAAAGGCCGATTCATTTGCCGAAATAATAATAATAATAATAATAAACAGAGCAGATACAATAGGGCCTTCGCACTCTCAGTGCTCGGGCCCTAATTAAAGCTGCAAGCAGCGTTATGAGGGCCCTCGCACCCCCGGCGCGTCGAGCCACGCCCAACACCTGAAACCAGCACGTCCGATCTGATGTCACATTGATGGAATTCATGCCTTTAACCACCAGCTAACATTTCATCTCGTTCAATCATGATTATAGTCGCCCCACTAGGTGGCGCTCTAACCATTAATGACAAATGGCATAACAAACATTTCCGAGCTCGAGTCTCATCACGCCTACGACCTTTGGGAGAGATTGAACATTGTGATTTTGAGTGACAGCAGATTACTGCTTTTTGGCGAGTGATTGAAACTCCACGTGCTGCCATGACCACGCCGTTTCCCTGAATGTAAAAAGCTTCGCAATTTAACATAACAAAGGTCTTTAGATGCCACATACAGGAGATCGCATCAATCTGATGAAATCCCTTGGAGGAGTTCGTCAAAGTACGGTGCCTGAAAAGAGGGGAAAATGTCGCCAAAATTACACATTCATTTTAAAATGGCTGACTTCCTGTTGGATTTGGGATATTGCTCCAAGAGACTTTTTTGTACATCTTGATATCTCCTATAAGCTTACCAGGTTTCAGACTCATAGATAAAACACAGAGCAGGGGCTGTGGTTTTGAAATTTTGTAGGGGGCGCTGTGGAGCCATTTTGCGCTATTCAAGGAAAATGGTTACATAACAACAAAGCGTTCATCACATTGGAGGTGTGGGCCAAATTTAAAGCCTATATAAACTTTCCAAGCCCCTCAAAAGCCACTTCATTTTTCATGGTCAACCGCCTTCCCACCAGGGTGCGCCGTTCAGTTTAAAGTCACAATTTTCGCACTGAAGCATCATGAGGCACTGATGGTGATATTCACCGCTTTTGAGGTGGCCACGATGAACCTGTGAAAATCAGTACAACAAAGTGAAAGCCATGACATTTCCTGTTGCCACTAGGTGGCGCTCTGCGTATTCCCGACAATGGGCACATCAATCTGTTCAGGGCGGGTCTGACATCATACCTGTAAAGTCTGGTTCTGATCAGCTTGGATTTCATTGAGTTATACTTATTTGTTTCTCCATGGCGAGACATGAAAGTTCGCCATGCTGCTGGGGTCACACCCTTTTGCGAAAAGTCACAGTTTTCACTGTAACCCAAGACCAACTCCTTAAGGCTTTCCTGGAGAAATTTGAGGCTGCAGATGTCACCCATCACAATACTGTACCCCAAAGTGTAAAACATGACATTTCCTGTTCCCACTAGGTGGCGCTGTCCCTGATGTCAAATATGGCAGTTGAAATGTGTTCAGGGGTGGAGCCTTATCATATGTGTACTCTTTGGTCCAGCTCGGACAATGTATGACAGAATGAGAGGCAATAAGATTTTCATGGCGAGTCATTGAAATTCGCCGCGGCGCCACGGCGTCACCGTATTGTGAAAACTCAAAAGCTCCGCAATTTAACATGGCCCAGGTGTGTAGTTGGCACTGTCCAAATTTGAAGTTTATAGGACCAAATCCCAAGGAGGAGTTCGTTAAAGTACAAGGCATGGAAACGGTAAAATCAGAGCCAAAATGTCACCTTCACTCCAAAATGGCGGACTTCCTGTTGGGTTTAGGACATGGCCATAATAGACTTTTTTGTTCGACTCTGAACGTTATATATGTGTACCGACTTTCAAACATGTAGGTCATACCCATACCGGGGGCTCGCGTTTTTCATTTTTCTAGGTGGCGCTACTGAGCCAATTTTCCCTGGCCATGTCTGAGAACATTAAAATACGTAAATTTTCACCAGACCTGACGCGTGTGCAAAATTTCATGAGTTTTTGAGCATGTTTAGGCCCTCATAAGGCCGATTCATTTGCCGAAATAATAATAATAATAATAATAATAATAAACGGAGCAGATACAATAGGGCCTTCGCACTGTCAGTGCTCGGGCCCTAATAATAAACGGAGCAGATACAATAGGGCCTTCGCACTGTCAGTGCTCGGGCCCTAATAATAAACAGAGCAGATACAATAGGGCCTTCGCACTGTCAGTGCTCGGGCCCTAATAATAATAATAAGAAGAAGAAACGGAGCAGATACAATAGGGCCTTCGCACTCTCGGTGCTCGGGCCCTAATAATAAACAGAGCAGATACAATAGGGCCTTCGCACTGTCAGTGCTCGGGCCCTAATAATAAACAGAGCAGATACAATAGGGCCTTCGCACTCTCGGTGCTCGGGCCCTAATAATAAACAGAGCAGATACAATAGGGCCTTCGCACTGTCAGTGCTCGGGCCCTAATAATAAACAGAGCAGATACAATAGGGCCTTCGCACTGTCAGTGCTCGGGCCCTAATAATAAACAGAGCAGGTACAATAGGGCCTTCGCACTGTCAGTGCTCGGGCCCTAATAATAATAATAATAAGAAACGGAGCAGATACAATAGGGCCTTCGCACTTTTAGTGCTCGGGCCCTAATAAATAACTTACATGTTAATAAAGGAACAGGAAGCTGCATAAACTTATTTAATCCCAATCCATTATTTAGTAACTAATAGTTATACTAATAGTTAATTGGTTATTCTTAATTTGACCACAGGCATGAATACAAGCTTGAACAGTTGTGTCTCTCTGTCCTGGATGGATATTGCACTTATATTATCATACAATAATGCATCCAGTCAGTAATCCATGTGCAGTCTTGGTTTTATTTAAACTTAACTATAATTAGATCCTAATAAATATGGGAAAAATTTGAATGATTACCCCCATGCTGGTAACCTCTAGCAGGTACATTGGATATAAAACAGCAGTGGAAGGTAAAAAGAATCACAGGCTATTGTATTAAAGAACGTACTCAATGTTTTTACAAAACCAGCCAAAATTAGGACCCCAAAATTAGATAAAGTATTAAAAGATTATTATTATTTTTCCAAAACACTTTATACTGCCATCTATAAACATACTACAGACTTATAATGGCCTCTCCAATGAGGAATTGAAGCTCCAGCAGTGCATGTTAAAAAAATCTCCACCTACTCAAAGATGACAAATGCCACACTTTATAAAAAACAGTGCTTTTATTTATGTAATACTGTGGAAAAATAATTACATACCATTTTTAAAAAATATTGAAGATAATGAAATTAAAAAATGAGAGTTTGATAACGTTCGTTGTACATCTTTTGAACAGTTTTCTCTGCTACGAAGAACAGTACAATAAGATAAACATTGGATTTTTCTAAATTCAAAGACACAATAATACAGGATACAGTCCTACCAGAGGTATAAAAGTACTGTAACAGGATTGTGAGAGAAATGATATGGACGTATACTTTAAACACACACACACCCACACACTTTTAGACACAGACATGCACACACGCAAGTGCATACAATAGTGACGCGAGCGCTCCGTTTGGGGCGCCGCGTGTTTAAAGTATGCTTCCCGTACACACTCAGTCATTCACGCATCTATACAAACACACTGTACAAATCGATGTGCGTGCCTACGCCCACGCACTCCCCCTTGATCCTTCTCTCTCGCTCTCTCACACACACACACTCGCTCACAGTCATACACTACTACATGTCAATATTGTGGAAAAGCCTTCATTAAACCTCTCCTTACACATTCTCCTCTGGCCATTTTTGGCAGACGGACGATGAGGAATGATTCAAAAATGGAAATGTATGACATGTTCCTCTATAAGGCCACTCTCAACCCAACATCTGTGTTTTCTCTCCCCGTCTGCACCAGGCTTGTAGTTCAGAGCTCGGAGAAAAAGGCTCCAGCCTACAAAAAACTGTCTGGGAATGACTCAAGGCCCCCAAGCCTGGTTTGTAAAGCAACAGCCGCCAATAGTAGGAGCTTCTACTGCATATACATGGTCTAAGGTGAAGAACAACATGAACACTTGGCACTAGGTTTCTTTTATACACTGATACAGCCTTCTGATGTGAAACACAACCTGAATTCAGGCTCTTCTGTTGGCACTCTTGTCTCAGTGGATTTCCCTCAGGCCCGAGCTACGTGCGCTCTCGTTCAAAGTTTTGGTCCGTACGTACACATTACATGTTTTTACACTGACAAAAATAATTCTGTAATGTTAAAAAATAGAATACAAAGCTCTAGTCTTGTGTGCAAATAAAAAGAAGACATAACACAGATATAGATGTCTAAGACGTCTAAGCATGAATACTGTTGATGCAGTGCAAAATGACGACAACCCCCCTGAGCCCCCCCGCCCCACCCCAGCCCAACAGTCCCCTACCCTGCCTGACAGGCATGACGGCCAAGTGCCACTGTACACAAGGGCGCTCTGGGCTACTATGTATATGTGCTCTATGATCACTGAATAAGTCAACCAGCAAAAAGAAAAGTTAAAATGACGGCCAGGAATGACTTCCACCGGTTGAGGTTTCTTCCGATCAGTTTGTACTATGTTTTTCAGTTTGCTTTTAAGACGTTCTGTCATCATTTTACAACGTCAGTTCACAGCAAAGGCTATGGGCTCCAAAGATCAGCGATCTCTTGTCCTCTCTCGGGTTCTTGCTCTCATTACCCATCTTGATTGTGACTTGCACCGTCCGCTCTTTCAGAGCTCAGATTTACAAACGCATCGGGAGTGAGGGAATTCCAAACTGTGGAATTTCCCTTCCCTGTCTCATTAAGCTCCTTCCTATCCACCCTCTCTTTTGCTCGCTCCTTGCTTGTTTCCCCTACCCCCGTCTCACGGGCATGGTTGTCTGACTTTGTGCCTGTGTGTGTGTCATGTTTTTTTTGTCTTCTGTAGTTGTGTTTGTGTTTAGTAGGGTGTGTTCATGTTAGTGTGTGATAATGTGTGCATGTCAATTTGTGACTGAGTGTTTTCAGGTGTGACTCTATTTATAAGATGCTTCCTCATGCGCAGCTAAGACTGTGAGGCGGGTATGCATCTCTGTCTCACACGTGAGTCTGCATCCGCTGTGTGTGCCGGCTGTGGGAGTAGTCAGAGTGTTGTGAGGTGTAGGAGAAGCGAGTGGAGCTGCCGTACTTTCCTAGTCCAGTCTCTGATCCCGAGGGAGCTGGGCCTCCTGGGCCAACCCCAACCCCAGGGCTGCCCACCCCAGATCCTACCCCGTACATCTCGTAAGACGGGCCGGCTTCCAGAGGAGCCAAGCTGGATGGTGCAAAACCCATTCGGTAGGTCTGGTAGTGCGAGGGGTATCCATAGTTGTCGTAGGCCAGCTGGGAAGTGGAGTCCAAGAGGCTGCAGTCCCCAGGGAAGTCACTGGTGGCAGGGGCAGGGTTAGCCGGGGGCTGCTGGCTCTGGCCCCCGCGGGTGAATGTGTTGAACTGGGCGTAGCTGATGTGGGACAGTCTGGAAGGCGGTCGCGGGTCGTAGCAGGCTTGTGGGCGTCCGGGTGACGTGAGGGGGCCAGGGGGCCCTGGGGCTCCTCCGCTGGCTGTGGCACCTGAGCCACCGGTGCTGCTGCTAATAGATGCAGCTCCCCCTGGTGTTCCCGTGGGGGAGCGGTAGTCAGAGTAGTGCATGGTGGAATGGGAGGCAGGACGGACTTCATCGTGGGTGGAGGCTCGCACATTGTAATAGCCATTGGTGGGGTCCTGAAGAGAGAAACAGAGGCAGAGAAAGACAGCAGGAAACAAAAGAAAGAATGAGTAAAAAGAGTTCAGAGAGTTTATTTTTAATGATTTTTTAACAATTTAGCAAAGTTCAAAGGTCTCTGTAGTAAATCATGTTCCTTTCTGTTCTCTCAGAGACTTTTCTGTAGTCGTGGAAGGTCAGAGGTCAGGGCTAACCACAAGTTTTAAGCTGTTTAACATCAAGGTGAAGATTCATTAAAATCGTGCTGTGTGGCCAGTTTGCTCCTTAATCGTGACTCAGCTGCTCGAGTCCTTTGCAGAAATGAGTGCAAATCGATTTCTTGGGAGTCTTCAAAAATTACAGTGACACTCAAGGCTAAAGCACCCTGCATGATTCGTCTGCAGCACTGCCCTATCAAACCCGACAGCTGAGAGAACCGTGACATCGTGTCACCCTTCTTGTCAGTTTTTACATTTAGACTTTTATTTGCATGCGTAATAATTTTAATGAAAAGCTGGAAATTATGCACATAAAAATGTGTAACCAATATTTAACCAGTGGTCAAAATTATTATAGAAAGGAAGAGGATAGCATGTAAGAGTACACTGAGTATATCTCATTAGTTTCAGTTCAAATATTTGCTAATAGAAACACACAAGTTTCACCGTTTGTTTTACTGTTATGAATTTCACTCAAATATAAAATGCATTTCTGTTGATCAATTAACAAGAAAATGCACATTACACTAAGGGTGTCCTAAAAAACTGACGATAACTGGGCCATTTAAAAATGAAATATCAATGCTTTGTCAAAAATGTCAACAGATGATAAAACTGCAAATAACTGTACAATTTGTACATTATTCTACAGTTATGTTTACAGACTCTCTCTCACCTCCATGTGCTTATATTTTAAGTTTCATTTGCCAAAAAAGACAACACATAAGAATCATTTTTTAAAGGTTTAGTAGCTTTAGTGCTATTATCTCTCCACCGTCTATATCTGGGTGTTTTTAACTGCTGTTAGCAGCTCGCAGAGATATCAACTTTCCAGTGTATATACAGAATTTGGGCTTTTATTTGGCAGGTATTCTTACTGTGTATTTTGTATCCCAGGAGACCAGATTAGTCAAGTTAACAATAAGAATAAATTCTGATTCTTGCTGAATTTAAGCATCCATGAGCAGCAGGACAACATGCAGGGCTGACCCCAGGATGCCTGCGTTAAAAATGAAACGATGCTTTCCTTGCTCACTACATCGCGATTTTCTCTTCAGCTCAATCTAACATGTTTCTGCAATTTCATTGTCTTTCAGACTTCTCTCCCACCCAACTTTGCTTCACTGTTTTGCTGCTTCAGGCAGCAGGAAGAACAAAATTTTTTTTTAAAAAAGCAGTCTGGCTGAGGCAGTTGTCGGGGTGATCTAACAACCTCCTGGGGCGGATTCATGTCTCTGTTTCTTCAAAGTGATCCAAGGCAGCACTTCAGCTAGTGGGGTGGTTTGGTTGCCCTCACAAAATATTCATGGTGGGTGGAGGGTGGGGGCGCGGGGAGTTCAGAAGAACATTTTGGCAGCTGTATGCGTGAAAATTCATTCATCACCTTAGCCCAACCCCACAGTGTCAAAATGTGTAAATGATTCATGCCAGCTAAATAGGCAGAGTGTGCTTGAACCTGGTTTGTTCTTTTAAACATTTCTTTCCAATTTATGGAGTTTTTGTCTTCTTCTCTGTTTTGTCTTGTAATGACTCTGCAGCCAGCTCGCTATGTAATCAGAGGGAAGAGTTACATCACAGTTGGACTGAGAGGGAAAGGCAGAAAAGACCAAAAGAGCTCCAGCAATTAAGGCCAGCTGCATTGAAAAAATTTGATCTTAAATATCCTACTCTAACATTCTCACAGATACTGAGTACAGCACTTACACTATTCCCAGCATACCACCAGCAAATGAGGCAGAACACATCTCTGCTGAAAAGACGATTAGCCCAAAGGAAAAATCTGGCTTCAGAAATCTTTTTTCCAACGTTTTGAAGAACACTCATTCCTGAACTGACATACGCAAATGTTTCTGGCATCTGTGTGATCTCACCTTGAGGTCATACTCCTGGCGGGTGTCCAGGGTGTCACTGCGGAGGTCAGACTTGAGCTCTATGTCATCTTTAAAGGGCTGATTGGAAGGAGAGAAGGACACAGAGGGGAGAAACTAAACCGTCAAACAACAAAACAAAAAAACAAAAACAAGGAGGGGACAGGAAAAGGGAAGGAGGCGACAGAGTGTGACAGGAGAAGAGAAAATGGGATTGAAAGTGTTAAAAAGGGGAGATTAAAAGGGAAAAAACATGGTGTTTTTCTTTAGTCAAAAGCCACAGTGTGGTGCAGGAAGAGGTTACCGAGTTAATCTGAGGGTTTTTTTCTACAACTACAGGCTGTGTAAACAGTATCCAACCCAAACACACACACACAGACGCACACACCCTGCCGCTTCTCACCGAGTACATGGCCTTGACCATGCGCGAAGCTGTGGACACGCTGCCGGAGTCCTCCTCTAAGCTGTGGGTCTCCTTGTTTATCGTTTCTACCTTGATGTCGGGCTTACCCAGCGTGACCCCGCGCCGACCTGGAAGCAAAACACGGCGAGGTTGAATGCAGCTTGACACACGCTTGTCAGTCAGTGTGTTTTCGTGAGCTGAAGGGAACAAGTTAAGAGGGGACCTGCATCCATATGGTGGAGAGGAAGTCGTAAGTGTTTGATTTTCTCTGGTTTGCTGCCCGTTTTTTGGCATTAAATGAAGCATTTAATCTGCGATGCTCCCATAAAAGGCATGGGAAACAATGGATTTGCAGATTTTCTTTATAATGTATGTGAAAGCATATGGAGAGTATGACTCACTGCCTTTGCGTTGCCGGTAGAAAATGAGAACGAGGACCAGCAGGAATATGAACAAGAGGATGGTAGAGCCCACGGTCCCACCAGCTATTAGCCCCACTGGAACCTCCTCTGTAATGAGAGGGTGAGAGAGAGGAACAGTGAGTTACAGATGTCTGCTCATCGCTGCAGCAGCAATGCTTTAATGGAACAAATATTTTATGAAGCTACATAACAAGACATGTAAAATTTAATATATAAGCAGGAAACATCTATTAGTCGCTTAGCAGATACAGTATATGCATACACACAATCAGCTTTTACTATGATTTATGTGCATATTTTGTTTTAAACTCATACTCTAATCATTGTCTTCTTTACTACGTTCCTTGTGAAACCTCTGAATAATTGTGTGCACTTCTCCTTCCCACTAGATGGTCATTTCATTGTTGAGATTTTCTCCAGAATACTGAAAAATGTTCCATAAATATATGTGAAACACACCGGTCTCCTCCAGCGTGATGATCATGGTGCCCGGGCCGAAGGAGTTCCAGGCCGTGCAGTTGTAAGTGGACAGGAAGTCGGACTCCATCACGTTGTTGATGGTGAGGGTGGAGAGGACGCCACCGCCCTCAGATGACAGTTTGCTCTGCTCCACTGTGTACCTCTCCAGCAGCGTCCCCTTCTCCTTCTCCCACACGTTTTCCTTCCACGCCCACACCTGACGCGCACGCACAAACCCCGTTAGACTAAATCAGATTCAATTAAAAGGCTTCAAGAGCAGATTCATTGTAGTCAGGAAAGCTGTGTAAGACCTGCTCAGTATAGAAAAAAAACATCACACTGTGTTTTGCACTAATGTCATGATTTTTTTGTAGCCGTGCAGGAGTCACTACTTTATTTCACTCCATAATAAAGTTACATAAATACTGTGACGAGTCCTACTCTTGCAACCATTATAGCAGGAGTTGTTCTGTGATACCGTCGTTACCATGGGAAACATATGAGGATATTATTATGACTTACTTTATGATTCCCACCCCAGCTATCAAATCACAGTCAAGTCAAATGCTTCCAGTTATGCATTTGTGCACAAATACATATTAATGTGCTGTATTCAAGCACATTAAAGGGTATCTGAAACAGAACTGGTTACATAAAAGTGTTCACAGTATGGCTAATAAATGCAGAAGATCTTTACCTCAAAAACGAATAATGTATTTGTAAAGAATAAATGAGAAGTAACAGTTTAATGATTTGTGCTATCGCCACACTACATTTTCAGTTTTTCAAACATGAATAAAAAAATTTAAATTACCGCTGTTTAAATTTTTGCTTTTCTCAACACAACAGGGTGATCGTAGCTGTTAAGATATTTATTTTAAAAATCCCAACTGGCTATAATGTGTCACACTAACATTGTAGAATGACATGACAGTAATAGATGAATGAGCTGGTGAGAATCTTGCACATCGTCCAACCTTAAAGCCACTAAAAGCAGCTGTATTATTCAGCACTGAAGTACTGCGCTAAGGTGAGTTAATTATACATAAGCCCACATGTTTCCATAATCTGCCCACTTATTCGAGAGAAGGAGATTCTCTTGGCTGTGGCGTTTACTGGGACAACTGTTCTTCCCCAGTCTTTTATATTTTATAAATCTTTCTCTGCCCAAACCACCGCCACTTGCATTAGAAGCGTGCAACGCAAGTCAGGCTGGATCAGTCACAGAGGTGGGGGAGCCGCGGCGCTACTACTGCTGCGTTTCTGTGATACAACCAAGCAGGGAAAGCATCCAGGACGATTTCTGACGCAGAGCTAAAAGCGGGCCGGCTTAGTGTTGGTTTGTTTATGTGATGGGATGGAAGAACATTCTAGGAGAGTTTAAGGGTGAGTCACCACTCAAATAGAAAAGGGGACAGTGTCGGTGCCTAAAAGGATTCGCCATGCAGGAAAAGAACCATTTACGAAAAGGAAGGTACAGTAACCATAAAATAGATACTGCTGTCGGACTAAAAGGCACAACCTTGTTGTCTCTGTGACCAAAGCTTCTCCTGGTTTGGCGTTTTTCTTGGTCTAGACTAAAATGTGGAAAAATTCTCTTCGGTTTTTTCGCCACAAATGAGTCACATTTCCTTTCACTTACTATCTTATCTGGAGGAGGTGTACTAGCTATGTAGCATTTCACCTCTCCTCTCTCCCCTCTCCCGGCATACTGGACTGGATCACTGGAAATGATGGGCGGGCCTGCAGGGAGAGAACACGTGGATGCATTTAACAAAGATGTAAAAGAAACTACTAAAAACCGCTAAACCCAAGCTTATCGCTCTTTTCTTTTTTTAACTGTTGACCTTACGGACCTGTTCAAAAGGAGGTGTAGGATGGTCAAAAACAAGTGACCACCACTTTAGACATATAGCAATTTTTTTTTTCAATTACAGAGACGCTGACCTTTTTGAAAGTACAACATTTTCGTTTACAAGCAGTGACACATTAAACTGTGTTGATGTTTGCTGACCGTTGACTGTGAGCGTGACCTCAGTCTCTCCTACTCCAATCCGTGGGACGATAGCCTTGCATACATACTGGCCAGCATCCGCCTGGCTTACCGACTTCAGAAACAGCTGATTGCTGTTACTCAGAACCTGTGGGGGAGTGAAAAAAGAAATATAAACAAGGCATCTGCAAAACTGCAGCAAGGAATAAACAGAATAAAGGTCCACATGTACAGTGTATAGGGAGAAAAAGGTCCATGTGTATTATCTCAAAAGATCTCATTGTAGATAGTATTTAATTAAACGTGTTCTTCCACTCTGACTCTAAATTGCCAACAATGCAAACATGCACATCCAATTTTAACCTATTACAAAGGTTTTGAAGACGCTTAGCAACCAAATCCATCTGAAAATTAGCCATGTTAAATTATGTCTAAATATAAAGAAAGAAAAACACCTGAACGAGTTTGATTATGCAGATGTGGTTTTTGGCCAAGGCAGACCACAGTTTCCAAACAAAGACATGTAACAAGCCCATTTCTTTTACTGTCTTAGTGATGGTCTCTTCCCCACTGTAAGTCACCGCAGCTAACATAAACAGCCTTATTGCTAACCAAACAGTCAATGGTGACACTTATGGTAGCAACAGCACAAAGAGGTAACTGCTGATCCTCAAAAATTCAGTCAGATATAAATCCAGACACTGCAGTGTGCCGAATAACCATTAGAGGCTGGTTCCAGACGCAAGTCAATCCTTAAAGAGCCCCATGTTGAGCCTCTGAGATCTGAGCTGTCATTGGTGACCACCATAACTCTAAGCCTAGGCAAAACAGAAGCATTATTTTTGCTTTTATTAAAAGCTTTTGTTAAATTTTTGGCAAATAATCCATAAAGAGTCAAAGTGACACACACCAAAATTCATTCCATAAATGCCTGCTTTACCTTTCTGCAAAGGTTAGAATAGGGTTCCCTCTATAATGGCTTAGATCTCAGATCTCAGGTCATTTTAAACTCAAAAAAGAAGAAAACAAAAAAAGAAGCAGGGTGTTGGCCAAAAATATGGAGGTCCAGAAGAGTCAGACATCAGATAAAGCATTTTGTGGTTTATCTAATGTTTATTTTATTTATTTAGACAGTAATAAAATAGTTCATTATTTTTTTTATTTAATCAACATCCAAAGGAGGAATTATAGATATTTAAGAAAGAATATATAAGAAATATAAATACTTCTAAATTAACTATTATCCCATTAATAAATACTTCAAATAGAAAAAAGGATTTACAGAACAAAAATAACTCTCAATAAAAAAACATTTCAAATTTGCAGTGTAAAAAATTGATTTTCAAAAATGCTATTTAAAAAGAGGAATTGTGTGTAAAACAAAAATGGCAGTAGACACGGGCTCATCAGTCCAGATGTTAACACATAATTTTCTGATACTTGAAGCCTTAAAAGACTTGACAGGGCGATTATGTCTGTTAGTCCTTGTATTGCTATGCTCTATCAAGAGAAAGGCTAAAGATGATGCTATTAATTTCAGTTCATTTGTCTTAATTACACAAGTGCACACACTTTGACACAAATCAAAGCAATGAAAACCATTTAAGGAGCACTGCACACCTAGCCATCAAAGGTTTAATAACATACAGTAAGTACTGTAAAATCACACCACATCTGATGTATGAGTTTGGTAGATTTGTTTATTGTCAGTAAATCTCATACCATTTGAAAGCCTGTTTATTTTCCCTTAAATTGTGCCACATTTGTAAAGAAAATGCATTTGTCGGTTGAGGTTGAGGTTCTTTTATACATCAGAGTTATTCAAATTTATCAGCAGTTGGATGTCACTGTTAAGTGAATGGTGAAAGTGACCTGCAAGTATTTTTGACTCTTTCTTTTTAGAATTCATCAGCAGCTGCTGAGGGACGTATTTGAATATTTCCTTGAATCTCTTCTATGCCACTTTCCTTCACCTTAAAGCTGAGGGATGGCTTAATCCTGGCGAGGAGACAAACCTCAGTGTTTTGCATCCTCTGTGCAACAACCACTCATCAAGATCAGCCAGAAGTCTATACCTGTCTACAGCTCTGTTGAGCAGCACAAGATATAGGAGCAGACAAAATAATGAATAACTCAATTTCAGGTAGATGATGAACAGACAGAGTTTTCATCCCTGAGCTGTACCATGCCCTGCTCTGCAGAACTGATCAATCCAACTGTGCAATTTCCAGAAACAATACCAACATACAATTGGACAGCTTGCATTCTTTGAAAAATGCTGGGCCATTTATGATCCGTCTATCAGAAATCACGTGTCCTTGGCTTTCCTGCACTTTCATAATTCAGTGTTTCATACTTTGTTGAATATCAATAATAAAAGAAATGACTGAACTGATGTTCTGTCATTGTAATCACCCTGTCTAAAGTCTTTTAAGCATCAGAACGTTATGTGGTAATATCTGGACTGATGAGAGCATTTTAATAATTATTTTAAAGGTTGTATGTTTCAGTTATTGCTCTAACACTGTGTGTAAATGTGACAGGCTTTTTGTTTGTGAAGAGCAAATTAGCTTACTAAAAACGATAGCTAGCTAGTGCTAGTAATATTTTCAAAAGCTAACATGAGGCTAAAAGTGATGCTACGGTTAGCCATGTTAGCACGTTATTTATAACAGGTGGTCAGGCTGAGTTCACCAGAGCACACTTAGAGGATCATTTCACTGCAGTGTCCCTTTGCATACTTCTTATACAGGCTCAGTCATACACTGAGGTTAAGTGTCCTTAAACAAGCACAAGCATTTACTTAAATGCTAACTGGAGCAGCTAATCCAATAGCTTAACTACATGAGGTTAAATGAGGTTTCCTATTGAGAGTTTATTGAGATTTTTTCTGTAAATCCTTTTTCTATTTGAAGTATTTATTGATAGATTAATAGTTAATTTAGAAATATTTATCTATAATTCCCATTTTTATTGTCCATGAAATTATCAAATAATGAATTATTGTATTAATGTCTTATTTTCTAGCTCATAGTTTTTTCCACAAGTCAATATTAAATCATGAAATCATCATCTCCCGATCCTCCATAAAAAAATGGTACTTTGTAAACCAGTGAGTGAGGTCATGATCACTTTACTCATTTTTTACATACAGGTTATTATTTGCAAACACCAACTAAATTTACCATTTTTGGGGGGAAATACAATAGATGTGAGCGACAAATTACTAATAGTTAACCAGACATTTGTCAACAAACAGATTTTCTAAAATTCAAATTGAAAAGAACTTTATTGACATATTTGAAATATTAAATATTATTAATACCTTTTGCTTTTTATAGATTAGGATAGAGTTACTAAATTGGAATCATATTACTATAGACAACAAATCAAAACCTGGTTTCATGTAAGTTATAAATATAAAAGATGGTGTTTGAAAATATAACATAATGCTTTTCGATGACCGGGCGCTTTTGTAAACACTTGGGAAGAAAGTGTGACCTGTAAAAACAGTGTGAGCACAAGTACAGAGGAAAATGTGCAAAGCGTGGGCTCTTAGCTTCTTACCATGTTTGAACCCTTTTTGAACCAGGTGAGTGTGAGTGGAGGGTTTCCAGCCCATTTGCAGTTGAGGGTCACATCAGAGTCGACATCTACTGTTTTTGGCTGTGGCTCCACCAGCAGGATTGGACCGACTGGAGACAGAGATTGAAAGGGAGACAGAGAGAGTAATAATGCAGTAGGACTAAAAGGGGAAAAGCTACTCGGAGAAAAAGAAACACAACAATGGTGTGTTTTATCCCTCTGACTCTGGACCGTAGTGAGTGAAGTGGGCCGCAACTTATTGAACATAGTGAGATGACTACAGTGTGACTCACAGTGAACGTCCACCAAGATGCTGACATTCGTTTTTCCCACAGCATTGAAAACAAGACATGAAACCGGCTCGGTGAAGAAGGAGTGGTCGGCCTTGGTGGTGAACACGCTTTCCCTGGCACCCTGCAGCACCACGCCGCCCTTAGCCCATCTAGGATTTAATACAGTGCGTTAGATGTACTAAAAAAAAAATCGGAAAAACACAAAGATGAGTAGCATGTGTGACATGAATTGAAACCTAAAATTGTTTCCCTGAGTACACAGAGTGGATTTAAAAGAAACCATAACTTTGTTTGAAACTAAAATCTGTCACTTTGACTTTGTAACGGCTACTTTAAGAAGCATGCTGAAAATGAGAATGAAGCCGACCTGTAGCCCATGATAGGAGGGTTGGCATGAGCCTGGCAGGTGAAAGTGACTCTGTCCCCTTCTAGGACAGAGCGAGGCTCAATGGACAAGGTCACTACTGGTGAATCTGGAGGAGAGAGAGAGCAAAAGAGACTCACATAAGAGCAGGCCCTAGCACATCTAATGCATGCAGCAATCTGGAGGACAGGCTGATGCAAAATGGCTGCCGCGCATTACTTAATAGCTGCTATAAAAGCTTTTATCTGGTGGCAGATGGTATACATTCAAAATTATGATGCTTGTTCTTTTTTGTCATAAAAATAATAATAATAAAAGTAGCAGGGGGAACAGTCATTATATTTGTGTTTGTCTCTGTAGTAAATATTTGCTTTTAATATATGTATTTATGCTTTAGTCAGGGAATCTGAATGAGATGTGGAATACATTATTTTTTTTCTCAGTTTGCTAACTTGTCTGTATTAAGAAAATCACTGCTTACGGTGCACGTTAAGAGTGACGGTTGTGCTTTTGCCAGTGGGAACAGCCAGATTGGTGGCCACACAACTGTAGTTCCTCCCAGTATCGGTGTCAACCGGCTGGATAGGCAGATAGCTCCGTGTGGTCACCCGCTTCCTGTCTGGAAGCACTTCCTGATGATTGGAGGACAGGAAGACAGAGAGAGATACGCACATATAGGAGTGTTAGAACTGCAGATACTGTGTATGTGTGTTCAGTATTTCTAGGCTCATGTGTGGGTTTGTCTTTTTAGGTTTACAGTGATGCTGTTAGCCCCCTCCACAGGTAGACCATCTTTGAGCCACTCGATCATGGAGGGCGGCTTTGCCCCTCGAGACACACAGCTCAGGTTGTAGGACTCCCCTGCATTCAGCAGTACCTCCGGACCCCCATCAATCACTGGGTCGTCTGGGGGGACTGCAGCAGAAAAAGAGCGCAGTTAGAATCAAACACCGTCTCGCGTGCATCCCATAGTCATGTGCAAAGACACAGAAGCACACAAACATACTGAGGACAGTGAGTTTGGCCCTCCTGGACCTCAGGGCAGCATCTGGCGCCTGGCACTCATACAGGGAGTCATCGGACAGATCAGCTGACAGGATTTCCAGGTTGTACTGGCCCAACTCCTGGACCCGCAGCACACGGTACCTGGGCCAGGCTGGGAACACACATACACAAACCAAGGATATAGCTTCACAACAAACAAAGAGTGCATATTATATTATTGCTTGCTTTGTATATCTGTTTAGGGTTCCGGCACATCTGAAAACAATAAAAAGACAAGCAACAGGGACATTTTTAATCTGTATTTCCACTCTTATGTTGACATTTTAGCTGTAGTCTCAAATCTATTCCCACGTATCAATGTTGTCTTGTGTGCTTCTGTTTTTTTTTTTTTATTCATCTTTTATATTTGAACCTTCAAATACTAACTACCCATAGTCACATGCCAACATATTCTGCAATACCTTGCAGCTTGCTGAAGTTCCGGCAGATTTAAATCATCAGATATGTGTCATACGTGAGGTAGAAATTGGACCTTTTAACCATCAGCGTAAAGGACAACAGAGAAAAGCACGGCCACATGACGTGACTGATTTAAAAAAAAACAAGCATGCATTCACTTAGTTTCACGATGCGCATGCACAGTAAAACACACACACGAGACACAGCCTTGTAATCTTCCCTTCCCTTCCCCCATCCAGCATACAACCCAGTTGTGTGACAATACACTATACATTCTCACCATTAGGTGGCATCCCTGCTCTCTTTACCCAGCAGGGGGAAAAGATGAATGCATTATGACAGCAACGTTTTAGAGGACTCACATCGACTCTAGTCCATGGTGCAGAATTCATGTTTGCTGCCCAGACGTAGTTCACATGTGAAAAAATAGATCTCTGCTGCCGTTTGCATGTGCAGCCTCTGAACTGAGCCTTGCAGCTCGCCTAACCTTGCGCGTCCTTCTTTCTGCATGCATTTGTGCATGCGTGTGCCTTGTATATGCGTGCATTTGCATGTGAAATGTTGAGGGCGAGAAAGCGTATGAAAAGCCCAGAGAAGCAGGGATGGTGGTGGGGGGCAGAGGGATAGTGCTCCATACACAAACAACACACACACAGTGAGAGTATGTGTGCACTAAGTGGCCAGTGTTCATTCACGTTTTTGTTTTTTTTGTTTTTTGGGGGGGGGGGTTTGTTTTTCAAGCTTTAGGCACTAGACTGTTACAGTAATAATATGAATCAACTAAAGTAAGGAGGAATGAGGAAAAGGCAGGACAGACAAGGACAGGCCGAAGGAGAAAGAAATGACAGAAAGGATGACAGAAAGAGGAGGGGATGAAATAAGAGTGTGTCAAGCTAAGGAGAGACGAGCCCGACAAGTTAAAAGAAGAATATGAGAGAGGCCTCAGTGCAACAGTGGCAGCTGAAAGAAGGAGAGCAAAGGAGAAAGAAAGGAACAAGGGATCTTAGATGGGAAGGTCACAAAGGAATAAGATGACAGAGGAGAGGAGAGGAGAGGAGAGGAGAGGAGAGGAGAGGAGAGGAGAGGAGAGGAGAGGAGAGGAGAGGAGAGGAGAGGAATAAATGGTGAAACAAAAGTAATCCAGAGCCAAGCAGAAAAAATGTACACTATAAATTGACAACATCTGCAGAAAAACAATAACAACAAATACAAGGCAACAACATGAGACAGATGATGCAGTGCCCCTCTGGACCAATCAGTTAAAAATGTACCCACTTGTTTAGACCAGTAATTGCACAGCCCCAGCATTAGTCCCTTTGGGCTAATCAGTGCAGTTCTGACAATGTTAGAAACAAGCGATGAGATGCATCATTTGCCCCCAAGTTTTGCCCAAGTCAGGCAAAATCAGACTAGGAATCATGTGAGGTAAAAATGGAAACAGTACAGGCAGAGAGCTTCATAACAGAAGGAGGGTTACGTATATAGCGATGAATCGCCCTTTCAATAAAAATCAGCAGGCAGCTAATCAGTGTCACCCACTGCTAATAATACAGAGGTGGTGATGTTCCTTAGTCAAAATGAAGGGTGTCTACAAAACCTGCCCAAGGGAGTTTAGAAATTCCCATCAAAAAAACTGAAGATATGTGGAGGAAATTGCTAAAAATATCATAAGCTGAAAGATGTACACAGTGTGCCACAACAATCTGATTCCAATTCAATTCTGGTGTATTTATACAGCACCAAATCACAACAAATCACCTCAAGGTGCTTTGAATTATAATGTAAAGACACTCGCAGGATTCTGGAGAACAGCCCAACAATGAAATGAGCCCCTATCAGCCTATACTTGGTCCAGCCTTAACTTTATCAAAAAGGATATTTGTGAGTGTAATAAACAGTAAGTGATGAGACATCTGCGATGGTAGTTAATGTGTCTTCTTTTTAATATGACAGTATCCTCTTTTATCACTGTGGGAAACTCGCGCAGGCACACCTGTAACCAACATTTTCTCCAGCAAAAACACTTAGTAAGCAGTAGATACCACAGTTACAATGAGACAGGCTTTAGTAACACTGAGCAAGAGTGTATCGTTCACAATGTGGCAGTGTGTTCTGCTTTATTAACAAAACTGTCAAAGTCCACAAGAGAAACAAAAGCAACAATGTTTCTACCATGCCACAGAATAGACCCGGTGAAAGTCTAACTGCTTTTCTTTAGCATACACAGCATCACACTGAATGGATGATGTTTGGTGGTTACTGTTGGTCAACTAAAACCATTTGAATATGTGGCATTGGGTTATGGAAATTATTACTGGTTTACTTTTAGACAAAGCGATTCATTACCCTATCAAGAAAGTACTCTGCAGATTAATTCATTACAAAAACAAATATCAGTGGCGGTCCTCAGTGTTAACCAGTCCAATTGAAAAACCCTTTCAAGGCCATGATGTTGGAGCCAGGCTTCTAGCAACTTTGTCTTGCTAACTATTTTATTTTGTGAGGCCATCATAGACGGTAGTTTTGTGCTGATGATCACATTTAGCCCAAAGCACAGCTGAGACTCATATGGCTTTAAAGAACTTTTAATAAAACCTCCAAACTTTAAGAGCGAATCACTGCACTATTTCTATAGGCTTTCAACATGCTATCAAGCTATTCCATAACTGCCCTACTACTCAGACTTTGTGGCAGGTGCAGAAGCTCTCATTAAGGTGGAATTCAGTCATCCCTTTTGCCTTGCATGTACTTTGGTTTGTGCATTTCCAATTTTTGCTGATTGTCGGAAAAAGTCACACAAACAAAACAAAAAGAAACTAAACAATTGTAGCACCTTGATGCCTTCTGGAGTCCCACTTTTAGCTTGGTGCCATAGCACAGTACAACTTTACCCATGTGCACTGTAAATATTGTAGGCCAGACACCTCATGAATGGAGAATCAGGGGGAAAAAAAAGTCCAGACACTATCAAAATTTCTGCTTCTCTAAAGACGCAGCATGAAACGTAGCCCGAGAGCTGCTCCGATCCAAAGATATCAGAATCAGCTTTAATAATAAAACAATCTTAGTCACATGCTCAACTGAGTGAAAGAAGGGCCTCGGGAGGCTGTATGATGTCTCACCTCGGAGGTCCTCTCCAATGCCCAGAGCCAAGCCATCTTTGGTCCACTGAACAATGCCAGAATAGTTGAATACAACACAGGACAGGATCACCCTCTGGCCCCGCACCACCGACTGGTCTGCTGGCTCCTGAGAGAATCTCGCTGTCCAAACTGGTGGAGAAAACAGAGGGATAAGTTATGGAATTATAAGATATTTTTATGTGTACACGCTAAAGAGAAGCTTAAGTAAAAATCATTCGTTCAAGTGTATCGGCCTATACCTTTTATGGCTAATTGATTCAAACTTTATTCTCCCAGCAGCAATGGAAGGCCATAATTACCACGTTTGATCACACAGTGGCTCATGGGCATTAAGTGAGGGCGCAGGGCAGCAAAGAACAGCGTGGTGAGACAGGGGTGTCAGAAAAGAGCAGAACTGGAGAAGAAAGAAAGAGAAAGAATGAAGTGGAAGAGGCAGTCAACGCTCACTCACGAGAGGAGATCAAACTGACAACTTCAGCCATAGGGTGTCTCACACCCCCTTTTCTCCCTCACTCCTGACGTTTTATTTCTCCAAAACTCCCCGATCCTCCCTCTCGTTTCCCTCTTGTTTCTCCCTTCTTCATTCCTGCCTATGAGTCATCTCCCAGGCTTCCACTCCCCAACCAAAACTACAGTGGCTGTCATTGTCTACCACACTCTCTCACTCCAGTTTGTAGCCCACTACCACCATGAGGAAAACGGGTGTGGGGGGGGGGGCTTCAGCCACTGTTTCATGCAGTACGATGACGAGTTGTAATTAGGTGTCCCCTGAAGACATGGTGCACGTACGATACACGAGAGACAGCCGCTGCAAGATTTGCTTCAAATCTTCAGTCTTTCCATTCGGTCTCTCGCCTCCATTTTTTCCCTCTCTCCCACTTGTTATTTCGAAGAATCTCGTACTGTAGATCATTAACCCACTGCTGCATTGTACACACCCCCCAGCCCCCACCTTCCTCCTCCTCCTTTGTCATTGCCTCTCTTCTTCTGTTCTCTCTCTATAACGTTGTACGTCCTTTACCCAAATTGCTTCGCGTCACTCCCTGCTTTTGGTGTATATGTATGCATCCCCACTCGCCTCCTTCACTTTGTACATCTATAATTCTGTCTATAACTGTCCTTTTGCTTCCTCCACCTCTCCTTTCCTACAGTGTGTACACACCTCTCTCTTTCTATCTACATACATAACGCCGTATATATCCTTTTACCCATAATGCTTTCTATTTCTGTGTTGCTTCTCCTTTGCTGGTTGGAAGGGGGTTTGAGGCGGACTGTCACAACTCATTTATCACATTAAATATCAGCCCTCTAGCACTTTCTCTCTCCCTCTCTTTCTCATCCCCCCATTCACCCATCTCTCTCTCCTCTCGCTTTTTCCCCTCACTCCTTTTTTCTTCACCTTCTGCCATTTCCATCTCTTCTTCTCACTTGTCCACTCCACTTTTTTTTATCACTTGTTTTGCCCTTCTGTTTCCCTTACACCCTCTTTCTCACTCATTCCCTCACACTTCTCTCTTTGAGCCCTCCAGCGCTTTTCCAAAGGTTTCCATCTCTCTCACTTTTTTTAACAACTGCCATATGCCTCCGCACCCCACCTCCTGCCTCCCCATCATGACCCTCAGTGCCCATCTCTCGCATTCCCCATCCCTTTCACAAACACAGACATGCACTCTCTCCCCATCATGTCATATTTGGTGTGATCTGCAGAGGTTCAATATGCCTGATAATACAAAAGAACCCAGTCATGCAAAAAGATTTCTGTACCAATCACAACAATGGCTCCTGACAGTGCAGCACATTAATATTCTGAAGATAAAGGAGGTGTGCAAGGATACACGGTGAAAAGGGAACTGGATGCAGATGGAGCTTTGCAGCATGCATACCAAGAGTAATTTAGTGTGTTGCCCCAAAAAACATATATTCTAGTCCTTAATCTGCTCCCTGAGGACCCCAAAGAACTAAATCGATGAATTAAGATTAAAAAAAGATGACAGAGCAAAAGTGAGTGGCCATGAGAAGTTGGGAGTAAAATGTTCTTAGTTAAAGGCTTTTAACTAAGAATAATGAAAAGTCATCTCTCAGTAGTGAGCAAGCACATTAGTCCAAAGCTACATGATCCTCCTAATGGGCACTCAATACAAGCTTGACTCGCTGTGTTGAGATAAATAAGGAACTTGTGATTGCTGTCTAACACTAACAAATCAACATGAAGCATTTCTCAAACTAGAATCTACATCTGTCTGTTTTGAAAATAAAAGAACATCAATTCTTAAAGGGCCTGAAATCATCCTTCAATATCTTCTTACCGTAAGTAACAGATTCCTCATTAACACTCACAAAAACACGTTTGTGTTATTTGCATTATTAAAGATTCGTATCCATGTTTGCTGCCTGACTGATTGAAGTGGGTGCAGCTTCGTTGGAAAAAAACTTATGTTACATACTCCGTGCACGCAATGTCAGATTAATGTTCTTTTTAGATCTGTTTGTTTTCTAATGGGTTTTCATTGCTGTGATTTAAAAATCAAGCAAAGTTGCAAGCTGCACAGTCAAATCAATGTGCTCAAACCAAGCAGAAGACACTGCGAGTGAAAAATGAACCTGAAAAATTAAGTGCCCGCAGTTCCTCCCATCAGGAGGCTGGTTCTAAAACACTGACGGTATATAAAAGATGGATGTAGCTTCCAGGTTCTGAAAACCTGCATTATCACTAATGGGCTACAGTTATAGACTCCTTACATTGCTAAAAGGCTTGTACTAGTACAAAGGCCTATGGATAAACTAAGGTATACTGATTGGGTAATGACTAGCAATTTGCAAGTTATTAAGCAATGAGAACAGGGCGTTCCCCAGCTTCACAGTCGGATTTCACCATATCCAGTTTGAAAAAACCAAGACGTTTAAGAAAAGCCAAGAAAAGATCTGGGCTTCACAAAAGAATCAATGTAACAGTGGTTACATCCATCTTTTGTATACATGTTCCAAAATGGAATTAGTCAGCTGAATTTCTTGTGCAATAGATCTATTTGCTGAAAAAGTCTGCTTTAGTTCTGGTGAGTAAAAGTCTCAAATAGGTATCTATGTCTGGAGTGTAGCCACACAGCCAAAAGAGTACCAAAAGATGCAGACTGAGCTAGATGCTCTTAGATATCCTAGAGGATATCTAAGGCTTTTGGCTTTTTTCAGTATTTTATTTGTTCCTGAGTAAATCGGTTTGGCTGAGATTAAAGTTATAGTTTTTACACAGCTGAATAAACGTCAAGCAGACAACTGATTATCAGAAGTGTGAGATGCTCGAGAATATACTCCGGTGTCCCGTTATATTTTAGATAGCAAGGAGTTTATTAAACTTCACAGAAACAATCTGCAAATTTCATTAAAATTTAATAAACTATCATCTTGTCTTTATTTTTAGTTAGCACATACCTTAAACACTTAAAGCTGTAAGCTAATGATAGTATAATATATAAGAGCAGACACATGCTGGTGTAATAAGCTGTACGTTTTACGTCCAATGGATGCATGATCTGATTAGTCGATTAATCGCAAAAATAATCGGTGACTAGTCGACTATCAAAATAATCGTTTGTGGCAGCCCTATTGTCCAAATATATTTACGTTTGGCTCCAGGAAAAAAAGACAACCTGACAGCAACCAAAATACTGCCATCAAGACTTCAGGAGATTTCATTAAAAAGTCTGTACAGTCTATTGCCGAAACACACAAAAACACAGCAGGGATAATAAGTCTCAGTGGGATTGTCATTATGAACAACGTCTTCGTTTCCATTGGAAATAAAGAAATGCTGATTGCAGTGCGTTGGTGTGGCATGCTCTCTTTGCACAAGATAAATCAAAGGAGTGGCTAGAATCTGTTTCTCATATGCCGGATCTAATGAGATGGTACAGTGTGCAAAGATCCAGTGTGCCTTGAGCAGTTAATGTAAATAAAACATTAATGCAGAGGTGATTAAGGTAGAAAAGGAATAATTAGCTTGGATATTGCCTGCCATTACAAAAAAAGATCACTGTCGATGGCAGATTTTTGATGGTAGATTTGTCCTTTAATTTTCCTGCATGCACCCCAATTAAATGAAAGTTGCACTTTTCTAAAGCTAATTACTGGGATGCGGAGTGTGGATTTATAGCGTCTTAAAAAGCGTGACAAGCCTTTCTCAGTTATACATGGTGTAAAGAGAGTTTATCTGGGTTTAAACTACCCCGCAACCTCGACAGTAGCCTGAGGGCAAGTAAATCCTTCCTTCCACCACCTCTGCTATGCTAGCTGAAGGTATTCCCTCAGTAAACCAAAAACATAATCCAAACTGAATACTCCTGAGTGGAGGCTACACAATCTGCAGAGAAAACACCCATGCAAAGGCTGAAGACTGAAAACATTGACTCATTTAAACATGTGCTCATCGCCTTCTGATTTCCATATTACACAGTTAACACTTGTCAACATGAGTGTATGTGCTCGTCTCTGTGTGTTTAAAGAAGGAAATCTACAAGCGGCGAGTAGCCAGAGTGAAGGAAAGACAGGAGAGTGCATGCAAGAGAGCTTGTATTCTCTCATTATGTGGGTTATGCTGCAGTGACAAATTTAGAGTGTGTCCTGATTTCCTTGAGTCACCGATCCCCAAGACACCACCGGGAGACTCCGAGCACCCTGTCCCCACACAAACTACGGTCACAAAGGGATGCTTGCAGACACACACGCGCGCGCACACAAATAGGCTGCAAGGATGACCTAACCTTCGCCACATGGGCAAACCATTTCCTGTCAACACACACATAAACACAACCACTCAAAACCCCAACCATATAATTGACACACAGAGGCGGTTTCCTGAACATGGATCACACCACAGCTTGGCGTAAACCATCAAGCCAGCGGCGCATCTTCATCTCCGCTGGGAATGGGTCTCGGTTTGGTCTGGGATTAAGTACAGCCCTAGCCAAAGTTTGGAAAGGGATTAGGATTAATCTGGGGCTAAGGACAACAGCCCCTTGCAGACACTGAGACACCAACCTCTGCTTGTCAAAGCACAGACAAAGCCAAAGGCGAGCGCATGCTGCCTCGTCGGGTGACTCACCAAAAGCATGGCCACACATCGCCACAGTGTGAACTACTACAGCAGTTTAGCCCGGGAGCACCTCTCGCACCACGCAATGGTGTTTTAATAGCAAGGTAATGAACCATCCATTTGAAAATCACTGAAAAGGTTTATGCGTGCAAAGACGTTCAGAGCTATTTTTAGCGAGTGTGCTCCTCATACGTCCCCCATTTCTGAAATTGCCGCACATTCTGCTGTTAGGTGGCGACTGTCAAAACTTGTTTGCACCTTTTAAACACATGTTTGCTTCACCTCAGTGGGATATGAGACAAAGCTGGAAGTGATGCCATGCAATCCACAGTTCTGGCAAAGGTTTGACTGGTGGCATTCAGTCTCATTGAATTAGATGCTATTAAATAAAAAGCCATTTGTATGGATTGTTATGCATCGATCTAATTATCTTTGTGTCTGGCCCCCTCCCCGTACCCCTCCGACAAAGTCCCCCTGCCTTCCTCTCCCTCGCTCTCCTCCAGCCAATCCCCCGCCTCAGCTGGATCACGGACTTGCGTCACCATAGCAACAGCTGACGTGTAAAGTAACTGCCCAAAAAAAGTTTTCTGTACAAACGCGTCTACGAGCGCACCCGCGTATGTGCATCTGTGTCTGATGAAACCCTCCCTCGTGCTTGGTACACCCATTTTTCCTGAAAAAACATTTTTCAATGACCTCATCCTCCCTCCACCTATTCAATTAATAGCCAGACGGCTACGCTGGGCTCTCATTATTTCTCTCTTTCAGCCCTCACTCCCTCTCTGTTCGCCGTTAATCAATCCCCTCTAAATTGATTCTGTTATCTCTCTAATTCCATATCGCCGCCGTGTGTGGCCGATGCGTTGGTGCTATGGAGGGGCTGCCGAAAATGAGATGCAGGAGCGGGAGAACAAAGAGACGGCGAGGTCCACAGACACCGAGCTGTGAAGTGTGATGGAGGATGACATCATTGTTTCAGGACAAAGTTGCAGCCATAGGAGTCGCACTGGCTCACCCTCTCGCTGTTTGCTGTATATAGCATACATATAGCTGTGTGTGTGTCGCTCTGTGATCATATTTGGTTTTTCTTCCTGAAAAACTGACTTGGATATATGAGGTTTTAAAGCCCTATCGCACTGTGTAAAAATACTCAAACTATGTAGCCTACATACATTTTTTTTTAATTTACTCTATATGCGATGAATGGCAAGAATTATTAATTACATTAAATAAATATATTTATTCAATGTATTTATTAATTGTCTCTTTGTTAGGTCAATAAAATATACTCACATGTGAGTCTATGGTGATTCTTTAAAACTACTTATTTCTTTCAAACAATAAGCAGGGAAGCACCTGTTGTGTATTTCTGAACCCACATCAGTGTTTAACATACTGAAATAACACTGTGTGTTTGTTATTACTCACCTCATGTATCCCCATTTCGTGCCACTGAAATATAATAAGTATTTTTATGTCTTTTTTTGGTTCTTCATCAACGCTTCTTCAAAAGTTTTGCCAGCACAAAATGTATGTGATCCAAGTGATGAAACGTCTTGTCGTCTAAAGCACTTTGAGTCATCAGTAAGACAGGAAAACTGCCATATAAATCCTGGTCTATTCCATTGCTACATTTCCACTGAGGGGATGTGTATACCAAAGCATGTATTTGGCCCATCTAGTAAGTGCTTTTCAGGCACATGGAGGCAGCAGTAGACCCACTCAACAGTGACATTAACATATCCTTCAATCTTACTCAGCACTGTTACAAGCAGGATGTGACGTTTGGTTGGTATAGAATTTGCCTCCCTCCCCTCACTGTGATTGGACATCTGAGTAAAAAATGATAGTCATAACCCAAATTAATAATCTTCCATGGCCTGACAGGAGATAATCAGCTCACCGTGCTTTTTTTATACTAACTGAGTGATCTGCTTCCATGAAAACTCAGTTTGGTAAGGAAATTGCTAAATAGCCCCGTAAATTGAAGTCTCCATTCTTTTTGCTGAATTGAGCTAGAGACTAGCATATGAAGTCCTGTGTAGACCTGGTCAATATTAAATACCAGCACCAGTTGCACACACAACTCTTCAAACATATCTGTAGTCACCAGTTGTTGGACTGGCAATGTCAGATTGGCAAATTGGGTAAAAACATATCACCCAAACCTAGCGCAGACAGATTCAGTTTATCCTCAAACCAAACCCTGATACTCAAGCAGCTGAACGCCTCCCTTCTTAAATAGTTTATTTCTATAGCACATTTTACCCCATTTTCCGATTGTTTCAAATATTAAAATTAAAGACTAAAACAAACCTTCCACTATCAAAACTACGATCAATTAATGTCTAATTGATAAAACAGCCAAAGCTTTTACCGCTAACTCAAGTGTATTCACGTTCTCCATTTATTTCGCTGGCTGTGGGAACTCTACCACCTGTGCCTGTCTTCTTTCAACAACATGGCCGCCTGGCAGGATGGCCATAATAACCCATCATCACCATGGTGACGGCGCTATAGGAACAAGCAAGTCACATAGATGGAGAGAGGCAGCGAGTGAAAGGAGGCGACCCGCTGCGCCTGCTGACACCATGTCAGTCAAACACAAAGGTGTCTCCTGGAGGTGGGGACGGAGCACAGGGAAGATTAGGGCAGAGGGGAGAGAGAACAGAAAGACTCAGAGACTCCTTCCTTTGTTTGCCGCATTGTCTGCCCGCTCACTCCTTTCCTCTGTCACCTTACCTAGCCGTCCTCCCCCTTACTTGCAGTTAGCGACCCCTCTTTTTCTTCCTCTCTTTTGTGGCCATGCCTCTTCCTCATTGCTTATTCACTTTCTTTTGTCTGGCAGGCATCTTACTTAGAAATTATTACTCCTTCTCCCCTCCACCTTCCACCTTATCCCCCCCCCTTTCTATCTCTGTGCACATCTTTCTTCTTCTGGAGGCAGGTTTATTTGGAAATAGCAGGTGGAGAGGGGGGGGTGAAAATTATTCCTCGGTCTTTGTTTGCCCGTTTTTGATACAACTGTGTGCACACGTGCTCCTGTGAAGGTGTGCAGAGTCGTTTTCCATGAATATTTGCGCTGGGAAAGTGTGCGTGTGCCACCCTTCCATTCTCTGGGGCTCCTCTCATACATTTCACATCTGAAGAGCTTTATTTGTACCAAACCTCTGTTACAGACATTGTTACCATGGCTACAGCCCAGTGAGGACCACTGACACAATGATAGACACAGTGGCCATGGCAACCCTATGATCACTAGTGGGTAATATGATAATTCACGGATGAGGCTTCTGACACATTACGGCCACATGAATATGCTCAATCGCTGGAAAGCCGGCCTGTCGCTGGTAATCCACAAGCCTTTGTGCGGCCAGCGTGGCGAGCGACTGACAAAAGATACTCTGCTGTAACCAAGGGTGAGCAGAACTAACAATAGCTGTCCTCTGGATAAGCTGGAACAAGAGGATACATACATATCAAGCTGCTACTCTGCAGATATGCACTGTGTAGCTTGCGCCACATGGGTCGCCACCGAATTCAAATGGCACAATCAATATCATAATGAACCTGTGATTCCCAGCAGTGGTTCCACATTGACGATAGTTAGCAGCCACACTGCCTCCGAAATCCTCGTGATCGGGCAAGCAGGCAAGGTCCCTCAATCCACCTCGTGTTACAGTATGGTGCAGAGACAGAATCCAGCAAGACTATTTTACAAGCAGCATCCCATCAATAAATCAGCCCTTCCAAGGTCTGCTTTAATTCAATCCAGAGCAATCTAATTTTATTGGTATGTACTGTAGCCTCTTGCAATGTCATCTGTCAGTAAAAGCATCCCATAAAAGCTGGGGGCCTTGACCTGCTAGAGTGTAATAATATTCATACATACCCCCACCCCCTTCCCCCCTGTCCAATATCACCTCCAGTGTCTCGTGTCTCTTTGAAAAGAAAGCTTCTTTGTTAGCAGCAGATACCAAAACACACTAGAAAGCGAGGGTTTCTGGGATGAGGATAAGAAATACAGAAAACGATTTTCACAAAAGCAAACATCTGTTTTTTTTTAACTCACTGATCTGTATCGTAGCTTTCTACGTGGGCCAAATATTTGTGTTAGGCAATATGTTGCAATGCAGTTGGAACGGAAAACTTAAAAAATAACATACAATTTTTTAAAAATTAAAAATCACTCCCACCAAAAGACAACAAAACAAATGGTGGCCAACTCAGCAGACTCCAACAGCAAGATGTTGAGCTGTTCCACAACTGCAGTTGACTCATGTTTTACTTACCTAGTCAGATTCTTAAGACGACATACAAAAAATGTCAAATATGATGCAAAAGCATGGAAGAAAAAAATAACACAAAACAGCAATAGACTTTGTCAACAGCTGGTATATTCCCCCAAAACTGTAGTGCACTTGTGTTTTTGTTCTTTTTAACTCGTTCCAGTTAGAGAAAATGATTTAATAACGCAGTGGTGTTTTAAACACCTTTTTGCCAACAGTTTGGGAAAGACACATTCCAGCTTTAATCACATTATCAGTTTGTTGTGGAAGAACTTTGACCAGACTGCACAGAACCCTCCATCCAATCAGCTGCACCCCCCACCTTTGGGATAAACTGGAAGATCGCCAAACATCAGCGCCCAAGATCTTGAGGAAAGATTTCCATAAAGCAGGGGTTGCGGTGGACTCCAGGCTTCAAGGATCGGTGTCCTACAGGTTTTAGATGTGTCCTTGATCCAACACAGCTGATTTAAATGGCTAAATTACCTCCTCAACATGTCTTGAAGTTCTCCAGAGGCCTGGTAATGAACTAGTCATCTGATTCAGGTGTGTTGACCCAGGGTGAGATCTAAAACCTGCAGGACACGGGCCCTTGAGGCCTGGAGTTCCCCACCCCTGCCCTAAATTGTTGAAGTCCACGTACTTTTGGCTATACAGTGTGTCTTCATATAAACTCGTGATGACTTGGCAAAATGTAAATTGGGTTAATCTGCTGCTAAGAACTTGGGCACACTGGGTTATGGTAAACGTAGCCTTGAGGGTAGAGCATTAGGTTGGCAGCTGTAGTCTGACAAAAGTAAAGCACGCGCAGAACATTGTTTTAAGGACTCGACTCTGAAGCCATTGATGATTATTATAACTAAAAGACGGCTCGCTCATTATTTGCAGTCCGCAACATTTTAGCCTGCAGGCTGTT
Source organism: Perissodus microlepis (assembly GCF_051167445.1). NCBI lineage: Eukaryota > Metazoa > Chordata > Actinopteri > Cichliformes > Cichlidae > Perissodus > Perissodus microlepis. The sequence goes on along the minus strand of NC_140463.1, from coordinate 43,679,090 downwards.
ATAGTCCATGACATGAGGACAGCGAGCGTTGCCGCGCTGTGGTAACCGATTTAGTTGGACGGCTGACCCTAATGCTTTTATCATAAAGGAAAGATGGATGGAACAAGTCAAATCTCTCTGTCTCTCTCTCTCTCAGACCCTGTCCCTGCTGAGCAGCAGAAACTGGGAGAGCAGAGAAATGAAGTGACATCATCAGCGTAGGCCACATTCCTGAAGAGGGAGGGGGTGAGGAGGAGGAGGGGGAGAGAGGGAAGAAGAGGAGGAGGAGGAGAATGTCCCAAAACTTTTGAGGTTACAGGACCCGCACCCCCCAAAAACACAGACACACAAACACGCTCTCCCTCTGTGTGTGTGCATGTTTTCTAGCACACATTTCTTTGTGTGATAAAGTACATGGGCTCCTCTTCCTCATCATGTGCTCCCTGTTTTAATTCATGTGCTTCTCCTCCTGTCCCCTCCCCCCACTGCCTCCCCGACTCATACACTCTTCCCCCAACCCCCTACCCCCACCCCCCCTCCCCGTCTCTTTCTCTCTCCACCGACCAGAGGAATGCAAGAACCACATCTGGAACTTATTAGAGAGCGAGCAAGAGAGAAAGGGGTAGATGGAAAGAGAAGAAGTAATGGTGGTGGTGGAGGTGGGGAGGGGAGGGGAGTGAAAAAAAAAGAAGTCCAGGAGGGGACAGAAAGCGAGAAAGAATGAACTTTAGTAAGCAGAAAAGGGATCACGCTGAGACAGAAAGTCAAAGACGAGCAGAAAAGAAAGTTAACGGCGACACCGGCTAATGGCAATTAACCTCAGTGGGGACGGAGTGGGGGAAGCGCTCGGCTGGCACCTCAGATGTGGGTTCAATCAGTTGTGATTCCAGCGCAAACGTAGCCTTTGAACCAGACTCGACCATATTCTGTGTGAATGAGCAGCTTTACTGTCCCCACTGAGGGAGCAGTCGAGCCTGAGTAATAGTCCCTTTCTCTATGCCGCTGGCCTCCCGACCACTCCTCCTCCTTCGTCCTGGTCCCTCTCTCCTCACTCCCGGCTCGCTTTTCTTTTCATCCACAACCTCGTCCTACACTTCAATACTGCCCCGCCACCCACCCACCTCACCACCTCTAAAACAAACAAAAAAAAGAGTGCAATCACTCTCGATTCCTGCTTCACCCACCTGCCCAAAGGACGACCCCCCCTCTCTCTCTGTCCCCCTTCCTGCCTTCCAAAAATTTGGGGGGTTTTTTCTATTTTTTTTTACTGTAACCCCTCCATCACCTCAAATTGTTTCTTGCTACAGAAATGTGGCTGTGCCATGTTGGAAAATAACAAGGCCAATAGATTCAGTCAGATGTGATAAAGTGTTCCTCTCTCTTGCTTGGGGGACTGTGCATAAAGAAACATTTTTAAGGGGAAGTTTTTTTTTCTTTTTTCTTTTTATAACTTGTATGCCGCCGGCCTGTCAAACACAATCAGATTATGAGGCCTTTAAATCCTGGGGCTTCACTTGAGGAACATTTACGTGCATAGCTGCTGAGGATCCTTGCAAGTAAGCGCGCCCGCTTTTGACCGAATTCATCTCGGACCACAAGTCTGACGGCGAATTATCCAACTGCATACTTCTTCGAGGTTTTCGCTGGATCATCCGAGAGGACGCGAGTACGTTCCTCCTCCCGAGCGCCACTTGAAAAAACATAATAGGACACTCGTGTCCAGAGGAACGCCCTTAAACAAACATATCAACTGAGAGAAGCAATCAACATGTCACACATTGACAAACACCCGCGGGGGACAGAGATGCCAAGAATTTCTTGATTGAATGGAACCCAATGGGGAACAACGGGCGTACATGTACATTATATTACAGCTGGTTCAGTGATTGCTTTCAGTGGCTAATGTCAATTAGAGATGCTTTTTTGGTAAATAGGCTTCATTCGAATCACATAAAAACCGTGACCCCAATTCGCATATTAACGGTGGGATGCAGCAGAGCTATATCTCTGCTCACTGGGATCAAAATTAAAAACAGACTTCTGCCTCGCTACATACAGTCTGTCACTCCGGATCTACACTCTGAGCCACAGAGAGCTCAGTATAGGGAAAAAACTGGTTTGTTAGCCTCAAAAACCGTAGCAGCGAGCTTTCAAAAAGCATCATATCGCTATAAATAGTTGTGTAAAGTGGTAATCCACTTGGAGGACAAGTTTCTGTAGGTGGAACTTTTATTCTTCATCAGTTACTAGTGCTGCTCTCTCTTTTTTTAATTTCCCGTAGCCATCATCTGAGTCGAAACAAATGAATCGCATCATTTTGTGGCAAACTTTTGATCCCTGGATATTGTTTTCCTAGTATGCATTCATGAGCTAAAAAGTGAGGCTCGTCTATGTGAGATCAGCCCAGACTAACTACAGAATCCTTCTTTTATTTATTGTGAGGACAATAAAAAAACGCCATATGTTGTGTGATATGGGATATTCCCATGCTAATGAAAAAGAAACCATGCCTGAATCAGAGATAAGAAATCTGTGAATTTATTCAGAGGGAGGAAATGCCACAGATTATTACTGGCAAGAATGTATGTAATGTTGTAAATCAGCAGTTTTAACAGAGTGTTTTAGCACCACACTGGATTCTTTATGAGCCTTTCCCAATTCTTCATTTTTATTTGAGCTATTACAGCCCACTTTGAGTCATTAACATATCGCAGTTGAACCACTGCTTCTCTGATCAAACAACCCCTGAGGAACCCTTCTTCCTCTGGGTGTAAAATCCCCTCTGAGTGTGTCTGACTCTTCCAGCATGTGAATATTTTCTTAGCTGAGGACAACACAGGAATCCGTCTGAGGTCTGTGATTCACAGCCCGGCTGTGTGATTCAGGGCTGGAGAGTACAGTACAGGCAGCAGCAGCTCGTGGCTTGGATGTGCACAAAAGGACAGAGGCTGACAAATGGTACACCTGCACTGGAGCCTTTGTCCGAGTCAGCATTTCAGGCCCGGGGTCTGGCTATAGGTGCAGTGCTGCAAGTCCAACCTCGGGGCTTGAACGCTCATTAGTAAGTTAAAGGAGCGAGTTCGCAATGATTGATTATGCAGTAACATTTAACAGCAGCATTAATGGCAGCGCTTGCTTAGGACTTATTACTAGGCTGGTATGTGGATACAAGGCTGGGATCCTGAATCAATCACTCCTGCTACTAGTACAAACAAACTAACGCTTGCATTGACTTTAAATACCTTAGAACATTCTGATATTCCAAAGCTTTAATTAGCTGCTCCACTAATAACCATCCAATCATTAACACTAGCAGGCAATTATATGTGAGCAAATTGCAGGCTATGGAATACTGTTTTACCCATCTAATGAAGAGATAAGAGTGGGGATCAGAAGCAAAAGAAATTGTGCTCCCAAACCGAAAGCAACTGTTATCTCTTTGGAGGTGATATGAATTCCAGCTCTTTCTGGATTATGTCAACTCCTCTTCTGTTTTTGTAGCCCAGTGCAAATTTTTTTTAAAAATCTCTAGGCAACATTTGAGCCCTCATGTACGGCCCTGCTAATCACGTCTCGGGGAGAGCCTTCAGAGAGCAGATATCTCCTGGTTTGAGAGCGCAGCGTGGAGTAATAATGGATTATACAGCTGTAGCAGACAATGGGACGCAGGGCTTCACACATGTAAAACAGGCTGCGAGCAAGTGTGTCTCATGCACATTCAGTCATGTGGACTGAATGGTTTATGAGGGGGGAGAAATGGGAACGGCATGTGACAGTAACAAGGGGTCAGGGTGGCGAGGAGGGGGATCGGTGGTGGTGCTGCCGCATCGGTTGGCAAATATGTAGACGAAGACGAACCTGCTCCCTAGTACGTGTACATCCTCGCGTGCTTATGTGAACCCTCAGCAGCACTTACTGGGTGGATGCTGAGCAAAAGCAAAAAAAAAAAATACAAAGCCTGGCAGACTAGGTGACATCATCCTTTTCTATACCTTCCTTTCCTCCAAACACGCCCCCTACCTATGATGAAGTGGTCTCCTGGCCGCCCAGCAGCCAGCATTGCATTACTCCCCGGTCATCCAAGGTGAGGGAAAGGGGTGTGTGTGTGTGTGTGTGTGTGTGTGGGGGGGGGGGGGGGGGGGTGGTAAAGGAGGTCTGCTGTGGCTGTGCAATCACAAAGACACACAGATATGCCTCAATCAAACAGGTAGCTTAGAGAAATTATCCTCTCCTCATCCTCCTTCAGCCTCCTGTTTCCTAGCAACTCGGCTACAGCTGTGATTATCATAAGCCAATAGCATACCTGGCACCCCACAGGTACGGTGTGTGTGTGTTGGTGTGTTGGGAGGGGGTGCAGATGCATGGCGGCTACTGCTGCTTAAATGCACAAAGGACGCCAAAGGAGAGGGTGAAATGGATGAGGCGCACAGGTAGAGCAGGAGAGAGGTGTGTGTGCGCGAGGCAGACAGAGGGTAACGGGGGGGGGAGACGGCTGCCTCTCAGCACAGAGGATCACTACAGGAGATGGTGGCAGAGCTCTCATTGACTGACACGCCATTCAGAGGCGATAGCAGCGTGGAAGTGCTGCTGGCATGTAGAGCAGCGCTGGTCAATCACTGTCATTCCCGTCACGTCCTCAGCGCCTCACAACCCGTCTGAGTAACGGCGCTGGCAGTTTGTCAAATACGCAAAAGGTCATTTAGGCCGGTGAGCGCGCGCCACACCAGTCATGTTCAAGTTAGACGCACGCGCGCACACAATCGAACGCCTGTAGTCGCACGCCAGATGCGCGCTACAATAATCCTAAAAAAAAGAGTGTAATTGCCGCGGTGCAGTCACACGCGCGCGCGCTCGTACGCAGCTACACGCGCTCACAAGGTGATCCATCGCTGCGGTTCATATGGGAATGAAATCATATCAGATCCCCTCTCGTTAGTTTCTACACACACAGTAAAAACTAAAGACAGGCTCCGTGTGCATTGAGCTTAATGTACACACAAACACACACACACACACACAAACATCTGAGTTATTCGAGCTCGAAAGAAAGAGAAAATGTAGTCTTACCAGTTTGAAAACTCAGCACCAAACTCAGGAGGAGCAGCCTCTGCATGGTTCAGCCGACCAATAAGTCCGTTATTGGCTCAAACCTCCGTGAGGACAGCATCAAAAAGCGGGAGTTTACAGGACTTTGACGGTAATTACAGACAGAACAATAATCCTCTGGCGTTGTCCCTCCTCGTCTTCCCCCTTACTAGGCTTGCACTGGCTCGAGTTTTATACCATTTCACTGCTTTTTTTCTTTACCTCTCTCCTGCTCTCTCAAGCGACAGTCCGTTTTCTACTACACCGAGGCGCTAAGCGAGCGGCAATGACAAACCTTACTTCCGGTTAGAGCGTCAAAACAAAATAAAATTCGAAGCAGGCGGTTTTAAGTAGCTATGTCATTGCTTCCTAAGCATTTACTCAGAAGCACTGTATGAAAGGTCTTTATACTGTTGGGTTTACTGTGACTTTAAGATTTTTATTTGCATTACTTTTACTTTTTAGGGAACTCTGACAAAATGTGAGAGCTCATTTCAAATAATAGACGAGTAGAAATAATATTCTAACGGCTCGAATGCCGTTAATTTCTTCTTAACCCTCTATGATACGTAAAAACAAAAATGACAGTGAAATACAATAAATGTAAACGTTTACTGAGTATGACCCTGCGCGCTACTTCCGGTGTTGTCGTAGTAATCTGTCCGACTTGACGTCATATTCTCATTAGCGGCACATTCCTCTCTCTCTTTCTCTCTCTCAGTATCACGTCAGCAGAGCCACAGCACTGCCCCCTTCTCCCTCTCCCTCTGGATCTTTAACAGGCCAACACCGTAAAAAAAAAAAAAAAGGGGGGGGGGGGGGTATTAAATAAATAAAAAAATAAAAAATAAACCCGCTTAGAGAGGCATAATCATTTTGACACATTTGCTGTAGCCGGAACTGCTTGTTTTCTCCTGCTTACTGTGTGGAATTAGGTAATGAAATAAGCTGTAACCCTAAAATTATCAGCATGTACACATTAAGGTCAACGTGAGGTCATCTGTTTGAACAGAAACTTATTATTACACTAATGTGAATCCAGACGGCTTAGAGTAATAAACTGATGTTATAATCAAATGTCATGACATTGGCTGTAGTGTACAACTAATGTTGTTATGACCAACATATAAGCACAGTGCACCTAAAATAAAAGAGGAGATACCACAAGCATTGGGTTACAGCAAGGGTTTTTAGTTTTTCTGTTATTATTATTATAGCAACAGAATCTGCAGCGACATCATTAGAATAATACTGACTGCGCAGTGATGCCACTGTGATGACTAAACACCCCATGTCCTTATTCTTGCCACATCATGTAGGAGAGTGGTTTTAGTGACGGATTCCCGTGACAGGCCTACTGTAGCTGTCACAGCTCAGTAGGTCTCCACACTGAGCTGGTTCCTCCCGACTCGCTGTAAGTAGCGGGAATTACGCTGATGCTGGAGCGCCCCCTTGCGTTCAGGACCCAGACCTACCCTGCGCGTTCTCTGAGCACTACTAGAGCAAGATGCCCGAAAATATATGCGCGCGCAGACACACATTTAACCGGGGATGTTAGCGGTGAAATCCAGTAATGATAAAACCTGAGGTAATCATATTTTGATAACAAAAATACTAATACTAACAATAATAATAATAATAATAAAGCCATCTACATGCTGGCTGATAAAAGCTTTTGCGGTGCTATGAATACACTGCACTGGCTACAGTCAAAAGTCTAAATGTTCTCACTTTAAAAAAAACAAAAACATTAAAATACATACAGTACAGTACATACAGTAAAATACATTGCAAAGTTGGATTAGGATTGTTATGTTTGGTCATAGGTACTGGAAAATGACTTTCATCAAACTCTTACTAAAGCTTTTAAACACAGAAATATAATGGGGGGGGAATCCCAATGTTTAAAATCCAAGATGTTATGGCTATATATATATATATATATATACCTATAAAATCAATTTTATGGGTTTTAAGCTTCTTGAAAATGGAGACATAAATACTAAATCAGTACCAAAGGCGTGAGGACTTGAAAGAGGACATAAATAAGGTAACGTAAGGAGAGCGTAAACTAATCAGACTGTGATATCAGAACAGAACAGGCAGGTTCATGTTTGCAGCTCCTGCATTAAATCTGTACTCGAGGTTATATTTATGTTTGTGTGCTCTGTGTAGCTGAACATCAACCTTCTGAGCTCCCAGTTAAGGCTCACTATTAATAGCATGATCATCTGCAATTAAAATGTCACCCGCACAATTTGATAAGAAAAATATCGCAGGTCTGCCGTGCGGCACACAGAGTGACTCATCTCTGCCGGGACTCGAACCCGGAGCCTCTGGATTAGAAGTCCAGCGCGCTATTCCATTGCGCCACAGAGACTGCGCCAGGATTACCCCTCTCTGCCAAGGTTTACATACTTCACATCCTCTCATACCGCCGCTCTCTGCATCCCCGCAGCATCAGGACCACTCTGAGCCGACATATTGGCAGTGCCTTGTTTTGACCAAGAGAGGCCGCTGTTGTTCAGCGATGAGGGGAGGAGTGCGTCAAGCTAGCCTGTGTGTAAGCGGAAATCCAGAATTAGTGTGTTAAAAAATAAAAGCCGCGAAGCCTGCAGATAATAATTTAACGTGTATTTGTAACTGGGGCTTTAATTTTGAAACTGCACCATCGAGACGCTAAACGTTATTATTGTATCTTAGCGCAAGCTATTAGAATAGCCCCACAGAGCGAAAATGGTTTTTGTTGGAGCAAAATAATCAAACATTTTATTTTTTAGGCTGAGTGTCGGTAAGTTGACGGATTTAGTAACGACAACGATTAAAGGCTTTTCTTAAGCGTCACATAAATTAAACGTCTGTTTTAGCGGGCGGCCTTTAATACGCTTAAATGAAATGGCTTTCTAATGTCGGCTGTTGTGTGTAGTATTTCATATCTGTGTAATGTCGATTTTACAGGCCACCGTCACCGTCGTTTTTATGTTTATGAGTGGAAATGGTGCGCAGACTCACTAAATAGACTGACATCCTGCTGACATTACACCAGGGTTGCATCAGAATCCAGTTGTGCACGTCCCCAGAAACCACAGAGTGAGACATCTCGATTCATTCCATGTCACTCCGGGTTTCGTCCCGTCGTACAGCTGTGGAGACACTTGTCTTGCTGACAGTAGGGTTGGTTGCTACACTTTTTGTTCTGCATGAATTGCTGATCAGCTGAAGTAGTGGTAATTATTGTGAATTAAGAGAAGTAAAATTAAGGAATTGACACAAAACGACTTCCACATTCCATAAAAATATCAATGATAATATATATATATATATATATATATATATATATATGAAAGCAGTTGTCTATATCTTTTAAAAGACAAAAACAGTCTGTGCAAGATTTCCCACAAGGTAACCTGCGCAATAGTGAGCAAGGCAGCGTAAACACGAGAACCACAGTGAATGACATCAATATCAAACCGACTCTAAACCTTTTTAAGTCTCCACGTGTGCTCGATCATCCAGGTAAGCAAATTTTCAGGGATCTCAATTTTAAGGTTGCTAGTCTTGATCTACCAACCCTGTAATTTACTCAGAGTTACACAAATCACAGTTACAAAAAATGCCTCTCCCTGAATTGCCAGGGGTAATCAGGTGTAATCAGTTGTGGCACACAATACATCAACATCATACTTCCTTTGGTGTATGACTCAACACAAACCATTGTTCCAACAAAGAAACAAAAAAGAAAGAAAGAAAAACAAAAACATTTCTCTCAACGTTTTAACCTTTAGCTGGCTTGTGAAAAACTGATTTAAATCAAAGCTTTTTAACAAGTGACCATTTTATAAAAGATGAATATTTCCCCATATCTACCCTGCAAAGGAAATCCACCCAAGTCTAATGTAACTGGCATCCTTAAAATGGACACAAGACTCAGAGTCCACAAGCACAGACACGTCCCTCAGCTTGAAATTTGAGTGCTGATATTTGGACTTTCGTTTAATCGCATGCATGCAGGCTTAGAGACCGAAAGATTAACAGAAGCTAGCCACTTCACAGAAAACGTAAGGAAGACCAATTATAGAAAAGAATCTTTGGTTTCTCCAAGGTCACACATTTTTCTATTTAAAGCAGATTACACAACTTCCTTCTTATACTGAAGAGAAACATGTTCTTCTGAAGTTGTGTGATGCCATTACTACTAAGGGGATCTGAAACTTCAGAGAGGGAAATAAACCGTTTACGTCCAGCAGCAGACACATGGCGCTCTTTGAGCCCGCTATACCTCAGTTTTGATTTCTGTTAGATCAGACCCCCTAATCAGTGAAACTTGATCTGCCTTTACTCGCTTTGCTTCTGAATCTTTGCTGGTATTGCTTAAGTTTTGACACTGTCTCGACACCCTTGAAAAAATAATTTGCAGAAGTGGATCTGAGAAACCGTTTGCTACGAAATTCAAAATTGTGAAATTCCGATCACAAAATATTATGTGCTGGTAATACTCGTACAGACGAATGAGGTGCATGTTGGTTACAGTATGATGACAAAATGACAGAAGGGGAAAATAACTATATAAAGAACACAATAGTATATTAAGGAAATTTGTTGCTGTTGTTCAAAAATATTTGGAAATCCATTTAAAAATGTAGTTATTCTGAAAAAAAAGAGTAACTCTAAGTGGACACTAAGGCACAGTCAGACATTTTTCGAGATTATTGAATAGAAAAAAAAACATGTTTTACTCATGCTCACTGATTTGTGTGCAGTTACATCTGCACATGACATATACATTTCAAACATACTCAGAGTTCATCGAACTTCTCTGATCAGCTGTTCTGGAACTGAAATTGCAATTTCAGAGGTAATCAACTCAGAGTTTATTTTTAAAGTCGAAGTTTTGTTGAACCTCCCTCCTGGAACAGGGCCCAGGAAGAGTGCAGCAAGCTGCCAGGAAGCATACTTTAAAGAATAAAAGACAGACAGCATCAAATGGCTTGTTTGGTCCAATTTGTCACGTGAAACAGTTGAGGACGGACACATAAGTTAGTTCTCTATATCTATTATCCGTCTATATTTTCACACAATATTAAGTATGCATTATTTAGTATACAGTCTTCTTAAAATTAACACGGTGATAAACATATGGAGAAAATATACTTTTTCATATTTTTTTGCTGAGACTTAGAGGAGAAATTTGATTTTTGTATTTTTCACATGAAACTGGAGTCCAAGTTCAAGTAGCTTATCTGGAAGTCCCACACATGAACCCAAACAAACTGTCAATTCAACACGAGAAAGACTCAATGCTTCATGAGAAATGTGTAAAAAAAGAAAAAGAAAAACAATCTAACACACGACACATAAAAAAAATCTTGGTCTCCTGCTCACTGAAATGTGTGCAGTTACCTCTGCCAACAAATTCATGCATTCTCATAAACGTAGAAAATAAACAGGAGCAGGCGCCGGTTTGCAGAAGCCGCCATGTTGCCCCACCATCTAGAAACAGTGGCTGTGGAGAACGTTGTGCCCCTATCAGGTGTTTCGTCCACGTGGCCAGAGAGACCGGCCACATACTTAGTACAGCAAAGATGAGCAAAAACAGCACTTGTAGCTGTTCGCGTATTGTGGAGGCAAATTTGAATTTGGCCTGGATTCTGGCTTTATCTGATGAAAATTAAAGCTGACTAAATAAGAGCAAACATTCTGGAAAATGATATGTTGCATATTCAAATTTTTGTACTGTCAGTGATGATAAGCTCATTACAATCTCTCTTCTCCCCTCTTGTTTTTTTAAGATAAATGCCACAGTCTGCACTGTGTTCACATTCCTCGGTCCACAGGATTGAAACGGAGGCGTTGCTGTTTATTTATCCACGGGCAATCCTGATAATGGAGCTCCATTGATGATGGTTTTTCTTTCCCTACTTAATAAACATCCTGAACACGCACATGAAAGAGTAAATATACTCAGAGTTCAATGAACTTCTCTGATCAACTGTTCTGGATCTGAAAACTGAAGGGGGGGAAAAAATTGCGATTTCAAAGGTAAACAACTCAGAGTTTATTTTTAAAGTCAAAGTTTTGTTGAACCTCCCTCCTGGAACAGGGCCCAGGAAGAGTGCAGCAAGCTGCCAGGAAGTATACTTTAAAGAATAAAAGACAGACGGCATCAAATGGCTTGTTTGGTCCAATCTTGTGAAACAGTTGAGGACAGAAACATAAACAGTTAGTTCTCTATATCTATTATCCATCTATATTTTCACACAATATTAAGTATGCATTATTTAGTATAAAGTCTTCTTAAAATTAACACAATGATAAACATATGGAGAAAATATACTTACTCACTTTTTTTGCTGAGACTTAGAGGAGAAATTTGATTTCTGTATTTTCCACATGAAGTCTAAGCTCAGTTAGCTTATCTGGAAGTCCCACGCATGAACCCAAACAAACATGAGAAAGACTCAATACTTCATGAGAAATGTGTAAAAACCACAAAAAAGAAAAAAAATGAAAAACAATCTTACTTGTGGGATTAAAAAAAAAACAGATCAGAGGAAGTAAAATAAAGTGAACTTATTTTCAGCATTGAACACTATAATAATTTCATCAAAACATTTAAACACTATCACACAAAGACTTCTGTGTTTTTACACTGCGTTTCAGTGTCCAGGAGGAGGAGCCCAACTATAAGTTCGACCGTGAGCACCACTGAAGTGACGAATCAGCCGTGTGACTGGCTACGGGGCAAACGTGGAAGCATTAGTTAAAAAGAAACTTAAGAAGGTGGTTTATATCTCTACTTGAGAAAAAGGTAAACAAGCGCAGGGTGTTACTTTCATCAAGGCTGATATCCTCTGTTAAAGGCCTGCTGGAGAAACATGGTGCTGTTAAAAGCTAAATCATCAGCCTCTGCTTCTGATAAAAATTTCACCATTTCCTTCCTCCAAGAGCATGAGGTATTTCCCAGACTACTGTCCACTAACAGACCAAACAATGAGGCTGATGATTCATAAGGACATGTGGGTATAACCTTTCAGCCTTCTGGCCGTCTAAAACAAAAGACAGCAATTTTTTCCCTGTTTTTTTGTTTTTTACTCTTAGTAAACTAGGCAACTAAGTGATACATTCATTACACTGTATACTCTCAGAAAGCTGGGCATGTCTTTGTTTTTATGTACAGCATACCAGGCTACAAGAAATCCAAGGCAGTTAATACATTTAATGGCAGCTGGACAGGGACAGTGCTCACAGGTCAACAGCAGACTGGCTCAGTAAGTCTTCCATATATATATGAAGTAAAAACATTTAAGCTGTGACAGTGACACCATTGGGGCAGAGTGAAAAAGTATTTGCCCACTTAATGATTGTCACACTTACATATTTCAGGCCATCCAACAATTTTTAAGTTACTTTTTAGTTACTTTTTTACATAGGAAAAGTAGTTTTGGATAGATTTGTTTTCCTTAATGAATGAAATCATTATTTAAAACCTGCATTTTATATTCACTTGCGTTACCTAATGCTAATATTTCCTTGACAAAACATTTAAGTGTGGCAATCGGGAAGGGGGCAAATGCTTTTTCGCAGCCCTGTAAGCGGTGCAAAGGTAGTAAGTCTGTTGGGATACATGCGTGGATGACGCTGTTCTGATTTGACTCAACATTCAGGCTCAGCTCACGACCAACCGCCTACTGTCTGCTGCCGATGGGGTTGCAGTTGTTGTTGTTTCATCTGTATCAGCAGCAGCAGCAGACGGGTCCAAAGAGCCTCAAAGTGTCTGACACATGGCGGTGTAATGCAAAACTGTGACCCTGCACTAAAATGGACGTCTGTGTTAGGCTCGATTATGTAACCGACATGATTTCCAAAAAAGGAACCACTTCGGTGTGCAAACAAAGCATATTGATAAGGGATCAAAATGCTATGGGAGCATTGCTGTGAATACAGAATCAACTTAATGCGTTGGTATATGTTGTGTGTCACTCCATAGGGATGATAAAGACATGCAGTGTTGTATTTCCCTGTGAGACTCATGGCGTCAGATTTTAGCAGCGCTAAATACAAAGTGCTAAAGCAGCAGCAGCTGCTTCTAGTTGTCCTTCTTTGGGAGCACGAGGGGACGTCGGGCACTTATCACCAGTCTGGCTTGCTGATTTTGGGCTCTACCACAAGAGCAATTTTACAGTTGTCGTCTTCCACCGCCATGGCCTGAAAGTTGCACAGGGCCGTCTGAAAAGAGGAAGAAGAAGAAGTAGAAAAGGAAATGTGATAGTGTTTAAGAGAAAGCCAACTGTAGCCTGGCATTCAAAGAAAAACAACAACAACAACAACAAATGCAGTTCTAAGAATCTGTAGTACCTCTGTGATTATGAGAAGCATGCACTATCAGGCCTTACAAAGAAAAAGAAAGGAGAAACGAGCACGCAAGTACACCTAAGAGCAAAAACCTCACCTTATTGTTGTTGTCGCAGATATCACTGAGGAGATCCCGAGGCTCTGGTACTTTGGGAAAGAGAGTATCCTTGTTTCTACACAGAGACAGTTAGATATCAGAGGTTAGCGCAGCCCCAAAAAAGCAGAACAAAATAAAACCAAAACAAAGCCAATGAACAACAGGATCCATTCAGTAAGAAGAAGAGACTTTTTACTTACTTCTGGTAACATATCACAGTCAGGACTGTCAGGGTGGCAACCACCAATGGGATTGTAATCGCAAGAAACACTAATGGACTGAAGCCTGAGTCTGCTTCTGCATGCAAACACATATAAGCATTAATTTCAGCAACAATGAAACTGTTTCATGTTTCAGCCTTTGATGTTACTTTTCCCTTTCAGCTTTTTTAATAGAGAAAATAACATTGTGGCTTCATTCACCCATTTACACCCAGGGATCAAACTATCTTCTGATTAGCAGATGTCCTGCACTAGAGCCACCCCCAGAGAAAAATGTATGGCCTTTATAATTTAAAAAAAACCCAATTATAAGTCAGTGCATTCTGTTTTTCATTAACACAAGATTATAAAAAAGAGACAAAACAGAAAATGACTTTACCAAAATACTGTTGGTCGGTCCACGGTGTTTCTCCTTTTTCTCTATACTTTGCTTTGATAGCCATGCTGTAGCTACAGTGAGGGACCCGGTGCAGCTCGTGTGATGTTTTTTCTTTTAGTATTATTGGACTCTGTGAAACGTTTTTGAGGGAAACGATTAATTTGAGCCTGGAATCAGTTGATTAAAAATTCATCCTGAGAGAAACATCTGTGAGTTTGCAAAATTCAGCACGTAACCATCAAGGACAAATTTAAATATTTAATTTGGGCTCATCCACTTGGGACCCTGTAGATGTCTGCCAAATATAATAACAACCGCCACTATAACTGATGAGGTTTTTTTTAATAAAAAGCTGCTTTAGCTGCTTGGAGAAAAGTCTGTAATTTTCTCCTTATTTTCTCCTCTTATTTTCTCTGGATATGATGGCTACCATTATTCCCAAACCAAGAGCTATCATGCTAGCATGGCTTAAGGTTGTATTTAAGCTAAGTCCTGTTCCAGAGGGAGCCCTGGAAGCTGATCCTTAGCCACTTCCTCCTCCCCCTCTGGGATTCCAAGACTTTCCCAGTTAAAAAAAAAGGTTATATAATCTGTCCACTGAAATATGAGTTAGCCTCTAACAGACGTCTTTTAACACAAAGGACCCCATGTCTTATATGAGCTCCCACACAATGTTTTGAACTCCTTACCGTGTCCCCCAACTTCACTCTAATGCTGGAACTCATTCTCTAAGTGCTAACACACATTACTTTAAACTAATGGACGTGAAAGACAAAGTAAGATAGTATTGTTGTTATTCTTACTTTTAGTTGACCACACTCAGTGTAATTTATTATATATTCCCACTCGTCCTGTGCAATCACTTCAGGAGGGTACCAAGTAATATTAAATTGATCCCCACTTTTCTTGACTTTCCAGTTAAGGGGCGGTGGTCTCACTGCACAGAGAATAACAGACAGATGTTGCAGTTAGTACAAGCTAGCCAGAGGTGCCTTGAATGCAAATCATAATGCAAACCAGTGTGTATTTTGCCTTTCGAAAAGTTGGCAGTTCTAGATTGTGTCATAAAATACACAGTACTAGATACACACAGATGCATCCCCCCCCCCCCCCCCCCCCACACACACACACACACACACACACACACACACACACACACCATGATAACAGCTAAAATATTTCCAAGAAAGGAGAGAAAGAACAAATTATACCCCAGAAACTGAATGAGGAAGCACAAAATATTTCAACACAAGTTTCCCCTCGCATTACTTTTAAATTCTGGATTAGCACTGACCACTTCACATCTTACCAAAGCAAATGAGGCGTTTATGGAAGGTGTTCCTGACAGTTTTGTTGTTCAGTGTTGTGTTAAACAAGACGCTTATAGTATGTTGTGTGCTCACTGGCAGATAACAGCCAGTCCTCAGACCATCAGTGTAAGTATACGATGGGCATTCTTCTATTCCACTGACGATTTCATCCCACTCAACCTCAGACCTTGGAAACATAAAGAAAAAGGTGATTTACTTTTTTACCAACACACGGTATATTCCAAAAGGAAAGGACAAAACAATGAACTAATAATAAGACGCTGGCATGATTTTGCCTCTCGGTGCTGGTGAATAGAATAAGCAGGGGAAATGTGTTTCTTGCTAATGTGCAACAACAGCATCACATAGACTGTGGGACTCAGCCACCGAATAAAATAATAAAATCTGAAGTATTTCTTTAATCTCGTGACATTTTGTTGGATATTTTAAATGCAAACTGTAATAACTGTGTTTAACAAAGAAACCACCCAGTAGGAAACAGCCAGTTATCAATACCATGTACAATATTTCTACCTACAGTACAAGTTTGGACACAATTGTGACGCATGAATGTGTTGAAACCTAGAGTGTCAACACATTCATGAGAACTACAGCCTTTTGCTACGTGGACTAGCGATGCTGCAGTTTTATGCAATGTTTTGTAAAGTTTTGTGATGCAAAAAACAAAAACATTTTAATTTAAGATACTAATTTAACATCTATGAAACTGTATAATTAAACAGTTTCTTTTACTTCCTTAATTGCGCTCTCACTGGGAAACAAAGAAGACAAAAGTTCATAAGAAAATGGGTCTTTGTTGCAGCCTAACAAAACAGGAGTGATTTCTGGATTCAGTCTCATCTTGGTAACAATATTATGCAAATACCATGATGTTCACATAATACTGTCATTGTCACCTTCATTATCTGAGACACTTTAAAAAGTTTATGTTGACAACTTCTCGATGATGTCGACGGGTGAGGCAATAGAGGCGCTATTGTGAAAGTTAGCCTTTGTGTTTTGGATACAAGAGTGCAGTCATAACACATTTGAAGCAACAACTTAAACACACAATTCTCACATTTTTGAGTGATTTCAACAGCATCCTTACAAAATCAGTGGACAGTGAGGAATAACACTCTCCAAGTGAATGCCAATATGTACATACAACCTTCCCAGAGGTCATCTCAATCAATGAGTCTAGCAAGATCAGAGGGGTATACTGCAAGTAAAAGTTTGAACCTAAAACCCCTGCTGGAGATTAAAGTTATCACTGTTAAGCAGTGCTTTCTGCTTCAGCTTCTGAGCGTGCTCATATAAAAAGCAGCATTTCACAGGTCATAAGACTCTTCTTCCACAAAAAATGATCCCCTTGAGCGCCCCCTACCCATTCCCTTATAATGATATGAGGATATAATGATTATAATTCCTTATAATGCTAGTGTAACGGGGGAAAATTCTAGTTTATCCTCACATTTAGATTTAGGTCTTTAGAACTTTACTGTTGGATTTTGTTTGACCTTCTTAGATGAAGGATGTGTGTGTGTCAATATGACCTGGTGAAAACTTCTTAGATATGCTTAACAATGTTTCACTAAGTTAACCTCTAATTGTTAGGGAAACTCCCAAGAAGACCAGTGGCAGGTGCTTCCTGGAAAATAGATAGTGGGAAAGTCTTCCCTGGCCAGCAACAGCCCGGGTGGGACAAAAGACTGTTGTAACTGAAAAGATACAAAGAGTTTGTGTGATGTTATCAAAGGGACGCTGGGACATCCCAAGGTTAGCGCTCTTGTGACTGTAGAACTGTGATGTTTGATGTGCGTTAGCTCTCCTGCATCCAGCAATTAAATTAGCTTGACCACAGCTGACTGTGTTGCAGACTTTAATAACAGAAATTTCACCCACACTAGGCACAGTTTGCTCTTCACTCAGTGGTTTTAGTATTCACGCCTAACAACCTGCACATATAAAACACCAGCATATATATATAATAGAGAATTTACACTACACTTGAACAATACACTTGAAATGCTGTAAACAAAAGACTCAGTGAAAATGTGGTGCTTATAGCCGATTTACAAAAAAAATGCTCTGCTCCTGAACTTGTTACGTGTTCACTACAAGTTAGCGTAGTGATTTAGCCAGTTAAAAACAGAGCCACTTTCGTAATACAGAAACCTCTCACTTTACGCTCGACAGCTCGCGAGACATTTATCTAAGTTAGTTGACTTCGCAGGGTGTGGTAGGTTATTCACAGCAGAAACACCTCATGTAATTGTTAGGGTCATGGATAACAGTGGAGCTCTGTGGCCCAGACGGATTAAACATATACCTCTCCAATATTATCTTCGATGCACTGGCTACCGGGCAGTGTGGATGAAAATTTAAAATCCCTTCTTCTAATGCAGGTGCCCTTTAATCACCAAGCTGCACATCAAATCTACCATTTTACCCCAAAAGAGCACTTCTGTGTCAGAGCACAGACCTGCCTCCAGGTTCCTCCCCTGGGACAGCTCTAGGTAAGAGCAGGGGTGAATAATTCTGGTTTTGTTCAGCCAATGCAAAAACTGAGTTAATGTGTAACTGACTCCTGCTGCTCATTCGAATAAGAAATGTTCTTATGCTCTCTCATGACACATCTCCCCTCCCCCTTGGTGAGGCTCATACATTTAATATAAAGTCATGTTGCTGTTGATGTGACAAAGAGAGTGAGAGTGGGAAGCTGCCACTTCCCTTATATGTGTGTTAAATTATTATTTATGATAATTCTGTGTGCCCTTTAAAACAAAATAGGGCAATAGGACTACACTGAACGAGCAGCAGAGTTTCTCTTTGTACAATTCAGCAGGTCTTGGGTTTCCTATGTAAACTGGTAACATATCTTATGATCTGGCTCGGCAATATAAAAGTTAAATAAATAAAAATGCGTTTGGATACATGATCCCCACTTGTGTCCAAGATCACTTCATTTTTATGGATTGTCATGCAGAAAACCGCTGTGTTGCTTTAGTTCATTTCAGTATTTGCTTTTGGGTTTCTTTGTTTTTTCTTTTTTTCTTTTTCTTTTTACTTGCAACGTATATGTTTCAAGTTTGTGAAGACGTTTACTTAATTTGCTTAGGTTTTGCCTATTTAAATACATGACCTTAAACGGCAGGCCATTGGGATATCAGGGCTCCAGCGTGTTACAGTTGGCTTGAGTTAACTTAACCCTCTTCATTTAATGTTACATTGCCAAATATGGTTTGGTTTTGTATGCATAAATCCCCACACCCCAACAAACAGCCCGCAGCTGGCAAAAAAGACAGAGCCATTAAACACAAGAATTTAGCCCTGATTGAACTCTGGCTCATTACTTCCACTTCAGCTCAGAGTGACCACTGACTATCAGGAAGTGTTGCAAAATTACAAAACTACCTGTACTGCGTAATGCTGAATTTCTATTTCTTTAAACTGCATAATAAAAAAGCACATACTTGTAGAAAAAACGGAGATCTGCGGCGATACCGGTTGGTGACCAAGAGCAGTTTGTTTGGTTTGGGGAGTGGACGTAGCACTGAAAATCTGTCACCAGCTCTGAGAGCGACAGAGACACAGACACAGATTAATAATCAAACACATAGACAGCAATTTGCTGGCTCAAAAGCATTTTTTACAATAAAGCAGAGTCAGTGGTGAGAATTACCTGGATTAGTTTCACTGACGAACACTGGCTCGCTTGATGACTTATTCCAAAGACTTCTGATAGACACATTTAAGACGTTTCCATTCATTAACCCCTTCAAAAGTAAGGAAGTGCCCTGCTATTAAGAGAAAAAGAGAAGAAAAAAAATTAATTTGAGTAAACAGTCTAAACCAATCTCAGATCTTTTGTTTGAAGAACTGGCTAACCAACCAGACATAGTTGTGGTGTACATGCAGAAGAAAAGGGTCGTAGTAATAGACGTAGCAATACCGAGAGAGAAACATCAGGAAGAAGGAACACAAGAAGCCCGAGAAACACCAAAGGCTGAGAGAAGATGTGGAGGGTGAAGACAACAGTGGTCCGGTTACCACGCGAGATCTAGAAAGCCCAGGACTCAGTGCCACACATACACACAGCTATAGCTGTCATGGCTTAAAACATGTGAGGTCCACAAGAGTGCAGCTGGAGAAACGGTACGCTGTAACACAACACAGTCTTCCCCTCAAAACTTAAAATATCGGTTGTCTATACAAAATCTAGAAATTACTCAAACCTACTTTTCATATCTGAAAATGTTTTTCAGCAGTATGCAAATAATGAGCCTCTACTTCCAGGAGGTGGTTGAGATTACTTGCAATCTCTCAGCAGCAGTCTTTCCAGGAATTATTGGTTATTAACTGATAAAAGACTTTTAAATTATGGGGTATAAACGTTGTGTAATCACAATGAATATACGAGGTTTTAAAGTAAGCATATACACATATAAGCGTACTTACAGTGATATCTGTAGACACTTTATACTGGTATCCGACAGAATTCTCTGGTGGTACCCAGGTCACGTTATGATCAAAGTCGTTAATCCTCCGCAGGGACACATTTCGTGGTGGTAAGATTTCGCCTTAGTGAAGAAGGAGAAAGAACAGAAAATGAGTCAACATCTGCAGGAGCAGCGAATAAAGACGCTTTATGTGGCTCGCCAAGCAAGCTGTTGCGCTGAGCCAGTCACTCAGTAGGGAAAAAATCTTTCCCTCAAGGCTTAGAGAACATTCACACTTCTGCGTAACTGCCAGGTGCTGTAGGCGCTGAACAGTCTATTTACCAGATCTGATCCTGCTTTCAGATTTCTACGTGGATAATTTAAAAAAGTCAGATTCCTCCTGTTTCTGTCACGTAAACAGAATCCGGATTGAAATACTAACATGGGGGTGAGCCGAGAGGATTTACATGCGCGATTTACACGAAACACATTCTCCCACAAAGTTTTCTCTTTTTCCAGAGTCCGTTTTACTGTCCCGCTACACAGTGGCGAATGCCAGACGTGATGTCACTAGTGGGAATCACCGCAAATGACCCGAGCGAGAAAACGGGGAAAAGGTGTCAAAGAAGCAGGGAATAACAAAAACCCAGGTAAATCTGTTGTAAGCGTGGACGTGTAGATCGTCTTACCGTGACTGGATTCGATCGTCAGAGACAGGCAGCACAGAACTAACAAACTTGGGAACATCCTGCTGATCCCGTGTGTTCAGCTCTCCCCCTGAAAACTTTCTATCTCCTGAGTTTCTGTTGTGAGGAGAGCGGGGGAAGCGCTCTTGAAACGGGGTCCCCTGCTTCTCAGACTCTGTGTGGTCACAGCTGTTCAGAAGACAAAAGCAGAGAGACGTCTGCCATGTCTCTGATCTACTTTCGCTTCCAGCTTATTGGGAGGAAGGCACAGAAAAATAGTGGGAGGCTGGAAGTGGGTGGTGCGCTTCCTCCTTCTGATGTAGACACGCTGACGCACGCGCTGACAGGCAATGTTGTGCTTTCTTCCTTTTTTTAGAAGTCATATTTTTCAGTACACATATTCTCTTTTTTATGTAAAACAAATAACCTATGTTAAACTTTTCCACAACTACTAAGACACATTTGTAAGTTTCAGAACTCTAACCAATTTTCAAACAAAATCTAACAAACAGGGGCGTAAAGACAAAAAACAAATAAACATTGGCTGCTGCTGGTCCCCCATCACGCAACAGCAGGTAGAATGTGCTGTGTGGAGTGAGAACGTGTTAAGACCTGCAGGTAGTCTGTAAGTATGTGAAAACGTTTAAAGGCTTGGACAAAGTTTCACGTTTTATTGTCATGTACAGATAAAAAGTGTAGCCACATTTATCCATAATGAAATTCTTTGGCTTGTGCTCCTCAGCTTTACATGAGCATATAGAGAGTGTGCAGAAAAGGAGAGAAAAAAAGTATTAAATATTAGAGAGTTGAGACGAGTTGGTATTTACACGTTTGTGCAAGAGTATTTACAGGTTGTGCAAAGTTGTGCAACAAGCATTTAAGTGGCATTTGTTGAAGTGACGGTGTGCAGAGTCCTGTAATTGTAGTGAGTGTGTAATGGTGTGTATGGAATATCAGCAGTTCAAAGGTCTGATGGCTTGTGAGTAAAAACTGTCTCTGTGTCTGGTAGTGCAGGTCTGGATGCTCCTGAACCGCCTGCCGGACAACAGGAGTGTGAAAAGTCTGTGGGTGGGATCCGCTGCGTCTTCCTTATGCAGCATGGCTGGCAGTTCACCTCTCACTACCCTCTGCAGAGCTTTGCGGTCCAGAGCATTACAGCTGCTGTACCAAGTGGTGATGCAGCCAGTCAGAATACTTTAAATGGTGCATCGATAGAAGTTTGTAAGTATTCTGGGGTTCATTCTGAATCTTCTCAGGCGCCGCAGAAAGAAGAGCCGCTGTCTTGCTGCTTTTATGATCACGCCAACATGGTGTGAACAGCTCAGATCCTCACTGATATTGATGCCCAGGAATCTGAAGCAGCTGACTCTCTCCACCTCCGCTCCTTCGATGTGGATGGGGGTGTGGCCTCCTCTCTGCAGTCTCCTGTAATCCACGATGAGCTCCTTGGTTTTGCTGACGTTAAGCAGCAGGTTGTTGTCGCCGCACCATGATGTCAGGACATCTGCCAGCTGGTGGGCACATGCTTTGAAAACTCGACCTGGAATATTGTCTGGTCCAGGAGCTTTCCGAGTGTTTACTTTCCTGAAGTATTTACACGCGACTGCCTGAGATATCTGAAGAGGGCAGCACAAAGGTCACAATACACCAACACAGTGTAACCATGTGCTTACATCAGGCTCTGCATCTCTGCACCAGTTGTAGACTAACATGGTCTTCTTGCAACCAAACAGGCGTAGACAGCTAGCAACACTAGGTTTGCACAAGTCATTCACAAGCATCACTCCAACAGGATTAAACCTTTATTTTTTAAAAACAACATTTTACTGTAAATTTGATGTTCAGTTATTTAAGAAGACAACATGATCAGATTTCTTGTTATGCTGTTCTATCCAAGTTTATCAGTGACATTTTACCTTTTTAAAGCTGCAATGTCTGAAATGTTGTGTCATTGCGTTTTTAGTTTGTGATGCCTTGTAGGACCTGGTGTCCTGAGTGTGATCACGTATTTATGAGCAAAAGGCACACGGGAACAACAGCTGTTGTTGCTTTCAACACATGCTATTGTTATTGTAACCTTGAGATGTTTCAGCGTGTCGCAACATTAAGAGACAGTTTTCTGTTTTGCAAAGCTACCATCTGTGACCATTACACCGTGGTGCATGCAAATAATATTTTAATGATGTCTTGTGAAACTTGTACCTTCATATTTCATGTTTTTTACATGTCAGCCGTGCCGTGGCTGTAGACCTAATTTAATTGTTGATACATTAGTTAAAAAAAATAGATAGAAAAATAACACCTCTCATGTCATTCTTGGCTGGTGTAGTCAAAGAAACAGGGCAGTGAGAGAGTCACACATGGCCGTTTTATATTTAATTTTGACTGCAGGTGGGAAGCAAGGTCACGTCATGTATGAGCATATTTACAGTAGTTTCCTCGCTGCCTGCCTCACTAGTTTTCGTAGATATCTGCAGTTTCTGAGTAAATGCCGCTGTGGTGCCAAATTCCCAAAAAAATGTTGAGACGCTGTTTAACAGTACAGATGTAAATGGGAACCTCGGGAATCTTTTCTTCGGAGAAACTCTGCCTCTTTGAAAATCCAGC
Organism: Perissodus microlepis; assembly: GCF_051167445.1. NCBI lineage: Eukaryota > Metazoa > Chordata > Actinopteri > Cichliformes > Cichlidae > Perissodus > Perissodus microlepis. The sequence continues at coordinate 43,655,932 of NC_140463.1, read as the reverse complement.
TGGAAACAGCTGGTGGAACAAATGCGCTGCATCCAGTAACAATTGCTTTTCTAGTCTTTTGTTCCTATTTATTTATTTTTTGCTTTTTTGGGATGTGTTGCTGCCAACAAATTCAAACTGAGTTCATGTTTTTCTTTTCATGAAATAGTAAAGCGTCTCAGTTCACTCATCTGATGTTTTCTTTGTGCTATTGTGAATAAAACATGTTTGAGATTTCCGCTTTTCTGCCCATCAGTCTTATTCCTTTGTCCTCTCAAAAACTGAAAGCACACAGGTTAAATGTTTGACACCCACATAAAAGTATGTACTTATATGTCCATTATCTTCATGCTACGTGTGGTTGGTTTATGTTGACTAATGAAATACGTTCCTGAGAGAGAGGAGGGGGAGGAGAGCAATTGAGGATGTGCAAATGAGGAAGGTCAAAAGACTTCTTCAATAATCTGAGGGGTAGGGTCAAGATTTGGGACAAATACCATGAAAGCGTGGATCCATCCTGGTTTGTATGGGTATGTGGTGGTGTTATGGTTTGGGGATCATTTTGGGGACACTTTGGGCTTTTTTTTTTTTTAGCCAAATGATGATTTAGCTGCCACAGCCTCCTTGAGAATTGTTGCAGGCCATGTCCATCCCTTCAAGACCACAGTATTCCCATCTTCTTCCAGCAGGATAACACGCCATGTCACAAAGCCCAACTGGTCTAAAACATCGTAAACTTAAACTTGAACATAGCGATGAGTCAAATGACCATTACAGTCAGCAGATCGCTGTCTAATAGAGCATCTTTGGGATGTGGCTAAACAGGAAATTCACATCATGGATGTGCGGCCAACAAATTTGCTGCAGATTTGATGTTGTTGTGTCAATATGGACCAGAATCTCTGACAAATGTTTCCAGCATCTTGTATCTATGCAATGAAAAACTGTCGCAGTTCTGATGGCAAAAAGAGGTCCAACCCACTACTAGCTATGTGTAAGTAATGAAGTAACTGATGTCTGACCCTCTTCCCCAGGCAGAGAAAGAGCATGGACAGCCACTCTTATACCTTCAAGCAAAGACTTATAAAAATGGACTGTCGTCTGTGGCACAATACATGGTTTAGTGGGGTAAAAAAAAGTTCTTTGTCATTGTCATCTCAGTGTTTTGAAATCAGCTGAGCAGGGCTGGATCTGACTGATAAACAGACACTGTGTGCTCATACAGTACCCACATGCCTAGCCTAAAACCTTTATAGACTTGTTTTTGCAACCACTCCCCCTGCTGGCCATTAGAACAAAGTGCAGGTTTACGACTCCATTGCAATGGCCTCACTTTTTAAAGATTTCAGGCAAATGCGTCAGTTTATTTAAAGCCTATTTTTGTTTGCTATGACTTCACAGCAGCCAAAAAGGGAAAAATAGGTTGAGCATTAAAAAAAATTATAAAAAACCCGAACTCGGTGTCTGAAGCCTCATATAAGCTTTAGAAAGAGCGTTATTGTTCTGCCCTTCTTCACTTACATCATGAGATCCTGTTTCAGTGCTCATACAGGAACCTGACTATTGTTTTAAGAACAAGCTGAAAAACTGAGCTTCTGTACTTATCCTCAGGGAGTATCTCCCCCTGCAACCTCCAGGTTACTCTACAATGGGTAGGATTTTTTTGTTACTGTCTTTCAGGAACAAAAACATGTTAATGATTCAGGTTAATACCTGCTCACTGAAAATACACACATCCAGATGCTGAGACAAGCTGCTCATTTCTGTTTGAGCAACTATTACAAGAAAGGCTGAGCGGGTTCCACGTTATCACATCCAAAACACAGATCAACACACGTTTCCCTCCCCCAAACAAATCCATGTTTTTAATCTCTCTCAAAAAGTCTCTAAAGCTCAAAAGTTGTGTTGGAAGCCCCCATTTCCCCTAGAGCTACTTTGGACTTCACCTTCCTTCCTTCCTTTTCAAGGAAGAGCATTTCCCTCTCAAGGTGATATTTCCATTTGGTTGTGTTAAATGCTAAGTCAAAATAGCGCTGCACAGAGTTGACAGTGTGACGTCGAAGTTTGTAATTATTTTATTATATGTTCAGATGTTTACAGTTCTTGGAGTACTTACATCACTTCTCTCTTTACAAAGTTTGAAAGTTTTGTACAAAGACAGAAAACTCTTAATGCCACATCAAAGATCTTTTATACAGCTTAACTTTAGTAAGAAAATGCCATCCAAAACATGTCTGCCAGCAGAGTTCATGCAAGTGAATATTTAGACAGACAAGGTGGAAGTTCTTTTCACATGCACCAACAATGGTAAAACAGAGAAGTATACGTAGGCTGTCGCAGTCACCCAGCACTAAAGCCCAGCAGTGTGCTCTCATCCCGACGTGTTTTCTACAGTTTGGGGCTTTTTTGCTACCAAAACCTTGCATCCTAGTTAATTCCTGCACAGGTGACTCAGGATAGCAGTTAAATTTTCATTTGTACAAATAAGGTTCATGTTGTGACAAGATTACATTTGTTTTTCTTTCCATTTTATGAGTTACAGCAGATATCCAGGGAAAAGTCAGCTCTTGTTGCCACTAGAACATCTTCCAGATTAATCAGCCTCCTCTGGTCTTCTCTTTCCAACGGGAATGCAAAGCCTCCCCTTATCTTCCTCTGCCTCAGCATGAGGATATCAATCCCACTCACATTTCTGGGTCCACGGTCGGGCAGCTTTTCTGAAGCAAATTCCGAAGATTTACTGCATTTCTTTATCCTGTCCACAGCACACTCAATCAGCGTGGATCTGCACTGTCCCACAGAGTTACTTATTAGCAGGTGAAATTCCTTTTTATGCAAACACGGACACAGGTGTTCACCAGTGCAGCAGAGGTGCCACACAGCACATGTCAGACCTGCAACAGGTATGAAACTTTCAACCCAAAAAAGGCAAGTGAAACTAAATGTTTTCAACCTGCTGTTAAGTTACTATGTATATGTTCCTTCAAGTCCATCACTGCGAGCATTCCTCTGAACATGTGTGATTAGGAGATTTCCTGAGGAATCGTGTTTTCAGATACAAGGATGATGTGTTCAGTGGGTTCTGGCACCGGTGTGTACAGATTTCCAGGGATGGGCTGAAAAACACAGCAGTGTAAAAATGAGTATTTATGAGGACAGAAAGAGCATTTGACTAGACTTTTTTTTTTCAAGTATATACCTTAGAATCTCTGTTTCCAGTCATCATCATTTCCTTGAATATTGTTGAAGGATCAGGTATCCTGGGACAAAAGATTTCCCTGTTCCTGCAACACACACACACACAAAACCCCAACACATCATGTTTAGGCGTGACTCTGACACTGGAAATACCTTGGAAGTACCTTGTGGTGTGAAATCATGTCACACAACGTCATATGGAAAATTTAAACCATCATTCAAATACTTTTCAGGGAAGTAGCACAGATACCTGCAAGTTCTTTCATTGATTTCAAGAACCAAAAGTGAGAACTAGGTTTCTTTGGTTTTTATTCCAGTATTTTAGCCAGGTAAGATAACACCAACTGAGATTCAAAGCAGAGTCGTTTTTATGTCTTGAAGTGAACCAATTCACCTTCTCCAAGAAAACAGCAGCAGAAAAGGAAGATGGTGGAGTTCGTGTAAAAAACAGGGATTCTTTGAAGGTCTAGTGTTATTTCTGTGTGTATGCATGTTTGCTGTTTTATCAACATTTATTATAAATCTGGATTTCTTACAGGACAGTGTCTATAGGAGTATATAGTCTTTATTTTTGTCATTAATTCTTATCAAGAAAAATATGATATTTTTATTTAAGTATTTAACTAATTGTTAAAGATCTTAAATCTTATATGAAAACATGTTGCACCTTTTACATGTTTCACTGGCATTCAGTCAGGACAAACAACACAAGCAGAGCATGTCAGGTGAACTGTAAAAAGCAGACCTCTCTCTCCTCAAACACGCATGTTTGGACCCATCCTTTACACCACTGCCATCTTGTGGCCACCAGTGGATATGGTCTCTGGAAGCACAATTAACACTGAAGCCACTGAAATCTGGACGGGTAGGTGTTCAGCAGCTTGCAGTTAGTTGTTTTTTTGTACATGTGCATTGTGGGTAAATCTTTGGTGTTTGTTGGAAGACTGACAAGAGATTAGTGTGCTAGCTAAGCTGTTGCTGGCTCTGCTTTCAGTGCTCTGAGATCAGTTACCAGAAATAAGAGTTAGCGCTCTCATTTATCATTGTAGGAGAAGAGGGTTTTTTCTTAGTGACCACTTTGGCCAACATGCGTGATGTAAGAAACGTTTAAATTTAATAAAGTTAAGCAAGCTGACCAGGTGATGGTTCTACCGGCACTTTCAATATCTCTGAGAAACCCCCTGGTTGACCTAACGTACAATTAACCCAGCTATTTTACTAATACACAACCTTCATTTTTCATTAATTATTTAATCCCACCATAGATATTTTCTTAAATCAAGTTAGACCATGCTCAGGTCTTTCATTTCAGCTCTGATTCTTTTTGAATAGATGAATATTAAAATACATGCTAAAATCATGATGAAAACCTATGATTTGATAGGATATGAGGCATTAGTGTAGATTAAACAGAATATGTATATGAAAGAAAGTGTTTAGAATAAGTCCAACATCTGCAACAATAATATTAATTCATTTAGCACTGATGGGAAACATATTTCTGCAAAGTAAATCCTTTGATTTTTGATACTTTATGTGCAATTTACAGTAATACAGTTTCATGTGAAGTATTCTTTTGCTACTTTTGCTAAAGCAGCAGTTTTAAAAAGTCCTTCACTCCTCATTACGAGCTAGTGCTAAATAGTTAGAAACTATAGTAGTAATAAAATATTAAAATTCTATAGCCAGGATGAGGGCAGAAAAAGGCTGTCACAGCAGTATGTTTTGTAATTTCAGACGTTCACAGATACGATATGAAGCTCCAGTATTAGATAAATATTATTTCCAACTATGGATCATGCACAGCTAGTCGAGTAGGTCCATGAATACAAATCCACAGCTGGAAAATGGCAGAGTAGGTCATATTTTTACCTATTTTATCGATGCAGCTCTACCTGACACACCAGTCTGTGGTGCTGGGAGAATCACTTTAGGTCTCAGCATAACCAGCTGATATTAGCTACTTGCCTATCTATTAGCATCGGCATTAATAGCGGCCAGTAAATGACACATGGGAAAAACACCCCATAACCATGCCATGATGTTACAGAGTTTCTTCACCAGAGGGCACTCTGAATCTTCCCTCTTGGCAACACACCACAAACACAACAACCAGCTTATCCAGAGTCATGTAGAGCACAAAAGAGTAAATAAGTGACTACATAAATGTAAAAGAAATCTATTTATGTTTTGACAACAAACAGAATATCTGATTTTTAAAATACCAAACATGAATATCAGTTTTAAAGATCCTGTATAGGCCAGGCTCTAGTCTGAACCTTTATTATTTTATCCTGCACATAGATTACGCCACAGACTCAATAAAGTTATGATATAAAAATGTGTGAAAGCTTTTCTTAGAGTAAATAAACTAAGCTGCTAAGTCATATGAGTTCATAGCACTATGGGAGGTTATAGTGATTTCACTTCTGCTGTGTCTGTGTGTATAAAGGCACAGTCTGGCAGGAGAGGGTGAGAGGTTTTTAATCATTTGGGCCTATGACTAAGCCTTCTGCTATTTGCTACGTGTTTGCTGCAGGCCACACCTACCTGCCTGTGGCTACAGGTGGGGCAGTTTTGTCAACCTTTCCACTCATTCTGTTTACTGATTAAACACTAGTCCTCAAGAGTCCTCAAGAGTAGCCACTCGCCATGGTCTATCAATTCTATTATCTTCTTTTCTTATAAAATCAAATTACACCAAAGTCACATCAGGAGATATTTTCACTACATGAAAAGCAAAGAGAAACTCAGCCCTCTCCCCAGGGGCAAACATTTACTGACAGTGAGGAAGGAAAAAAAACTTTTACAAGAAGAAACCTGCTCAGGTAGCTTCCATACTAGTGTTTATTTGGTTAACTATTGCTTGACAGACGGAGTAGGAGAAGCTTCTTTTGACATTAATCTTTTAATGTCTCTCTGAGTGCAATGAGGCTACTGCACAAATCATTCTTGACACTGACTAAATCAACTCAACAATACTGTATGCTGTGCAAAACCATTGTTTAAAACATGGATTTTGCAAAATCTGCACTTGCACACAAACATTCACTTTTGAAATCATTCTGGCACATACCTCTGGAAGCAGTAGCAGGACAGAATGACGCAGACAGAAAGAATAATTGGGACAACGATGGCGATCACAGTCAGCATCTCATCTGGAGACCTATTCTCCCCTGGAGTGAACAAGAGAGACTTCCTGGTAAAGCTTTTAGGAGATTTTCAACCTTTTTGCACATTGTGTTGCACATAATATTGTGTATCACAGTGGTTTGCTAGTGTCTAATTTCTAATTGATGATCCCAATTCAGTGCTCCAAAGTTTACAAACAATACGTTTTGTAAATTCATTTTAAAATGTGCCATTAGACATGATGGAGAACAGCTAAAAAGCAAGGCTGTATAGAGCTTTCATTAACTAACAGATAGCTCAACCACCCATCATATGAATGCTGGGATTTTCTGCTTTTAGCCGTGTTCCTGTTGTACAACATAGCTCGAATTAGTGAGCCAGCACCTGCAAAACTCTTTTTTTTTGTAGCACGGTACACTGCAACATCAGACACAGGCATTTTAGTTATTTATTTGTTTTATGGAGTGTGTTAGATTAATGTGAAACCTTAAAATATACTGTTTAGTATACGACAGTGTTGCTTTGATTCCTTGTTGTCCAAGTGACTGTGAGTCATTTTCTTGTAAATTAAAAAGAACAAAGTTCCTGATGATGATGAGTCATTATTAAAATGACCCGACTTTACCCACCCACAGAACTTTATACACTAATTGGTGCATTTCCGATTGCAGCCTCACGCTGATTTGACCTACATTACAATATCTGCACCAACATGTAGTTTGACACAAAATTTAAAGATGAAGTGAAACTTGAATCATTGAATCAATATGCTGTCAGTGATGTGATTAGTACATGATGAAAACACGAACATACAACTCTGTGTGCACATCATGGGATCTCATGATAATGTAGATATAATTATTTAAATATACTCATATTAATAATTAGTAATACTGGTTAGACAGTTACCGTGAGTTATGACTTCACTGAGGTCACTGGACAAAGGGATGCAGTATTGATCAGTCTGCACACTGTATTGGAATTTGTATTGGCAGTTTTTGTTATAGGGGATTTTCAGACTTGGCTCTTTAGTGTGGAGAGTCTGAAAAATAAGAAGCACACAAAACCAATGTTGCACTTTGTCAGTATGGAACAACTGTAGCATTGACATAATATCTGGATTTAAGACAGACAAATGTGAAAATAATTTTTTTTCTGATATTTGATAGAAATGTTCAGCTATGAGATTATTCCAGCGTCTCATAAAACACTTAAGCAGAACGTCACAATGTGAGAACTTACTCTGACATTATTGCACTCGGTGATGCAGACACTATAGTTTAATCCACAATTTCCAACAGCCGGACCTCGATGTTCCCATGTCAGGTCGAGATAGCCTTTATCTTCTGCGATGTTCATCTTTGGTAAAGGTATCACTGAGGAAATAACAAAACACTTGTTAAAAAAAAAAAACGTTAACATTTCATATTCATTTTCACAGTTTGGAATGACATTAACAATAAAAAATTAAAAATAACACTAACCAAATTTAGGTTTGAGGGTGTTGCGTCCAGTTTCAGTCTCCACGAGCACATAGATGCCAAAGTTAAGATTATTCACGTTTAGATAACAAACATCCTTTTCATGGCCGGTGGACCCATCACATGCTCTGATTTTATCATGTTCCTTTGAAGTCCTGTAATGACAGAATGAGGAGTTAACAAGAGAAGTGAAAAACATAAAAAGCTTTTTCACTTCAGCCAGTGACTCATGTAATTCCTTCAAAGTTCCCAGATTAATATTCAGATGGAATGTTAAATAATTCAAATCGGCACAAGATTCTGATGAAGCCACAAGCAGGTTTTAACAAAATACTGCTGTCCAGTATTTGTCACTCTGTAACATCCATACACAGAGTACTGCTAAAGAAATGTATTGCAGTAGTTCATTTTCACAGAACCCCTGACTAATGATGTGCTGATTCACGGCACTAATCCTATATTTTTTCTTTAGATAAAATTTCGCTCCACACAGAGACTGCGTTACATTTCTTTTTTTGTTTGCAGCTTTTATGCTCACCTGTAGCTGATGTTCAGCTTGACTGACTCATTGACTCGTTTCCAGAAACACTTTGTTCTGTTAGACTCAAGTGAACATCTGAAGTCCGTCACCAATTCAGCTGTAAGTACAACAAAAGAATTAAGTCACACACATAGATATATATTTAAAAAAAAATAATTCTAGAAGGACTTAAGTTATTATATATCAGCATTTCAGCTTTCTGGTACTTACTGCGGCGCTTTGAAGTTTTAATGGTTTTGATCACAGGTCTGCTTTCCTTCCAGTCATAACACACAGGATCTGGAACAGCTTGAATGCTGATATTCCAGTGATCAGAGTGCTTATCTTCTGTGAAGTACTTCACTGTGAAATGATTAACTAGGCTTCGGGGCAATGGCTGGAAAAAAATATATATATATTTAGTGAAATTTAAATAATTCTTAGTTCTCCAGCACTCTGTCTGATATCCACTTTAAGGGCACTTTATTTTCATAAATAGAAAACATTTTTTTAGATAAATGCCGCTTTTTGTGTTTTTTTAACTTAACTTTAGGGTTATTTACAGCGCTGTATTGTTCAATATAAATGATGTTTTATTTATTTATTTATTTTAACTTATCAGGTCAATAAATTCACCATTGTGAAAAACTATAATTTGATTAATATTTTGTTTGTTTTCATATTGTCGTTAAACATGTTTGGACTAATTTGCCATATGTTTGATGATAGTAGGTCTATGGTACATGAAAAAAAATGCCAGATAGGTCAAGTGGATATTCTTTATAGATTTGAAAACTGTCATTACATATGGAAAAAACAGTTATTAATAAGAACTAATACCAAATACAGGTTAAAACTTTGTTTCACCAATCTAATGTCAGCCTGTCTCACTGCTGGCTTTCAGTTCCATATTACCTCAACTGACTGCGGTAGTTCATATCTGGATACTGCATATTTGACTGTACAGTTTTTCGGGAGATTGTCTGGCTTCTTCCAGGACCAGGACACGGTCACTTGAAATTGGTCATCCCACCTATATGTCACATCTGTTGGTTCGGGAAGTTGATAATCTGCAGGTATAAGAAGAGCCGTTACTCCCAGCTTTGCATAAATGATCAATGCTGTTCAGAAACGATCGCGGTGGACTACCACCGAAGCCAGAAATGACATTTCCCACGAACTCTTTCACAACACTCGCTGCTGTCTGCAATTAGTTCCTTGTGACACTCATTGTGACACTGATGTGTTTTGTAATACCTCGGACTGAAGCTGAAGATTGTAAAGCTGTAACTGTTGTCATCATTATACATCATTAAATATATCATTTTTTGTGCTTCTGTTAGGCAATAATAGTAGTTGATTGGCAGTAATTTGGCAAAGTCATCTCCAAAAACAGATGATCAGATTTATTACCAGCAAACTCACGGAAAATGTCATTGCACCTAGGAATACCTAGGAAAAATGAAATCATTTAATTGCGCCAAATCAGGGAAATATCCAGCATGAAAATCACCTGACTGTACATGAACTGGAGGACATTCCTCACATTCCCCCTCCACCTCTGTTTTTACTATTAGATTGGTTGGAAATGCTCTTGAATCATATGCAAAATGTCCTTGGCACCACCCACACATGGAGTGTTAGAGTGTAGTAAAATGCGCTGATATCCACACTGGGCATGGAAAAGGACAGCAGTGATTCCTAGTAGTTTTTTTTTTAAAACACATGATTATAAATATGAATGTGTCATTTTAAATTCATTTGTCATAAAAATGAATGCATCTTTAGATTTATCTTACAATCACACAATAAAGTGCAGCTGCTCAGCGTTGAAAATGTGACGCTGACGTTTTCTTCGGATTACAGTATATGTGCACAGGCTTTTTATGCAAAGTGACACAACATAATGGGGGATATCATATCTTAGACACATGTCCTGGAATCAAAAATAATGGAGGAGATGATTTAATTTAAATTCTATGAGACATCCTTTTAAATTTTGCCTCTGTCATTGTTACACTTTCACTTGCGCAGGTTCCCCCGCAACTTCGTCGCTGGTTGCGCTGCGCACCTGTACAGTGAAAGACAGCCTCTTTAAGCGCAAACTAACCGTTAAGGTGCACTTGGTAAAATCGAGGGAGACTGAGTGAAGTCATAAGAAAAAGAAATATACTCTGAATTTATACTCAAACAGAAAGACATCAGCGAATGTGTTCCAAAGAGCTCTCTGAATTAGCCAGATCCTTGGAGATAACTACCCTAACACATTAACACATTTTGTTACTGGGGATTAGAATTAACAACGCAAAACCACCGAGGTCAAGTTTAATGTGCTTTCCAATTCGTTTATTCATAGCAATAATTCATTACATGCCAATAATAATAACAATAATAATAATAGTAATAATACCACTTAATGTAATAGGGTCAAGACCCTTAAAGTAACACTTCACCAAGTGCTATTAGTGCAGCGGAAAGGAAAAGCTCCTTGAAGAGGAAGAAACCTCAGGGTGGGACTCCCGGATAAGGTGAGAGGAAAGCGGAGACAGAAATAACTATAAATAAATAAAAATAAAAATACGCACTTACATTTAAAATTAAAATATTATCTGACTTATGCGTTAATTTATTATTTTTTACAAGGGCAAAAACACACAAACTACAACCACAAAAGTGCTTTAATTTAATTGGCTAATAAATAGCAAGTTGTTAGAGAGCTCGAGACGCTCGGTTAACGAATAACGCGCGTGCGTCTAAAACATGCTAATTAAAGTCTGGTTTGACGGGCTGGGTACGCTCACCGACAGGTTCCCTTTAACCGAACAATTTTTAGATGTAGACTATTATTAAAACTGGGATAACAACTAATGAGTGTTTTACCTGCTTTACAGTTGAAAGTCATGGTGGTAGCGCAGAGAAAGATGAAAAACCGCTGAGCGACAGTCATGTTGCCTCCAAGCGTCCGGACTTTATTCCTGGAAGCGTTTCAGGAGCTCGTTTGATTCCCTCTAGGAATCAAAGTACAAAATAGATGTATATATATCTATGTAAAAGGAAAAAATACCGGCGACAGACCGTCTAGGTTAAAAGAAAAAAAGGTTGTTTTTTCTCTAAAAAGTGAATGGAAACCGGGAAACGAGAAAACGAAGCCAAAACTCCAGCTACACCTTAACTGTCTCCGTGCCTACTGAACCTTACCGGGAAGGTCGGGGCGGAGTTGTTTCGAGTGGGAGGAAACCGTAATGACAACGAAGCTACGACATGTCACGGAGTGAAAATGCGTAAGCAGCCTCGGTTACCAAACGCTGTCGGAAACGGGAATCCAGCGTCCATACAACAAATCGTTTTGGGGAATAAAGGAAGCTGCTCCCGTCGCTCTCCTAATGGGGGCAACATTACGCATGCGTGTGATCTTAAGTGCGATATATCAAACCGCAAGTGTACATCCATTCCTCCGGGAAGTCGTCAGGCCCTAAATGAGTCTGTGAATCATTAAGCTTATTATCTATGTGGTAATGGCTTTATGCTGCAACAAACAATATAGAGTGGGCCAAACTGATAACACGGGTGCAGGAAAGGCCAAGAAAAACATAGATAGTTGTGTTAGACTTCAGATTTATTCGGTTATGGGTCAAGCTCAAAGCCTCCGTGGATGATATTAGACTAAATTAATGCTACAGTATGCATTGCGGTTGTAAAGAAAACTGCAGAAAACTTTGTGGTGGATTTCGCCTGTTTCAACATGCAGAAAGCAGCCGGTGGTTGAAAGGGGAACAAGCAAACCCCAGCGAGGGTTTCCAAAGAGCGCATGAAGCCTGAAAAACCAAAACCTCCGAGCGAGCTGCTGCTGCGACACTTCATGTGTGGTGTGAGAAATGTGATAGTATAATCCAGTCATAAACCCTATTTCTCACTAGGACAAGCAGAATCGAGTGTGCAGACAAAAGCCATACATTTTTTTGTTTGTTTAAAACTTCGGGGCGCTGTACGTGCAGTGATTTGTGAATAATTTCATCATCTACGTCTTCATGCATTTGGAAAGTTTTATCATGATCGTCTCATGTAGGATTTGTTCCAGGCCTCATTTCATGATGGCTCAAGTGTTTTGAACAAGGAGGCTTGCTGGCAGGCAGTGTCACACCTAACAACTTGTTAGTTAAAACTTGTTTTTTAACTTATTAAGCGAGGCTGGTATATATGAGGAATGTGCTTTGGTACTGTCTTGGTGAAATATGTTTTCTCTTAAAAAATGTTGCTGACATTAAATGAGCAAAAATCAAATTTCTCATTTCATCATTTGATTCAGTTACTGACAATTATTTTTTTTAAAAGCCTTTTAAATAATATCCAGATAATTGGGTTTTGCTTGTACCTACACTGGACACAACCTGTATACGCTCCTCCTGTGCTTTCCCAGCTGTGATGGAAATGAAAATGTTTTGGGAGATTGTTTATGTTGGCTTTAAAAGGCCAGTGTGGCGTCCTCAGCCACATCTGCGGAGAAAGAATGTATGAGAGATACTAAAAAAGCCCTACAGAGATTTTTTCAACTACTGTCTTTAAGTTCAAACATCATTTTAGGCAAACGCAATGAGTATTTTCCCCCCACAGGTTTTATTGAAAAAGGGATTTTACAAAGGAAGTTTGACAAGCAGCTTCACCTCAGTAAACAATGCAATAAAAACGACAAACAGAAATCTCTGCTAGGACGGATTCTGGACCAACAAGAGTCCAAAAAAGTGGCTATATAATACACCATACATACAGTACATATAAACATACATGGACACAGAGTTCATTTTACAGCATGTTGACAAATTATGTACATCTGCTTAAATATTATTTATCTGTCTGCTAATTTCAGTGTAGCACTTGTGAAATACTGTGAATAACCAGCATGTGAGGCTGCTTATTACTCAAGATAAAGGAGTCTTTTCAGAAGACAGAGCACAAAGGCACTGGATCCAAAATCAGGTCTTTAATAACTCAATGCACTGAAGTAAATCTCATCACAACGCTGTCATCGCTTTGTCAATTTCTCATTTCAAATGTCCAAAAATAATAATATTTCAATGATTGTTTTCAAGCTGTAATAGAATTAGCAATCTATATTATGCATTCACGCACGCACAGTCCAGAACACTGTTACTCCAAAGGGATTTTGTTTTGTCTTAACAATGCATTTGACAACTTTTAAACTACACAAGCCACTTCTGTCAGATTTATTCCAACCCTGAGCTCTGTCTTGTCTTCACTGTGACTTTGGAGCAGTCACAAGAGGCCTGCCATTGAATAAACATGGTAGTAACTTTGCCCTGATGCTCTATAAGCTGCTGCTCTTTAGTTGTGACTTATCTGTTTATCACCTTCTCCTCAGTCGTCAGGAATGCGCTGCTAGCACATAAACATCGACCCTTTGCCAGACAGAGTCTCGCAATGCTTTCGGTTAGAGTGCCTTTTATAAAAGAGTTGAACTAGTTGAGCCGGTATGGTAGCACGAAACCTCTCGCCACAAACACTGAGACGCAATCTAAAGGTGCTACTGTCTTTAAAAAGGTGACTCAAGTTGTAAAAGTTGGGATGGAGCGCGGTGTCCTGCATAGATCTAAAGGGCGGCATTGCAAATAGAAAATAGAAAAACTGTTTAACCAGCAGTCAGTCTGGCAGTTTGCTGTAAAGGTGGGGGGGGGAAAAGTGCAATGCAGCTGAGCGTAACACCTAAACCTGACATGCAGACACGTAAACGGTGTTGCTGTAATACATTCTCAGAATTACTGCTGCTGTGGTTTGAGGACTAAATCTGAGTGCTGTGCCGCAAGCTGTTACCCCCACCGTCCACTGCACATCCAGCAAAGATGCCGTTGATAGCCAAATGGCATCTTCACCAGGGGGAATGTTTTGGCATGCATAGCTGGGCAGATTTGCACTGACAAATTCCCTGTTATAAACCAATTCAGGTCCTCAAGGGAGAAGTGCAAGGATATACAGAAGTGTGGGTGGCCGCAAGAGACAGAGGGTGGTGTGCAGGAGGTCAACCGAGGTCAGTGGACGTCCCGCTGATGGCACGGAACACATGGAGGGAGTTCTGTAGTAGCGATCGCATCATATCCTCCGGGTATATCTGGGGTCGAAGCAAAACAAAAGCACAATCAGTGTCAGACACACACTTTGAGTACTGTGAGTTCGTGTTCTTCACATGCAAGCTGAGTGCACACTAGAGCTGGACTTTATAGTACTGCACAGTGGCCTACACCACAGTGGGTGATGGTGCACCTGCATCGCCCTGCCCTCACCAGAGACTAAGATCAGAATTTTGGCCATAATCTTCAACAGTGGAGCACTTTTTGTCAGAATGTACTGAGTCAATGCGCAGACTGTGAGAGATGTGAAAATGGCGTAAGTCTGCACTGGCAGAATAATGGCTTAATGGCACTGTGAGCAAGCTAGATACATTTACAGGATAAAACATTGTGTTTAACGGATGCATTATTCTATGGTTGATCAATAAACTGTGTTTATGAAGCATATTAATTCCAAGCAGCAAAAACACAGTTTTTGTGTACTGTGTTGCCACAAAGTGCAGATAGTTTTCTGAGAAGGTCATGCAAGGCAAGGCATTTCATTTATATGGAACCAAACACTACAGTCATTCAAGGTGCTTTACAAGAAAAATGAAAAACAAAAATAACAGGATTTTAAAAAAAAAGAAGACAGAAATAATATAAATAAAAACGACAATGGTAACAATGATGGAACAGCTACTCGGTTAGTTGAAAGCAATAGTGAATAAAGCTGGTTTAGCTTCTTTTTATTTCAATGGATACAGTTGGAGAAGACCTGACCTCAGTGGGCAGCTGGTTCCAGCTTTGGGCATCACACTGGCTAAATCACCCCATTTAGTTTAAGCTCTGTGACCACTAAGTGACCAGATCTTGGAGATCTTAGAAGCCTACCACATCTGTATCTTAGACATCTTAGGCATACATTTAACAACCAGTAAAAATTTATTTTTATTTTTTATTTAAAATAAAAAACTTTAAATTGAATTCTGTATTTTACTGGAAGCAATGCAGGGAGCTGAGAATTGGAGTGATATCCACTCTCTTCCTGGATTTTGTTAAAATTCTAGCAGCACAATTCTAGGCTAACTGTCTAGTAGTCTTTTTAGCCAGGCCAATAAAGTCAACTCTATAAGAAATAAAGGCATGAATGAGCTTCTGTAGATCTTGCTGAGGACATAATCTCTCAGTTTAGCTACTTTTGTGAGATGCCAAAAAGCTGATGTAGTTACAGCCCCAATACGCTCAGTGAATCTAAGGTTCTCTTCCATGATTTTTTTCCACAAGCTGCAATCGTGTATCCTTGTGTCCAAATAGGATAATCTCTGTTTTGTTTTCACTTTTTCAAGGCACAAACATAGATAGCCAAATAAATCTGAGTATCATCTGCATAGCAATGATAGGCTGACTTGTATTCCTGAATGATGTCACACAGAGGAAGCATACAGGGAGTGCAGAATTATTAGGCAAATGAGTATTTTGTCCACATCATCCTCTTCATGCATGTTGTCTTACTCCAAGCTGTATAGGCTCGAAAGCCTACTACCAATTAAGCATATTAGGTGATGTGCATCTCTGTAATGAGAAGGGGTGTGGTCTAATGACATCAACACCCTATATCAGGTGTGCATAATTATTAGGCAACGTCCTTTCGTTTGGCAAAATGGGTCAAAAGAAGGACTTGACAGGCTCAGAAAAGTCAAAAATAGTGAGATATCTTGCAGAGGGATGCAGCAGTCTCAAAATTGCAAAGCTTCTGAAGCGTGATCATCGAACAATCAAGCGTTTCATTCAAAATAGTCAACAGGGTCGCAAGAAGCGTGTGGAAAAACCAAGGCGCAAAATAACTGCCCATGAACTGAGAAAAGTCAAGCGTGCAGCTGCCAAGATGCCACTTGCCACCAGTTTGGCCATATTTCAGAGCTGCAACATCACTGGAGTGCCCAAAAGCACAAGGTGTGCAATACTCAGAGACATGGCCAAGGTAAGAAAGGCTGAAAGACGACCACCACTGAACCAGACACACAAGCTGAAACGTCAAGACTGGGCCAAGAAATATCTCAAGACTGATTTTTCCAAGGTTTTATGGACTGATGAAATGAGAGTGAGTCTTGATGGGCCCGTGGCTGGATTGGTAAAGGGCAGAGAGCTCCAGTCCGACTCAGACGCCAGCAAGGTGGAGGTGGAGTACTGGTTTGGGCTGGTATCATCAAAGATGAGCTTGTGGGGCCTTTTTGGGTTGAGGATGGAGTCAAGCTCAACTCCCAGTCCTACTGCCAGTTTCTGGAAGACACCTTCTTCAAGCAGTGGTACAGGAAGAAGTCTGCATCCTTCAAGAAAAACATGATTTTCATGCAGGACAATGCTCCATCACACGCGTCCAAGTACTCCACAGCGTGGCTGGCAAGAAAGGGTATAAAAGAAGAAAAACTAATGACATGGCCTCCTTGTTCACCTGATCTGAACCCCATTGAGAACCTGTGGTCCATCATCAAATGTGAGATTTACAAGGAGGGAAAACAGTACACCTCTCTGAACAGTGTTTGGGAGGCTGTGGTTGCTGCTGCACGCAATGTTGATGGTGAACAGATCGAAACACTGACAGAATCAATGGATGGCAGGCTTTTGAGTGTTCTTGCAAAGAAAGGTGGCTATATTGGTCGCTGATTTGTTTTTGTTTTGTTTTTGAATGTCAGAAATGTATATTTGTGAATGTGGAGATGTTATATTGGTTTCACTGGTAAAAAGAAATAATTGAAATGGGTATATATTTGTTTTTTGTTAAGTTGCCTAATAATTATGCACAGTAATAGTCGCCTGCACACACAGATATCCCCCTAAAATAGCTAAAACTAAAAACAAACTAAAAACTACTTCCAAAAACATTCAGCTTTCATATTAATGAGTTTTTTGGGTTCATTGAGAACATGGTTGTTGTTCAATAATAAAATTATTCCTCAAAAATACAACTTGCCTAATAATTCTGCACTCCCTGTATACAGATTAAACAAAAGTGGCTCAAGAACGGACCCTTGTGGGACTCCACGCAGCGTTAGTATTTTCTGCAACTGAGAAGTATCAATAAAGACAAAATAATCTATATAAATAAATAATAATTATACCTTCAAGGTATGAACTAAATCATTTAAGGATTGTTCCTGTGGGACCAACTGAATGTTATAATCTAATAGTATGTTATGATGCACAGTGTCAAATGCTGCACTAAACTCTAACAGTACCAGGGTAGTTAGTCTGCCTGAATCCATATAAAAGCAGTTTCTGTGAAACCGATGAAAGCCTGATTGAAAGACATTAGGACAACAATTAATAATCATCAAGAAATTACTCATTTGATTTAAAAATACTTTCTGAATATTTTTAGTGACTGTCGCAATTTCTAACTCTGTTGTTCATTGTGTTTGGTTAGTGCTGCAACAAAACCATAAAACTAAAGAGTTCCTCTGCAGCAGAGTAAGAAAAGTTACTAGCCATTGTCAGGACATCAACACTGTGCACACTGTTACAGTGATGCATGTTCATAATAATGCTAAATTGCAATTAATGAAGTCAGTGTCTGTGCAAGACCTTTTAAAATGCTCCATTTCAGACTGTTTTTTGTTTTGTTTTTAAATCTTGGCTCCGTATGATGTCAGTGAGAACTGATCTTCTCAAGGACACAACTGCGGTTGTGCTCACAGAAGCCACACCCACCTGCTGTTGAAACTTTGTTTGAGAGAATCTTGCAATAAGAAGAAAGTAGGTTTAAAGTGAGAGTGCTTCACCAAGGCGCATGAGAAAAATAAGGATTTTTTTTTTTTGGCCTGTCCCGTTCGCTACTTTTACAATCAGAATTATTATCTAAAGGCCAAGAAAGATGCCCAATGGTGTTTTTCCCAAGTGAAAAAGGTTATGAAGAATAATGTCTTATCGATTTAAAATGCATGTCACTTTATTCATTTTATGAAAGATAAAATGCAACAACATGAAAATTACTTTAGCTAGCAGATATTCATCCAGGCAGTGTCGGAGCTTTCATAAATCAGAGGAAGGTCGTCGACAGCTTGGCATTACTATGATCTACTTGAGCCTCCACAGTTAGCGGACCTCCCCATATGGAAAAGAAATAGAAAAAACGTATAAAATACTTGCATAAGATGTGGCCTACTTCATATAGTGAATCATATAAGGCTTATATGATTTACTCATGAAAGTGGCCACTTTCTCATTACTTTCACATATTGTTTTAGTAAGTATCCAAAACATACATACAAGTCAAGGGATCTTACATCTGTTTTCACTCTTGTATGCTTTTCATACAAGTTTCGCACAAGACAGATACAAACTTTATAAGATATATATACATCTTTTCCATATGGGTCAACAAGCTATGTCTAGGAATATTTACAAAAAGGTGCAACAGTAAAGCAAACAAAAGCAAATATTTCTTTATTCCACAGATGATTCAGCAGTCAGTGAGGCTGCACAGCATCCTTCGGGTGTTCCCCAGGTTCGGGTGTCTCCCTTCTATATCACAGCCAGCTGTCGATGACCCCGCAACAACAGCACCTCGCCTCAAATCAACAGGATCAAAACTTTGACCATTCACTGCAAAACTATATTTGTTTTATTCCAACGAGGAGAGAAGCCTTCCCACTAAAAACACACCCATGTGACATAAGACACAGAGGTGACAGATGGCAGCAAAGTGGATGGTGTGTTTGCCTGTAGTCTAGTTTGCTTGGGAATAATTCAGATGGCAGTAGATCCTTTTTTTTAATTGGGATTCTGTTTTTACATATGCGGACACGCAAATAGTCAAACCTTAACCAGGACACCAGTGTGACTGTAAACAGGATTTGATTAAAGGCGTCTCTCATTTGCATTGCATTTCAGCGCCATCAGCAGCGCTACTGATGACAGTGTGTCCCAGTGTGATCTGACAAGTTTGTCAAAGGAGGAAGTAACTGTGTGCAAAATGTGTCTCATCTGCCAAACCACTTTTAACCTCTGAATGCATTATAAAGATCTTTCCAGCTGAATGCATTTTATTTGACATTAAACAAGCATTTGTCGGATCCATTCCTTTTAATCCCGTTTTATTTCTAATTAGGACCTGACTATTAACCACCCAAGTATCGATTGCTGCTGGAATGTTTTTGGGGATCCAGATAAATGTATTTAGATTACTTTTAGATTTAACCATAAGGTGTCTGGAAGAAATTAACCACAAAAGTGCACAGTCATCATTAGTGTTAATCAAACACATACTTAAAAAAAACAAAATCACACAGTCGCACATTACCTTGGGTTTTTCCTTAAAGCTTAAGGCCAGCATAATGGAGAGAAAAAGTCAGACCAGTTAGTTTGGTTACATCAAATGTCGGCAGGCACAAAAACAAATGAAAATGTGGCCTAACAATACCAACGGGATGTGTGGCAGCTGTGCAGCAATACATCATGACTTATCATTTACGGGAAGAGACGTCAAACTAATGCACAAATGCGATGAGCAACACCGACCAGTTTTTTCATGCATAAAAACTCATTTATCACTGTTACAGTTGCAACACAGACGTGTTTCACAAGAGCCGACTCATTTGGTTTTTTAAGCCGAACAGTTTTTGGTTTAGCCTAAATTCTACTGTCAAGGATTTTGAAGACCGTGCAACTAGAAGGCAAAGGACACAAGCAGTGTTCTGTAACGCTGGGAATAATTTTTTCTAGGAACTGTTTCTTCCCACTGTCACTCATCACATCTCACTTCCAGTTTGGTTGTGCCCAGTGGTGAAAATGAGGAATCAAAAGTATGCTTCTGAAAACCGCTCTGTGAGTTATGTAACCGAAAGGGTCAAATAATCTCAACATACGCTTTCACGAAATCAGGCCTGTGTTCATGAAACTTAACTAGCATGGCTCACGTTGAATGATAAGCGCACCAGCATTCCCGTTTATATCGAGCATGAAGCACAATTTTTCATTGTTGACCCTGACTAGGGTAACTCTGAATATCAGCCTAAAAACAGGCAGCTCGTTTGCCGATGTGGACATTTGCCCAGCTTTTCAGATATCCACTCTCCACACCGGTGCAAAATCCAGCACACAGGCATTGCAACAGGAAGTGACTTTTACACATGAATCTTTCAGTGTGTGTCCAGCATATAAAGGTTTAGACTCTAAGACAGACTCTTTCTGAAGTGAATTGGGATCAGTCCCTGGAAGTCCTGTTCTGACCTTTTACAGCTGCGTGGTTTCATCCTGCACCTGACAGCTGTCCAGCAACGACCCAGAAACAACCCACTGCACAAAGTCACTTTTGGACATACAATTTTGCTCTACTGAAGGGGTTATTTTATAACGGCAGGCGTCTATTATACTTCTAGTGTTGATGTCCATACAACCTCCGTGTTCGGGGTATTTATAGTCCAAACATGGTCGTTGTGGACGCCTTTTAAATGTCAAACTTAGACTCATTTTAGATATCGTTTTCGTAATGCTTCCACATGTATAGGCTCTGTATTCCCATGTTTCCAGATGGGCATGTTTATCCACGATGGCGCGGGCTCTTAAACTAAACAACAGTGAGCAGCTGCTCGGGGGAGCAGAAATGTCCTGAGCTTCTCACAGACAGTTTGCAAAACGTGCACATCGACAAAGACTGTGGAGCAGATAGTCCAGTTCATACAAACACACTCGCACGAACTTCTCGGACTTTCCATCACAACTCCTCCCAGTCCTACTTCCGATCACACACTCACTTCCTCTGACAAGACTCTTTACAATAAGACAGGATACCAACCTCACTAAAATAAAAACAAACTATATATAATGCAAATGCACTTTTGAACTTGTTAAACACATTGTACTCCTATTGAAATGAATTCCAACATTGTTCTAAATACTTTAACCATTATTATTTTATATTTTAACATATATTTCAAAGTTTTTAATATTAAAAAAATAATGAATCCCAGTTTTAAACTGGTTACAAACAAGTAAGTTGATTAATTAAAATAAATAAACCAGTTAAAGCAGGAAAATTAAAAACCACAATAACAAAAAACCCAACTCACATGTACTGAATAAATCAATAGGCTAACGCATAATAAATTGTGTTTGTTTATAAATAATCCGTGTTTATACATATCATGTTGTAAATGTAAATAAAAAGATTTTACATTAAAAATCATGTAAATTTCCTAACCCTGTCATAGATGTCCACATGATGTCCCAAAAAATTACCAAGTCCAACATTCAAATGTTGAACGTCATATTGACGTCCAAGTTGGGTCACGGCAGGATGTCCAATTTTCAGACCTTGGACGCCGTACAGATGTCCAGAATTGGTCATGGACCGACTGACCTGATACAGACATGATCTGTATGTCTTTCCGACCTCCATTATTTAATGGGAAGGTTCAAAAGACTCATGAGTGCCTTTGCTGCCTATGTCATCATGGGGCTGTTTACCATGATTTTGAAAATCAACATCAAATGGTGGTGCGGTGCCCCGATGCCTCGCAGGGAGAACATTTAGTACAAAGGCCTGACATTTTCATAAATGCCATTGTGCACACATTGTTGTATCTGGATATGATAGTGAGTTGTGGCTCACCACCAGATCTCACTTACCAAATGGGAATTTGTTCTGCTTCCCAAAAGTGATATTCAAGTTTCAAGATAGTGGTTTTAAGTCGGTTTAAAAACGGTAGACCAGAGCGTGTCAACAAAGTGCTTCTGTAGGCAATCAGAACAGGACTATCAGGGCAGGATCCAAATGTGGCAATAGAGCTGGAAGTGGTGCATTTCTGAACCATTTAATGACCTTAAAAGGGGATTGCAGCCAAATTTAAATTTGGTACTTTTTTCTTCAAACCTTTTTATGAGTGTGGTCATTTTGAATGCACCTGTGTGCACCGCAAGCGGAAAAATAAATTTTTAGTGAACTACATTTTGATTTGCCTTGCAGGATCCTCTCTGCCACACACCTCTTCAAAGCGGAACAAAATATAAAGGTTAAATTAATGCACTGTGGGATTTTCCCACTCCTAACACAGACAAATGACGTATGAGTTGCGCTCGGGGAAATAAAATTACCTGCTCGTGGATGATGTCCGACAGCTCTTTTACCATTTCTTTGAAATTGGTTTTCAGGCCCTCGTGATACTCAAACTGGTCCTCTTTGATCAGACGCTCGTTTATGTCCAGCGCCATGCTGCAAGCCTCGACAAAACGTCTGGAATCAGAAGCGAAAGACATTATGTCAACAAGTTAAAGTGAGGGTAAGCCAATAAGCCCCTTGCGATTTTTTCTACTCATAAAGCAGACATATACCTGAAAACATCCTTGAGCTCTTTTACTTTCTTGTTGCCGGACTGGTTGGATTTACTGTCATCCAGGAATGCTCTGGCATACGCCATGGGGCCTGCGTTCACCTGCAGAAAAACATGCCTCAAAATGTAACGCATTCTTCTTCTTCACTGATCAGTGCACGCAGATAACAACTGGTACATGCCATTCACTTTCTCAGCAGCCCCCAGCACGGTTTCACCACTATAGCTTCTAAACAAATTTAAAGCTTCTTACTAATAACTCGTGAATTTTCTGTCAGTCTGTTCATCTATTTTGACAATCTTTCATCCAAGCGTCAAACGTGGTGGGTGGATTGCAGGGAATACAAGTGACTTTATGACTGTCTGCAAGTGACATGTGTAAGGAACGTCTGTATTTTCTAACTATAAACAGCAATAAAACAGCTCTACTTGGCACTCTGCCCAAGTGAGTCATAAAATAAACACACAACAACAAACACATTTCACTATCATCTGAACGCACTTTCTCGTAAAGTGCTAACGCAAAGTTACTCATCAAATTTGGTGAAGCAGATTCTTACAAGATACCAGGAAGGTTGCACTCAAAAAAACTATTTACACCCAAAATGTTGACTTAATCTGATTACATGTAACATTAGCAATGGAATCTGGTAAATAAAATTTACTCTATCAGTATATCTCCAGTTTATGTCAAGCATACATTAAGAAAAAGTATCATTAAGAAAAATCATTAAGAAAAGCAGCAGGGCTGCACAATTAATCGAATTTTAATCTCAATCGTGATTTTGGCTTCCCGGAATTAAACGAACACGATCGAGCGATATTGATAATGCGTGCACCACCGACAGAAGGCGAAGCAAAAGCAAATCGAGCGCTCCCTCAATCGCCACCTGAAACGTGCTCGCATGAACACTGTGTTCCTTCCACTGTGTAGCGTTAAAGTTATCCTGAACCATCTGGATGAGGAATGCAACAAACTTCAAATGCTTAGAAGTTCTTTGATGTTCCACAAGAACAAATCATAAGCAAAGAGTGCTACAGGACTGTGTCTGCACTACAAAGCACCTCAGCTCATTCAACCGCCTGGAAGTATATGGCAGACTAAGAATGCACAAAGAAAAGAGAAGGAGCGTGGAGGTCGCTAACGTGAACTGTCCAACATCGAGTCAGATGTTCATGAAAGCGAGCCTGTGGCCATGTGGCCAAAGATAACTGTCCACCAATCACAGCGAGTAACAGAAGTTTCAGGAATTGTCAGCTTACTGGAAATAAGAGACGTTAACCTCACGGGCAGAAACAACCAAAATGCCACATGTCACAGGGCAAATGGAGAGGCACCTCAGAGCTATGAATTTCAGTCCCATCTATCACGCAGGTACAGTGAATGATGTACTTGTTTTTAGGAGGTGCACTCAGGTCGGGTGGATGAACACCTTATTTGCCCTGCATAAGAGCTTTAAAGAAGACCACAACAACAAAACCTGTTGTAAACATTCGAGCTGGACAAATGGTACATCAAAACAGCAGCCGCTTCACGAGCACATCTGTTTGAAGTCTTACTTCAGGTGACTTTAACAGGAAGGGGAACTGGAGCAGCGCCAGCCTGTTCTCGTCATCAAAAATTGCACATTTGTAAACAGGGGATCTATTCTCAGCATAGTAGTGGGAGTGTTTTGACAGAAACTCCTACATGAAAGGAAACCGCTTTAATTCCATTAGGGAGGTTGTGGGAAGTATCCATAGATGCAAAGCAAGGCTGGACGGGACATCCAAGGTTAAAGCTGGCAGACTGCCTGACCAGGCCACACATCCTATGTGGTGTTAATAAAAAGTGTGGCCGGGTCCAGACCGCACAAGAAACGATGACACACTGTAGTTGCTCAGTAATTACATTTGCAATGTAAACGTGATTTCTAAGAAGCCTTCAAAAGTCCTGCGTGTCTTCTCTGATGGCAAAGTCTGACTTCTTTAAAAATGTTAGCTGACTGTACAGACAATAAACTTTGGGAAATGTTTGTTTAGTGTGAATGGTTTCAGGAAAAGTGTGTTAGCCTCTGGTAAAAACTGCAATATTTAATTTAATAACTAATAGTTAAACTGCAAAAGCTAAAAGGAGACTGTTGGAGGGAGTTTCTGGAATCAACCCTTTGAATTTCCTTCGGTGATCTACAAGAGTGAAAACGTCAAAGACTGCAGCACAGCCTTGTTCAAGGGTAATGTCCACTGGGTGATTGTAAAAAATGAGGAAAAAAACACAAAGCCAGCAAAATTATCAGATTTTCAGTTTAGCACATCTTCTGCCTGGTTATCAGTTAATCTATTCCAAGAAAGAGCTCTGAGTCATCCTTAGATTTACAGCCTTATTACGGACAGAAACAAATGTCCAATGACTTCCACAGTAGGGAGTTCAGCCATGGAGCTGTGCTGTTACTTTGTAACTACTGAGTCAGTGAGGATTTCCCAGGTAACTGCATGTTTTCATCCTGTGCTCTGTATGACTGAAACAAACAGAGGAGGGTCAATCCCCTCCCATCAGCATTTTCACTCCAGAATGACACTTATAACTCATCATCATGTAAAAGACAGAAATACAAGTCAACTAAAGACAAAAAACTGAAATATCTATAATGACATTTATGCGTAAATCTTGTTATCTCAACTAATCCGAAGGTACCTATGGCCAGTCAACTGAGGTTTCACCCCCTACAGAAGATATGCTTAATAAGTTATAAATACTATTTTAGTGGGAGTGTGCAAGAAACGCCATAGAACAACAACAATGGACAGTATAGTAGGTGCGGGAGAGAGTACAACAGTGCAGCGTCTAAAGCGTGGAAGTACTGACATTACTTTGAGTTTGATTCTGTAAAAAGTGACAAAAACATTAGCATCTGCTGTTCACTCTGCGTGACAAGAAAACTTCTTTCTACAACAAAAAATTTAACTTCAAATCTGAGCAAACAGCTAGCACGCTGAATGTGAAACCCCTGGATCCTCCCACTGACATGACCGCTGGGTCACTGTGTCATGTTTCGGCTGTGTACAGGCAGGAGAAGGACCCAAACGCAAAACTCACGACAACAAAATTAAACTCAAAAAGCTGCTTTATTGCAGAATGGCATGGAAAACTAAACTGGGACATGGATGACTAACACACAGGGAAACACAGCCATGAGGGAGACTACGACACTGACAAAGAGAAACACAGGGCTCAAATACACAGAGGGATAACGAGGGAACAAGACACAGAAGGAGAGCACAGCTGGGAGTAATCAAGCTGGACGAGACAAGGGAAGCAAAGCTAGAAACACTGACATGAGACACGGACCTTCAAAGTAAAACAGGAAACACACTGACTGAACTCTAGACATGTAAACTTAACAGCAACTGGGGAGACAGAACATAGGGACCTGAAACATGGATACAAAAACGTCACAGTAGACACAACATGGAACACAGGGAAGCCATATTACAAAGCCAAAGAACTAAACCTATGATAACCATAACTGAGACCTAGGGAAACAAGAAACAGTACAACAAAGGACTCAAAACATAAACCATAATATAAAAACACAAGATCTCTTCAAAATAAAATAGGAAACATAATGAGACGCAGACATGACAACCAGAACTTGACAACGTAAGACACAGACATGAAACACATGAAGAGCAGGGGAGCCTTAACATGGGTTGGAAACACAAGGGGGAACTAATAAGCAAATGAACATAGGAGACCTAATGAGCTTAAACATTCTATAAACATCAAAATGAACTAAAACTCAAAACACTGGGTCATAAGACCCAGGATCGTGACACACTGGGCAAACCTCCGCCTGCCGCACTCCTGCTATACAGGTGAAAATAGATTTAAGAGCCGTTGAATCTTTGATTTTATTTATTCTCTGCTGTGTTTTACTCACATCTATTTGAAAGAGTGAGTATAAACACAAAACATTTTATTTTCTATGCTGGAATATGCAGAAAATAGGTTTAAATGTTAAAGACATTTCTTCCAGTCAGAGGCTGTTGCATATAATTTAATTTTTGCTTGATGCAATGTGCATAAAGTTAAAAGATTAAAACTAATAAAACAAGTTTTAAAAAGAGGCTTTTTCATTTGATTCAATTTTATATGATGAATTATGCAGAAAAAATAGAGCTGGGTTGAAAGGTCTATTGCTTTTTTATGTATTATGTATCATGTTTTTAAAAAGTAACTCAGCAATAATTTTGAAAATAAGTCATCAGTAAAGTAACAGGATTCCTTTCTTGGAGAAGTAATCAGCAATTGGTAGCTAATTACCTTTTTCAAGTAACTTGACCAACACTGGTAATCTGTAAACTAAAACAACACAGATTTTAGAATGACCTTTCTCTAAGATTAAAGAAAATCTGTGAAATTCAAAACAATTCATCTCCCTGCCTTATGTGGTGTGTGCTTCTGATAGCTAGAGATACAAAGTGATGAGTAGCGCTGTCTTGTACTGGACCTTTTTATTAGTTAAGATAGGCTAGCGCTTATCATTTCACTCTTCACAGAAAAACTAAGTGTAATAATAATAAAAGTGAGTGATCAGCTGTGCAGCACATCTGAGAAAGTTTACATTTTGGTGTTTTTCGCCTTTACCTGCACAGAGACGCAGCCCTGCAGTTTGAGCTGCAGCTGGATCATGTCCACTTCCTGGCTGGAGCAGAGCTTGATCAGCTCCGCCGTCCGTGCCTTCATCTCATCTATGGCCACATCTACCGGCTTAAGCTCCACCTGCTTCTCAGCCACCACCTCCACCCGCTTCTTCACATATGGGAAAGTGTTGGCAGCTAAAGACAAGAGCGCAGGCAGAACCTGTTAGGTCATGTTACGCTGCAGATACAACAAACAATGAAAGAAAAATCAACAAAAAAAGAGACAGTGACATGTTGTAGGGGTGAATTCAGGTGAATTCTTGTTGTCTGACATGCCCGAGCAGAAGTGGACATTGAACTTTTGTGTGCGCAAACGATGAGAGATACAAGCATTCAGCATACATAAACAGAAATAGATAAATAGATAAATAAAAGGTGCTCTTCATTGCTCAGAGGAGACTAATGTCCAGCTGTCACTTGCTACAGTAACCAGCTGTTAATACAGTTCAGTATTTATTGATAATTCAGTAGGCAGACGTGCAACTACAAAAAAAAAAGACCCATGTTTCTGCACACTGCTACTAGGTGTTTTTTTTGCCTTTGAAATGTGCAACGGCGGTAACGAGGAAGAATGTGTTACTAATGTGGCGTATCCACATGCAAAACTCTGTAAGACGTTCTTCTCGTGTTTGCTTTCTAAACGTGTTCTATGTACTTATGAGGACGGTCCTCCTCTTGCACTGCTCCTCCACCCCGCCGTGCTTCTTCCCCGACAGCGTGTAAGGCGTCTCGAACACGAAGCGGCTGATGTTGTGGCACTTCTCAAAGTCCGTCTTCTTCTCTGGCGCTTCCTTCTCCTCGAAGTGGGGCTTGACAAAGGTCACTTGGATGTAGGCAAACTTGGGGTCAAGGTCTTTGGGGTTGACCTGCAGGCAAGCAGTCAGCAAGCTAAATGAGAATGTCATCCAGAAGCAACATGAAGTCTTGTTATTTCTCCCAAAAAAAAGAAAGAAAGATCACTAGATAACCCACTGAATTCTTCTGAAATCAAAAGCAGACAAAGAAACAGTCTTTAAAACCACCAACTGGGACTTCATTGAAAATCCACGGGGTGGAAACTGATCACTTTATGTTGGACAAATGATATTTTCTGAGTAAACACCCGAGTGTGGCTTCACTGCCAAATTAATTATTGCTATTTCTGCTACTTTCTGCTTTCCACAAAAACAGGAGCCTGCCAATTAAAGTATTCCAACCGTCTCCCACCCTTTCCTTCCTCCATTTATCTACTGTACCTTATTTGAGTCTTGAATTATCTTGACATTTTCTGGCCCAAACTTTTCCCCGTAGAGCGTCAGCAGCCGCTGGGAGATTTCGGACAGGCCGGTCAGTTTGGGTTCTTTGTAAATGTACTCCTTCCCGTCCTCCTCCTCAAAGAAGCCCTGTTCAAAATACACATTTATATTGGAAAACAACTTAAACAAACATTGCAAAACTGCTTAGTACTAGATTTTCAACTTTTTCTTCAATACAAATGTCCTTACTGATTAGTAAATCATCATAAAAGATGCAGTCACAGACCACATGGCGCATGCTGAAGGACATCACATTGTAGATGTTTGCTTTATTTTCCTCAAACTTCCTCAAATCTTGCCTATAGTCACTTTCTAACCGTTATAATTTATGACTGTTTTTACTCACAGCTTTGAATCACACAAAGCAAAGCTGAGAAACTGATTCACAGTTCTAAATAATCCTCAGTTACCTTCGACTTGGCCTCATTTATTCTTCTGAAAAAGTACTCTTTGGTTCCTCTTCCTTCAAGCCAAATGTCTGATTGGCTGATTGGCTGTCCTCACATAAATAGAAAGACTAGGCAGCAGGAGGGTGGGGCTTCTGTGCTCACAGATCGCCATATTAAAGACATCATATAAAGCCAAGAGGGAACAAACTGTCTGAAGCAGAACATTTAGCTTAGTAGTTCGCAGACCAGGGTTAAAGTCTGAATTTGAGACATTTTCCCAGAAAAGTGAACACACAATAATGTCTGACTACCCTAGAAATAAGGAGAAGCATTTCAAGGCCTAATTATCCCACATCGAACAATTTATTTCTTTTACGTTTAAAAGCATAACGTCTTTTTCCTTACATGGACTGGCTGGAAGATGACAGCTTCATTCAAATAAAAAAAACACAGAACATCTTGCTTTGTATTTATATAACTACAATGCTGAAATGTCCATCAAAGAGATTTGTACAGCTTGTAATTTCTTCCTGTTTGCTCTCCTGCACATGAGCACAGACAAATTAGCAGGCGTGCTGTTCCTGCTAACTGCCTGCTTTTGTAGTTTGAGTAAATAGATATTTGAAACCTCTGACACATGAAACAACTCTTCTTTTGCCTAATAGAGAAAAGCATAACATGGACACTTTTGAGGAAGCTCTATCTATCTAACCCAACTGGGATGGTGTCAGAACAGAAGAAATATCTGATACATCATTGGCTTCCCAGCCAAAGATAACATAGCTGTTAGCTTAAACATGTAAAGAAGCCAGAAGTAGCCACTAATAAACCTAACAGGCGAGAATGACCAAAAATAGCAAAGTTTTACACATAAGTCTGAGGACTCCCAGTGGGGGAAATAATTATTTGATCCCTGCCTAAATTGCAAGTTTATAAGTTACAAAGAAATGAACAGCGGCTAATTTTTATGGTAGTTTCATTTTAAAGGAGAGAGACAGAATATCAACTAAAGAAGTGAGAAATTAATTTGGATGTCAGCATTTTATTCTACAGTCGTGTCCCTGATGTCCTTTGACACATCTTTGGTCTTGCCCAAGGTGGTGGAGAGGTTAGACTGGAAGAGACGCATTACTATGTGAGATCCAGAGCATCTGTAACTGACTGACTGACTGAATGAGTGACTACTGATTGCAACCTGCGGGCACACAGCCAATCTGCGGTGGGAGCCAGAATTCTGTGTTGCAGGGGATCAAATGTTTATTTCCTTCAGTGACATGCAAATCAATAATGTGTTTTTTTCTGTGATTTTGGTCTCTCTCCATTAACATGAAACTACCACAGAAACTAAAGACGACTCTTCACCTCTTTGTAAGTGAGCAAAGAGGTGACGAGACTATTAATACTGTTATTTATATTGTTTGAATCATCACCAGGCCCCATATACACTCAACATTTACATTTCACACAGTCTTCGTGAGTGTGTGGGTGCTTTCAGAAGCTGCTTGTTGACCTCACCTGTCCATAAAAGGCCACTCTGAAATAGGTCCCGAGCAGCCTGCGGCCCGACTGGATCACCTCCATGATCTTATTGTACGCTCTGTGCAGAGTTTCGTACAGTCGGCTTAGTTTCTGGAAAAAGTAGAACAGATGCCATCAGAGCTCGCCTGTTGTTAGCGATTGTTTGTTTATCGCAGCAAGTGGGCCGTACACACAAAGCCGGCACAGGAATTTGAGTTATGCAACTCGGCAAAACACACACGAATTAAAGTCTATTTGTTTTTGTATACAGAAAAAAAAACAAAAAACTGCAAACCCACGGCTCAAGGAAGCAATTCTGTATATCAAGACAAACCAAAATATTATGAGCAGCTCTGCCAAACATGTCACTGCTACATCGTGTGACGCCAACCGTGACCTCCCTGGGCATGGACTCTGGACACCAGTCAAGGTGTCATGTTGTATTTGGTTAGCCGCTCATCCCTGATGTAGGTTAACTACTGGAACGTCTGTGGATCAGACTTGTTCCAGCACAACCCCCAGTAGACTAACGGCGCCAAGAAGGCATTTCTATTTCTGAGCCGCACACACATCCAGTGCAGGAGCCAACGCACTGCACACATTGTCATTTTGACATTTGGTTCATGCTGTTTTTCAATGTTGTTACAACATGTTGCCGCAGTGGAGCACAGTAAAGGCCGATATGACGGAACCGGTTAAGCAGGTACTTAAAAAAAGAAAAGAAAAGAGTGGGATGAAATGCTGCGAAAGACCTCCTCCATTCAGAGCAAAGAGCTGCTAAAAGCACAAAATATAACCAGATATACTCGTGAGAGAAAGTGTAACACTGGGCGTTTTGAAAGGTTAAAATGGTATTTGACAGACTGAAATGAAGTTATGAAGCAGTAAATAATCTAACACAAACACCAGTGGCTCCTCAGGATTGTAATGCTGACATCTCTGATTTCAAACTCAAGATGCTTCCTGCATTTTTTAATTGTTTTTCTTTAAGTTTTTAAACACACAGGAACGTTTTGGTGAGCGTTCACAGTCCTCTACCATTCACTGCTTCAGACTGGTGCGCACTGAAGTAAAAGGAGATGTTTCATGCATCATATGACTCTTCTTCTGCACAAAATGATCCCTATTAGTGCCGCCTGCTCCAGTCAGAGACGTTATCAGATGATGATGATGATGAACTGGTGGTAAAAATCGACAGAGAAGATAAATATAACAGTGAAATGCAACACTGTTGCAAGCAAGACAAGAGGTTAATGCAGCAGGAAATTGTTAAACATGAGATTTAAAATAAATAAAAAGTTTCTTTTTGTTATAGTTATTTATGGCAGCTTTCTTAGTCACAAGGGGTCATCACAGCAGGCAGCTGCCACTTATTTTTGTGCCAGATTCCCTTCCTGCCACGACCCCGAAGAGATCTGTGTCACCTCAAACTGTGGCAAACTTGTAAATCACTGAAGCTCGGGTTTATTATCAATGCGCTGATATTTGTTTCTGATCAGAGATTAAAGGTCACCAATAAAACAAGTATCCTTGGTATGCCTTCTAAGCAATGTTCCCTCTAAGCTGCGCACGTGCGCAATTGCGCACTGCTGGCACGGTCTCTGCGC
Source organism: Perissodus microlepis (assembly GCF_051167445.1). Taxonomy (NCBI): domain Eukaryota; kingdom Metazoa; phylum Chordata; class Actinopteri; order Cichliformes; family Cichlidae; genus Perissodus; species Perissodus microlepis. Next base: position 43,623,741 of record NC_140463.1, on the reverse strand, counting down.
ACAGAAAATCTGCGTTGCGCACAAAAAAATCTAACCTGAATTTAAATTAAAATTAAAACTTTAACAATTCTGTTTTGCAGTGTTAGTAAGTGACTGGCTGCTCCCATATGGGATTAGAACGATGCCACCTTATCCCATAGTCCAGCCAATAATGCCTATATACGCAGCCAATCAAGGTCGTTGACAGACTATGACAGCGTCCTTATGTGCGACACCGGTGTTTTAGCTAGAAAAGCGGCGTGGCTGATGTGGAGTGAAGCCACGTTAATGACAACGTGTACAACCATTGGAGATGTGAGCAGGACAGACGGAACAATTGACGGAAAAAGTGTGGACTTTATACCAGTTTTTAAATTGTGTTGATCGGCCACGTAAAACCAGAGTTATGATAAAAAAAAAAAATGCAATGTTTGGTTTTCTTCCTGAATACTGTCGTTGTTTATATTTACTGCAGGCCGGTAAAAACAGCATTTAACAAGGAAAATGCTTGAAAGCACTCTCCGCTTGTGAGCAAAAACAAACTCCACCCCCTGTCCCTTTCCTATTCGTCCAAAAATGTACCATGTCGACCAATCAAAAAATGATATGGCAACGTGGCATCTAGTTGTTAAGAAACGGGAGGAAGTTTTAGGAGTGATGGCGGTGTTTTGAGATGTTTTGAGATGTGAGAGATTTGAGACATTCAGCGCAAATCTTGTGTAGTTAGTGTGTAGTGTAGTCAATAGTTTTGTTGTGTGTGTCAGAACAATGAGGCGAAAATTAGAGGGAACATTGCTTCTAAGTTCTAGCAGCTGAAATTCCTTAACAGCAGATTAGAATCACCTATAAAAACATGTAGGCATTTTCTGCATCACTAAATGATTACATGCGAGTTCCAGTAACCCTGCGATGCACAGTTTGCATTGAAGTCTTGTTTGCATTGAAGTCATTTGCAGTTTTGCACAGTTTGATATCACACTTAAAACACGCTTTTGAAAAGGTGTCATTTCTAGCTGATTTTAAACTGAAACTCTCCGTGTCAGGTCATGTCTTCAGAGAGCCACTTTCATGGCTCACAGAGTAACCCTCCAAATCCACTAAAGCTGCACTTGTCAAACCGAGATAGTCATCAACCACAAATTCTTACAGGGTGAGAAGGTGCGCAAAGTGAAAATATGCACTGTGAAGGGATGAAACGGCGTCCCGTTGTGCAGGTAAAGTTAATGAGAACTTCATGTGAAAGAGGACACTTCTGTAAATACAGGCCATTTCCTGACACTCACAGGAACACGGCTTTATGCACGACGGATGCGTGTAAGGATGATGTCACGCTACCTCATATTCGTGGCGCTTCTCATAAATGGGGATAACAAGTTTGGCGATGTGTGTGATGACTTCGTAGCGCTCAGCTTTCCACAGCGCGTCCACGCAGACCTCGAGGTGTTCCACCAACACTTCCTAAACAATGGCAGAAAAAGAAATGTCCTTAAAATGTTAACACTGATTCATAAAACGGGACCCATTATGCTCATTTCCTGTTTTATTTGTGGACTCTGGTAGAGTAGCTTTGCATCATTTACAGTTAGTACTGAGCCTTGGGGCAGCCCCTCAGTTCATTCTCTGTCTGAAACAAGCCAATTAGGCTCCTTCCCCTTCGCACCAAGTTTCTCCTAGATGGTTCACTCACAGCCAGTGTTGCATATGTAACATGACCAAATTAAAATTAAATTAAAATGTAAGGTTAGCTCCTCCTGCTAGAAGTCTTATTATTTTTAACACCTGTTTGTGAATGTTGACTCTTCCCATGACAGTAGCCTATTCAGTCTGACACGTCTTCACATCTTCGGTGCTGAAACATTTGGATCATAAAAATGTCTTATCTCATCGTATTATTTGAAAGGTCTAATATAAGTATCCACCACTGTAACGGTGCTGAACACACTGATTAGGAAACTCCATTTGTTATAAAAACAAGAAAACTCCAAATATTTTAGAAATCTAAAACTAAAAATTATGTTGTTTTTTATTAGATTAATAAACTGAATTCACAGTTTGAACCCTTTCACACATAGTGGTCACTACAGTGCTATTCAAAGGCTGTTTTCTGGTATTTGTGTCAGTGTTGATGGTGTACTCGCACATAAACCAGTACATTGGACACTGATGTGTCACTCCCAACACGTTCTCACTCCCATAGCGTAACATTTTACGCTAGGTGACAAATCGTTGGTATATTACACTTCCGGGCACCCAACACGTCCCTATATTACGAGATCGGAAACATGAGAACCATTTGGAATGAATCTACACCTGTATGTTGGTTTTACTTAAATCAACGGGAGCATCATTCTACTGGATTTCTACCTGTAACCCGGCGTGTATCATAAGAACCTGTCACGCCATACCCAGCAACCCACTGGTCAGCCAGTGGACATGTAAAAAACTCTTTGAAACATTTTTTTCATGCCTAAAGACGAATAAAAATACTTAAGAAAAGAAATCCTGATTGAGGTCGTCATAATTCATGCATGAAAGGGTTGAATCCAAATTTGTGTTGAGCACAGTGGGTCCTCTTTAACAAACACTCTACAGTAGAGATGGCCAAACAGATTTTTGATGCTTTGCTTGAGAAACATAAATCCAAGTACAAAATTGAAAAATAAGCCGTTTATTTTTGTTTCTGTTTGATTTGAGGTAAAATGACTGTTTAACTGGGTTGTCGGGCTGATTTCTATATCTTCAGAAAACGTTAAATAAGCATTTTTCCTGAACAGGTGCCACACCTCAGTGTAATAGACATCCTGCATGCCGGCGTCTTCCTTCATGGCAGCTTCCTCGTCGATGTTAAAGGTGATTTTCTTGAAAGCTGCCAAGCCACTGGGGAACAACTCTGGTAAGCAAACAGCAAAGATGAGTGAGGAAAACAAAAAATGTTTCACATAAACCTCCACTAGGACATTTTCTACAAAACACATTTCTATTTATTTATTTATTTATTCCCCCGACAGGTGTGGCAGGTGTTTTTGTGACACTGAGAACTCACGAAAATCCACATAGGTGTGAACCACAACCAAATGAAACACATGAAAGGTGGATATTCTTCGATTCCCAACATGCTGTAACTGCCTGGTGATAGTTAATCTACCTGATGGAAGGTAGCTTCAGTTCATACATACCGCTGCCTCTGGACTAAAACCTAAACAAATTTTCAGAGATAAGCTTTGTCGTCTACCAGCTGTTGTCAGCATATCCACCACACATTTGTTTAGCGGATTACAGAGACTTACAGCCAGTTTTGCATAAGATAAAGATACCCTAAAAAATAACGTACGGCATTGTGAGAATTTGCTTTTGTGCCTCCACTGTGCTGTGGAGTGTTTGCACATTGTGACAACAGCGAGCCACAAACAAACTGCCAAGTATATCACCAGGAGGTCCACAGTAACGGCTGCTTCACGAGTTTCTAGCAGATCAGTTACACTAGGCACACAATGCCAAGAAGGATCAAAGTATTTCTTGTGTACAGAAGGACGGGGGACCTTACTTTTCCTGTTCAGGTATTCCGCAACCAGCGCAGCCACGTGAACATAACACATCGCAGCCTGTGGAGACAAGAAGAGGCCATCATGAACAGAACACACTGAAAAAAACTTTTTAACACCAGGGCACACTGTTTAAATGCAGCTGGCAATTGCTCAATAATATTTCAAGTAACATAACATCATTACACATGATTTTCGAGGCTGCATTTAATGACTTTTTGTGTTCAGTCATTCAGGCAGATATCTACAGCCACACCTACCACTGAAACGAAACTGTCTTCTCAGACTGTGCGAAATAGCTGTAAGGCATGAAAGCCATTTTTGACTTTCTCTTATCCTTTACTGAAGCATAATCCAATATGTTTCTCCACAGGAAGAGACGTAATGTGGAATAGAGAGTAGCTGAAAAGCTCAGCAGTTCTTTTCACTTTACTCATTTGACTGTATGTAAAAATGTTCGTCCTGTTGAAACCCATGTTGATAAACTTGACATCATTTGAAGTGTAATTAGTTTTTGTGTGGCTACATGTGCAGCATTCAATTCATTATTTAAATATTTAGTAATAAACATCAAGTACAAAAAACGTATTCAGGAACACTGCACATAAATGTGTATTTAAACTGTTATAACCTGTTACTGTAAATGGTAAATGGCTTGTATCTGTATAGCGCTTTTACTAGTCCCGCCTAGGGACCCCAAAGCACTTTACACACCCAGTCATCCACCCATTCACACACTGGTGGAGGCAAGCTACAGTTGTAGCCACAGCTGCCCTGGGGCAGACTGACAGAAGCGAGGCTGCCATATCGCGGCATCGGCCCTTCTGGCCAACACCAGTAGGCGGTAGGTGAAGTGTCTTGCCCAAGGACACAACAACCGAGACTGTCCGAGCCGGGACTCGAACCGGCAACCTTCCGATTACAAGGCGAACTCCCAACTCTTGAGCCACGGTCGCCCCATGTCGCCCCATACTGTAATGTATGTAACAAGGCCACAATAAGCTAACATGATATTTATACGCCTATATGTTGCAAATAAAAAGAATAGCAGCTCTACATAGAATTATTATCATGTTGACCCTCACATCAATAATAAATCACTGAGCTGACCTTGAACACCTAGATGTCTGCTAAACTGCATCGCTAATTTGACCGCTGTCCACACACCTACAAAGTGCAGAACACACGCACACAACGCTACCAAAAACCTCGTTGGCAGAGATAAAAACAGATCTAATGTTACAATCCCTCTGGAGTGTTTAAATTAACTGGCTCACTTTATAGTGAAACGTTTGAGAAATCCTTTGAGAAAAGTCCTTATATAAATATCAACTTTTAAATAACTAAATAAATACACTTGACCTGCACTTAACAGCGCATCAGCTGCACCACCCAGGGTCAAGTTCTATATCAGTCTTCACCTTTGAACTCGCTTTCCCATGATCTAATCCTGACCAAACGTTTCCTTGTACAACATCGGGACTGGATGTATTCACGGTATTAATATGAAAATTTTCATTTGAGTTTCATTTGGCAGAGGATGCAGCATTCAGTTTTGTTTCTTAGTCACCCTGAATAACCTTTTGCTGCAGCATCACCAAAAACACAAAAACAAAAGAAAAAGGGGCAAAAAGTAAGTGGACTTCTACGTTTAAATTTTCATTTAATAACAATAAAAATACTAAATGCTGAAAATACTCAAATACATGTTGAGCTGGGCCTATAGATATTACAGTGTCCGGTTTGAAATGACAGCATCTCGGATTAACTTTAACACCACTGCAGCTGAGAAAGGAAAACATGGCCTGCAGGACTAATTCTGCAGGTCTCATTGTCTGTGTACCAGACAGCGTGAATGTGATTGATGTGCGATCAAAGAGGTCTGGTCAAACAACACAACCTGCCTGTCCGCATTATTCTCCTATAGACTGCTGTCCACGTGACTGTAACAATACAAAGAAAATGACTAAAAAGGGATAGACACAGACGTCAGAATCACTCACAGTCTTCCTGTTCATACCTCTGACAAATCTCCATTTTTGAGGTGCGCTCTGGCCATGCTGTCCAACCAGGTCCGCCTCAGCTCAGGGGTGCTGGCGTAGGACCGGGCCAGGCTGTACTGGAGGTCCAGCAGCATTTCAGGATCTTTTTCATGCTCTCGCATCTGGGCTGTAGCCATCAGAACTGTGCGGATCCGCTTGGTCAGACCCTTCACTTCTGAGGGGAAAGCTGTGGACTGCAGCAAACATACAGACACTGGTTAAAAAGGGAACAAATCTAGAAGGAAACAGGAGCGGGGCTTTGTTCTTCAGATGTGGCCTGCATCCTGCTGCTAGACTAAAATTAACTCCTTTAAACGTTTTAAGTGCAGCTTGGGGGATGATTTTCTAATCTTCTAAAAAAAGGCTCTTATTCTGATAGGAGCGACAGAAGACAACATGCAGGTCATCCATATTGTGTTCCAGCCTTCATTTTATGTGTGTTACTGCTTTGTTACATTTCAGTTACATTACATTACAATCTTACCCATGCATATGGTTGGCTCGTTATGTAAGGTCCTACCCACAAGAAGGTGCAAGAGACGTAGGACCAGATTTACTCTGCATTAAAATACTAATATTGGGGTTTACTCAACAGCAATGCACAGAGACAATTTAGAGACTAAAGGTGTGAACACAGTAGCTTTTGCTGCTGCCTGTGCTTCCTGTGTATTTGTTTCCTTTTCAGAGCATCGTATCTGGGGAAGAAGCTATTTACAGGAATCGCACGAAAGCGTTTTTGCCGAGCAATTAAGAGCAAGTTGAGCCAAAACTTGTCATAATTTGCATTTTTGATAGTTGCCATGAAGGCTAATTTGTTTGAAATGCCGACGGGGGAAACAACACCAGATCACCAGCTAGTCAGAGCAAATCAGAGTCATCATTTAGTCATTATTAACCAACTGTTGTATCACACTGCGTGGAGGAAGAATATCACCGAGTTACGCAAGTGGCACAGCAACGCCAGCTCATCTATTATGGACTTGTCTGTAGTAAAGCAGCATTTTTTCTGGGTGATTGTTAGGGTCCGTGTGAGCTGTGAAATGTATCCAGATTCATCCAGATGAATCCAAGTCTCCAGCAAGCTCCATGATGCTGCAGAGTCCAGTCAGTTTCTCAACAAGCTGGTTGTTTGTGACCTCGTATTTGTGCTAGTTTACATTTGCCATTATTGAAATGTAAACTTTTTATTCTCATCGTCACTTTGTTCTGCTAAGTTAATCAGTAAATACTATACACCTTAAAACACTGCGCCATACTTCACACTAATAATGGATTGGATTGGATTTATATACACTAGTAGTCCTAGCAGTAACTTGAATCTGTCATCAGTAATGTTTCACAAGTGTGATTGTGTGGCTGCTTAAGAGTGAACGCAAGAACACAAAGAAACAACAAGGGGAGCGAAACTTCCTCCCTTCAATCGCTCATGAAAGAACAAGAGAAACGAAGCAGGAACAACCTGAAGGTTAAGTCAGGCTCGATTAACCTTCAGGTCATCGAAGATCGTCGAAGGCTAATCGCGGATTCACAGTCTCTTCCAAACAACTCATGACAAAAACAGAGATACTTTGGTGGTTAATCATCCACTACTAACTAGACTGTCTGAATCCTGATTAACAAGTTTAAAAAAAACAAACAAGTCATAACATCTTTAATACTTTAATACTATAATTACTGTTTTTGAATTATAGCACTAATACCTCGGGATTTCCTAATCATCACATTCTGTCCTGTTAAGTGAAGTGAAGCACCGTGCTTTGTGTGTACTACAGAAAAATGGTGAATAATAGTGAAAAAATCATGAAGCAATGAGTAACGACTTGTTGTGACACTTCATTTACACGAAAAGAGCATAAAAATAAAGCTCATTCGCTGATTATTATCATCTATGAAGAAAGTGTGGATTTAGATCAATCTACAGATTGATTGTACAATACATCCACCTGGAAACTCCTCAGTGAATAACGATAACAATGAATAATGTTTGTTGGTGCCAGCTGTGATTGGTTGTCTAGACTTCCACAATACCTTCATGGCCTTGTCACTGTTTGCAAAGTTGTTGATGATGGAGAGAGACTCCTGGAAGCGTGAACTGCCGGTCAGCGCCACGTCAGAAATCAGCTGGCTTACTGCAATGATGATCTACTCGGGAAAGAAAAGCAGGGGAAGGTGGAGGGGGTGGGGCAGCGGGCACGGAGAAAGATGAAAATGAAAGGAAGAAAATGCACACACGATCCAGTAAATAGTGTGTGTACTAATCACTGCGAGATAACAGAAAGAGAAACTCAGCAGACCGTCTGCAATTAAACATGCTTTACATTCTTCTCCTCCCTTACTGCACGTGAATTGCTCAGAGGAGCGTGCTTGGAGAAAAGAAAAGCGAGTGCTGAACGTCAACAGTTGTCAACATTAACACTTTACCTGCAGGTGTGTGCGTAGGAAGGTTTTCCTCTTGGTGTATTCGTAGTTGTTCCTCATGAGCAGGTAGAGCAGGGCTGACGCCTCGGCCCGCAGAGAGGCCAGCTTGGAGACGCAGCACTTGAGCACCTCGCAGCACAGAGCTTCGCACAGCGTCACGCGACCCTTGAACAGCACCGAAGGGAACTGGCGGGACAACGGGTTAGTGTATTAAAGGCAGATTCAGGACAGGGCTGGAGTTAGAAAATAGAGTGAGTGTGTAGGAAAGACAGCAGGAAAACAATAAATCACTGATTAACTCTATGTCACATTCCTGCTTTTCTCAGGATTATAGGGCTTGATACACAGTGAAGATATCTTATTAAAACTTTGTGTTATGGTAGATACTAATAATAAGTCCATTTAGATTTGGCTGAAAATAAAGTTAAAACCACAAAAAATAACTAAAAAAAAAACTAAAAACTCTATATTACCCACAATTTTTTATGGATCATCTTCAAACTTCACAAAAACATAGTAGACCTCCTGGGCTTGAGTACCTAGGTTGGCTAAGCATTTGACCTTCATTGTTAGCACTCAAGGTCAAAGTTCACCATGAAAAAAATTTCAAGAAACCATATTGAGTAATAATATATCACATGAAACTGCATGGAGAGAGTTGCACAACAACTGGGTAAAGGAGATAATAAAATACGCTTCTCTGGTAAATAATCCTTCGACGTCATAGGTCAAAGGTCAGACATTAGGGTGCTGTTAAAAATAAGCAGGATGACATCAGCACGTTTCAATCAAAACATCGTAAAACGTCAAATTTATTCAGGTTTTGGGGGGAAATCAAAGGTCTAGAAAACATCTGCATCATCAACCTATGTATCAAATATGATACACTTGGTGTTAACAGGTTATTGCAAAGTTTTGCTTGGGGTTTTTTGGTGATTTTATTGTCAGGAAGTAACAAAAAACGGACCTGTTAACATTTTAGTTCTTCTTTCACATTGTAAATACAAGCAGTGACCCTGATTAGTTTAAACTAGTACATATAAATTGAACTGTCCATCCATCCAGTCACCTCCTCCACCTTGTCTGAGGGAACACTAAGGCGTTCCCAGGCCAGCCGAGCGATATAATCTCTCCAGCGTGTCCTGGGTCCTCCTCCCGATATAAATTGAACTGTTTTAAGTTATTTAAATGTTTTGCTGATACACTGTAGTTGTTTGTGTAATTATTAAATTTCATAATTCAGAATTTCATAATAAGATAAACTAAAGGACACTATTGCAAATGCCTGGCACAAAGCCTCATAAGCCTTGTGTACCAGCTAAGTCTTGAGTCGTGTTTAGACTTGAATTAGTCTCGATGCGCTATGTTGTTACCAGTGTTTGTGTGGCCAAGAACAGCAAAGGTTTGGCTGTTAACAGGAAAACACGGCACGCTGCTGCCAGGATTAACGATTGCCGGTAAGCGTTTTAATCTAGTGCAGTTACAAATATAAACCTGTGACGAAATAAATAATAAATGTCACAAAAACTGATATTCTGTCTCTAACTAATGAGGGGGAAATCTGAACTGTTCATCTGCATTTTTTTATTTACTGCAAAAGAATTCTGCTGTTAAAGTCCTCTCTGCTCATATCACCTTTTTATCATTAACCGGTTCTCCAGTTTTCAGGCAGTCACAATACTCACAATAGCAAAAATCCACTTCTGGAAGTGGAAAGTTCTGCTTGTCTGCTAACAAAGGCCTAATTTCTACCAAACGCAGCATAAATGAGTGGATCAAAAACAAGCAGACCGGATGAGAGCGCGGCTAATCCCTGATTAAAATAACAGTCGGCACAAGTTTTACGCATGTGTTTCACATGGAAACCGATCAAAGAAAGCCAGCTGAAGGGGAATCAATATGTTTCTGATACGATGACGAGCTCTTCTGTTAGAAGGTGTCGTGCGTGGATAAATGTGTGCGATACCTGGATGAATCTGACCGCTCAGTTGGAGCACAAGATTGAGCCAGAGAAGGCTCCATTATTACCAACTACTCCAACATATATAAACACGATGTGCAGAAGAAAGCAAAAGATCACTGAGTTTGTAAAGACATTTCCGTTTGGAGTGTGAAAGATCCAATACTGAAAGAAGAAAGAAGAAAAACACGCGACTGTGCGTCGACTGCTGAGAACAGACAAACAGACTGTTCTCAGCTTGTCTGTGTGGTGGATTTTTAGCCACACAAAACTGCGGCTAAAACCCAGAGACACCGCTCTGCCTATGTGAAAACCATGTTTGCATATTTGCCTCTTGCAATCTATGATAAGTTCACATCAGTTAAGCAAGTAAGTTATTGTTATAACAGAAATGAAGGGGCTCACAGCTTTGGGGTCATCGTTCATAGTGATAACATCTTCATCCAGCATTTAAAATAAATGAATGACGACCGCCAAAGCAAACGCAAATAAAGACAAGCTTTTGTTTTTTGTGTTGTGAAATTAAACACAGAACTACAAGCACTCAAACCTCCGCCAAGAGAGCTGACTACCTGGGCTGTGTGGACTTTTAAGGGAATAGTATTGGATTTTGTACATATTCATTTTGTTTTCTTTGTTCTTTTTAAACGGTAAAAAGCAGAAAAAACATCAAATGTAATGTGATACTTTAAATGTTTACAAAGTATTTTCCATATGTTGACACAATTTCTGACCTTGAAGACCTTTTAAAGGCTTGTTAAGCTGACCTCACTCCACACTCCTACAAAGTTTTATTTGAATTCAGTTAAATTAAGCTTTTTGAGTGTTTGCAGAAGGAATGAAACACACACACACAAACATACGTTACCAAACACAACCTAATAAGTCTGGCTGCAAAAATAACTGTATCAGCACTGCTCAGTTACTAAATAGACATCATGTCTCTTTAGTAAATGTCTACAGTATCATTTAAACACCTAGTGATGGTTTTTGCTACTTTTATTCTGTGTAAACACTAAATCTCTGCAAAACAAACTAGTGTAAACAGACCACTTTGTAGAAATAAAGACAAAATAGATTAAAGTACAAGTTGCAAAGACCATTTCTTGGGGACTACTTTCAGCCGCACATTCACACACTCCACCATTTGTGTTAATGAAGGACAACGTCTGCACTGTGGCACGCTCGTGTGCCTTTAACAGTTTGTGCGCAAAATCTGTTGACACAGGAAACCTGGACTACAAAGAAATCAGAGAGCAGTTTATTGGTTTTAGAATCTCTCAAACTGCATTGTTTGACATTTTAATGAACCTGTACACACTGTAATCAATTTGCAGCACGAGTGTTTAAAGTGTTCATGTTCGGATAGTTACTATTTGCAGAGGCTAACCTTTAATGCTTGTACTGTAACAGGAGGAAGCACGCCAGAACAAAGCCTTCACCACTGCTGTTCTCTGATTCATCACTTAATTAACCCACACGATACTGACACTGCCGATATGATAACTCTAGGAAGAGGGCTGTTCTCTCCCTTGGGACCTACCTTTATTACCTCAGCAGCTTTTGACTGAGTTGTGCTGAAGCTCATTTCTATGCAACATAACAGTGAGAAATACTAAATTAGATACTAGGGCTGCCACGATTAGTCGACTATCAAAATCGTCGACGACTAATTTAATAGTCGACGCGTCGTTTGAAGCTTTGTAAGATCACAAAAGACGGAGGAATAAGTAGTAGGGTTTAAGAGTGTAATAACGGACTGAAACAGAAGATGGCAGCACTGCATGTACAAGGATGTCAGCTGCCGTTAAACCCCGAAGAAGAAGAAGCTGTGTCCGGTATCGTAGCTGTGTCCAAAGTCAGGAACCGCATCCTCTTCTGCCCGCATTTGTAGGCCGATTATGTTACAGCGACACGACAAAGACTGTCCAAATTCAAAGACTCCTACAAATAAGGCTGACAAATGCGCCCTTCATTTCTCCAGATTTGAAGGATGGGTCGGGTGTATACTTCGTGGCCCAACCTATCCCAGAATTCATAGGGTGGCCCAGCGCGGCCCTGCTCAATTTCCAACATTGACGGCAGCTAGTTAGTTTTAATATTACTCTTATTATTCTTTCTGGGTCACAAAATAAAGTTTTAAGATGTTTTCAGGCGAGAATGTAGCTGTGTAAACTTCAAATATCTGCTCAGTTTATCAAGACACCACATATTTTCAAAAGTGCTCTGACATTTGCGGAGACGTCTGTTACCCACTAGCTCGATAGCTAGCCGGGGTTCAAGGCTCACTAGAGCCCGTGAGAACACCGGACTCCCGGAAAATCATTTTCAAACCCACCGCCATCTTTTGCTACTCAGGTTAAACATGATATATATGTCACTTAAAACTGTTATTGTTTGGCTTTTTTCAGTATTTTATTTGTTCCTGAGTAAATCGGTTTGGCTGAGATTAAAGTTATAGTTTTTACACAGCTGAATAAACATCAAGCAGACAACTGATTATCAGAAGTGTGAGATGCTCGAGAATATACTCCGGTGTCCTGTTATATTTTAGATAGCAATGAGCAGACGGCTGAGTTTATTCAACTCCACCGAAACAATCTGCAAATTTCATAAACTAATATTTTGTCTTTATTTTTAGTTAGCACATACCTTAAACACTTAAAGCTGTAAGCCAATGATAGTTATATAAGAGCAGACGCATGCTGGTGTAATAAGCTGTACGTTTTACGTCCAATGGACGCATGATCTGATTAGTCGACTAATCGCAAAAATAATCGGTGACTAGTCGACTATCAAAATAATCGTTTGTGGCAGCCCTATTAGATACATTTCAGAGCATTTTTCTAGCCGGTGGCTGGGAACGAGGCAGAAAACACAAGAAACACGGAATAGCCAGGTTACTTTGTTGGAGCAGTGTGACCTATGGGTTTTTTTCAGCTATTAGATGGAATGAGAGAGAACGTCTGTGTGAAGGCTGGAACCAGACATCTCACTCATCTCATTGTTCACAGTGGAAAGTTTTTTTAGGCAGTGGCAAAAACAAAACCAAAAATGTATATCAGCTCCGGTCATCAAAAACACAGCATGTTTACCTGCTCCAGGCATCATCTGAGTCATACTGATTTTACTACTGCAGCAACACTTCGTACGAATGTGAACACGTACCTTGTTAATGAAAGCACGCAGAGCGGCGAACACATGTCTGAGGGCAGCTTCTGACTGGCCGACTTTGAGGAAAGTCAGGTAGACGTCAAACACCTTCTTCATCAGTGCGTTGTGACCGTCGCTGTCCAGCAGCTGGTTCTGAATCACACACACACAAGAATAAATACACTAGCGCTTTACCAAAACCTTCATACATGCACAAAATATTAGTGCAAACTATATTCATCAATTTCCTACATTACTGTTGATGTGTGAGCAGACTTATGAGCTGAACGATGCTGTCTGCTTACATAAGGACGTTTTAGGCGCATCTCATTCTGTTCTCATCGACTAAAAGCAAACGAGATGACAACGACTGATGGCAGCGGCTGATTTTTACTGTGTCCCCTCAATTTCGGGACCCTACAATTTGGGATCCAGTGTCAGTATCAGTACTCATGCATCAGATGAAGCCATTGATAAAGTTACTATTTTGAAAAGAACACAGCTAGAGTATGAGGATACACCCAATAAAAGCTTCTATATGTGAGCCTGCTTGTAATGTGGCAATGCGAATTGCGTAGGTTGTTGGTTGCAACTTTCTTGAGAAAAACCCAGCCAGACAACAGCTGCCAACAAATAAAAAGAATGACATCTAAATATGTCCAACTTCACTCCATCCTCCCCAAAGAACTACTTGAGAACAACCCCAGATGTTCAGTAGGCAGGCCGGGGTCCAGAACTGTCTCGAAAGCATATCTCCACTTAAGGATAATAAGCAAAAGGACCAAGTCTGGTTTTTTGGTTTATTTTTTTCTTTACGTAAGCTGCATTAAACAACACCGAGCAGTTGAGGAAGCTGTGAAGTCAAACACAGGCAGAGCCGATAAAACGGAGAATCAAACTCTCCCAGAATGAAGGATGAAAAAATAAGCTTCACAAATCCAGCAAAGACATCCATCCACTGTGAAGCATGAGGTCAAGACTAGGACTTGGGTTTAGCTTGGCACTCAGGAGTGATGGTTAAACTCGAAGGGGCTTTAAATGCTTGAATAGCCTCTCATAAATACAACGACAACAAAAAATGGGCCCAAATTCCAGGCCCCACAAGTGTGAACACATTTTTGAGGCTCAAAATGTGGTTTTAGTGTCAGGCTTACTGTTAGGTTATGATTCAATTTATGCTAGGGCTTAGGGTTATGCATTCATTTTTGAGGGTTAGGGTAAGCAGCTAGTGAAAGCATTATGTCAATTAGATGTCCTGACTAAGACATAAAAGGCAAAAGTGTGTGTGTCCCTCTGCTACACACAGAGTGGAGCAGGCAGAGCCACGAAAGGTTAAACAAAGATCACAGAAAACTGTTTAAAAATGTGTTTATTTTTTAAATTGTTCATTTAGACAACATCAGACTCAGCACTTCACTTTACTCGGGTGACTTGCAGAAATACGTAAAGAAAAGATGAGCATACATATTAAGATTTCAGGAATCATTGGTAGCATTGAGCTTATACAGAGTGTTATTAAGAGCTGAAAACCTCTTAAACATCACGGAGGCTGACTCAAAATTTCATAACAAGCACATCATTTGTTTAAGGACTCAGTGACATTTGAGTCACTTTAAAAGCTTATCTACCATCTGTGTGGTTTGACTGTGTGTGCAGTGCTTACCTTGAAACACTGAGTGAACAGACTCAGGATGTCCAGGACGCTGAGGCAGACCTCGGTGGAGGTGTTGCCTTCAAGCAGGGCCTGATGGTGGATTTCTGCTTCTGACGGCCCTGCCCCTGAAACACAGAAACACACATGGAGACATAAAGAAATCCTGAGGTGCTGTGCATGCTAATGGTTCACATTGCGGTGTAGAACAAATTCTAATTGTAACCCTTTTATCCAGAAAATACTGATGACTGCAAAGTTATTCTTAAGTATTGTTGTGTTTGCTGATTTCCTGCTTGCTTTGAAATGGTAATTTACATACAGCTCATTAGGCAAATGCTTCATTGACTGACTTAATTGCACAAATCAACATGTAATTACATGTTGTTTAAGATACTCCTAGTAGGTACCAAATGTTATTAAAGAACATAACATCCAGCTCAAGTCCATTTTTCATTATTAGCATAGAGCCAGAGATAAGAACAACTTGTTTCTCGGTAAAGTGCAAAATAACAAGGAAAACACATGTGACACATCAGTCTATAGGGTACATGTACAATCATTTTATACACAGGTTATTACATGCAAATCTTTTGAGAATCCTGTAAACAGCAAACACTGCATTAAAGCCACAGATAATTTTTTATAGAGGATTTTAATGCTAAGTTCACAAGCAGGGCTTTGTCATAGCATTTGTTTATGTTTAAGATTAAGATGCAGCAAAGCAAATCCCTGTGTGTATGCGGGTGAACACGCCCATTTATTTTCTGCAACAGCGTTTTCTGTGGTGATTCTACACACTGTTGCATTAATCTAGCATTGCTGCAAATCCATTACGTGAAGACCAGAGAGGCCTTAGAGCTCGACATACTGCGGTCAGTGGCTCAAGATAATGTCTGTTTAGAAAGCACAGCCTGAGAGTCAGTTGGCTAGCTCTGTCTTGGAGGAGCGGCATTTCAAAACCATGATGAACTGTTTCCTTTCAGTCGATTCACTCGGTACAACACATAAGTATGGGATATCGCGCCCTTGCATTTCCTGGCTGAAGAAACCTTTATTCACGCCTTTAAGGCGGATGATCTGTGACGACATACACACAGCCCCTCCTGCGCATATACCCCCTGTCATCCCTCAGTTCTTACGCTCTTCATCTCGCTGAGAACACCTCTGCTGAGTTGGTCTAGCTAGCTGCTGCTAGTTAGCTCTATTGTCTGCCAACTTGAACTAAGATTAACTGCTGTTGGTGTTAGCCTCCACCGCGCAGTTGGTGCGTAGGCTTCCCACAGAGCGCTAACTTCCAGTTTTCCTGTGCAGCGTTTTGCTTTGCGTTTTAGAATGGACTCCAAACAGGTACCCCACCTGTAGGTGATTTTTGTGCTGTTTTACGTCTTGGACCTTACAGCCCCTTCGGTGGCTCATACTGTCCTTTTTGCTGGGCCTACTGCACAATGAGGTGCTGGTGCCCCGAACCCAGTTTTGAGGCTGCTCTGTGGTGCTTGTATTTATTTCGCATACTTAAGTGTTGTACCGAGTGAATGGACTGAAAGGGAACGAACAGTTATATCTATAACTTCTATTCCCTAAAGGCTAGCATAGCGAGGGCATGCTATCCCACACTTATGTGTTGTACCTCGTTCCTCTCCTTCAGGGAACAGAAGTTATAGGTATAACTGTTCGTTTTACTTGAGCTACGTATTGCAGCAGGTGATTATATAGCTAACATCTGTGTTTGACTATCACAACATCTCGATGAGGTGTAAGTGTAGCTTTGGGAGATCAACTTTGCATTAATAACTCCCGTGGCAATGTCCTCGCTTAATGCATCAAAAGCCATCTAAACATCAAGAGCGCAAACGTGCATTCATGTTCTAAAAAGACCTTCTTCTGATGATTCAGATACAATTTTCTTTGGTGATTTTCACACTTTAGCACTTGTGAAATCAGTGGTCACACAGTTGAGAAACTGCTGCTCTGCAACAGAACTGATAGTTTCTAATAGTTCTTTAAGTAGCACTTTGTAATATGGTCGGCGACTAACAGCGTAATTCCCCTGTAATCAAATGTCATTTCAACCAATGTTATTTGAAATTACAATGTAATTACATTTACCTATAAATACCTAAAGGTAGAAACACTAACAAGTCAGGTTTTTACGGGAAACAAAGAAATGACTATACTGTAAATAAGTAGTGTACAATTTCATGCTAATTTTGCAGAAAAATGTAAATAATCATACATCGTAATCTTGCCTTTTTACAACTTTATTTAATTTATTATGCTGATGTGCATTTATTATTTATCATTCAACTGTCCTTTTATTTTACCAATATAAATGTGATAAGGGCTGTTCTTCTGTTCTGTTCTTCAGTTTACAGGAAACGATAAACATTTGCAGGCCTATGTGACCTAATACAATAACCCCTTCATAATACAGCCTACAACAGGGTAAGATGGGAAAATGCTGTTGTTTTTTCCACAAATTACCAAATAATAAAGAAGTATTACTTACAGACTATTAAAATTTACGTACAGTTTAACTATTTGTTTCCAGTAAAAACCTGACTGGTAGTGTTAAGTATTTGCAGGAAAATCTTAATTACCTTGTAAATAAAATACACTGAAATTCCTTTTGATTACAGGGAAATTAGTGTTGTACTAAGAAGTTTTCTTTTTCCTCGTCCACATGCACAAAGAAGAGCTGAACAGTTAGGTCGTTAACACACTTTTTCAACTACTCATTGCACCAGTAAATATGACACACAAATTGGAGCATGACCAGCAAACATCCTACCAGAACCTACACGTGGAGCTGGTGTGGTGGAAGGATTGAAGCAACAGGCAGTGATGCAGCAGCACTCACATGACAGAGGTTGAGACAGGGCATGATATCCCATACTGTGGTACTTTGTGTTATCTTTTTAATGCCAAAATTGGAATGTGCACTTGGTTTATGATGTGATGGGAGTGTTAGTGTGCATGCTCTATTGTAGCTCCAGTTGCCTCCAGTTGCTTGCGTCTGAATCTACTACTTCAAGATTTTTGTGTACTCAAATAATACCAAATAAAACAATAGCAAAACTAATCGTTTCACATTCATACATTTCTTAAATTAAACACTTTCAAAAGAAACACTTTCATTTCAACAGAAAAGGTGAACATAAGGATAATAAGGACTGTCACTACAGACTAGGCGTGTCACATTAGGAATGTAACCGCCTCTCTCCAGATTCTCTATATCACTTTACCGGCATGATTTCTTGACGATTAGTGCGGTGCTGGCAGAATTAACTGTTCCATTACGACTTCAATTCCTGTAAATTTCTAGGAATCTTAGATGTGAAGTGTTTTGCAACCTGACGTTTTGCATGTGAACTAGTGGGAGTGCTTACCTATGTTGAGGGTGAAGGAGGCTTCCATGGTGTTGAACTGATGTATCTTGCTCTGCATGAGGCTGGCACGGTTGCAGCGCATGGGTGGCATTGTCTGAGACTTTCCAGCTGACGAGAACAGCTTCGACACACACGCCTCCTGGCTCCTATATCGATAATAACAAGAGCAAGAAGGACGGAGGAAGAGGAATAACATAAGACCCTGTTCCTGTAACTCTCACTGAGCTGGATGTATTACGATATATAACAAAAATGTTAATACCTGATAATTAATAAAAGATCGACACAAGCTGATTAATACCAAACAGAACATTTTAATACATTTAAAAAAAGAGAAGTAAAGGTGTATTTCATTGGAACATGACCTGGCACCTTGCTTCCTTAAAACTCATTTTTAATTTATTTGGGTTTCAAATTTCAGGTGCTGACAGATAAGGTAAATATGACACATAATACAAAGGCGCAGCTTTGTTTACCAGCCTTACCTGCCGATGTTCCTCTTTCCAATGTAACGGAACTGAGCCAGACAGACCCTGCGGAGAAAACATGAAGCACGAGGCGCCTTTTGCATCCACTTAGAATGTTGACACAAGATTGATAGAGCAGTTAAAACACACGTATAGTTTTGTTTAATATTTACATATGGGTGTTGTTTCATTAGCTACTCACTCGAGCAAACTGAGGAAGTTCATGATATCTTGAGGGCTGATTTTGTTCCAGTAGGCCATCAGAGTGTCTGTGGACAAAAAGACAAAGTGGACACACTTGGTTACATGATTTTAGACCGCCAGAGCGATCACTGTCAGAAATAGCAGAACAGGTAGTCGAGTCACGTTCTGAGTGAGTGAAGATCTGCATGTGCAATGTGGATATAGAGCCTCACTGACCTTCTGACAAGGTCTTGGCGATGTGCAGGAAAGAGAACAGTAGGCCTTTGATTTCATATTGTCCCAGTCTGCCGATAGGAGGCATGGTGCTGCTGCTCATGGTTGAGGCGCGTCTCTGCAGCTGGAACAACACACAGAAAACGCTCGTTAACTAATTTTAAAGCACTCCTACTTCCTGTTTGGTTAGGACCAGCACTAGAGGAAAATCTTTGAGTGCCAGAGGATCTAAACGGTCGTATTTTACAGAAGGAGAATAATTTATTTAAACCCAGACTTGAGGACAGGCTCACTGATGAAACCTTTGTTACCAAAAAAATCCTGAGCGCAAACAGTATGTGAGAGGTTGCTTTCGCAATTAATATCTCTTATCAGCAAACACACAAAACAAACATGCTATTGCTTTTGATTACACAAAGCAGTGACAAGAAACAATTCTTAGAATTATGCTGATGAGGTGAATCGTGGATGTAAATATATACAGATTTACAGATTTACAGATAAACCAGCAGAAAAGCAAAATTTAGAGCAAAATTGCACAAAAACCACTGAGCAGAATGTCATCAGTCCTGGAGGCGAGGAGGAGACGGAGAAAAGGAAGAACCTATTCATTTTTCACTTGTCTTTACACCTTGGCCTTAGGGGGACGATATAGCTTCAGAGTGCTTTTTCTGTTTAAACTTCATTATGTGTTTTTCTTCAATCTGTCAGGGGTTTCATCTAATTGTCATTTACAGGTCAAATCCACATGACTAGCACTTTCTCACGTTGTGACTGAATTGTAAGCACGGGCGCCTGCTCATCTGGCATCTCATCACGAAACATGAATGATCGCTGGTTCACATGAAGGTGGTGTTTTCCCGTACAAGCCACGTCACACGTTTCCCAAATGAGTCATGGTTGAAGAGCAGGAGAAGAGTTTAAGTTGGCTCCGAGTTCACAGAGGTTTCCTGCTGAGAAGACACCGCCATTGTCCAAAAGTAACATGCAGCTGCTTTTTAACATCATTGCCAGAAAGTGAGCCGCGAAGGCTTCAGATGTAACGCCGAGGCCGTGTGTGGCCTACACGAAGCCCACGTCCGGTGAGTAAAATGTTAAAGTGGAACAAAGCAGCGCAAAGGTTTGAGCACTTCAGAACTAATTAGAATTTCCTGATTTGGGAAGTGACAACAAACCTTCCAGTGAACAAAACGTTTAAACTGAAATTTGCATATCGCATGTTTCAGGCTGCTTTGCATACGGTATGTTTAGGTTTCCCGCACAGTGTTTCAGAAGTGCTTCCGTGAGGTGACTCCAAAGGGCTCAGACTGCATTCTAGGAAGTATTTAAAAGTGGATATAAAAATTTTCAGGGCTGTAACGCAAAACCGTGATAATCAGACATTGTCTGACTTGTCTTGATGTCAACAGTTCAGCATAACTGACATTTCTGAATGACATTCCAGGTAAGGGAAAAACAAAGAAAAACAAACCAGTGTCCAGCTTGTCGGTTTTCTGGAACTTAGAGAAACCATAAAGTTTATTTATCTAAAAATGAACTGACTGACAATCTGCCCTAAATATGTTTAACCTGTTGGGCTAAAATGAAATGTTACCTCACCTCAATGCTGTCCGGTGTTCCTGGGTCCATAAATAGAGAGCCTCTGGAGTCTTCCCTCCTCACAACGTGGCCATTCTGAGTTGGCTGACCTGCAACCAAAATAGGTTTGTTGGGGTTTTCTTTGTACAATTTAAAGCACCGTGACACTACAGTTGTTGTGATTTAGCGCCCTTTAATTTCAATATGAATGGAACTGAATTAACCAACACATATAAATGTCCAAAGACTGCAGATTTTGCTACACTCCATGTCTCGTATTCACAAAGCTTCCTAACAGTAGCTCCTAGTGAAAAATTATTTATATTTTCCAATAAAATTAAACAAATTCATAATTCTAAGTAAGAACGTATGAAACCATTCTTACGTCAGGACTCTCAGGAAATGTTTGGGCCAATATGCTATACAGGAACAACACACCATTACTCATTCCATTGAGCCTGTGAACATCATTGTACGCAGTAGTCCAGCTTGTAGTAGTAGTAGTCCAGATGTCTGAGAACACAACCCTTGTTGTGTCACCAGGGAATAAGAAGCTAATGAACTCCTTTTCTGGAATAAACAAAGGCTTTCTACTTGAGACTACAGATGATTACATTGTTGCTTCTGCTGCTTTGATTTTCATATTTGTTTACTTTCAATCTGCCCATTTTGGCCTGTTTACGCTACCGAAATGCAAGACTACGTGGTCCCTGTTTTAAACATTTAACCCTTTTAGTCTCGACGAATAAAAACAGTCTTAGCCTCCCAGTCTTCGCAGGTCAACATGTATTTGACCTAATGAGCAGCTGCTATAACTCAGTAAAACACCCACGTTCACTGGGTTTTTGAGGATTTTTCCAACTTCTGTTAGATACTGATCTTATTCATCTGATTTCAACATCATGTTGGTGGTGAATAAAATACTAGAAATGTTGTAGGATTGGCTAAGAAGTTTGATGTCTGTCTGGCCAACAGCTGCTGCTTTCAGACAGAGTGCTGCTAATGGATCAGTGGGTGTTGAAGCCATATGTTTGTATCATAATGAATAACGTAAACAGGAAGACGCCATATGTACCGTATGGTTTCTATTGTTCTCTACTCACCGTGCTCTTTCTCGATCGCTGTGCTGATCCTCCTCATGTCTGTGGATATTAAGTCATCTCTGGAGCCCTGGCCAACCACAAGATGGAGTGAGTGAAAACTGTGTTGCAAACTGTAGCCAGGCTGACAAAGAGTCAGAGCTCTGTTGAGCCAACCATCCCTTTAACGTTAACTAGTAATGACTTCATGAACTTCTTCACAAATAAAATTTTTATCATTAGAGAAAAAATTACCAGTAATCATCCCACAGATGTAATATTATCTACAGCTACTCTTAGTACCATTGATGTTAAGTTAGACTCTTTTTCTCCAATTGATCTTTCTGAGTTAACTTCAATAATTACTTCCTCCAAACCATCAACGTGTCTTTTAGACCCCATTCCTACAAAACTGCTCAAAGAAGTCCTGCCATTGATTAATTCTTCGATCTTAAATATGATCAACCTATCTCTAATGGTCGGCTATGTACCACAGGCCTTCAAGCTGGCTGTGGTTAAACCTTTACTCAAAAAGCCATCTCTAGACCCAGCAGTCTTAGCTAATTATAGGCCAATCTCCAACCTTCCTTTCATATCAAAAATCCTTGAAAGAGTAGTTGTCAAACAGCTAACAGGTCATCTGCAGAGGAATGGCTTATTTGAAGAGTTTCAGTCAGGTTTCAGAGCTCATCACAGCACAGAAACAGCTTTAGTGAAGGTTACAAATGATCTTCTTATGGCCTCTGACAGTGGACTCATCTCTGTGCTTGTCCTGCTAGACCTTAGTGCAGCATTCGATACTGTCGACCATAATATCCTATTAGAGCGATTAGAACATGCTGTAGGTATTACAGGTACTGCACTGCAGTGGTTTGTATCATATCTATCTAATAGACTCCAATTTGTGCATGTAAATGGAGAGTCCTCTTCACACACTGAGGTTAATTATGGAGTTCCACAGGGTTCAGTGCTAGGACCAATTCTGTTTACATTATACATGCTTCCCTTAGGCAGCATCATTAGAAGACATAGCATACATTTTCACTGCTATGCAGATGACACCCAGCTCTATCTGTCCATGAAGCCAGATAACACACACCAATTAGTTAAACTGCAGGAATGTCTTAAAGACATAAAGACCTGGATGGCCGCTAACTTTCTGCTTCTTAATTCAGATAAAACTGAGGTTATTGTACTCGGCCCTGAAAATCTTAGAAATATGGTATCTAACCAGATTCTTACTCTGGATGGCATTACCTTGGCCTCCAGTAACGCTGTGAGGAACCTTGGAGTCATTTTTGACCAGGACATGTCCTTCAACGCACATATTAAACAAATATGTAAGACTGCTTTCTTCCATTTGCGCAACATCTCTAAAATTAGAAATATCCTGTCTCAGAGTGACGCTGAAAAACTAGTTCATGCATTTATTACTTCCAGGCTGGACTACTGTAATTCATTATTATCAGGATGTCCAAAAAACTCACTGAAAAGCCTTCAGCTAATCCAAAATGCTGCAGCAAGAGTACTGACAGGGACTAGAAGGAGAGAGCAGATTTCTCCTGTTTTGGCTTCCCTTCATTGGCTTCCTGTTAAATCCAGAATTGAATTCAAAATCCTGCTCCTCACATACAAGGTCTTAAATAATCAGGCCCCATCTTATCTTAATGACCTTGTAGTACCATATCACCCTATTAGAGCACTTCGCTCTCGCTCTGCAGGCCTACTTGTTGTTCCTAGAGTATTTAAAAGTAGAATGGGAGGCAGAGCCTTCAGTTTTCAGGCCCCTCTTCTGTGGAACCAGCTTCCAGTTTGGATTCGGGAGACAGAAACTATCTCTACTTTTAAGATTAGGCTTAAAACTTTCCTTTTTGCTAAAGCATATAGTTAGGGCTGGACCAGGTGACCCTGAATCCTCCCTTAGTTATGCTGCAATAGACGTAGGCTGCCGGGGGATTCCCATGATGCATTGAGTTTTTCCTTTCCAGTCACCTTTCTCACTCACTATGTGTTAATAGACCTCTCTGCATTGAATCATATCTGTTATTAACCTCTGTCTCTCTTCCACAGCATGTCTTTTATCCTGTCTTCCTTCTCTCACCCCAACCGGTCGCAGCAGATGGCCGCCCCTCCCTGAGCCTGGTTCTGCCGGAGGTTTCTTCCTGTTAAAAGGGAGTTTTTCCTTCCCACTGTCGCCAAAGTGCTTGCTCATAGGGGGTCATATGATTGTTGGGTTTTTCTCTGTATCTATGAAGCGCCTTGAGGCGACTTTTGTTGTGATTTGGCGCTATATAAATAAAATTGAATTGAATTGAATTGAAAAGAAGTGAGCTGGCACATTCCGAATATTATAATCAGACCAAGTGGACAAGAGCAGATGTTCAACATTCTATTTCCTGCAATTTGAGGAAATATTTTAACGGTGAAAACAAAATGTAACTGGCACCTTTGTTCAGAATGTATTGTGCCACTTTAGCTTCCTCGGAGCAATCTTTTACTGTTTACTCACTCAGTCTGAGAATTCCTGCATTACACAGGAGGGATTCCCAGCACGTACGGTGCTTAATACATTTATTGGACCACCAATTTATTATTCTACAGCTGCCCTAAATTGACAGTAATTACCAAAATAATTGCTGTACGTTTCTGTAAATGCACTGGGTTTTAACATAACTGTTTGTGCATCTGTATACCAGACCAGACCAGTTTTCACAAAATTCCACTGCACTTGGCACCATGGTACACTATTTGGCAACAACTGAATTGAATCTAAAATAGAGAGACTGACATTAAAACTTTTATAGTCTGTAGGATCCCATGAATGTGTGCCCACTGTGGGTCAGAGTTCATGCTGCAAGATTTTGTCTTATGATCACTTCCCTGGGAAGGAATAGTTGTGAAGCTCCGGCTAGTAATGCTAGTAATCCCAGTACTGGAGTGGCGTCAGCGACACTGGGGTTTGCAGTCTTCTTGAAACGTGCTCCTTCAAACTACATGACATTAAAGACATCTGCCAAGGAAAACAAATAATAAAGCTAAAAGCTACTTTTGACTACTCTCTTATCCACAGGAGGTCACCAAAGCGGGTAGCTCTGCATGTTTGATTTGGCAGAGAGATTTTGTCCTGGGATCAAGTCGGGGATCTTTCTTCAGCTATCTTTGTAACAACCACTTTGAGTTTCAGGACATCAGAAAGATGAATATGTCTGTTTCTTTGATCCCTGGACCTTCAGTTTATATCCCCCCCCCTCCCGTGTTTCCCTGTTAACTCTCACTCACTGTTTGGTGTTTTGATATTTTTGTTGACGTGTAGTTTTGCCTCCCCTGTCTCACTGCTGTTGATCAGTTTCAGCTGTGACTTGTTACCCTGGTGTTTCCCATCTCCCATCAATTTTTTTCAAAATAGCGTTGTGTTTAAATTGCTCTGTATTTGTGTGCGGTTTGGAGTATACATTTGTTAGCACTCAAAAATGTGCACACAAATCATTGTAAACATTTGTAAATATTAGCTTGTGTTTGTGGATTAGACCACACGCACATTTGTAAACCTTTTGAGGCTAATTTCACTCCAAAACCAAGCTTTGCAGGCCATGCTGGCCCTTGGCAGATGGTTTCAAGCCAGGTGTTAGACTTTACCTTTGCAAGATAATTCGCATTAACATTTTGAATTTTCACTCCACATCCACCAAGAGGCCTCAAAATGTTGCTGAACTGAAAACAGGTCAACAGCGACAGCACAGTAAGCTGGGCCCTATTGTATAGCACAGGTAAACTAACCTTTTTAATTCATTTGTCATTTTCATTCCTGTCAGACAGGCTAGTTTAGACACGTGCTAGAGAAAAATTCAAGATTCCTTACCTTGATTTTACATCATGTATCTGGCTTTGTTTAATACTTCATACGACAAGTAGCTGTCATATTAAGGATTTTGCAACTAATTATTTGGAACTGGAAGACTGTAAATGAGAATTTTTGAACTGAACTGAGAAACTTATGAGGCCCTAATTATAGATGAAACAGCGTTTAGGATTTATCAGTTTTTATTTTGATAAACACGGTCATAAAAATAGACTGGTACACACTGTACAGTATGCTTCATGATTCCATTGAATTACAACAATCACTCCTTCTGAATAAGTCTATGCCTGACTGAAGATCTTACAGCACAATTGCCAATTCATATGTGAAGCTGACTTTTAGTTACATCACAGAAATCCCCTAGAAAAGGAGCGTTGTGAGGTGACTCACGTTTAGGCCCAGCCCAGGACTGGAGATGAGAGGCTGAGCGGAAAGCTGCTTCAAGTTCTGGTAGAGCAGCTCATAAAGTGGGAGGTACAGCAAACAGATCCTGGCCTGCTGGTTCTGAAACCATAAACATTTGAAAACAAGTAAAAGGAGATGATTATTGTAGGTTAATGTTAGCTACACCTAGCCCTTACCTTTCTGTGGCTGCACTCTAACTTAGGTGGTTTGCATAAGAGACAATCTTATCTAAACTAAAATAGAAAGGTATACACAGGTCACATACTTCATTTACTTTTATGGGTAAAAATGCTGAGCTCACTTGGTAGGACATTTGGCCTCTGTTGATGATTGATGTATTACACATTAAACAATGTCTCCTTTATTTCTTATTCAGACTCTTCAGACTTTTGTTTCTAAGATAGGCTTTGTTGTTAAAGCAGGTGTGTATAGGGTAAATGCCAAATCAAATACTTTAATCATTGGAACTCATTGTTATTTTGCATTGTTCCGAAACAGAATCGTTGAGAACAATAAATCATTGTTCTGCCTTTTTCTCCGGCCACATTCCTGCTCATCCTGCCTCTGCTTGTTCCTTTCTGTTTACATGCTCCTAACCTTGAAAGCGGTGTAGCGATCATCCATGGCGTGTTTAATAAGAAGGTTCTTGAGGATGCCCACGGCCTGTTGCCTCACTTCGGGCGCTTGCTGCAAGGCGTCAGCCACCTCTCTCAGCAGCAGCCCCACCAGGAAGTGGTTACGGCAGTATTCTTCCGTCAAACTGAACTCCAGACTCTGCTCTGTGATTGGGCCAAACAGGAAGTGAGAGAGCATCAGGATGAGCTGAAGTGAAATTTCCTAACAGTAAATTCTGGTCTGGTAAAAATCCGTTTCCAATCTAATTTAATCGACTTCTTACAACATTTTTTTTCCTTGTGAGCAATCAGTCTATAATGTAACAACGTAAGCTGCAGATGTTAAAGGGAAAGCCTAAATCCTCGACCTCAGCAGCTGTGTAACACACTCTGCTAGCACACTTTAGGCCCCTTAGGGCAGTGCTCTGAATTTCATTTGGTATGCTTCACTTCTCAAACCACAAAAAGGTCTGCACGACACATTTAACTATTGTCAGTTATTAACAGGAAAAATCGGAACAAAATTTTAGTGAAACAAAGGTTAGCATGATAGAATCAGCCCAGCAACATCCAGCCCAGCAAAACCCAGTAAAGGCAGCTGAAGGCTGGAAAGGACAGACTTGCGTAAAAACTGTGGACAAGCTGCAAGAGTGAATGACAAAAAAAAAAAAAAAACGGGAATCCCAATAAAAAGATTTCTTTGGATATTCTGGGAGTTAAAACTGGGTTCCTAGAACTACTGGTGAGTTTATTCTTTTCTGTCATCTCATAAATCGAAACGACTCTCACTATCTCGGCCAGGAAGTGATATTCCCATATTTTCTCACACCCTTAAAACACGATAGAATGACATATAAAATTAGGTTATAAAACATACTGAAAATAAGCATGTGAGTAAATAAGCTTTATTTTATTATAAACACATGCTTGAAACAATGCATTTTGATTGGATATAGGAGATTTTAGACCAGTCATGAAAGCTGAAATCAATGCTAACCTGTTTCATAAGGGAAACAGTGGTCCGGCTAATGAACTGTTTTTGTTTGTTTTTTTCCTTTAATTTCTCCTCAGACTGCATATTTTTACTAAATAACTATAAATAAAAAACATCCTGGCTTAATAGTGCACAACTTGGCCCTCAAGAGTTTTACTTCCTAGCTTTTCTCTTTTGCGGCGCCTTGCAAGATAAATGTTTCAGAGCGCTTTGCATTAAAAGCACCAAACAAGCACCAACACAAACACAGCAGATTTATACGATATGATGTGTCTTATTCAGTAGTTATAATGTTTTATAGAAGCAAGTGTGGCAAATTCAATCATTCAAAGTGCATCACTCCAAACCACTATGCAACAAACTCACGGAACACATTCATCAGGACATTAACGTTTCCACAACACACAAAGCGGAGCGGACTTGAATAATTCATCAGGAAATCTGCTGGAAATGATCTTTCGGTGTTATTCAGACAAGAGAAATAAACAAACAGACCACTAAAAAATGAGAAGTTCAACAGAAACAATGACATGGAGTTCAACAGCAGCCCTGGGTTAATATTAACACAGGCAGTGCAGCCTGGAAAACAGAAACCATCTCCAATTATCTCCTCTAATGACAGACATGGGCAGGCAGACAGAGAGACAGACAGGCGGAGGAAAGCGAGAGAGAGAATCACAGCTTCATGAGAGATGCTTCTGACTGGTGTTTACAACAATCAAGTGAATTAAGCATTAGGAAAAGAGGATTTGTTGATTCCCATAACAGCCCAGCTGCTCTCCTCTACAGCACGCAGGCTCGGGCCCTGGTAGGAAAATGAAGGCAAGAGCCCGGAATTAGCATTATTCCGAGTGTGAGGGGAATGAGTGCCCTATGAGAGTGGGTGGGAGGAAAAAAAAATCAGAGACTGGCGGCGGTGTGGTTAGTGAAGGTGAGGACAAGGAGGAGCAGTCATGTGCAAGGTGTCAGCAAACGTGGTGGTGTCAATGGGTGCGGTGGGCTTCACCTACCTACGGGCCCAAAAAGCTCCGTCGCATACGGAATAAAATCTGACCACAAGCAAAAACACACAAACAAACAACAAAAAACAGAGAGGGGTGGAGTAAAAATAAAGACATTCGGGGTAAAACTGTAAATCCAATCCATGCAGCATTTCCACAGCGCGCACTCCAGTGTTTGTTTTAGTGGTGTCGTGTAAAACGGGTTGTGCGATAAAGTGTTGGCAAACCTTGTTCACCAGAGATCCGACTAATGCGGATAGGTGTGATGTAATGTGTGTGTGTGTGTGTGTGTGTGGGTGTGTTTGTGGGCCAAACAATCAGGCGGGTTAATAGGATCAGTGTGGTGGATGCATGTCAGAAAAAGGTCAGGGGCTGGGGTCGTGTGACAGCAGGTCAGTGGATACATGTGCGGTAAAAAGTAGGACTACACAGCGCGCTCTTACCTTGTACCCTCTGCAGCTTGGTGCGCCCGAAAGCCATGGGCAGGTTGAGAGGGATGAAGTGCTCGTGGTTACACAAAGTCATCAAGAAGTCAAACTTCATCTCGGTCAGCACCTGTGGCGAACAGGCGAGAGTGCGGTTCGCACACAAATATGCAAATTTCGGCCAAACAGAATTCTCAATGCAACATCAAAAGCTGCCCGCGGCGGGGCGTCTGCGAGAGCAACACATTTGACTAACAAATCCAAACAACATAAACAGAGAAGGCCGGAAGAAACTGTTCCAACATCAGACACACCGACAGCGACAGGTGAGCATGAGACAGGGCGCGACTACACGCACATCGTGGAGGCGCTCACGAAAACGCCCCAGTGCACGCTTCAGTTCACTTTAGATCTTTGTCCTTTAAGGTGGTTAATAATAAATAATGAATGCCGTGAATCTGCAAACATAAAGGTGCAACTGATGTTTAGAATGCAGCAGTGCTGATGCACATGTTTAAGAAAATTCAATAATAAATTGCTCCAGGGGGGAAAAATGTCCCCTTTTTGGATAAAATTTTTTAGGCTAGTTTGAGTAGTTTCACTAGTTTTTTTTTTTTTTTTTTTTAACCTTAAAAAAAACTTCCTAAAAACCTAAATTTGCCTCTGACATATGCCCTCCGTACAGTAATAATTATAAAGACTCAAACTGACACTGAAACGAATAAAAACTCAACTAAAATTAAACATTTTCAAACAATTAAAATTAAACTGAAATAAGAAGAGCTGCCCTCAAAACTAACTAAAAACAAACATTTAAAATGAAATTAAAAATTTATTATATATAAATATATATAAAACTAATAAATATAAAACTATAATAACTCTGGTTCAAGCACCGGCAATTACCGAAAACATTTTTCATGTTTCTATTAATCCATCAGTAACAATATTTTTAATGCGAATATAATTATTGCAATCATGCATGAATTTTTCAAACTCACAGTTTTACAAGAAAGCTGCTAAAAGAGTTTAATATTGCATTTAATTCATTTCTGATCTCAGAGAGGAAGAGTATGCCTGCACAAAACTGAGTTCAGAAACATCCATTCAGTTTATTTCACTAACAAACAACAATATGATTTTAAGATTTGTAAACAATTTGTCCACGGGTTTGTAAAATATTTCCGTTCTTGTGTTTACAACAGATGGTTTAATACGTTTATGAAATTTTGTACGTGACAGGAAACCTCTGAGCAGGAAGCGGCTTTATTAAAACTGTAATAGAACCTTTATTAGAAAACATACTACATCAGCTATAATCCATAACAGTGTGTATGATTCATAAAATTACTTTTATTAACATTTTATTGAACAAATAAATTAAATATTATTGAATTATTGTTTGTTAGCAGTGATATAATTATGAACTAATGACTACCTATCAATGTGCCATTTATTATTGAATTATTGAAGCCTTAGGTTGTCACACATGTGCTACACTTTACACCTCCACTCTGACGTTGTGAGGTTGCCCAGCTCTGCGGAACACGTACCTTGGGATCTTTAGGGCTGAAATGACACATGTAGTGGTTGACCAGGCCGAAACCGAAACCTCTGTTCATGACAGTCAGGCACCTCTGAGGAGGGAAAGCAGACACGAGAAAACAAGCTGCTGAAATTCATGCAAAACGATGGAGATCTCAGACAAAACAATGCACTATTTTGTCTGAGATCAGCATTTAAAGGCGGCGCTGTTGTGTCCTGAGGCACAGCAGTAACACATAATCTTACGGATCACAACAACACCGCTAATACAAGTTCAGGCTCGTAATACACCCTGAACTAAAATTACAGTAAACCTGTCTTGTTTTTTTAATTTTCTGTCATATATAAATAACAGCGATCCCTATTAAGGAAAGGGCCTCAAAGAGAGTACCTAAAATGGTTATCTTAGGCTTACAGAGCTGCTTAAAGAACAAAGCCTCACCAGCTTGCCGTTGTAAACAGTCTGCTTATGAAGGGCTGCCAATCAGAAGGAGGCAGTTGCCTTAAAAGAAGAGGAGCTAAATCAGCCTGTTTAAATCAAGGGATGCCTTGAATGACTGCACCAAGGCCCAGTAAAAGGCCCTACTCTAGCAAAGTCCATGAATAAAAATAAGCAGCTGGAAATGAGCAACAGGTCTTCTTTGAGCTGGTTTCATATTTAGCCTTTGGGTTCACACCTTGATGAAATTCGCCAGGCTCAGGTTGATGCAGCGAGCCTCCTCTGGGATTTCTGAGTGGCGGATGGTGATGTGCGGCATAATGGACAACACCAAGGACTGCAGAGCCTGGTGGAAACTCTCCGGAAAGCGCTGGGCCCGTGGCATCTAAAGAGTGGGGAGGAATAGCATGTAATGATACATCACTTTAAAGTCAAACAGCCACCCATATTATGAAGACAGATCATTCCCAGCATATAGATAAGACTAAAAGGTTTATACTGTCTCTAAATAACTTGGGTAACTGCTTCTGTATAGCAGCAAACAGCAGCGCAGCTCGGCCTGCTGCTGAATGTTTAGGATTTTTGGCAAAGACTCAGATGTAACACAGGCTCGTGGTATCAGAATGCCAAGTACACAATGAGTTTTCTTTGGGTGTCTGTGTTTTGTATCATCGCATGTGGTAATGTGGACATAACAATATGTGGACTAGGTCTTATAACAACATCCAGTCCACATAAGACTTTCAGTTAAAGACTACAAACTCTTGAACTGTTCAGCGTTATTGAGCGAAACGCTTTTTACCAACCTTCATGCGGTTCTCCTCCTGCAGGTACTGAGCCATGGATTTTGCCATGGTTTCAAAGAAGAACCAAGAGTACTGCAGAAAAGAGCGAAAGGTTACCCATTATGCAATCTTCCTAGGAATATAATGGGAGTACATTACAAGCAGAGTGAGTCAGGGGAAACTGGAACAGAGATAAAAGAGACATGAGAAGTGTAGTTTCCTACAAGCAGCTACATGTTGAACAGGTTTCTCTTTCGAAACTGGTGACAACTGCTGTCAGAACCCTTCGTTTCCATTCTTAGAGAGTTGCACCATCTGCTGCTTAAAGTTGGTTCTACGTGTGGACTGATGCATGAATTATCCGCACGACTGAGTGCGCACCTTGAGCAGTTTATTGCTGGTGTTGAAATCAGCAGTTTGCTTGAGGGTGGCTGTTACAGCTGTGGCCAGCAACTCGTGAGTGGTCACTGAGTTTCCTGATGCAGGATTGTTGGTTACAAACACGTACTACGAAGAAAAGAGAGAACAGTAAAACAAAAGCACTTTAGTTTATAGACACAAGCAGAAACTGACACGGGCTGGCAGTGTTTGCGGCAGCTTACCTTAACAAAAGAGCGCAGGTAGTGTTCCAGTCCCTCCTCGTGGCATTTGGAAACTATATGTATGATCACACTGAGGGCACAGAGCATGGAAATTCAATCAATGTCCTTTTATCAGGAGTAAAAGCAGTAAAAGTACAAAGAATTTGTTTTTTAGCTGACCGCAAAGAGTTAACAGCAATCTCGTGGGCTTCTTTGGCGGCGGCTGTGAGCACCTCAAACAGCTGCATCAGCACTGTTGGCAGGAAGGTGATGATGACATGAGTCTCCATGGCATGTAGGCACTGAGGGAAAGAGGCCAGACAAGATCATTTTTACTTCTCACTCCCAGATATTTACAAGAATGACAGCCTCGTGATTACACGCCTCCACACAATATATATATCTCCCTGATCTTGAAAAACTGTAGCCTATTAGATATAAAATCAGCGCTCTGCATTATTTTATCTGATTAGAAATATATGTGAAAATCTGTCTTGATCTGTAGCTGAACCTCTATGCTTGATGTAATGAAATTCCCTGTCAGACATTGCTGACACACTTCCTTCATATTCACAGCATAGACTGTATAAAAAAGATGGGCTTAGCCGCAGTGACATTCTGTTGGTACCCCTTATGCTGCCAAAGCAGCAAAACTTTGACCTGCAGGAGTTTGCCTGCTGGGTCGGACCACCCAGGCCAGCCTTCATTCCCCACGTGCACATGTTAATTGCTCCCTAAAATGTTAGTCCTCCCATAAAGATGTTTTCCCAAAGGAAAAACTCTTAAAAATAAGATCTAGCATAAATCTAGCATTTAAATAGTTATGATTTTTCATACAAAATTCAGTACAAAAGAGGTTAATGTCTAAAAAGATTTAGTTTTTTGGCAATATCTTTTGTCATTGTTGCATTTGGGGTTGCCATCATCCATCCATATCCCTTATTAACTTAATAAACTGTGTTATAAGCATTTTATTGCTTTAATGGAGGCTGTTGTATAATAGCACTGAAAGGTATTGTGATTGTTGAATGTCTGAGGCTCTGTGAAAGCTCATAAGTAGTCATAATGATGCATGCCCTACAAAAATGATTGATCTGTTAGTGCATTGCCGAATGACACATATAGTGGAAGTACTGTAAATGATCAATAACTTCACATGGACCAAAGCTAAAAAACTGACTGCGCACTGCCTCACAGCATCTTACCTTCAGGTATTTGATCAGTTCTGCTGGGTTGCCTTCTGATGCTGTTCTCATCAGCTGGCAGTGCTGGAAGAATTTGTGTAGGTGGAGGTCCTGTGGCGAAACAAAACAGGACATCAGTGTTCCTGAAAACCTTCATTTGTGCATAAAAAAGCAAAAGAACCAAATTGTACCTGAGGATATATCGTTGATGCTACGTGGGTCCTCACTTTAAACAGTGTCTTGGCGTTTTCCACCCACTTGATATCAG
The DNA here is from genome assembly GCF_051167445.1 of Perissodus microlepis. Lineage (NCBI taxonomy): Eukaryota > Metazoa > Chordata > Actinopteri > Cichliformes > Cichlidae > Perissodus > Perissodus microlepis. Next base: position 43,589,966 of record NC_140463.1, on the reverse strand, counting down.
CCTGAGACCATTCGAAGAACATAATAGACAAAACAGAGTCAATAAAGTATCTGCAAACTTTTCACATTCCCTCAAAACTCCAATAACCTTCAGGGCTAAAACCTGAGGGGTCAACGTTCGCTTTAAAATTGTGAGCATGACAGTGACAGAGCTGACCAGAACGTTTTCATGGCTACAATCTAACCTTCCTGGTGTCCTGACAAAGATATCCAGCAGGCAAAGTGGCAGCCACGGGCAACTGGAACTCTAACGACTGCATCCTCCCATCTTTAAGCAAAGGCATCCAGGAGTAGCCCACTGAAACATGTGAAAGCAGCCGAGCTTTAGAAGAAGGCATTTTAACAAGCTAAATAATGTGCTCACCAAAATTTTAATAAAGCTTCATTAAGCCAAAAGTCTCACCAAGTGACTCCACTCCGTCCCTCTTCTTGCTGCTGGCTTTGCTGCTGGATTCACAGCTGATGTGGTAAAAGGTGAAGAGGATATGATGTTTCTCATGCACGTGAACCGGCAGCTCGATCTTCACCTGCACACACAGAGGAACAGGTCGCTGTTTTAATCTTCATATGTCACCATCAGTTCAATCTTCACACATAAACAAGATTAGAAGCACTGATTCCAATAATGGATACCATATAGGTATTACATAGTACTGCCAAGGCAACATTTTAAAGGATGTGCCACATGCTGTGATTTCGTTGTTGTCTTTTTTATGTTTTTTTGCTCAAATTAAGGGGGGTTACATTAACCATAATGGTGTTAGTGTTTCTCTAAACCTGCAAAAATATACTGACAGTGAGGGTTTCCTTCAGCTTCTAAATTATTAAGAGGTAAAATTAACATAAAATCAACAGAAGGCATCTAAAAATAACCATCTTGTGTATTTTCAGGTATCTGTACTTTACTTGAGTAGCTTTTTTGGACTACTTTTCATTTTTACTCCCTACATTTTTAAACAAATATCTGTAGTTTCTATTCCTTACATTTTCATAACAGACTTGTTACTTCAGTGCTTCAGCAGTATCATCTATAGAGTTGGGAGTTAAAGTGGGTGCAGGTGAGTGCAGGTGTAAGTTGTGATAGCAGTACTTCAGAATCTAGCTTGCGCTGCAGAATAGGTCATTTTAAATGCAACGCTTCTATCAGTTCAGCGAACATCAGCAAACACACAGTGTGTTACAAGCTACAGGTCCACCTGCTGGATTTCACAGGGAGAGAAGAAAGAGAGCCAGCTTCACTCAGAGATGGAGAAGGATAAGAAAGACAGAAAGTCAGAGTTAGGTTACATCAAGTGTAGCAGAGATGCATTTGCATTTAAGCTGATGAAGATTAGATTCATGCACTGAATTCCAACTTTATACCAACTGTGTTCTGTCTGGTATAAAGTCAGTATAAACAGTTTAGTGTCAGTGTTGAATTCAGTTGTTGTTTCACTGCATCTAATTACATTCTAATTACATTTACTAAAATTAGAATTTAAATTTGAATAATATGTACTAATATTATGATATTATTATATTAATATCGGTTCAGTTACCTTTGTATGAAAGTTGTTAGTAGAACTGTCCTTCAAAGAGCTACTTTCTTACTGTGAGTACATTTCAGAGCCTGTACTTTTACACTTTTACTTGAGTAAAAAAGTTGAACATCAATGAAAATGATTTTTTTTTAGATGCCGAGAGGCTAACAGCATTGTTTTGGAGTAAATGTCACACACTAAAGATGTCAAATCATCTTTTACAAAAAACAACACATGTACTGAAACAGAAACTGGAGCTGTTTGGAGACATTTGGGATGCTTTTGTAGTGTAACAGTTCTCTTTTTGAGTGTTTCTGACATGAATTTGAACACTTTGTGCATTTTCTCTCCATGAAGAAAATGAAAGACATTTGCTTGTGCTTTTTTATTTATGTGTTTATCCTTTAATTAATGTTTAAAATGAAATTTTAAAAAAAAAACAACAACAGCAAAAGCATTGTTTCATCTGGGAGTTGCTGCTGTGACACTGAGACACCAGAGGGCAGCAACAACAGGGAGATGGATTTTCCCTGCAATCACACATGCTGTTTTTTATTGACAGGAAATGACACAAAAATGTTTTGATGACATGCACAGACCCACATTGTCATAAACAGCCTCTCAATGCCATGACTGAATATCACGGCTCTTACATTTATAACACCAGAACACGTGATTCATGCATCATTCTGTTTTAAATTTACTCTTGTCGGTAAATTAGACAAAAGTCTAAAGACCAGACAAGATATATCCTTAAGATATAAAAGTTAACAAATTTTAGGTGTGACTATGAAAAACAAAATCAGAACCCTTTATATAATATCAGTAACTATAAATGTGTCCTACATGTTGCTTTTAAATGCACTTCACTATGGAACTAACAAGACTGACAGATTTAGAAGCACAAAGATCATTGTTGCCTTGTTGAAGCAGAAATTTTGGTTGATGTGACTGGAAGCTGAACAATGTGAAGGTAAATCCCACAGAGTGCACTTCTGTGTGTTCCTGCATGCATGTGGGTGCACACAGGGGGAGCTTAAGATCCTAATCCGTTTGATATCAAGACCATATGGACCCCCTCTGCTCTACCGCTCTAACTGTACCTCTTTCGCTGAGCTGTATTTGCGTGTGTGTGTGTGTGCATGTGCATGCGTGCACTGACTGTCGGGTCAGTTTAGTGCGAGATCACAGCCCATTCCTGAGACAGATTTATGGGATTATCTCAGTGCTGCTGAGGAATGTCAGTACCAAAGACGGCCAATTAGGAAAAAAAAAGATTTAAGGGCATAAACTAAATTTCTTTTTAAAATCAAACTCATTTCTCAGTTTTTGGAAGCACTCAACTTCCTCTAAATCTGCTAACTTGATCTAATTTAATATGAATTGAAAGGCGATGCCATGTGTGGAAGAAATAAGGTCGAGCCTGCAACATGAGCTCACCTCATCGTAGAAGTCAGGGCTCTGATTGTGGTGCAGGACGGCTGCGTAGGTGCTGCTGGTGAAGAGTGAATCTCCCGGCTTGCCGTAGATGCACTGAAAGGCAAAGAGGCACATTGGTTATTGGACTCCTTTGATTTTACGGGCACAGTGATGAGTAAGCGCTCAGGAAGCTGTGGTTACTGCCATAATTTGTACAAAAGGCGAGGGAGTGAGCAAGCCTGTATGGATCATGCATTACACTTTGAATCAGCAATGATTTAAACATAGCCTGAGAGAAACTACAAAGGACGACCTAAGATCGCAAAATGTTTGTGCTTTGACTAGACAGATGCTACATTTTGACAATTTCTATGGTTTTCGAACCTTGCACAAAACTCATGGACTTATTTTATGTGAGCAGCAGAGCCCTTCCTCCAGGACATGATGACACAAACAAGTCAATTCAATTCAATAAATGACAACAACAGTTGCCTCGAGGGGTGCTTCATATTGTCAGGTAAAGACCCTACAACAATAGAGGGTCTTTTATTGGGTTCTCTAATAATAGAGATCCCACCCCGTTTCCATGAGCAAGCATTTGGTAACAGTGGGAAGGAAAAACTCCCCTTTAACAGGAAGAACCCTTTGGCAGGACCAGGCTCAGGGTGTGGCAGCGAACTGTCACGACCGCTTTAAGGTGACTTTTGACCTCTGATGATCACTTTTGAGGAGGAGTCAGTGCAAGAACTCTGTGGGAAAAATTAAAATTCGCAACAAGCTCAAGCTTGACCAGGTCAGGATGTTTCTAATGAGGGGTGACAAAGGGGAGGGAAAAAATTCCAACCTCTTGTGATGGCTTCATACTGTAATTAGGATGCTAACTATTGTTGTCATCTCTAATGAACATGAATGCGCAGTGCTAGCCAACAGGACGGACAGAGCTCCAGGAGCCAAATGCCTGAAAGCCTCCGCAGGAGACGAGCCCAGAGGATGGGAGAGGCTTCGTGAGAGAGGACAGGGTTCACAAATCCCAGAACAATCTGGAAACAAGCTGTAGGTGGAGCAGGAAAGAGGTGGGGGGAAAGATCTGAGATCCAGGAGTGCAGGTGGTGCATGGTTTGATGTGTACCTTTAGAGCCCTCACTGCAGAGGCAAAGAGGCTGATGGGAGTTACGATTGTCTGAGTCAGGATGGGGGCCGAAGGAGGTCTGGAGGAGTTGCTTCTGATATTATCTATCACAAAGGCTGGCATGTTAGCACATGAACTGCACCACACATGACTTAAAGTCTCGGCCACTGGTGCAAAAATGAGAGCACTCCAACCATGAACTCAAGGATTGAGGAGCAACTCGTCTCTCAACGATGAAATGGAAATGAATGCACTTTAAATTCCCGTCCTCTGAGAATTCCATCCTCTTCAGCCCTCACATTCCGACTCCATAAGGCTTTGAATGAATTTCCTCTCAGTCCGGCTGTATCTTATGTAAACCCCAGGACCTTACTGAGCTTCCCCTAACTCTGATTAAATCTCCCGAGAGGTGTGCCGCCTGCTCCTGCTCCTGTTTGTAAACAGCTTTCTGCCTCACAGTACTTTGAGCGTTGTCTGGAACGCAGTCTGACCCACGTCTGGGTCAATCTGTGTGTTTTCTAGCTGCGGTGTAATATGCCTGACTGCCCGCTGATTGAAAATTCTCAATGTTTTCGTGGTTAAACTCAGAATTTCTGTTTCTCTCCCTCAAGAAACGTGAAAAGAAAAACAATCTGCAGCACTTTGATGACTATTTCCGGCCACAAATATTTGAAATGTGTGGCCAGAGAGAAAAAGAGTGACCATTCATTATCTTCTGTTGCCAGCTATAATAACTGGTTGCTGCGAGCGCTTCCCTTCTCCTCCTGGGGCCCTCAGCTGCAATCTCAAGTCCACTTTGTAAAAAGCAATAAAAGGAAAAGTTTATCATATCTGAGGCCCCTGTCACTGATCGAATCTCTCCCAGGACATTCCACTGCAGTGTTATTGTTTCTCAAACAATAATCCGGGCTTCTGGTGCGCCTCTTCAACAATCTTCACTTTTTTGTATTCGTCTTCCTCTATTTGTTTCCTTGTTTCCTTTTTATCGTTATGTTGACTGTAGCATTTCAAAACCTTTTCTATGTTCTTCTCTCCATTAGTTTTGCTGAGCTATGTAGAGAGCCAGGATATCACCCTAAGCCTGTCTTTTGACAAAACTATGAGACAGATGTGAGTCACTCTCTCTTCCATACATTGTTCCTTGTCTATAAACTCTCCTTTTCAAGCTCTAGAAGTAACGAGGCAAAAACAGATATTCCATATAAGACAAGAAAAATGATGTACAGAATAATGTCAAAAAAAATCTGTGACGAAGTGGCAGCGAGCTAAGCTTCAGGATCTGTAAAACTGAAGCTGATGCATTCTTTCTGGCAGCCAGCAGAGGGGTGATTCCTGGCTGCAAAGAAGTGTATATTGGGGTGGGTTTAGATTATCGATTTTCTGATTAAAATCGATTTTAGCTTGAATAACACGATATCGATTCATTAAAATCCTGAATCGATTTTTAAATATAAATTTATTTTGCCCAAAACGACAGAATCTCACGTTAAACCTCACAAAATTTCGACAACCACCAAACACCAAATGAGAGCAGGTACACGGATTCTGCACAACACATTAGAATCAGTGAGATGTCAGGTTTCTCACCCGACGGCACGTACGCAGAGATGCCATCGGGGCTAAAAGCCAAAAGCTCACAGATTCTGATGCGTTGGCGCATCAGACTCTGAAGCTGCAGTTTTGTCTCTCTCCAACCAAAATTGACTGAACCAGCAGCAAAAGAAGATCCAAACTACGCTTCACATTTCGCTTGTCATAAACATCATTATGAATTCCCTCTTACTTTTGCTGTTTTGCTTCCACCACAATAAAATGAAACTTCCTGCACAACTCTCTCTCTCTCTGTGTGTACTTTAAGAACACTTTCGCATCTAAAAATCTCTGTTTTCTGCATTATTCACTTGCTTATTACGCACCAGTCTACCATTATGTTCAGCGCTGTCGGACACTTTTTTTTTGTAATTTAACCGACTTCTGACAACAAAGCCTCATTTCTGCTGTTCACTGAAGAAAATTAAACTTCTTAAAATGATGCCAAATTGCTAAACACTTAGCTGTGTCTCTAATCAAACCTCTGTAACTCTTTAACCTCTGTAACGGGCAGGAAAATCTCCTTCATGTTTTTCTGTGTTTTGTCCTCAGTTACTTTGACACAAAGGCATCTGCTGTGATGCTCACACCTTTGATAAAGTCTCACAAGTGTCAGCTTTCTTTTTATAGATATAAAAATATGGATATGAACTGATAAATGATCAGAATTATAATATTTCTGACAGTCTGAGGCAAAATTTCCCCGATTCAAATCAAATCGAATCTGATCAAATTGAATCGAATCGCGTATCAAATCGAATCGGGACCTTGTGAATCTGACGATACCGAGCCCTAGTGCATATAAACGTCTCTGAAAAAATGGACCTCCGTTGATCTTTGAGGTCACAAACAACTTTCCTGATGAGTTTATGGTCTCAGCCGCTAGCTTGAAATCTTATTTCATACAGCACAATGTTCATTTTGTAAACAATAGTCTCCACAAAGGTAAAAAAGATGGCAAAACAGGGTTTGAATTAGAGTGGGCCTACCTTGTAAGTAATTCACTTCAGTTTTGTTTCTATACAGCAACAAATCACAAAAAAGTTGCCTCAAAGCATTCTGTATTATAAAGACGCTTCAATGAAAGAGTGAAACCCCCAACAATCAAACGACCCCCCCATGAGTGAGCGTTTGGCAAAAGTGGGAACAAAAACTCCAGTTTAACAGGAAGAAACTTCCAGCAGAACCAGTCTCAGGGAGGGGCAGCTATCTGCCGTGACCCCAGCTGACCCTATTAGGCTTATAAATTATTAGTGTGCAGCGTCCTTTCATTCATTACTCATCACATCCAGTTTTACAACAGCCAGGTGGCAACAGTAAAAATACTCTGATGCTTCACAGCAGCTCTTTGCTAGCAATGGCTGACGTCACAGTGGCTGCTTCTCTGTCCTATATATGGCTGCCAGCGGTGATTTAATGTTGCACTTGGTTAATGCATTTCTGACCATCTGCTATATATAACAGAAACAGTGGGAACAGCAAGGTCATATAGGTGCAGTACTTCTCAAACACACTGGACAGATTGCTTGAACATCTAGCGATGAGTCCGCTCCAACCCCCAGCCACTGCTACACATCTGGTTATAAATTCATACATCGATATATCATGTCAATGATAGTCTGAAGACAATCACAGTTTATTGGTAAACCTGAAAAATGTTTGACCTTTATCATAACAGCATCTAGAAAAAGTCACATGTTGCAGTACACACTGACCTTTAAAGGAGCAGCACCTTCCTCATCAGAATCTCGGAACTGGATGCAGATGGCAATGTTTCTAGCCTGCAATGGAGGAAAGGTGACATTAGTCAGCCAAGCAGACAATCAGTAAGAACGACTGTGTCTCTGAGCTCGGTCAGTCACGCACGCTTCGTTCTCAGTATGCACCAGTAACACACGCAATATTTAAAATGTACCACCACTATCACCCATCACATCTTTTTCATCCTAACTCACGCACCTTAGTGAAGGTCTTCTGGTTGTCATATTTGAGCTGCAGGGGGTAGACATACAGCTGGTTCTTGTAAGTGGTGAAGGGGTAGTTGTACTTGGCTTCCTCGGGGAGGAATTCCTCGATCTCCACCGACACCCGCTCACAGCCGTCCTCGAAGGGCTTGACGGGAATGTAAGAGGACGTCACCGTGTCTGGGGCACAGAGCACACGTCGAGTCAGAGGACCAAACCTCCACTGCTGTGTCCCTGCCTCTCGTGTCATGTCAGTTAACGTCATTTCACTTCTGAGCTACAAAACAAACCCTTCACTGTGCAAACCCAGACATGAAACCTGACGCTGCCTACACGCCGTGTCACATGCTCTCTGTGGGAATCATTGCATCTGATAATACGGATGATCTAAAAATTTAACTTCTCAAAAGTTCTCAGATTTAACAAAATTTTAATTCAGGAATATTTGATTCTGTTGTTCTTCAAAGAACATGCTAACAAGGCTTTTACAAGGCAGCATCCAGCATGCTAATAGCCCAGTCTGATCACTCTTAGTGGAAATCTGAAGGAACAGAGTGTCTGCTCCAACCTGTGCTTGTGCGATTTTTGCTTTAGCATCCCACCCTGCGGCTGTTTCAGCAGAACTACGGACACACTGGCTTAATAGTTCAGGTTTTATGGATCAGAAAGTGGCTAAATTATCATTTATGTCTCCTATTGAACATCACTGGGATATACTAGGCTGATCAGAGGCAGTGACCACTGCATATCTGCAGGCTACACTCATTCAGGAATGGAGATCATTTCCTCAACATCAGACCCAGACACTCGACAGACAGGTAGCTGCTTGCATCCCACGCAGAGATGGCGAATGTAAAATCATTTAATGGAATTGTTGGGTTTTATGCAGTGAACACCACAAAGCTGCTTACTTGAGAAATCAGGCGGGACACACTCGATGGTGACGTTCAGCTGTCCAGGGATGATCTGAAGTTTGCTTTTCTCTGGTCTGACAGGGAAAAGGAGATTCAGTACAAGATCAGTGTCCTTTTAAGGGTTAAGTGTGCTTTAGATGTGATGACCTCCCTAATGACAATCCTGGGTGAGTAGTACTTCCTCTTAGGCAATGGCATGTGAAATATAGACCTAAAGGCATAAGTGTACCCCTGGATGACGGTTTTGTGCCACAGTAACTAAGCGCTAGCTTAAATAGCAGAGGAGTGGTGTTGACTGACTTCCTGATATCGGCCAGCAGCTTGATGAGGTCATCAGTTGAGATTTTGCTGCTGTCTTGGCGATAGAGAGGAGAAAACTTCCCATCCATATCCAGGCTGCCCTGAGCGTCTTTGAACACCTGCCTGCAACCACAACACACATGGTTCATTACAGTTCTCGCCTCATACGTGCAACCAAATACCAACATTTTAATTCAGGGTTAAATCCAGCAGGTCTGTGTTAGTGTTACGGTACAAATCTAATGTAAACAGGATGGTTTAACTTTCAGCAATTCAGCAGAAGAATGAAGTAAAAAGGAATGTTTTGCTTCCACTGTTTAAAAACACTTATTTTCTTCATGTATGTTCTATTAAAGAGTTACTTGCTCCTGTACACACAGACTCCCCTGCTTCCCTGTGTTTCTATATTTTTGTTACTTTTGTTCTTCTTCCAGATTATAGTTTAGAACAGTTGTATGAAAGGGGCTTTTTGTCTTTGTGTGATCTCTACTGGATATTTGGATATATGTCAGTGGGTTCTAACATTTTTGAATGACGCCTGAAGTCTCTTAATCATTTTTCACACCATTTAGAAAAAGGTGTGACTTCTGTGCTGGCCTGGAGTATTTTTATAGCTCACAGCATTACCAGTTACATGTGAAAGCCACCACTAGGCCTGGAGGCTTGGGGTGTGGATGAGGGTGGAGATGGGGGTGTGGATGAGGGTGGAGATGGGGGTGGGGTGTGAGGTTCGTAAAATCTGTCACAGATTCTAATTTCACGTCAAGACCGGACAATTCCTGGAAGTTTTCTGTGCTGCTTTTCATTAGCTGCACTTCCAACAGCAGCTAATAAAAAGCAGAACTGACTGCTCTTCATTATGAATGTTGAATTCCCTAACTGGGATGTCGTAATATAAAGTTTATCAATATAATCCAGCTCAAACTAGATCAGCAAACAAGTAAATGTTCTTTTACACAAACTTTATTTAACCTCAAAGTTGAGAAATTCCTAAACTTTTGGGGTCCAAAAAGTAAATATTATCTTATTTTCTCCCTCTATGACGAATAGATGAGGCTTTACACCTAATTGTATGATGTTATTATGCTCATGCCTTTGCACATGTTCATATGAGATCAGTCCGAGTTGAATCAAAACAGATTATTTACAAGATTATGAGGTTTGACTCATGAATTATTTCTGTCTTACTTGGCAGCCCAAGCAAACGGCATCCTGTACTGGCCCAAGCGTTGGCATGTCTGCTTGGCAGCTTTGAGCACCTTCTGAGCAGTCTGAGGAGACACAGGAAAGACATCATCAAGTCAACACCGGAGCGGTTTCCACCGTCTCCTCCACGAGGTCAAAATCGATGGCAGCGTACCTTAGTGATGTCAGAGGTTTTCATGTATGGCTCAGCGCAGTGGGTGATGCCATTCTGTAACACCTTCTCCACACGGGCCACCAGGAAGATATCTGCATGGGGGTTAGTCACTGAAAAGATACCCTGCAAAAGAGAGGGAGAAATGACTGAGGAGGCCTAGCAATCAAGACATGTGGTTGGGATTTGATTTGGCAGCTTTTGAGGGTCTTTTCTTAGAACGCTCTTCTTAGAAATCTGCTACTGTGAATGGAGAGGAGAGATGCCGAGTTCTATGGAGAGAAACTCTGACTACAGACGTGGCCAAAGTTTCAAATGATGACGCCAACCTATCAGACTGCTCAACACGTTCTCACTCCCAAAGTCTGTTCACGGCTCTGTATGATCTCAGTGAAAACAGATATCCCTAACGTGGTCATGCCAGGAACACAGTTGTGGGCGCAGAAGCTTGAACGGTTGCTGACTTCCTGTTTGGAAGGGTCATCCAATCAAGTGGTGTGTGTGAGAGAGGTAAAAGGAATTTAAAGGTGTGGAATAAAGCGCTGTATGAATGTGTGATAGTGTAAAAGTGCTTCGAATGCTCACTAGGAGTAGAAAAATTCAATGTGCCAACAACTCCACAAATATAAGCAGAAAAAGGTTCAACTGTTTTCACTCTTAAATTCATTCACCTGCTTCTGTGTGAGATCGATTCAGGGGAAATGGTTGATGCTAAAGCTGTACAGGAAAACCACATGGTGCTCACACGTCTATTTAAGGGCCGATGAGATGCGTCTGCATTTAAGCTTCCAAGTTCAAGTAAAGCAAACAAAGGCGACAGTAACTACAATCAGACTAAGCTATGCTGCTCGCACTGGTATGACTAACAAAAACTTCAATAGAAATTTCTGGAAATAGAAAAAAAGCCTAAGCATAAGTGACAAAAAGTGAATGACAGTACCAAGGAAGCAGCTGATTCAGATGCAGACATAACAATCTGGACATTACTAACACTTATCTTTAAGGAGGCTAGCATGCTGCCAGTCACAGACACACACACAGAGCAGGGTTACACTCCAGGCCATAAGCCTGTCCATCCTCTGTCCTCATTCACAGCCCTTAAAACCACACACAGCTGCTTTTGCTTTCAGTTTTTGACGTTATTTGCTCCTCACCGCTCATCGTCGACCAGTTCTTACAGTGTGGTTAAAAAAAAGCTTGTAAAAGCTCCATTTGGACATTAAACTTTCCTCATAGTTCATAAACAGTGTCACATCCTTTTTGTGCAAAGATAAACCATCTCACTGCTGAAAATGTTGAAACTCAAATGGGTAAGATTTGTGACTTGCGTAATAAAGAGGGTCCAGAGGTTGTGGCGTCCTCCTGAGAGCTACTGCAGAGATGAGAGGTGAAGCCTGTGTCCTTGGAACACACCCAATGCACCTAAATTAAACTGCGGTCTGCAGACCTATAATAGCACACTAATCACAGAGGCAGGAGCCGCTCTGTTTGTATGCATATATTTGTGTGTACACGTGTGTTCTGCTGGTGCTCCACAGATGTTTCTGGCAGAGAAGTCCAAAACTGAAACACATAGAAAACTTTTTCATGCCTTTAGCTTTAAGGCGGCCCTGCTGTTGCTGGTTTGCTGGCTGCAGAAATCCTGCGTTTGTCACTCTCTGCCCTGATTCATCCCCTCGTCTCTAAGCTTTTTCCTGCTTTTTGCTGCGCTGTTCATCAACTCGTTTCTCCCGTCATGGAAATGGAAAGTGAGCTTGTTTTATAACCGCTGCTGGTTTATACCAGGCACCGGTCCTGTTGAGTGACTTCACCGCTGTAACGGGCCAAGCGGCCAGAGGTAAAGAACAGGCCGTGTGTGCGCCGAGCTCACAGCACCTGCAAATGTTTGCAGAAGGGCCTGAGCCAAGAGTAACGCTCACACATGCAAATTATTTCTCCCCAAATAAACTCTAGACTTAAAATACCTCAAAACGAAGTGACAGGACATAAAGCTTACATCCCGAGGCCTGAGCTCACATCAGGAAGCAAAGTGATTCTGAAATCAAATGTTAGCCGAATGAGCCGAACAAGATCCTTTCACAGTTCTTTAGGTCTGGTTGGGGACCAAAGGCTGGCTTGTGACACACTCAGCGTTGTCTTGCATGACAGTGGAGAAATGAATGGAAAAAAAAAAAAGATCATGCACTGGCCAAAACAGCTAACTCACTGCACACACAGTGTCAGCAGTCCTGACTGAGGCCAGGACTGTGCTGGGCCAGCTGCAACCAATATGGCAAAGCTGAACCTATGTGACAGAACCAGATGAGAGCTCAACAGTGTGTAGACATTTTAAAGACTAAGCATGACAGAGGGCCGCCTCCAACCATCAACTTGGCTTGGAAAAGTGCAGAAAGTGTTAAAAACAATGCAAGACAAATGATTTCTGTAAATTCTAGCTCATAAATCCATCATTTGCCTGCGTTTGATTCAGTCTCTCATTACTTTTTAGTTTCTGCATGCTTCTACCTGCTCTGTCGAAGGAGAGAGTTACTCAAAGACACATTTTCCCTCTTCTCGTAAGAACGATCGACTCTTCATGTTTCAACATGTCAGTTTATTAGGGTTTTTTCAGCTTTCAGGGTTTTTTCATATATTTCCTGTTATGGATTTCACATAATGACATCGTCATCTTTATAATTAAGGACAGCAGCTTAAGTTCAGATTATTTTACTCTTCGCTCTGTGTGATGTCCGCCGCAATACGGCCATTAGGGAAGCCCCACCCAAATAAATTAACACTCATTTTCAGTGTATTCTATATATAAGCTAACTGACCATAGGTCACGTACAACCAGAAGCAGAGTTCAGTCTCAGTTTCACATCAACTAAACCTCTAACGCAGCAGGATGACAAACATACTCTCTCATGATCTCTTTAATAATCCAGCTCCAGAACCAAACTGTTTGAATGACCCAGTGTGACTCCGCTTTCACACCCAGGTCTGACTGTGTGACTCAGCTGCAGTCACTTTCTCTATCAGACACCTGTCTATATGCTATTATAGTTCCTACCTGAGTGGGGAAGCGCAGCAGAGCCTCTGACACCCTCTGAAGCAGCGGCAGGCCGTTTCCTTTCCCTGCGTCTCCGTTCACGAGGACTCCTCCCTGTCCCCCGTCCTTCACTCCACCACCACCGTCCGAGTCAGATGAAGGAGACGCTTGGGCGGAGGTGTCAGTGAGCATCTCCCTGACAGATGGTGGATTGAGCTCAACGTGGAAGTCGGCTGAGATTTTGCAGCTCTTGGAGACATCGAAGAGAGCGAGGCTGATGAAGAACGGTTCCACCTGCGAGTCAGCAGAGGGACGGTTACAGGCTGCAGTCCAGCACGTACCTTTATTACTTCACAACATTTCACTTTAAGACAAAATCTCAGAAATCAGGCCATATGAGTCTTTAGTTTTAGCATGAATTAAGCAATAATGCACACTCTTCCCACCAGTAATGCAGCCTGCTAACATCAGCTAGCAACCTTTTGCCCAAATATGGTCACTTCTGGGTCCAACCAACATGCAAAGTTTTACTAAATACAACATGAAAGTCGTATGTGTGAGCTAATGAATAAATTTATAATTATTATAACAGGATTCAATGGACAGGTTTAATCCGTTTATCTGTAATAATCAAAATTCTACATTCAGACAAAATATTTATGGATAAATGTCTAAAAGTATTTGTATTCTCTCAGTGTGTCATCCTCAAGCACAAGCAAAAAGTTTTCTATTTTGGAAACCTGCAATTCCTGCACGATGGACAAAATCGCTCCATCAAGTGAACTTTACAGTTGTCTGAGACCGCCGAGGGAAAGAAGGGATGGAAGAAGAGGAGGGAACGAGAGCGTGTGCTGCTTCCAAACCACAAATGAGTCAGATGATTTCTCCTGCCAGGCTTTCTAATGCATCAGCAAGCAGGAAAAGGAGGAGGGGGAGAAGTTGGTCTAGCTCTGTGTTTTATATCTAAAGCGCTGCCCTGACAAAGGCAGAGCTCACATATGCTCAAAAATGCTAGCTCATGCTACTGAAAGCTCCTCATCCGGCACACATTAAACCTTTCTGCATGACCCTCCATGCCTCAGGCTTAAATAAAGAAAGATTTGTTTTAGTGTTAATGCAACAATATCGAGTTGCGTTATCCTAGTTTGGCTACTTCCGTTGCTTCCAGCCAGACTGACATGAATTATGAAGGTGTATTATGTGGGGCAGCACTACAGAGGGAGAGGCTGGCGGAAAATCTGCAGTGTGAAGAGGAAAGCTACGTATTGCAGTTAAGAAACGTATCCTCCTCAGGTTCAGGATGTACTTCACTGTCAAAGCCATAGATTTCAACCTGGCGACATACCTTTAGAAGGAGTAGTGATGTACTCTGTTGAACATAAGTCTTAATCTATAATGAGCCATTATGCTACCTCACAGTCTCAGCACGAAGAGATAATATCTGGTTTCAACTCTTTTCAGCTCTTGATACTTTAAAGAGCAGGTAGATGGAGCGACTGTGCTCAAAGCCATCCTATTTAAAACTGCGGCCATGATTCATCTTTTTTTACCTGTTTAATCTAATAGTAGCACAAGTAGCAAACCACAGAACAGCTGTGTTGTGGAACAAAGGTGATGACATACATTGGTAAGGACACCATCGCCCTTCTCATTCACGCAGCCCTGCAGACTGAAGGTGAGGTCGTGGCAGCTGACCACTATACGTCGACCAAAACGCTCCTCGAAGGGCTTCACGTCTGGCTCGATCCCAGAGAAGTCCAGCCTCTGGATATCAGGGAGGAGGAGAGTGAGAAAGCAGGAGAGGGGAGAGAGTGATCCCACGGAGAGGAGGGAGGATGAGCGTGAGGAGTTGGAAGGGGGAGGAGAGATCAGACAGGGTGAATCAATAGTGAAATAAATAAATCATAAGAAAGCCAAGTATTTTAAAGGAATAACCTTTTGTACCTGTGTCTCAGGATCCAGAGAGGAGAGCTTCAGCCTGCCTTCGTTCCTGTTCATCTTACTGAGCTGGTCTGTCTCCCTGGTGTACTGCAGACAGACAGCAGCAATGTAAGCGAGCTAAAAATCTATCAGGTGTTTCTTTCTTCTCTTTTTTTAACTGCAGAATTTTTTTCCCCATGAATTTATTTATCTATACAAACAAATGGTGTAAATTTGAAAACCTACATCGCCTCGTTCTCGAGGTATCGAGTTCACAAAGTTGCGCTGGAGTGATGACAACAATACCCCAATCACCCTTTCAGGCTGAGGGATAAACCACACAACAAACATGAAGAAACTGTTTCCACAACAAACAGCACTTCCATCTGTTTCTGTTCGATCCACATCCCCGCCAAAACTCTAAATTAAAATATTCAATGCCTTCATGGGCCCTGGCCTCCTCAGGACTCCCCGAGTCAAAGAGTTATCATACTAAACTGTTTAACACTTGAAGCAGACAAAAACAGGAAGTTATCAACTGATGATATGTTTTAGAGATAAAAGACAAAGTCTGGCTTTTTTTTTTTTACTTTTTTTTTCTACATAAATATCCAAAATATGTATATTACTCTCACATTTTAAGAAAAAAAAAATCTGTAACTATCTCTGATACCTTTTGTGAACTCTTCTAACATATTAAACAGTAGCACTTCAGCTGCTGCGTTCCTTCTCTTTTATTTGCACACTTTATTGCAACAGATTTTTATAGCTTATTTGCATGGTCTTCATTTATGAATGAGGCAGCAACCGCAGGTAGAAGAGCAGCCCTTACTGTAATGGTCCGGTACAGTGTACTCAGTGAGCTGCTTGTAAACTTACACAAACAGAAAAAGACAGAGGAAGGTTGATATGTAGTCAAGGGACAAAAGGGGGGAAACAAAGGGCGTCCAATGGAGACGAATCAAAGCCTCAGGTGTAGGTAAGAGCCCTCAGAGTCCATTTCTCTCCCCTCTCTTCCTCCTGTTCTCACTGTCTGCTCAGCCTGCAGACAAACTCGACCTTGTTTTACGTGCACAGAGGAAAGCTTTGCTGCAGTGGCCCAAAGCAAACAGAGTGGAACAGCAGCAACAGAGGGCTTTGTTGTTGCTGTGTAGTTTGGGGTTTATAGACACATCAGAGCTGCTCTGTCTCTGACAAACAGGACTCGCACAGAGCACCACAAATAAAAGAGATGCTGAACTTGTGCTGCTTCCGATTCATTTTTTAGATAATGTCTCATTAAAATCATCTCATATGCTTTCTTATTATGTCATTTACTGAAGCGCCACAGTGTGATTTAACAAACCACTGATCTGTATTCAGGATTATGCATTCTGTAGCTGTTGCCCACAGGTGGCTGTGAGTCAGATTGTTCTCCTTTGATTTTTGCAGATATCTGCAGCATCACAAAGAACACATGCAAAAACGAGATGTACATTTAGTTGAATTTAATGCCTTAAAGTTTGCTCACTTCTTTTTTTTTTGTTGTTTTATGTTATGCTAAAGGTTGATAGGGTGACAAACCCCCTTTAGTTTCTGATGGAGGACTTCACCCTTATATTTTAACACATGCACGGCTGTTTGCAGAGAGCAGCTCTGTGTAGAATTTGCTGAGCGTTACTGAAAAGACCCGCCTGGGTCTGTGTTCATAAATTAGCGCGGTGTTAATAGCCACAGAACTTTCCACTCCCTTCAGCACATTTCTGCAGCTTCACACTAATTTGACCCACTTAGTAAGTCTGGCCCAACTAACGCAGCTTCATTAATCATCTATCATTCCTTCATACCTTGATGAGTTCAGTGTGCAAGCTCCTCCCCGAGTTCTCCAACATGCTCTCGCCTTTACCTTGGCTGGCCGTGTCATCATCTGAGAGGAAAAGGACAATAACCAGACATCAGTACATGTAATCCACATGAATGCCTGTTCACCAAGAACCATGCACACTACAAGTCCCTATAAAGCTTCCCTCCCTTAATGCTAATACTTCTTTTGTTCTCCTCTTATCTAGTTTCCTCAGTTTTCTTTCTTTCCACACCATTCAGTAATATCAGAATCAGAATACTTTATTAATCCCTAAGGAAATTATATTATGCCAAGTTTTTGGCTAATAGCTCTTTTGATATCATCTTGGTTCAAAACTAGTATTTTATGCCTGTCAGCGTGTTATCTTTGGCACTTCTTGTAGATTTAACAAAATAAATGGGAATACATTTGTTGTTTTTGCAACAGTCTGCAACAAAGTGCCTAAAGATACAATTTTAAAATGTTTATTTCCCTCTGTCTGCTCTATGTAGAAACACTTACTTATCCTAAGTGTCTTTTTTATGGTTGATCGATTCACACGTCCGTGTAAATGACTTAACAAAAAAATACTCCTCTGACAATGTTCAGGATTGAGTGCCAAAGGAGTCCAAGAAAGACTTTGAAGGACCTTCAGAAAGTCTTGAGAACCATTATTCAAGTCCACTTGAATAGAAGTGAGCGGTGGTTCAAGGTTGTTGCACAGTCCTGTATACACAAACTCCACTGTTCCTCAGTTAGCTGATATACTAGCATGTTATTGTCTCAGGGGCTACAGGTGAAGGAGTCCGCCTGCTAATTGCATATGTGTGACTGTAACGTGGAAACCAATGGAAAAAAACATGATAGGCCCGTGGTTAGAATCAGTGTTTAAAGTAAACTGACTATAAAACTATAGAAACCTTTAAATAAGACTATAAGTACTATGTTGACTGAAAGATAATGTGGACATGTAACTGCTCAAAGTTTGGTAGAACAGCTCACCAAGGACACAGTCCAGCGACTCAGCACCGTTCCTCCTGTCCTGGCCAGCCTCTGTGCTGCTCTGCAGAGCCTGTTTCAGTGTGGCCACCCATTCCTCCATCTCTGCCTCACTGTCTGCAGCCAGGAAGTGGCTATAGCGGTCTTGCATCTTAAGCTCAAAGCCATTCCGACGCATCTTGGGACTCTGAGGAAGAAACATAATTTTTGATTGAGTTTTGACTAACAGGTGGAAACTGATGAGAATTAGAGGATCTTTGGTACAAGCCGTTAAAAGCACAGCGTAGGGAATCAAATGTAATCAGAAGAATCTCAACTTAAATTTAGAAACAAACTGAGAGTCAATGCTATTTAGCCATGACCAAACTAACCTGATTTCCATGCTAAACTCAAGCTTCCTCATTAAATCCATGAGCCAGAATGAACTCCCTCACTCCCCCCATTCATATTCTGAGCGTGCTCATTAAACTGAAAGCTTCCTGGCTGCTTTCTCAGCCAGGTCAGCTCTGGCTGAGGAGCAATCAAGGTACTAAGCTGTGCCATGAGCCAGCAACAGCTCTTCATAATCTGCTAGAAGCTGACGTTTCTGCCCAAGTCACTGGAATGCAGCAGATCTGCCCAATTAAAGCAGCCAAAAGCCCCCACAGAAACATGCTGAATTTCACGAGGGTGGGAGCTCATGCCAAGTTCTGAAACCTCGCAGAGAGCGCACGAGGGAAATAAACACAGTGAGTTTAATTAAGCACACCAACATGGTCACAACAGAGAAAACAGCTTTATCCACTGCTGCTGGGTTCCTAATTGTACTGAGTATACCTGGATGACATCTATACAGGAGTCCAGGTAGATGGATCCTTTGGTTTCCTTGCAGTTTTTCTCATCCTTATAAGAGTTGAGGATGTAGGAGCCATCGGGGAGCTGAGACAAGTAGAAGTACCTCCTCTTGAACACCTGCAATCCAGAGCACAACTCATATGACTCATCTGACAACTCATGACAGCAAAAATATGACACTATGACATGTGACTTCAAGCTCATGTGCTGCCTTGCTAATGTAGTTAAAATTCCAGAATGAAGGGCAGATACACTGGATACTAGGGCTGTGCGATATGACCAAACTCTCATATCCCGATATTAATACATCTATCGTCGATAACGATATAAATCACAAAAATGTAACATTTTCTGTAAATTCTGTGAATCTCGGGCAGCTCGACTTGCGTGAAGTGTTTCCAGCTGGGCGTCGCGTACCTGGAGTCGAGTGTTTTAACCGATGCATAAAACTATACATTTTTAGACATAAGTTGTAACGGCCGCCGTTTTCTTTGTGAGTATTTATTACACGGCGTGCTGCGGGGAAAAGCCTGTTCTAACGTTTGAGTCTAAGGTTTATTTTTTAGCACCTGACGGCTCTTTTTTGCTTCTCATCCGTAAACACTCTGCATCTTTCACGTGATTCAGTTTATTTTGAAAAGTCTCAACAGGATCTTGAGCTTTATTGTGAAAGGTTTATGCGGAACAAGCGGACACGCGGTGGTTTTACCGTCGTTGTTGCTAACGACAACTCATAAAAACAAACGCTTGTCTGTCTGTAATGTGGTTGTATTAAATTTAAGAGAAAGAGAGAATTTTAAGAAATTAATATAGCCACTACAGTGACCATCAAAATAATGAAAAAATATTGCCGTAAACAGTTTATTTTGCGACACCACGAAACAAGCGATAGCGTAAAATGAAACGATAGACGTTTTTATATCGTCATCCGATATATATCGTTATATCGAACAGCCCTACTGGATACTGCAAGTTATACAGCTGTGTCTTTTAGTAACAGCCTTTTGTTGTTACTGTCCCAACTCTGGAGATGAGTTGCTGTTATCAAATTCCAAATTAGCAAATATTATTCTTAAAATGGTACAGTTTGTCAGTTCCAACAGTTTATATACTTTCACTATCTGAGACCATATCCTCATTTAGGTTAGAAAGCATTTCTAGTAGATAATGGCAGACAGCTTGTACACAAATTAAGGATGCGGTTTGGGGAAAGCCTCAGAGTATTTCTCATGTATTAATGAGAAGTGAATGAATTGAAAAAGAGAGGGAGGGGCATGGAAAAGAGAACAAACAGGGGTTGTATGTAGACAGAGAACTGGAATGGGCATGCATCGAAGCGTGGTCCCAGTCCTTAAATTCATATAAATTATCTCCAACTCTGTGTTCCTTTGTTCATAAATGACAGATTTATGAGATGTGCAAATCATTACATTCTGTTTTTATTTACATTTTACATACCACCCCAACTTTTTCAGAGTTGGGTTTGTATGTTTCTCATGGCGCTACGTCTCATATGTTGCATGCTGAACTTATTTGCACGATCCTATGGACATTCAAAACATTCTCAGTTCAATTCAGTTTAACGTTATTCATACAGCACTGGTTCACAGTAGCAGCAATTTCGAGGTAAATTATGTGGTAAGCTCAAGAATCAGCAGTATATCAGTGTAAATCTAATCAGTCAGATTGATCAACCCTATGAGGCACACTTGGCGACAGTGGGGAGGAAGAACTCCCTTTTAAAAGGAAGAGACAAGTGCTTCACTGGGAAAGTAAAATGATGTGGGCTGATTATTCAGAACTGTGAAAGTGAGGGTTTATGCTGGGTGGGACGGTGTTACAGGATAAAGTCACGTACATCGATGCAGCTTTAATGGTGTATCATTTTTCCAGCATTACAAATTGCAGCTGCACCTACGCTCCTATTCTGATCTCTACATGTTTGTGTTGTTTCACTTGTTGCTGTTATGCTGTGATAACAGACAGGAGGTCTGGTGCTGACTCACCCTCATGGAGACAGACAGGCTGCTATTGATGTTGGCTTTCTGAAGCCAGCCCTGCTTCAAGATGCCTCCCCTCTGGGAGCACAGCGATGCCGAGTCCTGACACACAAACACAAACACTTGGCAATCAGCAAAGACGGATTTCATTACTGCGGTCAACTCACATTAATGCTCCTTGCACATTAAACATTCACTGTACTTGTACATTGTTTGTAGTATTTTCTGCCATGAAGAAACAATTATTTTTTCCTGTGGTTGTGAGAACCAGAGCTGTATTAACTTTGTCAGTGAAAAAGCATGAACATAAATCAGTGTATGGGGAGAATTTCTTTGAGATCCCATGAAGCAGTTCATCATAATTCAGGCTTTGTCCTGTCAGTGTAACATCTCCATCTCATCCAGTAAATATCATGGGACTGTTCATCACCACCACAGAAAACAAACACAATCATGACAAGGGAGCGATCTGTTAGTGATCACGCTCATACACACAAACGCACACACACATAATGGTAATGCATCGGGCCACTCGAAGGAATACAACATGCAGAAATCATAACACAGAGCAAGAAGGGTTCTTGTACCTTCTCTGACACACAGCTCTCGCTGTCCTCCTGACAGCTGCGACTCTCAAGTCTATACCTGCTATTATCATCTACTGACTGAGTGCTATTAACCGATAAACTGACAGGTCTGTAAAAAGGTGCTACTATTCTTATCATCTTATCAAAACATGGATGCACAAAGATGCAGAGATAAAATAACAGAAGCCTGAGCTGCCCTCCCTGTGCAGCCAGCAGAGCAGCAGCATTTACTTGCCTTCAGTTAAATTTCCTCTGTCTAAGTTTATCTGCATCCGGCCTGAGGGTAGCAGGGGGAGGAGGGTTGATGAGAGCTATATATAGAAACTATAAGGGTTCTGGTTTCACTGGCCTGCAGTCAGTCTAAGAAGGGGTCGAACGACAAGCCGGAACATGCAAGACACAGGTAATACCTGTTTCGCTGAGCAGAAGGCTTTGAAATTCTGAGCAAGATTTATAGAAGAGCACTAAAAAAGCTGTGCACGTGCACACGACACAATGTGTCCATAAAGGGCCCAGTGAGTCAATAGCCTATCATTCCTCCTCCCTGTAGGGAACGACGTCTGTGATCTAACCACGCTCAGGCCGCTCTACTCACCTCATCTTTGGCGTCTTCATCGATTTCAAACACATGAGCTGGCAGTTTGTCCGTCTTCAGGCCTTTGCTTTAAAAACACAAAACAGAGGGTGAATGGATGAAGCTGGCCTTTTCCCCCTCTGCTGAGGACAGCTACGTCACATATCTGGGTTCTTTATGTCTTTCTTGTTTGTAATGCTAGATCAGATTACAGCCTCCTTCATTTATTTTTTATGTTCAAAAATACTTCTCAAAATTCATGGTTGCAGTGATAAAGTAATTTCCTCAGTAAGATTTATCACCATGGAAATAAATTCTTTACATCTGGACTGCACCTGCTGTGTGGATGAACATCTGGCTGAACATCAGAGCTGCACTAACACATTGATCCAGCTGAGGAAATCCGCTGCATGTTACACATCTGGCTGTTTTACCTTATTTTAACCTGTATATTTTCCCATATATCCAAACTACATTTTCAGTTTATTCCACTCATTTCTGTCTCATGTTCCTTACCTCGGCAACATGCGGAAGTCTCCAGAATAAGCCTCGTATTTGTAGTTGATTACGTGCCAGTCAGTGTTGTACATCTTAATGCACTGCAGAACACAGAGAGCTGGATTAGCAGTGGATACGTTCAAATGGAAAAAGCAAGCCATACCAGCAAGCAGACCTTTTTTTAATGACTGTAAATCACGGAGGAGGATTTTGGGGTGCCAAATCAACTTCGATCATTTTTCATGAACTCAAAATACAAGACTGCAAAGCATCAGATACTTTTAAGTGGACTTTTTGTTTTTTAATTCAGCATAGAACTGCAAGAAAAAAGTCTCCTGCAAGTCATCTGAATGGATCTTTGTTCAATAAATGCTGAGCAAACCCAGGGTCTGTTTTAACTGCCCCTATGACAGTTGTTTCCGTGCTACATCGCAGTCATGACGGCTGGCAGATGAACACAGATTTAAAGCCTGGTAGAGCAGCAGTGTATGACTGCATCATGCCAGAGAAGTCTGTTTTTTATTGCTAATACAATATTTCATCAGCGTAGCACGTGTTTACGACTGGACGGTGAGTACTCCCGTTTCTTTATGAGCTCCCAGGGCACAGGGTCAGTATCATGCAGGCTGGTGTGAAATCATCAAGAAACAGCCTGTTTTGAGGATAATTTTTACCCGTATTCTTTACTGAGCAGACTGCAATTAATGATATATATGATAATATAATGCAAAATAACTGTAGTACCTCTTTGGCAAACAGACTCCTAGCCTCCCGCTCGGCATTCTGGGGCACAGAGGGAACAACGGTCCTCCTCTGCCGGGAGATCTGAGACTCCTGTACGCATGCAAACACAAAATGAGCCACATGTGGATTCACATGCATGGTGCATGATGGAGATATTTCTCATAACATCAAACACAGGAAAAGAGAATGAGAGAAAACCGAAGACAGAGATACAAAGAAACAAATTCTCTCAGGACGAAGGAGAAGAGTCGACACAAACAGATGCACCACTAGAACAAAACCACATGTGTCTGAAGCAACAGCAATAAATACCTGACTGGACCGTATGTGAGAGCTGGACTCAGCCGTGAATAACTGGGCCTAGTGTTTTGAGGATGTTCAGTGATTAATGATGGGAAAATGTCCTTTGGAAAGTAATAGTTCACAGTTCTTTGACTCGGACAGACTGAAAAAGCAGCTGATTTTGGCTGTTTACTGTGGAAATTTCAGCGCAGATGCTTTGAGCGTAACATATTTGTAAAAGATCCATAAATCACAGGCCATAGACGGAGACGGAGCCAAAGACAGAGGCAACATATGTGACGGGTTAAGCCCTGCACTAGTTTATATTGCGAATGAGCACTTCCTTTAACTTTAACCTTCTGGGAGAATACTATTGTAACTCTTGAAATAACAGGAATGACTTGAGATTCAAAAAATTTACTTTAAAAAGTAACTATGTTCAAATCGTTACTTTTTAAAGTGCTACGATGGTAATTAATGTCATATTGTCCTTGGATTTTTGCTATTTTAAAGGTGTAACGTGGTTTTGGGGCCCAAAACAGGGTTAAAGTTTAGCTAGCAATGGGCCACCTGTGATAATAAGGAATAAACTGATAAGGATACTAAACTAAGAGCATGATAACAACTAAGCACCTGACAATATTGTAGATCTAAAGCTTATATTCCACAATAAAAAGCACTGTTGCAGAACTGTTGCAGATTACAGAAGAAATCTATACAAAATAACAGTTTAAACCTGTTATAAAAAACAGCTGACACATGGTTATTCTGTGAGAAACTGCAGAAAGGATGGCGTGGACTCACCGAGACATCATCCACAGGGCAGAGCAGCAGGTCTCTGTGGGGGTCACTGTGGATCTGAGCCTTTCTCTGAAACACCACAGCCTCATAGTCGAGCGGTTCAATGATCTTTGGCTGCTCCTGAAGGGGGAAGATGGAAAGGACACCAACACATGTCATTTCAAATAAACTTTTTTTCTTTTTCTTTTCATTTTGATCTCATGCACCAATTATATTTGTCTTTTCTGTGGTTCTGGTGGGCCCTGCACAGCCCTGCTGTTTGAAAGCAGCTAACGAGTGTTCACCTTTGGAACTCCTCACCACCCATGCTTCAGCAGAGCCACAAGAGATTAAAGAGACAACCACAAAGTTCAGAGGGCTGTCACAGTGCAGGAAAACAGCTGCTGGGAGAAATGTGGGCTGATGGGGGGGAAATAAAGCAAAAGATGACCAAAAAGGAAGAAACTGAAGATAAAGTCTCAGGTAAGGACTGAAAGGGTAGCAAAGGCAACAACTTCATCGATTCATGAAGTCTGATAAAGCTTGACAGAGACATAATGAAACTAAAAAAAAGCAAGTTCAACCAAATACCACAACAAACTATCATGACTTCCTGTTTTAAGTTTCATAGAGAAGTAGATGACAACAAATGGGCCTTTCCACGGTGTCTTAAAGAGGCATGCAGCCTCTGTTCACTGTAGCTTTCCACAACTGGGTCAAAATGTGATCTCACATATAAATCTAGCCCACTTGGAAGGATTGAAAATTAATTCCAACAAAGTTCCATTTTAAGTTAAGCAGAGAGAAAAGTGATGAAAAGCTTAGCCCGACAAGCCTCTGGCTCAGCGACACCACGCTGCTTGGAGGAAATCAGACTGTATGGATTTGATCAGCGTCTGTGCCCCATTAGTGAGCCGCTGCTACATAGTCTGATACACGCTTAGTGGACAGAGTGGAAGAGCTGGCTGAGCTTTGCAGCTGGAAGAGAATGACTGAGCGATTTTCCACCTTGTACTCTGTCATATTTCCATTCATGTAGCTGAGATTAGAGCGTTGTGCTTCTATTGCAACAGAAAGGCAGTAGTTTGGCTCCTGCTTGCCCCCCTCTCTCTTCACTTTAGGTTAAGCCTATCATTAGGATTGTTTACCTGTGCAATTATTCCGGCTGGATCCAAGCTCTCACATAGGCCTTTTGGAAATATCCAGCTTCATGATCAAATATAGCATTCACCCGTTTGATTGCATGAAAAGAGCCTTAAGAAATATTTTGCTCACTTTGAAAAAATATATATGTCTTCAGCAACATCTCATTTATTTCTATACACTCCCTATTTAGGCTGTATTTTTACAGTGTGTGAAAAAGTAAAGTTGAAGCTCAAAACCAAAATGCCAGCTGTTTTTTGTATCATTTCCTCAAATTTCTTCCTGACATATTGGATATTTTGGGGCATATTACAATTTTCGAAAGTGCGCTGGATTTAGACAAGTGCAGGCTTCTTCAGTTTAGTTAAGTACCGCTAAAAAGTGTGGGACCGCTTTGCAATCCCCTTGGTTTATTTTTTGTTTTTTTAAAGAAAAGTGAAAAGGCAAAAAATAAGAGCTTTGCTTGTATGCTTGTTCGAAGACCTGAGCTCAGAAAATCCATCCAAATGTGTTCACAGATTTGCAGACTAGCTCTAACTAGAACAGAGGGAAAAGTGGGAGACCCCAAGGTAAGACTTGTAATAGATGACTCCAGGCTCAAATGCTAACTTTATTAACTTTATTTTTAAAGAAACTAAAGATGATGCTCCAGACAAACAACTAGCTACATCAGAATCCACTTTGGACAGGCTCCTGCTTATACATGAGCGC
This sequence comes from Perissodus microlepis, assembly GCF_051167445.1. Classification (NCBI taxonomy): domain Eukaryota; kingdom Metazoa; phylum Chordata; class Actinopteri; order Cichliformes; family Cichlidae; genus Perissodus; species Perissodus microlepis. The sequence continues at coordinate 43,563,852 of NC_140463.1, read as the reverse complement.
TACTGAGACTCTATCACTGCAGCCAGCGTCACAAATCATCTGATCCAGCTCTCCTAACACTTCCACGCTCTTACTTTAGAACCAGATCTGATCTTGAACTTTGAACGTTTGTTTCAAACTGCTGCTGAAAACACATTTTTACAGGTTTGCTTTACCTTAATCTTTTCCCCTTGTTTTGGGCCACAGTTTACATCTATTTATGAATGAATGTGTTACCCTACAGCTGACTGTGCGTCTGTATGCTGGAACATGTATTCTTATCTTTAACATTTGGCTTTTATTGATACCGTGAAGCACTTTGTAACTCTGTGTTTAAGAATTTGCTGTATGAATAAAGTTGTACAGAAATAATTTCAGATGTGCTAACACAGTTAGTTTGAGTTTTAACATGGTAATTATTGCCATTTTGATCAATTTTATTTCATTTTAAACCAAAACAAATGATTTTTGTTTTCTCCAAAACCCTAAATCTTCAAACCAGGGTGCATGTTTCAGGAGTCCATGTCGGCTTCTTGAATATGGTGGCATCTGTGAATAAGCCATAAATGAAGAGAAAGTTCTTCCTTTTCAAAGTAACCAGTAATTTAGCCTGTGAAAGAAGTGTGGTACATGTACATGTTCCTTCACAATTTTCCACCAGAGCCTGACTTTCTTGGCAGTCCACACAAACCCTGTGTCTCGCATTTTTTAAACCACTAATTTAAATAAAAACTTCCTGACCCTAATGGTACTTGTGCTATGTGGATTTAAGTATTTTCCTATTTATGCTGCTATGTAGCATCTGTGCTATCATTTTACATGCAGACCCAGCGGCAGCAAAACAACACCTACAAGTCTGGTAAAACCATTACATATGGCTGTGCACCGCCCCTGCACCCAACACAGCAGCTCTGCTTCCTGTCATGTGCAACAAGCCTGAACCGCAGCGCTACAAGTCAGAGGTGACAGGCTCGGCAGCACGCACTGCCTCCACTGCAACGGTGATCACGTTACAGACAGAAGGAGGGAGTAAGAGGAAGCAAGTTGTGAAGGAGCAAGTTCTGCTTTTACTGAAGAAGCTTTGCAGCCACAGGCGGTGTCACTGATTGAGAAACAGAGAGGCACAAAGAGAGCTGAAAACAATCAAAGGGATGTAGCGCAACACTTGGGTGTAGCTTGAAAGCAGTCGAGGCTCTTTCCCATTTAAACTGTTGCCACCTCCAATTAGGACACACACTCACTTCTCTCAGTTATCAGTGAGCTACATTCACTGAGTACAAAGCACAACTCCCAGCCCGCCTCCATAGGACTACAATGATGACGATGATGTTGGGCAGCATGCATTTCCAGATGTCTGTGTCCCATTATGGTTCTGCAGATGTAAGGCACTCGCGACTCCAACGTGACCGAGTGGATTTCATTACTTTTAAGAGGGGAGCTTACACAGTATATACACACACTGACATTAGAGTCACATACAGCATAAAACAGCTCCACTGTCCCACAGCTGACCCCACTAAGTGCTCCAATCTATGTGTAAGTGAGACACACAGACATACGTCTGCTTAATCTTTCTCTTACTTCCTGTCTCTTTAAAAAAACAAACAAACAACGACTTAATCTTTAATCTTTACTTAATCTAGAAAAAAAGCATATCTGTTCTTAGTTACACCTGTCTCTGTTCTCTGTTTTCTCCGTAATGTCATGGGTTACAGGATATCTGTAGAATTTATCAATAAATGTATCTATTTATTTATAGATTTCTGTATCGATTGTCTACAGAATATCTGACAACAATCCATGGAAACAAGATGCACTCAGGCATCTTGTTTTATTTAGATACCCTGATTATGACAAAGCTATATTTAAAATACCAATATAACTCATATCACATGCCAGTACCAATTCTTTTGTTTTTTGTACAGTATTTCCCACACATAAAAACTTGCTAAAGATTAAACTTGGACAAGCATAATTAGGAACAACTTTTAGGGGTTTTTTCCTCCTTTTTTAGCCAGCCACAATCGATTTATTTTGAAAGTTTAGTCACTGCCAATCAGCTAGGCCCGACTGTTCCCACTTTGTGTTTTCACTTATGACTGGTTCTCCAGTCTGACGGCTTTTGTGGCAGTGCTCGGTATCATTTAGCCACTTTCCCACAGAGTCTATCACACTGCAGTCAAATGGAGGCTAATTGCCAGCTGGCAATGGAGTTCTTTCTTTTGCTCCAGAGATCTGCTGGGAGCTGGCGGGCTGCTCTAACCTGCAGTCCTTGGGGAGCTAGCGGATATGCAGCAATGCTCCTATTGGGACTACCATCAGATGCAGTCCAAGACCCTTAGAATGGGATCCATCTGAAGGATGATGCTCAGCTATTAATTTTCAATTATTTGACCAATCAAATATCTCTTTTTACGAGGGAAAAAAAATCTTCCATTTATAAAATAGATTTTAAAAAAATCTCTTCACTCTTCAACAGATAAAATGGCCACTGACTTTGGAAAATGCTACCTTATTTGTAGAAACGTTGATATGAGTCATCAACCCCCATATCTGCCAAAGCCGACATTCAGCCAATATATCGATGGCTTCCTGAGCCACTAGTCCAAAATCCAAAGATATTTCATTTTCACATTTAAAAAGCTGGATTCCAACATTTTTATAGCTACTTCCCACTGCTCCCTTATTTCCCCAGTGGGGCACTACAGCAGATGGATCCTTATATTGGCCTTATTTTTTCATCCATTGCAACCCTCCCATTTACTCAGGCTTGCCACCAACACGTGGGACACACTACCTTCTGACCCCCTGAGGCTGGGTTTATGACTCCTCCTGGTCTCAAACCAGGGGACTTTTGTATGAAAGGCAAATGTGTGAACCACAGACACACCACAGATACCAACAACTCCCAGTGGCTGTTTTCTGAAATTATAAATCACTGTGTACTTGTTATCAGATTACCTGAGAACACACAGCAGGACTCACGTTTATCAAGTCAGATTAAATAACGGCAGAGACACCGGCACAACAGAGCGGTAATCACACGGTTTAAATTTTAGGATCGGTACGCCATCATTGTCCAATTGGTTCAAAGCAATTTAATATAATAGAAAACAAAACACACACACAGATGTGGATTTGATAGCAGGACTTTCTAGGAACAGCAGGAAGCCCAATAACCACTAACACATCTCTAATGGGAATTTCCATGGAACACAGTTGGCTCAAGGCCAGACAAAAACCCCACATGTTCTCCACTGTGAAGTTTCCTTTTAGTTTTTCTATGTTTATCTCATATATAATACTGTGCAAAAATATTTGGCTTCCAAGGATCCAGATTCTGTTGCATCTTTTAAACTGGTCTCGACCGATAGTTCTCCGAGCTTTCTGAAGATCCTTAAAGTCTTGATTTGGACCCTGGGTGCTTTTTGATTGTTTGCTTCATTAACCCACATAACGCTGGCATATGAATCATTCAAGCATAAAACAGGTACCTAATCAGGGGATGTCTGCACAGACAGCTTAGCAAAGAACCAATTTTAATGTTGGTAATTACAGCCTGTCGCAAAAACATAGAATTTGTTCCCATTTCTTTTGTTGAATCTATGAAAAATATCAAAGATAACACAAACATAAAACTGTAGTTTGTTTATGTCCATTCCAACAAAAGCCTATTAGCCAAAAACTTGGTATATTTCAACATAGTTTGCAGTATGTCCTTAAAAAAATGAAGGAAAGTGGACAAATGAAGGATAAGCGAAAAAGTATCAGGACTAAAAAGCTGTTTACACCAGACGACCAGTATCTGAAAGTCATGTCCTTAAGAAACAGGAAGTCCTATGTCCTGTTTAGGACCTGACATAGGACCTGAGAGACACATCTGGGCCTTCAGTTGATTCATCCACTGTTCGCTGAAACATCATTAGCAATGATCTCAATAGAAGAGTGACTGTCACGAAGCCACTCTTAGAGAAGGGAAATGGGGAGAAAAGGCTGGAGTATGTCAAATTACACAACGCTCAAAATCAAACAAGCTGTGAAAACAGATCTTCTAAAGAGATGAGAAAAAGTCAGACGACTTCAGGAGAAAAATCCAATAGTGAGTTTTTACAGCCATGTGTAAAACTCAGCAGAGGCTCTTATGAGGGTTTGGGACTGCATTTCAGTCACTGGTGTTTGGGATATTGTCGAAATTGATGAATTTATGAAGGCAGAAAAGAACTATTAGATTTTAATCCACCATGCAATACCATCACACAAAATAACTCTAGAAGTCATGGATGTACCAATACCCAGACCTCAACATGACTGATGCAGTGTTTCGACACTTCGACAGCGACCGATAACCACAGCAGAGCTATTCCTACTTAAAGAATTTACTACTACTTTAAGAACAAACTGTTTTTGCCTTATGTACTGTAGAGAAGAGATCAAAACAACTTGTTTCAGATAGTGAGGGGCTTCCCCAAGGCCCAGCATAAATACTGATTATTTGAAATGAATTACAGAAATCTAATCTAGCAAGAATAAAAATATGGAGCCTGTAATGGGTATCATAGCCCAACTTTAAGTTTTATTCAACGTTCTCCTTAGAAACTGATAAGATAGTTCTTTTTTTCCTGTTCGGGCCCAGGAGTAGAGTCCTCTTCCTATAAGACCAACTCTCCTGAGACTAAGCTAAGAATGAATCCGCAGACACAGTCACAGAGGATGCATTGGTCACAGCATGCCCAAGGGAATCCCCATGTGAAATTAGCACAGGCCATGCACCCTCCACAAAACAGCATTTGTTCTCAGCTGCAGCCCAACCTTAAAACAGGAAACAGTAGACATACACACAGCCACACAACACTCTCACCTCTGTAAAAAGAAAAACAATCAGTGCCTTATCACAGGGTTTTTAAACTTGGAAACGCCTTACATCACACAACTCAAGATGAGCATCATGAGACTGATCTCAAGAGGAGCAAGAGTTTATCTCTTATCCAAACTAACCTAGAACTAAAAGGCCAAAGATGCGAGAAGCTGCAGTCACACAAACACAAAGCGGATGAGTTAGCAGATGCATTTTGTTAAAAGAAAAAAGAAAACAAGTCATCATTAGGCAAGCGTTAATGCTGCGCTGACATCACTGTGGTTTAACTTCAAGACAAATGTCACGCCTTCGATTTACTGTTATGAAAATCCTTCCCCTGACACACAAATGCTGCATCAGCAGGATACTAAACGCTGTTCATTTCAAGCCACTGCGCCTAATCCCAATGACAGCCACCAGCATCGACATTCATTCAAAGAACACCTTCTGCTTTGCACAACCATCGAGACAAATGTGATAAAAGCAATTACGGAGACAGGCTTCTCTATGCACAATGTGAGCAATTTCCAGCAGAAACAGAGAGGCGAGCACTCACAGCCAGACACAGACACAGACACACACACTGCTCCAAGGCAAGGACAGGGAAGCCATGCTGCTGCAGCTGTCCAACTGGCACTGCTCTTCATCCGCCAGCACACAAAAGGAGCCGCACAGGGCTGAGAAAGCGTGTGTGCTGGAGGACACTGTCATTTTATTTATTTATTTTAAATAAAGGCCGTTTAGAAAAACCAAGCCACCACGTGGAGTGGATTTAAAGCATATACCTGCTCCCACAGTGACCCTGGTTTATAAGCCTTTGCACAGGTTGTAGCAGTGGCAGTAATGCAGACATACCAGGGCTTTACAGAAAGATGTAATAATGAGGACACGGACGGAGCGCGAAAACTCACAAAACAGACATGAAAGTCCAGGAAGAAGAGCAGCCACCTAGAAAGGAGGACTAGCCCGTATAGGCTTATCCTCCCCGAGGAGGGCAGAGTGGAGGGGGTGGAGGGGGTCGGCTATGAGTTACATTATCCCTGGTGGCTAAAATGACCGGTTCACAGCCAGCCTTTAAAAAGCTCCGCTCACCACAAGGTCCACGGTGGTCCTCACAGCCTCCGACACGCTCTGTCTGACTTCCGCGGCCGTCCCGGGTTTGCTCAGCCTCTTTGTGAATTTTCGCACCTCAGACATTTCGCTCCCCTTTTAGATAAATAAAAATCCTCTTCCTCTTCTTCTTCGGATATGAGCATGCCGCGGTACCGGACGGAGCGGCGGCAGCGCTGTTTCCTGACAGCCAGATGTGAGACGGTGCTGGAGGTGAACCAGCCAGCGGTTCACGTCGCGAGGCGGGGCCGTTGCTGCTGGTGGTGCTGCCACCGCTGCTGCTGATGATGTTGGAAGGAGACCAAAGAGGGGCTGACAGCGTGAGATGCTTCACTCGGACCCACTTCCGTTTCTCCCGACCCGGCGGAGAGCAGATTCAAAGATCGTCAGTGTAAGATGATAACACGGTCCACATACAAGGACTGCAAACACAGGTCGCATTTGGAGAGTTTATTACATTTTTTTAGCGTCACAGGTGGGCTTTTTAGGTATTACTTATTCTTGAAAAAAGCCTGAAATTTACATTACTAGGATAAGCGACAAAAAGAAGTAGAAGTCCATAAATAAAATATCACAAAAACGAGATTTAATAAGTGATGTTCAGAAAGGCACATTAACAATCAAGACTTCCAAAAACAAAAAAACAAAACAAAATCAGTTTCAAAATACATGAGAAGCTTAAAGCTGTGTTTTGTTGTTTTAACTATTTATTGTGGAAATTAAAAATCACAGTGATTTATTGGTCATTAAAATGTATTCTGAATTTTCAAATTGATAATTATTCATCAGCTCTACCAGCTATCTGTGCAACAATTTTCTTTTGAATCTTTTAGAGGAGTTTGTTTTTGTTAATGATGTTTATCAAGTTTATCAAGACACACAAAAAGAACAAAAAAAGTGGTGCTCAGAAAAGGAAGGAAGGGGAGAAGAGATCAGGATGACTTTAGACTTTAGCGGTGTTATCAAGGGCTGTACTGAGTGCAAAGCTGAACAGATGAAATTCTGAGAGATGATTATAGTAGACTGAAACATTACCATTTCCCCTTCATCCAAATATAAACACACACACAGCATGTGGGGTTCTGCGCTGGTTTTGGTATAACGTGGGGGCAAGGGCCCAGAAAAAATATCCTCCCCTGGCCCATCACAGAGTTGTTACGCTCATGGTTTGATGTCTGTATACGTTATGTTTCCGGTCACATCCACCCACTTAACAAGGGTACAGCGCCACAGCAAATTGTGTGTTTGTCTCTACTGGACTTTTGAAAATTTTAACTTTGTGATGTTTAATCTTTAGTTTTTATTGTATATCCAACATACTGTCAGTGTGTCATCTATCTATCTATCTATCTATCTATCTATCTATCTATCTATCTATCTATCTATCTATCTATCTATCTATCTATCTAGCTATCTATCTTGTTATTAAGAGCAGATGTTCTTCACCTAATCACTGACACAGCTATGGATGTGTGCACAATGCCCACCAACCAGCCAATGGGAAGAAATTTGGTTTAAATGGAGGAGGAAGGGAGTTAAGAAGGGGTTGTGCCGAGGTCAGGAATAAAACAAGGAAGGACTATTTTGAATTGTGCAAAACTGCTCTATAAGAGTTAAAGAATGCCGGGAATAAATGAAGTATGTGTCCCCTTTATATATACTTATTAGAGCGTATCTTGTGACATCTGAAGTATTAGTACACAGGAATTTGGCTCATTTGATGTATTGGATTATAAAACATTGTTCCTAAGATGTGAAACAGGTTGTTTATCAGTTACCGGATCTCATCCTTCAGGTGCAATAGCTGGCTCCAGGTAAAGCTAATGGTACACTGCCACCCTGTGGACTATTCCACAAACTGCAGCAAACGAAGTGCCACCTGTAGTCTGCAGCGGTTCAGTTTTATGTTTGAATGTTCAGTTTAGCAGTGAGGGAGGGCGCTTGTTTCAGTTACAGTCTTTTTTAACTTTATTATAATATAAGGTAACTTTGTCAGGCATTGTTTAAGAGGTACAAAGCTATTTATGAGAGCAGCTGACTCACACTCATGTTAATGTCCCACTGCATGCACTTCAGTTTTCTTGTGCTGACAAAGTTTATATTTCATTTAGGATCAAGTGTTGACACATGAGCACCAGCCTGTATGAAAGGATGCTGTGTGCCTGTCAGGATCTGCAGTGAGTGAAGCCGTCAGCTCAAAGAAACACAACGATATGAACACAGGCTGTTAGTAAGTTTAATAACTGAATTGAAAATTTATATTACATAGTTACCTAAACTGTTAAAGGAAGACTTTTATCTTCAGACAACGTTGGACCGAGGCACTGAATAGATGCTTCACTCATGCCTCTTCCATCTACAACTGACATGCACACTTTTCAGTGTCCATAAAGATGTATGAATTTCCACTAATAATAACAACAATAATGTCAATATTTGAAAGCAATCCAAAATGTTAATGTAGCCACATGAAAGATATTATAAGTTTATTGTAACAGTGCTTATCTTATTCAAATGAATAGCTTTATTAATCTCTGCATTACTCATAAACATGTGGAGGTCATGCAAACATTTTGTCCAGCAAAGGTTTCGGAGTCAACTTAATGCAGATCTGGAATTTTTTGAAGGATTCTTTATGACTGCAGGGTGATAAAAAAAAAAATGCAATTTTGCATCTTCTTGGCACAAATTCATATTCATGCCCTCATCATGATGATCTCAGCAAAGTATCAATAATTAATCCAGATACAGGCGTCCTTCTGAATCAATGGACTCAGCTCGTAGATGATGTCAAAGGACGTTGCAGCTCTGGCAGAGGGAAGAAGAATCAGACTGTTTCTGTTTTGAACTGTGAATCATGCAAAGCAGGTTTAAACTAAAAAGCCTGAACCACTTCAGTGGCACTTTCAGGAGTCCTGTTATCTGAAATAATATGGACATGCTACAAAGTTACTGCAGGCTAAAGGCCCACAGTTTGTGTCCAACAATTAAAAGCCAGCATGTCATTCTGTGGAATTCCAGAGCGGGATCAGGGCAAGGCTGGCATGTGTCAGCATCAGATACGGCCTTCACTTAGTCGTTATACTGGGTGAATTCTTTCAGTGCCCAGTTCTTCATCTCTATCTCCTGCCGTAATCTGCAGTACTCCTCGGCCAGCGCCTCAAAGTCTTTGCCCAAGATCTCGAAGGAGGCCAGCTTTAACTCGACAGACTGCTTTTCCGCTTTACACGCCTTCAGGTCAGACTCCAGCTTCTCCCTGAAAATGAGATCCGACGAGCTGGTTAGGTTTGGACAAAGGGATCAGTCAGAATGTAGCCTCAACAGAAGAATTTTAGTCTTGCCTCATTTTTCTGTGAGCAGATATCGAGTCAGGCGTGTATGTATCCAGCTGGATTTCCACCATCTCCGCCCTTTAAAAATGAACACGAGAAACAGGAATGTGTGTATAGTTAATCCATCTCATTTTTGACTATGAGTCACTACTGGACTATCAGCACTGGATTAAAACATTCTTAGTACGAAATGCAGTCCAGCTATCTGATTTACGAGCGTTAGAGTAATGCAAATGGCCTTATATAGAAACCAAGTCTGATGTACTGAAGCACTGAAAACTGCTTACTTTATCTTCTGCAAGATTAATTCACATTTGCCTTCAAAGTAATCCAATTTCTTCCTGTCCAGATCTGTCTGGATCTTCAGCTTGTGGTTCAAGATGAAAGACTGGAGAAGCTGAATGCACTTCGTCAGCTCCTGTGTATGAAAAGAGCAAACAGTGACTAAGCAAACAGAACACATTTACGCATTTCATGCAGCTTAATGTGGTGAGTACATTTCCTCGAAGCATATCCTTATCCCCCCCCCTCCCCAAGTGTCTCGACCAATTCATGTTTGCAGTGCTATCACTTTAAAAAGAAGCTAGTTAGCACTGTGACTTTGTGACTTGCAAGCTTCCTTATTACTACTAGCGCCCCATGTTTTTGGCTTTCTGACCCGAGCATTTTAAAACCATGTTTTATCAAATCTGACTGCGGTTCAAGTTTGTTTATATAATAGTTTAAAATAACTATCCAAGGTATTACCAAGGTAGCTGCTGTGTGGTGACTTGCTCATATCAGGACTTTGTAATACATTTTAATTTCATCAAAATAAAAAAGCAGAACCAGACAACAATGATTGGCTGCGGCAGTTTTTCCTCAAGGATACCTTATAAAAGTAGGGTCTCAGGATAACAACCACTTAGTCAAGTCAGAATGAGCATTTTGATGAATGATGCAGTGTGCAGAAAATCACAGGTGCAGGATTCATGGATCCAGCTTTTTCCACTTCTAATAAGATACCAATACTTTGGCTTCAGGTGTCTGCTAATCCACTGTCAGTGTTAATGTAATGAGCTGAATCCCTCACTCAAAGAAAGAGCCTGGGATGACTGATGTATGCATAAAACTTACTTTTTTTCTCAACTTTGTAGTAAAAATTTAATGTGAGAAATAAAATGTAACAAAATTAAATCGAAGAATAGAAATTCACTATACTGGAATTCATTAGTAAAATTATAGCGTTACAGTAAACACAGAACATAGAACTGCATGAAATAGACTGGCCTGCTGATCGATATCCCCACTAAAAGCATTCCCTTACAGTGAGGTAGAGCTCAGCCTGTCTCTGCAGAAGAACCGTGTTTTCTCTGCACGTCTCCTTCAGACTTTCTGCTCTTTTCTTCTCTTTGTCCAGCTGTGCTGACAGATGAGACAGCTTGGTCATCTTTAGACCCTCGCTCTCATTCTCTAGAAGAGATCACAAAACAGCAGGTTAGTCGTTGTGTCGAGCAAACAGAATGACGTGGTATGAAGCCATGTGGTGAAAGTGTTTGTAGCTCCTGTACCCCATTCAGGCTGATAGTAAGAGAGAAGGCTCAGACACTTTTCTTTGAGATGTTTCTCCAGCTGTCTTGGTAGACCCTGTTTCAGTCTTTGTACATTCTAGTAAAGAAAATACAGCGTGGGCATGAGGAAAGCGTTTGTAGTTTGAATTCATTATCAAAAAAAAAAAAAGAAAAGAAAAGAATATTAAAAGAAGTTTCCCAAACAGTTCTGGTGGTGTGCATGTTTTTATGGGTTTACGCTAAACAGATACAGCACATCCCAAACAGATTTTAACTTGAATGTGCTGAATTTTATGATTCACCTTCTCGGAAGGCATGAGCTCCATCACGAGCTGGGGGGTCAGGCCCAGGACCGACGGCTGGTCCTGGTTTGTTGTGTTACTGGGATCCAGCTGCCTGACACACTGAGCCACCAGTAGACACCTCTCCATCGTCTCATAGAACTACATAGGAACAAACGCACATTATTTGTTTGTTATATGTATTTTTTTTAAGACCATCATTAGTAAGAGTCTCCTAATCGATTAAAAACTCCATGTGATAAACTTTTGTCTATAAATATAAACTTTTATCTGACCGTTTATCTATAAAAAACATTCAATAAAGTCGTTTCAGCCGTACAGCGAGATGAAAATCTGCTCAAAATTTGACAAAGAACATAGAATGAATGCTTGTTAGCCTGTCCATAGCTCACTGATAGCTCTTTATGCACTTTTAAACTGTGTAAAGAAGTGAAATGTACCATGTTCTGGTCAGGGGGTACAGTGGCATGGTGCTTCCTGACACAGTGGTTCTGGATCATCTCCTGCAGCCCTCTGTGCAGGCTCTCGGAGCGCAGCCATTGAAGTTTCTGAATCTGCAGCTTCTTTTCAGCCTGGAAAAAAAAACCCCCAAAACACTCACACATGTAAGGACTCACACAGTACCTCACAAAATCGGTCAGATCCTGTCCCAGCTCTAGAACGAAGGCTTAACAAACTTGGAGCCAGACCCTAAACACTGAGACAGGAACCTTTGAGATTTGGAGTCCAGAACAGCTAATCAGGCTTAGGTAACGATGAGTCGCTCCATCTTGAATTAAGCACCTTTATGGGTGCTGGAAAAATAAACCAAAGCATTAATGGTAACCCCGTCAATAAAGATCAGGGTCTCTATTTGAATTCAGTTTCATTTTTAAATGCAATCGTTCACCTGTTACCTGACGAGATTATAGGAGATCAAAATAAAATGTAATACAAATATGGACCAAACATAAAAGACTTCTGTGATTTTAACATTGTAGTCCAACCTGAAACTTCCACTTTACATGTAAAAATCTGACTCTGTGGCCTCTGATGACCAATCCAATGCAAATAAAGCTTTTGAAATGAAATATTGTTACAACATATTCAGACTGCCTGAAGCCTGTATTCACAAAACCCATTGTAAGATACATTTAGTCCAGCTGTTTAGTCCATGTAGCGCTCACTACATGTCTGGCTATCCACACAGCTTTTTCAGGTTTTGCAGGAGAAAATTTGCCAGTGAGCAGGTTATTCGAACATAATCTGTTTCTCTGGTAAACGACACAGAGGTTAAGTTAGCTGTCTTAAAACTATAAATAAACAAACAGCTTCTTTTATTCCAGTATTTTTCCGTTTTTTAAAAAAGACTGTTGTCTTGAGCAGAGAAAGGGTCGATCCATGTTGTTGCAATTCTTAGTGCTCGCCAGTAGAGGTCGGTAAGTCACAGACTATTTACTGAATCATAATGACTGGACTAAAATCTCATTTCCATAGAGGTGTGACAAATTATGACTCCTCATTTCTGAATAGTACAAGACAAAAACAAAATACAAGAAAAACTGTTCCACGACCCAGTTTGAATTATTTTTTAAACTCTAAACTGATTAACTTCTGTGTTGATAAAAACAAATAGGAACAAATAGGAATAGGAACGACAGACACCTTGTCCAGCTCTGTTTTCAGCGGAGCGGTGAGTCCGGTTTGATCCACATGCTGTGCCAGAGTGGCCAGGAGTTTACAAAACTGCGGGTTCTGGATCAGATCTTCTTCAGTCATGTGACACAGTGGAAAGGAGGCGAGGACTGAGGGGAAAGGCACAAAATGCAGATAAGTAATTAAGGACGGCCAAACTAAACGGACAATAGTAAATAAAGCTAAAAGAGCATACTTTCGTATTTAACAATAAAATCGTTATTTATACATTAATAGATAATACTTTAAACTACGTTAATTTATTACATCTACTTTCTGTTATTACTACAACATAGGGTTACTAGCAGATACGCAGTCCACTTGTCTTCTTACCCTGTTGATGCAAAGTGTCGCCCTTCCCAAGCGACGATATGTTTGCTGTCTCGGTACTACCGGACATTTTCCAATTAATTATTGTCCTTGGTATCCAAACATATAGGAGGTTTGTGGATTTGTGAACTATTTCTTTCAAACACGAAGACGAGCTGAAATCTTAAACACGTACTTCCTGAATCAAGTTGCGCGCGTTTGCCGGAAGCCTTCCTATTGGCTAACTGGACCACGTGGTCATACAGCGTTCCCTGGGAGACGGCAACGTGCTATTCACGAGAGCGTGAGATGTAGAAGCGGAAAATATCGAGATTTTAATCTTTTCCCATTAACAACTAAATGTCCTTTGACATTAATATTAATAAAGTGATATGGCTTAAGATAAAACTGAATGTTTGTTGTTGTTAAACAACAATTACAGTAACAACAACTAGAAGCTAAAGAACGTATTTGGCCATTATGACACTATCAGAATATTCTCTTTCTTTTTCCTCTTCTTTTTGTGTCCTTTGCTCCTCAATATTCTTTTTATTTCCAATTTTCCTGTTGTACTTTTAATTGTATCACGTTTTTAGTTCATTTCTTGTTCATTTGTTTTTTTTAAATTGATTTTTAATCTTCACTTTTTGCTTACTGCTCACTTGATTTGTTTGCTTCACTATCTGCCTGTATCTGACTGCATAACCTCCGATTAAAGATGTTGGACTTTTGCTTTGTCTCCTGTGTCGGACCTCTGGGTTCTCTTTCCCTGTGTTCCTTATAATTAGCATCTTATCCATCTACAAACAGGTATTTCACAACCATATGACAGAGGATAAGGCATGCACTGCTGTGTCTCTGGGCTTTCCTTGAACAAGCAGTTAATAAAATTCACGAATAATCAAAATGTGCTTTGACTCTTATAGCTCGATGTTGGGGAGTAAAATCAATAAATGACTCAAAGTATGTGTATATGGTCAAATTATATATGATCAACTATGTGCTGCAAGTTAGGTGGAGAGGGTGTTCATTGGACAGAGATGGGGCTCTCATGTTTTCATGCTGGCTGTCAGTCTCCTCGTCCTTAGGATGATTTTGTTTTCGTGCCCTGGGCTTGTATGATCACCTTGCACCACGGCGGTTTCTGGCAGCGGAACTAACATCGCTTTGAACCTCCAAGGAGAGATGATATTAGAAGCAGATGTCTCGTTGTGCTTTAATAAATGACAATCAAGTTTTTACATTACACTAAATTTAGGAATTTTTGGCTGTGGGATTTCTCCTGCTTGCCTTTTCTGTTTTTGATTATACAGCAAAGAAAATGGATTCAAAGACGTGGAAATATCCTTCTACATGTCAAGCAGAACATTACTAGCAGGGGGTGATTGGCAGGACTATGGCGCACACTGCCCTGTTTATTTAAAGGCAATAAAACCCAGTATGTTCACCATTGTTAAAGTAGGTTATTTATTTATTTATTCTTTTATTGGGCCTGTCAAGTCTTTACAGGCTACATCAGCCCCTGTATTTATCAGTTTCTCTTCCATACATATTATATGTACATATGGGGCTGCACAATACAATTCTTGTAGCGTGTCTTTTCCACGTGAACTCTGACTTCTCATGTTTGCTTCTCGCAGCTGTTTCCTCGCAACAGTCCCTGTCCATATCTGGTCTTCTCAGTGAAGGATTTCTTACCTAAGATTTGCCAACACTGCGTGTACTTCTCTCCCAGTAAGCGTTAGCCAGCTTTAAACTTTGTGGATCTCCACTGGACGGAAAGGTTTGCGTTTACAGTCTCAATGTGGCTGTTTCTACAGAGTAATGTAACTTTGAATGGTCCACAAATAGTAACTTCACTCTACTGCTGTTTACACAATAACTAGTGGTCCTCACTCATCAATGAGTGGGCAAATTTAGACATGGGAGCCAGTCAATTCGAGTAAAATTGTAACTGACAAGGGATAAAACCAATGGATTGTGCTGGGATGCGACTCTATGGGTGTGATTGGTTGCGCTTATAGCCCAGCCCTTATTCGCTTGACCAATTAATGAAAGCTAAAGGTAACCGACAGCTACTTCGGCCAATTATAACGTTGGACTTCCCGGTAGGTGGGTCTCCGTGTAGAGGGGTGGGGTGTTCGAGGTCATTCAGTCCCTCTCTGATTCACTCTATCGGCGTGTGTGTGTGTTGAGGGAACGGGTAGTTGGAGTAAGGAATCGCCGGGCGCTAGTGCATCACGAATGCTTTTTTTTGGGAAACAAACGTCGCTGAAAAATTACACCATAGACCGAAGAAGCGACCCCCGGTGACGACTTCTGTGAAAAGAATTTTTTCAACGCAGCGACTGCGCCACACGCACAGCCAGGCAAACGCAGCCGGGCTATCAAATGTTAGCCTACTAGCATCCCTGAAAACAGACGGGATCAAGGTGTTGATAGCTAGCCTCCCAGCTAATTGCCCATCAGCTAGCATCCTCAGCGGTAGCATTATTAGCTCGTTTCTCCTCGCGCACGTCGAGACCTCGCCATCGCTCGTGGCGGTCCCTTTTAGGTCGCGGCAATCAAATCCGACACTGAGACAAAAACAGAGAGCGGTTCCTCCTCACTGGTGCTGGAGACGGCGTCTGCGTTGCATTAGTTGACACCATCACACCCAACCTCCCAACCCCATCACCTCTGCCCCTCTTCCTCCACCCGAAACACTGGAAATCCACAAGCGGCCGGGTAGCGGCGAGGGGCCGGCGAAGCTGGGGGTGGTAACGCTACCGGACTCGCAGGGAGTCACAGCGGCTACAGACAAGCACAGCCGTGGGGATCTACCGACAAGTATGGACGGGCTGGCCGTGGAAGTTCGCGGCTCGAACGGGGCCTTCTACAAGGTAACCAGGTTACAAACGTAGTTTCTAGCTGTCCCAGTTAAAGTTTTGTTTCCTTCTCAAAACGTTAGGTTTCGCTCTTCTGAGCTCAGCTCTCGCTAACTGGTACTCTGCTAATGCTAGCGTGGGTCCACTCCTGACGAACAGGGATGGTTTTGCGTTCAATTAGGGCTGGCCATTGTGGGGTAGGCAGCTAGCCGTAGCTAGCAGTTGGGCTAGGCACACTTGACATCACCATGCATGGCCTATGTGTGTTCATTTTCTTTTTATCACATGGCAGCGTGAAAACACGCTGTAAACAGTTTTGAAGCGACACACGGCAGGTCCGCTAATGAAACCCTGGATGGAAACATTTAAAAAGGGCAGCGAGCTGCTGATCAGACAGCTGTTGTGCAGCTCCTACGTGCAAGTGTGATGTGATGCTACATCAAAGCTCACATTCTTCATAATTGCTTTGTAGCCCAGCCCAGGTTTCAGCTACAGCGCTGTACGGCGTGTCTCATGTTTATTGCCCTGACTGACGCTTTTGGTTTCAATTCTGCCCGATTTTAAACAGAAAGATCACTTTCACATGCAGACACATGACTTCAGGTCTTTGTTGTTGCTGTGTCACAGCTTGTTTACGACGTAACATTAAGATGGCAGCCAAACTATACTATCAAGTATGTTTTGTTTTTTTTCTCAGATGTCTTAAGTGGTTAGGCTCACAGGTTTGGGTCTGTGAGAGAGAGAGATTGTAAGGTTTAAGGGACAGCTTCAGACTGAGGAGAAACCGTTTTGGGCGATAGGGAAATAAACCCTACTCACCCTCACCACCTCTGTCTAGTTTTAGAGAACATCTTTGATTCAGCTTTTTAGATAGCCCATTTCTTTGCCTGTGTCTTCAGTCTTTTTTTTTCCTCAACCTTTCAGCTGGCCGGTCGAGCACATGGTGGGGTAGTGATGACCCTATATTTACCCTCCTCATGCTGCCTCACCTGTTGTTCTGTTTTACGGGGTGACAGTTTGGCTCTGGCGTCAAACACTTTCCACGAAACTCTGCTGTGTCCATTATTTCACAGCTCTTTCGGCGGATGTCATTGACACATAGCTGCGATTCTCTTTAGTGTATATTTTTGCCCTTGATGGAGGTGAGTGGGGTGAAAGCTTTGCTACTTTCCTCCTTTCCTGTCGTGATTGGCACATGGGTATAAAAGGATTTTATTCAATTCCACCACCATTCACCCCGTTACCACTTTATTGTTTTCTGTTTTGCTATGAATGGGCATCATGTTTATTAAAGTGTCAGGAAAGTGGCACTCTATATGGTTTCTTTTGCAGCAGAAAACACAATGGGAAAACTGAGAAGACTAATTTTTAAAAATTGTGACATTCCCTTTTTTCCTACGTCACCGAAGCTTGTGCATTAAACTGCCTTCTTTTCATCTATTTATATTTCATTATAAGCCGAGTCTGATCAGTGGCTGGTTATATTGAAAAATCTGTGAGAGGAATGTTGCAGACCTGGCATCTTTTCTCCAAATGGTCTTAGTGACCACATGTGTGTGCTGGCCTAAGGTGTGGACACGGGCAACTGTAGTACAAACCTAGCAGTGCCTTGTGTAAGGGCAGTTAACCTGACAGAGCATGCACACAGCTGTCTCACCACATGTGACCTGTGGAAACTGAAGGGTGATTACTTTTTAACTCCGATCGGTTGGCATTGCTGACTTCTGTGATAAAGGCCAATGGAACCCTGCGTCGATGTATAGTATAGAGGGATGGATGGTGTGAATGCTAACCAGGACCTTCTGAAAACTGAGGCAGTGGTGGTTAGCATTAATATCTGAGAGTAGACTGCAAAAAAATAAAAAATAAAAATGGTGTGACATCTATGCAATCAAAACCAAAGTGGCTTTAGAAAAGTTTAATGTGGTATCATGTTTCTGTCTTCCTGTATCATGATTCCCGTGTGGAGCTTATGTGTTCTCAGCATTTCCGTACCCAGGGCGCACACCCACACTTTGTTAAATTATTTAATAATTAATGCTATACATACTTTGTGACAGTAAATAATGGAGCACAAATCAGTTGCATCTCCAGCAATTGTCTTAACTTAACTAGACCACAGCTGTGTCGTCTTGGATTTAAGGTAGAGAAGGTTTTCTTAATTTCTCTTCTGCAGCCTTGATGAGCTACAGTGTAGCAGGTACTGGTGAAAGATGCCCCTCCAACACCAGAACCAGAACTATGTCACCGTTTGCTGCAGTCTAAGTCAGCAGGGTTGGATTTTGTCCTATAGCCGGATGACATCAAACTGCTGCAACAGTGACCTGACCATCTAGCTGTAGGGAAACTTGAAACAGAAAGGATCAAAGGGCAAACTTTGAAATAAAAATGAATCTTGAAATTTATACTTAAATTAGGTTTTTTTGATAGGTATTTTTGTTTTTAATTCATAATCAATGAGAAACAAAATACTGAGGTATAAATTTATACCTCAGTATTTTGGAGCATCAGGATCTCCCTCGTGTCTAAACATTGATTTTATCCAGGTTCAGTTCAACATTAGCATCTTTCCAGCAGGTGAATCCCCACCCCCTACAGTACAAACCATCAAGAATACTTGTACAACCCCTCTGTCCCATATATGGTCGTGTCACACTGAGAGACGTGACACACCCACACCACAAATGGGGAGTAGGTTGCTTAAAATTTATGGCATGCTGAGACAGATCTGTGGACAGCCATGATGGACGAGTAGTAGGTTCAAGTGATCTCTCGTAATGGGCAGGCAAATGATTGTCCCCTATAGGCTGGCCCGGATGCCTGTACACGCACTCATTTGAACAGTCCTGTGTAAAATTGTCTTTAAATCTCACACACACAAACACACAGTGAAGAGGGCTCGCTTCTGGATTTTAATTCTGTTGTTGTTTGCGCGTGTGTGTGTATGTGTGAGAGAGAGGGAGTGAGCGTGTGTGTGAGAGATTTCCCGGCTGTCTGTGCTGTCAGGAGGAGTCAGTGTTCCTCGTCACTTTATCCAACACAGAATTCACAGCCAGAGAATTGTGTCAGCGATGTGATGTCTTGGCTTCTAAAAAAGCCCAAGATGCGCTTTTTTTCCCTTTTGTATTTCCAGTCACAGTATCAGTCTAACATTGCTCACAGCCGCCTGTGTTGTTTACATGCACACAAAAAAAAAAATAAATCAAATGCTCACAGCCCCACCCATCTCTGTCTTTCTGTTGTGCATTCATGGGAATAAAAATTCTCTCTCTTTTGTCTTTTAGGGTTATATCAAAGATGTCCACGAAGACTCGCTCACAATTGTGTTTGAAAACAAGTAAGTATGCTCTTCCTGTGCACCTCTCCTGTTTAGCCTTAGCTGCAGTATGCCTGGTTTAGGATGTTGCAAGGCATCAAAAATTGTCCTATTCAGCACCTGTGTTTGGCATGCAGCTGTCCATACATGTCTCTAACAGTTTTTTCACCTCCTGCTCTAACCCCCACCTCTCGCACCACCACCCTGGTGGCATGCTTTCCTATATTCCAAGCCCCACCTACTGTCCCCTTCTACCACCCTTCCACCACCCAACTCGTCCCTCTTTATCTACTTGGCTCAGCGTGTAGATCAGGGAGCTCCTAAAAATAGTGACCCATGGTATGTGCTTCGGGAGGGGTGGCAACAGGGTGGCCTGTGTCATTTTTGGGATCCTTCCTTCCTTCCTTCTCCTTTTACTTTCCCTGAGCACACATAGGTGTTGGAGCAGCTGGTTGTATAAGATGGTGAATGAACTGTACACGTTTTTGGCCTATAGTGAAAGATGAGACTAGGGATGGGTATTGATAAGATTTTCACGATTCCGATTCCATTTTCGATTCTGTTTAACGATTCGATTCTTTATTGATTCTCTTATCGATTCTTTTTAAAAAAAGGAGAACACTAAGGTCGAACAGCTTAGAACTTTGTTTTATATCTTCTCTTCGAACAAGATAGAAATTTAGGAGTAACATGGCCTTACAAACCCAACAGTGAGATCTTAAGAGATCCACAGCCTACGGCTCTTCAATGGGGTGTCACAGGGTCCCCAGGAAAAAAAATTGTAAATGTAAAATAATAAAATAAATATTCTTCTGTAGCAATAACAAAGTATAACATAAATTATTCTGTAGCAATTACACAAGAATATCCAGTAATGTCACTGCCTACAATTAAACACATTCACTTACTGAAAATCGGGGGCATCTGCCGTGGCAAATAGGTGCAAGCCTTTTACCACAAACTTAGTCACTGCTCGGTGACATTCGTCTATCCTGGCCTGAAAGGAGACGCTACCTGTAGACTGCAGCGACAACTGCCAGCATCTGAGCCAGCCAGACTCTGTCTGTTTCTCTCATCATGGTCACCTAAATGCACAGTAATGGCAGGTTTTGTGATAAGGCAGATCGCGCTAACATAATATGCACTGTTGTTGATTATTTACCTGCCGCATTAACGGGAGAGGACGTGCAAACGTTACCGCTGCTGCTGGGTTGAGATTCACGAGTCCGGAGCGGAATTAAAAACACGACATTCATTTAAGGTTATCGCGTGTCTTTTGCATATTCGTAGTGTTTCCTCCCTTAAATGAAATATCTACTTTGCAAGTAGCCCCGTTGTCATCCGTTCTCGTAAAGTATAACCAAACTTTTGAGTGTTTGAGCCGCTTAGGTACCATGTTTCCTGCCAGGTAAATGACGCTCCGCAACGTGGTGACGTCATTCGGGACGACTGGAATCGATAAGGGAATCGTTTGCAAAAATGGCAAACAATTCCAAGGAATTGAAACAGTGGGAACCGGTTCTCAACAAGAACTGGGTTTCGATACCCATCCCTAGATGAGACCCATTTGGGGTCACCACAATTTGGTTGTGAAAGAAAATCAATGAGAAGCCCGGAATAAGTTTTTTTTTTTTTGTTTGTTTTTTTTTATGTCATTTTCTGTTGTTTGTCATTAGAATATAAATGTTAAAAAAAGACGACTCATTTTGAAGGGTCCTTATTCTAAAAGGCAATGAATTCATCAATCTAAAAATAAATCTTTAATAGAAGCAAAAGGTCTTATGTAAATCCATCAAAGGTCTCAAAAAGAATTAAGACTTGGTTAGTGGAAAATATTTTTTGTTCTGATATTGACTGATTTAAATTTGCACTGAAAATCGTGACTTGGTTGCTTAAAGCAGATGCACTTTGCTGTCTGCTATCTACCAACAGAATGAATGGGGAGGCAAAATTGATGAAAATATCAAACTATTCAACCAAGTGTTTCAAGTTTAAGTTTACAACACATTTGAGCCACAAGGCAATCAGAAGTACTTCATATAAAATGTAACAGTATGAGCTAAGTTGAGAAGCATGAGACGGTGTAAGGGCACTTATAATTAAATTTATGGTTTAAATTTAACCAATAAAACAATTAGAAAAGGAGTAAAGGTAAAGCACAGTTTAAGAAGTTAGTTATTAATTTATTTAATAGTGGTAAACAAAGTGCCTCAGGCTTGATTTGAAAGGTCTGAGTTGCAGCAGACCTGCAGTTTCTGGGAGGTCATTGATGATTTGTTCGGCATAAAAACTAAACACTGCATCTCCATGTTTAATTTTGACTGAGCATAAATGAAACTGGCCCTCGATGACCTGCAAAGTCTGTATGGTTCATAATGTAGCAACTGAAATGTTCCTTACATGTGAATTATACGTCTGCGTCAGATCTACGTCGTAACCTGTACCATTAACCCTCCACCACAACTTTTTACCTAACCTGACGTGCACCTCGTGAGAAATTAACTACACATCGGGTCGATGCATACCACAACTTGAATGGCATGGGAGGTTGCGATGTAGGCATAAAAGGAGTTTCCGGTTACTATAGAAGTTAAGATGCAGATTGTTTTTTTGTTTTTGTTTTTTTGACAGAAGTCTTAAGTCAAGCTTTAGCCGTCAACCCATCAAGGCTTTATAAACCAGCGGCTTTTAGATAACTTCTTTGTTTTGGCATCTTGGGAGCCAAGGTAGCGAAATTCTGTGCAGGTTAACAGTTCGAGATGTTCCAAGCCAACGAGTGAACCACACAAGTCAAATACCCTATGCGTCTAACTCAAAGAAAGTGAGGTTATTTTTTAATTGAATTTAGAATAACTGAAAGCCTTACAAAAATCTGGACTCTAACCTTTCTTAATCTGAAAGGTTTCTGCTTTAATAGAGTGGCGTTCACAGCTGCAAGCCTTTCAATGGACTGGACTGAATGAATATTTGTTTCTCTGTTTATCACACATAAAGGCAAAATCAATTGTGCAGTTGATAAAGATGAAATAGACTATTATTTTTTTAAAAACTTTATTTAACCAGGAAGTGAAGTGCTTGATAAGTCTCTTGTCAGAGTTCCTGATCTGACACGTGCAACATTAACTCTGTTTTTATTTCCAATGGTGTGAAAAAAGGGATCTCCCGGCGAGAACCTGCGTAAGCAAGGACACGTGCACAGTTATTCTATCAGTGTATGGAAGCATCAGCATTTTGTACAGTAACCACCCACTCTGTTAGATGCATCTCTTCAGCTTCTCATTAACAGATATCTAATTGGCCAATTACATGGCAGCAAGTAAATTTATATAGGCATTTAGACTTTGTCAGGTAACCTGGTGAAGTTTGAGCGTTTGAATGGGAGATGAAAGGTGATTTAAGTGATTTTTAACATGGTTTGTGCTGGATGGGCTGTTCGATATAACGATATATATCGTATGACGATATAAAAACGTCTATCGTTTCATTTTACGCTATCGTTTGTTTCGTGGTGTCGCAAAATAAACTGTTTACGGCAATATTTTTTTCATCGTTTTGATGGTCACTGTAGTGGCTATATAAATTTCTTAAAGTTCTCTCTTTCTCTTATATTTAATATAACCACACTACGGACGGACAAGCGACTGTTTTTATGTGTTGTCGTTAGCAACAACGACGGTAAAACCCTCGCGTGTCTGCTTGTTTATTTTCCACATAAACCTTTCACAATAAAGCTCAAGATCCTGTTGAGACTTTTCAAAATAAACTGAATCACGTGAAATAGTATGCAGAATATTTACGGATGAGAAGCAAAAAAGAGCCGTCAGGTGCTAAAAAATAAACCTTAGACTCAAACGTTAGAACAGGCTTTCCCCGCAGCACGCCGTGTAATAAATACAAAGAAAACGGCGGCTGTTATTACTTATGTCTAAAAATGTATAGTTTCATGCATCAGTTAAAACACTCGACTCCAGGTACACGACGCCCAGCTGGAAACACTTCACGCAAGTCGAGCTGCCCGAGATTCACAGAATTTACAGAAAATTTTGTGATTTATATCGTTATCGGGACAATAGATGTCTTATATCGGGATATGAGATTTTGGTCATATCGCACAGCCCTAGTTTGTGCTGGATGGGCTCTTCTGAGCATTTCACAAACTGCTCCTCTACTGGTATATTCCTCACAGCCATCTCTAGGCTTTACAGAGACTGGTCAGAAAAAGTAAATATTCAGTGACCCAATGCACGAGGTTTTTTGTTTTGTTTGGGTTTTGGGTTTTTTTTTGTGTGTGGCCTTTTTCAGCCTTACTGGACAGAGCAGTGAAGAGTGACAGGAAAGCGGAGGGAGGGAGCGAAAGGAGAAAGGGGAAGACATGTGGCAAAGGGCCACGGGTCAGACTCAAATCCGGCCATTCGCCCTGCTCGTCCCGGTGCAAGAGGCCTTTGGGTGAAAATGCTTTGTTGAAATCAGAAGACAATGGCCAGAGTGTTACACAACAATAGAATGGCAACAGTAACTAGTAATAACTGCTTGTTCAAGCAAGGTATGCAGAATGGCATAACCTGATGAACCTTGAAGCACACAGGCTACAGCAGCAGAAGACCACACCAGGTGCAACTCCTGCCAGCTAAGAACAGGAAACTGAGGCTGCAGTTAGCACAAGCTGACCAATGGCAGATTAGAGAAAATTGGAAAATCACTGCGGAGGAGTCCAAGATGGAGGAGTCTTGGATTTGGTAGGACATAAGCAAAAGGATGGATCCCATCCTGCCTTGTGTCAGGGAGTCTAACCCAATATTAGCAAGGTGTATCAAAGAGAGTGGCTGGTGAGTGTGGTTTGGTTGGTTTGTTGTAGTTCAAGTATAGTACAGCTGGATTTTGTACTTATGTTGTTCTATTACACAAACACGAACAACAAGTCTTGATACTCTTTGTCCTGGGGTGACTGTAGAGGATAAAAATTTAAACTTCAAGATATTTGTATGCCTTTGGTTTGTTTTGTCATAGATGTTAAAGCACGTTGCTACTTTCTATAAAAGCTCCACCCACCAAAACCAAAACAAAACACAAAGGAGGATGGAAGCTCTCAAAAGAAAAGTCCTATAAAAACTTAGTTGAGAGATCAAACTGAATGAGCTGCTATATACTGTATATGAATCTCAAGCTTTAGTTTTTGCAAGTCTTTCACTTTTCTGCTTCTGAGTCATTTTCAAATTCTTGAGTGTAAAATGACAACTTTTCCACTTACTGACCAGCCACGGTCCCTGGGCTTCCTCATTAAGCCTAATGAACCTTTAAAACTGTTATTGTTATTATGTCTATAAATGTGCTACACAACAGCGAGTGGGTAATATGTACCCATACCATTACAATCCGAGTGTGACGTGACTTAGAAGAGCTTCAGCCAACAGCGTTTCATTTACCTGTGATTGTCGGTAGGTTGACAAGTGTTTTGTCTCCTTCACAGCTGGCAGCCAGAGAGACAGTTGCCCTTCAGCGACGTGCGGTTGCCTCCTCCAGCCGACTATCACAAGGAAATTGGTGAAGGAGAGGAGGTGGAGGTGAGGCCTGGCTCTTTGCATATGTCTGACTCAGCTCATACACATACATTTTCCAACCTTATGTCTCAAGGCCTTGTTTTTCACTCCGACAGTCAGAAAATTATTCGCCGATACTTTTCGCCCGTCGTTTCAAAAATCCTGGAAAATTCTGAAGTCTTTGATAGGTACACATTTTAGATCACATATACTTTTTTTCCACATTATTAATTGGAAGTACTTACAGTTTATGTTATGTGATGTATGTTATCACATAGTCTGCTATACACCCAGTGATTTCAGACATGACCTGAGTTCCTGAGGCTCATTTAAAAAGCCTGAAGTTTGAATCATGGATCTTGATATAGTGATTAAATACTTTACAGGTCACATCTAAAACACACTGTATATAAAATCTGTGCATACGTGTTTCTATTGCTGTGGGTGATGTTGTATTCAGACCCAATAAAAGTGTTTTTGACCATTTCTCTAACAGCCAATGAAAGAAGCAGTTCCTTCCAAAGTTAAACCGCTAGCTGGAATCATTTAACAGTAACAAACAGGAAGTTGTATAAAAAGCATCAAAAACTGTGTGGCAGAGTTTATTGGACTGTTGAATATGTGCTTATCCATCAAGGAACTGTTTAAATGATGTGTTGTGTTCAGGCTTTTATAAACATGGTTTGGTCTGCAGTCTTTTACGAAGGACTTAAAAAGCATTTCTAAAACGATAGCATAGATCCAGCCCACACGCTTCTTACAGAGTGACATAGTTAAAATTGAATTTTTGTCACTAATGTGAGTTTAACAATCCTGACTGAGATCTGAGGACCCTGCAGATCATTTAAGTGTTGCATTCGATTTTGTTTTGAGATGTCTCCATAACTGAAACACGTCCCAGTCGTGGAGACCTCTCATCTGCATCTATTTAGCATTAGTTTTGTTTTTGTTTTCATGGAAATGCAAGTTTAAGGACACGTGGCTCTAGATAAAAAGTACCAGAAATGTCTCGTTGCAACAGTTTTGAGGAGGTTTTTTTTAAGGTGTGCCAAAAATCGTTTAAAGTTGGGACCATGGCAATCAAAGCTGTGGAATCCACATAATATGGGAGCTGTTCATACAAGTGTTTCGTTAAGTTTTTTACTAACCACTAAACTAATACCTGAGGTGTCTTGGGTTAAATTAGTCCCATTCAAAGTCAAACAGCTTCATTCTCTCTTTTCAAGGTGATGCTTTTTATTTATTTATTAGATTTTTAGTCAGTTTGTTTTTATTTTAAAGTGGATGAGCGTGTTTCTGTCTTTTGTCTGTGGTTCAGCTTTTATTCGCTGTCTCTCCAGGTTTACTCCAGGGCCAACGAACAGGAGCCATGCGGCTGGTGGCTGGCGCGGGTCAGAATGATGAAGGGAGAAGTAAGTGTTTGCTGAGAGTAAATCTTTGAACAAGTGAGATAAGTAGGTAAACACACAAACTGAAATTATATTTCCTGCTCTTATATAATAAAGCAAGAGTGACTAGTATGTATAACATATCCTCTACCTTTGAGTTTCAAGCCCTGTTTGAACGTCTGCCCATCATTAGACAACACTTCAGTACATTTTAATACACAGTTGTTCTTTTAATCCAGCCTGATCTTTGTTTTGTGGATATGTTGAAAACTCAATAGTTACTTCCTGGTTCTAAGTTCCTGAGGCTTTCACTGAGCTGTTCAGCTGAAAGGAACTATCATAATTGAGAAGACGATATCACGCAGCGGTGATAGAATCCACCTAGGTCAGCTTCCTCTCTGTTTATTAATCAGTAAGCAGTCGTCTTTCACTTTGCCTCTGGCTGTACTGCCAGTAAGTCTTTATGGAGCTCTGAGTACTGCAGTATGCTGTGTGTAAAATAAATATAGGCCAGTAGTAAGAAGTGCTGCTGGGTAATGGGCCCAAAGAGTTTGTCCTAATCGACTCTGACATTGTACATTCAAATTACCTGTCCCGTTCACTCTGTGTGTCTTCTGCACCCTGACCTATTGTGTCAAAGTGGATTTGCACGGGACCAGTCTTTTTAAAATTTTTCAGATAATTACAAGGAGCTCTGACTCTCAGTCACCAGCTGCAGGTTGAATAGTGGGTCAGTGGGATATGGAAAGGACAGCTATGCAGGGCTAATGTGCCAAGGGAGCTGCTGCTGCTGTATTGCTGTTATTTGGAGCAGTCTGATAAGAGCCTGCAGGAATGTCTAGCATTGACTGATGGCTTTAATTCAGTCCTTTGAGCGTGGAGTGTGCAGTGTTGGTCTTGCTGCTGCACTCTTTCTGCACTACTTGTCGTGTTTTTCTGTATCTTTACTCTCATGCATCTTCTTTCACTTGATTTTATGTATATGAAATAGAAGAAAGTAGCAACAGAGTGTAGTTTTATTAGCAGCAAGACGCAGAGATGCATCTCGAGACATCTTTGACTCCATCGGAGCTTTATATATCTGTGTTTTTGTCTACTTTATTAAAAATCTGTATCTCCTGTGTTGTTTTCAGTTCTATGTGATCGAATATGCGGCGTGCGACGCCACGTACAACGAGATAGTCACGTCAGAGCGCATCAGGCCTCTAAACCCCAACAGCCCTGCCTCTCGAAACACCTTCCACAAGATCCCCATCCCCGTCCCAGAAGACCTGAGGGACATGTGAGTCCTGCATATAAACAATCCCTCACTCATGCCTCTACACATCCAAGCACTTTGCTCCCTTAGAGTTCTCATATGTTGTCAGCAATCATGTGTGTAATGATGATTCAGTGCTGCCAAACGAATAACGAGATCGACCCTGCTCTGGATTGTTTTATCGACAGCTGTGCAAACGACAACATTCACAAAGACTTCAGGAAAGCAATCGGAGCCAACTGCATCTTCTACAGTGCCCAAACACATGAGCTCATCGTGCTGGTTAGTACTCTGAACACACACTTCAGCAGACACCTCCTGATCAAGTTAATGGCCTTGTTTTATGTCATCACGTGAAGAAATGATGCAAAGCAGCAGCAAAAAATCTCACTCGCAAATGTGAACATCAGGGAAGGCAGACAGACGAAGAGATGTGAATCCAGATAATGCTGCTAACATAATATGCACAAAAGTACTGTACCGTATACACACACTGCTACTTTGTGACTGAGTGTGTAGACATTCATTCACAAATGTTTGTAAAGGCTATAGGACTGTATACTTCTGCTAATGCTTCTGTATTTAAGAAATATAAGAGATCACCTGAAAGTAAGTTTTTAAGTCGAGCTCACTACATGACTAATTTTTAAAAACATCTTAAAATCCAAACTCCTGGATGCTTGGTCCCAGCGTAGAGATATTTGAATCATGGAATAATTCAACTACAACTGTGTCATAGTGATGGCAAAGAGTTTACATTTCAGCTCCAGAAAGAGCATTTTAGCAGTGCTTTGGATTGTGGTCAATAAAGAGAAGTATGAATCCTAAATTGCAAAGACCTTAAGTCTTATAAATTTGCTAGAGTTGAATAGCTTTACCAGAAAAAAGTCTGGCCACACAGCAGCCATTCTGCAATGCTTTATTTGGGCAGTTATTTTAAAGTATTATCTCAATTAAAAAAAACATCTATGGACCTGCTAGAGAACTCTGATAAAAGCCACTTAAAAATGTGAAGCTTTCGGCCCAAAATAAACTTTTAAAAACCTTTTTTTTTTTTTTTTTTTTTTTTTAATTTCCCTCTCCTTGAAGTTTGACTTCTACCACCATCTTTACTGCTGTAGAATTAACCCAAATTTCAGTTCAGGGCTCTCTAATAAGGGGTTCATGCACTACACGTCCCAGATGACTGTCTGTTGTGGTTTAGTAACATGTTTTTCAAAGCATTTCTTGCTCTGGGCATTGAATGTCTGTTCTGTCTGGATCGTCTTTAGTCAGTTATGGCTTTTGTTGTATTGGTTTACCTGATTCTGAACCTTTGTTGCCTTGTGTGTCTTATGTTGTGTCTTCAGTCCACAAATGAAACCACAGTAAAGCGTGCAGCTCTTCTGAGCGACATGCATTTCCGGAGCATCCGTACCAAGCTTATGCTAATGTCCCGCAATGAAGAAGCCACCAAACATTTGGAGGTAATACATTCTGTCAACTACATGTGTCTCCCTGATCATTTAAATCGTAGCCATGCATCTTGGCAAGCAACCTTGCGTTTCCCCTCTCTTAGACAAGTAAGCAGTTAGCATCGGCGTACCAAGAGGAGGTGAGGGTCAGGGAGGACCTGATGGGCCTCGCCATCGGCTCCCACGGTGCCAACATCCAGCAAGCGAGGAAGGTGCCTGGTGTTACAGCGATCGAGCTGGAGGAGGAAAGCTGCACGTTCAGGATCTATGGAGAGGTACGCTGGTTAAGGAGGCTTTCTGCTGCTGTTTTTGGAGAAGCAAGCAGGAGAAAACAAATGATCCTTTTTTACATACAGCACTGACAGTTCACTGTTAGTGAATGTAGGTGGGCAAATATCAACTGAAGCACTGAAACCATAACATTTGTTTGGTTCTCTTTTACTATTTTAAAACTTTAATCCTGATTGGATCAATGGAATAACAATTCAGTTGATCCATTCAGGCTGTTGCCAGTGTGAGATGGCAATTATAGGCTAATTAGCGACATGAGGTGATTTATTGGTTGTAGGGATGTCTTAAAACATAAGATTATGAGTGATGGATTGAGAATATTGACTCCTCACAGTTTTTGCCAGTGCGTAGAAATGCAGAGAAACTAAACTGCCTGCATGTCAAAGTCTGTGTTCAGATTTGGACTTTGGTCTTAAACTCCCGTTGCCAGTCACCCCCGCCTGCCCCAGAAGCCACTGGAGATAATAATTTAAAAACATGCATAATAATAATGAAACATATTTTAATTACTTTATCTAATTAATGTGAGAGTTGCATTAAGCACTAACTTTTTAGATTGTATA
Source organism: Perissodus microlepis (assembly GCF_051167445.1). NCBI lineage: Eukaryota > Metazoa > Chordata > Actinopteri > Cichliformes > Cichlidae > Perissodus > Perissodus microlepis. The sequence goes on along the minus strand of NC_140463.1, from coordinate 43,534,067 downwards.
TTTGGTCACTAGACTTGTGCATGTGGCTGTTATTGAATGAGAGAGGGTAGCACAGCAGGCAGTAGTTAATGAGAACTCGCTAGCTTACAACGAACGGATAAATGCAGAAGTACTGCAAACATCTGAGTCTGAGCAAAGCTGTCAGAGTCCTGGCTAGAGCAGCACCGCTTCCACAGTGTGTCTGTCTTCCCCCCCGACATTCAACCGGTCACAGTAGAATGCTGCACCTCTCTGAGCCTGGTTCTGTAGGAGGGTTCTTCCTGTTAAAAGGGAGTCTTTCCTTCCCACTGTTGCCAAGTGGTTGTTGAAAAGGAGTCATTTGATTCGTGGGATTTTTCTCTGTATTACTGTAGGGTAGAGACACCTGTTGATGTGATTTAGTGCTGTATAAATAAAATTGAAACTTCATAAGGGCCACGGTTACTTAAAAAAAATATCAGATTTTTTAAAATTCTTTTTTTAGTGCAGAATAATGCACTGAAACGGAATAAAAATTTTTGCTGTGCATACTTTCATTTTGGTTCTTATGTGCCGTATACTGCATTGTTTGTGTTGTTACAGACCCCAGAGGCAGTGAAGCAGGCCAGAGAGTATCTCGAGTTCAAGGAAGACTACTTTCAGGTACCCAGGAACCTTGTAGGTGAGTGAACAACATAACATTCCTGAGTTCATTTTGCTGCTGACATTCTGCTTCATCACCACACCATATTCCTGATTGGAACATTCTTTCACCCTTTCCGCTTTCCCCGTTGCGCAGGCAAAGTCATCGGCAAAAACGGTAAAGTCATCCAGGAGATTGTGGACAAGTCGGGCGTGGTCCGTGTCAGGATCGAGGGAGACAACGACAAAAAGCTTCCCCGCGAGGAGGTAGGCAGGCAGGGGGCTGGCAGGGACGACACTGCCAGCAGCAAAGAGGTGAATGGACCGATCGGCTGCTCTCCCAGACCCTCCTATAACCTCCCCAACCCTCCACCATCCCCCTTCCCTCGTCTCTCCAATCAGAAAAGCTACTTAACTGCAGCAGCGTGCAAGCGTCCCATGTGCTGTCTGCTTTGACTCTGTTCGTTCTGCTGCTGCTTTGTATCTTGTTTTGTCACAGAGTTTGCTTTGCTTTCCACACACAGCCCACTGCACAGCATATATGTTATACTGGGCTGGTTAGCCATCTGTTGTCTGATGGGTTGGTATGCTCCTGTTGAGTGTGCAATTTAAGTATATAGTTGCTCTTCAGTTGCTTATTGTTTAAAGTGATGATTATCTGTTTCCTTTCTTTAAGGGAAAAAAAAAGACCTTCAGCTTTTAATTCCTCCTCCTCTCTGCTGTTGTTTCAGGGCATGGTTCCCTTTGTATTTGTGGGAACCAAGGAGAACATCAGCAACGCTCAGGCTCTGTTGGAGTACCACGTGTCCTATCTCCAGGTTTGTCAGTCTTCCATTTTTACCAGTAGATGGCACCACTGCTTTTTGTTTTTTGTCTTTTTTTTTGTGACAGAAAAAGATAAAAGCAGTGTATTTTCTGTCCCTGCCACCTCGACTTGATTTGAATACATGTGTTCATCCCACAACAATTATTTCTTCTTTGGGAACGTGGAGTAGGTGTGTATCGGTCACCTGTCTCTCCACTTTCCAGCTCCACATGAGGAAAGCTGCTGAGAGCTCCTTATTTTGCCCTTACCTCATGTGCTTTTATAAATAGCTCCTCTCTACGGGATGGGGTGGAGAGTATGCCTGAGTATAGATTACCAGCTATCTGGACCCTCAGTGTTCAAAAATAACATCAGACCCCCTCCTGTCACCCCTCACTTCCTTCACACCTCCCTTGAGGTTCAGCTGTCATTGGTGGAGACAGCTGTCACACCGTGAACTGAGACCCCTCTCCCCACCAAATCCTCCTCTAGATCACCCACTTCTAAACTGCCATTAGTCACCACTGCCCACTCATCTACTATTTAAAAAAAAAAGCTTTTAATTTATTGAAGGTGTCATCAAATTTGATAAACTGATACCTTTAAGTTTATCCCTGCTCTCAAGTTGTTTTATTAGAGGGCTGTGGGAGAGGTTATCGGTTTATTGGCTGTTGCTTATGTGGTATCCTCTCCAGCAAGATGATACAGAGATCCAACCAACTGGACAATCTCTGCAAAACCACTCGGCATCTGTGACTCAAACTAACTGAGAACATGTGAGCAAGCAGACTGTGGAGCTCTTTGTTATCCTTTAGAGATTTAGTAAGTGGAGGGGGGGGGTGCATTTCTAAAAGTGTAAAGTGATGGCAGGCATGCCTGTGTCTGTGTGACAGATACAGCTGCTTATTCAACCCTCGACTATAAATTAATGTTTATCGCAGTCAGCCGGTCCATCTGTTAAGAATCACTAGGTGAACACAAGTGGGTGTTCTGTGAGAATGCTCAGGTTGAACTTCACCAATTGCTGCCACCTAGTGGTGAGCGGTAGGCTTATTAAGAGAACCAAAGCAAGGCAAGGCCCACAGCTGATGGGAGCTTTAGGCCCAACAGAATAATCTCGTGTGAGTGGACTCTTGAGTCCTTTCTGTTCGCGGAACAGGCTCTTAAATGCAATTTGTCCCCGACCTGTAGGAGGTGGAGCAGCTGCGCCTTGAGCGCCTGCAGATTGACGAGCAGCTCCGTCAGATCGGGGTTGGGTACCGCGCGCCTACCGGCCGAACTGGGGGCCCTGGTGTTGATCGAGAGAAAGGCTACCTGACAGATGAAAGCACCAATTCACTCCACACTCGAACCTACGGGGGCCGCGGCAGAGGGCGAAGGGCCTCCAACAGCCAGTACTCCGGATATGGTGAGAGTTAAAGAGTTCAAATTTGACTTTAACGTGCGGTTGTAATAAGACAATACAGTAATAGTACAACATAAGATTCAGTCATGAAATAATTAAAAACATTTTTTTATTTGATTGTCTACCTAATGCAGGCACAAACTCTGAACTGTCCAATGCCTCTGAGCCAGAGGACCTCACCGAGCGAGACCAGAGGCCCCGTGGAATAGGCAACGATGAGAGGGGATCCCGACGGGGTGGTAGGGGCCGAGGATCCAACTCAGGACGAGGTCGCGGAGGGCCCGGATCCAAGCCTTCGAACTCAATCAGCTCAGGTAGCCCTCTTTGTTCCTAATGACACATATGGCATCCCTTTTCTCCCAAAAGATCATAACAAAGAATGGGAAAAACAATTTTCTTCTCTTTACAGCTGTCTGAAGCCTGAGCTTGCCCGAGCTTGCAGCTTACTTGAGCTGACTTCTTTATTTATGACTGCTAAGTTTAACATGAACATCCACCTTAGTAACAGTCTATATAAGAACTTTAAGATTAAGAAACCAAATGTATTTTTGGTGCAAGCAGCTACTGAAGATTTTCCGAGAAGCAGCAGGCAAGCACCTTTTTGTAATTGAGCCTGAAAGGTGTGGTCCTCTTAATGAAGTGAAGAGAAAAACCTGAAAAACCTCTAAGCTATATCCTTCAGTCAGAAAAGTTTTACTGCAGGTCGTTATGTTAAAACTGCAGTCATTAAATGGAAGAAACGATACACAAGTGTTAAACTATTGTTTTGTCACCTGAACAGTACTGAAGGACCCAGACAGTAATCCATACTCCCTGCTGGAGGGTGAAGGAGAGCTGGCTGATGCAGACATCAGTGAAGGCATGGGAGACCGCCGCAGACGATCCCGCCGCCGCCGGAACGACCAGGAGCCCAGTGTCATGGACGCAGCTGCAGAGTCGGACAGCCAGGCCGGCCCGAGTGAGAACGGACTAGGTGAGAGTTGCGGTGTTGCGTTCTCCTTGTTGAAACTTGTTGCCGTGCGTTCGTGGTTAGTCGAGCAGAAATCCGAAACTTTTGGAGGGAGATGATCTACATTTTCTAATTTGACTGTTAGATGAAGAAGCCCGGCCTCAGCGCCGCAACCGAAGCCGCCGCCGCCGTAACCGTGGCAACCGCCCAGAGGGAGGTTCAACCAGCCGTGACAGACAGCCAGAAAGTGGTGAGTTGCTGTCCTTTTACTAGTTTAGCTATTTTACTTTCCACTTTCAGAATGAACACACACCCAGCTGCTGTTCTAGCTAACAGACTTCAATGTTTCCAGTGACTGTTGCTGACTACATATCCCGCGCCGAGTCCCAGAGCAGACAGAACCTGCCCCAGAAGGAAAACCACGCTGGCCCTGAGCCCAAGGTACAAGCTGACATATGCACAGACAGTATTCCCCCCCCCCGATGTTTCGGTTATATATCAGCTACATTTTGCAGTTCATTTTGTCATTTGCGTTCATTCTAAGTGAATGAGGTGATTGATTCACCAGGGGACAGTTCCTCTCACAGAGCAGGCTGAACTTAGCCAGGCTATCTTTGCTTTTGCTGCCATGGTAGAAACTAAAACGCCCCTCAGAGATAATCTCTCACAGCATTGGTTGTCGCCTTTCTTTCTTAACGCTACGTTCACCAAGGCAGCAGAGCAGAACAAGGGCTACTGGAGTTTTAGCTTGTTCATGAGATGAAGCACTCAGGGTGAGGGCAGCTATTATGTACTTAAAAAAGCAGTTATACCTTGTTCCCCTCCTGCTTGCAGAAAAATGATCTAATTCTGTGGTAAACAAGGCAGTGATCTCAGCTTTAGCTCAGTGACAATTCTCACTTTGATCTACGTTTTGCACCCGCAGGAGAACGGCACCACCGCCAAGAAGGAAGAGCGAACGCCCTCGAAGCGTTCCCCCAGCAAAGGATTGACCTCGGCCAGCGAGACCCTGACCTTGGTCAACGGGGTCTCATAAAGAGACGAGCGAACCCTTGCGAACCCAAGTCTAGAGCAAGACTCCATGGCAAACTCTGTCCCTGCTTGCATTAACTTAAACCTTAAACAGATGAGTGAAAAAGTACCTGACAAAATACCTGAGTTCATACTACGAGAGTGAAAAAGTACAAAAAAACGACAAACGCATCTACTTAAAACCACACGTTAACGGTGTATGCTATCCTATCTATCAGTACTTAGTGCTTATTTAAAAGAAAAAAAAGAGGAAAAAAACAACTAGCTTGCCAAAAAAGAGCTGGTGGATATGACTTGATTTTTAAAAATACTGAAACACGAGAAACAGGACGAGACGTTTTTGTTTTTTTTTTTTTGTTTTTTTTTTGTTGTTTGTTTTGAACTGTTTGTCTTTATTTCTGTTAATGTTAATTTTGTTCATTGTTTATCACTGGTTTCGACTCGGCGGTCGCTCTCAACCAAAACAGACGCATCTCTTTATAACGGTGTTTAAAGTGCACACAGGAGAGATGTAAAGCTGTATGAGCAGACAGTCCGACTCATGTGACGCCATGTTCGCACACTGAACCTGGGAGTGAAGACGGATTGGAATACAGATAGACATTGTGCCTTGAATTTGAAAAACAAATATATATATATAAACACATAAAAAAAAAAAAAAAACTTGAGTTTTTTTTTTTTCCATTAAGTTTGTTTTTGAGGGGAAGAAAATGAGAGTTCTTCTTCCAGGTTTTTTTTTTCTTTCTGGTTTTGGTTTGAAGGAGAGAACAGATCTGTGAGGGAGTGATGAGGAAAAACAAAAACAAAAAAAAGAGGATGCAGAAACAGAGTGGGTGGCCGATGTGAGGAAAATTCAATCTGGTGCCAAACGCGAAATTCAAGGCGCTTGTTCTCATTCCGCGTAGAACGGACGGCGTTAGGGGAGGCAAGTGTGGGGGAATGGAAGAGGAGTGGGGTCGGCGCGTGTGTCTGTCTGTGTGTGAACAGTTGAGACATTTGGCAACAACAAAAATTTTAAACTGAGAGCGGATGACGTGGGGAAAACCCAACGTAGCCCCGAGGGGCGTTGTCACGCCATGTGTCTCTTCCTCCTCTCGCCTGTTTCAGGTCCTTGGAATTGTTCCAGGGCCGGCACCCCGGTGCAGCCCCGCAAACAGGATGGGCTGAGACCAGACCGACCGCACACTTGAACTGTTAAGATTTCGACTTAGAGAGAACTACACCGTGCCTCTTTCTGTGTCAGAGGGGTGGCGGCGCTAGCTTCCAGCCACACTTAGTGTCTTGATTAAAACCACTGCAGTGCACAGCTCCAGACGCACACGAAGGGGGGGGAGGGAGCGCGACCACCTTTTCTGGGACGGGTGCTGCTAGTGACGTGGGAAGGGGTGGGGAGAGCCTGGAGACTGCAGACTGTGGGAACGGGACAGCTTAAAATGACATGAGAGCCACACGACACACAGGCCCACATTTACAGGTACACACACACCAGGTCGGCGTGGTCGCCCGCGTAGTGCAAAGGTAGAGGACCGAAAAACTCTGAGCGAGCGAGGTTGTCCGTCTTTTGTACCTGGCGGTTTGGGGTAATTTTTTATTGTTTTTTTCTTTGTTTTCGGCATACGGAGTAAGAGACGGACTCGAAAACCTCAGCGGCTCTCTGCTCATGTTGTTACTGTTGTCTTGGTTGTCGCTCTCAAGTTCTTTTTGTTGCTCTTTCCACATCGTAGAAAATATGAAATAAAAAACTGAAGTGAAATCAACCTCTTCTGTGGAGATGAACTTTGATTTCTCTTGTCTTGTGAGTTTGCAGTCTATTTTTCTAACTTGCATGGCCATTCGAGTAGTAGGTGGTGCCTGTCCTGTGCATGAGGAAAAAAGGGGTGTTGTTAATCTGACTTACAAAGCCATTGTTTCATTCACTAGAATTGCTGCTAATGTACACACTGAATGTCCAACTAACGTAGAAACTCTACCATGAAGAGAGGAAAAAGAACTATTTGTGACTGATTTTTCTTTTTTTTTCTCTCTCCCCCTCCAATACTTATATATCTGCCCAGACCCCCAACCCCCCACACACACTCTGTTGGCGGGTACGAGTCAGGAAGGGACCGGTTCCTTTTACTTACAAGTTTTCAGAGTTTCAAAAGTGTTAAATTGTGAAATTACAAAGGGCGACATTGTGCATGACAAGCAAGCATCCACATGACCAAAGGTTTTGAGAGACAGACGAATGGGAGTGTGGTTGACTCAAGATGACCCAGATGCTGCTGTTTTACATTTCTGCTCACCTGTATGTTGTGTTTTTAGAGGATGATCGAACACTTGAGTATTTGTACCTTGGTTCAGTTGCATGTGTGCGAGTGGAGGATGAAGCCTTGCGTGGTATGTTTGTGTTTACCTTTATACCTCATTGTGTGAGTACTGTATTCCCTAATGTATCTGTATCCCTCGCGTCCTGTTGAAAGACTGCTGCGTGTGTGTGCGTGCGCGCACGTGCGTCTGCGTGGATGCTGGTTGTACAGTCGACTCCTCACTCTGTCAGATTTTGTCTCTGGTTTTCTCACTCATGTTCTGATGGCAATAAAGGACTTTTCATTGTTTGGTATACATTTTTTTTTCTTTTTAACATATACAGAACAAACCACATTAGATTAGGATGTTATGTTGATGCGAGTGTACTTCAGTCTAATAATTAGGGGATGATCACAATGGTGTCTTCTGAGTTTTAAAAAGAAAAATTATGGATGATATAACTGTTCCTACTGCAGTGTTAAATTTGTCCCAGGCTATTTTAAGCAAGCCTATTTTGAATTTAAAGAAGCATCGTCTGTTATTTCCAGTATTTGGTTGGCCATTATCTCACACACCCCCTCCCCTCTTTTCATTAAAAAAATAAATAAAAATCTTTTAGGAGTAAATAAGCATAGTGAGGTTTATTTAGATGTGAGGAAAATCTTTCAAAGAACCATTTTTGCACCTGAAAGAACAGATTTTTAAAGGGATTTAAGACCTTTGTTCAACTCTACCAACCGTTCATGGCAGATAGTCAACCCTCTCTGAGCCTGGTCTTCTCCTGGAGGCGTCTTCCTGTTAAAAAGGGTTTTTTTTTTCTCCCCACTGTCACCAAGTGCTTGCTCATAGTGGGTGGTCTGCTGTAATATTTTAAGTTTTTTATTTTACAATATAAAGCATGTTAAGGTGACTTATTGTGATATGGAATAATTAAAGGAAAATACTTTAAATGTGTAATACAGATATGAGACCCCACCCTCTTATCTGATCACATGTTTCTTTAAAACTTGTACTTTTGCACAGTAGAGTGATTCAGCGGGGTATTTACAGCAACATAGTTTCTATTTGCTCGTTGAGGTCATACAAATGGTGAGTCATCACCTCTTTAGTGACCGGGTCAGCCCATCTAAAGGATGAGTGCAGATCGCTATAAATGAAAACGCAGCTGATCAAATTTCAAAGCAAAAAGAAACATGTAATTAAAAGTGCTTGAAATAAACCAAGAAGAGAGAAATGTACTATAATACAAGAATATGGCTGCTTTCTTTGATAGACAGCAGCTGTCTGCATTAAAACATAGAAGTCACAAGCTTTTAGAGACAGGGTGGTGGAGAAACATCCTTTCATGGTTGTGTTTGCAGAGTTTGACTTTACATACATATATAAATCTGATTGTGGATACAAAAAGGAATTTTTTGGGGGAAAATGAAAGACTTTATTCAGCAGGTAAGGATATTAATATATTATACCCAGAGTTTCGCCAAATTAGTGTCCAGTATAATCCAGGATTTGGGACTGGACATTGGCTCTTTTGTAACATTCTGTTGGGGGACATTATAGTGTGTAGATGTTAAAGAGTGATAAATATAAATGCACCGCAAACATTAGTATGAGTAGATGATAACAATGTAGGCTACATAAGTAAAAGGTAAAACAAAAGGAAATTCATGCAGTTCTCACACACTGGGAAAAATATATTGATATATATGGCCAGTAGTATAACATCCTTTTATTTACCATCAGCCTATTTCTTCAAGGCAACTGGTGCTACTGTGCATGACATCTTACATAAAAAGGTTTTATGGCTTGAGACACACACATTCACAACAGCTTGGCCTCAGCAGGTTTCCTTCTTGTTAGATAAAGAAGTGATTTTATCAAAACTGGGGTGTCACCTGATTAGTTACCCTAAGTAATGATGAGTCAACTCCTTTGTGTTTTTCTGTCTGTGTCTCCCTCTACTGAAAGTTTACTGTTATGTCACATTTGCAGACTTTATGTATAGTTGCTAAATAAATGTCTTAAGTTGTAAGTTTTTAAAGGGCATTTTAGCAAAAGTAAAGCAGTGGTTCAATGATGAAAAACAATCTTAGTTTCACTCATAAGAATATGTCATTATAATAATCTAATGTTAATGCTAAAGCAGTTCTATTTAATAATGCACTACAACCTCATGTAAAAAGATCTAGCAACATTAGTAATTGCTTTTTGTACACAGATGGCAATTTGAATAATTCTATAATTTTATATACTGTGTTTAAAAAAAAAAGCTAAATTACACAATTACACAAGATCATATGATCTTAATGTTGTTATTATTTAGATTTTAAGATGTTATCAACATGCCCTTCAAATACATGCTACTGATAAGAGATAATGATGTGAGTTAATGATATTTAGCTAAGGAGAAAAAAAATAGTCAGCTTTAAATTTGAAGGAAGTTCCCTTGAGTATTATAACACAAATTTCAGACTGACCCAGTGGTTATTATCTAAGCAGGTTAGTGACACCAAGAATTTCCAATTTCCATAATTTGGCGTGCAGCAGTCACATGAACTGTGAAGGTAAAGCAAACACAGGTTCGGTGTTAGAGAAGACATGAAAAACAAGAACAGCGCCTTATTTTGCGTACTTGTTCTCCTTTGCTGCTCACTTATGTCGGGTTGTGAGACATCGATTTTGCGCAGTTTAAGACATTTTTACTATCATATGTTAAACTTTTAACTTAGAAATAAGTTCTATAAGTTGTCACTATTCACTCACTGCGTTTACTGTGAGCAATACAAAGAGAGGTTAAGGCCGTCTTTTTTTAAGCATTTATTTTTAGGGTATTTTTAGTGTCCGATTTAGATATAGAAAACAGAAACTTGGTTTCGGTTTTCGACAAGCTAGAGGAGCTCGTTACAAAACACTCATTCGCGCTACACCCCGTCACGCTAGTGCAACGGAAGCGCTTTCAGAATAAAACTAAACCCGTCACCCAATGGCAGCCCGGCCCTATTGAGAGACACACCTTCCCACCAATCAGATTCTTACGTGCGCTTCTACCGCCAGCAGATATCTACTACTCATCTTTAGAGTTTCGACCTCGCTGTTGCACAGTTCACAATCAGTGAGTATGGTAGTTTTTGGTGTTGTTCTCCTGTCCTTTTCCTAAGGTGTCATCATTTTACTTTTACAGACTCACAATTGCAACGTCAGACATTTTCAGTTGTTAAAGTTATTTTTTATTTTGCTAGCCAGTTCGCGTGAGTGTCGTTAACGAGTATTAGCTTGCTAACAGCAACCTGGCTAGCAGCTTTACAGCCAGGAAGTGCAAACACGAAACTTACTGAACTTAGGTTTTGCTGAAGTCCCCCGAATTTGACCGCTTTAGGTTAACGCTGGTGGCTAATTTTAAATACGAATGCAATCAAAGCTAAATATGGGCGATGACGATAAATGGAGTCATCGCTTTACTGTGGTGGCCCTCCTCGCTCGACTCCATTACAAGCTTTCTATTTCCTCATAATGACGTTGTACATTCACTATTGGGACTCAGAAAGCTTTCTCTAAGCTCCCTTTTTGTAAAACCACTATGAACCGCGCCTTTATTCTGCCTCACCTCGCTTTTAAACACGTACAACAACGACCTGTGTGGAGGGTGGGACCAGCGAGGAACCGAAAGTCAGTATGAGCTCGTGCGCTTGTTTAGGACTGCGGGAGACCGCGGTCAAGTGAGCCTCACATGCGAAGTGACAGTCAAGCTAGCCGCACAGTCAGCCGCACCTACGATGTTGTTGCACTTTTCTTACGGATATTACGGTATAGGTGCCGACAGGCTTAGAAACACAAGAGTCTTCTTATTCGTTTTTCACTATTTCACAACTCATTCCACTTCTAGCTTTGAAATATTAGCTAATCATAAATTATAATTCTTACACTACACATTGAAAATAACAACAACAAAAAATACAAACTCTGTAACAGTGCAGTGTTGTCAGAGTTATCTACCGGTTGCACCTGTTGCTCCACTCCCACAAGGCTGGTAAGCAAACTGATGAGGGTTGACACTGACAACACTGTATTGGTTGGGTGTACTGAGGGTGCACAGGAATCTGGTGAGAAACTTTTTTGAGTGGTCTGCATGAAATCACCTCTTCCATCTGAATGTCAGTAAGACAAAAGAGATGCTGGCTGACTTCTGAAGGAAAAAAACTGGGACTATGCCCATCGACATCATGGTTGTGGGGGTCAAAACATTGGACAGCTACAGGTATTATAGGGTTCACCTGAATGATAGACTAGACTGGATGACACAGGTCACTGAACAAACTGCTCTCCATCATGGACAATCCATTACACTTGCTCTATTTCACCCTTGTGAAGCAGCAGAGCTCCTTCTAACTGATCCAACATTTCAGCCCTGAAGAACACTTCAGGAAATCATTCCCATTGTTCTCTCTGTAAAAGTGTACGCTAACTTTTCAATACGGTATCTGTTTATGTTTAGTTTTCTGTCAAACCGTACAGTTCATTAGGCTGTGAGCCAGAGGAGGAAGAGTCAGGGTGACTTAGGGTTAGAATCCAGTGAAATATTTGTGTCACCTCTTACGGGTTCCCTGTAATATCAGCAAAAAAATTTAATTATTCAAAGTACAGTACAGAAATTTCTCAGAAATCGTACAATTCAGAGAGCTGTGAGGCGGAAGAGGAAGAGTGAGGGTGATCCAGAGTAAGAATCCAGTGAAATATTTGCATCACCTGTAATAGTTTTCCTGCAATAAATGCTAAAAATTTTTTATTTAATTGGGGAAAAGATCAAGTTGAATAGAAATGTACAGTATAGTGAGAAAATTGCAAATATTTCAAAACTCTTGATTTGACTCTTGTGTATATAAGCCAGTCGGCACCCGTACCGTAATATCTATAAGAAAAGTGCAACAACATTGTAGGTACGGCTGGTGGTGCAGCTTGCTTGACTGTCTCTTCGCATGTGAGGGCTCACTTGACTGCAGTCAGCAAGAGTCAATAACAGGGTCCCCGCACGACTCGTCTTCACTTGATGTGACGTCACGTGGACGTGGGGCTATTTTCTGACAGACACCCTTTTCTTCTATAATAGTTTGCCTTGCAAACACAGTTGCTTGGTGTAAATTGGGGAAAAAAATCATAGTCTGGGTAAAAAATGCAGTCAACAAGGCAGCATTTGAGTTATTCTATTTCTTTCTCTCTATTTGTGCATTTATGAAAGTCTTCATAAGCATATATGAGTTAATCCCTCATACTGGAACACCAAATATTAGTCGTTTTTTTGGAGCAGGCGCTCTGCTTGTTCGTCTTGTCAAACCAGAATAACTTGTTGTGGTTCCTTGTTTTGTTGCGTGTGCAGTGAATCAGGGTGAAGTGAAAGAAACTTACTGGATGAAGCAGAGTTTTCTTTACACACAGAAGGCTGTTGGAAGCTGTCTAGCTTACTGCTGCTTTTTGTCCTTACTGCCCTCTGCTGTTGTGAGTGGCAGCATTTACAGAACATGTGTATGTCGTGTTAGTTTGCTACCTGTTGTAGACGAGCCACACCATCTTTATTTGCATTGGAAAAGTGACGTACATATATCCTTCTCAAGACTAGTATTAACATCCTTTAAGGTGTCCTGCCACATTAATCATCAACCCATTTGTTTTGTTACTTCTGATTCCTAAAAAGCAAAAACACCCACCCAAACTCTTCAGTAAACGGTACTGTGTTGGAGATCAGGACAGAGGCTTATTTTATTCTATTGTGGATTCTGATGACACATCCTGTGTTTACCTTTTGTAGGTACTACACTGGAGCAACAATGGTAAAGATCTTTATCGGTAACCTCTCTCAGAACACTGAGAAGGATGAGATTGAAGCTCTGTTTACTCAGTACGGCACAGTAACAGAATGTGCCAAGTACAAAAACTATGCTTTTGTTCACATGGAAGACCGCAAATCTGCCACCAAAGCAATCCGTGAACTGCATCTTCATAAGCTGAATGGCAGACCCATCAACGTAGAGCCAAGCAGAAGCAAGAACCAGGGCCCCGTGAAGCTTCACGTGGCCAATGTGGAGAAGGGCTTTGACAAAGAGCTCCGTGACCTGTTTTTGGAGTATGGCAATGTCACGGAGTGCTCCATCGTCAAAAACTTTGCCTTTGTGCATATGCCTAATTCTGACGAGGCCATGGATGCCTTGCAGGGCCTGGATAATACAGAGTTTCAAGGTAAGCATAAATGTTTGGGTCTATAAGGGGTTTTTCAGGGGTTCCTTACTTTTTAGATTTGAGGGACAATGTTTTTCTCTCTCGCAGGGAAACGCATACACGTTCAAATATCAAAAAGCAGACCGAGAGGGGGACCAGAGGAGGAGGAGTATCCACCTCCGCCTGTGAGAGGAGGCTATTTTCCTCCTCCCTTTCCAGGGGAGAGACCCGAGCCTCCCTACAGAGGCCGCATGTCCGCTTACCCTCCTCCTCCTCCGCCCCCGCCACCTCCCCCTCCTCCGAGACGAGCAGCGTATCCTGATCGTGGCTATGGCGATCGAGAATCTTATGGGGTGGTCGATTTCTATGAGAAATACAGAGCCCGTCCTTACGCCCCGATCTTCGATGACAGGCGTCCCAGTGCCATCCCCCCTCCACCCCCTCCTCCCTCTGCATTGGTTAGGGAGCGTCTCGGAATGGGCTCTCTTGATCCGTATGAGCGGCGTCCACTGCCCGCTCCTGCAGGTTACATGGCGAGGGATCGAAGCCCTATCAGAAGAGCCCCCCCTCCGCCTGCTCCTGCAGCTGGTAATGGTTACTCCTACGAGCGTTCTCGATTGTCTCCAATGTCAAGGACGCCGATGTACACAGTTCCCCGTCCCCGGGAAGCCTACTCGGAGAGAGTGCCGCCGCCACCACCACCGCCGCCGCCTCGCTATGCAGGCTATTAGACACCTCGAGTGTAATACAAGGTGAGAACAAAGAGTGGATGCTTCATGAACTCATTAATCACATTGATAACAAGCAGAAATGACACGGAAACAAAAGTTATAATAAACATGAGAGCTGAATCCGTTAATTGAGGTAGAATCACGCTTTAAACCATCAGCCAAAACTCAAAATTTCCTTCAGATTAATAATAAAGGAATTTAAACGGTGCTGCTAGAATCCTAAAATATTATTGCTTGAACTTCTCAGATCAGTGTTGCGCGAATCCTAAGTAAAACGCGCTCCTTGACATGTGTGGTGTGCTCTTTTTCCAGGTTTAGAATATGACAAGATCGTCGTCGTCGTCTGCTGATGCACGTGGCGCTATACGCACCCCTCCCCCCTCCCATGTCTATGGCGGATTGCGTTGCGTTTGCTGAGACTTACTGGAAGATACTGTATTGCGGACAGCCCCGTATTTAAAAATATACGATTTCTTTGTCTGCAGTTCTTCTGAGCTGGTCATGCCTTTTTCTCCTCCTCTTTGTTTTACTGTTAAAAGCTTTCAAAATGTTTTGCAGAATAGGTGCTTGGACTTCCAGTGTGACCAAAACTGGACACTCTGCTTTTCAATTTTTCTAAGTGGAAAATGTAATCTGGGAAACTGTGACCTATTTCTTCTTTTTAGAATAAGGGATTCATTTAGATACAAATACGTGTAGGCTTTGTAAGCAAAAATTGTTTATTTTAAGATTGTTGGTTGATTACGAAATGCTTATTGATCCAAGTTTTAAAGAAATTTCAGCATAGCAGTGCTTAAATACAACACCTGCTGTGGGAGGTTGTACTGCAATCCTTAAGATTTGCGACACATGTTAGCATGAAGTTTCAGTGTGGTTTTGTTCTTTTTACACTTTGTGTTCTTTTCATGCGACAGTAGACTCCTTAGCCACCATTATGTATGATTTTTATTTACTTTACAGATTGCTTTTTTTGAAGGCTTTTTAATAAATGAATAAAACAAAAAAAAACATTTTAACTGTGAAATTATTCCTCGTTGCGTTGGCCTCTTAGGACGAAAACCAATTCATCAGATAAGATTTAGCTTTCTTTACTCTTGAAACACTTTCAGTTTCACTCTTCAGTCCTGATATTATCAGCATGACACATGGTAGGTGTTTATTTTTTTTAATCCTCAGCTCACTACTAGAAAACCTGCCAGACTGGTTTTCCATGTAAAGTGTGAAAAACTATGCTTATTAACCCCCTGCCCCTCTCCCCCCTTTTTGTGACACACCCGAGACTTACCACTGCCTTCTTGAACTCTTGCCAGGTTAGACTGCAAAAAGAAACCAAAAGTTGATTTAACTTTAAAGCTCAAATCCTGCGCAGTTAATGAAGTACGGAAATGTCCACTCCCAAAAGTCGCAAAAAATAAGCAACTTAAACTTCCGTTCCACTCTGTGGCCACACAAAGATTTTTTTAAAGTTGTGTACACCGGCTTCTCCGTGTTTTTGAAGTCACATTTCGTCAGTCATCTCCCATTGCCTACCTTGGGTTTTTCATCGATGGCCCCATGCTTCTGTCCAAAGTTGATTTATTTATTTGTATCATCCTTCATTTCATACATTTTAGTCATTTTGCTACTATTTCTAAAGTAATATATGTAACACATGAAATGCGTGTGTGATATTCTTAGCCTGTGTGCTCTTTATAGGTTGTTAGATTCAGTGCAGGAGATGCCAGCTCATGGTAAGTCGTCCTCAGAAGATGTCCAGCACCCACATTAAAACAGGTACATGCTGCTTAAACTGTGGTATTGCAATAAATGATCACACTTTGTCTTCTTGGATTCATACTTTTTCTGCTGTTGCAGTTTTGAAAGTAAAAAAAACAAACCCTGGCACTTACAATAATGGTAATAACTTTTTTAAAAAAAATGCTGTGGTATTTTGTTGCAAAGCACTTTAATATTAATCTTAAAAGGTGCCATATAAATAAAATTTTACTTACTTAATAACATTTTAGCAACACTGTTTCTCTTTGTTAGAATTGATTCATGTAGATTGAAGGCATGTTATGGAATCTTTGACTCTGTCTTCGTTCACAGACGTGTCTTTCCTCTTGCTCCGGGTCTAGAAGTGAATTCAAAGGGGATTACAAGCTGGGAAGGACCTCGCTAGAATGCCGAGCAGTTTAAGGTAAAGGAACTCTTCTTTGATCAGTTCAATTTGTGAACCTTGTTTAAATTGTCTGCTCTTACAGGGTGTGGATTTTTGTCCCTCACTGAAAGTTTGAATGATTGGTTGATGAGTTGGAGTGAACATAATGGGCGATGGGACAGCTGTGTCGCTACATCTCTGCTTTGATTGGAGGGTAAAAAAAAATGTGGGAAAGAGGGAAATAGGAAAACCTCTTAGTTTTCCTATTTTAAATGTAATTGAAAGTTATTGTATGTTGCAATTGACTACAAGGACCTACTTTTTGTCTTTTTTTTTTTTAACTCCCATTTTCTACCTTTTGAATTTTAGCTATTATGAAATAAATAATTTACATTTGAAAATGTTGTGATTTCTTTATTTCTATTTTTAAAATTTAGCATCATACATCATACAGTATGTTAGGGTTATATGATAGTGAAGTTTTTAATTATCTTTTTTTTAAGTTGCATAAATTCAACTGCTTCTAAGCAGCCAATCACATGGCAGTGACTCAATGCATTTACGCATGTAGAACTGGTTAAGACAGCCTGCTAGCATGGGTTGTTCTGATCTACTGGGATTTAAAAAAACAAAACCCTTTTCCAGGCAACTATCTCTAGGGTGTAACACATAAAAAAAAAAAAAAGAAAAAAAAAAAAAGAAAATACCCAGTTCTCTTTGTATTATAAATAAATATTTTTGTTGGTGTCCAGTGTCAGAAGAGAATTAAAAGTATGCAGAAGAGCATCTCTGAATTCTCAACATGTTGAAATATAAAGCAGATGGGCCACAGTAGCAGAAGACCACACCAGGGGTCATAACAGGAAGTTCAGGCTGCAGTTTGCACAGGCTCACCAAAGTATGACGACAAAAGACTGGAAAAATGTTGGCTAGTCTGATAATTCTTAATTTCTGCTGTAACCAAATATTGGTGTAAACAACATGAAAGTGTGGATCCACCCTGCCTCATGTCAAAGGCTCATGCTGCTTCTGATGCTGTGAGCATGTGGAGAATATTTTCTTGGCACGCTTTGGGCCCTTGAGTACCAAGTGAGAATTGCTTATATGCCACAGCTGCCCAAGTATTGTTGTTGACCATCCATTTATGGTAGTAGCCATCTTCTGATGGCTGCTTGTAGCAGGATAACATTTCATGCCTAAAAGCTCAGATTATCTCAAACTGGTTTCTTGAACGTGACAGTGAGTTCGCTGTGCTCCAGTGGTCGTCAGTCACCAGGTCTCAGTCTATAAGGACACCTTTGGAATGTGGTGGAACCGGATTTTTACAGCATACATTTGCAGCAACTGTGTGATGCTATCGGTACGTCAATATGGACCAAAATGTCTGAATCTATGCCATAAAGAATTATGGTTCTGAAGGCAAAACTCGTACTAGTAAGGTATATCTAATAAATTGTCAATGACTATATATTTGTGCCAAATCACAACAGCGGTTGCCTCAAGGAGCTTTATATTGTAAAGTCTACAATAATATGGAGAAAACCCCAACAATCAAACTACCACTTAGTGACGGTGGGAAGGAAAAACTTTCCTTTTAACAGGAAGAAATCTCCAGCAGAACCAGGCTCAGGGACGGGGGCCGTCTGAGATGTCTGGCTGGGGATGAGGAGAGGAAGAACTTTATAAAAAAAGGAAAGTTTTAAGCCTAATCTTAAAAGTAGAGAGGGTGTCTTCCCCTGAATCTAAACTGAGAGTTGGTTTCACAGAAAAGGGATCTCAAACCAGAAGGCTCTTCCTTCAATTTTACTTTTAAATATCCCAGGAACCACAAGTACCCCGGCTATGTGACAGCAATGTGTTTTTTCGGGGCGTTATTATGAGATCTTTAAATGTCACATATCATTAATTACACATATCATTAATTACAAGTGGTTAATTGTGATTGTTTACAGATTAATTTGAGCACAAAGCATCTATAAAAGTCAGACTTCAGCATATAAACTGACTTAGACTGATGTTGCTTTGGTTTCAGGCCAAGTGTAAAAGTGTAGTTTTTGAGCTACAAAGTGTTATCTTCACCGGAGGGGTGTGGAACTGCCTGCAGCATTACAACATACAGTCATCACATACTCCCTCCCCAAAAACCTAAAGCACAATGAGTCAGTGTGATTTTATTTGCACGATTCCACAGCTGTGCTTATTCAGCACTCATTAACATGATGTTATTCATTTGTGAGAAACCAGACAGTTAAAGCAGAGGAGTGTTGAATCCAGGTTTTAAACAGATGTTTCCACAGAGTGAGGGGCAGAATGCATAGATGCATGCTATAGTTGTCTAATCAACGAACAGTGAAACTGGAAGTGAGTTCATTGGATCTGCTAAAGAGTGAAGTATCATTTCCTCTAGTCCCTAAGTCACTTTCCCCTAAATCAAACATAAATACTTGGAAATCGTGAGCGCTGGCTGCGGCTCATTCAAGAAGAAATTTGTTTTTTAATACTTAGATTTTAAATTGTTATTTCTTTACTTGTTATTCTTTATCTTCAGTCTTTTGTAGTGGACATCAAGTCTTATTTGATCACAGAATTATATTTTGTCTCATTTTTATGTGGATTTATGGCAAAGTTAAATTTTTAGTTTATTTCACGAGAATTACAACAGATCAATGAAACATATTGGAATACTGAAAACTGGTTAGGTCATGTCACCAATGGCACTTCAATGATCATAGCTGGTATGACAGAGTGCTGAGTGAAGCATTTTCCTCAAACTGTTGAAGGGGGACAGACATTAGAGCTGGAAGGTGAAAGTTCAGGCCAGGGTTTGAGGAACTTGAAAGGGGCAGAATAACAACACCCAAAGTCCATTATGGAAGGTAAGGCTTTGAAGTTGTGGGATCTGGTTTCTTAGTTGCCATACAGGACACCAGCCAATGAAGGGAATCGTCTTTCCATGACAGCACTGTTTGAGAGAGTTCTCACCTCCCAGAGGACGTTCTTTCAGAGATATCAAGATCGTTACTTTGATGGGCTGCCTAATCTTGAAGAATCTGCCTCGACTCATAGCTACAACCAGAAACCTGTAAATTCAGATCTGAGGTTATCCACATACACAGATCAGACGTACAATGTTTTCATGTCTAATGCTGTCTTCATAGTTGAGGACATCCCTCTGGTTTGTGTGCTCTGACCTTTACGTTTCTCTGAAACCTGGATGCATCTTTTCTGTTTGACATAATTAGAGGACCAGCTGTCTTGGTAGTTGTGGACAGATTTTTTTCTGTTTTCATGTTTCATGGTGAAAAACCATTTCAACCCGAATTCTGAATAATTTGAACTGATTTGATAAAGACAGGAGAGATAAAGTTAAATGTACTTTTAGAACAGTAATTAAATAAATCAATAGGGGGAAGAAGAAATCTATTCATTCTGCTCAACTGATTTCTCCTAACAGTATAGTAGGACTCGTATAGATTGCATAAATGATGTTTTAAGTAGTGGTCTCACACAATTACGTCCTCCACAGAGCACAAAAATACATTGCTAGATATCATTTAGAGTATGTGGAACTCGTACAACTACCGCCTGCATGGCCACGACAGTGACCACATTCCAGACTAGGAATGGCTTTTCTCAACTCTATAAATGTGTGTTGTTTCTAGAATAGTGCTGTGTTTTCCCCTAAGCTGCCATGGTTGCGTGGAGATCTCATATTTCTACAGGTTTGAAAGGTTACCGCTTCAGCTCAATGATTTCTAGAAAAACCTGTTTCTGTCTTCAATGCAAAGCCACACTTTTTTCATTCTTTGATTAATGATTGCCTTAGAGTAAAAGGTTCCACCAAAAAACAAAAACAAAATAATCAACAACATGCAGACAACTGTATTCCAGATAAACTGTTTATTTCTCAGTCATAACTTTCAAACTTTGCACTTCAACAGTATTTGCAAAATTAACAATGCAGCTTATGTAGACAGGATACGAAAAGGGTGCAAAATATTGATTTCACATATACAAAGAGGGATTTCTTGTCTAATGTAATAAATGCACTGAGCATTAAGTCGAGTAAATAACAACAAAAAAAGTCACACATGAATAAGCAGTAAGGGTTGGTTATGAATAACAAGGAAGAGTCTCATCACTCTCCTGGGGGCCAAAGGAGCTATCTTTGGGTGACAAACTAATCCTACTATCTGAACATGTCTCCATGACTGGAGGAAGAGACATGGATGTCTGCTCCTTCCAGAGAGACGTGGATGTCTCTCTGGAAGGAGGTACTGCCAGCACCTCAAACTCTACCTCAAAGTTGGCCATGGCCTCACCAGACTCGCGGATGATCAGGATCTCATACTCTCCGAACTGGATCAGAGCTTTGTCTGGCAGATCCATTCTCTCCAGGTATCCCAGCGCTGAGGTGTTCACAGACATTTTCCCCCTCTGGCTCAGATTCTGGATGGTAAACAGCATCTCTGAGCTCTGGGGAATGTGGTAGGCGTAGAGCGCCAGCTGCTTACGGGACACCCGGGGATCAAGCAGGATGTAGGCACAGGCCTGGTCGTCACGACCCAGCCTGAGAGGGTCATCGGCAGTGTGTCTTCTTCTGGTCCCCAGAGGAAGACGACCATAAAAGCCTTTACAGCTCTGCTGAGGATGGTAAAGCTTGATTTGGAGGCAAGTCAGGAGGTCCTCCTCTGTCTCCATCGTCAGAGACACATTCATTGTGAAAGAATAACTCTAGATGAAAAGAAGAAGACAGCTGATAGTTAAAGAAAGGACAAAAAATAAAAACCAAACAAAAAAAATAGTCATACAGTGAAAATAGACCATCTTATCTGTAAAGCAGGGTTAAATCGTACTGCATATAATCAACAAACATTATTTTTTAGATGCCTTACCTAAATGTGAAACTTTCTTAATTAAAGAACGAGGTTTTTATTCCATTCACGAGAAAGAAAGAAACTGTAGAGTTAGAAGAATCTAACGGTGCTACTGCTGCGAAAACAGGAAGACTGATTGCTGTGCTTTGCAAGCTGTTGCCTTTTATTCAGCGAGTTTTCCTGTTGGTCCAACAGTGTTGCTTTCAAGTGTAAATCCGGAAATTTTACTCTCAGGTTGAATTAAATTTTGTGAATGCAACATAAAAGAAAAAAAAATACTAATTTTCATTCAAAAGCTGAAAAACATAGCATCCAAGAATTAGACACTACAATACACAGTGCAATTATTAAAGTAAAAGTATGTCTACTGTTAAATCAGGAGACTGGACAGTAATGGCGTTACCCAGATCTGAAATATTTATGTATGTTTGATTGCGAAGTCAACGCAAACAGTTTGCCACGTGAAATTAAAGAAAATGAAATAAAATGCTAATAAGAAAAATACTAATTCAACATAATTCACTGGAGTCTTTGTTACAATTTAAATTCTTTTCCGCTGGTTTGCTGTACTGTGCGATTTTTAACGCGAGCACCTGAATGCAGCATTACAACACTGAAAATTCCACGATGACGCAACCCGGAGTAGACAGAAACGCTTTTAAAACTTCATTTGGAACCGTGTATTATGATTATTTACAATACTTTTTATGTAAACAAAGCAGAGAAATAAAATACAGACATGCGAAAATACAGAAGAAACAATTAGATGTGAAACAGAGGACATTAATGATGTTTTGTAAAAAAAAAAAAAAAAAAAAAAAAAAAAAAAAAAGTAAATGTAAATGAACCAAAAAAAAGAATTTTTACAAGAGGATTGATTAACTAGTGATAATTTTTAAGTTTTGCATATCTCGGCAGTCTTAACAAATTACTTATAGGGGTTTTTCAGAAGGAACAATGTTTTAAAATAAAAAATGAGATCTGTTTCTTTAAACGCAGTATAACAGGGTAATCTGTTAAGGAATGTAATTTTATGTATGTGAAAATTTAGCTACTTATTTCAGAATGAAAAGTCGCTCTTCATTACTGGGGTGGCTGGGGTTAGTGAAAAAATAATAATAATGTCATCAGAAGTGTCACAACCAGTTACTGTAAACAGACTCAACTAAAGACACTGCTTCTTCATCTTCCCACCCTGCGGTATTTACAACTATAACGGGAAGAAGCAACCTCGTAAAATAGACCGTTACACATTAACCAAGTACGTTTAAAACGTACTTAACTCTCTTTTCTTCACCATATAAATGTAGTTGTGAAATGTTACTGGTTAATAAATAAGAAACGGGGTGACTTACAAAACATGGACAAAAGTGTACCGTAAGATAATGTAGGGTATTTATAACAAAGCACAGTGCTATAGCTAGGTTTTTTTTTTTTATATTGTTATTATTTTTATTAGACGTGTAAAGTAGAAAAATAGATATATTATAGACTACTGGGTGTATAATGTAAAACATTTTATGCGGATAAAAGTTGTAAAATTGTTGTTTTACCCGAAGACTTTACTGCGCACGCCCGGGCGGAGGGGGGCGGTGCAGCTGGCTTTTTGTATGCCACAGGCAAGACACAACCGGAAATTAGCAAAAGGAAACCTCTCGAAGGGGACTTCAATTCCTTTTTGTGAGCGCCGACTAAAAGGTAATGAAAATAGAAAATTTAAGTCTTTATATAAATGTACTTGTTTGGCGCATAGGTATGTGTGGAGTACCATGTTAATCTCGGTACCTTTGTTCGCCCGCTAGACTCGTTGCGCGAGAATATCGACTGCGCTGCTTTGTCTGTTAGCGTGGCTAACCGGGGCTAACAGGCTACACGAGCGGCGTTTAAACTCTGCTCATTTGTTCTTTTTGTAGACATACAGATATGAAAGAAACGATTTATTGATAATAATTTTGTAAAATGATTAAATTGTTGGTACTTGTGCCGCCGTGAACGACTTCTAGGTTTTTACTATGCGCGGGCCTGTTAACAACGCTCCTGTTTTTATAGACTCAGAGAAAGGGTCAAACGTACTCTTCAATAGTATGTACTAAAAAAAAAAATGTAACTGTATTTTTCTCTCTTAACACTCTGCATTACCTCGAAACAGATTTGTAATCATGGTGAAGATTTTCGTGGGAAATCTGCCCAGAGCGACAAACGAGGATGAAATCAAGGCACTCTTTACCGAGTATGGCACTGTGACAGAATGTGCCATCATCAAAAACTTTGCCTTCGTCCACATGGACGACCGCAAGGCTGCCACCAAAGCCATCAAGAATCTGCACCTCTACAAGCTGCATGGCACGCCAATCAACGTGGAGGCCAGTCACGGGAAGAACCAGGGCTCAGTCAAACTGCATGTAGCAAATGTAGAGAAAGGATCTGATGATGAGCTGCGTGCTCTGTTTGAGGAGTACGGCACGGTCACAGAGTGTGCTGTTGTTAAGAA
The DNA here is from genome assembly GCF_051167445.1 of Perissodus microlepis. Taxonomy (NCBI): domain Eukaryota; kingdom Metazoa; phylum Chordata; class Actinopteri; order Cichliformes; family Cichlidae; genus Perissodus; species Perissodus microlepis. The sequence goes on along the minus strand of NC_140463.1, from coordinate 43,510,541 downwards.
TTTTGCTTTTGTACACATGTCCAACTCTGACGAGGCCATGGATGCCATCAAGGGACTGGACAACACAGAATTTCAAGGTAAGAGAGATTACCAACATTATAAGGAGGTCAAGAAGAAACCTTAAAGTGTTGCCTTATTATAAACCAGCCCACATAACCTGAGTTTTTACTTTTTATTTTTTTAATGTAGGCAAACGCATCCATGTCCAGATTTCCAAGAGTCGTCCCAGACATGAAGAACGGGATGATTACCCCCCTCCTCCCCCAGACAGGGGTGGCTATTGGCCCCCACGCTATCCAGGAGAGTGGCCCGAGCCTCCTCCACCTGGCTACATGAGGGGTCGTCTTAGCCACATACCCCCCGGTTACCCTGCCCCTCCTCTGCCTCCCCCTCCCCCTAGACGAGCAGTTTATCCAGATCGCCCTTACGATGCTGAGAGGGACAGATATGGCGTGGTAGATTACTATGAGAAGTATCGAGCCCGTCCGTATGGCATGGCCACCTACGACGACCAGCGTCCCGGCGTGCCTCCTCCTCCCCCTCCCCCGTCAGCCGTCGTCCGAGACCGTCTTCCGAACTCGTCGCTCGACCCATATGAGCGTCGGCCCCTTCCTCCACCTCCTCCGTCCTCATACTACGCCCGAGATCGAAGTCCGCTTAGGAGACCGCCTACCACACCAGTGCCCCCTGCCAGTAACGGCTACTCCTATGATCGCTCTGCATACGGAGTTCCACGTGCAAGGGACCCCTACGCAGATCGGCTGCCTCCGCCACCGCCTGCACGCTACGCTTATTAAGCAAGGGCGGCGCATTTTGAAGGTGAGGATAGGTCTGAGGTAGACTGGTGTTGCTATTTCCTAAAACAGCGTTCCTGTAACGGCAGAGGCAGCCGGGGATTTGAAAAGCATGCGTACAAGGTGCTGTTCCACAAGTAAATTCGTTGGTAATGCACGTCGATCCATTTAACATGGCTTTTCAGATAATAAAATAGTATTAAGTGTGTTATAATACGACAAAGATGCACTGTTGAGGATGGAATCTCTGAATTTCGGGAAAAATAAGTCGAATTAGAAATTAACCTGGAACAACGTCCTGTATTCAAGAGTTGCAGATCGTTCATTTCTGTCATTTGCTCTTTTTTTCAGGATTGTCGTCCGACTGCGTCGCCGCTCGGCGCCTCCTGATGCACGTGACTCTATCCTCTCCCTGTCAGTGGCTGAGCGCGTAACGTTCCCCTGCGATGCTGACAGGAGGAACCGAATAGCCGACGTCCACGTCTCTTTCTGTTTTTATTACTTTGAGGCAATTTTTACACTCGTATTTTTCCTCCTGGTTGTTTTAATATGTAATTGTGCTGTAGTACTTTTACTGCTTGCCGTCTGGAGTAGGTGTTTATTTTTTATTTTATTTTTTTTGTACTTTTTCGTTTGAGTAATACTGATGTTGTTTGTGACCTTAGAGAAGCTGAATGAGTTCAGCAACAGTTTCTAGGCGATACTTGTGACTGTAGATTTAACTGAACTTAACTTTGTTTGGTATAAAATCTAATCTGCACGTTGACTCCATCATGTAAAACTTTTACACCGCACAACAAACCGCTGTGAAAAACTTAAACTGCTCAAATGTAGGAGTTCGATGCATGCAGGAAGTAACTGTTAACTTACAGAAAATAAATGTCAGTCGGAAGTCTCCTCAGAGCGTTTATATGTGCATTGTCAAACACTTCTAATTAACCTGATTCAAATATTGTTGTAGGGTCACCGGAAATATCATTATTTTAAAAGTTATCCGTTTGTTAGCGATGAAATACCGTGAGACAAGCTTGTTAAAATCGTCACGCTGATTAAAAAAACACGCCCAAACTTTCCTCACTGGTCTTGTCTGAAATGCTGCAGCTTTTATTCCTCAGCAGGGCGTCTGACGTCTTTCCTCAGTGCCAAAGTTGAAGGCAAGTAAAGAAAAGCTAGCGCTCTCTAAACCTACTGAACCCACACTGGTTTTGATAGGTGAGACTGGTTTACCTTGAGTCATATTGGGGAGGGGGAGGGGGTATTACCTCAACAACTTCTGGACACCTTCGCAGTGAAAAGGTAAGTGACAGGTTACTGGATTGGAAAGAATGCTGATGTAGTGCTGAAACACATTCCACATTTGTATGATTCTTTCAGGTGAATTATTACTTTCATTCAATAGAGTTTTGTGTAGTAGCCAGAAAAAAGTTGGGGATTTCTTTAGGCTGTCTTTATGCCAAAAAAGTCCTGAAAGTACCAAAGGTAGATGCAGAGAACATGAATAAGAGAAAACCATCAGGTGTGGTCAGTTATTTAGTGATGGAATGATCCACTCTTACGCATCTTTTGGGGAAAAACATCATCATGCTGGAAAATCTTACACAAATGTCTTAAGCTAGTCAGACTGAACAGGTGAAGGAAAGTTGAGAACAAACGTTAACTCAGTTTGGTTTTGTGGAGTCTGTTAAGGCCCTTGTGCTTCTCTGAAGGTTAAATGAACTTCCACTGTCATCTGTGGTTTCTATGGCTATCTGGTGTGTGTAATAGTTTCACCACTTTGTGAAAAACCTGGCTTGTGAGTGTAATTGTTGGTTAGTACGCCTGCTTCAGTGTAGACCACAGGTGTTGAACTCCAGGCCTTGAGGGCGGCAGATTTAAATGGCTAAATAACCTCTTCAAAATGTCAGGTATGTTGACCCAAGATGTTATCTAAAATCTGCAGGACACTGGCACTCGAGGCCTGGAGTTCGACACCCATGGTGTAGACCAGGGGTGGGCAACCCCAGGCCTCGAGGGCCGGTGTCCCTCCAGGTTTTAGATATGTCCTTGAACTAACACAGCTGATTTAAATGGCTAAATTAGCTCCTCAACATGTCCTGAAGTTCTCCAGAGGCCTGGTAACGAACTAATCATGTGATTCAGGTGTGCTGACCCAAGGTGAGATCTAAAACCTGCAGGACACTGGCCCTCGAGGCCTGGAGTTCAACACCCCTGGTGTAGACTGTTTAGGGCAGGGGTCTCAAACTCCAGGCCTTGAGGGCCAGTTTGTGAGATATCCCTGCACTACCTGCTGCTGATTACCTGGATCAGGTGTGCTTTGCCAGTAAGAAGCTAGAAGGGCTGGTTAGTTTGAAAAGAAGCAGGATCGCGGCCTTCGAGGCCTGGAGTTCGACACCTGTGGTTTAGGGATTCGTAACCCACTTCCACTTAGCTAGTATGGATCAGCACTCGGTATATCTCACCCTCCACTCCAATGAATAAACAGTGCTAGTGTGGATTTGGGCCATGGGCCGGCAGTTGAAAGAACAGGTCATTTTTAAGTAATCAGACATCTGTCACATTCTCTAATGTTAAATGTGTGTGACATCACTGCATGGAGAAGAACTCGACTGTCGTCTGCCTGTCTGCAGTTTGCTAATGATAATAGGGACAAGTGAGAAGGCTGCTGGGGCAGGGGTTAGTGGGGTTAAATAAGAACAGTGGTGCTTTGGTTTGTGCCATTCCATCGCTCATAGATGGCTAATACTGGATCACTTATTTATTTGGATTCTCTCTTATCTATTTTAGGGAAATCTGAGGTTCAGAGGTGTTAGCTAGTCTGCAAAACTGTCCGGCTGTTCTTTATGTACACTGTACAGACTGTGAACGGTACGCTTTGCTGCTGACAGATTCGATGCCAGCTGTAGGGTTTCAAATGCATCTGAATTTTAAAAAAATGATGGCAGCTTTTAGGGAAAGTCGAGGTCTTTTTAAAATTGGAAATTTGAATAATTTATTTTTACAGTTTTTTTTGATTGAATGAACGTGAAGGATTTACCACAGAACACTACATTTGGACTTGAAGATGTGATATTTCTATATATTATAAATATAGATTTTAAACCCTTGTAAACATGAAGTTGGTTAACAGTGTGTGGGAATTTCACAGTAATTTCTTTAATGTATTGTTAGTTTTTGGATTTTTACAAATATCAATAAAATATTTAAAAACAACAACATGGACTCTGTTAACTTACATGCTGTTATTTAAGCTGTGTGTCTAGTTACTTGGCTGGTTGCCATTTGAGTCACTGTTTTCACTGCATTGTTTTAGTTCTGTTTGCTACTGCACATTGGCCCTGTCCAAATTTGTCTTCAAACACGTGCACAAGAAGCAATTTCTTAACATCCTGGTTTTTAATTGAACAGTAGCAGAGCTATGATACCCGAGGAGGTGTTTTTATATCATGGAGAGAGCTCTTTGCTCAATTTTTTATGGGGAAGTAAATCTAACATAGATTTTATACTACAAAGCTAAATTCAGGCTTATTGTCATGGAATGGGGAAACACTTATTTTTTTCTGTCCCATAACCAAAATAGGTTAAATATAAGGATTTCAATTTTGCTATAAAAAATGATACTTTAGGACAGTTTGTGTACATGAATTCCTACTTTTGATATAAATAAGTGCACAACTAACTTCATGTGGCAGGATTGGGCGTAAATTGATCCGTTTAAAAAGTTGTAGTTTCACTATGCCAGCAAACCTTAGTGGGTGATGTTTGCTGTCAGGACAAGGCTTTAGGTTACCATTAACCCTTTCAGCAACAATATTAATATTTTAGTGAGCATTTCTGGCAAAGTTCTTGAAGGTGAACTTATGTTGTGTGATGTTATGTATAGTAAGTGTTCAGAGCAGTAACAGCGTCCTGATTCTTCCCCATCTTGACTAATAAATTCCAAACAGCGGTAAAACAATATCTGCAGAAAGTTGCAATGAGACAATAAATACTCTTCTATCACTAGAGCGTGGAAGCTGCATTCAATAGTCACTGAGTAACCAGAAACTTCAAACTCATCAGAGGATGTTTCCCTGTTGTAAACCTGACACAAGTGACACACAGTGATGGGGAGAAAGAGCCCCCCAACTTTGTCATAATCATATTGTGTATTTAGGTTTGATTCTTATTAATTTAACTCCTCATCTTAATGAAGTTAAGGTATTTTTAAAAACATATAATGCTGTATAGAGCAGCATAGTACATATATCTTAAAAAGTGACTTTAACTTTAAGTTTCTATATATATATATATATATATATATAGTGTGTGTGTGTAATACTGATTTTCCCAGCAGAACACAGAGAATCATTCATAGTAAAACTGAAAGTAGAATATCAAGTTTAGGCAAAGAATGAGAAGCATAATTTTATCTGCTTTTTCTGGGAAATGTCATTTAGTCATAGGCGTGCTGGAGCATCTCCAGCTCATCTCATGTAGCATGAGATAAGATAACAATCTGATACAGCTTCAGCTGAGTTCCCCCTTTGTAAATTCAGTAATGTAGGAACATGAACCTTTAGACTTTTCTCTACGACAATAAGAACTAGTTTTTGGACCTGACCCAGAGGTAACAGATGACCTGTGTGTCTCTATGGCTGGCTTACCTAATTCAAATTATATTTTCTCACTATGGCAACAAAAATTCGTTTTTGTCTGAACCTGCCATACTGGCTAGTAATGATGCAATAACAGTAGCCTACATTCCCCAAAGTATTTTTTCTGTTTTGACCTTCCATATATTTGATATGTTTCACCAAACACCAAGCATACAGGCACACACACACTGAAACTGGAAACTAGCCAGCTGACACACAAAGTTGATGCTGAAGGCAGACGGTCTAAAGAGAGCATTTTAGCCAAGCTGAAGCTGAAACAGGCTTTGTGAAGCTTACAGAAATATGTGCAAGAGCAAAATGAAAGGTGAAGTGAACTGTTCTGCAGTAACATTAGGATGCATTTTGCTTCATTTCAAGCCATATACTGTGGGTATTTTTCCTATTTACACTTGTGTAACCGGTTGCTGTTTGTCAGACTGAAACTAGAATGCAGTATGTTGCTTCACCAAACAGTCTGATGGCTAAACAACTTCTTGTTGACACTTTGAGGAGTTTATGTGGACTTATCTGAGACTTTTGCAGTACCTGCAGCTACGGATGTCACTTTTATTTCCTTGCATAGCCCCGAGCTGGAAAACCATGTTGTAACTGTTACACTGAAGACACACAAAGGAAATTAGAATTATAAATTATATTTAATTATATTCATCTGACAAAACGTCAGAATGCTGTGTCTGAAACTATTCGGGTTTGCACTTTGTCGTGTATGTAGATCACTTTATAACTGTAACTGTTTTATCTGATCACTTGATAAACCTGTCTCAATAAGCCAAATTGGTTTGTGTTCAAGGTAAAGGCCTCTATAAACCATTTCCATGAACTCAAAGTGTGTATAATTGGCAGTCACATCAAACATTATCTAAAACCATGTGCAGAAAAACAGTTTAATTTCTTACACTGAAAATATAGAAACAAGTAACTTTAAGGTTCTAAAACATTTGCATTTAAAACACTTTAAATGTAGCTGTGATCATATTATGATCAGAGTTTTTTAATATCTACAGGGTACAAAGAGGGCAGATTTGTCTCAGCCAGCTTGAACTCTAATGTAACAACACCACAGCAATTTGCCTGTAAGTTCACTAAGTCATTAACATAAACAGAATACATGTCAGTAAGGATAGTGCATCTCATCACTCTCCAGAGGGTTGCGTACACTGAGCTCAGCTGAGAAGTTGTTCATCATACTTGAGTCTGTGCTCATGGGTGTCTGTCTGGAAGGAGGTGCTGCCAGCACCTCAAACTCTACCTCAAAGTTGGCCTTGGCCTCACCAGACTCACGGATGATCAGGATCTCATACTCTCTGAACCGGATCAGAGCTTTGTCTGGCAGATCCATCCTCTCCAGGTATCCCAGCGCTGAGGTGTTCACTGACAGTTTCCCCCTCTGGCTCAGATTCTGGATGGTAAACAGCATCTCTGAGCTCTGGGGAATGTGGTAGGAGTAGAGCGCCAGCTGCTTATGGGACACCCGGGGATCAAGCAGGACGTAGGCACAGGCTTCGGTGTCACGGCCCAGCCTGCGAGGGTCGTCGGCAGTGTGTCTTCTGGCTCCCAGAGGAAGACGACCATAAAAGCCCTTACAGCTTTGCTGAGGATGGTAAAGCTTGATTTGGAGGCAAGGCAAAAACATAATCGTAGATAAGAGTGTGACTTAGTTTTCAAATTGTAGAAGATCACTGCTTTTAACCGGTAAAATGGAAAACAAGAAATGCAAAGTATCTCAGTAAAAAGATTCAACTAACTGTGCTGTCGCTGCCAGAGAAAAGTATGAATGAGTCTTTATGACTACTGCTCTTTACAAGCGGCTGTCTTTGTTTCAAGGAAGTTTCCTCATTGGCTCTGTAGTAACCCTGCTGGTTTCAAGTGCAAATCTGCAAATACCACAAAGACTGTTCTGGATGAAGTAAAGTTCACGTTATTGGAAAAGAAAAAAAAAGTTTATTTGATTTGATTTTGTTAACAGTGTAGAATTTAGGGTAGGTTTCTGTAAGACAAGTCAGGAAAATAAAATTTCCCTGAAAAACGTGTTTAGTGAAGAAATACTTAAGAGAGGACTCTGTGACTGCATGGCTACTATTGACACAGTATATTCTCATAGCTTGGTGAGTAGTCTAACACACACTCTATGGATGAGCGTATGAACGTCACACTACACTGGTGAAATCTCCACCTGGAATCCTTGGATGAACCTTAAAGTTGACATGAAGGCACAGCATCTGTTTCACAGTATCTAAAACTAGAGCGGGAAGAAGGAACTCTGCAATATTCAACTGTTACACATTAACTAATCCTCTGCCACGATATGAGTCAAGCAGAGAAAAGCTAATGTTAATAAATGTCGAAGGAGAGGTGGATATGACCAAACATGTACAAACCATTTCATACCACAGCTTATGAAGTCACTTACTTAAGGGCTATGGTATGATACAGGAAGTTTGTTTAAGGCTGTTCAGACAGAAAATAGTGCAGTATTATAATTTTTAAGTGTACTGGGCATATTGAATAGAAAGTAGATTATATGTACCATAGAGTTATTAGTTATCATTGGCTTGAAAGGTCTAAAGTACTGGTTCACTTTTCTTTAAATGAACCAGTCCTTCAGTAGATCAATGCGCCCTCCTATACACAGGGTGGCGCTGTGTTTGTCATCGAATCTAGCTTGTATCGTGTCAGGCAGGCAAAAAAAGCACCGGAAGTCGGTAAAAGGAAACGTCTCTACGGGTTTTAAATCGCTGTGGCGGCTAAAAGAAGCAGAGCATGTATATCGTCTTGTCACGATATTTACAACTGTTCGCATTTTAAAGGCGGGATAGTTCCTAACCTCCGCGTTTTTCCCCTCTGCCGCGCTGTTGAGTGTTAGCTTAGCTTAGCTTGCTAGCGGACTGTTTTTAGACGCTTGTACGCTTTCAAAGTCTATTTACCACGCTGTAGATTTGCGTGCACAGCTATAAGTAGTCACCCATCAAAGCCAGAGCTGTCCAAAAATGCTGCTCTCCCCTCTGTTTGACAAGCTCCATCTTTGTCATCTGATCACAACTACCTCCCCAAAAAAGCTTTCAGATGCAGTACCTGCTTGTGGCCACAAGAATGCAGTAATTTACAAGACAAATACAAAAAAGTAATATGCGATCCTGCTGCTGTTCTAAGACATCAGGAGGACTGTTGCTTTCATTTATTTTCATCAATACTTAAGTTAATCCTGTTTCCAAGTATCCTTTTTGTCTATAAACGTTTTTATTCAGATATTTAACAATGGTGACGATATTTTTGTGGGAAATGTGCCCCAAAAGGCAGTCGAGGAAGAATTCAGTCTTTACTGAGTATGGCACAATCACAGAATGCACCATCATCCAAAACTTTGCCCTCCGTAAGGCTGCCAACAAAGCCGTCAAGACTCAGTCATGGGAAAAACCGAGGCTTGGTGAAACTGAGTGTCACGAATGCAGAGAAGGGATCCGATGACGAGCTGTTTGATGACAAGTAAAACACAGTAGGGTCAGGGCAGTGGTTCATTTACTTTCTGGCAAAAAAAAGACGTTTGCGATTGTTCGGTCACTCGTCTGGTTGACCTGATCTGTTTGAAGGATGAAGATTTTCACCAGGAGATCCACGATCATCACTACAAGAACAGCAGTCAAAGCAGTTATTATTAAACATGCCAGCTCAATTATTAAACTAGAACTGCTGCTCATTGGACTCATTTACCACCTGGGCCCAGTCAGCAATCACCTCTCTGAGGTCATATAAGCTGGGGATGAGCTGTGAGCAGGGAGGGACAGAGGGGTGGAGCAAGAGAGGAGGAGGCGGAGAAAAGCACCACGCCCACACAAGGGCAGTATCAGGAGGCCCAGCTAGGGCCGTAACACTCTGCTCGATCAATAAAGTGGACAAAACTTAAGAAAGCTCTTAAGAAAGGAGATGTTGGTGCTCATGTCAAATTTTCCGTTTTGAAATCCACGACAGAATGCTGCATCACCACTAGACCAGTGCATAGAGGCGATGCTCTGATCTTGATTCTGTTAACATCTATTCTGGACCACAATGTGTAAGTTATAACTCTGGAGATGTTGGAGCACCTCAGGGTGACCTCTTCATCAGGCTGGACCTCCACAGTCTGAGACTCAGAGGTCAAAACAGTCTGAAACAAACAGTTTAATTACTATTTTTATTATTTTAGCTGGGAAAAAGAGCAGTTATCATTCCAGTAAATAATCCAACAGTTGCAGTACAGTGATTCAGTTTCAGTACTTACTGAGAAGTAAGTCTGGGACTATCTTTGAGATCCTGTACATGGGCTGTGGTTAGAATGAAGTAGAGTGCTGTACATGTTAATTTGTTTATTCAAACTGGACACTTCAGTTCGGTCTTAACCAGTGAATTAACAAGCTTTATCTACCATGGTGTTCTAGGTGGACATAGAACCTGGTCCCCACAGTACAATGATTAAGTCAACTGATAACACTGGTTTTAAAAAGAATGCAAAAAGGTAAAAGTGTTTAATTGTAATGCAACTTGATTTCTGAATGTATTTTATAGGGTAAGGCCTATTTTCCCATATGGAGACAATGTCATGCAGCCATTCGCTGAAATTTTAAATGAATTGAGTCACACACCACCAGGTTGTCTTTGTGAGTGTTATTTAATTCTGTAAAGACTTCAAACAACAGTACAGATAACATGACTGCAGTCTGCATGCTTTGTGACAAAGAGGGATTGTAAGTCTAGAATATCTGTAGAGACAAGTTATCTGCCATGGGCACAGAACAGTCAGAAAGATGACTGTGAGGACTTTAGAACCTTTTTTTGTGTACTGTTGGTTATATTGGAGTAAAATCCATTCAGTAAACAATATTAAAAACCTGCAAGATGTGAAAGTGTTGCATGTCTGATCTTTAACACATTCTCCAGAACTAATGGAGCACCATGCTTGAGAAAACAGCATGAGCACAGTCAGTTATTACTTTATCTACTGTCCTTTGTGGCTAAATTGTGAAAGATGCAGGAAATGCTAGCATGCTGGTGAACGCTCTTCTTCCTGTTGTTTAGAATACAGCATAGACCAAACCACACACTGTGGGCAAACTACTGCAAATTTTGTATGTGTGCCTGAATACTTGGCTATCAGTAATCTGTGCAGTTTAAAAAGAGTTTCCGTTACAGAATTGTAGGAAATATCACCTGCACCAGTTTGGCAGTGGGGCGGTGATGATTTGGAGAGGCACATCCATGAAGGGACATACAGACCCCGACCTGCTACCCACTGGTACCCTGACTGGGTGGTACTGAGTGGTTCCTCAGACCGTAGAGCTTTTTTCAGACCTCATGTGGGGCAGCCGACTCTGAATTCCTTTTGACTGAGGACAGTGCCTGGTCATATGTGACCAGCTGGGTGGGCAGTGCAGAGACATTAACTGGGTCTTAATTTCTTTAGACCTAAAATTGAAAGAATCTGGGATGTTACATATCACATATCCAATGCTGCCAATACACACACTGTTCAGGAGATCACTCATCACCTCTATCTGAATCTGGGAGGAGATCTCCTGTGACATCGTGTGCTATCTTATCAGGAGAATACCCAGGCCTTGTCTCATGCTAATGGCAGTGAAGAACAGTGGCAAAAAGTAATCAATCAGGTTTACAGGACTATATGAAACAAAGACATGTTCTGCCAGTGAGATGCCATTACTAGAATTATAAAGAAAAAAACATGCAATTAAAATAATAGCACATAGTAAGAAATTAAAAAAAACCCCCAATTCTTTTTGTTCATTTTTGTCCAACTTTTATTCATAAAATCTTTTTTTTCAGCTATGGAAATCCACCAAACAAACATCAGAAAATCAATAATAAAACCTCCGTTCCACACAGTTCCAGATGTTTTCTGATTCTATCTAGTGGAGGAATAAATAACATCTGAGTCCACTTCTCTGACTGATGCCAGTCTGTGGTGACTTTCTGTTTTTGGATGAAATGTCACAGCAGCATAATCCGGGTCTGAGCTCTGGCTCTGTGAATAAAAGAACTATCAGTCTCATAACTAAGCGGGTAAAGAAAAAGAAACATCGTAGTCTAGGAAGGACACAAAATGAAACACATCACCTCTTCCTGTAGATTCTGTTCTCCAATGTGAGGTACTGCAAAGAACAGAAATAAATTGTACAGTTATTTTAGTTGCAATGTTTCTAACTAATGCTATTGAAGGATTTTTTTAAACAAGAAGAAAAATGGTTCTGTTATATAGCAACAGTATATGTGAAAATCTGTGGAAACAAAAATACCTTTCTGGAGATGTTTGATTTTAGCAGCCAGATAGATGACGGCCATAATGAGAAAAACTGTCAGAGCACCCAGGACCACACTCATCATCTTTGGTAATCCATCAAACACGTCTATGAGAAACATAACTGAATTAAATAACAGTGACACAGTGTGCTACAGTTATAAATTAAATGCTAAGTTTAGTGTTGTTAAGTTTTAATGCTAGGAAGATTTTCCAACTTCAACATTCCGAATGTAAAACTTAGATCCATGTTTTCATGCATTCATCAAAATGAAATCAATATAAAATTCCTACCATGGACCTCTACATTTGTTGCATGAACAATAACTGCATAATTGCTTAAGTATGTTCCACAGAAATACAGCCCCGAGTCCAATAAATCCACTTGTTTGATTTTAAGAAACACGGTGGATATGTTGGTGCTCATTTCAAATTTTCCACTTTGAAGTCCTGTGCAGAATGAAACGGGTTCATCGGGCTGGGACATAGAGCAGATACAGTGGAGTTCAGATCTCTTGGTCACTCTGAACCAGAATATCTCTGTGGGAGAACTGGAATAGTTGGAGCACAGCAGCGTGACTTCTTCTCCAGACTGAACCTCCAAAGTCTGAGAATCAGAAACAGAGATCCAACCTGAAAATAAGAACAAAACAAAACTGAAATTAAAAAAAATTCCAAAAAACTGGACATGCAAGATAATGTTTTGGTAAATGAATTAACAGAATCGTATAGAAAATACAATCAATTCTGTGTAAATGAATTCCACTCACTGAGGCTGAGGAGAAATAAAACTGTGAGAGAGGGACTGCTCCACATTGTGCATACGATGCCCCTGAAATGAGCTCTACACAAAGGTCTGAAAAGGTGTGGTTTCTACTATAAGCTCACACATATGAACACGCCTACACACAGTTTAACACCGATGATTTTGCTAATTAGTCTCCAGTGCTGCTTTCTTCAAGTTGTTTGTATAAATGTTACCGTTTGCTTTGAGAAAATTAAATGTAAGAGACAAATTACATGATTGTCCACATATAAACAAATTAACCAAATTAAAAATAAATCTTCAACCTTGAAAGTATGTTGTACACACCATGTTTAATAATTCATCAAGCTTTCCATTAAAAGCAAAAAACAGTTAATTGCACTTAATTTTGGCTATGGATTGTGAGTGCCAACTGAATCGGTTTGGGCCATAGACAGTATAAATATGGATGTCAGCTTCTGGGTTGGAAAAATTAAGCCAATGTGCAAGTCCATTGCCTGTATTCTCTCAGAAAGCCACCAGATGGCAATAGGTGTTGTTGCAAAGAAAGACTTTGGTCCTGTAGAAGTCTACAGGAAAACAGCTTAATGACTTGGACCCTATAAGTGACTGAGACGGGACTCTCTTCTAGACACTCTAATACCCACAGGCACATTTCAGATTTTTCATTTAAATTTTTCAGATTGTCTATTTTATTTAATTCATTTAATGTACAAAATTCACCTACGTGGTGCATACAATGCTACTTACTTACTGCACATATTGTCCACCATGTATATATTCACTTAATGTATGTAATGTTCTTCTCTCCCCCTTTTGCACAGTCGAGGAGCGTGTCAGGATACATTTCATTGCGTGTCGTACCTGTATAACTATGCATGTGACAAATAAAGAATCTTGAGTCTGTTAACTTTTGAATGAGCTTATGGCAGGGGTCGGCAACTACATTTGTCCAAGGGCCTGAATTTTTCTTGGCAGACATTGAGGGGATATGCTGTTGTACAATAAAAATAATACAGTATCATTGGTAATATGTGATTATTTCATTATATTTTTTCCTCCCAAGTTGATGTTATTTCTTCACCTGGTCAGTGTTGATGGACTCATTATCGGTACTGCAACAAGCCACAAGAGGGCGACTGTGATATGTTAAGCTTCATACTTGTGAGGCCCTCATGTTGTCCATCACTGTCACATGCAATGTCATGGTTTGTAAAGAAAACTTAACCTTAACCTCAACAACACAACCTCAAGCGGAAAGTTGATGGAGAAAACCGCTGCTATAATGAAGACTGAACCGATATGTATTCATAGGGCAACTCTTAGAAACGCTGTACCTGTAAACCTCATTTGCAGTGAAACTGTTGCTGTTGCTGAAGAATATAAATTGAGCTACCACAACACCACAAAGTATTCAAGCCTCAAAGAGTCATATCTTGAACAGTCAGAGACCCATCAGAGAAAAAAAAATGATGCTTTGAAACTTAACTGAACTTCAACTGAACAAGAGAGGGAAAATAACCACGTCTCAGCAGGCTGCCTGGGTTTTCTCCAAGCACAACAAGCCATATACTGGCCTTGACGAGGCAGCTGTTTGACGTGAACTGATTGACATCCAGGCCACTAGTGACATGAAGGCTGCTCTCCAGAGATGTTCTGGTTCAGAATGACCAAGAGACCTGGACTCCACTATGTGCTATCAGCTATCTGAAAGCTTGAGCACCGTTTGGGTGGCTTGTCCCCAAGAGTATGACACACGTTGGCCATGTATGTGCTCACCATGTTTGGCTCAACATACACCTGTGAAGCTGCGTTCTCAAAAATTAACTTTATAAAATGCATTACAGGAATAGACTGTCAAGCCAGTCTTTGTCTATCTGTAATTCTCCTTTGGAGATGCCTTTGTGCAACCCGCCTCATCGCTCAGCCTCCATCTTCATCTCTACCACCACCAGCGTCTAGACTCTGAGAGGTCCGAGACGGGCTGTTGGACTTTAACCGGACTAACTAACTGGACTCTAAAATTCAAAATTCTGGACATCAATAAATCACGTTGCTTTCATTCTAATGATCTGTTCTTATTGAACTGCTTTCAGGGCAACAGTCGAACAAAGCCTGATCCACTGCTGCTTCCTTATTAAGCTGCCCAAATGAAATCATCAGAGCAAGTGTGTTATTGCCACCAGGTGTGCGAGCCTGAAGGTGGGAAACTCCTCTGGTCCTGACAATGCGCATTGGGACAAATTGGCTGATAGCGATCGCCTGCTGAGGCATGGGTGTGTCCTGAGGTGGTCTATCAGCTGTTAATGGACCTATTAAAAGGGAGCTGGCTGAGTACTAATGCCAGTATGAAAAAGAGGGACCTCCTGCCTGATTGTGAAGTGTGACGGCTCATTTGGAGACTTACCGGCAGCGTAACGTGGCAACCCAGTCCCCGACAGTAGGAGACAACGCGTGTGATTGACAGCACATTTGTAAGTTGTGTCTCCACTGTTGTTCACCAGGTGCAGCTGTGTTGGGAGAGGGTCGCCACGGCTATTAGCCATGCCAGCTTCCGGGACGATGGTTCTGGCCAATATTTGTTTACTTGCAGGGTGATGCCACAAGGGGAGCCGCAGTGGCATAGAGCG
The DNA here is from genome assembly GCF_051167445.1 of Perissodus microlepis. Taxonomy (NCBI): domain Eukaryota; kingdom Metazoa; phylum Chordata; class Actinopteri; order Cichliformes; family Cichlidae; genus Perissodus; species Perissodus microlepis. The sequence goes on along the minus strand of NC_140463.1, from coordinate 43,495,410 downwards.
ACAGACTCCAGTGCAGAGTGTGAGCTGGGCTGGGATGTGACGAGCCCAGTGGAGGGACGATTCGATTCAGTTTTATTTATATAGAGCCAAATCACAACAATATAGAAAAGCATTTGATCAGTGTAGTGAGGAAAAATCACTAAACCATTACGTGAGGTGAAAGATCAAGTCCATTATTATTTACCTTAATTGGAAAATCTTAATTTAAGGGTAAGTTAGACTTGGTTAGAGAGACAGATAAACATAATTTAAGCGGCAAACTTCCTTGTAGACTTTCAGCAAATGATGAATTGCTTGTTATGGGATCTCTGTCTGAAGAATGGATCCCAACATACAGAACTTAGAACACTTTTCAGAAACGCAACAATGTGCTGTGTATTAAGAGTTGTAGCTCACTGATTTATGTCATTTGGTCTTCCTTTTTTTTTTTTTTTTCTTTTCCCCAAGTCTTGTTGTCCAACTGATCCTGGTGCATGCAACACCTTCCTGTCCATCACTGAGTACTTAATTTCCCTCAGCAATGCTCACAGGATGGACCGTTCCTCCCTATCAATGATGTGTACAGCCTGATCATTGAAAGAGTGGCTAGTCCTGTTGGTGTAAAGAGACTGCAGAGTCCTGGCCTGAGGAGGCAGCTCTTACGTGTTGTGCCATACCTTTATGGCAATGGTCCTTGCACCTTGTATACTGTTTACTGTTTGTGCTGGGGAACCTGGTCCTTGGAAGGAAATATGTCTGTGAAGGTTCTGCACTCTCCACCAATTGCTCTTAGAACTGAAGAAGCTTCTTGGATGAGAGGTAACATCTTCAAGAAACCTAAAGAAGTCCAGACACTTTTCTTTCCAAGCTCCTTAGACTGGTCCTTGGAGTGGACCAAGTTTTGGAGTAATGTGTTTTACGGCTTGAAAGCCACAGAAACGCAGTGTTATGAGAAAACACATCTCAGATTCTCCTACTGATCACAAGATCCTCAAAAATGCAAGAAATAAAAAAAACTCTGGGCAGTGGTGGTCCTAACCTGTTTGGTGCCCCGGGCGAACACTCCCTCTGGATCCCTTTACCCCGAGTCCTACTGGAGCCTCATCGTCTCGTGTCTATATACTGTACTGTATGTAGCGGAGATGACAATAAAGTTTACTTTCGTTTTGTTGGTTTGTTTTTTATTTTGTTTTATTTTGCGAGTTGGTTATTAGATGCTGCTCCAGCCAGCCAGAGAATCTCCCGCCGCCCTGCCCTCTCCTCGCTGTGCTGCAAGCAGCAAGCGCACCTCGCAAACGGAGGGCGCCCTTACTCCCAGCAAATGGGCGATAGAAAACTGATCGGTGCCTATGCCATTCCCAATATGCACTGGCTGATGTTGGAGCAGCATGAGTACGAGCAATTTTTAATTTTTGAATTTTTTTTGCCGATGCCCGTGATGCCGCCCCCCCACCACGATGCCGCCCCGGGCAACCGCCTGTGTCGCCTGTATCAAAAACCACTACTGACTCTGGGTCCAAGACGCCCATGATGCCATCTTATGGATAATGACTAAAATTAGTTTTTAAACTGCTGTGATGTTTTCTGAGGTTTTGGTACCAGACAATATGTCCAATCACCTTTCAGACAGACAGGTTCTCTATGAGCCTTATTTATTTTGGCTACACTCCAGTGAGAAGCAACATGATGGGACCATCTGCAGGTAGCCGATAGAGAAATGTTAATTCAAAATGATCAAAATCACCCACATTACAGTGTATTCAGTGTGACAGAGTACAGTGTGTGGTGTTTTCTTTTTTTTTTTTTTCAGGAGTGTGGGAAAATGAAACCGATGACGAAAAATTCCGTCCACTGTCATCACCAGGAAGAGCTTTAAACAGACCTTTTGAATTTTTAAAAATATTTTGCTATGCACTCTTCACATTTGTGCTCTGCCAGCTTTTGTTACCTTCTGTGGAGTCCAACCCCAAAGAGATAATTTTTCAGTTTGCCAGGATCATCTTTATTATCATCATAGAATCTAGGCGTCCATAACAACAATTTTTAAAAAATCCTTTTACACACACACACACACACACACACACAGAGCAAAGAATTGTAGGCATTAATGTTCTAGTTATGGCATAAACACAATTTAGGGAATGTCTGTAAAATATTTATGTGTATTTAGATTTCAGTGGATTATTAGTTATGATACAGCTGCGGGTGTAGTTAGCTGAATCTACAGGTATAACTGTAGATTAATAAAACTTTTGCTAGCTCTAAAAGGTCTTAACAACATTCAATAATATGTTACAGGAAATGCCTCCATTTTCTAAACACTGCTCTACAAGATCAATAAAGGAGACAAAACTTTATGAATTTTAAATGTTTACATTTTACACAAATTCTCTTCAAGGTAAACACATTTAAGAGCCCTTAAATATCAGTGGCATGACAAGGCTCCACAGTCTCAGACTCAGAGGTCGAAACAGAAATCCAGTCTAAAAGAAACGGTTCAGATTTGATTTGATTTATTTTTAGCTGAGAAGGGTGCAGCTAATATTAAACAATTCCTAATTCAGTACTTACTCTGGCTGCAGGGAAGTAAAGCTGGTATCCAGATGAAGCTCCTCATTGTGTGCGTTGCCTCACTGCTATGACACTTGAGATCTTCTGTCTTTTGCTTTAAAGAGGTGGAGTACTGTACATGTTTATTTCTTCATTCAAAGCGGGTACATAAGAAATGTTTGAGCAGAAACGTCTTGATGCATTCTCAATCATCCAGGAAAGTAAATCTCCAAAAGTTGATTCTGTTCATCTGGACGTAGCGTTTTGTGGGAGAAACGTTTCGTCACTCATGGTCATGAGAATTTGCATAATTAAGATTAAAGGTGAAAGTTAATTTTCCTACATAGATAATTTGGCATTACCTCCACAAAATGTCACCAAAGCGCTGTGATGAAACATATTTTATCACATATTTTTGTTAATTTGGGTCTCATTTAGTTAGAAATGTTTATTTATCAGATGGACATAAATGATTAATATGAGCTTTTCTTGACCCTTAGCTGTTGTTCTACGTTTTGACTAGATGGCCTCAACAGGAAAGAGGTTCTCTTACGCAGCCAGGTTAAAGGAAACCTACAGATTGAGGTATAAACTAGAGGGCCAAAGACGCTGACTTTAGCATCAAATTACATTAAACATTTTCTTTTTGTATGCTGTTGGATAGGTTAACAGATGCATGCCTTACTCAAGTCTGTACACATTTTGCAGGACAAACAGATGACTATGACTGAGAAAGCAACACATGTACAACTGGTTATGGCTTTATCTGATGATGTAGCTGCTGCAGAGTAAATTGTGAAAGTTAGACACAGGAAATGTGGCTGAATACTCTTTCCTGTTTAGAATACAGCATACATCAGACTGTGAGTAAGCTGAATATCTTCTGTATGCCATTAGTAACCTGCTCAGCTTACAAACGATTTCCTTTACAATACTGTGTGAAAGTCTTGTTCACATTTGTTTTAATGAAACAAATGGAAACATAAAGTGGGGGGAAATGTATATAAGGCAAACACAAGAGATACTCAAGAAGAGTTTGTCCAGTTTTAGCAAGCTTGAAAGCCAATATTTGGTATAATTACTTCTATTCTTCAACACAGCCTGCAATCTGTTGGGCAGCTTTCTTGTAGTCACGAGGAATAATTTTCCAGCCTTCCTGAACGATATTCAGAACTCTTCTTTGGATGTTTACCATTTTTTGTACCCACACTTCTTCAACAATGTTAAACTTTGGGGAGGCCAAATGATGATAGGTAGGGTTCCAGTTTATGTGTTTGTTTGTTTTTTTTTTTTAAATCCAGGCATGCTTTTACTGCATCAGCAGTGTATTTGGGACCATTATCATATGTTTGGCAACTGCTTTATTTTTGAGGATAAATAAATGTGCCAGTCAAACACTTTTCAGATTGTATCGCGTGGCAGATCATTTTGTGAACTGGTGCCAGCAGAGCTACCTCCAGATCAACACTGGAAAAACCAAGGAGCTGGTGGTAGACTTCCGCAGGCACAAACATCCTCCACTGCAACCACTAAACATCCAAGGCACGGACATTGAGAGTGTGGATAGCTGCAGGTGGCTCAGGTCTTTTGGAGTGAAGGGCCCACACCTGAAGACCTTCTATGACTCTGTGGTGGCCTCAGCCATATTTCACGGTGTGGTCTGCTGGGCAGCAGCATCTTTGCTGGGGACAGGAAGAGACTGAACAAGCTGATTCGGAGGGCCAACTCTAAGAGCCCCCTGGAGCCAGTATAGGTTGTGAGTGACAGGATAATGGTGGCTAAGCTGTCATCCCCATTGGACAACATCTCCCACCCCATGCAGGAGACTCTGACAGCACTGAGCAGCTCTTTCAGTGGCAGGCCCACAGTATGCGAGGGAGAGAGTTTGGAAGTCTTTCCTTACAGCTTCTCTAAAATGTACAACAGCAGTGAATGCACACATGTCAAAACACACATGTGCAGACACTAAGGTCCGTACATATTTTTGCAATATTCAATTTTAGACTTGGCATGTTTTCTTTTGTCCTTCACTTGTCCAGTTTCCTCAAATTTTTAAGGAGACACTGCACACCATACTGTGTTATACTAGTTTTTTTTTGCTCAACCTCTTCGGGAATCACCTTGTTGGTGCAAAAATACAATTGTGCGTTATCTTAGGCATTTTTCACAGTTTCAAATAAAGTATCACAAGATAAATTGTAAAATTGGTTCTTGAAACGCTGTAGGTTAGAGTGGCCATAAAAAATCTGCACAGTCTTATTTGAAATGTATCTGCCACCCAACAGTAGTGGTTAAGATAATCACAACATGAATATCTGACAGCTAGATGCAAATGTCCACGTTTGGGCAGTTCATTTCATCTTTCACATCTTTCATCTGTCACAAGTAATTAGATGCTATGGTTAATACTACATAAATTAGAATGAATCAATAGTTTGGGTCATAATAACTGGGCCATACAAGCAAACATAGATACATGGAAAAGTAAACTAAACAGGATTACCCCCATAAAATGGTCTGGAGATGCTGTAGCAACACCTATACTGCTACCAGTAAAGAAAGGACACTAGCAAAAAGCAAAACTAGACAAAAATTAGTCCAGAGGGACAAGGAGAAGGGGACAACCTGCAGCCACTACCTGCAAATCCATTCCCTTTTTAGTGGTTGTGTTGTCTTATTCATTTACATCAAAAGAGATCAAATTGATTCACAATTATTTATGCTTCCCATATCGACAGAATGATATCCCTGAGGTTTAAAAGTGCATGTTAAATCACTGCACAAACGCTTACAATTTGTTAAAATGATACATATTGCAAGCCTTGCAAATCTGAAGAAAAAACAAACAAACTAGGCTATACATTTGAACTGTTACTGTTAATGGGAACCATCATAATGCTAATGTACTTGATCTGTTCAGTCTGTATCAAGTAGTGAATACTTCCTGTCAGCCTGTGCAGAGTGTTTTCACAAGTTCTAAAGGCGCTCATATTTGTCATAACTATGTATGTCAAGCAACTACTGACTCTGTTGTGGTTAACGGTCAGCAGTTGCCAACACAGCTTTGAGAAGATGGGCATGAAAAACAAGTTGTGAACTTGTCATTATCAGCTTATTATTCTTTTGGAATTTAGCAGAGGCCTTTTCTAGGCATGTCAAATATATTTCTATGCAGTATGATTGGATTATCTTTTTTTTTTTTTATTCACACAATCCCTTATTGTTTGTTAGGAAACAGGCACATGAGTTCCTCTGCCTTTACTAACATAGTAAGCTGTTGTGAAACTATACGAAACACCAGAAGATTTAAGATGATAAAAGGCCTTTATATTTGTACTGATATTTAAGATTGATTACAGATAAAAGAATTCTGAGAACAAGACCAAAATAACTGTACAAATGCTCACTGTACCATAACACTGTCCCATCTTTCTGTGCCATGATATCAATATAGACTTGTTAATACTGAATTAAAGCCAAATGGCAACATCCAGGACTAAAAAAAATGAATCCTGTTTAGAAGTGCAGTACCTCCAATGGCCACCTGAGGCTGGCAACAAAGATTTGTCAATCCCCACAGATTTCCATTTTAACATGCCAAACTAACACACTAAAAAAAAATGCTTACAAAAAAACATATGGCATGACAAAATACCTTCATAAACTCTTGATATCATATTGTATAATATGAAGCAATGTTGGATTAACGCAGACAGAAATACATTCATTCCTGTTACTTTTGGTCAAAATATTTCCTCTTGCACTGATAACTTTTTTAAAATAGTGGCTATTACTAATATCAATTCAGTTTCATACAGCTGTACATCTCAACAGCAGTTGCCTCAGAGTGCTTTCTGCTGTAAGGTAAAGACCCTACAATAATACAGAGAAAAACCCCAACAATGACAAGATGAGCAAACTCCCTTTTAACAAAAAGAAGCCTCCAACAGGAAGAGCCATCTGCTGTAACCCTAGGACAAAAACACAATAAAGATGTGATTGTGATTTCACAGCTCTATAGTCAGTATGACAATATAAATAGATGACGCATCCACCAAACAAACATCAGCAGATCAATAATGACACCTCGGTTCCATGAAGTGCTTGGTCACTTTCTGAGTCTATCGAGTAGATGAATAAATAACATCTGGTTTCACTTCTGTGGCTGATGCAGGCCTGTGAGGACTTTCTGTGTTTGGATGAAATGTCACAGCTGCATAGTGCAGGTGCTCTGAGCTCTGCCTCTGTGAATAAGAGAACTGTCAGTCTCACAGCTGAGTAAAACACTACTAACATTAACTGATAAAGAGTGTGAAGGACACAAAATGAAACACTTCACCTCTTCTTGTTGTAGATTCTTTCCTTCAGTGTGAACTACGGCAAAAAGTACAATTTATGAGGTTGGTTGAATTATAAGGTTAAAAATATTCCAGTTGAAGAACTTTTAAAATAGAAAATAGTTGTTCTTCCTTTTTAAGTGTAATCATAAAAGACATGTAAAAATCTGTTACAATAAAAATACCTTTCTGAAGCTTTTTGATTTTAACAGCCAGACATATGATGACTGTGATGAGGAAAACAGTCAGAACACCGAGGATCACACTCATCACATTTGGTAATCCGATAAAAGTGTCTGTGACAAAGAGAGATTATAATAAATGAAATGACAGCAACTGCAGTTTATTAAATGTGTGGTTCAGAATCTAACATCTTAAACTTTGACTCTTATTTTCATGAAATTCAATAAAACCAAATGAAGAGGTCATCCTTACCTTGGACCACTAAATCTGTTGCTTCAACAATAACTGGACTGCTCTGTATTTTAAATCCACAGAAATAAAGTCCAGAGTCCAATAAATCCACTTGTTTAATTTTGAGAAACACAGTGGATAAATTAGTGCTCGTTTCAAATTTTCCATTTTGAAATCCAGCGCAGAATGAAGCAGGTTCATGAGGTTCGAACATGGAGGCGATACAGGTGAGTTTGGCTCTCTTGGTCACTCTGAACCAGAGTATTTGTGAGTGAGAACTGGAAAAGTTGGAGCACAGCAGCGTGACTTCTTTTCCAGACTGAACCTCCAAAGGTTGTGATACAGGGATCCAACCTGAAAAACAAAAGAAAATAAACAAACACAAACACGAAGCAACAGAATCTTAATCAACAGAATCAGCTGGTTCTGTGGAGTAAATGAGTTGCTGTACTTACTGAGGCTGCAGACAAGTAAAACTGTTAGAGAGTCTAGGTTCCTCATTGTGCACATGATGTCCCTGAAATAGTGCTCTACAAGTTCTTATAGGGTGATCTGAAGAGGTGTGGTTTTTGGTATCTGTATGTGCTGTACAATACATGTGTGAAAGAATAATCACGCCCCCCAGAAAGTTTAACAGTGAACCAAGAGACAACGATTGTGATTGTTCGCATGTAGACTCTCAAACCACTGTTGAAATAGTTTATCAAATCTGCTCATTAAAAACAAACCTCTCAGAGAGTCCCAGTACAACTTCACATTAACACTCTTGGAACTGGGGTTACAGATGACCTTGAAGGATACAGGAACCAAAGCGATCCTGACAGGCTTGAGGTTTTGTCTGTCTCCCTCTCCCTCTCTCTCTGAAAGCCATCTCTCCAAGGCCTGATTTACATATTTCTGGAGGATCTTTGTGGCTGACCTTATGCTGGCTATGTGTTAATTATTTTGTGATTGTTTCCTGGCATTTTATACCAGTCGATAGAAAAAAATAAAATGCTGGGACTTTTCCCCTCCTGGCTCCCCACTTTCAGTTTATTTTAGGGGTGTTACTCTGTCACTGCTATATTCAAAAACTGCAGTGAAGAAGTAGCCAAAAATGCACAGGAAGTGTGGACAGTACTGAACACGCTGCAGTAGCTGCAGGCTGCAGGCTGCATCAACCTGGTGTGGATTTGTGGACTTGGATTGATGCCGCCTTCTGAACTATAAATCCCCAGTAATTCTCGGGTGGAGCTGTGGGCAATCATTCCTTGTTCCTTTTTCTGAAGGTTGTTATTTCTCACCATGGTGGCAAGCAGGCCCCATTTGAAACATGCTAATGCTAGTGCTGTTTGCCAGTAACTTTGTCAGCCTCCTGGTTCTCCTGAGGATTTTCACAACCACTGCTAGCTATTCTTACCTAAACCTTCCAGCTGATTTCTGAACCTGAAAAGGAAAGTACTTCCCAGTAATTTACCTGCTTGCCCATTCTCCTGCATTGCACTCTGAGCAGCGGCATTTCGTCTGCTTGCCAGTTACTCCAGATTCTCTGATTAAAAAGCAAACAAGTAAGGCCTCAGAACCAAATCACAAATAGTTCAAGAACATTTTGAACTCACCTTGACCATTCGTAACATCTCTTCTCTGGAGGAGCTCTGCGTTTCATTCCTGTTGGGTAATAAATTTATTCAAGCCACTTCCCTATTCCCATTAAACTCATTCTTTCTTGTAAATAAGACTTGTGACAGTGCAGTTGGTCTGAGTGTTTTCTTAGTCCAATAAACATGACAGTCAGGTTTACACATTTCATTAGATTAGATTAGATTAGATTAGATTAGATAAACTTTATTAATCCCTCAGGTGGGCTCCTCTGGGAAATTCGGTTTCCAAATAGCACAGGACGTGTAGAACAGAGGAATTTTTTTGGACTGCATACAGTCCCACTGCAAACCTCGTCTCTCACAGTATCAGGAAGTCATCTGACTGGTCCCAAAGTCAGGGTCATAAAAATCGGAGACTTCATCATAAAAACTCAGAATGTGAAATGACTGGAATCTACAGAAGATTTATAAAGGCACACTATTACAGTAAGCTCATTCTAACAGTACAGATCATCCTCAGACCCAGTTATCACAATAAATCCACATTATCATGAACAATAAGCCAATATTCAGCAGTCTGGCAGGCAGGAAGTGGACCTGAATGTAGAATTTAAGAGGCTGAACATAAACTTAAAAAGGACAGAAAGAGACACAGACAATAAGCACTCACGAGATAACAAGGGGAAACAGGTGGGAGCACAGCTGAGGGAAGCTAGCATAATGACTCAAGGGGAAGTAAAACTAAACACAAACTAAGACAGGGCAACAGTCAGTAAAATAAAACAGTAAGTGAGACATAACTGAATGGAGAGATGAAACTGATTAACCGATAACTAAATGGGGAAACGTGAAAGACACCCACAGGGAGACAAAACCGAAGCCGGGACAAGACTGAATGAACAGAATAGAAAACAAAAGAGAATTAACAAAGCTGTAAGCAACTTTTATAATCAAACCCTTTTCTGGATTACTTACAACCCCCCTCTGTCTACATAAAAGTTAAACTGTGAGCTTCAGTTTAACAGTATTGTACTGTAGGGAGTAGTGTGTTGCTACAAAAAATGGCAAGAAAAATGAAATTAACAGTGGACCAATTCCTTTCTGTGCCTCACTCATGTATTGAGCCATGTGCCTGTTCATCTTTGCCACTATGATGCCTGACAAGTACTGAGGGAGGTTATTGGCTGGTAATTGGACGGGAAGTGGCTCTTTCAGTTCTTGTGCTGTTCTCATATTGTTCTACTTCCACTGAGAGAACACCTTGGACAGTACAGCTGTCTTCAATCTCTCTGGTATGCCTCTGTCAAGTGGCTGCCCAAGGCAGGGAGTCTTTGCTTGGCAGTTTCCAAAGCCTCAGGTATGGGCAGCTTGCTGTACTTCTTAGGCACCTTCTTTATCGCACCTTTCTGCAGCTCTGATAGTTGGCTAACTTGCTACCTTGATCTCCTTCTCTATGGAGGGTACTGCTCCTTGTGGCTGTTCATTAATGTGAGACAATGAATATCAAATGGCTTGAATGGGACACTAGTGGAGAGGTCAGTCACTGTGGTGGTAGAATCAGCTCTCTGTGACACTTCTGTTTTCACTCTTTGACAGACGGTCACTGCTAATCATGTCATCAGAGCCCCTCTATTGCCTTTAAATTTAACTCATGCTGGTTATTGACATACTCATGAACTTTAAAGAGGAAAAGAAACAAAGACAGAGGAGAGAGTCCTTGAGCAGTCACTGTCTGGAGCCTCATTTTGACATCAAGCGAAATGATGACCTTAGAACACCACTCAGGATCAGAGTTTTTCCAGTTTGTTGTTCCACCAGCTTCTTGACATTTGATGAATTATATATTGTGTAAAAATTCATCAAATGCGACCCAATACGGTCTTATAACCCATCTATGATAAAATACGATATATGTCCGATCATCTTTGTTGGTGTTGTTATATGACATGTTACACCATTCTTGAACCTTTAAATATGTTAAGTTTACAGTCACAATATATGCCAGAGTCACATAAATCAAATTTTTAAGGAAGATATTTTTGAGTTGAGATGTTGCTTCGAATATCTCCTGTTTCTTTAGTTTCACATTGAGTCTAGCTCTGTAGACAATATAGATAAATAAATGATAAATGGATGAAATCCAGTGAGGCTGGGTTCTAATGACTGTGTGTGTGTGTGTGTGTGTGTGTGTGTGTGTGTGTGTGTGTGTGTGTGTGTGTGTAGGATAGATTGTTTTACCGGGTTTGAATTTAACAGTTAGAAACAAGCTGTCACAGTCTGGCTGCAAAGTTGACTGTGTGGAGTGAAGAAGAGGACCCAAGTGCAGACACACAAGAAAAATGAGCAGTTTAATAAACATTACAAAACAAAAGGCGAAGCTAAACAATAACCAAAACTGGGAAAACTACACAGAAAACATGACACATCTTGAACATGAAAAACCCTTAAACGTGTCTACCTGGCATAAATACATGAAGACCTGGGACATGGCATGAAGTGGCAGGATAGCAGACGATCTGACAAAGACTGAATGACACACACAGACTAATTATACACAGGCGTTGCTGTAACGTATTCGACCTTCAAATGCGGCCTCCGAAGGATGTAGTCACTGAATTGAGACACAGCCAATGACACCACAGGGGAAGAGTAAAAATAAGCACATTTAGCATAGAAACACCAGACTTTCAAAATAAACAGGAAACAATTAGAGACTTAGACATGGCACACAAGCTTGACAACATGAAGCACGCAGACAAGGAACACATGACATATTGACACAGAAGACAAGAAACTAATAATGAATCAGGAATTATAGGAGAAACAACTAGATTGAAACTCAACCAACCCCTAACTAATAATGTCAACACAAGAACTAAGCATATATTCAATATAATGTAAGAAATCACAAAATACAAAATGAACTTAAAATGCTGGGTCACAGACTCTGCCCTGACACAAGCAGCGTAAAATCAACAAACATTCTGCTCATCGCATTTCTTCGCGATTATTCCTTGAGGCCTTTTCACATAGGACACAGCATGCGCTGTGCTGACCCAAAATTTGTGGTGACTGCTGCATCCAATGTGAAAGGGCCTTGAGCTGTCCACCATTTTAAATTACCCACCATCGCACTATGAAACTTGGGATAGTTTGGGCCATGAAGCATACACCTAACTGTCCTTCAAATCTGGGGAAAAGGAGGCTCTCCCAAGGCTCATCACCTCACTGTGACGCAATCAGCCTTCAAAGGCACCCTTCAGAAGGTGCAGCCCCTGAATTACGACAAAGCTAACAGTCGATGTGGGTGAAGGTTTTTGTTTTTCTTATTCTTTCTATTTAAAACAAATTATGTCAAGATGAAGGACTATGCCTGCTTTAACTGTGAGTTGTATTGATACAGTGAGCTGTTGCCTGTAACTACAGACCTCACCAAATGCACTAACGCAGAGGAATCTTTTTCTGCCTTCAGTTACATGTGTCTTGGTTTTTAGTTATTCAAATGTTCATAATCCTGATTTTTTTTCTATTTTGCTTCATGGCATCAACCTGCTATTGAAGCTTATTTCTCTTACTGCAATAAAGAAATCACAAAGATAGCAATGGATAGCAATGTTTCGTTTTTGGTGGCAGAAACAGACTAATCGTACGTACTTTTTCATTCTTCTTCATTAGGAAGATTTCTGAAGACCTTCATATGAGTTCAGCTTTAACATTAGCTTCCAGTTCAAGGTATACTGTTGTAAACAGTGTTAATGTGTTTGGCCCCCTTCCTGAGTTTTTATTTTTTTGTAGAATCAGTTTAATTCAACTACCCTGGATCTCAATGATTAGATTTGATTGGTGGCTGTGGTGGTGTGTGGTGACTTTTACAATAAGACAAGCAGAAACTATTCCAGTGACAGTGGCCAACTGGGGCCACAAGATGTCAGTGATGTAAAGGATGGATGCAAACAGGTATGAGAGAAGCTTTACAAATAAAATGCTGTTTAAAACAAAGGGCAGCTTTAATTTGGTGTGTTTATTTATGTTTTTTATTTATTTTTTTTACACTGCTCAAAAAACATAAATGAACACAATAACCTCGACCTCAAAGTTAAAACCCAGAGGTCAGGTTTTGAAACCACGATCGAAGCTGCTCACCTTCACAAAATTTACTAATGCTGACAGTTCAGGAATTGTCTTCTGTTGAGCCAGGGTTAAGGTTAGCAATTCAGTCTTTAAATGTTATCCATATTACTCGTATAAGTCTTACGAATACATAGGAATTTTTATTATAAGTGGATTTCTATTTAATATTCATATTCAATATCAGCTTCATTTTATAACCACTTATGTACTTAGGGCCATAGTGTATGGATGGCTAGGAGTGACAAAATGAATGAATTAAATATCCCATTAATAATTACTTAAATGCCCTTCTATTTCATTTAAACATTTAATAAATTAAATAAATAAATTTATTTATTTATATTTTTAATTATTAATGACACGTTTATTTTATTTTTTTATATATTTAATTTATTCATTATCGACACATTTAATTATTTCAATTTTTAATTAATTATTGAAGCATTAAATTAATTATTTAATGCTGTATTTATTTCATTCATTTTGGCACTCCTGGCCCTGCAGCTGTCATCATGAATTCATTTTATCTGTCAGTCTCACTGATCAAAGTCGGGGGGCAGGGTTAACGCTGCCACTGTGGCATGTCTAAAATCTGATTGGTTAAACTGCACAACAAGTCCACACAGGTCCATCCCAGATAGTAGATTGATGTACACCCAGTGAATTACACTCTGCTCCTTTAGGAGGCGATATTCATCGTTAACTTTGTTTGAATAGTTAAATGCTGAAATACCGAATGCTTCAAAAATCAAGAGGATAACTTGATAATAGTTGTGTGCTTCACTATTACCATTCACGCATGCGGTACCACACATGCGCGAATATTACATCACTTCCTCTCTTTGCCAACATTGCGACAGTTAATATATTTAAATGACACGGTTAGCACCCAGTCAGCTCCTAGCGTTTCTCGACAGCTCTGCCTCCTTTTCAACTGCCTGAGACATTTAAACAATGGATACCTCCGTATACAAACAAATTCATGCTTTCCTCCTCAACGGAGAGCTTCCTCCGATTGAACAACAAAGCTGAAAAATAAGAAGAATCTTGTCAGAGGTACCAGAAACAGGGTTGTTGCTGGCTATTACTAGCCAACACTGAACCAGGACATCGGTGAATGGACATGGTCTTATTTGAGTTAACAAGAGAAATTAGAACCTCTTCATAATTTTTTCTAAAACATTTGTAAGCTATATAATTCTGCATGAATGTGTTTACTTGCACACTTACATTTCAACATTAGTTTCTGTCTTTTTATTTTATTGTTGTCAATTTACATCAACTGGTTTTTCAGTATCCTAGAAATATTGTTTGGAATACATCTTTCAGGTCAGATGTCGTCATCGCTGCCAGATGAATGACCAAATCAAAACCGTGGCACCAGGATTACATCCCATCAAGGTACATCTTAAAACTTGTTCACCCATTTAATTTACATGTTAAAAAGCTTGTGTGCTCCAGGGTAGCTTTAAATTTTAATTTGATAAGTTCTGTGACCTGCAGGTAAAATAACTTTTTCGAAGTGCTGGGCATGGATTTAATTGGACCACTCCCGGAAACATGTCTAGGGAACCGATATGTCCTGACCATGACCGATCTGTATACTAAGTGGGTGATTGCAGAACTTCTTAAGTCCAAGACTGCAGCTGAGGTCTCTGCAATCATGACCTCTAAGTTATACACGTTTGGCATGGTCAGGAAAATCATGACTGACCAAGGAAAGGAGTTTGTGAACCAGGTAAAATTTGTGAAAGTGTTATTCGTACCTTGACATATGATATGATGTATTTAGGCCAAGTCTGCTCATGCTACTGCAGCTCAACAACAGCATTTTCAGCAAGGTGAATATTAAACATGCTGTGTCCAGTGCATACCACCCCCAGACCAACGGGCAGGTTAGCATTTGGATATCTAACCTTCAGTAACTCAAGTGAAATCAGTCATGCTTATTTATCTATTCTACAATACAACTCAATGGACAGTGTTGGGAAGGTTACTTTTAAAATGTATTCCACTACAGATTACAGAATACATGCCCCAAAATGTATTCTGTAACGTATTCCGTTACGTTACTCGATGAGAGTAACGTATTCTGAATACTTTGGATTACTTAATATATTATCATGCTGTTTACAACTACGTGAATGTACTATTGCTGAGATTTATTACTGTTACTGAAGGTCCGCGGCTCCGAACCGTAGTAAAGGGACCTCTGACTAATACGGCGGGTTCCGTGTCGGGCTCGTAGCCGAAAAATAGCTTTACTTTGTTGCCTGGGTCAACTTTGCTTGCGAGAGACAGAGAGAGGCGTTGAAAGGCTGCTGCAACGGAACTTATTGTTTTTGGAGGAAAACACGAACACAGTGTACAGTCGAGTCTTAATAGCTTACTTCTTATGTCTTCCGGCTTGAGTGAACGCTGGCGCGTCTGGCTGCCGCTACTCACCGGTACATTTTTCGATTATTTGGATTTATTTGGATTAATTGGATTATTTGGATTCAGATTTGAATGAACAGGAACATTTTCACTCAGGACCAGATCGATCTCTGCCTGGGATTGATTTGCAACGCTTGTCCTCAACTTCTGTTATTTCAGCTGAATGTGTTCTCACGTCTTCTTCTCAGTGAGCTGCACTAGCTTAACTGTTGAGCTATTTTAGCCTACCTGTTCGTTGCTCCGGCCGGCTCGGCTCCTTTTCCTCCACATAATCGAAGATGTGGCCCAAGATGTTCCTGAGCTGGTCGGCACTATTTTGGATTCTCCTGACGCTCGTCTACCATCCTACGGCTGGACTGCTCCGCTATACAGCCGCTGAGCTCCTGCGCCTTTGCGGGCAGCTATCGTTCCCGTCGCCGGCGGAGCTCCACTACCACCCGGGCATCACTTTCCAGCCTCGCCGGAGATACATCCATCGCGGGTCCCGCAGGATTTTCCATAACTCCAATGGAACTAAATCGTTCTGGTCTGCTACTCGCCGCCCTCGCAGGAACCCTGATCGGGCTGTCAACCATCGATCTCTAGCTCACCTGCCCAGGGCGCCCACCGCGATTAGCAAAAAAGAAGATACTCCACTCAACTTCGGTCTTCTAAACATTCGTTCATTGACAAGTAAGGGACCTCTCATCCAAGACCTCCTATCTGACCGTAAGTTTGACTTTTTCTGCTTAACTGAAACCTGGCAACAACCTGATGACTTTTCTCAGCTAAACGAATCTGCTCCTCTGGGGTTTGTTTACTTTTCTAAACCCCGCCGCTCAGGTCGTGGGGGTGGTCTTGCGATCCTTTTTCGCCAGCACTTGAAAGTCCTGCCAGTTAACGTTGATACCTTTAGTTCTCTAGAGGTCCTTGCATGTGAGCTGACTGGACCCATTCCCACCATCATAGCTACTGTATACCGCCCCCCCAAACCTAACCCTGTCTTCCTCAGTGACTTTGCTAATCTACTAACCCATCTTTCATCTCTCTCCCCAAATGTGATCTTGGTGGGAGATTTCAACATTCACATGGACAATAATGACCTTCTGCTCACCAGAGACTTTTCCTCCTGTCTCGAAGGCTCTGAATTTAAACAATTTATCGACTTTCCCCACTCACTCTAAAGGACACACCCTGGACTTGGTCTGCTGTTCTGGTCTTACTCCCTCGAATCTTTCTGCTACTGAAATCCCCATAACTGACCACTTCCTCCTTTCATTTAACCTCACTCTCTGCTGCTCTTCTACCAAGCCAACCCGTCTCATCTCGTTCCGCAACATCAAGAACATTGATATGGACATTCTCACTACCAGTTTGGACAATGTTCAGATTCCGGACTTCTATTCTACTCCTGATGATTTGTTGTTATATTATAATAATTGTCTACGCACTGTCCTTGATTCTCTGGCTCCTGTAAAAACCCACTCTGTTTCCTTCGCTCGCTCTGCTCCCTGGTTTACCTCTGACCTCCGAGCTCTGAAGGCCAAAGCTCGGCAGCTAGAGTGTAAATATAAGAAATCTGGTTTAACTGTTGATTCAGAAATCTATAAATACCACGTACTTCAGTATAAAGACTCCATCAACAAGGCCAAACAAAGCTTCTACTCTGGTATTATCAGTTCTTATGAGGGTAATGCAAGGACTTTTCAGTTCTCAACAAACTAATTCAACCCCCCAACGCTTTACCACCGCACTTCTATTCCTCTGAAACCTGCAACTCCTTGATGCTGTTCTGGACTACGAAAATCAATAACATCCACCAGCAACTCAGATCAAATGTTGTGTCTACGCCCTCTCCAGAACCTTTTCTCCTTTTTGAGCCGTTTTCCACTTTTCATCTTCCTGATTTATCTGATATTTCCGAGTTAATATGTAAATCAAAGCCTGCCACATGTCATCTTGACCCCATGCCCACGGGGCTTGTGAAATCCTGCCTCTCTTCTTTACTCCCACTCATCTCTGCTATCATTTACTCTTCTCTCACCACCGGTATTGTTCCCTCCTTATTGAAGACTGCTCTAGTCACTCCTATACTGAAAAAACCTTCTTTAGATCCTAACAACTTTAACAACCTCTGTCCGATTTCCAATCTACCCTTCATTTCTAAGATACTCGAAAAAGTGGTTGCAGCTCAACTTCATTTACACCTGGTTAATAATAACATCTACGAGAGATTTCAATCTGGTTTTCGCTCATGTCACAGTACCGAAACTGCTCTACTTAAAGTCACTAACGATCTTCTAATCGGAGCTGACTCTGGTCTTCTCACCATTCTCGTCCTTTTAGATCTGAGCTCAGCCTTTGACACCATCTCTCACTCTGTACTTCTAAGCAGACTTTCCTCTCTCGGCATCTCTGACATACCCCTCGCCTGGTTTCAATCATATCTCCTCGACCGTTCCCAGTTTATTCAACTAAGATCATTCCGCTCTCGTCTATTCCCCGTCACCTCTGGTGTACCCCAAGGCTCAGTTTTAGGCCCTCTTCTCTTTATAATATACATCCTCCCTCTAGGTATCATCTTCCGCAAATTTGATCTTCAGTTTCACTGTTTTGCTGATGACACCCAGTTATATCTCTCTTGCAAACCTGATTCCTCCCTCCCACCTTCTTCCCTTACAGAATGTCTATCCGAGTTAAAATCCTGGTTTACCTCTAATTTTCTAAAGCTCAATGAGGATAAAACTGAGATCCTCCTTATTGGCACCAAATCCAACCTTTTGAAGGCAAACCATTTCTCACTCACCATCGATAACTCCACAGTTTTCTCTTCTCCTCACGTTAAGAGCCTTGGTGTCATCCTAGACAGTTCACTTTCCTATAAATCTCACATCAATAATCTCACCCGTTCTGCCTACTTCCATCTACGTAACATTAACAGATTGCTTCCTTCTCTTTCCACCCAGTCTACGTCCATTCTTGTACATAGTCTTGTTACGTCCCGTATTGACTACTGCAATTCTCTTTTGCATGGTCTCCCCCAAAAATCCCTCCATAAGCTTCAACTGGTTCAGAACTCTGCTGCTCGCATTATCACCAGAACCCCCTCCTACCAGCACATCACCCCTGTTCTTCAGGAACTTCACTGGCTCCCTGTGAACTTCTTCTGCTCACCTTCAAGGCCATTCATAACCTCGCTCCTTCTTACCTTTCTGACCTGTTAACCACCACCTGTTCTGCCCGTTCACTTCGTTCTTCTTCTTCTTCTATCCAGCTTACTGTACCTTCCTTCCGCCTCACCACCATGGGAAGCAGAGCTTTCAGCTGCTCTGCTCCCAGGCTGTGGAACTCTCTGCCCCCAGAAATAAGAAATATTGGTTCTCTCCCCCAGTTTAAATCCCAACTCAAAACTCATCTGTTCAAATCTGCATATTCACTGTGAATCCACTGTTTGTTCATTTTATCTTGTGCTTTTATTTTATTGTTCTTATTCTGCCATTGTTTTACGAAGTGTTTTATCCTATTGTAAAGTGTCCTTGGGTGACTTGAAAGACGCTCATAAATAAAATTTATTATTATTATTATTACTACTTACAACTGGGCTCGTCAGGCACTCTTCTTGGCTGCAGTGGTTATTATTATATTTACATGCTTCCAGCTCCCGTTTCTGCTCGATGACTGCTCGTACTTTTCTACTTCCCTTTTCTCCCTCCTCGTGCTCAAAGACACATAACGGGTATGGCAGTCCATTCTCCCTGCAGCACGGACTACACTGCCTATGATGCTACATTCTTTAGAGCTATACCTGTAGCATTCTGCCTATTAGCTTAGCACAACAATAACAAAAAGGCACTCTCTCACCCAGGAAACACGCAAAGAGAGAGCGTCACCCTGTAACCATGGCAACCGTAACGCTGCCGCCTGGAACAACAGAACGTAGCTGTCAAACAAAACCCAAACAGTCCTGACCCACGACAATATGAAACAGGGAAGTACCGCCGTGTAATCCATTTATTTCAACAAAGTAACTGTATTCTAAATACCACCTTTTTAAACGGTAACTGTAACGGAATACAGTTACTCATATTTTGTATTTTAAATACATAACGGCGGTACATGTATTCCGTTACTCCCCAACACTGTCAATGGATGAGAGGACCAACCAGAACATTAAGCGTGCTCTCAGAAAGTGCATCAACCAGAACCACGATGACTGCTCGTGATGCTTTACAGTGTATCATCGTCTTAAGAATGTATTTTTAAACTTAAGTTTAAAAAAAAAAGTTATTGACAAGTGCAAGAAATAATGAATTAATGAAGAGATTTTGTGTGATCAGCACTACACCCGCCACAGTCCCTATTTCCTGCTCTTCCACCGACATCCACGTCTTCCTGCTGTGACAAACGCCTGTCCCATGGATGATGACTTTGCGGTTGCAAACCCAGAAGAGGACATCAACACAAGGATTTGAGGAGATGACGATTCTGAATGAAACGGTCTGTACATTTAAGAAGGGCTGACTGACAGGGAAAGGAGATTTGTTGAGGAAAAAAGGGAAAATGTGGTTGATCCAATTCTCATTTTTTTTATTGTGTGTTAACACTTTTTCTGCTTTAGTAGATAGCTTCTATATTTCCAGAACGAGCATTGCCACGGCAACTTGGTGAGTAATAAATATTTCTATTTCTGCTTTTCATGTCATTTTTGTAGGTTCTTCGCAACATTGAGAGGGTACAGGACACCCAGTGGAAGACCTTTGGAACACGGAAAAGGAAGCAGTTACAACATTGTGTTGTTCAAGCAGGCGATGATGTTCTTTTGTCAGGAGATCCAAAAAGGAGACGCACAAGAGATGCATTATTCATTATTTGCATATTATCAGATCCACCAACTGAGAGGAAGTTTCTCCTGGACCACTCATATGGGACTCCTGAATGGCAAATTGATCATCAGTATGCCAGTCCAGGAGCAAAGTGTCAGAAAGACTTGGACCCTATTTATTCCAGTCCGGAAAGGCGCATTTTTATGCATTCACATTGAACATTGATGGTTTTAGAATTGCTGAAGCATGAGAAATAATGCCAGCCTTATTTTGTAGTTGTCCTTTTAATCTGTTTCTTTATTATTTTCTATATTATATTGAAGTAAAATCACTGAAATGCTCTTTTCATTTAGGGGGAATACAGTGGCTTGCAAAAGTATTCGGCCCCCTTGAACTTTTCCACATTTTGTCACATTACAGCCACAAACATGAATCAATTTTATTGGAATTCCACGTGAAAGACCAATACAAAGTGGTGCACACGTGAGAAGTGGAACGAAAATCATACATGATTCCAAACATTTTTTACAAATAAATAACTGCAAAGTGGGGTGTGTGTAATTATTCAGCCCCCTTTGGTCTGAGTGCACCCGTAACTATTGTAAAATGCTCAGAGTAGAAGTAGACGCCTTTTGCACATACGTGATACGGATCGGGTTTCCGGTACGGCTCGAGTAACAACAAATACATCGCACGATGTGCACAGAAAATGTCAAAAACCTGTCAGACACTGTTAGCAAGAAACTGTATGCAGCCATCTCCAATTTATTTCAGTGACTGCTGGGAGATCCCAAGACAGGGAAAGATCAAAGAAGTATTTTCTTGCTGGTCAAGTGTCAAAACGATTGTTGTAGTTGTTGAACTAAATACACTGTCAAGGTCACCCACATTTTCCATTTCATATTGTAACGTTGGACCCGGTAAGCATAGACAGGACACGGACGTAATGACAGCACTATTTTCGAATGTGATCACACTGTGGTTTTTGTTTTCACAGGGACACAGACACTCCCGTTCTGCTGTCACGTCCGCTCTCTCCC
The DNA here is from genome assembly GCF_051167445.1 of Perissodus microlepis. Classification (NCBI taxonomy): domain Eukaryota; kingdom Metazoa; phylum Chordata; class Actinopteri; order Cichliformes; family Cichlidae; genus Perissodus; species Perissodus microlepis. The sequence continues at coordinate 43,474,141 of NC_140463.1, read as the reverse complement.
CCTCCGACTATCACTGTGAACATATAAAGAGACATAATCACACTCACATCCCAGCACACCTGTTCACCCCGCCTCTGCATTTGACCAGAGACCACACCCACGCCACACATATTAATAGTCATTTGCTTCTTGTTGCAGAAATATACATCCACAGTCTGCAATTTTTTTTTTCAAATAAGTATATACTGGTGTATTCTATATATACTACCCAGCGTCACATCTTCTTATAAATGTATTTTTTTCTTATCTTGTAAATTAATGGACTGTCTTTTATTTTTTTAAATATTATTTTAAACTTTGTGTGATTGTACAGCATACAGCCCACACATAGCTTTAACGACTGGCTTTCACATGTAAACAGCGCTCCACGTAGCACTTAGCTAGATGGCAGCGGCCTTTGCCAGTCCACTGGACTGTTTCAGTCATTTAAACATTCTGATATCCAGATAAGTGATATACCTTCCACAGAATAGCAGCCCATGACTACATGGTTTCCCTAATGGGGCGATACAGGAAGAGCCAACTGTCTCCAGTACTCCACTTTCTCTTAGCATTACATACTAAGTCTTTAGCTTGATCGATGCTCTGGCTCACCTCTACAGCTGCCTTGCCCTCTTTAAGTTGCCTTGTTTGTTGAGCAGTACATGTAAGCCAGATATTGTCCCTTTTCTTTTTCCAAGAATGGCAGAAATCCTGTTTACTCCGCAGGTAAATCAGTTCTTTCTCATCATTTATATAACCTTATTTATAAATATGTGTAGAACTTACCATGCAATATGTATATACTGAACTTGTTATTTTCCTATTAACAAAAATGGTAACCTATATATTCTTTTCACAGGGTTGAAGTTGTCCTCTTTCATGTTCTATCAGATAGTATGAGACAAAATTACACGGCCAGTTGAGGATACTAATGAAGATGAAGAATTTGATGTTGAACTGAAAGTGGAGATCTCTGGGGGGACCTTTCCTACAGCCTCCACGTGCTTTAAAACTGTGAAGCTGCCAGCTCATTTCCAAATGTACAAAGATTTTGAGGAAGCAATTATTTCTCTCTCTTTACACATTTACAAACAGCAGATTCACATTTTTATTCAAAATGTATCTTTCATTTAGAGAAAGTTATCAGTTTTGCATCTCCAGCCGTCATGTTTATTTTCTGTTAAAGGTAATTTCATTTACAACAAACCGAAGATTATAATGTGATATTAACCAAAAAAGCTCAACTATGTGACAAACGTGATGACGGGGAAAGCTTCAAAGAAAAGGGCTTTAAAATTTTTTCTGTTTTTGTTGTGCATCTCCTCCATCTTTGCCTGCCTGGGCAGGGCTCATTTTGGGCTCTCGCCTCTGGCCCACACACCTACCCTGGTTGCCAAACCTGCTGCTGATCTACCTGATCGCTATTTAAGATGGCTGTTCTGTGCTTCTAGTCGCTGGATCGTTGAATAACTTGTGTTAGTTAGTCCAGCAACCAATAGCTGAATCTGTATGTTTTCTCTAGCCTGTTTCTGATTAATCATTTCTTGTAAATAGATTATTAGGTGTTCCCATGCGGAAAGAGTGGAGAGTTTTCTGGAGAGCATCGTATGTGTGGACCTTTCCCCTTATCCCCCTCATGGACCCTCCTTGCGCATTGCAAATATATAGCACTAGGTAAACATTATAAATAAATCACAGTCTCTTTGCAAAAGGATTCCTGGTCTGCGCGTGAGTCCTTCTGAAACCTGTGACAGTGCATCTCTGTTTGTTTTAGCATACTAAATAAAAAGCCTGGGTCGGTCGGTCTCCTATGATTCTTGACAGAACTTGGACTGTCTCCAGGTATGATCCATTAGCATCTGTTAAAGAAACTCCTGGAACTGGCAAAGCAGCGATCTCTTTATCTGATAGCTCACGGGTCAGCTGAATCTCAGGTACTGATATTTTAAAGTTTTAAATAATATGGCGCCCAGTTATTTAAATGAACTCCTCAACATGTATGACCCCAAAAGAGCACTGAGATCGTCTTGATTGAAGCATAGAAGAGATCATGTCTTCGCTGTAGCAGGATCCAGACTCTGGAATAATCTGCCAGAGGAGATTCGTACTTCAGAGTCTATTCAGTCTTTTAAATCGCATCTTATTTTATTTTGACTTTTAATTCGAGTTCAGTATGAGTACCATCAGGCCTGTTTTATGTTTATTGTTAATACAGTGTCTTCTCATTTATCTGTATTTGTTTCTCTATTGTTTTCTCTTGTTTTTAACCAATTGTGAAGCACTTTGGTCAACTCTTTTAATACTATTAGTTCCCAAATACATATAGTAAAACAGAACAATTCTGCTACATGAATGTACATGCACCAAAGGAAACCTTCACAGCTCAGAAAATGTTGGAGAGCTTAGGTTTGGATCTAAACTAAAATCAATATGTAGCTATTTTTTTGCCTATGAGTAGACAATTTTAATAATTTTGTTAAAAAGCTGTTCTTTAATCATACACTCAGTAACCCAAGAGTTATTAAGAAAAATTAGGGTAGTGAAACACTGATAGAAATATATATCATATCAAACTTACTGACTGACAAGGTTAGTGGTGTTGCCACAACACCTCATTTTCTTGCCACATGTATCGCAAATCGCGTCTTGGCTGTTTGTGGAGGTACAATACGTCCACACATGACTCTGTTTATGCTCAGCCATTGTTGTGAGTGCTCGCACGCCAAAAGGGCTGCGACACATTTATACAGCCATATTTCGCACATGACTGTGAAAAGCGGAAGAGGAAGTAGTTCCTTCCAAGTTAGACGATCTGAATGATAGTTTCTTTCCACTGATCCCGTTAATGATAAACTACAAATTTACTCCAAATTACTAAAATATTGGTATTTTAATATGAGAATCGATTCTAGACCATAAATAACTGGTATCGGAGGAATCAGTATTTCAATATCGATCCGCACACCACTAATCCTGGAACAGTGGCACACTCACATACCAGGGCGCCCACCTTTTGACATACCGAGTGCCGTTCTATAACATCATGTTTTCTGTAGATTAACAGTGAGAGAAATAGTGGCGAGGTTCAGTGTCTGAAAGGACAATCAGGAGGCGTGTGGAACAAAGCAGCTTAAGGTATTTACAGCTTAAATCATGAGTTTTATCCAGTGTATTACTAAAGCTCTTCAGATCAGATCTTCACTTCACTGGTAGATCAGGGAACACCTCATCCAGACAATAAAATCCATCTTTATGCCTTGTACCTAGTCTTCCTTCCACAGATGCAGAACAACCTCGACTCTTTCAGAGATGCATGGAACAGTCATCAATCACCACAGCAAGTCTGGGTAAGATACAGAGACCCATGGAGGATCCTTCAGAGGTTATTTCCCTTAAAAGATCCTGGGGACATTTTCTGCCATTTGCTTTTTTAATGTTAAACCATTTTCACGGTGTTTGTGTTGAGTGGAATATAGACAAATTTGCTAAAGGATATCTATCTCTCTATAGATATATCAATATATTTTTTTAGAATTGTGGCCTCAGTCCATTAAATTAGCCTAAAATGGCTAAGCTACACAAAAACTTACACTATTGATCCTAGGGACAAAAACTGCCCCACTGAAAACCATTAAAAACACAATTTTTCATTCCACATTTATTATAACATCAACTAATCCACTCCTTTATGTTAGGATTTCATTTTGGACTATTGGCCTTAAATTTCTGCAATGGTTTATGTGTCACTATCAATGCTGGATAACGGCATGTGTGTTTAATTTAAAAAAAAAAAAAAAAGAAAAAAAAAGGGTCTTTTTGCCCCCCCCCAAAAAGTGTGTCTGTATCTAACTTCAAAGAGAAAAGACTCTGATTTAGACACAAACACTCTTTTTTCTAATGTCCACACTGCAAAACAAATTAAATATAAAAGCAAGAACCAAAACCAAATTAGATTTTATTTTGTCTTGAAGCTCTGCTTGTTCATGCAGGTGCACTGCAGCCGAGGTTATAAGAACGAGTCATAGCGCGGGAGTAGTCATTTCCATGATGCCAAAATACTACAGCACAGAGGAAGTTGTTGACATGCTCATGCACTGTGAGAGCAAGGATGGCTCCTCGTCACCCGCCGAAGATTCCGGGGAAGCATACACACAGAGCTGCTGGAGTCCACGTCCAAATCATCTGATTTCTCTTCTGAAAATGAGAGCAAAGGGGAGATGAATGAAGAAGCAGCGGGATGGACCTCAAAAAATGGGAGAATAGTTTGGTCTCCCACAAATACGAAGACGCTCCACTATGTCCTAGCAGCCACAGGGTTTATCCTGGGACCTAATCAGGACGGAGCATTTTCCGGGCTACGATGTCCCACAAGAGATTTAATCACATCACCAGGGCGCTGCCTTTTGATGACAAGCTCTCCTGACTCGACGCTGTGAAGACAAGTTGGCTGTCTTCCGCCAGGTATGGGATATGTGGACACACCGCCTGGTGATGCTGTTAAGCCCAGAAAAAGACCTCTGTGTAAATGAGCAGCTCGTCCCATTCAGAGGCAGGTGCAGCTTCAGGCAGTACATGCTGAAAAAGCGGACAAATATGGCATAAAGATTTGGGCAGTCTGTGATTAGAGAACATCCTACGCCTGGAGGCTGCAGGTGTACACGGGCAAAGCAGCTGGCGATCGCTCTGAAGTTAACCAGGGGATGAGGGTGGTCCTGGAAATGACAGAGGGCTCCATGGACACGTCATCACCTGCAATAATTTTTTCACCTCGTTTGCACTGGCAGATGAGCTGCGCAAGAGAAACTGGCTCTAGTTGGCATAATTCGACAAAACAAACCCGAACTTCCACCTCTTTTGCTCCAAGCAAGAGGGAGAGCAGTCTTCTCCTCCACCTTTGCATTTACAATGACGCACGCACTCATCTCCTACATCCCCTGGGCAAGAATGTGGTCCTACTAAACACCAAACACTGCAGTCAGGACGTCAGCAATGAAGGGAAAAGAAAGCCCATCATAATACAGGACTACAACCGATGCAAAGGAGGTGTCGACAACCTTGATAAGGTAGGTGTCATTACGCATTAATTACGCACCCGTTTATTCATTCTTGCTCATATATTCTTGTGTAAAATATACATAGGTTTGATGTTTTCGGGGTTTTTTTTTTTGTTAGATTGTTGGCACCTACTCATGCAGGAGGCGAACAAATTGGTGGCCACTGGCCCGGCTGTGGACGTCAATCAATCCATCCTGGCAGCAGCAGAAACCGGACAGGAGGAACTGTACATCAAAAAGGTGGGAGAAATGATAGTCAACCAGCACATAATGAAGAGAGGGCGCCTTCCCCGCTCATCAGCCATTTCAGGCATCGCTACAGCTGTGCAGGGTGCTGCTGCAGGCCCCTCTCAATTCATAAAATTCAAGGGCAGGAAGCAGTGCGAGTTTTGCACTGACAAAAAAAGACGAATTGGGAACACCTGCTGCAAATGTGGGAGACCTGCAGAGACCACAGCCAGTTCATTTGAAGCCTCTGCTCCACCTGTTCTTGTTTATCTTTCAAAAATAAATGTTCTTCTGGTTCAAACTGATCTTGTATTTTTATTTACACAATGTTTTTTTATTTCATTTTAGAACACAACAAGGTAATAAACATTTAGTGGGGAAAAGTGAAAAACATGATATACCATTTAGGCTACGATTATTAAATTTACTGTGCCCCTGCAAAAAAAAAAAAATAAATAAATAATAATGATGATGCATCAAAATCAATGTTGGTGCCAATCTTTCACCTACCTAAAGGCCTAATTATAATAACAATCAAATATTTCTTGAAATGCATTTTATGGAAAATATTTAAACTTTTTTTTCTGTTAAAAAACTGTCATGAATGTGTGAAGGCAGGCAGGAAAGGTGGACCCGAGAGCAGAACTCACGGAGGCACAGGTGAATTCAAAAACCCTCGGCTTTATTGTGAGGTTACAGACTGAACAAAGAACTACCTAAACTGGAAAGCAAATAAACTCGCAGGCAGGCAAACAGAACACACAGGGTGGTATGAGGGTAACCAGACATTCACAACGCGACAGAGAGCAAAGGAGACACAAGGCTTATGTACACAGGGGAGTAATCAGGGAATGGGAAACAGGAGGGAGACACAGCTGGGAGAGATTAGGGCTAACGAGACAGGAGGCAAGTGAAACTGAACACACTGACATCAGACATGAATGCTAAATTAATATTAAAATATTAATATAGAACATTTTTGCAGCACTTTTTGGGAAGTGGCTGTTTTTTGGCCTCAAGTTATTTTTAAGGATCTTTTAATTACAGAGTACTCTTAACATACTGCTCAATTGTTGTGTTTGACAGACAGTTCAGAACTTGTCAGGTCAGCAAGACGCCTGCTAAATTTACTTCTACATTTACCACTGTTCGGCCCAGTGTTCAAACTCCCCAAGAGCCTCCCAGGTTTTGTGAAACTAGACGCAAGCAACACATGCACAGATTAACAACTTGTTAACTTGTTAATCATTTGACATGTGTGTTACTTTTGTACTATATTAATTAATTAGCAAAAAACGATGAGATGCTTCTTCTGAATATTGTGTCATTCTAGCAGACAGAAATGAGTCAGGAGAGAGGGAGAGATGGTACACATATTTAAATTATGCTCTAAATTGCTAGGAATGAAAATAGCTACTTAACCTGACTAACTATTTGTGTTAAAAGAAATGGTTGCAGGCTTGGAGCAAAGGTCATTGAGGGTGACCAGACTGCGAAGGCTCCCAAATATTCCTTGCCGGATCTTGATCAAGGAAACTTCCAGTAGGCCTTGCTTACATGCAGTGGGGTTTGTACACACAAACACACATTTTGGAAATTACTTGACTGATCTTATTTATCTCTTCTCTCACATGATGCATTGAGTTTTTCCTTTCCAGTCACCTTTCTCACTCACTATGTATTAATAGACCTCTCTGCATTGAATCATATCTGTTATTAACCTCTGTCTCTCTTCCACAGCATGTCTTTTATCCTGTCTTCCTTCTCTCACCCCAACCGGTCGCAGCAGATGGCCGCCCCTCCCTGAGCCTGGTTCTGCCGGAGGTTTCTTCCTGTTAAAAGGGAGTTTTTCCTTCCCACTGTCGCCAAAGTGCTTGCTCATAGGGGGTCATATGATTGTTGGGTTTTTCTCTGTATCTATGAAGCGCCTTGAGGCGACTTTTGTTGTGATTTGGCGCTATATAAATAAAATTGAATTGAATTGAATTGAATTGGTGAAATTTCTGCTGCCTCAAAGATTGGTGTTACCAGTACTTGTGCAATGGAGAGCTGTAGATTGAAAACATTATGAGAGAGGATGTCTGTGATGTTCATTATACTTCTATTATCTCTCAGGTATTAAGTTCTATAGGTTTCACTGCTCTAAAATGTTTGGAATTACATGTTTGTGGCACAGATTGTACCATCTCTTATGTTATTTGCAAATTATAAGACTCTGGAATTGGTCATGTTATTGTGTGTGTTTCTGTCCTTTAAGGTTGAGTCGGCCGCAGAAGATAAAAAGACAGAACTCACTGTTAATATTTAAAAGAAAGAAGAAATTGTTTGGTAAAATTGTTTTACTCTCTGTTTTTCCCCAAAAACTTTTTTTTTCTTTTTAATTTAACAGTATGCAAATTGTTTTCTTTCTGCATTTCAATGCTGTTGTTCTTCATGCCATCCTTCAGTTGGTGCCTCTTCCCTCCCAGCTACGTGATGGTCTAAAACTTCATGGTCGTACTGATCTGCTGAGCCAGTACCCAAACATCTGCCAATCACTGTTTGTCCCTGGGGTGGAAGTTAAGGTGAGTAAATGTTGACTTTAGTAGGGATACCACTTGTAATTGTGAATAGTGGTTCCAAGTATTCTTACCTTTTTATAGACTGTAAGTCCCATAGTAGAGTATGTAAGTAATGGCGGGACTGGAAAAAGAATATTCAAAATTGTCTTAAGTTGCATACATAACATACATCTAATCTAATTTGTCAAGTTAAGAAACCCACATTACTCCACTGCTCAACAATCAAACTATTTAAGCAAATAAAGAAAAATATTTAAACAAGTTATGATAATAACTTATCAAAATTGTTTGGTCTCAATTGAGAGGGTCAGAATAACATACAACCATCAATAGTGAGCTACAAACATGTGACAGATGTAGAATTTTACAAAAACAAAAGGCTGCCCACAAAAACATTGTTGCACATAAAGTAGTATAATATAACTCAAAATAACAAATAAACATTGTCTCAGCTCACAACTGAGTTCAAAATGACATGCTGCCTGTCCTTGAACACATCAAGTGGATCCGCTCTCCACCAACCTCATCCATTGATCATGTTCTGAAAACAACAAACACAAAACAACATGCATATCATTAAATTGCACATGGTTGACATGCATTTATTATATTTTATTTGTGGATAGCACTTTTAATTAATTAAACACGGAAATGGATAAACTGCGACCTAATGGCGGAATACTGTCACTGCACTGGTAACACAATCGACATATTGACATATAGACCTATTATAGACCTATTATAAGACACATTAACCACTTGCCTTGAGTTTGACATGTGCTGTAGATGCTTTCTTTTTGTAACATTACGGTTAGTTTTAATATTACTTTTTCCGGGTCACAAAATAAACTCTTACGATATTTCCAGACAAGAATTAATCTATTGTTTCCCCCGTGCACCACCCAGTACCCGTGTCCTCTAAATCTGAGAGTGATGACTTTCTAAACTTCTTTGTGGATAAAGTTAATAATGTCCGTATGAGCATTGGTTCTTCAGTGCCGTCAGTTTGTGTCTCTGGTCCACCTCCTCCTCATTTACTGTCAGTGTTTAACCCATTGACCATACATGACCTTTCACTTCTGCTGGATAAAATGAAAATCACCACTTGTCCAAATGACATTATACCTGCTGTGCTGTTTAAAAATGCTCTCTCTGTCATTGGCCCCCCTATTGTAGAGATATGTAATGCCTCTCTTTTAACAGGGTGGTCCCTAGGCTCTGTAAGCATGCTGTTGTTGAGCCCATATTAAAAAAGAGCAGTTTGGATCCAACACAGCTTAACAATTATAGTCCTATTTTTAAGCTCCCATTACTGTCAAAAAATCTGGAAAAAGCAGTAGCAGATCAACTTACTGCTTTTTTAGAAAAACATGAAATTTATGACAAATTTCAGTCTGGTTTCCGTAAGTGCCACTCAACAGAAACCACATTAATTAAGGTCTCTAGTGACATTAGGATGTCAGCTGACTCCGGAGCATCCACAGTCATGGTTTTGCTGGACTTAACATCTGCCTTTGATACTGTTGACCATACCATCCTGATTAACAGGCTCTGGGAAATAGTCGGTGTGTCCAGTCTGGCTCTGGAGTGGTTTGAGTCATGCCTTTCCAACAGATCTTTTAGTGTCTTTGCAAATCAATTTATGTCACACTCTAAGGACCTGGCATGTCAGGTCCTTAGAGTGTGACATAAATTGTAAACATATATTCAGCCTCCCACTGAAAGGCTGTTTCCAGAATCAACTTTTCTCTTAGCCATTGTGAGGCGCTATAAAATGATCTCGCGGGCCGGATATAAATGTACCGGATGTGGCCCGTGGGCCTTGAGTTTGACACATGTGGGGCGATCGTGGCTCAAGAGTTGAGAGTTGAGAATGTCAGCTGATCACAGCATGTACATTACCAAAATCCGCTGGAGCTTTCAACAGAAATTAGGGTGAGTTGTGATTCTTTTCCCCACGCTGAACCATTAGGGTTCAACTGATTTTAGGGTTTTCCCACCTGCTGAATCCCACTTTCAGCTCTTCCCTATTCATTTTCCTATTTAGAGGCAAAATCACCCTCTACAATGTAGGAAACAGAAAATAGAGCTATGTTATTTTTATTTTCCTTCTGTTTCTCTGCTCTTATTGTACTTGCCTGATTTAAGCTGAGTACCTTAATTAGAATTAAAATTTAGACTGAAATAGTGTCAGTCCATTATCTACTAATTTTTTTTTAAAATGTTTACATTAATATAACATAAGCTTCAGTTAGGGTTGACTAAAAAAGGTGGTAGAACTGTTCTTCAATGAGCTACTTTTACCTTCTTACTTTGAGTACATTTCAGCCTGTACTTTTTCACGTTTACTTGAGTGAAGAAGTTGAATCAGTACTTCAACTTTTACTGGAAGAATTTTTAACACTAGTGTAACACCTGCTTAGTATAGTTAGGCTAGGCTTATAGGCTAGATTGAAAGGCCATTTTTCAGCCACTGAGTTTTTTTAATTTCAAGCAATTTCACTGTGTTGAATGGAATATAGCCAAATTTGCCAAAAGATATATATTTTTTAAATTTTATTTTAAAATTTCAGTCTGAGTTCCTTAAAGTAGCTTAAATGGCTGAGCTACAGAAACCATCCTCTAGAGGCCCTCGTGGTCATTTTCTGCCCCATTGAAAACCATTATAAATGCTATTTTTCATTCCACATTTATTTTAACATAAGTTAATGCATTTCTCTAAGTGGGGGTGTCAATTTGGAGTCCGGGGCTTAAAGTTATAATTTTTTCATTTGTTCACCAGGTGACGCTATTTTTTTCACATTTAACGCTAACAGGAAAATCCCACATTTACAGCGGTGTCTTTCTGCTCAAGTGTGGGTCACTATCAATGTTGGATAATGGCATGTGTGTCTTAAAAAAAAAAGGTGTGTGTGTCTAACCTCAGAAAAAAAGAGTGTGCGTCTAACTTCAAAAGTTTTTTCTCCTTTGAAGGCCACACTGCAATACAAACAAATCAAATATAAAACCAAGAATCAAAACCAAATTACATTTTGTTTTGTCTCCAAGCTCAGGTTGTGTATGCAGCTGCACTAAAGCCGCGGTTATAAGAATGAGCTGTAGCGTGGGAGTAGTCATTTTCACGATGGCAAGGTACTATAGCACTGAGGAAGTTTTTGAAATGGTCCTGGACCCTGATTGCGAGGATGGCTCCGCGTCATTCTCCGAGGATTCTGGGGATGACAGCAGAGTGGACGTCTAAGAACGGAAGAATAGTGTGGTCTCCCACAAATGCCGAGACGCTCCACTATGTGCCTGCAGCCACAGGACTTATCCTGGGACCCACACATTATGCCACCGCCCGAATTAGCGACCCACAGTCCAGCTTTGCACTATTTCTCAAAGATGAAATCGTGCTGCATATTGCATCAATGACAAATCTGCAAGGGAGACGTACAATCGCAGACTGGAGAGATGTGGACACCGATGAACTAAGGGACTGCTGATCTTGGCCGGTGTGTACCGTTCAAAAAATGAATCAACGGCCAACCTTTGGAGTGAGAAATCCGGATGGCAGATTTTTTTGGGCGACCATGTCGGAAAAATTATTCCGTTACATCACCAGGGCGCTGCGCTTCGATGATGAACTTTCCCGACCCCGAGGTGACAAACTGGCTCCAATCCGCAAAGTCTGGGATATGTGGACGCACCGCCTCCAGATGCTGTTCTGCCCAGACAGAGACGTTTGTGTGGACGAACAACTCGTACCATTCAAAGGCAGATGCAGCTTCAGACAGTACATGCCAAAAAAGCCTGCCAAGTATGGCCTGAAGATTTGGGCACTATGTGACGTCAAGATGTCCTACGCCTGCAGACTGCAGGTCTAGACAGGCAAAGCAGCTGGCGAACGCCCGGAGGTCAACCAGGGGATGAGGGTGGTCCTGGACATGACAGATGGGCTCCAGGGTCACATCATAACATGTGACAATTTTTTCACCTCCTTTCCTCTGTCAGAAGAGCTACTGAGGAGGAAACTGGCCCTGGTTGGCACAATTTGGAAAAATAAGCCCGAACTTCCGCCACGTTTGCTGGAGACGAGGGAGAGAGGTGTTCTCCTTCATCTTCGCCTTCACGAAGACGCACACGCTCGTGTCTTATGTCCCCAGACGCGGCACGAATGTCCTCCTGCTGAACACAAAGCACCGGACTCCATGCGTAAGCGATGACGCCAAGAGAAAGCCCGCAATAATAAAAGATTACAACAAATGTAAAGGAGGTGTCATTACGCAGTCACGCACACATTTATTCATTCCTGCTCATATATTGTTGTGTAAAATATACATAGGTTTAATGTTTTCGGGTTTTTTTTTGTTTGTTTGTTTTTTTGTTAGGATTAGGTTGTTGGCACCTACTCGTGCAGGAGGCGAACGAATCGGTGGCCATTGGCCCTATTCCACCATCTCCTTGACATCTCGCTCTACAATGGCTACGTCTTGTGGACCGCAATTGACCCTTCATGGCAGCAGGCCAAACCACACAGGAGAAGGCTGTATATTGAGGTGGGAGAAATGCTAGTCAACCCACAGATAGCGAAGAGAGGCTACCTTCCCTGCTCTTCACTCGTAGCAGACTTTGTCAAAAGTGCGCAAGGTGCTGCTGCAGGCTCCTCTCCAGCCAGGAAGGTCAGGAGGCAGTGCCAGTTTTGCGCAGAAAGCAGAAGAAGAGTTGTCACCACCTGCTGCAAATGTGGAAAGTTGGCATGCGGAGACCACACTCTGTCCATCTGCAGCATCTGCTCCACCTGAGCAGGACTGTCACACTGATCAGAAAACTTAATCACTACCTGTAATCATAATTCCAAAAATAACTGAGGAGAGCAAAGTGAAGCTCTCTATAAATGAAGTTTTATGCACGTTCTCCTCCCAGTGATCACTTTACTTTGTGTTGTTCATGCAATCTTCTCTGAATCTGGTGAAGAAATTACCAAAGTTTGAATTTGTCCACACGTACATGTTTCTGTGGCGCTCATCATTATTAGCCTCTGAAGTGCTGGACTAAGTGTCAGTATTGTGTGGTTTTAACCTTCTCTCTCTCTCCACAGAAGCTACTGTATCAGTGGCCTCCAAATATGATCCCCAAAACACCTCCAGGCACTGTTCTTGCTTGTCCACCCACCAGGTCCACTCCAAGGTAAGTTTGCTGTACTGCTTTTTCTCACTGTCCTGCAGGTTTCTCACAGTGTTGACATGTGCTCTTACACTGTGTTTTATCCCTGTAGAAAACGACCGCGTCAATCCCATCAGGACGACGGCCGCCCTCATATTAAGAAGCCACCAAATGCCTTTATGGTCTATCTGGAAGAGCAGAGGCCGAAAGTGGAGGCTGGAATGAACATCAGTGGGAGTGCAGCTGTGAATGCAGTTGTGGGAGCGAGAGTGAGTGTGTAACTAACTCTACATACATTTATTGATCTGTTCATGTTTTGTACTGGTGTTTATGCATTTGTACCAGCTGTCCTGTAGTAATGTGTAGTAACAGTGTAGCTCTGCATTTATATATGCTGACAGTGTGTTCCTGTGGTCTTCTGTCCACAGTGGAAGTTGCTCTCAAAAGATGAGCAGGCGAAATATTTTGATCGGGTCGAGACAGAAAGATGGCGTCACACAAAAAGAGCATCCACAGTGGTCCACTAAAGACAACTACGTATGTCCAAAGTGCCAACATTCATACATGTGCCTGTGACTGCACTGAATGATGAAACATTCACATCAGAGAGTTTGTATCAGCTCGTGAAAATTCTAATGTGTTTGTTTTTAGGGCCAAAAGAGGAAGAGAATCAGAAATCGTAGCTGTACCACCGATGAGAGACTATTTCTGGGAATCACGGCGTTTCCTTCATGTGAAAGACAAACATTTGTTTAAAAAAAGAAGACTCATTGTGTTTTGTTTGTGTTGCAGTGTCTGCATCTGACCAGGAAGATCAACAGGTCAAGAAGCCTTACATCACACCAGCTCAGCAGCCACAGACACAGCCAGGTGTTACTAGCCTGCCTCACCAGCAGGCAGTGTGCAGGGCTCGCAAAATCGCTAGCCCGACGTCCTGGGGCTAGCGATTTTTCCAGTCGGGCTACCAAAATCTAACTCAGCCCTGCCCGTCGGGCTATCATAGGAAGGAAAATATATGTCTATGCTTTTGCATTCATTCGCCAATGTAGTTGAGTAATTATGTCATTGGCATCGATGAGCCACTGTCAATATGTGACATATTGAAATCGCGTTTGAATTTGCGCTTGTTTTTTGCTTTCACTTTCATTTTGCAATTGCGCGAACGGTGTGCAGAGAGCAGCAGCACTGATTGGTGAGTGACGATTAATTGCGCACCAATTCCTCTGACATCGTCTTATCACTCATTAGCTTACTATTCAAACGCGACAAGTGAAATCTCTCGCAGCAAGCTTAAACATGTGAGAGGTTGAGTGCGCAAAGAATCGCTGACCTTAATATAAGTACGTGTGTAAAAGCAGCAGGATTTACGCTGGTATTTTAGTTCTGCTCAGCCAAATAAGACAGGTCAGGGTGACGAAGGGGCAGCCAAAGAAAAGCCTACCACAAAACGGAAAAGTTATGACAAATCAGACTATGAGGCCAAAAGAAAGCGCAGCTTTTTTGGTTTCATGGACAAAAGAATTTCTGTGGCTGGAATATGACAAGCTAAATAACATGATGTTCTGCCAGGCGTGTTGTGAGTTTCATTTGATTTCTGAGTCGACAAGCGCCTTTGTTACTGGGACCAGTAATTTTAAGAAAGACCCCATCAGAACCCATGAGAAATGCAAGAAATGCATTATTGCCCAGTCTGCAGTATCTTTCCCAGAACAAACAGCAATTGCAAAAAAACATACTAAAAATAAATCAAGCACAACAAGAACTCCTGAAAAAGCTGTTTAGAACAGCGTGCTATATTGCAAAGAGTGAACTACCATTGGCAAAATTTAGCAGTCTTTGCAAACTTCAAAAAGCAAATGGCCTAGATCTTGGTTCCACTTGCCTCTTACCTGTGACTTCATTGGAAATTTCAGATTCAGGATCTGACACAGACTGATTCATGTTCTACACAGTTCTTACAAGAAATTCTTCATAGAAATTTCTGTTCAATTTGAACCAAGTATTTGAGTTGATGGTTGTAATTTTTATACAGTTGTTGTGATTTGCATTTTAACAATTTTTTTGATTAATTTTTGTTTCTGTTGCAATATTATACTTTAATGTATAATATTGTAACGGAAACAAAACATAAAAAAATTGATTTCTTTTTTATTCGGGCTACTTAAATTTATTTTGGGCTACCAAAAACTGAAGAATGCCTGCCCGAAGGGCTACCAGAGATTTTGAAATTTTGCGAGCCTTTGTGTGTCTGCAGCTGCCAAATCAGGTCCTCTCCTCCTCACATGTGGATGTTGCTACAGACCTCTGTGCTGGTCCTAAACTAAGTAACACCAAACCTGCTTTTCCTGCGGATTCCACTCCATCCACATCATTTGCCTCCCAAGCAAGACTGTTTCAGCCCCGAACAGAGCCCATCCTTTTCACTGACACTGACATGTGGTCAGTGCTTGACCACCTTCCCATCATGGCAGACGGTGATCTGATCTCACCTCAATCAATTAGACGCCTCCACTGGTCCTCAGCTAAACCAGAAAAGCGCTGCACCCACTCGGACAACAACTGGACGTCAGCCAGATTGACAGTTAAAAACTTTAATTGAACTTTTTAAATAAAGCACATTGCTCAGAACTAACATCAAACTAAAACTGAGCAAAACTACACTAAAACATAGAAACTGTCAAAATAAAACAGGAAGCACACTGAGATGCAGACTAAGACACACAGCTTGACACTAGGCATGGGGTCACCTAACCTCATTTGTCACGTTACTCCATCACCCCTTCAAGCAGCTCTGTATATTATGGATGCAGATCTTCACGACAAAGCTTCATTGTTGTTGCCAGACGTCAAGACAGCACCATTTGCTACTTCACCTACCTGTCCTTCCCATCAGTCACCACTCAAGGAACTGACCTCGTCATCCATCTCCCTCACAGGCCTTTATGCATAACTGATTCCTCAAGATCAAAACAATAAAACAACAAGATTCATAAGGATTATTTGTCAAGTTACTTGAAAATAGTAATTAGAGCTTGGTCACTCTGGCACAGCTGGCTGCCGGTGGAGCTCACGGGCACGTCACTGCAACCACTGGTTCAGCAAATGAAAATAAAATAAACACTAAAAGCAAAGGTGAATCAAATAGACCAATACGGCAAGGCTGGGATGGTCCATCTGGTAAAGTAAATCCGTTGGGCATCTTTCTTTGCCTTTAGACAACAATTCTGGTGGCAAAAGAACCAAACGGGACAGACAAAAAAGAAAAAAAAGAAAATAGTAATTAGTTACTAATTACTTCTCCAAGAAAGTAACCCTGTCACTTTACTGATTACTTATTTTTAAAAGTAACTGGTTACTTTATTACTTAGTTACTTTTGAAAAACATTCTACACAACCTCAATATGTTATAAAGCAATAGACCTTTCAGCCCAATTCTATTTTTTCTGCATAATACACAATGAAAAAGTCTCTTTTTAAAACTGGTTTCATTAATCTTTTAACTTTATGCACATTGCATCAAGCAAAAATTAAACTCCATGCAACATTCTCTGATTGGAAGATTTTTGTTTAACATTTAAGCCCATTTTCTGCATATTCCAGCATATAAAATAAACTGTTTTGCATTTCACACTTTCAAATAAATGCAAGTAAAACACAGCAAAAAATAAATAAAATCAAAGATTCAGTGGCACCAAGGCTACGTCCACACGTACCCGGGTATTTTTGAAAACGCAGATTTTTCTATGCGTTTGCACCTTTCGTCCACACGTAAACGGCATTTTCGGTCACTGAAAACTGAGATTTCTAAAAACGGCTGCCAGGGTGGATATTTTCGAAAACTCAGTTTTTGCATTTACGTGTGGACGAGAAAAACGGAGAAAACGCAGCGTCAAAGGTGTGCGCCTTTTTTGACGTCACACTGTGCGCCACGTTATTGTTTCGGTGAAATGAATTTCTACAATACTGTTACTGTTAATTCTACTCTCTGCAGTGTTTAAATGCTTACATATACACACACAGTTACTGTCCCTCCACACATACGACTCAGTTCTGCTTCTATGCCCCAGCTTTGTTTACCATTTCCCACCCAGGCTTATTGACTTCTGATTGGCCAACATTTCTACACGGTTAGGAATATATCGCCACCTGTTGCTTTGGCATGTTCCTAGCAGCGTTTTCCTTCATTTCTGCGTTTACGTGTGGACGGGATTATTTTTTAAAACGAAAACGGAAAATCTCCGTTTTCAAAAATACCCGTGTACGTGTGGACGTAGCCCAAGTCCTTTTGCTCTTAAAATCTATTTTAATGTGTTTAGCCGAAGTGTGGCTGTCGGAGATTTGCCTGGTGCTTCAGCGGTCATGTCAGTGGGATCCAGGGGTTTCTCTGAGAATTTCACATTACCGTGGCAGCGTGCTAGGTGCTTGCTCAGATCTGAAGTTTAATTTTTCGCTGTAGAAAGAAGTTTTCATTCCACGCAGAGCTTACAGCAGACACTAATGTTTTTGTCATTTTTTTACGGAATTAAACTCAAAGTAATCTCAGTACATGCATGGTTGTACCTGCATGGTTGTACCTGCACTCCATATCATTCTTTAAATCTGACGTCACTAGCCGTGCCTGGGCTCAAACTCCGCTGCAATAAGTCGATAAGTCAAACGATCACTGTGGCATCACTGAGAGTTGAAAAACTGTCTAAATTCTTTCATCTGTAATAAAATGATCAGCGTTCTGCTCTACCAGGTGTAACAATTGAGTTTAACATCCAGGCATCCATGAAAACGGAATTTATGACATTTAATGGAGTTAGAAATTAGCAGGAAGTTAGCTTGCTAGCTTCCATCTAAATACAATATAGCATGTCCTGACTGCGGGGTTTTGGAAACAAATTCAAACGTACGGCTCTGCTATGAACTGAAGACCGAAAACTAAACAGCAGTGACGTTTGTAGGGTGTCATGGTTCGAATTTTTTGAGGAAGAGACATACGACTGGAAGTCCATAGTGGGTCAACACAAATTATTTTATTAAAACACACAGTACAGTGTGGGAAGAAACTTGCAACAGCCACCCTACAATCTTCCAATCTTCCTCGAGCAGACCGCTCCCCATCCTTAGCTTTCCCCTTAGCCAGTTGTAATCTGGAAAGCCCACCTTATATTTGCTCTTCCCGAGAATTTATCAGCGCTGTTATCCACTGTTACAGGCCTGCTTAGAACAAAAATGAGAAATAAAAAGAGAGCTGATTATTAGCTCATGAAAACACAAAACAAAATCACCTGACAGGTTTTCTCTAAGTGCACTGTTACAAAAATAATGGGCCCCTCTCAGACATGTCCATGTTTCCTAAAACTCCCTCTATTAAAAACAAAAACAACAACAACCCGAACCTCACTGACAGAATCAACCCATCACCACAACCTCAACAACCTTACACACACAAATATTGACCCCGCAGTCCTGACACTCCCGGGTCAACTCACATAATTACACCTCCTCAATACACCGAAAGTCTTGTTAAAACCACACAATTTGCACACAACAATCACCCCCTTACGACAACATATAATCACCAAACTATAAGTTTCCTATGCAAATCTGCACTCCTCTTCTGTCTGCTATGCTTAAAACTACTTTAATCACTTTTTCTTTGTTCATAACTCACTCCCTTTGTCATATAGCTTCTTTGAATTTCCTCTACTTCAAACTCAAATGTATTCTATTAAACATTCACACCATTCTATCACTCATACAAACAGCAAGCTGTTCTTCATTGCGTATGTTTGTGTTCGTAGCCAGGTTTAATCAATGTCTATGCATTAATCATTATGAGCTTGTCCTTGTAAGGCTAATGCATTTTCTGCTTGTGTATGTGAATTTGCATATGTTGCTTTTGCAGTGTTTCAGACTCCTGCACATTTCTCCACTTAAGCCGTCAGTTTTCCTACCCAAATTTGCTAACCCAAATTTTAAGTTCCCCCCTTATTAACAGCATTCCTGGTCCTCAGCCAGAAGTTAGGGCCCACTTGTCAGGTTTATGGAGACATGGCGCTGTGAACAATTCAACCAGAAACTTGCCTTATCATATCCAGTCAAGTTAACCTATAGGTTTCTTCCGACCGCTGCACGTGGACAATTGATCCAGGTCTGTTTCGCCCCTGAAGAAACACAACTGAGACATTTTATTATTATCGTGAGTACTTAAACTACCCGTTTCCCTCTCTCTGGTCAGAAATACCAGCTTATGTCATGTGTATAAGTGTAAGCAGGTCTTCATTGCTTTTCCTATGTATTTTGTTAATGTTCAGTGAGTGTAAGCTGCTTTCTTCATTGCCTCTGTATGTTATAATCAGGTTTAATTCATACATCATTTCACTGATTTCTTAATTCAAAACTATCTCACTTTCTGATTCTTTCCAGAAATAATTTCACATGTAACACTTTGTGTATGTGTGTTTTCCATTCATTCACGTAGTTGTCAGTTATTTTCTTTCTTCATTTTCCCTTTTTTCTGGTGGACATCTCTAAACACCATCATGAGTTCAGGGTTTCATTTCAATCCAATTATACCCTGTATTCTTGCAGTCAAGCTCGTCCGGCTTCACCTCTCACTGGTCCCCGTCCTCTTTTCTCAGTGTCCTTTTGTTGTCTTGAAGTCTCCAGCAAACACAGTCCGTTTCTTCTCTGTTTCTCTTCAGTATTTTCCTTTTGGATTAAGTCCCAGCCTGAGTTTTTCTTTGAAAGAAGCCTCTAGTGTCCATTCTTATATTTCAGTACATAACTGAAACCAATTTAGTCGAGGAGGGTAAGAACAGCCTGCACTTTCGCCGTCCATGTTTCATCACGTGGTTTCTTCTTCTCTGTTGATCCTTTCAGTCGTCTCTTTCAAGATTACTCCAAGCATGGCCAATCTGACAATCAGTGTCCAGTGCTTTCCCACCGTTCAACTGTCCAGCCTGTCATTCACAGTGCACGTTTCCATCTCGTAGTTCCTTCCATGCTGCTGGTCCCGTCAGTTTGGTTTCGGTGTTAACGGTTCAGTTGCACTATCTTTTGCCTGCTATTAATTCTTCCCAAATCCACGATGTTCTGTTGGTCTTCATCAGAAGATTAACTGTCCTTTGAGCTTCTCCTCAGGATGGGGACAAGTGGGAGGTCAAGCCGTAAAATTTTAAACCAAACTTTGGCTTGTTTTCTCCCAATTATGTTAATCTATGGTTTTGCTGCTATGCTCACAATTCTAGGTTGAGAAAAGTCCACCTTTATCTATTTGGGGCCTATATATATTGACACACTAAACCATAGCATTAATATCATTTTCATTTCTTTCCTTAAAGCCTCCATTGCTTCATGTGGCCAGAGTCTGCCTCTTCTGTTTTTCTCTCTGGGTGCTCACTCCTTATATGGGCATGCAAACTTCCTGTCACACACACACACACACAGCCCCCACCTTTTCTTTCTTTCAGGAACACAGAGCCACGCGGCTCTCATGCACTTCACCAAGCCCCCCTCTCTGCAGCTTCTTGAGACAGAGAGAGAGAGAGACGCTTTTCCTTTTTTCTCTACCACAAACAAAAGCAAGCCTGTACATGCAAGCTTTTAAACAATATAAGCGCTCTCAATGTAATTTACACTTTATTTACATACACGGGTAATTTACATACACGGGTAATTTACATTCTATTTACATACACGGGCCCGTATAAACGTATGAAAACACCATATGCCAGAACAACTTATCTTCTTCATTTCTCTACCGGTGTTCCTAAGTTTTTCGACTAATTTAAAAGCATCTTTCAGCCCAGGGCCGCGCCTTGCTAATCAATTAAACCCGCCTCGAGGACGCCCCCGCCGAGAGCGGTCAGATTCCTAAGCCCTACTTAATTTATAACTGCTTCCCGCCAGGCAACAAGGACCTCCACCAGCCACGTGAAATATCACAGTTCACGCTTTTGGCTTTACTTAAAGTTCACAAGTCCCCGACGTTGAATAGTCGCAGCCGGGTCGCACCCTGTCAATCAAACAGCGCAGTAAGGAAAGTGATCCCCTTGATCACTTTAGTTTTTAAGGGGGGCTCGAAATCCCCCGGGTACCACCCGAGCTATTAACCTGACCGTGCGTCCACGATCAGGGGTCGCCGCCACACGCTGAGCAACTGCGCTCTTAGGGGCCGCGCCCCAGTCCTAAGACAATTTATTCAAGTGTATTATAAGCATCACTCCCGGGTCTTAGCCCGTGGTTATTTCGACGCCCGAACCGCGTTCTGCTGATCAATCAGACCGAATACCCTAAACTACTGGTTGGCTGGCTGGCCTCCCCAGTCAACCCACATCACTTTAAACACACACCGTATTGACTTAAACACATAACCTCTTAACTCAAAATTCACCCCCAAAATAAACAGCAATAAATTTAGTCAGTCCAATATTCCCCAAACTTTTATCACTAATTACCCCAAAATCACCACGGACACAGACCAGAAGCTCTACTGAGTGAACATTTAATTTAGCTTAATTTCCAATTTAGCACCTTTGGATATTTCTTGAATCAACAGGTGGTGCTTACCTCCTATTTCGGGGCCCATCACTCAGTCGACCTCCTGACTGTCCGTCTGTTTGACACCACTATACCTCAGCCAAACTCCATTTGTCCCTCCTCAAACCGGGTTTCCGGCACCAAAACTGTCATGGTTCGAATTTTTTGAGGAAGAGACATACGACTGGAAGTCCATAGTGGGTCAACACAAATTATTTTATTAAAACACACAGTACAGTGTGGGAAGAAACTTGCAACAGCCACCCTACAATCTTCCTCGAGCAGACCGCTCCCCATCCTTATATTACCCTGATGACATCACAGCTAGATCTTACTGGAAATGATAACAGTTCCAAAGTTCTCCTTATATAGACATCCGATACTACTTTCGAAACAAACAAGTTTGTGATATGTTGTGCAATTTTGTGAGACTGTGTGTCCAACCGAGAGATTGTCCTGAGACGACCTCCCTGTTCTTAGTACGTGCGGGAGTGAACGTGCGTACTTTCCATGACTCTCTATGTGCATGTTGGTGTAGGCCTGAATATGTGTGTAGGTGAATGTAGAAGGCCCTACTGGACCCACAGCTTCGAGAGGGGTAAATACAATGATATGGATACCATTTGCAACAGCTTAAGCAGATAGAAAGAATGATAGAGAACAACAATAGACTAATTAAAGTGATGATAATATACATACATTAATATTTTGCTCAGATTACCATAGATATAATTCAGAGATTATTCTGTCAACTGGTTCAACAATGATGAATGATTGATCCATGATAGTTCTGATTATAAATCGTCACCATAAGAATACAAAATAAAATATCTGTTGTCCACAAGGGTTACTGAAGTTTGGCTAGCTGGTATATAATGATGTGCTACGTGACAGCTAGCAACACAGCTTTGTCAGCATAATATAAACACGCTATAACTTTTTTCCACTCGATAAAAGTTAACGCGAGTGTTCTCGGTGGTCAGGAACAAATGTAATCGCATGGCAGGATGCTGTAAAAGGACCAAACTTCATCCAGGAGAACAACTGAGATAATCCATCCACAATACGAGGTTAGGCATTCATATACTGCTGCATGGGCTGGGCTGTAGTTACATCGTAAGGTTGTAAAAACTGAGCTTAAATAAATGATTAGCGGGAATAAAAGTCGAGGGAGGTCAACAGTGATCACTGACTGTTTTAGGAGCTTTTTGAGATTAAATAGAAGAAAATACAAAACATTAAACATGTTAACAACACAAAAGCCATATTAAACGCAGACTACTTTAGGCCCGGAAGTAGGATTCGTCACGTCATCACTTAAAGACCGGATTATCCACTGTTGAGATTGCCTTCTTGCCAAGAGTCTCTCCTTGCATTGTTATTAACTCTTGTGCTTAATGTTAAGGTTTCAACTAGTTCACTTTCCTTCTATGCTTGAATCTGCTTTTGGATCCTGGTTCATGCACTAGCCTCCAGTGGCAGGTGGAGAAACAGACATGGGAACAAGACTGAAATATGTCTTAAGACTTTATATCTTGTTCTGTTTAATCTGAACAAGCCCATAAAATCAGTCAATGATCACTAATGGCCTCTCATAGTTTTTATTATCACTATTTATTGGTAGCATGTTTTAGGCTACGTCCACATGTACATGGGCATTTTTTTAAAAAACAAAACAAAAAAACATCCGCATGTGCAGTTTTGAAAAAATATCTCCGTCCACATGTAAACGTTATACATGAAATTTTGGGCAATCATAAGTCTAGAAGCCTGGGAGTTTTTATATTTTTTTGAAAAGACAGCTAATTTTGGTGTTATTTTTCAAGTGCCTTCATCATTTAAAATGTTAATAACTGAAGACAGTATTTTAGTTGGTGTAGACTCACAACTTAGGAATGAGCAAAATGCATACAGCATACCTACATTTAATTTTTTTTTTTTTTTTAAAAAAAGTAAATTTATTCAAAACCGACATCGGGATTTGGGTTGTGAGAGTGTATGTGTTGAATGTAGAAGCCACATCCGAAGTTCCCACTGACACCTCTGTCTTTCTGAATGGAGGGACAGTAACTGCGTGTGTATGTAAGCGTGGAAAAACTGCAGATGGTAAGAGTAAGAGCAACAGCATTTTGTCGCTATCCACCATTTTAGAAATTAATCTCATGTAAACAATAACAAGGCGCACAGTGTGACGTCAAAAATGGCACACACCTTTCAGGTTGCATGAGTAAGTCTGTTTTCCTCGACCACAAATGTAGTTTTCAAATATCTCCACCCTAGCAAGAGATTTTAAAAATCTCAGTTTTCAGTGACCCAAAATGCAGTCTACGTGAGGACGAAAGGCACAAACGCATAGAAAATACCCGTGTACGTAACAATCGGTTTCCTACTGTATGGAATTTGTTGATTGACAGCAACTGCTGACTATAAAGAACAGATTTCCTGGCTTCCCCTTTAAAACATTCCCAGGGAATTCTGCACATCATTAATAAGTAATCTGCAGGGAAAGTCAAGAAAGTTTGATTCAGATATGGTAATTCCAGGTTTACCTTGGTTAAGTGGAGATTTAGAATACATGTGATTTGTTCAGTACATTCAATGTTTAAAATGTTTTTTGTTTTTTTTTAATTTTTCAGTTTTCTACAACCATTTACTCAATATTTACTGATGCTGTGTGATTAGTTGGAGTTATTTTACACTGACGTTTTAGAACATTAGTAATTAAGAACATTAACAGGGGAACATTAGTTACCACTTGCCTGTTAACCTCAGGCTCCTGGATGTTAAACCCTACTACAGTAAACTGGTCTGGGTTGTTTGTTTCAGGCAGAACACTGAAGGTTGCAACGCTGCTATTCCTGCAATGGAACAACACCACCACATGTTTTAAGAGGAAGAGCCCCCAAATATGCAGGATTTAGGCAGGCCACAAAATTTATAAAAACAAAAAAATTGCATCATTGGGCTTTATGCAGAGACCCAAAGACAACATAGACTGCAGAGGGCTGCAAACACTATGGCAAAAAACAAAACAAAACAAAACAAAAAAAACCACACACATAAGAAACACGAACACGTTACAAGAAACCAGCTAACAGCATGGTAGACAGGGTTTCAAATAGTGATGTGTCGGTCGCGAACGAAACTCTTTGAAGTGAACGACGCGAGCTAACTCCTTATTGGGATCAGTTTTTTTTGCATTCTTTCTCTCACCCTCTCTCTCGCATTTTTTTCCCGCTTCACTCCGCACGCGAGCCTTGCGCTTTGCGCCGGGCAGAGGGGGGAGGGGCGTTAGTTACACTGGCAGTAGCACAGGACCAGAGCGGGAGGGAGAGAGAGAGAAAGAGAGCCAAGGACAATAACATCACATTAGAAAAGTATCATCCACAACTATTTTCAGTTGCGGATGATAAAGGATTCAGAAAGTTTATTCATGCAGGCCCATGTGACAGAGAATGTCAGGGCTCTAGAGTGCGACCAATTTGGTTGCAAATGCGACCTCTCTGATTGGCCGTGGTCCAGGTGAAAGTGCAGGTGGAAGAGAGAGGTGAGTAGCTTGAATAAAGCGATATCGATTCATTAAATCCTGAATCGACTTTTAAATATAACTGTGTTTTGCCAGAAACGCCAGATTCTCAGATTAAAGCTCACAAAACTATTTCAACAACAACCAAACAGCAAATGAGAGCAGGTACACGGATTCCAAAGATTCACAAAGACGTAAACACAGAACGGACCCGACGCATCAGAATCAGCTTTGTCTTTCTCGGCTTTCTCACCCGACGGCCTGCAGACGGACACGCTGTCGGAGCTCGGCGATTCTGCGTCGGGCCCGCTCTGTGTTTACGTCTTTTTGCGCTGATTCTGAGCTGCAGGTTTTGTCTCTCTCCAACCAAAATTCGCCGAGCCAGCAGCAAAAGAAGCAGCAAACTGCGCTTCACATTTGATCAATGTCGTCATGAATTTTGCTGTTTTGCTTCCACGACTATTAAAATCACACTCCATGCACAGCTAGCTCTCTCTCTATCTCTCTCTGTACTTCAAGAACAGTTTCCCGTCTCAAATCTGTTTTCTGTATTATTCATTCGCTTATTACCCACCAGTCTACCGTTGTTTACAGTGCTGTCGGCTGCTGTCTTTGTCTTTTCTTTTTTTCACTTAAATGACCTCGGACAAGAAAGCCTAATTTCTGTTGTTCAATACTGAAGTAATTTAAACTTTATATGCAGAATATTGTAGAATATTTTTAAGGTTATCTGCTATAAAAAGCCAGACCAGAAAAATCTCCTTCATGTTTTTCTGTGTTTTATTCTCAGTTACTTTCACACAAAGGCATCTGCTGTGATGTTCACAATTCTGATGAAGTCTCACATGTATCAGTACTGATAAATGATCAGAATTATAATATTTCTGACTGTCTGAGGCTAAGTTGAATCGAATCGGGACTTTGAAAACCAGAATCGAATGGATTATAGGAATCAGTGATGATACCCAGCCCTAGTGAGCAGCCTAGGCACGACAGAAGTGGATGTAGCTGTAATAAGAAAATAACTATTGATAACTTTTCTGTTAAGTTAAGGCCTGATCTGTCTGAAATTCATAGCCAGAGCTCTGACACGGTGTCATCAATCTTTGAATGCTGAAAAAGCACAGTGTATCCAGAAAAACACATTATATTATATAAATTATTATAAAATTTGTGTGCGCCTAACTTTTGTGCCGGTACGCCTAACTTTAAAAAGTTAGGCGTACCTGTACGCCCATGGCAAAAAGTTAGTCTAGAGCCCTGAATGTGCATCTTCTTTTTGTTTTCATATTTTAATTTATATTTAATTGTGTTGTGGTTTGCAGTGTTTTGTGTTGTTTCACTTTAAATTTGTTTAAAAGGGAAAAGCTGAAAATTTAAATAGAAAAAGTTGAAATGTAAGTAGTTGTTTTTTGTATTATATTTTGTATAATTTGTATTATATGGTTTATTTATGACATTTTATGTGGAGTGAATAAATAAAAGTATATTTACAGTGGCCTCTAGAGACAAGGCACGTACAAACTCCAAAACACGTAAAAACTCCAAAGCACGTACAAACTCCAAAACATGTACAAAAGACAACAGTGCTCCAGGTTGCTTGAGGCAGTGTTGAGCTTTTGTTACCTAGTGGCTACACAAGCCAGGAAGTGCCAACGACCAGATTTGGTGTGTAGTAGTAACAGGTAAGTGAACATTTTTTTGACATTATTTAAATATATATGAGTGCTTGTGTATAAATACACAAACCATACACATATGCTTTCAATTGTGTAATTTAAGTGATCTAGGTAGCTCTGTTTTGGCAGTTCAGTTAACGCTGTGTTTTGGAGTTTGTAGGTGCTTTGGAGTTTGTACGTCCTTTGTCTCTAGGGGCCACCGTATATATTTATATATAAACATATAAATAAAAACATGTTTTTTTTTTTTACATTAGTAATTATTTTTGTGCATGATTTTATATTGTTGTTAATAATAAATTAATTAAAGCAACAAAACAACCTGAAGAGCCGGTTGGGAGCCGAAAGATCCGGCGTTTTTTAGTGAGTCGAGCCGAAAGAGCCGGTTCTCTAAAAGGAGCCGGAAATCCCATCACTAGTTTCAAATATACTGAGGGCTAATCAAGGGGATGAGACACAGCTGGGGGAAAAAGAAGGTACAGGTGAAAATAATCAATGACAATGATAACTAAAGCTATGGACAGAGTACAACACACAAAGGACACAACAGGAAATAACATAACAGGCAAATATATTATACATTTAGACTAGACTAAAAGATCCAAAGAAACAAAGACTGAATAACTTCAGTTGAGCCCTCACTGTCTAATGTAAAACAGCAGAAACATTTACACCAGTGAATCCCAAAGTGGGGGGCTGAATTAAAAAAAAAGAAAAAAAAGAAAAAGGAATAGTACAAGCATAATGGACAGGTTTTTTGACAGGGCTCCCACACAAACAGAAAGCAGAGGTTGAAGCAGCGCCAAATATGCTTCCAAACCAACTTCCTTCCAAGCCAAAACTAGAAGATATGACGAAGCATGTCTTGCCTTTGGCTTCACCTGCACAACAGCTGTTGTTCCAAGAATTTGTGTCCCCTGCGTCGGGAGCACACGCTGGGCTCTCCAAATCAACGACAAACAGTATCCCACATTCTTGATGTTTAGTTCACAAACACTTCTAATAACGACTAACTACTTCTGAAACTTGGGAGGTTGCAACATAACTGTACGTTAAAGAGTGCTTTATTAACCATGCTTTGTTTCATTAATAAACATGAGACTTTTATGCATTTCCAGCTATTTATTCGATTTTTTTTAAAATATAAAAACTTGGCATTGGAATACACTTGAAAGTATAACATTTAAATATAGTTTAAATGAACGAACATAGCATCTAACAAACAATTATAAATATCCAAGTTGTAAACTTTGAGACTTTGCAGAAAACAAAAGCCAGTTAATACATTTCTACAATAACAATACCATCATCATCCTTAAACCTTCATGAATAATCACTCTTTATGAGAATTGCTGTAATTGAGTTTCCTCAATCAACATTAGATACTCATATCAGCTTTTAATACTTATTTCACTTTAATATTTATTGAGAAACAAGATAGTCAAGTAGTTTTGTAACCTAACCATGTTCAGGTTTTTTTTCAGCTTTTCATTTTGTTTTTCTAATATTTCTATGTAAGTTATTACTATTCTGCTAAATCATAGTTTTTCTGTTAAGTTATAATATTTCTGCCACTTTTAAGTGTTTGTGCTAAATATAGTATTTCTGTACCGGAAAAAGTACACAGCATCTCTGATTGGTTGATTCAAATCTAGCAGCTCACAGCTGTTTGACTGACCTAGAAACATACAGGCAGCACTATTAACAGCCCCTGTTCACTTCCTGGTGTGTGTGTGTGTGTGTGTGTGACAGAGAGAGAGAGAGAGAGAGAGAGAGACCCTTTTTTGGCAGCATCTCATTGTAGGAATGACATTGAATATATCCAGACTGGTACAGCCAGGATATATTTTTACTTACCTTTCACTAAAATTGCAGTTTCCCTGCTGACTCCAATTATGGAATCAGATGGGGAAGCACAGAGTTTCAGTTGTTGAATAGTGGGTTTGTGTATGCATTTGGTGACATGTGAACAGGATTACTTTGCTTACTTGTAAATAGCCTGTTTAAGTTACATATAAATGGGGAAAAAACATGTATAATTAATATGCAAGATATTGTTGGGTTAATGAGCATGCTGACTGCATCAAAACATCATCTGACTACACACACGTTTTTCCTCCCTCACCTGGCGGGAGGAGTTTATGAAAGAAGGACACAACAACTCTTCACTAATTTCCCATTTCCACTTTCTTCACAACACCTCAGTCTTTGTAAGGAGGAAGTCTATCAGATCAAATGGTTGTAGATTGTTGTTACTCTGTCCATCTCTTCTTTCTCTTTGTATACAGACCGGGAAAATGCAAAGAAGACCTCAACATAAGAAGGGGGTAGATTCAATTGAAGAACAGCTGGATCTGCGCACAAAAGTTCACACCAAACGATACCTCTGTGAGCAGTGTGGGAAAATGTTCAAAACACTATTAAGTTTGAAGGTCCATCAGCGTCTGCACACTGGACAAAAACCCTATTCTTATGATCAGTGTGGCCAGAGCTTTGCCCAGTTAGTTCATCTTCAGGTGCATCAGTTTCGGCACAGTGGAAAAAAAAAAATTCCTCTGTGAAGAGTGTGGAAAGACCTTCACTCACCGAAAGTCCTTTGAAAAGACACCAATACACCCACACAGGAGAAAAACCATTCCTCTGTGAAGAGTGTGGAAGTCCTTTGAAAAGACACCAATACACGCACACGGGAGAAAAACCATTCCCCTGTAATAACTGTGGAAAAAGCTTCGTCCAAGCAATTCATTTATAGAAACACTGTCACAGTCCTGGGTCAGGTTCGACCCAGCATTTTGAGTTTCTTATGTTTTGGTTTATTTTTGCATTATGGATTACTTCTTATTCTCTGGTGCTTTGATTATGATTATAAATATGTCTTATTCTTGGTGAGGGATTAGTTCTTATGTTCATGGTATTTCTCGGGATTACGAGTTATATGCTGTTTACTTTGTGATACTGTTTTGATTATGATTATTATTTAGTAGGTTTTGGTCAGTGTCAAGTCTGCTTCTCTCTGTCTAGTCCGTGTCTTAGTAAAGTGTGTTTTGTTTCCTGTTTTACTTTGAAGGTTCATGTTCCTGTCTGATGTCAGTGTTCCAGCTTTGCTCTCCCTGTCTCGTTAGGTCTTATTCCTCCCAGCTGTGTTCCCCTTCTGTCTCTAATTCCTTGATGACTCCCTCAGTGTATTTAAGCCCAGTGTGCCTTTGTGTCAGTGTCGCGCCGTTAACGTCTGTTCACCCTCACTTCCTCTGTGTGTTCTGTTTGCCAACCTGTCTAGTTATTCTGTTCTCCCAGTTTAGCTAGTGTTTTTCTGTTCTGCTTCATGCCAGCAATAAAGCTGTTTATTTTGAGTTTCTTCCGCCTCCATGAGTCCTGCATTTTGGGTGCTCATCTCCGCCTGCCTGCACACAGAGACATGACAAACACAAGTGCATGCCACAGGTGTAGGAGGCATCCTGTCCTACATCAACACTTCCAAAAATGTTTATCAACCCATTAAAATAGTTTGCAAAAGCATATTAAAATGTTGTCATTCTAATTTCATTTTCAAATGAAAGCCAATGACAGGGAGATATTTTCTTTCTTTAAGTGCATGTCTCATGTGTTTTAGTTATTGCTTCTTTTGATAGTTTTCAGATGCACTGATCAAAGCTTCACTCTCTGCAACTTGGCAGAATTGTGAGGACTTTGTTTGACGAGAGGATTTTCTGCTGCAATTCTGGATGAGGTGCTGACAAATTAATTACCGGACAACTAACTGAACCAAATGTTTACATTTTCCCCCTGCACTGTCTCTGCTCCAAATGAAGATGCTCTAATCCTTTTTTTTTTCTCCCCCCCCCCCCATTAAACCTGACTCAAGTCAACACTCACAGCCTGATAACTGGCTTTTCAAGCTCTGAAGTTTGGTGTTGCAGATCTCTCAGCACACCTCAGCCTGGGAGAAAAGATTTGCATTCCTCAGGTGAAACCATCCCTGTTTATTCTAGTAACACCTAATTTTCTGCTGAAGGATGGCCTCAAGACGTGCAAAGGTCTTAAAACTGTACCAGTGGAATTAGTGTGTTACAGGTGCCAGATATCCTTACAGCTGTTTCTGTTCAGACGCTTACTGTAAGCCACGAACGTCCCAAACCACAAACATGGATGCCTAAATATGATTTGAAGATTGTGCTTGTACATGAAAACATTACAACATCAATCTCATAACTGCCATGGAAACAGCACAGGGGCTATTATTCATATGATTACCGAGCTGGAGCAGATCAGTGGATGCTTAGATGAATGGGCAAGTAGAAGGGTGGGTGTGTGTGTGTGTGTGTGTGTGTGTGTGTGTGTGTGTGTTAACAGATGGCATTGCAAAGCTTAGATAAGTTCCTTGAATTGGTTTGTCATAATATCAATAGCTGAGGATAGGCACAGTGATGCTGTTTCTTGATTGGTTTTGGCTAGATCAGGGGTCGGCAACCTTTCTGATGATGGGTGCCATCTAAAATTTCCTCAGAAGTCAATGTGCCATATGATGTATTAGCAATAAATTTAATAATGCTTTATATTAACAGTTACACACTATATAAAACCACTTTATAGAATTATATTTGTTGGCAGCTATCAGCGAATAGTTATCAGCTATTTTGAAACAAAAAAGACACTTTTTATCCATAACAAGAAATCTATAACAGCAAATGAACTGTACAGCAGAAAATGCAAATGCTATTTATGGTCTCCTGACAATAACGATAAGAAAAATAAACAGGGCCAATATGGCATGTTTGTTAATACAGAGATACACATGTTAATGTGATCTCTGGTCTCCCACTCAGAGACACAGGTCTCCGTTTGTCCAGCATTCAGACGGCTGCCTAAGGACACTCTTCGTGTGAGAGAAAATCTGCTCACACAGATATGTAGAGCCAAATACTGTCAATAAGGCCTCTGCAATGTTTTAAAGACAGTTAAGCTTGTCAGGTAGTGATGTCCAGCAGGTGAAAATGCAAGCTCCATGAACACACACAGCTATGGATTCCAGCTGCGTTTGTAGTTCTGCAAACTTCGACCCCACGAGAGTCGAGCTCTTCAGTTCAGTCAGCTGCATTTGGATGTCCTCTGTGTCCAGCCAGTTAATGCGAGACAAATCCAGCTGCTCATTAAAGCTTTCTGATGTGATTAGAGAAGAAAACATTGGTCCATACACCTGAAAGTCCCGAAAACACATTTTGAATTCTGTCTCGAGTCTACAGATGTATCCGTGTATTTCCGTGGTGCTGATTAGAGATGGACCGATCCGATATTACGTATCGGTCCGATACTGACCTAAATTACTGGATCGGATATCGGAGAAAAATAAAAAATGTAATCTGATCCATTAAATATCACGAAAGCACCTCACAAAACTTGCAACACGCCGTAACTCACCTCAGAATGTTAGCACGTCGGAGCAGTATGCATCACGTGATAGAGCGGCTGTGGCATGCGGGACCTGTCGGTGGTCTGGATAGCATTTGGAGCTTCGCTAGCAACCCGGCATTTCATCTCCGACAAAGTTATCCCCGAGAGAAGTAAAGCAAGTGTGTAAGTCCATTTCTGAATGTTTGTAAAGCATTCCAGCGTTAAGCTTAACAAACGATATATGGAGCGACTGCCTCTTCTTGCTGCTACTTCAATCATGAAACTGCTTAATGATCAGCTGATCGGCTTTTCTGTCGTGAGTCCGTCTCTCTTGTTTGTTTTTGGCCCACTTTGCACCAGAAAGAGGAAACCAGTGGATAAACAACAGCAGCACGTTTAAGCTTGATAAGCTGTTGTTAGAATTTATTTAATATTACTTTCTACACCAGGATCCTTTTCTACGTAGCTGACACTGGTAACTGTGCAGGGGCGGATCTAGCAAAGTTTAGCCAGGGGGGCCGATAGGGCATTAACAGGGAAAAGGGGAGCACAAAGACATACTTTTCTTTCTTATTCTCATTTAAAATGTCTAGCTTTTAATAAATAATTATCTGACACCCAAAGTTTTAATTTGATGTAAAATGAATAGAAGTCCATTACTGTATATAGTAACTATTAAGTCTAATATATATACCCTAGTAAGCTATAGTACTTTTTCCTTTGGGAAGGTACCATCTGTGCAGTCTGCAATTTTGTTGAAGAAAGATGTTGAATCTATTTAATATTTCTTGAAAAATAATTGATTTCTGTGCATTTTTTTTTTCACACTGCATCAAATTAAGGTTGATTACGTCGATTAAGCATCATGAGGTGGAGCGTGAGGGGTGGTTCCCTATTTTTTTATTTATTTATTTATGTTGTTGCTGGGAATTGGAACCCTATTAGTTACGTTGCTTAATATTTACGCTAAGTACTCTTTAAAATACCAGAATAGGGAGGATGGAGTAGGTTTAAGTTTATTAGATTGATCAGTATTGCTGAACTATGAAATATTTTTTTTTTTGCATACAGGTATAACAGAATAGCTTTAGTGTAGTTGTTGTTTTAAACTTGAGTATGAACTTATACAAAATGCAGCAAGATATTAAAAAAAAAACAGTTTTGTTGATTAAAAAACACTATATCGGATTCATATCGGTATCGGCAGATATCCAAATTTATGATATTGGTATCGGACATAAAAAAAACGGCAAAACTAAGAGCGAATTCATGATGATGTTTATGTGAAGCGTTCAGTCAATATTGTTTGGAGAGAGATAAAACCCACAGCTTCAGAATCGGCGCAAAAAGGGCGTAAACACAAAGCGCGGACCCGCCGAAACATCAGAATCAGCGAGCTGTCGGCTTTCAACCCCGACCGTGTCCGTGCCGTCGGGTGAGAAAGGCGACATCTCACTGATTCTGATCCGTCGGCGGGTCCGTACTCTGTGTTTACATCTTAGTGCAGAATCCGTGTACCTGCTCTCATTTACTGTTTTAGCTGTTTGGTGGTTGTTGAAATTTTGTGAGGTTTTCCCTGACATTCTGGCATTTCGGGCAAAATAAATTTATATTAAAAAATCCATTCAGGATTTTAATGAATCGATATCACGTTATCCAAGCTAGAATCCATTTTAATCGATAAATGATAATCAAAACCCACCCCTAGTTACCACTTGCCTGTTAACCTCAGGCTCCTGGATGTTAAACCCTACTACAGTCAACTGTCTGGGTGTTTGTTTCAGGCAGAACACTGAAGGTTGCAACACTGCTATTCCTGCAATGGAACAACACCACCACATGTTGTAACAGGAAGAGCCCCCAAATGCAGGATTGAGGCAGGCCACAAAATTTAGAAAAACAAAATTTACATCATTGGGCTTTATGCAGAGACCCAAAGACAACATAGACTGCAGAGGGCCGCAAAAAAAAAAAAAAAAAAAAAAGATCACAGAAGAAACACGAACACGTTACAAGAAACCAGCTAACAGCATGGTAGACAGGGTTTCAAATATACTGAGGGCTAATCAAGGGGATGAGACACAGCTGGGGAAAAAGAAGGTACAGATGAAAATAATCCATGACAATGATAACTAAAGCTATGGACAGAGTACAACACACAAAGGACACAACAGGAAATAACATAACAGGCAAAGATATTATACATTTCGACTAGACTAAAAGATCCACGGAAACAAAGACTGAATAACTTCACCACAAGTTGAGCCCTCACTGTCTTCTGTAATCTACAGCAGAACTAGAATCTGCTGTAGATTGTTGGTCGCCGTCTGCCGTTTGTTGGTCGCAAACGAAATGACTCTCTCGCACTTTTTCCCCGCTTCACTCCGCATGCGAGCCTTGTGCTTTGCGCTGGGAAGAGGGGGGAGGGGCGGTAGTTCCACTCGCAGTAGCACAGGACCAGAGTGGGAGGGAGAAAGGGAGCCAGGGACAATAACGCCACATTAGAAAGGTATAGTAATCATCCACAACTATTTTCAGTTGCGGATGATAAAGGATTCAGAAAGTTTATTCATGCAGGCCCATATGACAGAGAATATGCATGTTCTTTTTGTTTTCATATTTTTTCATATTTATATTTAATTGTGTTGTGGTTTGCAGTGTTTTGTGTTGTTTCACTTTAAATTTGTTTAAAAGGAAAAAGCTGAAAATTTAAATAGTTAAAAGTTGAAATGTAAATAGCTGGGTTTTTGTATTATATGATTTATTTATTGCATTTTATGTGGAGTGAATAAATAAAAGTATATTTACGGTGGTCCCTAACTCCAAAGCACGTACGAACTCCAAAGCACGTACGAAACACAACAGAAGTGCTCCAGGATGCTAGGGGCAGTGTTGAGCTTTTGCGTCGGGAGCACACGCTGGGCTCTCCAAATCACAGACAAACAGTATCCCACATTCTTGATTTTGAGTTCACAAACACTTCTAATAACGACTAACTACTCCTGAAACTTTGGAGGTTGCAATATAACTGTATGTTAAAGAGTGTTTTATTAACCATGCTTCCTGTCTCATTAATAAACATGAGACTGTTTTATGCATTTCCAGCTATTTATTAGATTTTTTTTAAAATATTAAAACTTGGCATAGGAATACACTTGAAAGTATAACATTTAAATATAGTTTAAATGAACGAACATAACATCTAACAAACAATTATAAATACTCACAAAAACAATTTAATTCATCCTTTATAAAATATCATTTTGCATATTTAAACATTATAAACACTTTGAAGAAAACAAAGTAACTGTATATTAAACATTCTCTTTTTTTGATGTCAGTAATTTCTTTCCCTTTGATTTCCACACTGACAATGACAGTTGCCTTCTCTAGGTCTTCATCATAGGGCTTCCACATTTCGCTGTCAATGTGCAGGGTTTCGGCAGTTTCTATGAGCACCTCGAGCTGGTTGAACTTCTCTGCAGTGGCCACACCAATTATATGAACCTCTGCTCTGTCCTCTTCCTTTGTCTGTGGATACACAATAAGCAAATATGTAACCTTGCAACTTGACCTTTTTTCATATAAAAACAACAAAAATAGAGAGATCTGTCTATCATATTTTGACCAACACTGACAGAGGATCTATTTACATGTCAAAACCTATAATTCTAAGCATTTTGTTACATTGCTTTTACATGTTGGTACAAACATATGGCTTCTTCATACCTCAATGTTTGTAAATGAGGTCGTGTGCAGCTGCGGACCATAAGCAGACTGATTTAGTTTGACATGGGAGACCTTTATGTGATCTCCCACGTGAAAGTGCTGCATTGCTGCCTCTCTCCACAGAGACACAGTCACGGTATAACAATCCTGAAATCACAAACATGACAGAATAAAAGATGTTTTTATTAATTAATACGAAAAGCCACTAACACCAAAACCAAGCCTACAAGCTAATACAATCTGCTCATCTACCACCAATCTCAAATATGCCAAATGACTTTCACCACTTTCAGTTGTTTCCGTGAGACAACCTTCCTCACTGCCGAACACTGAAAATTCAATTAAAATACAATGTCAGGGATAGTGATTGTATAGATCTGTGATGGTTGTTTCTTTCTTGACTAATCTCAAACACTTACCTCCATGACCTCTCCATCCACTGACATAAGCCCCCCCACAGTTGAGCTCATTCTCAGTGGCATTACAGGGGCAAGGGAATGCAGAAGGTCCTCCGCTTTTGCCATAAGCTCTTCAGGGACCAGAAGGACAGCTGCCCTGAAAAACTGAGTCTTGGCAGTTATATTTATCACGTAAGGGGGATTTGTGCCTCTGAGCTCATGTCCCCTCATCATATATGAGACCCCCTCCAGGACTTTTGAGGAGAACTCCTCAAACAATGCTATTTTTATGACCATCTCCCCATCAGTGATGGCTGCCACCTTGTTTTTTTTTTTTTTTTTTTTTGTGATGAGTGGTTTAGCCACTCCATCCTGTAAGTCCCAGGTGATGACCCTGACCCTGTCCCGCATTTTTAAATCCCAGATGTGGATGGGTGGGGGCTGGAAGTAGGGTGTCTCCGGGAGGTTGTAAATTAGCTTCATCAAAGCCTCAAAAATAAAAGCATCACAAACACATTAACAGTTTAATACTTTTCTGCTGGATCCAGTTCAGATATAATACAGTAACAGTGCCTTCCTGAGGAGAGGAGGGCTGTGAAGCAAAGGGGTTCAAGGTTATCAAGCAGTGACAGCATGGTTTTTTTTTTTTTTTTTTCTCCAAATTTCACTGTTGAAGTGGGGCGTTGGCTGGGATTCAGTGGGTGAAATAGAGGACAGCAAGTTGGATGAAGGGGAGTCCTTTGGAGAAGCAGGGCTGATCAGATTTAGTTTAGGTGTGGTGTAGATGTGTGAATGTTGAGAGGAGAGTAGATCAGGCTTTGGCGTGACGGGGAGGGAGTCAAACAGTGACCACATGTCTTCTTGAACATCGGCAAAACAGATGGGCTCTTTTCTGTGTTCAAAGAATGTAACTGCAGATGAAGTAGAATCAACAGGAGAAGCAGGGCTGGTCTTTTTTTAATTGAAGATCAGTGCCGGGGTCTGCACATGGACAGGAGGGCTGCTGAGATTGTGAGAAGGTGAAAGGATCAAGTTGAATTCAGTGATCGCCTCCGTTAAAGGTGACCTCAGTGCGGAGCTGAACGGGTGCAGCAGAGGCAGCCAGTGACAGGAAGTGGGGACCTGATTTCCTTGACACGCAGGTGTTTTGAGTGATGTCTGTGTGTTTGGATTCTGCGCACACACGCTGATCTGGGTCCTAAACAACTGAATAAGAGGAAGTGGATGGCTCTATCTCAGCTGGCCTCATACAAAGCCTCTTGGTTTGCTGTGCTTCATCTTTGTTTTGCAGCATCTGCAGTTGAATCCAAACAAAAACACCAAATTATTGTCTTGTTTTTATCATATTTTGCAATAAAAATAACGGAAATGTTTTTTTCACTTGTGCTAGATGTGTGAGATGTCTTTTCCTCTTTTTGCCCTAAATACAAACACATTCGAATTTAAAAAAGTGATTCAAATGCTTTGCTGTGACTGTTTCATCATTTAGAGCAGTGATGGGCCCATGTATGAACTGCGTAGTTGTCTTTGGTTGACCACGCTGGATTTTCTTTGGCATGACGACATCTTTCTGTTTCTCCCTGATCAAAAATATTTCCTCTGCTCATCCTTTGAAAGTGACTTCCACTGTGGACAGAAGAACACAAAAAACACTCAGCACATAGAAATACACAGGTACACTGCTACTTCACATAGCTACAGCATGCATGCACAAACACAGGCATGAAACATTAGGAGATGTGTATATATTACTGCATATGTAACTCTCCATAAATATATGGAGAGTTACAAACTTACTCTCTCTCCCACGACTGCATTTAGAGCTGCTCTCTCAGTGACGTTTAGTTCAGCTTTGGCCTTTGCTCCTTAGGATAAAGCATGAAGACGTCTGGTGGCTTCTTGATGTATGGCCTGTCTTCATCTTGTTGGGACACAGAGTAAGAGCAAGAAGATTCTGCGTGAATCATTGTAGTCAGTTTCCAGAAAAAACAGCAGAGAAACTTACTTTGGAGTGGAGCTGTCGGGTGGAGGAGATACAAAATCACACACCTTCACACCGTGCTTACAGATATACAGAGAGACAGATATGAGATAAAAAGTTAATACAAATTTACAGATGTTCATCAGCTGTGTCCACTTGTGTGTTTGTGTGTTTTACATACAGTTCTCCAACAGGATGCAGGTACTGTACAGTGTCATCAGAAATCATGAGGACATCACACTTGAAACGCACAAAACGTACAACAGACGATGAGAGAGGTGCAACACTGTGATTTCTCCACTAAAAGTGAGATCAGTCGGCTGTGCATAAAACTAAATTCATACATAGCTTCACTTTGCGCTGGTGAGTTATTCTTTTGAATTGTGATTCGCTGGCAGTGATTTACTGATTAGCATCAGTACATACAGGGAAGGTGACCGCATACTGATTTTAGAGTTAGGGTCCAGTGGGGAAAGGAGGAGGACGGGGAGGGCTGGGTGATGGCCCCAGAAAAAGGAGTACCTTCTGACCCCATGTTTCCACAATATCGTCTAAATTTTCTCTGTTGTCCATTTTAATGACAGCGGAAAGTTTAAGTGCTGTTCTTGTCAGCACTTAAACTTTGTGCAGAGTGGTGGTGATTTAACTGATTAAGCTAAATCGTGCAGCAAAATAAACATGTATACATTTATAATATACATTTAAAAGTAAAGGGTTACTCTGCAAATTTGAATTTTAAAGCCTTTCTTGTGATAAACTAATACAATATTATTTTTGGAGAATAAAGCATCTACAATTTTGATTAATCTCTCCCAACAATTTACTGTGTGAAGGAAGTTGATGCTTATAGATATATTCAAATACTGCAGATACATTTTAAATACATTTTTCTTTAAATGTTAATGAAATTCTTGTGTTTTCTTATGATGTCAATTACTTTTTCACTGCTCGGTCACACAACATTACAATAATTCAAACAGAACTTTCTACACTTTGTGTTCAATTTGAAGGACAGCAAAACAACTAAAGGATTCAAGAAAAAATATTTATGTAGAAACAATAATTGTGGGGTTGAAAGAATTAAGTGTATAATTTCAGTGATCCACTGTATCAACCAATATTTAACCTTAATACTATCTAAGTACTTTCAAAAGAAGTTCAGTGATGGTTCAGTAAATTTACTGAACCATCATCATTCAGCAGTGATGATCATTATGTTTGAATCAGACAGCCTGCAGGGAAGGACTTGGGTGAATTGGGATGAAAGATGTATGGAGCTCCTACTAGAAAGATTACCCAAAGAACAAGTTTGGCATTGAATGAGACACATCAAACAAGAGTGTGACCCTAAATGGACAGAATATGCTGCCTGAAGAAACTGCTGTTTATTACTGTGTCAGATGCCACAGTAACACAAATCATCAGGGGATCTGAACAAAAGCTCCTCCGTGGCTGACAAGTCGTAGCATGAAACCACGAGAGGAGGAACTTGAACACCAGTCATTTTGAAAGATTTTGCATTGTGTGTATGTGTGTCTCTAGGTTCTTGTTTATGTGCAACACCAAGGCTGGAGAGTTTCCCGCCCTGAAGTCAGCCACACCTGCCAACAATCATACTCACCTGCTGTTGATGATCCTCGTCATAGGCTCACCCTGAAACGGAGTGGCTGAGGTTTGGGATCACTGAGTAAGTCAGTAAACTCCGGCTCGCTCAGGTTAACCTGTCTTTGTCCTTTGTCGGTGAGAAGTGAACTAAATTGTGTCTTGTTTTGCAAACAAACCAGGAGGGAGCCGAGCACTTTTATAAATATTGCTGAGGGAGTTGTTTCTTGTACCACGGACCAAGAGGAGAATTCACTGTTCGGAAGTTGGGAGATTTGTCACGGAGGAAACCATGCTATTCAAACTGTTTTTGCACATCTTTGCTTGTTTGTTCACTATTAAAAATAAATAAATTAAAAAATTAACTCTCACCTATCCAGTCCTGTTTGGGTCCTGTTTTCTCCGAAACCTGACAGGCTGAATTTTTAGGTAAAATGTTGCATATAACTTTGTTGTTTGCAAAATTGGGCATAACTTTTTAAAATTATAAGCATATATAATTACAAAAAATTACACTCCAAGTTGACATCAAGGTTACTCACTGTTGGTTTCACATAGCTGTAGGCTTCAAGCGTGTGTTTTTTTTCAGTCGGCTTTGTATCTTTCGATTCACTATTTTTCTTTTTTGCATGCAAGCTCTGTCCTAAGAGGTCTTTCTGGTCCATCATGAGTTTTGGTTTGCCCTCATGGATGAGGTGTTAGGGCAGAGGCCTTCTACCAGGACTCCAGTCCTAATGACCTACATCCAGGAAGACACTTCAGGGGCCCAGTTCAGCAGTGGGCAACCAAGTCCAAGCTCATGAAGAGCAGGAAGATGAGGGCCAGCTGGAGCCAAGAGCAGAAAGAATGATGAGTGTCCCAGTATGCACAGGCACTTTTAATCACGCCTGATATTTGGCTGAGTATGAAGTCTCGAGCAGTGCTGCTGAATCTGCTGGACCAGGACCAAAAAAGACGAAGGAGGTGCCACAACTGAGACCCTTGGTTTGCGTTTCCAGCTACTGAGTGGAGCATCATACAGGGTGGTCTCCACAAGGTGTTCAGGGATGCTCTTCTCCATTGTCCACTGCATCATGTATCACTTGGGTTTGCAGGGCTGATGCAAGTAATGGCTGCCATGTCACTAAAATGTATTCAGAACGATGCAAGACCAAAGTGGTGCAAACAATCCTGTTAATAAAGATATGACACGTAACATTCTAGCACTTCAAAAAAGCACTATTAAAGAATACTGCCTATTCACAACAATTGTGGTCCAGGGGTACCTCCTCCAGGGCAGACACCTCAGCAAATAGCTGGTCCCGCCAGAGAGCACCACTGACTGCCTCCAAACCAGTCTCCCCTTCATCTTGCACATCATCCTTGGGCTCATCCCCCGGGGCCACAATGTCACCAGCACCGAGGCAAATGTTATGCAGAACAGCACATGCTGCTATGTGCTGAAACAGATGTTTTGTTCTGTAAATAAAGTGTTTATACATGCACATACACTAAAAACAATGACGATGTATTCTAATGACTTACATATGGTACAAAGGTGTGGTGCACCTCCAGCGCTTGGAGGAAGATGGCATGGAGCCTCGTCTTCATCATTCCAAAACCATGCTCTATAATAGACCATGCCCTGGAATGATGAGAGTTGAAGCGCTGGGCACCCACACCTTGGACTGGCCTGTTGTAGAGAGTGATGAGAGGAAGTGGATGTTGGAGACATGGGTACCCTCCATCTGTGAGAATGAAATGCACTGGAGGAGGGTAAATGGCCTGCCGGTACAGTGGGCTGTTGCGGAGCACCCTGGAGTCATGCACTGAGCCAGACCAGCCCACATATGTATTGATGAAGCAGCCCTGATGGTCACAAATCGCCTGCTGGAGTATGGACGGGAACAATTTCCTGTTCCTGTGGTACTGACCAATCAGCGCCACTGGGAGGCTTGATGCGGACATGGTAGCAGTCAATTGCACCAGCAGCTTTCAAAAAGGCTATGTATCTTGCCACCCCTGCAACCTATGAGCCATGGCATCTAGATCTTCACGGGTCCGAGGGAGGTGGATGACCTGATGGCGAATGGCCACCACCTCCTCTGTGACCCTGTGGACAATGTGTTGAACAGTGGAACGAGGTATTG
Source organism: Perissodus microlepis (assembly GCF_051167445.1). Classification (NCBI taxonomy): domain Eukaryota; kingdom Metazoa; phylum Chordata; class Actinopteri; order Cichliformes; family Cichlidae; genus Perissodus; species Perissodus microlepis. Next base: position 43,432,207 of record NC_140463.1, on the reverse strand, counting down.
CAAAAACAACTCTGAAGGATACTCCACTTGCCAGCCAGAAAGGAAACACAAGGACCTCAATTGTGGCACCCCAACCATGTCTCCGATCCTGGTTAAGTAGATTCAGCTGCACTTTCAGAGACACCCTGCTCAGACACAAATCAGGCATAGTGTTTTCAATATTAAAAAACTTGTCCAGGACATGGACACTCAGGTTAATCCTGTAGTAGTGTAGTCTGGTCTGGTGAAGGAAAACATGGAAAATAATAAACATTCTTTTATTTTTGTCATCATTATGAATGTTGCTGTTGTTGTTCTTTACAGAAATGATTTTACATGTCAAAACATTATTGCACTTGAGTAAAATGTACTGAAATGTGCTGGTTTACTGTAAGGTATAAAAGAGCAAATAGTCCTATAGTAAAATCAAGTCTACAGTGGTAAATATCAGTTTTAAGCTAGTAAACAAATACACATGTCAAATATATGAATGGAAGAAAAAAATGACGACATGTATTTTTCAATGTACGTGAAAGTGGTTATCTCTTAGTCGCAACAAAATCACTCATCTGTGATGAGTGATTTTGTTGTAGCCCTTCAATTACGACAAAGATAAGACAAGCGAGAAGGTTGTCCGAATCCATTTCACCAATCGGGAGAAGTGGTAATGGCGGGAACAGCTGATGACGCAAATTTGAAGGTTAGACCGTCCAATTTCACAAGCCTCGCACTTCCGGCCTTCTCGGTCTTCGGAGGATGCGGCCCAAGTAGACCGCGAAGGCATCTGAAGGATGCAGACCCTGAATTGGGACACAGCTAGTGTTTACACTGCAGTCTGCCTTTGTGACATTCATTAGTACCCTCACTGACACATAAAACAAAAGAACGAATACAGTACACACTGACTACACAACACAACACACTAACTATACACTCCCAACATGCTAAAAACCACAAATCTCTAACATCTAAAAACTCTTTCTCTCTCTGGCTCTCACTGCTGTCCAAAACTTTCCCCTCTACCTAAACAACCAAATCCTACATGTTGCTATTTTTTTATTGGTCAACATGGTACATTAAGGACTTGGCACTAAGGGTGGCAAGAGATCGTTTTAGGGTGGTACATGCCACCCCTCTCGATCTGCCCCTGTTGGTTGCACTCTGTGTCCTAGGGTGTCATTCAGACCTATCGTGAGCTTCTTGTTCTTCTTCTACTTAGTAACCATCATATTTGTTATCACTGTTGTGTTGGTCGTAGTTGATGACAACGATGACGAGAGACCCTGCACTTGGGACATCACGGTCCAAGCTGAGAGATGTGTTCCCTGACACGAGTGAGTCGATCTACGAGCGTGAAAGTGAAGAGGCTGAAATGCTCACATCAGCCACAACATTTAAACCCCAACGATGTGTACAAGTCCTGCTGGGGTGTGGACACTGGAGCCCTGGGCTCTAGGATTTTGAGAGTGGATCCTTTGGAAGCTGATGTTGGTGGTGAGGTGTGGGTCCTCAGTGGATCAGGGTTGGTCTGGTGTCAAAGTAGTGAAAGCAAGACCCAAATGCAGGACTTCCTGTGTAGAGTAGAGTGAGTGTTTTCTTTTCGCGGACACTTAGTGGACATTGACACGTGTGGTACATGATGAATATGTTAGGCAGGAGAAAACCAAAGAAGTGATTTTTGCAGTGTTAAAAAAAGTTTAATATGGTTTTACATATGTTCATGTATCAGACCAGGCGACACCAGCAGACTGAAAAACCAGTAAGTAAAATAAGAAATGTACAAAGTGTTATGGAAAACATTTTGTGTGGTTGCCCATCTCTGTAGTACAAAAAACACTCTTAGATTATGTGTCCACAGACTGTAAATAAAGGAACACTGACATTAAGTTTATCCACTCATGCAAATCACTTCTGGCTCTAAAAGCACAACTTTTAGAGCCACAAGTGATTTGCATGACAATGTTGAGCCTTGAAGATAAAATGTAAAGTTCAAAACTAATTGGTGACATCACAATGCATTCATCTAGCTTCAATAAAGAGTCAATAGTGCTGCAGTTGTGCATGACTCTAAATTTTCCAAGAGGGAAACAACACAGAGACAACTGGAATCTGAAAGATTTTAATAAATGAACCATCAAAGAAGCTTTTTATTATTTAAAAAATAGAATAGAAGCATTGCTGCATAAGAGTTGTTGGTGTTAGACTGCAGCACACAGATGCTGATGTAAAGATAAAGCAGCTGTGTGAGTCTTACGATAAAGGAAGTGGTAAACTTTGAGACTTTGCAGAAAACAAAAGCCAGTTAATACATTTCTACAATAACAATACCATTATCATCCTTAAACCTTCATGAATAATCACTCTTTATGAGAATTGCTGTAATTGAGTTTCCTCAATCAACATTAGATACTCATATCAGCTTTTAATACTTATTTCACTTTAATATTTAATTGAGAAACAAGATAGTCTCGAGGTACTTTATATCATTCTCAGTTTACCATCAGCTACACTCATACTGTTCTTTCTGTTCTTGTCTCTGTATGACTCTGCACTTCCCTCTGTGAGCCCGTCCTTCTATTTCTCTCATCAGAGTCCAGATTCTGTAAACATAAAACACACAGTCACAAATGTCCAACAGTGACAACAGCCTGTCCTCTATTAATAAAGCAGCTCTCAGTCAGTCATATCAGATATCTGAGTGTGCAAAGGGAAAATAGGATTCACAGACTATAGACTAAATGTAAGATAAAATGTAAACAGGTCTTCCTTTTAGCGATTCTGTTCTTTGATGGCAGGTTTAGAAAGAATGTGTGTGTGTGGTTAGCGCAGTGAAACTGTTTAATACTGTAATATTATCATTTAAAGAGCTTGTTTAAGAGAAGCAGGTAAATGTGGTTTTTATAGATGAGAACAGAAAAGGAGAAATTCATTATAACAAAACAAAAATACCTTTCTTAAGCCTTTTGATTTGAAGAGCCAAACAAATGATAGCTACAAAGAGGATAACAGTCAGAGCACCCAGGACCATACTCATCACCTTTGGTAATTCATCCAACACATCTATGAGGAAGATGACTGAATTAAAGTCAGAGCGACAAATTGTGCAGTCGTAATTTATGTAGTAGGCAGAATTTTAAGGCTAGATGATCTGATTAATCAGCAATTTCAAACTTAGATCAGGGGTGTCAAACATAAGGCCGGCGGGCCAGATTCGACCTGGCAAAGAATTTAGTCTGGCCTACAACATGATTTTAGAAAATGTGAAGAACGAATGAAAATTTTGGACTTTTAAATGTATTTTAATAAGTTTTACAGATTTTTCTGCGGATGATCTGAAGATGCATGTTTTCATGACATTCATCAAAATGAAATAAAGAGCAAATTCTTACCTTGGACCTCTACATTTGTTGCTTCAACAACAACTGGTTGGTAGCTCATTCGGAATCCACAGAAATAGAGTCCAGAGTTCAATAAATCCACTTGTTTGATTTTGAGAAACACAGTCGATATGTTGGTGCTCATTTGAAATTTCCCACTTTGAAATCCAGCGCAGAATGAAGCAGGTTCATGAGGCTTGAACATCGAGGCAATATAGGTGAGTTTGGCTCCCTTGGTCACTCTGAACCAGGATATCTGTGTGGGAGAACTGGAAAAGTTGGAGCACAGCAGCGTGACTTCTTCTCCAGACTTTACCTCTAAAGTCTGAGAATCAGAAACAGAGAACCAGCCTAAAGACAAACAGAAGATGGGTTTTTGGTGGGCAAATTAATAAACAGAATCCTAAACAACAACTTTTTAAAAATGTAGTCAGTTCTGTGTTAATGAATTTCACTTACCAAGGCTGAAGAGAAGTAAACCTGTTACAAATGTGACGTTCCTCATTCTGCACACAAATGACACCTATAAATGGCGCTTTACAACAGTCAGTGCTTATAAGTGGTTTTGAAGAGGCGGGCTTTCAGCGTGTAGCTTCTGTCTATGTTGGGTTTATCTAGGCACAAACCCCACTGGAACACAAAACCATCAACTACACTGTAAACCAGAAGGCACTCTTTGTGTTTTTGAAGTCAGCCAAGGTCAAGGAAAAGATCTCTTCACCTGAACTGCTATTTTTATTCTCAACAAGCAGTCATACATGAATATGCAATTACAAATACTCAGGACAGTCTTAAGCAGGCGTGTGTGTGAGCAACATCAGTGTCTGTATTCTGTGTGGGTGTGTGTAGGTGCATGTGTGTCTGTGTGTTTTCAGCCATACTATACATAGACATACAACCTTTCAATGAACTTAACTTGTGTGTATGAGGTATGCTCAAAAACAGAAATAAGCATCTTGCTAAACTATAAAAGCACGGACTTGCAATAGGTCATATCTCAAATGAACATTTAAAGGTGTGAAGTCTTGCACTTTAATAGAACAGTCTGGTTTCTAAAGTTATAATTATAACCTCTCATCTCATGGTACACAAGTGCACACAGAATCTTATCAGCTTATCTTGTCATGCTTCCAAAGATCCAAGCTTTCTGAAAGTCTTTCAAACTTATTTTGGACCTTGGCTGTTTTTCTCTCATTTTCAGTCAATAATTGTACCTGACAATTTTCAGAGGAGCGCTTTGTTTGTCAAGCCACTGAGCTATGAATTATTCAAACACAAAAAGGCACCTAACTCAAGGGATGAACCAGTGTTTGTCATGTAACATATAACATACATGCCATGATAATTCAGCCAAGAATCAATTTAAAGGGTGACTGTCAAGAAGCCAGTACAGAAGAACTGGACAGAAAATCAGTGGCAATAGGTCTCGTGGAGTTGTCTTCTTCTGTCTGCTGCTTAAGTGCCACCACCCATTCCTAGCATCCTCCCCTTTCACATCAACCCTCTGCATGTCCTTGTTCATTACATCCATGAACCTCCTCTGAGGTCTTTCTCTTCTCCTCCTGCCTGGCAGCTCCATCTTCAACATCCATCCTGCCCAATATATGTAGAAAGAGAGAGAGACAAACACTGAAAGTGCAAAAATAATAGTACACAGCAACAGTCCGTAATCAATGGCCTTATTCCAGGTTTGATCAGCACCATGGACAACAACCTCAGTCAGAGGTTGGGTGAATAGACACATTTATTTAAACTTATGTTACAAACTCACACCATCTCCTTCATCTAGGCTACCACAATCCCCATTTGGTAAAATAACATAAAGACCACTGTAATGTATATTACCATAGAACAAAAGAGATATATAATTCCCAAACAAATGCTTTAAAGCAGATAACTCTAAGCCCGCCATAAATCTATGACATCTTACTGTTCATCACTGATAATAGCACTGTAGCCACGGTGACACAAAGTCAGAACTCATTTGAGCCCTGCGTCCCATAAATGGTAAACACGTGACTTCATGAATTTCTTCACAAATTAAACTTAACCCTTAGAGAAAAATAATTATTAACTGCATGCCATTACATACATCAACTTTAATAAGTGCCTGTATTGACTTAGACCGTTTGTCTCCAATAAATCTTTCCAAGTTAACGTCATTAATTACTTTCTCTATGCCACTAACATGTCTGTTACACTCCATTCCTAAAAGAATGCTCAAAACCTCTTATCATTATTTACTGCTTTAATTTTAAATATCTCTTTCAAGACAGAATGGAGGAATGGTTCATTTGAATATTTTTATTCTGAGTTTTAGAGTGAATCTTAGCACAGAAACAGCAGTGAAGGTTACTAATGACCTTGTTATGGCCTCTGCCAGGTGGCTCATCTTTGTGCTTGTCCTGTTGGACATCAGTCCAGTATTCAATACTACTGATCGCAATATCTTATTACAAAGACTAGAACACACTTCATTGGTTTGAATAATTTGAATATCTGATATATTCCAATTTCTGCATGTAAATGGGGAGTCACACAAAAGGTTCATCTTTTTAATGTCAGCACACAGCACGTTTGACATCAATTTTGTTTGATTTGAAGAAGGTGGGGGCAGGGCACTTCACTCACGTCTGTTAGACCTGTTTTATTTGACCCACACAAAATGTGACAGATTTGGAAACAGCTAAAAACCAAATAAAAACATGCCTGGAGCAATCCACTTATCAAATACATTGAAAGATTGTGTGCCAGTAAAGGTTCCCAAGGTTGTGCAGTCTGAAGCCGCATATAGATAGCTTCTTATTTGAAGCAGCAGCTTATAGGCAGACTGTGTACTTGTGCACCAGCACCTTTGCTGTGGCTATCACCCTGGTACAGACCGGAGAATATAATCTGAGGCTGTGCAACTGCCACGCCACATCTCACACTTATAGACAGGTTAAATAACAACAGGAAGTCCACCAAAAGATACAGCGGCTTGCTGTATGTGGCTGTGACTCAGGCAGCTGAAGACCTGATTCAAGATATAGATAGAAATACCGCACTGGTGTGAATGTTACCACAGAGTAAATGCAATAATGGACAGGTGAGGTCATATGCAAAAAATAGATGTCTTACAAAAGCAAAAATGTTACACACTGGATAAAAGGTCAATAAATGCTCATTTATACACAGAAATCTCAATAGGAGTTTAATCTGAAAGATTAATGGTTTATTCCTGAGCTGCAGTTACATTTATGGTGGAAAATAAATAATGGATGAAAAATAATGACTGTAGGGAAAAAAGAAACAATTCTGGTCCCCAAACAGACTTTTTGTATCTTTTACCACTATCTTAGATATGTTTTAATTGCTGTGACCACTAGAGGGTGATATCTGTACAACTAGTAACTATATAAGTTGTAATTAAAGAGCAATTTCTGGGGCTGGGAAATGAAACCAACTAGTAAAGAGCTAAAAACTCCTCTTAAATATGGGTCTAAAAGGAGTAATTTCCCCAAGACTACCTCATCCATTTAGACATTCTTAAGGCTTAAAATGATGGACTTGGTCACTTTGATTGACAGGTATGTCAGTGTAGGCAGCTCTGGCTTCTAGCTGACTGCTAGGCCTGACGTGACAGTACTAAACCCGACTTGTCCATGATGTTCATCTTGTTGGAACATTTTCAATATAATTATCCGATAAATAATATACTATAAAAAAAAAGTTGCCATCTTAACGCCTGAGCGTTTGCATTCTGTGGGTCACCACGTTGGGGTTTTAGCATCTGAGGTGAGAAAGCACTGTGTGCTATTTCTCACATAACGTTAGCTGGCTCTGTTAACTAGCTGCATTCATATACTGTGACTGTGCATTGCACTGACACAAACGTCATGGATATGCATCCGCAGCTATATTATTTATCGGATAATTATATTGAAAATGTTCCAATAAATGATATGAATCTACAATAAACATTGCATACATCATTTCCTGGATTGTTATACTTTTATTATTATTATAATTATATTATTATTATAAATTTTGTGTTGCAGCATCAGAAAAGTTGTCCAAACTCAAAAAACACTCATTACACCAGCGTTACACCTGCTCTGTCATAGCATACTGAAGACAGGTGGTTCTGCTGAGAAACAAAATTTTTTTTATTCAGAAAAAAACCCAAACAAGACAACAACAGACAAACAAGAGACAGATATTTGATGTGACAGACCTCACGATCTCAAAGTCAGATTTGCTCAGACCACACTGTGTTATTGTTTCCTGTTGCTCATGATGTATATCTCGCTCTCTCCTCGACTGCTGCAAACCTCCATCTAACTCTCAGCTTAAGAAACACTTGACAGTCTTTAATGTCCCGACTTATGTCCTTCAACATCAAAATTAATAAAGACAACAATATCATGTTCATCATATTTATTACAAGCTTAACTTTTAATCATAATACAGAAGCGATCTTATTTTTTTGGGACAGACACAACCTATCAACGCTATCTTAAAAAGTTGGTTGTGTTCAGGCTGTCTTGTCACAGCATGGATAACACGAGTTTCTTATTTCTCCCCTGTTGCATGCCTCCTGGTTTTAATTGTTCCATGCAGATGAAGTGTTGCATCCTGATGATCATCAGAGTCTAGATCAAGAGCTGAGTCATAAGAGTCAAACACGATTTCCCCTTATGAGATGCAACTAAACAACAGAGCTTAATAGCTCTCAGAAGAGAGCATTTAAGCTCATCATCTAATCCTCCTGGTGCCCTCACTGTCCTTTTACGCTAGCTTTCTGTTGATTGGCTGCCCTTCATAAACAGTAGATTTTGACGACTTTTGTCCTCGCAACCAGACCTGTGTAGGTGAGATTAGTTATATCTGTGACATCAAACTGATGCAAGGGTTTAACGACTAAATTTATCTCTGAACAGTCAGCCGTCTGTACTTATGACTCACGGGGGTTATTCGTACATAAGACGACCTCATTATCTGAAACTTTGGCCATCTTTAATATGAACATACACAAATGTACCAGTATATGTGTGACAGATGGTAAGGAGATTTATGAAAGGTCTTCTTTAAAGATAAACATTAATTTATTTCAAATGTCTGTGTTTGCTATGCTGTCACCTATTTATTCACATCTCTACATTGTTTGTTAAGATTCTTATTTCCACCTAAATGATAAAAATGATGTGCCCAATTTATTACTTACTACAGCCATTATCACATTAATACTTTGAATACTTTGTTGAGTGTATATATAAATGTTGCTAAAAAAATCTGAGCTCGTAGGTCAGACAAATAGGACTGCTTCTGTTTATGTATTTAAGGCAGAATATCTGAGAAGAAGTTTGCAGTAGAGCAGTTTGAATCCTTCACCAAACTGAACTGCCTGGGCTGAAACAAACAAGAGACATAAATTCTTTGGATAATAAAGAAAAAAAATTAGCAAAAGAAGAGAAGAATAATGAATAAAATCAGTGATTTTTTTAGGTATTTCAGTTCCAGGACTTACAGAAGCTGCAGAGAAGTAAATCTCTTACATGAAGTTTGAAGATCGCCACAGTGTGTGAAACAGTGGTTGCTTGTTATGCTTGATTTCTCAGAGAAGTCGTGTGTGTGAAATTAGGTTATAACAAATTCAGTTTGCTATTTGCTTAATTAGTAGAAATATCTTTTTAGTTTAAAAAAGAATATATATTTCATTTTACCTTTTGCCTTATTACCTTAGAATAATACTTTAGAATAAAAATTTATACAAATTAATATTATTATATATTATTATAATAATATACATGCAAATAGAAACTGAATTTTCAGATAGTGCTAAAAAAGGTATTTTCTCACTTACAGTTACAACTAGAAAGTTGTGAAAATGGCCCAAAATTGGGTTGCTCTTTCTTTCTTTTTGATAGATAAAGCTTGAAAAGTGTAAATAATATTATCATTATTGTGTTATACAGTTATAATACAATATAATATAATATAATCATATGTTATATATTATAATCCTTGAGATATTCATGTTCATCCGTTCAGTTCATCAGATTTTAATACTCAAAAAACAGGACTGAATATATGCGTGTGTGTATGTGTCCATACACTAAAGGTGCAAATCCCTCACGAGAGATCAGTGTGACAGCTTTCACTCTGTGCTGATGTTCCTGTTGTTTTTCAAGTGTTTCGTAGAAGCATACACCACATTTGTGTCCATCTCACTCTGTGGTACAGGCCTTCTGATTTTAGCTTTGGGATGGAAATTCAGTGCTGCATAGTTCATGTCATCAGAGTCCACATTCTGTAAATAAAAATGTTCAAAGTCACTAATCCTGCACATTACTTGTTAACCTCTTAACATCCAGAAGGTCACAGGGAACCCATCTATTGTTGGGGTCCAGCTACTGAACTTTCATCATTAAAATGAAAGAGCTTTTGACAGAAAAACTGCAATGCCAAAATGAATATGTGAGACTTAATTTGGATGTTAGCATCCTGTATTCCTTAAAATGTGCATATTCAAGCCTGGTATGGTCAGGCTCCAACTGTTACCCTAAATGGGTTCAAGGCAGTTAAGTTTAATATCTTGCTTGGTGAGAATAAATCTTAAATAGATTACCTCACTCTGTTGTGGATTCTGTCCATCATCTTGAGCTAAATGACAGGAACAATCCATCCGTCAGTAATTCGCTTCTGCTTTTGTATTTGTAATTTAAATGAAATCAAATCATATAAATACCTGAGTGAAATTTCCTGATTTGGACAGCCAGACCAATGATGACCAGTAGAAGGAGAACAATTAAACTGCCCAGGATCACAGGCATCACATTTGTTAATCCATCAAACACATCTACAAAATGGACAATTTAAATAAAACTTTGTGTAATATACTGCCTATGACTGTAAAAAGTAATGCAAAATGACAAGATTTAAATGACAGAAAACATAATTACACTCTTACCTTGCACCTTTAAATATGTTCCACTTGAAATTACCGTCTTTTCATCTTTGTACTCTCCACAGAAATACAAGCCAGAGTCAGATGAATCCAGGTGTTTGATCTTGAGAAACAGCACAGAGGCGTTGGACGTCATGTTAAATTTGCCAGCTTGAAGACCATCTTGGAGAGAAGCATTTCTTTCAGCACTGACCATAGATGAGATTCTGCTCGCGTTGGGTCTGTTGGTCATTTTGAACCAGGATATGTGACCAGTATGTCTGCTAAAGTTGGAGCACTCCAGTGTGACTTCTTCACCAGCCTGAACCTCCACAGCATAAAACTGTGTGACTATGGGAGAGATCCAACCTGAACCAAACAACAAAATAAACTTCAAGCTCCACCAAAACCAAACAACCAAACAATACCTATGAACTCCACTGGCCATTCAGTGTCTCAAGATTCAGTTCTCTTCGATTACTCAACAAAATTAAATTCTTGTATGAGGAAAAAAAGTGATAGGTCTACTTACTGAAGGTGTAGAGTAAAACTGCAATCCACTTAAATTTCAGCATTGTGTGTATGACCACTGCAATGTTGCTAACTGAACTGTGCTCCAGTAAAAGTGATCTCTACATAAAGAGGCGGGCTGCTCTTTTATATGTACCGTTCCTCAGCCTGACGGTGCCACCAGATTTAGGAAAATGGTGCAAACCTACAGCTTTAGGAAGAACAGAATATCAATATTTTATTGTTTGACAGCATTTCAGATAATGCTGGTTAATAGGATATATTTAATAGATCACTTATTTTAAAATTCAGTCTTAGTCTTACAGTTTCAAGTTTAAAATACATCCACAAAAGCAGTCAGTCTGTATCATTTTGATATATTAGATATTTGTTGTCTTTACCATTAGATGTTTTAAATAAGACTTTGCGCTAGTGGTTACGCAGCTCTTTGAAAAGGTTTAACTCTACATTTTTATGCTCAGTATCACACGTGTCAGTAATAATACGTGACAAAAATCCCTGATATCAAGCACTCGCTCAGGTTCTCTGTTGATTATGTAACTGCTAACATTGCATGAAGCAGACTATTGGCCCCATACTAAATAAAATATTAATACTACAATCAAGTATCTTTTTTCATCATGCATGATTATATTATGTTAGCAAGGCTTAGTAGGTTGAAGTGCATCTCAGTGTGGAGCCTTTAGCTAGTGTGGGTTTGAAACGTACAGCCTGTGGAGGAGTAAACCCTTTGATATGAGGCTGTGCAAGTGTCACCCTGCTACAGCAGAGGGTAGTGATGTGAGTTTGTGTGAATAACAACGTGAGATTGATTTACCACGAAGATGTGTCCTGATCTAGATTTGTTTAGCATGCAGCAACACAAATGCTCTTCGAGTGAACCGACTGAATCAGTCCTGAATAAATTAGCAACTTAGTGAAGGTCCTTGTTGATCACAATTGTCACATCAGCTGGTGCACTCATTGTTTACTTTTTCGAATCAACGGGTCCTTTTTGTCCAGTCTGACAAAATTTGGGCAAAAATGTATTTAATCAGCTTTAACTTGGAATGATTATTGGTACCACACTCACTCATCTAAAAATTATGAAACTGCTTATCATTGTTAATTTTTGCATAGCGGTGATTAGAGCTCACTCAGAATGATGTGACCAATGTAAAACATTTGGCGTCTGGGTCTGTCTGAGGGATTTATTTCCTCCTCTTGATGCTTTTTTTTTTTGCTGCTTCTCTTTTAAAGTCCTTTCAGAGATGCAGAGATCCAACCAAGTAGCTCATTTAATGATGGAAGTGATGTTTCAGTCAGAACACACGTCGGTTCTTTAGCATTAGTTAATGTTCGTGTTTTGATACATCATAGCAGTTTCTTTAGCAGACAGATTACCTATAAACTATATTCGTACATTCAGATGATGCATTCAGTCCACTGCATTGTGTTAAATAAATAATTTTATTGGAAATGAAAAAAATACACTTCAAACATGCAGTATGAAAAATGTCTCAACATAATAAAATAACATAATATTAACCTTTTTGTGCTGACTGTCAAGTCTACTTCATATAACAACAGAAGCTGACCCAGAGTGCTTTAAACACAGATTTGCATCACAGGTCTCCAAACAGGCATTATCACAATGAAACTGAAAGGCGTGTTTTGTTGTCTTAACTCTGGAAAGTAAAAGTCACAGAGATTCAGTTGTCATTAAAATGTCTTCAGATTTGGCAAACTGATGATCTCATCAGTCATGACAGACCAGCCTCCCCTACATAAGCTGCCTTTATAAGTTGGAAGTATTGGTACCACTACTGTTTCATTCGGAATAAGACACATTGGAATATTCTCATTGTTTAACATAAATGACAGAATGTTACATAAATGTTATATAAATTAGCTTATATACAAAACTGTAACTTTTGTGCACCACTACAACCCTGGTCCATAGCAACGAATCGTTGGCTGCCCTCTGCCACCCTTGGAAGCCATCGCTAGATCCTCTTGTTTCAGGAAAACCAGGGCCACAGGTGTCCTCACTTCAGCGCCTCACATCAATCAGGTCCCAAACCTTCAGACTCACAAACTGGCCCATGTGTGGATTACCTCTGGCAAAGTAGATCTGGGCCACAAAAGGGCCGTCATTTTTTGCGGTATGTGGGCCATGTGTAAGTTGTGTGCAGTTGCAGACACACTGCTGGACCTGTGCTGGCCCAGAACAGTTTCAGCTCTGGCCTCAGATGTCAGCCTAATGTGTACCTTAATCAAGCCATCTAATAACAACATGTGCTGGAACATAATAGTGCAAAAGTAACATGACGGAACTTTATTCAGATAGTGAATGGACTGATTCTTATATAGCGCTTTTCTACTCTCACGGATTACTCATAGTGCTCTATTCAACATGCCACATTCACCCAATCACACACTTTCTCTAAACTGAGTGCTTCCTAACTACATTCATACACATTCACACTCTTGACATGCAGACTGGAGGAGCTAGAGATCGAACCACTAACCTTCCGATTAGTAGGTGACCTCCTCCTGAGCTACAGCCACCCAGTAGTAAACATGAGTAAACCCTCACTAGGTTTTGGATAAAGTGTACACTCATGCATAAACCCTTGCATTTGAAACTTTGGCTACCATAGCAGTATAGTATTGCAACATGGCATTTGGGTCTTCTAACTAAAATAGGAAAATAGGAACATAAATAGTGCCATCATTGCCAGACCTGGTCCACATCTTTTTGACAGACACCCTGCCATGACACCAGTCAGTCAGAAGTGCCAGCTTGATGCCGGATCTGGGCTAGACCTGTTTTCTATGAGCCTGGGCCACATACACCAAACCACAATCGGGCCAGATGTGGCATGCCATCACATAAACAGTGCCATCATTGCCAGACCTGGCCCATATCTGGATGACATACCACTTACCAAAAATAACTGTACACCATCTGTGAATGTGCTATTGGGTTAGTTTATCATTTTGGTACAATGTAAATAGATCTAACCGTAGTCTTCATCAAGTACCTATCTGAAATCTCCAGAGTTTTACAGCCATAGCAGTGATAACGGGGATGAGAACAACAGTCACAACAACCAGTTTCAGTTTCATTTGGCATGCTGGCATGCTGAATTTAGCACATCAGACTTACAATTATCTCCTCCCAGTCTGCCAGTCAGCAAGAGTTTGTGGGTCACATTCATAATGCAACTTTGTCTTCTGATTCTTCCAACACTGAAGACATAGCACAAACCAAAGTTGTGGTAACATCTGCAAAGTCAGTTCATTTTTATTTTGGAGCTATGTTTTAACCACGACAAAACATGAATGTCAGCTGATGGCTATTCAGAACTATGTGTCATGGTTCTGGGTCATTTGACCGACCATTTTGAGAGCGCGTTTTTGTGATTTATTTGTGTTGTAATGTAATTTCTGGTTCATGTTCTCTTGTTTGTTGGGTCCATTTTGTGCCTTTGTCTTTGTGTCTCCCTCTCTTGTAGTCTGTGTTTATGTGTCTGTATCACTCCTCGCACTTCTGTGTCTTGGACGGGTCGTTGCATTTCTTTTCCTTTTTCTGTTCACATTTCCCTCCTTGTGTTTCATTCCATCTTTCCCCTTCCGTCATGTGCATTCATGTCTCCCTCTCCCACAGTGTCTCCCTCTTTGTGTCTCCTCCCTTTGTCTCCCCGGTCTGTCTTGTTTCCATGTGCGTTTCTTCCTTCCGGCCCCAGAGTCTGAACCAAAAGTTTGGTGCAGAAACCTGTGGTCGGGGCTGTGCAGAGCTTGCAGCAGGCTCTGGATGCTGCGGCTGGAGCTCGCGTTGAGGGCTTAGCCGTCTATTCCTGGGAACCGGAATGGGTAGAGGAACTGGCCAAACCCCATCCATTACCACCCGAGAAACAGGTACGGGTGCAGGGAAAGGTTCAGGTCCTGGCCACTCTCACCCTAGGGGCAGGGGCAGGTGCAGGCGCGGGAGCTAGCTAGACACCAGCCACCCCCACCCAAGGAACAGATACGAGTGCAGGAGTGGACGGAGTGTCAGCTGCCTTTGCCCTGGGAACCAGTGTGGGTACAGGACCCTGCTGGACACCAGCCACCCTCATGCAAGGAACTGGTACAGGCCCAGAGGTGGACTGGCCTCACCCTAGGAGCAGGCAACGATGGACACCAGCTGCCCCCACCTGAGGAACTGGTATGGATGCGGGGACACACTAGGCCCTAGCTGCTCTAGGAACCAGGACAGGGACCGGCTGGGCCCTGGCCACCATCACCTGAAGAACTGGAATGGGCACAAGGTGGCCCAAGCTGCTCTGCAAGCAGGAATGCAAACAGGAACAGGAGCAGGGACTGGCTGGGCCCTAGCCACACTCACCCAGGTGCACCCACAATGGGTGCAGTGGAAGGCAGGGTCCAAGTCACACTGCCAGCAAGAACAGGCTGAGCGACATGTCTTGATGCATGCTCAGTCATCCAGGTAAGTAAATCCATAAAAGTTGATTCCATTCATCTGGACATATTGTTTTCAGTGGGAGAAACGTTTCATCACTGATCCAAGTGACTTCTTCTGTCTGAGCTGACTGCAGGTTTCCCCAGACTTATAAACACAACATTTGCACAATGACTGAAACTAGCACTACTGAATGAACAATGGGCTGTGAGGTCAGTTCCTTGATCATTAATATGCAAATTGTCATGGCCACTGATCAATGGCCGTGAGCACCATCTACAGAGAGTTGGGAAATGGCTGCATTTTAAGATGGGGAATAATTTACCCTTAGGCCTCCTCCTCGATTCAGAGATGGTTTTTCCCTTTTCACGTAAATGGTCTCCTTGACTCCCCGCTCAAACCAGCGTTCCTCCCTGTCCAGGATGTGTACATCCTCACCATTGAAAGAGTGTCCACTGGCCTGTAGGTGTAAATAGACTGGGAGTCCTGGCCTGACGAGTTAGCTCTTCAAACGTGTTTACCATTGAAACTGCTGAGAGGCTGAGAGACAGGTTCTGAGATAAACACAGGAGGACAGAAATGATCAGTTTCAGAAACATAATGGTCTGTAATTAGAGTCTCAGAGGGCGGAATAGTGTTTATGGAAGCAGGATGAATACGACCAGTCTTCTGACAGCCCAGCACGGGCTAGTCATTAACCCTTTTGCAGAGCGAACAGGAGTTTTTGACTGATGGTGAGCAGGAGGAAAAAAGTGAGTCTAACTCACCACAGGAAACTGCTCTAAATTGTTCTTCCTGTGCTACTTCTGTCTCATTGGTCAGTGTGGTGCGTGTTAACCTCACCTTTGTGTTTGGGACCTTTCCTGGGTTTCCACCCTCTACATCCACACACTTTGAGGTAACAAATTCACCTATTGAAAATCTTATTTCCAGCCATTACTTAAGATTAAGGAATTCCTTCAGTCAATACTGGATTGTTGAACTAACTGCTTTCATGAAGCTGGTTCTTGTTGCTTAAATGTTTGCTCAGTATTTGCCCTGTGAATTATTCACCCTTTAAGATTTCTGTGCAGAAGAGAAAAAGAGTTTTGTCTGAGACAGAAAGACAGAGATTGATGAAAGAAAGTCTTACAGAGAAAATAATTTGTGGTTTATTGCTGTGCTGTAAATAAACTTTTATTGAGTTGCATCTGCATTCCAGAACTACAGTTATGATTCAGTGTGTTTCTTTCAAGACAGAGACAATTGACATATATGTAGCACTACAATTTTACTTGTAACTTAAATAAGAATATTCTCATAATGTTTGGTCTGCTGTGGTTTGAGGCAAGTAATTATCATAAAAATGAGTAAAATATGAATGTGTATTTTATTGGGATGTCTTAAAAAAAGCTCTACCTTAAACCGTTAAATATGTTGCATTAGTGTTAAATTCACCAAAGAAATACAATAAGTCAAATGAGTCCAGCTGTTTGATCTTAACAAACAGCACAGTGGACATCATGTTATATTTGCCAATTTGAAAACCAACAAGGAGAGAAGCATTGGAATCAGCACTGCATATAAACAAGATATAGCTCGTGTCGGGTCTGTTGATCATTTTGAACCAGAATATGTGACCAGGAGTTGGAGCACTCCAGTGTGACTTCTTCACCAGCCTGAAACTCCACAGCATGAAACTGTGTGACTATGGAAGAGATCCAACCTGAACCAAACAACAAGTTTTCATAAACTTCAAATTCCACAGGAACCAAACAATGCCTATGAATTGTTGTCCAAAACGTATCTAAAGATTCGGTTCTCTTGAAATACTCAACAACAAGTAATTCTTTCATAAGGAAAAAAGTGATAGGTCTACTTACTTAAGGTGTAGAGTAAAACTGCAATCCACTTAACTTCCAGCATCGTGTGTATGACCACTACAATGTTGCTAACTGAACTGCGCTCCAGTAAAAGTGATCTCTTTGTAAAGAGGCGGGCTGCTTTGTTATATGTACAGTTCCTCATACTCACAGTGCCACCAGTTTTAGGAGAATGGTACAAACTGACAGCTTTAGGAACAAAATAATATAATAATTTTTTGACAGCATTTCAGATAATCTAGATAATATCTTTTTTAGAAGTTTACATACATGAAAAAGCTGTCGGTCTGCATAATTTTACCCAGCATTTGTTGTCTTAACCATTAGATGTCAAACATTTTTTAAAATAAAAATGTACACTAGTTGTTACACAAGTCTTTGCAGAGGTTCAGCCCTACTTTATGCCAGAAATAATAATCTGATGTGAAGCACTCGCTGAGGTTGTCTGTTGATTTTGTAACTGCTAACACTGCATGAAGCTGACTATTGGCCCCACACTAAAAAACTAATTAAACGTATTTTTTCACCATGCTTGATTATATTATGTTAGCAAGGCTTAGTAGGATCAAGTGCATGCTAGTGTGGACCCTTCACCTAGTGTGGCTTTGGTGTGCAGCACGTGGACGAGTAACCACATTGATTCGAGGGTGTGTAGGTGTCACCCTGAGAAGCAGAGGGTAGTGATGTGAGTTTGTATGAATAACAGAGTGAGGTTGACTTACAGTGAAGATGTGTCCTAATTTAGGTTTTGTTAGCAAGCAGAAACACAAATGCTCTTCGATTTCTTCCAACTGACTGAATCAGTCCTCACTCTCTGAACAAATTAGCAGCTTTTAACAGTGAAGCTCCTTGTTGACTATAAAGAGCTCCATTGTTACGTCATCTGGCGCTCAGAGCACACTCACCATGTACATTTTTTTTAATCAACTATTCATTTTCTATATATCCATTATCAAGCCAGATTAAGTCAGATTTCTAAGATTAAAGTGGGGCATATATACATATATAGTCTCTCTCATAGATTCTGGTATAATGGTGGATGTTAAATATTGGCCACAAAACTCAAATAATTTGTCTACAAGCGACCTTAGAAAAAATGATCTAAAACAGAATCAGATAGAACAGGAATGAAGTACATATATGTTGATAGATGATATATAATTCTATAAATTTACTTTTATTAGCAGTAACATTTACAGATTTTTTGATAGCAGTTAAAATATTCAGTTTTGAATGTGCAGTGAGTAACATGAATATTCTCAGTTGGTGTTTACTGCTTCCTTTTCAGGTTTGACTTTTGCTCTTACAGTCCTCATTCTCCTCCCTTCAGTTGTGTTCGACCACACCATGTTGCCTCTTCCTGTCAAACACTCATTTCAGCCCTACTGCAAACTCCCCTCTAATTCTGACTTCTGACTCACTGCTTACTCATATGATTTGCATGCCCCGCATTGAAACACAAAAGCAGACAAAATTAATTAGAATAAACACAAATAGAGACAGGTGAGATCAGAAGCTGCTGCTGGTATAAAAATCATCTCTACTTCTCCACCTGCTACAGATCTCCTGCTTCTTATTATGGAATTCTGCATGCTCAGTGCTTTCAGGTGATTGGAGTCTAGGTTTTGTAAATAAAGTACATGCACTAAATAACTGAGTTGATGTAATTGTACAAGCCTGAAAGAACTACATTGAAAGAATATTATGTTAAAACATATGCAATAGATCAATCTTTATGATGCATGAAACTGTCAGCGAGTCTTTCCCTTGTGTGGAAGAGAAATTCTGTGGATGGGAAAACCAGCAAAATAACATCACAACTTTTATAAAAATGCAAACTGACACCCGGCGAGTTGATCATGATGTTGTCAGTATTGCTGACTGATACTCATCAATGTACCGTTGATGCAACTGTCCACATATTTATAAAGAAAGACATGAAAAATAGCTCAACAATGATATTTTTCATCTCAACCAAGCAAATGTTTGGTAATGTACGTCTCATTTCAACAGCTGTAGTTAACTGTAGCTGTAGATGAAAATATTAACACCTACAAGCAATTAACTGTAACAAAGTTACTTGTCTCTAGTTTTCAGTGTGTTTTGGAAAGTGTATAAAATACAAAATCTCAGTTCCATAAAAGTTGTGATTCTATATAAAAATGAAAATAAAACTGCTTACAATGATTTGCAATTTCACAAGCCCATATTTTATTAGCAGCAGAACACAGAAAACATCTAAATTTTTAAACTGAGACATTTTATTGTTTCATGAAAACTATTAGCTCATTTTAAGTTGATTACAGCAGCACGTGTCAAAAAAGTTGAGAGAAGGCAAAAAAGGTTGGAAAGTAAGTAGCACCAAAATAAACATGGAGAAATATTTCACAGCTAATTATGTTAATTGGCAACAGATCAGTGACATGACTGGATACAAAACGAGCATCTTAGAGAGGCAGAATATGGACACCAGTCACTCTCTACCTACCCCCCCATCACTATAACTGTTTCTATAAATTGTTGAATACTTTAAGAATCATTTTTGAGTATCTCATTATCTACAGTACATAATATTATGATTATATTAAGGGAATATGGAAAATTCTCTGTGCAGAAGGGACAAGTCCGAAAATCAGTATTGGATATCCATCATCCTGAGACCCTCGGAGCATGATTGTGTCATGGAAATCACTGTAGTGGCTCAGGAACACTTTCAGAAGTCATTATTTATTTAACCTTTATTTATACAGGTAGTTCAACTGAGACTTTGTGTCTCATTTAGAATAGACCTGTTTCAGACAAACATATTAAAAAAAGAAACAATGCAATAGCTAAGATTATCTAATGTTTACACAGTCATATCATAAACAGGAAGAAGTTCCCAGTAATTATTTCACAAGGTCATTTTTACATCTTTTAAAGTCTGGAAGTGAAAGCAGTTCAGAGAACTTCAACTTCCGTAATGTATTCTATGAGGACGGAGGTCTGATGGAGCAGTGAATCCAAGGAATTCCAGAGATCGCACACTATAAATAAAATGTTTATGTAACATCTAACATCTGTGAACACAGTTAAAGTTGGGAATTGTGGGGCAAAAAACATCTGGAGCTTCAAAATGGTCTTAATCATTTCAGTTTGATTAAGACCAAGTTTCCTCTTCTGTTTTGCTCGATGACAATCAATACTCGGGACTCAATTCGGATTCTGTAAGGAAGAGACAGATTTCTTTTTCACAACAATACCCTAAAACAGTACAATATATCTTCCACTGAATATTACATTCAATATTACAAATGGATTATCTGGTTGATCAGTTATTTAGGCACAGACAAATTAGTTATTTGTCTTTTTAATTGAACTTATGCTGGCTTTTGATGTGCTGTTGATACAGAAATTTTTAAAGAAGAAAGAAAATGGAATAAATATTAACAATTCCTCGAGCAGTACCTGTCTGAAGCCTCATTTTGACAACAAGGCAAATGATGACCTTAGTGAGAACGACAGTCACAGCACTCAGGATCAGGGTTGTCAGGTTTGTTGTTTCACCAGCTTCCTCTAGAAGAAATGTGCCTACACTTGATGTCATGAATGATATGTTTTGTTGCAAAGATTGACAAAATTCTTCAAATGTGATCCAAACTCTTTACATTACCACATTTCAATCTGACTGTGGGGAAATAAGCTGCGTATCTCATTCTCTTTGTTAGCTCTTATCTCACCATTCTTACCTTGAACCTGCAGATCAGTTGAATTAACAATCACTGGGAGTCCGTTTGTGTAATATCCACAAAAATAAAACCCAGCGTCAGACAAATCCACATGTTTGATTTTGAGGAAGATCGTCGAAAAGTTGGATGTCACTTCAAATTTTTCCTGATCAACTCCGTCGCAGAATGATGGTGGCTCAATAGAATTGTAAATGCTAATGCAACAAGGCTGGGTTCTGTTCACTAGTCTGAACCAGACTGTGTGAGTAGGAAAACTTGAAAGTTTGGAGCACAGCAGTGTGGCGTTTTCTCCAGGCTGGACTTCCGCAATCGAGGACTCTGAGCGGGAGATCCAGCCTGAAACAAATGGCAAAGAAATATATTTTTGATCCAGTAAAACCAAAACAGAAACTAATACCCTCAAAGGTTTTGGTAGCTTTTAAATTCAGGTTTATTGCTGGTTATTAGGTTAAACACACCTTTATCATGGACATTTTGAGATAAAATGAGGTCTGTTACTTACTGAGGCTGCAGACCAGCAAAGCAGTTCTTATAGTAAAACTCATCACTGTTGATATGAAATCACAGAGCTTCACTAAGGAAGGTTCAGTATAGAAGAAGGTTCCTATTTTTACCCCGCTGCTCAGACACACAGCAGCTCTAAAATCACTCCCACGTTACGCGCCACAAGTACCAAAATGAGCCAGGGGTCGTGAGGTGCACCTTTCCTGTCTGGTATTATGAGTAACCAGTGTTTTCAACACTTCACAATTTTCCTTTTTTTGTTGTTGTTTTTTCTCCGAAGCAAAAAACAAAGAAATAAAAAAGATAAAAACTGTACATTAGTTTGGTAAAGGAGGAAATCGTTTGAGATTCAATTCCGTTTTTTCAAGGCCGTTTGATTAGGTATACCTTGATGGTATCGAGCTGGACCAGATGCTTTAGTTTAGACACAGCAAGCGGCTGAAAACACTCCTCAGAGACTATCATTTCTGTAGAACTGATGACAGGACCTTCATTTAGCAAATCTTCAGTTCCATCACATCCCCAAAAGATGTGATAGGTTGAGATATAGTCACCTTACTAACCATTTGACAGCAAAAAGATATGTTGACGAGAGCATTCTGAAATGATATAAGCTTTGTGACACGTTGCATTGTTGCATGCTGCAGTGGTTCTCAGACTATGGTATGGGGTGGACCCCTCTGATGGGGCGCAGTGAGAAGGCAAAATAAACAAATGTAACTTTGCTGTTCTCCTGTTCGTAAAAATGCATTTTAAACCTTTTTTAATTGCTAATAATTAGCAAAAGATGTGGGGTCTGCTTCTGAATATAGCAAGAGGTGAAACCTCCTAAAAATGAAGGCCATTGTAGAAGTGCTCAAAACTGCTGTTTTTGAAGCAAATGCTGCACGGAAAGCACTGCAGCATTTGTTGCATGGGGTTTTATTGCAGAGCTAAATGCTTGCCTTTCTGTGGGTTTCAAGTTGGGTGACACACAGTGTTGTCACGGCGATGGAAAATGACAGTAGGAGGGGGCGCAAAAAATGTTGCTTGCCCACAAAGCTGCCCCATTTTCTTTCGTATATATATTCAATGTTTCAGGTTACAATAAAAATGAAAAGGGCAGTGTACACACCATTCATCCATCCTAAGAAAAATCATCTGTATGTTTATGTCCTAAAACTTTACTTACTTTACTAAAACATCCCTTTTGGTTTAGATTCCATAATTTCATTTTTTTTTAAAGAGACTCTTGTTCTTTATTCCTCATATATATATAAGCAGAACAGTAATGAGATAACTTTCAATTTTTAAGGTGGCGTCACTGCCAGTCATTCGCTGGATGACATGTAACTGATAACTATAAGACTTTTTATCCATTATTGCAAGTTTTCTGATATATTTACACTTTATGCCTCTGATAACATACACATTCTGGATACATATTGTAGATTGTAGCAGATGTTCACAAATCTTTTACAGGTTTACAGATGTATTTATACATTTACAAATCTACAAACATGCATGTGATGCATGATATGCACAAATGGATCTCAGTACACAGATACACATCTTGATACACACACACTAATTACAATATGCACACTCACAGATAGTTTTGTTATAAAAATAGACTCATATTCTTCTTGTGCACCTTGAAAATTGAATAATTTACGGAAATACCTGAACTTAAACATGCTCTGTTGGTGAATTTTAAATCACCATGATGGTGATTGAAAGTGCATAGTACAGCACTTTCCATGCCTTTCATGATATAGCTGGTCTTTAAGTGATGACGTGATGAATCCTGCTTCTGGGCCCAAACTACTCTGTGTTTAACAAGGCTTTTGTGTTTTTTACATGTTTTAATGCTTTGTATCTTGTTCTATTTAATCTCAACAAGCCCCTAAAAACAGTCAGTGATCACTGTTGGCCTCTCTTGGTTTTTATTACCGCTATTCATTTTAAATCTCATTTTTGTAAAACAGTACGATGTAACTACACCCCAGCAGTATATTAATGACTAACCTTGTATTGTGGATGGATTATTGTCCCTAACCTTCGGGTACCCTCACATTAACTTTTGGAGTGGAAAAAGGTTAGCATTCATCCTGCAGCTTCACTGTTTATATTATGCTAACATAGCTGTTTTGCTAGTGATCATGTAGCACATTATTATATACCACCTAGCCAAACTTCAGTAACCCTACAAACGCCACTGCTGTTTACTTCCCTGTCTTCATTTATGTCGGAAGTGATAGCAGAGCTGTACGTCTTAATTTTTCAGAAATCCCTCAGTCAGAACATGCTATATTATATTTAGATGGAAACTAGCAAGCTAACTTCCTGCTAACTTCTAACTCCATTAAATTTCATGAATTCCATTTTCAAGGATGCCTGGATGTTAAACTTAACTGTTACACCAGGTAGAGCAGCCACACTGATCATTTTATTACAGATGCAAGAATTTAGACAGTTTTTAACTCTCAGTTATGCTGCAGTGATTGTGTGACTTAGGGATCTGCTGTGGAGTTTGGGCCCAGACATGGCTCATGACGTCAGACTTAAAGACCGGATTAGTTGATAAAGTTTCATGACATTTTTTTTCCAAGGTTAACTTTGACCTGCTACGCTAACAGTGAAACTCAAGGTCAAGTGCATAAGCCAACCTAGGTACTCATGTCCCCTAAGGCCTAGTATTTTAGTGAGAACTTTGAAGAATATCTAGAAAAATTTGTGGGTAATATGAACTTTTCACTGATTTTCACATTGTGGACTTTTACCGTTACCTGATTTTGAACAAAATAAATCAGCTCAAGCTGGTATTGGTATCTTGAAAAATGTGGATGCAGACAGACAGACAGACAAAGTTAACGTGGAACAAACAAAAAAACAAACAATTAAGTATGAATAAAAAAATTATTTCATATGGCCTAACCTTTATTAAGCTCTTTTATTTATTCACCTTCATATTTCCAGCTACACAAAACTAAGCCCCGAGGGTCCGTTACTTTTAGAAGGCTGATGTATAAAAGTAAAGCTATTTATACTAATGTGGATTAATACTGAGGACTTTTACCTTTTGCTGTTTCACAAAGGGTTAAAAAGGGAACGTCCACAATTTAGACTTCTTTAATGCAGAAGATTTTATTAAAGCAATTTCGCAGGATCAAAGGAAAAGCAGATTTATATAATAATAATGACAGAATCTAATCACTTGGATCACTAACCTATTTTAAGCTAATCCTGACTTTGTTCCAGTCTTTGGGAGCAGAGAAGTTGGAGAAGAGAATGAAGATGCCTTGACTGCAACACACTCTCTGTGTGGATATAATACAGTGGGAAAAGAGGCACTGCAAACCCATTAGTGGAAGGAAATTGCTGCCTCGGACAAGTTAAATGCATGATATGGAAATAAAACTTCTCTGCTTTTATATGCAAAACATTTGTCCTCTAGCTTATTTGGTTGCCATTTTACCTAGATTTAAAAATAGTTACGCAAATGGGATCCCAGCTCATCCCCTCGGTTTTTAGGGGTTAAATGTGTTACCATATTCTTTAACAGTGTATTTCAAGTCCTCAGGCTCCGACACTGGAGTTGGACCTATCAGAAGCACTCCTCTGGTTTCTGGATTTATATCCTGTGACTGAAGAAAATGGATCACTCTAGGACACATACTATTGTCTACTATAACACAATATAACCAATAAACAATATAACAAAAACAGTAAACCACTGGTGGTAATCAGAGTTTGCTTTAGTAGTCAACATGCTTTTCATTTT
This sequence comes from Perissodus microlepis, assembly GCF_051167445.1. NCBI lineage: Eukaryota > Metazoa > Chordata > Actinopteri > Cichliformes > Cichlidae > Perissodus > Perissodus microlepis. The sequence continues at coordinate 43,407,088 of NC_140463.1, read as the reverse complement.
TTAACATTACAAGTTAATGCCTATTAGTTATGTTCTCAAAGCCTTTATTTGTTGGTTTCGGGGATTTATTATGCATGTTTTCATATGGACTTAGTACAGTTTCCTTTTAGCATAATAAACATGGTTTACAGTGTGATGTACTGATGTTGCTGAGTTACTGTCCTGTGGTTCAGAGCGAGGGTTCAGGCGTGAACTAACAGTCCCATTTTACTGCCAACCATAGGACAAACCGAGTGAGAAGACACTGCTGGAATGTGGACAGAATGTCTGTCAACTATCTAAGTAATGCTAATGTAAGCTCAGCACAATGATCAGTAAATTTATGTTGGATAGGTAGTTAGCTAGCACCATTACCATTGGCTAGAGTGATTGTTCACTCTGGTTTTTGCTGCTGGTCCTAATGAGGAATAAAGGATTTCTGTGTCTGTGTTAATTCCCTCATTAAACAAAGTGCTAAAAAAGTCTGAAATAGACAGCCTTAACGACTATAGACCTATAGCCCTCACGTTTGTAGTCATGACGTTTTTGAGCGGATGGTGTCCCAGCAAATCAGAGACTGCCTACCGTTCTCTCTCGACCCCTACCAGGTTGCTTACAAAGCAAATCAGTCCATGGAGGACTGTACACAAATCCATCCAACCAACATCATCTTTAAGAATGCTGATGACACCACCGTGGTGGGCTGATGTCCAATGGAGATGAGACAGCGTAAAGGGCCGAGGTAGAGAATTTGTCCAACCGGTGCTCAGAAAACAACCTGACACTGAACATCCTTAAAACGAAAGAACCTATCATGGACTGGAGGAGACACAGAGAGGTCCACTCCCCTGTCAAATGGAGAATGGGTGTAATCTGTCTCCACCTTCAGGTTACTGGGCACCCAGATCTCTGCTTATCTCACCTGGACCCAAAACACCAACACCCTGATAAAGAAGGCCCAGCATATTTTTCCTGTAACTGTAAATATAAAACAAGTGTATACAAAAGTTTACAAGTGAAAAATACAAGTTCAAATTATTTCTACACATTCTCACTTTTTATTCTGCAAGCTCTCACATCACATCAAAAATATTTACCTTCATAAAGAGTAATTAAAACAATCAGTGTTTTTGTGAATGTCAATGGAGGTCATCATGGTTTGTGGAACTGTGCCTCTGGAATTACTGAGTATCAGAAAAAGTTTTTCATTCTTGAGACTTGAGCTTTTGTTTTTCTTTTGTTTTTATTCTGTCATTCAACTTTTGGAACTTGTTTGGATAAACCAGCATGAATGGATTAATAATTTGTTTTTAATTTATAATGTAGCAATGTTGTAGTGGTGGATGTTCATACTAAACATGGCCAACATTTTAAGCAGGCTGCTCCAAGATTTGCTTATTTTCAATTAATATTTATGCACATCTACTCAGATAAAACTGTAATACAAACTGTGGATGTAAGAGACAATTTGATAATATTAATAGCTAAAATAACAGCGCACACTTTACACTAGTATTTATAACAACCCCCCCCCCCCCCCCCCCAACACACACACACACACAAAACACAAACCCCACAAACTCAATAAGCACATCAATTTCAGAGCTACTGTTTCTCTGCTTGCTCAATCTATCGTGTAGCAGCATACACTACATTCATATCCAGCTCTCTCGGTGGTACAGGCCTTCTGTAGTTTGCTTTTCGATGGAAACTCAGAGCTGCATAATTCATGGCATCAGAGGTCACATTCTGTTAAGGAAAATGATTAAAGTCACTAATAACAAAGCATTACATGTTAACGTGTTAACATTTACCAGGACAGGACAAAGCCATCTAAGGTTAGAGGCAGGGTTTGAGTTAGATAAATGTCCACTGCTCGCAATTTGAATTGAATTTTCACCAGTTTTTGAGCAAATGGGAATAAAAACTGGTGACAGAAAAACTGTAATTTCAAAATAAATTTACAGTATGTGACTTAATTTGAAAGGTAATATTATCCTAAGCCTGGATAACTTTATTATGTGTTTACAAATCTTAATCCAAAATTATAATTTGATATGAAAATAAATTACCTCACTGTGTTGTGGATTTTTTTCATCATCTTGAGCTGAAAGAAACAGTACATCCTTAAGTTATGAGGTCAATACCTTTGTATCTGCTATTTCAATTAAATCATATGTATACCTGTAGGAAATTTCCTGATTTTGACAACCAGAACAATGATGACCAGCAGAAGGAAAACAGTTAGCCCACTCAGGATGATACTTAACGGATTTGTTAATCCATCAGATAATTCTAAAAAATAGAAAATAGAAAATTTTACTATACTACCTATTTTAACTAAACACATATATAAAAAGACAGAAACAGTGTTATTTACCTTGAACCTTTAAATATGTTCCGGTTACAATTACTAGCTTGTCATTGAGTTTCTCTCCACAGAAATACAGCCCCGAGTCAGATGAATTTACTTGTTTGATCTTGAGAAATACCACAGAAGTGTTGGATGACGTGCAAATTTTTTTTCCATCACAGGAAAAAACCTTTTCAGAGGTTAACATAGACGAGATGCAACTGATGTTGGGACTGCTGGTCATTTTAAACCAAAATATGCGGGAGTGAAATCTGCTGAAATTGGAGCACTTCACTGTGACTTCTTCACCAGGCTGAACCTCCACAGTGTAAAACTGTGCGACTGAGGACGAGATCCAACCTAAAACAAACAAGGCATCCTAAACTTGAAATTCAACAGGAACCAAACATCGAATTACACCATCCATGAAGTGTCTACACGATTCTTTTTGGCTCGGTTATTGTACAGAATGAAGGGTTGAAACTGTACTGAGAAAAAAGTGAAAAGTGTACTTACTAAAGATAGAGGGCAAAAGTAGCATCAAGGTAAAGTTCATCATTGTGCATATCACCACTACAATGTCTGTAAGTGAACTGTGCTCCAGTAAAAGTTATCTCTATGTAAAGAGGCGGGCTGCTCTTTCATATGGGCGGCTGCTCAGTGGAAATGCTTTTTTAGCAAATGGCAAAAACTGACAGCTGAAAACAAAAAGCAGAATATCATTATCATTATTGTATGACAGATTTTATATAATTTAGATAGTATTTTTGCTGAAGCTTACATGTCTACAAAAGATATTTCACTCTACATATTTTTTATACATTTTGTCTTCACCTGATATAAACACTGTTTAGTGAGGTTCTGTCGTGATTTTGTAACTACTAACATGGCATGAAGCAAAACACTGATCTCATAATTGTACTATATTATATATGCTTGATCGGGTTGCAATTTATCTTTTGCACCAGACAGCCTGCGAGTCTGCATTTTCCTTTGTAATTTAGAACAGCTACTTGTGCAGTGATGTTAATTATAGAAGTTATTAGCTCCATGAAATGAACACTGGTATGAATGCGCGTGCCATTCAAGTTGATGACATGTTCACGAAAACCAGCAGAAATCTAACCTGGTCAATGATAGCTACGAGAATAATGTCCACAAGGCTTAGTAGATTCAAATGTGTGTTAGCATGGAAACTTCAGCTGATGTGGTGGCGTCATAGCTTGAAATGTGCAGCCTTTTAAGGAATACATGCTTTTGTCTGTTTGTCACCTTGCTGCACGATGTGAGTTAGTGATAGTAAGACAGTAAAGTGTAACCAAAAGCATAAGCTTGATTTAAAACAAGGATTTGACTGGATATATGTCCGTCTAGCACACAGAAGCAAAAAAGCCACAAAAAAGATGCTTTTAACAGTGGAGTTCCGTACACAATACAGGCTCCACTGTCTGGTCAACTTGTACTGACAGCACACCCACAAAACAAATGTAGACCTTCCTGTTTTTGCATTAATAGAACCACTTTCCAGTTATGAAACCGCTGATCATCGTAAACGTCTGCAAAGCAGTCACGAAAATTAACTCAGGATGACGTGACCAACAAAAACCATACAAAAAGCAACAGCTTTGTAAGTCATCTGCTGACATCCTGTGACCTTTGTGACTTTGGCAAACTTTGGCAATATCTGACACTTAAAGATAACAATTCTCATTTCAGTAATTACTAAGTCAACATCAGAAGGATGGCATTGGAGCAAGTAAAAAAAGTTTTAATAATTTTTTTATTATTATTATTTTGTTTAAACAGGTCATTTCAGATTAAAACAGATTTTTTCAAATAGTACTATTTGTATGTGTCTAAAATTCCTGTCCTTATATTGAAGTATGTCAAAATCATTCAGAATTCGGTCATGTGTTTCTTGTCTGCGTCACGCCTTCGTCTCTCCATGTTTCCTGTTTTATTTTGAAAGTCTTCCATGTTCAGTGTGTTTAGTTTTACTTCCCATGTGGCGTCATCATGTTCATTCGTATCAGCTGTTTCCCCATGTGTTTCCACTTCCCCTTTGATCACCTGCTGTGTGTATTTAGCCTCTGAGTTTTCATTCATTTTTTTCGTCCGATCGTCTGCTATTCTGCCATGCTCATGCCATGTTTTCAAGATCTTTGTGCTCATCCCAAGTCTTCACATTTCATGTTTTTCTGTGCCAGGTTTCCATGTTCATGTTCACGTTCCAGGTTGTTTTTATGTTTTGCCTTAGTTCTCCCAGTTTATGTTATTGCTTAGTTTCACTTTTGCCCTTTTGTTTTGTACTGTTAACCAGCCTTAAATAAACGGCTCGCCTTCTGATAAGATTTAGATGTGTTTTGTTTTTCGCGTGTCAGCACTTGGGTCCTCCTTCTCACACCACACAGCCAGCTTCCGCCAACTGTGGCAAAAGCTGGTTTATCCATTGGACTGCCGCTGAAATGTCGCAACATTCTGGTTTAAGTAGATAACTATTCAAATTTATGTTCTCTGCTGAGCATAAAAAGTGAAACAATTGTTTGCCTTGAAATATACTGCATCATCATGATTACAGCCACTTCAAGTAACAACAGTTATGTAATGTGCATTTCACTCACTGCTGCTGACTTCCATAAAACTTCCCATAAAACGTCATCAGATGCATCCTTTAAGTCTGCATCAGATATAAGGAAAAACAAATTGACCCATTGTTGAAAACTTGTTCGATTTGGGTAAGAGAAGTAAGCAGACTGAATCCAGGTAGGTGCCAAAAATAGTGATCTTTATTTACACACTTGCGCAGAGTGTGGGAAGAAACTTGCAACAACAATCTTACAATCTTCCTCGAGCAGACCGCTCCCCATCCTTATATTACCCTGATGACATCACAGCTAGATCTTACTGGAAATGATAACAGTTCCAAAGTTCTCCTTATATAGACATCCAATACTACTTTCGAGACAAACAAGTGTGTGATATGTTGTGCAATTTTGTGAGACTGTGTGTCCAACCGAGAGATTGTCCTGAGACGACCTCCCTGTTCTTAGTACGTGCGGGAGTGAACGTGCGTACTTTCCATGACTCTCTATGTGCATGTTGGTGTAGGCCTGAATCTGTGTGTAAGTGAATGTAGAAGGCCCTACTGGACCCACAGCTTCGAGAGGTGTGAATACAATGATATGGATACCATTTGCAACAGCTTATGCAGATAGAAAGAATAATAGAGAACAACAATAGACTAATTAAAGTGATGATAATATACATACATTAATATTTTGCTCAGATTACCATAGATATAATACAGAGATTATTCTGTCAACTGGTTCGACAATGATGAATGATTATAAAGTGTCACCATAAGAATACAAAATAAAATATCTCTTGTCCACACTCCTCCTCTTTGGCCATCGGCCAACCTTTACCCGAATTTTGTTTCACTCCTCCGTCCAGGCGGCTTCTCGCAACGGCATCATATACCCCGGACCAGCTGAACCAGCTGAACCAGAGTCTAGGGCCCTGCTTACCAGTTTTACCAACACTCGCCTTACCAGAGGAATGAGACAACATCCAATCATCAATATACCTAGAAAAACTATAAGAGAAAACATGGCAGACATAAACACACCCTTCCATTGCCCAAAGACAGACGTGATCCAGTCTCCCAGCCCCGTGTTCACACCTGATTGCTCATGCATGGTTCTAGATAACGTTTTCAGATTCTCAAGCGCCCGAGTGACCGTTCCGTCCGGAGCAGTATTGTTGGGAATAAAGGTGCAGCACATGTCACCAAACATTGCACATACTCCACCCTTCTCAGCCAACAACATGTCCAGAGCCATTCGATTTTGGACTCCCATCAAAGACGTCGGACCTAATTGTTCTGCAAGGCCTTCCACTGCGTCCCTAGTGAGATTAGAGAGTCTCAGCACATTATAATGGACATAATTAATGCGATCAACATTTTTATTTGGAGTTATCCATAAAAACACACTTTCAAAGCCGGCCGCTATCTGATTAACTAACTTATACTCATCTGGAACTCCCCTGGGAACTCCTATTGAGTCAATCCAGGTTGGCGAGTCCCATCTTGGGTCATATTTGTGCGTACCCCTTGTATCTCTCCTACGTCTGGCTGTCAACACACCCGTGTCCTGCTGTGAAACTGTTTCTACTCTACTTCCTATAAGCATCAACGGTGCACCTAGGCGCACCAGAGCACATGTTCCCACACTCCCCAGGGGAACCTGCACCAAAAGGGTGTACTGCCCACAATAATAATATAGCCCACCCCTTGCCCAGGTGCCTATGATTGTGGTTGGGTCACTTACATTATTAGTAGTCCTACCTGGGATCGTCCTCTGACACCAGCTTGGATCAATCCTTCCTAACGTATATCTCACGCTGTCTGTAGAGAACTCAAAACATGTATAATTATCTCGTTTAGGTGTGAATGAACCTGGTTGTGTACGTTTATCAATTGGCGGATATAAACCTGACAAAGTGGTGCAGTTACCTGTGTTCACCGCCTCTCTAGTTAATCTCAGCATACAATTATAACCCCACTCATCCTCTGGATACAGAGGAGCGGGTTCAGTGAACAGACGAGGTCGAGCTGTAGCACAAGCAACACAATCAACCACTTCCTGCTCTTTAGCATTTTGAGCCACCCAATCTAACCAAAGATTCCTATCACCAAAACCTGTGGCCCGCTCTATTAACTCTTGGGGTTTTAATCTAGTGTAATCTGTGGCAACAAGCCATGTCTCTTCTGAATCCTTGTAAGTAACTGTCTCTAGGGGGTCCATTTGCTCTATGAGATTCATTGCAGTGTCGTTCCCTATCGGTTTCGGTCTTGGATTGAATAAGTTCACCCGAATTATCCCTACTGGATCTGTCCCTGCTTTATCTACCCCTATGACCAGATAAAACGCACCCCCGTCATACCCCGCTTCAGGGAGTTCGCTCCATGGTCCCAGGGAAAGAGTGACAGGGTTCTGTGTAACAGAATAATCTCTCTGAATGGCTATCCCTTGCAGGGCCTGTGGCACTGTTGGCCGCCATCCTACTCCTGTCCAAGCAACCACATCCTGCCAAGAACACCACTGATCTGTTATATAAGTGTAAATGTCTCCTTCCATTGATGGACCCCACACCGACTTAGGGTAACATACCATAGGGTGATAACAAATCCACACATCATATGTTCTCCAGCTGCTACCGTCTCCTGGGCATCTAATTACCTCACACAAATCGAATGTGAAGGCTGTCGTGGACCCATTAACATACCCAAACTCAACTCCCCCACTGGCTGTGAGACACCCATCATTCCCACCTGAGCCAACCTCGCGCTTGAATTTCCTTGACGACTTGATCGGTTTGGACTCTGGAGCGGATAGACCTCTGCGTCTGGGCAACTCACCTGTCTGCCAATAAACAAACAAACACATTATAATACTTATTATCCCCAACATCCCCGTTATTTTCCAATTTTCCCACAACTTCATGATCACTGTTCCCAGGCTCGTTTTACTTTTACTTTAAACTTCGTAATAAGAGTATAATGTTATGAGTATAAAAGTATGCGATTATCGTACAAAACTATTACGACTCCTTTAAACTATAAAATACTTTAGACTAGAGCCCTAGCCTATTAGGAGCCTGAAATGAATTAATGCTTGGCATGTGACGCTCCTCTTCTTTCTTCGTCTCCCCAGGTAGACTGCTGGGGAGAACCGCGGCACAGGGGGAGAGGATTATTCTGCCTCTATGTTCCCCCTGTGTTACTTGGGGTGGAGCTTATCTCGAGTAAGCTCTCATCGGCCACGGCACATTGAGACCAATGGAACCAGGTCTCACCCTTTCCCTTCAGCCGAACCGCACTGGTAGTGCGAGCCGTCACCTCGAATGGCCCCGTCCACCTTGGATCTCTCCACTTTCGCTTAATGACCTTCAGCCACACCGCCTTGGCGTCGGGTACGGACCTGTCCTCCGCATTCACCCCCTCTCCAACCTGTTGTGTGAAACTAGACACAAGAGCTTTTAATTCTTTCCAACATTCAGTATGGTTTCTGTTACTTTTTATACTTTCTTCCGCCGGGACTGTTGTCCAAGGACCTGGAAACTGTCGTCCTGTCAACAGCTCATATGGTGTGAAACCTGTGGATTGATTAACACAACATCTTATTATCATCAATGCAATTGGCAGGGCTGCCACCCAATTTAGCCCCGTCTGAGCAGAAATTTTAGCGATTTTATTTTTCAGATTTAGATTCATTCTTTCTACCTTCCCCTGTGACTGGGGATGATATACAGTGCCAAATCTGTGTTGCAACCCCAGCTTCTGTTCTACCTCTGCCAAATCTTTGTTTTTGAAATGAGTCCCATTGTCTGACCTAATTCTCTTAGGAAAACCATGCCGGGGGATGTAATGATTGATTAAACACTTAATCACACTTTTTGCATCCTCCCTCTTTGTTGGCCACGCTTCGGGCCATCCCGTCAGAGCATCTACACTTACCAGTAGATATCGAACTCCTCCTGGCCCTGGATCAATCATGTCAGTGAAGTCGATCACAATCTCTTCACCTGGTCTCTCTGGGATGGGAAATTTTCCTGCCTCTGGCTTAATTACTGGCTTTGGATTATGCCTCCCACAGATCAGACACGTCCTGGCTTTCTCCTTGATCATATCCTTCAAAAAGGGATGCCACCAATGGCACAGATGTCTTCCCATCTGGGCCACACCTACATGGCCAAGCCCATGCGCTTCGGCAATCTTCTGTTTTGCCAGGTTGGCCGTCAACACTGGTCGTCCGTCAGGTCCTCGCCAGAGACCTCCTTCTTCCCAGGCTCCTCGACTCTTCCAGACCCCCTTCTCTTCCGGGGCCGCCTCCTCTTGGGCCTTCCTGGCCTCCTCTAGCATGTTGACTCCTACTTCTTCCTCCGCGGTTATTTGCACCATCTGCCTAGGTGCTCCATCAGCTTCCTGATTTCCCCTAGCCACCATGCCAGTCCCTGAGGACTTATATTCAAAGCTTTGTGGGACCTTTCTACCTCCTGTGCTCACTGAGTTTTCTCCAAGTACTTTAGTTTCTTCCATCTCTACTTCCAGGAGCTCAGCAGCTATAAAGGTCATCTACCAACCAGAAGGTTGGTGGTTTAATCCCTGGCTGCTCTAAATATCCTTAGGCAAGAGACTAACCCCAGATTGACCTCTAATGAATGTGTGTGAATGTTTAAACAGAAAGCACTTAAGCATAGAAAAAAAGTGCTTGTATGAGTGGGTGAATGAAGTTGAGTAAAGTAGAGACTGTATAAGGACCAGTTTCTCTCACAGCCCAAAGACATGCACAGTTAACTACACATTCTAAACTGGATGCAGGTGTCAATAAATAAATAAAGTTTTAACTTCTTAACATCAGCCAGATCTTCAGGTATCCATTTAAGGTTTCGTTATGTTTTGGATGTGTTTAAGAGGTACGGTCAACCTTACACCTATTTCTTTCTCAGTGAATACCTGGTTGATGTTACGAGGTTAGCAATATTTGAGAATAGTGGTCAGTAATACTAGAAAAAATATCTGAAGCACAAGTTGTTGTGTTAACAAGGTATTTGATCTTCTAAGAATGAACACATAAAAATGGATTTCATGCATGAGTGTAGAGTTGTTGAAAAGCCTCATGGATGGAATTAGACTGACCCAAAGAAATTCATATAACTATAATCTAATATATATTGTTGGAATAATTGAATGTGCTGTGAGGGGAGTGCATGTCACAGGGGAGATGGACTGCAGCTGCACCCGCTGTAGCTTTCCTTTGATCTGTTACTGCTGGAACATTCACAGTGTGGACCAGAGTGAGTGGTTTCAGATGAGGCTGTAAACGTTTCAAGCTGCTTTAAGCACTTCACAAGTTCACAAGTTTTATGGACGCTTATACATGTTGAGTAAAGTTACTGTAAACCTGTTAGACTTTAACACGTATACATCTGACTAATGCAGACAGTGCCGAGTGTTACAACTGTCAAAATGCAACAGCAAGCTTGTGTCATTCATTTGATCTTTTTTAAATTCTGTGCATATTCACAGCTGCAGATTATGCAGCTGTGACAATTGTGTTCGCACATTTCACCCTAAGGAGACTTCAGCCCCATATTCTTCTTTCTTCAAATAAAAGTTTTAGTTTTCAAATATTATAAGGCCTCAAAATAAAAAAAAAAGCCAGCTACCACAACAGCTTTCTGACAAAGAGCAGAGTAAAGGCACAGTTCCACTCTGAGCTGCAGTTCAGCTGCTTCCTGAACTGGTGGCAGCGAACACAACATTTGGCTCAGGGTCTCTGGAGTTTTAGTCCAAAAGCCACTGTGCCATAGTTCATCAAAGCACAGATTCTGTAAATTATTTTTAGACAGTATAGTTTGAGAGTGAAAGTGCAGGAAAAAAATCGTGTTGGATATCTATACTGATATGGACTGGTTAATATGTCAGGAGTGAAAGGCTGCCACATTGTGTGATGGAAGACATCCCAAAAAATCAAATAAATACAATGATGGGGCATTTTTTCTCCCACTTCATTTTGCCGAATTTTCACCGCAGCAACTGAAAAGGGTACAGGGTAGTTTGTATGACCCCCACACAATTGTATCCATCACTGAGGCATCACTGAGCTCCTGGACAGTCGAACGTTCGTCCTGATGCCGTTTGGATGGACTGAAACATAATGTCCCAGAGGTGTTCTAATGTATTTGGATTTGTTATGGAAAATGCCAATAGGGCTCCACAGTGAAAGGCAGTGATCAGAGGGTCCACTACAGGATGTCCTCAGGGCAGTCTGTATATTTTGTTCAAGTTCTTCAATTTAAAAAAATATGAATATTACAACTGCTACAACAGCAGCATGTGAAAAATTTGCATTGATTGTGACTGATATTACAACATGGAGCTGCAAGTATTCATTCTTAGTGACACAATTATGGAGCCTTTTCACTTAGTTTTAGGGATCAACAGCAAAACGTAATTAAAAATATATAATTCAAGTTGATTGTTTTGAATTTTATCTGTCTTATCTTAGGCTTTAGAGAGTGAGGGTCTGATTAATAATTATATGCTCTCACTTTTATCAAACACTGCCTCAGATTTACTTTGGATTGTTCCATTAACTGGGTAGCCATGACTAGCTATGGGATACAGAAAAATCACGTCAGTCCTCCTTTAAACAGCAGCACAGTCCACAATGGAGTTTTGAGGGGTGACAGTGGATTAAGTCAGATAAAGCTGTTTGTTGCTATTCTTGAGAACATGTTTTTTCAGCTGGTTTTTACTGGTTTCTTGTAGGTTTGGCTTTTGCTCTTACAGGCCTCATTCTCTTCACTCCATTTGTGTTCAAACCACACAGGGTTGCCTCTTCCTGTTAGACACTCACTTTGCCACTGCTGCAAACTCACATCAAACATTTACTTTTGACTTATGACTTCCTTGCTCATCATGTAAAATGCAAAAATAAGAACAGAACATCATTAAGAAAAAGCACAACAGCAGATGAGGTGGATCAGCTGCTGGTGTTAAAAAAAGTCTAAACTTTTGCTCCACCTACAGGCCTCCACCTTTGAAGTCCAGTGGTTTCATAACTAATTATAAATCCTGGAAACCAGTACATTCAAACTCTGAAGCATATCACAAAATATATAATGCATTATTCCTTTTGATGCATGAAACAGACCTTAAGTCTTTTTATTGTATGGTCTTGTGATTTTTAGTGTTTCCTAAATGTGTGGATGGGATCATTTGTATAGACATGCAGCAAGTTACTGCAAAGCACACCAGCAATTCGACAGACACACACAGCAATGATTAATGGCTATTCTTCACACTCACCTATGATATGTGAGCCTCATACTAAGTATGTATGCAAGTGTTTGGTAATAGGCCTTTTGTTTCAGCAGATCAGATTTCAATGTGAAGACCAGTCAGGTGGTATAAATTAAGTTAAACACAGTGGTTGACTGTTACAGAGAGTGTTAAAGGTAAAGTAACTCTTTAAGCATCATCTGCCAGGCCTTTGATGTGTGTGGTTACAGGTACAAACCAGTCTTCCTGTGGTTTAGACTATTCCATTGCTATTTGTTGTCTTATTTTGTGCACTTCTTTTTCTTCCCCAGATCATTTGCACAGATAGAGACACATTTTATGAACTACTTTCTCTTTCATTTTAGCTATGCACATTTCTGACTTTAGTCATGCGCGGTTTTTACATTAGCTTTGCTCGACACACAAACTGTCAAATGATTCATAAAGAAAAGGGGAAAAAGGAAAAAAAAAGCATCATAAAGAAAAAGATGCAGCTTTTACCACAACGTCATGACCACATCACAGCTTTTAGGCAAGAAACGGGTTGACAACAAATGAGCAAAATCTATACCGATACTTGCTGTTTTAAGTGCGCGTGTGCGTTCACTCATTTGTGTCAGGTTAAAAACAACTGTAAGACAATTTAAAAGAAAATGAAACACAATTTCTTTATTAAAGGGGGAGGGGTGGGGGTGTTACAAAGCAGTTTTTATGCTGACTGCTAACAGTGATCAAGGATTATGACAAGGACTTTCATTATTCACACAATGTGTTAGCAGAGATCTGGCCTACCAATCCACCACACTTCTTGTCAGGGCCGTGCAGAGAGGTTTAAAGGGGCGGGTGCTCATAGTTAAAAAGGGGCACATTGAACCAGGCTGAATAACAACAACACACATTCATCAAGAATCTAATATGGGCAACAAGGCAAAGCAAACGTAGCCGATGTTTTACCTGATGGGTACAATGTTGCTGTTGAGGGGTTGCTGTGGATAGTGCTGGAGGGCAGGGCTGTGTTGATCTGAGACTGTAGACATTAAAAAGTCCATAGGACAGATGGCAGCTGATTAAACAAGTGTCATGAGATAATAACAAAATGCAAAGATTGGTGACAGCGCTTGGAACCATAAGGCAACAAAAAACTGTGAGAAATAATTTAGGCTCTGCCTGTGAATCACTCTTTGCTTCTCTTCTTCCTTCCATCCCATCATTTCATATATCGCTGTCTATCTGAGAACAAGGCACAACTTGCTATTGCAATAAACTATAATTTAATTATCCACACCTAACAACTCTTGCACTTAATCTATAATAAAATGATGACAGAAAAATGTTATAGCACTGCCTTTAGTAGCCTCACACAGCTCCTACTGTTTCCTCCTCATGTCCTTACCAGGCATGTCTGGACAATGTTATATCATGAGTAATATTTTTTTTTTTAAATCCATCTAAATAAAACACACACATGCACGCACACACAGTGACATTTTAGACCTTCTTCAGAATACTGTATATACTATGGGCATCATGGTGCTGATCCAGAATCCTTATATTATTATTTATTACTAGAGCTACAATAATAAAGCAATGAGGAGGGGGAAGTAATAAATATGAAATAATGTATTTATGATGATTCCATTTGTTTCACTATCCACTCTGTGCAGGGAGAAAGCTTATTACATCTGTAGAGATACAATAATTTTACTGCTGTAAAATCCAAATTTTGTCTTATTTAAAATATAAATCTAATATAATCTGCTTCTTAATGTCTGTTCTTTAAAATACAGCGTGTGTTTTTTAATATATTATAATTATAATAATGCATAATTATGTGGACATGCATATTAGATCGTTTTTTAGTGAAATATAATCCCTCCAGAAAGGCAGGAAAAGCCCTGTAACTTACTTTAAAACTAAATATTAGGGGTGCAACGATACACAAAATTCATGGTTCGGTTCGGTTCGATATTTTTTCGATACAAAAAAAGTTCATGCCTTTTTAATTTGTCATTTATTAAAATTATAAATATATATTTTAACTCAAAAGTACAGTTTTTTAAATGTAATGTTGCTGAAACAACAAAGTAATAAAAAATAAATCTATCTGATTGAGAAATCACTCATCTTTGGAAAAGAGAGTTTATTACAGAGAAATGGCTCTTTCCAAAATAAAAGCTATACTATACGCTTCTTCTGGGCTATATTCTCAGCAGCATATTACACATATCAGGTCCCCATTGTCAGGTTAAGGCTGTGTGCAGGCAGGAGTGGAAGTAGAAGGACCCAAAGTGCAGACACTCGGCGGCGGAAAGTAACTCAAAACTCAGCTTTTATTGCTGGATGGCAAAAAGTGGCAAAACGTAACAAAAATCCAAATAAACGTACATGACCAGGCAGACGGAACACACAGCATAAATGAGAGTAGATCACGACACAGACACAAAGAAACACAGGGCTTAAATACCCAGAGGGAGCAATCAGGGAATGGGTAACAGGAGGGAAACACAGCTGGGGCAAATCAGGCCTAACAAGACAAGGGGAAGCAAAACCAGACACATTAACATCAGACATGGACTTTCAAAGTAAAACAGGAACATAACAGACTCACAGGCAGGCACTATAACAAAGGGAACAGAGACGTGGGACCAGGGCAGACACAGACACTGACTGGACGTGGGGATACAGCAGACAGGGGAGACAGCAACTATGGAACACAGACAGAAAACCAGAACACTAAAACTCTAACCAAACCCCACCCAGAGAACCTAAACTAAGAATAATCCTAAAACCCATAAAGCAAAGCCAGAATATAATGAAATAACAAAATCAAAGAACCAAAAACACAAAACACTGGGTCAACGGCCCAGGGACCCTAACACCCATAAGGAGAATCATGTGCTAACGGCTGTCTAAATGACTCGGGTAAAGTTTGTAGCATGCGTGCTTGTTGTTTTTGCACTAGGATGATGTCGGAGTAAATGTGCAGTCATATTCATTTTGTTCCCACTAGTGCTGTCAGCGTTAATCTGAAATGACGTTAACGCCACAACGCGGCAAATCTCCGTTAACGAGCTACCGTGGATCGCTCCGTGCGTGGGGCTGGACGGCGTCAACACGTTAACGAGCTAACTGCGCTAACGCAGTAGTTCCCACCCATGTAATTGAGCATTGCGTGGTACATCCGACATACTGTTTTACTTTTGTCCATGACGCGCTTACCTTCAGGGTCATGCTTCACATGAAAACCAAAATAGTTCCAAAGGCCAGATCTGAATGAGGGTGGGGGAGGTTCAATTTGCCATGTTGCAACGAGCTTAGCTTCTGTCTCGCTAGCTTGTGCTGCGCTCAGTGGATCTGCGCTCGACAGTGCAGCCTAGGCGGAGTAGTCGAACGCAGATCCACTGAGCGCTCAACACAGACAGCATCGTCAGAAGGAAAGTTGATAAAATAAATTAAAAATTTTGTATTGTTCGATACATATGCGTACCGAACCGAAAGCACTGTATCGAACGGTTCAATATCGATACGAGTATCGTTGCACCCCTACTAAATATGTTCCCTAAAACGGTGGACAGAGCTACAGACCCATGACAGCCTTACACAGGTAGCCAGCAGCTATGACCAGCACTACTTGTGCAGTTAATAAAAGGACAGGTAATGTTTGTCACGCTGTTGCACACACAGCACGCTCATTTGTTTCAGTTCGTCAGTTGCAACAAGACAGCTTACCAACGTGTACGTAATAAGCTAATACTCCTGTGTGCTATACACTACAGTGTACGCTGTACACCTACTTACTGGTTTTGTCCAATCAGTCTGTGTCTCTGAGTTAATTTGTGTTTCTCCTACAGCTCCGGACCGCAAAAAATGCGCGTGCTCTTTGTGAGCTCGTTCCCGGCTCGTAACCAGCGCGATCTGCCATCAAGGGCGATCTTTGGTTAAATGTGATCATGTGACTGATGCAAGCCAGATCCTTTTATTTAGCAAAACTGTGATTAATAGTTAAATATTATTGTTGAGGGGCACAGACAGGACTCCGCACGCACACACACATTAAAAAAATAAATAAATAATTTTTTTTAAAAAGTTGCCTCAACAAAAGGGCACTTTGGTCACCCATCAGGAAAGGGGCGGGTGCTCAAGCCCCTCTAGCCCCCCCCTCTGCACGTGCCTGCTTCTTGTGATGAGGCACCTGTTAGTCAACTCATCCTCGACTGTAATTCCTGCATCCAAATAGTTCAGATTGCTGCTCTGAGCCCGGTTCTGCTGCAGGTTTCTTCCCGTTAAAAGGGAGTTTTTCCTTCCCACTGCAGCCAAAGTGCTTGCTCATTGGGGTTAAATGATTGTTGTTTTTTTTTCTATGTATGTATTATTTCAGGGACTATCTTACAATATATAGTGCCTTGAGGCGACTTTTTTTTGTGATTTTGCGCTGTATAAATAAAATTGAATTGAATTGAATTGAATTAAAATCCCTCCCCAGGTGGTGGCTGAAATGTTTATAAGAACATGGACAGAGAAAAAAGTATTTTACATATAAACAACACATTTGTTGTTTATATGTATTTTTCATATAAACAACAAATGTGTCAGGATACAATAGAGACAATTTAAAAACTTAAATCTCAAAGTAACCGGTGAAATTAAGAGATATATATTCCGATGAAAACACTTGTTTTAAAACACACCCAGACCACATAACCGTATTAGAAAGATTCATGTTGTGGCTTCATTATTTATTAGTCAATGATTTGGAACAAGAAAATGCCATACATTCAGAATTAATGAATTCATTAAATTAAGTCTTAATTAAAGCTAGGTTAAAATATATAAAATAAGTCAGCACATACACAGGCTGCAGAGACTGTCTTAAGAGACAAAGCTGTTATCAAGTTGAAGTTAATCACTGCACACATGACTGAAGCTTTGCAATGTCTGGAATTATGTGAGACCCAGGAAGGGGGGTCTTTCAATAAAAAGAGGAGGGTGTTTTTCTCAAACGACAACAAAAACACTACCAGGAAAAGCCACCGATACTACACTTTTACCCACATGACATACAAATTATATTTTCTTCAGTTTCTCAAGGTTAAAAAAGCAGCCACATAAAAACATCTTGTTAAAAAAGATCCAGTTCATTTCCATGCTCAAAAGACTTGCTAAATAAACTCAGATAATGAAAAAAAAAAATAGTGTAAAATAGACAAGAAATGTGTCGAGGTGTGTATAGGTAGTCAAAACATGATTTCCTGTGTCAAACGTTAATTATTTCTTTGAACCTTTATCATGATGACTGACTTCTTCCTGTGTTATACAGTAACTATGGCCACTAAAAGGTGCTGTTAATATGAATAGAAATTATGTAAGTTGTAATTAAAGAGCAAACTCTTTGGCTGAAAACCCATAATTCATTAATAAACAATTAAACCAATTTCCCTTGGGATAAATAAAGTATTATCAATCAAATAATCAATTAATCAATATGGATACTGTTAAAGTTTAACTTACTGGCTGCTGCTAGTATTGGCAGCTCTCTACCCAGTCTACAGGATATTTACACCTCACGCTGCATTCATAAAGACACTAGCATCATAGCTAACCTGCATGACCCCTCCAACCAACTGTTTACTCCTCTTCCATCCGGAAGACTTGAAGGAAGACAGTTGCCAGAAACAGAGGGGGCTGGCAGCCCAGACAAGCCTCTAATCGCGACATCCCAGTGGCTGATTAAATGTGATTATTATGAGTGTACTTGACCTAGGAATGGTGTGTACTCCAGGTGTTTTGTTTAATGGACGCCAGGCAGGGTGGTTTCCAGCACTTGGTTAAGCCACTCCGTCTGGCCATTAGTCTGGGAATGATAACCAGAGGACAGACTAACCTGGGCGCCAATCATCATCATTATCATCATCATTATCGTTAATTTATATAGTACTTTAAAAACACACCTGGTAGACCAAAGTGCTGTACAATACAAATATAAATATAGTAATAAAATAGCAGAAACCAGACATAGCAATAACATTCATAAAAATGTCAGGTACCCACAGAGTAAGAATAAAAATAGGTTTTTAATCTGGACTTAAAAACTGGCACTAATGTAGCTTGTCTAACATGGAGAGGAAGGCTATTCCAAAGCATCGGAGCTGCTACAGAGAATGCTCGGTCTCCTCTAAGTTTCATCTGTGACTTAGGGACTGTTACATCCCCCAGGAGGATGTCTCTTCTCCCTACTAACCCTTTGTTTTGTCCAGGCTCCACCTCCTCTGTCCTGATTGGATGCTGCGCAGAGTCCGGCTAATTGGTAATCAGCAGAGCACTATTTAAGGCCTGTGGAGCTGTGCTTCTGTGCCCTCTGGCCATTTCGGTTGCCATACCTGTGCAGGCTTGCATGCCTTTGTAACTTGTATGAGATGAGCATTGTTGTTTCATGTTCGGACTGCTTGTAGGGGAGAGCTGCCTTTTGTTTTGACACCCTGTTTTCTCCTGTTTATGTGTTGTTAGGTAGGTTATGGTTATAGGTTGTATATTTTGTTTCTTTGGAGTTAGGTAAGTTTCTTTTATTTCTACATCAGGGATGTTTTGTTTGTTATGTTGGCCTTGGCTCTCCCTGACGTTATACCTCAGTCTAAACCCAAATCCCATCACCAGTATTAAATAAACCTTCTAAAATTACCATCTTGGCTCCTCCTTCTCTATCCACCTTTATGTTCGTCCCTTCAACCCCCTAGACTAGCCAGGGGACGTAACAGGGACAGAAAGCCAGTTTCTCAGCTGACCAAAGCATACAAATGGGGACATGGGGCTTCAACAAATCAGACAAATAAACAGGTGCCAGACCATTTAGAGATTTAAAAACCAATAAAAGGACTTTAAAACGAATCCTAAATTCAATTGGAAGCCGATGTAGAGAAGCTAAAACCAGAGTGATGTGGTCGAATTTCCTTTTGCCTCAAAAATATATCGGTTAAAGATCTGGAGCACATTCTACCAGATATTGTCCATATTTGTGGCGAATACAAAGGTATCACTACCTCAGATAGTACAAAATTTTAAGTCTTATTCTAATCAAAATAAACAGATACAAAAATGACATGAACAAGAGAAGTCTATTGAGAGTTTATTGAGCTTGTTTTAGAAAAGTGAATATGCTTGGCACAACAGTGCTCTGAGATCATGATTCTGATTGCAAAAGCTCCCAGGCAGGACTGTAGGGGTTAAGAAACTAGGCAAGGACATTATTCCATATTGATCAAGATGATACTTCAGATGAGTCATTGGGATCTTTTTTTTTTTTTTTTTTTTTTTTTTAAATACCTTTGTGAAGGCTAAAATTGGCCTTGAAAATTTCAGCTTGAAAAACACTCATATCATTGAGGCCTAGACTGAAGATTAGTTTTTGCAATTTTTGAAAAGTTATATAGTTTAGTTTAAAATTGTGCATGGACTGCCAAAATAAACACATCTATCCACCCTTTTGAGGACATATGTAGGACAAAAGAACATTAATCATGTTCTTGATAATTGAAGGTTGTGGGTGGAGCTCATGTGGCAGATGGTGGGCCACAACCATCTCCCAGGCATCCACTAGATGGACATTCAGTTCTTTGAACATATCCTTGAGCACCTTGTCCTGCTGTAATGAGTACCAATCACTGTTAGTAGATGCATGAAGGAAGGTCTTCAAACTTTTGGGGTTTCCAGTCCGAATGACAATCAGTGTGTCTGGAGCCCTGGACAGCAGCCGGACCATCGCTCTGCGGATGGTCTGCAGCCGGCGGATAAAGAACTCAATAGGGAAAGTGCCAAAGTGTGCCCAGATACCAAGTACTAGGACCGTGTCCCTGCCTCCAGGCACCCTGTCGAGCTCATTGGCAATATAATGCAGCTCAATGGCTGGGACACTGACGGTTCGTAGAGGAGGACCGTGGGTGCGGTATGTCACCAAAATGTTGTTTTTGTAGTCCAGGGACATCAAAGGTCCAATTGTTTTCTGGCTATGCATGTTAAATGCCTTTAGATCTAAAAAGGATTACACAGGGAATAAGTTAAGCAGCAATAAATCAGTCGATGCCAGAAAGGTTTAGTAGATCTGCTACCTGGTAGTGCTGCATCAAGGTACTCAAACCACTGCCTCATGGTGGAATCTCCATACATATGAACGTTTTTTCCTTTTAGACACTGAGTGATGGCTGAGGAAGAGTTGAACTGATGAATTGGGGTCACACCTAGTCCTCTCCACACACCCTGAAAGTAATAGCCAGAGGGTCCAGACCCCACTCTGCTGCTAGGCACCTCTGACTCACCTGACCAATAAAACAAACAAACAATTGTATATTAGTGTATTTATTATACACACATGGTAAACATCAGATGATACAATGATACAATCACTAAAGAGAGAACACATTTTTACACTGCTAAAGTTAAAGATATTTCTCTATTCAGATTTTATATCTGATGTGTGATTAAGACATTATAGGGAGCAGCCCACAGTGGTCCTAAACCTAACTAGATTTTAATGTGGTCTATTATCCGTTGAAGAATTTCCAAGCACTTTTACCACTACTGCTGCTAAGTGTGGGTAACTTTCAGGAAGCTTTATCACTATGCTCTGCGATTTTTTTAATGTCCTGAATGTGTGAAAAGAAGTGGTTATGTCTTAAATTTATTTTAATTTTAATTTTTCAATTTTGTGCGGAGGACAGAAGCTAGTAATAAGAGCTAGGATTCTAGCCGCAACTCAGGAGATTAACCTGAGTTGCTCTGGTTTTGTGCATAACCTTGTGAGACAACTGAGGGAGAATGTTCAGGGGACAACCAGAACTGTGGTGCCTACCAGTGTGCTGGAACAGAGCACATTGAAAAAGTAGAAGATTTTTGTCCACAGAGACACAATGACCACAATCCCTATACTTGCCTAATTTTGACTTATGTCAAGTTACTTAAAACTCAAGTTGAACAACCACTGTTTGACTAAGCGAGGGAAATCCGGAAGTCACTTCAAAGACAAATCCAAGAGAACTGAATGAGACTTAAAGGGAGCTATCTATGCCAAACAATATTACTGAAAGCAAGCCGAAGGTAATCTTACAAAATACAAAGGAAGATCAGCCTAATTCAAATCTGGGAAGGGGTTTAATTTTTACTGGCCTATTCCATATCTTGTATTTTCATAATAGACCTCCTTATTTTAGGAGATAATAGAATTGTAAAATGAATAATAAACTGCTTGCAATTAGTGCAACATCCATAGTGTTTTAGTTGAATACTGTAAGTACTCCACTTACTCCTTTCAGTTTTTTTTTGGTTAGAGACACCAATAGTAAAGAATCAGGCTTTACCGTTCTGTTTGGGCAAAACGTTGACACTCGCCACTCCTGAAGGAGGAATAGCGACTTTCAGATTGACACCACTTAGGGAAAGAACACATATTGAAATATTTTAACAAAAATGGCAGAGAAATTTTATGTTTTCTAAACTAGAATTGAATCAAACACAGCAGTCAGCAAAAACACTTGGGTTTGACACATCAGCTGGTGACCCCCACCCCGCCCCCCCCTTCACGCACATTAACATAAAAAGAACATCACAATACAGTTTAAAAGTAAACTTCTTTCACTGTCACAACAAATCGTGAGTTACTCATTTATGCTTTGCCCAACTCTGCTCACATCCTCTGGCTGTAGTTTGTTGCATTGCAAATGCATGTTGTCAATAGGGAAGTTGCAGTCTCTCTGGTGCCACATAAATACTCATAACATGGTTGAGCTGCTTCTCCCGTCTGTTCTTCACTATTTAAAAGTTCACCTATCAGCCATCAGAAATGCCAATACTGATGATAATATCAGTGTAAATAACCCTGAATGCCTTTCCTTGCACTTTATTTTGGCACTGATTGCTGTCTTCTACTACCAACTTCCTGTTTGGGTGTAGAAGCTTTTATTTTGATGGGATGATTTCCTGTAAAACTGTTTTTGGCTCAGTTTTCAGCGGCAGTCGCGGGAGTTTTGAAATGTGATGGGTTAATGGAGCCTATGGAGATTTCTTTTGTCATTAGCAGCCCCCTTGATAGAGGCACAAGGTATGGTTATAATATAAATGAGGACACGTTTAGATGTTTTTGTGACAGTCGCTACATTTGTTAAATGTTACGTTGAAACGAACTTCATGTTATAAGGTTTACGATTGTAAGAGTGTGGATTATTTTTGCTTACACGCTGTTTCTATGTATACATCCCCAGCTCTTATGGTGAGATTGATGGTTTACTGCCATTAAACCTTCAAAACGTCATCAGTAAAGTGTCATCCTTCATTCGGGGGGGTTCGCTACAATCAGATAGCTAAATAATTGATAGCTGCCTGCTAATACATCAGTAGAGCTGTAATAAAATTGTTTTACTTTGATTCTAATTGATTAATTTTAGTTCTGCCTCTTCATACATAAAACTCCAGAGATTTACCACCTTTGGCATACAGGAAATGCTCACCTCTGAAAGAGCTTCTCCATGGTGCTAATTTTTTGTTTATATCCTCCATTGAAGTTGCTGATCCTGGTATCACAGCTTAGACTTTTTGGCTTGTAGCAGAACCATGGCTCATTTGTATGGAGGTCAGTGTAGTTGCACACAGGCTGCTGGGTTGGACGTAGACATACATTACAAGTGGTAGTTTCAGTGACTGAGCCTAACTGGAACTGGCTCTTGAAGAAAATCCTGTCAGGATGTTCTGTGTTCAGCCTTCTCAGCTCTGTGACTGCCTCACTGGGGTGAACCAGTATCACCTAGTCGGACAAATAATTTGAATTTTATAGTCTGCTCTGTTTGTTTTAGCTTCAAAAGCAAACAAGCAATAATAGTTAACGTAATGAGCATCACCTGAACCTGTGCACTTCCTTCCCAAAGTAAAGTAAATATAGCAGAGTAGGAGCCATTAAGATGATCTAACACTTGCCCTGCCACACCAGCACCAAGGATTATGTTATGCAACCGGGCAAGTAAGACATCTCCCCCAGACCTCTTCAAGTGTCCCTGGAAATCGTGTATTTGAATCATAACCTCAAGTTTGTCTCCTATGTGCCACTGTCCCCCTCCCCACCTTGGGAGAATGGTAAAGGCACTGTGGGCTGGGTGACTGGTACTACTCAGGGAGAGAGGTGATGGTAAAGATGGAGTTTCAGGCCAAGCGATGGACTCTAATAGACGTTGTTCTTCAAGAGCTTCCTTGGTGGACAGTGGTTTTAACTTGCAGAAGTCATAATGCATGTCAGCAGGTGGAGTGACAGTGGCAGGTCTTGGAATGATGAAGGTGGTGTTCACTTTAATCTGAAACTGGAAAGAGGGGAGAATATGACATTGACAAAAGGACATTCAACCAGGTATACATCATACAGCTATTCATCTTTGGTTCCTAGCAGAGTATAATGAAAGATTCTTTTTGAAATAGTGTGTCATGCTTTCATTGTCTTACTTGTATTAATGCAAATGTATAATGTTGCCAGTCAGCTGGTAATTCAATAGAATAAATGTATCACTGAACATAAATAACTGATTGACTTGTATGTCCAATACCATTCTTTTTTCTTTTCCATTAAGTTAAGACAACAAGCTGATGTTTGAATAGCTACTGGAATATGACTGTTTCCTTGCTAGAGCTTTTGCACAATCGGTGAATACAGGTACAATAACTGTTGTTCAAAGGCTACTAAATTAAAAAAACAAAACAAAACAGAATATAAAAAGTTGTTTTCACTTTTCAAATTTCTTCATCCTGTTTCACAGTGTGAACGAGAGACATTGATTCACTGGTCCACACCACAAGGATATACAGCAACGACATTAGAATGTTATTCAGACTGGAGAAGTGCACTTGGATGATAACAAAGAGAGGAGAGGTAGTCAGAACTGCAAAGGTAGACTTTCCAATCAAACATACATTTAAAATATAGTAAAATATAGTGGGGAGGTGGGGGTACATATTGGCTTTTCTAGCAGAGAGAGGAAGAGAGTGATGAGCCTTGGTAGGGTTATATAAAGTCTGCACAGGTTGAGACTAAATTGAATCCAACTGTTCCAAACCTGATAAAAGACATATTTCTGATTTCTAAAACTATATGTCAGCTTTTTCAATTTAAATATTTTTACAATATTACATCATGCCAATTATCTATTGTTCGTGGCCTCGGGCTTAGCCATTTTCTTGTAACAGTCTTTTTACTGCCCACCAATAGTGCCTGTAGTCTAAAGCAGGGGTGTCTAACTCCAGGGCTCAAGGTCCAGTGTGCTGCAGGTTTTAGGTGTGTCCTTGATCCAACACAGCTGATTTAAATGGCTAAAACACCTCCTCAAGATGTCTTGAAGTTCTCCAGAGACCTAGTAATGAACTAATCATTTGATTGAGGTGTGTTGACCTAGGGTGAGATCTAAAACCTGCAGGGACACCGGCCCTTGAGGCCTAGAGTTGGACACCCCTGATCTAAACGATTAGACTAAAAGTAAGTCTAAAGGAATTTGTGTTTTGAATACAGTGAATGTATTCATTGAATGTCAGTCCAGTATGGCTTGAGTTTTGGGGAATCCTAGACTATGTGCCTGTTATGATCCAGGTCATTATTGCCGTGTGGTGCTGTTACTTGCCACACCATGCGGGGGCATTGTTTGTACTCTGTGATGTCTGTTTCCAGGTGGAGGCTAACCATTGGTGGAAGAGGGAATGAGGCCAGCTACAAATTGGGACCTGACTGGGCCGGCAGCCCCTCCTACTACTTCCTGTTTCCAGTGAGCTGCGCGTTTGGGGCCCTTCGTGGCGTGTGACAGAGCTGGGCTGCAGTAAAAACAGTTTAGAGAGTCGTATCTGGACATGGTAGCTGTAGGGGTGGGAAGCCTCCGCTGAATTGTCTCCAGAATTGTCTCCAGCAGGACATTTGATTTCTGTTATGGCTGTGGTGGCAGACGCGTGGAGCGTTGAGAGGAGGACCCAAGCGCAAGTACTGACTAGGAGTGAGCTTTTTTTTTTTTTTTCTTTTTACAGTGGCCAAACGAAAAACAAATGACAGCTGAGCATGGCAGTGACTCAACTAACAAAAAAACCTAAACTGGAAGGAGCATGAAACATAAAAACCTGAAACGGGGAAACATGGAACATGCAGACCAACGGCGAGAGACACAGGACTGAGAACATGAAGAACTCAGCAGGTGATACACTTGAGAAATGCAAGAGAACATGCAGATGAACGAACAACAAACAGAAGAAGACACAGGGCTAAAATACACAGGGAAACAGGAGGGACTAAACAGGCATCACGAGAAAGGGAGGAGGCACACAGACATAAGACAAGGACTATCAAAGCATTATTTGTGACGAGCTCATCAGCTTACTAAAAAAGAACGGTAGCTAGCTTGTACTGTTGGGACGTAATATTGTTATAAGCTAAGATGACCTTAAAAGAGCGGGGCTACATGTGGTGATGCTAGCTAGCGTTACAGATGTGTTGATGACACCTGGGTCAAAATCAAAACCCAAGAAGTAGAATCCTTCACTGCACACATTAACTCTGTGGATAAAAACATAAAGTCCACCAGCGAAGACACAAAGGATAACTGTTTGCCATTCCTGGACTGTGCCGTGTGCATCGAAGAGAATGGAAACCAACACTGAAGTTTACCGGAAGCCCACGCACACGGACCAATACCTCGTCTTTGGCTCCCACCACCCTCTGGAACACAAACTTGGAGTAATCGGGACCCTACAACACTGAGCAGAAAATGTTCCCTCTAAGTCTGAGGCGAAACACAGGGAACACACACATGTAAAGGAAGCTCTTAAAACATGCGGTTATCCTAACTGGGCTTTCATCAAGCAAAGAGGCACAGAAAAGAAGATCAGACACCAACTAGGGAGGATAAGAAAGACAAATGCAACAATATTGTCATCCCCTATGTAGCCGGTGTATCAGAGAAACTCAGGAGAGTCTTCTCCAAGCACGACATCCCATTTTACTTCAGGCCCAGCAACACACTCAGACAGAAACTGGTTCATCCCAAAGACCAAACTCCTAAACACAAGCTCAACAACATATTGTCGCTGTACAGTGCAGCTTTCATACCTTGGCTCGTGTGATTAGGTAGAGGATCAAGAGGGGGTCCATGACCCTCTTGCGGACACTCCCATAGGGCTTAAAAGCTGGGACTCTCCACCAATTGTGCTCAGAACTGAAGAAGCTTCTCGAATGAGAGGTGAAACGTCTTCAAGAAAACTTAAAGAAGTCCAGACGCTTTTCTTTTCAAACTCCTTAGATTACGATGACCTGGATGACTGAGAACCTTCACAGACATATAGCTAGCGTTTGCCATGTTAGCTAATTACCTTCACCAGGTGGGCCACAGGTGTATAGTGGGAGGTTCAGCTCTCCATTTCACCGCAGTCCCTTCATTCTTTATATATCCGTGTTGGACTGAGTGTAAATACAGAGGCTGAATGGCCTTTGCACTGGTACGAAGTATGTGCGCTTGTACAAAGCTTTTGGCACCATCAGCACTGTAAAATAGCCAGGCAACAAGCCTGTGTCCGTCAAACCAATTAGAGAACTTACATTACACTGTATGGCTAATTTGCATTACTTTGGGATTTCTGAAATGAGATCCAATAGTTAATCTATTAGCTAATCCAGTAGTTAATCTCAAATCTAATTCATTTGCTAATATAATGACAAATCTGCTAGAGTGGAATCACCATTTGAAATGTGAGAAATAAATCTTTGATTTTTCAATCCATTTACTTATTTCTCATTTACTTATTTCTCAACAGAAGTTTTTACCCACAGGCTGTCAAACATGCCCTAGCTCCACCCTGATTGGAGGATAACTGCACTGCCAACACTCATGGACATTACACCTTATTTATAAATTGTATTTCTATTTATACTTCAATGCAACCAACACCCCTACCTCTTTAAACTGTATTTATTATAACCTTAGTATAGTTCCAACAGCACCCCCCTACTCAATGTGCAATATCACTGATCACACTGCACCTCTCAATGCACCTGCTAGTTAGATGACATGTATGTGTATATATATAGATGTAAGCGTGTATGTGGAAATATGTGTGTGTATGTATGTACGGATGCATATATGTATATATACATATATGCATGTATGTGCGTGTATGTTTGCAGGTGTATGTATAACTTGTACATATCTTTCTTGTGTAAATGTAAATTTGTCTGTTATTGTGTAAATACTTACGCTATTGTGTACTTCACACACAAGGAGAAATGCCAAACTGCCTTTCATTGTTCTTGTAACAGTGACAATAAAAAAAAGCTATTCTATTTTATAATTGTATTTTAACAAAAGATTTTGAAAATAATTTTTTAAATTTGGGTTTTCTAAATGGTTTTTGAAATGAGGTTTATGTTTTTTTTTGAGGAATACATTTTCGATTGTAAGTATTTATTAATGGATTAATAATTCATTTGAAAATATTGATTCATAAATTTATAAATGAATTTACATTATTAAATAATAAATTACTTAAATAATGTTTAAACAAATAAAACAATAGAAAAAAAAATTTAAAAATGCACATTTTATTGCACAATTCATGATTTAAGCAAAGAATTCTTTTTTTCCATGTGCGTAACACATGCAGACCCCCATACTGTGTCGCATCTTCAGTCCTCGAATATCACATCGCGACAGAGTGCAGCCCACTGAAAAACCAGAAAACCCACCATATCTTAAATCTTCTCTCTAATCAAAATATAAGAAAAAGTGATGTATTTCCTTGAAAAGGTTTATTCATAAAACATAAACATAGGTTGCTGGCTTAAAACTGCTAATGTTACATGCAAAATATTAAAGCCATTGTGTGACCCACCTGCCACTGAATAGTTAGGTAAATATAATTTCAGGTTAAATGGAGGAAATTTTCATGTTTTTCCCCTATATTATAACATAAATTCTTAAACACTGAAGTCATTACTGAAAATTTTAACAGCTTATTGCCGTTTCTCAGATTTAGCTAAGCTGATGTTTGTTGAGACCAGAAAGCCGTTTACTTGATAAATTAAAACACAAACTATATTTCAGGAACAGCACAGATATTCTTTGTAAGACCATCTCGAAACTGTACTGCTGACTAAAATTTAGCATTCATCATCAACTGCTGCATTGAATGCAAGTGCAACTGATCTGAAAGAGAGGTTAAACAGGAAACCTGGACCCTCTGTGGTCGACACCCTCTGAAAATCTACTAGAGATAGATTAGTACCTTTCACAAAAAATGTGGATAGCTAACTGAGAAATAGGTAACATACATGTGTCAGATTGCAAATGTAAGATTCCATGTTGAAAGACCAATCAGACCACAAAATATTATCACAAATTGTTCCTAAATGCAATGCTCCTAAAATATACAAGATTCTGAGGAGATGTGCTGCTCTAGTTATCTGAAGAAAGGATCTCATCTGTGAATAATACAATCTAAAATAATTGTGTATGTTATAAACAAGCATGGACTCGCATATCAATATAACAGGACCCCTGTCAGTACTCTTGCTGCTGCATTTTGGATCAATTGAAGGCTTTTCATGAAGTCTTTGTCAGGGTGTGTTTGTGACCCAGCACTTTGAGTTTATTTTGTAATAACAACGTCAAAGTGCCAATGAGGTTAGGCAGCAGCCTAGCACTGCAAGTATACCATCTGGCTTTAATTTTAAGTCATGTTTCTGGTCAAATATCTCTTCCCAGAAACTCCTGAGTGTAGGGCAGGACCAGAAAAGGTGGCCAAGGGTTCCTTCCATTGCTTTGCATTTATCACACAATGAGGAAATAGACAGAAAAATACTGCCTAGCGTTGTTTCTGAGAAATGCAAATGATGAAGGACTTTGAACTGTTGAAACTTGTAATCTGGCATTAACAGAGGATTCTTTATTTGCCTTCAACCCACTGGCCCATAAAGCATCGGATATTATTACTTCCATGTCCTTAACCCAAGCATTCCTAATGTGGTGTGTGGGTGCTGTAAGTATAAAAAGTGTAGGAAACTGGCTGATTAGGTGTTTAGAAGTGGGATTTTTAATCAAATAATCTTAGAAGTCACTATGAGCAGGGGGTTGATCCAAATGGCAGAAAGAGTGTTTAATTATTCCTGATTTGTAAGTGTCAAAATAAATAAGCAGAGGGAAGCATAAAACAGAGGTCCTTAATAGCGTGAAGACCTAATTCTGACCGACCAATTTTGGAAGAGATGTTCCACCATTTTAAATATATTGACACGTCCAATTAAAGAAAGTGGGGGAAGTGTCCATTTATCTATCTTAGCTTTAATACTATCAATGAGGTCCTTAAAGTTTAATTTAAATAGTAGATAATGGTTTTTCTGGGAATATTAATACCGAGATATTTGAAGGAACAGGTGGTGATTTTAAAAGGCAAGCCAAAGATAAAGCCAGAGTCAAGACCATCTGCCAGTGGCATAAACATGGACTTGTCCTAATTAATTGTGAAACCAGAGAGTTGCCCAAATTTTTTGATGAGTCGAAGCAGGGGAGGCAAAGAGAGCCTGGCATCTGACAGCGTCAGGGCCACATCATCTGCATATAACATTATGATGGCTTTGACAGGATCACTGACTATACCTACAATATCAGACCTGTTCCTAACTGCAATGGCCAGAGACTCCATAGCCAAAGCAAAGAGCAGGGCGGACAAACAACAACCCTGCAAAGTCTGCCCACCAATAGTGCCTGTAGTCTAAAGCAGGGATGTCTAACTCCAGGGCTCAAGGTCCAGTGTGCTGCAGGTTTTAGGTGTGTCCTTGATCCAACACAGCTGATTTAAATGGCTAAAACACCTCCTCAAGATGTCTTGAAGTTCTCCAGAGACCTAGTAATGAACTAATCATTTGATTGAGGTGTGTTGACCTAGGGTGAGATCTAAAACCTGCAGGGACACCGGCCCTTGAGGCCTAGAGTTGGACACCCCTGATCTAAACGATTAGACTAAAAGTAAGTCTAAAGGAATTTGTGTTTTGAATACAGTGAATGTATTCATTGAATGTCAGTCCAGTATGGCTTGAGTTTTGGGGAATCCTAGACTATGTGCCTGTTATGATCCAGGTCATTATTGCCGTGTGGTGCTGTTACTTGCCACACCATGCGGGGGCATTGTTTGTACTCTGTGATGTCTGTTTCCAGGTGGAGGCTAACCATTGGTGGAAGAGGGAATGAGGCCAGCTACAAATTGGGACCTGACTGGGCCGGCAGCCCCTCCTACTACTTCCTGTTTCCAGTGAGCTGCGCGTTTGGGGCCCTTCGTGGCGTGTGACAGAGCTGGGCTGCAGTAAAAACAGTTTAGAGAGTCGTATCTGGACATGGTAGCTGTAGGGGTGGGAAGCCTCAGCTGAATTTGGAGGGTTTATTCCATAAAGTACATTCAACAGACCACGGGTTTTAGAGAAAGCAAATCTGTCTGGGATAAACCCAGTTTGATCCTGCTGAATAAAAGTGCCCCAAAACTTATTAAGATGTGAAGACAAGACTTTTGCAATGATTTTTTGATCATAATTTAATAGACTAAGCGGGTGACAAGCCATATTGGTGGGGTCTCTGTCCTTTGGAAGAAGACAAACGTGGGCTTCATACATGCTATCAGGAAAAGAGCCCAGTGCAATGGAGCAGTTCACCATCCTGAGTATTAGGAAGCAATTATATGAACGACCTCTCCCATATGGACCTAGCGTGCATTCATTTGACTGACTTTTTCAGGTTTAGCATCTGGGTTACCCAGCTCCATGGCCTATGGATCCTCTTCCCATCCAAAAAGAAGGAGTCCGTTCGGGCTCAGTTGGCCCGGATAGTCATGGCTAACCCCGGCATTATGGACTATTTACCTGAGGATTCGAAAGACTTTGTCCACGATCTGGGGCTCGCATTGACCACCACAGCAGCAGATGCCTAGCGTGTGGGCTGCATCACCGCAGCCTCACTGTCGCGCAGCTTCCCCGTTGCCAGCAACAGAAATTAGAGTCTGAGAGTGTAGCTCATGAGCTACACTCTCAGACTCATGAGCTCAGGCATGAAAAGACTATTAATGTTTCAGAAGCAGGTACTCTTTGTACTTGCACTGTAAATTCTATGGCTACTTCGTTTCTCACATCGCTAAAGACAATTTATCATTGGGCCAGCGATCAGGCTGTGCCCTCCATCCCTCTGGTAAAGAATTTTGAAAAGATTGATCAGGAGAGCCGGCCCATCATCCTGTCTTGTCAGTTGGGGGTCAGCTGGGGACTTCAGTGAGCTCATCCAGCCTGCTGAAGACTTTGCATAGTGGGCATCGCCTGAACAGACTGATTGCACTGCGCAGCCCCAGCCACAGCATCCCCCTCTGGCTGTGTTCCCCGAGCAGCTCCAATTTGCTTCGCCTCAGACAGAGGTCTCTGCACCTGCTGGGCCTGCTGGAGGCTCAGGAGAGCTGCTCCAGTCACGTGTCTCCACTGAGGGCACAGGAAAGCTGGACTTTCCACGCCAGCTGGAGTTGAGTCAAGCCTGTCCAGCATTCTGTTATGCTGCCACCTACACAACCA
This sequence comes from Perissodus microlepis, assembly GCF_051167445.1. Classification (NCBI taxonomy): domain Eukaryota; kingdom Metazoa; phylum Chordata; class Actinopteri; order Cichliformes; family Cichlidae; genus Perissodus; species Perissodus microlepis. The sequence continues at coordinate 43,375,318 of NC_140463.1, read as the reverse complement.
CATGTGGCGACCACACTTTCACCACTACCTACTAAAAGTCTAAGTCTAGCTAGGGCTCATCTAAGAGGGTATGTTTTAATGATTTTGTCGCTGCCACCTGCCACCTGGTCAGCAACTGAACTGCTGTTTCGGTCTCTGTGATCTCGTTGTGTTGAGGTTGTTTGGAGTGTCCCAGGGTTTAAGTTTTTCGACTGCTTTACATTTGGGTGAAATAGTCCAATTAAGTTGCTACTCTGGATTAGGATTCCTGTGTTTGGATCCTACCTTCTTCTGCTGCACATCTCACCTTTAAAAAATTGCCCCTTGGAGATAACAAAGTGTATCTTTACTTTTTAAAAAAAAAAAAAAAAAAACGGGTTCACAGTTGTATGTTCTGTGACTAGTGTGTTTTACAGGTTAAGTTTTTTTTCTTATTCTATCTCTTTTTTTTTCTTTTTAGAAAAGTGGAATTCAGCAGGGAGGTGTCATGGTCCTGAGTCTACTGACTCAGTTTTTGTTTTTTGATTATTAATATTGGTTGTTGCTATTAGTGTCTTGTTGTGTTTTAGTGAATTTTGGATCTTGGATTTTACTTCTTTGCCTCTCCTGTGTTACACCTTTCTTGTCTAGTCTCCCAGTGTCTATGTTCGTGCATCTCCTGTGTCTTCCTTGTCTCCATGCCTGTCTTGTGTTTCCTGTTTTAAATTGTATACGGACTGATTCTTATATAGCGCTTTTCTACTCTCCCCGGAGTACTCAAAGCGCTCATGCCACATTCACCCAATCACAAGCACTTTCTCTATACATGGTGAAGTACATTCACACAAATTCATACTCCGATGATACGGAGAGCAATTTGGGGTTAGTAAATGGCCTGTACTTGTATAGTGCTTTACTAGTCTCTAAGGACCCCAAAGCACTTTACACATCCAGTCATCCACCCATTCACACACACATTCACACTGGTGATGGCAAGCTACATTGTAGCCACAGCCACCCTGGGGCGCACTGACAGAGGCGAGGCTGCCGGACACTGGCGCCACCGGGCCCTCTGACCACCACCAGTAGGCAACGGGTGAAGTGTCTTGCCCAAGGACACAACGACCGAGACTGTCCAAGCCGGCAACCTTCCGATTACAAGGCGAACTCCCAACTCTTGAGCCACGATTGCCCCAAGTATCTTAGTATCTTTCCCAAGGATACTTGACATGCAGACTGGAGGAGCCAGGGATCGAAACACTAACCTTCCGATCAGTAGGTGACCTGCTCTACCTCCTGAGCTACAGCCACCCCATATGGCTGGTGGCTGGTTTTAAGCTGGCTGTTTACTTTGGTAGTCTCATGTCCTGTGTTCAGTGTTTTGAGTTTCACTTTCTCCGTCTCATTATGTCTGATTAGTCCCAGCTGTGTTTCCACCTGTTTCCCATCCTCTCGTTGTCCACCCTGTGTATTTTAGGCCTAGGACTTCCCCTGTTTGTTGTTGCATTATACCACTCCATGTGCTGTCTGTTTCCTCTGTTTTCAAGTTACTTTGTTCCTAGTTTCCTAGTATTTCTGGTTTCCCTATTGTTCAAGTTCTTAGTTTCTAGTTCGGTTCATTCTTTATGAGTTTGTGTTTTGAGAATCAACAGCCCAATAAAGACGTCTTTTGAGTTCATCTTCTCCGTGCTTATGAGTCCTGCTTTTGGGTCCTCTTCCTACCCACCACAGCACCAATCCGTGACAGAGGGAGTGTACAGTAACAGTGTTTATTTTATTTTTCTAGTCCACTAACTACAATGTATTTATCTATGTACAGAACTGTATTTGTTTATAAGGTACTGGCTGTGCGAATGCATTTGTCCCTAACCATCGGGAACCCTCACGTTAACTTTTATCGAGTGGAAAAAATTTAGCGTTCATCCCCCAGCTTCACTGTGTTTATGTTATGCTAACATAGCTGTGTCGCTAGCGATCACGTAGCACAACATTATATACCAACTTCAGTAACCCCGCAAAAGTCGCTGCTGTTTAGTTTTCAGTCTTCATTTATGCTGGAAGTGATAGCAGAGATGTACATTTTAATTTTTTCAGAAATCTCTCAGTCAGAACATGGTTTATTATGTTTAGGTGGAAGCTAACGAGCTAACTTCCTGCTAACTTCTAACTCCATTAAATTTAATAAATTCTGTTTTCATGGATGCCTGGATGTTAAACTTGATTGTTACACCTGGTAAAGCAGGAACGCTGATCATTTTATTAAAGATGAAAGAATTTTAACTCTCAGTGGTCGTTTCACTTTGGGACCTGAAGCAGACTGAGTTTTCGACCCAGATTACTCTGCGAGGCTCCTGACTACGGTAGCCGTAATGCTCCGACAATCAATCAAGCGGTGCGGCTTCATAGCTTACCAAAGTCGTACTAAAACATTTTTTGACAGAGTTTTGAGCGCTGTGTACCAAATAAAATAGGTTCAAGGTCAGTAAACACAACCAGAATTCATACATAAGGTTCACCAGATTATAAGGTGCACTGTTGATTTTTGAGAAAATTAAAGGATTTTAAGTGCACCTTATAGTGCGGAAAATATGGTATGTAATAGCATTGCACACTGGCTAGGCTAACTAACAAGTGTCTGTGCTTGTGACAGTGCATACTATTCTTTTGTAGTTGGCTGTGTTTGAGCCACCCCTAAAAAGAACCCGTCCCCCCCCCCCAAAAAAACCCCCCAACATTTCTGACCATTGCATATTAGGTACTTATCCAGCAACACAATTTTAATATTACTGTAGTTGTATTTGGCAGTGTTAAACTATTACCAGATTATAAGCGACAAGCTTATCCTGTGTTTGAGCCACACCTACTGAAACAACCAGGCTAACCATTTTGTTCTTGCACCAGACAATAAACTGCAGCACTAAAAGATCGACAAGTGTTTGTTTATCATTTACTACATTATGGTTTCTCTGATTAGAATGGTACTTCCGTAAAGGGGACTTGTAGCAGAAAATGGAAGGATGAGCGGATAGCTTTTCACTTTAATTCTTTAAAACATAAGTTTTTATTTACTGTAATTTTGTAACAGGATGACAGAAGGAGAGAAGCATGGAGAAATAGAGAAACAGTTTGTGGTCCGATCGCATACCATTGTGGAGACACTGCACAGAATATAGCTGTCACTAGTGTTCAGAGATGATGTGACGGCTGACAGAAGTAGCAGTCAACAGTAGCAAATTTAGCAAGTTTACAGTGCTATACTCTGCTCACCAAAACCCACTGCTTAGTGCAACCACCCCAGAAAATCGCAAGGCAAAGAAATGGGCTATTGCACAATGGCCAAGTCAGTTACTGAATATGCTTTCCAGTTATTAAATACAAAACTAAAGGCAGAAAGACCTACAAACAAGCAGCAACAGAACTCGGCTGCAGTAAAAGCCTAGGAGAGCATCTGAGTGGGAACACAGCATTTGTTAATGTCTATGGGTTTTAAGCTTCTGGCAGTCACACACACACACACACACACACACACACACACACACACACACACACACACACACACACACACACAGACACACACACCTGCACATGCACATACACAAAGTAGTTTGAATTAAGCAAAAGTCCTCACCTCCAGGATATCCATGATGTATAGCATTAAGATAAAGATAAACACAACCAAGAAGAGGAAGATGTATCCATGCTTTGGAAGGCAAGTGCGAACTTTCTCGTTACAAAGGTGAAACTTCATGATTGCTAAACTCTCATCATCTCCGGTTGCAGTGTTGTACGATGACCAGTTCACCTGGTACTGGATTTGAGAACGAGAATATTAACTAATATCTGCTCAAAAATAATACATAACATTAAACAAAGGCAAGTACATTAACAATGCTAAATACATAAAAATCTGACATTTGCTTTTCAAAATTCTTTCCTACCTCAAAGGAGGTGATTCTTTGAGTCCCTGTGACGAAGGTGATTGTGCTGCTTTACAAGTAATTATTAGTTCTCTTTGTTTGGACTTCTTGGTTTCCAGGCAGTTATTGCAAAAGGGTGGTAACATGAGACAAAATACATACAATATCTAATCATTATGCAACAAGGTACTTTGTCCTTTTATTACTGATGTCGTTATGTGGGTGGAGTTGGAGGAGGAGTTGGAGGTGGAGTGAATGAAAGAATAACTGATGACGTCCTATTAAAACAATGGCCTATGGCTAAAGAGATACGTTATGTATTTGTATGAATATATAAAATACATTTATAAGTATATGAAATAGTGTTACAGTGTTACAGTGAAACAGTGACTAGCTATTCCTGTAACACTAAGCAACAAAACAGTCACATAAGTCAAACTTTACTCAACTCATTCTTCTCGCTTCCTCCACTTCCGTGTCATTGATTCATTAATGTTGAATTCTCTCGCAGCTGCTCTATTCCCATGTTGTTGCAGTATATTAATGACTAACCTCGTACTGTGGATAGATTATCTCAGTTGTTCTCCTGACTGAAGTTTGGTCTGTTTACAGCATTCTGCCATGTGATTGCATTTGCCTCTGCATGTTATATATTTGTATGAATATATAAAATACATTTATAAGTATATGAAACAGTGTTACAGTGAAACAGTGACTAGCTATTCCTGTAACACTAAGCAAAACACTAAGCTGTACTAAGTAAAAACCCACAGTACACCCATACTAAGAGGGACAAAAAGTATATGCACAGACTAATTAGTAAGGTTTTATTCTAACACGTTGTAATAGGTATCCCTTTCAGGAAAGCCAACATACCATTAAGAGGAAAGTTCCCCTAGCTCCCATGTATTTTGGTCCCTGAACAACAAATAGGTCACTAGATAGGAAGAGACAAAAATGTAAACCTGTGACTATTATAAAAGGCATTTCTACTCGTAATCTGGATATACACCTGTGGTAGAGTCTCAAAAAAGGCAATAACGCTGAAGCCCTCTACAGAAAAGGTTAGAGCAGGCTGTACCTGCTGCGGAGACTCAGGTCTTTTGGAGTGAAGGGCCCACTCCTGAAGACCTTCTATGACTCTGTGGTGGCCTCAGCCATTTTTTACAGTGTTGTCTGCTGGGGTGGCAACATCTCTGCTGTGGACAGGAAGAGACTGAACAGGCTGATCCGCAGGGCCAGCTCTATTCTAGGATGCCCTCTGGGCCCAGTGGAGGTGGTGAGTGACAGGATAATGGTGGCTAAGCTGTCATCCCTGATGGACAACATCTCCCACCCCATGCAGGAGACTCTGACAGCACTGAGCAGCTCCTTCAGTGGCAGGCTGTGGCACCCACGATGTGGGACGGAGAGATTTTGCAGGTCTTTCCTCCCCACTGCTGTCAGACTCGACAATAAAGACTTCAAATTCAAATTCAAATTTTATTTGTCACACACACACAACCATACACAGTATGACATGGGGGTGAAATGCTTGTAGCTGTACAATGCCCGACCATTAAATGACAGAAAAAAAGTTTTACAATATTTACAATTTACAGGTCACTACAAAATTTACAAATTAACTTAGGAATTTACAGTAAAGAATGTGCAAATAGCAGAAGAGATTATAAAGATTATAAAGATTATAAATTATAGGAATTATAGGATTATAGGAAATGTGTGGTGGCGCGTGTGGTGATGTGATGTGTGTGAGAGTCCAGTCTTATAGTGACGTGTGTGGGAGAGTCCAGTCCTACACCTGGTTCAGGGCCCGAATAGCCTGGGGGAAGAAGCTCCTCCTCATTCTCTCTGTTTTGGCCTTAAGGGAGCGGAAGCGCTTCCCAGACCTCAACAGTGAGAAGAGTCCATTGTTGGGATGGGAGAGGTCCATCATAATCTTCCTAGCTTTGGACTTGCACCGCTTGGTGTAGATGGACAGCAGGTCAGGGAGCTCTGATTGAATGATGCGTTCGGCTGAGCGCACCACTCTTTGCAGATCTCGTCTGTCCTGCTTGGTGCTGTTCCCAAACCAGGTGCAGATGTTTGCCGTCAGGACGCTCTCGATGGTGCAGGAGTAGAAGTTCTTGAGCACCTTCAGTGGCAGATGGAAGTCTCTAAGTCTTCTGAGGAAGAAGAGACGCTGACGGGCTTTCTTAACCAGGGTGTTGATGTGGCAGGACCATGACAGGTCCTGAGTGATGTGGACACCCAGGTATCGGAAACTGTCCACTCTCTCCACTGGCGTGCCACTGATGATGAGGGGTTTGTAATTCCTCGCCTGCTTTGTAGTGAAGTCCACGATCAGCTCCTTAGTCTTGCTGATGTTTAGGAGGAGGTTATTCTCCTGGCACCAGGTCTCCAGGTTCCTAATCTCCTCCAGGTAGGCCGTCTCGATGTTGTCGGAGATCAGGCCCACAACAGCAGTGTCGTCAGCAAACTTGACAATGGAGGTGGTGTCTGATGCGGCTACACAGTCATAAGTGTACAGTGAGTACAGCAGGGGGCTTAAAACACAGCCCTGAGGCGCTCCAGTGCTGAGTGAGATGGAGGGGGAGACTTGTTTTCCCACCCTCACTGATTGGGGTCTGTCTGTGAGGAAGTTGAGGATCCACTGACACAGTGATGAGCTGAGTCCTAGATCCGTCAACTTGGTGAAAAGCTTAGAGGGAATTATTGTGTTGAATGCTGAACTGTAGTCCACGAACAGCATCCTAACATAATTCCCTCTGCCAGTGTCCAGGTGACTCAGGGATGTGTGGAGCAGGTGAGATATGGCATCGTCTGTGGAACGATTAGTCCGGTAAGCAAACTGAAGTGAGTCGATGGTGGCAGGAAGTGAAGAAGTGATGTGATCTCTCATCAGTCTTTCAAAACACTTCATCACAGTTGAAGTCAGTGCTACTGGACGGTAGTCATTGTGGCAAGCGGGCTGTTGTTTCTTTGGAACAGGAACAATAATGGACTGTTTGAAGCACGTGGGAACCACAGCTTGGGCCAGGGAGAGGTTGAAGATCTCCGTGAACACCGGTGCTAGCTGGTCAGCGCAGGCTCTCAGGACCCGGCCAGGGATTGCATCTGGTCCTGCTGCCTTCCTGGTGTTCACTCTCCTGAAGGTGTTCCTCACGGCATGCTCTGTGATGATGAATGCATTTTCTTCACTGGTGCACTCCGAGCGCGCAGCCGTTTGTTGTTTTAATTGCCGCGGCATCAAAGCGAGCATAAAACCTGTTCAGCTCATCAGCCAGTGAAGCATCGGCATTCATCATTGAAGAAGCTGGTCGTTTATAGTCCGTTATAGTCCGCAGTCCTTTCCACAGGCTCCTAGAGTCGCACTGTCGTAGCTGTGACTCTAGTTTTTCCCCGTAGCTCCGCTTTGCCTTTCTGACCGCGCTGCGCACGTTGTAGGACGCAGCCTTGTATAGGTCCATATTACCGGAGACGAGCCCTTTCTTTGTAGGCAGCGGTGCGTGATCTCAGAGCGTCGCGGATGTTTTTATCCACCCACGGCTTCTGGTTGGGAAACGTTCGGATGATAGTTCTTTCTGCTGTGTCGTCCGTTAGTTTCCCGATAAATCCCACAACCACTTCCGTAAACATGTTGATGTCATCAGAGCTGCGCCGAAACATGTCCCAGTCTGCGTCATCCAGTGCGTCCTGCAGCGCGGCCACTGATTGGTCCGTCCAGCGAGCGACCTCCCTCCTGATTGGTGGTTGCTGCTTTAGCCTTTGTTTGTAAGCAGGCATGAGGAAGATGGCGGCATGGTCCGATTTTCCAAATGCCGGCAGGGGGGGACTTTGCAGCTGATGTGCAATAAGACTAAGTGCAATACTCTTTTTCTGACAAAGTTGTATTTTTACTCAGTTGTATATAGCATTTGTATTCTATTTTTATCCTATTGTACATATTGTTTTATTTTATTTTAATCTATTGTATATAGTATTTTATTTTATTCTATTCTATTCTGTACAGTTGTGTACAGTATCTTCTTCTTCTTCTTTCAGTGTTCTATAATTTTTGATGTATAATTTTGCACTGTCTACTTTCTGCTGTAACAAAACAAATTGTTTGTCCTGACTCCGTTTGTGTGTGTGTGTTGGTGTGTGTGTGTGTGTGTGTGTGTATGACATTCTGCAGCTTGCTTGCAGTTGTAGGGTATTGCGATCTGATGACGTGCAGTTAACATACCAGACAGTGGTGCACCTGCTCAGGACACTGTCGATACTCCTTCTGTAGAAGGTGGTGAGAATGGATGGTGGGAGATGGGCTTTTCTCAGCTTCCGCAGGAAGTAGAGACGATCTTCACAGAGGATCTATCGATGTTCAGTGGACCATGATCTCTCCTTGCACTCAGGAAGTCAACAATCATTTCCTTATTTTGTCCATGTTTAAAGACAGGTTGTTTACTTTACACCAGTCTGTTAGCTGCTTCGCCTCGTCTCTATATGCTGACTCGCCATTCTTGCTGATGAGACCCGCTACAATCGTGTCCAGAGGCGGAGCCAGACATTTGAAACACCCGGGGCTTAGCCCTAAAGGGTAGTATGTATGTGGGATTTTGTTTTTTTTTTTTTGGGGGGGGGGGTTAGAAATGACTGAAAGATTAATAGGCTCTGTTTTGAGTTTTGTTCAAAAAAGAATGACTTCATATAGGGAAAAATATATATCACATATGCAGGACACCTTAAACTAGTTTTTTAATTAAGCAGCAAGGCAGAACAAAGTCGGGGCTGTATCAAGACACAGGGACTAAACCCCAATTCAACCAGACCCAGAACTGATCCAGAACTAAAACAGGACTACAACAGTTAAAAATCAGGACTACTGAGGACTTAACCAAGACAGAACCAGAATCAGAACTAGATGATAGTAGCACTAAAACTCATCATAGACCTGCACTACACTTATTTTTTTTAATTCTACCAAAGTACACTATTTAGAAGTTTATATAATTATTTAGCCTTGTTGTGCAAACAAGCCTGCATAACTTAATAAATGTAGAATTTGAAAAATAGTAAACCTAAAAAGAAACACTAGGTACGAGATACATGAGTACCTGTGATACGGTGATACTTTTGGTAAACAACCATTTGACTAACATGTGTGTCTCACCTGCTCTTGTTCCACCTCTGTTCTGTCCTCATTCTCCATCTCCCTCTCTGTTCCTCTCTCTCCCTCTTTGTGCTGACAGTCATCAAATATACAGTTGAAACCAGATATTTACACACTCTTCAGATAAAAACACAAACACTTTTTTAATTCTAACATCAAATCAGACTAAATGTTTATTTTTTTTAGATTGATAAATATAAAAAACATATTTGTTAACTTTAAGAGTAAAGAGAGAAACTATCTGTATTTCTTAATTGTAAATGGCACCAAATTGTATTCAAAATTGAGCCACACTTATGGAGCTCCACAATTCTTTTTCTGGTGTTTTGGTTGACATCTCTTAATTTTCCCATTTCAAAGAAACAGGCTCTGTGTTTTGCCTTATATGCATCCACAGGTGTGCCACCAATTTACTCACATGGACTCTACGAACCTATCAGAAGCTTCTTCAGCTCAGAATGGAATCTTCTGGAGTTTTCTTATTAATTAACAATAAACTTAGTGTATATGTACTCCTAAATCTGATGAAAGTGATAAAAAATAGACAGCTCTGTCTCTCTTTATTCTGACATTTAACTAATTCAAAAGATATTTCAATATTTATTTATCCAAAACAAAACAAGTTTACTCTAAATTGATGTTGTACAGTAAAAAAATGTTCTTGTGTTTTCCATAAAGTGTATGTAAAGATCTGGTTTCAACTGTGAATATACTGCTGTGTATTGAAATTCCTCTTGTTTTGCATAGAAATATACTGAACAACATACAAAGCATAATATATAAAATACTACCAGAGCTTTTTCTTTGAAAGAAGCCCCTTATGTCCATTCTTGTATATCAGTGCATTACTGAAACCGATTTATTTAGCCGTGGAGGGTAACAACTGAAAATATGAAATAAACACACATGTAAGCTAAGACTCTAAAGAAACAGCATTGTTGTTGTTCGGCTTTTCATTTCGCCATTTGTTGATTCACTTGAAGAGCAAGTAACGTAATATTGGTCAAGTGATCAGTTTGATATCAATCTTTCGTGATACACCGTCATATTTACATTGTTTGTACGGTACGAATGATTTGCTTTGGTACCTGGTCAAACTTCAGTTCTCCTTAGTATGGCTGGCTCCGTTTCTCCAACAGTGCAATCACAGGCAGCAGCTGCCCCGCTCTGTTTTCTTTTGGCCCCCCCGTGTTATTTGGAGATGAGCTTGTCTCCACCAAGCTCTCATCTGCTACTGCACATTGAGACCAATGGAACTAGGTCTCGCCTGTCCCCTTCAACTGGACCGCTGTTGTGGTACGAGCCGTCACTTCTGGAGCTTGGCACACTTGGCACGCTTTGTCAAAAATGACTCCAAGGTTCCTCACAGCGTTACTGGAGGCCAAGGTAATGCCATCCAGAGTATGAATCTGAACGTTACACATTCTCTCTAAAACAATCTTCCGCCAACCTGTAACCCTGTGTAAAAACATTAGTCAGCAGTTACATGTTAAGCTCGTTTAACTCCCAGCTCCACCTGGAACTTGTATCCTGGAAACCAAATCTGTTAAATCAAACTTCTTATTTACAACCAACTATAGATCATGAGAGTGATAAAGTATTCAGCATAACAGACAAGTATCATGTTCAGGTTTTCTCAAATCATTAAATCACTATTATTGCCGTAATTTGTCCCCAATCATGAAACATCCCAATTTATTCCACAACGTAATCAGTGACTTTCCTTAAGCAATGTCACTCCACTCGTTTTATCACTATGAGCCCCATATTAAACTGTTCCCTAAACACTGCATCTCTTATTTGTTTTCTCATGTCACTTGTCTGTTTTCTACCGAATCCTCCACATGCACTCTTAACAAACGCAAAACAAACATTAGCAAAACACACTGACCGTCCCGGGTTAGGCGTCAGCCATCCACATTCCAGAGGTGCTATAAAAAGATCTCCTGTAAAAAGAATCACACTGTTTTCAAGACAGGATGTGTCTCACACTATATTCACTTCCCTGTAGTATTCAACATTTTCCCAAGAACACAGTGTAATAGCATCACCAACTCATAACCTATAAACACCGTTTCTTCACACATAAGCCCAGAAATCCTGTATTAGAAAAACATTATTAGAAAACATTAACTACTTGTCCAGTTATAAATCACATAATCAAATCACATTAAGAACTGTAATGCTGTAGAGAAGAAAATGCAAATGTTAACGCTGCACAGGTGTATACACCCTTTCTCACAGTAATCTCTGTGAGCAACACACAACACAAACCCATGAATAACACACCCCTGGTAGCTTCACAAACACAGAAAGTGGCATTTAAAAGTTAACTCGTCATGCAACCTCAGATGTTGCTGTCATCTTTCTGCTCCTGTAAAAAGAAACACACATAAATTCATCCACCCTTTTGTCCTATCTAGGTGGAGGTTAACCTTGAGTCGTGGTCAAGTTTTGTCAGCTTTTACCAGTCAGTTTGTTTTCATTTCCAGTCATTCATTCATTCATTCATCCATTCTTTCTTTCTTTGCTGATAGTGGAAACCATCGCCGCATTTAGATTTCCGCCCTCAGCAAAATGACGTCATTTCAAAAAGAAAAAACAAGAACTTTAGATCGGATTACCTCGCTGAATCCTTCTTAGTCAGGGACTCTCATTTTCTAATTGTCCCAAATAAGTGGCTTTCTCCAGAGCCCATTTTAATGTGGAGAAACTCACTTGCAACAATTTTCTCAACGACGTGTAGCGCTTTTAATTCCCGTCGTGCAGATCTGCTTAAAGAAAAGAAATTCACAAACAAAAATCAGTGCACTGTTCAATGAATATAAAATCAAAAATAAAGCTTTAAAACAAAAGTAAATAAAAAAAACAGAAGCCCTGTGTCAACCCTCCACTTCCAGGCAGTCGTTTGTCTCTCTGGATTCCTTAACCCAATTAGATTTCCCACACTAAAACAGCAGCCTCAGTCCTCTTCTGCTCCTTTCTCTCCCACTTTTCAGTCCAATGGCAGTCAGTTTTCTTCAGCTTTGTCCGGTGTATCTCTTTGTCCCACTGTCTCTTTCATTGCCATCTCACTCCAAACATGGCAAATGTCAAGCTCAGACAGTCTTCTCAAAAGTCCTTCACACACAGTGAGGTTGCAGCTTGCTGGAAACGCATCTCCATCCATCCAATCAAGATGGTGGATCTTCTCTTTCTGATGCCGTTTGCCCACAGCGCTGCTGGACCTCTCTGCTCAGAACTCTGATATTGTCTCTTGGACTCCTGTCCACTGTTGATGTTCATGCTCGTGCTTCTGAACCTGCACTCTGTGTCTTCAGGGAGAGATCAGCTTCCTTGGAGCTTGCTTGTTCAGGATGAGGACGGGGAGCTGCAAAACAGTTCAGCCAGAAATTCTGGCTGGGTGTTTCTATTTTTGTTTCTAATGATTTTAACCTATAATTTTCTTCCGACTGCTGCCCATGGAGAATTGATCCAGGTCCGTTCCCCACCTGTAAACGACAGACTGAGAGACTTTCATTATTCACTGTGACTGCAGATGTTTTTCATCACTCCTAAAGCAACACATCTCTACTTATTTTGTTTTGAACTCTACTGACTTTACACCCCAAATGTGAATTTTACATTTGCTCTTAACCGTAAACACAAAAATCTGCTTGATGTTGTTATTAATTATTTTCAACCACCACACTCCAAATTATGTTTTCGTTTGTGTCCAGCAGGGGAAGAAGGTGACCTCTACTATCACTGCTTCCCCAGTTGGAGACAATCTCTCACTCACACTACCACACTTTTTATTTTCTTTGCTTTCATCACTTTCTTTCTCTTTTCTCTTTTCTCATTTCTCTCTTTTTTTTTTTTACACGCATACATTAACCTGTTAACTCACTCTTCCAACCTCATTTTCCTTTCACCCCAACAGCTCTCATGCAGTCAGCAATCAAATCCTCCATTCATCCTTGAGTACTTGATCACCTTTAACCCTTTAAGACCTACCATAGAACCAAGTCCGCCAGAGCTTATATTATATTTTTACATGGTGTGGTGCCATTTTTGGGAGCATTTCAAGTTGCTATACATCAATACAACAATTATAGCCCAGATTTTAATAATATGTATTCATTAAGTGCATAGTAATTACATAAATTGCAAAAAAGTGCAATAAACTACAAAAAAATTGAAAATCGTTTTTGCTTTTTTAACATATATTTCTAGTTAGAGAAATTTAAGAGGCTTATCCCTCAAAACTGTAAATACAAAAAAGTTGCACAAAATAGTTTCCTACCACAGGAAATTTATTTTGAGTGTCTTCATAGTTTTATTTTTGAAATACACACTTAATAGTGTTATCCCCATAGCCATGAGTAGGATCACAGCAGAAGCACTGATTAAAGCTTTTACTGGGGATTGTGAGTCAAATAATGTGGGCAGCCTTTTATGTGAATAAAGCATAAACAGCATTGCAATTATTTAGTTTAAATAAAAAAAAAGTTAGGGAACTTTCGTTTACAAAAACACAGTGAACCTTTACCAGCTACAGCTAGTTTCCATTTCCAGCCTTTCTGCAGCATATATGCTGTCTGCAATATAGCTACAGTGAATGAGAGGAAGTAGATTTCTTCTATATAGTCACATGCATCAGAAAATTCACTAGGAAACTCTAACATTATAGCTGCAAATGCTGTTGATTAATGCAACAGTTTACATGAGTAAAAAGAAAAAAATGACAATGTGTTTGCTCCTATAAAAACACTCACCAAAATCTCCACGTTCCTCACACTCCGTGTCTGACTCCTCCGACTCAGACTCCATCCACATTTCATTTTGGCCCTCTCCAGCAGCTCTTTGCTCATCCTGAGAACCGTTGGTATCATCAGTTCGCCTGCGATTCTGAAGAAGCCGTACGGCCTTGATGATGTTGGCCCCGTTATCAGATACAACGAGCAGCACCTTCTCGTTCCCTACAGCCCACTCTTCTAATGTCTGATCAATGCAGCGGGCGATGGCCTCCCCGGTATGTGGGTGTTCCAGTCGGTGCAGGTTAAGCAAAGCATGGTGGACCTGGCCTCCAGGTGGGTGGTAAAAACAAGCCGACACACCCATGAAAGATGCTGTTAATCCCCTTTTGCTCCAGCCATCTACACACAGTGTTAGCTTCCTCACTTCTTTTATTAGTTCTTTCAGTTTCTGCTTTGCTATATCCATCTTGGTCCCAATGAGACTATTACCTCTTGCAGCACCTGGTGTTCGGAATTTTGGTTCAAGTGAATTGCTGAACTTTTTAAAGGCAATTGACTCACACAGTGGTGTAGATATCCCAGTCTCAATAAATATATTCACCAACGCTTCAGAATCAGAATCAGAATACTTTATTAATCCCTGGGGGAAATTATTTTTTGTTACAGTGCTCCATTATAAACCAACATTAAGACAAGACAGACAATACGCTAACTAAGAATAGTACAATATATACATATATATATACTTACATAAGTCACTCATAAATAAATAAATAGCTGGAAAAGAAACGTGTATTTGTAGCAGTAACCAGTGTGTTAAGTGGATGCGTTGTACAGGGAGATGGCCACAGGCAGGAAAGATTTCCTGTGTCGTTCAGTGGTGCTTTTCGGTAATCTCAGTCTCTCACTGAACGTGCTCCTGTGACTGACCAGCATGTCATGGAGTGGGTGGGAGGTGTTATCCAACATTGTCTTTATCTTGGACAGCATCCGCCTCTCCGACACCACCTTGAGGGAGTCCAGCTCCATCCCCACAACATTACTGGCCTTACGGATTAGTTTATTAAGTCTGTTGGCATCTGCGACCCTCAGCCTGCTCCCCCAGCATGCAACAGCATAGAGGATCGCACTGGCCACAACAGACTCATAGAAAATCCTGAGCATTTTCTGGCAGATGTTGAAGGACCTCAGTCGCCTCAAAAAATAGAGACGACTCTGGCCCTTCCTGTAAAGTGCAGTGGTGTTTTTAGCCCAGTCCAGTTTATTGTCAATGTGTACTCCAAGGTATTTATAGTCCTCCACAATGTCAACACTGACCCCCTGGATTGAAACAGGGGTCAAGTGTTTCCTGGTCTTCCTGAAGTCCACGATCAGTTCCTTGGTCTTTGCCACGTTGAGCTGCAGATGATTCTGCTCACACCACGTGACAAAGGAGTCGACCACAGCCCGGTACTCTGTCTCATCATCCCTGCTGATGCATCCAACCACCGCAGAGTCATCAGAAAACTTCTGAAGATGGCAGGTCTCTGTGCAGTGGCTGAAGTCTGTGGTGTAGAGGGTGAAGAGGAAGGGGGAGAGGACGGTCCCCTGTGGTGCCCCTGTGTTGCTGATTACCTTGTCAGACACACACTGTGGAAGACGTACATATTGTGGTCTTCCTGTCAGGTAATCAACAATCCAGGACACCAGAGAAGCATCCACCTGCATCGCTGCTAACTTATCACCCAGGAGGGTCGGCCTGATGGTATTGAAAGCACTAGAAAAGTCAAAAAACATGACCCTCACAGTGCTCGCCGGCTGGTCCAGATGGGTGTAGACACGATTGAGCAGGTAGATGATGGCGTCCTCAGTTCCAAGACGAGGCTGATAAGCGAACTGAAGGGGATCCAGGTGTGGTCTTACTATGGGTCGCAGCTGGTCCAGGATGAGCCTTTCCAGGGTCTTCATGATGTGGGAGGTCAGTGCCACGGGCCTGCAATCCTGGGGGCCACTGGGACGTGGCGTCTTTGGTACAGGGACGAGGCATGATGTCTTCCACATCACTGGGACCCTCTGCAGACTCAGACTCAGCATAAACAGTTTATGAAAGACTCCACACAGCTGGGGGGCACAGGTCTTGAGGACGAGGGGACTCACTCCGTCTGGTCCAGCAGACTTGCCTGAGTGAAGTCTCCTCATTTGTATCTCAACCTGGTATTGAGTGAAGGTGATGGGTGGGGGAGGGGTGACAGGACTCTCACAGGAGGCAACAGCGCCATGTGAAGAGAGAGGCTGGCACAGTGGTGTGGCTCTGGATTCCAGGCTGACTACAGGTGAGGTTGTGGGGGTGGGAGCAGACACTGTGGTGTCGAATCTATTGAAAAACAGATTCAACTCGTTAGCTCTATTCTCACCTCCCTCAGCTCCCCTGCTGTTGGTTGGCCTGAATCCAGTGATGGTCTTCATGCCCCTCCACACCTCTCTCATGCTGTTCTGCTGGAGTTTCCACTCCAGCTTCCTCCTGTAATTGTCCTTAGCCTCTCTGATCTTGTCCTTTAGTAACACCTGGACCTTCCTCACCTCCTCTTTATTGCCCCCTCTGAAAGCCCTCTTCTTGTTGTTGAGGAGGGCTTTGATGTCCTTAGTCACCCACGGCTTGTTATTTGGGTAACAATGAACAGTCTGAGCTGGAACAATGGAGTCGGTGCAGAAAGTTATGTAGTCTGTGATACACTCAGTAAGCCCATTGATGTCCTCGGCGTGAGGCTCACAGAGTGTTTCCCAGTTGGTCACCTCGAAACAGCCCTGTAGTTCCGCTATTGCCTCCTCTGACCACCTCCTAACAGTCCTGGTGGTCACAGGTTCCCTCCTCACATTTGGCACATAGCGGGGGGTGAGGTGAATCAGGTTATGATCTGACCTACCAAGTGGGGGGAGGGAGGAGGAGCTGTATGCATCCTTGACGTTAGCATACAGTAAGTCTAAAATTTTCTCTCCCCTGGTGGGACAGTCCACATATTGTCTGAATGTTGTTAGTGTATTGTCCAGTGATACATGGTTGAAGTCACCCGAGATCACAATAAAGGCACTCGGGTGCTGAGTCTGTAACCAGGCTATGGCAGAGTGGATAGTGTCACATGTAGCTGTGGGGTTAGCAGAGGGAGGAACATAAACAGCCACCAAGATGACGTGAGAGAATTCCCTGGGTAAATAATACGGCCTGAGTCCAACAGCACACAGTTCAATGTCCGGGCAACAAATCTTTTCTTTGATTGTTATGTTGGCAGGGTTACACCACCGGTTGTTAACTAAAACAGCAAGCCCACCTCCTTTCCACTTACCGCTAGCGATGCTGTCCCTGTCCGCCCGAACAGTGTGGAAGCCTTCCACGGAAGCATTCTCATCGGGAATGTCCTGGTGCATCCATGATTTGGTGAAACACATCAGGCTACACTCTCGGTATTCCCTCTGACTCCGTACCAGTGCTGAGAGCTCGTCGATTTTATTTGCCAACGATCGCACATTTCCCATTACGATAGACGGCAGACACGGTTTATACCTCCTCTTCCTCTTCCTCTTCCTCTCGCTTGTGATGTTCCTGCGAATTGACCAACCAGCAGCCATCGGGTCGCCGTTGGAAGCACTGCATTAATGTTTTTTGTGGAGTTGTCTTGGGATGCATCACGCTGCCTTGCCTGGGGTTAGCTTCTGTTTCTGGGGATGAGGCTTGGGCGTGCTCCCTTACCTTCTCAAGGTAAGCTAGGTTAGCTTTCTTGTGCGAACTTTTCAAGTGCACTTTAAGGTTTGTGGGATTTTTCCCCTTTAGAAATGTCCCACATATTTTATCTCTTTCCACTACAAGACACTTGCTTTTATCTAAAACACAGTCATATTCAAAGTAATCCCAAATTGGACTCTGGCACTTTCTCCCGACTTTTGCTGACATGATGCTACGCGTTGTCAGATTATAATATTATTTTATGCCATGTTAGACCCTTAATTAAAGATGGTGAATTATTATGTAGTTTTAGTTTGCATTATTCTCCTGAATTAGAAGAAGGTGATAACTATTGCATTTGTTAAGCTGAGTTGCATTACATTAGACTGCTGGTTGATTGTGAATGAATGATATTGTTTTATGATGCATTATACTGCTGAGTTATGAGAAATACTGTTTGCAGAAAGTCATCGCCTTATTTGTCTGATTAGAAGAGAACAGAACATACTGGAGTTTTCTGCCCCATCTCAGCGGGAGCAGATAAACAGGGAGCCAAGGTTGTAGCTTAGGCACTGTGTGAGAGAAAGAATGTGAATGTTTAGGCTTTTATGATTAGGTGGGGGCCACTAGAGGCTATAAGAGTTTGATCAATGCTCCACCATTTTGAGATCTGATGCTGTCTGCGTACGGTGTCCATCTCCCACGCGTGTGATCATTAAAATCATCGTTTGACTCAACCCGGCCGGACCAGTGTTGTTATTGTGGTTTTTCCTCTTGTATCCATCCCCAATATTTGAATCCGTAACAGCGTGGACGGAGCAGCAACACAGATGACCCGACTGAGGTACTTGCCACCTGCTGGCATAATGAGGCACAGCAAGAACATAACCTGGAAACTACACTTCATTCTCACCCTAGACTAACGTATGACACATGACGCATGACGAAAACTAGTTAATTTTAGTTAGTTTTGTGAACGGTCATTTCAGTTTTAGTTTTTCTTTTTTTGCAAAGTCTCATTTTTATTTTTATTTCTGTTAACGAAAATGTTTTTTATTTCTAGTTTTCGTTATTTTGTTAGTTTTCGTTAACGATAATAACCTTGGTAGTCATGAGAATTTGCATATTAATGATCAAGGAAATTACCTCCCAGCCCATTATCCATTCATTGGTGCTAGTTTTAGTCATTGTGCAAATGTACTGTTTATAAGGTTGGGGAAACCTGCAGTCAGCTAAGACTGAAGAAGTCACTTGGATTAGTGATGAAATGTTTCTCCCACTGAAAACAGTACATTCAGATGACCAGAGTCAACCTTTTGGGATTTACTTACCTGGATGCATCAAGACACCCCTACCTCTATTTACAGTGGGATGCAAAAGTTTGGGCAACCTTGTTAATAGTTATTATTGTCCTGTATAAATTGTTGGTTGTTACAATAAAAATGTCAGTTAAATAAATCATATAGGAGACACACACAGTAATATTTGAGAAGTGAAACAAAGTTTATTGGATTTACAGAAAGTGTGCAATAATTGTTTAAACAAAATCAGGCAGGTGCATAAATTTGGGCACTGTTGTCATTTTAGTGATTCCAAAACCTTTAGAACTAATTGGAACTCAAATTCGCTCGGTAAGCTCAGTGACCCCTGACCCTACATACACAGGTGAATCCAATAATGAGAAAGAGTATTTAAGGGGGTCAATTGTAAGTTTCCCTCCTCTTTTAATTTTCTCTGAAGAGTGGCAACATGGGGGTCTCAAAACAACTCTCAAATGACCTGAAGAGAAAGATTGTTCACCATCATGGTTTAGGGGAAGGACACAGAAAGCTGTCTCAGAGATTTAAGCTGTCTGTTTTCACATTTAGGAACATATTGAGAAAATGATAGACTACAGGCTCAGTTCAAGTTAAGGCTCGAAAAATCTCGGATAGACAGAAGCGACGAATGGTGAGAACAGTCAGTCAACTCACAGACCAGCACCAAAGACCTACAACATCATCTTGCAGCAGATGGAGTCACTGTGCATCGTTCAATCATTCGGCGCACTTTACACAAGGAGATGCTGTATGCGAGAGTGATGCAGAGGAAGCCTTTTCCCCGCCCACAGCACAAACAGAGCTTTGAGGTTTGCTAAAGCACATTTGGACAAGCCAGCTTCTTTCTGGAATAAGGTGCTGTGGACTGATGAAACTAAAATGGAGTTATCTGGGCATAACAAGGGGTGTTATGCATGGAGGAAAAAAAACACAGCATTCCAAGAAAAACATCTGCTACCTACAGTAAAATATGGTGGTGGTTCTGGAGACCAATGTCCAGGAATCAGTGACAAAGCTGAAGCTGCGCCGGGGCTGGATCTTTCAACAAGACAACGACCCGAAACACTGCTCAAAATCCACTAAGGCATTCAT
Organism: Perissodus microlepis; assembly: GCF_051167445.1. Classification (NCBI taxonomy): domain Eukaryota; kingdom Metazoa; phylum Chordata; class Actinopteri; order Cichliformes; family Cichlidae; genus Perissodus; species Perissodus microlepis. The sequence goes on along the minus strand of NC_140463.1, from coordinate 43,355,444 downwards.
GCAGAGGAACAAGTACAACGTTCTGGAATGGCCATCTCAGTCCCCAGACCTGAATATTATTGAAAATCTGTGGTGTGAGTTAAAGAGAGCTGTCCATGCTCGGAAGTCATCAAACCTGAATGAACTAGAGATGTTTTCTAAAGAGGAATGGTCCAAAATACCTTCAACCACAATCCAGACTCTGGAACCTACAGGAAGCATTTCGAGGCTGTAATTTCTGCAAAAGGCCGATCAACTAAATCTTGATTTCATTTCTTTTTTTGTGGTGCCCAAATTTATGCACCTGCCTGATTTTGTTTAAACAATTATTGCACACTTTCTTTAAATCCAATAAACTTCATTTCACTTCTCAAATATCACTGTGTGTGTCTCGTATATGATATATTTAACTGACCTTTTTTTTTTGTAACAACTAACGATTTATACAGGAAAATAATGACTATTAACAAGGTTGCCCAAACTTTTGCATCCCACTGTATAAACCGTATTTATTATAGTAGCAACCAGCATTCCTACCTCTAGTCCTACAGCTCACTCAATGTGCACTACCACGGATCACATTGCACCTTTTATTCTCCAAAAGTTGATTCTGTTCATCTGGATGTAGCGTTTTGTGGGAGAAACGTTTCGTCACTCATCCAAGTGACTTCTTCAGTCTCAGCTGACTGCAGGTTTCCCGAATTCTTATAAACAGTAAATTTGCATAATGACTGAAATCAGCCCACTGAAGGAACAATGGGCTGATCTTTATTGTCACTGTTACCAAAACAATGAAACACAGTTTGGCATCTCTCCATTGGCAGTATGTGGGTTTTTAATGTTCAGATTCTTGGAATAAGAGAATAAGAAAAAATTATCATGGTACGGCTGTGTGGCAGGCAGGGTGTAGATAAAAACACAGGACTTGAACTCAAAGAGGTTAACTTAATGAGGCTACTTTATTGCAGTGGCATAACGTACACAAAAAATAACTTGCAAAACCAAACCAAACACTAAAAACTGGGAACTAATAACAAAACACTGGGAAACCAGGAAAATAGGGACAGAGATCTCAGGGAGCATGGAAGGAGAAACACACCTAGCATGAGAGGACGACGTGACACTGACAGAAAGAAACACAGGGCTAAAACGCACTGAGAGAAAGCGAGGGAATGAGACACTCTCCTTTTGGCCTTCTCTTACCTCCAGAGGCTTACTTTAAAAATATAAATAATTGTTAACCTATGCCTTTGCTTTAATCCACTTGTTGCCATAATGTAATAAGATATACTGATATACTGTATGACTAAATCTCAAATTTAACATCTGATATCTGAGGGAAGACACAAGTAACCCTCTTGGTACAGAGGGTTTGTCTTTTTCATTTTTAATCCAAATAACTAAAAAAGATCAACTTTAAACATTTAGTTAAATCATGATTTTTAGAAATACCTTAACTCTTTTAACATAGAAAAGGTTTGCCAGAGCTCATCTTTACATTTTTACATGCTATAGTGCCATTTTTTGGAGCATTTCAAGTTGCTATACATAAGTACAACCATTGTATCCCCAATTTTAATAATATGTATGTATTAAGTCCATAGTAACTACATAAATGGCTAAAAAGTGCAATCAACTAGAGAAAAGAAATTGAAAATTGTTTTTGTATTGTATGTGTGTGTTTTTAACATATTTTTCTAGTTATAGAATTGTAAATGAAAAAACAAATTGTAAAAAACGATAATACACTATTGTGCACAATTTGCAAAAAAACTCAAACACTATATGCATTAAAATAAACTATTTCAAATTGTGCAATTTAATTTCAAAATGTCCCAGGAACTGTACAGAAAGGCACAAAATCAAACATAACTTTTAATAGTACCAGGGGACCTTTGAAAGGCCCAGGAGGAAAAAGAACCCCTACATTACCTATGAAAATTACACCACTTCCAGTTTTCTCAAGTAGTGTTTGGCATATGGCAGTTTGTACTGACAAGGTGTTGACATTTATTCCAGTGTAGGAAGTGCTATAAACAGTTGGCCGTCATGTCTGAATTACAGTGTTTTTATATGGACTTCGTACAGTTTCCTTTTAGCATAATAAACATGGGTAAATCACCTGGTTTAAATTTAGAGTGTGATGTACTGATGCTCCTTAGTGACTGTCCTGTTGTTCAGGCGTGAACTAACAGTCCCATTTTACTGCCAACCATGCGACAAACTAAGTGAGAATGTCTGCCAAATATCCAAGCTAACGCTAATGTCAGTGCAGCACACTGATCAGTACATTTCTATAATTATATTTATATATAATTATATAAAGCATAATTCCCTCATTAATCAAAGTGCTAAAATAACCTGGAATAGACAGCCTTAACGACTATGGAGCTATAGCCCTCACGTTTATAGTCATGACGTTTTTGAGCAGATGGTGTCCCAGCAAATCAGAGGCTGCCTACCGTTCTCCCTCGACCCCTACCAGGTTGCTTACAAAGCAAATCGGTCCATGGAGGGTTTCATCACCCTCACGATTCGCAAAGCACTGTGCCATGTGGAGAACAGGAAGAGCTACGTGAGCATGCACTTCGTGGACTATATTTCAATGTTCAACACCATAATCCCAGAAACCTCACCATCAAACTGGACCACCTTAAGATTCCACCTGTTCCTGGATCAAAGATTTCCCAACCAACTGGCCGCAGTCAGCCAGACTCACCCTGAACCTCTCCCCCCTACTGTCAATCAGCACCGGATCCCCAAAGGACTGCGTTCTCGACCCCCTAGTGTACAACATGACACAAATCCACTCAACCAACATCATCTTTAAGAATGCTGATGACACCTCCATGGTTGGGCTGATGTCCAGTGGAGATGAGACAGCGTACAGGGCAGAGGGAGAGAATTTGTCCCACTGGTGCTCAGAAAACAACCTGAAACTGAACATTGTTAAAATGAGAGCACTTATCATGGACTGCAAGAGACACAGAGAGGTCCACTCCCCTCTCAACATAAATGGAGAAAGGGTGTAATCTCTCTCCACCTTCAGGTTACTGGGCACCCAGATCTCTGCTTATCTCACCTGGACCCACAACACCAACACCCTGGTAAAGAAGGCCCAGCATATTTTTCCTGTAACTGTAACTATATAATACAAAATACAAGTTCAAATTATTTCTAAACATTCTCACTTTTTATTCTGCAAGCTCTCACATCACATCAAAATGTTTACCTTCATTGTTTTTAATTTATAATGTAGTTATGCTGCAGTGGTGAATGTTCATGCTAAACATGGCCAACATTTTAAGCAGGCTGCTCCAAGATTCAAGAAGGAGAAAAAACATATTTTGAATTATGATTTATGTACATCAACTCAGATACATCTACTGTAATACAAACTGTGAATGTAAGAGACAATTTGGCAATATAAATAGTTGATATATAAAAAATAATAACAGCGCAAATTTTGCACTGGTATTTATTAAAAAAACAAAACACAAAACCTAACAAACACACCAAATGCAGATACCCCACAAACTCAATAAACATTTTTTTCTCCTGCTCTGTCAGTCTATCGTGTAGCAGCATACACTACATTCGTATCCAGCTCTCTCAGTGGTACAGGCCTTCTGTAGTTTGCTTTTCGATGGAAACTCAAAGCTGCATAATTCATGGTATCAGAGATCACATTCTGTTAAAGAAAATGATTAAAGTCACTAATAACAAAACATTACATGTTAACATGTTAACATTCACCAGGACGAGACAAAGCCATCTAAGGTTAGAGGCAGGGTTTGAGTTAGATAAATGTCCACCGCTTGGAATTTGAATTGAATTTTCACCAGTTTTTGAGCAAATGGGAAAAAAACTGGTGATGGAAAAATTGTCATTTCAAAATAAATATACAGTATGTGACTTATTTTGGAAGGTAATATTATCCTAAACCTGGATAACTTTATTATGTGTTTACAAATCTTAATCCAAAGTTATAATTTGATATGAAAATAAATTACCTCACTGTGTTGTGGATTTTTCTTCATCATCTTGAGCTAAAAGAGAAACAAAAGAGAAACGTACATCCTTAAGTTATGAGGTCAATACCTTTGTATCTGCTATTTAAATTAAATCATATGGATACTGTAGGAGTGTTTAGCTGATTTTAGAGTTTAGAAATGTGTTAACATAGAATGTAGAACTATTGTAGAGACATTGCCCTCAATATAATAAAGGCCTCACTGTGTCGTGAACTTAGGAGTAGATTGTAGGAGACCCCTCCCCCACTTGAACTGTGAAAGTAAAACAGAGAGGAGTTAATGCTGAGTGGATATTTCCCAGAGAATGTTTGGGTGGGGGTCTCAATATTTGTAACTGGATAACTGTGGTCTGGAAGGGAGATGGGTTTTATGACTTAGGGAGTCACCTACACCCACAGTGTTTTAACTGTCACGCACACACATCCACACGCACACTCACTCATGTGCACTCACACATACACACAGGTATGCGTACACAGTCACACACGAGCACTCACATAGACACGTGGGAACGCGCACATGTAGGCATTCATGTGCTCGTGCACATAGACACAGACACAGAGTTTGCAGCACACCGTAGGGGGTTTTATGATGGGGACGCCTCTATAAAGCTGGCTGTAACGAACAAAGGGGTGAAGATTTTGGAGAGGGACACACCGGCCTCGTCTTCCCTTCTAGAAGTGCATGCTTAAATGAAGATGAATAAAGACGAATAAAGGTTTTGTGAAAATGACTACTGAGTCCGGTGCCATCTCTGGATGCTCGAGGAATAAAAAGAACCGGGGTAAAACTGATTTCTCAACAGTTTTGGTGCCGAAACCCTGGGATTCGCTCCAGGCCCAGAGAGGATGAATTGGCAGAGCTGAGATCGTGAAACTAGGCGAACAGAGAGCTAGCTCACATGATTAAAAGGTAAGCACGACCTGTTTATTTTCGAACCGTGCATATTGTTTAAAGCCTAAATTATCTGTTCGCTAAGTTGAACGTATCGCAGTGTAAATTCACTCAGTAGAAAAAAGGCGGCTAGTGTCCGTCTCAGTGCGTTAAAGCAAGAGACTTTTGTAAGAACTCCAAGTTGATGTTTAGCGCCCCGTAAGAAAATCTCAGTGCGTTAAAGCAGGAGATTTTTGTTACGGATTAATAGAATCGGTGTTTCATCCGTGGCGGTGTGTGATCCGTCTTAGTTATTAGGAAAAAGTGGCGGTGTGATCCGTCTTAGTTATTAGAAAAAGTGGCGGTGTGTGATCCGTCTTAGTTATTAGAAAAAGTGGCGGTGTGTGATCCGTCCCCGTGCGTTAAAGCAGGAAACGTGTGTTACTATTAGTTAGAAAGCGGGGTTTAAGGCCTTGTGGCGGCTGAGGGCCGTGTGTATGTTCTGAGTTTGGCAACTCAACCCATCTTCGGACGCGTCGTTGGGTCCTGTGGGACAGGAGCTAGGTTGGTAACCTGGGTATCGGGAACACCTTAAATAACTTGTGGTATCGCAAGAAATTAGTAGGTTATATAAATATATGAGTATACATAATAGTTATTATTCATAGATACCTACACCCTAAGTTCCTGTTATTCTTCTGAAAGAAACAGAATGAGGGTGTTGTTACAATGGTAATGCCAGGAGAGGCAGTATTGGTTCTGTGTTACATTAATGTGTAAGGAAGTGGAAGAAGAGTGTGTCCTGTAGGAGGCAGCAGAAAATGGATACTCCTGTTCTGTACATGCACTGAAAAGAAGGTTCAGTAAACCAGTTGCAACGATACTTCATTGTAAGTCTCAGTTATTGTATTTTTATTTTTTGAAGATGCAACATCTTTTTGGCGACGAGGACGTTTAGGGGGAAGGAGTTTGGGCGATCGGACTGAAAGAAAAGAGAAGAAGAAAAAAAAAAAGTGATGGAGTCGGCTACAGGTTTGGCTAGTTTTTCAAAGAATGCAAAAGTTTTCGGCTGGAAATAGAAGGCAGTAAGCTCGAAGCGGAAATGGCTACAATTGGCACGCTAGTAGCGTTCGATCCAAAGAATCAGACTTGGGATGAGTATACGGAAATACTCGAGCAGTTTTTCGCAGCTAACGGGATCGACGATGCAGAGAAACAAAGAGCGATATTAATAAGTGTCGTCGGAGCAGCGACGTACAGCTTGATGCGAAACCTTATCAGCCCGGCCAAGCCCAAAGACAAAACCTTCCAAGAGCTGGTGCTTCTGATGAAAAATCACTTCGATCCGAAGCCCAGTGAAATTGTGCAAAGGTATAAGTTCGACTCTCGCTCCCGCAAGCCGAATGAAACCGTCATGGAATATGTAGCGGAGCTGCGTCGCCTGGCACAGGATTGTAACTATGGCAACACGTTACAACAGATGTTGAGAGATAGGATCGTCTGCGGAATTAAGGATGACCGAATTCAGAGACGTCTCTTGTCAGAAATAGATCTCACTTTTGACAAGGCTCTGTCAATTGCAGTAGCCATGGAGACTGCAAATAAAAATGCACAGGATCTGCAGACCTCAGGAGCGTCAGCAAAATGTTTCAGTCTCGCTAGAGGACAACAGGAGAGTCGTACCTTTAAAACAGAAAATAAAGAGTGTTATCGTTGCAAAGGAACCAAGCACACAGCAGCAGACTGTAAGTACAAACAAGAAAAATGTCATGCTTGTGGTAAAATGGGACACATAGCTAGAGCTTGTAGAAGCAAGACTAAACTGAACCAGAAAAAGTATGGATCGACATATGTAAAGAAAGAAAAAAAGCAGAGTTCACACTACAGTACTCACAATGTGGGCGATAAAGCAGATAACAACAAAACTGATAGCTCTGAAGATGACTCTTTCATGTTGAACTGTGTCAAGTGCAGTCAAGGGCACAAAAGAAAACTGTTCAAGTTAGGGCGTGGCAGTGTGGTACACTTGAGAAGAGTAGACCCCTACACTGTGGATATGCAAATTGATGGAAAAAAGGTGAACTTTGAAATAGACACTGGATGTTGCCTAACAGTCATGAACGAAGCAACATTCAGAGAAACAGGGAAAGACAGCAAGCCCCCCAGCCTGCAGCCCATCAAAATCAAGCTCGAAACTTATACAGGGGATCCTGTTAAGGTGATTGGTGCAACACGAGTCAGCGTCAAATACAAGCAGCAGAAAAAACATCTGCCCCTGGTGGTGGTCGAAGGCGACGGCCCCAGCTTGCTAGGTCGAGCTTGGCTCGAGGAAATTAAATTGGACTGGGGTGAAGTGAAAAACAGTCCTAACAACAGAAAGCTGCACCAAGTCAAAACAACAGAAAAAACACTTCAGCAAGTGTTAAGGAAACATGAGAATGTATTCAAAGAGGAGTTGGGCACCCTGAAAGGAATGAAAGCTGCTATTCATGTGAAAAGTGATGCCACCCCACGCTTCTTCCGTCCACGTTCTGTCCCCTTTGCTATGCGAGCAAAAGTCGATGAGGAAATAGACCGACTGTTGAAAGAAGGCATCATCTCGCCAGTAAAATATGCTGAATGGGCGGCACCAGTAGTGCCACTCCTGAAGCCCACAGGGACAATAAGACTGTGTGGGGATTATAAGCTTACTGTAAATACCGTGGCTTCACTGGAGCAGTACCCCATACCCAGAATGGAGGACTTGTTTGCCACACTGTCCGGGGGTAAGCAGTTCTCAAAATTAGACATGAGCCACGCTTACCAGCAAATCCTCTTGGATGACGAATCGAAAAAGTACGTGACAGTAAACACATCTCGGGGGCTGTTCACGTATAACAGATTGCCTTTTGGAGTGGCCTCTGCTCCAGCAATATTCCAGAGGACCATGGAAAGTCTTTTGAAGGGGATACCTCACGTAGCGGTGTATTTAGATGACATCTTAGTGACTGGAGTGGATGAAGTAAGCCATCTACAGAACCTGGATGAGGTGTTGACCCGGTTGGAGGAAGCTGGGTTGAGGTTAAAGAGGTGCAAGTGTGCCTTCATCCAAGAGAAAGTGGAGTACTTGGGGCACATAGTGGATGCCCAGGGGCTCCACCCAATGGAAAAGAAAGTTAAAGCAATCATGGATGCACCTACCCCCACAAATGTCACTGAACTGAAAGCATACTTAGGTTTGCTAAATTACTACAACAAATTCCTTCCAAACCTGGCAACCCTGTTGGCACCCTTACATGAACTTTTGAGACACGAGGTACGGTGGACATGGCAAAAGAGACAAGAGGAAGCATTTCAGAAATCCAAGAACCTGTTGAACTCAGCAGAGGTGTTAGTTCATTATTCTGCTGACCGTGAGTTGGTTCTCTCATGTGATGCATCCCCATACGGCGTAGGTGCCGTATTGTCACATAAGATGGAGGATGGAAGCGAGAGACCTTTGGGGTTCATGTCACGCACACTCTCTCCTGCTGAGAAAAAGTATTCTCAGCTTGACAAAGAAGGTTTAGCTGTGATATTTGGCATCAAGAAATTTCACAAATACTTGTATGGCCGAGTTTTCATGATTTACACAGATCATAAACCCCTAATTTCATTGTTCAATGAAAAGAAGCCTATACCTCAGATGGGCTCACCAAGAGTACAAAGATGGGCCGTGACATTGAGTGCTTACGAGTACAACATCAGGTACAAGCCAGGAAAACACCATGAAAACGCGGATGCGCTCAGCCGGTTGCCGGTACCAGACTCAGCACCTGAGCAAGAGATGGCTGAGCAGGTTTTAATGATGGATGTACTGGATGACACATTAGTGGACACTGCACAGATCAAACGATGGACAGCTAAGGATGTCTTGTTGTCGCGAGTCCACGAGTACACCTTAAAAGGCTGGCCAACTGAGACCGATGCCTGTTTGAAGCCATATCGACAGAGAAAGCTGGAACTGAGTGTGAGGGATGGTTGCGTGCTCTGGGGAGCCCGAGTAATTATTCCCACCAAAGGCCGAGACAAAATATTGAAACTCCTGCACCAGACTCATACAGGCATGTCGAAGATGAAAGGCTTGGCAAGGTCGTATGTATGGTGGCCAGGGATGGATGAGAACATTGAAAGAGAAGTGCAGGCATGTGAGGAGTGTCAGAAACACTACAAGTCACCACCTACTGCACCATTACACCCTTGGGAGTGGCCGGAGTCACCATGGTCCAGAATCCATGTGGACTATGCAGGGCCTTTCCTCGGGGAGATGTTTCTAATCATTGTGGATGCTCATTCCAAGTGGATGGACATTTACCCTGTGAAATCCTCTACATCACAGGTAACTATAGAGAAACTGCGCCAGAGTTTCAGTGTGTTTGGACTACCTAAAATGTTAGTTTCAGATAACGGAACATGTTTCACAAGTGCTGAATTTGAGTCATTCATGAAGCAGAATGGAATTGACCATGTGAGATCAGCACCTTTCCACCCTTCTTCAAATGGGCTGGCTGAGAGGGCGGTCCAGACCTTTAAGGAGGGGATGAAGAAAGTCAAAGGTGATACCTTGCACACCAGACTGTCCCGATTTCTGTTCAGTTATCGCATCACACCGCATGCCACTACTGGTTTATCACCTGCCGAGTTGATGATGTCACGGAGACTCAGATCAGTTTTGGACTTGCTCATGCCTGATGTGAAAACAAAAGTGCAGCACAAACAATTGAAACAGAAAGAAAATCATGACACCAAGAAAAGACTGAGAAGTTTCACACCGGGAGACAAGGTCTTCATCAGAAACTACTCCTATGGCCCGAAGTGGATTCCCGCAGTCATTGTGAGAGCATCGGGTCCAGTGTCTTACATTGTTACCATTGGATCAGGTCAAACTGTGAAGCGGCACGTGGATCAGGTGAGAGCAAGAGTGGCTGACACTGTTCCCAGTACACCAGACAGGGAGGTGGAGCCATTGCTTGACAAAGAATCAGTGCCTGAGTGCTGCTTGCCATCGGAGTTGGACACAGCGCCACAACCTCCGGCAATGGAGTTGCCTTATGCTCCGGAGACTCCGGCTCCCGGAGACTCTTCAGTGACACCCGTGTTGCGACGTTCCCAGAGAGAGAGACGTCCACCAGAGACTTTAAAGGACTTTGTTAGGTAGAGTGAGATCTTCCAGAAATAGAGCAACAATGCGCTCTGATCTCACAGGAAGGACGTACCTTCCTAGTTAGTTAAAAAAAAAAAAAAGAGAAACGTGGAAACCTATGTACAGTTGTATGGTTGTATGGTTACCTTAATTACATGTTGATTGCTTGTTAAGCATTCTTTAGATAAACAGTTAGTTTGTAAGTCAAGGGAGTTGTTGACTTAAGGGGGGAGGAGATGTGGTATCGCAAGAAATTAGTAGGTTATATAAATATATGAGTATACATAATAGTTATTATTCATAGATACCTACACCCTAAGTTCCTGTTATTCTTCTGAAAGAAACAGAATGAGGGTGTTGTTACAATGGTAATGCCAGGAGAGGCAGTATTGGTTCTGTGTTACATTAATGTGTAAGGAAGTGGAAGAAGAGTGTGTCCTGTAGGAGGCAGCAGAAAATGGATACTCCTGTTCTGTACATGCACTGAAAAGAAGGTTCAGTAAACCAGTTGCAACGATACTTCATTGTAAGTCTCAGTTATTGTATTTTTATTTTTTGAAGATGCAACATAACTAAAGCTAGGTGTTGGATCCTAGTCGCGGTTGATAACATGCATGAGAGTGGGGGCAAGTTGCTTCTTAGTGAGAGTACGACTGCTTGGCTCAGCCCACTGATTGCAGTGTGTGTAGATTGTGTGTGTGTGTGAAAGCGCAGTTAGAGTCTGTGTCTCGTCTGAAGTACGGGAGTAAATTAAAGTAACAAAAAGAATTCGTGTCTAAAAGTGTGTGTTTGTGGTGTGCAGAAATCGCGGCAGGAGGCCGTGTCACGAGTTGTTGCAAACTGTGAAGTCAATTGGGGGGTTTAATTTGGTTTTATATTTTTTAGGGGAAGAGAAACCACGGTATCGAGTCCGTGGCGCAGTTTGAATAATTTGTGCGGACGGCACCCGCTCTGTGTGCCGTTTAGGGCGTTGTCCGGAATAAGCAGAGGAAGAAGTGTCTCGCAGAAAGTTTGAATGGGACTGCTAGAAGCATGAGGTGTGTGTGAGCCAGCCTCGAGGGGCGGGTTCACAGGTGGAACGAACGAAGAGTAAAATGTGCGTGTGTGTGAGAGAGAAAGAAAAGGTGGGGGCGAGTGATCAGCCTGTGAGTGTGTGTGAATTCCTTGATGACAAATAGGGAGACAAAGTACATTAGTTGATTTTCTGTGAAATAATAAGTAGTCAAGAAATCGTAGTGATTAAATAGGAGAAAATGAACTAAAGTAAATAAAGCAAATTAAAAAGTGGATTAGTGTTAAAGTAATGATAAATAAATTGATAAAATTAACAGTGACATTTAAAGGTGATCAAGTACTCAAGGATGAATGGAGAATTTGATTGCTGACTGTATGACAGCTGTTGGGGTGAAAGGAAGATGAGGTTGGAGGAGTGAGTTAACAGGTTAATGTGTGGGTGTAAAACAATGGGGTAAAAAAAGAGAGAGAAAGAAAATGATGAAAACAAAGAAAATAAAAAGTGTGGAAGTGTGAGTGGGAAATTGTCTCCAACTGGGGGAAGTAGTGACACTACAGGTCATCTTCTTCCCCTGCTGGACACAAAAGAAAACATAATTTGGAGTGTGGTGGATGAAAATAATTAACAACAACATCAAGAAGATTTTTGTGTTTGCGGTTAAGAACAAATAAAAATTTTATTTTTGGGGTTTAAAGTCAGTAGAGTTCAAAACAAAATAAGTAGAGATGTGTTGCTTTAGGAGTGATGAAAACATATGCAGTCACAGTGAATAATGAAAGTCTCTCAGTCTGTCGATTACAGGTGGGGAACGGACCTGGATCAATTCTCCATGGGAAGCAGTCGGAAGAAAATTATAGGTTAAAATCATTAGAAAAAAATAAAAACACCCAGCCAGAATTTTTTGGCTGAATTGTTTTGCAGCTTCCCGTCCTCATCCTGAACAAGCAAGCTCCAAGGAAGCTGATCTCTCCCTGAAGACACAGAGTGCAGTTTCAGAAGCATAAGCATGAACATCAACAGTGGACAGGAGTCCAAGAGACAATACCAGAGTTCTGAGCAGAGAGGTCCAGCAGCGCTGTGGGCAAACGGCATCAGCAAGAGAAGATCCACCATCTAGATTGGATGGATGGAGATGCGTTTCCAGCAAGCTGCAACCTCACTGTGTGTGAAGGACTTTTGAGAAGACTGTCTGAGTTTGACATTTGCCATGTTTGGAGTGAGATGGCAATGAAAGAGACAGTGGGACAAAGAGATACACGGGACAAAGCTGAAGAAAACTGACTGCCATTGGACTGAAAAGTGGGAGAGAAGAAAAGGAGCAGAAGAGGGCTGAGGCTGCTGTTTTAGTGTGGGGAATCAAATTAGGTTAAGGAATCCGGGGAGACAAGCGACTGCCTGGAAGTGGAGGGTTGACACAGTGTCCAGACCACCACAAAAGGGGGAGGGAGACAAGCACTGAGGTATGCAAGTGTACTGTTAGAAAAATGGAAAGGTGACACCACACATGCAGATAATATGCACTAGAGATAACAAAAATCATACACAAAGTGTAACACATTACAAGAGGGTATTTGTAGAAGGGGTTAACAACACACAGTGTGGTTGCCTATGGTAACCTGCAAGCATTTGGGGTTTAGCTGTGCCTGACTATGACAGAGTTTTTCATTTAGATGTTTCTGAAACAAAATTTGGAGTGAACGGAGTTTTGTTTCAGAAAAAAGGGGGAAGGTACATAAAAGGATACATAAAAACAGAAAATGTATTAACCCGACTAACACACAGACACACACACACGTAATGAAGATCAAACACAATTTTAAGTAGGTAATACTGTTACCATCATCCTGTCTGGTTTATTGAGTGGGTTGAGAACTGATACATAGACGACTGAATTAGTATTATTTTGGGGAACATGATAGCAGGGGTGAACAGAATCCTGCAGCCAGAGTTTAAATGAGTGAAACTAGCAGATTTTTTGTTTTTGTTTTGTTTTGTTTGGTTTTTGTTTCTGAAGTATGGGGAAGGTTTTACCATGGCACCAAGTTTTAGATTTGGTGTTTTCTCACCTATAAGAGAAAGAATATTCTGTGACAAGTCTTAAGACCGGGCTTCTGTATTTTTTATTTTCTTTTGTTTTTCAGTTTTATTTGTCATTTTTCATTTTATTTTTATTTTTTGAACAGTGCACTGATTTCTGTTTGTGAATTTCTTTTCTTTAAGCAGATCTGCACGATTAGAACAGAAAGCGCTGTACGACACGTCGTCGAGAAAATTGTTACAAGTGAGCTTCTCCACATTAAAATGGGCTCAGGAGAAAGCCACTTATTTGGGACAATTAGAAAATGAGAGTCCCTGCCTAAAAAGGATTCAGCGAGGTAATCCGATCTAAAGTTCTTCTTTTTCTTTTTGAAATGACGTCATTTTGCTGAGAGTGGAAACTAAATGCGACGATAGGTTCCACTATCAGCAAAGAATGAATGAATGTATGAATGAATGAGTGAAAGAGAAAAAAACTGATTGGTAAAAGCTGACAAAAGCTGACAAGACTTGACCACGACTCAAGGTTAACCTCCACCTAGACAGGACAAAAGGGTGGATGAATTTATGTGTTTCCTTTTACAGGAGCAGAAAGATGACAGCAACATTCGAGGTTGCGTGATGGTTTAACCTTTTAAATGCCATTTTCTGTGTTTGTGAATCTACCAGGGGTGTGTTATTCATGGGCTTGTGTTGCTCACAGAACTTACTGTGAGAAAGTGTGTACACACCTGCGCAGCGCTAACATTTGCATTCTCTTTTCTACAGCATTACAGTTCTTCATGTGATTTGATGATGTGATTTCTAACAGAACAATTGGTGGATGTTTGTTTCTTTACTACAGGTTATGAGTTGGTGATGCTGTTACACTGTGTTGTTGGGAAAATGTTGAAGGTTACTTTGACGATGTGAATAACGTGAGAAATTTCCTGTGTTGAAACCAGTGTCATTCTTTTTACAGCAGGCTTAATTTTATGGCCTTTTACGGCACCTCTGGAATGTGGATGGCCGACACCTGCCCACCACACGATCATGTGTGTTGCTAATGTTTGTTTTCTTTAAGAGTGCATATGGAGGATTCAGCAGAAGCGGACAAGTGACATGAGAAAAACAAATAAGGGATGCAGTGTTTATGGAATAGTTGAAGATGGGCTATTGAGCTCATAGTGATAAAATGGGTGGAGTGACATTGTTTAAGGAAAGTCACAGATTAAATTGTGGAATAAATTGGGATGATTCATGATTTGGGACAAATTATGGTAATAATAGTGATTTAATAATTGGAGAAAACCTGCACATGATACTTGTCTGTTATGCTGAGTACTTTATCACTCTTATGATCTACAGTTGGTTGCAAATGTGAAGTTTGATTTAACAGATTTGTCTTCCAGGTTACAGGCTCCAGGTGGAGCTGGGAGTTAAACAAGCTTAACATGTGACTGCTGATTAATGTTTTTACACAGGGTTACAGGTTGGAGTATGGCTGCTCCAAGTGGGAAACCCTGGAGATTGTTTTAGAGAGAATGTGCAACATTCTTGTGCATGTCTCATTGGGGAGTTGACACATGGTGGAAGCCATGTGGCAAGAGGAGTGTTATTTTTTAATCTGTAGATGTCGTGAGGTGCCATGACGAGAAGGAGTGGCTGAGAGGATCGTCCACAAGATGGGAGCTGAGGCCAGGAGAGAGGCTTCAGGAGGATCAGAGATCATCTTCAGCACAGCAGACATCACACAGAGAGCTGTGCTACTGAGCTTCCAGGAGATCAAGAGGATACTTCCCACAGCAAGATTTTAAATAAAATGAAAGATTCAATGTTGACGCTGAGGAAGACAACTAAGGTGTACGACGTGCTCTGCCTTAAATCTTCAGCAGCTTTGGAACATGAGAACCTGAGGGATGGAGAGAGCGTGCCAAGCTCCAAAAGTGACAGCGCAGAGGATGGAATTGTGATTCTGTGTGAGGCACAAATACTAGGAGACTGGGAAATAGTTGACACCACTTTTCCCAAGGATGAAGATCACCTAAAGTGTGTCACTTTGCCATGCAGATTTGATGCTCTGCAGAGAAGCCTTCTGTGAGGGAGAGATGTAAACAGACGAGCCTTTTATCTACATTTAAATCATGTCAACTTCTCTAGGCTGGTTGAGGGGGAATTGGAGAGAAACGGTAGTGTTAGGTGTGACTGTTGTTATTTTAACTGTGATTTTTCTTATAAGTGAATTGCCCAGAGACAGACCTTAATCCATTCCAGCGACTCCACCAAAAAAGGGGGCGTTTGCGCCATGTTTGGGGATATGTATTGTACTTTCATCCCAAATAACACAGTTCCCGACGGCTCTGTGACCCGAGTTCTGGAAGGCCTAAAGACGTTGTCCACCACAATGTATGAGCATTCGGGATTAGATGACCTGCTGGAAGCGTGGATGACCTCTGTCTTTGGGCAATGGAAAGATTTCATTATGTTAATTATGGTTTCTTTGTCTGTTTTTATTGCAGTATTAGTGACATGTGGGTGTTGCTGTGTGCCTTGTATCAGAGCCTTGTTCGTAAGACTCATCAATCGTGCTGTGGGAGAATCTGATACAAAGGCAGACACCATGATGCCACTTTTGGGAAATGGGGAGTCACAGTATGAAAACATTATGGTGAGGGATTTAGTTTAGTTTTATCTGCCATAGGGCAGATAAAAAGGGGGATTTGTAGGAGTGTTTAGCTGATTTTAGAATTTAGAAATGTGTTAACATAGAATGTAGAACTATTGTAGAGACATTGCCCTCAATATAATAAAGGCCTCACTGTGTCGTGAACTTAGGAGTAGATTGTAGGAGACACCTCCCCCACTTGAACTGTGAAAGTAAAACAGAGAGGAGTTAATGCTGAGTGGATATTTCCCAGAGAATGTTAGGGTGGGGGTCTCAATATTTGTAACTGGATAACTGTGATCTGGAAGGGAGATGGGTTTTATGACTTAGGGAGTCACCTACACCCACAGTGTTTTAACTGTCACGCACACACATCCACACGCACACTCACTCATGTGCACTCACACATACACACAGGTATGCGTACACAGTCACACACGAGCACTCACATAGACACGTGGGAACGCGCACATGTAGGCATTCATGTGCTCGTGCACATAGACACAGACACAGAGTTTGCAGCACACCGTAGGGGGTTTTATGATGGGGACGCCTCTATAAAGCTGGCTATAACGAACAAAGGGGTGAAGATTTTGGAGAGGGACACACCGGCCTCGTCTTCCCTTCTAGAAGTGCATGCTTAAATGAAGATGAATAAAGATTAATAAGGGTTTTGTGAAAATGACTACTGAGTCCGGTGCCATCTCTGGATGCTCGAGGAATAAAAAGAACCGGGGTAAAACTGATTTCTCAACAATACCTGTAGGAAATTTCCTGATTTTGACAATCAGAACAATGATGACCAGCAGAAGGAAAACAGTTAGCCCACTCAGGATGATACTTAACGGATTTGTTAATCCATCAGATAATTCTAAAAAATAGAAAATACAAAATTATAGTATACTACCTATTTTAACTAAACACATATATAAAAAGACAGACACAGGGTTATTTACCTTGAACCTTTAAATATGTTACAATTACTAGCTTGTCATTGAGTTTCTCTCCACAGAAATACAGCCCCGAGTCAGATGAATTTACTTGTTTGATTTTGAGAAATACCACAGACGTGTTGGATGACGTGCAAATTTTTTTTCCATCACAGGAAAAAACCTTTTCAGAGGTTAACATAGACGAGATGCAACTGATGTTGGGACTGCTGGTCATTTTAAACCAAAATATGCGGGAGTGAAATCTGCTAAAATTGGAGCACTTCACTGTGACTTCTTCACCAGGCTGAACCTCGACAGTGTAAAACTGTGCGACTGAGGACGAGATCCAACCTAAAACAAACCAGGAATCCTAAACTTGAAATTCAACAGGAACCAAACATCGAATTACACCATCCATGAAGCGTCTACACCAGGGGTCGGCAACCCTAGGCACGCGTGCCACAGCTGGCACGCAAAGGGTTAACTGATGGCACGACCATAGCTGGACTGGCCATCGGGCCGATGATTTTTTATTTATTTTTTTGTAACAGTATAAACAATCAAAGGTGGTGGATTGGCCAGATGCTGGCCGGTGTATAAAAATAACTCAGTTGTTTGGTGGTGGCTATGGTGTAGCTTCCACAGATTCAGTAACATTAGCAAGTGGTGGAGGCCAGCAGGTGGATGAGAGAAAGGGGAGGCAGGAGGAGGAGAGACCCGAGGCGGCCGCCGGTCCGAGTGTCAGGTGAACTGAATTTCAGGTAAGAAGTTATGACCTGCAGTCTATCTGGGTCAGATATAAAGCAGGTTTAGGTGTAGTTTATTTTCGTTGTGCTGACTTTTTACAGTCAGTTACAATAACTCGTACTGCGTACTAGCTAGCATGAACTTTATTTTATTCATAAGTTAGTAGAGTTGCCAACCGCCCCGTAAAAAGACGGAATCGTCCCGTATTCAGAGAAAATATTATGCGTTTCGTGTTGAGCTGAAAAGGAACAGTTTGTCCCGGACTTCAGCTACAATGAAAAAGACACAAAGCTGGAGTTATTCTGTCGTTACGCTGCACAGCTGTTTCTTCTTCTCTCATTCTCCCTCTCCTGTTGCTACTTCAATCATGAAACTGATCAATGATCAGCTGATCGGCTTTTCTCTCGTTTGTTTATCGTCCACTTTGCGCCAGAAAGAGGAAACCGTCGGATGTCGCGCTAAACAACAGCAGCACATTTAAGCTTGTTTAAGTTGTTAGAATTTATTTAATATTAATTTCTAGTATCAGCTGATGGTTGCTGGAGCCACAGCTGTAAACCTGCTGGTCATGATGTCGGTTTGGATATGTGGTGAGAGGGAAACATGAAGATGAAACCAGGAGATGTCCTTACTGAATCATCAGAGCTGAACAGGTGATGGAGAAACAGGTTTACCTTTTAGGTGACATGAATGAGTTGAAGGGAAGTTATGATCTGTTTCTGAGAGACAAATAACACCAGGATCCTTTGTAGCTGACAACTGGTAACTGTGCAGGGGCGGGTCTGGCAAAGTTTTGCCAGGGGGGCCAGGTGGGGCATTAACAGGGAGAGGGGGGCACAAAGATATACTTTCTTATTCTCATTTAAAATGTCTGGCTGTTATTAAATAACTATCTGAAGCTTACAACCAAAGTTTTTATCTGATGTAAAATGTATAGAAATCATACATATACCAACAAGACAGCGTACATCACTGTCACAACAGCGTTTGTTTTCATTCAAAGCCTTTATGGCTTTAATACCTGGTGGGCTGGTCTCTAGTCAAAATGCCAGGGCCGATTTTTTGTCCCAGTCCAGCCCTGGGCACGACACACAGTGAATTAATCTGAGAAGGTGCATCAAAAAATAAATGGCCGCGCCAGCGGTGCACATCGCAAATCAGCTTGCATAGACACATTAGTTGTGCCGCTTCTTAATGACGGTATCTTAGCTAACAACCCCAACTACCAGATTCAACTTGTAAATGGCTAAAAATATCTTTACCTACTGGTGAGAGGGACGTTGTTAGCTTTCCACATTCCGCCACTTCAAAAGCTTCAGGAGCTCCGCTCAGCACAGCATCAGCACCACGGAGATACACGGATACATCCGTAGACTCGAGACAGAATTCACAATGCATTTTTGGGACTTTCAGGTGTTTGGACCAATGTTTTATTTTCTGATCAAACCAGAAAGCTTTAATGAGCAGCTAGATTTGTCTTGCATTAACTGGCTGAGTTAATGCCAGTTAATGCAACATCGAAGCAGCTGGAATCCATAGGTGTGCGTGTTCATGGAGCTGCATTTTCACCTGCTGGACATCAGTACCTGACAAGCTTAACTGTCTTTAGAACATTGCAGAGGCCTTATTGACAGTATTTGGCTCTACATATCTGTGTGAGCAGATTTTCTCTCACATGAGTGTCCTCAGGTAGCTGTCTGAATGCTGGACACTCGGAGACCTGTGTCTCTGAGTGGGAGACCAGAGATCACATTAACATGTGTATCCCTGTATTAACAAACGTGCCATATTGGCCCAGTTTATTTTTCTTATCATTGTTGTGAGGAGACCATAAATAGCATTTATATTTTCTGTTGTACAGTTCATTTGCTGTTATGGATAAAAAGTGTCTTTTTTTGTTTCAAAATAGCTGATAACTATTCGCTGACAGCTGCCAACATCTGCGAACAAATATAATTCTATAAAGTGGTTCTATATAGTGTGTAACTGTTAATATAGAGCGTTATTAAATTTATTGCTAATGCAATCATATGGCACACTGACTTTAGATGGCACTTGTCATCAGAAAGGTTGCCGAACCCTGGTCTACACGATTCTTTTTGGCTCGATTATCGTACAGAATGAAGGGTTGAAACTGTACTGAGAAAAAAGGGAAAAGTGTACTTACTAAAGATGCAGGGAAAAAGTGGCACCAAGGTAAAGTTCATTATTGTGCGTACCACCACTACAATGTCTGTAAGTGAACTATGCTCCAGTAAAAGTTATCTCTATATAAAGAGACGACTGCTCTTTCATATTGGCGGCTGCTCAGTGGCTGAGCAAATTTGCTAAAAAAGCAAATTTGCTTTTTTAGCAAATGGTGAAAACTGACAGCTGAAAACAAAAAGCAGAATATCATTATCATTATTGTATGACAGATTTTATATAATGTAGATAGTATTTTTGCTGAAGCTTACATGTCTACAAAAGATATGTCACTACATATTTTTATACATTTTGTCTTCACATGATATAAACACTATGTTTAGCGAGCTTCTGCCGTGATTTTGTAACTACTAACATGGCATGCAGCAAAATACCGATCTCATAATTGTACTATATTATATATGTTTGATCGGGTTGCAATTTATCTTTAGCACCAGACAGCCTGCAAGTCTGTATTCTCCTTTGTAATTTAGAACAGCTACTTGTGCAGTGATGCCTATGTTAATTATAGAAGTTATGAGCTCCATGGAATGAACACTGGTATGAATGCGCGTGACATTCAAGTTGATGACATGTTCATAAAAACCAGCAGAAGTCTAACCTGGTCAATGATAGCTACGAGAATAATGTCCTCAAGTCTTAGTAGATTCAAATGCATGTTAGCATGGAAACTTCAGCTGATGTGGTGGCGTCATAGCTTGGAATGTGCAGCCTTTAAGGAATACATGCTTTTGGCTGTTTGTCATCTTGCTGCACTGTTCACCTTGGTGAACAATGATGTGAGTTAGTGATAGTAAGACAGTAAAGTGTAACCAAAAGCATGAGCTTGATTTAATCATGATTATGCAAATTCTCATAAGCTTGATGCCCCAACCCTCAAACAATGTTGGCAAGGCATATCAGTCAGTGCAACCATACAAAATCCAGAGCCTTCAGGAACTTAGAGCAAATCTCATCCACCCCAGGGGCCCTGCCACTGTGCACTTGTTTAGCCACGTCAGTGACTTCCCCCTCAGTGATGGGCTAGTTGTCTCTCTCTGCTTTCTTGATGGAAGGCATGACTATGGGATTGAGAAGTTTGTCAAAGTGTTCCTGTTCTGATATCAAAAGTTTTTAAGGTAGACTGTTTTCTTGGATTTGGTAAATGTTTAAATATGCAATTGTAACTCTCTGGTGCCACCTTAAAACCTGTAGTCGGTAATAGGACATGATGTCGTCGGTAAACAGGAAGTAAGTCTGTGAATTAAGGAGAAGGCATGTGCAGCATGGTGGCCTTAGCCAGATAAATCCAGTGGCATCTACATACATCCTATGCCTTTGGTAGCATTGCGGGTATGTATAGACTTGTTTTATATTTTATGTGCATGTATAGATCACTTCCTTTCAAGTAAGTTCATTTTTCTGTAAGTTTAATGATAAAACCAATCTTATGCAGTTTACGCTAGCAATCGCTTATGGCGCTAGTTAAAGGGGAACGACAAACGAATTATAGCAAGACTTGTTAAAATCATAATTTGATGTTTGTATTTGAGTCAAAAAGGGAAGTAATTCATATGAACATTGCATGTTGACATATTAAAAAAAACTGGGTTAATATATTTTCATCGTTATATATGTATATGGTGAATAAGTACTGTGATTATGCCTTGTACTGTTTGTTACAGTTTCACCTTTCCCTGTGTCAATAAACCTGTGAACCGGGAATCGTGTCATCAGAGTCTTGATGTGGGGAAGGAGTTTAGCTGACTGCCCAACCATAGCAGAGGCAGTACAGTTCCTTCAACTGCCTGACTACATTCTCAGTCGAGGTCAGTGAGTGTGTGTGGAATACAAACATTGGTGTTAGTTATGGACAAACTGTGGTTCACACAGAAGTAAAATAACAGAACTCTATCAGACAGGCTGTTCCAATCACACCCCTCCAGGTCACATTATCATTGATGATGTGAGCATTTAAGTCCCAGAGCAGAACAACTTAGTTTCTGGGTGGAAAGCTGAATTTTTATTTGGAGCACAAACAATACTCAGGACCTGAGATACAGGGAACAGCCCTCTTGTACACTGGGGAAAAGCCCAACATATAGGCAGCAAACTGGGGGGATACAGTTATACCCACCCTTGCCCGTTGTGTCTCACCGAGGGTAACTGCAGAGTGAAACCACTCTCTAGGAAACTGGTTCCAGAACCTGAGCCATCTGTTGAGGTAAACTGACTATATCTAGTTGTTATCTCTCAACCTCATACACAAGCTCGGACTCCTTTCCTGTCAGTGTGGCAACATTCCATGTAGCACAAGACAGTTTTGGAAGCCAGGGATCAGCGTGCCAGGACCCCCGCATCTGACTGCCACCCGATCCACCAAGCACCAAACCCGTGTGCCCACTCCTGTGGGTTGGGGCCCACAGAATGACAGTTTCACATTGCGTTTTCACACACACCACCACACCCACCCAATAAACCTTCAACACTAAAGTGTTAAATGACAAGGTGTTGTCATTTCTAAATAAAGATATACATACAGTTTTTTAAATACAGATATGTTTGTCCATCTGTTACTATTACACCAAGTTCAGCTATCTCTGCTGTATATGATGTAACCATGTATAAGGTATAAGGACCGGTCTCTCTCACAGTCCAAAGACATGCACAGTTAACTACACATTCTAAACTGGATGCAGGTGCCAATAAATAAATAAAGTTTTAACTTCTTAACATCAGCCAGATCTTGTGCTCTGAGGGCCTCTGGATGTCTGGAGCCTTCTCCATACCTGCTTCATGCCCTGGAGGACCGGGCTATGGCCCCCCACACCCTCTAGCAGATAATTACATGAAGGAACCTTTTAAATACAAGCGCGCTCATGCTCACAGGTGTACACACAGGTGCTCACAGACACAAACTACACCCTTTTTGGCTGCTACCTCAAAGCACACTGTGCGCTGTCTATCCTTTGTGCTGCACAATAATATTCAATATTTAGTATTTACTGTTATATTCACATAGATTATTGTGATGATGTTGTTTATTATATTGCACTCTCTTTTTTTTCCTGCTTGTTTTCTCTTTTTTCTTTCTCAACAGGTGATCCAGGTGATGTACTTTTTGTCTGTTTGTTTTGTTGGTTTTTGTTTTTTGCCCTTGTCAATAGAAAATTGTACTTAGTAGTCAGTATAATCTTTTAATTATATAAGTTTGCATATGGTAGTGATAGGATGTGTGATCCTTAATAGTCTGCAAAGGCTTTGTGTGCATTCCAAAGTGCTCTGGCATTCACACCCACACTCTGGGAGTATGGGAGAGGTCGTACCTTCTCCTATTGTTTTATGGTAGGATAAACGTAGCTATGTCAAGTTTTAGTCTAAGTGTTTAGATGAACTGTTGGACTTCCAGACCAGCAGTTTTAGGGAAGTCGGTTATGGGGTCACACTCTGACTACACCTACACACACACACACACACACACACACACACACACACACACACACACACACATCCACATTCCAATGTAAGGAACAAACACCCACTGATGTATAAATAAAGACCAGGGCAGTCTCAGAGCTGCGAGTCTCTGAGCCCTCACTCTCGTGCGAGCGCTCTGGTGACTGCCCTTACTAGCAAGAAAACCTGTGTGTTTCTCCTCTCTGATTCTCTGCTGAAGAAGTGTTTTAGAATACAGCTCTTGACAGCCCTTTATCACTGCTCCTCTTCTCTGCTGTTTTTCTTTCCCTACCTCTCTTTCTTTCTCCCTTTTCTTTCCCCCAGTCATGTCTGTCCCGTGTGTAGCAAGTGAAAATAAAAAAAAATAAAAAAAATAAAAACAAAGGTGAATCAAATAGACCAATACGACAAGGCCGGGATGGTCCATTTGGTAAAGTAAATCCGTTGGGCATCTTTCTTTGCCTTTAGACAACAATTCTGATGGCAAAAGAACCAAACGGGGCTGAAAAAAAATCAGCCAGATCTTCAGGTATCCATTTAAGGTTTGGTTATGTTTTGGATGTGTTTGCTGTATATCTGAGTGTCAAACACATGAAAATTCCATACATAAAAACTCATAAAGAGAGTTACATCTATTTCTTTCTCAGTGAATAACTGCTGGATGTCACGAGCAGGCACGTGCAGAGGGAGGGGGGCTAGAGGGGCTTGAGCACCCGCCCCTTTCCTGATGGGTGACCAAAGTGCCCTTTTGTTGAGGCAACTTTTTAAAAAAAATTATTATTATTATTTTTTAATGTGTGTGTGCGTGTGGAGTCCTGTCTGTGCCCCTCAACAATAATATTTAACTATTAATCACAGTTTTGCTAAATAAAAGGATCTGGCTTGCATCAGTCACATGATCACATTTAACCAAAGATCACCCTTGACGGCAGAACGCGCTGGTTACGAGCCGGGAACGAGCTCACAAAGAGCACGCGCATTTTTTGCGGTCTGGAGCTGTAGGAGAAACACAAATGAACTCAGAGACACAGACTGATTGGACAAAACCAGTAAGTAGGTGTACAGCGTACACTGTAGTGTATAGCACACAGGAGTATTAGCTTATTACGTACACGTTGGTAAGCTGTCTTGTTGCAACTGACGAACTGAAACAAATGAGCGTGCTGTGTGTGCAACAGCGTGACAAACATTACCTGTCCTTTTATTAACTGCACAAGTAGTGCTGGTCATAGCTGCTGGCTACCTGTGTAAGGCTGTCATGGGTCTGTAGCTCTGTCCACCGTTTTAGGGAACATATTTAGTAGGGGTGCAACGATACTCGTATCGATATTGAACCGTTCGATACAGTGCTTTCGGTTCGGTACGCATATGTATCGAACAATACAAAATTTTTAATTTATTTTATCAACTTTCCTTCTGACGATGCTGTCTGTGTTGAGCGCTCAGTGGATCTGCGTTCGACTACTCCGCCTAGGCTGCACTGTCGAGCGCAGATCCACTGAGCGCAGCACAAGCTAGCGAGACAGAAGCTAAGCTCGTTGCAACATGGCAAATTGAACCTCCCCCACCCTCATTCAGATCTGGCCTTTGGAACTATTTTGGTCTTCATGTGAAGTATGACCCTGAAGGTAAGCGCGTCATGGACAAAAGTAAAACAGTATGTCGGATGTGCCACGCAATGCTCAATTACATGGGTGGGAACTACTGCGTTAGCGCAGTTAGCTTGTTAATGTGTTGACGCCGTCCAGCCCCACGCACGGAGCGATCCACGGTAGCTCGTTAACGGAGATTTGCCGTGTTGTGGCGTTAACGTCATTTCAGATTAGCGCTGACAGCACTAGTGGGAACAAAATGAATATGACTGCACATTTACTCCGACATCATCCTAGTGCAAAGACAACAAGCACGCATGCTACAAACTTTACCCGAGTCATTTAGACAGCCGTTAGCACATGATTCTCCTTATGGGGACCTGATATGTTTAATATGCTGCTGAGAATATAGCCCAGAAGAAGCGTATAGTATAGCTTTTATTTTGGAAACAGCCATTTCTCTGCAATAAACTCTCTTTTCCAAAGATGAGTGATTCCTCAATCAGATAGATTTATTTTTTATTACTTTGTTGTTTCAGCAACATTACATTTAAAAAACTGTACTTTTGAGTTAAAATATATATTTATAATTTTAATAAATGACAAATTAAAAAGGCATGAACATTTTTTTTGTATCGAAAAAATATCGAACCGTGACACCAAAGTATCGAACCGAACCGAACCGTGAATTTTGTGTATCGTTGCACCCCTAATATTTAGTTTTAAAGTAAGTTACAGGGCTTTTCTTGCCTTTCTGGAGGGATTATATTTCACTAAAAAACGATCTAATATGCATGTCCACATAATTATGCATTATTATAATTATAATATATTAAAAAACACACGCTGTATTTTAAAGAACAGACATTAAGAAGCAGATTATATTAGATTTATATTTTAAATAAGACAAAATTTGGATTTTACAGCAGTAAAATTATTGTATCTCTACAGATGCAATAACTATAACATTTTTCTCTCATCATTTTATTATAGATTAAGTGCAAGAGTTGTTAGGTGTGGATAATTAAATTATAGTTTATTGCAATAGCAAGTTGTGCCTTGTTCTCAGATAGACAGCAAGTGGAGAGTGATATATGAAATGATGGAAGGAAGAAGAGAAGCAAAGAGTGATTCACAGGCAGAGCCTAAATTATTTCTCACAGTTTTTTGTTGCCTTATGGTTCCAAGCGCTGTCACCAATCTTTGCATTTTGTTATTATCTCATGACACTTGTTTAATCAGCTGCCATCTGTCCTATGGACTTTTTAATGTCTACAGTCTCAGATCAACACAGCCCTGCCCTCCAGCACTATCCACAGCAACCCCTCAACAGCAGCATTGTACCCATCAGGTAAAACATCGGCTACGTTTGCTTTGCCTTGTTGCCCATATTAGATTCTTGATGAATGTGTGTTGTTGTTATTCAGCCTGGTTCAATGTGCCCCTTTTTAACTTTGAGCACCCGCCCCTTTAAACCTCTCTGCACGGCCCTGGTCACGAGGTTAGTAATAATTGACAACAGTGGTCAGTAATACTAGAAAAATACCTGAGGGTATAAACCGTCTCAAGCACAAGTTGTTGTGTTAACAAGGTATTTGATCTTCTAAGAATGAGCACATAAAAATGGATTTCATGCATGAGTGTAGAGTGTTGAAAAGCCTCGTGGATGTAATTAGACTGACCCAAAGAAATTCATATAACTATAATCTAATATATATTGTTGGAATAATTGAATGTGCTGTGAGGGGAGTGCATGTCACAGGGGAGATGGACTGCAGCTGCACCCGCTGTAGCTTTCCTTTGATCTGTTACTGCTGGAACATTCAAAGTGTGGACCAGAGTGAGTGGTTTCAGATGAGGCTGTAAACGTTTCAAGCTGCTTTAAGCACTTCACAAGTTCACAAGTTTTATGGACGCTTGTACACATTGAATCAAGTTACTGTAAACCTGTTAGACTTTAACACGTATACATCTGACTAATGCAGATAGTGCCGAGTGTTACAACTGTCAAAATGCAACAGCAAGCTTGTGTCATTCATTTGATCTTTTTAAAATTCTGTGCATATTCACAGCTGTAGATTATGCAGCTGTGACAATAGTGTTTGCACATTTCACCCTAAGGAGACTTCAGCCCCATATTCTTCTTTCCTCAAATAAAAGTTTTATTTTTCAAATATTATAAGGCCTCAAAAAAAAAACAAAAACAAAAAAAAACAGGGTAACAACTACCACCACAACTTTCTGACAAAGAACAGAGTAATTTTGACTTTTGACTATTTTGACTTTTGTTGCCATGATGCCAGGTCTCTCTTGAAAATGAGATTTTTAATCTCAATGAGATTTTTTTACCTGGATAAATAAAGGACTAATAATAAAGGCAAAGTTCCACTCTGAGCTGAGGTTCAGCTGCTTCCTGAACTGGTGGCACTGAACACGACATATGGCTCCGGGTCTCCAGAGCTTTAGTCCAAATTCACTGTGGCATAGTTCATGTCATCAACACGTAGATTCTGCTAATTTTTTTTTTTTGAAAGAGAAAGTGCAGGAAAAAAAAATCATGTTGGATATCTATACTGATATGGACTGGATAATATGTTACTAGTGAAGGGCTGCCACATTGTGTGTTGGAAGACATGCCAAAAATTCAACGAGAAAAAATGTCAGTTAGTTCAAAACGCAGCTGCGCGTCTCTTAACTGGTACTAGAAATTATACCCACATCACACCAGTTTTAGCCAACCTACATTGGCTCCCTGTTGATTATGGTATCAATTTCAAAATTCTTTTGCTTACCTTTAAAATTCTAAATAATTTGGCTCCCAGCTATTTATTTGAACTCCTTCATTTGTATTTCCCCAATAAGGCACTTAGATCTTCCAATCAAATGCTCCAGACACAACCGAGGTCTCGTCTGAAGTCTAGAGGTGATCGGGTCTTTGCTGTCGTAGCTCCCAGACTCTGGAATAACCTCCCTCCTTATATTTGTTCCTTCCAGTCCATCCAGTCTTTTAAATTGCGTCTTAAAACGTATTATTTTAGTCTGGCTTTTGATTCAAACTAGTATGTTATTTCGTGGCTAGTTTTTGTTTCAAACAATTGTCATATTGTTTCCGGCCCTCCTTTTAACTGTTTCTTTTTATTCTGTCTTGTTTCCCTTCACTGACACGCTTCTCCAGACTGTCACTGACCCGCAACCAAACCAGTCATGCAAAAATGATGTTACAGGCAGTATAATGATCTCTCATTATCTTTCATGTCTATCACATGTGCTCAGGGTGAACCTGCTGTCATCTGTAAAAACTACAGGGGGCCAGTGGTATGTTATGGAAAATGCCAATAGGGCTCCACAGTGAAAGGCAGTGATCAGAGGGTCCACTACAGGACGTCGGGCCCTCAGGGCAGTCTGTATATTTTGTTCAATTCAAGTTCTCCAATTTAAAAAATTATGAATATTACAACTGCTACAACAGCAGTGTGTGAAAAATTTCCATTGATTTTGACTGATGTTACAACATGGAAGTATTCATTCTTAATGACACAATTATGGAGCCTTTTCACTTAGTTTTAGGAATCAACAGCAAAATGTAATTATATAAAATAAAAATTAATAAAATATATAATTCAAGTTGATTGTTTTGGATTTTATCTGTCTTATCTTAGGCTTTAGAGAGGGAGGGTCTGATTAATAATTATATGCTCTCACTTTTATCAAACAAACACTTTTATCAAACAACAATGTGATTTACTTTGGATTTTTCCTTTAACTGGGTAGCCACAAAGAAATCATATTAGTCCTCCTTTAAACAGCAGCACAGTCCACAATGGAGTTCTGAGGGGTGACAGTGGATTAAGTCAGATAAAGCTGTTTGTTGCTATTCTTGAGAACATGTTTTTTCAGCTGGTTTTACTGCTTCCTTGTAGGTTTGGCTTTTGCTCTTACAGGCCTCATTCTCTTCACTCCATTTGTGTTCAAACCACACAGGGTTGCCTCTTCCTGTTAAACACTCACTTTGCCACTGCTGCAAACTCACATCAAACATTTACTTTTGACTTACAACTTGCTTTTATGACTTCCTTGCTCATCATGTAAAATGCAAAAATAAGAACAGAACATCATTAAGAAAAAGCACAACAGCAGATGAGGTGGATCAGCTGCTGGTGTTAAAAAAAAGTCTAAACTTTTGCTCCACCTACAGGCCTCCACCTTTGAAGTCCAGTTTTTGTCAACAAAAGCCCACACATTATACAACTGAGGTGGCATAATTACAAATCCTGGAAACCAGTACATTCAAACTCTGAAGCATATCACAAAATATATAATGCATTATTCTTTTTGATGCATGAAACAGACCTTAAGTCTTTTTATTGTATGGTCTTGTGATTTTTAGTGTTTCCTAAATGTGTGGATGGGATCATTTGTATAGACATGCAGCAAGTTACTGCAAAGCACACCAGCAATTCGACAGACACACACAGCAATGATTAATGGCTATTCTTCACACTCACCTATGATATGTGAGCCTCATACTAAGTATGTATGCAAGTGTTTGGTAATAGGCCTTTTGTTTCAGCAGATCAGATTTCAATGTGAAGACCAGTCAGGTGGTATAAATTAAGTTAAACACAGTGGTTGACTGTTACAGAGAGTGTTAAAGGTAAAGTAACTCTTTAAGCATCATCTGCCAGGCCTTTGATGTGTGTGGTTACAGGTACAAACCAGTCTTCCTGTGGTTTAGACTATTCCATTGCTATTTGTTGTCTTCTTAGTTTGTGCACTTCTTTTTCTTCCCCAGATCATTTGCACAGATAGAGACACATTTTATGAACTACTTTCTCTTTCATTTTAGCTATGCACATTTCTGACTTTAGTCATGCGCGGTTTTTACATTAGCTTTGCTCGACACACAAACTGTCAAATGATTCATAAAGAAAAGGGGAAAAAAGGGGAAAAAAGCACCATAAAGAAAAAGATGCAGCTTTTACCACAACGTCATGACCACATCACAGCTTTTAGGCAAGAAACGGGTTGACAACAAATGAGCAAAATCTATACCGATACTTGCTGTTTTAAGTGCGCGTGTGCGTTCACTCATTTGTGTCAGGTTAAAAACAACTGTAAGACAATTTAAAAGAAAATGAAACACAATTTCTTTATTAAAGGGGGAGGGGTGGGGGTGTTACAAAGCAGTTTTTATGCTGACTGCTAACAGTGATCAAGGATTATGACAAGGACTTTCATTATTCACACAATGTGTTAGCAGAGATCTGGCCTACCGATCAGCCACACTTCTTGTTATGAGGCACTTGTTAGTCAACTCATCCTCGACTGTAATTCCTGCATCCAAATAGTTCAGATTGCTGCTCTGAGCCTGGTTCTGCTGCAGGTTTCTTCCCGTTAAAAGGGAGTTTTTCCTTCCCACTGCAGCCAAAGTGCTTGCTCATTGGGGTTAAATGATTGTTTTTTTTTTTCTTTGTATGTATTATTTCAGGGTCTATCTTACAATATAAAGTGCCTTGAAGCGACTTTTTTTGTGATTTGGTGCTGTATAAATAAAATTGAATTGAATCGAATTGAATTAAAATCCCTCCCCAGGTGCTGGCTGAAATTTGTATAAGAACATGGACAGAGAAGAAAGCTGCATCTTTTGTTTTTTTTTCATATAAACAACAAATGTGTCAGGATACAATAGAGACAATTAAAAAAAAATTACACCCAGACCACCTAACCGTATTACAAGCATTCATCTTGTGTCTTCATTATTTATTAGTCCTTTTAATATAAATAATCCAGAGATGACAATAATTTACTTTTTGCTATTACTTTTCCAAAACTCTGTACAACTACAAACGCTGATTTTATCAAGTCAAAACCAACTAGGTCAGGTTTCACCGCCTCTTCTTCTCCTAAAAGACTACTGACTGTTGATGCTCTGCGATTTCAGCTGAAGTGATAAGTATGTCATCCCTCCCTCCCCCTGCAGACCATTTGTGACCTGTGAGTAAGATTCACAAACATCAAGTAACACCTTATTTGTTGAGATAAAGATGAAGCGGAAATTTAAGACACCACAGCAGACATGAACAATATCACCTCTTCACAGTTGCCAGCAAAATTCCTCTTCAGGCTTTTGTTCTACAAAAACAAAGGACCAAAGAGTGATGCTTCAGTCAGAGAGGAAAAGGAGACACATGTAAGGCTTTTTAAAGGTTATAAAAAGTTCAATAGCAAAAGTCAAAAGAAGTTCAAATGAGAGAGCAATGCTGGATGAAAAGTAATGCTGTGAATTCACAAGTGTTCATAATTTTGCTGTGTTTTATTTCTAACATATTCAATCGATGACACCTTAAATGCAACCCATTGAAACATTAAATCCTCCTCAGTCTATTCTGGTCTGACATAGCCTGATGAAGATGATGTGGAAATTTGCTCCTTGAGCCGGTTCTGCAGGAGGTTTCTTCCTGTTAAAATTGAGTTTTTCCTTCCCACTATCTCAAAATAATAATTGCAGAGAAGACTAAGACGACAAACAAACAAACAAAAAAAACCTGTGTGTCCAAGCAGATTTGAGATCAGGTGGGTGGCAAAGGTAAGAAAACAGTTGGTGAGAGCAGCTGGTGGCCAGGGGGATAAAGGAGAGCATCTTAAGCACACAGTGCACTTAAAAGATGTATGTAGGTTTTGGGTCTGAAAAGTGAAAACTGCTTATACTGGTATTTTTTCTAATGACCAGCAGAGTGTGACTTTTCCACCCATGTTCCAAAGACATGCATGTTTAGTTGCAGCCTACAGTGCAAGTGAAAAAGTATTTACCTCTTTGCTGTTTCCTGTTTTGCATATTTGTCACACTTAATTTTCAGGTAATTTATTACTGACAACTCATACAAGCAGTCACAAAAGAACCCAGATCAATATCTAAAGAACCGCAGGCATCACTTGTTTCAGTTAAGCTCAGTGTTCATGATTCAACAACAAGAAGAGACTTTGCAAAAATGGCATCGATGGGAGTGTTTGAAAGTGAAAGCCACTGCTGATGTAAAATTAACCTATCATTTCATAGAAAGAACATCATACCAGCAGTCAAACATGGTGGCGGTAGTGCGATGGCCTGGAGAAAATACTTTTTCACAGCACGGAGGAATGATGATTGACTGGTTATGTGATGGACTTGTAACCTTTTCAGGGTGTACCCTGCTTCTTTCCCCATGGCAGCTGTGGCCTTAAGGTGGTTGAGCTCAGATTGATGTCCAGAACTTCATCTAACTCTCATTATAAGAGAATCAGGATAGACTGTTGTGATTGTTCCAGCCTCCTCCAACAAACAAAGATTGGATCTAATTCAGTGAAAAGCCAGACAAGAGAGAAAAAAATTAATGAAACATTTTCTTTACTCTAACTAATCAGTCGCACACAAACAATATAAAACAACAATTTAACCTTGAGTTACATAAACAAGTATCCACTTCTTTCTCTGATGCCGACTTCTGTTTCTTATTCCAGCTGCTTCAGGTGAGTCCAGATTCTTCAAAGTACAGTAACAACTTGTAGTGTCTTAATTAATTAATGAAAAAATTGCATAAACAGTGAACAAAAAAGAAGATAAAAATTTATGCAGTTTCTATCCTTCAGCAGCAGCAGCTACATTACAGAGACAGAACAACATGGCATCAATGTAAATCATTATGCTAAAACCTCTTTCATACTTCGCAAAAAATGATCAGATAAATCCTCTTGGTGCCCGTATGGTGTTTCTTGACTTTAACAGCCATACCACTGATGATATTTACAAGGAAAACAGTCAGAGGAGCCAGAATCAGCTTTGCCATCAAATTATTCTATGACAGGATCATTTCATTGGTTCAAATTCAGGTCTTGGTCTCTCTGTCGGTCACTCTTTTCTTTGTTGTCCACATCATCAAATTCACTGCTGCCGTTTGATAAAATGAAAATAGTTTTCACGTCATCTTTGTTTTGACATCTGGATAAATATTTTTTTTGTGCATTTTAACATTTAAAACAAAGAAATCTGATCAAAAGAAACTTTTCTTACCTTTAATATTTAAGTGTATCATTCTAAAGCCTGGATATACATCTGCATTAAATCCATAGAAATACATTCCAGAGCCAAATACATCCACATGTTTGGTTAGGAAGAAGATGGTTGAGATGCTGAAAGTCATTTCCGATGATCCACTCTGAAATCCTTCGCAGCATGAAGCACTTTTATCAGTTGTAAACATGACTCTGATCCAGCTGGATGAGTGAACCAGATTGTTATGAACTGGACGATGGAGCGCTGCAGCATGATTTCTTCTGGATGGACCTCCACAGTCTGAGACCCGCTGATGGAGATCCAGGATGAAACAAATCAAATGTGTTCTTAAACAAGAAAATGCAATTAAAATTAATCAATTAATTGAATTAAGTCTTAATTAATGCTAGGTTAACAGAAATATGACATCAAATGTAATTAAGTTAGCACAGGCTGTAGAGACTGTCTTAAGAGACAAAGCTGTTATCAAGGTAAAGTTCATCACTGCACACACGACTGAAGCTTTGCAATGTCTGGAATTGAAGTGAGACCCAGGAAGGGGGGTCTTTCAATAAAAAGAGGAGGGTGTTTTTCTCAACCGACCACAAAAACGCTACCAGGAAAAGACACTGATACTACATTTATACCCACATGATGTACAAATGACATTTTTTTCAGTATGTTGGAGCTGAGGATATATATATATATATATATATATATAAAAGGCTTAAGAAATGTGTAGAGCCTTCTTGAACCTTTATCATGATGACTGATTTCTTCCTGTGTTATATAATAACTACGGCCACTAGAAGGTGCTGTTAATACTCCAGCTTCCTCCCACAGTTCAAAGACATGCAGTTAGTGGGGATAGGTTAATTGATCAATTTAAATTGCCCATAGGTGTGAATGCGGGAGTGAATTTGAGTGCGAATGGTTGTCTGTCTCTGTGTGTTAGCCCTGCGACAGACTGGTGCCCTGTCCAGGGTGTACCCTGCCTCTTGCCCTATGACAGCTGGGACAGGCTCCAGCGCCCCCACAACCCTGGAAAGGATGAGCGGAAGCGAATGGATGGATGGATGTCATTAAAAAAATTCCTGTCGTGTTCGGGTCAAATCTGACTAACTTAAAACACACATAAATATTGTTTTTTACATCTGATTGCCTCAAGGCCTTATAACTTTCTCCACACTATGCACTTGATGATGACCTCTTTCATTGAATTTTGAGTGTTTAAATCAACCTTGTTACATCTGTGGTGTCCGCCGTAGGAAATTAATGGGAATCCACCCCCCATTATGACTCAGTGCTTGTCTACATATTGTCAATTAAGGCTTTAAAAACCAGCATGGTAGTAGCAAAAATAAAAAACTCTGACACTTTAAAATATAAAGTTCAGAAACCAGTGGGTAACATCATGGTGAGTGCAACCATCCTTTATATATAGTCTGTGGTTTCAATAGCCTTAAGATCAGGGGTCTCAAACATACAACTTCCAGCCCACTGCATGACTTTATAACGTGTGGAATTTGTGGTGAACGAGGCATCATTTCTTTGTCTTTGTGTGTTTATTGCACCAGGAAGCATTATGTTGTAAGTTATTGCAAATGCATCTCTGTATGAGTAGTTGACCACCTTTTTAATTCCACCCAAGTACAAATACAGGAGCATTCTTAATGTATTTCCTGTTAGCATAGCAGTTTGATAAGTTAAGTCATCTCCAGCTGTGTACTCTCATTTGTTTTGGCAAAAAGAAAGGAAAATATTTATAGGTAATCATTTATGGTTTACTTGAAATAAAATGAGTTTGACACTGCTGATCTAAGGGTAAGGCCAGTTTCCACAGATGTCAGTTTTGTACTGCATACTGCAGATGGTGGGAGCTACTTCTGCTATGAGTCTTCAGAAACACATGCTTTTACTTTAGGGTGAGAAAATGTCACACTGCTGCAAGCATCTCTTCACAAGTTTGAACACGCGATGCACGTCGTAGAGCTGAACTGGTGATGTGGGTCTAAGTAAGTGAGACCTGTTACAAACCCTCAGGCAGCTGTATGGTGATACCGCTTTAGAGAGGTTTGAGTTACTTCTACAAACTTGCTCACTGTAAATACTGTATGAAATATACTGTATCTTCACGTTAAGAGGTCTGACGTTGTTTTTTTGTATTTTTAAATTCTCTGAAAACTTTTGTTGAAATGATTCTGTGGGTTCCAGACTTCAGACAGTCATCGACTGCAAAGGATTTTCATCCCAGTATTATAAACGATCCTTATATTTAAATTTATGCTATGTTGTCTGATTTAAGTCTCTGTACGTGGTGAAAAGTGTAGAAAAATGGCTCTAAAAAAGTAGATTTTCAAAACTCTCAAATTAAATCTGAAAGTCTGCACTTCAATCACACAGTGATTGTTTGATCTCAGTTCCGGTGGTGTACAGAGGCAAAACTACAAGAGATGCGTTTTTGTCCAAGAAATTATAGACTGTACTGTGCAAAATGTCAGAAAACAATGAGAAGCAATTAAAATATGTCTTCAAAATAAATATTTTAATTTAATGTTATGCTGTCATACCCCATGGTTTGTCCTGTAGTTTCGTTGGAAATTAGAAAGTGTGAATGAGAAAAATAATTTCATACGTAATTTCATGTATTTATTCATCTCCATATTTCTACCTAAATGGAAAAAATTATGAATCTTAATAATTTTTTATCACTACCATGATCATATTCATATATCAAATGCGTTTTGTCAAATATATATCTGAGATTCTTTATTTAGAAGAATGTAACAACTGAGTGAAAGCTCTTGCTCTTTTAACTTTTCACAGTTTGGTCATTTCGGAGACCAGTGATTCGCACTACAATGAAAGAACTATAAGCATCAGGCTTTGGATTCTGATAGAAATCTCTAGAACAGAAACAAAAACTCTTTACAATAAACCAACAGAAGAAAGGGACTTAAATATGTCTAAATATATGTATTGTACTGAAAATGACTTAATAATTACTCATGTAATATATACAACAATATCGCCAAGAGAGGGTGTAGTGTAGTAGAACAGAAGGACAAAAACAACGGCTTGAAATGTGCATTATAGGTCATCTTTAATCAACCGACTATAAAGTTCAGATAAAAGTTCTGTAACATTTAGGGTTCTTGCCAAAATTGTATTTTGGATTATTTGAATGAAAAGTTATTGTTGTCTTATAAACCAATTAACAGTGGTTGCATAAATTTTACATAATTAATAATTACAACTCTTCCCACACACCAACGGTACAAAACCCCACAAGCAGATCATGTTCCACTCTGAGCTAACGTTGGGTTTGGTTTGTGAGTCTATCTCGTAGCAGCGTACACAACATTAGGCTCCAGCTCCCTCGGTGGTTCAGGCCTTCTGATTTTAGCTTTGGGATGGAAACTCACTGATGTATAGGTCATGACATCAGAATCCACATTCTGTAAATGAAAATGTTTAAATTCAATAATCCCAAAACATCACATGTTAACATCCACCAGGAGAGAGGCCATTATCTAGGTATCAGGTTTGGTTAAGGTTAGATTAACATTCAGCACTTTCCAATCTAATTTTCACCTTTTTTGGAAGCACCAATGAAAACTGTTGACAAAAAAACTGAGATGCCAAAAAGAATATATGAAACCTAATCTGAAAAGTAACCGTTTCTAGTTTCTAAAAACAAAAACAACAAAAAAATCTAACACAGTTAAATAAAAACAACTCGAACCCTCAGTGGGTTCAAGTTGGATGTCTTTGTTATCCACTTATAAATCTTAATCTAAAGTCAAAATCTAATATTAAAATAGATTACCTCACTCTGTTGTGGATTCTGTGGATCATCTTGAGCTAAACGACAGGGACAATACATCGGTCAGTAATATACCACAGATGTTTGATTGGACAATTTAAATGAAGTCATATAAATACCTGTATGAAATCTCCTGATTTTAACAGCCAGACTAAAGATGACCACCAGAAGGACAACAGTTAAAATGCCCAGGATCACAGTCATCATTTGTTCATGTGTTAATCCATCAGCCACGTCTACAAAATGGACAATTAAAATCAAAACTTTACAAAGTCTACTGCCTGTTTTTACATTTACTCAAAATGGTATATAATTTTCTTTGCTATTTTTCTTTATTTTCTTTACAATAAAATACCATAAACAGCATTACTTACCTTGAACTTTTAAATATGTTCCACTTGAGATGACTGACCTTCCATCTGTCTGTTTCTCTCCACAGAAATAAAGCGCAGAGTCAGAAGAATTCACTTGTTTGATCTCAAGAAATAACACAGAGGTGTTGGATGTCATGTGAAATTTGCTTTTTTTAAATCCATCACAGAAAGAAACGTTGCTATCAGAGCTGGACATAGATGAGATGCAGCTGGCATTGGGACTGCTGGCCATTTTAAACCAAAATATGTGGGAGTGATATCTGCTGAAATTGGAGCACTTCACTGTGACTTCTTGACCAGGCTGAACCTCCGCTGTGTAAAACTGTGTGACCGAGGAAGAGATCCAACCTGAAACAAGCAAATATTCCTAAATGTCAAACTCCACACAAACCCGACAATGCCTATGAGTAAAGTTGGCTACAATATTTAAATCACTTGGATTGTGGTACAGATTTAACCATTGTGTGAGAAAATAGTGAAACGTGTACTTACTCATGGTGCAGAATAAAACTGGCATCAAGGTAAAGTTCACCATTGTGTGTACCACCACTACTGCAATGTTTGTAAGTGAACTGTGCTCCAGTAAAAGCAATCTCTGCATAAAGAGGCGGGCTGTTCTTTTATATGTACAGCTGCTTTGACTGAGAGTGCCAGTGCTTTTAGACGAATAGCTGCAAACTGAAAGCTGTAAGAAGAACAGAATATCAGTATTTTAGATTATCTAGCTTTTACACAAATTTGGACATCTACAAAAGATGAGTCACTGTATAATTTTATACAGTGTTATATAGCTGTGCCTTTACCATGAAATATCCAACATGTTTTAAAATAAAAGTTTATGTATTTACATCTTTACGTCTTTGCAACAATCTTTAACCACAGATATGTCAGCATAAGACAAATACTCCTGATATTAATAATTAAGTCAAGGTTCTCTGTTGATTTTGAAACTCATAACATGGCATAAAGTAAACTACTGACCACACAGTCAATACAATCTTCATGTTACAGTTGAACATGTTCAAATAAAGCACATACAATTCTTAAAGGGGAAAGTCTACTGTTTACTTAGTAACTAATAAACAGTTACTTGTGTGGTGATGTTAACATTAATCATACATTATTAAGGGAGTACTTAAAATGCAAACTTGTATGAATGTGCACAACGTGCAAATTAATGACATGATCAGAAAAAGCAGCAGAAACCTTACCTGGCCAATGATAACTACTGGAATAGTCTTAGCAAGACTAGGGTTCACAAAGGCATGCTAGTCTGGAACCTTCACCTGGTGTGGTTTTAGTGTGTGATAACATCTTGAAATGTGTAACCAGGAGTAAACGCTTTGATATGAGATTGTGTAAGTTTCACCATGCTAGAGCAGCGAGTAGTGATGTCAGCAAGTTTTAAATCAGTTAAGTGTGACCAACAGTATTTACCACGCGGATGTGAACTGATCTATGTTTGTCTAGCACATGGAGATGCACAGTCTGAGCAGCTTGTCCAAGTAAACTGACTGAATAAGTTTCCGCTGTCTTAACAAATTAATAGCCTTTAAATGTGGAGCTCCTTACTGAACACGAAGAGCCTCACTGTCAGGTCAATTGTGACTTACAGCACACTACTACTCTCGCCTAGTGACCGTAGGCAAGAGTAGAGATGTACATCAACTAGGAAATTGGCAGCTTTCCATTGATGCTCACATCTTTCTTTACTGCAAAGCACTGATACATCGTTTAAATCAATGCAGACATAACTCAAACACATCCACTAAATCTTCTACTCCTCTGCAAACAAGAACGAGATGCAGAAATCCTCCATTTAAGGAAGCAACTCATCCCTGACCTGAAGTGGACTCTTTTCTAGCTGAGAACCATGGCCATCAAGTTGGAGGTGCTAGTCCTCATTCCCGCTGCTTCACACTTGACTGCAACACTGAAGATGTTGGCTACTGAACGCAACCCGATTATCTGCAAAATGCTGAGACGAGATCAGAAACGAGATCAGAAAAGCCTTCTGTCACTTGGCTCCATCTAGAAATACTGTCCATAAAAATTATAGATAGAATAACAAAGGGCAGCCCAATTGGAACTAATCCAGTTTACTATCTGCAATGCAGGTCAGACTCTTTTTGCAGTTGTAAAGGGACTGAATGACTTGTAGCAATGGTATCCATACTTCTAAAAGACCCTTCACAGCATCGCCTGACAGATAAAGTCAACTGCCTTTTCCAAGTCCACAAAGCACTTGTAGATTGATCAGGCAAATTGCTAGGCACCTCTGAATTTCTTCGATAGGCTAAAGAGCTGCTCCAGCAGACTCCTCTTCAGTACTCTGGTGCAGACCTTTCCAGGGAAGTTGAGTAGTTTGAAGCCATTATAATAGGAGCACACCCTCCGGTCACCACTCTTAAAGATGGGAATGCCAATACACAAGCACTGCATCTGATCTCAACGCAATGGTGCAAAGGGCATACCAATCAAAACACCACCACCACTCCCAGAGCCTTAAGAAACTCAGGAGCGAATTTCATCCACCCTATGGGATGCAATTTTAAATGTGTTTATTTATTACTTATATTACGTACTTTTTGAATTATTGTTTTAGCAATGTGATCTTTCTTTTTGCAGAAAAATAAAAAATAGGTAGTTAACATTATTTGAGTATGATACAGGTAACTGTATTGGAAAAGTCGTGCATTTCACAGAAGACCTGCATCTGACATGTTTAAGTTATCAAACACTGTTAAGGCGTTAAAGCCTGGAGCAGGGTAAGTAGTTTACGATGAAGATCTAAAAGTTTCACAACGCTTTCACAAGTTTGCAAGTTGTAGTTGTAGATGTTTATACACTATGTAGATGAAATTGCTTTAAGTCACTTAGAAGTGTAAAGAAGTGTCACAACTGTCAAAATTCAACCGTTCAAGAGTGGGCTTTTATGTGTCTTTCATTTAAAAAAGTACAACAATCAAGATTTTTTAAATGGACTGAATATTTTATTCAGGCATGCAGCACATTGACATTACAGTAAAACAAACAAACAAAAAAAAAAAACAACTTATCTCTAGGCCCTTTTAAATCTAAAAAAATACCTGTTTAAACTCTGTGCAAACAGGCTACTACTGAGCTATTCTCAGGCCTCACTGTGATGTCATCTCTTCCTGTCAAACAAGCCTCGACAGCTGCATATTCTCACAATACAATAGGCCCTAAACAGATATCAGCTTCTTCAAACACAAATCTTATTGCAAAAGAAAAGTAAAAGTAAAAAAATCCACCCACAGGTCTCTCACAAAGAGCAGAATAAAAAGGCATCAGTTCAACTTTGAAATGCAGATCTGGTGGCTGCATACACAACATTAGCCTGTGGCTCTATTCTTCGTGGTTTTTGTCCAAATGTCACTGTAGCATAGTTCACATTATCAGAGGCCGGATCCTGTAAGGTATAAAAAGTCATGATGTGGAGTTTGAGAGAAAATGTCATGTGTGGCTGTTTGGCAGGCAGGATGAAGGATCCAAATGCAGGACTCACAAGAAGCCAAGGAGTGAACTCAGGGAGCAGGGCTCTACACTACTACACTTTTTATAAAATAAAAAGAAAGTCAAAATTAAAAGTGCCTCAAAGGCTTCGAACTAAACATCTCAATATCTGAACATCTTACCTTGGGCATGGGCATCTGAGAGGTTCCGCCCTTGACTAGCTCTGATTGGTTTAGATCACGATATGGGCATAATGTTGTCTGCTGCTGGCCACACAGAGACTTTCAGAGCTGCGGAGACTTTTTTTTACTCAAATGGCTGGTTGCACTGGTGTGATCTAGGATTTTTTTTGCAGAACATTGGCACATTGGCGGAATGTGCAGGTGCCGCTATCCACTATTCGATTATTGTGGGAATACCCTACGTCATTTCCTCTTTCTGTGCATGTGTGCAGAGACACATGCGTGACACACAAATCGATCGAACAGCAGCAGCGCGAGTCAGTGCTGCGGCACGTTCAGCTTCTCTAAGCAGCACCTTCATGATTGGTTTAGGCCAGGGGTGGGCAATCTCAGTCCACGAGGGCCGGTGTCCCTGCAGGTTTTAGATGTGTCCTTGATCCATCACAGCTGATTTAAATGGCTAAATTAGCTCCTCAACATGTCCTGAAGTTCTCCAGAGGCCTGGTAACGAACTAATCATGTGATTCAGGTGTGTTGACTCAAGGTGAGATCTAAAACCTGCAGGGACACCGGCCCTCGTGGACTGAGATTGCCCACCCCTGGTTTAGGCCATGATATGGGCATAATGTTGTCTGCTGTTGGCCACACAGAGACTTTCAGATTTGCTGAGAATTTTTTTTTTTTTTTTTTTTTTTACTCGAACGGCTGGTTGAGTAGGATATTTTTTAGTCACACCACTGAGAAATTTGGTCGCAAATGCGAACTAATTTCTCAATTGGTTGAACTCTAGAGTCCTGGGGAGGCAGCTTTAATGCTGTGTCGACAAACTCAAATAATTCAAACCGGGGACAATAAAATAAAACCTAAACACTGGAAACTAAGAACAGAAAACCGAGAAAACTAAAGAACTATGAACCGACTCAGAAGTGTGTGACAACTGACATAGGAAAACACAGGGTTTAAATACAGCAGGGGGTAATGAGGGAATGGGAAACAGGAGGGAAACACAGCTGGGACTAAACAAGACGGGGAGGAAGCAAGATCGAAAACACTGAACACAGGGCAGAAGACAGTCAAAGTAACACAGGAAATGCAAAATAAGCACGGAGACGCAGACCTGACAAGGAGTGACTGACAGAGAAGAATGAGCAAACACGGAGCAGAGAGATAAAAGTAACTAAAGATGAAAGGTGGGACACAGGGAAGGCAAGGTAACAGAAACCTAAGGACTAATGCTAAGAATATAACATGACATGCAGAAAACAATGAGAATCCCAAACATGAAAACCAACAAATCCAAACATAACTAATCAAAAATACAACAGATCCCCAAAGTCAGTCTTTCACTTTTATATATATACATATGAAATAGAAGGAAACACTGAAGCTGGACTTACCTCACTCTGCTGTGAATATTGTTCTTCACCATCAGCTTAGTGAGACACAGAACACATCTGGTCAGATAACTAGCAGCTATAAAATATTTAGTGGTACTTTCTATGCTGGTTTCCTTTTGTTTAGGTTTCAATTAATGACCAGAGATCAGTTATCACACTTTGATACACTATAGCAGGTTAACATGAAACTGTCATTGGTTTTCATTAATGTTACACAACGGAGCTGCATGATTTTACTCAATTTCACAGTGATGCAATCAGAGTTTTTTCACTCAAAACTGGAGTTTCATCATTGTTCTTCCAATTAACAGCTTATTATATTTCTTTAAATAATAAATACAGTTTTATAGCTTATACACTGCTATTAAAAGACTACATTATTTGAATTATGTGAAAAATTTACCAATGTACGGTAGCCAGAGTAGTTTCTTGATTTTAATGACCAGCCCAATGATGACTGCTATGAGGAAAAAATTCAGAGCACCCAGGATCCCACACACCAGCTCCATTTTGTCATCTGACATTTATGTAACAAAAACAATTTAATCAGATAATTAAAAAAACAACAACAACAATCTGTGACTTGACATTTGACGAACAATCGGAAGAATGTAAGAAATCTTACTTTGAGATTTGCTGTCATCAACAAACTCAATCCTGCCTTTTCAAATAAAAAAAAAATGTTATTCAACAGCTTTGCATCATATTTTGTTGTGTAATTATGCAGTTTTTGCTTTGATAGAAAGAAAATTACAAAAATGCATAAATATGTTTTTCTATGTAACAACAAAAATAATCTGAAGAAAGACTTAAGTTAAAATTTTACCTTTAACCTTTAAATGTATCACTCTAAAAAGTGGTCTTGCATTTGCGTAAAATCCACAGAAATACTCTCCAGAGTCAG
This sequence comes from Perissodus microlepis, assembly GCF_051167445.1. Lineage (NCBI taxonomy): Eukaryota > Metazoa > Chordata > Actinopteri > Cichliformes > Cichlidae > Perissodus > Perissodus microlepis. The sequence continues at coordinate 43,312,601 of NC_140463.1, read as the reverse complement.
ATACAGCCACATTTTTGATTTTGAGGAAAATGGTTGAGATATTGGAACTCATTTCAAAGTATCCACTTTCAAATTCCTCACAGTATGCAAGACTTTTATCATTGCTAAAAAATGACAGAGATACATTTTGGCTGGGCCCCGTTGCACAGTCTGAACCAGAATGTTGCAGTATTACTTGTGGAAATGTTGGCGCACTGTAAGGTGACTTCTTCGCCTGGCTGGACCTCCACATTTTGAGAAACTGACATAGATATCCAGTCTGAAGAAAGCAGAGACGAGAAACAATTTACTTTCACTGAACCCAAGGCTGCATAAACAATTCATCTGAATAAACATTAAAAGAGTTTAGTTTATACAGTTTACATGTTCAGGACCAATACTCACTGAAGCTGCAGAGAAGTAAAGCTGTTATCAAGATAAAGGTCTTCATGGTGAATGACTGCAGCAAAGCAATGTGTACTAGTGAACTGTCCTCTGGTAAGTGCATTTGATGTAAAGAAGCTGTGTGTGTGTTTGTGTGTTTAACACCCCCACGTTGCTCATTCTGTATCTTTAATCAACCACATGAGTGCTCTCTGTAAAACAGAGGTCAAAGTTCAGAGTAGTGGTTTTATGTTTTATGTGACCATATTATTTGGAGCATGTTTAAAACAGAACTGTTATAAAACTTAATAAAAGAAAATATATAGGGTGCTTAAGTAACAAATCAATAAAATTCCTTAGATTAAGTCTCAAACTTGGAAAAAAGTTCTCTGAACTTGCAAGGTCCAGTTCAGTAAGTGATGAGGCCTAGCAGATAGCTAGAGGCTATACCACTAGTGTATGTGCTAACACAAATATCAGTCAAAGCTGCTGCCACACCACTAACTTTAAAGCTTACCAGTGTCATCATGGATAAAAACAAAGCAACACAAACCCCCTCCTCCCAAAACTACCTGCAGAAATCAGAGCTGTTTCTGTAGGTAAGTTTAAAGACCCCCAAGAGGTCATTACCAATTTTGGGGTAATTTCCGGTTGGATTTATTTAAACACCTCTGTTGTTCTGGTGTGACTTTAACATGTAAAAAAAACCCAGATACCGTCATACTTCCTCTGGTTGACACCTCACTGGTTATGCAGATAAAAATACTGTTTGCTACCACAGAGGGCATGTGAAGTTCAAATGTATCTGTAATAACTGGAACCTTTAATAGGTTTTGAATTTTGTGTCGTTAAAATATTTATTATATAGCACAGACAGTACACAGACAGTTACATCAGGGTTAAACATTAGTTACACCGGTTTTTCAAGATTGTAGTCAGCCACTATTCACTGCTTTGTTTGTGTGTTTTGTTAGTGTTGCCCTTTGTTATTGGTCTCCACAAAAGCCACACTAAGCTGCAAAACAGCACATGTAATATTATATGCATATTGTAATATTATATGCATATTGTTTGTTCTTAGTCAAAATGTCACACAGTGTAGTTTTCATAATCAGAACTAATGTTCATTTCTTATTTTTTATCAATACACATAACTAATACATATCAATCTTAGAAGGCCCTGAGTAAATGTGGTCATCCCAGCTGGACTTTTGTCAAAGCTGGGAAGGCGCCTAAAGAAAGCTCCAGCCGATCCAGGAGAGAAGGACGACTGCTGCCTAAGCGAAAACCTGTAGTGATCCCGTATGTATCAGGAGTATCGGAGCAGCTGAAACACATTTTTTCTAAACACCGCGTCTCTGTGGCTTTTAGACCCCAAAACACGCTGCACCAAAAATTGGTCCACCCCAAGGATCGGGTCCCCCGACACAAACAGAGTAACATGGTGTACGCTGTTAAGTGCCAGGAGGACTGCCAGGATTTATACATCGGGGAAACCAAACAACCTTTGGCGAAGCGGATGGCACAACACAGAAGAGCTACCTCGTCAGGCCAGGACTCTGCAGTCTATTTGCACCTACAGGCCAGTGGACACTCTTTCAATGATGAGGATGTACACATCCTGGACAAGGGGGAACTCTGGTTTGAGCGCGGAGTCAAGGAGGCCATTTACGTGAAAAGGGAAAGACCATCTCTGAATCGAGGAGGGGGCCTAAGGGTACATTTTTCGCTATCTTACAATGCTGTGTTTGCAGCCATTCCCCAACTCTCTGTGTATGGTACTCATGGCCATTGATCAGTCGGCTTTGATCAGTGGGTTTTGGTCAGTGGTTGTTGATCAATGGTCATGAGAATTTGCATAATTAAGATTAAGGAACTGACCTCTCAGCCCATTGTTCTTTCAGTAGGCTGGTTTCAGTCATTATGCAAATGTACTGTTTATAAGATTTGGGGAAACCTGCAGTCAGCTGAGACTGAAAAAGTCACTTGGATGAGTGATGAAACATTTCTCCCACAAAACGCTACGTCCAGATGAACAGAATCAACTTTTGGAGGAACACATATCAATAATAATAAAAGTGTTTAAAAAATACATTAACTCTCTTGCCAAACCAGTTTTGCATTGATTAAGACTAAAGCGGGGCGATTGTGGCTCTAGAGTTGGGAGTTCGCCTTGTAATCGGAAGGTTGCCGGCTCGAGCCCCGGCTTGGACAGTCTCGTTCGTTGTGGCCTTGGGCAAGACACTTCACCGGTTGCCTACTGGTGGTGGTCAGAGGGCCCGGTGGTGCCAGTGTTCGGCAGCCTTGCCTCTGTCCGTGCGCCCCAGGGCAGCTGTGGCTACAATGTAGCTTGCCATCACCAGTGTGTGAATGGGTGGATGACTGGATGTGTAAAGCGCTTTGGGGTCCTAAGGGACTAGTAAAAGCGCTATACAAATACAGGCCATTTACCATGAACACAGGTTTTAGCTCCCTTAAAGTACAAGTCTGAATTTGAAATTTGGATTTTGCAAAAGAGATTCCAAGCTCCATAAACTGTAACGATAAACACTTTAAGTGCTCAAGAAAATAATGTCACAAATAGTTCAAGAAAAACTCTGAAGTTCAATTCCAATCCTGTTTCTAAAAAAATACTGCGGAGGTGTGTAAAATCAATATTCATGCAGAAAACAGAAATGACAATAATCCTGGATGTTGTGAACCAAGTTGCCCTTGTCTCCTCTTCTGTGATCCAGTGGAGACCTATGCATCTAGGTGGAGTTCAAGTTTGAATCTAATGGCACAGACCTTGTTTGCACTGTCTTTATTCTCAGACTCATTTTTCTCCTCAAACTTTGAATTCAGGGAAATTACTGGAAATGTGTTATAGTAGATTAAAAATACAAGCTTAGTGACCAAATGCACTATAAAAGATAATGTTCATAACTGTTAAGGAAATTGCTTTGTGGCAGCTGTGGTCCAGGCTGCATGGGTTTCTATTGTCATGGGCTTCTTTCAAAACGAGGACTGTTTTAGCACTGCTTTTTTTTTTTTTTTTACACAAAAGAAGAGGTTTGAGCCAAAAACAGGTGAGGACCCACCAATAGGGATGGGTACCGGTATCCATTATGCCATTATGGATTCTAACATAAACGGTAGTAACCAGACCGAAAAGCAGCGCACATTTCGGTGCTTTATTTCGGTGCTTTTCTTTCCTGAGATGTCATACACTTTGGATTCTAGCCAATCATTTTACCTTTCCGAGGATAGTAGGCGGGTCCAGGTACGTACGTTCTTTTAGAGCAGAGCTACAGATTAAAAACGCCCAAGGCGAAGCGGTCAAAGTCTGGCTGTACTTCACAGCAAAAGATGCAAACTCAGCAGCCTGCAACAAGTGCTTTAAGCTGATACTGTGATACTGTGCAAAGGAGGTAACTCCTCGAATCTGATGAAACACCTGGCGACGCATAGCGCTTTTTTAAAAGCTGAGAAATGCACCATATTTGATAGCTTGCTGCAAGACCGAGCACCGAGTGTGGGTGTGGTGCCTGTTATCGGACCATGAGTCAGCAACATCCCCCAAGAACCCGAAGAGGAGAGTCCTAGCCCCTAGCCCTGCCAGTGTAGCAGAAATGATGACGGATGATGATGGCAGCAGCAGCCGTTCTTCTCTGGGCGAGTAGCTTAATGTTGTCTGTGTGTAATTTACATTGAGTAGGCTAACCACGTTATTAAATTAATGCATGTAAGGTGAACTAGCAAACACCGTCGTAGTTACATACGGCTGTCTTCTTGTTTGAGGGCAGATACTCCCTTCACCCTGGCCAAAAAGGCTAAAATGACCAAAGAAAAAGTGGAAAACAGCTAAACATGAGAGGTTTTTGAACAAAGTTTGTGTTTTTTCCATTGTTTAAGCACTGCTTCCAGCCAAGAGTGATACCATATATGCCCTAGAGCTGCAGAAAAGGCTAACATTGTTATCTTTTTACAAAAAAACAGCTAAACATGAGAGGTTTTTGGACAAAGTTTGTGTTCTCCATTCTTTAAGCACCGGTTCGAGCACCGTTTAAGCACCGGCACCGTTTCAAAAGTACCGGTTTGGTACTGGTATCGGATAAAACCTAAACGATACCCATCCCTACCCACCAGTGAGTTTTTGCTCATCTCATATACCCACACAGACACTCTCAAACAAAGAACATTCCACAGCACATCACGTATCCCTATACCTTCAGTCCAGCTCATCCCTGTTCTTCATCTTGGGCCTAGCAGCTGTTTTTACCTGCTCTGTTCCTACCTTTTCAACTCACCTGACCTCCCACCTGCCTGGACATTAACCCTCATCCCATACCTGCACCTTACAATAACTGGCAAAATTATTGCCAGTTATTGTAAGTGCTTGATTGTAGTTCTTCCTGCTAAGGGTGAAATAACCAGTTTTCAGACAAGTACTTTTAAACATCTGAATAGTTTCCCTTTATTCCTGAAGTCATTATTTCCAATCTGCATCTTTTCAGTTTTTTCTTTTCTTTGTCTAAAATGAAATTTGTTTGATGACCTGAAACATGTAAGTGTGACACATAAAGAAAAAACTCAGGAATGATGAAAATACTTTTTCACAGCACTGAAATTCATATAAAATAAATTTAATGTAATCCCTCCTTAAATTGTTGAGTAGTTGTTGTTAAATTGAACAGCAGAGTGCATGTCACACAGGAGATGGACTGCAGCTGTATCCGCCATAGCTTTGCTTCGATCTGTCGTTGCTGAAATGCTCACAGTCTGGACCAGAGTGAGTGGTTTCAGATGAGGCGGTAAACGTTTCACACTGCTTTGAGCATTCACAAGTTTCACAGAGACGTGTGGATTGTGTGAATTCAGTTGGTGTAAGTCTGTTAGAAGTGTAAACCTGCAGACACCTCACTCATGCAGACAGTCGGCTTGTCCTTGTCATTATTTTTAGTAAGTACAATAAAAAAAACTGTTCTAAAATATGTTGAATATTTTAATCAGACATGCAGCAAAATGACACGGTCATGGTGATTTTTGGATTTTCTCAGCTTTTCATACTTTTTATTCAAAACTTTGAGCTAATAGGCCTCAGGATTTTAATATCAGCTGTTCTTAGCCTTTACTGTGTTGATTCTCCCCATCAAATGCCACAAACCTCACGTGTACCTCACTAAATCTCCCACAGCTCCATATTCTATCACACAAGTGACCCTAAGCAGACATGAGTAACTTAAGTCTTCCGTCTTAAAACACAAATCTTATTCTTCAGATCAAACAGGTCTTCAATGCAAAATGAAAAGTAAAGTAACAACTCCCCCCACAGGTCTGTCACAAAGAGCAGAGCAAAAGGACATCGGTTTCACTCGCAGCTGCAGTTCAGTTGCCTCCTGAATCTATCTGGTGGCTGCATACACAACATTTGGTTCAGGCTCTCTTCTTCGTGGTTTTCGACCAAAGGTCACTGTAGCATAGTTCATGTCATCAGAGCCCAGATTCTGTAAAGTGCAGAAATTCATCACATGTAGTTTACAAGAGAAAATGCAGGTTTGACATGTGCAGCATCATATATATATATATATATATAGCAGGAAGCCGGACTCACCTCACTCTGTTGTTGATCTTGCTGTTCATCTTCAGCTTAGTGACAAACAGAGAGAAACAGAGTGAGAGGTACAAAACACATCTGCTCAAATAACTGTTAAAAATCTTCCAGGAGAATTTTCTTATTAGCTATACTTCATATTAATTTAGGTTTTACATTGCAAATTGACACAAAGTGACATTACATCAGCTTCACTGCAGTTTTGGTTAAATCCTAAATTCTTAAATACTTAAAATATTAAAGGGTTATAGTAAATTTAGTAAATACTACATGGACTGCCTGAGATCTGGTGGATGCTGAGAGGTTAAATAGTAACTCTGCATGGCAAAAATTATGTTAACACAATGTTTTTACATGTGATGCTTACAGGTCGTCTTCAGTGACCGACCCATCACATTTTTGCCATAAACCTGGGTGTCACAGCAACAAATTATTATGTATTTCTATAAGGCATGCCTCACGGGATTTGATTAAACTGCAGTATTTGAAGTTCTAGACTTTAGAACAAAAGCCTACATTTTGGAAATAGTCACATTAAGAAGACTCTTGTTGTGATTTGGTGCTCCATGAAGAGAATTGAATAAAAAACCTTGAATTAAATTGAACTGAACTGAATTGAGGAAGAAGCAGTTTCCATGTTCTGCTGTGACCCTCTACTGTGCTCTAAGTTTCTTATGTTCTAATAAAACAATGTGATTAAGCGTGAAAGCCATGCGCAGTAAAAGATATTGGATTTTTTTTTTTTTTTAAATTGGTGTTCCAAAAGTATTAGCTTTGCATTTTCGCTTTTTGAAGAATAATAATTTTTATTGTTAGGCTAAATGGTTAACTAAATGGGCAAAACTATATTCTTCGTAGATGGTGATATTATAACGTTATTTTTTTGCATAATTCTTGTTCACGGCTTGTTTTAATAATAATAAATCCTGTTGTTCCAACCTTTCTGAAAAAGGCACCATGTTGCCACCATGTTGGAAAGAAAAATTAAGACAGACATGAAAAAAGCCAGAGGAGTACCTTTCTGATGCTTTTTGATTTTAACAAGCAGCCCAGTGATGATCATTATGAGGAAAACAGTCAGAGTAGCAAAGATCGCACACATCACCTCCATTTTGTCACCAGATATGTCTGCAACAAAAAATCTGTCATTAGAATTTTTTTTTCTTTTTCTGGGTTTGGCTGTTTGGCTAACAGACTAAAGAAAGGACTCTTACTTTGAGACATGCTGTTGATGTCATCAAGTTCATCATAACCTTTGATTGTAATGAACAGTTGTTATTTTGATGTCATTTGAAAAAAAAAAACACATTCAGATTTTATACTGGTTTTAAGAAACGTATTAAAGGAAGGAAAAGAAATCCAAACAAGCATGCAGATTAAATCTTACCTTGAACTTTTAAATGCTTCACACTAAAAAGTGGACCTCCACTTGTGTAAAATCCACAGAAATACAGTCCAGAGTCAGATACAGCCACCTGCTTGATTTTGAGAAAGACAGTAGAGATGTTGGAGCTCATTTCAAAGGATTCACTTTGAAATCCATCGCAGTGTGAAACGCTTTTTGTGTTTTCAAACATGACTGCGATACAGCTGGCATTTGTTCTGTTGATCAGTCTGAACCAGAATGTTACACCACTATATGAAGAAATATTGGTGCACTGCAACGTGACTTCTTCACCAGGCTGGACCTCAACATTATGAGAAACTGAGGTAGATATCCTGCCTGAAACAAGCACAGATGACAAACGGTTAACTTTCTGTAAACAAAAAAGAAAAATTTCTTTGAATAAACATGTAAATGTTTATTCCAGGTTAGCGTAATTAAAGAACAATACTCACTGAGCCTGCAGAAAAGTAATGTAGCTATCAAAGTAAATGTGTTCATGTTGTATGACTGCAGCAAAGCAATGTCTGGTAATGAACTCTGCTCTAGAAAGTCTGCTTTTAATAGAAAGAGGCGGGGTGAACCTCTGTCTTTCCTTGTTCTTTTCTTTTGTTCTTCTTTTTTTGTGTTAAAAACAGCCCCCGGGTTCTGTATTCTGTTTGTTAAAGTGACCACATAAATGCTTTCAGGAAAAAGACATATTCAGTATGTAGGTTTTAATTTAAAGATGGTGTTTGGTACTGTATTTACTATAGAAGTTACTTTTATTATACAAAATATACACATAATATAACTTTTGTTGACCATAAATGGATTTTGGTTACTCCTCATATGTTGTACATAGTTCTTTAAACCTGTCACATGTTCTTTTGTCCTCCACCCTATACACCATGTCAATGTGCCAAGTTTTTGGCTAATAGCACCTTGTTGGTTTGTCAACCTGTGTTATCTTTTGAATTTTCCATTGAACTATTGAAATGGGAACATATTATGTGTTTATTTGACAGGTTCCTTCTAATAGAATGCTTAAGAACAAAACAGAATGAAACAGAACAAGCAAAAAAGAAAAAGAAAAAGTACTGGACTGATAATAGGTTAAAAAGCAATCAATGTCTATTATTCAAGACTTCTTAAAAAAAATACAAGAAATCCTGGTTCCTTCAAACCAAAGTAGAACGAAATGGGGATGATTCAACTCTTTTCCACAGTACTGGAATTATTTGTATTTTTAATATGTTTCCAATAATTTTAAGCAACTCTTTGGGTTATCTAATATTTTAATAGTAGCTGCCCTGCTTTGTTCAGAATCACTCTCCCAGTAGGTGACAATATTAAACACAACTTACAAGTTAAACATTTTAAATAAAATAAAAATGATAAAATACTTGGTTGGCCAAATGTACAAAGTTCAACCAGCTATTTTGTCAAAATGCCACCTTCATTGTTCATGAATATTTTTTATCCCCCTGTAGATATTGACAGTTAAAGATGCCATACATTGCTCAATCCTTCTAAATCAAATATGATTTTTGGTTATTAATATACTATAATATCCCGTTTTTCCCAAAAAAATAAAAATAAAAAAAAAATAAAAAAATAATCAAGTTTTTTTTAAGGCCCAAAAATGAGTTCAGGTGGATCATGTTCCTACTGATCATCTGTCAGATGTTTCTACAACTTGATTACAGTCCCTCTGTGGTAAATTCAGTTGATTGGACATGATTTGGAAAGGCTCACACCTGTCTATAAAAGGTCCCACAGTTGACAGTACATTTCAGAGCACAAACCACGTCATGAAGTCTTGAGTGCAGAAGACAGCCAACTATAATATAGCAAGCTACTGGAGGACTTAAAGAGTTATGCTATACTATGACCATTTTGTCAACACTGTTGACAAAAACACTGAAAAGAGAGAGCACTGTTCTAAATCACATAGTTCTGTACTTAGACTTTCCACCTGTACTGCAGTACTATACTAATGCCAATGCATTATTTGGTCATTGTTTTTTAGTCTGTTGTTAGGTGGTTGGTAGGCATGATAACATCATGATGGATATGTTTCATGAAGAGAAATTAGATTTCATTATTCTGAAAAAAATGGATACAATTCTCTACTAAGCTTTTGTCCCCACTCACCTGTCATCCATCGCCGATGATTACTCCTGCGCTACTTAAGGCCTCAGTGGCATATGATTCTTCGCTGGATCCTTGTGCTAACCTGTGTCAGTGTAACCCAGCTTGCCTAGTAATTTCCTCAGGTTTTCCTGGTGCTCCTTGCTAACATCAACTTCTTTTCTTGTGTGTAGACTTCCTGAACCCTGGCCTGTTTCCCTTCTTTGTGGACCCTGAGTAGTTGAGTGTGAGTGAGCTTGGATTGGATTGTGGATAATAGTGAGTCACTGGCTGTATACATTTCACTCTGTTTCACTTGTGTAAATAAACCACTTTTTTGACTTTCACCCAGAGTGAGTCCTGCACCCGTAACCTTGACATACTGTAGGTAAATGTATGCTGAAAATTTGGTAGTTCTAGCCCACTGGTGGGTGGTTGTTAGGCAACATGATGACATCATCATATGGGATCTATCAAAACCTCAAGGAGCCTAAGACCTACCCGTCTGTACTTTTGGTTGCTTAAGACTCAATTGTGTAAAAATGTATGGACAGACAAATTTTGTGAATAATAGTAACGTATGTGTAATCACCCTGACTATAATAATCATGATAACAATCACTACTATAGCAATTTAAATAATTTTATTTATGAAGCATTGACAAAAGACAGTGACCAAAGATCTGTGAAACAAGCAAACAAGCGAACTAAAATTAAAAACTACTGTAAATTGAAGTGAAATGAAAAAAAAAAACCCACTTAATTACAAAAACCCCAAATAATTAATGACAGTTTTATTATATTTAATACTGTTAAATTAAGATGTTTGCTTAACAATGTTAAGATTGTTTCTGTTACTTCAATAGAAGCCAGCACTAGCCTCTCACTTCACCCACTGCAGACTGCAGAGTGTAGGAATGAAAGCAACCAAAACACTGTCAAAAAGTTGGGAGTGACAACACTGAAAGGAGATTTAACAAGCTGCCTTAATCCAAGATTTACAAGAAAACAACATAAAAATAAAATGACACTGTGCTGCACACTGAATTAAAAACCATCAGCATGTAAAACATGGCTGTAGTCGCTGTGATGTCACTCACTCGTCATGTTTGGTTTGATATCTGTTTCACTTTGTCAGGTCTTATGAGACATGCTACATCATTCTTACCATGAACCTTTAAATATGTTGCGTTGACTATCACTTGGTGTCTGCCACAATAAAATCCACAGAAATAAAGCCCAAAGTCAGACAAATCTGTGTATTTGATTTTAAGGAAGACAATTGAGATGTTGGATGTCACTTCAAACTTTTCGTGTTTAACTCCATTGCAGAATGAGATGGGATCAGTAGAGATATAAATGGATAAAATACAGTGAGCCTGGGTTTGGTTGACTAGTCTAAACCAAATAATTTGAGTAGGAGAACTGGAAAAGTTGGTGCACAGCAGTGTAGCATCTTCTCCAGGCCAGACTTCCACAGTCTGAGACTGTAAGAGAGAGATCCAGTCTGAAAAGAACAGGAAAGGAATGAAGTTCTGAGCTGGTAAGACCAAAACAGATACTAATACCTCTCAAAGGTTTAAGTAGACTTTAAATTCAGTTTTTAAAATTCAGTTCAATGTTTTTGCATTTTGGATTTTGAGAGAAATTCAGTGCCAGTACTTACTGAGACTGCCGAGCAGTAAAGCTGTTCTTATACTAAAGCTCATCACTGTGCATATGAAATCTTTCAGCTTCAAATAAGAAAGTTTCATCATGAAGGGGTGTTATTTCCTATTTTGACCACATTGCTCAGACAAAAGAACTTGCCCGCCACCAAAAAAACACCACAGCTTTGTGCGCTTCTTTTTCTTTTTCTTGCATTTATGCAGGTTTGCGTTGGAAGAGGATAAAGTTTGGGCCTAAGGAGTACGCCACGCTGTCATCGAGTTTTAGACTTCACAAGTACTTTCCTCTGCAAGGATGGTCATCTTGCAGCATATGAAGGGAAAAGTACTTTGATCTGGAAGGCAAACTTACAACTGAACAATTCTTGCATTTATTTACATAAACAAAGACAGCCACTTTATTTGGGTAGTACTGAGTTTGACTTCCTACTGACATGGATTCAGCAAACATTCCTCAGACACTTTGTCGTTGGGGAAGATTTGCAATTCTTTTTCCCCCCGACTTGACCAGGGTGCTCCGCCTAATGGCTGTGGCAGCTGGGATAGACTCCAGGCCCTCTTTGGGACCCTTGTAAGGATAAGCGGAAGAGAATAGATTCAATTCAATTCAATTTTATTTATATAGCGCCAAATCACAACAAAAGTCGCCTCAAGGCGCTTCATAGGTACAAAGAAAAACCCAACAATCATATGACCCCCTATGAGCAAGCACTTTGGCGACAGTGGGAAGGAAAAACTCCCTTTTAACAGGAAGAAACCTCTGACAGAACCAGGCTCAGGGAGGGGCGGGGCCATCTGCTGCGACCGGTTGGGTGAGAGAAGGAAGACAGGATAAAGACATGCTGTAGAAGAGAGACAGAGATTAATAACAGATATGATTCAATGCAGAGAGGTCTAGATGAATATACCAATGCGCTCCACTGGATTTAGATGACTGAATACGAATGATATGTTGCACAAAGCGATCTGAGATTCTATCAGCTTTGTGGCATCGTTCCACCCTGCTGCACTGGTTCTCAGATAGTGGGGTGGGGCCAGTGGTGGGGGTGGGGTGGGGTGGGGGGGGGGGGGGGGGGTGTGGATGACAGAATGAAAAATGTATGTCAATACAATTTGGACCATTATGAAATTATGGCTCATTTTTAACAAAAGATGAGGCGTATGAAGATTTTGTCAGATGCTGAATGAAACAAGGGGAGACTCCTGCAAAATTTGGTCAATGTGAATAGTTGTTCCTTAGACTTTCTGTAGAAGTGACTCTGGCTAACTAATTTTCCATGGCTGTAATGGGAAAAAAACTTTTCACTAAGAAAACAGCCTCTTACCGGATGTCCCTTTCTCTTTCTCTAAAATCTCCATCAGTGGTGACTGATAGTGATATTTGGTGGGCTAACAAATGCATTATATAGTTCACACTAACAGCAGCAGCATCGCATCCTCGATACCACATTGCAGCCACAACACCTCGTCACAGCAACACAAACAAAACTATATATAGAGAAATACCCAGAATGCCACTTACACACACACATTCTCTCTCACACTTACCCACAAACCTTTTGACTATTTGTTTCTGTGCACACTAGCACAAGGCATTTTTTTCTAGGAAAAAACAAAATATGCAAGAGTGATGTAATGATGGCTGAATGATCAGAATGCTACAATGCCAGAAAAATCTATTCACTTACTGTTGATGCTGCTAGGGATGTTATGCAAAATGTGTGGAACTGCAGAAACTGCCAATACACTGCAATTGCAATATCACAACTATTTTGCAGCATAGTGACTCAAACAACTTGTTCCCAATAAAAGGAGTTGGTATGTACAGCAGAAAAAAATTGGTCTTTAAAGAAAAGTAGGGAAGCAAACCTACTGGAATGAAGGACGGCACTTTACTGATGAATTTTTAGGTTTAATGGCAATAAACCCTCAATCTCACCATCAGAACTGGGGATGTGTACACAAAAACAGTGTATAAGTCACAATCCATACACTTACAAGTGTTAACGTTTACAACATAAAATAACTTAACCTTCTACACAACATTTAACAAATGCGCAGTTTTGGTCACACAAAATATTTCAACATGTACTTATTTACATCATTGTGTCTTTGTCAAGGGGGCTGCTAATGACAAAATAAACTTCCATAAACACAGTTACAACTCCCCCCTCCAACATCCCCTGATTGCTGCCAAATTGCACTGCGACAACAGTTACACAGGAAGTCATTCCTTCAAAATAATAGCATTAAAACTCAAACGGGAAGTTAATCGCAGCTAATGGTAAATAAAGGCGATAAGCGCCAAAATAAGATGATAGCAAATAAATAAACATATTTAGGGTTATTTATAGAGTTTGTTACGGTATTTCATAGGGGAGAGAGAGAGATGTCCAGCTTATCTGGCTAACATTATTTAGAGTGAAGCTCACATTGTCTTGCAGCTTTCTGGAATACAAACATATTAATCACCCTGTGATTGAAGTCTGGTGGTTTTTTGGATCAAGTCCTGCTCAATACACAGTACACCCAGTGCGTTCAGCCTGTCGCACCCTATAGTACTTCAAAGAAAGGATTTGATCCTCTTCAGTGTACTAAAACACAGCTCTGTGTCTGCTGATGTCAGATGGTTTCTGATGTTTATATGTGTTCATTTCGGCATTTCAAAAAAAGTGTCCTGAAGTTTGTTCTCCGTCAGCATCCTCAAAAGTGACACTGCAGAGTGTAATCCTGCAAACTCCGCTCCAGTGTACAATACTTTCAGTTTCTCTTTACATATCAGTGGGAAATGTTTGATTGCAATGTCCAGCTGCTTCTGGGGGAGGCTTTCCTTAAACTGCAGAAAGAGCTCAGGATCAATAAGCTCAAACGACACTAAGTGCTGTGCTTGCTCAAAGTGAGCCTTTGACTGCTCCATCATTACGTCACAGCACTGTGCTACTATACTGACACGTTGTCAGCCCACCGCGTCCTGCGCAGCTTCAGCTCTGGATGTGACGGTGCGGTATCTGTGGTCAGCTTGTTCTTCAGTTCACTGATGGAGCAGAAAAACCTCTTCAGGGCCTGTCTGCTTTGAGAGCATCTATGGTCTGTTTTTCAAGAATGTTGTATAAAATATCAACAGTGCTGTAGTAAAGGTTTTACATTTGTTTCATACAATGTTCGTTATCCAACAGTGTGTTTTGATTTTCATATTATTGCACATATACTAGCAAAATCCCAGCCTTCTGGCATTTTTGCCAGACTTGTGGCACTAAAATTGTTCAGTCTGTTTTGTAGTCAGTCAAAATGCCATTATGGATACACATTTGGTGACTTTGTAGTTACGTACAAGCATCCACTGAACATGACCTGTGAAGCAAATTCAAACCATATCCTGTTGTAGTAACCCTGGCTTCAACCTCCTGAAATAGCCAGGCACACCTTGAGTTTGTTTTACTTTTGCCTCGTATCTCCTGGAATCTTGCAGTTTGTTCAGACGTGACTTTGAAACCCTAAGCTGTGCTGTTGTTTTTAAAGAGAAGAAGCTTTTATCCTGGCAGCCCTTCTGAACATGATGTAGTTGTTCACTGTCATAGACTTTGACATGCTAACTGAGGCCTTCAGAAGCTGAGATGTAGCTCTTGTTTTTTTTTGTTAAATAACAATGTATACTTTATTGATCCCCGTGGAGAAATTTCTTTATCTGCGTTTAACCCATTCACTCAGTGAAGCAGTGGGCAGCCACCAATCAGGGGAACAGCTTGTAGGGACGGTAGCTTGCTCAGGGGTACCTCAGGATAGCCGTTCAGTGGATTCGAACCCACTACCTTCTGATCATGGGACGACCATGCTACCTACTGAGCTACCCCGCCCCTTTTTTGTCATTTCTAAGCATTGCACAGTCTGATTGTGGGGTTAGTTTGCTGGGATGTCCACTTCTGGGAAGATTGGCAGATGTCTTGAATGTTTTCCACTTGTGAATGATCTTTCTCGTTGAATGATGGACTTTTTGTTTACTCTAGAAATAACCTCATAACTCTTGATGGGCAGCAACAATTGCTTCTTTAAATGCAAGATACTGCTGATGTGTTTCTTTCTTGGTTTGTGTTACAGTATCCTTGAACGATTCAGACCAAGAAGCTGTGGAAATGTGGGCCACTGATGATCAATTAATCATACACATTCCTCTGTCAGCACCTGACTGCTATGCTTTTGGTTCTGTTTTGTGCTTGTAATGTACCACACAGATGCCATTCATACATTTCCCAACACTCCTGTTTTGGTGTGCAAAAAATCAATCAAATAATAATTATTAAAATAATTAATAAACACATTTATTTTTTTGTTTTAATGCTATTAACTCTGTAGGGTGTGTTTCTAAGCCTACAATTCACACCAGTGTACCTTCTATGGCTAATTCTTGGACCTCATAGTGAGGAGCTTTTGTGATTTTTGCCCTGGAAGCATCCATAACCTCCTGTTCACTGTTTAAGTCTGTTAAAGCTTCTCAAGTGGTCAAGATTATAAAAATGCTCTACAAATGCCTGTCACCATTCAAAGTCTACAAACAAAGAAGAATACATTAATGTCTCTTCACCTATTTTTAAAGATTCATCTTATATTAAGGTACAGTGTTATCAACAGAGATTCAAAACTGGTCTCCAAAAGGTTCAAACCAAAAGTTAAAAACCTCACGCTTCAACAAACAACTTTCTTTTGATTGGCTGTCCCTTTAGAGGGTAAGAGGTTACACCTGTGATCACACAGTTAAAATTACATTTTCAGCTTCGTGGTGGTTTTTATTCTTCTACTTAACTTGTATAGAGGTCTTGAGAACATCTCAGCTGGTGTTTACCGCCGTCTTTCAGGTTTGACTTTTGCACATACAGACCTGATTCTCTTGACATCAGCTGACCACGCTGTGTTACCTCTTCCTGCCAAACACTCACTTCGCGAGTGCTGCAAACTCCCCTCCATTTTTAACTCCAACTTACTACTGGTATGAATTAGTTGCTCGTCCCACATTCACACATAAGAACAGACAAAATTAGAACAAGCACCACAGCAGATGAGTTGAGTTAGCACCTGGTTTTATAAATAGAAACCATCTCAACTTCTCGTTCTTTTTCAGGCCTCAGTGTTTTGTGCACATTTACTGTTGAGCCAGTGTGGCCAAAACACTAACAACTTCAGGTGCTTTAACCTCTAAAGCATGCACGCCTAACCCCAAGTGTGATATCCTCCCTTTTGTCCTGGTATCTGGGTGTTTAAACACCCTTCATGTCAACTATGAGCAATTAAATAATTGTCTGCAGTTATCACTATAAGAGGATTTTTCCACAAGTCTTTGCAAATATGGTTGTTTTTATTCAAGGTCAGTCAGTTTGTATACTTCAGTGTAGTAAACTGTCAAATAAAAGATTTAATCAGTAAAGTAAGTGTTTTAAACACAGCTAGGTCTTTGATGTGTTTGATTAAGCTCAAAACCAGTCTTCTTGTGGTTGAGATCATTTCCTTGCTGTTTGTTGCCTGCAGGTTAGTTTCTACAATATTTTTTTCTTCTTCTGCATTTCTAAACATAGCCACAGACCGTACACTACTTTTTTTTCACTTTAGTTGTACATGTTTATAAAGCTTGTTCGTAAGTTCAGTAAGGAAGATCTGTGATCACTCATTTGCTTGCTTCTCTCGGTGTTCACGCTGCTAGTCTTTGTCTTTCCCTCAATTCAACAATGATAAAATTACTCTAGTCCAGGGGTCGGCAACCCGCGGCTCCAGCTCTGCGTGGTTTGGGAAAATAAATTAGAAGTATTTAGCTGAAGTGTGTTTTATTTATGTTAGTTCTTTTTTTTTAAAAAACTTGTAGTTCTAAATTGGAAGATTATTGTGATTTTGAAATATAAAAATAAAATTATTTTTTCATCGCTCAAAATAAGCGTCACACTCGCAGAAGCCGGTGTACCCGCCGAAACGCCGTGCATTTGTCGACACTTTCAACCCCAGGTAGGCCAGTTATGGATCTTCGGATCCACATTATGTCAGCAGCTATTCTCCACCGTGAACTATGTTAAAAACAAACACCGCTCACGCCTCACAGATGACAGCTTACAGTCCTGCGTAAAGATGAAAGTGACTTCGTACAGCCCCGATTTGCAGACGCTGTGCGCAGAGGTTTCAGGAGCAGAAGTCTCATTGTAAACATATCACGGCAGACCCGACGCTGTTTCCATGAACATGCTTTTCAGCATCTCTTTATTGACCACTCTTCACACACGGTTGCTGTATGCATACTTTTCAGCTCACAGCCCGACATATACCAACAACAGCATAGATAGCACAGACGTTAAGGCGGCGAGGCGTGATTGCGGGTGCCGCTCAGGTGCGTCCGCCTCCCCTGCAGCGGCTCTGCAGACCACGCCCCGCCACACACATTAACCAGGTAAAATACATATTTAGGCAGAATTTTGCAAATATCTACTTTTCATCTTTTAGCAGCATAGTGCTTTTTTTCCAATTATATTTTAAAAGTCAGGTCAAGGCTCCAAAAGTCCAAAGGCGATATAAGGGTGGCAGCTCACAACAGTTGTTGTTTGCTGGATCATTTTAGTTCAGCTGGGTGTCTTTCCTTTTGTTATATTTCTTTAAGAGTTCAAAATGTGTTAATTACATAAATAAAATGTAATTTTCTCTGTAGCACTTCATGGATTTCATAAGCAACACACATTAATTGTTCACACAAAGCATAAAGGTAAAAAACAATATATACAGTGTTATCTTAATTTTAGATGTCAAAAAGTATTTGCGGCTCCCAGTGTTTTCTTTTGCGTGGAAACCGGGTCCAAATGGCTCTTTGGGTCTTAAAGGTTGCTGACCCCTGACCTAGTCTAATAATTTTCTTGCCTGCCTGCTGTAAACCAATCAGAATCTGTTGCTCTGATGGTATTGGGGTCTACTTGCCAAATAGCTTATTAATTATGTATCTCAATAAATGCCCAGTTCTTAAACAGTGATCTTTCCTAAATAAAGTGACTTTAGTCATTCGATTTCCATCTTGGCTTTGCTCAAAAACATTCTCTTAAGTAATGCCTCTCTATCTAAATTTTAGCAGTCATCAAAAGGCCAAAATATTAAAAGGGAAACCATCAATAACCATCAAAATTGCCACAGATTTACTTCCTGAATCCAAATGGATGAGTTTTAGTTGACAGTAGTTACCAGGAGGTTACCAAGAAGCAAAACACATTAAAGAAGCTGTCATTTGTGGTTTAATCGATCATGTTCTCATCACACAACACAGCGGGATCAATACTGAGCAGTATGGACACAATTGTCCAGACCTGATAGATGAGAGCAGTGTAACTGAACTAGATGATGCCCAGCCAGCTGTAATGACAAGATTATGGCCAAACTCAAAGTAGCAACCCAGTCAAGAACACGATTCCCCCGCTCATTGAAAAAGTGCCATCAGAGGAAATGCTTGCAGATGTAAACACTACTCTATTAATACACAACATCTCATAAGTTTTTGCAAAACGGTTTTACTAGAACATTACACACATTTACATTTGTTGGCACACGTAAACAGAAAATAAATTTAAACTAAAATTTAAGCCAGCAATGGACAAATATCCTAACCCATTGCAGGCCTGAGCAGCCGATGCTTGAGTACGATGGATGTTAACAAACACACTGTCCTTTGTAGTGTGCAGCACAAGAAAACTCACCTCAGCAGTCCTCACACCTTTATTGTTGTTAGCATTTCTACAAACCACTCTGTTGCGTTGTGACGCCGAAGAGGGAAACCACTCTGAAATGTGGTAGTGCAACACACAGCCCAACTGTGTTTCACTTGGTCTTCGGGAGAAACACAGTTAACAATCGATTTTTACTGTTTTTCTCAAGTGTTAGTAGCTAGTTGCTACTAGCTGCTCACTCAGTCTGCCATAGAGCATGAGCCACCTTGGCCTATTGCTATTCCTCTCTCAGGTAAATATACAAACAATTTACAATTGCAACAAAACAGTCCATCATGGAGTAAATGACATGCTAGACATACCTTTTGTATATTATATTGTTACACCAACATTGGAAACAAGGGAATCATAAAGTGGTATAAATTATTCTTATTCAAACTGTAAGTTCAACATGTTAATGAGCTTTAAACAATGTGGTTTTAGCTCGGGGTTATACCAATCACTAAGATTGGCCAAGTGGCCAGGTCTAGGAAAAGTCACGCTTGTGGTTTCACGCTTCATCCATGTATGGATGATGGAGACCACTGTGCCCATTGGGACCTTTAATGGTCCAGAAATCTTTTTGTACCCATCCCCAGCCTGGGGTCTACAGACAACCCCTTGGACTTCAATGCTTGGTTTGTGCTCTGTCATATATTGTCAATAATAGGAGCATATGTAGATTAGTGTGTGTCTTTTCAAGTCATTTACAATCAACTGAATTTACCACAGGTGGATTCTTTTCACAGCTTTTAGAAAAATCTGACAAATAACAGGATGAATTAGTTCGTTTCTTTGGCCAAACTCCAGGAAGCGGCTTTCTAGAAAGGCTTGTCAAAGCAAGTTCAACTGACTTTGAGTATATTTATCCCGAGTTAAGCACATGCAGCAGTGCCAATAGGGCTCTGATGTCAGAATTTACCATGGCAATGAGTAAATAAAGTACAAATCCTCCATTTCAATCCAGTGATCTGAGGAATATGAAAATTGTAAGTGTTGATCGTTTAACCTAAAATTTGAAGAAAAGAGGAGTCATACTAATCAGCTTGTGCTTATCTGTCATCAACATTTTCTCTGCTCTTAGCCTGTGTATCAACTTTATAAATCAGGAAATGTAACCAGGGTTCAGCCAGGAGGCGAGCAGGACAGCTATTTGTTTAAATGAACATATGATAAGAAACGAATAGGAACTTTGTGTCAAACTACTGCGCTTTGTTGTGGTTTCGTTGCAGAGTTGAAGGCTGTCTTTGTCTTGCTTTCGATTTTGCTGATACATAGTGTTGTCACCACAGTGGAAAATGGCGGGGGGAGGATGCACAAAACCTGCTTCCTGAAATAAACACAATAACGACTGTGTACAGAAAAAAAACGTGCCGGTAGAAAAGTCAATTAGAAATTTTAAAGATCTGATGAAATTAAAATAACGTCCAATGAAAACACATTAATGTATGTTATATGACTTTGGTAGAAATACACATGTTGCCACAGAACTCTGTTTCATCTTTTAATCAGTAAACTATGGTTTGCTCTTGTTCATAAAATCTCCAGCAAAGATGATGTGCTTTATAAAAGTAGCATTATTCTTGGTCTTACAGTCATGCCATTTGATGTTTGTGGTCAGGGTATTAAGTCTTCCTGTGGCACACTTTATTTTAGATTCATAACACATTTTCATTCAATCCTACGATCCTTCAAGGGTGAAGGATTTTAATTTTCTTCATTATTTATCATTAAGTCTGTACAAATACAAAGACTAGTCAAAACTGAGCGGGCCAAGTTTCATTGCTCCTTTTTAAACTTTGTTCTAAAGCTGTATTGACTGTGGAGGCCTTGTCATTTCAGTTGTGCTCAGACCACACTGAACTGTCTCTTCCTGTGAATGGGTGAGTATTTCCCCCTGAAGACTATTTGACTCTCCCTGTGAGAGTTTGACATACATCAAGTACACCCTTATTCTGTTTAGATGCAGACCAATTAAGACAAAAAATAGATATAAAAAAGAATAGATACACATTTTTATATTATAAACACAGAAAATCCATTTTACCTGTTGGCAGAATAAAGCAACATGAGTTTCAACGTCATCTCTCTGTTGCTGGACTTCTGCTTCTTGTTGACAGAAGCCTCTGTGCTATTTCAGTTATTTCAGGGCACACATTTTTTAAATGAGGAATTTTGAATCACACACTGAAACAAGCACAATCGGTGCTTGCTTAAGTGTTCTAAGTTCATGAAGGTCTCGTACTATAAGACAGCATGGGCTGTGATGTCCAAACGGCAAAAAATTCAGGAGTTTAAGAAAAGTCTTTATAATAACCAGTATTATAATATGGACTGAATATTCTTCAGCTAATTATATACTGTTTGCAGTGTTGGGGAGTAACGGAATACATGTACCGCCGTTACGTATTTAAAATACAAAATATGAGTAACTGTATTCCGTTACAGTTACCGTTTAAAAAGGTGGTATTTAGAATACAGTTACTTTGTTGAAATAAATGGATTACACTGCGGTACTTTCCTGTTTCATTTTGTCGCGGGTCAGGACTGTTTGGGTTTTGTTTGACAGCTACGTTCTGTTGTTCCAGGCGGCAGCGTTACGGTTGCCATGGTTACAGGGCGACGCTCTCTCTCTCTCTCTGCGACTGTGTGTTTCCTGGGTGAGAGAGCGCCTTTTCGTTGTTGTTGTTGTTGTTGTTGTTGTGCTAAGCTAACAGGCAGAATGCTACAAGCATAGCTCTAAAGAATGTAGCATCATGGGCAGTGTAGTCCGTGTTGCAGGGAGAATGGACTGCCATACACGTTATGGGTCTGTGAGCGCGAGGAGGGAGAAAAAGGGGAGTGGAAAGGTACGAGTTGTCATCGAGGAAAAACGGGAGCTGGAAGCATGTAAATATAATAATAACCACTTCAGCCAAGAAGAGTGCCTGACGAGCCCAGCTGTAAGTAAGCTATTAAGACTCGACTGTACACTGTGTTCGTGTTTTCCTCCGAAAACAATAAGTTCCGTTGCAGCAGTCTTTCAACGCCTCTCTCTGTCTCTCGCAAGAAAAGATGACCCACACAACAAAGTAAAGCTATTTTTCGGCTACGAGCCGACAGGGACCCCGCCGTATTAGTCAGAGGTCCCTTTACTACAGTTCGGAGTCGCGGACCTTCAGTAATAGTAATAAATCACACAGCAATAGTACATTCACGTTGTTGTAAAAAGCATGATAATATATTAAGTAATCCAAAGTATTCAGAATACGTTACTGTCATTGAGTAACGTAACGGAATACGTTACAGAATACATTTTGGGGCATGTATTCTGTATTCTGTAATGGAATACATTTTAAAAGTAACCTTCCCAACACTGACTGTTTGTATACTGTATAAACTTGTGTTTGCAGATTTGAATTATAGGAACATATGCTTTCAGGCTTGATCAGTCGACACCTTACAGAGGTGTCATTAAAGCTGGTTGAGATAGGCACAACACACACTGTGGGCTACAAGACAACCACAGACCATCTTCATCCAGCCTGCACTGTCCTAAAAGAAAGTTAAGGAGACATGAGATGAATTTTCAGTGCTATTCAGTGTTTCATTAGTGACCTTTAGATTAGTGTGTCATACAACTGGCAAGAAGTAGGATGATTTACATTATTATTATTGAACATGATTTTTTAATCTTAATAATACTCTGTTATGACTTCTGCCACTAGTTTCCTTTCGTGTACATAGTGTTTCCTGTCATGGAAATGTCTGTCCTCTGTGGGGAGAGTATGATAATCTGACTGTGCAGCTGCCTCAGTGCGGTTAGACTACAGCTTAGAGACGATTAGCTCCAGCCTGATGTCCACACTCCATATAAGGAGATAAGATGGCCGCTCTCTCATTTGACTAGCCACATTAAAGACTGACGGCAGAATGGACTAAGCTACTTAAAATGACTTGTTGTCATCACTCTGGTTAAGTGGTGCAATCATTTTATTACCTGCTTGCTGCAGGACACCCACCCCTGCTTTATAGCTATTAGAAGATTGTGCTGATACGACACGATCTACGCCAGGGGTTTGGCAACTGCAGGCCTCAAAGGCTTTAGATGTGTCCTTGATCCAACACACCAGATATAAATGGCTAAAGGACCTCCTCAACATGTCTTGAAGTTCTCCAGAGGCCTGAAGAACTCATCATTTTTGCTATATAACTGCACTGTCCACTTCCTGCTGTGACAAAACAAATTTCCCACGTGTGGGACTAATAAAGGTTGTCTTGTCTTGTCTTGTCTTATCATTTGATTCAGTTGTGTTGACCCAGGGTGAGATCTAAAAGCTGCAGGACACCGGCCCTTGAGGCCTGGAGTTGTCCACCCCTGCTCTACGCAAACCACCAACTAACATCAGCAGGCAGGCTCTCGGGTGGAACCCCCAAGATAAGTGAAAGAGAGGCCGCCCAAGAAACACCTGGCGACGAGACCTTGAGGCAGAAGCAAAAAAGATGGGTTACACCTGGAGTGAGAAAGAATGGCCTAGGGCAGAAATCTGTGGAGATCTACCTTTGGTGACCCATGCCCTGGGAGGAGTGATGGGCAGCAGTAGTTGTAGATTACAGCTATTCTTATATAAATATTTATAAAAGTAGGCATTGGGACTGAAAATGCTGAAATTAAAAAATGAAGAAGAAGGCTCTTAACAAAGACACGAAAAAGAGAGCACATTACACCAGTTTTACTCTCATTACACTGGCTTCCGGTACATTTTAGAATTCATTTTAAAATCTTAGTACTGACTTTTAAAACGCTGAGTTGTGACGCTCCTGCCTACATCTGATCTTTTAGATCCCCATGATTCCTCTGGCAGGCTGAGATCATCTAATAAAGGCTGTTGGTAGTCCCACGAACACATTTAAGACCAGAGGAGATAGATCTTTTAGAGCAGATGGAAGTAAGATGCTTTGCCTTCCAGTTCTTAATACTGAAACAAAACCCATTAACTTCTTTACTAAATTATTATAGAATAATACTATATAGTAGTATATTAGAGTAGTATTTCTTTTCCCTACTCATTCCTGCACAGCTGCAGATCTCCATCTCTTACGAAATGACAACCTGAACAGTCAGTTAACCCTTTAAGACCTACCATAGAACCAAGTCCGCCAGAGCTTTATTATATTTTTACATGCTGTAGAGCCATTTTTGGGAGCATTTCAAGTTGCTATACATCAATACAACCATTATAGCCCAAATTTTAATAATATGTATGCATTAAGTGCATAGAAATTACATAAATTGCAAGAAAGTGCAATAAACTACAAAAAAATTGAAAATAGTTTTTGTTTTTTTAACATATATTTCTAGTTAGAGAAATTTAAGAGGCTTATCCCTCAAAACTGTAAATACAAAAAAGTTGCACAAAATAGTTTCCCACCACAGGAAATTTATTTTGAGTGTCTTCATAGTTTTTGAAATACACCAATTTTTATACACTGCAGGAAAAACGAAAATAAATATTATAATGCAAATTTGCAAAAAAGCAGCATATGCATCAAAATAAACTATTTCCAGCAGTGCAATATGAGTCCTAAGCATCCCAAAAACGATACAGAAAGTCATGAAGTCAAACATAACTTTTAAAAACACCAGTATAGGCTCATGAGGCCCTGATGGTAAAAAACTACATTTCCGCGAAAATGACGTCACTTCCGGTTTCGGGCAGGTAACGGCGGACATGCGATAGTTCACGCTGACGTCTATTCTAACGTAGGAAGTGTTACGAACAGCTGATCGGATCGGCAAAGCGTGTTTCTGGAATATTATGTTTTTGTTGCTGCAAGTGCTTTTTATGCAGTTTTTGCAAAGCCATATGTGGAAGGAAACTGTGACCTAGGACAAGCTGATGGCATAAGATGTAAGTACAACTCCTCCGGTTTCATATGCAAAAAAAATTATTGCGCTAGCTTACGTGGTTGCAGTTCTACAAGGATTTAAAAGTAGTTGTGCAAAACGGAGCGTGCCTGCTCCGACCGGTTTTAAAGGGTTAATGTCATAATAGACACTTCCTGAAAGAAAAACCTGATTTTATTGTTCCAAACAAGACAACATTTCATTAAACGAAACTTTGTCTGTCTCAAACATTTTTTCTACATTACAGTAGACTCATTAACTACACACAAAATCCCAGTTGCAGATTTATCGGAAACCTTATCAATGTTTCCCCGAGCATTTACTGGACTACATAAAAAACATGAGTCTCGACTTCTCTCTGTGATGCAGGTCTTCTCTTTATTATTGCTGCTGGGCACAAAGTCATTGCTGTTTCATCAGAATCCAGGTTCTGAAAACAAGAACTCAGAGTTACAAAGGTCTCATCATTTCAAATATTGAAACACATTATCATGGACAGTAAAAATGGATTCACCTCACTTTGCTGTAGTATCTGTCCTTCAGCAGCAGCTTTGCCACAGAAACAAAACATCCAGTCAGTCAAGGCAAAATCTCATTTATAAATCAACCAAAATTAACCAGTGGCTGTTTCTAGTACCTGTCTGTAGTGTCCAGATTTTAAAAGCCATGGCGATAACTGCATTTATAAGGAAAACAGTCAGAGGAGCCAAAATCAGACCGGCCAGCTCTGATATTCCATCACACTCTTCTACAAAGACAGAATCATTGCATTAGTTTAAGTTCAGCTCTCGGTCTTGGTCACTTTCTAACAAAATTAGCAAGCAAACATAGAAACCAGCTGATTAGTAATTAGGCTAAACTTACTTTTGGTGATGCTCTCAGTCTCATCAGTATCACCTAAGTCTTTAAATAAAGCGAATATATAATTTGACAAAAAAATTAATAAATACATACAGGACTGAAACCTCCCACAAAAACTTTTAAATGTTCTTACCTTTAACATTTAAATGTATCACATTAAAAACTGGAAAAATTGTGAAAAATCCACAGAAATAAGGTCCAGAGTCAGATACACGCGCGTGTTTAATTTTCAAGAAGATAGTAGAGCTGTTGGAAGTCATTTCAAACGATCCGTTATGAAATCCATCACAGTATGCCACACTTTTATCAGCTCTGAACATGACAGAGATACAGCTGGCCATGGTTCTGTTGACCAGTCTGAACCAGAACGTTAAAGAACTGTACGTGGAAATGTTGGAGCATTGCAGTGTGACTTCTTCACCTGGACGGACCTCCACAGTCTGAGCCCTGCAGACTGCAATCAACACTGAAACAATAAAAGTAATATAAAAGTACATTACCACTTAATTTAGGTAAATAATAAAAGCAACAGCTAGGTAAACATAACAAAAATAAGGTTAGCAGTGAAGTTGAATGTAATTACAAGTCAAGTACGCACAGAGGTTGCAGAGACCTAAAGTCGAAATCAAACTAAAGTTCATTACTGCACAGACCAGTGAACCTTTGAAATGTCTGGGACTGAAGTGAGACCCAGGAAGTGTGTTTTTACACTTAAATGGGTGGGTGTTTGTTTTTTTTTTCTTCTATTTTTAGGTCTGCCCACAAAAGCTAGCATGATGTACTGGACTTTTGTCAACTGTCAGTATTGCATGAACACACTTTATAAAACTGTCCTCTAGCCTGAATGTCCAGGTTGTTTATTCACGTTTTTCTAAATAACACTATATACTTGCGAGCCATTTCATTGGGTAAACCTTGCTAGTACCAGATTTGATCCCCCTTTGGCTTCAGAGCTGCCTTAATACATCATCAGAGGTGGAAAAAGTAAGGACTTTCTTTACTTCGTCAGACGTACTGACACCTGGCTTAAAAAAATTCCAGGAAAAGTGGTGGAGGACAGTGATGAACCCATGATAGGATTAATATGTTATATCTGAGACATGATTAGTGTTTTGGAAACTGGGTCCAATTCAGCAGACAGGACAGATGTTGATAAAGGAAGAGCAGTTGTTTTTGAAATATTAGTTGGTAAGATTAAAGGTAGGGGAAGACAACATTAAATTCCATAATATTATAATATAATCTGTTGTGGGTTTTCTTTCACTTTCTTGGTGCAGAATAAGACTTGTCCTTATCTGTCTTTCTTATTCCCTGGAAAGTTCTTCTTACTGAGGGCCTGACAACAGCTGATACTGTTCCTCAGTTATATTATAATATAATCTGCTGTGGGTTTTCTTTCACTTTCTTGGTTCTGTACTGAATTGATAAACATTGGTTTCCTGGTTTCCTACATAATCTGCTGTCACATATCTGCCAGCTTCATGTGCTTTACTCCCCTTTCTAGCATAGCTGTTTGTTCATAATCATAACAGCAGACTAGGAGATTTCTCTGTCACTCATTTTTCGTCCTCAAGCTAGCAATTGAAGAACCATTTGTTAAAGCTAATATCTCTGGCCTGCTGGCTTAATAACTCCTTTAAAGACAAGGACTCAATGAGTAGGGCACTTTCAGAAAAAGTTTATTATAAAGTAAGACACGCAGCACGTAAGGCATTCATTTACTTGCAAGGTATAAGCATAAACAGGAAAACTCTATGCAAGTGCTCGATGGGGCAGTCCCACTGAGCCCTTTTATATATCTTTTACACATATAAACCAATACACACTTATCCTGGGAACAGAATGTATTACCTTCCTACACTTTACTTCAAAGAAACAGATCAGTTACATTAGAAAATCCTTTGTTGCTAAAACGACTCTTTATTTATATCAGGCAAAGAAATAACTATAGTCAGCAAAGAGTTGCTATTAAATGTTTTGTCAGTAATGCTGATAACAATTGAATAACAGAAAACAGAGAGGACACGATAGAGAGAGATGCACTTCCTCAGCTTACCTGAAAAGACTGTCGCATCACCTTCAGAAAAAGGCACAGAGATCTTAATTGTGTATAACTGAACAATATTCTTGCTGGGATTAAAAAATATGTGTTTTTTTTATTCTCACTGCTTGAAGCCACAGCTGGCAGTTATTCACATTTACATGACATCATGTAAATTCACATTTACATGCAACTTTTACAGTACATCCTAACATACAGTTTAAATACATTAAAAAAAACCAGTTAACCTTGCTTGTTACTTGTTCTTTATTCTTCATACAAGCTAAGTAGCAATATTTTATTGACAGCTATATTCTTTGCTTACACATCTGCATTCTTGCCTTAAAACATCTTTAAAGTTTAATGTTTATCAGAGAAACAGTAATATTTCAAACTTTACTTACAGTTGTAGCTGCTCTTATGTGTCATTGCTGCTTTTTTAAGTTTCAGATGAAATGCATTCTGTGCTACCTGACTGCACAAAATACCATCCAGTCACCACCGATGCATGCTCGATAGAATGGGCGAGTGGGAATGAGTGGGAACAAATCTGGACATCTTTAACGTACCTGGCTTGATGCATACTTTGAATTGGAACAGTACTTGGAAAAACAGAAATGTACACATACTAAGTAAAGTATAGTCTCAGTGTTTATTTCCAATCTTATTTTGATAGTCTCATCCTGTCTCATTATTTAGATTCTGTTCAGCTGTGTTCCTCAGTTGTGTCCCTTCTCATCTCGTCTCATTTTCCTTGTCTTCTTTTTTGTGTCCTCAATCTGTGTTGTGTGAACCCCTGTTCGGAGGTTTCTCCTCAAGAGCTCTAGTTTGTGAATGCCTGCCTCATGTTCTGCACATGTTTTGTATTTTTTGCTTTTTGAAGTCTTCACCATTAAAGTTGCTTTTTAAAAAAATCTGACTGTCACACAGTCATTACATGACAGATGTTGTCCGCCTGTATGTACCTTCCTGCACTCTTATGCATTATCCAGTGTTCCTCTCTCATCACAGCCATTTCCGTGCTGCTGGCAAAATCCATTACCATGTTTTCTCCTTATCACCTCTGTTCCCTTCACCTTTCTATTGAAGTCTCCTCCAATCATCAGTCTCTCCCTCAGGGGATACTCTCTACCACTTTGTCCATCTTAGTTCACAATTCCTTTCTCTTCTAGTATTTCTGGGACACGCACACCGACAACATTCAGTATAGACCTTTTTATGTCCGGCTTCAAAGTCACGATCCTTTCTGACACTCTCTTCACCTTCACAACACTAATCACAAATTCTTCCTTAAAGGTTACTCCTACTCAGTTTCTCTTCCTGTCTACACCACAGAAGAACAGCTTGAGTCCACCTCTAGTGCCCCTTAGCGTTGCTTCCCTTCCACTTCATCTCCTGCACACACAGTAAATGTGCCCCTCCTCTTATATAAATGTGAATTTTGTGGACTTTTTTATTGATAAAGGGTAAGGACAATGTTTGTAGTGGTTATTCAGTTATGTAATGTTCTTGTTTTTTTTCCCGTTTCTATAAAATATGATTAATTCTTTCCAAAATGACCTGGAGTATTTTGGATTCACGGTCAGTCTATGTTATGTCACTGACTGAGATGTTAGTGGAGTCAGTTTTGCATTGATGGGAGCTGCTCCTGTTGTGTGTTGCTAACAAAAGAACTGAGCCTGAAGCAGACAACATAAAGTTTGGGAGCTCAAAAGACATGTTGTAGAAGAGGAGGCTGCTTCAAGGTCATAGTGTAAGAAAAACAGCATATTTTCAACTGTGTATTTTGTAAAGCTACTCTAGTAAAATTCAAGAATAAAAATATGAACTTTGAAATTTTCCTAATAGGTTCACTTTAATTACCTTCATTTTAGTTTATTTGTTCCGCACATCAGACTTGGTGGTTCTTTGTGTTTGTCTGACTTGTGTTCACACTACAGCTTATTAACTTTTGTGAAGTGCATTTTAACCCCGAGTTTAGCCAGGAGTCAGAACGTGTCTGTCAGACCACTGCATGCTCTCTCTTTCAGTTTCTCTCTGATTCTGATCTCTCTCTCTCTCTCTCTCTCTCTCCCTCTCTCTCTCTCTTTCATCATTAAGCAATGGCAGAGCCTCACTCACTCTTGCTATGAGGTAATCTGGGCTGTTCAGAATTTTCCACACTGGCTCCTCCTCCATCAACCACCACTTATACTGTTTTGCCCTTCGATAAAGAGCTACTGGAAACTGTGGGTGCAGGGTTAAAATAAGTACTTTCTGTCTGGAGACACCATTGATTCCTGTTCTGTTCATGGCTATAAATTTATATAGTCAGACTTCACTACAAAGCAAAATATGTTGCTGCCGTGTCTAAAAGCTGCTCTGCTTCTTTGGTATTCTTGTATACAGGCATTGTACTGGGAAAGATTTGCAAGACGTGTTTTAATGGATTAAAGATTTGAACACTTAGTCAGCTAAGTGCAACATTTTTTTGACTCTTAAGATGTATGATGATTTTCTTATAATAGATAAGGCTTTTGCCTTTTTGAAAATAAGAAGGGTACAATTTTATAAAAGAATTAAGTGTACCAGTTAAACAATGTGTCATGAAAAGGCTGTGTAGCAGGCAAGAGGCAGGACCCAAATGCAGGACTCTCAGAGACTGGACTTAAACTCAAAATGCAGCTTTATTCGCTGGAAACACATTTCAAAGCATTGACTTTACAAAACAAACCAAAAACCTCAAACATGAGCTAGAAACTAAACTGAACTCAAGAAACTAAAAACTAAGAAACGTGAGCTAGACAAAACAACCAGGAACACAACAAGAAAACACACGGCAAAAAAGAGGGTAAGAATCAACACAGGGCAAGGAAAAAACAGGATTAAATACACACCGGAGCAATCAGGGAATGGGAGACAGGAGGGAAACGCAGCTGGGAGAAACCAGACAAAAAAGGTAATATTGAGCAAAAACATGTACATTATAACAAGTTAAAATGTTTGGTGACAAAAATATGTTGACGAGACCAATGTCACATATGAAACCATGTTCTTCTCTGCCTGTTTTTCTAAGTTTAAGCTGAAGTTTGTTCTCCTGGCCACTGCAAGGTTCCAATCTAGATGCAACAAAAGAGTGCTAATCTGTAGCCCCAGTAACTTGGGTATCCCTCTCAGTGTACGTTAAATTTAGGAAAACATGGTCAAACGATCATCTTTTCCATTACATTCACAATTTACCATTTTTAACTTTGAGATACCTTTAGCCTGTTTAAATACACACACTACACAAGTGCACAGACTACAGGTAATAACAGAAGTGACCATAAGACAGTCTAGCTGTTGGGAGTGAATGAAAAGATTTGATTCTTTAAATATGTATGTATGTATGTATGTATGTATGTGTATATATACATATATATGTATATATAATCTTTTCTCTAAGTTAGAGGAAAAAAATAAGAACACCCTTTACTACAAAGTGACTAAGAGGTGAAAAACAATGACTATAGCTATAAAGTATAAATGCAGCCACTAAGATGTCACCGTTTAAGGTTTGAACTGAGAACATTTTGAAGCTACAGTGTTAGTGTTCTGGCCACAGACATGTCAGATACAGGCTACAGCTGCACGTGTTGGGAACGTTTAAATCCAAAATGCCAATATTCCGATTGAACAGTTTTATAAAGGGTAAACTTAATAAAAAATATTTAAGCCATTTTTTTAGCACTGTATCCTGTTCTATATTTAAGATAAAAACTATATGTTCTAATGCACTGATCATCCTTTTACTCTGTTGTCCAGCTTGCATCATTGTAAAATTATAATTGTAAAAGGTCAGATGGCTGGTCAGGAATGTGACAGCTGCATTTTAATTTGCTGTATTTGCAGCATGACTAAGACTGATTCTCCTCTTCTTTTAGGTGATTCGATGAAAAAAAAACAAAAAATCAATTCTCAGGCTGGATACTAGATTCTGTAAAAAGAAACAAGATAATTTTCTTATAGATTTGTCTTTGACCATGTCTTTGAATTGCATAAGTGGACTTTTTAAATTAAACATGAAGAGATAGGACCGAGTTCCTGAACAGTACCTGTCTGAAGCCTCATTTTGATAACAAGGCAAATGATGACCTTAGTAAGAACAACAGTCACAGCGGTCAGAATTAAGCTCGTCAGGTTAGTTGTTTCATCAGCTCCTCCTACAGGAGAAATGCCCACATTTGACTTGAATAACACATTTTGTGCAAAAATTGAAAATATTCTTCAAATGTGATCCAACCTCTTCACAGTACTGCATTACAATCTCACTGTATTGATGCAAGACACACATCTGTTTCCTGTGGTTAACTCTCATATGAAATGTTACATCATTCTTACCTTGAACCTTTAGATATGTTGAGTTGACGATCACTGGGTGTCCGTTCGTATAATATCCACAGAAGTACAACCCAGAATCAGACAAATCTACTTGTTTGATTTTGAGGAAGATAGTCGAGATGTTGGATGTCAATTCAACTTTTTCACGTTCAATTCCGTTGCAGAGAACACTGGCCTGAGCAAAATTATAAACTGATGAAATACAAATAGGCGAGGTTTGGTTGACTAGTCTAAACCAGATTATGTGAGTAGGAAAACTGGAAAAGTTGGAGCACAGCAGTGTGGCATTTTTTCCAGGCTGGACTTCCACAGTCTGAGGATCTGAGCGGGAGATCCAGCCTGAAACAAACAGCAAGAAATGTAGTTCTGAGCTGTTAAGACCAAAACAGATACTAATAGACGTCAACAGTTTTAGTAGCTCATAAATACAGCTTTTCTTCTGGTTATTAAGTAAAACATTACCCTCACCCATGGAATTCATTTGGAGAAAGACTCATTGCCAGTACTTACCAAGGCTGAAGAGAAGTACGGCTGTTCTCATAATAAAGCTCATCGCTGTTCTTAATAACTGAGCTTCACTAAGGAAGTTTCAATAAAGAACAACTTCTATCTGTCTCGCCACTGAGATACAATAACTTGCCCACAAAATGTTGCAGCACAAACATCTGCATGAGCACTAAAATGAATGAGGTGTGTTTTGCCTGTTTCGTAACACGCATTGTTAACACCTTCACCACGTCTTTGGATTGTGATCTCACTGCTTTGAAGCTCCGTCCCAGCATGTAATATTGTAGATTTTTAAAGCATGTACCAAGACTGAGGCCAACATTGTCATCAAGTCTTTACAAGATTTTTTTTCCAAGAACAGTTTTCCTGTAATATATAAGTAGAAGACAAATAAAATGCATTAACAGATTTGACAGAAGATAAAAGATCGGAATTAGTTTAGCAAAATCATAATGAATACATAAATTTACCACTGATGAGATTATGAGTAGTTTCTTTCTTATACATACAAATACTCTTACTTGGCATTTTATTAGGAATACCTTACCTGGGAGGACTCCCACCCCACACTTCCCTTTACCACCTTTGTGGTAACATTGCTGTGGTATAGATTCAACAAGCTGCTAGAATCAGTCTTTCATGCACGTTAAGGCAGCATCATTTCACTGCTGCAGATTTAATGATGGAATCATGTCTGATATTTGGATACTGTGGAAACCATTCAAGTCATGTGCATGAAAGCAGTCCAAGATCATATGAAATTTGTGACATGCTGCATTATCCCACTGCCATGTTTCTCAGACTGTGGGGTAGGCCCGCCAATGGACGATGGCTTATGGTGGGGTGCCACAGCTAAATGACCATCAACAGATTAATGCATATAATTCTGGTTATATGCATTAATCTGTTGATCTAAACAGCCAAAAAGAAAGACATCAAGCATTTGTGCGAAAGCAACAGCTTATTTGCATGTGGTTTTAATGCAGAGCTTAATGTTCATCTTGCTGTGGCTTTCAGTTTAGCTGATGCACCGTTTTGCCACCACGGCGGAAGATGGTGGGTGGATGGGCACAATCTGTAGCATGTTCATGACAGCCAGGAAAGAAAGCTGCACACTTTGTATTTCACTCTTACAGTCACTGTTAATCATAATTAACAGTAAACTGAAATCAGTTTTATGTTTCTTATCCTAAAACTTGACTACATGAATTTAGAAAAAAGAAAAGAAAGGAAAACACTGTTGACTGTTTTTGTTGGCAAACAAAAGGCTGTACTCATACTAAGCAATTCACATTGTTCTTAACCATGGTTGCTTTCATGTTCCTTCATCCACAAACAGTTGAACTCTCTTTCATTGCTCATTGGCTTTACATAACAGGTTAGGAAAAGATTTGCTTGGGGTAAAAAAAAGTCCTTTTTTGAATGAGTATTGCTGTAACCCTGTGCTTTTGATGCAGAAAAGCAGCTTTGACACTGATTTTAATCATTGACCTGGGAATGCTGCTTTGCTGTTTTTGATGCTGAGCTCAAAGGCAAACACATATCTGGATGCAGCCTGAAAAGAGTGACATGAACACACACGTTGGCCAACAAACTGGACACAATATCGTATTGAGTGCCATGTGGAATGGAAAGCAGTCAGGGATGGAGGCCTGGCAATCAAATCACAGTTTGCCAAGTTTGGCTTTAGATAAATGGAAAGTAATCTCTTTAGAGAAAAATGATGCTACATTAGGTGAAGAGATGCTAGCTAAATATAGCTGTGGTCTCCACCTCTGGGTGGAGCCCTCATCATCTTACCTGTTGTCCACACTTGGTGGTTCCAGCTGTACTTAAGACAAGCACACCTAACTAGTCTTCGCAAGTTCGTCTGCTAACTCACCTTAGTGCTTTGACTTCTAGTTTCGCAGTGCTTCAAGTTCTACTTTATGCTTACCTTGTGTTTCCTTGTGTTTTAGTCTTTTCATGGATCTCCATGGATCACTTACCTCGATGCTGGTCATTGCTGTGGGTCACAAGTCACAGTTTCATGCTCTTTTTTTCCTTCTCGCTTCATCTGCCTGCCCTCCTGTCACCGTCGTCCCGGATGAGTGGATCACCCAGGCTGGACTCACTGCTCATGCCATCTCAATTGAAAAAGGCTTTCATGGCAAAAAGGCTAGCTTTGATGGCAAGGTTATCCGAAAATTCCAGTTTTCGGAAGCTATTAAGGTTCACTACATGGAGTTTACAATAGGCAGAGGATTAGCCACAATTCATCAGTAAAGATATTATATCTGTACATACAGACTGGTAGTTCAGTTCAATTTTACACATACGTTGTGAGCAAACCAGAAAAAAACTCAAACACATTTTGATGACTTCTGTTTTATTACAACCTGCAAGTCTGTTGCTTCAGCTTTAATGAGATTTTATGTGTGATTATATACATGCATTTATGTACTAGGTTCAAGTTCAAAATTAATTAGAGCTTTAACTGCCCAGAGAAGAGTCTGTAGCTGTGGCAGGTGGATGTCACAGAGGCAAGACTTTGCAGCAACCAAACAACTAACTCCATAGTCTAAAAAGCCGATGCAGAGTCTGGCCTCACATACTTGTAAAATGGTGCAGAACTTTTACCAGCAACAATGTCTGTAAAATAAGCCTCAGAGATAAGATGAGATTTTCATTGACTCTCAGACCACAGTTACTGTCTCTTCCAGTCAAACAAGATAATTATTACACTACAGCAGAGCCTCACTCACTTTCACTTAAGACAATCTAAGCTATACATCAAAGTCCTCACTCGCTCCACCCTCATCAACCATCAGTGACAATTTTTTTTCTCAAGTAATGTCAACATGTGTGAAAGATCTTTTGTGTTGCTTTTCCTGTGAGTCTATCTCGTAGCAGCGTACACAACATTTGGCTCCAGCTCTCTCTGTGGTACAGGCTTTCTGATTTTTGCTCTCA
Organism: Perissodus microlepis; assembly: GCF_051167445.1. Taxonomy (NCBI): domain Eukaryota; kingdom Metazoa; phylum Chordata; class Actinopteri; order Cichliformes; family Cichlidae; genus Perissodus; species Perissodus microlepis. The sequence goes on along the minus strand of NC_140463.1, from coordinate 43,277,160 downwards.
GAGGGAAACTTAGTGCTGCATAGTTCATGGCACCAGAGTCCACATTCTGTAAATGAAAATGTTCAAAGTCACTAATCTTGCACATTATTTATTTATCTCTTAACACCCACTAGGTCAGAGGCAATCTGTGTAGACTGATGTGTAGAGTTAGACAAAATTCTGCTCTATTGGGAATACAGACACACAAAGACTGTAATGTTTCATTTGAAATTCATGAATGTACATTTTCAGCAACATAACTCAAACCTAATTCAAGACTGATTGCTGGTGACTGGTGGATGTTAGAAGATGAATGATTGAATCAGACAATATATAAATCAATCGATCTGAATCTACGGTTTAAACAGATTACCTCACTGCGTTGTGGATTCTGTCCATCATCTTGAGCTATTTGATAGAAAAGCTACATCTGTTAGTTATCCACTAAAAACCTTTGCATGTTTAGTTTAAGTTTAAGCAAATAAATACCTGTATGAAATTTCCTGATCTTGACAACCAGACCGATGATGACCAGTAGAAGGAAAACAGTTAAACTGCCCAGGATCATAGTGGATGGATTTTGTGATGAATCCTCTACAAGAAAGACATTTGTTTAGATTATTTAATAAAAATAAATAATAGGAATAATAAGTGAGAGTATCCTTAGTTTTTTGACAAGTACTAAAAATAGTACATATCTTAATTCAATTTATGCTGTTAATTAAACAATGGAGAAAATATAAAACAATCTTACCTTGAACCTTTAAATTTGTTGCACCATAAACTATGAACATTTCATTCTTGACTTCACCACAGAAATACAGCCCAGAGTCAGATGAATCCACTTGTTTGATCTCAAGAAATAGCACAGAGGTGTTGGATGTCATGCTGAATTTGCCATTTTGAAATCCTTCATTGAAAGTCACATTGCTCTCAGGGCTTTTCATAGATGAGATCCTGCTAGCGTTTGGTCTGTTGGTCATTCTGAACCAGAATAAGCGAATATAAAGTCTGCTGAGGTTGGAGCACTGCAGCGTGACTTCTTCACCAGGCTGAACCTCCACAGAGTGAAACTCGAAGGCTAAGACAGAGATCCAACCTGGAACAAACAGCGAGCATTAATGACATGTACGTAAGTTTCAGTCCTGCTGGATTACTGTATAGAAGTAAATGTGAAAAGGTGACAGATGTACTTACTGAAGGTGCAGAGTAAAATTGGCTTCATGTTCATCATTGTGACAAGCACCGCCTCAATGTCACTAACTAAACTGTGCTCCAGTAAAAGTGATCTCTATGTAAAGAGGCGGGCTGTCCTTTTATATGTGCAGTTAGTCAGACTGACAGTGACGGTGCTTTTAGGAGCACGAGTGCAAACTGACACTGAGTAAGAAAAACTGGGCATCATTAAAATCCAGCTTGATACTATTTTTCAAGTAAAGTTTTTACAATAGGCTGTTTACAAGAGACGTGTCAGTAAATTTATACAGTATTAAATATTCTTTGTTGTAGTATTCAATATTTATCACAGTCTTTATTCAGTTGCTGGTTTTGTTAATGTTCACAAGTTTTTGTGCAGACTGTTTACTTCACATCTGTCTACAGACATGAAGTCTAAGTGTAATTTCAATAACTAACCTCTGTAATCAGTTGTTTGCTTTCCCGGTGTTTGGCCCTATTCTTTATCTCACCTCCACTTCCCCTCCACTGTAAAACTCAATGCTGACATTATTACTCCAGTTCAATCATCTTTTTGGCTGCTTACTTCAAGTCAGTCAAACTCCACTCTGTGTACTTAAAGTCACACTGCTCATCTTTCATTCTCGCTTGCAACCTGCTTCGCAGGGACCCTCCAAGTCTTTCAGTGCTCCCACCAAGCCTCCATCTTACCTTCAACTCATGTCTTGAGTCTGCTCTTGGGTCCTGGTGGAAATATGAGACAGTACCTTTATATCTAAAAGTTGTGTTTCATTAAAATCCAGTTTGATACCAGTTTTTTGGAGATTTTTCAGGGTGTGCCAGAGGTGTCCAGACCATCCTCTGGGACTGGATATCCTCCTTCATTGTTCTCACCCCACTGGGCACTCTCACCTCCCTCAGGACTCACCATCTCCAATATGCAAGGAAGCACAACCCACGGCTAATCATTCACTTACCTTCCTGCCCAGTAACCTCCCTCTACTCTGATGCAGAGCTCCCCATTCCTTGGCTCTCCGTGTGCTCCCTGTATTTAAGCGTTTCTCCGCCCTTGATCTTCCTCAGCTCTAGGTCCCCTGTTTATGTTTCAGTTTCTAGGCATGTTCTTGTCTCAGTTCACATTTTGTAAATAAACCTTGTCAATAATTCAACTCGTGTATTGAGTCTGCTCTTGGGTCCCATTCTCATATTTCCATCAGTTCATGACAGTACCTTAATATCCAAAATGTTAACTTAGTATTTTATTAGGAGTTACCTGTGCAGTGATACTAAAGTTAATGTTACATTAAACCAGTAGCTCTATAAATGCTAAGTGACTTGAGAGTAGTAGATTCAAATGTATCTAATTGTGACACTTTCACCTGGTGTGGTTTTCACATTTAATTTCACATCTTAAAATGTAAAAAACAACAAAAAAAAAAACAATAGTAGACTAAAGGTTGTGCAAGTGTCACCTTACTATAGCTGAGAGCAGTTAAGCGAGTTTGTGAAGTTAGGTGTGACCAGTAATCTGGAGTGCAGTGAAAGGTAATTTACCACCAGCATCATGTGACCTGGCTTATGTGTGCTTAGCACAGATGGAAAAAAACACTCTGAGCAGCTCTTCTAACCAACTCAACTCAGTCTCCACTGTCTGATCAAAGTAGCAGCTGCATAGTGACCATAACAAGTCCCATGATCATATCAACCCTAACTGACAGTATACACAGTCCTTATTAATGTGTATGTAGATCTTCATATATAATAATATGTCGATCATTATATATGAGTTTTTGGCCATGATTCTTTCTTAAATTCATTTTATTTATTTTTTAAGAGCTACATTTTGAGGTGGGTCATTCACGGATGCTTTCAACTCCTTTTTGTTTGTTTGTGCTCGGAAGTCACAAACAAACAGTCATCTTGTCTTCATATTGCTATTTGCCTTGATTTCTGCTGAAGATGGATTATTGTCAAGGTTGACTGAACAGACTCGGGTGCAGACTTGAGGAAAAGTGCAAAGATGGTTTATTTACAAAACACAGAGTGACCATCAGAGATGGGCAGTAACGCGTCACAAGTACAAGTAACGCATTACTGTAATTCGATTACTTTTTTCAAGTATCGAGTAAAGTAAGGGATTACTATTGCAAAAAAGGTAATTAGATTACTGTTACTTTCCTGTAGGAACGCTGCGTTACTGCGTTACTAAAACCGTGATTTTTTTGTGAGAGTGTCTCATGACAGTGACGTAAGCGAGTGCGACGTTCGTGGCAACAGCTGTGCGCAGATCAACAATGGATAATATATCGAGTGCGGGAGAGAGTATGAGCGTGGAAGTACTGACCTTACTTTGAGTTTAATTCCGTAAAAAGTGACAAAAACATTAGTGTCCGCTGTTCACTGCATGGGAAGAAAACTTCTTTTTACAGCGAAAAACCCCATAATTTCCGAGGAAGCACTGAGTGCGCTACCAGGGAAATTTACAGACAAACTCGCGGATTCTTCCACTGACCGCTGCGGCACACCTGCACCAGGGCAAACATCAGCCTGCTATACAGGTGAAAATAGAGCAACAGGACCGCTGAGTCTTTGATTTTATTTATTTTCTGCTGTGTTTTACTTGCATTTGTTTGAAAGACTGAGTGTAAACACAAAAAAATATATATTTTATGTGCTGGAATGAAAGAAAATAGGTTTAAATGTTAAACTAATTTCTTCCAGTCAGAGAATGTTGCATATAATTAAATTTTTGCTTGATGCATAAAGTTAAAAGATTAAAACTAATAAAACATGTTTTAAAAAGAGACTTTTCCATTTGATTACATTTTGTATGATGGATTATGCAGAAAAAGTAGAATTGGGCTGAAAGATCTATCGCTTTATCACCTATTCAGGTTGTAAATCGTGTTTTTAAAAAGTAACTAAGTAACTAAGTAATTAATTACTTTTGAAAATAAGTAATCAGTAAAGTAACGGGATTACTTTTTTGGGGAAGTAATCAGTAATTAGTTACTGATTACTTTTTTCAAGTAACTTGACCAACACTGTTCAGGAGTGGGCCCTTCACTCCAAAAGACTGGAGTCTCCGCAACAGGTACAGCCTGCTCTGACCTTTTCTGTAGAGGGTGTCTGAATTATGAGTCCAGTCCAGTTTATTGTTCAGATGAACACCAAGGTACCTGTAGCTGTCCACAGTCTCACAGTCCTGAGTTCTCACGTACTGTAGTCGGCCGGTGAGGTAGTCCAGTATTCATGTTGTGAGGTGATGGTCCACTCCTGAGTTCTCCAGCTTGTCCTTCATGACTGTGGGAAGAACGGTGTTGGAGGCACTGGAGAAATCAAAGAACACGATTCTCACAGTGCTCCCAGCGGTCTCCAGGTGAGAGAGGGAACAATGTAGGAGGTGAATGACGGCATCATCCGCTCCAATGCCAGGCTGGTAGGCAAACTGAAGTGGGTCCAGGGATGAGCTCACCAGGCGCCAAAGCTGAGCCAGGACCAGCCGCTCCAGGGTCTTCATCAGGTGGGATGTCAGAGCCACCGGCCTGTAGCTGTTGAGTTCTTGGGGCGTGAAGTCTTTGGCACTGGTACAACACAGGAGGTTTTCCAGAGCTGTGGGACTCTTCCCAGCCTCAGGCTCAGGTTGAAGAGGTGCTCCATCACCCCACACAGTTGGTCTGCGCAGGACCTGACGACCCTTGAGCTGATGCCATCTGGACCGCTGCCTTCCTGGCTTTAATCCTCCTCAGTTCTCTCCTAACCTGGGTGGTTGAGAGAGACAGGCCTTGTGTTAAATGTGTGTTGGATGCTGTTGTTGGGGGTGTGGAGTGGTGAGCAGAGTGAGTAGAGGAGGTGTGAAGTGTCTAAGGTGTCAGAAGTGGAACAGCAGCAGTGGGGGTGGGTGAGTCTGCAGCCGATGTTTAAGACTGCCTCATGGATGAATCAAATCTGTTAAACAAATGACTCAGATCATTTGCCCACCTCACTTCCCCCCCGGGCAGAGAGTTCTGACCTTTGTGGCCCGAGATGGTTCTGAGGCCTCTCCAGACTTTGCCAGCGTTGTTTTGTTGAAGCTGGTTCTCCATTTTTTGCCTGTAGCTGTCCTTCCCATTCCTTATCATTCTTCTCAGCCCTCTCTGCACCCTTTTCAGCTCCTCCTTGTCTCTGGATTTGAAGGCCCTCTTCTTCTGCTTGAGGACAGCTTTAATTTCTGGGGTAATCAAAGGTTTATTGTTAGAGAAACACAGTACAGTCCTGGTGGGTGTGGTGTTATCCACACAAAAGTTAATATAGTCCGTACTGCCGGCTGTCGATGTCCTCTCTGTGGTCGTCACAGATCGCCTCCCACACAGTAGACTCAAAACAATCTTTAAGAGCCTCGTCGCCCTCCTCCAACCAGCTCTGCGCTGTGCGGGTGTCTGGTGGGTCCCTGCACACTAAGGGCTCATACACAGGGACAAGGTGCACCAGGTTGTGATCAGATCTGCCCAGGGGAGGGAGAGGTGATGAACTGTATGCCTCTTCTGCGTTGGCGTACAGTAAGTTCAGTGTTTTATTGTCTCTGGTTGGGCATGTCACATACTGGGTGAAGGTGGGCAGCGTGGAATTCAGTGAGAGATGATTAAAGTCCCCTGATATTAGGAGAAGGGCTCTCAGATATTGTGTATGCAGTCTGCTGACCACAGAGTGGCTGACAGGGGGGGGGATTATCGCGATAACATGTGAGAATTCCCTGAGCAGGTAGTACTCACGGATGCTAATGCCTAACAGCTCAATGTCTCTGCTGCAGAGTTGTTCTTTGACAGTTTTTTTTGTTTGTTTACATTGCCTCGTTGCCTAGTGAGTCGTTTCAGTTATGGTAATAAACCTTGAGTTTTTTAATCTGACTGTCCAGTCTCTGGGCTCATTTATGTTACCTCCCCTGTCGCCTAGCAGAGCTGGGGCTTAACATGTGCCCAGGGTCACACCATCTGTCGTTCACAAACACTGCCAGTCCCCCTCCTTTCCTCTTACTGCTCTCTCTCGTCCTGCCCGCCCGGAGCAGCTGGAATCCAGGTAGCGTCACGCTCGTGTCCGGAGTTAGCGGTGTTAGCCTGGACTCCGTTAGCATCATGATGCTACATTGCCCGTGTTCTGACAAACCATTCTATTTTGGCAAAACGTCCTACCGTAAGTAGTTTATGCATATTTCTGCTGTCACAGAGTAATTCCAGCACAAATTTAAGTTGGTATGACGGTTTGCCACTTAATTCTGCCCATCAGAGTATGCTTATAGCTCATATTCACAAAGGTAGGATGGTTTGTCACTGAATTGTAGCTGTGAAAATATGCTTCTAGCTCAGATTAACAAAGGTAGGACGATTTGCCACTAAATTTTAGCTGTTGGTATGCTTGTAGGTCACATTCTCAAAGGTAGGATGGTTTGGCACTAAATTTTACCCGTCAGAGTATTTTTCTGGCTAATATTCACAAAGGTAGTACGGTTCACCACTTAATTTCGTGTTGTGCGCATGCACAGAAACAACGGGTAGGATGGTTTGTCAGGTAGGATGGATTCCCAGAACACCGGTACTCCCTCTGTGACTAGGTTAGCGATGTGAGCTCATCCATCTTATTGGGCAGCGATCTTACATTTCCAGTGATTAAAGAAGGGAGAGACGGTCTATAATGTCTTCTTCTTGGGCGACAGCGCTCCCTCCCAGCACAACACCCACGTCTTTTAGCAGCATAACAAGCCACAGGTGAGTAACTGCTTCGAGATGTTTTGTCCAAAAACGGAAGCCCACAGTGAGCTCCGCCCAGGCAAGGAGGAGACAGTAGAGATAGTGAGAGAGAAGAAAAACAGTCATGAATACCTGTAGCCTTATTGAGCTGGCTGGGCAGACACAGGGAAATGACACTTAAAATGTGTCCAGTTATTGCACTATAAGAAATATAGTGATGTGTCTTCATTCATTTTTTTTCTGATGTGTGAACTAATCTAAAGGTTTTTAACCCGTATCATTCCTTGCACTACTGCTTGACCAATGGCTGATTGGATGCTTAGACTAATAAGCAAAAAAGTGCAAGTGCTCCTAAAGATACCAATTATCAGCTTTATAGGGAAAGCAATCAAATTCAATACATTACTGGTTTAATGTGTGTGTGCACTGTATGTCCACATGTCTGGTTGTACATTAAATACATGAAGAAACTTACATAGCAGGTAGAATCAATCTACAGTTATCAGCCCCTCTGTCATTTCTGGTTGGCTCACTACTTTCTATCTGTGTCTCTTTCCTTATCGCTCTAACTGTCCTCTGATTGAATCTATCTTGACTGAAAGGTTTGGTTATTTAGTTAAACATCAGAAGATTACTGAAATAAATTGACCAGTCTGTCTGGCACCAACAACCATGTCATATTCAAAGTTCCTTAAATCACCTTTCTTCCCCTTTTCTTAAAATGGTTAATTTAAGTATTATTATTATTATTTTAACTAACACACGTAAATATACTTAAACTGTTGAATTATTTTTCTGATATAGTTGGGCTCAACTCACTGAACAACATAGGATTCTGGAATATATTGCTAATAAGGTCGCAGGCAAGCATCTCTGGCTGTGAGTACAGCTCCACATACCACACGGTTGTCTTTTGGTTTTAATATAGGTTGTAATCACATGTTAATTAATTTACTTTTGTGTGGTGATTTTAACAGAGGATTAGCCAGAATTCATCAATAAAGATATTATATCTGTTCACACATAATGGTAGTTCAGTTTAGTTTTTACACATAAGTTGTGAGCAAACCAGAAAAAATTACACATTTTTATGACTGCATCAGCTTTAATGAGATTTTATGTGTGATTATATACATGCATTTTTGTCTTTACCCATATGGAAAAGAAATAGTAAAAACTTACAAAAGACTTGCATAAGATGTGGCCTACTTCATATAGTGAATCATATAAGGCTTATATAATTTACTCATGAAAGTGGCCACTTTCTCATTACTTTCATATATTGTTTTAGTAAGTATCCAAAACATACAAGTTTCATTTATATAATTTTTCAAGGGATCTTATATCTGTTTTCACTCTTGTATGCTTTTCATTTAAGTTTCACACAAGACAGATACAAACTTTATAAGATTTATAAATATCTTTTCCATTTAGATTCAAGTTAATTAATTAAAGCTTTAACTGCCCAGAGAAGAGACTGTAGCAGTGGCAGGCAGATGTCACAGTGAGAAAACCCAACAACAAAGTGCAGCAATCAAACAACCAAATTCATAGTCTAAAAAGCTGATGGAGAGTCTGGCCACACATGCTTGTACAATGGTGCAGGACTTTTACCAGCAACACTGTCTTAAAACGATGAGATGAGATTTTCATTGACTGTCAGACCACAGTTGCTGTCTCTTCCTGTTAAATAAGGTAAACTGCATCTGTGTTACGATTACACTACAGCAGAGCCTCACTCACTTTAACTGTAAGACAATCTAAGCTATACATCAAAGTCCTCACTAGCTCGTCCCCCATCAACCATCAGTCACATTTTTTTTTGTCAAGCAAAGTCAAAATTTGTGAGAGAGAGTTTGTGTTGCTTTTCCTGTGAGTCTATCTCGTAGCAGCGTACACAACATTTGGCTCCAGCTCTCTCTGTGATACAGGCTTTCTGATCTTTGCTCTGTGAGGGAAACTTAGTGCTGCGTAGTTCATGGCACCAGAGTCCACATTCTGTAAATGAAAATGTTCAAAGTCACTAATCTTACACATTATTTATTTATCTCTTAAAATCCACTAGGTCAGAGGCAATCTGTCTAGAGTCTAGACTGATGTGTGGATGTTTTAGTTCATAAAAATGTACATTTTCAGCAACATAACTCAAACCTAATTCAAGACTGATTGCTGGTGACCGGTGGATGTTAATTGATGAATGATTGAATCAGACAATATATAAATCAATCGATCTGAATCTACGGTTTAAACAGATTACCTCACTGCGCTGTGGATTCTGTCCATCATCTTGAGCTATTTGATAGAAAAGCTACATCTGTTAGTTATTCACTAAAAACCTTTGCATGTTTAGTTTAATTAAAATAAGTAAATACCTGTATGAAATTTCCTGATCTTGATAATCAGACCGATGATGACCAGTAGAAGGAAAACAGTTAAACTGCCCAGGATCATAGTGGATGGATTTTGTGATCTACCTTCTACAAGAAAGAGAAATAAATACATTATTTAATACAAATAAATAATAGGAATAATAAGTAAGAGTATCCTTAGTTTTTTGACAAGTACTAAAAATAGTACATGTTTTAATTGCTGTAAATGAATCAATAGAGAAAATATAAAAACAATCTTACCTTGAACCTTTAAATTTGTTGCACCATAAACTATAAACTTTTCATTCTTGAGTTCGCCACAGAAATACAGCCCAGAGTCAGATGAATCCACTTGTTTGATCTCAAGAAATAGCACAGAGATGTTGGATGCCATGCTGAACTTGCCATTTTGAAATCCTTCATTGAAAGTCACACTGCTCTCAGGGCTGATCATAGACGAGATCTTACTAGCTTTCAGTCTGTTGGTCATTCTGAACCAGAATAAGTGAACATGATAACTGCTAAGGTTGGAGCACTGCAGCGTGACTTCTTCACCAGGCTGAACCTCCACAGAGTGAAACTCGAAGGCTAAGACAGAGATCCAACCTGGAACAAACAACGAGCATTAATAAACTTAATATTCAATAACAGTCCCTGCGACATGGTTCAGTTCTGCTGGATTACTGTATAGAACTAAATGTAAAAAAAGTGATAGATGTACTTACTGAAGGTGCAGAGTAATATTGGTTTCATGTTCATCATTGTGACAAGCACCACCTCAATGTCACTAACTGAACTGTGCTCCAGTAAAAGTGATCTGCACGTAAAGAGGCGGGCTGTGCTTTTATATGTACAGTTAGTCAGACTGACAGTGACGGAGTGCAAACTGACACTGAGTAAGAAAAACTGGGTATCATTAAAATCCTGTTTAATGAGATAATCTGGGTAATGTTGCAAAAGTCTGTCTACAAAAGATGTCAGCTTGAATAATTATAAACAGTATTAGTCTTTATCTTTATCTGAATAGGACTTGAAAGTCTTATCATTTCCCCTCCTACGCAGTAGTGTTGTTAAATAATAATAATAATGTTGATTTACCTTGAGCAAGAGGTGACGTCATTTAGATTTGTTTGACACACAGGAGCACGTATGCTCTGAGCAGCTCTTCCAAATGAACTAAATGAATCGCCTTGTCTTTAAACAAATAGTAGCATTTAACAGTTGAACTGCTTACTGATCAGGAAGAGCCCCATCATGTGGTCAACTGCAATTCACAGCACATGCAGTACTTATTAGAAACATCTATGCATGTCCCCAATAATACATTAATCCAGATAGTCAATCATCTTGTTAAAAATAAAAATCTTTCACAATGGTTCATGGCTTCTAAAGGTTTGCTAGTTTAATCAGATTGGGGCAGACAAAATCCTTTAGTAGGGAAATATGCTTTATTGATGAGGACATCAAATACTCTCATTTTGTCAGATATACACAATATGTACTGGGCCACAGTGCTTAATCTTTAAATACAGGTATTGAAAATCTCATTGCCACTGGTGAATAAAATCAAGTACCCAGCAGTCTACCTTTCAGATGTTTTAGAAAAAATGGGTTGTTCTGAAGAGTTTACTGAGTTTGACAGTCAGTTTGTGAAATTTCTTCCCTCCTAGATATTTCACAATGGTGAAAGTGGTATTACTGCAAAACGGAAGCATCTAGGAACCAGAACAACTCAGCTACAAAGTGGCAGACCACGTAATGTTACAAAGTGTGGGTGTATCACCTCCACCTCAGCCTAATGTGTAAAAGCTACTGATGCTCTGCTGACTCAGTGACTGCAGGGTTCCAATGTCCTGTGGCCTTAACATCAGCAAAAACTAAGCAAAACAATGCACCGGTATATTCATGGCATGGCTGAGGACCTCCTGTAGGTTTAAGGTGGCCCAGTTGTCTGTATAGTGTATATCCTGTACAAGGTGTCTGATCACACCAGCCACATAGCAGCGAACAGCAGCATTTGATTCCAAGAGGTAATGCTTCTATTTCAGTCGTTATAATGTCCATAGTGGAAGTCTGGGAGTGAAGCAAGATCCAAGGTTGTCAGCTGAGAGACACTTTAATCTGTTATTAATGTCCCCATGTTTTTGATTACTGTTTTTGTTTATACGTCTTTTTTTTTTAAATAAAAAGTTAAAAGAAGTTAGACTTTCTCTATGTATTCTTGTGTCTATTTTTCATTTAAAGAGTAAATATAGGAGGCATGTCAGGAATATTCAGAAACAGCCTTGAGAAGAGCACACAGAGAAACACTAGTGTAGTGCAGGGAGTGATTGTCTGAATGTCAGACTTCAACATCAGTCTCTCCAGAGCCTGACAACTTCCTGCTGGAGTTTCCCATCACAGACCCTCCTTCACCTTCTTTGAGGAGTAGGTCACACTGCCATTCATATTGTTTACCCCAAATTCTGACCCTAACAAACCTGAATAATGTGACAGCAGTTTGTCAGATCAGGCATTGTTTGTCCAGTTTTACTGAGCCTGTTTAATTTGATTTTAAGCTTTGTATTTTTAGGTGTCAGCACCCTTTGTGGTCTTCTGCTGCTGTAGCCCATAGCAATGGGAATAACAGGCTATGTGTAAGGTAACATGAAAGTAATATAATGAAGAATATAACAAATCACTTCAACAAAGAGTACAAACGTAACGTAATGCACTGTATTTAAAAATGTAACAAGTGTAATATGTTTCTTTTATGTATTTTGTGTAATTACACCCCTAACATATACTGAAGTGTATTTGAATTGTTCGTGATCAATCAATCTGTTATGGGCTGTGAACACCAGGCAGAGAAGATGTCTCAATAGCAGACAAGGATTGAACAGTGAAGCATTTTCAGTCTCAAGTCTTTATAAACACAAGAGGAAATAACAAAGGAATCGAGGTGATAGTCTGAGTCAAGGTTAGGAGGGAGCGCCACTTAGTGAAAGAATAGTTTGGTTATTGGTCAGAAATGGATATTAAGATGTAATGCAACACAGATATGCTGTATAAGGTAAATGAACCACAGGCATCAACTAGAATTATGTGAAAAGTGCAGCAATGACACTGAAGAACTGCCTCACTGTGAACGTATCATCCATGAAAAGAGTGAGGTCTGCTGTATAATCAGGGCACACTGGTGACACCAGTAATGTGTACTGATGCGTGTTGTGTGGTGTACAGTCATAAACAGTGCAAATGCCACAAACATGTTGTTAACCTGCACAGGGGATTGAAGCTGTTTCAGATAAAGTGTGAGGTTTTCAAAATTCATTATAGTTGGAAATTTTGTGTTAAAATGACGTAGAACAATTTTTTTTCCACCAAAATTATGAAATGAGCAAATTTTTATGCTCAGAAAACAATTGTCATGTCACAGTTGGTGACCATATAGAAATACGGCTGCTTCCCCCCCCCCCTATTTTGTTGAATTAAAATTGCGTATACATGCTGAATGTTGTTCTTGTATCACCATTTATGTTTCTCTACTTGACTCACTGATATTTAAACTGGTAAGATCCATTTGTAAAGCATTTTTTCTAACACTTTTAAATACAAGCAGCATTTTGTTGTAAACCATCATGTGTGTAAATATATCCTTTGGGCTATGTGACTACCTGATTAGATATTTCTGTTAACTAGCAGTTCAACAGGCCTACTAACAAAGTATGCTAACAATAAAGACATTACAGAATATCTATTTATAAACTCCATTTTGATACTAGAATATTAAAATACAGTTTAACTACTCCTTGTATAATTCCTACAGTGGTTTCAACCTTTATGTTCAATGGCACTGCATGACCATAACCACAGTCATTTTAAGACAGGCATGATGCTCAGAAGATTATGACCTAAAAAAAAAATCTTTGCAAGACACCCCTGTGATATTTTCCGTGGTATTCAGACCACAGAGTTTTGTCTCTTCCTGTTCAACATATCTCACACACCTTTATGCCCCTCTCACTATTAAACTAAAGCAGAGCCTCACTACCTCTCAATACAAAAAATAGTCTGCATTATTTATCAGTCTTCACTAACTCCTCCATTACCTACCAATCACTCTCAGATAAAGTCATAGCAGCTGTGGTGGGAGACGGAGAGATAGCTAGAAAGTGAGAAAGTATTAGCAGTTACTGCACATTTTTGTATTAATCTTTATTAGAAAAAGTGTCTTTTTGTTAAAGGTGGTTGTAAAGATTTACATACACCAACTGTACAGAACTCCACAAGCAGATAAATATGATAGCTTTCACTTTGTGCTGGTGTTCGGTTATTTTGTGAGTCTATCTCGTAGCAGCGTACAAAACATTTGGCTCCAGCTCCCTCTGTGGTGCAGGCCTTCTCATTTTTGTTCTGGTATGGAAACTCAGTGCTGCATAGTTCATGGCATCAGACTGCATTCTGTAATGGAAAATGTTTAAAGTCACTAATCTCAAAGCATTAAATGTTAACCTGTTGGCAGTCGATCTATGGATAGAGGCGTGCTTACTATAAGATTAACATCCAACTGGTATTTATTGAAGTAATGCCCAAATGGGAGAGATGGAGATATGGTAACATTTTCTGTTTTCTGCATTTTCAGCATAGCTAAAAAAAATTTAAACCTAAACTTAGATGGATTGCGGTTGACTGATGGAAGCTAACAGTTTAAATAACTGAATCAGACAATATATCAATAAATCAACTGGAATCCAAGGTTAAAATAGATTACCTCACTGTGTTGCAAATTCTGCATCTCGTCATGAGCTAAATGACAGAAACAGTACATCTATCAGTTCTTTGCTCAAAAACGTTGCATTTTCAGTTTAAATTCAAACAAAAAAATACCTGTATGAAGTTTCCTGATGCTAACAACCAGACCAATGATGACCAGTAGAAGAAAAACAGTTAAACTGCCGAGGATCACAGTTGATAGATTGGTTAACCCATCTTCTAAAAGAACATCAACTGCAAAAAAAGTAGCACATATAGGATATTCTGCCTTTTTGACAATTACTCAAAAATTAAAGTAAAAGAACAATCTTACCTTGAACCTTCAAATATGTTGCAGTGAAAACACTTGGCCGTCCCATGTTCAACTCTCCACAGAAATATAACCCAGAGTCTGATGGATCCACTTGTTTGATTTTGAGAAATAGCACAGAGGAGTTGGATGTCATGCTAAATTTAGTATCTTGAAATCCGTCACGGAAGGTAACACGACTATTAGCAGTCGACATAAAAGAGATGCGACTGGCATTGAGTCTGTCGGCCAGTCTGAACCAGAATATGTGGGTTGCAAAACTGCTGAAGTTGGAGCACTGCAGTGTGATTTCTTGTCCAGGCTCAACCACCACAGTGTAAAACTGTGCGACTGAAACAGATATCCAGCCTGAAACAATCAACAAGTATTCATAAAAGACAAATGTCCAAAGAACGAAACAACACCTAAAATTTATGTTGTCAATAAACTTTTGTGAATTTAATTTAATGGCAACAACAAATCTAAACTAACTACTGATAAAAAACAGATAGGTGTACTTACTGAGAGTATAGAGTAAAAATGATAGCAAGTTGAAGTTCACCATTGTGCACACGGCCACTGCAACGGCACTAACTGAATGGTGCTCCAGCAAAAGTGATCTCTAGATAAAGAGGTGGGCTGTTCTTATATGTGTAGACTGACTGCAGACCAACTGCACTGGTGCTTGTAGAAAAGCGCAGCAACAAAAATCAGGATATTGTTAGGTTTGTTTGTTAGACAGTCTCAGTAATGCTTTTGTAAACCTTTCCTGACACTGGCACATTAAGTTTGTCTTTGATTTTTATAACTGCAGGGCATGATAATAGTCTATGTGATTAAGCTTTGACTAAACCAGCATCTCTCTATCTAGCTAGCTGGATAGCTACTGCAGTTAAAAGTTTATATTCAGGTTAGTATTTTAGAAACAGTCATGCAATAAGAAAGCCAGTTGCTTCATAAATTGCAGGCTGGCGTGCATGTGCACAAATAACACAAGTAAATTAACAACATGATTATATCTTTAGTGGATATCTGACCTCTATAAAAGTGATAATTAATTGATAGCAATTGAATGATACCAGTATAAGTTTAACATTGAGGGTAGTGATGTTAGTTTATGCAAGTCTTACAGTGGCTTGCAAAAGTATTCGGCCCCCTTGAACTTTTCCACATTTTGTCACATTACAGCCACAAACATGAATCAATTTCATTGAAATTCCACGTGAAAGACCAATACAAAGTGGTGTACACGTGAGAAGTGGAATGAAAATCATACATGATTCCAAACATTTTTTACAAATAAATAACTGAAAAGTGGGGTGTGCGTAATTATTCAGCCCCCTGAGTCAATACTTTGTAGAACCACCTTTTGCTGCAATTACAGCTGCCAGTCTTTTAGGATATGTCTCTACCAGCTTTGCACATCTAGAGACTGAAATCCTGGCCCATTCTTCTTTGCAAAACAGCTCCACAACTGCCCTGTAACGGCCTCAGAGGTTGTCTAAGAGAATATTGATAGCAACAACACCATGAAGTCCAAAGAACACACCAGACAGGTCAGGGATAAAGTTATTGAGAAATTTAAGGCAGGTTTAGGCTACAAAAAGATTTCCCAAGCCTTGAATATCCCACGGAGCACTGTTCAAGCGATCATTCAGGAATGGAAGGAGTATGGCACAACTGTAAACCTACCAAGACAAGGCCGCCCACCTAAACTCACAGGCCGAACAAGGAGAGCACTGATCAGAAATGCAGCCAAGAGGCCCATGGTGACTCTGGACGAGCTGCAGAGATCTACAGCTCAGGTGGGGGAATCTGTCCATAGGACAACTATTAGTCGTGCACTGCACAAAGTTGGCCTTTATGGAAGAGTGGCAAGAAGAAAGCCATTGTTAACAGAAAACCATAAGAAGTCCCGTTTGCAGTTTGCCACAAGCCATGTGGGGGACACAGCAAACATGTGGAAGAAGGTGCTCTGGTCAGATGAGACCAAAATGGAACTTTTTGGCCAAAATGCAAAACGCTATGTGTGGCAGAAAACTAACACTGCACATATATGCACAAATATGGTGGTGGCAGCATCATGCTATGGGGGTGCTTCTCTTCAGCAGGGACAGGGAAGCTGGTCAGAGTTGATGGGAAGATGGATGGAGCCAAATACAGGGCAATCTTGGAAGAAAACCTCTTGGAGTCTGCAAAAGACTTGAGACTGGGGCGGAGATTCACCTTCCAGCAGGACAACAACTCTAAACATAAAGCCAGAGCAACAATGGAATGGTTTAAAACAAGACATATCCATGTGTTAGAATGGCCCAGTCAAAGTCCAGATCTAAATCCAATCGAGAATCTGTGGCAAGATCTGAAAACTGCTCTTCACAAACGCTGTCCATCGAAACTGATTCCTGTTTGTGGCTGTAATGTGACAAAATGTGGGAAAGTTCAAGGGGGCTGAATACTTTTGCAAGCCACTGTAAGTCGGTTAAGTGTGATCAGTACTCAGGATGTTGTGAGACAATGTAAGGCTGACTTACCAAGAGTGTGAAGTGATGTCAACAAGTTGTTTATTGTGTAGGAATAAATAATTTCTGAGCAGCTTTTCCAGATGAACTGACTGAATCAATCTCCTGAACAAATTAGTAGAGTCAGCAATAAGACTGAGATACCTTACAGACCATGAAAAACCCAATTTTCACGTCTGTATGTCTCTTTATGCATGAATCCAATCAGACAATCATTGGATGAAAAAAACGCCTTCATTAACTTTGACCTTGGCATGATTGTTGGTGGCAGAACAGTTAGTTCTGGTTAAAAATAAAAAAGACCCAACCACAACAGGTCAAACAACACCTTTATTGAAGAGGATAATAATCCCAATATATCCTCACGTTTTTCTTGATAGAGTATACAAGATGGGCATGTCGAGATTATTAGGAAGCTGCACTGACTGTCAAAAATACAGATAACATATACCTTCAATGGTGTTTGTGTAAGGCCCACAGTATAATCAAGAATTACAGACATCTAGCAAAAACACTCACAAAGCGCATGGAAATTTAATTACTTTAGTTATTTTTTTATCCTGTGACAATTTCTGATGCAGACTTTTTGTCTCATCAGACACACATTATTGCAATTTTGACTCTTTGCTTACTTGCGCAGAACAAATAAAACTGAACTGAACCTGCCAACATGATACTGACACTTTCTACCTCAGACCAATAGGCCAAGCAGGAAGTTTAGCTCACACCCTTCATTCTTCACCGTAGTTGTTCAGCTCTCCAGCCTCATCTGTCCAATCTTATTTCACCACTTAGCATATTGCATGTATATGTGTATTGCATATAGAAAAATTAAACCCAGCAACTTTTGCCTCCGTTCCCTATCAACAGCTCCAATGTCTACACCACACAGCCCCAAAAGTGTTACAACCTCCAGTGTTAGAACCCAGGTTCCAGCATCTGTTCCTGCACCAGAACTGCCAGCCTACTACTCATCCATTTGCTTCCACTTTCTCTGGTGACCTTGGGTACCAAGCTCTCATCAAACAAATATCAGATCATATACATCATCAGCAGGTGAACCTGAGGCTTTGAGCAGATTCCATTTGTAGTTCACAAAACAGGAACGCTTCATTTTTATTAGTAAGTATTTGACTATGGTGTCCACAGTTATCTGTTCTGTTCAGTCTACACCATAGGTACATCATAACCAGAAACTCTTCTGAAAAACATGTGATACACCCTATGTTGTAACCTATAACATTGTAACCTTTTCTTATTCCTAGATCTATATCTATCAATCAATCATTCAGCCAATCAAGGCTTTATTCGCCACGTGCAGGTTGCCCTGCAGTGAAATGGGACACCCCCTTGACTTTACACACACAACACAGACATCACATGGGGATACAGGTCGGAGATCGGTAGCGTTACAGAAAAAACACTGAAATATACACTACAATGGGAAAGTACAAGAGGAAAAAAAGAGACCTCTACTCATGCTGGGCTCCTGGGAGGACAGCATGAGAACAGGAAACAAAAAAACTCCTCTGCACAAAAAAGCACATAAATGTCCACAGCACAACATTATGAAACACGTGACAAGCCACAGGGTTGGGTGGGGGGTGAGGAGTAATCCGAAGCAAACACAGCAGCCATCCTGCCCAGCGCTACCATTCCAGCGCGGACTCAGACACACGGCGGGAACATTGAAAAATACTTGGTCAACTTTACTGTTATACCACAAATTAATGCTACCTGAACTTTTCTGCCCCGACACTGCAAATGTCCAAGTCAACAATATGTAAGATTTACATGTGGTAGTTTGTTTAAGCTAGCTATGTAGCACTGACCTTTGCTTTAACAATGAACATTTCTTTTGTTCTTTTCCAACACAGTGGAATTACTTACATAATCAGACTGAAAATACATGTAGCTGTCTGTACTTGCTTTCAACCTCAGTCCAGCAGGTGACAGCAAAGAATATTTGAAACTACTGGCTAAGAGTAAGTGTACATTTAGTAAAATTGTATTTACATTGGCAACAATGACATCTGTTTGCTGTAATTGGAGGTCACTAAAATTAATGTTGAGCTGGTGTGTAACTTTGCAAAAATAATATTGGACTAGTTTTCTCTGGTCTTCTGTAATTAGAGCAGTAGTGACACTTTTCTTTGTAACCCACTGGCTGTCTCAGTGATGCCCATAACACAATGTAGGCTTGACTCTCTGGTATCACTCTTACACACACAACTTAAAGCATTTAACACAAAATCTGATGAGGTTTAGACTCATTTAAAAGATCATCAATTGGCCAGGAAAAGCTGTTTGTTAGCTATTAAAAAAGCCCTCAGCAAAGTCATCTTACTATTTATCACTGATAAAAGGAAATAAAAATGGCCCAAGGTTTTTTTTTAGTGCTGTACCCAAGCTGACAAGGAGTCAGTCTGTCTGAAGTTTTAAGTGTTGAACATGCATGCATTTCTCCTGTTGTGTAGAGATATTTACACCAGAAGTGTCAATGAGAATAAAAAAACCCCCACATTTGTTATGAGGATGATCTAATTATTGGATATTGCTTCTAAATATGTTAATTTAGGCTTTCACAGTTTTTTTTCCCTACACAGAAAAGCTGCCTGTTTTATCATCTACTCGAAACCACAGACTGTTTCTATTATGATTGTCATACTGCAGTGTGCTGCTCTCTGCTGATAGAAGTCAATGGAACTCACCCATTTGTCTCTTTCTTTCTGCAAATTAGGATGTCCGGTGCAAAATGAAAAGCAGAAGTGACAACTCTACCCACAGATGTCTCACAAACAGCAGGGGGGAAATAGCCATTCGTTACACTCTGAGCAGCAATTCACTTCCCTCCTGAACCAGTCTGGTGGCAACATACACAACAGTTGCCTGTGGGCCTCTTTTGTTTTTGATAAAAAGTTACTGTGGCATCGTCCCTAAATATAGCATGTTTAAGGTATGTTAGTTTTGTTTAACTAAGTTGTATGTTTAAAATATCAATAAAAGACAGTGTACAATAACTTGCAAATATCATAAAACTGCATTTTATTTGACACAGAACACAGAAACACACATGTTTAAGCTTTTTAAGTAAAAAAAGAAAGGTAATTTTTTTTAACAAGTTAGGTATAAACAAAGTAAGTGTATGAGTCAAAGTATAAAAGACAGCATAAAATCTTTTCAGTCATGAAGACAGATATATATCTAACGGACACACAGCGCTGTGTGTTACCACATCGGTTCACATGTATTTGTATTAACTGGTATCTTTGATTCAGATTCAGACATGTGGTTGCACATGTAGTATGCACAATATACAAGTCAAAGTTTGATCCAGGTTACACAATGAAATACTCTGTTGTTCAGAAATGTAGGTGGCATTTACTGTTTTATTAGAGATTCTGTAACAAGAAAGATGCAACTTAACAGGTGTCAGAATTTTCATCACAGTTATGTTTAAACCATGCACCAAAAAAGTGCCACTATAAAAGCAGAAAAACTAGAGACTATCTGGTAGCTACGGAGCCCCGGAGGGGACATGGGAGAAAAAAAAATTAAGACGGACTTTTGCGAGATCTCGCAAAACTAACTCGGGATCTCGCAAAACTTTTGCGAGATCTCGCAAAACAAACTCGGGATCTCGCAAAACAAACTCGGGATCTCGCAAAACTTTTGCGAGATCTCGCAAAACAAACTCGGGATCTCGCAAAACAAACTCGGGATCTCGCAAAACAAACTCGGGATCTCGCAAAACTTTTGCGAGCTCTCGCAAAACAAACTCGGAATCTCGCAAAACTTTTGCGAGATCTCGCAAAAGTTTTAGCCGCATTCTTCCCGTTAGCTTTGAGCTAACGGGAGGTCGAGACCTACTACAGTCGGGAGGAACACCGCTTTCCCGGCACATCGTGCCTCGACCTCCCGGTCGGCTTCGAGCCGGCGTCCGAAGAATGCTGCTAAAACTTTTGCGAGATCTCGCAAAAGTCCGTCTTAATTTTTTTTTTCTCCCATGTCCCCTGCGGGGCTCCGTAGGTAGCAGCATAGATCACATTTGACTCCATTTGGTTTCTTTTTGCTTTCGGCTGAAACGTTACTGTAGCATAGTTCAAGTCATCATTGTCTCGACTCTGTGAAAAGAACATTCACAATGAATAATAATTACTTATAAGGTGATTATTTGCTTAGTAGATCATATATTTGCAATACAACATACAGACAATGCAAATATATTTACTATAACACATATAGGAACACATCAAATGTTAGTGGTATATGAGCTATTTTGTTTGGGCCTTGTCAAAGTACAAAAGTACATTTTAAATTTAGTCACCTCACTTTGGTCCAGATGTTGTTGTTCTTTAGAAGCTAGAAGGCAAAAACACCACAGTTACTCTCTGTTCATTAGTGCACATCATGAACATTAAATACAAGAAAAGCTGTTGTATGTTTTAAAAAGTACCTTGCTTAAGTTTCCTGTTTTGAACAACCAGTCCAATGATGACCATTAGGAGGAAAACAGACAGAACACCCAAGGTGACGCTCGTCAGCTTAGCTGCAACGTCAGACTCTTCTACAAGAAAAATGCAGAAAATTAAAGCCTCCAAAACTGTTTTTGGCTTTTAAATCATGTGCACATGCACAATAAAATACATTTTTAGAAAAATCTTACGTTTACATTTGCTGTCCATGTCATCCACAGGCTCATCAGTGTCTTTTGAAAACAAGACAATGAATTAGTTTTTTATTGATTCAATAATTATAATTATAAAAATATAGAGCATCCACATTGTTGTACAGTGGAACCCCGACTTACGAAATAAATTCGTTCCAGAGGGTCTTTCGTAAGTCAAAATTTTCATAAGTTAAAGCACCTTTTTCCATCGCCTTTTGAGTGAGGCGATGCTGGCTAAAGACGAAGTTCTTGGTGGAGGAGGACTTCACTCATATTTATCAATAATTCAATATCAATAATCTCATTGTTTCCATCGAGAGCACTTTACGCTTCTTTTTTTCACTCGAATCACTTGCAGAAAGTTTTTTCCGCACCATTATGAATGAACAATAGGCTAATTGCAAACGAAAAGCACACGAAATAGCGCAATGCAACAACAATATGTCTTTCATGTGGAACAGCGAAGCGCAAGTACAAAAGCCAAGGGGTTATCACATCATTCGGAAGGCATTGTGGGCATTCTGAGCTCAGCCAGCGTGGGCATTTTGCCGTACCACAGGCAGAAATATTGCCGTTAAGTGCCTTTATAACTTGAATTTTTCATTTAATGGGGTCTTCGTAAGCCGGGGTTCAACTGTATATGCAATGTAGGAAGTGTAGCTTAATGATAAAGAGAAATATTCAAACAATGGGAACTACAATAATACAATAATCTTACCACCAACGTTTAAATGCGTCACACTGAAAACCAGACATCCATCATAAAATCCACAGAAATACAGCCCAGAGTCAGATTGATCCACTTTCTTGATTTTGAGGAAAACAGTGGAGATGTTGGTTGTCATTTCAAATTTTCCATTTTGAAATCCATCACTGTATGTAACCTCACGTTTAGAAGTTAAAGAAAGAGAGATGCAGCTGACTGTGGTACTGTTGACCATTCTGAACCAGAAAGTCAAAGAGTCCCATTTGGAGTTGTTAGTGGACTGCAGAGTCACATCTTCACCTGGCTGGACCTCTACAGTCTGAAAATCAGAAGCTGAAATGGAAATTCCCCCTGAAACAATGGAAAAAAAACAGACAAATGTTCTTTAGAGACTTACTGTAAGATAACATGATGGGGAATTCAATATCTCTAAATAGTAAAGTTAGTAATAAGCAAATGTAGTTGATGATGGGTTCAACAAACAATAATAAGTTAATATTGATGTTAAGTGTAATAAACTATACTTACAGAAGCTACAAAGACTTAAAGCTGTTATAAAGCTGAAGTTCATCGTTGTGTGTCTGACGCTCTGCAAGCCCGCAGTTGGTGTGTTCACTAGAAAGGTTGCTCTCAGTGTACTACTGTGAATGCGATAGAGGTGGAGTGTCATGTTTTACTTGAACCATTTCAAAGGGGCCATGTGAGCTTTCTCAAGACAGTGTTTATTCCTGTTTGGCCATTTTGTAGATAGCAACATCGACCCACACATTACTGTTAACAAGTAACAGCAAATTTTATTTAATCTTCATTTCATTTCAGTTAATTTCCCAAGATGAATATCTATTTGATTTACCACTTTCTAAATACAGATGTTTGCCAATAGGGTCAATAAAAACTTAAACAGGACAAAATAAGAATATATGAGATGTGAGCAAACAGGTCAGTAACCGCACCCTAATTTAATTACCCTGCTAACCCTGATAATACTGGCAAGTTTTAGAGCTTGAGCATGTTTGGATCACTTCCTCGAAGTCCTTTCTTGATACTTAGAAGAATGTACTCCACTATTCAAAATGAGCATTTCTGTACTGAAAAATCAAGTGTTGTGAGAACTGCAGAAGGTGTATAGCCAGCTTCTGTCTTC
This sequence comes from Perissodus microlepis, assembly GCF_051167445.1. Classification (NCBI taxonomy): domain Eukaryota; kingdom Metazoa; phylum Chordata; class Actinopteri; order Cichliformes; family Cichlidae; genus Perissodus; species Perissodus microlepis. The sequence continues at coordinate 43,253,831 of NC_140463.1, read as the reverse complement.
AAGTAACTGGTAGTGATGGGATTTCCGGCTCTTTTTAGAGAACCGGCTCTTTCGGCTCGGCTCACTAAAAAGAGCTGGCTCTTTCGGCTCCCAACCGGCTCTTCAGGTTGTTTTGCTGCATTACAGTGGCTTGCAAAAGTATTCGGCCCCCTTGAACTTTTCCACATTTTGTCACATTACAGCCACAAACATGAATCAATATCACTGGAAATCCACATGAAAACCAATACACAGTGATGTACACGTGTGGTACTATATTAAAAAGCTGGCAGTTGTTACAATGCTGATAGTGTCATGGTTGGCTGTGTGGCAGGCAAAGGTTGGACACAAATGAAGGACGCAGAACACAAAGGGATGTACAAAAGGAGGGAGTTTTATTGCTGTAAAGTTATAAACCATAGCTAAACACAAAACTTTAAAACTAGAAACTAAGAACTGGAAACAAAGAGCTAGAATAAAGGAGCAGCGATGGAAACAAACAGCTATGTGAAAGACACGTAAGCAGAGGAAAACATGGAACACAAGTAGAAATAATGAAACCAACAGGATAGTAGGAAGAAAAACTGAACAGAGCCTGTCAACCCCCCCCCCCACCAAAAACAAACAAACAAACAAACAAACAAAAAACCCAAAAACAAACAACAAACAAAACAGGAAACAGGAAACAAACATAGAAACACTGGGTCATGGACCGGGAACCATGACAGATAGTCTTAGTCAAAGAGTCCTTGAGTTAAGATAAGTCAACACTTTTTTGACAACAAATGATATGCTGTTATATAATGAAGTTGTGTTTCAACTTCCATTTGATTTACAACTTCATGGGCCATAGCAAATGTTTTTTAAAAAAGAATAAATGATCAAAAAATGCCATCTACAAAAGACAGAAACACAGTGACAGGAGGTCACTGAAAAAACTATTCTCCATCATGGACAACCCATCACACCCAGTCCACTGTGCTCTGAAACTTAGAACCTAAGACAGAAATCCAGCCTGAAACAGTAGAAAGATGTTTCAAATGAACATGATGCAAAATCTGTTGTACATTTACTTTACAGCTACCACCTACATGCTTAAAAGCTGGTACAGTTTGAAAGACTCACCAGTTCTCCAAACATACCTCAGTTTTTGTCTTATCTGCCCATAAGACCTTTCTCCAGAAAGCAATTATGCTTTATTCTTCTGATAAATCGCAAGAAAGAAAAAGAAACAGGGTCCACATTGTAGCGGGTGTTGTCTGTGATGCTGCTGCATGTGAGATGGATGCACCTGTGTGTCCCAGGACCGGGCCAGCCAGGGAAGGAGCTGGCACAAATGGTGGCCGAAACCTGCACAGCCCGACGTTGAGGAGATGGAGGGACTGACGCCGGCCGAGCCGCCTGGGAGCCCCGGCGCACTTCCACGCCTCTTGCGCCTCCACTGCCACTGGATGCGCGGGCAGCCCAACAGAATCCAGGCAGCACAAACAGCCAAGAAAAGGAGTCCAGCAGCACAAGAGTCAAGGGACAGTGAACTGACCAGAGGCCCATGAGGAACACCAGCCGGGTTAATGTGACACGATGAGATAGAGATGATGCTCTTATTTCCCTTTCTTGCAAATAAGATGCAGGTGCAGTAGCAATAACCTTACTACATAAACTTGATGACATGACTTTAATAGAAATACCATAGATCCAATTAGAGCCATCATTGAGTTCTGTTATTTCTTATTAGGAGACTCAAAAGCACATCAGGGTGTTTAGTTTTTAAGTACCATCACGTTTGTACCTGAAATCAACAAAGTCATTTGATAGTTGTTGTCAGTGGTTAAGTTCTCCTGTGACAGACAGACTTTGATATCAAAGCATAAGTAATAAATAAAGTTTTAGAGGTGCAGGAAATTAAATTTTTTATTGACTTAAATTTACTTATATCGTAGTCATAGTGTACATTTGTTTTGAACTTGAGCTATAATGCTCTGCTGTATGTAGAGGCCTTGTGAGTTCACTTGTGCTCAGGCCACAGTGAGCTGTCTTTTCCTGTGGTATGATGTCTCTCACTGAGCCCTACCTCCCCCTGGAGGATTTGACTCTCCTTTTGAGTACAAATAACAACCATCATTTTCCATTTTGTCTGCTCACCAAAAAAATGAATATGCCCTTTTTTTCTTCTTCTCTTTTTTCAAATAAAGATCAGGGGCAGAAAAAAATACGAAAATGAAATATGAAATCGCACTAAATAGAAAAAGGGACACTAACATTGAAAACTTTTGCGAGATCCCGAGTTTGTTTTGCGAGATTTCGCAAAAGTTCATCGTAATTTTTTTTCTCCCATGTCAGAGTCTACAGTAAAAAAGTGAGAAATTGGGTAGTTTTTTTAATTTGTGTGCACACGTGTGCACAAAATCGAATCCTTGCTCCTCACCAGCTGTGAGCACCAAGTATCCTGTTTCTCTATAGTAGTTTGTTCATGTTTGAGGTGACTCTGGGGTAAAAACTCAAAATATTACATGGACACATAACTGTTTTTTATTCCTGATTTATTGCTAAGTAGATATTAATAGATATTATTCAAGTTACAACATAGTGTGGACAAGAAAGTGTTTTCTTGCACTTTGAATGTGCACAAAGAGAAATTAGGATCTCCAGTGCATTATGAAAAGTAACAACTCCACCCACAGGGGTCTCACAAACAGCAGGTGGGAAAAGGCATTTCTTCTACTCTGAGCAGCAATTCACTTCCCCCTGAACAAATCTGGTGGCAGCATACACAACAGTTGCCTATGGCATTGATTAAAAGTCATTGTGGCATAGTTCATATATGTAGTATGTTTAAGTTATGTTAGTTATGTTTAACATATAAATAAAAGAAGTATGCAATAACTTGCAAATCTCATAAAACTGCATTTTATTTGCAACAGAACACAGAAACATAGCATGTTTAAACTTTTTAAGTAAAACTTTAAAAACTCCGCAGTTGGTGTGTTCACTAGAAAGGTTGCTCTCAGTGTACTACTGTCAATGCAATAGTGGCAGAGTGTCACGTGGTGCTTAAACCATTTCAAACTGGCTCTCTCAAGACAGTGTTTATTTCTGTTCAGCCATTTTATAGATAGTAAAATGAACACACGCATTACTGTTAACAAGTAACAGCAAATTTAATTTAATCTTCGTTTCATTTCACTTCCTTTCCCAAGATGAATATCTATTTGATTTACCACTTTCTAAATACAGATGTTTGCCAGTACGGTCAATAAAAACTCAAACAGCACAAAATAAGCTTTAGGTTTTCCTGCCAGAAGAGCAGGAAAACACGAGGGACATAACTGGATTTAACAAAAAGCAAGCCTTTAATTATGGCTGACAGCGAAACGTAGAAACAAAAGGCAATGATGAAACTAAACTATAGCCTAAACTGGGGAAGCTAGGATTAACTATGAAAACAGTGACATGAAACATACACATGAACATGAATCTGAACCCAAGCTTGAAAGTAATCCTGTGACTTGAAGTACGTGATGCTAGAAAAACAGATGACCCAACACTTAACAGAGGAAGACAGGGGCTGTGTCCCAATTAAGAGACCACACGCTTGAAGTACGCATTTTGAGTGCGATTATGTCACGTCCACGCGACGACGTCTGTCCCAATCCGAAGTGTACTTCAAATGCGTACTCCAAATGCGCCGTCGATTTCCCCAAATATCAAGCGTGGTCCGGTGCATGCTTCGTGGTCCCATATATCCTACAATTCATAGCGCGGCGGTGGGTGTGGATAATTTTGTGGCAAAATACGGCAGAAGGGAGCGGCCGAAGAGTGAACTGTCAAAAGTAAGTACTGAATATGATGTCACTTATTTATGTGCAAATGTTCAATAATGAAGAACATTAAAACATTACTGTTGGCCACATGTCGGCAAAGTTATGTGACATTAGTGATGTTTGTACTTTCAGCGTTAACTTGGTTTTAAAGCCTTTACTTTAAAATATATATATAGTCGACCTTAATCTTACAGAGAATGTGAAGATTTTATGGATAATTAAAGTCAGTCATATATCCACAAACACAACAAGCTGAAAGTCAGTGATGCTGCTCGGTTTGCAGTCCTGAATATCACGGCACAAGCAGGATTCACTGCACTGTTAATGTTAGCTATGTTATATTACTGCCTCTGTTCGGTGGTGTCGAGCCAAACGGATTTTAACGTGTGTTTGAACAAGCTGACGGTTCACTCGTTAAGCTGAAAGAAAGATGCTTTAATCACAGGAGTCACACATGTGTCCACTGTACCATCTGGGAACTCTTCTTGTTTAGCACTCGTAATAACACAAACACTAAATCCTCCTTCTCTGGTGCTGTTTTGTAGCAGTGTATACACCTGAGACTGTCACCTGTCTGTCTGTCCTGCACTCTCTCTCTGTTTCTTTCTCTCTGATTGTGGAATAAAAGTATGAACATGTATTTATAAGTTACACTTGTGTTTGAATCCTGCAGCTCATCACACATTTGATTTCCATGTGTGGCCCACTGCTGCACATCATCTGTGAGGCTTTGCACCCCTGATGATCCACCAGGTCAAACTCACAGAAAGTACTCAGAGCCTTCAAGTTACACACTATGAAAGGCAGAAACAAGTTTAATGTTCAGAAACCTAAAGTATGTATCAGCAGCAGAATGGATCTAAAAATAAATGTTTGTTTCAGTTCTATGAAGCTTATTTTGGATTAGTAGCACTGCTGTGTTCGTTGCATCATATTGCTGTAATTGTTTATATGCTTTATGTATTCTGAGGTAAGTTGATCTATAGTGTTACATCATATTTTATAAGGATGTTACGTGTTTGTATACTTTCTGCCCAGTTTGACCCATTTAGCAGAAGTCAGCCTGTTTAAGGCTCTGATATCTATTCTGTATGACTGAAAGCAGTTATGACATGGTGCGATTTTCTCACCCAATAAAGGAATATTCAATATATCAGTCTACTCTATTTTTATTTTTAGGTTTTAGCTTCTGTGAAGCACTTTGTGATTTTTATCTTGAAAGGTGCTCTATAGTTTTACTTACTTGCTTACTTACTCTTCATTCTATCAGAAACAGTTTTCATAGATCGTACATTTTGTTTTTACACTACGGAGCCCTGCAAGGGACATGGGAGAAAAAAAAATTACGATGAACTTTTGCGAGATCTCGCAAAACTAACTCGGGAGCTCGCAAAACAAACTCGGGATCTCGCAAAAGTTGAATTCCAACAATGCCGGCAGCTACTTAGTTGTAATATTACTCTTTCTGGGTCACAAAATAAACTTTTAAGATATTTTGAGGCGTGAATGTAGCTGTGTAAACGTCAAATATCTGCCCTGTTTACAAGACATCACATATTTGCAAAAGTGCTCCGATGTTTTCGGAGATGTCTGACACCCACCATCTCGAAGCTAACGGGAGGTCGAGACCTACTACAGCCGGGGGGAACACCGCTCTCCCGGCACATCGTGCCTCGACCTCCCGTTTAGCTTCGAGCTGGTGGCCTCCGAAGAATGCAGCTAAAACTTTTGCGAGATCCCGAGTTTGTTTTGTGAGATCTTGCAAAATTCCATCTTAATCTTTTTTTTTCTCTCATGTCCCTTGCAGGGCTCCGTATTACACATATATGTAAGCATTGAGCCAAATGTAATGTAACGCCAACATATTAAACGAACAATATTTGTCTCTTATGTATAATACATCTGTGTATACACTGTCAAAGATACTTGTCTTTGAGTGAAGATTTAAGGTGATAGGAAATATAAATAACTTCAACTTGAATCTTTGACCCAGAGTTCAAGCTCACTGCTGTAATATAGCCTGTAATATATATATATATGTATATATATATATATATATATATATATATACATACATATATATATATATACACACACACACAATCTGACAATATATATAATATTGGCCATATTATATTTACATTACCACAGTGAGATGATTTTAGTCTTAAATCTTAAAATGACTGTTCAGTACAGAAATGAAGCCCAACAATCATGTTTTACAGTCCCGTGGCCTCAGATACTCAACTAATCAACGTGATGTCATGACAAAAATGAATGACCAACAAAACATTTTTTCTCCTTCATTTATGTCACACAATGTTTCTCGCAGTTAGTGTCATGGTTGCTAGGCAACCTGAACAGCGCAACGAAGGCTAGACCGTCGCATTTCACAAGCCTCTCACTTCCGCACTTCTCGTACTCATAGTACGCACCGTATGTAGTATGCGTAGTGCGTGTACTTCAAGCGTGTGGTCTCTTAATTGGGACACAGCCAGAGGACTTAAATACACAAAGGTAATGTGGGTAATGGAAACACCTGGGGAAACACAGCTGACACAAACCAACATGACGCCACAGGGGAAGCAAAACTAAACACAATGAACATGGAAACACAAGACTTTCAAAATAAAATAGGAAGCATAATGGAACTTAGACATGACAACACAAGCTCGACAAATCAGTCAACCACTGCATTTCTGTACTGAAAAATCAAGTGGTGTGAGAACTGCAGAAGGTGTATACTCTTTATATAGTTAGGTAGGTGTTAGGTTGAAATTGTTAAATGTTGTCATTGTGTTACTTAAATTTGTAATCCTTAGTTCAAGCTGTAGGATCCAAGACATTCTTCTGTTTCTGTTCCCCTCCCCAGCCTGTTGAATGGTGAGGGGGGCGTATATGTAGGCACATCCCATGTGAGGGTTTTGCTTTTTTATTTAGTGAGGATGTTTTACTTCCTGCCCTTTATGTGCTCACCTGTGCTTGTGTATGGTGAGACTGTTAAAAAGGCAGGGGTGAGGGGAGATGACCATTTGTGATCAGCAGGAAGTCACACAAACGCACCCTGTTACGTCCCTCTGCAGCCCCTAATCATGGCAGTGTGTTCAGCTGGTGCTAATTGGCCACACCTAGTCAGGTGTGGATAAAACCATACCTGAGGTAAGCTTCCCAGAAGCTCACTTGTCTTTGCCTTGGTGGCACCAGCCATTTCAGCCAACCTGCTACACATTTTAGGATTAAAACTTCTTCTCACCTACAATCTGATGTTCGTCTCCTTATTTATGACCCTTTTGAGCCGGGTCGTAACACACCCCCATTCACACACACTTACTCACGTGCACACACACACACACATACGTGTTTTCATGATATATCAGTACGTATGACAAAAATGTGACAAATGGGAACGTGCCTTTCCGAAGGTCCTAGAGGCATGGGAATCACAAAAAGTTTGACCCATGCTTCCAGGAACACGCCCATCTGTTGAGATTTTGGCTAGGGCTAAATTTTGGTCAAACCTGAATTTAATGCTACTTGTGAGGACACTGTCAGGTTTATGTGACTTATGAGTACCATAAGGTCACACACAGATATTTCACGTTTAGGTGAATTGTGAAGCCCATGGAAACACATAATTTTCAAGTATACATGACTTATAAGGACCAGGTAAGGGTAGGTTCTGTATTTTTAGCTTAGCTCCTTTTGAGATTACAATATAATAGACATGGATGCACAATAGTAATGCTCACCAGTCGGGTAACTTCTGACAGAAATATCAGACATTTATGTGTTAATAAAACAGTAAATCTGAGCTGTGTAAAGACTTAAAAAAAAAAGACATGGGTCAAATGTGGTCAGTCTACTTTTTAAGTCTTGATATTGTAATGCATTAATTCATTTTGCAGTGAATGTTCATGTGAATAAAAACGTGGAACATTATCTGCCTTTCTTATCATTTAATTGCAAAAAGCACCCAGCATAAACCACAGATTTATGAGTGAGAACAATGCAATACAGAAAACTGCAATACTGACATAACTGTGGAAGTAACAAAGTATCTCTCTTGCTTGTTTCTTTTTTTCTTGCATCTTTCTTTTAATGCTATGATCCTGTTGTGGATGTAGTACCTTATGACAACCCAGTCTCTGCCTTTCAGAGCTGCCGGCTCTGCTTGGAGGCAGCAGTCACATTCCTTTTTACCTGGTACTTTGCAGCTTTTTATGAAGTGAAACGTGCCGCTCAGCAACCTTCACTTCATCATTTGTCCACTTGCTTCTCACCGTCCCAGCTGTCATAAATGGAAACAAAAGAAAATATCTTAATGCGAATGCAAGAAAAGATAGAAAATATTCTAGTTTATAATGTGAATACAAAATGTTCTTAAACCTTGCTTTCTACTGGAGCACTTTAAAGGAGCAATAAGCACAATTCATCATACTTAGGTTGAAGGAATTAAAAATGACTATGTGAAGAACTAGAGGTGTAATTACATCTGGAGTACAGCATGAAGTCACAATCCCTCTCTCTGTGTTGATCTCCAGCCATAGACTTTGGTTTGGTTTACAGGCAGTGCAAAACAGCACACCTAGCAGTGAAAAGATATTGCTTATTGCTCCTTTAAGGATGCTTGGAATGAACCATTTGAAGTGCTGTGTTCTGCTGGGAATCAAATAAGATGAAATGATTTATGATAAAAGCTCTCAATAGTGTCATGTCTGAAAACAAACTTGTCCTTTGATCACAAGTATATTCACCTAAAACATTTTGTATTTGGGTGCCTTTACCCCTTCTTGGTGAAGTGTTGCTAATGTTTTTGTTGTCCAGGGTGATTGAGGCAGAGGTGCCCTTCATGTTGTCCAGGGCAGCTGAGTAAAGCGTGTGGCTTGGAACCCCCGGAATACTTGGTCCTTGAGCCTTTGAAAAGTAACAGTGAAATATGAGAATCAATGCATGCAATAGGTCTGTTTGCTTTTTTCTCTGCATTGTAGGCAAAGTCAGCGTTGGGCAGTGTGTAATTCTACATTAAGCGGCTAAGGGGCGATCGTGGCTGAAGAGTTGTAATCGGAAGGTTGCCGGTTTGAGCCCCGGCTCCGACAGTCTCGGTCGTTGTGTCCTTGGGAAAGACACTTCACCTGTTGCCTACTGGTGGTGGTCAGAGGGCCCGGTGGCGCCAGTGTCCGGCAGTCTCGCCTCTGTCAGTGCGCCCCAGGGTGGCTGTGGCTACAATGTAGCTGCCATCACCAGTGTGTGAATGTCTGTGTGAATGGGTGAATGACTGAATGTGTAAAGCGCTTTGGGGTCCTTAGGGACTAGTAAAGCGCTATACAAATACAGTCATTCACCAGTGTGTGAATGTCTGTGTGAATGGGTGAATGACTGAATGTGTAAAGCGCTTTGGGGTCCTTAGGGACTAGTAAAGCGCTATACAAATACAGGCCATTTACCATTTGATATGAATATTTTACATGTGAACATAATCTACTAATAATACTCATCACAGTGTGATTGTTTGAAATCGGATAGAGTGTTATTATCATCATGACAAACATCCCTGCTGTTCAGTTTCAATGTAACACACACTAGAGTTGTTGGTTCTACCAATTGAGAAAGGCTAAAAAAAACAAATTCATGTCCTTCACAGCTTAAAACAATCTGAGGACAATGTAACACAAAAACATCAAATTTAGTAGGAATAAAGATCAAGCTGATGCTTTAAAGGGAAAGTTAGGACTAACAAATGATACGCCAATTTCTTTCTCCTAAGATGTTCACAAACAAGTAATGCTAATGTTGAATATGGGAAACTTTCAATCAAACTGATTATTTTAATACAATCAAAAGGCATTTCATTTACACACTAGGACCAACTGACACATATACTTGATACCAAATACAAAAAAATAATGTGTAACCTGTTGGAAGAATGAAGTGGGTATGTCACTCACCAATTGGTCTGAAGGAGGTTGAGACAGGATCTCAGCACTTGGTCTCTGCAACAAAAGACAACAATATAACGTCAGAAACATTCTCTAGTATAAATCCCGACTATTTAATTAACTACAGATCATATTTGTATCAGTGAACATTATTACAGAAGGATCTGACTTCCTTATACCAGATTCTATAGAAACTTAACACTGTACGGTTCTGCTACCCAACGATATGAGGACAGTGTAACACACACTAGAGTTGTTGGTCCTACCACATGAGGAAGGCAACTGAAACACAGTCATGTCCTTCACAGCTTAAAACAATATGAGGACAATGTAACACACACTATAATCACTGCTCCTACCATATGAGGACTTCTACTTAAACACACTCATGTCCTTCACAGCTTAAAACAATATGAGGACATGACGACTGAACACGTGTAGAGTTCACGTTCCCGACTTCTAACTTGTCCTGCTGTTGTCAATAAAAGCTCTAAACCCAACACTGATGTAAAGCCATCTATTTCCCCAGAAATTAAATCATGTAAACTGATCAGCGGGAGCTTATTTGGACAAAAACATGTGTAAAAGGACAAAAATATCAAATTTAGTCAGAACTAGAAAAATTTGCATTTCCTGCGAAAATGCAGTGTGGATGCTTTAAAGCTGAAGCTGTATGCAAAACTAGCTGAAAAAGCTGAAAAGTTGCAGAAATTGTAAAAACTTTGCAGAAGCAAAGGAACTTTGCTAAAATGGAATAACTTAGCAGAACTGCAATATCTTAGAGGAAACATAATACTTGGCAGAAATGCAATAGCATAGCAGAACTTAGCAGAAATATTGTAACTTACCAGAAACATGATAACTTCTCAAAAATACAAGAATTTAGGAGAAATAGTATAAGATAACAGAAAGAATATATTTAGCCAAAAATACTTAAGCATTACAGAAACACTATGATTTAGAAAAATAGCACAACAGAGCAGAAATACTGTGATTTACCAGAGACACTGTGATGAACTATGAATATTGTCATTTTAAATTAATACTATGTTTTAGCACAAATACTATAATTGGACAGAAATACTATGTTTCAGCACAAATACTCTGTTTTAGCACAAATACTATAACATAGCAGAAATACAATTATATAGCAGAAATGCTATATTTAGAAAGAAAAATATAATATAGTAGAAATAGTATGATTTAGCAGAAATAGTACAATACAGCATAATAACAATGATTTAGAACAAATACTATGATTGAGCAGAATAGTAATAACTTAAGTGAAAATACTGGAAAAGTAAGATGACAAGCTGAAAAAAAAACGGAACATGGTTAAGTTCCCTCAAAACTAATTGTTGTTCACCTGTGAAAAAAAAATAAAGAAATAAAAATAAATTTAAAAAACAAGAAGGAACAGCCAACAGATACACACAAAATCAAATATGTATACACAAATGCACAGAGAGAGAGACACACGGAGGGTCTATGCCAGTCAACCAGTCTGAATATATTATATTTTTTTCCAACAATGAGATGCTGCCCTAAAGAGGGTCTCTCTCTCTCTCTCTCTCTCTCCTTCTCTGTCACACACACACACACACACACACACACACACAGACACACACACAAGATCCAATTCAGTCAACCAGTCTAAATATATTGAATTTAAATCTTACAATGAGATCATCCCATAAAAAGGCTTTCTCTCTCTCTCTGTCACACACACACACACACACACACACACACACACACACACACACACACACTGTTTTAACCTTTTGTGACCATACCAACAGTAGGAGTCAGACCATGTTTCTTGGAAAACTGGAAAACATTACATCCAGGTAACCTACAGTGTTGAACGATGTTTGCTACCCTACAATCCGTCCTACTCTGTAATAAAATCAGTGATGTTTGACGGTCCTGTTGCTCCCATTGAAATTTATATAGCCTATTTACAATCTAAAAATCTAAATCTTTGTCCTGTTTGAAATAGAATGAGAGAAGCTGGTTATTTTGTCATATGCGCACGTGCCTAAGGTACTAGGTACTAACAAGGTACTAACTAGCTAACTGACTGGATGCCCATTAACCTTCTAACTCCTGTTCTGTGTGTACGTGTTTGTGTACAGGGCTTTTTCAAAAAAAAAAGGAGCCACATTCAAGTAAAACTGTAAGATCAAATGATTTGTCAATCAAGAAAAATGTTGGATCAGTGTCTCAATATTTATATCTTTTATTAGATGTACATGTGTGTGAAGAGACAACGGCGGTCTCTCTCCGATTCTTTATATCTTGGTAGAGATCACGCAGAGATGTTTCCATGTTTTACACAATCCTTTTATTATCCATTTTCCTTACAGATGCATCTGGAGATGACCACACTGCAGTCCTATGCTAAAGGCTGATCTAAAGAATTCCACACAACAGTTACAGTTTGTGAAGGTTCTCAGTCATCCAGGTCATTGTAGTCTAAGGAGCTTGGAAAGAAAAGCGTCTGGACTTCTTTAAGTTACTTGAAGACGTTTCACCTCTCATCCGAGAAGCTTCTTCAGTTCTAAGGGTCAAATGGTGGAGAGTCCCAGATTTAAACCCCGTGGGAGTTTCCCCCCAAAGAGGGACAAAAGGACCTCCTGATGATCTACCTTATCACATGAGCCAAGGTGTGAAAACGGGTGTGGGTCACAATCAGCCAGGGTTTCGGGTGAGCTCATTGTGAAACCTAGCCCCACTCTATCATGTGATTTCCTGAATGTATAAAATGATATATTATCCAGTGTCACTAAGTCGCCCTTACCTTTAAACATAACCTAATTTCTTACTCTTCTGCCAAGTATCCTTGGCCGAGTTGCTCTATGTGTGTATATGTATGAATGTATATGAATGTTAGATAGAAAGCACTTACCTGGAGGAAGCTTATAAAAAAGTGCTTTTATGAATGTGTGAATGAAGCAAGTTGTACAAAGCACTTCGAGTTCTCAGAGTAGAAAAGCGCTATAGAAGAACCAGGCCATTTACCATCTCTGAGTAAAATTATCTCACACTTTTTTCTCTCCCTGGAAACACAGCAGCTGTACCTTTTGCTAGCATATGGAAATGACACAGATTGTATATCTGTGTCATGAAACTAAACTGTTTGTTGCTTCTGCTTGTTTCAGACTGTATGTCTGAAACAAGCAGAAGCAACAAACAGTTTAGTTTCAACTAACCAAAAGATGCATGAACAATTCCTGAATAGCACTAGAGAATTTCTACATTTGAGAGGAATTCATGACAAGAAGTTACTGAAGCTTAAGGAAAGTAAAGTTGTTATACAGATGAAACACTTCATAATGAATGATTGTTGGAAAGCAATGACCACTAATGAACACTGTGCTGTTAAACCTTTATAAGATCATGTTATTTTGGAGCATGTTTAGAAATGTATTTATATTACCAGAAATGATGAGAATTAATAAAACAGCACATACAAATGTACAATTACAGTAGCATTGCAGAGTTAGATTTTTTTTTTAAATTTTTTTATGAAGAGTTGCTGCACTATATCATTAATATGATACAGTAGCATTTCCATTTACACAGCGAGTCCATCTGGTGGCAGCATAGATCATATCTGACTCGATCTCTCTTCTTTTTGCTTTTGGTCAAAATATGCTGCAGCGACATTTTGACCAAAAGCGAAAAGAAGAGCGATGTTCAATTTTTTATGATTGATGATACAATAAGTAAAATAAGTCAACTGAACCCATCACTAATTTATTGATCTTTGGGCTAATTTTTGGTAAACAAAAACAGAAGCTGCCAGAACTCTTGCTAAGTCACCACCAGCAAGGACAAGCTGAGACAACTCAGCTGATTTTTATCTGCATAGATAGCAAGGTTTCAACCAGAGGAAATGTTTCATATAAGTGTGAAGTCAGCAGCACTGTGACAAACTACACACAAACAGTTTGTGTGTTTGTACTGATTTCTTGAGCGCTTCAGTTGACACAGATATACAGTCTGAAACAAGCAGACGCAACAAACAGTTTACTTTTAACTAACCAAAAGATGCATGAACAATTTCTGAATAGCACTGAAGAATTTATACACTTGAGAATAATTCATGACAAAACGTTACTGAAGCTTAAGGAGAGTAAAGTTGTTATACAGATGAAACACTTTATAACTGTTGGAAAGCAGTGACCACTAATGAACACTTCAGAATTGTGCTGTTATTTTGCAGCATATTTACAGCAGGAATCAATGTTATGTACAAATGAATATAAAAGCAATATGCAACAAGGATTATATTGTCACGGTCCTGGGTCGGAGACCCAGTGTTTTTGTTTTTTGTACTTTTACTTTTGATTTTATTATGAATCATGACAGTTTGTGTTTTGGTTTCCCAGTGTTTATTCTGTGCTCCCTCTGTTTTGTGTCATCCCTGCCTGTGTGTCCCCTCAAGTGTAGTCAGGTCTCTGTGTTAAGCCCGCATCCGAGTCTGTGTCTTTGCGTGTGTGTGTTTCCTGTTTTACTTTGAAGGTCCGTGTCTGATGTCAGTGTGTTTACGTTTCCCCTGTCCCGTCATGTCTGATTACTCCCAGCTGTGCCCTCCTTCTGTTTCTCATTCCCTTCTGTTTCTCAGCTTGCCCTGCGAGCCTTGACAGATATATGAGACCTTATGTTGTATCGTCTGATGAAAGAGTTTCAGATGTATTTATATTAACTGAACTCTATTTTATTAATATATGTTGTGTTTGTTCAAGACATTTAGCATCATGTTTGTTTGACGACAAAGATTTCAAATGAGCACGAAAATATTGAGAATTAATAAAACAGAACATACAAATGTACAATTGCGGTAGCATTGTTTCTTCACTGCAGAGTTAGAATTGCTGCATCATATCATTTCCAGTTACATAGTCAGTCCGTCTGGTGGCAGCATAGATCGTGTCTGTCTCGATCGCTCTTCTTTTTGCATTTGGTCGAAATGTCGCTGCAGCATATTTTGGGCCGTCAGAGCCATGAATCTGATTTAAATAATCATAGCCATTGTTCAGTTTTTTATGATTGATAATACAATAAGTTAAATAGTTCAACAGAACCCATCACCAATTTATTGATCTTGAGGCTAATTTTCGGTAAACAAAAATGAAGCTGCCAGAACTCTTGCTAAGTCAACAACAGCAAGGACAAGCTGAGAAAACTCAGCTGATTTTTATCTGCATAGATAGCAAGGTTTCAACCAGAGGAAATGTTTCATATAAGTGTGTAGTCAGCAGTAATAAAAACAGGTCTTTTGCAGGAAGTGGAAGTATAATCATGTGTTTTTTTTGTCTTTTGATCAAGACATATAAGAGCATAAGATAATACATACAGTATCCTGTCACAGTTATATCCATGTGCCACATGAATGTAGTCTTTATTTTTCAAGAACATTTGTAGTCACCAAGTATCGACTGTTTCCATTCAGGTCGTGTGCAGATTTCCATTTCATTAACAATCACATTACATTTTTGTTTGGCTAAATACACTTTGATGGACGAAGTAAGAACTTAGAATTAACAGGAAAACACATATGAAAATTCAGTTAGCATTGGTTCACCACAGCAAAGTTGTTTTTTTTTCTTAACAAGAGTTTTTCATTTCCCCAATAAGTCATGATGACCTCATCAGTCAGTTCAAGTTGCCTGCTGATTCTATCTGGTGGAAGCATAGATCACATTCGGCTCGATCTCTCTTCTTTTTGGTTTTGGTCGAACTGTCACTGCAGCATAGTTCACCTCATCAGATCCATGATTCTGTGAAAAGCACATTCAGAGTTCATTTATTATAATTAATATATACATATTAATTATAATTATAGACAAATATAGGCAATAAGAATGAAGTTTTTATCTTACATTTCTAAAGGAAAGAAGACAATTAGTCAACAGCTAATTGGAACATACAAACTAAAAATCTTATTTCTCCCTTTATACGATGTCATTTTGCACTGTAATGCTGTACAGGCACATTTTGTTTAAGCGCTGCCAATCAGAGCATAAAAGTACATTTTTAAGTTTACTCACCGTACTGTGGTCCGGATTCTGTTCTTCTTTATTTGCTGATCCACAAAAAACAACTTAGTGTTATTCTATTTCATAAACCAATTATACATTTGTGAAGAGTAAAGATTATAAGAGCGATTTTGTAGCTGTAAAAAGTACCCATCTGAAGTTTCATGTTTTGAACAGCCAGACCAGTGATGAGCATTAAGAGGAAAACAGACAGAACACCCAGGGTGACACTTGTCAGCTTTGCTACTTCGTGAGACTCTAATACAAAAATAAAGGTAAAAAGCGACACGACTGAAATTTATTACACATTCATGTGTTTTTAATTATCTGCACAATAAAAGAAATGTTGCCTTACGTTTAGAGATGCAGTCCATGTCATCCTGAGGGTCATCAGTGCCTATTCAAAAATAAAGCCTTGGTTTTATTAGTCCTCATTTCTATATTTATCTTAATATATAACCACCATAGTCTTTGTATACAGAGTGTTGACAATAATTACATTGCATATGTAATATAAATTAAAAGAGTAATAACTGAAGAATGAGGAGGCAAAGACTTTACAATAATCTTACCTCCAACCTTTAATTTCGTGACGCTTAAATTTAGACGTCCTTCTGAGACAAATCCACAGAAATACAGCGCAGAGTCAGACACATCCACTTGTTTGATTTTGAGACAGACATCAGAGGTGTTTTTTGTCATTTCCAATTTTCCAAGAAATTCAGCATTGTAATTAACATTCTTAGACATAACAGCAATAGAGTTGACTGTGGTTCTGTTGACCAGTCTGAACCAGAAGGTCAAAACGTCATATGTGTAAATCCTGGGGCACTGCAGAGTGACAGTTTCACCTGCCTGTACCTCTGAGGTCTGAAACTCAGAACCTGAGACAGCAATCCAGCCTGAAACTGTGGAAACAATGAGATGTTTATTGCTCTACATGGTGCTACACCTGTGAGTGTAAAGTTACTAATAAGCAAATGTGTCTAACTTATTATAGGTTAAAAATGCAATAAAAGATTAGCTAATGATGTCAAAGAGTAATAGAGCAAACTTACAGAAACAAGAGAGAGCTAAAGCTGTTATCACGTTCATCATCGTGCACATGACTGCTGCCCTGCAATGTCCGCAGATGGTGTGTTCACCAGGAAGGGTGCCACAGTGTGATAAATGTGATAGAGGGAGGAGTTTTGTGTTGCTTTCAAAGCTAAATGCGTTTAGGTCATAGAGTCATGATACACGTGCTTAGTCTTAAAGGGCTTTTTGCAAGATTATTTTTTGTCTTTACTTTAAAGAAGAAGAAGAAGAGTGATGTTTCATTTTTTTCTCAGCTTTAAAAACATGCATTATTAAAAAGCTGGTTGTTGTTAAAATGCTGATAGTGTCAGGGTTGGCTGTGTGGCAGGCAAAGGGTAGACCCAAAAGAAGGGAGTTTTATTGCTGTAAAGTTATAAACCATAGCTAAACACAAATCTCTAAAACTAGAAACTAAGAACTGGAAACAAAAAGCTAGAAACAAGGAGTAGCGATGGAAACAAGGGGAACAAGGAAACACACTGCAGCAGGAATGACACCACAATAAGCAGAGGAAAACATGGAACACAGCTGGAAATAATCAAACTAACAGGACAGTAGGAAGCAACACTGAACACAGGATGAGAGCCTGTCAAAATAAAACAGGAACCACGCAGACCAAGACGCACAGGCTTGACACTTGGGGAAGAAACAGGCATGGGTGATAGACATGACGGGCTGGGGAGAACACAGACGACACCAAAACAACCAGAGCACAAAAGGGAACAGATTAAATGAAGAAGAAACTAAGAACTAGAAAACTAAATGTTTAAACTAGGAAGAACAAGCAACCTAAACAAAATATCAAATGAGACCTAAGAAACATTTACTATCTGTCATGGGAACCATGAAAGATAGTAAAAGTCAAAGAGTCCTTGAGTCAACACTTTTATGACAACAAAAGACATGCTGTTATATGACAAAGTTGGGATTTGATTTACTACTTCATGCGCCATAGTACTTATATTTTTTTTTAAAGAATACATCAAATAATAATCAAATAATGCAACCTACAAAGAACAGAAGGTAACTGAAAAAACGGTTCTCCATCATTGACAACCAATCACACCCACTCCACTGTGCTCTGAAACTTACAACCCAAGACAGAAAACACAGCCTGAAGTAGTAGAAACAACAAGATGTTAGTTTGCAGCCTGCTGCTGCACCCATCCGCACTCCTTTTGTGCCTGGCAGCGGCTTGTGCCTGGCGGGGGCCTGCCACGCAGTCACTGGAGGTGGAGGTGCGTCAGGGTCTACGCCTGCCGGAGGTGGAGGAGGAGCTGCTCCAGCCGGAGGTAGATGAAGAACTGGACCAGCCAATGGTGGAGGAGGCGTGCGAGGGGCTGCTCCAGCTGAGAGCGGTGGATGAGCTGTGCGAGGAGATGGAGGTCCACGTGCCACAGAGGGCTGCTCGGCCTGAGCTTGAGGTCAATTAGTCTGGAGGACCTGTGCAGTCCGAGATTGGGGAGATGCAGCATGACACCGGCCGAACCACCTGGGAGCCTCAGTGCACTTCCACGGCTGCTGCGCCGCCGCTGCTGCCACTGGATACGCGGGTGGTCCCAAGCCTACGACACCGGCACCTCTGGATGCGCGGGTGGCCACCAAGAACGACACCTCCCCATTGCTGGGCCAGAAGCTGGGGGCGCCAACGGTCCGGGCCAATTCAATCTCTCACTTGCAGGGGGAGGGAGTAGGTTCACCTGGATGTTTTCCTTGGCCTCAGTCGGGTGATGGAGGTATGTGGCGGGGCGTGGTCCGCAATGCAGCTGCAGGCGAGATGCACGGCTGGCAGCTGGAAAGCTGCAGCCGTGTTGTAACAGCAACATTGAGTGTTAATAAAGTGTGTGAGATTCTGAAAAGCATGAACATGTGGACTGGTCTGTCATAGTTTTGTTACACGAATCAAGGCTTCTCAAATCACTAGAGCTTGAACACCAACACATAAAGTGTTAACAAAAACCCAGATGAGCCCAGAAACCCCAGGTGGCCCCAACAAAAACAAAGACCAAATCGCAGTGCATGCCATCAGTACGCCAAGCCTGAAACATACAGGAAGACCAGTGCTCAAGGCCCCTGCTGAGAACCAACAGAACCCAGACAGTACAAACAGCCAAGAAAAGGAGTCCAGCAGCACAAGAGTCAAGGGCAGTGAACAAACCAAAGGTCCATGAAGAACACCAGCCAGCTTAATGTGACACGGTGAGATAGAGATGATGCTCTTATCATGCTACACTGACACATGGAAAGAACCATGTATTAAAAGGAGGGATTTTACAACAAATACAGCAACAGTGGTTTAGAAAGAGATTCTGTAATTACCCTTTCAATAATCTTTTAACTCTTGTATGATTTGTGCAAGTAATAATAAAAGCAGGGGCATTCAAAGGCTACAGGCAGCACATCCACACCTAGAGTAGTCTTTTGATCATCTACACGTGGACTTTGACATTGAACTCAGGCCATGTGAACGTAAAGAAACATGCTTGGTGTTTGCTGACATGTTCTCAAAATAAGCAGCAGATTTCCTTTCTTGCAAATAAGATGCAGGTGCAGAAGCAAAAACCTTGCTCAAAGAAACCCTTTCAAAGTGGCGAATTCCAGATAAGCTCAGCACTAGTTTTGAAACAGCAGGTTAAGGCACAATGTGCATAAAAAAAACCCACACCCTTACAAACCAGAAAAGTGATAAGAGATCTTCAAAGACGATTCCAGATACTTCTGTGAACCCAGACTGAGGTTAAAGTCAAAGTTGAACCGCTTAAGATTCATGCCAGCAATTACAAGAGGATTCCAGAACCACAAAACCTACTCAGAGTTTTAAAGATTTGCCCACTGATGCTGAGGAAGACAACAAGGTTGATCAACGTGCTTTGCCCTTTCAATCTACAGCTGCGTTGGAACAAAAGTAATAGTGTTGGGTGAAAAAGTGCCCCAACAAGAGCTTATCAAGCTCCAACTAAGTGACACACGGGGGGAAACTCTGTCACCAGGTATCAGCAGCTAAACACAGACAATACCTGTTTAGGATGGTGTGACCTGAGAGGTTTTTCAGTTGTGTTGTGTTTTCTGTGATTCGTGATCATTTTCACATATGATCAACATCCACATAAACACAAACGCTGGAAAGGCTTGAAGAATCACTCAAGGTGCTTTCTTCCTGAGAGTTTCAGCTTCTTCTCTAGTCCTAAATTTTATCCAAATAAATTTGTGCCTACACTATTTGAATCTCACAACTACTTCACTAATAAATTCTTAGTGAATTTTCTGTATGGCAGTTAGACCTACTTATAGTCAACCCTAATAATGATAACAATTACTGCTGTAAGTTCATTTGTCATATCAACCACACAAATTTTGACTCATCATCTTAAATTCCAGTACTCTGTGGTCATTTGATTCCCACAAGTGATTTTGCGAGGCCTCCAATATGCTTTGAACCCCCACAGGGTGTATTTACTCCTTCAGAGATAAATGTGACTGATTGTTTCTCCCCCTGTCATGTGTTTGCTGGGAGCAGTGATAATTATAAAGTCCAAGTCTGTCAATGAAGGAGCTCCCCAGGTCTCCAACAGATTCATGCATATAGTGCAGACATTGATGATTTAATTGCCAGAGTTCTTCTGTCTCCTACCACCAGCACTGAGTCAATGGGCATGACAGAGCTGGCCTTCCTGATGAGCTTATCCAACCACTTCCTCTCAGCTGCAGATAAGCTGCTGTTTCAACAGATACCATAGAAGATGGCTGATGCCACCACAGAGTCAAAAAAGGTCTTCAGGAGCACCTGCTGCACTCCAAAAGCTTCCTGAGCAGGTAGAGTCAGCTCTGACCATTCCTGTAATGAGCATCAGTCCACTATCCCACTGTCAGTTCCCCAGATGTTCATTGGTGTTGGTGTGGTGGGTCTGCACCTGTGGAAATCCACCATCAGCATCAGCATGATGGTAAGAATTCCCAACCATGGAAAAGAAAGATCCCTTATGCCCATTGTATCCACACAATAGGTATGAAGGAGCTGTTAAATTTTGCTTTTTGGCCAATCCTTGTGATAAGACTGTTCATGCAGTATTGATGTCTTTACAAAGGCTTCAACAATCTTTCAATAAATATCTGAAAATCAGTTTGATTTTGGTTCTTAGTCAATTTTTTTCACATCACATGCCTTGCCCAGTCTGACATGTACTGGCGGTAATCCTCTCTAAATATGATGATTAACCTTTACAAGCTCATTGAGTATGAGGAACAATTTAAAAGACTGAAAGAGGCCAAACTTAGTTTTTGCTGTCTTGATACATTCTCAATCATCCAGGAAAGTAAATCTCCAAAAGTTGATTCTGTTCATCTGGACGTAGCGTTTTGTGGGAGAAACGTTTCGTCACTCATCCAAGTGACTTCTTCAGTCTCAGCTGACTGCAGGTTTCCTCAAATCTTATAAACAGTACATTTGCATAATGACTGAAACCAGCCCACTGAAGGGCTCGTCTAGCACAGCACAAGAAGTCTAAGACCAGGCAACAAAGGAAGTTTGACTTACTTGTTGCACGTCGGAAACCACCGCAAAATACGGAGAGTGTCCTCAGTGGCCAGAAGAGACAAGAAATGCGACACGGAGGATGTGGACAAGTGGGTGAAGAATTTGTCTGACAGACAGCTCACCCAAACAGAGAAAAACGTCCTTGCTAAAGGGTTGAATTTTGCTGTCACACCGAGACAAATCCCGCTAGGGGAGCTGATCACAGCCACAGAAACAGCAATTCGTAACAACAATATTGCAGAAGTGGAAGCAGAGAAACTACGGACAAAAGTTCCGGCCTGTCTCAGCAATGCAAAGCCCCCAGCATCCAACGTCACCATGGAGAGGAAGGCACTCACATCACTTAGTGATGACAGCAACATTATCATCCTTCCGGTAGACAAGGGTAGGTGCACAGTATTGCTAAACCAGAACGACTATCATGAGAAGATTTTGTCACTACTCAGTGATGAAAATACTTATGAGCCCCTGAAACGAAACCCAGGAAGTGGCTACAGGAAGAGAGTGATAGACTGTCTGAAGCAGTTAGAACAAGACAAGGCTATTGACCGGACCTCATACCACAGGCTATACCCAGGGGAGTCTACACCAAGTCTGTATGGTTTACCGAAAATACATAAACAGGGTGCACCTTTAAGACCGACTGTCTGCATGATCAACTCTGTCACCTATAACATCTCCAAGTTTCTGGCTTTGATCCTCAACCCGCTGGTGGGCACCTCTGAACACCACATCCAGAACACCCTGGATTTTGTTGAGAAGGTGAGAGATGTCATTATGGAGGCAGATGAAACCATGGTCTCGTACGACGTTACATCTCTCTTCACTTGCATCCCAGTCACGGAAGCATTGGAGGTAGTCCGTAAGAGATTACAGGATGACCCCAACCTCAGCAACAGGACCACTCTCAGCATCGACCAAGTGTGTTTGCTTTTGGAACTGTGTCTTCATTCCACCTACTTCACATACAAGGGTCAGTACTACAGGCAGAAACATGGGCTCCCCAGTTTCACCCATTGTGGCCAATTTGTACATGGAAGAAGTGGAAAAGAGGGCTTTGCTATCCTACCCTGGAACACCACCAAGCCATTGGTTCAGATATGTGGATGACACCTGGGTGAAAATCAAATCTCAGGACGTACCACAATTCACGGATCACATTAACTCGGTGGACCGACACATCAGATTCACCAGGGAGGATATGAAAAGTGGCAGGTTAGCCTTCTTAGACTGTGAGATTTCCATCAGTAATGGGGGACATCTAAAAGCTGACGTGTACCGTAAACCTACACATATGGATCAGTATCTAAGGTTTGACTCTCATCATCCACTGGAGCACAAACTGGGTGTCATCAGGACGCTACAACACAGAGCGAACACCATCCCCACTGACACAGCGGCCAGGGAGGCAGAAGAACAGCACATCAAGAAGGCCCTGAGTAAATGTTGTTATCCCAGCTGGACTTTTGTCAAAGCTGGAAAGGCACCTAAAGAAAGCTCCAGCCGATCCAGGAGAGAAGGACTACCGCTGCCCAAGCGAAAACCTCTAGTGATCCCATATGTGTCAGGAGTATTGGAGCAGTTGAGACACATTTTTTCGAAACACCGGGTCTCTGTGGGTTTTAAACCCCAAAACACGCTGCGCCAAAAATTGGTCCACCCCAAGGATCGGGTCCCCCGACACAAACAGAGTAACATAGTGTACGCTGTTAAGTGCCAGGAGGACTGCCAGGATTTATACATCGGGGAAACCAAACAACCTCTGGCGAAGTGGATGGCACAACACAGAAGAGCTACCTCGTCAGGCCAGGACTCTGCAGTCTATTTGCACCTACAGGTCAGTGGACACTCTTTCAATGATGAGGATGTTCACATCCTGGTCAGGGAAGAACGCTGGTTTGAGCGCGGAGTCAAGGAGGCCATTTACGTGAAAAGGGAAAGACTGTCTCTGAATCGAGGAGGGGGCCTAAGGGTACATCTTTCGCCATCTTACAGTGCTGTGATTGCAGCCATTCCCCAACTCTCTGTGAATGGTACTCATGGCCATTGATCAGTGGTCTTTGATCAGTGGGTTTTGGTCACTGGTTGTTGATCAATGGTCATGAGAATTTGCATAATTATGATTAAAGAACTGACCTCCCAGCCCATTGTTCCTTCAGTAGGCTGGCTTCAGTCATTATGCAAATGTACTGTTTATAAGATTTGGGGAAACCTACAGTCAGCTGAGACTGAAGAAGTCACTTGGATGAGTGATGAAACGTTTCTCCCACAAAACGCTACGTCCAGATGAACAGAATCAACTTTTGGAGATTAGTTTTTGCTGCTTTCTGTCAAATGAAGCCAGCCTGGCCTTCAGAGTAGAGCCTCTTACTGGATCAGTGTTTTTGTCTCTAAAAGCATGTTACCCTTTTCAAATGCATTAAAGCAGTTGACATAAACAGCTGAAAGAGAGATGTGAAACTTTTCTGTTAAAGCAGTTACGCTATTTTTGTGTGTGGGTTTATTGCAACGCTAAAACCCTTTGATAAACAGTGTTGCTACAAACTTTCTGTTTGTTCAAATGTCAGGAAAGAAAACTTCTCTTTTCTCATAGAATAGAATAGAATAGAATAGAATAGAATAGAATAGAATGGAATAATCCTTTAATTGTCCCACAAGGGGAAATTTGGTTGTAACAGCAGCCAGAAAGACACATATACAAACAAACACTACACAGGACATAGAACAGAAACATACACAATTTTTCTTACATATTTACATTAAGGACAATCATTGCTATAAACAGAGTACTGTACAGTTATTAAATTAAATAAAAATAACTACAGATAAGAGGCAAACCAGGTTGCAGGACGAATCGGTTGATTAACTTATTGCAGTTACAGCATTGATGTAAACATGTATGTTTGTTGGGAGCAGTTCTGATTGTACAGTCTGACAGCTGCAGGGAGGAAGGACCTGCGCAAACGCTCCTTCATGCATCTAGGATGCAGCAGTCTGTCACTGAAGGAGCTCTGCAGTTCAGCAACATTTACATGCAGGGTGTGGGAGACTGTCCATCAGAGATGTTATTTTGGCCAGAGTCATGCATGTAGTGCAGACATTGTCCAAAAGTGATGCAATTTTTGCCAGAGTTCTTCTGTCTCCCACCACCTGCACTTGGTCCAGGGTGCATCCCAGAACAGAGCTGGCCTTCCTAATGAGTTTATTTTAGTTTATTATTCAGGTGAACACCCAGGTACCTATAAGAGTCCACTATCTCAATCTCCAATGTACAAGATAATAGAAACTATGAAACAATTACTAATGTCAGTGTATTCAAACTAAAATCATGTTTGTGTTTTATATAAAACTTGATGGAATTAATTTCAGAGAAACATACCTTATACCATAGCTCCAATGATTTAATTGTTTTTGTTTTTGCATATAAGACCAGTGTAACCCAGTCATAGATTACATATTGTTATAATTACACAAAATGTGTTCTTTATACCTGACTGTTAGGACCTTCAAGCCTGTAGTTATATTCATTATCAGTTAGAGCCCCTCCTCATTGTTCTTCTTCTTCTTTGGTGCAACCCTATGAATACAGTGTCCCCCTTTGGCCCCTCCCCTTTTTCTACAATTCCCCTGTGGGAGAGGAGCTGGAGCGAGTAA
Organism: Perissodus microlepis; assembly: GCF_051167445.1. NCBI lineage: Eukaryota > Metazoa > Chordata > Actinopteri > Cichliformes > Cichlidae > Perissodus > Perissodus microlepis. Next base: position 43,228,786 of record NC_140463.1, on the reverse strand, counting down.
GTTATTTACTTGGAGGTCTTTCTTTTTTTCCCCCTTCTTTGTCAGACACAACACAGAAACACACCGGTTACACCAGCAAGAAGAGAGTTTTGTAAATAACGTCTCTCTTAGTATTTGAATTAATGAAGTCATTTCATATTTGTTGTTAGTGCTGAAATCTTCCTGTGGTGCAGACTTTATCCATTTATTCATTTATTTGTCTTCAAAGGGTGCATGGCGGCAGTTTTAATCACTTTCATTAAATAATTGTAATTATTTTTCTAAAAATCTGCAAAGTCTGACATTATGTAATCAGTGTTGGGAAGGTTACTTTTAAAATGTATTCCACTACAGATTACAGAATACATGCCCCAAAATGTATTTTGTAACGTATTCTGTTACGTTACTCAATAAGAGTAACGTATTCTGAATACTTTGGATTACTTAATATATTATCATGCTTTTTACAACTACATGAATGTACTATTGCTGTGTGATTTATTACTATTACTGAAGGTCTGCGGCTCCGAACCGTAGTAAAGGGACCTCTGGCTAATACGTCGGGTTCGTAGCCAAAAAATAGCTTTACTTTGTTGTCTGGGTCAACTTTGCTTGTGAGGCGAGAGACAGAGAGAGACGTTGAAAGGCTGCTCCAACGGAACTTATTGTTTCGGAGGAAACAAGCCAAACATACTGTGGCAAGCTCAGACAAGGAGGAGACAGAGGTGTCGTTTGGTCTTGCTACCCTGAGTTGCCAGGGAGCACAGCCGTTTATTTTCCAACAGAAACACAGCGCTGTTACCAAACTGCTCGGCATAGCTTAGCACAACAACAACAACAAAAAGGCGCTCTCTCACCCAGGAAACACACAGTCGCAGAGAGAGAGCGTCGCCCTGTAAATATGGCAACCGTAATGCTGCCGCCTGGAACAACAGAACGTAGCTGTCAAACAAATGGTAAATGGCCTGTATTTATATAGCGCTTTACTAGTTCCTAAGGACCCCAAAGCGCTTTACATATCCAGTCATCCACCCATTCACACACACATTCACACACTGGTGATGGCAAGCTACATTGTAGCCACAGCCACCCTGGGGCGCACTGACAGAGGCGAGGCTGCCGGACACTGGCGCCACCGGGCCCTCTGACCACCACCAGTAGGCAACGGGTGAAGTGTCTTGCCCAAGGACACAACGACCGAGACTGTCCAAGCCAGGGCTCGAACCAGCAACCTTCCAATTACAAGGCGAACGCCCAACTCTTGAGCCACGATCGCCCCACAAACAAAACCCAAACAGTCCTGACCCGCCACAATATGAAACAGGAAAATACCGCCATGTAATCCATTTATTTCAACAAAGTAACTGTATTCTAAATACCACCTTTTAAAACGGTAACTGTAATGGAATACAGTTACTCATATTTTGTATTTTAAATACGTAACGGCGGTACATGTATTCCGTTACTCCCCAACACTGTATGTAATCAAAACAAGTAGATGAGGTTTCACAGCTTCTTTTAAAACTTTACTATCACATTACTATCTGCTGGCAGCTTAAGCAACATGAATTTTACTTCTCTCTCAGCTGCAGGCTCTCTGTCTCCTGCTGGTTTGAGGTTGAGGTAAACGCAACAAAAAATCTAGAATCACATACTGAAAAAAGTGTCTGATCATATCTGTTAAAGGACAGTGTACAGCAGCTTCCTGCATACAGTGGCAGGCAGTCCATGTAGCAAACAAAACAAATAGGGGCTGATGGGGTGAAGATGCAGCCGAAAGTAGACAGGAAATAGAAATAAAAACAAGAAGCAGCACGAACACCAGTCAAACAGGGAAATGAGTTTATCTGTTTGTAGTATAAATAACATGAGTTTCTGCTGCAGGCCTCCTGCGTCTTTTTACTGCTGATTGCAGTGCTGGATCCTTCAGGGTGCCAGGGTCCAGACTCTGTAATTAAAAGTACAGAAATAAAATAACTGAACTGGCTTAAAGCTGCAAGCATCAAAATATTCAAACATTATAGCATACTGTATAAAAAGGCTCCCACCTCAAATTGTTCTGGATTCTTATTTTCATGTTCTTTAGCTGATAATTTAAAGACATGATCATCAATTAAGTGAACAATACAGTGACATTAAAAGCTAAGACTTTGTGGCAACATTTGTATTTTTTCATATAGTTGACGTTTCACCAAATATGTGTTGAACAGCCATGCCAGTGATGAGCATTAAGAGGAAAACAGACAGAACACCCAGGGTGACACTCGTCAGCTTTGCTACTTCGTGAGCCTCTAATACAAAAATAAAGGTAAAAAGCAACACGGCTAAAATGTATTTTACATTCAAATGTTTCTAATCATCTGCACAATAACAGAAATGTTGACTTACGTTTAGAGATGCAGTCCATGTCATCCTGAGGGTCATCGGTGCCTATTAAAAAATAAAGCCTTGATTTTTTTAGTCCTCATTTCTATATTTATCTTAATCTATAACCACCATAGTCTTTGTATACAGCGTGTTGACAATAATTACATTGCATATGTAATATAAATTAAAAGAGTAATAACCGAAGAATGAGGAGACAAAGACTTTACAATAATCTTACCTCCAACTTTTAATTGCATGACGCTTAAATTTAGACGTCCTTCTGAGAAATATCCACAGAAATACAGCGCAGAGTCAGACACATCCACTTGTTTGATTTTGAGACAGACATCAGAGGTGTTTTCTGTCATTTCCAATTTTCCAAGAAATTCAGCATTGTAATTAACATTCTTAGACATAACAGCAATAGAGTTGACTGTGGTTCTGTTGACCAGTCTGAACCAGAAGGTCAAAACGTCATATGTGTAAATCCTGGGGCACTGCAGAGTGACAGTTTCACCTGCCTGTACCTCTGAGGTCTGAAACTCAGAACCTGAGACAGCAATCCAGCCTGAAACTGTGGAAACAATGAGATGTTTAATAACTCTACATGGTGCTACACCTGTGAGTGTAAAGTTACTAATAAGCAAATGTGTCTAAATTATTATAGGTTAAAAATGCAATAAAAGATTAGCTAATGATGTCAAAGAGTAATAGAGCAAACTTACAGAAACAAGAAAGAGCTAAAGCTTGTATCACGTTCATCATCGTGCACATGACTGCTGCCCTGCAATGTCCGCAGATGGTGTGTTCACCAGGAAGGGTGCCACAGTGTGATAAATGTGATAGAGGGAGGAGTTTTGTGTTGCTTTCAAAGCTAAATGCATTTAGGTCATAGAGTCATGATACACGTGTTTAGTCATAAAGTGTTATTTTGAAGTTATTCTTTATCAAAATGTCAATCATATAGATTTCACCTCTGTCATATTCTCAACATTTATAACTGAGCTACTCGTGTATATAAGAGGTCTTTCTTATACTTTGTAAACATTGTAATATTGTAATATTTAATTTAGTCCAGTCTGTTACTGTTCTTATTGTCTTGGAGCAATAGTAACCTTCATCATCCTGAGTGTTTATCTTTTTGATTATTAATATTCTTTGTTTCATTCTCGTCCTAGTTCTTTGGTTTTGCCCCTATGCGTCTCCTGTGTTTCACGCCTGTTCTTTAGTTTCCTGTCTAGCGTCTCCTGTGTGTCCCCAGCCAGCCGTGTCCCTGTGTTGCAGTTTGTTACTCTTGTCTCTGTGCTCCATGTTCGCTCTGTCTCCCCTCTTTGTGTCTGTCTCCTGTTTCCTTTTTGTCTTTGATAGTCCTGTGTCCTTTGTTCAGTGTTGTGAGTTCTGCTTTTCCCCTGTCTCTTTACGTCTGACTAGTCTCAGCTGTGTTTCCACCTGTTCCTCTTGTTATCCTACCGGTGTATTTTAGTCCTCAGTCTTCCCCTGCTTGTTGTTGTGTCATTAACATTCATGTGGTCTCTTGGCTCTGTGTTTTCCTCTGCGCTTCCTAGTTCTCCTCCTCCTCCTCCTCCTCCTCCTCCTCCTCCTGCCTGCCATACAGACAAATCATGATAGGTAACCACATAATTTTCTTAGGAATTAATAAAGCATTCTGAGTCTGATTATTTTCAGAAAATGCAACTCTACATATAATGATTAACACGCACAGTAGTTGGAAATATAATCTTATTTTAAAGAAGAAGATTTGTCAGTTTATTTCAGCTTTGAAAACGAGACTCATTAATATAATGCCACCTACAAAAGACAGAAAATAACCTACTGCAGAAGCAGGGTCCGGCAAAATGGCCACCTGATTTATGAAAGTTGAGAGATGACAGAGAAAAGGATGGGCATTCCATGAAAAATTAATTGTAATTGTTTTATTACTTACGCATTCAAATCAAAGTGTCAGAGCTGCAGCAGTCAACAATCTCTTTATAATTATATCCCAAATATCTATACGTGTATGCAGTCTCATATTATCTGGCAATAGTGTCTTTAGTCATTTGCTCTTGAACTCGGCTATAAAGCTCTGCTGTCTGTAGAGGCCTTGTGATTTCACTTGGTCTCAGGCCACAGCGAACTCTCTTCCTGTGGTATGATGTCTCTCACTCAGTCCTACCTCCCCCTGGAGTATTTGACTCTCCTTCTGAGTACAAATAACAGTAATTTTCCATTTTTGACCAATTCAAATAGGAGGCAGTATTGTCTCAAAGGTCAGAGCCACAAGGTCAACTCCAGTCATTGTGCCTTTTTCTCCTGTTGCCTGCCCAAGGAGCAGAATTAGCCTGGGAAGAAGCCTGGGAAGAATGGCGTCACTGGCTGAAGGGAGACGAACACCCATTTCTCATTGGACAGACCTGAGACCAGTCACTCAGTGGCAAACATTTTTCCTTTGGTTTCTGCTCTCTGCTGACATTTTTAGCTCTAGCCACATTCTTCATTCCTTCCATGTAAATAAAGTCTGGTAAACAGTTTAATTGTGTGCACTGAGTCTGCATTTGGGTCCAAGCCTTGGTTCATGAAAAAATGTATGTGATGTTTTTTCCTGTGTACTAATGTCACTTTTAAAAACAGCATTTTTGAAGCACTCTCTACTTGCAAGAAAAAAGACCCCATCCCTTTCCTATTGGTGGAAAAATGTAATATGACAACCAATCAAAAATTATATGAGAACATGTGGTTGTTTAGGAAGAGGGGAAAGATGTGGGAGTGACGGAGGTGAGAGAGATGGTGAGTTTTGAGATGTGAGAGATTTGTGGCATTTAGCATGTTTGGAGTGTGTAGTAAGTGTGTTCTTTAATTGTGTGTAGTGCTGTCGATTGTTTTGTTTTGTGTGTCAAAACAATGAGGTGACTGCTGAACAGTTGCTAGCTGAAAAGCCACCAAAGGCAGATTGTGAAGTGCTATATAAGAATCAGTCAATTCACCATTTATCTACGGCAACCAGCTGGGGGTGAGGGGCAAGGACAGGGCAAAGGAATGATCACTGACACTGTGGAAGTGTCAGTGATTAATAATAACTAACTGCAACATGTTATAATAAACTGTGAGATTATTATACTATCTTATGCCACGTTATACCTCTTATTAAAGATTGTGAAATCATTATGTAGTTTTAGGTTGCATTATTAGAAGAGTTATTAGAAATGCTGTTTGTGTAGAATGATGGCCTTTCTTTACTGATTACTGTCACGGTCCTGGGTCATTTTGACCCAGCATTTTCAGTTCTTACATTCCTTTATATTTTGGTTTGGTATTCTGATCCTTTTGTTATGCTTTGTTTATTAGTATTATTCTATGTTCTTTGTGAGGGGTTAGTTCTTGGGTTGTGTCTCGTGTTTAGTATAGGTTCAGTTCAGTGTCAAGTCTGTGTCTGTTTCTTGTTTCCTGTTTTATTGTGAAAGGTTGTGCCTCATGTCAGTGTGTCTAGCTTTGCTCCCGCGCGTCTCGTTAGCCCAAACCCTCTCAGCTGTGTCTCCCTCCTGTTTCTCATTCCTTGATGACTCCCTCAGTGTATTTAAGCCCAGTGTGTGTTTGTGTCAGTGTCGTGTCATCAATGTCTACTCACCCTCAGTTTCCGCTGTGTGTTCTGTTACCTGTTTTTGCCTGCCTGTTAGTTTATATTTTCCAGTTTAGTTAGTCTTCTGTTTGATCAGCAGCCTGCAATAAAGCAGTTTATTCTGAGTTTACTTTCGCCTCCGTGAGTCCTGCATTTTGGGTCCTTCCGCTCTGCCTGCCTGCACACAGCCATGACAGAACGATGCGACCATAACCTGGACCCAGCGGGCTCGCCCGCATCATGAGCTTAATGAAGCGGATTTCCCACACAGAGGATACTAAGGCGATGGCAATTGGGATAAATGCTATCAAAGCAATCCTCGAGAGGAATCCACATTTCCGCCAACTCAGGGGGTTCATGGGCTTGTTGGATGAGCTGCACGAAGCCCACGAGGTTCTTCAAGCTCGGGAGCTAGCAGCCTTTGCTCGCTCCCAGTACTCCATGCCGAAGTCGCAGCAACCACAGCAGCAGTGGAAGGAGCTTGCTACGAAGCAGTATGAGCTCCCCGCGACACAGCAGCGGCAGAACATGGAGCTTTCTTCAACGGCACGACGACCGCGGCAGCAGGATAGTGATCCTTCGCTGCTGCCACAGAATGACCCACCCATTCTGGTTGAGTCCGACTATCGTTCACCTGCCTCTTTTCTGGCAACAATGTGGTCGGGGGACGAGGAGCCAGCTTCCACTAATTCGCCATTACCGGTCTCCTCTACATCTCCAGCCCCTGTTTCCAGGAGAAAGCGACATAAGCCCCATCGGCGCTCCACCCCTCAGCCGCATTCCAGAACTTCCGAACCGCCAGTTGTGGTGAGTGAGAAAGACTCTCTCGGTTCACTCCCTAAGAGCAGGAATGCAAACACCAATGTATCTGGTTCCACAGACTCCAGCTCAGAGGATTTAAGGACTGATTTTCACCCAGATGCCAGAGTTGAGGGGCTAAAGGACTTATGTTGTGTTACTTTTCCTAATCTTGGGGCAAATCCCTCTGAGACAGCCAGCCCGGATTTTGTTAACCCTGAGTCAGTTTCTCCTCTATCTGACAACCCCATATCTGACTTTTCAGGCTGTGCCAAAACTGAACTTAGAGGTCTCAAAACTGTCTCAGCTGACATATCCGTCTCAGACACTGATAGTTCAGATGCTGTTTATTCCCATTCTTTGGACGTTAAAGACTCTTCTGTTTGTGCTCTTTTGGGGGCTGGGAATATAAAAACTATCATCCCGTAGTTTCATCCACGCCTGCAGCAGCAGCAGTTTCATCCACGCCTGCAGCAGCAGCAGTTTCATCCACGCCTGCAGCAGCAGCTGCTTCCGCCTCGCCTGGTCCAGCTTCAGCCTCTTCTGCCTCGCCTGGTCCAGCTGCAGCCTCTTCTGCCTCGCCTGGTCCAGCGGCAGCCTCTTCCGCCTCGCCTGCAGCCGCCTCCTCATCAGCTTCAGCGTCGCCTGGAGCTGCCTCCTCATCAGCTTCAGCGTCGCCTGGAGCTGCCTCCTCATCAGCTTCAGCGTCGCCTGCAGCAGCCTCCTCATCAGCTTCAGCGTCGCCTGCAGCAGCCTCCTCATCAGCTTCAGCGTCGCCTGCAGCAGCCTCCTCATCAGCTTCAGCGTCGCCTGCAGCCGCCTACTCATCAGCTTCAGCGTCGCCTGGAGCCGCCTACTCATCAGCTTCAGCGTCGCCTGGAGCCGCCTCCTCATCAGCTTCAGCGTCGCCTGGTCCAGCCTCCGCATCAGCCTCGCCTGCATCGGCTTCAGCTTTGCCTGGTGCAGCCTCTGCTTCAGCTTCTGCCTCTGCCTCGTCTGGCCCAGCCTCTCCCTCGCCTGGTGCTGCAGGGGCCACGCCGTCTTCAGGTCCCCAACTGCCACCTCAGCGTCGCCGGCCACTTTCCAGGCCTTTGGTCAGACGTCATCGCCGTCGAGGGCGGCCCCCTGAACGAGGCCGTCGCCGCCACAGCCTTTGGCGTGGCCGGCCTCCGGACCTGTTTTTTCACTGCCGCCACTGCCGCCACTGCCTTCTGCGTGGCCGCTCCCCGGATTTGTTCCACCAGTGCCGCTACTGCTGCTTTTCGCACGGTCGGCCCCCAGAAATGTTTGCCCGTTGCCGCCGTTGCCGTCCGCATGGTCGTCCCCGGAACTGTTTGCCCGTTGCCGCCGTTGCCGTCCGCACGGTCGGCCCCCGGAACTTTTTCGTGGAATCGTGATGGATCTGGTTCTGTGTTGAACTGTTTTCTTGTTTATGAACTGCTCTGGACTCATGCTCCTTGTTTTCTGTGTTGTTCTTCCTTCAGCCCAAAGATCAAAGAATTGAGAATTTAACAAAACACATAGTAAGTGAAAAAGGTGAGTGAAGAAGAAAAACTCTGTGCATCATGGGAAGCTACCAGCAGCCTAGACCTATTGCAGTATAACTAACCCTCCAGTTTTGTGCACCCCCATCCCTCTTACTTTAGAGTTCTCTGCCCGCCATCTTTGGAACTCCCTTCCTCCTGAGATAAGAAACATCACTTCCCTCCCTCCTTTTAAGTCCACACTAAAAACTCACCTGTTCACATTAACCTATTCCGCATAAATTTTTCCATCCTGCTGGTTTTAATTTATTTTATTTATTTGCTCAATGTTTTATCCTTATTATTTTGTAAATTGTTATGTTTGTTGTTGTTGTTGCTTGTGTACAGCGTCCTTGAGGGTTTTGAAATAAAATGTATTACTATTATTATTTTATTATTAACTCTATAAAAACAGAACGTTTTCAGCCTAATCTTAAAAGTAGAGACAGAGTCTGTCTCCCGAATTCAAACTGGGAGCTGGTTCCAAGTAAGCCTGCAGTGTGAGAGCGACATGCTCTATATGGTGATATTGCACTACGAGGTCTTTAATATAAGATGGGGCCTGATTATTTAGGACCTTGAAAATGAGTAGAAGGATTTTAAATTAACTTCAGGGTTTAATAGGGAGCCAATGAAGAGAAGCCAGTATGGGAGAAATATGCTCTCTTTCTAGTGCCTGTCAGAACCCTCACTGCAACATTTTGGATCAACTAAAGGGCTTTTCAGGAAACTTTTAGGTCATCCTGATCCAACCTTCTCTGGCCTAGAAGTAATCCATGCATGAACTAGTTTCTCAGCATCACTCTGTGAGGATGTTATGCTGTTGTACATGACAATAAAACATTATAGCAACTTTACACCTCTGATGAAAAAAAATGTCTTGACAACACATTCACTGTCTCTAAAGCAGAGTGCTTGCACTTCTTATTTTAACTGCATATGAACATTCACACTGACAATTGCAGGAAGTGAAAACACTTTATTTATATAACACATTTAAATAAAACAGGCCTGCTGTATAACGGACAACTGAAATCATTTAAGCCATTGACAAACATTAAAAACATTAAAATACAAATATGAAAAATAAAAGCATTTTAGCAATTAAGAAAAAATGAGTGAGATTTGGACATTGGCGTAACAATGCAAATCAGCCATGGGAATGTTAATTTCTTTAGAGTAATCTACAGGGTGGGCCATTTATATGGATACACCGTAATAACATGGGAATGGTTGGTGATATTAAAGTCCTGTTTGTGGCACATTAGTATATGTGAGGGCGCAAACTCCTCAAGATGGGTGGTGACCATGGTGGCCATTTAGAAGTCGGCCATCTTGGATACAACTTTTTTCAATAGGAAGAGGGCCATGTGACACATCAAACTTATTGGTAATGTCACAAGAAAAACAATGGTGTGCTTGGTTTCAACATAACTTTATTCTTTCATGAGTTATTTGCAAGTTTCTGACCACTCATAACATGTGTTCAATGTGTTGCCCATTGTGTTGGATTGTCAATGCAACCCTCTTCTCCCACTCTTCACAAACTGATAGCAACAAGGGAAGCAAAACTAATCCCACTGAGAATGGAAAACGAGACTGAAAATAAAACAGGAAACATAATGAGATGTAGAAATGACAACATGAGCTTGACAATAGGATGTGGAACACGCAGACATGAAATACATAACAGACTGGGAACACAAGGAGAGGAACATGGGATCAGATAAGAGGGACAAGGGACGGACATAACTAAAAGTATAGCGGAAAAGAGAGAATTAGACAGGAAATGGGAAAATGACACAAGCGAGGGAGCATGGAAGATAATATTAGCTAAAACCCAAGACACACTAAATAATAACACGAGAACTTAATATTCTAGTACATCATAAGTACTCAAAAATACAAAATAAACTCACATTGCCCAGCGCCCTGATAAGTGCGCTTAATCAGCATGAAGTCATGCTCTGCCTCTTGTTTTCCCTGGGTTTGTTTTGTGAGTTTTGCTTGTTGAATGTTTCTGTTGTCTGCCCCTTTTCACTTTGCCTGTTACAAAGACTGTCTTCCCGTATGACTGTATGAAGGAAGCTGCCATATACTGGCCTTTAACAGACTGGATTAGCCACTTTTTAAAAAAACTTATGGCTCCAAATTATTCATTGAGAGAGCTATAGCTCTGTTCAAATCACACAAAAACAACAAGAGTCAGAAGACATGAGGGAGGCTGAAATTCATGTTGATTAAATTGCCAACAGATATTAGCTCTGTAGTGTTATTTATTAAAACAAACAAAACATGTTTTACTAAAATCCATATATCTATCAAAAGTTACATTTTTATGGTTGTTTCTTCAGTTGTTTTTCCTCTGATTTTCATCTGAAAGGAACCTATTATTAACCTATTTTTATTAAATGCGTGGTAAACAGAAACAATGGAACCTGATGACTGTCCTACTTAGAGTGAGAGTCAAATGGTCTGAAGGGGGAGGAAGAGAGGGCTGAGTGAAATTACTCAGTGAAATTACTGTAGAGACCTTGTTTCAGTTGTGTGTGACAAATCAAGTTTGCCTTTGTCTTTTTCTTTTCAGGAGAGAGCTGACATATTAGGACAAAATAATAACCATAACAAAAACACCATTGTACACACAGAGAACGCACTTTATCTGCCAACATAATAAACAACGTGAGTTTCCACTTTCCTCTCTATTGCAGGCCTTCTGCTTCTTGTTTTGGCAAGAAGCCACAATGCTGCAGAGTTCAGGTGAAGAGAGCCCTCATCCTGCAAATGAACAGTTTAGAGTCACATACAAAAACAAAAGCAAAAAAAGAGACTGTCATTGCACCCATCTTATTCATGACAGTCTGGTGCACATCTGAGTGATACTGCTGAACAAGTACAAAATTGCTTTCCTTGAGTGTCATCTACTTAAATCAGAGATATCAGAGAAAAATCTGATGAAGCTCTAAAAAGAGTAGAAGAAATCTAACATCAAAAGGCAGAATGAGTGCTACAAATAGGATAAGACAGCTTTGCTGGCAATACATGGTTAATGTTGCATAATCATACTTTTTATATATATATATATATATATATATATATATATATATATATATGTATATTTTTTTTAAATTACTCCTTTTTTCTAATAGAAAGGCTATCACAGTTATAAATTACCTGTAACACAGCTTTTGAGTAACAAAAAATGTTCTCCATCTTGTTTCTTTCAAGATGCAGCTCGTTCTTTGAGGCTAAAACACAAAGTAAAAAGTTAGAAGTTTGTACATGATTGTTACAGATATATGAGGATGTTTAATAAATCACTTGTTTCTGTACCTGCATGAAGCTGCCTGACTTTAATAGCCAAAGCAGCAGAAATCATCATGAAGAAAACAGCCATGCTGATAAACATCACAGTGACAGCTTTTGTATTTCCATTACACTCTTCTGCAGTAAAGATTGAAAAGGTATTTAAATGGTGTTAGAAAGTTACACTAGCACGCCAAACTGTTTAAGTGGATGTTTATCAATTGCAAATACAAGACCAATCAGACCAGGAGTGACATATTTAGCCGCATGTTCTCCTTAAATTGCTGGCTGTCTAAGTGGTGTCCAAAGTGGTGTTTCCTGAAAACCCTCTCCTGTCTGATCATTTCCTGATAACATTTACATTTACAATAATGGATTACACAGCAGTGGAGAGTAGACTTTATCAAAGTAGATGTCTTTCTGAAAGCAAAGACATCTTAACTCAGTTTAAAAATATAATCCACCCACTGTTATCATCCTCAATGCCCTGTACCAACACAGAGCAGAGCAGCTACTCCAAACGAGGTCGATTATCTTGTTAATAATGTCACCTCCCTACTACGTACAACTCTGGATACTGTAGCTCCTGTGAAAACTAAGGCCTCAAATCAGAAGTACCTGACTCCGTGGTATAATTCTCAAACACGTAGCCTAAAGCAGATGACTCGTAAGCTGGAGAGGAAATGGTGTGTCACAAATTTAGAGGATCATCATTTAGCCTGGAGAAATAGTTTGTTGCTTTATAAGAAAGCCCTCCGCAAAGCCAGAACATCCTACTATTCGTCACTGATTGAAGAAAATAAGAACAACCCCAGGTTTCTCTTCAGCACTGTAGCCAGGCTGACAAAAAGTCAGAGCTCTGTTGAGCCAACCATCCCTTTAATGTTAACTAGTAATGACTTCATGAACTTCTTCACAAATAAAATTTTAATCATTAGAGAAAAAATTACCCATAATCATCTCACAGATTTAATATTATCTACAGCTACTCTTAGTACCATTGATGTTAAGTTAGACTCTTTTTCTCCAATTGATCTTTCTGAGTTAACTTCAATAATTACTTCCTCCAAACCGTCTTTTAGACCGCATTCCTACAAAACTGCTCAAAGAAGAAGAAGAAAGAAGAACCTTCCTTTCATATCAAAAATCCTTGAAAGAGTAGTTGTCAAACAGCTAACTGATCATCTGCAGAGGAATGGTTTATTTGAAGAGTTTCAGTCAGGTTTCAGAGCTCATCACAGCACAGAAACAGCTTTAGTGAAGGTTACAAATGATCTTCTTATGGCCTCTGACAGTGGACTCATCTCTGTGCTTGTCCTGCTAGACCTCAGTGCAGCGTTCGATACTGTTGACCATAATATCCTATTACAGCGATTAGAACATGCTGTAGGTATTACAGGTACTGTGCTGCAGTGGCTTGTATCATATCTATCTAATAGACTCCAATTTGTGCATGTAAATGGAGAGTCCTCTTCACACACTGAGGTTAATTATGGAGTTCCACAGGGTTCGGTGCTAGGACCAATTCTGCTTACATTATACATGCTTCCCCTAGGCATTATCATTAGAAAACATAGCAAATATTTTCACTGCTATGCAGATGGCACCCAACTCTATCTATCCGTGAAGCCAGATAACATGTTCTTTAATTCAGATAAAACTGAGGTTATTTTACTCGGCCCTGAAAATCTTAGAAATATGGTATCCAATCAGATTCTTACACTGGATGGCATTACCTTGGCCTCCAGTAACACTGTGAGGAAACTTGGAGTGATTTTTGACCAGGACATGTCCTTCAACGCACATATTAAACAAATATGTAGGAATGCCTTCTCCATTTGTACAACATCTCTAAAATTAGAAATATCCTGTCTCAGAGTGATGCGGAAAAACTAGTTCTGCATTTGTTATTTCTAGGCTGGACAACTGTAATTCATTATTATCAGGATGTTCTAAAAACTTGCTGAAAAGCCTTCAATCCAAAATGCTGCAGCAAGAGTACTGACAGGGACTACAAAGAGAGAGCAGATTTCTCCTGTATTAGCTTCCCTTCATTGCTCGCTGGTAAATCCAGAATTGAATTCAAAATCCTGCTCCTCACATAATAACATACTCATAAATATCTTAATGACCTTATGTACCACCAGTGTTGGGGAGTAACGGAATACATGTACCGCCGTTACGTATTTAAAATACAAAATATGAGTAACTGTATTCCGTTACAGTTACCGTTTAAAAAGGTGGTATTCAGAATACAGTTACTTTGTTGAAATAAATGGATTACACTGCGGTACTTTCCTGTTTCATTTTGTCGCGGGTCAGGACTGTTTGGGTTTTGTTTGACAGCTACGTTCTGTTGTTCCAGGCGGCAGCGTTAGGTTGCCATGGTTACAGGGCGACGCTCTCTCTCTCTCTGCGACTGTGTGTTTCCTGGGTGAGAGAGCGCCTTTTCGTTGTTGTTGTTGTGCTAAGCTAACAGGCAGAATGCTACAAGCATAGCTCTAAAGAATGTAGCATCATGGGCAGTGTAGTCCGTGTTGCAGGGAGAATGGACTGCCAAACACGTTATGGGTCTGTGAGCGCGAGGATGGAGAAAAAGGGGAGTGGAAAGGTATGAGTTGTCATCGAGCAAAAACGGGAGCTGGAAGCATGTAAATATAATAATAACCACTGTAGCCAAGAAGAGAGCCTGACGAGCCCAGCTGTAAGTAAGCTATTAAGACTCGACTGTACACTGTGTTCGTGTTTTCCTCCGAAAACAATAAGTTCCGTTGCAGCAGCCTTTCAACGCCTCTCTCTGTCTCTCGCAAGAAAAGTTGACCCACACAACAAAGTAAAGCTATTTTTCGGCTACGAGCCGACAGGGACCCCGCCGTATTAGTCAGAGGTCCCTTTACTACAGTTCGGAGTCGCGGACCTTCAGTAATAGTAATAAATCACACAGCAATAGTACATTCACGTTGTTGTAAAAAGCATGATAATATATTAAGTATTCCAAAGTATTCAGAATACGTTACTGTCATTGAGTAACGTAACGGAATACGTTACAGAATACATTTTGGGGCATGTATTCTGTAATCTGTAATGGAATACATTTTAAAAGTAACCTTCCCAACACTGTGTACCACATCACCCTAATAGAGCATTCTTTCCTTTTTGCTAAAGTGTATAGTTAGGGCTGGACCAGGTGGCCCTGAATCCTCCCTTAGTTATGCTGCAATAGGCATAGGCTGCTGGGGAATTCCCATGATGCATTGAGGTTTTCCTTTTCAGTCAACTTTCTCACTCACTATGCGTCAATCCGGTCTTTAAGTCCGATGACATTAGCCGTGCCTGGGCTCAAACTCTGCTTCAGGTCCCTAACTGTGGCATCACTGAGAGTTAAAAACTGTCTAAATCCTTTCATCTGTAATAAAATGATCACCGTTGCTGCTCTAAGTTTAACATCCAGGCATCCACGAAAACGGAGTTTAAGAAATTTAGCAGAGTTAGAAGTTAGCAGGAAGTTAGCTTGCTACTTTGCATCTACGTGATTGCTAGCGACACAGCTATGTTAGCATAATATAAACAGTGAAGCTGGATGATGAACGCTAACTTTTTTCCACTCAATAAAAGTTAAGGTGAGGATTCCCAAAGGTTCGGGACAAATGCAATCGCATGTCAGGATGCTGTAAACGGACTGAACTTCAATTGGAAGAACAACTGAGATAATCCATGAACAATACGAGCTTAGTTATCAATACACTGCTGCATGGGCTGAGCTGTAGTTATATTGTAAGGTTTTAAAAAATGAGCTTTAAAATGATTAGCGATAATAAAAAACGAGAGGGGCCGCCAGTGATCACTGACTGCTTTCAGGGGCTTGTTGAGATTAAATAGAACAACAAATAAAGCATTAAAACATGCAAAGAACACAAAAGCCTTATTAAACGTGGAGTCGTTTGGGCCCGGAAGCAGGATTCATCACGTCATCACTTAAAGACCGGATAGACCTCTCTGCATTGAATCATGCTTGTTATTAATCTCTATCTCTCTTCCACAGCATGTCCTCTGTACTGTCTTCCTTCTCTCATCCCCAACCGGTCGCAGCAGATGGCCCCGCCCCTCCCTGAGCCTGGTTCTGCAGGAGGTTTCTTCCTGTTAAAAGGGAGTTTTTCCTTCCCACTGTTGCCAAAGTGCTTGCTCATAGGGCGTCATTTGATTGTTGGGATTTTCTCTGTATGTTTTATTATAGGGTCTGCCTTACAATATAAAGCGCCTTGAGGTGACTGTTGTTGTGATTTGGCTATATAAATAAAATTGATTTGAAAAATTTAATTGAATTGAATAGTTACGATTATGTATTTCAGTTGCACATAAAAGTTTCATACATTTGGATTTGATAGTTAAAAAAAGATACACTTGGTCAATCAAAAATTAATAATGAAGTAACCTAAATTGATGTTAAATATTTTTACACAGCAAATGTATTTAAAACAAAATATGTGGGTTTATTTGCTTGATTATTGCTGTTTTAAAACATAGAAAACAGATGCTTAGTTTATCTTTAAATGGCAAATATACAACACATTGAGTTACACTGTTACACTCTTTATGTTAAAATCATATAATCCAAATTTGATAGTCTAATATAAGATTTTAGATACGCTGACCTGTACAATAACTGTTGATAATAAAATATAACTTAATAAGTAACAAAACTTAAATAGTGCTGAACTAAATCTAGTGAACTACTGTTTAATGTATCGGTCTCCTTGAAATAATATTGACATGGGATTAAAGAAAATCACTACACAGGCAATAACAGATATAAGATCTTGACTAACCGAGCCTGATTATAAGAGTAACTTAATTAGCTTTAAGCTACACTGAGAAAGACCATCAGATCCATAATAATATTTACTTATATGGAAAGAAGATTATAAATAAATACACTGAAAGACATGGAATTACATCACCCCAGTTCTGTGTGCTTAAAACTTATTTTAAGCGTACTCGCTCTTAACAGATCTTTTGCCCAGGACTCTGGAATGACCTGTCTGACATACAGCTCACAGAGTCCATCCATCCATTCGCTTCCGCTTATCCTTTTTAGGGTCGCGGGGGGCGCTGGAGCCTATCCCAGCTGTCATAGGGCAAGAGGCAGGGTACACCCTGGACAGGTCGCCAGTCTGTCGCAGGGCCAAGAAAGACCCCGGCCTGATGGGGGAATAGAACTCAGGACCTTCTTGCTGTGCGGCAACAGTGCTAACCACCGTGCCACTGTGCTGCCCAGCTCACAGAGTCATCAGTGCATTTTCTAAATACTTGTCATTACATGACATATCTGTTATACTATTTTTATTCTCTGTTATAGAGGCTAAGACCACAGTTGAAGCCACGGTGGTGTTCATTGGTGGGGTTGACGCAATGCCACTGTTATGAATGAAACTTGTAACCAAGTCCAATAACTCCAGCCATACTTATCTTGTCCATTTAACATCTGTATGGTATTCCATCAGTTGCATTTGTTTTTGAACTCAGTTCTCTTTATCCAAAAACATTTATCACAACAGAACGACAGTCACAAACTGGTTCTTCTTCCGACCAATAACACCTGGCGCCAATTACGTATGTCTACCTTAAATATGGTCCCATAAACACACCATACACACCTAGCAGCGCATATAAGGTAACAACACAAAAGTGGCTTCTACATCAGTTTTCTTGTTTCAGTTGTCTTGTTCAATATTCATTAAATATTTTATGTTTTATTTTCAAAGGTGATATATAAATACATTTTTACTAGATCCTTTTTTTAACTCATCCATGTATGTGCTACTGTGAATGTGTTTCTAATTTTTACTTCTTTGAAATTTGAGGCAATAAAGTGCAAAGGCATATTAATCCACTTGTATTACTTTAGGAATGAAAATTATGCTACAAAACAGGTCACAGTTTACTAGAGTAAAGTGACAAAAGAAAAACATTTTAGAGAGATAAAATTAACCATACCTTGACTACTGAGTTTCACTTCATCATTGGGTTCACCATTTCCTGTAGGCATGGTATAACTTTATACATAACAATTTGATGATAAATCATGTGCAAGAAATAAGCCTTTACCCCACAAGCTTACCTTGAATTCTTAACTCTACTGCATCAGAAATAACTGTGTGTTTATTTGTGTAAAATCCACAGAAATACAGCCCAACATCAGATAAATTCACTTGCTTGATTTGAAGAAAGACAAAGGTGATGTTGGAACTCATAATAAATTTTCCATTTTGAAATCCGTCGCAGAACGATGCTGAGCCATGAGATCCAAACATAGAAGAGACACAAGTGGGCTTAGTTTGGTTGACCACTTTAAACCAGTCTGCCTGTGTTTGATGGTTGGAGGTGTTGGTGCACTGCAGTGTCACTTCTTCACCGGGCTGGACCTCCACAGTCTGAAACCCTGAACCTGAGACAGAGATCCAGCCTGAAACAAACACCACAGACAAATTAGTATTAAATTAACTGTAATAATTTTCACAGGGTTCCAAAAATATTTAAATTCTGGTAGGATCCATATCTTGGACTGAGAATCATTAGATGCCAGTACTTACAGTGAATACAGAAAAACAACGCTGTTATAACGGTGAAGCTCCCCATTGTATGCTTAATCCAGTTGCTACTCGGACATTTAGTAAACCACACAGCTATTACAAAGGCTTTTAGAGGGCGAGGTGTTTCTAGTTTTTCATCCTGTCAGTGACCTGTTAACACATTGCAGTACCTTGGCTTAAAAATCATCAAGCCACTTCCTCTTGGTGGTGACGTGCTATTGGATCACAGCGTTGTCACATCACTTCCTTTGCTAGTGGTGTTTTTTCTAATCTGTATAGCGCATTTAGTTACAAACCTTTACATAACAATTTAGTAACGATGTTTATTTACTCCTTGGCCTCCTTTATTAATAATGATACCTGCAATAAATTTAGCCTGGTTGTACCTTTGGAGATCACACTCAGTTAACTGAAGACCCAGATCTGCACCCTTGACAACCCTGTAACCAGCCAGGCCCCTGTGATTGGTGCAGATGAAGGAAGCTAAACCATTGTTAGGTATTCTCCACCAGATTATGTGTGGGCCTGGACCTTCTCTCTGTATGTTGCTGAATTGTTGTTGATTATCATCTGCGCCATGGATATGTTATCTGCAAACTTATATATGAAATTTGTGCTATGAATGGGATTGTAGTCATGTGTGAAAACTGAATATAAGAGTCGACTGAGACCACAGCCCTGAAGGGTGCCAGTGTTAAGGATGGTATGACTGAAGAAGAGAAACTGAAGGAAAATAGCATTATTTCATTCATTTTTTGCTAAAAAAAGAAGAGGGTTTTGTTGCTCTGTACAAATTATTATAAAGAATCCCTAAAGCTAAGAAGCCCATAAAGCCAGGAAAGCTTAATGTTGAATAAAATAACATTTAGTGAAGAAAGTAAGAACTCCAGGTTTCATTTCAGCACTGTGTGAAGACTCAGAGTCAGAGATCTGTTGAACCAAGTATTAATTTACCATGAAGCTTAAAAGCCAAATACTACTAGCCCTCAAGGTAGCTGTAAATAAATCATTACCTAACGCATCACTTGATCTAGCTTTTATTCTTCCTGTCCTGCCACTCCTGCATCCGCATCAGTCATATTTCTGTAAAAGAAAGGATGGACAAAATGCTGGAAACGAGACCAAGAGTGTCCAGTTCTCTTTGGTCCACCTAGCTTACGTCTTCATCTACTGCTGCCGACAGAGTACGGGCAAAAACAGAAGCTGCACGTGTCGAGCTCTCCTTTGTAGCTGAGCAATAACATACGGACAAGGTCACAGTGAACTTTCTTAAAACTGCATATATATATATATATATATATATATATATATATATATATATATATATATATATATATATATATATATATATATATATATAGATAGATAGATAGATAGATAGATAGATAGATAGATATGTGTGTGTGTGTGTATTATTTAAATGTAATTTGTTTGTAATACTAAGGTTCCACGCCACTGTTGTAGTAGGGCATTAATGATGTTGCATGTGTGGGGGCTCCCAGCCGGAGTCGTATGGACTTCACGCAGGTAAGGCACATTTCCTCCTCTCCCTGTACTAAATTATAAGTTTAAATTTGGTGTATTTTGTTTTATTAAGCATTAGTTCTGAGGGCTAAATATCCCCAAAGTGCTTTTGATTTCTTTGAACGACGAAAATAGTAACCAACAGCCTTTTATCCATTATACCACCCATTTATGTGTTTTAGTTTAAATATTAAAAGTGATTATCAGTAGTTTATTTTTGAGTATCCTTTGCTTCATATTTGTCTCAGTCTTAACCCACTATTACATTTGATTTTGATGTTGCTGTTGAGAGAAACCACACCATTGTTTGATATTTGTATGTTTTATATATACTGTGGCCCACACTGGGATGAAGAGAGGCCTGCTGCTGTGTGTGTCCACTGATTTTACTGCTGCATTTTGTCTTTTGTAAAATAAAGCCATATTTTGCAACCGGGCCCTGTTTGTCATCACAAGGCAGTCTACCATTTGAAATCTGCTACACAAGCAGAAAGATAACATCCTGAAACAGGATGAACAGCTTAAAAGGAAAGCAGATCTGGATGCGAATCTACACATACTCAAATCACAGAAAGCAGCTGCAGCTGCATTAGCTGAGGCTCAAGCTTGGGAAAATTCTGATCAAGAAAGTGAGCATCCAAAACAGCCCCAGCTGGACAACATGCAGCAACCCAACCCAGTTTCCCCCCAAAGAGGGACAAATAGAGGATCATCAGGGGGTCCTTTGTCCCTCTTTGCGGGGAAACTCCCACTGAGTTTAAATCTGGGACTCTCCACCAGTTGACCCTTTAGAACTGAAGAAGCTTCTCGGATGAGAGGTGAAACATCTTCAAGCAACTTAAACAAGTCCAAACGCTTTTCTTTCCAAGCTTCACAGAAATACAAGGTTAAATTAATCTTTTCAGTCATGACATGCAATTTACACAGTGTGAGTAAAAACACATTTACCTTGATGTTTCCTGGTTGGGGATCTGGAGTTAAATTGAAAATATAAAAGTGTGTTTAGTTTATTTTTAGCAACCATAGAAATTGTCTTTTAAAAGCAACTTTACCTGTTTGAGGTGTTTTGATTTTTAAAACCAGAATGATGACCAGTATAATGAGTAAACCAGTCAGACTACCTGGGATGATGTTCATTGGGTGTATCATTCTATCAGACTCTGCTAAAAAAATTACACTGAAACATTTCAGGCTGTGTACTTCAGGTATAATACTGACAATAGTGAAATAACTATGATCCCAATAAAAATCACATTTTTTAGAGACAGGAAAATAATCTTACTTTCAGTCTTAAATTCTTCATCATTCATTTCACCACCTGTAAAGAAACATGGGTCTTATAATACTTTGTGACTTCCAATTCTTATTTAAAGTCTCATCATGTTGTTGTGCTACAAAGGAAAGCTTACCTTCAAATCTTAACTCTACTGCATTGGAAATAATAATATGCACATCTATGTAAAATCCACAGAAATACAGCCCAGCATCAGATAAACCCACTTGTGTGATTTTAAGAAAGACAGAAGTGACATTCGAACTCATATTGAATTTTCCATTTTGAAATCCGTTACAGAAAGAAGCTTGGCCATGAGACCCAAACATAGAGGAGATGCAGCTCGTTTTAGTCATGTTAATCACTCTGAACCACTCTGTATGTGTTTGACTTGTGGAAATGTTGGAGCACTGCAGTGTGACGTCTTCACCAGGCTGGACCGTCACAGTGTGAACCTCAGAGCCCAAGACAAAGATCCATCCTGAATCAAACAACAAAGACAAAATGAGATTCAACTCGAAATGTACAGTACAACAGACCCAATAACAGGGTGACAACTTTTTATTCAATTTAATTACATCACTGCTTTCTAACAATCACATTTAAATTTTGTTGGGCTCCTCGTTCCATTACTTATTTTAAGGTGAGAGTAGTGAGGTGCCAGTACTTACTGAGGCTGCAGAAAATCAAAGCTGTTATCAAGACGAAGCTCCTCATTGTGTGTTTAATCCTTCACTGCTCGGACAGTTAGTGAACCACACAGCTTTTATAAAGGGGTTTAGAGGGGCGGGGTGATTTTTTTTTTCCATCTTGTCAATGACCTGCCAAAGCAATGCAATGCATTTGTAGATATTTTAGCTTTATTCACTATGAGATAACTGAAAAATTTTCACTTATGATTTCTGAGCTTTGAGACTCACAGACTTATAATTCCATGTTACATCCATTTCAGAACATATTAAACAGAGTCAAACAATGAGTCACTTATCAATGAACTTCCTCAAAAACTCTTGGACTTTCGAGCAAATATTCTATTTTAGTCCCTAAAAGTCTGGTGTGATACATAAAAGAAAGGAAAGGGGGGGTTTACAGAGGTCTGCCCCTTTTTTGGCAGTTATCCAAGGGTACCATTTAGATTTGATCATAGAGATGAGATAAGGAAGTAACTTTATATCCTAAAGTTGTAAAATTGTTTAAAGGCTTACTGTTTTCTTGTTGATTCTTGTGCTCATTCTTGACATGACACCATCTAACATTTTTAGATTTCTGTATGAAATTCAGCTTCTTTTTCAGACCTTTTTAAACTCCTTTTCTGCTTACATGTAAAGCTGGTGTGGAAACTTGAGTTATAGTTACATTTACTTGTTTATGTAACAACAAACAGCAAAAGATACGTTTTTGATCTTTCTATTTAATGGTTATAAATGTTATATATAGGAAGGTCTTTATTCTGAATTACTGGTTGAAAGTGGCACAATGCTCTTTATAAACTTAATTATTTTATGTACGCTTTCATGGTCTATAAATGTTTAACTGAGATGAAAATCAAAGCGTGAGTTTAAAGATGTGTGTGGTCAGACCCATGATTACTAAAAATTGACTGCATGTACATGTCACCATTGTGTTGTCACCAATGGTGACCACTAGTTTCTGGACTCAGTAAAAGATTGTGGTCACAGTCATGTTGTTTTAATTCTAGCTGGATGTTACTGTATTTAAAAGAGAGGCTGGAGTTCTAAGTTCATCAGCTAATATTCTGAAGCTCGGTAAGCATGCTGCATGTAGACATGTAAATATGCTGACTGACAATTAAAAGAACACCAACTTCGAGTTAAAGCCCTAAAATAATTAAAATAATTGAGTTACTAACAACAACAAAAAATTACTCACAGCTCTTACAAAGGGCAATAACCAGCCTACACCTACTCCTACTGGCATTTCCAAGCCCAGACTAGTAGGATTGAGTCAGAATGCTTTACCAAATCACATTTGCAGCTCATCAAGAATGAAATTTCAGTATTAGATATTTGGGTCTAAGTTAACAACAATAACCACCTCTAGTGCTGTTGGCCAACAGGCTGCAAGTGGAAACTGTGCTACAGTTGCCCAAAGACAAAAGAAGAAGAAAGGGGGGTGTCCTGCTAGGAGGCAGTGGGAGAGAAGAAAAGGCAGGAGTGTGGAGGTGAGAGTAAGAAGTTTAACGCCTGACCCCTGTTTCAAACCAGGGGGTCAATGTTGACATTGTAGATGACTATAAATACCTCGGAGTATACATTGACAATAAACCGGACTGGGCTCTAAACACATCTCAGCACTTAACAGGAAAGGCCAGGGCCGACTCTATTTCCTGAGGCGGCTGAGGTCCTTCAACATCTGCCAGACAATGCTCAGGATTACGAGCTGGACTCTCTTAGGGTGGTGATGGAGAGGCGAATGTTATCCAGGATAAAGACAATGTTGGATAATTCCTTCCACCCACTCCATGACGTGCTGGCTAGCCACAGGAGCACGTTCAGTGAGAGGCTAAGATTACCAAAAAGCACCACTGAACGGAACGACACAGGAAATCATTCCTGCCTGTGGCCATCTCCCTGTACAACTCCTCCATCTAACACACTGTACACTGCAATAGCTACACCTTTTTTGCACATGCTCTTCTTTCTTATTCAGATATTTATTGGTAAATGACTTATATATATTCATATATTGTATATATTGTGCTATTTCTTATTTCTTGTATTGCTTTTTTTTATTACTGTTTGTACTGGAGCATCGTAACCAGCATAATTTCCCCTAGGGATCAATAAAGTATTCTGATTTAAATGTAGGGCCTGTGACCGGTAAAAGGAGAGATTCAGCTCATGTAATGGTGAGAAGGAAGAGAAACGGGCTGAGAAGAACTTGTCTACTCTCTTGGAGTACTCAAAGCGCTTAATACACCACACCACTTCCCTCTATGATTTTTAAGTGCTTGTTAACTAACATTCACACTTAGAGCAACTTATGGTTACGCTCTTGCCCAAGGATATTTGGCATGAAGACTAGGGGGAGCCAGGGATTGAACTACCAACCTACCAATCAGTAGATGATCTGCTCTGCCTCCTGAGCTACAGCCACCCATCAGTAAGCCTGTGTGCATGAGACCAGGTGTGAAGTAAGGCCAGGAACACTGGAGGTGGGTTCAATCTGTTCTACAGCATAGATATAAAGAGAAATGGAGTAATGGTAATGTTTAAGGAAGAATATGCGACTAGTGTTGTGGAGAGTATCAGACAGGATCATGAGATTGAAAAGGGTTGATGTTGAATATTGTCAGTGTGTCCCACTATTAAAGCCCTATGCTTTAATCACATGCAAACTGGAAACTGCTGCTTTTGTATATATGTTGGCTTGGGCAAGGCATTATCAGGATTGGAGCTGATGTTGCTGCACCATCTCCTGACTGGTAGACAAAAATATTGTGCAGTTAGGGTCACAACATGTGTTCGGAGAACCTGGGTTGTTATTTCAGTTGTGTTTCTGTCACCTCAAGCTAGTCTGGCACTAATAATGTACTGTGACAAAGAGTACTGCTGCTCCATCACGTTTTATGTTATGAAGCTGTTTTTAATCTCTAAAACTCTATCAGTGAATCCATTTGAAAACAGTGAAACCAGCTCGTGGTTAAAGTCACACCTTTGTTCATTCCTCTGTTGCAGGCAAAAAAAGGAGAACGAAAGCAACGCATTTCTGTGAAAACAGCAAAGCATTTGTTGCGTGTGGTTTTAAAGGCTAGTGTCTGTGTGGTTTTCAGTTCATCTGATACACAGTGCTGTCACCGCAGTGGAAAATAACAGGGGGGGATGCATGAGATTTGTTGCACCCCAGAATGTGCACAAGAACGTGGTCAAGCAAGAAAGCTGCCCATATACACACTGACTGTGTCAACTTTGCTGTGAACCATTACTGACTGTACAGGCGTTGTGAGTTCAGCTGTGCTCAGACCACACTGTGAAGTCTCTTCCTGTCAAGTGATCAGTATCTCGCTCATGCCTCCCTCCCCCTGAAGACGACCTGACTCTCCCTATGAGTAACTTTATATGCCCATATTTTATTTGACATGAAGACAAATTAAGGCTGAAAAACAAACATAAAAATGTTTAGTCAAAGGTTATAAAGACTAAACCACTAAACACGTTCTACCATCATGAACACAGAGAATCAGCTCTATGCACTGGCAGCATAAACAACATGAGTTTCCACTTGTGTCTCTATTGCAGGCCTTCTGCTTCTAGGTGTTTGTGGGTGGAGTCTCAATGCTGCAGAGTTCAGGTAAACGGAGTCCACATTCTGTAGGTGAAAACATTTACAGTCACAGACCAAAAAAAAAAACACAGAGTCAATACTTTCACTATTCTTGACTGTGTCAGTCTGATAGCATATGAGAGATAATTGGACTTGGCTTCAAAAAAGTAGGGTGAGAATCAAATCAAAATTTATTTATAGAGCACATATTAAAACAACAGTGTTGACCATAGTGCTTCACAGTCAGTAAAAGCATGAGACAGTTAAAACAAACAATAAAAGAGGACAACAAACAATAGGTAACAACACAACAAGCTAGACCAGCCAACTAGACCGAATCAAAAGCCAATGTAAAAAACTAAGTTTTAAGACGTGATTTAAAAGACTGGATAGACTCGGCAGTACGAATATGAACAGGGAGGTTATTCCAGAGTCTAGGTGCCACGGATGCAAAGGCCCGGTCACCTCTCGACTTCATTCGAGTCCTAGTTTGTGCTAGGAGCCTGTGATTGGACGATCTAAGTGCTCTGTTGGGATTGTATGAATGGAGTAGTTCAGAAAGATAGCTGGGCGCTAAATTATTCAGAATATTAAAAGTGAACAAAAGAATTTTAAAATCTATACGATATTTAACAGGGAGCCAATGTAATTTGGCTAAAATTGGAGTTATGTGTTCATGGATTCAGCTGCATTTTGAATTAACTGAAGCCGGCAAAGAGAGGAGTGTTGGAGGCCCGAGTAGAGGGAGTTACAGTAGTCCAATCTGGATGTAATAAATGCGTGGATAAGCTTTGATGTTAAATTTCAGATGCTTGTGATTTAGAAAGCATCTGAAATCTACCACAGGTGTCAGTGGTCAAGAGGCTTGGTAGAACCTGACCAGGCTTTCATTATGTAGAAGTGGCGCAGCCGGGCAGGGGAATCAAACCTCACATTTGAGCTGCAAAAGTTTAACCATGATACATGAGCTTACTCAGTGTGACTGTATTACAGTCTAATGAAGACAATGCAGAAACATATATTAGTCTGTGCCCAGATCAAAGTCAAATTAATTTCATTAATTCAATATTCTCTGTGATAAATTGATCAATCAGTCTGATTGGTGTCACTGCGATACCAGCAGTGTAAAACGAACTATATGCATTACATCATCATGTAATCACTTGATTGATGCAGAAATTCAGTGAATATCATTTGGACCTACTTTGTTTCTGTGATGTTAGCAAGAAACTGGGCGACATGTGTAACATGAAAATATGTTGCAATGAATGATGTCTGAAAAAGATTTAGTGACAATGTGGTGCTTGTAACCTTTGACAGAAACTCTGCTTTTACATTTTTCCTCAATAAGGGGAGAGATTTTCTTCCTTGCTTGAAGGCCGAGGTTTTTCTTAGATTAATCACACATTTAATCCTCCTGTTAAATCGTAAACCTTTTAAAATTGCAATAAAGAATGATTTACCTCGCTGCTTTGCTCTGGCTGCTGTTGTGGAGCTAAATGCCAAATATAAAAGTGTGATTAGTTTATTACCAACACAGTACTTTTATTAGGACTTGTTGATCAGCTTGTAAGAGTAGGTGAAAGAAATTATAGCCACATTTACCTGTTTGAGGTTTCCTGACTTTTAAAACCAGAACAATGACCACTATAGTGAGTAAACCAGTCAGACCAGCCAGGATGATGATCAATGGTTGTGTCGTTCTGTTGAACTCTTCCAAAAAAATGAATTAGATTAACTGTGTGATTAGTGTGGTTAAGACCAGTGTTGGGACTAACGCGTTATTAAGTAACGCGTTACAGTAACTACGTTATTATTGTGGTAACGAGCACGGTAACTAGTTAGTATGCCAAAACCAGGAACGCGTTACTCGTTACTGGGATTTAGATAGGCTCGTTATTCGTTACTTCGTGTGGTGGTTATCGCGGAGCTTCCACAGATTCAATAACATTAGCAAGTGGTGGAAGCCAGCAGGTGGATGAAGGAAAAGGGAGGCAAGAGGAGAGACCCGAAGCGGCCGCCGGTCCGAGTATCAGGTGAACTGAACTGAAGCTAGCATGACGGAGTTTCTATACAGCTGGGTGGGTGCTATGTTACTGATGTTGAACTTTATTTTGTTCATAGGTTAATTATTAGAGTTGCCAACTGTCCCGTAAAAAACAGAATCGTCTCGTATTCAGAGAAACTATTACGGGTTTCGTATTGAGGTGAAAAGGAACATTTTGTCCCGGACTTCAGCTACAATGAAAAAGACACAAAGCTGGAGTTATTCTGTGTTTACGCTGCACAGCTGCCTCTTCTTCTCTCATTCTCTGCCCCTCCCTCTCCTGTTTCTACTTCAATCATGAAACTGATCAATGATCAGCTGATCGGCTTTTCTCTCTTGTTTATTTATCGCCCACTTTGCACCAGAAAGAGGAAACCAGGGGATGTCGCGCTAAACAACAGCAGCACGTTTAAGCTTGATCAGCTGTTGTTAGAATTTATTTAATATTACTTTCTACTATCAGCTGATGTTTGCTGGAGCCACAGCTGTAAAGCTGCTGGTCATGATGTCGGTTTGGATATGTGGTGAGAGGGAAACATGAAGATGAAACCAGGAGATGTCCTTACTGGATCATCAGAGCTGAACAGGTGATGGAGAAACAGGTTTACCTTTTAGGTGACAGGAATGAGTTGAAGGGAAGTTATGAATTGTTTCTGAGAGACAAATAACACCAGGATCCTTTTTTTACTTAGCTGACAGCTGGTAACTGTGCAGGGGCGGGTCTAGCAAAGTGTTGCCAGGGGGCCAGGTAGGGCATTAACAGGGAAAGGGGGGCACAAAGAAATACTTTTCTTTCTTATTCTCATTTAAAATGTCTCGCTTTTAAAAAAATAATTATCTGAGTCTTACAACAAACGATTGATAGATTAATGCATATATACCATCAGAACAGTGTACATCACTGTCACAACAGCGTTTGTTTTCATTCAAAGGCTTTATGATTTTTCCTATAATGGTGGGCCGGTCTCTAGTCAAATTCCCCGGGACGATTTTTTTTTCGTCCCAGTCCAGCCCTGTAAGCAGCTCATCTGCAGTCTGGTGTTACCTACATCTTCCTATTCAGAAGGCAGAATTTCTGAGTTCTGAGTACAATCGAAAGCACCACGACTGCAGTTTTTGTGTTGGATGTAAAAAGCAACGACGGTCCAGGCGTGGGATTTCTCTCATGGAAGTGTGCACATTATTTTTTTCCTTTCTATTGGTAGGTGGCACAGTGCAAGTAAGCAAGCTAGAAGACTGGCAGTCTGGCTGGGTATCCAGTTACGGAAGCAACACATTAACAAGAGAAGTCTGAGTAAAACCAAAGTTACTTTCCCTAGTAACTAGTTACTCTGAAAGTAACGAGTAACTTGAAGTAACTGAGTTACTTTTGATAGAAGTAACTAGTAATGTAACTAAGTTACTAATTTAAAGTAACTTACCCAACACTGGTTAAGACATATTATACAAGATACTGAAAGTACTTCACAGTGAAGATTAAAATCTTTCCACTCATCACGGAATCTCACCTTCAGTCATAAAATCCTCTCCTTCACTGGTTTCACCACCTGTGACCACGATTGTTGTATTATTTTACAATTTGCTGTTTGTAGTTACTGTGTTTCCACATGACATGATGAGAAACACTAAAGTTGCAAAGAAAGGTTTTTAACCTAAACTCACCTTGAATTCTCAACTCTACCCTAGTGGAAATAATTATATGATAGTCCAAGAAAAATCCACAGAAATACAGGCCAGCCTCAGACAAATCCACTGACTTTATTTGAAGAAAGACGGCGACGTTGTTGGAAGTCATATTGAATTTTCTATTTTGAAATCCATGACAGAATAAAGCTTGTCCATTGGAGCCATACATAGAGGCAATGCAGCTCAACGTAGCTCTGTTGACCACTCTGAACCACTCTGTATGCGTTGAACTTCTGGAAATGTTGGAGCACTGCAGTGTGACTTCTTCACCAGACTGGACCTCCACAGTCTGAAATTCAGAACCAGAGACAGAGAGCCAGCCTGAAACAAACAGCAAAGACAAAATTAGATCCAACTCAAAGTGTACAGTACAACAGACGCTGTAAGAGGGCAAAAACGTTTCATTTCATATATTTACTTAACTATTTTGTAACAATCAAATTTTAAATCGAATGGGTCCTCATGCCATTACTTGGAGCTGAGAGTAGTAAATTGCCAGTCAGTCTGTAGATACTTACTGAATTTACAGAAAAACAAAGCTGTTATAAAGATGAAGCTCGTCATCATGTGTTAAATCTTGTCACTGCTTGGACTGTTAGTAAACCACACACCTCTTAAAAAGGGGTTTAGAGGGGCGGGGTGTTTTTTTTTTTTTTTATCTGTCCAATGACCTGCCAATACAATACAGTATATTTGCATATATTTTAGCTCTTGTCAAATTCAAATGTTGAGGTTATTTATTTCGAACATAGCTTAACAATGAGTCACAGATACAGAAAAAGACCAACTCCTCAGAAGCCCTTGGAGTTTTAATGCCTGGCTTGGTATATACAAGAAAACCACTAAGAGCTAGAAGAAGGGGGTCTTGGTTTGTTTTTTTCATTTTACAGAATAGAACTCGTAGCTCAGACTTGTTAATAAGACTACCTCTTGTGCTGTTGGCCAACAGGGTACAGTTGGCTGAAGACAGAAGAAGAATGCTTGCATGCTAGGAGGCAGCAAGAAAAAAGGAACTTTAAATATAGGGACTTAGACTGGTAAATGAGATAGCTGGGTGATATGATGGAGAGATGGAAGGTAGGTAGTCTGTCAAAGAGACCAGGTGGAAGGTAAGCAATGCCAGGAGCACTGAGTTCAACCTGCTCTACCATAGCCTAGATAGGAAGAGATATCATTTAATGGTAATCTTTAAGGAAGAAGAATATGTTAATAGTGTTGTGGAGGTGACAAAAGTGTCAGACAGGTATATGAGTTTGAAGCTGGAAGTTGAAGGGGTGCTTTCAGTGTGCATGGCCCAAAAGATGGATGTCAATAGGAAGAGAGAGAGGAATTATGGAGTTACATGGACAGGTGAGCAGAACGGAGTTCTAAGGTGTTGGGTAGGTATAGTGTTAAGGAAAGAAATGCAGACTGCCAGATAGCAGTGGATTTTTCAAAGGGATAAAAAAAAGCTGTGGTGATGACATACACAAAGAGGGAGGAACATAAGATGATGCATAAGTTTGGAACAATGTGCACACATCTAGACTGGTAAAGAGAGAAGTTGCAAAGGAAAAGGCAAATGATGATTTGTATGTGAGGCTGTACACTAAGGAAACCACAAAGGCTTGTATTGGTTGCCAAGGCAAAGATCTTGAGGTGGAAAGGACCCAGCCAACATGCACATATGGGCCTCACCTGGGATTTGCTCGGGGTGGATGAGTACCATGTGGGCACTGGCTCAAAATGGGCTTTTTGTATGGGTTCCACTTGGGTTCCTCACATTAAACCAATATGGACAATCCAAAGTGGGCACATATAGTAGGTCCTTGCTGGGTCAAAGATGGGAAATACTTAACTTGGTTCGAAATGGGAAAGACACGTTCACGGACTCACTTGGGTCAGTTGGGGCCCATTTAGTTTCAGATTTTCCTACCACCATATAACACTTATATGGACATTTAACATGGGGCCATTACAGATCCGTGGTCATTCCTGTATGGGTCCATTTTTCAGCCCATTTCTAAACCATATGGGCCCCACATGTAAATGTTGGCTAGAGACGTGCAGCAGGTTAGGGTGATTTAGGATAGAGACGTAAATGTTATGTATGGCTTTAAATACTTATTATACACAATAAATATTGAACACTTTGAGGCAAGTTAGTTGCATCAAGAAACCCTTTTTGTTGAAGACTCATTTCTTCTGTTTATTAGCTAGGTTACAAAATTGTCTTTTGTTTGCCTTTGGTTCACATTTTGTGATATTGCAAAATGTGAGCTTTCTCCTGAGGAAAGACATTGAGACATTTTCATTATGTGTCAATTATTGAGCAGAAATGAGACTAAAAGCCTGAAATACTCAAATTACATCATCTACTTAAAAAAAATAGATGATGCATATTTTTGCATTTTGTTTTCACCAAGTGAAAAAAAAGTAGAGCACGAGAAATGACTGGGACTCTTTGCTAAGAATCCAGGATAAGGAGACAGGTAAGAGTTACAGGACACAGCCAGAGCTCAGGCACCACAATCTCTCAATCTCTCAATCTCACAATCTCTAATCAAATCACCTGGTAGCAACTATCACAGCTACATCAGGCTGCTTTTATGGCATTACATTCGGTGCAATTTGCAGAAAATCACATACATTAAACCTTTAAATAATATTTTACTATGATTTAAATAATAAAATGTAAAAATACAGGAGCCTCTTTAAATGGTAAATAGCCTGTATTTGTATAGCGCTTTACTAGTCCCTAAGGACCCCAAAGCACTTAACACATCCAGTCATCCACCCGTTCACACACTTTCACACACTGATGATGGCAAGCTACATTGTAGCCACAGCCACTGACAGAGGCGAGGCTACCGGACACTGGTGCCACTGGGCCCTCTGACCACCACCAGTAGGCAATGGGTGAAGTGTCTTGCCCAAGGACACAACGACCGAGATTGTCCAAGCCGGGGCTCGAACCGGCAACCTTCCAATTACAAGGCGAACTCCCAACCTAAATCACAACCTTGCCATCTTTATGCTTCCTTAAGAGCTCTGACTTCAAAAATCGCATGAATTTCATCTCAGTTGTTGTCAGACAACACTGGGTATTGCTTGCAAGGAAATGTGTATTGCTCTTCTCCCAGAGCAGACCATGAAACATTCCTTGAAAGAAAATTTCACAATCAGCGTTAGACCATTGTCTGACTTCTGCTTTATCTACACATTTGAAGCTCAGTGTTTTTCCTTTCAAACAAATGTGCACAATAAAAAAGACAGAAACACAAAAGTAAAGATACAAAGACTTTAGTGCAAATTTTATTATTTTTATTTTTTGCCAGCCAGTTTTTGCCATGTCATCCACAAAACATCCACAAAACTACATCAGCAGGTTACTATCATAAAGCATGAGCTCCACTTATTGAGTCTATCTGGCAGCAGCATACACAACATGTGTCTCCAGCTCTGTCTGTGCCACAGACCTGCAGCTGCTTTTGACCTTCATCTGTATATCCATCCCCGTGTACTTCAGATTTTCTGAGCTCACTTTCTGAAAATCAAATAGTTACACAGCTGAGTTACAACACATATGTGAAATGTTTATTGACTTGTGGTTTGTACCCAAAAAATATTTTGCATTAAATGGGATTTTTTGATTTTAATTCCATAATACCTTATCTATACCAGTTGGGCAGCACAGTATTGAACAAAATTAAATTAAGAATCCAAGTTAAGTTAAAATATTATCATATCCAGTAAACTAAAAGAAATGAGGAGAATTTTAATGACATAAGTCCTACTGATGTTACAGTACTAAAATGTTTCCCTGCTGTGAGTAATAACGTTTTGCCTGATTCAGATAATATTTGGGATATTTGTTTTCAACTCATAACATTAAGCTTATAAATTCTAATTTAAGACGAATTTTTTTTTTCACCTTGTTTCTCTCTGGTTTAGGTTCTGCAGATAAGGAGCAAATATAAAAATGTGATTAGCTCTTTAATACCACCATACTTTGCTTTGAATTTCAAATCAACTTATAAGAGGAGGCACAACAATTACAGCAAATTTTACCTGTTTGAAGTTTCCAGATTTTTAGAACCAGAAGAATGACCACCACAGTGAGTAAACCAGTCACACCACTCAGGACGATGCTCATCACATGTGTATTACCAGGCTCTTCTGTAAAAGAGATTATAATAGAACATCACTCTAATTCAATCTGTTTGATTTACACCTAATATTAATAATAATAATCATCACAATGAAAAACAAAATGTTAAGAGTCAGAAAAGTAATTTTACTTTCAGTCTTAAAATCCTCTCCTTCATTGGTTTCACCGCCTGTAAAGAAACATGGCTATTATAATATTTTGTGATTTCCTTTTTGTCTGTGAGTTGATTTTGGATTACATATGAACATAAAACTAACCTGGAAGACAAAAGTCCTCCCTACAAGCTTACCTTGAATTCTTAACTCGACTGCATTGGAAATGACCGTATGCTTATTCACATAAAATCCACAGAAATACAGCCCGACATCAGATAAATCCACTTGTGTGATTTTAAGAAACACAGAGGTGTTGTTGGAACTCATATTGAATTTTCCATTTTGAAATCCATCACAGAATGAAGCTTTGCCCTGAGATCCATACATAGCAGCAATACAGCTGGGCTTAGTTCTGTTGATAACTTTGAACCAGTCTGTCTGTGTTGGATGACTCGAAATGTTGGAGCACTTCAACGTGACTTCTTCATCAAGTTGGACCTCCACAGTTTGAATCTCAGAACCTGAAACAGAGATCCAGCCTGTAATGAAGAACATGATGTTTATGTCTGAGCCTACAGTGTTACAGGACAACAACATCCATTATATCTCTTTAATGACTTTACTTATTCCATTATTTGAAAGTACTGTGGTGCCAGTACTTACTGAGACTGGAGAGAAATAAAGCTGTGCTCAAGACGAGGCTCCTCATCATGCGTTTAGTCCTGTAACTGCATGGATATGTTGTACAACACAACTCATATAAAGGGGTTCGGAGGGGCGGAGTGTATTTTTCCTTTTTATCTTGCCAGTGATCTGCCTATACAATGTAATGCTTTTGCATACATTTCTGTTTATAAATCCAGTTACAAAGTTTACAAATGTTACCAAAAAACTTGTAATATTTTCACAGTGTGGCAGAAATTCATAAAAAGTAACTCTGAAACTCCCGCAGTCCTCTCCTCGGCCCTAAAATGGTTTACATTTAAAACGAAACAAGAATGTGGTACTTTGGCATCATAGTGGGCCCATTTTTCTGTTGAATTTCAGCTTCACTGAAAATGTGTTGGAACAGACATTTATGAGAGATGTCCTGAAACATGTCAGAAGTTCTTATTTGCAGTGTGAGCTAAGTATTTATTTACTCAGTCAGAGGCAAAACCACGTGCTTTGTTTGTGGAGAACAGATTGCTGTATTTAAAGTGGACATGGAACACCACATTTATTAAGGCTATTTTACACCATAGAGCCCTACTCTCAAAAACTGTCATAGATGTAACACTGTCTGCGCAGCTGGGTTTAAGAAATAAGTGCTTAAAGTTAAAGTTTTCAAAACATGTTTAGTTGGTTGGTTGCAGTCAATAGACTTACTTTATTTATGTTAGCTAACCAACCCTAAAACTAAAACTAAGGATATACATTAAGGATATACTGTCCACTTTCACTCTCTGTCTTATTAGGAGGTTCTTCATTGTTTGGCTAGCTGCACTGAGACAGAAAAACCTAACTGTTAGCTGTAATGTTCGGGTTTGTAAAACACTTTATAACACAATGTCTTTTCAGCTACTCCAAGCCGCTCTGCTCTTTGCTTTTGCTCTGGCTCGAGCTCTTTTCTAATCATCCACTCTCTCTGTCCCTCCTGAACTAGGGCTGGGTACCGTCACTGATTTCTACAACTGATTAAATTCTGATTCAAAAGATCCCTATTCAATTCAATTCGATTCCATCTTGACTCAGGAAGTCAGAAATATTATAATTCTGATCATTTATATTGGATATGTACTGTCAAAAGAACCCTCTAAACCTTGTAAATTTAAAAAAAAAAATACTCCAAATTATTTGACTATTTCTCTGCAATCACAAACTCAATGTAAACTATTTAGGTATAAAAAAATTGACACTTGTGAGACTTCATCAGATGTTTTTGTGTCATGGTAATTAAAATATGAAGGAATTTTTCCTGGCCTGGCTTTTTATAGCAGATCAAAAAACAGAAGAAAACCATGAATCAACATATGAACATTACCTGATGCTGAAGTGAAGTAAAGTTACAGAGGTTTTATTAGAGACACAGCCAAGTGTTTTGCAATTTGGTATAAGTTTAAATTTCTTCAGTACTGAACAGCAGAAATAAGGTTTCTTGTTGGAGGTCATTTTTGAAAAAAAATAAAAACAGCAGCCGACAGCACTGAACACAGTGGTAGACTGGTGCTTAGTAAGCGAGTGAATAATGCACAAAATAGACATTTTTAATGGGAAACTGGTCTTGAAGTACACTGAGAAGGAAGTGTGATTTTATCATGGTGGGAGCAAACAGCAAAAGTAAGAGCGAATTCAAGCATAGTTTTGATCTTCTTTAGCCGCTGGTTGAGTGAATTTTGGTTGGAGAGTGACGAAACCTGCAGTTTCGGAACCTGTAAGATTTCAGTTTTCAACACCCGATAGTATATAGGTACACGCTAGTGCTGTCTGGTCATCAGTGTTGGTCAAGTTACTTGAAAAAAGTAATCAGTAACTAATTACTGATTACTTCCTGAAATAAGTAATACCGTTACTTCATTGATTACTTATTTTCAAAAGTAGTTAGTTACTTAGTTAATTAGTAACTTTTTAAAACATGATTTATCCCCTAAATAGGTAACAAAGCAATAGATCTTTCAGCCCAATTCTACTTTTTCTACATAATCCATCATACAAAATGTAATCAAATGGAAAAGTCTCTTGCAACATTCTCTGACTGGAAGAAATTTGTTTAACATTTAAACCTATTTTCTGCACATTCCAGCACATAAAATAAAATATTGTTTTTTGTTTACACTCACTCTTTCAATAGATGCACGTAAAACACAGCAGAAAATAAATAAAATCAAAGACTCAGCGGTCCCGTTGCCCTATTTTCACCTGTATAGCAGGAGTGGGGCAGGCGGAGGTTTACCCTGGTGCAGGCGTGCCGCAGTAGTCAGTGGAAGGATACGGCAGTTTGTCTGTGAATTTCCCATTCCGTGGTAGCGTACTTGGTACTTGCTCGGACATTTAGGGGGTTTTTCACTGTAAAAAGAAGTTTTCTTCCCACGCAGTGAGCAGTGGAGGCTAATGTTTTTGTCACTTTTCACGGAATCAAACTCAAAGTGAGGTCAGTACTTCCACGCTTTAAACGCTGCACGCTCATACTCTCTTCCGCACTCGTTATATTATCCATTTTTGAGTTGCACACAGCTGTTGCCACGAACGTCGCACTCGCTTACGTCACTGTCATGAAACACACTCGCAAAAAAATCACGGTTTTAGTAACGCAGCGTGCTTACGGGAAAGTAACAGTAATCTAATTACCTTTTTTGCAATAGTAATCCCTTACTTTACTCGTTACTCGAAAAAAGTAATCGGAACGCGTTACTGCCGAACTCTGCTGGTCATGCTTTGTGTTTACATATTTTGGGCAATCAGTTTACCTGCTCTTTAATCGTTTGTTGTTTTAGCTGTTTGCCGTTTGTTGAAATACTTTTATGAGCTTTAAGCTGAGATTCTGGCATTTCTGACAAAATACATTTATATTTAAAATCAATTTCAAGAATTAATGAATTGATATTGCATTATTCACATTAAAATTGATTTGAATCAGGAAATCCATTTTTTAAACCTACCCCTATCCTGGACCCAGTATGCTACTGAAATAGGGAAAGTCTTGATGGTCATGATGAGGAACGGCTGTGGCCTCCACCCTCCCCTAAGCTCTGCCTCTGCTGCTTCATTCCTCCCCTATAGCTGAGCCACCAGCCACACCCCACTACAGAGACCTTTCCACATATAAGCATACATGATCAGAAGATGTTAGTTTTCTTTGAACCTCCTTTCATATTTGAATAAGCAATGATGAAACAGTTCTAAGTGATGAAGTCTAATAAATCCAGATATAGATCTTCTTTCAGTAACAATCACTGTCCACTATCCTTTGCATTTAAAGCTCAGATGTTGTCCAAAACACACTCAATTTCACCCACCGTAAATGAAAAACGAAAAAGATGGTAGCTAAAGTTAAGCGCTTTAAGATTTTGTCAAAACCTACAGATTTTTGTGTTGTCCTCGGGTCAAAAATGACCCCAGGTGTATGGCAAACAAGTGTATGGGAATCCCGAGGACATTACAAGGGTTAACTAGTGATAAAATATTGGCTAATTCATATTTTCATTGTCTAATTGTAACATCTACCCATACCTGTAGGGGATTTTTGAGCCTGATGTTTATATAACTCTAAATATTTATATGATCAATAAATTATCAAAAGTAGAAGAAGATTTAAGACCGCTCCTTATTGAATATCTTTTGCACACACACACATGTACTGAATGTGTTCTGTGACCATGGCAGATACATAACTTGCCTCTCTAAATTTTCAAGGCTTGTGGTCCCTCTTGGTTAAAACACATTCAGACTGCTGCCATGCTGTCTGTATTGCTGTTTGTTGTCTTTGTAAAGATGAATAAAACTCATAAAGAAATCTTGGTTTGTGAAGTGCATTGAAGATGTCCACAACAAACTCTCAAGCACCTGTGTGGTGATACAGCTTGAGGGAAGATCAATTTACTTCCACAACCATCTTCACTAACCAATCACTAACCACACACTTTTTTTTCTGGGGACATCAAGGCTTTTATGGCAATGGTTCTCATGCAGAAGGCTGATGGCCAAACTTTCTGCACCTTGCTGATAGAGACTCTTGTTCAGATTCAGTAGCACACTAGGCTTTTATACTCTCCTTTAGCAACCAAAGTGCTTTATACTGCATGTATCTATTTACACAAGCACTTTTTTCTACACTTCAGTGCTTTCCATCCAATATTCACTCTCCAGTAAAACATTGGGAATCAATGTGGGGTTCAGTATCTTGCCCAAGGATACTTTGGCATGCAGACTGGAACAACAAGGGATTGAATTACGAACCTTCTCAAGAGTTGATGACCTGCCTCCTGATCTACAATTACCTTGTTTTTACATGCTATGATTAGTGTATTATAGGTTGTTTTTAAGGGTACATCTATAGCCTTAACTTGAAGACTGACTATCTATCTATCTATCTATCTTCATAACTACACTGCAGAAAGGAAGAGTGTCAACGTGTTTCACTTCCTGCCTACCTGAATGTGGAACTGTGCATTCTATGTACAATGCATGAAGCTGAGTGGAGTGAGCATGTCAGTGGCTCCGCAGAATAAAGGGCGGAGCCTAAGATAAGAATGCCACACGTTCACACAGGCACCTCCCACAGTAGAACATTTAGGAAAGTTAAAGTCATAGCATACATTCAGAGAACATGAGTGCTTAACTGAGTTGAATTTTTGTCACCTCAAGTCAGCCTAGCACTTTGCCACTAAAGAGGCATTTTGACAAAGGGAAGCGCTGCTCACTGAAGTTTTCTCTCAGAGCCCTTTTTTTCCCCCTAACCCGATCAGTAACCCTATCAGTAACCCTATCAGTAAATGCATGTGAAAACAGTGAATCCAACCTCTGCTCATGGTTAAAGTCACTTAGATCAACTATATTCATTGTTCTGATGCATGCAAAGAAAGAATGAAGTGAAATAAGTAAGTGTGAAAACAACACAGTATTTGTTGCGTGTGGTTTTAAAGGCTAGCGTTTCTGTGGCTTTCAATTCGGCTGATAAACAGTGCTGTCACCACAGTGGAAAATAACAGGGGGAGGTGCACAAGACCTGTTGCGCGCCAGAATGTGCTCAAGAACATGGTCAGGCAAGAAAACTGTTGATATACACACTGACTGTGTCAGGATGTAATAGAGGAAAATGAAAAAAAAAGTTTAAATAAATTTAGATGATGTAACTTTAGTATAACTAATGTACTTTTAAATCTGTGATTTCATTGTTTCCATCAGTAAAGAGGTAACTGTTGCAGGATTTTAATTTTCTTTGTTTCTTAATCATCTGTAGTCTTGAAATCAGCAAATCCTTACTGTTCCACAGATTTTATTCATGACTCAAACACTGTTTTTCATGAAAGCTTGCAGGATGGAAAAAATTTTTAATTACATTTCATTATAAAACATATCATTATATTTTTCTAAAGTCTGTGAAAATACAAAGGTTGGTGTTATCTAGTCAAAAGATATTTGCTGCCTCTTCTTAAACTTTGCTGTGAACCATTACTGCCTGTACAGGCCTTGTGAGTTCAGCACTCAGACCACACTGTGAAGTCTCTTCCTGTCAAGTGATCAGTATCTCGCTCATGCCTCCTTCCCACTGAACACCACTTGACTCTCCCTATTAGTAAACTTTATATGCCCTTCTTTTATTTGATATGAAGACAAATTAAGGCAGAAAAAAACAAACTTAAAAATGTTTAGTCCAGGGTAAAAAAAAAACTTAACCACTAAACGTGCTATCTCATCACGAACACAGAGAATCAGCTCTATGCACTGGCAGCATAAACAACATGAGTTTCCACTTGTGTCTCTATTGCAGGCCTTCTGCTTCTTGGTGTTTGTGGGTGGAGTCTCAACACTGCAGAGTAAACAGAGCCCACATTCTGTAGGTGAAAAATTTACAGTCACATACAAAAACAACCACAGTCATTACTTTCATTATTCTTGACTGTGACCGTCTGATAGCATATGAGAGATCATTCTGGGCTTGGCTTCAAAAAAAGTAGGGTGGTCAAGAGGCTAAGTAGAGTCTGATCACGCTTTCATATGCAGAAGTAGCCCAGTCAAGGCAGGCGAATCAAACCTCACTGCTATGAGGCAACAGTAGCAACACTGCACCACTAGATATACTGTAGCACTCTGGCATGATAATTACTTTAACATACTAGCTGCACATTTGAGCTGGAAAAGTTTAACCATGATACATGAGGTTACTCAGTGTGTTGAGATTTGACACAGTATCACAGCCTAATGAAGAAAATGCTGAAAACACATTAGTCTGGTTCATCTTTAACTGTGACATTTGTTCTTTAGATTAATTTGAAGCCACAGTCAGTGATAACAGGTGTCATGATGGTGTTTACCAGCTACAATGTCTTCTACATCTCTGTGTACGCTTACACTAAATGTGATGTTTGATACATATTTTTTTCTGCACACAATTGATAGATACGGTATCGAAGTGTCATGAACTGGCTGTGTGAAGCAGGCAAGATAGGACCCAAAACAGACTCACGGAGGCGAGAATAAACTCAGAATGCAGCTTTATTGCTAAATACCAGAAATACAAAAACTAACTAAACAGATAAGCATGCAGGTAGAACACACGGCGGGGAATGAGGGAGATTGCAAAGCAGCATAGAGGGAGACGCAGGCATAAATACACAGAAGCGTAATGCGGGAAGTGAACATGATGCCACAGGGGAAGCAGAACTAAATACGCTGAACATGGAACACAAGACTGTCAAAATAAAACTGACTGTGACAACTGGACATGAAACACGATTAACTGGGGAGACAGGATGGAACACAAGGAGAGGAACATGGGAACAGAAAAGGAAACAAGACACTAGGACACACACAAATACACCAAACATACAGAGAGGGACACAGAGAATCTCAGGATTAACTACATGAACCTTAAATAATAAGCCATAGTACAAAATGTCCCGAAAACACAATAAACACAAAACGCTGGGTCAAAATTACCCAGAATCAAGACAGGTAGGTATGAGATGATAATAAGAAAGCTTGGCTGTTGTAAAAAAACATACAAAAAGAACAAAAAACCCCAAAAGAAAAAGTATGTTGCAAAATCATTATTTCAGTTCAGCATGCAGCCCTTATTTAAGGAGCCTCTTTCAACCTGTCCAGGTTTTCACATGGAGAAATGGTCTAGCCAGGCAGTGGGCCATCAAAACCCCTGGTAGCAACTATCAGTGTTGCCACACTAGGCTGCTTTTTTGGCAGATAAAGATAAAAGATAAAAACTGAAGAAACCACAGTTCTCAAACTAAGTGGGAGAGATTTCGCAAGTCTGGGGGCCACTGTGGTGAAATGCTTTATGTCCTTCAGTTTTGTCTAGTCTCGTATGATGTACAATAAGTATGATAGCTGCTGCTTCTCCATGGAGAGCTCTAAAAGTTGGAATCTTGAAATGTGCTCTGGATTCAAGGCAGTGCAGCTGAGTTAACAATGGTGAGGCATCAGAGTACTTTAGTTTGTGTGTCAGAGGAGGATAATAGCAGTGCAGTCTACAGGTTTACTGTTTGCAAGCATCTGCACAGATAGCATGCTAGCCAAGAACCCAGAGTGGAACTAAAGCCAAGTGAATGTCAACCTCAGCCCTTGTCCAATGAGCAAAGCCAGCGACAGGTGAACTTTATCAGGCAACAAACTATTGAGCAGTGAGGCTGCAGCCTCTGTTTCTATCGGTTCATGTGTCTATAGATGAAACACTGTAGTGATGGCTTTACAGGCCCTTTGTGCTGGTTTTCATTTTTGCTTTCTGCTATCAGCTTTGTGTTCATACCATATTCAAAGAGAAAGATCACATGTGTCTCCTCATTAGGATAGGGATTTGACTTGGTGTGTGGAACTGGAGCATATAGGTTTATATTTTCAACTAATAATTATGAGAAAATGTGTTTCAGGTCATTTTATGGAGAAATATGAAAGTATTTTCAGGGGTAGTATAATGAATTACTTTTTCTTCGGAATAGTAGTAACCTAAGTACTGTGTTACAAAAGAGTTTTAAGAAAAGTAATACATTACTTTTTTTGAGTAATGACCCCAACACTGATCACAGCAAAAACAGAAAATACCTCAACCAAGCAAGAGTCATCAAATGTTTAATGGTTCTGTTAAATCATAAACATTTTATATATAGAGATAATAAATTGATTTACCTCACTGCTTTGCTCTGGTTGCTGTTGTGGACCTAAAGGCCAAATATGAAATTGTAATTAGTTTATTAGCAACACAGTACTTTGCTTTGGGTTTGTTGATCAGCAGCAGGAGTAGGTGAAACTAATTATAGCCACATTTACCTGTTTGAAGTTTCCTGATTTTTAAAACCAGAATAATGACGACCATAGTGAGTAAACCAGTCACACCAGCCAGGATGATGCTCAATGGTTGGGTCATTCTGTTGCACTCTTCTAAAAAGAGTGGTTAAGATATTTTTTTACAAGATACTGAACGTACTGCACAGTGAAGATTAAAATCTTTCCACTCATCACGGAATCTCACCTTCAGTCTTAAAATCCTCTCCTTCACTGGTTTCACCACCTGTGACCATGATTGTTGTATTATTTTACTGTGTTTCCACATGACATGATGAGAAACACTAAAGTTGCAAAGAAAGGTTTTTAACCAAAACTCACCTTGAATTCTCAACTCTACCCTTGTGGAAATAATTATATGATAGTCCAAGAAAAATCCACAGAAATACAGGCCAGCATCAGACAAATCCACTGACTTTATTTGAAGATAGACGGCGACGTTGTTGGAAGTCATATTGAATTTTCCATTTTGAAATCCATGACAGAATAAAGCTTGTCCATTGGAGCCATACATAGAGGCAATGCAGCTCAACGTAGCTCTGTTGACCACTCTGAACCACTCTGTATGGGTTGAACTTCTGGAAATGTTGGAGCACTGCAGTGTGACTTCTTCACCAGACTGGACCTCCACAGTCTGAAATTCAGAACCAGAGACAGAGAGCCAGCCTGAAACAAACACAAGATTCATTCTAGAGAGCGCAGTACCAGAATATTGTAACAGTGAAACCGTTTTAATGAATTTGCGGTGTCCTAATAATCAAATTGAAATACTGGAAGGTTAGCTGTTGCATAATTTGGAGTAGAGAGTAGTAAGGTACCACTACTTACTTATGCCGCATTGAAACAAAGCTGTTATAAAGATGAGGCTCCTCATTGTGTCATTAAATCTGCCACTGATCGGATAGTTTGTAACACGCAGCTCTTATAAGGGGTTTAGAGGGGCGGGGTGTTTTTCTTTAACTTACCAATGACCTATCGGTAGTGTGCAATGCCTCTGCATGTAGTCAAGTTTCATCTGTTATCAATAGAATACATAAATGTTTTGTACATGGAGATTCCATGCTTTTCAGATGCAAAAAGAATATCTCCTATGAAATTTTTATTATTTTAAACTATTATCCTTTTCTAGTCCCTAAACATCTGGTATAACATGGAAAAGAATACCTGTAGTATCATTATGTTATATTGGGTACAGTTTTCTATGGTTTCTATTTGGAGTTTTCTTTTTGAGGCTGATATGTGTCCTGGTGAAGCTCACCAACATTTTCACATTTCTGGTGCACACTCAGGTCTTTCTTAAATTGTACATGTAAAACAAGTGTGTTCTGGTTACATACCTGTTTCAACTTAGTACATAGTTTAGCCAAGGTACATTATATAACTGTGTATGTGTGTGTGTGTCTACATCTAAGGTAAAATGTGATTTTGTCTGACGGACGCAAAAGTAGGTTTACATAGTTTTCTGGGCGATACAGTCATGAAACTTTACAGGCGTGTAGCTCAGTTCAGAGAACTTCTGTACATTAACATTAGCATTTTAATTATGCTGGTATTTTTGCCCCAGAAGTGACAACATTTAGACAGGAGTGGATAGTGCTATGTTATCAATGCTAACATTAGCAGGCTTGATTATTCAGCAGCATTTAAAAGTTACAGACAAGAATAGGGATGGGTATCGAAAACCGGTTCTTGTTGAGAACCGGTTCCCACTGTTTCAATTCCTTGGAATTGTTTGCCATTTTTGCAAACGATTCCCTTATCGATTCCAGTCGCCCCGAATAACGTCACCATGTTGCGGAGCGTCATTTACCTGGCAGGAAACACGGCGCCTAAGCGGCTCAAACGCTCAAAAGTTTGGTTATACTTTACGAGAACGGATGACAACAGGGCAACTTGCAAAGTAGATATTTCATTTAAGGGAGGAAACACTACGAATATGCAAAAGCATTTGCTAACAAAACACGCGATAACCTTAAATGAATGTCGTGTTTTTAATTCCGCTCCGGACTCGTGAATCTCAACCCAGCAGCAGCGGTAACGTTTGCACGTCCTCTCCCG
The DNA here is from genome assembly GCF_051167445.1 of Perissodus microlepis. Classification (NCBI taxonomy): domain Eukaryota; kingdom Metazoa; phylum Chordata; class Actinopteri; order Cichliformes; family Cichlidae; genus Perissodus; species Perissodus microlepis. Next base: position 43,184,496 of record NC_140463.1, on the reverse strand, counting down.
TTAATGCGGCAGGTAAATAATCAACTAACAGTGCATATTATGTTACCGCGATCTGCCTTATTACAAAACCTGCCATTACTGTGCATTTAGGTGACCATGATGAGAGAGACAGACAGAGTCTGGCTGCCTCTGATGCTGGCAGTACTCGCTGCAGTCTACCGGTAGCGTCTCCTTTCAGGCCAGGATTGACGAATGTCACCGAGCAGTGACTAAGTTTGTGGTAAAAGGCTTGCACCTATTTTCCACAGCAGATGCCCCCAATTTTAGGTAAGTGAATGTGTTTAATTGTAGGCAGGGACATTACTGGATATTCTTGTGTAATTGCTACAGAATAATTTATGTTATACTTTGTTATTGCTACAGAAGAATATTTATTTTATTATTTTACATTTATAATTTTTTTTTCCTGGGGACCCTGTGACACCCCATTGAAGAGCCGTAGGCTGTGAATCTCTTAAGATCTCACTGTTGGGTTTGTAAGGCCATGTTACTCCTAAATTTCTATCTTGTTCAAAGAGAAGATATAAAACAAAGTTCTAAGCTAATCGACCTTAGTGTTCTCCTTTTTTAAAAAGAATCGGTAAGAGAATCGATAAAGAATCGAATCGTTAAACAGAATCGAAAATGGAATCGGAATCGTGAAAATCTTATCAATACCCATCCCTAGACAAGAATGACAAAAAGTACAATTTACATTCATACCTGCCAACTACTAAACCTTTTTAGTTCATAGTGACTCCATGACCACAGAATCACATACCTGTTTTAGTGTTTTTCACATGGTTCTTCATACAGCATTGTAGTTACACACAGACCAAATCCTTAAAACTGCAATTTTAAGCATAGTGTCATAATAAGGGTCTAACACTGAGGCAGAGACAGAGTTTGCAGTTTATATTTTCTGACAGAAAAGACTGTCTGAAGAGGGAATATTCAGACGTTAAGTGGGAATAACTGAGCTTTGGACCAGGAGTAAGCTTAATAACTTTTGTGTTTCTCTCAGGGCAGCAATGACTACAGTTGTGGTTTCAACTTGTGCTATATTAGATACCAAAGGTTTAGTCCAGACTTATTGAAAGGACCAATTTTATCTCGTTATTTTGTCCCACTTATAAGCGCCTGTTTAAAGTTATTTTTAGAGCAATGCAGCACTTCCCTTTTTATCTATTTTTTAACTCAAGCCCAAGCTTGGAGAAGCCAAAAGGTGTGGGTTTAATCCAATTTAATACAACTGAATCCTACAAAAGTGAGAACTCACCAGATGCTTTTGAAACCTCTCAGCTTTGATGGCTTTCATTGTACTCTGTACTTCCTGTAACTTCTGGTTTGTGGAATGATGATACTGTGGTTTTTCCACCTTTGTCAGGAATGGGACTGCATCTTCCATACAACAGACAGAGGTGTTAAAGCATCCACAAACCTGATACACTGGGTTAGATGTCATAGTCTCTTAGACATGCTCTTAGAGGAGTGCTACTCACCACAGTTCATTTTCTTTTCTTTTGTTGAATAAAATATTTAAGAATAGCTTTTAAACAGCATCAGATTAAGAGTGTTGGTTATTTATTTGCTGATCACCTGAGTGATTACTAGTTGCTGGACTGGGACAAAAAATCGGCCCTGGCATTTTTGGTCCTGGCAGCCCACCATGGTCACTCAAAAAGAAAAGAAAAAAGGAAAAAAATAATGTATATGTCATGCATACACATATTATGTGTATACTACCAGTTAAAAGTTTGGACACACCTTCTCATTTAATGATTTTGCTTTCATACATCGAATATATGATGCAAAATATATGTAGCAAAGATTGATAAATAACTCTAAATATGTCTTACATTTTAGATTGCTGAAAGTAGCCACCCTTTGCTTTGTTGACAGCATTGCAAACCCTCGGCCTGCCCTCAGTGAGCTTCATGATGTGGTCACCTGAAATGGTTTTCCCTTCAAAATTTCGATCAATGTCGCCTGCACTGGCACCTGGAAGAAAATTGACTATGGTTGCTGGTGTCTCTAGCTTCACATGTCTCAGAACAGAATTGTCAAAAACCAAAGTTTGATCTCAGTCAAGTGTGTCGCCGAGTGGGGAAAAGCGTTTAGAGGCTGAGGAGTAACTAAACATCTGACACATGAACAGGAAAGTGCAGGAGGGACAGGTAAAGAGGCCATGCTGCTAGCGTGTCAGCTATGAGCTAAGCTAAGCTAGCAAAACCCTAAAGACACAGTGAGTGAATACTGTAACTATGCATTTACGAGTGAAGCGAGTGTGCTACGGGTGAAGCACGTGAAGATTACACTGCTACGCAGATAAGCTACCCAGCACATCACCGTTTGATGGAAAAGGCAGGAAGTGATACTCTACCACAGAAAGAGTGAACACCAAGTGACAGCGCCTCAACCTAGATATTTATACACACATAAAGGTTTCTGAAAGTCAAAACTATTGGATTTATGAAGCTGAATTTAATAAATTGTGCATAAATTAGCAGCATTTATTTTCCGATTTGGATGTACGCATTTGTAAAATAGTTTTACATGTAACCAAATTGCTGTGTATCTGTGGGTGGATTCAAGCATGCGCTTGGGAGTCTTCAGAAGTTGCACACAAATAATTGTACACAATCTTAAAGCTTAGTTTACACTTATGGATCATATGTTGCACATTTGCAACCCTTTTGAGACATATTTCTCTCAATACAGCAGCAGCATACTGTCACTGTGAGGCCAGGTTACTAGCTATAGCTGGTACTACTGGCAGCACTGACAGCTAACATGCAGGTTAATTTTGTACATTTTGCTGAATCTATTTTTAGTTTATTTTCTTTTTATTGTTTTCTGTCAGCTTTTGACCTCCACCTTTTCATCACTTCTTCTAGAAGCTGCGTAAGAGGTTTGATTAGGCATTGTCCAGTGTAAGTAATGAAAAAGAAGGAATGGATTGCTGTCAGTGCTTGTATGGCCAGTACATCGGCCCAAAAGTGTGTAGGCCCACCAAGAAAATGCCCAGTAAGCCACATTACCAGTCCAGACCTTGTGGTGCCCTGACTTTAAATCTATTTTCACAGTGCTTTTCATTTATGTTGATCTGATGTCTCAGCAACTTGAATGAATTTCAATGATATTTTATGACTCTGACACTTGGATTATGTGATGACACTAATCATTGATAAAGAACATTACTGAGAACACTGAGATATTTTTTAAATTAAAAACTTGTTCATAATATGACCAAAATATGTTCTGTGTTTAATCTCTAACCATAGGCATTATGATTGTATAAAACTGAAGCAACTTGTGTAATAAAATGTTGAGTTACGTTGTTATTATTGCCCAGTAAGTTTGTTTGACAGCCTAAGAAATTTAAAAGACATTGAAGATAAAGTTAAGACATATAAACACAGAAAGCTAGTTTGAATCGATCATTATTCTGTTGCTTTTATATCGTCCACGAGCTCTGATTTTAGAGCCCTTGTGGTTTTCACCTCAGCTCTGCTCACACCACACTGTGCTTTTCTTATTATCTGTCTCTTCCAGACCATTAGACTCTGAGAAAATTGCATTAATCAGTTATTTCTAAGTCTTCTTTATCATGTCTACGTTTTTCTTCTCAGCAACATGTGAATAAATAAGAAAAACAAAGAGACACAAAGCAGAGATTTAGAAGAAAAAACAACCTTGAATGCAAATTTTATTCATAATTTTATTTTTTTCCAAGATTCATGTCACCCACAACACAAACACAGAAATATATCAGCAGGTTATATTAATAAGAACTAATTCTTCTTCCTAAGTCTATCGTGTGGCAGCATACACAACGTTAGGCTCCGGCTCTCTCTGTGTCGCAGGCCTGCGGCTTCTTTTAGCTTTTGTCTGGAAACTCAGAGCTGCGTAGTTCAAATCATCTGAGTTCATATTCTGGAAAAGTAAAATACTTTTTTAAACAGATGAACACAATCAACACAATCTGAAAGGTTTGTGGATTTGTGAGTCACATGACATACGATTTCAGTAAGATTTTATTAGTTGAATTAAACAAGAATCAATAATGATTCTAACGTCTTAGAGTGGTTGCATTAATTTTCTTTAAAACACTGTTTTGCAACTGATTTACCGGTTGCATATGGATTTCACAAACTACACAATGTAAAGAACAGCAGAGCAGAAACAGACATTTCTATCCTCCCCAACAAAGTAACTTCTAACCAACCAGGAACATTTATTTTGAGACATATTTTAGAAGAATAATTTATAATAATAATCTAATATATTTATAATTTTTTGTACACTAACTTTTAAAGTTACAATTGGTGTTAGAAATCGAATTTCGCCGACAATGTATCATAATGGTGTATGTATTCCTTGCATTTTTGTGTATAATTTTTAAACTAAACTATTACTTATTTGCAGCTATCATCAAGCTTTTTTTCTGATGGGATTATTTTTTTACTTTTTTAAAATTTCTGTCAGATACTGATGAATGTGGTTGATGAGAAGAAAAGACATATGGATGCCATAGGTTGATATTAGTCATAGAATAATTACATGTTAAAAAACTAGTTCATGCATTTATTACTTCCAGGCTGGACTACTGTAATTCATTATTATCAGGATGTCCAAAAAACTCACTGAAAAGCCTTCAGCTAATCCAAAATGCTGCAGCAAGAGTACTGACAGGGACTAGAAGGAGAGAGCATATTTCTCCTGTTTTGGCTTCCCTTCATTGGCTTCCTGTTAAGTCCAGAATTGAATTCAAAATCCTGCTCCTCACATACAAGGTCTTAAATAATCAGGCCCCATCTTATCTTAATGACCTTGTAGTACCATATCACCCTATTAGAGCACTTCGCTCTCGCTCTGCAGGCCTACTTGTTGTTCCTAGAGTATTTAAAAGTAGAATGGGAGGCAGAGCCTTCAGTTTTCAGGCCCCTCTTCTGTGGAACCAGCTTCCAGTTTGGATTCGGGAGACAGAAACTATCTCTACTTTTAAGATTAGGCTTAAAACTTTCCTTTTTCCTAAAGCATATAGTTAGGGCTGGACCAGGTGACCCTGAATCCTCCCTTAGTTATGCTGCAATAGACGTAGGCTGCCGGGGGATTCCCATGATGCATTGAGTTTTTCCTTTCCAGTTACCTTTCTCACTCACTATGTATTAATAGACCTCTCTGCATTGAATCATATCTGTTATTAACCTCTGTCTCTCTTCCACAGCATGTCTTTTATCCTGTCTTCCTTCTCTCACCCCAACCGGTCGCAGCAGATGGCCGCCCCTCCCTGAGCCTGGTTCTGCCGGAGGTTTCTTCCTGTTAAAAGGGAGTTTTTCCTTCCCACTGTCGCCAAAGTGCTTGCTCATAGGGGGTCATATGATTGTTGGGTTTTTCTCTGTATCTATGAAGCGCCTTGAGGCGACTTTTGTTGTGATTTGGCGCTATATAAATAAAATTGAATTGAATTGAATTGAAATGCATCTTTTTAAATCATGACATACAGTTCACACAATATGAGTAAAAACACATTTACCTTTAGTTCTTCACCCTTAGGTTCCGTAGCTAAACAGCAAATAGAAAATTGAGATGAGTTAATTTTCACAAACATATTTTTTATCTCCCTGTTTCAGTTTACTATAGCAGGTGAAACAGTTACAGCCAAGTCTACCTGTTTGTAGGTTCCTGACTTTTAGAACCAGAACAATGACCACCATAGTAAGTAAACCAGTCAGACTACCCAGCACGATGCTCATCAGGTTTATGCATCTTTCAGTCTCTTCTACAAACATAATTGGAGTGGAATATTTCAGTCTGGTTGAAGTCTGAGCTCAACAACAATCAAAATGCTTAGAGACAGGAAAATAATCTTACTTTCAGCCTTAAACTTTTCATCATTCGTTTCACCACCTGTAAAGAAACATGGGTATTATAATACTTTGTGACTTCCAGTTCTTATTGAAAGTCTCATCATGTTGTTCTGCTACTAAGGAAAGCTTACCTTCAAATCTTAACTCTACTGCATTGGAAATAATAATATGCACATCTATGTAAAATCCACAGAAATACAGCCCAGCATCAGATAAACCCACTTGTGTGATTTTAAGAAAGACAGAAGTGACATTCGAACTCATATTAAATTTTCCATTTTGAAATCCGTTACAGAAAGAAGCTTGGCCATGAGACCCAAACATAGAGGAGATGCAGCTCGTTTTAGTCGCGTTGATCACTCTGAACCACTCTGTATGTGTTTGACTTGTGGAAATGTTGGAGCACTGCAGTGTGACGTCTTCACCAGGCTGGACCGCCACAGTGTGAACCTCAGAGCCCGAGACAAAGATCCATCCTGAATCAAACAACAAAGACAAAATGAGATTTAACTCAAAGTGTACGGTACAACAGACGCTGTAACAGGGCGACAACTTTGATTTGATTTAATTATGTCACTGCTTTCTAAACTCAAATTTAAAATCTGTTGGGCTCCTCGTTCCATTACTTATTTTAAGGTGAGAGTAGTAATGTGCCAGTACTTACTGAGGCTGCAGAAAATCAAAGCTGTTATCAAGACGAAGCTCCTCATCGTGTGTTTAATCCTTCACTGCTCGGACAGCAGTGAACCACACAGCTTTTATAAAGGGGTTTAGAGGGGCGGGGTGATTTTAGTTTGTCATCTTGCCAATGAACTACAAAGGCAATGCAATGCATTTACATATCTTTTAGCACTGGCTATTATCAAATAACATTAATGTAGTTTGTTTATTTGTTTGTTTATTTCTTATTTTGTGTTATGATATTCACACTCTTAGGATCCAGTGTTTTATCTGTTTTTTGATCAAGTATCCTAGTTTAGTCCCTTGTGATCTGGTGCAGCATATAAAGGAAAACAAAAATGGGGAACAATAGTGTTTTTAAAATTTAATATACTTTTCACATATGATGTTTGCATTCAGTAGACCTAAGTTAAAGCTCATTATATATATCCTAAAGTTGTGAAATTATTTAAAGCTGTTTAACCCTGTAGTTGTTTTCCCATACTTTCTGTGAGCTTTTGCAATCAGAATTATGCAGATAACCCTGCAAAGTTGATAGACGATGCATGCACATCACATGACCAATTTAAGATGATATAGCAGCAAGATCCACCCTTGATTAGTCTTCGTTTCAACTTGTGTTGAAAGTGCAGACTCAAACTACCAAGTAATAAAGGCCAAGTAAAAACAAAGTTATGATAAATAATTTACACCATACTTTGTCTCAATACTATCATCATTTATTACAAGAAAAAAACGAAAACAAAAAGTATTTTCTAAGAAACATGACTTAGTTAATAACCTTAAAGATGTAGGGATGTAGATCGACCAGTATATTGAGAGCTTCCCTCTTGCGCTCAGCTCTCTTATCACCACGACTGACCAGTACAGCATCCGCGTCACTGCAGCCGTAGCACCTATCTATCCGTTGATTTCCCCCTCCCCCCACTTGTGGACAAGATCAAAAGACATCCTCCACTTGAGGCAAAAGCTCATCTCTGATCCGGAGCGGGCACTCAACCCTTTTCCGGTTGAGGACCATGGCATCAGACTTGGAGATGCTGATTCTCATCCCCACCATTTCACACTCCAACAGAACCACATCATCTGCGAAAAGCAGAAACAAGATTTTGAAACTACCCAAGCAGAATCTTTCTGCCACTTGGCTATGCGAGAAATTCTGTCCATAAAAAAAATATTTAAAAAATCAGTGACAAGTCCTAGCAGTCCAGGAACAAGTCTACATCGCCACTGACACCGGCCTCCTGCTAAGTAGGGCTGGGTATCGTCACTGATTTCTAGAATCTATTCGATTCCGATTAACAAGGTCCCAAATCGTTTTGATCCACGATTCGGTTCAATTCGATTCGATTCTTGGAAATTTGGCCTCAGACAGTCAGAAATATTATAATTCAGATCATGCATCAGTACATTTCCATATTTTTTATATCTGTAAAAAGAAAGCTGACACTTGCGAAACTTTATCAAAGGTGTGAGCATCACAGCAGATGCCTTTGTGTCAAAGTAGCTGAGGATAAAACACAGAAAAACATGAAGGTAATTTTCCTGGCCTGGGATTCTATAAAAATATTCTACAGTAGATCAAAAATGAAAGAAAACCATTAATCAACATATGAACATTACCTGATGCTGTTAAAGAGGTTTTATTAGAGACACAGCTAAGCGTTTTGCAATTTTGCATAATTTTAAAAAGTTTAAATTTGTTCAGTATCGAACAGCAGAAATGAGGCTTTCTTTTCGGAAGTAAGTAAAAGGAAAAAAACAGATTTTTAGATGGGAAACTGTTTTTGAAGTACACACACAGAGAGAGAGAGAGCTGTGCATGAAGTGTGATTTTATTGTGGTGGAAGCAAAACAGTAAAAGTCAGAGGGAATTCATGATGATGTTTATGTGAAGCGTAGTTTGGATCTTTTGCTGCTGGTTCAGTCAATATTGTTTGGAGAGAGATAAAACCTACAGCTTCAGAATCAGCGCAAAAAGGGCGTAAACAAAGCGTGGACCCGCCGAAACATCAGAATCAGCGAGCTGTCGGCTTTCAGCCCCGACCGTGTCCGTGCCGTCGGATGAGAAAGGCAACATCTCACTGATTCTGATCCGTCAGCGGGTCCGCGGTTTGTGTTTACGTCTATGTGCAGAATCCCTGTACCTGCTCTCATTTACTGTTTTAGCTGTTTGGTGGTTGTTGAAATTTTGTGAGGTTTAACCTGAGATTCTGGCATTTCGGGCAAAATAAATTTATATAAAAAAATCAATTCAGGATTTTAATGAATCGATATCACGTTATCCAAGCTAGATTCAATTTTAATCGATAAATTGATAATCAAAACCCACCCCTACTGCTAAGCCACCTGTAGCTCTCTTGTCAACATTCTCCTGTCAAGCCACGCGAGGATTCCTGTTTCTGATGATGGCGACTTGGCAAACCCGAAGATCAGGCCTCAGAGGCCTCAGCCTCTGAATGCTGCTCTGCGGCCTGCAGACCACCTGAACTGCCTTTAGGTTTTGGTTTGTTTTTTTTTTTGGACTCTTGTGCTTCAGATTGTCTTTGTTCAATTCTTAATCTAACAAATGTACTTCTGGAAGAATGGTCAAAACTTCCCATAAATACACACCTAAACCTTGTTTGGACCAGTTGGATGGCATACTATACACAGTATATACACTACCAGTCAAAAGTTTGGAAACACCTTCTCATTTAATGGTTTTTCTTTATTTTTACCTCTTTTCTACATTGTAGATACAAACTGAAGACATCAAATATATGAAACAGGAAATTTGGAATTATGTGGCAAAGAAACAATTGATAAATATCTCATGAATAAATAAATATGCTTTATTTTAGATTCCTGAAAGTAGCCACCTTTTGCTTTGTTGATAATATTGCAAACCCTTGGCCTTCTCTCAATGAGCTTCATGATGTAGTCACCTTAAATAATTTTCTCTTTTTCGTTGGTGGAAAAGTCAGGTTGGTACCCAGCTGACAGCAGTATTTGACAACTGTTAGAATTCATATTATAGCCAGAACCAATCAGCTGAGTAAAAAAAAAACGGCAGTCCATTTAAGAACTGAAGGTCAGTTGGTCCAGAAAATTGCAAATTGTAAATGTGTGCAGTTGCAAAAACCATCAACTACTCCTAAAAACTGTCCTCAACTAGACCTCAACTATGTCCAACTGTTTATTGAATCTGATTTGTGGGTTCAACCAGCCCCACGCTATGACAGAGGTCCAATAATGTCTGGTAGTGCCAGATGGATCGGACACATTGGGATATAAGGACAAAGCTGAAAGAGCAGTTCAACACACTGATCTCCAATTGAAGCTCCTGCACATTGGATCTGCAGTAGAGACTGACAATCATACACCTGGTAAGCAGAAATGCTATTACACCACCAGCAGGAAAACCAACAACAGAACAAAAGCAACAACAAAGTCAAATCTGGGTCTTTTACCCCAACAGAGCAAACAGACAGAGAGGTTTTCATTACTCTTCAATTATTGCGTAAAAATGTAACTAAAAGTCTAAAAGACTGCAAATTCCTCTACTGTAAAAATTCATTTGACTGCCTGCAAAAAAGGAACTGTACAGTGTTCTTCCTCTTTTTAATAAAAATATAAGTAGAGCACAGGAAATATGTGACACTCTGCCCTAAACATTTATCAAAATGTCTAAACATAACAACCGGTTTAAATTAGAACTATGTCACCTTTATACTTCCTGAAGGGCTTGGAAACCTTGTGATTTTAACCTCAGTTGGGCTCAGACCACACAGTGCTGTCTCTTCCTGTTAAAAAATGTATTTCTACTCTCCCACAACAGAGCATTAGACTCTCCCCAAAACAAAGTTCCACAATCGGTGTAAGACCATTGACTTCTCCTTCATCAACATACTTTAAGTGTAGTGTTTTTCCTCTCCAACAAAAGTTGGACAAATAAAAAAGACAATGACACAAAAGTAAAGATACAAACACAACTTGAATGCAAATTTTATTTGTTTTATTTTTTGCCATATCCTCCACAAAACAAAACCTTATCTGCAGGTTATCACAAAGCATGAGTCTATCTGGTGGCAGCGTACACAACATGTGGCTCCAGCTCTCTCTGTGTCACAGGCCTCCGGTTTCTTTGGACGTTTTTCTGGAAGTTCAGAGCTGCGTAGTTCAGATCGTCTGAGCTCACATTCTGAAAACCAGAATATTTACACAGCTGAGTTTGCTACATATATATCATGCATTTGAAGATATGTGGGTTAAACCAAAAATGATTTTACATAAAATGTGATTTTTAGAGTTTAATACTAAAACATCATACTGGAAGAACACCTGTGCTGTCCAGTGTTAAACACAATTCAATTAGATTATACAGTACAAAAAGAGTTTAGCTTCAGTAACATAGGCCAGAAATTGGAACTAATGCGGCTATCTATCTAGGTAAAGATGTCTTTAAAAAAACATTTTCAGAGAAGAAAACAATAATCTTCAGAAGAAGGAAACTACTGAGCAGGGATAGTTCAGTAGGTAGAGTGGTTGCCCCATAATTGGGAGGTTGGGGGTTCAAATCCACTGAACGGCTACCCTGAGGTACACTTGAGCAAGGTCCCGTCCCTACACACTGCTCCCCGGGCGCCTGCTTAGTGGCTGCCCACTGCTTCACTGAGTGTATGGGTCAAATGCAGAGAAAAACAAGCAATTTCCCCATGGGGATCAATAAAGTATACATTATTAATTCTACAGTTACCATGACCTTAACAAACTCTTAGACACTTCTCTTTCCAACATTAATATATCATGACATATTGGTTGTGCATTCTAAGGAAAAAGAAAACAACAGTAACAACAAAAAACAAATAAACATTTACCTTGTTGCTTTTTGGTTCTTGTTCTGCCACTAAATACCAAATACAAAAGTGTCATTAGTTCATTATTACCAGCGTACAAGAGGAATAAGATTTACCTGCCAAAAAGAGGTGAAACAAATTAAAGCCATGTGTACCTTTTTGAAGTTTCCAGATTTTTAAAACCAGAATAATAACCACTATAGTGAGTAAACCAGCCAGACTACCCAGGATGGTGCTTAGCAGGTGTGTCATTCTGTCAGACTCTTCTGCAAAAAACAAATCAAAACAAAAACCCATCAGTCCACTTTAGTTGGATTGATTGAAACATAATATTTTTATATATATATATATATATATATATATATATATATATATATATATATGAAAAGCAAAATTTTAGAAGCCATAAAATAATTTTACTTTCCGTCTTAAAACCCTCTTCTTCATTGGTTTCACCGCCTGTAAAGAAACATGGCTATTATAATATTTTGTGATTTCCTTTTTGTCTCTGAGCTGATTTTGGCTTACGTATGAACATAAAACTAACCTGGAAGACAAAATTTCTCCCTACAAGCTTACCTTGAATTCTTAACTCGACTGCATTGGAAATGACCATATGCTTATTCACGTAAAATCCACAGAAATACAGCCCGACATCAGATAAATCCACTTGTGTGATTTTAAGAAACACAGAGGTGTTGTTGGAACTCATATTGAATTTTCCATTTTGAAATCCATCACAGAATGAAGCTTTGCCTTGAGATCCATACATAGCAGCAATACAGCTGGGCTTAGTTCTGTTGATAACTTTGAACCAGTCTGTCTGTGTTGGATGACTCGAAATGTTGGAGCACTTCAACGTGACTTCTTCATCAAGTTGGACCTCCACAGTTTGAATCTCAGAACCTGAAACAGAGATCCAGCCTGTAATGAAAGAACATGATGTTTATGTCTGAGCCTACAGTGTTACAGGACAACAACATCAACTATATCTGTTTACCGGCTTTTCTCATTCCATTATTTGAAAGTACTGAGGTGCCAGTACTTACTGAGGCTGGAGAGAAATAAAGCTGTGCTCAAGACGAAGCTCCTCATCATGCGTTTAATCCTGTAACTGCATGGATAGTTTGTATCACACAGCTCTTATATGGGGGTTAAGAGGGGCGGGGAGTCTTTTGTTTGTGTGTGTGTGTGTTGGCTTTATATTTTGTGTTTCATCTTGCCAGTTCCGCCCTATACAATGCAATAGCGTTGCATGTTTTAGCTTAAGCGAATATCCATTAACATAAAATTTCCACTTTATCATTTTACATTATGTCTGCTTGAGATAAGATTTTCAGAAAATTATACAAATACTTAACAATCCAGTCTGCAGCTTCTGCAGTTACAAGTATTTATGCGTTTCTAGTCCTTAAAGGTCTAAAAGGAAGCAAGAAGAGGGTGCATTGGTTTTATGCTTGGTGCATTTATTAAGGATCCCATTTATCATGTATTATAATGTATTATAATCCAAACTTCAGCTCTAAATTGTCTTTGATCTAGTGACACAGGACACAAAACAGAAAATATGAAATGTACACAAGTATTCACGACCTTTCCTCAATACTTGAAGCGCTTTTGGCAAGCTCAAGCTGCATCAGACTGGATGGGGAGGATTGTGCACAGCTATTTTCAGATCTCTCCAAAGACATTCGGTCAAGTTCAAGTCTGGGCTCTGGCTGGGCTACTCAAAGACATTCACAGAGTGGTCCAGAAGCCACTGCTTTCTTGTCTTGGATTTCTGCTTAGGTTTTTTGGCCTGTTGGAAGATGAGCCTTTGCTCCAGTCCGAGGACCACAGTGCTCTGGAGCAAGTTAATATCAATAATGACTTTGTACATTGCTGCATTTATCTTTCCCTCGACCTTGACAAGTCTCCCAGTTCCCACAATATAATGTTGCCACCACCATGCTTCATTGTAGGGATAGTATTGCCCAGCTGTGCCTGGTTTCCTCCAGATATAACCCTTAGCATTCAGGCCAAAGAGTTCAGTCCTTGTTTCATCAGATTAGAGAATTTTGTTTCTCAGGTTATGGGAGTCCTTCAGGTGTCTGTTGGCAAACTGTCTGTTGGCAGGCTGTCATGTGCTTTTTCCTGAGGAGTGGCTTCCATCTGGTCACTACCAAACAGGTCTAATTGCTGGAGTGCTGCAGAAATAGTTGTTCTTCTGGAAAGTTCTCCTCTCTTTACAGAGAAATCCCAGGGTGACCATCAGGTTCTTGGTCACCTCCCTGAGTAATAGCCTTCTAAAGCGATTCATCATGTTGGCAATATCTGATAGAATCGGTGGAAACAGGATGGAGCTAAGCATCCTTGTAGCATTATTCTCAAAAAGACTTGTGGCTGTAATTGCTGTCAAAGTTCCTTCAACAAAGTATGGAGTAAAGGCTATAAATTCTTATGTATATGTTATCCTTGACCTAGCCTTGACCCAATATTGGTCATGTGAAGCATCACATAAGCCAAGATGAGAAAAAAGGCAATTACCATTACTCATGGTCAAGGGTGAAACGTCTGTGAGACCTTGCCCCACCTCATCATGTGACTTGTTAAAGTTACTGGAGGCAAGATATGAAGAAGAGTTTGAATTTGAAGGGAAGGGATCATAAGACTGCATTGTAAGTGGCTGACAGCTGGTGTTGTAAGCCACCACCTCTGTTCAATGATGGGCATTCTTGAAAATATTGCTTTGCATTTTGTACAGATATGACCTTTTTACTCTAGTATAACCATGAATATGACTTCTGTGGTTCCAGTATGTCCTTAACCTGCTGTTTGAGCTCTTAGGTATAAGAATACCAGTCCTTTATTCTATGTTGTTTTTTTGTTCACACTGGTGGCGCGAATGAGGATAACCAGTGAAGGTGACTAAGGCATGTTGACAACACCACCTGGGGAGGGAGCTACACCCCACGAGAGATTTCTATAGCCAATGTGGATGTTATACTAACTACCAAAGCCCACAGGCTCGTTATTAGCAAGCAGAGGTGAGGCAGATTAATTTTACAAATAAAAATTCATTAGGAAAAACTATTAAAAGCATAGAACTGTAAAATCAAAGAAGTTCTTAAGGTAGCAAGGCTGAGAATGCAAGACTGTTAATTAAAACACTTTATTTAAAAAAACAGTGATTAAAACGACAAGGCTCGCTGCCACAGTGCTACCCTAGTAAAATAGAAGCTCGATAGAATAACTAAACAAAATGGTGAAGACCGGCCACTTGAGGAGGCAGCCTACAGAGAGGAGTGCCCAAGGGTGCCACCAATTACTCACCCGTGTAACTTCACTGCAGACCTCACTGTCACTCACACTGCAATCTAAATGGTGCAATCTACCTATTCCCGGTGTGTACACTCTCATACATTGGGGGCGTTTTCCACTTCACGTGGCTAGCCCCACAGCAAGCGGCCGTACCTCCACTAAAGCAACAAAACATATAAAACATTAAACAATTCAGTAAAAGAGCCGAAACAAAATACACCCTAAGATACAGTTCTTTATAAAAGCATGATTAAAATATATCAAACAATTCAGAGTAAAAGACCATGAAACCATGAGTCAGTCAAGGCCAGTCCATAAGCATTTATAAAATGACAACAAGACTACACAAGACAGCAGCAGTGGCACAATCCACTCTCTAGAGGGCAATACTAAAATGAGCAGCTTTCCTGAAGAAACAAACCGCTCTGCAGCGCTTAGCCATCTAACGCTCTCGGCCACCTTGGATGTGAAAAGTATGCCAAATGCACCGTGTGGTAGTGAAGCGCAGTTGTTTCTTATAAGGCCTCTAATTATCAGCTGGGAAGGTGTGGATGTTAGCGCTGCATTCGCGGACATCATGTAAAAGCCTACCCAAAATCTACTTCACTACAACAAGCAAAACAATTTCAGTGAATACCTGATAATATTCGGCTCTTGACCAGACTATGGACAAAGGTCTTCGCTTTGTATAAGTTTGAAGCATAGATACTTTACATGTTTACCTTCACACAAGTAATGTGAGAATGAGTGAAGTGATTTACCATTGTCAGATGAGACTGGTATATCCTTTAAAGGGAACTGTGTGTTTGTGGTTTCGGGTGAATACGTTATTTTTGGCTCACATAGTATTCGCACATAGTCACTTCTGGGCACTGGAATATTCTGTGATTATTTTATAGTATTTCAGATGTATAAATATAGCCGCTGGTTTTAATAGATCACATTAATGTTGATTTTATACTTTTTTAAAGCATTTTTTACTATCGAAGCCTCATGATTGTCACCTCAGTTGCGCCCAGACCACATGTTGCTGTTTCTTCCTGTCAGATGTCAGACTGACATATGTATGTCACTCCACCCACAGCAGACCATTAGATTCTCCCACGAGGAAGTCAACAGACATCACTCTCATTTCTGACTCACTCACTATGATCTGATTCACTCACTAAATATATTTTTATCTCAAAAAATCATCTGAAAATAACAGAAAAGCAGAGGATGCAAACATGGACTGAATGCACATTTATTTAGTTATTTTGTAAGACATTTATGTGAACCACAACACATACAAACAAAAATAAAAAAATCATCAGAAAGTTAACAGGAATAAGGTATATTCTGTTCAGAGCTGGAGCTCCAGGCGCTTCCTCAGTCTATCTTGTAGCAGCATACACAACATGAGACTCCAGCTCTCTCTGCGTCACAGGCCTGCAGCTTCTTTTGGTCTTTTTCTGGAAATTCAGAGCTGCGTAGTTCAGATTGTCTGAAGTCATGTTCTGAAAATCAGGATATTTAGTTAAACACTGCATGAAACAACCAAGGTGGATTTGTGGGTTATGTGAGTTTCAGAGTGAGATTTTTAGAGGTAAATATAATATAAATGAGAAACCACATATACAGCACAGATTATTTTCTTTCTGTTTTTTTGAAGCATTCTACACTTTGCAACTATAATTCAAAAACTATCAC
Source organism: Perissodus microlepis (assembly GCF_051167445.1). Lineage (NCBI taxonomy): Eukaryota > Metazoa > Chordata > Actinopteri > Cichliformes > Cichlidae > Perissodus > Perissodus microlepis. Next base: position 43,168,136 of record NC_140463.1, on the reverse strand, counting down.
ACACAGCAGACACTCAGGTTTTGATAGAAAAAGAAAAAAAAGTCCTTTTGGAAAAATAAACGTGTTTAAACAGTTTCACAGACAGGAAATATGTCATAAGGACCAACTCTTCACAGTGAACGCTTCAGCTAGCATTTTACCCACATTACATTTTAGAGTTATAATTTGAGTTTTGCAAACTATAGATTTTGCCTGTTTAAAAAAAAAACAAACAAAAAAATTAACTTTTTATTTAGTCTTAGTCATTTAGATGAACTATTACTAAATAATTTAAAGTTATTAAGTTTTTCTACATTTCTGATATTATTTAAAGTCAAAGAAAATAAAAGATTACAATTGCTTGCTTGAGTTTACTCTATGATGCAACAGGTCGAGGCTACTCACAGAGTAATTATGCGTTTCAATGAAGCTTTTGAATCACAGAAAACAGTTGTCAGTTGAAAAAAAAGAAGAAAAACTCAAAAAATGAGTTTACCTTGTTATTTTCTTTTTGCTCTCCAGCAGCTAAATGGAAATACCAAAAATGATTGCTTGTTATTAACAAACGAAATACATTGTTTTGGACAGGCTAATCAGTTTAGAAGATGAGTGAAGTAATTTGTAAGTAACCTCACCTTTTTGAGATTTCCAGATTTTTAGAACCAGAATAACGACCACTAAAGTGAGCAGAGCTGTCAGACCTCCAAGGGCGATGATTATGAGGTTTGTCGTTCCACTGGGCTCTTCTACAAAAATAATTAGATAAAAATATAATTTTTATGATTACTTTAGATATACTATTGATGATAGTGAAATAACTAAATGGAAACTGAAAAACATATTTTGAAGCAAAAAATCAATCTTACGATCAGTCTTATTAAAATCCTCCTCTTCTCTGGGTTCACTGCCTGTAAAGAATCATCGTTATCATAACATTTTGTGATTGCATGACATGTTTTCATGCTAAGCATGATGAAGAAACGAAACAAAAATATCTAAATCATGAACAAAAGCTTACCTTGAATTCTTAACTCAACTGCATTGGAAATGACTATGTGCCCATCGATGTAAAATCCACAGAAATACAGCCCAGCATCAGATAAATCCACTCGTTTGATTTGAAGGAAGACAAAAGAGACGTTGGAACTCATATTAAAATTTCTGTTTCTAAATCCATCACAGAATGACGCTTCGCTGTCAGATCCATACATAGAAAAAACACAGCTGGGCTTAGTTTTATTGACCACTCTGAACCAGTCTGTCTGCGTTGGATAGTCGGAAATGTTGGAACACTGCAGTGTGACCTCGTCCCCGTGCTGGACCTCCACAGTCTGAAACTCAGAAGCTGAGATCCAGCCTGAAACAAAAAAACAGATACAACATAACACTTATTTATGTAACGGACAGAGAGAATTACATTAGTTTAACATTAAATTAGATTTTTCTTTCAAATGTAGAGAATAATGATATGCTGTACTTACTGCGGCTGCAGAAAACCACTGCTGTTATTAAAGTGAACCTCCTCATTCTGCGTGTAACCATCTTACAGTCAGGAAACTTTATGTTCTGTAGGGGGGTTTCATTTCATTAGAAAGGGGTGTGGTATTGAATACATCATGCCAGAGGATTTGAATCTACACAGCCTATTTTCATCAGTACCGTTTAAAATGTCAGGCAGCAATTCATTCACACTCGTGCAGGTTTATAGAAGAGTTATCGACGCCTTGTGTGCAAGTAACAGCACACCAGCAAGTGAGACAATAAACATGAATCTGGTGCTGTGCTTTATTGGCAAGAGAAGTTGTTTTGAAGATATGTAAGACTGTTATTTAGGTACTCCCCCACGCGCTAAGAAACCAGCTGATTCCACTTATGTCCAACTGCGAATATTCGCTTCTGCTTCTTATTGCAGCCCATGAGCGTCTCATGTGTCCTCATAAAGATTCGGGTTATCCATTCTTTGCTACACAAGTAGATGATGATACTTCCTCTTCCTGTTTACTGCTGATCATTATCAAACTTACCAAAGCTGCATAGTGTCACTAGTACTCAGTCAGCTATGTAGCCTTTTGGGATACCAGTGCCCAGTATGGAGGGGGTCAAAGGTGTACAGCCACAAACGCTCTGAGGCACTAATGTTTATTCAATATTTGCTAGTAAGAACGCTTTTTAATAGTTCATTCTGTTCTATCTCGTGTTTCATGAACACAAAGTCTTCCAACATGTTCTTTTTTAATGTAGTTATCACAGCCTCTGTTTCCTTGTCATGTCTAAGTTATATCACTTAACTAAACATGGATGTATAAAAAACACTGAACCCTCTAGCTGATGTGTGTGTTTGAATGGGAGACTGACCAGGAATTGCATGTTAATGAGGCCAGTAAGTTACGTTAGGTGCTTTCATGAAAAAAATGAAAAATTTATTATCAGTTATATTAAAAACAAATTATTATGCTCACTTCTAGCTCTGGTATTTTATTCTTTAATACCAAATAATCTGTGTTTATCTTTTACTGGGTCTGATAGGCCCTTGGTTCATCCACCGTCTGAAATGAGTCTGCAGATTTTCTTGGGAGTTGCTGCCTTTTCTAAACAGAAAACTGACCTGAATGTGGGGCTTCTGTTCTTTTAGGGAGATCAGTTCTTGCTCGCAGGTAGAAAACACTGGAGTGGAAGGAGCATTTGTTACATTCAATAATCTCATTTTATGAAACTTTGGATTTGTTTGATATGAGCATTCATATCAAACATATAATGCTATATACATGGAAGAAAATGGGAAAAGGGTTTATAGGCCTAGTTGAATATATGCAAATTTAGGTCTGTTAGAAAATCAGACAGTTTATATCACAAATAGCTCTGTTTGTGGATGCAGCTTCTAATACTCTATAAGACCTCCAAGAGTTTTCTTTATCAGCTGATTCTCTGAGATCATAGTCTGCCTCTATTAGTCAACCTCAGCAACACGACCACCTGACTCACCACACATTTCAGCTTGTTAGCTCTAGGAGGCACTCCAGATCTCTGTATACTTAAGAAGAGCTGAATTCCACTGCAGTAAATATTTATCCTGAGTCAGTTTTACTGATGTTTTGAACAGTTTGAACAACTTTTCACTAGGACATCATTCTTTTTGGTCTGAAAAGAACTTTGAATTTGCTCTTTGTGTCAAGTTCAATGAAACTGCATATAACTACATATAACTGACAAACAATATTAAATGTTTAGTAAACAAATGACTTCATGAGGACTTAAATATAAATTTGTTTCTCAAATATAAGTGTTTTGTCTCATATACATAGTTACAGTCAGGTATTACAAAAAAGACTTCCACGTATTTATTTTATTATTATTTTTTTTTATTTTAAAAATAGATAATATAACTGCATGACTATTTAAAAAGTGGAGAAATGTAGAATATTCTGTATTTGACATGTGTGGCTTTGCTGTAAAACGGATTTATTTTTCTATGACACTGAGACGGAAGTTTAAAACAACACACGGGGTGACCCTTTTAAGAACCAATCAAGAGTAACCCAGTTTTTATGCTGTTGGCTGCTCTTTTCCTCCAAATCTTCAGTTGACAAGACCTCTGAAAAGATGCATCTCTGTATCATCCTCTGTGGGATATGTAAGTGTCTCAGTAGAAGATTCATGTATATTCCGGTAGGGTTATATTTTCACACCTGATTATGCTTCTTTAATAATGTGTATTTTTCTGACACAGTTCATCTGTCAGCTGTGATCCAGTCAGCTACAGTCAAGCAGGAGACTGGGGTGAGATTTGCTGCTGTTGGGGACAACGTGACTTTGCGTTGCTTTTATGAAAGCCAAGTGGCGATGCACTTCTCCTGGTACCGACAATTCTTAGGAAGCCAACCTAAGCGCCTCTCTACAATTTACAAATATGATAAGCCATCTGAAGTCTTCCACACATTGGAGAAGAACCCTCGTTTCTCTGTGGAAAGAAAGGAAGGGACCAATCATCTACAAATCTCTGGTGTCCGCCTCTCAGATTCAGCTACATACTACTGCGGGAGCTCACACTCCAACATGGTGGAATTTGGAGAAGGGATCTTTCTGAGTGTTCGAGGTATTTTGCTTCTATTTTTCATGAACACCTTTTATTCCATGTTCCTTTAGCGTTCCCATGCTTAGAGTCTAGGGCCGATGTGCCAGGTCCCCCCAGTCACTCCCTCCAGCTCTTCCAAGGGGACACTGGGGCCTTCACAAACCAGACAAAAGATTTACTCTTTCCATTGAGTCTTTGGTCTGCCTTGTCTGAAAGACCTCGACTGGCTACCTTTTTTATTTTCTTTTTTTAAAATCCTTGCCATCCAAAAAGATTCTTGTTTTATTGTCTAAATATTATAACTGGTAAATGAACTGGTTCTTATATGGAGCTTTTCTACTCTAACTGAGCACTCAAATCGCTTTAAACCAGCGGTCCCCAACCTTTTTTGCTCACGGACTGGTTTATGTCCAACAATGTTTTCACAGACTGGCATTTAAGGTGTTGCAGATAAATACAACAAAATAAAACCAGTACCAGTAACAAACCCCCCCCAATATTTATTCATAACACACAGGAAAAGACCTAGGGAAACCGAGTAAACAATAAAAACCAATAAAAACCCTGAAAACCATAAATTTCACACATGATGTGGATTTTTATATTTCTACTTACCTCCTTTGTTTTTTGTCCTCTCCACTTATTTTTTTTTTTTCAGTTCACCTTTGCCTTATCAGCCTTTGTCTATTCAGTCTAGCCTAATGTGGATTTAGCTTATATTTTATTTTCATCTAGCCAGTTAGCGAGTATATTTTTTACCTGCCGTTATTGTGCATTTTTTTGTTTTTTGTTTATTTTGCAGTGTCCTTTTCTTTGAAACCCTGCTAATATTTTGTTGGTGTAGATTGAGAAGATCATCAACAGTATGTTCATTAATACATGCATATACATTCCAGATCTACAAAAAATGACACATAAAGCTACTTTCTCAAATTTCTACTTTTTTCAGGAGCTAATCACAAGACAATTGACCAAGAACCAGCATCCATGACCATCCAAGTTGGCGACTCAGTGATGTTCAACTGTACAGTACACACTGGAACCTGTGACGAAGAACATAGCGTCTACTGGTTTAGACGCGGATCTCACCCAGGAATTGTTCACACACATATAAATACAAGTAAACCAGTCTCTGTGAAGTCTCCTTCACAGAGCTGTGTGTACCATTTGCAGAAAATGAACCTTAGCTCTGTTGATACTGGAACCTATTACTGTGCGGTGTCCTCCTGTGGGGAGATACTGTTTGGTAATGGAAGCAAGCTTATCATCAGCGATGATGTTAAAGACCGAGATGCTGAGGTAAAAATTTTGGTGTGGCTCTCTATCATTAGAGCCGGGATTCTCTTGATCTTTCTACCCTCGTGTATTTGTGTATTTGTCAGAAAGAGCTGTTAATTCAGCAAACTTGTGTTACGCAAAACATAAACACAAGTTTATTTGTTCAAGAAGAAAATAGATGAAGAGATGAACAGGTGTCAACATGTTCATGTACTCAGTCGCAATATTTGCCGTTGTACATTTTTAATTTTAGAATATAAGTTTATTACTGTAAAGACTTTTAAAAAAATTGGACGCAATTAGTAACACCCACCCAGACATAGGGCATTTTAGAATCTGTATTATAGATTTCATACATTCTTTGTCATAATGATTGATTACATTTTCACATTGTGTTAGAGTTTGCTCATGTTTCATTTATATTCATTTTTTACATGAGTACATAAGTACTCTAAAGTGTGTAGTTAGTTTGTTGACCATCCCCGTGTATACACAGATAGTTGTAACTGGAGTGATAATATGTTTATTGTTTAATAATTGTTAAAAATAAAGACGTATCAAGAAACTTGAAATGTCTTGTTTGTCTCGTTTCTTTTAGTAAATGAATTCGTTTCTAATTCACAAACCATAAGCTCACACACACACACGCACGCACACACACACACACACGCACAGCAAAATAATGCAAAGAAGCAATTTTTTAAGACTGATAATCCTTTGCAAACAGTAATAGTTATTTAGTAATCAGTAAGTTTCTAAGCAAAAAGCAAAAACATAGCTTACTTTTCTTTACTCGTTGTCTAAGAGGGGGAGATGTCATTGTATTGCATATCATGCTTAAAACCACCGATGTGTAAGAATAAAGTGAATGTGGAGTTTCAAACAGGCACATAACGTTTTGTTTAGGACTATGATAAGATCACTACAGTACTACCATTATTTTTTGATATGTAGAGCACAAAAAACTGATGACGACATAACATATAGAAATGAGACTCATACCTAAATTCATTATACATCTATAATGTAAAAGCATAAACATAAAGTACGGTAACACACAATATTTTCCGATACAATCATAATGTTAAATAGGATCTTGCTGATACTTCTGTAAGAAGCTTTCCAAGTCACAGTGGTACAATGGTCCTTTTTTTTTCCTGGTGTATTTCGATTCAGGCCTTTCAGTCTCTTTGACTGACCATGACATCAGAATAAACCACGGTGTCCTGACTGTTTTTCACTGGAGATCTGCAGGCGGAAATTCTGGGAGCAGAAGACACTGAAGCATAGATGACTCCAGATCTACTCTGAAAAAACATGAAATTTATATAGATACGTCACACATGTTCTGACTGCTTGGACAAAGAGAGACAACAGCTCATATTTTATTTTATGAGGTAAAGGGCCATTGGTCCTCATGTAGTTATAGTTCAAATAAAATGTCAACACTTTTATGCTTGAAATCCCCTGTCTGTAATAGCATAGCAGTAAGTCTATTTATTCCCAAATAGCTAACATATTGCACTATAAAGCCAGTATTTACGTTGTTTTTGATTATGTACAAGGGCTGAAAACTATGACCACAAATCTGGCACAATGCTCACAACATTTTTCAAATTCTTAACTCTGAGGTTGCATTTCCCAGAATTTCTTTACAGCAATACTATTAAATTAAGTCAGCAGTGTAATGCATATGCATGTATAGATAGGTGGCAGTAAATGTAGAAAGCAAAATCAAGAAAGCCAAAGAGCTTGCTGTAGGTGTGTTTGAGAGTCATAGAGACAAGCAGCAGGAAGGAGGGAGCTGAGCACACCAAGCCCACATCAAACCAGCGAAGCTCGTGCAGCCAATGAATCTTCAGTTAACTCCTGCATGACAAAATATAGCACAAAAGAAAACAAAAGAGAGACCCCTAGTGCCAGGATGATCTTGAGATAACCAAACGTGCAAAGACGTGTACCTCTCTCACAACCTTTAATTCATGTTTCAAAATGCCAATTTACTTTGTATGAGAATAAACCATCGCAATGATTGTAATACACTGTCTACTAGGGAATAATCTTTCACCTAACAAAGCAGGAAATATAAGCCCTGTCTTCCTGACAAGAAATTTAAAGCTTTACCCTCTTAAAATCTCAATTTCAAGAGATTAACTTGATTGACAGAGTCTGCAAAGACATTTAGAACAAAGCCTAACAGACACACAAAAGTCCACTATTCTGAGAAAGTTTCTAAAAACTTTGATGACTCCAGTTTCCATAATGTCAAGGAACCATGTTTGTTACTGCTGATGATTTATTCATCATCACTGAAATAAAGATTTTGAGTGATTTCAGGGTTTTTGGAGACTAACTATAGTTTTTAGTTAAGTGTTTTGGTAAATGCACTTGGACCTCTTATTTAAAGGCTAAAACTAACACATTTATACTGAGTATAGTATATTTTGGATCTAATCATTGGTATATGCGGTTTGCATTTAGGTTGTAAGGTATCTAACTAGTGTGGAAAGAATAATATGAGCCTTTTAAGAAAGCTTTAGGGTATAAAACTTGCAGAATAAACAAAGGACAAAAGATACAAAAACATTGGCTGTTTTGTGGAGATCCATCAGATTCAGATGGTACTGTAAACAAAGATGTAGACAATCAGTGGTAGTTACTGTATATATTTGAAATGTGAACATATAGAATGAAAGCATTATGTACTATAAAGTGACATTTAGCCTCTCAGCTGGATAGTTAAAGAGAGAGAGCGTTCAGTGTAAAGTATCATTTTACATACTTTTCAGGTCTTTTCTGTGATTCTTCCAATGTGCTCATGCAAGTAGAAGAGTCGTTATCCCAAGGATAATATTTGAAAGCATCAATGCAATAAAAGCAGGGCTGATATCATGTAATTTGGTGACACGAGCATCTCATTAATGAGAGAAGAATAAAGAACAAATAAATAATTACATTTACATTACATCAGCTTAGGTATGTTAGACTTACTAATACAAACATGCACGTCTTACTGCGAATTTTGATTGTGGTTCCATTTGCAAACATCGTATGTCCACATGAAGTCACAGCACAATAGTAGGTCCCAGCATCGTCGAAGGTGAGGTAAAAATGGTAAATGGCCTGTATTTATATAGCGCTTTATTAGTCCCTAAGGACCCCAAAGCGCTTTACATATCCAGTCATCCACCCATTCACACACACATTCACACACTGGTGATGGCAAGCTACATTGTAGCCACAGCCACCCTGGGGCGCACTGACAGAGGCGAGGCTGCCAGGACACTGGTGCCACCATGCCCTCTGACCACCACCAGTAGGCAACGGGTTCCATATGAAGCGGTTATACACGCAGATAATTTCTCCACTTTCATGTGTTCTCATTTCCAGATGAATAAATCATCTCTGGAACAGAATTCTCAGATTTTTTTATCCATGTGATACTAGTATGTTCTGGTGCACAGCAGAGTGAACTGAACAGCTGATAGTCACAGAGTCTGCTGACTGCACTGTCTGGGACTCTGACTGATGGATGACAGAGTCACTGATCAGGTTTGTACCTTGGAAAAGAAACGGTTGACCCAGTTATTAGCTTTGTAGTCAATTTGAGAGAAAGAAAAAAAGATAAATTAATCAATAAAAACTTTTGAAATGCAAACACATTGTACCTTTAATCAGGCGAAAAGTTCCTTGTCCAAAGTCACACTTATTTAGTGTTAACACGCCACAGTAGTATGCACCAGTGTCGTCCCGTATAGCCGTATAGTCTTGGATATGGTCAGATGACTCTTGAAGCTTTTAGATTTTACTAAAAAATGCTGAGACGGTTCTTTGAATATTGTCAGATTATACAGAGTATCTGTTGAAGCCACTAGCTGCAGTCTTTTGCTAGTGGTCAGTTTGTACCACACTCTCATCTTGGAGCATCGTGTTGAATGTGACACGTGATGGTAACTCTGTCTCCTAGTTTTACTGCTTGAAAGGAAACAGGCTGAGAGATGTCTATTAACAGTGCTTCGCCTGAAATAAGCAGAGGAATAAGTAGCATAACAATCAGTTTTATGTATATAATGCCAAATAAAAAGATATTATGAGTGGACTTTGTAACTTACACAGAGACCAGAGTTGGAATACATTAAGAATGTAAACCATCATTTTCGCTGCTTCAAGCTTCATCTTCCACACAGCAGATCTGACTTACTGAAGTGTCAGTGACAGCACTCATAACAGATTCAGCCTTGCAGGGCTAACCAGTGCGAAACCAAGCTGCTAACTATGGACACCGATATCTACACTTTAGCAAATTTAAAAAAGTAAGATTGAATGAAACAAAAACAGAACTCCACTCACCAAAACTGAAAGACTAACTTTCTGGAAGATCTGTACCACGAACAAGCCAGTTACTAAAGGACCATTAGGTACACATAGAAACGTCCACTCCAAACTTACCAATTCCTATCAAGGGGAAGCAGCTGAAAAAACTAACTGTAAGAAGAACTACCTCAAAGCCAACTCCGAAGAACACCAATTACATCGGTTAACAGAGTCTGCTGACTGCATTAACGGTACTGCACCTCCTTACCTGGCAGAGCTTCTTAGCATTTACCGCCCCAGGAGATCTTTGAGGTCAGCAGACCTGATGCTTTTAGATGTTCCCAGGTACAGACTAAAGACTAGGGGAGAGAGGGCTTTTGCTGTGGCTGCACCCAGACTGTGGAACAGTTTACCTCCTCACATCAGATTCTCCACAAGCCTAGGAACCTTTAAAACTGCTCTTAAAACTCACCTCTTCTCATTGGCCTTTAGTAAGGTTTAACTTATTGTTTTAATCTATTGTTTTATCAGTGAGGTGTTTTATGTATTTGTGTTTTATTGTATTTTATATTTGTATTTTATTGTACAGCACTTTGGTCAGCCTCGGTTGTTTTTAAATGTGCTTTATAAATAAACTTGACTTGACTTGACTTGACTACATCATGTTACAATGGATCCAAATACTTTTACTGAATTTTTCCATTTTTGTGTTTTGCACATTATATAGAAGCTAGTTTGTCACATCTATGAAATGCTGGCTTGCCATGTGCCATAATGTTGTCATAATGTTGTCATAATGTTGCTATCTAAGGTCATTTAGGATACCGCAGAACAGGCCAGGAGAAAACAGAATGACATTATGGCTAAATGGTTTAAATGCATGGTTCTCACAAGCCAGAATTGTGAAGGCTTTTTTTTACTCTAATGACTATATACTGCATTCACCTGACTTTTAGCAGAGGCAACAAATCAACCTCAGCATACTGAGAGCCACAGATGCTGAGACATCCTGCTTAAACCACAAGGCATTTTTACTGTTAACAGCAAAGAGTCTATAAAAGTATCCTGCTTCTATAGTTAGAGTCAACAAGTAGAAAAAACATGTCAAGAAATATTTAGAAGACTTGACCTAATGTATGTTCACACCTTACACGTAATATCTGTGTGACAGAACCTGTTGGCTAACCTCACCAGTGCACAGAGGTTTAGGTGATTTCTTTTTCTTAGAAAAGGTCCACCCATTTGTGGTAAGTGCTTAAATTTGAGCTCCACTGCACCTAGCATTTGTTAGAAACGCTTTCAATAAGCAATGAATCAAATGTCACGAGTTACATTACTCTGATGAACCCTTGTCTTTTAAAAGTTCTTAATAGGATAAATAGTAATCTGTAACATATTGCATATCAAAAGTAACCCTCCTGAAACCTGTTATTAAACGCCAACCCAAAACACAATCACTGGATACACATGTAGAAACACATGTTTTTGCACATTTAGAAATCATGGAGCTTGTGCAAACAGCTGTCACCATCCTTGTATCTTCTTCTGTGGTTCCCTATTACACACCCTCCTTTTTTCTTTTTTCTTTTTTGAGGGTTTGTTTCTCTGGTTGTGTTTTTACTTCCTGGCTTTGTTCTTTGGGATCCCTTTTAAGGTCTATTTTACAAAGAAAGTTTAACATGCACTGCATCTTTTGCTAATCTGCTTTCATAATTGTAACAGGTTACTTAAAATTCCAAGGAAACTTTCACCAGTGTACTGAAACTGTACCATAATATAATATTTTATGATTAGCTGATAACGTCTGTGGCCCATTAGCCACTACTACCCAAGACTCTGTGAAACCAGCCATTTCAAGATGCTTGTCTAAGTGTGGTTGTATATAGACCACTGATTTGCACCTCCTCTTGTCTGCATGTTGAAGTGTCCTTAGAGAAGATACTTATCCTCAGTACCCCCAGGTTGTTTGTACACTTTACTTAAAAGGTCATTTTTAAATCATGTCTTATGTTTGCTGCCTGCCTTGTGGAGTTCATTTGTCATTACAATACAATGTTAGGCCAGTATAACATTATGATGAAGTGCTTCTCTTGCATGGCTCTCATAAACCACACATCAGAGCGCTTTTTTTTTTGTTTGTTTTTACATGAGACAAATCAACCTCTGGGTTCTGTGAACTACTGATGCTACGACATCCTGGTGAAACCACAGAGTATTTTTTACTGTTAACTCCAAAGAGACTATAGAAAAACATGTCTTCTTTTTGATGGTACGCATCAGCAAGAGGAAAGATGCTTCTCTGTGTAGCAAACAGAAAAATAGCCCACCAAGAGTTGCTCATAATGACTTTGACCTGGTATTTAGTAGATGTTATGCCAGTTAAGCAGCACTGAAGCATGGTTGGCTAATTTTGCATGCAGTGTGTTGAGGGGGCAGAATGCACAGCTGTGAATGTGAATCTTCTCTTTCAAATGTTGAGCTTGGTTGTTGACATGCACCATCATCATTCCGTGTTGAAACTGCATTGGTCACTTCATGCAAACCCCCCAAATACATTTTCAAAGAGCTTTTATTAATACAGGGCAAACCTTTAATTTATACAATTTCAAACAAATATAAAGTACATTCTTCTGAAATCTCCAGAGCAACTTAAATAAAGACAGTTTTGGTCCACTTCTTCACCTCTGTTCCTTCACACTGGAGTATACGCACTCACTCTGGGTTTGATCTGTTTTTTTTCTTGATCTGTTAGTCTTGTGGTTGCGCAAAGCAGCGTAATGAAGGTTTTCTTTGTATTCACTGTCTTGATGTAACTGGTGAAAAAGAAAAAATGGTCCACCATTATTGTATAAGACGTTATAAGACATTATTGTATAAAGAGCTAGGCTGCAGCAGCTTACAGGAGAGAAAGAATAAAGATGCTATGCTATTATTAATTTTTATAGTAGAAAACGATTCTTACCTCTGTGCTAGTTGTAGAAGTTTCTGAAGGTGTTACAAAAGAAATTAAAACATTATTTTGATTTCAATGGAACAGGACGATCAAAACTTAATGTTGCCTTAAAAGAGTAACACTTACCTGCGCACCGCCTGTGCTGTTTTTTCAATTTGTACAACGTGAATGCCAGAAAACCAGTCAGGATTGCAGTTAATGCCAAGGCTCCACTGAAGAAATGCACCAAGAGAAGAGATTCTGCTTTTTCTGCAGAGAGCAACAAATATGACAGTGCTTTTAGCCTTTTTTTTTTTCTGGTTTAGGGAAAAAAAGACTTAAACAATACCAACGTTCAAACAGTACTAACATGCCTGTTTCTACTGGTTGATAGTGGTTGTTGCAAATTGTTGGTATTAATCATGATTATCACAAAAAGACACCAAATTAAAGAAATTTACTTTAGGCTGATATAGGACAGAATTCCAAAGTATCCATGAAAATGCATTTTACAATTATCTCCAGCTAATATGGATGCAGCAAGTCGGTGAAGTGGTCAGCAGTTATGCCTCACAGCAAGAAATGTAAAGCTGCTGATAAACAGGAACCTTTCTGTCTGCAACAGAAAGGTTTATATGTTCTCCCTGAACCTGCATGTTTTCCTTTGGTTTCTCCAGCATCCCCACGCAATTCATTTTTAATGGTCAGATAAGAAAGGCTAACAGCAGCCTGAGTTGGAAAACATGTTTATGAAAAATCATTATTCTTGATGGGTTGTACGTATTATATCTAGATCTACTTTTATGCTTTAAGGAATTAATCCTACAAAGTTACTTACCCTTCACTGCAGTCCCACTTCCATACAGTATGTGTCCACATGAGGCCACAGCGCAATAGTGCTGAGAAAGATTCAGGCTCTTCATCGGCAAGTTGTACACACAGGTGCTACCTTGTGTGTTGGGTTTCCTCTCACAGGGATCGTTCCTGCTTCCATTGGTGTAAATGATTCCTGGAAGACTTGCTTCAGACTTTCTGAACCAGTAAACACTGTGTTCTCCATCACAGGTCCCAGGTTGTACTGTACAGTTCAGAACCATAGAGTGCACTGGCTGTAGGGTTTCAGATGACAACTGGTAGACTAAAGCTCGGATGTTCTGATCTGAACCCTTTACACTGACAATTGTGCCTTCACAAAATTTAAAGTCATATAAATTGCTCATTACGCAGTAGTAAGTAGCTGAGTCTGAAGTTCTCAAATCTGATATCTTCAGTAAGTTTCCAGTAAGCAGTGAAAAACGGGGATTGTTGAACGGATCCTGAAAAGTACCATTACGACTGTGCTTGTAGTATGTAGACATCAGCCTGGGTCTATTTCCTAAAGTTTGCTTATACCAGTAAAGCATCACTGCTGATTTGTCTTCACATTGGCATTCAAAAGTCAGAGTTTCCCCAACATGGGCTGGTTTAAAATGTAACACTGTATTTTTCAAGAGCGTTGTATGAGCTGAGGAGAAAAAATGAGGACACAAATCACATAAATGTGAAAATAAATGTAATATATATCCAAAATATGCATCTTCCACCATAAGAATGCAACAAGCAAACATGTTGGTTTTAGGTTAAAATGAACAAGAAGAAGGTACAAAGCACAACTTACCCATATTTGCCACGAACAGACAGATGAAATACAAAGCACAGGTTGGAGGTGTCATCGTGCTTCAAATGCTGTGAGGAATGAACACAATCTGTATACGTTTTCCACTCTTCACAGAGAAGACTGTGTCTGATTGGCCAGTCAGTCTGAAGGTCCTATTTTGGAAACAGTCAAAATAAACTCTCTCCTTAGCAATAGATTGCATGGTTTATATATTTATACAATTCAATTTCTATTTGCAATTCCAACAATATTTCTATTAAGTCAATTAACTATGATTACATGTATAAAATATAAAACTTTATAAAGTTTTATCCAACTTCACAAAAGCTTCAAAAGGTAAGTTTTTGTAATTAAACAAAACCATAGCATTTAACTTTGTTATAACCCACAAATGAAGAAGAAATGAGGATTTACTTCCCTGCTTGGTAATGTTAGTACAGTCCAGCAGCGGGACAAGCAGTGTTTTCACTGAATTGGCATTGTTAACGGTGTAACTTTAATTTTTACACTTGGTAAAGTTATTCGGTGGATTAGATTAAACCTTCAGGTCAGGGAATATGTTTGACAGCTCTGCACTAGAATAAGAATCACATAGAAATAATATACCATACATGTAAAATATCACAGTGGCCCATAGCGAGGGTGGGAGTAGGAGTCGATGTAACTACTGTTGGTTTGATTAGCTTAGCAGCATCAGAAATGTTCATGATTCCACTGCAAATTTCTGAAGTAGTTTAGGACATGAATGTCTGTTTTAAAAAAATTAGTCACCTTCATTTTTCAATGGACACATTTGAGTTGGTTATGGGTACACATAACTGAAATGAGACAACTGACATCTGACCCATTTGGATAATCTCAAGAAGCCAGTGCACAATTCAAGCAACATAGCAACCACTTATAACTAATTGCTATTAGTGACTGCATTGGTAAAGGAACACCTAAGACTGTTCACTGGTCGACAGACATCAAAAGTATGTCTGTGATGCCCAACTCTTGGTTTTATTTCATCACTTTATAAACCACTTCACTATAAATTATGTTAAACAGTATATAGTACATTTAGTGATTAAAACACTGTAAAGTGTTTGCCAAAGTAAATAAAGGAATGCTTCAGCTCATGGAAAGCTGAATGTTACATGGTATTCACTTCAATACTGCATCTCCCACTGCATTAAACATGAACGCTACTCCGTTCAGACATTTTCTAAACAGGGTTGTTGCCACTAATGAGGTAACACGCAATACACAAAATGGCTTCTCTTGACTCTTCTGTCTGAACTTGAGCACACTGTGGCCTAGAAGCCACAGGCCAGCCTTCCTGTACACAAGCTAGGTCTCAAGTTTCCACCAGTGGAAACCTGTTCTCACCTTATTCACCACAGGACTCAAAACAAAAATCAACTGCTGTGAGCTGGCTACTTTAAAGGTTGCACCCTCCACTCAAGTCACTGGTTACACGGGAGTATTAATAGATCAGATGGGTTTTTTGTGTTTGTCTGTGTCAGCATCTATTTCTCACCATTACATTACATTGTTTCTACTCAGTGGTTTTCTTTGGTTTTGCTTTTTTTAACCATAGTAAACAAACTGTACACTAATTTCTTTGTGTTGTGTCATAACTTTTGCAAAGTGTAAAGCCTCCTGTGGTCGTGGGCGACTGTTTTCACACATGTACTCCTGTTCACACTTCACCAACTTCATTTAAGGTGTAGTTGAAAAATACTTTCACCACTGCATTTCATGCTGTTTTGGTTTTACTTCCTGGAGTTTTAAGATATGCATCTATAAGAGACATCATATTTTAAGATGGTCAAAACTTTGTAAAATTGCATTAGATCTTCCACACAGCTACAGTGGGGCATAAAAGTACTTAGTCAGCCATCAATTGTGCGAGTTCTCCCACTTAAAAAGATGAACGAGACCTGTAATTTTCATCATAGATATACCTCAACTATGAGAGACAGAATTAGAAAAAAAACCCTCAGAAAATCACATTGTCTGATTTTTAAAGAATTTATTTGCAAATCAGGGTGGAAAATAAGTATTTTCTCAATAACAAAATTGAATGTCAGTACTATTACATACCCTTCAAATGGTTAAATGTTTTCTTCAAGTCTTCAGAAGGTTTTCACACATTGTTGCTGGTATTTTGGCCCATTCCTCCATGCAGATCTCCTCTAGAGCAGTAATGTTTTGGGGCTGTCGCTGGGCTAGACGGACTTTCAACTCCCTCCGAAGATTTTCTATGGGGTTGAGATCTGGAGACTTACTAGGCAACTCCAGGACCTTAAAATGCTTCTTATGAAGCGACTCCTTTGTTACCCGAGTGGTGTGTTTGGGATCACTGTCATGCTGAAAGACCCAGCCATGTTTCATCTTCAATGCTCTTGCTGATGGAAGGAGGTTTTCAATCAAAATCTGACGATACATGGCCCCATTCATTCTTTCCTTTACATGGATCAGTCATCCTGGTCCCTTTACAGAAAAACAGCCCAAAGCATGATGTTTCCACCCCCATGCTTCACAGTAGGTATGGTGTTCTTTGGATGCAACTCAGCATTCTTTCTCCTCCAAACATGTAGAGTTTTTACCAAAAAGACCATGTGACATTTTCCCCATCCTTTTCTCAATCATCCAAATGCTCTACAGGAAACTTCAGACAGGCCTGGACATGTACTGGCTTAAGCTGGGGGACAAAACTGGTACTGCAGGATTTGAGTCCCTGGCGGCGTAGCGTGTTATTGATAGAAGCTTTTGTTACTTTGGCCTCAGCTCTCAGCGCGTCATTCACAAAGTCCCCCCGTGTGGTTCTGAGATTTTTGCTCACTGTTCTTGTGATTATTTTGACCCCATGGGGTGAGATCTTGCGTGAAGGCAATAATGGAAATAATTTGGTTGCTATAATAACGTGTTACCATATGTTGCAAGTGCACTCCAGGCCAGCTAGCTGTTAACCAGACTGTTGACAGCTAGCCAAGTGACCTTTTCAGTTTCAGCTGACTGCAGGTTTCCCCAACTTTATAAACAGATCATGAAACTGACGTCATTGTTAGTCAGTGGTGCCAGTTTCAGTCATTATGCAAATGTACTGTTTTTACGGTTGGGAAAATCTGCAGTCAGCTGAGACTGAAGAGGTCAAGTGGATAAGTGATGAAACATTTCTCTCATGGCTACGTCCAGATGAACAGAAATAACTTTTTGGGATTTTGTTACTTGGATGATTGAGCATGCATCAAGACATCTGACTTGTATAGTTAAGTTATAATTCTTTTCATAGCTATCGTATCTTCATCTCCTGAAATACAAAAACTTAATCAAAATTGAGTTTTGAAAATGTAAAACAGATGGATAAAACTTTACAGAATGTTTGAGCCCTCAGACAGACTGCAAATCAACTTTGTGTCAATGATTCCCACAAAGACGACGGTTTATTGTGTTAACATCCCATCTGAGTGGTGTTTGAAAGTTTTTGTCCTTCTGTGGGAGATGTGACCAAAGAATCTGTCGTATTACTAATGATAGCCTGTGCTGTCTTACCTGTACGTTCTTAAAACTATGATAACAATTTTCAAACATTTTTTTTACACTAAGGTGTGGACCCTCCTCTTTTGGAGTGCCCATTTTAAAGCACACTTTTGGAGGAGAGATGTAAAATGAATAATAGAAATAGTTTGTTTTTGTGGACAATGTATCAATCACGTGAGAATAAGTGTGATAGCTGCCTATGAGTGGCTTTTTATTTGAAAAGTCAGTAATGAGTGTGCAGTTTATACAGATGTGTTTTCAGGAGCTGAGCTCCACAACCTATTTCTGCCTCTCAGTAATATTGTTATTTGAATGTAACAGCGCAAAGAACAGTATTTGCCCACCACAGGCAATAATTGCCACGTATGTATTGAAGTTATTTTTTATAGCGAGCAAAGTGGTTTGTAGAGTCACAGCAAACAATTCCACACGTTCACATCTCAGTCACCCACAAAAAGAAAGGTAGCACCGCATTCTTCAGGACAATTTGTGAAATGGAAAGACTTTCATCCAAAAGTAGCATTATTTTAAAACAGTACATTTTGTCTCTACAGTGCAACGTACAGTAAATAACTGAAGAGAAATACATTCTGTTAGTGATAAGCAGGGTTTTAAATATGACATTCCATGGAAATCATGCTGGTTTTTAAATCTTAAGTATATAAAAATACAGTTTAGGTGAAGTTGCCGCAATGTACTAAGCTTCAGTGACTGAGAAAGATCTCCAATCAGGAAGAACCTGCAGAAACTCTTAAAGGCACAAGACACACACAGAACAAAATCCAGCAACCATCATGAGCATTGCAAGACATCCTTTAGCCATTATTTGTCATAGCTTGGTCGTATTCCCCTGATGAAACTTTGATGTTCTGTTGTCAGGGTTTAAGTGTAGAGTAAATTACAGCGTCTCCATTGGCTTTTACTGTAGGTTGTCTGGGCCTGATACTATTGTGAGCCAAACCCACAGATGTATAGATGACTGTATCACCAGTCTGTGAACAAAGGAAATTCTAATAAAATAATCTATTGCTCTTTGATGACTGGGATAGGCCATCATGGGGTGGATGGATGGATTAAGACAAACTCTCACCTGATCGCCTTCATCGGCCGCTTCTGTGAAAAAACACAAACATTAAAAGATACCTATAGTTAGTAGTTACTGCAGAATAACAGAATGTGGATCTCGTCCTGCATAAAGTTTTACACACCTGCAGATTTTTTCATTCTTGTCTTGCAAAATGTCACTACAAGGAGGAGCGTCACAGATCCAAGAACCATGTTTGACAGCATCAGTGCAATAACGGTCGGACTCAGTGATATGCTTTCAGCGTCTGCTGTAAACATGATACATGATTTAACATTTAATATTTGATTTAGAGAAAACTAATTGTGACAAATTGGATTTTTGTAAGTTTAGCTACTTACTCTGACCACAGGCATTTCTTTTTCTACACAAATGAGCCAAATTCAAACAGGAGAGAAACAGATAAAAATAAATAAATAAATAAAGTAAACACCATATTTAGAATTCCTTTTATAACTTTCTCTGTGATAACCTGTTGGCAAGTGAAAACCTTATCTCATCTCTGATCTCTTCAAAGCTACCACATTTCTTTGACAAACACTTATCTCGGAGAGGAGGATCTGCCACTTGACTGAGCGGTTTGTGGGGTTTGGGGGCTGTTATTTTTAAAGGGTTTAATTTGATCTGACATTCTGATAAAAAGGACAAATCTGGCAAAGTTTCACAAACTTGTTGTCTTTGGATCTAATCTACTGGAAACTACACTTTAAAGAAACATTTAAAAACCGTTGAACCTTAAAGTAGAAGCCTTAAAAAGTTTAAAAATTCACTGCTAGTGTCTTACCATTATTGATTGTTGTCCCATTTCCAAGCAGTATTTGTCCACATGCATTGACGGCACAGTAGTAGACCCCAGCGTCATCCCGGCTACTGACGACAAAGTTGTACTTGCAGGTAGTTCGTCCTCTGTCAGTTCTCTGGGAGATGTTGTTCTTATTGTCAGAGCAATAAATCATCTCTGGAGCAAAATGATCCGAGTTTTTCAGCCACATGAAACTAGTGAGTTCTGCTGTGCATTGAGCAGAGTGAACAGAACAGCTGAGAGTCACAGAGTCTCCGGACCTCACTGACTTTGATTCTGGCTGCTGGACGACAGAGTCGCTGATTGTCTTTGCACCTTGGAAAACAAACCATTTGGACTGTGATTATTAGCACTGTGTTCATATTCAGTTGAAATTATGTGAAATGCAAACATGTCCAAACGTACCTGTCAACATCAGAAATGTTCCTGACCCAAACTGAACCTCACTTATGTGTAAGACTCCACAGAAGTATGTTCCAACATCTTCCCATGATGTTTTATTTATGGTCAGATGATTGTTAGTCATGTCAAATTTAACTGAAGAACGGTTAACAAATTCATCACTGAACTCTCTCACATTATACTGAGAATTAGTTTTTACCACCAGCTGTAGTTTCCTCCCTGTAGTCACCTTGTACCACACGGTTTTCTTTGATGCGCTCTTTATGAAGCATTTAATTGTAGCTGAGTCGCCAATCGTCACTGTTTTCAAAGATTCAGGCTGAGAGACTTCACTTAACTGTGCTGCACCTGAAATAATTCAGACAGACTCAGTTTCACACAAATGAAGATCAAAAGTTTACACAAGTAAATTTGTTTTACTTACATAAAGAGCAGAGCAGGAAAACATTCACAAAGGACATCTTCATCTTGTCTCCTTCTTCAGTACAGCAGTCCACACCTAATGAAGCAGCAGTATACTTCTCAGATTTAAAAACGCCAGCTTGTCCTACATTTTGCCACATCTGACAGGTCTGATTGGTTCATCACCATCACACTGCAGAACATGATTGGCTCTGTCGAGTAACGTGGCGCAGAGAGAGATTGAGGTCCCCCCTGGCCGCCCCCTGCCATCAAAGCTGAGGGGGTTAAAGGACTTGACATTCAGCCTTGTGTGTTAAAAAAGTTCAGAGTGCTAAAACAGAACTTTTTCCTACAGTTTGGTGATCATCTTCATTCGTAATCAAAGACAAATCACAAATGTAAGTGATCAATATGCAGAGAAATGCAGTTTGAGTTTTGGAAATGTCTGTTCTAATCTTTAGAGTTTTGTGTGTAGACATGAGCCATAATCAATCTTTTGTATTCATGTGCTGGACTGAGAAGATAAGAACTGTGTCACCAACCCATCATTATACTTTTGAACGAGTGTCAAACACAGGTTGATGGTTCATGTGGTTTTTCCGGGATTGTATTGAGTAAATTGTGATTGAAAAACACAGTTTTAAAGAGAAAAAGTATTTGGATTAAAAGTGAATTTACCAATGAAATCTAAAATGAATGAAACTGAAAGTGAAGAATGATACGGTGTGGCGGAAGATCAGTTGACCTGATTGATTGACTATATATTAGAGAGAGAAAGATGTGGCGAGTCGGCACTTGACAAAGTCTAAACAGGGATGGTTGGAGGTGTTGTGGGTCTGTTCTCAGCGGTCCTGTGAGATTAACAGCAGAGAGTCCAGCAGAGATGCAAAGAGGTAGCAGACTGCCCACAATCTGGACTTCCTGTGATGTCAATAATCCAGTCATTCATAACACAAAGCAAATCCAGGCATATCTTGAGTATTTTTGAGTATTTTTACTGAGCACATTACGTACTCCAGCTGTGGTTTGTGTATACTGAGGTGTGATAAAGCATTTGATTTTTTTTTTCTATGTTTGTTACACTTAATGTTTCAGTTTGTACTTAACTGTGCTGCACCTGAAATGCGATTCACATTCGGATATACGTAGCTAATCAAGTGGTTGACAGGCTATGACAGCGTCCTTATGTGCCGACATCGGTGTTTTAGCGAGCAAAGCGGTGTGACTGATGTGGAGTGAAGCCACGTTAATGACAACGTGTACAACCATTGGAGATGTGAGCAGGACAGACGGAACAATTGACGGAAAAAGTGTGGACTTTATACCAGTTTTTAAATTGTGTTGATCGGCCACGTAAAACCAGAGTTATGATAAAAATATCTGCAATGTTTGGTTTTCTTCCTGAATACTGTCGTTGTTTATATTTACTGCAGGAAGAAACGGTAAAAACTGCGTTTAATAAGGAAAACGCTCGAAAGCCTGTGAGCAAAAACAAAACAAAAAAACCCCACCCTTTCCTATTGGTGGAAAAATGTACCATGTTGACCAATCAAAAAATGATATGGCAACATGGCATTTAGTTGTTTAGGAAGGGGGAAGTTTTAGGAGTGATGGCGGTGCTTTGAGATGTGAGAGATTTGCGACGTTTAGTGCAAATCTTGTGTAGTCAATAGTTTTGTTGTGTGTGTCAGAACAATGAGGCGACTGCTGAATGCTACAGGTGTTACAGGAGTGATACATCTCCTGTTGTCAGGCCTGTAGGTATCAGGCTGTTGTTCTCCTTTATCTCATAGTGGACAGAAATTATTTTTTGGAGTGACACAAATAATTTGTGTGGCATCAGATTTGATGCAGAACAGCTGATTGTTCTGTAAATAGTTTGAAATATTTATTTAAAAAAACGCCTTGGCTGCATTTTCAGGTAAACAGCTGCAAAACACTTTGTTTGCATAACTCAGTTACTTTTTTGAAGAAGTAACTATATAATTAATTTCCCAGCATTGGTCATTATATACTGTATTTTGCAGTGAGAGAGTTACAGGACTCTCTCCCAGACCACAGACTCATAATACAAGTCAGATATATATACATATACATACATATATATATACATATATATATATATATATATATGAAGAAAGACAGTTGGGTTTTCAAAATTGGAGTTTCATGGTAAATGGGCTAAAGCAGTTAATTAAAAGTAGTCTAACATAAATGTAAACGCTGTAATTTGATTATTTTAATAAACCGTGTAACTTGGATGGATTCGATGCCGGCGTGACCACAGTGCACACGTCTAATGTTGCTCACAGTGGTCCAAGGGATTGCTCAGGGAGTTTGTGAGTTCGCTCAGACACATGAAAAATTAGAGGGAATATTTCTGAACATTGCCCCCCACCCCCCAATTTCCTGATTTCTAATGTTTTTATTTTGTCAAATTTTAATTTACGAGATCATGAGACAAATTTAAATGTTTGACTTATGTTTAACATAACATAAGTAAAGATTACATGCAATTTCTAAATGATCGTGTTTATTATCAGGGAAAAAAACCCTACATGACCCTGTGTGAAAAGGTGATTACCCCTAAACCTAATAACTGGTTGGGCCACCCTTAACAGCAACAACTGTATTTATGTGATAACTGGCGGTCATGGTCCTGAGGCTGACTCAGTGTTTGTTTTTTGATTATTAGTATTGTTTGTGTCTGTGAGTATCTGGTTGTATTTTAGTGATTTTTAGATATTTGTTTCTTTGCCTGTCCTGTGTTACATGTTTCTCGTCTAGTCTCCTCGGTCTCTGTGTTCGTGCGTCTCCTGTGTCTTTCTCTGTCAGCCGTGCCTCCTGGTAAAGTCTGCGTCTCCATGCCTGTTTTGTGTTTCCTGTTTTACTTTGGTAGTCTTGTGTCCTGGAGATACCAAACAGCCACTTCACAAGCACATGGCACAACATAGAAGAGCCACTTCCACGGGACAAGACTCAGCAGTTCATCTGCATCTAAAGGACAAAGATCACTCTTTCGAGGATGCCAATGTTCACATTTTGGACAGAGAGGACAGATGGTTTGAAAGAGGAGTGAAAGAAGCCATTTATGTCCAGTGTGAGCGACCATCTTTGAACAGGCGGTAGTTTACGACACCAACTGTCTGCCATCTATAATCCAGTTTTGAGATCCCTTCCCAGGCGCCTTAACGCCCACTCACATCCTGGGCCATCTGACCTCTGGAAATCACATGATAGGGTGGGGCCAGGTTTCACAATGAGCTCACCCGAAACCCTGGCTGATTGTGACCCACACCCGTTTTCACACCTTGGCTCATGTAATTAGGTAGAGGATCATCAGGGGGTCCTTTGTCCCTCTTTGGGGGGAAACTCCCACTGGGTTTAAATCTGGGACTCTCCGCCATTTGACCTTAGAACTGAAGAAGCTTCTCGGATGAGAGGTGAAACGTCTTCAAGCAACTTAAAGAAGTCCAGACGCTTTTCTTTCC
Organism: Perissodus microlepis; assembly: GCF_051167445.1. Lineage (NCBI taxonomy): Eukaryota > Metazoa > Chordata > Actinopteri > Cichliformes > Cichlidae > Perissodus > Perissodus microlepis. Next base: position 43,144,195 of record NC_140463.1, on the reverse strand, counting down.
AAGCTCCTTAGACTACGATGACCTCAATGACTGAGAACCTTCACAGACATCTTGTGTCCTGTGTTCAGTGGTGTGTTTTGCTTCCCCCTCGTCTCATTAAGTCAGAATGGTCCCAGCTGTGTTTCCCATTCCCTTTTTACTTCCTTGTGTATTTTAGCCCTGTGTTTTCCTCTGCCCTTTGTCGTGTCGTACCCTCACAGTGCTGTGTTTTTCCCTTTGTGTTCCTGGCCAATTCTTAGTTCTCAGTTCCTGATTTTTTTTCTACTCTGAGTTTCTTGTTTTTGTTCAATTCAATTCAATTCAATTTTATTTATATAGCGCCAAATCACAACAAAAGTCGCCTCAAGGCGCTTCATAGATACAGAGGAAAAACCCAACAATCATATGACCCCCTATGAGCAAGCACTTTGGCGACAGTGGGAAGGAAAAACTCCCTTTTAACAGGAAGAAACCTCCGGCAGAACCAGGCTCAGGGAGGGGCGGCCATCTGCTGCGACCGGTTGGGGTGAGAGAAGGAAGACAGGATAAAAGACATGCTGTGGAAGAGAGACAGAGGTTAAAAACATATATGATTCAATGCAGAGAGGTCTATTAATACATAGTGAGTGAGAAAGGTGACTGGAAAGGAAAAACTCAATGCATCATGGGAATCCCCCGGCAACCTACGTCTATTGCAGCATAACTAAGTGAGGATTCAGGGTCACCTGGTCCAGCCCTAACTATATGCTTTAGCAAAAAGGAAAGTTTTAAGCCTAATCTTAAAAGTAGAGATAGTTTCTGTCTCCCGAATCCAAACTGGAAGCTGGTTCCACAGAAGAGGGGCCTGAAAACTGAAGGCTCTGCCTCCCATTCTACTTTTAAATACTCTAGGAACAACAAGTAGGCCTGCAGAGTGAGAGCGAAGTGCTCTAATAGGGTGATATGGTACTACAAGGTCATTAAGATAAGATGGGGCCTGATTATTTAAGACCTTGTATGTGAGGAGCAGGATTTTGAATTCAATTCTGGACTTAACAGGAAGCCAATGAAGGGAAGCCAAAACAGGAGAAATATGCTCTCTCCTTCTAGTCCCTGTCAGTACTCTTGCTGCAGCATTTTGGATTAGCTGAAGGCTTTTCAGTGAGTTTTTTGGACATCCTGATAATAATGAATTACAGTAGTCCAGCCTGGAAGTAATAAATGCATGAACTAGTTTTTCAGCGTCACTCTGAGACAGGATATTTCTAATTTTAGAGATGTTGCGCAAATGGAAGAAAGCAGTCTTACATATTTGTTTAATATGTGCGTTGAAGGACATGTCCTGGTCAAAAATGACTCCAAGGTTCCTCACAGCGTTACTGGAGGCCAAGGTAATGCCATCCAGAGTATGAATCTGGTTAGATACCATATTTCTAAGATTTTCAGGGCCGAGTACAATAACCTCAGTTTTATCTGAATTAAGAAGCAGAAAGTTAGCGGCCATCCAGGTCTTTATGTCTTTAAGACATTCCTGCAGTTTAACTAATTGGTGTGTGTTATCTGGCTTCATGGACAGATAGAGCTGGGTGTCATCTGCATAGCAGTGAAAATTTATGCTATGTCTTCTAATGATGCTGCCTAAGGGAAGCATGTATAATGTAAACAGAATTGGTCCTAGCACTGAACCCTGTGGAACTCCATAATTAACCTCAGTGTGTGAAGAGGACTCTCCATTTACATGCACAAATTGGAGTCTATTAGATAGATATGATACAAACCACTGCAGTGCAGTACCTGTAATACCTACAGCATGTTCTAATCACTCTAATAGGATATTATGGTCAACAGTATCGAACGCTGCACTGAGGTCTAGCAGGACAAGCACAGAGATGAGTCCACTGTCAGAGGCCATAAGAAGATCATTTGTAACCTTCACTAAAGCTGTTTCTGTGCTGTGATGAGCTCTGAAACCTGACTGAAACTCTTCAAATAAACCATTCCTCTGCAGATGATCTGTTAGCTGTTTGACAACTACTCTTTCAAGGATTTTTGATATGAAAGGAAGGTTGGAGATTGGCCTATAATTAGCTAAGACTGCTGGGTCTAGAGATGGCTTTTTGAGTAAAGGTTTAACTACAGCCAGCTTGAAGGCCTGTGGTACATAGCCGATTATTAGAGATAGGTTGATCATATTTAAGATCGAAGAATTAATTAATGGCAGGACTTCTTTGAGCAGTTTTGTAGGAATGGGGTCTAAAAGACACGTTGATGGTTTGGAGGAAGTAATTATTGAAGTTAACTCAGAAAGATCAATTGGAGAAAAAGAGTCTAACTTAACATCAATGGTACTAAGAGTAGCTGTAGATAATATTACATCTGTGGGATGATTACTGGTAATTTTTTCTCTAATGATAAAAATTTTATTTGTGAAGAAGTTCATGAAGTCATTACTAGTTAACGTTAAAGGGATGGTTGGCTCAACAGAGCTCTGACTGTTTGTCAGCCTGGCTACAGTGCTGAAGAGAAACCTGGGGTTGTTCTTATTTTCTTCAATCAGTGATGAATAGTAAGATGTTCTGGCTTTGCGGAGGGCTTTCTTATAAAGCAGCAAACTATTTCTCCAGGCTAAATGATGATCCTCTAAATTTGTGACACGCCATTTCCTCTCCAGATTACGAGTCATCTGCTTTAGGGTACGTGTTTGAGAATTATACCACGGAGTCAGGTTCATGTTCACATGTTGTTCATGTGTCGAGTTTAGTTTCATTTTTGACGTTACAGTTTTTTCCCAGCAAATAAAGCTAGAATAAAGCTGTTGAGTTCACCTGTTTGTGTTCGAGTCCTGCACTCCGGTCCTATATTCTGCCTGCCACACAGCTACTCATGACACTGGCTATGAGTCTTTTACAGTACTGGGGAGGAATTTTGGCCCACTCTTCCAAAGAGTCCAACTTTTGTCTAGTCAGTCAAGTTTGGTTGGGCAGGCACTCCTGCGACGGTACCTGTTCCATGTTTTCACCATTTTTGGACAATGGCTCCCACTGTGGTTCACTGGAGTTTGACAGCTTTAGAAATGTCTTCATAACCTTTTTCCAAACTGAGAGAGCTCTGTTACTTGAATTTCCTTGGATTGCGGCATGATGTCTGACCTTTGAAGATCTCTTGGGGGTTGGGGGGATTTGGAAACTGCATTTGTTTACTTTTTTGTGTTATTATTGTCTAATATTTAAAATTGTTTGATGATCTGAAACATTTAAGTGTGAAGAACATAAAACATTAAAAACTTCTTATTTAATTAACCCACTCCGCGCTGATGACGATTGTGTTCATATCTTTGAGGGAGAGAGGTTGGTGGTGATAGGGATTTCCAGCACTGAAGATGTGTTCCACTTTAATGCTCTGTGTTCATTGATATAATGGGAAAAGAAGGACTTCTTGATAGATCCCACAACTTCTCAAAGTTTTAATCCACAGGGAAGGCCTTGGAAGTCTTGAGAAGCTGCAATCCACCTGGAAATGATCCAAGCCACTGAATTGCTAACCTCACAGGCTGCTGGAGACTGACCCAGAACACCTCCAGGCATCCCAATTTATACTGTCTATTCTTGTGTAAAGCAGAAAAGTGTACAGGCTTTTGGTCTCAGTGTACAAACACAGGACTTTATGAGGTTCTCTTTGAACCCCTCAAAACCAAATTAAAATTATTTCAAATGTTCTGATGTTTGTGTGTTTAGCTCAGAACGTGAGTCGAGTGTGTATACAGTGGTTTGAAAAAGTGCCCGCCCCCTTCCCTTACACAGCACTGTAAAAGACTCATTGCCAGCGAACGCTCGACTGCAGTTGTTGTTGTTGTTAAGGGTGGCCCAACCAGTTATTAGGTTCATTAGGTTATTAGGGGCAAAGATGTTTCCACGCAGGAACATGTAGGTTTTCTGTTCTTATAAATAAACACCTTCATTTTGAAAAGGCATTTTTTTAACATCTAAAGTTTTTGATGATCTGAAACATTTAAGTGTGACAAACATAAAAAAAAAACATAGAAAATAAAAGAAACCACAGATGGAGTATGTAATTAGCTAAAAGTACTCAAGATATGCCTGGATTATGAATGACTGGATTACTGACATAACAGCAAGTCCAGATTTTGGGCAGTCTGCTGCCTCTGAGCATCTCTGCTGAACTTCTGAACTGTCTGAACTGTTAACCTCTTAACATCGACAGTTCTGTTACATTTGAACATTCAGTCATATATGAATAAGCTTTGTTTTATATTTCATTCATTTTAGATTTCATTAGAGCATTCACTTAAGCATATTCCTTTAATCCAAATATTTTTTCTCTTTAAAATTGTGTTTGCCAATCACAGTTTACTCAATACAATCTACTTTTTAACGAAATCATGAACTTGAAATGTCAAATATTCAGAGATCAGAATATCCTGTGTGGACTCTCATTTCGTCTCTTTCTTCATCTACACAGAAAACTCTAAACATTAGAATAGACATTTGCACTACTTAAACTGCATTTCTCTCCATGATCACTTACGTTTTTGATTTATTGCTGATTAAAAAGAAAGATGATCGCCACACAAGTAGTAGATCAGGAAAAGCTCTGTTTTAGCACTCTGAACTTTAAAAAACGTTTTTAACACATAAGGCTGAATGTCAAGTCCTTTTACCCCCTCAGCTTTGATGGCAGGGGGCGGCCAGGGGGACCTCAATCTCTCTCTACACCACGTTACTCGACAGAGCCAATCATGTTCTGCAGTGTGATGGTGATGAACCAATCAGACCTGTCAGATGTGGCAAAATGTAGGACAAGCTGGCGTTTTTAAATCTGAGAAGTATACTGCTGCTTCATTAGGTGTGGACTGCTGTACTGAAGAAGGAGACAAGATGAAGATGTTCTTTGTGAATGTTTTCCTGCTCTGCTCTTTATGTAAGTAAAACAAATTTTCTTGTGTAAACTTTTGATCTTCGTTTGTGTGAAACTGAGTCTGTCTGAATTATTTCAGGTGCAGCACAGTTAAGTGAAGTCTCTCAGCCTGAATCTTTGAAAACAGCGACTCAGCTACAATTAAATGCTTCATAAAGAGCGCATCAACGAAAACCGTGTGGTACAAGGTGACTACAGGGAGGAAACTACAGCTGGTGGTAAAAACTAATTCTCAGTATAATGTGAGAGAGTTCAGTGATGAATTTGTTAACCGTTCTACAGTTAAATTTGACATGACTAACAATCACCTGACCATAAATAAAACATCATGGGAAGATGTTGGAACATACTTCTGTGGAGTCTTACACATAAGTGAGGTTCAGTTTGGGTCAGGAACATTTCTGATGTTGACAGGTATGTTTGGACATGTTTGCATTTCACATAATTTCAACTGAATATGACCACAGTGCTAATAATCACAGTCCAAATGGTTTGTTTTCCAAGGTGCAAAGACAATCAGCGACTCTGTCGTCCAGCAGCCAGAATCAAAGTCAGTGAGGTCCGGAGACTCTGTGACTCTCAGCTGTTCTCTTCACTCTGCTCAATGCACAGCAGAACTCACTAGTTTCATGTGGCTGAAAAACTCGGATCATTTTGCTCCAGAGATGATTTATTGCTCTGACAATAAGAACAACATCTCCCAGAGAACTGACAGAGGACGAACTACCTGCAAGTACAACTTTGTCGTCAGTAGCCGGGATGACACTGGGGTCTACTACTGTGCTGTCAATGCATGTGGACAAATACTGCTTGGAAATGGAACAAGAATCAATAATGGTAAGACACTTGCAGTGCATTTTTAAAGTTTTTAAGGCTTCCACTTTAAGGTTCAACGGTTTTTAAATGTGTTTCTTTAAAGTGTAGTTTCCAGTAGATTAGATCCAAAGACAACAAGTCTGTGAAACTTTGTAAGATTTGTCCTTTTTATCAGAATGTCAGATCTAATTAAACACTTTAAAAATACCAATACCCCCAAATACAAATTCTGCTTGGAAATGGGACCAAGATTGGTTTTAAGTGTAAGTAACTTTGCAGTAGAAAATCATGCGTTTAAAATTTCCGAAATGCACGTATGATGATTAGCTTTTTAAGCTCTGTTTTGCTTTTTATTTTATACATCAGAAGTTGCTTTGAACTGAAATTCTTATGCCTCCTTCTGTCTGCATTTGCAGACGGCATCAATTATCATGAGACACCAATACCATGCATCATCATCATCATCATGGGTGTTTATCTGGTTTTCGCTGTGTTCATGATCAGTAAGAGAAACCGCTACCACTGTACAGTAACCGATGCTGTCGATCTCTATACTGTGTGTTCCACTGAGCATAACACCAATCACTTTGCCTGCTTTTCAGAGTTTAACTCAGGACTTTCACCTCTGTCCAAGGTATGTGCTGTTTAGTTGAATATTTATATAATCATTACACCATCCTTAGTGGCTCATAACTTTGATTTTGTGCACATTATTGTACTTTTTCTCAGGTTCGAGGTGAAGAAAACCTCGAAATCAAGAGATCAAATGAACAGAGAGATGGTATCTGGAGTGAATGTGTGTACTCCAGGGTGAAGCTACACTGAACTGAAGCCGTTCCGACTTTGATGCCACACGTCTAGACATGAACTTATTACTGTAGCTTTGAAATGTTTAGGCTGTTCTCTAGCTCTTCCTAACATTATCCTGCTTGATCGGTTTAAAGCCTGCTCTTTTTTTCTTTGTTTCTTTCTAAATAAAATTTTTATTATCCATTCTGTAAGACAGAGGCGTGTGAGATGAAAGCTGACATGTTGATGTAATCTCTTGCTCACTTTCTTTCTTTTTCTGTCATTTTTATATGACAGACCAGTTTTTTTTTATCAATAATAAACACAAATCTTGACTTTTAAAGTAAAGCATTTTAATCTTTTCATGCATCGTATATCAATTTTTTACTGTTAGCACTGAGGGGGTAAATTGGGTATTTTTAAACTGTTGGTCTGCATCTGTGGCCTTGTGAAGTCTCTCTTCTCTTTGGGGTTGTCTTGTGATCCTCATTTGACTGGATGATTTGAAGGGGCTTTTCTTCATCCCAGAGGTGATCCAGAGATTATCCATTAGTCCTGATTGATTGGTTTGTCACCATCAAAGTCTAAACTGGGATGGATGGCGGTGTTGTGGGTCTGTTCCCTGCGGTCCGGTGAGATTTAAAATTCAAGTCCAGCAGAGATGCTCAGAGGGAGCACACTGCCCACATTCTGGGCTTGCTGTGATGTCAGTAAGCCAGTCATTCATAACACAAAGCAAATCCAGGGTTTTGAATATTTTTTACATACTAATTACATTCTCCAGCTGTGGTTTGTGGTTACATGTATAGTGTGGTGTGATAAAGCATTTGGCCCCTACCCGATTTCCTGTTATTTTTGTATATTTGTCACACTGAAATAATTCAGACAGGATACACTTAGTTTCACACAAATGAAGCATGAATGAATACAGTTGCGCATAGCAATGCACAACGTAGGAGCTCCTTCTTACTTTGAAACCTATTTTAAATGCACCATGACATGATTAATTATTAATTAATTTATGTTTAAACTTAAATTTGAGTTTTCATATGGGAATATTTTCAGTTCTGTTAAGTAAATTTTTTTTAAGCTTTTATGTTCCAAAACATTGATCAGCAATAACTGCAGGCTGTATCTTTCTACTTGCTCAACCTGAACTACTTCCAGTTGATATTTTCTGCAGGCAAGTATGTACAAAATGATTTACAGAAAGGTTCAAAATTATGATTCCCTGACAATTACAGAAGCCCTGAGCAAATTTAAAGTACATGACAGCAGGTAGTAAACAAATGAGCTTCTTTTGTGGCTGGTCTCCTGGTGGAAACACACGTTTTCCTATACCCTGCTTAAGGGTATACCTCTCATGGCTTTCCACACTACATCACTGGTGACGGATCTCATTACTGTCAAAAACCAGCCAAGGACTGGTCAGGGATACAAACACAGTCCTATCACTGCCATCTTAACTTTCTGTATCTGTTCATGACTCTGTTTAACTTAAAAATTTTATATTGATTATAGAAGTAGGGTGTTATCGTTGGTGAGTGTAGGGTTTTTCCAAACATGAACATTTTTATTGTAAAACATTTTACAGAAAAGATGCTCACTTAAAACATTCATATTAATCTGAAGAGAAAAGAAGAGAGGAATCTACATTTTAATATATTGTCATGTATTATATAAGTCACAACACATTTCTCTGAATTAAAAGATTTTTTTTTTTGTTACACTAGTCAGTGTAATTTCTTAACCAATAGCCTTGCTGCCAAATACAAACCTACAGCAAACATCACATAACAAAGCGTTCTGCAGGACAATTTGTGAAATGGAAAGTATTTCAGTCCAAACATAAAAGTATATCAAAACAGTACATTTGGTTTTGACAGTGAAAGGCAGAGTAAATAACTGAAGAATCATACATTCCATTAGTGAGAAGCTGGTTGTTAAATGTGACAGTCCATGAAAAGCATGCTGGTTTTAAAATCCGAAGGATACAAAAATATGAATTTAGCCTACAAAGAGGTGAAGTTGAGGAAATGTACTAAACTTCTTTGATTATAGTTTGAATGCTTGTATGCACCACTGAAAAGAGATATACTACCTATGAGAGTTGCAAGACATTCGTAAGCCATTATTTGGCATAGCTTGGTCATATTCCCCTGATGAAACTTTGATGTTCTGTTGTCAGGGTTTGAGTGTAGAGTAAATTACAGCGTCTCCATTGGCTTTTACTGTAGGTTGTCTGGGCCTGATACTATTGTGAGCCAAACACACAGATGTATAGATGACTGTATCACCAGTCTGTGAACAAAGGAAATTCCAATAAAAATATAGATACATTCTGTCAGACACATTAAAATATGTGAAATAATCTATTGCTCTTTGATGACTAGGATAGGCTGCCATGGGGTGGATGGACTAAGACAAACTCTCACCCGATCGCCTTCATCGGCCGCTTCTGTGGAAAAACAAAAGCATTAAAAGATACCTATAGTTAGTAGTTACTGCAGAATAACAGAATGTAGATCTCATCCTGCATAAAGTTTTACACACCTGCAGATTTTTTCATTCTTGTCTTGCAAAATGTCACTACAAGGAGGAGCATCACAGATCCAAGAACCATGTTTGACAGCATCAGTGCAATAAAAGTCGGACTCAGTGATATGCTTTCAGCGTCTGCTGTAAACATGATACATGATTTAACATTTAATATTTGATTTAGAGAAAACTAATTGTGACAAATTGGATTTTTGTAGGATTTGGCTACTTACTCTGACCACAGGCATTTCTTTTTCTACACAAATGGGTCAACAAAGTCAAACAGCAGTAAAACTGATAAAAATAAAGTATATGGTATATTTAGATTTTTGTTCCTTCCTGTGACAACCTGGTGCGAAGTGAAAACCTTATCTCATCTCTGATCTCTTCAAAGCTACCACATTTTCTTGACAAACTCTTGCACAGAGAAGATGATCTGCCACTTGATTTGAATGGGCGGTTTGTGGGGTTGTTATTTTTAAAGCGTTTAATTAGATCTGATATTCTGTGGATACCGTAAGTACTTCACATTGCCTCAGTTAAAAATAAATAAATACAAAAGTCTGAACTGATCTGTTTTTCATCCTCTCAATTATATATGTTAAGGTAAATTCTTTAAAAAAAATTTTTTTTTTTTTTACAAATAATAGTTGTGAAAAATTTGGACTTCATATTTAAGTGAAGGTTTTCTTTGGAACTAATCTATTAGAAAAACATTTCAATGCCTTTGAACCTTAAAGTGAAAGTAAAAACTTTAAAAATGCACTGCTAGTGTCTTACCATTATTGATTGTTGTCCCATTTCCAAGCAGTATTTGTCCACATGCATTGACAGCACAGTAGTAGACCCCAGCGTCATCCCGGCTACTGACGACAAAGTTGTACTCGCAGGTAGTTCGTCCTCTGTCAGTTCTCTGGGAGATGTTGTCCTTATTGTCAGAGCAATAAATCATCTCTGGAGCAAAATGATCCGAGTTTTTCAGCCACATGAAACTAGTGAGTTCTGCTGTGCATTGAGCAGAGTGAAGAGAACAGCTGAGAGTCACAGAGTCTCCGGACCTCACTGACTTTGATTCTGGCTGCTGGACGACAGAGTCGCTGATTGTCTTTGCACCTTGGAAAACAAACCATTTGGACTCTGATTATTAGCACTGTGTTCATATTCAATTGAAATTATTTGAAATGCAAACATGTCCAAACGTACCTGTCAACATCAGAAATGTTCCTGACCCAAACTGAACCTCACTTATGTGTAAGACTCCACAGAAGTATGTTCCAACATCTTCCCATGATGTTTTATTTATGGTCAGATGATTGTTAGTCATGTCAAATTTAACTGAAGAACGGTTAACAAATTCATCACTGAACTCTCTCACATTATAGTAAGAATCAGCTTTAACCACTAGCTGTAGTTTCTTCCCTGTAGTCACCTTGTACCACACGGTTTTCTTTGATGCGCTCTTTATGAAGCATTTAATAGTAGCTGAGTCGCCAAGCTTCACTGTTTTCAAAGATTCAGGCTGAGAGACTTCACTTAACTGTGCTGCACCTGAAATAATTCAGACAGACTCAGTTTCACACAAATGAAGATCAAAAGTTTACACAAGAAAATTTGTTTTACTTACATAAAGAGCAGAGCAGGAAAACATTCACAAAGAACATCTTCATGTTGTCTCCTTCTTCAGTACAGCAGTCCACACCTAATGAAGCAGCAGTATACTTCTCAGATTTAAAAACGCCAGCTTGTCCTACATTTTGCCACATCTGACAGGTCTGATTGGTTCATCACCATCACACTGCAGAACATGATTGGCTCTGTCGAGTAACGTGGCGTAGAGAGAGACTGAAGTCCCCCTGGCCGCCCCCTGCCATCAAAGCTGAGGGGGTAAAAGGACTTGACATTCAACCTTCTGTGTGAAAATAGAATAGAATAAACCTTTATTATCCCATCAAATTTGTTGAAAAATGTGTCGTGTAAACATCAGAGAGCTACAACAGAGCTTTTCCCTCCAGTTTGTTGATCATCTTTATTCTTAGTTAAAGACAAATAAAAAATGTAAGTGATCAATATGCAGAGAAATGCAGTTTAAGTTGTGGAAATGTCTCTTCTAATGTTTAGAGTTTTGTGTGTAGACATGAGCCATAATCAATCTTTTGTATTCATGTGCTGGACTGAGAAGATAAGAACTGTGTTGCCAATCTGTCATTATACTTGTGAACAGGGTTAAACACAGAATGATGGTTGTGTTCAATAGTAATCAGAAAATATTTGGTTAAAGATAATTATGTTTAAGTTGACAATTTTATATTGTGAAAAAATAATTATTATTTTAAGGACAGGCTGTGCTGAAAGCCTGTGTACAAAATGCCTTCAGACATGTTTGTGCGTGTGTGTGTGTGTGTGTGTGTGTGTGTGTGTGTGTGTGTGTGTGTGTGTGAGAGAGAGAGAGAGAGAGAGAGAGACTAAATGAGAGTGCACACAGGACATTCTGATCTCTGAATGTCTCACATTTAAAGTGTATGATTTAGTAAAAAGGGGATTATATTGAGTAAATTGTCACTGAGAAACAGTTTTTAAGAAAAAACTTATTTGGATTAAAAAGGATTACGATAAAGTGAATGTGAAGAATGAAAAGTGAAGCTTATTCAGATATGATTGAATGTTCAAATGTAACTGAACTGTCCATATTAAAAGACATAATAATAATAAAAATAATAATAAATTTTATTTAAGAAAGCATCTTTCAAAAAACTCAAGGACACTGTACACAAGCAATAACAAATAGATAAACAAATAAATAGGGAATATGGAAATAGAGAGAGAATGATAAGGTGTGGCTGAAGATCAGTTGACCTGATTGGTTGACTAGATATTAGAGAGAGAGAGGTGGGGCGAGTGGGCACTTGACAAAGTCTAAACCTGGATGTATGGAGGTGTTGTGGGTCTGTTCCCAACGGTCCTGTAAGATTAACAATTCAGACGATTGGATCAAGAAGAGATGCTCAGAGGGTGCAGACTACATTCTGGACTTGCTCTGATGCCAATTAGCCAGTCATCCATAACACAAAGCAAATCCAGGCATATTTTGAATATTTTTATGGAGGTAATTACATATTCCAGCTGTGGTTTGTATTTACACAGAGCTGTGATAAAGCATTTGGTCACTACCAGATTTCCTGTTATTTTGTATATTTGTCACACTTTATGTTTCAGTTTTTACTTAACTGTGCCATACCTGAAATAATTCAGGCAGGATACACTCAGCTTCACACAAATGATGCAGAATACAGTCGCACATAGCAATGCATAACCTAGGAGCTCCGCCTTACTTTAAAATCTATTTAACATGTACCATGACATGACCAATTATTAATTAATTCATGTTTAAACTTAACTTAGAGTTTTTATATGGGAATATTTGTACTTCTGTTAAATTAAGCTTTTATGTTCCTTTTGTTTAGGAGCAACAGAAAAACAGGAGCACTAGGAGTCCAGAAACAACAAAAACAAAAAAACTAGGCACAAGAGTCAAGGCCAGCTGCGTGAAAAGTGGCAGCACCGACACAGTTCAGGCAGCCGACTGCGTCGAAAGCCACTGTAGCATAGGTGAAGCAGATCCCGACTCAAGCCACATGGAAACCCGCAGCGGTGACACAGGTGTAGATGACGACTGTTTGGAAAGCGACAACAGTGAGACTGTCCAGGGCACTGGACGTGAGGACAGTGGCAGCAGTGATGTTACGTAAATGAAGCAGGTCTGGAGGCTGACCGCGTGAAAACGGTGGTGGCAACACAGTTCAGGAGGCCGCCCATGACGATCCTAAGCCGATGGCCTGGAAAGTGGCCAGCGACGGTGAGGTGCTGGACGTGCATGTGCAGGCTTGTCTGGGCGAGGACGTGGTCATGGCCGTGGGCTCATGGACAGCTTGGCTAACAGCTGGTATGCAGGACCAGACGAGACGGGACCAGAAGAGGCAGGACCAGACGGTAGCATGGTGTTTGCAGGTGGTAGCACGGAAGCCGTGTATGGTGGCGCTCACGGTGGTGCTGATGGCTGGATGGGCTCGCCTGAGCTCCCAGCAGGAACAGAAAACAACTGGGTGGACTCTCCAGAGCCCCCAGTCAACACTGATGGTGGCGTAGAAGTCACGGATGGCTGAACCGACTCCTCAGAGTCCCCAGCAGAGACAGACAGCTGGCACGGCTCTCCAGAGCCTCCAGCCGGAACAAATGGTTGGACAGACTCTTTGGAATCCACAGCAGAGACAGACGGCTGGTGAGGCTCACCAGAGCCCCCAGCGGGAACAGAAACAGGGCCAGCAGACACAGGGCCAGCAGGTGCGGAGACCCCTGGCTGAGACAAAGCAAGGTCAGCAGGTGCAGAGACCCCTGGCTGAGATGAAGCTGGCTGGAGCTGTGCAGGGCATTTGCTCTGCTCAGGCAGTGACAGCAAAATGAAGTCCTCAGCTGGCTGAATAAGCTCAGCAGAGCTTCCAGCAGAGGATGAAGGTGGCTGGAGTGGCTCACCAGAGCCATCAGCGAACACAAGGCGGTGCTGGACTGACTCTCCTGAGCCTCCAGCGAGAACAGGCAGTGGGCCACAAAGTGCAGAGGCCCCTGCCTGAGGCGAAGCAGAGCCAGCAGGTGTGGAGAACCCTCCCTGAGCTGGCGGCTTAGGAGGTGGATGAGCAGAAGACTGAGCTAGCAACTGAACTGATGACTCAGGTTGTAATAGAGTAGATGTCTGAACTGGTAACAGAGCTGTTGATTGACTCTTAGCTGCTCTTCTCCGGGGAACAGGTACAGATACTGGGCTGAAGCAGGGACCAGCAGGACCTCAGCCTCCCTCATGCAAGGAACTGTAACGAGTGCAGGGGAAAGCTGGGCCCGAGCTGCCCTGATAGCAGGAACAGGAGGAGTATGGCGTTATTTTTGTGACTCTATTCTGAGCGCACATAAAAAGATTTTGCAAGCGCAAATTGTAAGAGTGAATTGTTAAATTTTGCCATTACTGTACTTAAATTTGTAAACCTTGTCTTAAACTGCATGTTTAGATATTTTTCTGTTCCTCCACTACACATCTAGGATGGTGGGGGAGGCAATTGTTTAACTGCAGACATTGCATATAAGGTTCTGGGTGTCCTTATTTACTTAGGATGTTTACTTCTTGCCATTTATGGCCTCACTTATGCTTGTATATGGTGGACAGTTAAAGGGGTTAAGCCATATAGAGGGTGAGGGGAGATGACCCTTTTTATGACCAGGGATGTTGTTAAAACAGTTGTAACCAGGAAGTCACACACACACACCCATGCACACACATGCACACACACGCTCGCACATGCACACACAGTGCTTTAACTGTTAGGACACACCATTTATGGTTTTACAATGGGTAGTGCTTGTTTGTCACTGAATAAAAGGCGGCAAGGGGACACTGGGAGTTGGAGTCTTCTGAGGTCGGGTGCAGAATTGCAGCCTAAATCCAGGTTAATATGTTTCATTATTTTATTTCAAAATATACAGGGTGGGCCATTTATATGGATACACCGTAATAAAATGGGAATGGTTGGTGATATTAAAGTCCTGTTTGTGGCACGTTAGTATATGTGAGGGGCAAACTCCTCAGGATGGGTGGTGACCATGGTGGCCATTTAGAAGTCGGCCATCTTGGATACAACTTTTGTTTTTTCAATAGGAAGAGGGCCATGTGACACATCAAACTTATTGGTAATGTCACAAGAAAAAAAATGGTGTGCTTGGTTTCAACGTAACTTTCTTTCATGAGTTATTTACAAGTTTCTCTTTGTTCACAACCATTGACATGTCGAAGAGGTTAACACGTGAGGAGCAGATCGAAATTGTGTTGATATCTGGTGAACGCAGTAACCGGGTCATTGCAGCAGATTTCAATGTAAGACACCCTATGAGACCACCCATCTCCCATGCTACAGTTAGCAAACTGCTTGCTAAGTTTCGTGAAACTGGTTCAGTGTTGGATTTGCCAAAATGTGGATGCGAGAAAACTGTCACTAATGAAGAAACATCAGTGGCTGTCCTAGCTTCATTCAGCAAGAGCCCACAGCGTAGCGCTCGCCGCATGTCACTCGAGAGTGGCATTAGTCGAACATCCCTTCGGCGGATATTAGCTACCCACAAATGGCACCCTTACAAACTCCAGCTACTGCAGCATCTCAACGAGGATGACCCAGATCGGCGCACAGAATTTGCAGAATGGGCAAAAAAAAAATTGGAACAGGACCCTCAGTTCACGCAGAAGATTTTGTTCAGTGATGAGACAAACTTTTATGTGAATGGTGAAGTTAACAAACAAAACCATTGGTCTGACACTAAACCACATTGGATGGATCCCTCCAAGACTGTTGGAACAACAAAAGTGATGGTTTGGTGTGGTATATGGGGTACAACGATAGTGGGTCCATTCTTCATCAATGGAAACCTCAAGGCCACTGGATATTTGAAATTGCTACATGATGATGTGTTTCCCTCTTTATGCACTGAAGCTGGCACGTTCCCTGAGTTTTTCCAGCAAGATGGTGCACCACCACATTATGGGTGCCAGGTCCGAGCATTCCTAGATGAACAGTTTCCTGGAAAGTGGATTGGTCGTCGTGGGCCAGTTGAATGGCCCCCAAGGTCTCCCGATCTGACCCCCTTAGACTTTTATCTTTGTGGTCATCTGAAGGCAATTGTCTATGGTGTGAAGATACGAGATGTGCAGCACCTGAAACTACGGATACTGGATGCCTGTGCTGGCATTTCTCCTGCGGTGCTGCTATCAGTGTGTGAAGAGTGGGAGAAGAGTGCATTGACAATCCAACACAATGGGCAGCACATTGAACACATTTTATAAGTGGTCAGAAACTTGTAAATAACTCATGAAATAATAAAGTTACGTTGAAACCAAGCACACCATTGTTGTTCTTGTGACATTACCAGTAAGTTTGATGTGTCACATGGCCCTCTTCCTATTGAAAAAACAAAAGTTGTATCCAAGATGGCCGACTTCTAAATGGCCACCATGGTCACCAACCATCTTGAGGAGTTTGCCCCCTCACATATACTAATGTGCAACAAACAGGAACAGAGGCAAGGACTTGATACTGAACAGAAGGAACACGGAGTACAGGGACAGGAGTGACATGAGACACGACAAGTAAATGTGTTTTACTTACATAAAGAGCAGAGCAGGAACAAGTTTACAAAGAACACCATCATCTTGTCTTCTTCTTCAATACAGCAGTGCTGCCTTTCTGAACTGCAGCAGCTGACTTCTCAGATTCAACAACGCCAACTTGTCCTACATTTTGCCACATCTGACAGTTCTGATTGGTTCATCACCAGCCTCTTACAGAAAGTGATTTGTTGATTTGCACTGAAAGGAAAAATCCCTTGTGGCCTATTTTGAATTTTACATCATGAAACTGTCAGTTTTGCTTCATACTTTCCAGAACAGCAGAAGACCTCATTTTTATGCATTACACAAATGCCCCCAAAGCTGATAAAGTATGGAGAATAGATTGAGTATAAAAAATACTCACTTGACTGGACCAGTTAGTGATAAGCAATTAATTTAGTGAAACAGAGCATTTGTGCCTATATAGCCACTCCACTTACCCCTTAGTATCGTATAACAGTAAATGTGTTTCAGAACACATGTAATATTTTACACAGTTGAACAGCATCATTATCACATCATAAAATACCTAAAAACATTTTGTGTTATTTACAGATGTGTCCATAACATAGACAACATAGGCACAGGGTTATTTTGTTGGCTTCAGTCTTTTTTTCTGGTGTAAGACTTAAAGTGGTGTTTAAAAGTAAAAGTAAATACTGGATAAATACTTATATTTAAGTTTTTATTGTTTCACAAAAGGTTAGAAATTGAATGTCCACAGTTTAGAGTTTATTTGAAGATGTTTTTTTTTTTTAAATAAGCTTGGCAGAGGCAAAGAAAAAGCAAAAATAGAAAGAATAAAGAAAAGAATAATGAAATAACATCAATTCTTCTTAATTAACTCTGAGCTAATGACGAGTTTGCAGTGAGGTGCAACACATCTTCAGTGCTGGAAGTCCCTATCTCACCACCAACCTCTCTCACTCCAAAAATAAGAACATAGTGCAGATCAATTAAATGCATCACGCTTATATCAGAATATATCAGTTCTCCCTGAGCTGCATCTTCTTAATCTAAATTGTGATGCTGTTGTAGAAGCCTACAGTGTATCCAGAAAGTATACAGCGCTTCACTCGTTCCACATTTTGTCATTACAGCCTTATTCCAAAATTGATTAAATAAAATTATCACCTCAAATTTCTACACACATTACCTCATAAGGACTTGTTGGTGAGGAAGTCTCCCCCCCTCACAACGACCAGACCTCGGCTGATGTGAGGAAAACTCTTCACAGAGTTAACCCAGGGAAAGCTGCTGGTCCAAATAACATCCCTTGGAGAGTACTCCGAGAACACGCAGACCAGCTGACAGATATATTCACTGACATCTTCTACCTCTCCCTGAGCACTGCTGTCGTCCCAACGTGCCTCAAGGCCACCATCGTCATTCCTGTGTCAAAGAAGTCTTCAGTGTCCTGCCTCAATGACTACCTTCCAGTTGCACTCATACCCATCATGATGAAATGCTTCAAGAGTCTCCTCATGAGTCACGTTAAGACCAGGCTGCCACCCACACTGGACCCACTGCAGTTCACCTATTGCCTCAACCGGTCAACAGATGACACCATCGCCACCACCCTACATCTTGCCCTCACCCACCTGGACAATAAAGACACATATGTACAAATGCTGTCCATAGACTTCAGTTCAGCATTCAACACAATCATTCCTCAGCACCTGATTGGAAACCTGAGCCTGCTTGGCCTGAACACCTCCCTCTGCAACTGGATCCTGGACTTTCTGATGGAGAGACCTCAGAGAGTCTGGATCGGTAACAGCATCTCCAACATAGCCACACTGAGCACTGGAGCCTCTCAGGGCTGTGTGCTCAGCCCACTGCTGTTCACTCTGCCGACTCACCACTGTGTAGCAGTGCACAGTTTGAACCACATCATCAATTTTACTGATGACACGACTGTGGTGGGTCTCATCAGCAAGAACGAGTCAGCATACAGAGACGAGGTGAAACCGCTAACAGACTGGTGTAGAGTCAACAACCTGTCTCTAAATGTGGACAAAACAAAGGAGATGACACTCTTCACCCTGCTGTCTTCTGGAAAGAGGCACCAGAGCATTCATGCCCTCACTGCCAGACTGTGAAACAGCTTCTTCCCCCAGGCTACACACACACACGTATCGTTCTGTTCTGTCTGGTGTTGCACTTTTTTTTGTTTTTTGCAATTTTTGCACCTTGCACATTATGTAGTCACGTGTTTATTGTCTGTTATATGCCATTTGTAGCGCCATGGTCTTGGAGGAACGTTGTCTCGTTTCACGGTGTACCACTGCACATGGTTGGAATGACAATAAAACCACTTCACTTGACTTCACTTGACTTGATCACTACCAGCAGCCGTGACTGTCGACATGAGGCAAGTTGGATCCATGCATGCAATGCTGAAAGTCAGTCAACTTTAACAAAAATAAATGAACAGTTAACAGTCTTTAAATTGTTTGATTTTATTGTCTGATCAACTTTTTTAGTATTTCCGCAACGATTTATAATGTTTCACAACATTTTTTGGCACATGGCTGTGTATTGTAGAACATGAATAACACTACAACAGCAAGACGATGCATTTTTAAAATTATCATTGTTTTAGCTTTAGACAGTTCCTTACCTTATCTGATTATAAAATCTGCTTTTAAATATTGTTTTTAAAGGGGTATTTATTCTGTTGACAAAATTCAATTTCCCCCCTTTATTTCCATGCAGTACCTGAGGCAACGTTCTTTAACTAGAAATGAAAAAGCAAAAGTCACATCCTCCAGGATTTCATTGAAAAATTGAATTTTATCTAACAGTGGAGTGAGTGTGATTGTGACAAATGGGACTATTGCTGTGAACCAACAACACGAGGCCCAGAGATCTCAAAGCAAGTAACTCTCAGAAGTGTCTGAATCAACAGTTTATTATAACAGTGACACTAATGGATCATTTCTGGATCATCTCTGTGATGAAGAGAAGCCCCTTTACATCAGCCATTGAAATGAAGAAAACTCAGCACAAAACAACAGCAAAGAGTATTACTGAGTATGGATTATAATATATACGGTCTAACTTACAATACAAAGCACCTTGAAGCATTGTTGTGATTTGGCGCTGTATAAATGGAATCGAATTGAACTGAAAGAGAAGACTTCACAAGGTCACAGATGCAACCTAACAGTTTAATAACACACAATTTATAAACTTAGTGCTTACAGTAAAACAGTGAGATACGCTGCATGAAAAGCTGAAAATGCTTTTTTTAAAGGCATGATATGTGTTAATGATAAAAAAAAGATCTATCATATAGAAATGATAGAAAGAGAGAGAGAGAAAGCGAGTGAAAAAATTTCATCAGCGTGTCAGCTTTCCTCTCACATGCCTCTGTCTTACAGAAAAGATGCTAAAATATAAGTAAAGTCAGTTAACAAGAAACTTTACCCTTAGAACAAAAAAAAACAGAAAAAAAAGAGCAGGCTTCAAATCGACTGAGCAGGATAATGTTAGAAAGACCTAGAGAACAGCCTGAACATTTCAAAGCTGCAGTAATAAGTTCATGTCTAGACATGTGGCATCAAAGTTGTAACGGCTTCAGTTCAGTGTAGCTTCACCCTGGAGTACACACATTCACTCCAGATACCATCTCTCTGTTCATTTGATCTCTTGATTTCGAGGTTTTCTTCACCTCGAACCTGAGAAAAAGTACAATAATGTGCACAAAATCAAAGTTATGAGCCACTAAGGATGGTGTAATGATTATATAAATATTCAACTAAACAGCACATACCTTGGACAGAGGTGAAAGTCCTGAGTTAAACTCTGAAAAGCAGGCAAAGTGATTGATGTTATGCTCAGTGGAACACACAGTATAGAGATCGACAGCATCGGTTACTGTACAGTGGTAGCAGTTTCTCTTACTGATCATGAACACAGCGAAAACCAGATAAACACCCATGATGGTGATGATGATGATGATGCATGACAGGGTTCTGTCACGGACACAAAAACTCTTGTGATCATTGATGTCGTCTGGCAATACAGACAGGAGACATTAGAATTTCATTTGAAATCAACTTCTAATGTATGAATTGAAAAAGCAAGAACACAAGATTTTCTACTGCAAAAAAATCTTAAGTAAATTATACTCCAAAGTTACTTATACCAATCTTGGTCCCATTTCCAAGCAGTATTTGTCCACATGCATTGACGGCACAGTAGTAGACCCCAGCGTCATCCCGGCTACTGACGACAAAGTTGTACTCGCAGGTAGTTCGTCCTCTGTCAGTTCTCTGGGAGATGTTGTTCTTATTGTCAGAGTAATAAATCATCTCTGGAGCAAAATGATCCGAGTTTTTCAGCCACATGAAACTAGTGAGTTCTGCTGTGCATTGAGCAGAGTGAAGAGAACAGCTGAGAGTCACAGAGTCTCCGGACCTCACTGACTTTGATTCTGGCTGCTGGACGACAGAGTCGCTGATTGTCTTTGCACCTTGGAAAACAAACCATTTGGACTGTGATTATTAGCATTGTGTTCACATTCAGTTGAAATTATGTGAAATGCAAACATGTCCAAACATACCTGTCAACATCAGAAATGTTCCTGACCCAAACTGAACCTCACTTATGTGTAAGACTCCACAGAAGTATGTTCCAACATCTTCCCATGATGTTTTATTTATGGTCAGATGATTGTTAGTCATGTCAAATTTAACTGAAGAACGGTTAACAAATTCATCACTGAACTCTCTCACATTATAGTAAGAATCAGCTTTAACCACCAGCTGTAGTTTCCTCCCTGTAGTCACCTTGTACCACACGGTTTTCGTTGATGCGCTCTTTATGAAGCATTTAATTGTAGCTGAGTCGCCAAGCTTCACTGTTTTCAAAGATTCAGGCTGAGAGACTTCACTTAACTGTGCTGCACCTGAAATAATTCAGACAGACTCAGTTTCACACAAATGAAGATCAAAAGTTTACACAAGTAAATTTGTTTTACTTACATAAAGAGCAGAGCAGGAAAACATTCACAAAGAACATCTTCATCTTGTCTCCTTCTTCAGTACAGCAGTCCACACCTAATGAAGCAGCAGTATACTTCTCAGATTTAAAAACGCCAGCTTGTCCTACATTTTGCCACATCTGACAGGTCTGATTGGTTCATCACCATCACACTGCAGAACATGATTGGCTCTGTCGAGTAACGTGGCGTAGCGAAAGATTGAGGCCTGGCCGCCCCCTGCCATCAAAGCTGAGGGGGTAAAAGGACTTGACATTCAGCCTTATTTGTTAAAAATGTGTTAATAAAGTTTAGAGTGGTAAAACAGAGCTTTTTCCTATAGTTTGGTCATCATCTTCATTTGTAAACAAAGACAAATATAAAAAAATGTAAGTGATCAGTATGCAGAGAAATCCAGTTTGCGTTTAAGAAATGTCTGTTCTAATCTTTAGAGCTTTGTGTGTAGACATGAGCCATAATCAACCTTTTGTGTGTTGGACTGAGAAGATAAGGACTGTGTCACCAACCCATCATTATACTTTTGAACAACAAAAACAATGTTAAATGTTGTAAACGTCAAACACTGAATGATGGTTCATTGTCATTGTGCTGACAGTTAAATGTGCTCAATACTAATCAGAAAATAATCAGTTAACGTTAATTATGTTTAAGTTGACAATTTTAATATTGTGAAAAAAAATAATGACTTTAAAGACAGGTGTAATCCAGGCTGTGCTGAAAACCTATGTAGAAAAAGTGTGTGTGTGTGTGTGTGTGTGTGAGAGAGAGAGAGAGAGAGAGAGAGAAACTAAATGAGAGTGCACACAGGACACTCTGATCTCTGAATGTCTCACAGTTGAAGTGCATGACTTAGTAAAAAAGATTGTATTGAGTAAATTGTGACAGAGAAAAACAGTTTGCAAGAGAAAAAGTATTCAGATTAAAAGGGTTCATGCTAAAGTGAATGTAAAGAATGGAAAGTGAAGCTTATTCAGATATGATTGAATGTTCAAATGTAACAGAATTGTCTTTGATCAAAGAGAGAAATAGAGAGAGAATGATAACGTGTGGCTGAGGATCAGTTGACCTGGTTGATTGAGTAGATATTAGAGAGAGAGAGAGAGAGATGGGGCGAGTGGGCACTTGACAAAGTGTAAACTGGGATGTATGGAGGTGTTTTGGGTCTGTTCCCAGGAGTCCTGTAACATTAACAGTTTAGATCATTGGATCTCAGAATTCCAGCAGAGACGCATAGAGGGAGAGGACTGCCCATATTCAGTCATTCATAAAAACAAAGCAAATCCAGGCATATTTTGAATATTCTTCCTGAGCTAATTACATACTTCAGCTGTAGTTTGTGGCTACACGCATTCAGTGATGTGATAAAGCATTTGTCCCCTTCCTGATTTCCTGTTTTTTTGAATGTTTGTCACACTTAATGTTTTAGATCATCAAACACATTTAAATATTAGACAAAGATAACACATATAAACAAACAAGGGAGTTTCCAAATGAAGGTGTTTACTATTAAGAAGAAAAAACCTACATGGCCCTGTGTGAAAAAGTGTTCACCCTGTAAAGCCTAATAACTGGCTGGGCCACGCTTAGCAACAACAACAACTGCAGTCAAGCGTTTGAGGGCAATGCGTCTTTTACAGTGCGGTGGAAGGGAAGGGGGCGGGCACTTCAAACCACTGTATTCACGCTCCACTCATACTCACGTCTGATCTCAACACACAAACGTCAGAATATTCAAAATATTTTTATTATTTTTGGTTGAGAGGGGGGAGGGACTAAAATTCACGATGCAAAAAAAAAGTGATCATTATTATCATGATATTAAAATACAAATACACATAATTCTTTTATGTACATAACAGACACTTTTAATAGTCTGAAACACAAATGTCATTATTGTCCATGTTAAATTGTGTTGTGAGGAAATGAATGAAATAGTAACACGTCTTTTATAAGGGAAGTCATGCTTCAAAGAGAACCTCACAAGGTCCTGTGTTTATACACAGAGACCAAAAGCCTGTCCACTTTACTGCTTTACACTAGAATAGACACATTTACTCCAGGTGTTGTCCATCTGCATTTCTGATCTGTTCATCTTCATGTCCCTCAAAGGTTTGAAATAGAGGTAGCCTCCTTCTTGGTCACCCTGGGGATGAGAAATAGTACAACAGCTGAGTCACTTTCACATTTATTAAAAAAACACAAACAAACATGGATGGAATGTAAAACTGTGCTTTTTCTTTCAAAAGAAAATGCACTTACATTTGCTTTGAAAACGGGGGAGTTTTTTGCTGGAGAATCTGGAAAACAGAAAACTGTGTTAATATAATGTCATATTCACCGGAGGATTAAAAACAAACAAACATAAGAAATACTAAACCACTTGCCTGTGTATGTGCTGCTGTTTTTCTTTCTCGTCATGCACATTAAGGAAGCCAGTAAAACACTCAGGACGCTGGTGAAAGCTGAAACCCCCCTCCAGAAATACAACAAGAGAAGAGTGTCCCCTTCATCTACAGAGATAGTAACCCAACAAATAAAGTTAAAACACAGATGTTGTCTTGTCAGTAAAACTGGCTTGGTTGGTAAATAGACTGATGCTTATAGAGCACTTTTGTACTCTCCAGGAGCACTCTACACAACATGCCTCATACAGATAAGCCCTTTTTTTCTATGTTTAAGTGTTTTCAAATTTCTGTAACACACTCACTCATTGACGCATCAGAGAGCAATTTGGGGTTAGTGTGTTACATGTAGACTGAAGCAGCCAGGGATTGAACCACTCATACACCCACCTCATACAACACAAACTGTGCCATAGACAAACAGATGTCGACCATGTCTGTTAATACTGATGACACTATTTTTTTTATTATGGGTCAAGGTCTGCTACAAGTAGCGGACAGAGATTAACAATACTGCGTGGACATTTTTAAATTTATTTATTGTTAAACAATTCTACCTAATAACATGCGACCATTTAAATATACCATTTGATAGCGTGCTGGATAATAAGCATATTTGTCTGTACTGTTAAAAAGACTGTCTCCCTCCTTATATCAGTATTATAACAGTGTTGTCTAGCCTTATTTGTGTCTTAATCAGTTCAGTTATAAAGCAAAAGGTCATTAAGCTAGGCACCTAATATGTATTTACTTGTAAATGTCGGAACAATATGTTTAAAGGTTTTCCCATGATTATTTTTATGTTGGCTGGAAAGAAAATATTTTTATTTTTCGCTGTTAGTGCAGCTTAGTGCAAGTTACTGCAACTTCTGCATGAATGTCCATTTCATGCTTTGGAAAGGCAAAGTGGGAAATGCTTTAAAAAGCAAAAGGTCATTAAGATAAGCAGCTAATATGTATTTACATGGTGGACTGGCCTGCCTTTACACTCTTTGACATGATAGTGAGTTGCTTATTCAGATAATAGAACCTTTCCCAAAATTACTTACCCTCAACATTCAGCTTGGTCCCATTACCAAACAGTAAGCGTCCACATAAAGCAACAGCGCAGTAGTAGGACCCAACATGAGAGACATTCAAGTTCTTCATTGGCAGGCTGTACACACAGGTGTGTGCTTGTGCCTGTGATTTCTTCTTACACTCATCATTCCTGCCTCCATGGGTGTATATGAGCCCTGGATGAGAGTCTTCGGAGTCTTTGAACCAGTAAACCTTGTGGTCTTCATCACAGGTCCCAGTGTGGACTGTACAGTTCAGAGTCACAGAGCCTCCTGGCTGGATGGTCTCAGATAGTGATTGTAGGACAAAAGTCTGGATGTCCAAACTGGAACCTTTTACATTGAGATATGTTTCTTTTGTAAACTCTAAAATAAAAGTAAAGCTTGTTGCGCAGTAGTAAGTAGCTGAATCTGAGACACGCAGATCTGTTATTTTCAAGTGATTTTTACTGATGCCAGTAACTAACGTAAAGCGTGGATTACTTTTGAATTCATTATAAAATATGCCATTTCCCTCATATCTATAGTAGGTAGAGATGAGCCTTGGTTTTTGTCCCAGAGTTTGTTTGTACCAGTAAAGTCTTGCAGCTTCACCTTTGTAGGAACAGTGCAGAGTTACTTCGTCACCAACATCAGCTGAAACAAAATCAGCCTCTTGATGAAGAGATGAGTGCAGTTCAGCTGGCTGAGCTGAAACAAGATACAAGACAACGCACACACATTTCTTTCATTGCATATATATTTAGTGCAGTGGACATCTGAAACCTAATTGAGAAATGACATCTCAAAACAGCAAAATTAGAACTCACCTATTATTCCTACGCACACACGTATCAGATAAACTACAAATATTAAATGTGTCATTATGGTAAAATAATTTTTCTGCTCTTCAAAGAGGAAATTTCATGTGACTGGCCAACCACAGAATATGTGTAATGTCCCGTAAAGGAAACATGCTCATCGCTGTCATGTTTAGCGCTTGAAAAATGAAAAACCACAGACATCCTTGGTTGTGCAACGTTGTGGACGTAAAATGGGTCGTGCTTTCTTTGAAGATTTGCTTCATTTTCCATTTAGAGAAAGAAAACTACGACGCTCATCTGGTTAGCTTTGTTTCAGATGTGACACTGTGCGGCACTAACATTAAAGTGGTCCTGTCATTACTAATTTAAAACTCAACTCTATTTATCTTCTATTCTTTGACTCACATAAAACAGTTGGTTATTTTGACCACCTGGGATTAGTTTAAAAAAGTTGGGGCGCTGCCGTGGTTTAAACTCGGCCTCCCTATTGGTCTTTCTTCCCGTGCCTAACTCATACTTTGCCTTCTGCAGCAGGCTTCTCCCTGTAATGATAAGAGCATTAAAATAACACAAACACACCACATGTTTTCCTCTAGGTTATCCTCACACCTTAAAGTTTTTGTGCCTTGCTGCGTCAAGACACCATCACCCTATATTCGTGGTGATGGTGGGGAGGCTGTCAGACAAAGCTGTGTAAAAGGTATAGCCACGTTGCTCGGTGATAGCATAATAGCCTGTTTTAGCTAGCTGAAATGTATTGTTTGGGGGCAAATACGATAGTGTTAAAAAATGCTTATATATGAATATTCAGTCAAATACACCTAAAACTATGTTGAGATCGTGAAATGTTGGCATAGAACTATGGCGCAACTCGAAGCCTGAAAACGTCCCACAAAAACTGAGCAAACAGGTTTTTTTTAACCTTTTTTTTTTTAAACTGTGTTGCAATTAATTACTGCACAACTAATTTTGACTGCATCTCCACACAGGATGTGCTTACGAAGATGGAATATGGGGGCGAGCAGAAGTACGTTAAAGTTCCACAAAGTGATGAATGGAGGACATGCATATTGTATGGAAGAAAAGAGTAATGAACATGCTGTTATTTGCATTGACCAGCGCACCTATGTCAGACCCTTTGATAAACAATATTCCAATTAGAGCATGTACACTGTTCCATGTTTTAGAAAATGATTGAAAATTGCAGTTCACAGTTCAAAATAAATGTTTTTCAGAAAAACATTGGCTCTTTTTAATAAATGTGTATTTCCCAAGGAATTTCTGAAAGTTCAGAAGAGTAAAATTTAAACCTTTTATTAATTAGAAGATAACTCTTATGTAGTTAAAATAAAATACTCTGTGAGACTTAATATCTAAACTCTTAACATCTAGTTAGCATTAATAAGTGTTAAATTATCAACTCCAGACAGATTTGGTATTTAACACTAAACCTGAGTTAAGATACCAACTCTCCAAAAAGAGTTAAATTCACACTCTTTGGTGTTGGCCCATATAGACACTTTAATAGTGTTGAAATCAAATCTGACAGTGTTAATTTGTGTATGCTGGATTTGCTGTGTACCAGGTACTTTTTTAGTACATGCTCGCCCGGGGTTTCCAAGAGTCTGACTAAAAGCCACAGACTGAGCAGCATTTATATTGTTGCCTCAACAGTTACCTTTGTGGTAGTGTTCCCGTCGCATATTAATTACGACGCTGGACTTGGTAATCTAGAGCAGAATGATCAAAATTTGACAGTTTCAGGCCTGAGCAGAAGAGCCGAGGAGGTGAAGCTGTCGACTGAGGCAGAACAGTGTGCATTGCAGAGGAGAAGCTGCCGGGTTAATAGTCAGGCAGATGTGGATGAGATGATAAACTCTGACTGTTGTAGTTTTATAATAATCATTTAACATTTTAAAACCAGCTGTAAGGTCAGTTTTAAAATAAAGCCAAGATAGTTGCAAATAAAGATGGTATAAAAACAGAACATTTATTGTGAAACAAATTCCACACATTATTCAAAATCAATTTTGAACTTTTCATAATGTTCTTCTGTAAAAATAACATCTTCAGATGTTGGTATACCGTTTATTTATTCTATTCTAATTTTAATTTTACGATCTATAATAGAATGATCAAAATCAGTGATAAAACTAACAAAACCTCCAAATACTTAAGTACTTTTTTTGTCAAATATTATTATACTCATACTTATACAAATGTTATCATTATTATTAGGGCTGTCAAATGATTAAAATTTTTAATCAGATTAATCACAGCCTAAAAATTAATTAATCATGATTAATCGCAACTCGAAACATGACCAAAATGTGTGCAAACATACGGACAGATAGCGTATTTTTACACACTTGTTAGTGTTATTTAATGCTAAGACCACGCTGAGTGGCCTGCGTTCACTCAGCGTGGTCTGACGTAGGCTGGGTGTTGTGCTGGAAGCGAATTAATCACAGCCTAAAAATTTATTAATCGCAACTCGAAATATATGTGTATATATGTGTAAAAATCGGGACAGATAGTGGTTTTTAACACACTTGTTTGTTTTATTTATTATTAATTGTGAGTACAAGCAGTACAAGCAGAACAGGGCTTCAAATAATTGTGAGGGATTTTTACTGAATGTTTTCCACCCGTTTAAATCTAGCACATTGTTTTATCCATATACATCTTCAAGTTCACAGAACATAGGCCTAATTCAACAGGCAAAATAGAAAAAATCTCCAATCATCCTTTTGGGTAAGGTAGATTAGTCCAAAAAAATATGAACAACAGTGAAAAGTATTGTTTAAATCACATTCAACCATAGAACAAGCTCTAAACACACGGTCCTCTGGTCTACTCATCCTTCAGCCAGTTGCTGAGACAAACCAACTTGTCCACGTTCTCTGAGTGCAGAGCAGACCTCTTCTTGTTCACAATGTGCCCTGCTACAGAGAACAGCCTCTCACAGGGCACTGTGGAGGCAGGAGTGGCCAGGTATCTGCGAGCAAGGCGGGCCAGCTGGCTGTGGGCTCCTGCATGAGCTGCCCACCACTGTAAGGGACAGTCCTCTAAGGCAGTGCAGGGCTCTGCTCTGTAGCGCTGTATGGCTCTGTCCTGCTGTACCTCCTCCTCTGACTCAGAGTCAGAGTCCATCTGCAGCAGGCTCAGCCTCTTCTTGGCTGGACCTTCTTCTGCAGTGTGTGATCTTCTAGGAGAGTCTTCATGCAGCATGCCTGCCAGTGTGGTCCACACTGCTTCTCTGTCAGTCTTGGGCACACTGCGTAGGTCTTTAAAACGTGGGTCCAGTGCAGTTGCGATCTGGAGCCATGCATAGTTGGTATGTTCCTGGCGGGAAGCAAGGTCTTCCTTAAACTTCTCTTTAAACCTCACCACATATGGAGGGTCCTCATCAGTTACTTCCATGACACGGCGCAGGTGGCAGAAGGCTGGTAGAACTACAGAGCAGGAGACGTAGGCCTCTCCTCCCAGCAGTTCAGTCACATATCTGCAGTGGAATACACACACACACACACACACAGATAAGACAGCAAATTAAAAAAAGCTTTTTAATACTAGGTAATATTAATAAAATATTTGATTTCATTTATTTTTTAAATAAGACATTTTCATAATAACAAAACTGATTTAAGATGTATGTTTGATACATTTAATCTAACCCTACAATTATGGTCACAATGACAGGCTCACCTGCAGGGCTCTAGAAGTGTCTCCAGTCTCTGGAGTTTGTCCCCCTCTGGAGGCGTCAGGAGGACAAGTTTATGCTTTTGTTTATCCAGAGTCGCGGTTACTGCAGTTTGGTTGCGGATCAAGCGCTTCACCATCTCCAGCGTGGAGTTCCAGCGCGTAGGCACGTCCTGGGCCAACGGCTCCTGCTTGCGCCCCAGTGACACCTGCTCTGCGTTCAGCTCTGCTGTGTTTGCTGGGCTGTGCTTAAAATGGCCAACAATTTTGCGGCATTTGGCCAGCGCAGTGACAAAGCCACTGTCTGCGAGACTCACTGTGATGCATCTCTGTAGAATGTGCGCGGTACACGGCATGTGATTGAATGGCATGATGCAAGCCGCGGCGATCATATTGCGCGCACTGTCCGTGCCTACTGTTGTCACCTTCTCCTCAATTCTCCACCTGCGAGCAACAGTCTGGAACTGCTCTGCACAAGCCTCCGCAAAGTGCCGCTCTTCCGTTTTCATTATAGTCAGCGCAAAGGATGTCAGACCCCAGGCTTCAGTGATTAAATGCGCAGTAACTCCCAGGTAATTGTCATTACTCAATGATGTCCAGTGGTCTCCTGTCAGAGCCACGCATTCTGTGTGAACTAAAGCCTCTTCTTTTTTCTTTTTCTCCGTTTCATACAGTTCGTGGATTCGAATTGTTATTGTGCTTCTCGCTGGGGGCTTGTAGGACGCGTCCTGAGATGCAACCTTTAAAACATCCGCAAAGCCCTTGTCCTCCACAATGCTTAGCGGTCTACAGTCCTTTGCTATCCATTTGGCTATATTGTCGGTCAGTTTGTCCAAAGAAGACTTACCGAGTGGCCTGCGTTCACTAAGAGTGGTCTGACGCAGGCCGGGTGAAGCTGCTGCCCCGACAAACGCGTGTTTGGCATTAAGGTGGTATTTTAAGGTCGAATTTGAACGGTGAAATTGAAACTCTTTACTACAGTGAGTGCAAATTACAACGCGTTTGTTTATTGTCCCATCTATGTTCTTCTTGTATTTAAATTCCCCATCCAGAAGGCCATCCTGTTCCTGCTTCTCCATTTTCAGTGGCGCGGTAAACAAATCAAGTGGAATTATGGGAGCGACTTATCTGCGTGTTGCGCTAAATAGTTAAATATTCTAACGTAATTAATTCCAAAATTTAATTATCGCAATTAACGCGTTAATTTCGACAGCTATAATTATTATTATAAATAAGTATAAAACTTGTGGAAATTAACAACTTAACTTAGAAATGTTGGTTGCTCAGATCGACACTTTAATAGAAACTGTTTGTCTTTGACATGAACTGTAATGATATTCTGTACAACTTGATACAACTCTAACTGAACACTCAAAGCACTTTATACAACTTGCCTTATTCACACATTTACACAATGTAAATGCTTTCTATTTAACATTCACACACATTCATACTTCAGTGTGAATGCATTGGGGAGCAACTTGGCGTTAGTATCTTGCCCAAGATTATTTGTTACATATATTTATGTATGTAGCAAATACTGGATATTGACATAACAAATTTCATCTTAAAATGATACAGTTTTAGTATGTCAATAATTTATCAGCCAATTAGGAAATATAGACTCTGTGAATAAAAAAAACAAGCATTTAATGTTCGGACATTCAGCAAATACTGCGATGTTATAATCAACTTTTCAGTTGAAAAGATAATTTATATTAGCAATAAATGAGAAAAAGAAGAGAAATACAGCAACCAATGTACTTTTAAACTAGTCATATTTGAGACAAAATTACACATGATACTGCTAAGCTTAAGCCCTATTACACAGAAGTAAACATGTAAAGGGTTATTATTTGATACTAGAATATAGACATTTATCCTCTGGATTCTCTCTTTTTCTTGTAGATCTGCTGGTCTTTTTTACCCTCAAAGCAGCATAATGAAGGGTTTCTTCAGGTTCACAATTCTGATAATGAAATAAATCCACAAATCACAATATGGCACATGGTATAAAATTTTAAAAATGACAGATATTTGTCATAATAACAAAATGATTTAGAATTGTATTATTCTACCTCTGTGTTTGTTATAGAGGAAGCTGAAAATCTTGCATTAGATCCTGAAACAAACACACACACAGACAAACAAATCATATTTCAACCATACTGGATGGTAATTTTATATAAATAGTATATGAACAGCAACATTTACCTGTACACTGCCGTTTGCTTATACCATAAATTAAGAAAGCCAGTATAAAGATCAGGATTGTGGTGAATGCCAAGGCAGCAATTAAGAAATACACAGAGAGAAGAAAAGTCTCCTGAGCTGCAGTAACAAATATGACAATAAGATATTATGTTAGCAGCTTTTCCAATTTGTAATAACATTTTAATTGTAAAGTACACAGAACTATTTATCAGTAGATAAAATGTTTGCTAAGCTTCTACTCACACCCATAGTCCAGCTTGGTCCCGTTTCCAAAAAGCATGGATCCACATGAGGCAACAGCACAGTAGTAGATCCCAACATGAGAAACATCCAGGTTCTTCATTGGCAGGCTGTACACACAAGTGTTTGTGTGTGTCTTTGGTTCCCTCTCACACTCATCATTCCTGCCTCCATGGCTGTAAATGAGTCCTGAATGAGACTCTTCAGAGTCTCTGAACCAGTAAACACTGTGTTCTTCATCACAGGTCCCAGTGTGTACTGTACAGTTCAGAGTCACAGAGCCTCCTGGTTGGATGGTCTTAGATGCAGACTGCTGAATTAAAGGCCGGCTGTTCAAACCTGAACCTTTAACACTCACAGTGATTCCTTCTGCAAATTCAAAACTTACCGAAAAGCTACTCGCGCAGAAATAGGTAGCTGAGTCCAAAACCTGCAGATCTGTGATCGTCAAATGATTTTGAGCTTTTTCAGTAGACAGTGTGAAGCGTGGATTGTTCTCACATTCATCATAGAAAGTGCCATTTTTATCATACAAATAGAAGCTAGAAATGAGCATTGGCTTCTCTCCCAGTGTTTGCTTATACCAGTAAAACCTTGCTACCACTTCACCTTCATAGAAACACTGCAAAGTTACACTCTCCCCGACATTAGTGGATATAAAAACTCTGTCTTGACGAACAGACGAGAGTTGATGACTCTTCTGAGCTGAAATGATAGAAGGAAAAAAACAAAACAAAGACAACTGATTTAAAAAAAGTAGAACTCATGTCACTGAGTGACCTTAATCTCTAAAAGATAAAAGTTACTGAGGAAAAAACACAACTCACCCATTTCCCCAAAGAACAACAGCATCAAATAGAAAACAGATGGTGGAGATATCATCATGTTCAAATCCGTGACTTGAATGGAAAGAATCTTTCTGTTCATAGTGTCTTCAGGGGCAAGACTGTATTTGATTGGCTGATTTAAAGTCACACTGTATGCAAGGAAACAGCTTCACATTCACAGCATAGTGTCAAAACATGATGAGAGATTCACATGGAGGACAAAGTGGCTCTTGAACTTTCCACTGAACTTCAAGTTATTGAAATTTAACTGACCACTCAGTCTTACTCGGATTGCACTTCACAGATCTCACTGATCTAAATATTATTTTTTAATATCTAGTCTAGTACAGGAAAATGTAGCAACATCAACTTAGTGTAAGTGTTGTTGTTTGTACAACAAATAGCTCAGGAAACTGCTGGCAGTACCAATTTCCTTCGCCACTGCCTAAACTTATAATCTTTACCCTTTTCTGTGTGCATGTTCTTACATGTTGTTATTGACATTTTTTTGAAACTAGTTCAAATCAAGAGAGGAGGTTCATTGAAAAAAAAAATGCATATTAAACAAAAAACACCTTGGATCAAATAAGAGCATAAGGAAACTTTGAGATAAGCATGTCTGAAGTGGCTTTGGATTTGCAGTAGTGGCTAATAATAATGTATTTCTATCACCATCTTTACTATATAAGAAAGTGATCAATTCGCCACTCTTACATGTAACCAAGGAAGTGTACAGTTTCTTTATTGTATTCATAAGTAAACTGAAGGTTATTTTTAAATGCATTTAAGAGATTTACAATTTTTTTCAGTTCTTAATTTCCTTGAAAAAATGCAAAATATTTCACGCTTTAACCTGCAATATTTTGTGTATCTTAAAACCTACTTATTTTTAACAGGGTTAAAAATAAATCCATACTGGTTCCAGCAATATAAATCATATTTATCCACAGTTATTCATGATGACCAATTTTATCAATGTTTTTTTTTCCGATGTTTGATGCATTTGTCAAATATTATATTAATTGACATCACTCTAAAACAGTGAGTATAGTACTCCTAGATGTTAGGAGATGAGTCAAAGAAAGAAATCAACATGAGGAACTGAAGAAGTGCCATTTGGGAAATATCACTGTATGATCCTGTGGTTTTTTCTTTGTGCTATTTACTACACTGTAAAAAAAAAGTAATATGAAAGTACTTTACTGTGTATTTTACAGTTTTGTACTGTTTTTCTAGAATATCATTAAAATTACATAAAGAGACTGTGATTTTACATTTCAAATGTAAATTAACATAAAATCACTGTAAATGTAATAAAACAAAATTTTCTTGTTTTTTAAATGTATCTGTCTGTACATATGCATATTTACATTGTTAAAATACATTCACGAATGTATCATAATTTCACAAATATTTGTCCGTTATTTCAAAGATTGAACTGTTAAATTCAAATGTAATGCTATGGAAAAATATATAACATGATTCTAACTGATGATTACATGATTGTAACTTTTTTTACATCAAATAATAATTATTATCATTGTCATTTAGGGCGATCGTGGCTCAAGAGTTGGCAGTTCGCCTTGTAATCAGAAGGTTGCCGTTTTGAGCCCCGGCTCGGACCCTCTCGGTTGTTGTGTCCTTGGTCAAGACACTTCACCTACCACCTACTAGTGATGGCCAGAGGGGCCAATGGTGCGATATGGCAGCCTCGCCTCTGTCAGTCTGTCCCAGAGCATGCAATCCATTATTATTTAAACCAACTGTTATCTGTATATTTCTGTACATTTAAGTATTATTATTCATATTGCCGCATTCATTGACCTTGTTTATAGGTAATTTCATTGTTTAATCGCGTTAAAATGTTCCTAATTTAATGTTTAAAAGCACTTGAAAAAAGCAAAATCCCATGTAAAATTAGGGCAACAAACTGTATTGTCATTACTGAAAATAACCGTATTTTTATGAGAAAGTTATTTTCTGTTATTTTATGGTATTATTTTGGCGCCCCAGCTGCCGGAATATTACTGTTTTTTTAGGATTTTTTTTTACAGTGTAGTGTAGATCTGCAGAACCAGCACCCCAATGCAACATGCCTGTGTCGGCTCTCTGTTTAAAACATCCCATCCTCTGACCCTATGAGTACTAGCCAAGGCAATGCAGAGTTCAGATGGAACTGGTGTGGGTGAGAGGACTCGCCCAGTTCTCACTGCCTAGAAGTCCAGGTGTGTCTTCCCCGTTTCATCTGATAAGCCACACCCGTTAGCAGGAACTCCCCTCTCAGTCGTGGTCCTTGGAATTTCTGGGCTGATTTTAGAGGCCTGGATTTGTATGGCTATGGGACTGTTATTTTTAAAGGGCTGGTGTAGGATTCATAAGATTCATATTTTTACTTTTACTTGGAGCAAGCTTGGAGAAGAGAGCACTAGAGATGTGTTTTATCTCATCGTTCAATGTTAAACAAAATAATCTGACAGGAAAGCAGGACTTTGTGGATATTCAGCCCCTCAGGAATACAGTGGGATCCCAAATCTTCACGTAGTTGGGAAAAGCTGCGAGAAGCTTGGGAAGCTGCAATCCACCATGTAAGCAATTAAAGTACAAATTCTTCTCAGAATTACAATCCAAAACACCAATGATGATGATGATGAGCAGAGCCAAAGTCCAATTTGGAAATCCACCATCTGGGCAGCGAATGATCCCACAGGCATCTCTGCTGGAATTTCCAACTGCTCATCTTACGGAAGGCGCAGGGAACCGTTCAAGAATGTCTATGGGTGCTTTAATGTATGCTCTGTCAAGAGCCCACACACCTCTCCCCCTTATCTAGACAGACAATCACGTTGTTTACATGAAATCTTCTGGTGTCCAGCCAAACCCTATCATTCTCTCTCTCTATATATATATATATATTTCCCCACATACATGTTTTAAAACAAAGTTTAAATTTGAAAATCGTTTCATCCCTTTTTTCATCACTACTTCAATTAGATTTGTCTTTAGCACATTCTCACATGAACATTCATTTTAGCATAATTCCTTTTCAACTAAATCACAGAGGAATTCATTCTTTTACGTTTTCTCCTTACAACTCTGTGTTTGACAATCACAATTTGCAATTTACCAATTCACCTGATAGTATTAAGCATAATTAACCATCAGCCAGGTCACATATAAATCACAAAACTGTGTTTAACCATTACAATATTTAACACTGATTTTCTAGTTCAAAATAATGCAAGATAATCATTCTGACCGAGCACTACAGACACTAATCTACTAAGGTCAAAACACACAGAAAATCCAGACATTAGAGCAGGAATTGTCTCTACTCCAGCTACATTTCTCATTTAAGAAATCTGGGAGGGGGGGGGGGGACTTCAACCTCTCTTGATGCCACCTTTGATTTGTATTCAAAGTGTAGTCGCCTTCACTGTTCAGGGTCATTTACCTTGTTGTAGTAAAGCTGTCCCTCTGCAGCATGAAATAATTGTGTACATGGGAAAATGACAGTTTGTGCTTTAGATTATAAGGAGGAAAAAAAAGATTTCTAAAAACTGTGTTGATATGTAATACACAACATAACACACAAAAAGAAAGACGGCATGGTGCAAGATGTTCTATGCTGCATTTGAACTCACAACTATCAACATACAAGAGAGAACAGAGTGTGTCAAATCTGCCATTAAGCCAATAGACAGTACAAACTTTTGAAAATCTGAATAGAGACACACAGCACACAATTGAGCCAGTCGCTTTGAAGTATGAATGGTCTGTTAGTCGGTGAAAAAGAAGTAAAATGGCAGACGACAATAACATATACTGGGACTGTTGCAAATCCCAGCCCAGTCACTTTCTATCCCACCTTCAATGAGTCTGTCAGTTTCATTTCAGTGTGCTTTACTGATCTTCGTGCAGTCACTGGTTATTGGTGGGATTGTTGCACTGCAGCAATTCATGGATATTTGGATGTTAGTCTGTTCTTCTTATTCAATACTGACATTATTACTGTAGTCCAATATTTTTGTTGGCCCACCTTCTGTGAGTCAGTCAGCTTCTATTCTGTGTGCTTTACATTTATGTGCTCTTCTTCCCCATCCTCATCTCACTGTGGTCCCTCAGAGAACCACCCAAGCCTTCATCTTTATATCTGAGATGACAGCATAGCTACAGTCTTTCAGTTGTGGTGAGAATGTTAATGGAAGCCAACATCTGGAGTTTACTTCCCAGCCAAATGTCATTCTGTTTATAGCTATTGGCTATAGCTATTATTAATGGACTACACTTAATTGTGAACAACAACAATGATGATAATAACAGTAATAATGATGTGGGAAGTATTTGCAAATCCCAAACACAGATTTCCCACAGCTGTTTTAAATGCACAGACTAGATAGCAATAAGCAAACATTTTTCTCTAAGTTTTCTCTAACTAATATTGAACTGATATTGGTTATTATAGATGGTAGTTATAAAGGTTTTGTTTAATAAATCACAGCATGTCTAGAATGTTCTCTCCAACTTTAGGTAAAATATAATTAAATCATTCTGGTTGTTATGTTTTTATATCTTATGAAAAAACAGAACATGAAATTGTTTGAACATAAATGTTTTACTCTAAAAATGGGCATAAATTAAAAGTACCAAAGCAAATCAGTCTTTCACCTTTCATCTCAGTCAGCGCTGTCATACAGCTCCTCTCCTGTCAATTAACGTATATCCATCTTTTACCTTTCTACCATCATTTGTCCATAGTCAGATTTGTTGATTGAATCTCCGCTATATTCATAGTGATACATTCAAAATTGACTGCAATGACTGAGGTCAGCAGCTTTTTTCTTGTGGTTTGTGCATGTTCATTGTGCACAAACTGCTTGTCATTCAAGGTAAACTGATGGGACACCAGCATGCTAAGCAAGCTGGGAATGGCTCTGTTTCCAGTGTTTTTCGATCCATTATGATCTGCGCTTGGTGTTGCATTAGCATTAGCAACTGAGGCATCATCATAACAGATGAGTTTCTTCTTGCCAATCACCTTGGCCAACATGTCTGATGTAAAGAAGCTGGAGGGTAAAAAAGTTGTTAGTACCTCCTTTAGTATATTAGCAAAGGAAGCTGAGCGTGATGGAGAGGGGATGGCTGGTCTGACTGTGTCCAGTTTAATAAAACAGGCACGCTAGATTAGCATCTATGAGAATGTCTGAATGTAATGTGTTTAACAAGCTTAATTTTTTATTTTGTCCCCTGTAGATTTTATCCATCACACACTGTTCAAACCATTTCATTCAGCTGATTTTGTTGTTATTTATATATTTTAATAAACTCAAAATCCAGGTCTGTGTTTCTGAGCTCATGAAAGTGGTCAGTGGTGGTTCGGCTGTAATCGTCATGCTTACCTTTCTGTAAAAGTCACCACACACTAGGATTAATCATACATTTATTTGTGTCAGACAGGATATTTATACATTTTAATTGATCTGTAGCTCAAAATCTGTTGTAAACATTTATGAGTCTTGTGAAGGCCTAGAATATAAACAGCATGTAAGGTTAAAGGCAGCTCTGAAGGCAAAAAGTCGTCTCCAACTGACAAGTGAGTGTAGATCAGAAATCCACTTGCGTTCATTTTTTTTTTTGAAAGGTTTGTTTAATAATTTTTTGACACAAAACTCTACAATCATCACAGATGTCTGAAAACTTTACCATGATATACTTTAAAATGAGAAAGCATGATCTCTTGTTCTGTTAAACACAGATGAAACATTAGTTTTACTAATTTACACTGACGTACACACATTCACTCCAGGTGTCATCCCCCTGTCTTCCTGCGTTGTTGATCTTGTTCGCCCTTAAAACACTTTCGTAGCCCTGGTAAAGAAAAGATGAAAATCACAAATGTGGTTAGTGGGGAAAAAACAACACACACAATTTCCCATCAATCCAAGAAGACATTACCATTTCATTTGTCATGGTGAGATCTGAAAATCTTCTGTGAGATTCTGGAAAGCCAAAGAATAGATTTGATATCAAAGTAACATGAAATTCAGTGTATATGCATCTTGTATATATGCATACATTACAGCAAAAGTTACCTGTGCAGAGACAGTGTTTTATCTTCTTCAAACTCATTGAGGAAATTAGAAATACAATCAGGATTGTATTGAATGCGACTGCTCCATTTAAGACATATGCCAAGAGAAGAGAGTCCAGCTTGTCTACATATTCAAACAGCAGGAGACATTACGGAGTTTTCAACAAAGTATTGACTTCAAAGTGGGAGTAAGAACTTTTCTTAACTGTACTTACCCTCAAAGTCCAGCTTGGTCCCGTTTCCAAAAAGCATGGATCCACATGAGGCAACAGCACAGTAGTAGATCCCAACATGAGAAACATCCAGGTTCTTCATTGGCAGGCTGTACACACAAGTGTTTGTGTGTGTCTTTGGTTCCCTCTCACACTCATCATTCCTGCCTCCATGGCTGTAAATGAGTCCTGAATGAGACTCTTCAGAGTCTCTGAACCAGTAAACACTGTGTTCTTCATCACAGGTCCCAGTGTGTACTGTACAGTTCAGAGTCACAGAGCCTCCTGGTTGGATGGTCTTAGATGCAGACTGCTGAATTAAAGGCCGGCTGTTCAAACCTGAACCTTTAACACTCACAGTGATTCCTTCTGCAAATTCAAAACTTACCGAAAAGCTACTCGCGCAGAAATAGGTAGCTGAGTCCGAAACCTGCAGATCTGTGATCGTCAAATGATTTTGAGCTTTTTCAGTAGACAGTGTGAAGCGTGGATTGTTCTCACATTCATCATAGAAAGTGCCATTTTTATCATACGAATAGAAGCTAGAAATGAGTCTTGGCTTCTCGCCTAGGGTTTGCTTATACCAGTAAAACCTTGCTACCACTTCACCTTCATAGAAACACTGCAAAGTTACACTCTCCCCGACATTAGTGGATATAAACCCTCTGTCTTGACGAACAGATGAGGACTGATGACTCTTCTGAGCTGAAATGATAGAAGGAAAAAAGCAAAGAAAACTGATTTAGAAACACGTAGAAGGAACATTACTCACAGTGACCTTGATCTCTAAAAGATAAACGTTACTGAGGAAAAAACACAACTCACCCATTTCCCCAAAGAACAAAAGCATCAAATAGAAAACAGATGGTGGAGATATCATCATGTTCAAATCCGTGACTTGAATGGAAAGAATCTTTCTGTTCATAGTGTCTTCAGGGGCAAGACTGTATTTGATTGGCTGATTTAAAGTCACACTTGTAAGGAAACAGCCTCGCATTCATAGCATAGTGTCAAAAAGTGACGAGAGATACACATGGAGAACAAAGTGTGTGACCTGAGCGGCGCATAGTGCATGAAGGTTGCTAATGCTCTACGTAATCAAGAAGAGTTTCAATCCTCGTCTAGCATTAATGCTGACAGAACAAATGCGTACTGGGAGTTTTGTGGCATGTATTTCCATGGATGAGCAGCTCCTGCAGCTCATCCTAATGCTTAGGTGGCCCTGTATTTTAATTTTATTTTAATCCATATAGTGCATATAAAGCAATATGAAGTCCTAAATCTGAATTTTTCACAAAATTAACTGAGTGAGGAGAAACACCTAAAACTAAAAGCTGTCAGAAGCTTAATTTGAATTTGCAAAGCCTTTGTGCTCAACACTGTACACCAACCACCCTCCACAGGTCAGCTTTCTGACTGT
Organism: Perissodus microlepis; assembly: GCF_051167445.1. Lineage (NCBI taxonomy): Eukaryota > Metazoa > Chordata > Actinopteri > Cichliformes > Cichlidae > Perissodus > Perissodus microlepis. Next base: position 43,103,987 of record NC_140463.1, on the reverse strand, counting down.
GTCAGAGCTTTGTCAGTTGAAATAAATTGAAATAACATTTTTTTTTTACTCCTTATGCTCCATTATATAAAAAAGTAATTCATCTATTTTCTTTCAGCAGGATACAGTACTGAACCCCAAATTGCTCCCAAAGTACCTACTGTTTTGTCACTGTGTGTATGTAATAAAGTCCTCTGCACATATAAAGCTGAGATCTCTTAGGGATCAGTTGGCCTGGAAAACTAACCCCCCCCCAAAAAAAAACAAAAAACAAAAAAAACATACAAACAAACAAATAAACAAACACTTCAATCAATAAAAAGCAGTGTCCATTTTAAAAGTTTAAAGCATTTTGCTTGGTCAGATGATAAGAAATATGGTAAAAATAATGAGAAAGATTATAGAAGATTACAGTTCTAAACCACAATGTCAAAAATTCATGAAATTCATGCTCTCAAACTTTGTGTTCAGTAGATTTATGAAAACAGTTTTAAAAGGAAATATACATTTTTTTTGTTAACTCTATTTTTACATATTTTTTTAATAATTTCACTTTGGAAATGTAAACAAAACATCAAACAAGTAAAAACAGAGCAGAACAAAACTGCTCGCCAGGTTTAATAGAATAAAATGCACATTCAATAGCTGATCACATAATATTGTATAATTTTAGTCTCATAAAAAAGATGAGTGTCCCCAACGCCAGTATAATCAGTGCCAATGTAACCATGTAAAAAAAAAATCCTAAATTTGGCAAGGTTCTATTTTCATCTATGTAAAAATACAGGTCATGTATAACAGTAATACCTTCAACTCGTGCATGAACTATTTTTTTAAATGCATTTTCCAATTCAAATAGATTTAAGTCATGAATATGAAACACTGCCCGATGCAGATTCTCTGCACACATAACAGTAATTTATATTAGATTTTCTTAGTGTACAGACTGCGATCAGTCGATCTGGGCTCCTGCTGCTCTGACATTTACTGCTCTTTGTGAATGTACATAACTGAATTTGTATCCTCTATACAGACACTTTTTATGCTGTCTTTTATCTAGATAGTATAAAGTTGGTATAAGGGTAGAATTCAGTGAATGAATCTAAGCATCATCAGTTACAATTCATATTAACCGTTGCTACACTTTATCTGATCTAGCTCTGACCTCCAGTCCAGATTCAAAACTCTTACCTATGATAAAAGCAAAAACTGTTTTAGATAAGAAACACGTCCACTTCTACTGCTTTATGCTTGAGTAGACACATTCAGCCTTGCTGTTGTTTCTCAGTCTTCTTGGCCTGTCAGCCTTGTGGTGCTTCAAAGCGGCATAATGGATGTTTTCTTCATTTTGAGCTACCTGATTATAAAATATCAAATGCAAAATTATTTAAAATTGCTCAAAATAAATAAAAATGAAAACAAACTGAGTCCAAAATGTTATGGTTATGTTAATATTTTAATGTTAACCCCCCCCAAAAAATTACCTGTGCGACTGCTGAAGAAACAGGAGAAATTCTTGAAAGACACTCTGAAGAAAAACAAATAAAATGTTCTTACCGTAAAGCTGTGTCAGTACTGAGTAGTTAATGTCAATAACAATAAAAGTTGCAGTACCTGTGTGTTTGGTGCTGTTTCTCTTGTGGGTCATATACAATAATAAAGCCAAGAAAACACTCAGAAGTGTGGTGAATGCCAACGCTCCACTCAAGAAATACACAAAGACACAACAGTTCCTCTCATCTGTGGACAGACACCACGAAAAATTATAGATCCTGTAGCTTGCTGCTATGTAAGATTGTGTTACATAAAATAAAAGTTACTCACACTCCAGCTTGGTCCCGTTTCCAAACAGTATGTGTCCACATGAGGCGACAGCACAGTAGTAGGTCCCAGCATGAGTCGTATTCAGGCTCTTCATTGGCAGGTTGTAGACACAGGTGTGTGTCTGTGTGTTGGGTTTCCTCTCACACTGATCATTCCTGCCTCCATGGGTGTAAATGATTCTTGGGAAAGACTCTTCAGAGTCTCTGAACCAGTACACACTGTGTTCTTCATCACAGGTCCCAGTGTGTACTGTACAGTTCAGAGTCACAGAGCCTCCTGGTTGGATGGTCTCAGATGCTGACTGCTGCACTAAAGTTGGGATGTTCGACCCTGAACCTTTTACATCAATGACAGTACCCTCTGCAAATGCAAACATGTATCCATAGCTGCTTGCACAATAGTAAGTAGCAGAGTCTGAAACTTGCAGATCACTTATCTTTAAGTCAATCTTTCCTTTTTCAGAATTCACAGTGAACCGTGGATCACTCTTGAATTCATCATTAAACATGGCTTGATTGTCCACTGTGATAGTGCAAATGAGCTTTGATTCCTTTCCCAAATTTAACTTATACCAGTAAAGCCTTGCCACATCGTTACCTTCATACAAACAGCGCAGAGTCACATCGTCCCCAGTATTAGCTGATACAAAATGTCTTTGTTGATGAACAGACAAGGAGAATTTGAGGTCATTTGTGTGAGCTGAAATAAAATGAAAGAACGTAAATGAACATTTTAGACACAAGGAAGGACGGTAAACGTTTTATACTGCAGTTTAAAAAAACTCACCTGTTTCCCCCAAGAACAAACACGTCAGATAGAAGACAAACTGCGCAGATGCCATCGTGTTCAGACTCTGGTGCTGAATGCAAAGATTCTTCAGCCTCACTTTGCTTTTCAAAGAAGACTGTGTTTGATTGGCCAACCACATATGACACAGCATGTCCTATTTAGGGAGCTTGATCACGTGTCAACTGACACCTATATGTTAAGCTCAGTGTCTGGACTGTTAGGAAACAACATAAATGACGGTAAAAGAAGGTATATTGTCGCGCTGACCTAGTAGGTGTGGCTGTTACTCCTCTCTTCCTCCTCCTGCCCACTACCTGCTCTGTGCTGCTGCTTGCGCATGGCTGCTGATTAGACCTTGTGTGCAATCTATAACTAAGCGTGGCCTGGTGCGCGCCGCTCCGCCAGGTGAGCTGAATTAGAGCAATCAAGGGCAGGCATGGCTAGTAGACCTTAAAATGCATGCAGCAGTCATTTGACCCGGGTGCGACATACTGAGAGGACAGCAAACAAGGCACAATCCACGTTCCACTGTGAGGAAGACTTTGAACTAGACGGGCTATCGGTAAGCTCTTGGACTCATATTTGCTGTTTATATGTTCGGGAACTATGGAAGCTCAATTGTGGAAATGTATTTATGCTTTGGGAAATAGTTACTGCATTTAAGTTTAAAAAATTATATTGATATTAAAATGAATGTTTAAGTTTGAATAAATTGTTTATGTAGATAGTGTTTCCCACATATTTATGTTAATTAATACTAAAAATAGTTACCCCAAATCCTTGGTAAATCTTAAAACTAGTGTAAATATGTTTGGTTTAATTTAAGGAAAATAATTCTTTGTAAAAGAAAATCCTTGGTTAAAGTCTCTAAACTTTAAAATGTATACTTTAAAAATGTAATTGTTTATAAAAAGTGAAAAATGCAAGGTAGACACATTTCGTGTATTTAAGAACCAATTTATTTCATCTTCGTTGTTTGAAATTACTCAGCTCTGTGATTAAAAACCAATGAATGTAAAACTGACTTAAACTGGGTTAAATGATAGTTTAGACAAAAGTATTTAGCTTTAGCTATGTTAAATGGCTTTACTGAAGTGTATATATTTTTGTTATTTCATTTCTATTCTGTATAATGCATTTAATTTATCTGAATGATTAATGAAATGTTCTTTATTTTTTGTGTTGAAAGGTTTTTCACCTATCTATATCTATCCATCTACTTACCAGCTATCAAACTAGCTGGTCAAAATAAAGTGAGTGAAATTCAAAGTCTGGTCTTTTTCAAGTGTGGGCACCTCACAAAGACAGAACACTTGACAGTGAAAAACCGCCCTGGCCAGTAGAGAAACCGGCCTTGACCAGTGAAGACTCCACAAAAGCTCACCACAAAGATGGAGAAGACTCCACCTGGGGGCCTGGAGGAAATCGCAACTTGCCGTTTGCCTGTCCAATCAATAACCAAGAAAGCAGTATGGCTGAGTCCAAGTCACTCGAAGAGCTGAAAATAGAGCGAACCACTGCAAAAAGACTGTTTTCCAGACTCACCAACCATATAATAAGGACCCACATGGATATGTCTGTAGAGGAGCTGCAGGATTCCTTCAAGAGACTCACAGCAGAGGGCTCCAAAGTGATTGACGTGAATGAGGAGCTTGAGGCCACCTACATCACGCAGGGTGAAGCAGAGGGCACACCGGAGCTGATGGGCCAACAGAGAGCAGACGTCGAGAAAACGGAGAAAGAATGTGAGCAGAAGTTGAAGGAGGTGAAGCACCTGATCAGAGATACACTGTAGACATCATATGGTGAAAAAGAACTGACCCTTGCTCTAAAATCAGCAGAAATAGTGTGTGAGAACGTCACATCCACTCAGCCTGATACACCCCTGGAGGCATATGATTTTATGCTCCACCATCTAGAAGAACTGGTGAAGAAAGCTAAGCAGGCACACCAGACATGGAACCGCTGGGCTCCACCTGCTGAGAGGCGAGATTGTGATCGTCGACTAATGGAGCTCGAGATCTGCCTTCCAAAGCTGGTGTCAGGGAAGGCAGCCCTGATCAAAGCAGAGAGAATTAAAAGAGATACCGACCAAGCAGTTGTCACAGTCCGCAACACGGCCCCGGTCGCAGCCATAAAATTGAAAGCCACAGCTTTACCAAAGTTCACTGGCAGCCAGCGTGAGTTCTACAGATGGCGGAAGGAATGGGAGGCTCTGCAAAAGCAAGGTGAACCAACCAGGTCCGTGGAAGTAAAGAAATTCCAACTTCTCGATAGCCTCGATGATAAAGTGGCCAAAGATCTGCGCCTGTCCACATACACCTCGGCCGATGAGATCTTCAGAGTCCTTGAGAACCGCTATGGAAACCAAGCCACCATCGCCATTGAAATCATTGAGGAGCTTCAAGCTATCCCTCCTGTCCGTAGCAACCAGCCTAGAAGAATTATAGAGCTTATCCACTCAGTTGAAAAGGCCCTCTATGATTTGAATGAGCTGGATAAAGCAAATGCCATAAAGAACCTATTGGTAATAAAGTCTATTGAAAGCAAGCTGCCTGAGTCTCTAAAGAAAGACTGGCTTACCCACGCTGCTGATCCAAAGAATGCTGTGACTCATCAGAACCGGTTTGACAAGCTGCTCGCATACCTCCAATCTCAAGAGTCCATCTACGAGCAGTTAGACCAGCTGAGAGACATCGACCCTGCCAAGGAGAGAACAAAGTTCCCAATAAAGTACGCCTGTACCAAGTCAGTTAAATCCAGTACTGATCCAGCAGGCTGCATCGTCTGTGGGGACCCGAAGCACAAGAGAAAGCTCTACATCTGCAGACGGTTTAGAACCAACACAAAGTTACAGGAGAAAAAAGATGCAGTGCGGCAACTTGGAGCCTGCAAGAGATGCCTCGAGATCCACGACGAACCTTGCAGAAAGACGACTTACCTGTGTGGAAATCCAGAGTGCAAAGACCAGCATCATTACCTTCTTTGTCCCTTGCCACGACCCTTGTCACAAAGGCCCAAGTCTGGTCCGGCGAGAGCTGAGGGGAGGAGGTATACAGAGGTTCAAGAAGAGTTCATCTCTAAACTATCGCCAGAGCTAGCGCAGCAGTGTCGGAAAGCTTTCTGCAACGTCTCCTCACGAGCCTTCAACTCCATGGCAGCAGAGAGAGGACTACTGGAGGAGACTGGTCTAAAAGAGTACCCTGTGACCCTGATGCTCCTTGACGTCATCGCCAATGATGGGCAGAGAATTGGGACACTAATTGATCTAGCATCTGACACAAACTACATAACCCATAAAGCTGCAAGTAAGCTCAACCTTCGCAGTGAAGACGTCATGCTTGTCATCCAGGGTATCGGAGGTATGAAGGTGTCTGTGGCAACCAAGCGCTACCTTCTCAAGATCCGTGTTAACACCTCGAGAGGAACTTTAAAGCCTCACCAGTTAGTCTGCTATGGTCTTGACAAGATTGCTGAAGTGGAAAGACATGTTCCACCTCAGAAGCTACAGAAGATCTTCCCTGACATCCCTCTCGAAGACCTCATCAGACCCAGAGAGATCCAGCTTCTAATCAGCCATAAAGAAGGCCAACTGGTGCCCCAAAAGATCCGTTCCATCGGTGACCTGGTTCTCTGGGACGGTCCACTTGGCAAGACAATTGGGGGCACACATCCAGACCTCTTTGAGGAAGTCACTTTGATGGCCCACACCTCCAAGACTCACTTCGCAAGATCAATGAGCGCTGCTGCATTCAAGTACCAAGAGTTCACTAAAGACCTAGCTTCCTGTCAGCATCCTGATCACCCTGAGACTCTATCCACCACAGCTACCAGCAGCAGAGACTTTCTGAAGTGGTGGAGGTGGGAAAGCATCGGAGCCGCTTGCCAGCCGAGATGTGGAGGGTGTCGTTGTGGGAGCTGCCAGCCAGGTGGTAAAGAAATGACGCTTGCAGAAGAGAGGGAGATGGAGATCGTGAGAAATGGCCTGACTTATTCAACTGGAGATGACCACAGCAGTGAACCGCATTGGCATGCCAAATACCCATGGGTGGAAGATCCAGCAACCTTGCCAAATAACAGGAAAGCTGTAGAAGCAACATTCATCAGAACCGAGACGAAGCTATCGAAAGAACCTGAATGGAAGACGGCCTATGCTGCACAAGTTCATGAGATGGTAAACCGCAGAGCTGCAGTGAAGCTGTCCAAAGAAGTCCTGCAGAGTTGGAATGGGCCAGTATGGTATATAAGCCACCTCATCGCGCCAAATCCACACTCGGTCTCTACCCCAGTGAGGTTGGTGTGGAACAGCAGCCAGAAGTACAGAGGCCTCAGCCTGAATGACATCCTCATCAAAGGTCCTGATGTCCTGAACCCGATAAGAGCTGTCCTGCTGAGGTTCCGAGCTGGTGTCTATGCCGCCCTTGGTGACATCCGCAAGATGTACAACTCCGTCTGGCTGGAAGATCGAGAGGTCCACTTGCACAGATTCTTGTGGCGTGACACAGAAGATGCAGACATAGAAGACTATGCCATAACAAGAGTCAACATTGGAGACAAACCTGCTGGTTGCATAGGCCAAGTCGCCATGAGAGAAACTGCAAACCTACCTTCATTCAGTCACTTCAAAGAAGAGAAACGTGTGCTGGAAGAGGATGCTTATGTCGATGACATTCTGACATCACACAATGACCTCGACCATCTGAGACGCCTAACAGCCAACATCGAGCACATCCTGAGAGCTGGAGGATTCTACATGAAGCCTTGGGTCTACTCCAGTCAAAGTGGGAGGGAGGAGTCAAAGAAAGAGTTGCCTCGATCAGAGCCAAAGACTATGATCCTGCCGAACCAGCTGACAGAAGATGACAACAAAGCCCTTGGCCTTGGCTACACCATCAATGATGACAAGCTTCATGTCATGGTTGCAGTGAACTTCTCAAAGAAAAGGAGGAAAATGCGCCTTGGTCAAGACCTGCTCAGAGAAGAAGTCAGAGGGCAAACACCTGATCCACTCACCAGGCGAGAACTGCTAAGCCAAGTCTCCGGCCTATATGACCCACTCGGTCTTGTGACTACCGTCAAACAAAAGGGTGCCATCCTGGTAAGGAGAGCTTTCCAAGAAGCAAAAGTAAAGCACTGCCTCGAAGACACATGGGACGCGGCCTTGTCTGAAGGTCTCCGAGAAGACGCCATAAAGCTTCTGGAAGAGTATGCTGACCTGAAGAAACTGCATTTCACTAGAGCCCTGACTCCACCAGATCCCTGTGCGGACCCCAGTGCCATCACGTTCTCTGATGGCAGTGAACATGGATATGGCGCAGTGATGTACCTTCACTGGAGCTGCAGCCATAGTGTCATTGTGAGACTAGTAGAGTCCAAAGCCAAACTGACGCCTCTCAACCACAAAGGCGATCCTGTTAAAGCAGAGATGTGTGGCGCAGTCTTTGCTGCCCGTCTGAAGACCTACTTCCACAGACACTGCAGAATCCAGGTCAAAAAATGGTACCACCTCGTCGATAGCCAGACCGTCTTGGGTGCAATCCAGCGTGAGAGCTACGGTTTCCAGACCTTCTTCGCAAACCGCGTTGGTGAAATCCAGAGTAGCACTGATGTCCAAGATTGGTGGTGGATTCCCGGGTCAGCAAACATTGCAGACATTCTCACCAGAGGGGCCAGTCCAAATGCCCTAACCGAGGACTCCGAGTGGCAGTCGGGTCCAAAGTTTCTCCAACTTCCTGAAAATGAGTGGCTGAAGAAATCCGCCGGAGAAGTCGCTGCCCAAGCTCGAGAAAAGGTCACAAAGCTACAGAAAAAGACTTTTGTTGCGGTCCTTACCAGAGTCCACATCAAGGCAGCTCAGGACTCAGCACACGTAGAGTCGAGAAGACCACCAGGAGTAGCAACCCAACAGCTAATCGACGAAAGGCGATTCAGCAACCTGAGAAGGCTGATTGGAACCGTGGCGTGGGTCTGGAGGGTTGCCAAAAAGTTCATGAGATCCAAGACCAGAGACCAAGAAAAGTGGGAGGTAGTACCATCTTTGGGTGTCCTCACAGTCAGCGAGAGACGAGATGCTTTTCGAGACCTTTGCCAAGCAGCACAAGAGGGCGTCAACTTCCCAAGCACCACAACAGACAGACTAGTCGTTTACAGAGACCAAACAAGTGGACTTCTAGTTTGTGGTGGCAGAATCCAGACCTTCAGAAAAGACCGCAAAGCCGTTCCCCTTCTACCATTCCAAGCCTGGTTATCCACCCTCCTTGCCAGAGAAGCACACAGCGAGGGACATGACGGAGTGGCAGGAACCTTACTGCGGATGAGAATGAAGGCTTGGGTTGTCAGAGGAAGAATTATTGCCCAAAAGGTCGTTGACCAGTGCATCATCTGCAAGAAGGCAAAGGCAAGAACCTGTAAGCAAGTAATGGGAGACTTACCTGAAGAGAGGTCAAATCCTGCTGCACCATTCGCATTCACATCTGTCGACCTGTTTGGACCCTATCATGTGAGGGATGATGTCAAGAGAAGAGTGACCATGAAAGTTTGGGGAGTTGTGTTTTGCTGTATGGCAAGCCGAGCCATTCATGTCGAACTAGCGAGCACACTATCAACAGAGAGCTTCCTGCTTGCCTACCAGAGGTTCACTTCTGTCCGAGGCCATCCCCGAAAAATCTGGTCAGATCCTGGCACGAACTTTGTCGGCGCCAAGCCTGTATTAGAAGAAATGTATGCTTACCTGAGACAACAAAACAAGGAGTTGCTTGAAGAATACTCTGCCAAAAATGAGACCACCTGGGCATGGAAGATTCTTCCTGCTGACTCACCTCACCGAAATGGGGCCGCCAAAGCTGCTGTCAGAGTTACCAAGAGAGCCCTTCATACTCTTGGCAATACAGAGGCTCTTACCTTCAATGAGTTCCTGACAGCACTCCAGCTAGCTGCCAACCTTGCAAATGAGAGACCCATTGATGCCAGAATTCAGAGCCGAGAAGATCGCATTGACTACATCACGCCGAATAATCTGTTGCTTGGTCGAGCCACACAAAGTGGGGACTTCAAGACTATCGACTTCACAAATTATCCTTTCAAAAGGCTGAAGGAAATACAAACCATGGTCAACAACTTCTGGAGGTCCTGGAGCCAACTCGCTGGACCAAACCTGTTCATCCGCAGTAAGTGGCATACTGCAGAGAGAAACATTGCTGTTGGAGACATAGTTTGGCTCTGCGACCAAAATGCCCTTAGAGGGCAATTCAGACTCGCAAAAGTCATCAGCGTGAATCCTGATTCCAAAGGGATCGTTCGAGATGTGCATGTGAGGGTCTCTCCAAGTTCCAGCATTGCAATCAAGAGTCCAAAATCTGCTACCACAAGTCCTGAGCTGGGCACCATTTTACATCGGGACATCCGGCGTCTTGTGGTCCTTTTACCGGTGGAAGATCAAGCAAGGGACCAGCCCACCTGAGTGCGATCTTTCCAGGCAGTGCTGAGCAAAGATCGAGTGGGAGGTGTCGCGCTGACCTAGTAGGTGTGGCTGTTACTCCTCTCTTCCTCCTCCTGCCCACTACCTGCTCTGTGCTGCTGCTTGCGCATGGCTGCTGATTAGACCTTGTGTGCAATCTATAACTAAGCGTGGCCTGGTGCGCGCCGCTCCGCCAGGTGAGCTGAATTAGAGCAATCAAGGGCAGGCATGGCTAGTAGACCTTAAAATGCATGCAGCAGTCATTTGACCCAGGTGCGACATACTGAGAGGACAGCAAACAAGGCACAATCCACGTTCCACTGTGAGGAAGACTTTGAACTAGACGGGCTATCGGTAAGCTCTTGGACTCATATTTGCTGTTTATATGTTCGGGAACTATGGAAGCTCAATTGTGGAAATGTATTTATGCTTTGGGAAATAGTTACTGCATTTAAGTTTAAAAAATTATATTGATATTAAAATGAATGTTTAAGTTTGAATAAATTGTTTATGTAGATAGTGTTTCCCACATATTTATGTTAATTAATACTAAAAATAGTTACCCCAAATCCTTGGTAAATCTTAAAACTAGTGTAAATATGTTTGGTTTAATTTAAGGAAAATAATTCTTTGTAAAAGAAAATCCTTGGTTAAAGTCTCTAAACTTTAAAATGTATACTTTAAAAATGTAATTGTTTATAAAAAGTGAAAAATGCAAGGTAGACACATTTCGTGTATTTAAGAACCAATTTATTTCATCTTCGTTGTTTGAAATTACTCAGCTCTGTGATTAAAAACCAATGAATGTAAAACTGACTTAAACTGGGTTAAATGATAGTTTAGACAAAAGTATTTAGCTTTAGCTATGTTAAATGGCTTTACTGAAGTGTATATATTTTTGTTATTTCATTTCTATTCTGTATAATGCATTTAATTTATCTGAATGATTAATGAAATGTTCTTTATTTTTTGTGTTGAAAGGTTTTTCACCTATCTATATCTATCCATCTACTTACCAGCTATCAAACTAGCTGGTCAAAATAAAGTGAGTGAAATTCAAAGTCTGGTCTTTTTCAAGTGTGGGCACCTCACAAAGACAGAACACTTGACATATATAGTTCGGTAAGGGAAGACCAATCTAGTCTTCCCTAGTAATCTAAAACCCATGTTCTAGATGACCTTTGTTTCCATTATACCACCCCATTCCAAGTTTTTTGCAGAATACTTTTAGTAAGTGTCATTTCCTTTTTGAAATATGGTGTTCAATACCGGCTGCTTTTCATAGTATAAACTTTTACCATATGACAAACAGCAGCTCCATGTTTTTTTGTTCAAAGACAATTTTTGTAGTTTACCTCTCTAGTCCAACACAGTCGATTTTTAATTAAACAATTAAGATGTCATTGAAGTTCAGGATTACAACTTCAGCGTTTAAATGAAGAGTTTTTAAGGGTTTGTTGCATTAGCTGTAAAGGAATTAAATATATTTTTATAATATACAAATTCCCTATTTTCAGAGGGTCAAAAATAATGGATTAATTGACTAACAAGCAGTTTCATGTCTGTCCCCTTGTTATATAATTCTAAATTAAGCAGCAAATTAAGCAGGCAAGTGTTTCTATATGGCAAGCATCAAAGTAAACACTGAACATGGTAGCTCTCCCAGAGCTAAAGCAGAGATACAGTTACAACCAAAGCACACTTAAGCTGCCAATATACCCTCACGTCACTCACTGCTGCACTGTCATTACACACATGCAGCCATTTATCCCCACCAATAAGGTGCAAGAAGCCACTGCAGTTCATTAAATTTTTTATTTATACAGCAACAGTCGACTCAAGGTGCTTTATACTGTAAGTTAGACCTCTATGAGCAAGAACTTTGGCAACACTGGGACGGAAAACTCCCTTTTAACAGGAAGAAAACCTAATATTACAAGTAGAGATAGTGTATGTGTATGTTTCCTGAATCCAAACTGGAAGCTGGTTCCATGAAAGAGTGGCCTGAAAACTGAAGGCTCTGCCTCCTATTCTACCTTAAAATACTCTAGGAACAACAAGTAAGCCTGCAGTGCGAGTGCGAAGTTCTCTAATAGGGTGATATGGTACTATGAGGTCATTAAGATAAGATGGGGCCTGATTATTTAAGGGACGATCTGATATCCTCGTGTTGGCGTTGTTCCCACATCATCATAATTAATGTTGTTCCAGGTTCCACATTGCAAGTGACCAATCACCTTCTTGTGACATCATACTTCTGCGACTTCGAAATACCCGTCTTCGAGTATTTCGAAATACAAGTGAAGAAAACAAATTTTCTTCACTTGTGCCCGCCTCTGTCTGTCAATCCAGCGCGCCCGCTTCACTTGCGAGAAACTGCCGCCTGTCCGCCGAATTTGAAGTCCTTTTAGGGTACTTTTCTTTAATAAATGGTAAGCATTATACATATGTTCCTCACTTGGCTTGCTGTTTGTTTGCTAGTGATAGGCTACTTGACGACAGCATTAGCTAACCAGTGTTCTCTAGACCAGCATTCCCAAACTTTTTAGGTTTTTATTCTGTGCAATTGGTAATTGACTGGGTTTAATTTAGTGGCCTGGAAAACAGGCCCCAGGGATCTGGTCATTTTAACCCCCTAAGACCCGAAATCTTCCATGGCATGCATTTTTAATTTCTCTTTGATATTTGGGCCGATTGGAACCCGATGAATGTAAAAACAAAGAATTACCAGATTTTTTTTTTTTTTTTTTTTACCTAATTTTTGTTTCTGAGAAAAATGAGAGCCACATATAAGGACATTCTTTTGAAATTTCGATAGAACAGTTGCAGTATAATGTCCTTGTAACTGTATATCAGGCACTTGTTGATCAAGATTTAGTATTTTGGTCTAAATAACCCAAAATGTGATGTCCACATATGTGGACGCCAGGTCCTAGGAGGTTAAAGGCTGGAGTAAAGTGTTAGAGCTATTTATACCTATGTAAACTTTTATACACTGGTTTTTACCTGTCTTGTTTCAGAAAGGTTTAAAAGGGTAATGTCCACAGTTTATAAATTTTGAATTCAACATATTTTATTAAAGTAATTGAGCTTGAACACAGAAAAAACTGAATCAAATAATCATAAAATCAAATCACTTGCACTATACTGAAGTCTAATCTACTCTGAGCTAATGCCGGTTTCCAACACTAATGATCGGGTGAAGGAGAGAGATGAGGGTGTGGCCACTGGTGCTCTTATCCCCGTTCTGTGTGATACAATCCAACAGGAAAGCAGTCAAACCCTTGGACATTAGCCAAGTTAACGTTCACAAATATATACACAAAGAGGAACTCTGAGCCCCAATGTCAGCATTAGCACAAACATGCCACTTCATACCAAATCTCAGTGTGACGTCAGGTATTAGTCTCATTCCATTATTCTGGCTATATTTTCTTACTCATCATTACTATTAAACTTATACTTAAGACTAACTATTAACAAAATCACACCCCGATAACTCTATTATTACACTTTGTATTTAACCATAAAAAGGCTGGATGTTGAAACCTTTTACTTCTATTTTGTATGAGCCAGGGGTCCTCAACAGCTGATACTCTATGTCCAAAAAGTGACAGGTATCGTTTTATGGAGCAAAAAACTTAAAAGCGCACATTTTATAAATAATACCAACAATTACAAATGCAGAACTTTAATAGTAATAAGTAATTCTTTATTTATAATACATAGCAATATAAAAATAGTAACATATGAAAATATTACAATGGGCACAGATGAATTTGTATCAAAAACAGCAACCAAGCCAAAGTAATGAATAACACACATAAATAACAACTGCTTGAGAGAGCGAACAATTTCTTTTCATCTGTTCCTTGGCAGAAAGTTAAGACAGCTATTCAGCTTTAGGTTTCAATAAACAGAAGTAATGGATGCAGTCCCTTTGAAATGTCTACACAAAAGTCTACTTGTGCATATACTTAGCTTTAACTCTTCTCTTTTTTGTTTTGTATTCCAAAAGGTTTTCATTTTCTCCAGAGGATGTCTCTCTTTCAGTGGTTATCGACTGTTCACATTCATTTTCACAGACTGTTGGAATGTCTATGCTGGCCGAACGTTTCTTGCTAGAATGCAATGGCCTAATTTTGCGTGCATTATCTGTCGTCTTTATTTCGTACTGGCATATACTTTTGCCTACTTCTTGTTTTGTTTTTAAGACATTTGTATGCAGTTCATCTATCATTGCAGTAATGCCCTCTGGAATGAATGCCTACTGTTTAACTGTGTCTAAAACAGCATTTAGTTTTCCAACTGCATCTTCTGTGCATTTTTTGTCTGTGCTTTCAACTACAGGAGTGTCATTCAAAGTTGATAAAGGACTTTTCAGAGAGTTTTTCATTTGTTTAAAATGGCTACAAGCCACCTTCAGGCAAGCACATGTGTTATAGTGAGAGAACGTACAACAAGTGCACTGAAGTGTTTCAACCGATGCAAAAAAACACAGATTTCCAAACAAACTTGGCATTTTTATCACTTTCAAGTCCTCACAGTGTACAAAGTAATGTCTTTCTTTCACTGCAATTCTTGCCAAGGTAGAAATGTCTGTTTCCATGTTTGGATAGATGTCATTGTCAACCTCTGCTAATTTTGCAAGTAACACTAGATGCTTGCAAAGAAGTCCTCGTAAGCCATATGTACAGTTGCAGTAGGACTCAACAGGGCAGACATCATACACTATGTCTTCTCTTGACTCAGATGGGACTTGATATGCATTAACTCCATGGCTGTTCTTGACTGTAATTTTAAGAGCCCAACCACTTTCCATCAGTCTTGAAGCAGAGTCTGAAACTTGAGACAAGGTGTCAGCAAACCTGTTTTTCATGCGGCCCCCATCTTGCAGGCTTTTTATGACTGAGAAGTAGTCGTCGGCCTTCCCTAGGAGCACTTCAATCAGATCATCCAGACGCCTATTCTTGTAGCCAGATAAAAACTGGAAAAATCTGAAAAAAAGTTATTTGAAATGATTAGTAACTGTAATTGAAGGAATTTAAAGTTTAAATCAAAACTGTATTATTTTAAAAAAAAATGGAATACCTATTGCACACATCTTTTATAAAGGAATGCTCTGTGCCGGTTTGGCTGATTTAGGCAAATCCACCTACTCTGTTTTTTGTTGTGATAACATAAAAAACACTGCTAGAATTTAAAGGATTCGCCTAAAAGCTGTTCTGGCAATGACATGAAGAACCTACTTAGTTTAGCCTCTTGGATTAATGCATAATATCTTTTTTTCAGCAATAAAATTGAATGAGGTCAAAATAATAAATCATACCTTTCAATCACATTGTTTGTTTCAGAACGAGCGTGACTGAAGCGACGGCCGTAGTCACACCACATGTGGCCAATGCCTTCCCAGTGCTTCTGAAAATACTGGCACACCAAAGGGTATTGCTTAAATGTCTGGCAGAACTCTGCTGATGTGGCTTTAAAGTCATCCTCCTAAGAGAATTGGATGCAACAGAATATATTTCAATCCATTTAACAGACCTATTGAAATCTTTAATATTATGTATTGAAGCCCTTTTCCTTTTATTGAATAACATTAAGAATTTTAAGTTATTAATAATATGTCGTGTTTTTGTATTAAGAAGCAATTATTTCTTCCCTTACAATGGCTAAGAAGGAACACTAAACCTATAAGCATATTTGGTTTCAGCATCTGTCTGTGAAAGAATCCCACTCACAAGTTCTACTGCACAGTGGGTGACACAATGATGGTCTGCACAGCTTAAGTACTTGTTTTGATAAGCAAGATAAGAAGCCAGTTTTAGAAATTATTTCAAAAATCTATTTTGTATCTCTCTGTAACTTTTTTTAGCAACTGAAAGTTATTATGCTCTTAGTGTAATCAAGAAATCAAAATGTGAAATAGACAAATTACACTTACAGATGTGCAAGCTTTCAGCTTACAAAAGAAATAAATGATTTCATTTCTCTTTTGGGTGTTAGAAAGCCCATGGACCCCGGACTCTGATTTTGAAAGCCATCGATTAACAGCCTGTGAATGTAAGAGAAAAAAAGTTAATCTGGAGAGAGAGACAGAGGAGCAGCTGTACAAAAAGCATAAAAGAAAGCTGACGTCCAAAAATAACTGTCACTCACTGGACAAGAGGACCTGTGCATTACAGAAATCAACCAGGCAAACATATTTTTAAATGTCAAAAAGAGCTTTGGGAAGCAGCCACCAGAAGATGAGTGCACTGTGGTCTTAAATGGATGGACATAGTCACTCAACATTTTATCCCTTTATATTCATTAACCTGAGTAGGTGAATATCACAATGAGGCAAATCATAACAACAGGACCCTGTTGTAAAAATGTGTTTCAGGTGCATCTTAGACAACGTGAAAAGAAAACAATGTGGTTTACCTGCAAGACATGGTACCAGCATAGAAGGATAGCTGACTCTGGAAAAACCTTCTGCAAAGCATTTATTTCCGCAAAGTCTTTGTCAACCATAAATGCTCTACAGAAAAAAGAAAACACTAAATGAGATTAAACAGTATGAAAATGTTTTTGCTATCTCAAAGCACCACTTCAATGCCAAATTAAACATTTCAACTCACAAGTAGATATATAAAATACTGCATACAGCCTATAGGAATAACTTTAACAACTGGAAAGGAAAGTTTTTTGCAGCCCATGCTGCAGCTATAGCATTAGATTCTGGCATGTTATAACTTTTTTGAAAAGCAATTATTTCAAAATTAATAGCTGTCAATGTATTATTTACCTTGGGGAAGTTGGGAAATGCTCACAAACTATTCCAAGAAGTTTCCAGGGTTTTCTGACTTTCGTTGCTGACAATAGCATAGGCCACAGGGACTCCATGCCCATGATCATCTCTTACAACAAGTGTGAATAAGGGAAATGAATACTGGTTAACACAGTGGGTGGTGTCAACAAATACTAACTGTTTTGCATAGTTCTCCATGTTTGATTTCATTACAGGTGTCTGCAAAACAATCATTAGTTCTTGGTCAGATGTGTATGGTTGATAGAAGAGAACATGTTCTTGATGTTTTCCATTAAGTAAGGTATGTACACTTTGACTGTCTCCACAGTTAAAGTGCTTCTTCCTCATCATGCAGGTTCTAACACTGTCAATGTCACGTGGTGTGACAAAATGCTCTCTGTTGTGAAGATCTCTGTGTCCATGTTCTTTGGCCCATTTATGACATTCGGTTAGTATGATGGCTGGCTTAGTTCCAAGGGAAAGCAGTTCCTCAATCTTCCTCCTCAAATCACTGTAAATATTGTTGAAATGTGTGTCTTTTGGGTCCGAAGGATCATGCCCATCATGCTTATCATATGTACGCTGCACGATGACTGTGTGGTCTTTCCAACATTTGAGTACTTTAAATGAAACATAGGCCTTACAGCCCACTGCTCTGTAGCTGTTTCGACTTTTTTTTCCAGCTCTGATGCAGTTGAATTTGTAATAGTCTCTTTTCCTGTCTTTACCTGAGGCCACATTTAAACATTTATAATGTCCATGAAGGGTTAATGAGTTCAATTTTTCTAACACAACACTGAATGGGTCCTCCTGGCATTGTGACACATGCACACAAAGTTGTGTATCTTTTCCAGTTCTTTTTTTTTCGTCATTCAGAACACTTCTTCTAATTATATCATCCATTTCTGGTGGAAAAATAACAAAGGTTTAATTAGTCAATATTCATTAATTCATTTTAACTTGTTTTGGGTTTTTTTGCAATACAATGTAAATATTAAATATAATATAAAAAAAAATATATATAATATAAAACAAACAGGGGCTAAAAGAAGCTAAACTTTCATATGGTATGTCTCTGGCAACATTAACATGATGTCCCAGGGACAACATTTACGCGATGTCCCAGGGACAACATTTACGTGATGTTCCTGGGACAACATTTACGCGATGTCCCTGGGACAACATTTACGCGATGTCCCAGGGACAACATTTACACGATGTCCCTGGGACAACATTTACGCGATGTCCCTGGGACAACATTTACACGATGTCCCTGGGACAACATTTACGCGATGTCCCAGGGACAACATTTACGCGATGTCCCTGGGACAACATTTACGCAATGTCCCAGGGACAACATTTACGCGATGTCCCTGGGACAACATTTACACGATGGCCAAGGACAAATTTGTAAATTTCTGGATTACTGTTAATCTCCATAGAATCAAGAACTCATGTCGTTTCACAGCTATGGACCAGTTAATTATGTTTCCAGGTGATAGTTTGATTCATCGATTCAGCACACAACCATTAGTCTAGGCCTTTTAGTTCAGATTCTCTTCACTTGTGTTTGTAAAATGATCAGGGAAGCTACTGCAATTTTGCCTAACATTGTTATGACAGCTATATTCACCTGTACATTTATTATATATCATAATATATTGACGGGAGAGATATATTCACCTGTACTTTCATAATAAATCATAAATACATTGACACGCAATTCTCTTTCTGGAGAACACTGGTTCCCCAGTAGCCTATCACTAGCAAACAAACAGCTATCCATTTCAAGGAAAACATATGTATTATGCTTACCGTTTATTAAAGAAAAGTATCTTGAGAGGAATTGAAATTGCTGGATCGGCGGACAAAAGGCGGTTTCTCGAAGAACATTTGTTTTTTTAAGGCGGGTATTTTTCGAAGTCGCAAAAGTATGACGTCAGAAGAAGGTGATTGGTTACTTGTAATGTGGACCCTGGAACAACATTTATTATGATGATGTGGGAACAACACCGACACGAGGATATCAGATCGTGCTTATTTAAGACCTTGTATGTGAGGAGCAGGATTTTGAATTCAATTCTGGATTTAACAGGAAGCCAATTAAGGGAAACCAATACAGGAGAAATATGCTCTCATGTTAGCTTTTACATTTTGCCCAATGCCTTTGCAAGATGTTTTTGTTGCATTTTTTATGTTGCCTGAAATGGAATGGGGTTTTTTTTGTTTTGTTTTTTAACCTTGAACCAGTATTTTTCACAGAGCACCTATGAAAGTAAAAACCTTACGTCCTGTAAAACCACAATACTTGCCACACTGAAAGGAAAAGAACAATGTATAGGGAGTCAGCAGATCTCAGAGTGATAAACAAAAGGCTGACTGCCATATCTGCAAACGAGCAGTATCAACAGAACTAGTAAAGCCACATGTATTAAAATTCCCAAGAAGGTTTAACTCACTGGTTGGGTTGTCAAACACTAAAATCAAATTCTTTTATACGTAACCAGCAACAGCCATGTCCTGCATCACTCTGCTATTTTTACCAAATTCCGTCAAAGTCTGCAATTTGTATGAATCTACATAGACATGCATATAAATCGCAAGATGACCACTTGGTAATTGGCAAACATCAAGTGGTCTTTTTCTAGCAGCTTTTTCTTCATTCAAAGTAAAACATTTTCACACAGTGGAGACTCGTGCTTAAAAGTTACTTACTCCATATGTTGTTAGCTTGGCAGTCTATGCAACAGACTTACTAAGTAACTAATTACTTAGTTACTCTTTAAAAACGTGATTTACAACCTGAATAAATAAAGAATAGAGAAATAGATCTTTCAGCCCAATTCTACTTTTTCTACATAATCCATCATACAAAATGTAATCAGATGGAAAAGTCTCTTTTTAAAACTTGTTTTATTAGTTTTAATCTTTTGACTTTATGCATCAAGCAAACATTAAATTATATGCAACATTCTCTGACTGGAAGAAATTTGTTTAACATTTAAACCTATTTTCTGCACATTCCAGCACATAAAATAAAATATTTTTTTGTGTTTACACTCAGTCTTTCAAATAGATGCAAGTAAAACACAGCAGAGAATAAATAAAATCAAAGACTCAGCGGTCCTGTTCCTCTATTTTCACCTGTAAAGCAGGAGTGGGATAGGCAGAACTTTGTCCTGGTGCAGGTGTGCCGCAGCGGTCAGTGGAAGAATCCGCGAGTTTCTCTGTGAATTTCCCATTACGTGGTCGCGTACTCGGTGCTTGCTTGGAAGTTTAGGGGGTTTTTTTCGCTGTAAAGAGAAGTTTTCTTCCCACGCACAATGGACGCTAATGTTTTTGTCACTTTTTACGGAATCAAACTCAAAGTAAGGTCAGTACTTCCACGCTTGAAACGCTTTTTGTCGAATCTGATAAAACACCTGGCAACGCATAGCGTTTTTTTTAAAAGCCGAGAAATGCACCGTATTTGATAGCTTGCTGCGAGACCTCACACCAGGCACATCTACTGCGGGTGTGCTGCCTGTTATCGGACCCGGAGTTAGCAACATCCCCCAAGAACCCGAAGAGGAGAGCCCTGGCCCCTAGCCCTGCCAGTGTAGCAGAAATGATGACGGATGGTGATGGCAGCAACAGCCGTTCTTCTCTGGGCGAGTAGCTTAATGTTGTTCGTGTGTAATTTACGTTGAGTAGGTTAACCACGTTATTAAATTAATGGACGTAAGGTGAACTAGCAAACACCGTCGTAGTTACATGCGGCTGTCTTCTTGTTTGATGGCAGATACTCCCTTCACCCTTTTTTTCCAAACTGACGACCTGTCATAATGTCTTCAGTTTTTGTGTTTGTTGTAGGGCTGTCAACATTAACGCTTTAACGCCGTCATCACGATTAATGCGATTAAAATTTTTAAGGCAATCAACTCATCTGGAGTGCAAAATGGACAAACTTTGGACGAACTGCCCGAAATGCGTTGTCAGAGGCATTTCGGGGATTTTGAGTCATTCTACGCTCCATATGGATTAATTGAGTTAACATTTTTAATTGTGTTAATAGTGTTGATGGCGTTAACTTTGACAGCCCTAGTTTGTTGGTTTGTTTTTATTTTGTTTTATTTTAGTTATTAGGTGCCACTCCAGCCAGCCAGAGAATCCCCCGCTGCCCCGCCCCTCTCCTACCTGTGCAGCAAGCAGCAGGTGCACCTCACAAACAGAGGGTGCCCTTACTCCTCGCAAATGGATAATAGAAAACCAATCAGTGCCTATGCAATCCCCAAAATGCGATTGCATGCTATCGGGGAAGCATAGGTGCGAGTAACTTTTTTTCCGCCGATGCCATGATGCCACGTCGCCATCCTGGGCAACCACCCATGTCGCCCATATCAAAAACCGCCACTGTTTACACTGTTCCTGCAGCAGGGGATGGGAAAGGTCTAAACCTCTTCTCGCTCTCCCTTTTCAAGACATTTTAAATCCTTAAAGCGTGGGTCAAGCACAGTAGGTATCTTGAGCCACTGGCAGTTGAGTGTAGCTACACGTTAGGGTAGGTCCTCTGTGAAGGCGGTCTTAAATTTGACCATATAGTTCGAGTCTTCATCGAAGACCTCCATGGTGTGATCCAGGTGGCAGAAAGCAGGTAAAACCACTGAACATGAGACATATGTCTCACCTCCAAGACGCTCAGTCAAAACCTGCAGTAGACAGTTCAAGAAAGTAATTATTAATACTCCGGGTCGACGGACACGCCGGCGCGTCAACATCACATGACCAATTTAAGATGACACAGCAACAAGATGCAGAGCAGCTCCTGGCCCCTGCCACCCTGGCAGCTGTGCCTCCATGATTTTAAAGTGGGTTTCAGCAGGTGCAGGAGCCCTAAGAGTGGATTCAAACTGCTCACATAATAAGTTGTTTTGGAATCTCCAGTAGTTTTTAGTCATGTAAAGACTGTGATCAACTGACCTGTGCTGCTGCAGATTTCCTGCAGTTCATTGATTAAACCATCTAAATTCAACAAAATATAAAGATATAACAGTTATGTAAGCTTTGTGGCTGATTTCCAGCCCCTGGACACTATAAGGACAGTATAACAGGCAGAATTTGGTGAGTGAATTTTATCAGTTTCATTATATTAAATATGTATTGATGTCTGCTATGCTTGATGTAACCTCACAGCGACCATCAACCCCACAGCCTGTTCTGTACAAGCTGAATATAGTGCATGTCTGTAAACCTCACTACAGTACAGTAATTTAAACTTGCTTGCATAGTGTGTGGACCTGAGGACTGACAAACTTAACTAGCAAGAAAACATAATGTGTTTAACTCACCTGGCTGCGGTGTGAAAGACTGTGTTGTGCAATAGAAGTGGCGTTGACTTGTTAGCTTAGCTTACAGGCTGAAAAGGCATATAAGCTAGCAGACAGTGTATGAATATTTTCTAATCAGTCAACAGGATCTTTGGCATTGTTCGTGAAATAATCTCTGTCATTTACAATAATATTTTACCTGCTGCTTTATAAGACTGTGGTTGGTATTTATGTTTCAGTTTAAGGTTAGATTCCGCACAGATCTGGAGAAGTTTACAGAAAAAAAATGCAGCAATGAAGATCCCAGTGACACAATGGCTTGTATAAAAGTAACCGCCAGGAAGAATATTTCAAACGAACAGGTTAGAAACCTCAGATATATTATGAGGCTATTATTAGTAGCCCAATTAATGAGGCAACAGGACTATACTTTTAACAACAAATTAGGTTCAGATGTGGGGAATTATTTCATAGCTGTTAAAGGCCTAAATCTATATGATGCAATGAAACAAGAAGAATGTGCAAGAAGACAATCCTCTGAGACAGGACTGCATCGGATAATAATAACCTCAATAAGAAACCGGACTGGAACCTCAACAATGATGCTATTTACAGGAAGGGTCAGAGCAGACTCTACCTGCTGAGGTGCCTGAGGTCATTTGGAGTCCAGGGAGCACTTTTAAAGACCTTCTATGACTCTGTGGCGGTATCTGTCTTTTTTACAGTGTTGTATGTTGGAGCAGCAGTTTATCAGCAGCTGAGAGGAAGAGGTTGGATAAACTCATTAGGAAGGCCAGCTCTGTTCTGGGATGCACCCTGGACCCAGTGCAGGTGGTGGGAGACAGAAGGACTCTGGCCAAAATAATATCTCTGATGAACAGAGTCTCCCACCCAATGCATGCAAATGTTGCTGAACTGCAGAGCTCCTTCAGTGACAGACTGCTGCATCCTAGATGCATGAAGGAGCGTTTCCGCAGGTCCTTCCTCCCTGCAGCTGTCAGACTGTACAATCAAAACTGCTCCCAACAAACATAGAGGTTTACATCAGCGCTGTAAATTGCACTATTTTATCAACTGATTCACACTACAACCTGGATTTGCCTCTTATCTGTATTTAATTTTATTTTATTTAATAGCGGGCCAGTACTCTGTTTTTGGTAACCATTGCCCTTGATGTAAATATGTAAAAAATGTGTATGTTTCCGTTCTATGTCTTGTGTACTGTTTGTTTGTATATGTGTCTTTCTGGCTGCTGTTACATCCAAATTTCCCCTTGTGGGACAATTAAAGGATTATTCTATTCTATTCTATCTGGGGTCTTAGTCAAGGAGGTGACCAAGAACCCAGTGGTCACTCTCACAGCGCTCCAGCATTGCTCTGTGGAGAAAGGAGAACCTTCCAGAAAAACAACCATTTCTGCCAGCTCATTGCTTAGACTATGCTGTAATTATATAATATAAAGTTTTCATAATTTCACAGAAATTAAAAAAAGAAGACTTTCATAGCCGGAGGTGGAAAAACAAAATGTTATGATTATTAATTATTAATTGTTGTGGTGTTTTGAAAATGCCTGTGGGGGATCTTCTAAGAAAAATGTTTTTTGACCCCTTAAGCACAATTATATAACAGCAAAATTAATCTATTTTCTTTCAAGAACATACCAAAAAACAAATTACTCCCAAAGTATCTACTGTTTTGTCACTGTGTATGTGATAAAATCCTCCATATTAATATATAAAGCTGAGCTGTATTAGAGGTCAGTAAGCCTGGAAAAACTAAAAAACTAAATAAATAAATGACGCTTAAATCAAGTGAAAGCAGTGTCAATTGTAAAGGATTGAAGCATTCTGCTTGGCTGGATGGTAAGAAATATATACAAATATATACAAAATTACACTTCTAAAGCATAATGTAAAAAAAAAAAAAACAGTTTTCTTTTTCTAAATTCACACTCTCAAACTTAGGAAGCATCTTTGCTTAAAATTTGTGGTTAGCAGCTTTATGAAAAGAGTTTGAAAGGAATTTTTTTTTCCTTAACTGTATTTTTAAATTTTTTTATTTGAATTTTTTATAATTTCCTTGAAAAAGTAAATAAAGACAAAAGACAAGAAAAAAACAGAGCAGAACAAAACAGCTCATTGGGTTTAATACTGCCTATATGCAAATTATACATTACTATGCGATCAGCTATTGAACGTCTCATTAAAGAGACAACCCAGAAACCAGCAGATAGTCACGTAGAGAAAATCTATAGTCATTTGTAATACTCACACGTCTAATTTCAAACTAGTCCAAAAGGGTCCATCCACTCCACAGATGAAGCAATTGCTCCCAATGCCATTTGTGAACACATACAAATCCAGTATAATCAGTGTCCGATGCCCAATGTTACCATGGGGAAAACCCGCTAAACTTTATTATATAAATATAATAAAGTGTGTCATCTATTTTCCAGACTGGTAGAAATACGAGTCGTGTATAGCAGCCATTTTGGAAAAGCCTGTGTTATTTATTAGCTTTTGTAGTGACAAATTATGAGCCTTTTCAAATATTGTCATGGAACTGAAGTCATGAATATGAGACAGCCCAATGCAGATTCTCTGCACAGCATAGTTAACATTGTGTCATGTACTTTCCTTGTTTTACGTCTGAGAGAATAGACAGTTTTAATCACTCATCACTACAACTGCTACAGTAAAAATAAGTTTTCATTAAAAAAAATGGATTTAAAGGTAAATATGGCTTCACTTCTGTGTATTCAACCTCAAAATGCACTGCAAATTTTTGAATCCTGCCCAGATTTAAAACTCTTACCTATGTTAAAAGCAAAAACTGTTTTGTATTTGGTAAAAATTTAACTAAGGTTAATACAGAGCTTGCCTGCTCATAATATGTACATTCAAACAGAAAGCAAATGTTTTCAAGACATCGAAAGTATTGATATAGATAAGAAACACGTCCACTTCTATTGCTTTATGCTTGAGTAGACACATTCAGCCTTGCTGTTGTTTCTCAGTCTTCTTGGCCTGTCAGCCTTGTGGTGCCTCAAAGCGGCATAATGGATGTTTTCTTCATTTTGAGCTACCTGATTATAAAATATAAAATGCAAAATTATTTAAAATTGCTCAAAATAAATAAAAATGAAAACAAACTGAGTTCAAAATGTTCCAGTTATGTTAACATTTTAATGTTAACCCCCCAAAAAATTACCTGTGCGACTGCTGAAGAAACAGGAGAAATTCTTGAACGAGACTCTGAAGAAAAACAAATAAAATGTTCTTACTGTAAAGCTGTGTCAGTACTGAGTAGTTAATGTCAATAACAATAAAAGTCGCAGTACCTGCACATTTGAAGTTGCTTCTCTTGTGGATCACATACAATAATAAAGCCATTAAAACATTTAGAAGTGTGGTGAATGCCAACGCTCCACTCAAGAAATACACAAAGGCACAACAGTTCCTCTCATCTGTGGACAGACACCAGGAAACATTATAGATCCTGTAGCTTGCTGCTATGTAAGATTGTGTTACATAAAATAAAAGTTACTCACACTCCAGCTTGGTCCCGTTTCCAAACAGTATGTGTCCACATGAGGCGACAGCACAGTAGTAGGTCCCAGCATGAGTCGTATTCAGGCTCTTCATTGGCAGGTTGTAGACACAGGTGTGTGTCTGTGTGTTGGGTTTCCTCTCACACTGATCATTCCTACCTCCATGGGTGTAAATGATTCTTGGGAAAGACTCTTCAGAGTCTCTGAACCAGTACACACTGTGTTCTTCATCACAGGTCCCAGTGTGTACTGTACAGTTCAGAGTCACAGAGCCTCCTGGTTGGATGGTCGCAGATGCTGACTGCTGCACTAAAGTTGGGATGTTCGACCCTGAACCTTTTACATCAATGACAGTACCCTCTGCAAATGTAAACCTGTACCCATAGCTGCTTGCACAATAGTAAGTAGCAGAGTCTGAAACTTGCAGATCTCTTATCTTTAAGTCAATCTTTCCTTTTTCAAAATTCACAGTGAACCGTGGATCACTCTTGAATTCATCATGAAACATGGCTTGATTGTCCACTGTGTTGACAGTACAAATGAGCTTTGACTCCTTTCCCAAATTTAACTTATACCAGTAAAGCCTTGCCACATCGTTACCTTCATACAAACAGCGCAGAGTCACATCGTCCCCAGTATTAGCTGATACAAAATGTCTTTGTTGATGAACAGACAAGGAGAATTTGAGGTCATTTGTGTGAGCTGAAATAAAATGAAAGAACGTAAATGAACATTTGAGACACAAGGAAGGACAGTAAAAGTTTTATACTGCAGTTTAAAAAAACTCACCCTTTTCCCCCAAGAACAAACACATCAGATAGAAGACAAACTGCGCAGATGTCATCGTGTTCAGACTCTGGTGCTGAATGAAAAGATTCTTGAACCTATCTTTGCTTTTCAAAGAAGACTGTGTTTGATTGGCCAACCACATATGACACAGCATGTCCTATTTAGGGAACTTGATCACGTGTCAACTGACACCTATATGTTAAGCTCAGTGTCTGGACTGTTAGGAAACAACATAAATGATGGTAAAAGAAGGTATATAGCTCAGTAAGGCACGACAGGTTATTGCATTTTCGAGGACCTGTGTTTCTTGTTAACCATTTTATTCCATGTTTTTTTTGCAGCATACTTTTACTAAGCTTCATTTTCTTTTTTAGATATGATGTTCAGTATTGGCTGTTTTTATATAAGAACCTGTTCAGAACCTGAACGTGTCATTAAAGTTTAGACTTTCAACAGGTGCAAGGCCAGGTGCATCTTCTGATGAGCTAACTCTGGCTAACCCTCTGTCTTGTTTTGTCACAATCAGTGTTGGTCAAGTTACTTGAAAAAAGTAATCAGTAACTAATTACTGATTACTCCCCCCAAAAGTAATCCCGTTACTTTACTGATTACTTATTTTTAAAAGGAATTAATTACTTAGTTACTTTTTAAAAAGACGATTTACAACCTGAATACGTGATAAAGAAATAGATCTTTCAGCCCAATTCTACTTTTTCTGCATAATCCATCATACAAAATGTAATCAAATGGAAAAGTCTCTTTTTAAAACTTGTTTTATTAGTTTTAATCTTTTAACTTCATGCATCAAGCAAAAGTTTAATTATATGCAACATTCTCTGACTGGAATCAATTTGTTTAACATTTAAACCCATTTTCTGCATATTCCAGCACATAACATAAAATAGGTTTTTGTGTTTACACAAATAAATGCAAGTGAAACACAGCAGAAAATAAATAAAATCAAAGACTCAGCGGTCCTGTTGCTCTATTTTCACCGGTATAGTAGGCAGAGATTTGCCCTGGTGCAGGTGTGCCACAGCGGTCAGTGGAAGAATCCGCAAGTTTGTCTGTGAATTTCCCATTCCGTGGTAGCGTACTTGCTCGGAAGATACGGGGTTTTTCACTGTACAAAGAAGTTTTCTTCCCACGCACAACGGACACTAATGTTTTTGTCACTTTTTATGGAATCAAACTCAAAGTAAGGTCAGTACTTCCACGCTTTAAACGCTGCACGCTCATACTCTCTCCCGCACTCGATATGTTATCCATTGTTGATCTGCACACAGCTGTTGTCACGAACGTCGCACTCGCTCACATCATTGTCATGAGACACTCGCAAGAAAATAACGGTATTAGTAACACAGTAAAGCAGCGTGCTTACGGGAAAGTAACGGTAATCCAATTACCTTTTTTCCAATACTAATCCCTTAATATCCTCGTTACTTGAAAAAAGTAATCAGATTACAGTAACATGTTACTGTACTCTGCCCATCTCTTGCCCATCTCTGGTCACAATAAGCAATAACATGATTAAAGGTTACATATTAATAATCCTAATCAACAAGTGCTCATATAACAAGTGGTACAAACTTCTGATCTAAAAGTTTATGTGTTACATAAAATTAGAATGTATGGGTTAAATGCAGTATAACCACTGGACACACCTTCTCATAGAATACGTTACTGTGTTAAGTGTACGTATCTTGTCAGTCTGTGTGTTTCCTGTTTTTATTTTGATAGTCTTTGTCCTCTGTCACTGGAGTCTGCTTTGCTTCCTGTGTCTCTTTACATCTGATTAGTCCCAGCCGTGTTTCCACTTGTTCCCCATCCTCTCGTTATCCTGCCTGTGTATTTTAGTCCTCAGTCCGCTGTCGCGTCGTACACTCCCCACAACATTACTGGCCTTACGGATTAGTTTATTAAGTCTGTTGGCATCTGCGACCCTCAGCCTGCTCCCCCAGCATGCAACAGCATAGAGGATCGCACTGGCCACAACAGACTCGTAGAAAATCCTGAGCATTTTCTGGCAGATGTTGAAGGACCTCAGTCGCCTCAAAAAATAGAGACGACTCTGGCCCTTCCTGTAAAGTGCTGTGGTGTTTTTAGCCCAGTCCAGTTTATTGTCAATGTGTAGATGTCAAATGTCAAAGAGGTAGCAGACCCAGATGGACAATATATTAAAACACTTTACAAAAGCTCATTGCTTCCAATTTTAGTCATTATCATCCCAAAACTGATATAAGAGCTTCTGAGAACAGTGTGGCATAAAAATGTCTTTTTAAAAATAACAGCAGTTCTGCCTCAAAATGAACCGTCTCCAGGACACAGTTCTAACAGATGTGCAACTTCATTCTCACACTGCCACATCTTAGAGATAAAAATAAAATCCAACTTCTCACGACAGAACAAGTCATTTAAAAGAAAGGACTTGTTAGCAATAGAGTGGGCATTAATCATTTTAGCAGAGAAATACACTGAAGCAGCTGGAGCCAGGTAAGGTGGCACAAAAGCGAAGCTCCCGTGAATCTGTATTTTCATAAACCCACTGAAACCAACAAAGTAGGACAAGAAAGCCGGCTTGCTTGCTCAGCTTTCTCTGTCGAAGTTTCTGAAGTGAAGTCGGGATCCTGACTTTTAGCAGCAGAGGTACACTGAGGTCCACCGCATGCTCTAACCACAGTGGAAAAACAAACTTGTTTTGATGAGTCTGGAAACTACCCATGGCAAATGTGATTGCTATTAGTGAATGGTACTCATATGTCTAATGATGTGAAGAGGCAACCTTTTCATATCAGTGACTTTAGTCTCTGACACAGTTTTGTTCTATCAAATCAAATCAGGAGTTTTTAAGAAGCTGATCGTCTTGTCTGCATGTGGTCTTTAATTTGAAATATTCTCTAAGACTTTCCTGTGTCCTTCTTTCTGCCCTCCTCACCTGTTTTGTGTAGTTTGGCCCCCAACACTATTTTGTGGAGCAGATCATTTTTTCTGAAACATTTCTAATTCTGCAGTGGAGCTGGTAGAGCTGCAAACACTTTCTTGAGTAATACAGTTGCACCCAGTTTATTTCAGAAGTTAGTGTTTATTTTTTCTGTCAGTATCAGAAATCCTGAGGTAAATATAAACTGCAAACACACTTGTAAGAATTGTTTAAGAGTTTTTTTGCAAAGCAGCAACCTAAAGTCATCACATTTAGCTGAAATCTTAAAAAATAAAACTTTAGAAAAGTCATGATAAACTTTAAAAAGTGAAAATATGAGGTTCTGCTCTGTTATAAAGAAACAAAGATGAAACATTTTCAGTTTTACTGCTTGAAGCTAAAGTACACACATTCACTCCAGAAGTCAGCAGTCTTGCTCTTGTTCTCCTGGTAACAACAAAGTACAAAGATTGAATTACACATTCGATGGTAAATGCAACTCAGGGCGCTTTTTATACAACATGCCCATTTACCCATTCACACGAGCACCTTTTTTCTATGTTCAAGTGTTATAGTTTCTAACATTCACATATTCATACTCTGTTGTGACTTGTGAAAAAAAGTTGTTTTTTAACCCAAGAGTTACCTCTTTGTGTTTCATGGAGAAATTTGAAAAGCTTGGATGACATTCTGGGCAGCAGCAGCTGTTTATCTTGATGATCACACACAAAGTGGAAACCAGTGATATAGTCAGAATAGCCATGAAAGCAACAGCTCCTTTCAAGACAAAGGAGTCCATGTTATCTGCAGATAAAGGAGGAGAAATAAAATTGTGTTCAGCTGTATGAATTTAGAGTGGGAGTAGATGTTCTTCTTGAATGTACTTACTTTCAAAGTCCAGCTTGGTCCTGTTTCCAAACACTATGTGTCCACATGAATCAACAGCACAGTAGTAGGTCCCAGCATGAGCCGTATTCAGGGTCTTCATTGGCAGGTTGTAGACACAGGCGTCTGCTTGTGGGTTAGTTTTCGTCCTATAGTAATCATTTTTGCCCCCATAAGTGTAAATCAGTCCTGGACGAGATGCTTCTGTTTCTTTGAACCAGTAAACACTGTGTTCTTCATCACAGGTCCCAGTGTGTACCGTGCAGTTCAAAGTTACGGAGCCTCCTGGCTGGATGCTCTCAGATGCTGACTGATGGACTAAAGCTGGGTTTTTCAAACCTGCCTCCCTTACTTTGACAATGGTACCCTCTGCAAAAGTTAACACAAATCTATAGCTGCATGCACAGTAGTAAGTAGCTGAGTCATTGATATTCAAATCTAAAATGTTTAAGTTATTTCTTGCATTTTCTGTATCCAGTGTAAACTGTGGATTGTTCTGGAATTCATCATAAAAAGTGATTTTTGTATCATAGACATAGAACGTAGAGATTACCCTCGGTTTCTGTCCCAGAGTTTGCTTATACCACAAGATCCATGCTGAATCATCACCTTCATAGAAACATTGCAAACTCACATTTTCTCCAACAATAGCTAAGATAAAATCTTTGTCTTGATGAACAGATGCCGGTAGTTGCAGATGAGTCTTCTGGACTACAATAAAATCAGAAAAAAAGAAAATGACTTCAATGCAAAGTCGAGTTTTCAACGACATTACTGTCCTTTTGAGATGATAATGAGATGTGGATTTCTTCTGATTGGTAATATTAGGTGATAGGAAATAATGTAAATACAGCGTAATCCAAATTACTAACACATAACTCACCTTTATTCCCTAAGATCAGACATGTCAGATATGAAGCAAGCGTGACATATGCCATCGTGTTCAAACTGCTAGTCTGAAAGAAAATAACCTTCCTCCACTCTTTTGAGATCAGACTGAATCACGTGATCTGCCTCATATATAAAATGTGGTCACAGGTTTGCGAGCACTTTTTGCTTCTTTGAATATCACCAAAGACAACATGCACCGATAATATAATTGATTAAAAGGTTTTTGTGTTTCCTTTTTCTAGTCGGGGGAGGTTTGTGCTCATCATGTTCTCAGGTTGCTCAAACGCTGAAACTAAACACTAATAAAAGCACCAAAATAGAGACACTAGATTAAAAACAAAAGGTGACAGAGCTTTTGTTTCTGTGGCTCCCAGACTCTGGAACTCTCTTCCACTGAATTTGAGATCTGTAGACTCGGTCAGTTCTTTTAAAAAACAGTTAAAAACCCATCTTTTTAAACTTGACTTTGGTTGATCTTGTTTTATGTTCTAGCTTCTGTGAAACACTTTATGATTTTATCTTGAAAGGTGCTATATAAATAAAATTTTACTTACTTTACATGTATTAAATTCAGCTAAGTGTTAGAACACATCTTATGATATTTTTACAGTTGTTGGTCTTAAAGGAACAAATTCAAAGTTGCTGTGTGGTTTTCAGTGCACTCCACTCATGTGTGAACGCAGCTGAAAGTGGCCTGGCAGGGGATACAAAAGAGAAGCTTCTATGCAAACATGACTACTGTTATGTGAACATAGTGAAGGACACTTTCCACCCCTCACATGCAACGTTCTCCCTTCTTCCATCTACCAGACGCTTTTGAAGGCTCAAAACTATAACGGCCAGACACTGCAAGAAGTTTTTCCCTCAAGCAGTCAGAGCCCTCAACTCACTACCACCAAATGACTGACAAACACAAACACGTCACAAAACTTACCAAAAGACTCAAAAACAACACAAACTTCCACAAATCTACTACAAACTGGACCTGGGAACAATATGCTTATCTGCACACCTCAATTACATAGTTACTGAACACATCTAGATAATGCTATATTGCACAATTTGCATCTTGCACGTCTTCGTCCTGTTTTGTCTACAATATCCTGACTCATACCTTCAACATGGTATTCAATACTACACAACACACTTCGTATTGTCTCTCTCCTGTCTCTGTGTATTGTACATAGATGTAGTTAGTAATATTACCTATGAATAAGCTTCACATAACGATTTATTCAGTTTAGATTCCATTAGCACATTCACTTCTTCATAATCCTTTTAATCCAAATACCTTTTCTCTTTAAAACTGTGTTTGTCAATCACAATTTAAGCCTGAATTAAGCCTGTCTTTAAAATCATTCTTACCTTTTCACATTATTATATTGCTCAACTTAAACATAATTCTGTGTTTAACCATTACAACATTTAACACGATTCTTCTTGTTCAAAAGTATAATGATGGGTTGGCGACACAATCCTTCTCAGTCCCAGACATGAATAAAAAGGTAAACTGTGGATCATGTCTACACACATAAAATCTAGAAATAAGAGAAATCATTTCCACTACTCAATCTGCATTTCTTTGATAACATATTGAGCAAACATACATTTCTGATTTATCTTTGATTAAAAAAAGATAATGTACATAGTAGCAGAAAGAAAAGCTTTGTTTTAGCACTCATTTTCATTTTTAACACATAAGGCTGGGTGTCAAGTCGTTTTACCACCTCAGCTGTGATGGCAGGGGGTGGCCACGGGGACTTAAATCTCTCACCCAGGTCTGGTTAGGTCTGGCTAGTGAAATTCCACTCAGCTGTCCAAAAATCTGGTTAATCATAGTTAATATGTTTGTATTGTATTGTAAATTGATTGTATTTACTTAAAAAAAAAATCTTTGACTAATGTTAAAAGACTAACGCTAAAAGAAATGAAATCAGGAAAGTGGCAATTATTTTTTATGACACTGTTTATAAGCATTTAAATAAAACCAAGAGCTGAGTACAGGATCTACTACATATAAACATTGTGAATTCTAGATTCCAGCACACAGGCTAAAAACTGTTTTGTTTGGGACAAAATCAAACTCATCTTAATATAAAGTTGCAAAACTCATATCAGGAAGTTCACAGACAACAAATGTCTTTAGGTCTTTAAATGCTGAAGCCTGTTAAAAATAACAAAAGCACAAAAACAGAAAAGAAACTCATCCAGTTCTACTGCTTCATACTAGAGTAGACACATTCAGTCTTGCTGTTGTTACTCTTTCTTCTTGGTCTGCCAGCTATCGGATCCCTTAAAGCCGCATAATGGATGTCCCCTTCATTGTGCTGATAATAAAATATAAAATATATACAGTTGCATAAAATTACTTAAAAGAAATAAAAGACTGAAAATAAATTGAGTCAGTTGTTAACATTTGAATGTCAACACAAAAATTACCTCTGTGTCTGCTGAGGAAAGAGGTGACGTTCTTGGATGAGACTCTAAAAGAACAACAGATGAAGTTCTCTAACTATGATGCAGGGTTGATTGAGTTTATATTGATAGTAACAATAGCAGTTGCAGTACCTGTGCACGTGGTGCTGTTTCTCTTGTGGGTTACACACAATAAAAAAGCCATTAAAACACTCAGAAGTGTGGTGAATGCCAACGCTCCACTCAAGAAATACACAGAGACACAACAGTTCCCCTCATCTGTGGACAGACACCAGGAAACATTAAAGATCCTTGACTATACTCATATGTACTTTATAATAATATTACCAAGTTACTCACCCTTAAAGTCCAGCTTGGTCCCGTTTCCAAACAGTATGTGTCCACATGAGGCGACAACACAGTAGTAGGTCCCAGCATGAGCCGTATTCAGGCTCTTCATTGGCAGGTTGTAGACACAGGTGTGTGTCTGTGTGTTGGGTTTCCTCTCACACTCATCATTCCTGCCTCCATGGGTGTAAATGATTCTTGGGAAAGACGCTTCAGAGTCTCTGAACCAGTAAACACTGTGTTCTTCATCACAGGTCCCAGTGTGTACTGTACAGTTCAGAGTCACAGAGCCTCCTGGTTGGATGGTCTCAGATACTGACTGCTGCACTAAAGTTGGGATGTCCAAACCTGAACCCTTTACATCAACAAAAGTACCCTCTCCAAACTCAAACATGTAGCCATAAGCTCCACAGTAGTAAATAGCAGAGTCTGAAATTTGCACATTTGTTATCTTTAAGTAGATTTTTCTTTCCTCAGTAGCCGCTGTGAATCGTGAATCATTCTTGAATTCATCGTGAAACGTAGCATTGGTGCCGTACTTGTACAAAGTAGAAATGAGCTTCAGTTTGTGTCCCAAGTTTAGCTTGTACCAGAAAAACTTTGCCACATCGTTACCGTTATAAAAACAATTCAAAGTCACACTTTGCCCAGTATTAACTGATATAAAACGTCTTTCTTGATCAACAGACAATTTCAAATCATTTGTGTGAGCTGAAATAAAATGAGAACCAAGTAAGTACACAGGACACATGAAGGCATGGCAAAAAGGTTCAGATGGTAGTTTAAAGAGAAACTTACCCATTTGCCCCAGAAACAAACATGTGAGATAAAAGGCAAACTGTGTCAATGTCATCATGTTGTGGTGAATGGAAAGAGTCTCAATCCTGTCTTCACTTTTAAGAGAGAAGAATGCATTTTATTGGCCAGCCAGAGATGACTCAGAATGTGCTATTTAGGGAGCTTGATCACATGTCCACTGAGCCCTATAGTGTTAAGCTTTGATTCTGGATTGATGAGAAACAAAGTTAATGCTTTTTCATTTGAACATCAAATATTTTATTTACAAATCCAACTCCCGTAGTGTGATGTATAGTTATGTAAAGCTGGACAGATTTTATATTTTTACGTGACCATTTTTTTTTTAAATAAAAAAAGGGTTTAAATAAATGTTATCTTCACTCTTAATTTGTTGTTCAAAATACTGGTTTTGAATAAAATATTTTGAATCTTCACTTAAAAATCTTTTTGCAGCGTTATTCATTTTGAATTATTTTACATATGTGTGAACTAGAGGACTAATATGGGTGCAGACTAAAACTTCATGAGGTGATGGGTGCATACAAATTTGTCTACAGTCAGGACACAGCCATCAGTATGTGGGACACGCTCTACCAGGTGAGTATGCTTGGTGAGGGATTCTTGATGACAATGCTGCAATACCCCCAATTTTACAGGTATTTTTGAGTCTGTTCTAAAATTTTGAGATCAATGACACAGTGTACCAGAAGAACAGACAATTGTTTTCCTGAGTTATCCATTATTCTTTACTTCTTTTCAGAATTTTCATTTGTTAGCACAATTCAATTCAATTCAATTCAATTTTATTTATATAGCGCCAAATCACAACAAAAGTCGCCTCAAGGCGCGTCATAGGTACAGAGAAAAACCCAACAATCATATGACCCCCTATGAACAAGCACTTTGGCAACAGTGGGAAGGAAAAACTCCCTTTTAACAGGAAGAAACCTCCGGCAGAACCAGGATCAGGGAGGGGCGGGGCCATCGGCTGCGACTGGTTGGGGTGAGAGAAGGAAGACAGGACACTTGCTCATGACAGTTCAACAATGTTGAACCTTGTAGCTCCTTGAAAAGGCGTCCAGAGTGAAATGGTTTTGGCTACTTTTGAACGGAAAAAACTGTTTTAGTTTGTGAAATCTGTCAAGGGGTGCGAGGAAAGCAAATGCAGGACTCTGTAATGAATGCAGTGCTTTTATTTACAGTGAGGTAAATCACAATACATTGATGACCCCCCGTGCACACTCCACATGAGTGAGCCTTACGGACTCCTCTGCCGTATCTTCTCCAAGTGTCTGTGTCCATGTACCTAGTGCTCACTGCCCAATCTTCCTGGAAAATCACAGAGGCAGCCGCGCAATGATCTAGCATTGATGAGAACTCAGCCACTCTCCTAAGTAGCTCTCCCAGACAAAGCTGATCAGCTGCAGGTGTGTGTGATCATCCTCCTCAACCTCCCGGCACATTTTTTTTAGTTAGTGTAAAACTGTGGGCTCTATAAGGGTTTGTGCTTTATTATGTTCAAATGTTCAATAAAAACATCTCTCATTCATAACGAGAAAGCTTTGTAGCTATCCTGGCTAGTGAAGAGTGTCATTTAAACAACACGAGGTCCGAGGTCCACAGAGCCGTTGAAAAGGCTCTGGAGGTCCCTGCATAAGCACGCAAACCTATGACAAAAAATTCACAGAACTCGGGCACACATAGACTGTTTTCCTTTGTGGTGTGTTAATGGAGAAAAATGCTGACACGTGAAAGGACATTTACCGTTCCAGGACCTGAAGCTCAGTAAAGCACTCCTTCGACAGCCACACCCATCTGTTCTCTGATTAGATTGTTAAAATTGGGATTGACATTACATTGACCAATCACCAGCAAGGAAGAAAAATTGGGTCAAAATTCATACTTGCAACTAGTGACGGAATTTCTGGCTCTTTTTAGAGAGCCGGCTCTTTCAGCTCCCAAATGGCTCTTCAGGTTGTTTTGTTGCTTTAATTAATTCATTATTAACAACAATATAAAATTATGCACAAAAGGAATTACTAATGTAAAAAAGAAACGTGGTTTTATATATATATGCGGTGGCCCCTAGGGACAAAGCACATACAAACTCCAAAACACATTTCTAGCATGAGCTGAACTTCCAAAACAGAGCTACCTAGATCACTTAAATTACACAATTGAAAGCATATGTGTATTGTTTGTGTATTTATACACAAGCACTCATATATATTCAAATAATTTAAAAAATGTTAATTTACCTGTTACTACCACACACCAAATCCAGTCATTGGTACTTCCTGGCTTGTGTAGCCACTAGGTAACAAAAGCTCAACACTGTGCCTAGCATCCTGGAGCACTTCTGTTGTGTTTTCTACATGTTTTGGAGTTTGTACGTGCTTCGTCTCTAGCGGTCACCGTAAATATACTTTTATTTATTCACTCCACATAAAAAATAAATCTGTCACGATGTGGGATGGACTCAAGCGCAGACGAGGCAGCTAGAATACAGTTCCGTTTATTGGTATACAACACCAGGTGCCCTCTCATACAAGTGAGAGGGCAAGGGGGATGCAGGGCACAGGGGAATCCGGAAAAGGAGCTCTTCACACACGAGGGACTCCACAAAACACAGCACACCACCAACCTTGCACACCCAGGGCTCCAAGGGAAACGGAATTCCTGTTCCGATTAATCTCATCAATCAGCGACGTGAAAAGACAACAAGAAACTAGTACTCCGGAGCTTACTACCGAGGTTACTCAATAGTCCAGCGACGAGATGTTTCCAGCCACTGCCTTAAGTAGTGGATGAGGTTACGCGATGAGTCACAGGTGTGTGATTAATCTCAGGCGCGAGGGCCAGGGGCGGGAGCTCGCAATGAGCTCCGCCCCGGCGAGACAGGGCAAGCGTGAGAGAGGCAGATGTAAACAAGAAACATATGTAGCCAACCTGAGTCAGCCGGGCAGACACGGGGACCATGACAAAATCAAATAATACAAAAACCAACTATTCACATTTCAACTTTTAATTATTTTAATTTTCAGCTCTTTCCTTTTAAACAAGTTTAAAGTGAAACAACACAAAACACTGCAAACAACAACAACACAATTAAATATAAATGAAAATATGAAAACAAAAAGAACATACATATTCTCTGTCATATGGACCTGCATGAATAAACTTTCTGAATCCTTTATCATCCGCAACTGAAAATAGTTGTGGATGATTACTATACCTTTCTAATGTGACGTTGTTGTCCCTGGCTCTCTTTCTCTCTCTCTCCCTCCTGCTCTGTTCCTGTGCTACTGCGAGTGTAACTACCGCCCCTCCCCCCTCTGCCCAGTGCAAAGCACAAGGCTCGCGTGCGGAGTGAAGCGAAAAAAAGTGCGAGAGAGAGGGTGAGAGAAAGAAAAAAAAAAAAAAAAAACCCCACAAGTCGACTCACATCGTTCAGTTCAAAGACCCGGCTCTAGGGCTGTTTTGTTCGCGACCGACACATCACTACTTGCAAGTTGGAAGTCACACACAGCCAGGGAACTGAAGCGTGGAGTTTTACACATAGTTTTTTGCTATGCATCTGTAACCAGACCTTAACAAAAATAATTTGTAACTTGTGTAAATATTTTTTTGCAAACACACACACAAAGAAGACATACAAACAGGATGTATGTAGTTGCACAAACATAACATTTTCAGATTACATGGTTACAAAACTCAGTTCACAACTACGCATTTCTCACGGCTGGCGGGGTGAGCCGTGTGGTGTTGGAGAAAAGGAGGACCCAAAATGCGGTAGTGACTGATGTTTCGAGTGACGTTTATTTACAAGGTGGCAGTGGCAAAAACAGGCAGTGAGGCATGACAAAACAACTGAAGAAACCTAAACTGGGAGAACTAAATGACAAACCTAAGCATGAAACGGGGAGCTGAGAATGCAGAGAGACGTAGTTACACAGATGAACGCAGACGAGCCGACAACGAACACAGACCGACACCCACTAAATATACACACACACACAAGGTAATCGGTTAATCACACACAGGAGGGAAGAACAGCTGAACCCAATACACATGAGGACCGGAGGAGACAAGCTGAACACAATGACAACAGACACAGACCTTCAGAACAAAACAGGAAATCTAGAACCCGAACCGGACACAAGGGAGGAGGACACCGAATAACTAGAACAGAGGGACATAATCATAAAACACAAAACGCTGGGTCAAAATGACCCAGGACCATGACAGCATTTGATTTATAAGTACAAAATATTTATGACCACAATTTGAGCCCATAGAGCGCCACCCCAGGGCAGATCAGCAAATATAGTCCATAAACACTCATGAACCATGGATCCCCAGACTAAATCTGTCCTACAACATCTTTCAATCTGAAGAGCACATGATGACCAAAACCCGCCTCTCTTTCCTGTTCAGGGTGATGTTGTGATGCACAAAAACAATTTAAATAAACAGGCTCATTATAAACATGTTATTATCAGGAGAACTAAAAAGACAGCAGTGGTGTACTCTTTACAGTCCTTTATTTTTATGATATACTGGAACAAGAGGCTTTCATTGACAGCTGATGCACAGAATTGGAGGTAAAATTTTACTCTCCAGTACTGTTAAAAATATGATTGTTCTTACAGCCTGATATCACAGTTGCTCATTACATTATGGAAAAGCCGAATCATGGATCATCAACTTCATTAAAACATTTAAAGTGTGAAGGCTGATCTTTGTTATCCCGTAATTATTATTTTTATTCTAATTTAATGTTGATGAATGACTGCACAGGTATGATGGGTCACATGGAGATAGTTCTCAAAATCTGCAAAACCTCACAAAAACCAATCAAGCATCAGCTTTTGACACTGAAACAAAGAATGATCCTAACAGCTCTATGTCGTTTGACAGTGTGCCATGCTTAATATTTAAAGTAAGTAGTTGTTTGCCAGTGAATAACATTATTTGTGTTAATTTTTTTCTGTCTATAAAACAGTACCAGAATAGCTGGGATGGGTATAAACTGGAAACGCACTTGCATGTTTGTTTTTAAAAAGCTTCTTCAGTAGATTTATTGGAAAGAACATCTCTACAGTTACCACATTTAGGTGAAATCATAAAACCAAAACTATAGATAAAGGAATTCTGTACTTTGTCTCTGTATATCACAGCATTTTAAAACAAAGATGAAACATTTTCAGCTCTTCTGCTTTACAGTAAAGTAGACGCATTCACTCCAGGTGTCATCCCGCTGTCTTCTTGATCTGTTTGTTTTGTTCTCCCTTAAAATGTTCTCGTGATCCTAGTAAAGGAAAAAAGTAAATCACAAATGTGCTTCTTTGAAGGATAAAAATTGCTGAACATAAACAGAACAGAATCTTCATTTCTTTAGTTACCTCTGAAAAGCTTCCGTGAGACTCTGAAAAACAGAAGAAAATCTTTTTAGCACATGACATTCAATGCATGAATCAACTTTACAACAACACTTACCTGTGAAGTGGATGCTTTTCTTTTTGGTCATTACAAACAATACGGACATCAAACACAAACTAAGGACACAAGTGAATGCAACAATTCCATTCAGGACATGCACCAAGTAAAGAAATCCCACCTCATCTGCAAATTGAAAGAGAAGAAGAACATGCAGAATCTTCAGCTGTATTATAGGAATGAGCCGAGAATGGAATTGAATATATTTTTGAATGTGACTCACCTTCTAAGTTCAGCTTGGTCCCGTTTCCAAACAGTATGTGTCCACATGAGACAACAGCACAGTAGTAGGTCCCAGCATGAGTCGTATTCAGGGTCTTCATTGGCAGGTTGTAGACACAGGTGTGTGTCTGTGTGTTGGGTTTCCTCTCACACTCATCATTCCTGCCTCCATGGGTGTAAATGATTCTTGGGAAAGATTCTTCAGAGTCTCTGAACCAGTACACACTGTGTTCTTCATCACAGGTCCCAGTGTGTACTGTACAGTTCAGAGTCAAAGAACCTCCTGGTTGGATGGTCTCAGAAGCTGACTGCTGCACTAAAGTTGGGATATCCAACTCTGAACCTCTTATGTTGATGATAGTCCCCTCTCCAAATTCAAACTTAAATGAATAGCTACTTGCACAATAGTAAGTAGCAGAGTCTGAAATGTCCAGATTTGTTATCTTTAAGTAGATTTTTCCTTTGTCGGCATCAGCTGTGAATCGTGGATCATTCTTGAATTCATCACTAAAGGTGGCGTTGGTGTCAAACTTGTAAAGAGTAGAAATGAGCTTTGGTTTCTGTCCCAAAGTCAGCTTGTACCAGTAAAACCTCGCAGCAACATCTCCTTCATAGAAACAAGTCAAAGTCACGCTGTCCCCTCTGTTAGCTGTTATGAAACGTCTTTCTTGATGAACAGAAAAAGAGAATTTGAGGTCTTTCGTCAGAGCTGAAGTGAAATGAAAGACAAAGTAAACAGAATTATGGTCTCATGAAATCATCGTCATTCATTTTAAAAGATTCAAACTGCATTTTATAACACACACATACACGCACAAACACACACACACAAACACAAAAAAACTTACCCATTTTTCCTAAGCACAAACATGTCAGATAGAAGGCGAACTGTGCAGATGTCATTGTGCTCATATTGTTCTGCTCATTGTAAAGAGTATTGATCCTTTCTCCTCTTTTAAGAGAGAAGAGTGAGTCTGATTGGCCAAGCAGAAGTG
Source organism: Perissodus microlepis (assembly GCF_051167445.1). Classification (NCBI taxonomy): domain Eukaryota; kingdom Metazoa; phylum Chordata; class Actinopteri; order Cichliformes; family Cichlidae; genus Perissodus; species Perissodus microlepis. The sequence continues at coordinate 43,062,528 of NC_140463.1, read as the reverse complement.
ACATGGTATGTCCTGTTAAGGAAACTTGATCACATGTCACCTGCTACCTATAGTGTTGAGCTCAGTGTCTCAGAATTATTGCATGGTGAGAGCTATATAAAATGTAATCTCTTGACATATATACATATCTTACAGTCAGTCACTTTGCTAGGATTTCAACTGAATGCTAGGTAAGCAACAACGAAGAATCTGATGTTGGTTTAAAGAAATAAATAAACCATTTTCTTTGTTGATTTAAAGTCAATAAATATTCATCTCTGCATACATGTGCTAATGAAAAGGAACACACTGAAAGTAAATATTGTAATTATGTATTAATTTATGTATTAATTTATTATTTAAACAATAAAGACAAAAACCATACCTGATTTAAATTTGGCCAATCTCATTCAAGGATGTGTTTCTATACTGTCAGACTCTCACATTAAATCTAATATCTACTTGCATGTATAAATCTTCAGTGCATGCTAGATCTCCTCAAGTGCAGCATAAATTATATAGGTCTGAGCGAGAACTGGCTACAGATACAGACTACGGAATGGAGCAGCTGTCAGCCACCTCCTGCATACAGCTTGATGACATCAAATATGACTTTTAAAAACACCAGTATGGGCTTTTAAGGTCCCGAAGGTAAAAAAAACTACATTTTCCGCGAAAATGACGTCACTTCCAGTTTTGGCCAGGTAATGGTGGACACGCAATAGTTCACGCTGACGTCTATTCCAACGAGAACAAGAACAGCCGATCGGATCAGCAAAGCGTGTTTCTGGAATATTATGTTTTTGTTGCTGCAAGTGCTTTTTATGTTGTTTTTGCCAAGCCATATGTGGAAAGAAACCCTGACTTAGGACAAGCTGATGGCATAAGATGCAACTCCTCCGGTTTCATGTGCAAAAAAAATTATTGCGCTCGCTTACGTTCCAGTTCTACAGGGATTTAAAAATAGCTACACAAAACAGAGCGTGCCGCTCCGACCAGTTTTAAAGGGTTAAAAATGTCTCACTTCTACTATTACTGGATGTCGTCACAAGAGCTGGCTTTTCTATGAGGTGCCCTGTGTTTATGTATTTAAGGAGTGACTGTGTAGTTTCTCCAATGTAGAGGTCTGAGCACTCCTCGCTGCACTGCACAGCATACACTATGTTACTTTTAGTTTGCTCAGAAGTAAAGCACCACATAAAGCAACCATCATTGAACAGAGGGGGTGGTTTACGACACCAACTGTCCGCCACCTACAATTTAGTCTTGAGATCCTGTCCCAGGTACCTAAACCCCCACTCATATCTTTTCTCCGGTGACCTCAATGGGTCACATGATAGGGTGATGCAAAGTCTCACAATGGTTTCACCCAAGACCTATGGTGATAATGATCCACATCTTTTTTCACACCTTGGCTCATGTGACAACCCCCACTAGGGTTTAAGTACCTGGAACACTCCTCCATTTGGTTTTAGAACCAAAGAAGCCTGTTGGATGAGAGGTGAAATGTCTTCATGAAACTTAAAGAAGTACAGTCGCTTTCTATCCAAGCTCTTTAGACTGCCATTAGTACCTGCTTCAATCAGCTAAGCACAGCTCCACACGGTTTTTAGGATTTTCCATTAGGCGATAATACTTGATCCCAGGTACCACAGATTAAGTAGCAGGTATAAAATCACCTTGACATCTGTCACAGTGCTGCGTCTTTGACCAAGCATTTTGAGTTTATATTTTCATATTTATTTTTTCATGCGCACATCTGAGATTATTAAGTCGTTTTGACCTGTTTCAGTATCACTCTTGAATGTATCATAAAATGTGGGATTGTTTTCATATACATAGAAGGTAGAAATGAGTCTTGGTTTCTCTCCCAAAGTTTGCTTATAGCAGTAAAACCGTGGAGCTCCATCACCTTTACTGTAACAATGCAAAGTCACGCCCAGTTTTAACTGATATGAAATGTCTTTCTTGAGGAACAGAAGAAGAGGTATTCAGGTTGTTTGTCTGAGCTGAAGTGAAATAAAAGACAGACCAAATGCAGGTTATGGACTCTTTAAAGCATGAAAATATATTGAAACTTTCAAAATCAAACTCACCCATTTCCCCCAAGAACAAACATGTGAGACAGATGACAAACTTCGCAGATGTCATCTTCTTGAAATAATCGTGCTGAATGAAAAGAATCTCAAACCTTTTTTTCCACTCTTCTTACAGAAGACTGTGCCTGATTGGCCAAGCAGAAGTGACACAGTATGTCTTTTTAAGGAAACATGATCACATGGCTATAGTGGGAAAAAACAATGTAATGTTTGGTTTTCTTCCTGAATGCTATCGTTATTTATATTTACTGCGGGAAGAAACGGTAAAAACAGCATTTAATAAGGAAAATGCTCGAAAGCACTTTCCGCCTGTGAGCAAAAACAAAACCAGAAAACCCCACCCTTTCCTATTGGTCGAAAAAGGACCATATCGACCAATCAAAAAATGATATGGCAACATGGCATTTAGTTGTTTAGGAAGGGGGAAGTTTTAGGAGTGATGGCGGTGTTTTGAGATGTGAGATTTGCTACGTTTAGCGTAAATCTTGTGTAGTTAGTGTGTAGTGTAGTCAATAGTTTTGTTGTGTGTGTCAGAACAATGAGGCGACTGCTGAATGTTACAGGTGTTACAGGATTGATACATCTCCTGCTGTCAGGCCTGCAGGTATCAGGCTGTTGTTCTCCTTTATCTCATAGTGGACAGAAATTATTTTTTGGAGTGACACAAATAATTTGTGTGGCATCAGATTTGATGCAGAACAGCTGATTGTTCTGTAAATAGTTTGAAATGTTTATTTAAACAGCTGCAAAAAACTTTGTTGTTTGCAAAACTCTGTTACTTTTTTGAAGAAGTAACTATATAATTAATTACCCAACATTGGTCATTATATGCTGTATTTTGCAGACAGAGCGTTACAGGACTCTCTCCCAGACCACAGACTCATTGCTCGTTGCTCACAGTGGTCCAAGGGGCCACTCAGGGAGTTTGTGTGTTCGCTCAGACACATGAAAAATTAGAGGGAACATTGGATGTCACCCATAAGATATACTAAGTTTGGAAGTGATATGCTGGCCTTTATTTGGGTAACTGTAAGGTGCTTTTAGATATCATTGTCTGCATTTTTTCCATTTGAAGCTTGATATCTGAGAATTACGAAAGAATTAAGAAAGAATCTCTGTCTGAGGACCAATGGTCAAACTGTTTGTCCAATATTCAGAAAGGCTCAATAAGTGCCAGATATAAACTAATCCAGTTTAAAGTCATTCACAGATTACATTTTTCTAAACTTAAACTTAACCGGATCTATAATTCTGTATCCCCCTTATGTGATAGATGTAATATCGATGAAGGTTCCCTTGCACATCTATTTTGGCATTGCCCTGTCTTGAAAGCTTTTTGGAGCCAGATTTTTACGTGGTTTTCAAACCAATTTAGGAAAAAAGTACCACTTGATGGTACACTGGCTATACTTGGATCATTTGCATCTATCGAATCTTTTTCCTTTTCACAAAAACAGATAATTACAATGGGTATGCTGGCTGCAAAGAAACTTATTCTTTTACAGTGGAGGTCTTCTTCGGCCCCGTGTTTTAAAAGGTGGCTTAATGAGATGGTGTCTGTGGCCAGGGTGGAACAGATAAGATTTGATAGAAAGGGGAAACTGGCGAGTTTTTGTATGATTTGGCAGCCATTTCTAGAATTCTTAAAAATTAACTGATCATAATTCATGCCTCACACTCCGCGTGAATGTTATTTTACTCCTTATTTAGTTAATATTGTTATAATTTTTTCTTCCTCTTTTTTCTCCTTCTTTTTTTTCATGCTTATAAGTTCACAAATGCTAAATGTAGTAATTGCCCTCAGTTGAAATCTGTATAAGCATGTTGTGTTTAATTTAAAAGCAAAAAATAAAAATAATAATAGACTTAAGAAAGAAAGAGGCAGACCAGGCCTCATCAGTAATATTACGTCCGGCAATCACAATGAAACCATTTCCTTTTTCACATTCCCCTCCCCTGACACTCCGCTCATCAATGGGTTCCCAGGGTTACAAAAGCACAACCCACAGATTGACTGGGCCAGGAAAACGATTGCTAGCTGGAGTCTTTTTGTCTCACTAACCGCACTATGATCAGTCGTTCCCATAAACACAGGGTTCTCCTTCCCACAGATCTCACAGCCACCTGGTCTTTCCTGGGTACCCTCTGAGTATCATGATTTACAGGAAGTATTCAGTATGGATAAAATGCTCTAACTCCCACCTCACCGTCCATATGATTGTGCTATTGACCTATTACCCAGAGCTCTGCTGCCGTCTGGCTGACTTTACAACCTGTCTCAAATCCATGGAGAAGTACATTCAGGAGTCGCTGCCAGCAGGAATTATCAGACTGTCCTCTTCACCGGAAGTTGCTGGCTTCTTTTTTGTGCCTAAAAGGGATGGGTTTCTCCGGCCACGTATTGATTATAGAGGGATGAAAGACATCACAATAAAGAATAAATACCCACTCCCACTCATTTACTCAGCTTTCGAGTCAATCCAGGGAGCCAATGTCTTCACCAAGTTAGACCTCCACAATTCTTACCACCTCGTCCGGATACGGAAAGTAGATGAATGGAAGACAGCGTTTAACACACCTCTGAGGCATTTTGAATACCTCGTTATGCCATTTGGGTTAACTAATTCTCCCGCTGTCTTCCAGGAGCTTGTGAATGACGTGCTCAGAGACTTTTTGGATGTATTCGTTTTTGTCTGTCTTAAGGACACTCCTAAGGACATTTTATGACACTGTGGTGGTGTCTGCTATTTTCTATGTTGTGGTCTGCTGGAGTGGTGGAATGGCAGAGAGGGACAGGGGGAAACTCAACAAACTGGTCAGGAGGTTCAGCTCTGTCCTGGACTGTCCGCTGAAGTCCATCAAGCAGGTTGGGGAGGAGAAGATGTTGTCTAAGCTAACATCTATCATGGACAACACCTCCCACCCCCTGCATGAGACTGTACGAGCACTGAGTAGCTCGCTCAGCAGTAGACTTTTAGACCCACAGTGTAGGAAGGAGCGCTACCGCAGGTCATTCTTACCAGCAGCTGTCAGACTCTATAATGCAGCTTAACATTCTTTTGGTCATCTTACTCACCAGCTTGTTCGTTTACTGTACATTTTATACATAGCTCTGTAGATTTTATACATAACCCTGTAGGTTTTATACATAATCCTGTACATTTTAAACATATCTCTGTACAATTATTTTTAATTTTTCTATAGATATTCTGTATATTGCTACCTGTATATACCTGTACATGCAAACTTCGGTTGCTTATGTTTATAGGACCACTTTGTGTCCTCCTTTTATATTTTATTTTCCCTTGCTGTAAGAGCTCTGTAACACCGAAATTTCTCATCCGTGGGATAATAAAGGTTTATTCTATTCTATTCTATTCTATTTCAATCAGGTATTAAAGCACTTCACAGCTGAGTCTGCACTTTTGAGAGTTTTTAATGATATCTTACTAACTGCTGACTCAGGGAATTCCGTCTTACTTGTGCTTTTGGGTCTCACAGCAGGTTTTGATACAGTAGATCACAACATATTAATTTCTCGCCTAGAACATCATGTTGGAATTACAGGCACTGCCTTGGAGTGATTCAAGTCATACCAGTGTGACAGAAGTTTCTCTGTCTCAATTGGGAAATTTTAATTATCCTCCGCCCCCTCCCATGTGGTGTACCTCAAGGATCCATCCTCGGGCCCCTTCTTTTTTAGCATTTATTTACTTCCCCGTGGCCATATTATTAAAAAACATAAAGTCTCATTTAATTTTAATGCAGACGACTGTCAGATTTAGCTACCCCTGAAACACAATGACCGTAAGATAAATACAGTGGTGAGAAATAGCTTCTTTCAGCTGAGGCTGCTCTCTAAAGTCAAACCTTTTATTTCTTTTTGTGACTTAGAGAGTTTTAGATGGATTTGTGACCACACACCTTGATTATTGTAAGGCATTTTATTGTGGTTTATATTATATCAGGCTTCACTATCACGCTTGCAAATGGTCCAGAATGCTGCTGCTCGCCTGCTGACAGGGACACGCGAAAATGAGCACATTACCCCTGTTCTTGCCTCTTTACACTGGTTGCCTGCCCATTTTAGAATTCATTTAAAAATTCAATTGTTTGCTTTTAAAATTTTAAATGGCCTGGCTCCAACTTACCTGTCAGACCTTCTACACCTATATACTTCGCAACTGACCAGTCACTCCTTGGTGTCCCCATGCCAAAACTGAAACAATGGGGGTACTGAGCTTTTGCTGTTGTGGCCCCCAAATTATGGAATAAGATGCCCCTGCATATTAGGCTGGCCCCAACTGGCCCCATCACTTTTACAAACACATATTTTTTCCAATGCTTTTTAGGAGTAGTACTAGAGTCAGCTAGTCAGTTTTAGTCAGTTTTTGGTCACTCTTAATAATTTTTTATTTTGTTAATTTTATTTATTGTATACTTTATTGTCTATTTTACTCATGTTTTAAAATTTAATATATACTGATTTATTTTTAACTTGTTTTTTCATTTATGTATTTATTTTATTGTTATTTATATTTATTTCTTTGTCTGTTTAATGTATGGTTTTTACCTTTTATCACAGTTTTTTGCTGGAAAGCACTTTGGTCAACCATGTTGTTTTAAATTGCTCTATAAATAAAGTGGGATTGGATTGGAATGTTAAACAGGTGAGAAAAAACATGCAGGGGAAAGTCATCATCAACGGGAACACTTGGGAGACTAATCCTCACAATAATATTATACATTTTTACACAAAAACTAAGCCTCATCATCTGAATACAGTAAATACCGCCACAAAAACCTAATCTTATCACAAGCATTCAACAATAAAATATGGAATCAAAACAAGTGTCCAATACTGAACCCACCATAATAAAGAATCAAAACTTCAAATGATTAAAAAAAACCTCAACACAACAACAAATCCAAAAAGACAACTAAAAATTTGAAACTTCAAAAATAAATTAAACCCAAAATCCAAAACAAATTATCTACTGGAATTACATTTACGAGAATTTCAAAAATATGCAAGTGATCAAATTCTGTTAGCAGTTAAATAAAGAGAAGATGCCAAAATCATCACTACAGCAGAAAGGTAATACTAAAAATCATTATATCCATTATGTTTACTTTATACCGGAGTACACACATTCATCCTGGGTGTTGCTCGTCTGTCTTCTTGCTTGTTTCGTCCTAATTTTTCTCAAAGCAGCATAATGAAGGTTGTCCTCTTGGGTGCTCTGGATACCAAAAGAATCAAAATAACAATTCAACAAGAAATCTCTTTTTCTAAAAACACATGAACTTCCACACTTTAAAACTCACCTCTAAATTTACAGAATCATTTGCGTTTGAGTCTGCTGAGGAAAAAAGAAAACGATTTAAACCTAAATGATTGTTTTACAACCACAACAGTAAAATATGAACAGAAATTCTAACCTCTGGATTGGCAGTTGTTCCTCTTTTTCATCTTATACACTAAAAAAGTTGATAACACACTGATGATGGTGGTGAGTGTTAAAGCTGCGCTTAAGAAATACATCAGGGCAGGAGAATCTCGCCGAAATGTAAATCCTAGAAATGACAGAGCTTTTTAGCTTTTCTTCCTGAGTTCATCAAATATGATCTGCTCCTATTTATAATACCATGTGAGTCACCTCTGCTGGAACAGTGACTTACCCCCAAAGTCCAGCTTGGTCCCGTTTCCAAACAGTATGTGTCCACATAGGGCGACAGCACAGTAGTAGATCCCAGCATGAGACACATTCAGGCTCTCCATTTTCAAGTTATAGACACAGGTGTGTGTTCTTTTGTTGTCTTTCCTCTCACACTAATTATTCCTGACTCCATGGGTGTAAATGAGTCCTGGTTGAGAGTCTTCAGAGTCTTTGAACCAGTAAACACTGTGTTCTCCATCACAGCTCAGCATAGTGTGAACCATACAGTGCAGACTTACAGAGCCTCCTGACTGGATGGTCTCAGATGCTGACTGATGAACTAAAGCTCGTATGTTTAAATCTAAATCATTGACACTGACAATAATGGTCTCTAAGAATGTTGATGTGTAGAAATAGGAAAATATACAGTAGTAAGTTGCTGAGTCTGAAACATTTAAGTCTGAGATAATCAAATGTTTTTTTCCTTTTTCATTATCTAGTCTGAAACGTGCACTATTGTTGAATGGATGATGAAATTTTGCAAAATTGGTTTCTGACTCATAGAAGGTAGAAATTAGTTTTGGTTTCTCTCCTAAAGTTTGTTTATACCAGTAAAAAATCGCAGCAACATTCTGTTCATAGTAACAATGTAAAGTCACTCTGTCTCCAGATTTAGCTGATATAAAACGTGCTTCTTCATGAACAGAGGAGGATACATGCATGTTGTTCTTCTGAGCTGTGGTGAAATGAAAGACAAAGCAAATACACATTGTGGAACATGGCAGCTGAGAAAAAAGACCTTAAAAGAATTAGATTGTGGTTAAACACAAACTTACCAATTACACCCAAGAACAAACATATCAGGTAGAAGACAATGTGTGCAGATGCCATTGTTCCAACAGTCGTACTGAATAAAAGAATGGCGACTCTTCACTTTTAAGAGTGAAGATTAGATTTTACTGGCCAATCAGAAGTTACACAGTATATGGAAAACTAGATCACATGATCATTTACATCTGTAGTGTTAAACGTAGTAGCTGAGAAAAGAAAATAGAAGGACAACATGGTTTAGATCACAGATCAGATATATTAGATGTTAACTCATTAAATATCCTATATATATATATATATATATATATATATATAATATATATATACATATATATCATTTTTTGTTATCTAAAGTTTGTGTTTGGGAATTTGTTTTTAGGATTTTCTGTCATTTGAAGTTTTTACTCCTTTTTTTGTCAGGTTGAGTTTTGGATACCTGTTTTGATTCCCTTGTTGTTTTTCTATAAGTTTGATAACTGCAATACTATTAGGCCTCTGTCTATATTTACTGTTTTTTTAGTAATTAGACCTAGTTTTGGTGTAATTTTGTGCTCGGGAAGTTTGCACTTTACCATCGTGCTCTTGTCCGTTTGTGCAATACAAGTAAAAGTAATACCCATATTCATGTTGTAGACTGTTCTCTATGTTCTTCCTCTGGCACATTAATTGAAATCAGCTGATTAAAGTGCAAATACAAGTTGGTATTTGGAGGTGAAGGTGGAGAGTGAAGAGAAGCGTGTGGCGTGGAGCGTGGACGGAGTGTGCTCCTAGGAGCGTGTGTTGAGTGCAAGCCTCTTTCCCTGCTCGTGTGGATTCCCGGAACCCGTCTTTTCCCCCACTTTGTAAATAGCTCACCTGGTGTTTCTGTAAATAAAGACTCTTTATTGTTCCCAACCCAGAGCCTGCGCATGAGTCCGTTCAGTCTCGTTGTGACACTAACAATTGAACTACTGAACTACTTTTTCAAGTAATGGGTTCCATGCCTAAGCAGCTGCATCAAAGCCTTATATAACCTATTTCACTCCAATGTGTCAGATGCAGTGGCATAAGGCACTGTGTAGTGGAGTGGGATTATGATGTGGGGTTGTTTTTTCAGGAGCTCAGCACAGCCCCAGTGATAGAACTGTTAATGCTTCAGCACACCAAGACATGCTGGACAATTTCATGCTTCCAACTTTGTGGGAACAGTTTAAGGATGGTGATCATTAATCACAGTGCAGATAAATCAGAAGAATGTTTGCATCATGGGATTTGTACAGGTTTTAGTGGTTAATTTATCTCTCATATAAGGATTTATGCCACGTATACACCACAAAGAGCCTTGTCTTCCCAACCAGCGTACTCCAGAATGTAATCAGCCACACTCATCTGCTCTTGTTGCAAACGGAACAAACAAGCTGTTGTTGCAGCCATATGGTGCAGCATTGGGTTAATTTCCTTATCAAAGACACTTATGAAATCACTGGTAAACTCAGCACAACACAAATCCTTGCTGCAGTTGAGAATGGCCTAAGCCCATCTGAGAGTCCTTCTTCTGAGGAGGTGAACAAGGTAAGAACTCTTTGATTCATCTTCTGAGTAAGTGAGGCAAATGTGTCTAAACACTAGTGAGCACTGTGTGAGAAAACACACAGTGGCTTTTATCTAACTTGCTGTAGAAGGCTTGAGGAATTAGAAGGGCTTTCTCCAGAGGCACTTCTGTGATATTTTAGAGAGGGAAAACGTGGAGGAGAGAAAGAAAGAAAACGACATGTCAATCCTAAACATACAGGCAATAAATAGAAGAAGAAAACATACAATAATGAGACAATCACAAGACACACTTTCTACCTTTCTTTCTTTCCCTTCGTTTGTTCTTTATTTTCTAATGTTTGTCCAATTCATGGTTGCAGAGCATATCCCAACTGCCATAGGGTGAAATTAGGGGTACACCCTGAAGAGGTTGCCATTTTGCCGCCAGGTTAACACAGACAAAAGGACATCATTCTCACTTTAACTGTCCAGAAACAGCTGAGTGGTAGGAAACAAATGCAGGACTCATTAAGCATTAAGTGAACTCAAAAAGGCAATTTTAATACTGAATACTTTCCAAAAAACAGAACAATACAAAACTCAGATAAAGCAGGAGCCACGGATTCACAATCTAGGAAACTTAAGAATCAAGTCTGGTTGAAGATCTGGTCTTCTTTATTCCCATCCAAAACTCACGTAGAGGACCACAACTGTTGGAGTCAAATTGTTGAATGTTGTCATTGTGTTTCTTAAATTTGTAAAGTCTTAGTTCAAACTGTAGGATCAAAGACATTCCTTTGTCTCTGACCACCTCTCCAGCCAATTTGGTGCTGGAGGAGGCTGACGTGGGTTTTATTAGGCACATCCTATCTGAAAGATCTGTTTCTTGTGTTGTAAGCTTCCTGCTTTTATGATCCTTTTGGTGAGCAGGAGGTCACACACACACACACACACACACACACACAGTGCCTTGTCTTTTTTAACCAAGGGGGGTTTTACGGTGGGAGGTGCTTGTGTTGTGTTGTGTATTGTAACAGTTTGTCAATAAAAAAGCTCCGAGGAGAGCTGCTCTTTGAAGGACTTGGTTTGGAGACAGGTGAGGAGCGTTTAGCTCCACAACCTGGCTCTGACCAAGCTCTCCCTTGTTGTCGAGTAAAAGACCGGTTGAAGATGTTCTGTCTTATTTTTGTTCTTCATGAGGAATAATTCTCTAAACTAGCGGAGCCTGTGGAAGCGCAGACTCAACAACAACCATACATCATTTTCTTTAAGTGAGTTCAAGAATATTGATTACAAAATAGAAAGAGGTGACTATAATATACAACAACATAACATAAAAAACATAAAACATAAAACATAACATAAAAAAAGAAACACAAACCCCCCCCAGATCATATTACACATTGTTAAAGACTGAAAAACGCAGTAAACGTTATTGTGCACACAATTTGGATGTCAACATCTAATGAATGCATGTGTCACGGCTGCAGTGGCAGACATGTGGAGTGATGAGGGAAGGCCCCAAGTGCAGGAACTGATAACTGGCATACACTGAGTGAGCTTTATTTTCAGTGTGGATGAAGTACAAAGAAAAGTAGAGAATGGCAGTGACTTAAACTACGAAAAACCTAAACTGAGAAAGCTAACGAGAAACACACAACCTGAGCCAAAGAACTAGAAAAAACCTAATCCACAGAGGGAACAACGCAAATGAAGGATGAGGATGACAAGCAGACAAACCAGCAACAGAGGAATACACGGGGCTTAAATACAAGGGCAGGAAAACAAGAGGATGGGGAACAGGTGGGAACACACTCAAGTCTAAAAAAAGCATGTTACTACGTGGAGATCTGGAAGGCTGCTCCAAAAATTATCCGATTATATTTGAATTATGTGTTCTATTCTCTTCCAAACCCCAGCTGTGTATTGTAGGTTTTGAATGTTTACTAAAATAAAAATAAAAGCATCCTAACCTAACATCTCACTTGTTATACATGTGTACTATGTTTATTAAGAACAGTGTTGGGAAGGTTACTTTTAAAATGTATTCCACTACAGATTACAGAATACATGCCCCAAAATGTATTTTGTAACGTATTCCATTACATTACTCAATGAGAGTAACGTATTCTAAATACTTTGGATTATTTAATATATTATCATGCTTTTTACAACTACATGAATGTACTATTGCTGTGTAATTTATTACTATTACTGAAGATTACTCGCCATACCAATAACAACTGGATTTTTAAATCTTAATATAAAATGAGTAACAGTAGGTGGACATTAGGTAAGGCTGCACTTTTTGCAGCGATCTCGTATAGAAAACTGTTTCACGTGTATATAAAACAGGTCCGCGGCTCCGAACCGTAGTAAAGGGACCTCTGGCTAATACGTCGGGTTCGTGTCGGGCTCGTAGCTGAAAACTAGCTTTACTTTGTTGTCTGGGTCAACTTTGCTAGCGAGAGACAGAGAGAGGCGTTGAAAAGGCTGCTTCCACAGAACTTATTGTTTCAGAGGAAAACACGAACACAGTGTACAGTCAAGTCTTTATAGCTTACTTACAACTGGGCCTATGAGGGGCATTCTTTAGGGCTATGCCTGTAACACTCTGCATATTGCCTCCATATTAATACATTTTTGAACAATATTTTTTTAAAGTATTTCGTCACGTCATTATGCAGGCCGCAAGTAGGGGTGACATGGGCCGCATTAGAGCCTCTTAATGCGTGTTTTGTTTGGGTTTCCACCGGCATGGAATTACCAAAAATAGAGAGGACATAGCCTAACACATGAAAGATCCGCGAAGACGCAGACTTGACAGACTCTGGAACAGAGGGAATCTTAAGCACAGAGACAAAAGTAACTAGACGTGGAACACAGGGACGACATAAAGACAGAAACTAAGACTAAGCAGACAACTCACGGAGAACAGAATTAAACCTTTACCAAGAACAAAGAGGAGGCACAGAAACAGAACAGAAACCTAGAAACCAGGAACTATAAATATATTACAAACAGAAAACCATAATCCACAGAGTATGACTTAAACCAAAAACACAAACCCCGTGACAGTATGGATTTTTTGTCTCACTAGAGTGGAAAAATGTAACCTACTGCTTGACACTAGAGTAAACACATTCATTCTGAGTTTTCCTCTGTCTTTTCAATTTGTTGGGCAGGTTAATGCTTAAAGCAGCGTAGTGGAGGTTGTCTGCATCATGGCTACCCTGGTAAAAACAAATTTGAGAGGTAGATCAAATTACAGTTTCTGGAAAAAAATATTTCAAAGTAATATGCGCTAAACTATTTTTCAATATTACTTTAATCTGAACAGATGGAACGTACCTCTGCAGAGGGAGTTGAAAGTCTTGCTTGTTGATGGCCTGAATGTAAAATACAAAAACAGCAGTCTCACTTAAAAGTCCAAATCAGTGAATAAAAGCTGTCAAATGCAGCACTTTTTTCCAGTACCTGATTTGAAGTGGTTTCTTTTGCTCATCTTGTAGAGAAGAAAAGCCAGTAAAACAACCAGGGTGGAGGTGAAAGTCAATGCTCCACTCAAGACGTACACCAAGACAAGAGATTTTACCTCATCTGTAAAGAGCCAAGTATTCTGAGTACAGACTTCTCTATATTTTAGGTTTTCTTTTAAGATAGATAATAAAATAACAGTCACAGATTTGGGTTATATACTGCTACTTACCTCCAAACACCAGCGTGGTTCCTTCTCCAAACAGTATGTGTCCACATGAGGCGACAGCGCAGTAGTAGGTCCCAGCATGAGACACATTCAGGCTGGTGATTGTCAAGTTAGAGACACAGGTGTGTGTTCTTCTGTTGGCTTTCCTCCCACACTGATCATTCCTGCCTCCATGGGTGTAAATGAGTCCAGGAAGAGATTCTTCAGAGTCTTTGAACCAGTAAATACTGTGTTCTCCATCACAAGTCCCAGCGTGTACTGTACAGTTCAGAGTCACAGAGCTTCCTGGCTGGATGGTTTCAGAAGCTGATTGTTGGACCACAGCCTTGATGTTCAAGTCTGAATCTTTAACACCAACAGTAATGCTCTCTGAAAATGCTGATGTGTGTAAATAGGAACATATACAGTAGTAAGTTGCTGAGTCTGAAATGCGCACATCCAAGATTATTAGGTTATTTTGACCTGTTTGAGTATCCAGGGTGAAGCGTGGATCACTCTTGAATTCACTGTGAAATGTGGCATTTTGTTCATATACATAGAAGGTAGAAATGAGTCTTGGTTTCTCTGCCAATGTTTGCTTATACCAGTAAAACCGTGGAGTTACACCATTTTTACTGTAACAATGCAAAGTCACGCTGTCCCCAGTTCTAACTGATATGAAACGTCTTTCTTGATGACCAGACGAGAAGAACTCCTGGTTGTTCACCTGAGCTGAAGTAAAATAAAAGACAGAGCAAATACATTTTATAGACCCTTAAAAGCATGGAAATATATTCAGACTGCAGTTTCAAAACCATAAACTCACCCATTTCCCTTAAGAGCAAACATGTTAGACAAAAGACAAACTTCGCAGGTGTCATAGTCTTTAAATAATCCTGCTGAATGAAAAGAATCTCAAACCCGTCTCCACTCTTGTTAGAGAAGACTGTGTGTGATTGGCCAAGCAGAAGTGTCACAGTATGTCTTTTAAGGAAAGATGATCACATGTTCAGAGCAGCCAATAGTGTTAGACTTCATGATTGAGGCAAAAAAAAATAAATAAAACTGTTTATAAATAAAGAAAACAGCACTGATCAATCAACTCTTTGTACACATTTTTCTTAAAAATTCTAAAGGCCCGTCTTTCATCTGAGTATGTGGACCAGGGTTTGCCCCCATCTCTAATCCATTGATTTTCAGGCATGGAGGAACAAATGAACCCTCCATAGGAAAAAAGCAAAGAAGATATCAGACACGGTGGTTGAGGCCTGATGGACCAGTTTGAGTCTTTCCGAACTGCTGACTTAATACAAAAATATGATAGTGAGTGATCTTACCATTCACGTAGATGCTGAAAACAACAGCCTAAACACTGCATTTAATTTGCTAGACTCAAAATGTAAATGAGCCCACCCACCGCTTTAATCATATTCTGCATCTTGTGCTATATGGTGTAAAAACCAAGCACTTAACAGTATTCCCTAAAAAGTCAGACCATTGCTTAATAACATTGAAACTTACAAAAATAGGCTACACAGCATTGGGGAATAACTTTCATTAGAGTAGATATATTTCTGAAAATGCTGTAAGTAGATTTAAGGATATAATTCGTCCACTTCTTCAGTGCCATGTGCCAACACAATAGAGAGCAGCTACCTAAACTTTACTCCCACAGAGGTCAGTGATGTTGTAAACAGTGCTACATTTTCTCTCCATATGACTCTGGATACTCTGGAACTTAGAACTTCTAAGTATAATAACATCATGAGGTCATTCAACACCACTCAACCACAAACTCTGGACAATATTTACATAACCTGAACATGAACAACAATATTTATATAACAACAGTTATCTGTTACTTATGTCTGAGGAAGACACTGCATGGTTTAGGTCAGAAAATAAGAATAACAGATGCAAGCTATCTGAAAGTGGTTGGCCACCACTGGTAACACACTATGTAACGTATGCAAGTAAATGTTTTGTTAGTCTTTTTTATGGTTTTGGTGTTTGAGTAATTGAGTTGGGCGGGGGGATTGTGGTGGCTAAACTCGAGATTCACATTTTTACATTGGGAATGACCAAGATGGACAAGATTAGAAATGAAAACATCGGAGGGACAGTTCAAATAAGTTAGACAAAACTGAGACGGTTATGTCTCAGTTTTGTCTGTCGGCTTTTGTCAAGCCGACAGGCGTGGACAATAAAGAGTGTAAAGAATACATCAGTACAATGTCACGCCAATTCTACATCTATAACATAATAACTAACGGTGAATTTGCAACTCACAAAGCTCATTACATATACAAACATGAGCTTTTGGTATCTCCATAGTTCCAGTTGTGGCACAAAAGGAACCATAATTGATCTGTGACACCTCAGAAACACTGCTTTAGGACAGGAAATAATACCTCACGTTATAGTTGACACACGTTAGACATCATAACTATTATTGATTTCCAGACAATGTAATGACAGTGTGATCCTTAAAGACGTGGATTTGCTTATCAGTCAATTAGACCTTTTAAATTTGACCTCAAATCCTTACAGCAATAAACCAATGTGGTATGGAGGACCACAAGAGCCGCATGCATAGAAATAAAGAATTATCTGCTTAAATAATGAATTGTACAATAAATTATGCAATTGTAAACCTTACTAAAGTAATTTCTTATTTAATAATGTAATTTAAAAACACTATTTTAAGTGTCTGTGAAGGTTCTCAGTCATCCAGGTCATCGTAGTCAAAGGAGCTTGCAAAGAAAAGCGTCTGGACTTCTTTAAGTTACTTGAAGACGTTTCACCTCTCATCCGAGAAGCTTCTTCAGTTCTAAGGTCAAATGGTGGAGAGTCCCACTAGGTTTATATCTGGGACTCTCCACCATTTGACCTTAGAACTGAAGAAGCTTCTCGGATGAGAGGTGAAACGTCTTCAAGTAACTTAAAGAAGTCCAGACGCTTCACTATTTTTAAGTCAATATTTTAAAATGACTTTTCAATCCATTAATAAATACTTCAAATCCAGCTCGCAAGAAAAATCTCATTTCAAAAATCATTTTCAATTTCCAAATTAAAAAACTGATTTTCAAAATCTTTTTAAAAACACAATTTATATAAGAGAAATAAGTAAACAGATTAAAAAAATCTAAGGATTATTTCTGACGATTCCAATGGCCAATGGCGATTCCACTCCTCATTTGAAAATCCATGTCCCTTTCCTGTTAGCTCACGTCTTAGCTATTATTTTAGCAAATTGACTAGCTTTGGGATTAACTATTGGATTACCTTCTGGATTAGCTATCAGATTAGATTTTAGATTTTTTATCTCATTTATGAGATCCTAAAGCAATGCAAATTAGCCACACGGCGCAATGTAAGGAGCTCTGAGATTGGTTGGACAGACATACACTTGTTGCCTGGATTTTTCTACACTGCTGTTTGTGCTCATAGCTTTGCTCTGCTAAGAAGTGCGTGTGCTTGTACAAAGGCCATTCAGCCTTGAAATGCCACTTTACACTCTGCCTGACAAAGATTTAATAGAGATATGTGATTGAGAGAGGTGAAGAAGGAAAGGGACCCTGCAGTGAAACAGAGAGCTGAACCTCCGAGTGCGCGCCTGTGGACTCAGCCTGACCACCTGTTGAAGCTAACGTGCTAGCATGGCTAATGCTAGCATCACCGCATGTAACCCCACTCTATTAAGGGCCATTTCTCAATACTCACGTACGCAACTCTGTACTCATGTTCTTGCAAACTTCATAAGTTCACACGGGAGTCCGGACTTCCTGAGAACGTAGCACACGAGTGTACTTGATGATGTCACAGGTCAGCCTAACATGACCGGGCTGGCTCGGCCCACTCAAATATCAGATCAGAATTTTACAGTAAACATATATATAAATGTTACTGTGTCAGTTTTCATTGAAAAATAATAAAGGAAAAATATTTTATAAATTACTTTACCTGTACTATAGCAGGATGTGCTATAGTACAGAATAGGATGGTGCACATATTTCAGAAATCTAACTATAATTTTACATGCAAGCTCACTTTTTCCGCAAGTTAATTTGCAAGCGATATTTATATCGATTTCATACAAATACCAGCAAGTGAGGCCCAATGTCTTTTGACCAGACAAGAGCAAAGTAATGCCATAATGAGCAGTGCATTTCACACTCTAAGTTTTAGGATGTTGCAACAAAGAACAAAGGGAGAGTCAGACAAACTTGCACCACAAAAATGAGCTTTGATGGTGACTGTGCTCTGCACTAAAGCACACGAGCCACTCTACATCACAACTTTCTTTTGTTGAAAACTCTATTACCTTAAAATTAAAAGTTTTTAGTTGTAAGATTGAATAGCTGTTATTCAGTGTTCTCTAGTTCTTCTCCATTACTAACAGGATTATCTGTTATACACATCATCTAAAGTCATAATGTAGACTGCCTACAATTTTAATACAGTGAAAACAAATATTGTTAACTAATATATATATATATATTCTCCAGTGAACAGTGAACACACTCTGAAAAACCAAAAAAAGTCTGACAAACCTACATTTTCAAAGCTGCAGAAGGGTTGTGCAAATCAAACAACAGGGGTTTCAATTTTTATTTTCTGACAAAATATAGACATGAAAATTCATTATATACAGAGCAATGTTGAAATTCGTCCTATAATGCCACTTTCTGTCACTATCTATCTATCGATCGAACTTCTGACAGAGAAATTGTGCACTGTTGTGGATAGAAAACAGTGTTATCACAAGGATAACATAATGTCCACCTGACACTCCACATGAGATTCTGTGTACTTTACATCTTATCGACCATGAAGATTTTGGACAAGTCCTACTGCTTCACACTGGAGTAAACACATTCGGTCTTGCTGTTCCTCTCTTTCTTTGATTTTCTGGAAATGTTAACATTTATAGAAGCATAGTGGAGGTTGTCTGTATGAGCATTCTGTCAAAAAAAGGAAATGTATATCAAAAAATGCCTTCTAATAAAAAGTGCTGTGAAAAATGTGTTTTATGTTATTTAAATTGTAAAATCGTTTAAACAGATGAAACATACCTCTACAGAGGGAGCTGAAAATCTTGCTTGAGCCTCTAAATGTGACATATAAACAATTGAAATCTGATTGAAAAGCCAAATAAATGAATACAAGCTGTTAGATGTAAGTAGCACCAATGGTCCATACCTGATTGGAAGTTTTTTCTTTTATTCATCTTGTAGAGTACGAACGTCAGAGAAACCACCACGGTGAAGGTGAAAGCCAATGCTCCACTCAAGAAATACACCAAGAAGTGAGATTTATTCTTGTCTGTAAAGACCCAGAATTCCAGAACAAGGATTTCAGAATGTTTTTTGCACTTTTTAGAGTTTTATTAGCGCAATATTGTATTTGTTGTGACAATGTTCCTTACCCTTATATTTCAGAGTAGTTCCTTCTCCGAACAGTATGTGTCCACATGAGGCAACAGCACAGTAGTAAGTTCCAGCATGAGACACATTTATGCTCTTCACTGGCAGGTTATAAGTGCAGTTGTATGTTTGTTCGTTCTTCTCACACTGATCGTTCCTGCCTCCATGGGTGTAAAGGAGTCCTGGGTAAAAATCTCCAGAGTCTTTGAACCAGTAAACACTATGATCTTCATCACAGGTCCCAGTGTGTACTGTACAGTTCAGAGTCACAGAGCCTCCTGGCTGGATGGTCTCAGATGCTGACTGCTGCACTAAAGCTTTGATGTTTAAACCTGAACCTTTTACACTGACAGTAGTGCCTTCTGCAAATTCTAGGACTAAAGAAACCCGCCTTGCACAGTAGTAAGTACCTGAGTCTGACTTCTGCAAGTTTGTTATATACAAGTGGTTATTCCCTATTTCTGTATCCAGGGTGAAGCGTGGATTGTTCTCGAATTCATCATGAAAAGTCCCATTTGCTTTAAATACATAATGAGTAGAGATGAGCTTTGGTTTCTGTCCAAGACTCTGCTTGTACCAGTAGAACCTTGTTGCATCACTGGCTTCATAAAAACATTGTAAAGTCAAGTGTTCACCAACAATAGCTGATACAAACCGTCTCTCTTGCTTATGAGTTACGGAGAAATTCTGTTGAGTCAACTGAACTGATAGAGAATGAGACAACGCAGACACAGCATTAATTTTACAGGAAACATTTCATTAACATATGTGTATAGAGGAGCAATCATAACCACTGATAGATTAAAAAAAATCATAACTCACCTAAATTTCCAAAGATCAGACATGTCACATAGAAAACAAAGTTGGCAGGTGTCATCGTGTGCAAACCTCTGTGTTAAATGAAATGAACCTTGACTTTTTTCCACTCTTTAGAAACAAGACAGCTTTTGATTGGCCATTGCAAGGCCATGTGATCTGCCCCCAGGATGAAATGTGTCTTCTGTGCATTTAACACAGAGATTTGTTGCCTTTGGTAGAATGATATAGCGACAGGTCCATAATGGTTGTGTCATGGTTTTTTTTGTTTTTTTAAAAATATATTTTTAGTCTAAAACTGATCATTACATAGAGTGTAAACACAACTGACAACATACAGTGGAACTTATTCCTGTTCATCATTTACAGACTCAGTAGAGACTCAGTAAGGCACCCGGCACTTGCTAGATGTTCGCATGATATCGATCTCTTTGTGACAGTATGACTGACACACTTCTCATGCTGTCCAGAGGAGGCAGACTGTAATGAGGTCTGTATACAGTTTTTTGATGTTGTGAAAACTGCAAACAAATTTCAACTCACTTTCATCACAGAAGTGAGAATAAAAGCAAATGTAACATGGTAGATCTTTATGTTAAAAGGTAGCACGTGTTTTGTGTTCTTATTATTTCGGAAGGTCTGTTGCCAATACTGTTATTTGAAATGGACTGTAGGTAATATGTCTGTGTTACCTAAAGGGTACTGACAGTGCCATTCAGGTAACACTATTGAAATTGACTTTGCTGCTATTTCTCTCAGGTAGCATCTATTTTTGGTCAGACTAACACCCTAACATCCTCCCAAAAACCACAACCTGACACAGAGAGGAAAGAGTAAATCATTGCACTTTGAATGTCTGAGTCAGGACTAAGACTGACAGGGAGTAACAGCAGAGCTAGTAGTACTTAATGCATTGCAAATGAGCTAAGAAAAAAAAAACATTTATATATATCCCAACTTATGGTACTGAAATTTTTTTTTTTTTAATTCTTTAACATTTTCAGCCTTAAATTAATTCTTTATGGACTGCCAAAGGAGTCTCTGCAGCTGAAAACCAAATACTTTGCAATCAGAATACATTTAAGAAAAGACATTGGTGGGCATGGTTTGTGGCGCAGCTGCAGGGGAGTGGAACTCCATCAGCAATCATGGCTCACCTACATAAAAAGAATGAACTGGGTCCTGAGTTCATTGTTGTGTGTGTGTAAGTGCAGCTGCAGCCGAGTGCTGAAAGTAATAGCAACACAATAAAGTTGCCGAAGTGTACGAACTTTGTGGTGGGGTCCGTCATGCTTGCTACAGACATGTCAAGCATGCAAAGGAAAAATCAAATGTTATTTTATTTAGCTAACGTCCCCATTGTGTTCAGTCCCTTAGACATCTCTGGATACAGTCTAATTTCTGTGTTAGTCAGCCTCCCCTGACACTACACCCTGAACCCACTGCTCCACGTCTCTGGGCATTAAGCCAGGCACGAACCAACTCCAACAACTACCTCACCTCATTTTTGCTCCTGGGATTCAATTCAATTCAATTCAATTCAATTCAATTTTATTTATATAGCGCCAAATCACAACAAAAGTCGCCTCAAGGCGCTTCATAGATACAGAGAAAAACCCAACAATCATATGACCCCCTATGAGCAAGCACTTTGGCGACAGTGGGAAGGAAAAACTCCCTTTTAACAGGAAGAAACCTCCAGCAGAACCAGGCTCAGGGAGGGGCGGCCATCTGCTGCGACCGGTTGGGGTGAGAGAAGGAAGACAGGATAAAAGACATGCTGTGGAAGAGAGACAGAGGTTAATAACAGATATGATTCAATGCAGAGAGGTCTATTAATACATAGTGAGTGAGAAAGGTGACTGGAAAGGAAAAACTCAATGCATCTTGGGAATCCCCCGGCAGCCTACGTCTATTGCAGCATAACTAAGGGAGGATTCAGGGTCACCTGGTCCAGCCCTAACTATATGCTTTAGCAAAAAGGAAAGTTTTAAGCCTAATCTTAAAAGTAGAGATAGTTTCTGTCTCCCGAATCCAAACTGGAAGCTGGTTCCACAGAAGAGGGGCCTGAAAACTGAAGGCTCTGCCTCCCATTCTACTTTTAAATACTCTAGGAACAACAAGTAGGCCTGCAGAGCGAGAGCGAAGTGCTCTAATAGGGTGATATGGTACTACAAGGTCATTAAGATAAGATGGGGCCTGATTATTTAAGACCTTGTATGTGAGGAGCAGGATTTTGAATTCAATTCTGGATTTAACAGGAAGCCAATGAAGGGAAGCCAAAACAGGAGAAATATGCTCTCTCCTTCTAGTCCCTGTCAGTACTCTTGCTGCAGCATTTTGGATTAGCTGAAGGCTTTTCAGTGAGTTTTTTGGACATCCTAATAATAATGAATTACAGTAGTCCAGCCTGGAAGTAATAAATGCATGAACTAGTTTTTCAGCGTCACTCTGAGACAGGATATTTCTAATTTTAGAGATGTTGCGCAAATGGAAGAAAGCAGTCTTACATATTTGTTTAATATGTGCGTTGAAGGACATGTCCTGGTCAAAAATGACTCCAAGGTTCCTCACAGCGTTACTGGAGGCCAAGGTAATGCCATCCAGAGTATGAATCTGGTTAGATACCATATTTCTAAGATTTTCAGGGCCGAGTACAATAACCTCAGTTTTATCTGAATTGAGAAGCAGAAAGTTAGCGGCCATCCAGGTCTTTATGTCTTTAAGACATTCCTGCAGTTTAACTAATTGGTGTGTGTTATCTGGCTTCATGGACAGATAGAGCTGGGTGTCATCTGCATAGCAGTGAAAATGTATGCTATGTCTTGTAATGATGCTGCCTAAGGGAAGCATGTATAATGTAAACAGAATTGGTCCTAGCACTGAACCCTGTGGAACTCCATAATTAACCTCAGTGTGTGAAGAGGACTCTCCATTTACATGCACAAATTGGAGTCTATTAGATAGATATGATACAAACCACTGCAGTGCAGTACCTGTAATACCTACAGCATGTTCTAATCGCTCTAATAGGATATTATGGTCGACAGTATCGAACACTGCACTGAGGTCTAGCAGGACAAGCACAGAGATGAGTCCACTGTCAGAGGCCATAAGAAGATCATTTGTAACCTTCACTAAAGCTGTTTCTGTGCTGTGATGAGCTCTGAAACCTGACTGAAACTCTTCAAATAAACCATTCCTCTGCAGATGATCTGTTAGCTGTTTGACAACTACTCTTTCAAGGATTTTTGATATGAAAGGAAGGTTGGAGATTGGCCTATAATTAGCTAAGACTGCTGGGTCTAGAGATGGCTTTTTGAGTAAAGGTTTAACCACAGCCAGCTTGAAGGCTGTGTGCGTGTGGCAGGATGCGTGCTTCTTCAGGTTGGAGCCCCGCTTGCCTCACGGACTCCAGGACTGCAGTCACCCCAGCACATGCTCTGCCCAGGTTTTACTGTGAATGATGACATCATCCAAATAGGCGGCAGCATATGCAGCATGTGGACAAAGCACCTGGTCCATGAGGCACTGAAAGGTGGCTTGGGCTCCGAACAAGTTGAATGGAATTGTGTGGAGAAGAGTGGAGAAAGCAGTTTTTTCCCTGGACTCTTAATACAATGTTGTGAAAAAGTGAGCAATTCCTAAACAGTGCAGGAGTTTGTCAACCTGAGGCACTGGGTAGACATCAAACTCCTTGTGGTAGTCGATGCAAAACCTATGGGACTACACCACACATTATGTGACTCTTCTATTGCTACCATTTTTAGCATTTCGGCCAATTGTCTCTCAATAATTTGTCTCTTATGCTGGGGTAAGCTATAGGGCTGTGAATGCAACCTCACGCAAGGGCACGTTACAAAATGGTGCTCTATGACACTGGTATGACAGGTCAGGGGGGATACACATCTGAAAAATGCTGTCGCAGTGCAGCAACAGCTGCTCTCTGAGCCTGTGTGAGATGGTCATCATAATGGAGGGAGGTGGGAATGGTGGAATTAGGCAACTCCAACTTATTTCTCACCAGGCTTACTAGAAAAGCTGTTTCAGCCTCTCTCCATGCTTTTAGAAGGTTTTGGTGATATGTTTGTGTGGCTCCTCCCCTGTTTGAATGCACCACCTCATAGTCAACGTCATCCACTCACAGTGTGACCACAAAGGGTCCTTGCTACTTGGTGAGTAACTTGGAGCTAGAAGAAGGGAGTAATACAAACACTTAGGCAATTTTCACCGGGAGACAGAAGCTGCGTCCAAATTCAGGGACCACATCTTTCGGATGCTGCATTTGTAGACCGATTACATGACAGCCAGGCGACGCAGGCTGTCTCAGACTCCTCCAAAAGCGGCCGACAAATGCGTCCTTCATTTTCCGGGTTTGAAGGGACGGGTCGGGTGTATCCTTTTTTGCCCAACCTATCCCAGAATTCAAACAAAGGCGACGCTACTTGGTTTTAATATTACTCTTTCTGAGTCTCAAAATAAACTTTTAAGATATTTTCAGGTGAGAATGTAGCTGTGTAAACTTCAAATATCTGCTCTGATGCTTTTGCTTTTCGCAGTCTTTTGCTTCTCAGGTTAAACATGATATATAAGTCACTTAGATAACTTAAAAATGTTATTGTTTGGCTTTTTTTAAGTGTTTTATTTGGTCCTGAGTAAATGGGTTTGGCTGTGATTAAAGTTATAGTTTTTACACATTTGAATAAATGTCAAACGGAAAACGGATTCAACTGAAGTGTGAGATGGTCGAGAATTTACTCCAGTGTTTTGTTATATTTTAGATAGCAAGGAGCAGACAGCTGACTTTATTAAACTCCACAGAGACAGCTGGTGACGCAAATCAGAGGCTAGACCGTCCCATTTTACAGCCTTGTACTTACGGCCTTCTCGGTCTTCGAAGGACATGGCCCACGGTGTTCCTCAATTTCAAGTCATATCATATCATATATCATATCCCCATGATCATATTAGTGGACAGCGGGGGTTTTGGAGCCTCTACTGTATTCTACAGAAACAAATCAATCCTTTCAAACATGCTTTACCTAGTTAAAATAGATTTAGTTGATCATCAGTGAATTTGTCCATAATGTCTCCATAATTACATGAAAAGCAATAAGGATAAAAACAAGCACATTGTTTCATATATTAAACTTGTAGAAAAGTATCACTAAATATCTCCTACAAATGTATTGGTACATAGAAAAAACAATGAAAGAACAAGAAAGAAAGGGGGAATCCTTGACATCACAAAAACAACAAACAGGGCAGAAGTTCCTAAATTTGTATCATTACAATTTTAACACAGTGAAAATACAAAAATGTCTATGCTCAGACACACCAATACAGCATTTCTCTAATAGATAAAGAAAATTGGCCACCTCATTTGCAAATGTCCATCTTTATTTGTTTATAGCAGAGTAAACACATTCATCGTCGGTGTTGTTTCTCTGCGTTCTTGATCTCTTGGGGATTTTAATGCTTAAAGCAGCATAATGAAGGCTGTCAGCATGCTGGTAACCCTGTCAAAATGTGTACAAAGTAGATAACAGGATTTCAGATTTAAACAATGGCCATAACACAGAAGACTGTAAAAAGTTTGTTGAAGAGTGCTTTAACAAGTCATTTAAAAAAATATATTCACCTCTGCACTTGTTGTTGCGGGGCCTGAAAATCTTGCTTGAGATTCTGTTTGTGAAACACAAAGTAACTGATTTAATTGAAAATCCAACTTTAGCTAAAACCAGTCTAAGCTGTTACCTAAAAGTCTCCACTTACCTGTCGATTGGTGCCTGTTTCTTTTGTTTATCTTGTACAGCAAGTATCCCAGTAAAACACTGAGGATGGAGCTGAATGTCAAAGCTCCGCTCAAGAAATACACCAAGCCCTGAGAATTAAACGTGCCTGCAACACACCAGAAACAGAGCTTTTTCTTGCCTATATCTTTAAATATTGATAAAGTGAGAAACAGGTAGAAAAGGTTACTCACCTTTAGGCTCCAGTTTGGTCCCATTTCCAAATAGTATGCGTCCACATGAGGTAACAGCACAGTAGTAGGTCCCAGCATGAGAAACACTCAGGTTGCTCATTGGCAAGCTGTAGACACAGGTGTGCGTTTGTGTGCTGGGTTTGTTATCACACTGATCATTTCTGCCCAAATGTGTGTAAATGAGTCCAGGATGGGATTCGTATGAGTCTTTGAACCAGTAAACACTGTGCTCTCCATCACAGGTCCCAGTGTGTACTGTACAGTTCAGGGTCACGGAGCCTCCTGGCTGGATGGTCTCAGATGCTGACTGTCGGACCACAGCTTTGATGTTCACACCTGAACCTTTTACACTGATGATAATGTTTTCTAAAAAGGTTAAAGTGTATAAATAGTAAACACAGTAGTAAGAAGCTGAGTCTGAAACTTGCAAATCTTTGATTGTCAAGTGATATTTGCCGTCTTGTGTTTCCAGTGTCAAGCGTGGATTGTTCTTGAGCTCTTCATTAGAAGAGTTGTTCACATTATATTTGAAAAAGTGAGAGATGATCTTTGGTTTTTGTCCCAGATTTTGCTTAAACCAGTAAAGTCTTGCAGACCTGTCACCATCATGGAAACATTTTAATGTCAGGTTTCCACCAACTTGAGCTGATAGGAAACGAGACTCTGGATGAACAGATGAGAACATTTGCAACTCTGTCATCTGAACTGTAGTGGAATTGAAAAAAACAAACAAATGTACATTCAGTTCAATGTAATAACTTCGCAATACAAAAATCTGAATTCATGATAATGGAACTTACCCATTTTTCCCAAGAACAGGCACAGAAGACCGAAGGCAAACACTGAAGACACCATTGTGGTGAGATTCTCGTGTAAAATGAAGGTTACTGTGCTGCTATTGAGAGGCAAGAATGTGTTTGATTGGCCAGCCAGAGGTGACACAGTATCTACTGTATGGAAGTCACGATCACGTGTTTACTGCAGCCTGTAGTGGAAAATACAGTATGATATCTAAGAAGAATTACACTGTTAGACATAGCCTATATTCAAAAATTATGAATCGTAATCAGATCTAAAACTTGGTCTGCATTAAATATGTTATATAAACTTGATCAATTTTATTTATTGGACCAGTTTATCTGCATTTCCAGTATACCCCACTCTGTAATACAAACACATTTAATTAAAAACATGCGTTGAGTAATAACTTGAGTATACAGAATATTGATTCTGGCAGTGAGCTCATTGTAGATAACAAAAGGTTAAACAAGAAAACGGCAACTTCTGGGTCCAGAAAGAGATAATCAGGAATATTTGTATTCACGCAGGATTTTGATGTTTAGCATTCAGGATTAGGAAATCGTTGCTCTTAAGTTGCATAAATGCAATGTTACATTTTTAATTCATATCATTTTTACTGAGTTTCAGCATCTGTGTCAGATTATTTTACTCAACTGTTTGAATAATCACTGTTATACAATAATGATTCTGAGCTCATATGAGTTGCAGCATGAAATAAACAAGACCTGTTGAAAACTACAGTTTTGTTGGGTGTTTACAGCAAGTGGTCCTTGGGTCATGAGGTATGTGTGAGCGTAAGAGCACATCCTGCTGAAACCACAGAGGCCGTTGCACTGACACATCTAAATAGAAAGATGGTAAAAGGCACTGTGTTTGACAGGATGCAACCACTGTTACCTTTCTGTGCCTGTTTGTCCTTGTAACACAAGTGTAGGACTAGTGCAGCGGTTAGACTTTTCATTGTGATATATTTAAATGTTTACAGTTGTGAACTCACAACGTATGAACCTTGCTTCTGGGTCCATTAAGGCTGTTGTGTTTTTAACATGTTTTAATGCTTTGTATCTTGTTCTATTTAATCTGAACAACCCCCTAACAAAGAGCAGTGATCACTGTCAGTCCTCCTGTTTTTTATTACCACTAATTATTTTAAAGCTCGGTTTTTAAAACCTTATGATGTAGCTACAGCCCAGCCCATGCAGCAGTCTGTTAATGACTAACCTCATATTGTGGATAGATTATCTCAGTTTTTCTCCTGACTAAAGTTTTGCCCATTTACAGCATCTTGCCGTGTGATTGCATTTGTCCCTGACCATTGGGAACCCTCCTGTTAACTTTTATTGAATGGAAAAAAGTTACATTCATCCTCCAGCTTAACTGTGTTTATATTATGCTAACCATAGCTGTGTAGCTAGCCAAAAAGTAGCACATCATTATATACCAGCTAGGCCAACTTCAGTAATCCTACAAACGTCACTGCTGTTTAGTTTTCTGTCTTCATTTATGTCGGAGGTGATAGCTAGTTGTACGTTTTAATTTCTCAAAAATCCCTCAGTCAGAACATGGTATATCATCTTTAGATGGAAACTAGTGAGCTAACTCAATGCTAACTTCATAGATTCTGTTTTGGTAGAATCTAGTGGATGTTAAAATTAATTGTTACAACTGATAGAGCAGCCACACTGTTCATTTTATTACAGATGAAAGGATTTAGACAGTTTTTAACTCTCAGTGATGCCGCAGAGTTTGTTCGACTTTGGGACCTGCAATGGAGTTTGGATCCAGAAACAGCTAATGATGTCAGACTTAAAGGCAGTATTTCCTTGACTCAGTTTTGTTCCACCTCTTTGCTCTCCGACTACCTACCTGAACTTGGTCAGGATTGAAGTCCATTTGTTGCATTCGGATGTTCAGGACTGAGGATTAACCTGTCAGAAATTTGAGCTAACATTAGGTCAACATTTGACACCTACCGAAAGGATCATTGTAGATGATATCTGACTGCTTCATCTTCTACAATCAGACAAAACACTGACATCACCTGCCTAATATTGCGGTAGTTCATCTTTTGCTGCCAACGAGTGAAATGGACATGCATGCAGAAGTCGCAGTAACCTACAGTACCAGTAGAAGGAGTTATTTTATTTCAACCACACAAGAAAAATAATCACGAGAAAGCAACACTGTTACAGCAGGAAATGCCGTTGTGTTTTATGGAAAGGACCCAAAATGCAGACACGGGAGAAATGAACTGGTGTCTAAACAAAAAAACATTATTGCAGCTGATACAAAAAACAGAAAAACAAGGCGAGGCAAAACAAGGGTGAAACTAAACTGAAACTTAAATTGGGATAATGACGATGGGCAAGAACGTGAAACTGGACAGGAACATGCGAGAACGTAACTATGAAACAAACCAAACACGAAACAGAACATTAACATTAACAAAAACTCTCAGACTTGACATGAAAACAAACAGATGACCCAACAAAGAACAGAAGGAGACAGAGGACTTAAAAACACAGAAGGGTAATTAAGGAAGTGGAAACACCTGGAGAGACACAGCTGACACAAATGAACATGACGCCACAGGGGGATGGAAAACAAAACACACTCAACATGGAAACACTGGTCTCTTCAGAATAAAACAGGAAACATGGAGAGACGTAGACATGACACTCAAGCTTGACAACATGGACACACAGACATGAAACTCATGATAAACTGGAAAGGAAACATGACACATAAACCAAGGAGACATAGATGATAATATTGGCTAAACTAAAACTCAACTAGACCCTAAGTAAGAATAACACAAGAACTCATAATCACATACTAAACATAAGAAAATACAAAATACAAAACAAACTCAAAATGCTGGGTCACAGACCCAGCCCCTGACAAACACATTTACACGTAAATACATATTAGCCATCTAGCTTAAACATTTCTGGAACAGAAGGAACTTACACTTACTTTACACTTTTGCTGCTCATTAGCAACTTCTTGGCTGTGACCAAAAACTTAGCAAGAGGTCCTTTAAGCTCTGTCAGTTGTGAAGTCTAGCCTCAATTAATCAGATTTATTTATCCAGCACATCCTACAGGTGTTTGATCGGCTTGAGATCTGGGGATTTTAAAGGTCAAGTCAACACCTCAAACTCGTTATTGTGCTACTCAAACTATTTCTGAACTATTTTGGCAGGGTACATTATCCTGCTGAAGTAGGCCACAGCCATCAGAGAATACAGTTTCCATGAAAGGATGTGTATGGTCTGCAACAATGCTTAGGAAGGTGGCACGTCTCAAAGCAACATCCACATTAATGACAGGACACAAGATTTCCCAGCAGAACATTGCCAAAGCATCACACTGCCTTCATTTGCTTGCCTCCTTCCCATAGTTCACCTGGTGACAGGTGTTCTCCAGGTAAGCAAGTGTAGCCAAGTACAGGATAGGGTAGGGGAAATTAAAGTAAGATGGAGAGAATGGGCCAATAGCTAGATTCGTAGGAGGGATAAAGTGAGTTGCGTGGAGAAGAATGACTGGAGCCACAGGTAAAGTTGCTATGAATTGTATTAAACTATTTAGCAACAATTTAACAGCATTTCATGAACAGGAATGAAAACATAAAATAGAATACAGTGACAGCAATAATAATAACAATCAGAATCCTATCTGAGCTCAGATATGTCAGTCTTGCCGGCTTAATAGTCAGTGTTCAGTCAAGTCAGATCCAATAGGTCAAAAGTTTGTGATTGGTGCGATTTCGTCCTACCGCACTGTTGCAATTGTTCGTGAGAGAAGAGCAACCTGCCCTTCTGGGCCAACTCGGAATGGCTGTGGTTCAGTTCAAAGGGAAAGGCTCGCCATCTTCCTCGTCAGGAAGAGATCCAGGTCTCACGATCCCCAAAAAAAACCTAGCCTGTAAACAACAGGACTATTACTAATTCAGTTCACACTCTAATGATATACATGGCCATATGTGTAAATAATGCAAGTGCTATAACAAAACAAGCACAAAACATTAATTCTAATTTCTAACTATAGTCTATACAGTGCATCTTAATCGTGAATGCAATCTTTAAATCACAATCAGCTTATTCTATCATCAATGTGCACATTTCTATCAGAAATCAGAAATAAACCATAAACTATGGTAGATTTTTTTTTTTTTACAGCATTGCCCTTTAACTGAATTACAGGAGCATTGCTTTACACTGCATAGCAATGAAGCAATATATTATTTACACTCAATGTACAGAATAAAATTACCAAAAGAATATACAAAAACCCACAGGCTGTAGTTTTACAGTATGTGGTAACGTATCAGCACAGTAAGAATACACACGGACATCTATCCAGTGCTGCTCGAGCATCAAATGTAACAAAATAAAGTAGATTCATGACCTTTAAGATCAACATTAACTTATTCCATCATCTTATTTTAGTGCATTTAATTCAACAAGTAATACTAGAACATCATCAGCACACAAGCTGAGTGCTCAAAATCGCTGAACTCCGTGAGAAACCCGTGTGTTCTCCCACAGTGAAAACGTGGTCAGCTACAGCTGCAGCTATGAGCATTAGGCTAGTTAGCTTTTCAATTAGCCTGATTCGCCCAGTCCCAGTTTAACTCACCAGCACACTTCTAATGTTCAACTCTCAGAGAGGATCTTGTCCACTTCATCCGCTCCCGCGCAGATCTACAACATTGAAATTGGGCCATTATATTCCCTGTTAACTTCTTGTTAGCTTTTTAGCTTCAAGGTTAGCTTAACAGCTTCTGACTCACCGTGATGGTTTCAAGGTCCGAAATGTTCACAACAAATCAGGTCCGTTTCTCCAAGGTCCATGCAGATCTCCGGTTTGGATATTTGCTCAATTTATCAAGTTAATAGTTATTTTCCAGCGAAAAGCTTGGCGGTGAAAATCAGCGATGGTCTCATGCGCCTCCGTCTCGCGCTGTGTCTGAGCACGTGACGGTACAGAGCAGGGGAAGGCGGGGCTTGTTCCTTCCTAACCAGTAGGGGTGTTAAATATACTCTTTGGGTTTTGTTCTTATATTTATAGTATTTATCTTTTATTATTGATTTATTTTTGATCAACTCAGTGATTAACAGAGTAATGATAAATCACAATTAACAATAACAATGTTGTAGTGCATTACTGAGTCGTGTAAACTCACTGGGTTACACAAGGCACACACACCTGGCTGTCCATGTGATGTAAAAGAAATTTGATTCATCGAACCAGACTGTGATTGTTTGCTTAGCCAAGGAGACTCAACATGCAAGTTTCCTTCAGGGTTCAAAGTCAAAATACACAAAGGATGTTTTACATTTAAGACACAAACCCTTCTTCCATTGCTTCGTGGTCCAGTTCTGATAACCGTTGTTGGCACTTTGGCAGTGGACAGGATCAACATGGGCACCCTAACTGATCTGCGGCTACGCAGCCCCATACTCAAATAAATGTGATGCACTGTGAAATCAGA
The DNA here is from genome assembly GCF_051167445.1 of Perissodus microlepis. NCBI lineage: Eukaryota > Metazoa > Chordata > Actinopteri > Cichliformes > Cichlidae > Perissodus > Perissodus microlepis. Next base: position 43,030,237 of record NC_140463.1, on the reverse strand, counting down.
CACATTTCTATCAGAACCCGGATTAGCAGTTTGAGGTACAGTAGGACATCTGTTGGATGGGGCCAAAAGGACCAGCCTACACGCCCCACATATATCAGTGAGCTTTGACCACCTGCGAATCGTGACAAGAGCTGCAGTTTTGCAGATGCTCTGACCCAGTTGTCTTGCTATCACAATTTGGCCCACAACTCAGACTCACTCAAATACTCACACACGCCTATTTTTCCTGCTTCTAACACATCAACTTTGAGAACAAAGTGTTTACTTGCTCCCAAATATCGTGACACTCACACGTATCACTTCTCCTGTTAGTACTTATAATATTATGCATGATCAGTGTTTATTATTAATACAAATAGCAGACACTTCCATTTTCAATATGATGAATAATAAACAAATAATTATGTATGTTTTTTTTAGATGCAGATGTTTTATGCAGTCTCAAAGTTGATTTGAACCAGAGATTTAAGTGAAAAATTTCATTTGAAAAGTGACGTTTTTTATATTATACTGGGACAATCAGTGTGGAGGTTGAATGTTCTTCTTGTGTTCATGTACTATGTAGGGTAATAGATTGACTCTAGTTTATTTCTTTAATTTGGTACCAGAACAACTACATTTCTTTATCATCTAGAGTTAAGCTGAATTCTCTGACACACACAATACTAACTGTCACTAACAGTCACTCGGGTCTGTGTTATCACTGGATTGAACATGCACACACATATAAAGTCAAGCTTTGAAGGTCTTCCAATTTTTATTGTAGTTTATCTTCAGTAACATATGATTTACAAAAAAATCTTATAGAACATTTTGTTGAGAGAAGAATTTAGAATACAGTAAAATTACAAAAATCATTTACCAGCAGAAAAATCACCCCAACAAACCCCCCCCCCAACAAATAAAACAGAAACCACAAATGCATGTATTATATTTTATCTACACACCACAAACAGCACAAATAATCTATGAAAGAAAGAAATATTCAAATCTGAATTTTATTCTACAGTTAATCTCAAAAGAAGAACATTGTGTCTTAATAACAAATGAAAAAGAAATCCAGTTTTACTGTTGTTTGTACCACTGTAGCTGCACACTGTAGTACGCACATTCACTCCAGGTCTGATCTCTCTGACTTTTTGACTGGTTGTACAGGTTGACAGTTGAAGCAGCAAAAATGAGCTTCTCTGTTTGAAAACCCTAAAAACAAGAAACGTATTAAAAAAAATATTTCCACAGATGGATTTTTCCGTAAGTAAAATCTAACTGAACATTATTAACTCACCTTTACATCTGCTCTGGAAGGGATTGCTTGAGGCTCTGCAGTATAGAAAGCAAAATATTAACATTCAAAGTTTTGGAAGAAGTTGTGAGCTAAAAACAAAACAGTTGTTACCTGAAGATTCACAGCCACAGTTATTGCTCATACACAGCAAGAAAGCCAGCAGTACACTCAGGATGGAGGTAAATGCAAAGGCGCCACTCCAGAAAGTCCAGAAAGTCCAGAAAGAAGCACGATTATCTGCATAAAGTGACACATCAGAAACAGATTTGCATCCATTAGTTGTTTTGGTTTTAGACGTGTGAATTGGAACAACTTTCACTAAGCTCAGTCATAATGTTATTTACCTTCAAAGTCCAGTTTTGTCCCGCGTCCAAACAGTATGTGTCCACATGAGGCAACAGCACAGTAGTAGGTTCTAGCATGAGACACATTTATGCTCTTCATAGGCAGGTTATAAGTGCAGTTGTATGTTTGTTCGTTCTTCTCACACTGATCGTTCCTGCCTCCATGGGTGTAAAGGAGTCCTGGGTAAAAATCTCCAGAGTCTTTGAACCAGTAAACACTATGATCTTCATCACAGGTCCCAGTGTGTACTGTACAGTTCAGAGTCACAGAGCCTCCTGGTTGGATGGTCTCAGATGCTGACTGCTGCACTAAAGCTTTGATGTTTAAACCTGAACCTTTTACACTGACAGTAGTGCCTTCTGCAAATTCTAGGACTGAAGAAACCCGCCTTGCACAGTAGTAAGTACCTGAGTCTGATTTCTGCAAGTTTGTTATATACAAGTGGTTATTCCCTATTTCTGTATCCAGGGTGAAGCGTGGATTGTTCTCGAATTCATCATGAAAAGTCCCATTTGCTTTAAATAAATACTGAGTAGAGATGGGCTTTGGTTTCTGTCCAAGACTCTGCTTGTACCAGTAGAACCTCATTGTATCACTGGCTTCATAAAAACATTGTAAAGTCAAGTGTTCACCAACAATAGCTGATACAAACCGTCTCTCTTGCTTATGAGTTACGGAGAAATTCTGTTGAGTCAACTGAACTGATAGAGAATGAGACAACGCAGACACAGCATTAATTTTACAGGAAACATTTCATTAACACATGTGTATAGAGGAGCAATCATAACCACTGATGGAATCAAAAAAAATCATAACTCACCTAAATTTCCCAAGATCAGACATGTCACATAGAAAACAAATTTGGGAGGTGTCATCGTGTGCAAACCTCAGTGTTAAATGAAATGAACCTTGACTTTTTTTCCACTCTTTAAAGACGAGACAGCTTTTGATTGGCCATTGCAAAGTCATGTGATCTGCCCCCAATATGAAATGCGTCTTCTGTGCATTTTACGCAGAGGGTTGTTTCCTTTGATAGAATGATATAGCAACAGGTCCATAATGGTTGTGTCATGTTTGTTTTTTTAATATTTTCAGTCTAAAACTGATCATTACATAGAGTGTAAACACAAGTGAGGACACACAGTGGAACTTATTTCTGTTCATCATTTACAGACTCAGTACGTGTACAAAAGAGACAGACTAAGGCATCAGGCACTTGCTAGGTGTTCGCATGATATCGATCTCTTTGTGACAGTATGACTGACACACTTCTCATGCTGCCCAGAGGAGGCAGACTGTAATGAGGTCTGTATACACTTTTTTGATGCTTTGAAAACTAAAAAGAAATGTCCACTCACTTTCATTGTAGAAGTGAGAATAAAAGCAAATGTAATGTGGTAAGTTTGGACAGGCATTTGACCTTGCAATCCCCTCACTCTGTATGTTAACATGTAGCTTCTGGAATATGTTTTTTAGCTAATTATTTAGCTGTCTGAAATGGACTGTTGATACAGCGCACATTCAGGTAACAGTATGAAAATAACTGTTACCTGATATTTCTTTCAGGTAGCGTCTATTTTTGGTCAAACACCCAAACATTATCCTAAAAACAACAACTAGCTACTTAAAGAGGCAGAAAATAAATAGCAAAGGGGTTGAGATGCTGTGCTGTTTCAGTAGTGCCTCATGCATCAAAAATGAGCGAACACAGATTCAAAAGCAAGTTCTTTCTGGAAGCTTATGTCATGAAAGTTTGCCACAACTCCTTCAGTCCTCAGCCTGTTCTTATATTAATGTTTTGTGAGCTGAAAACCAGGGCGTCATTGCCTTTTAGGAGAAGGAGAGATTATAGGAATGATCACGGAAAATCAGGATGCCTGTAACTTGTAACTGGCTTACTGTCCGCAGCACTTGCAGTGAAGCTAATGCCCAACATGGTAAATGGCCTGTATTTGTATAGCGCTTTTCTAGTCCCTAAGGACCCCAAAGCGCTTTACACAACCTGTCATCCACCCATTCATGCACACATTCACACACTGGTGATGGCAAGCTACATTGTAGCCACAGCCACCCTGGGGCGCACTGACAGCTATTGCTTTGCTTTCCTTTGAAACACATCGGTGGATGACTGAGACCCTTATATTTAGAAGCCAGTCTGGGAAAGTCCCTCCAGAATGCTGTAGAATAGCATCAGACAGAATGGTCCATTGCATTAGTAGCAGTGACAAAGACACCCCAAAAAAAAATAAAAATAAAAAGCATGCAGCAGGCTAGTCCTCATTGCCTTAGTTTCATTGAAGCAATTCAAATGTTTCTCAGCACTTTGTATGGCCCCCATGTGCTTGTATGCATGCCTGAAAATTCTGGGCCATACTCCTGATGAGATGATGGATGATGTCCTTCTTCCAGATCACTGGGCTACCGGACTGTCTGTGGTGCAACCTGGTGGTGTCAAAAGGACTGAAACATAATGTTCAAGAGGATTGAGGTCAGGCAAGTGTTGGTGCCTGTCAGTGGTATCAATTCCTTCATTCTCCAGAAACTATCTGCACACTCTCACATTGTTGTGCACCAGGAGGAACCCAGGACCCACTGCACCAGTGTAAGGATTAGGAATGAGTCAGAGTATTTCATCCCAATACCTAATGACACTCAGGTATCCAAAAGTAACTGCCTGTCTCCACTAATCTCTTTCTTGCTCTTGAAACTGTGCTGGGAGTGAGCAAGTATTGATGTGCCATCCTGGAGGAATTGGACTACTTGTGCAATCTTTACAGTCCATGTATCACCTCATGCTACCATTAGTATAGCATATAACATTATGTATTATTGCTGAGCCTGGCCAAATGTAAAACTAGTGAAAAAAACAGTCAAAAAAGATGAGGACATTGCATTAACTTGCTTGTTTGCACATTGTAGAGTAATCCCACCATGTGAATAGAAGCCCTCGGTTCAGCATACGGATGACAAATGGTAAGTAAATGATGTTTATTTTAGGGCAAGCAAATTGTTGTTTATAGTGACAATTGCAGGGCTGCACAGTTTGCAGTGCATTTACACATTTTGCAGTTTTTAATGTATTCTTTGAAAAGAGAAATGCAGTTTTGCATGTATCGTCTAACATACATAGCTGTCAGTTTGTGCCATGTGTATGCCGATCTAACAATGTATGTTGACTGGACAGAACACCACCTTGCATGTGTCAGTTGTTTCCCAGGTAAGCGATGCATACACAATCTGCGTTATCACTGGATTGAACTTGCACACACATATAGAGTCAAGGTTTGAAGGTTTTTAAATATTTTATTGTGGTTGAGCTTCAGTAACATCAGCTTTACAAAAAACATTTTGTCAGGAGACAAATTAAAAATAAATTGAAGTTACAAAAAACATTACAAGCGAAATTAAAAAAGACATTGTGAACATGACCCCACAGGAAAAACAAAACCCTAAAAGTAAGTAAGTAAAATTTATTTATATAGCACATTTCACAGATATAAATCACAAAGTGCTTTACAATAAGATCAGACATACAAGTTAAAATTAATTAAAAGCCCGTTTGTATAAAAATGTCTTCAGCTGCTTTTTAAAGGAGTCAGTAGAGTCTAGACAGCGTAAAGACAACAGCAGAGAGTTCCACAGCCTAGGTGCCAGTGCCTGAAAAGCCCGATCCCCACGTGTTTTAAACCTGGTACGTGGGACCACCAGTAGCCTCTGACCTGAAGACCTAAGTGCTCAGGATGAAGCATGAGGTTTCAACAGGTCAGAGATATACTGGGGAGCTTCACCGTGCAGAGCTCTAAAAGTTACAACTAAAATTTTAAAATGAACCCTAAAATTTACAGGCAACCAATGAAGAGAACCCAAAACTGGAGTAACGTGTGACCTCTTGTTTATACCAGTTAAAAGTCTTGCCGCTGCATTCTGTACAGACTGAAGGCGATCCAGAGCTGATTTGTTGAGACACGTAAAAAGACCGTTACAATAATCCAAACGAGAAGAGATAAAAGCATGAATAATCATCTCAAGTTCTGCCTTTGACACCAGCACTCTGAGTTTAGAAATGTTTCTTAGATGATAAAAACAGTTCCGGACAAGTTGTTTAGAGTGTTTCTCAAGAGACATTGAACTGTCAAATATAACACCTAAGTTTCTGAGACTCGACTGAAATGAAGGGTCTAAAAAACTGATATGAAAGTGAAAGTATTATGCTTTATAAAGAAAGCGTGTTATTCAAGCATGTTTTAGCTGAACACCACAAATAAACAATAAAAGGAAAAATTGTGTCTAAATAGCAAATGAAACACGTTCGGTTTTACTGCTCTGTGTACCGCTGTAGCTTCACACTGTAGTACACACATTCAGTCCAGGTCTGATCCCTCTGACTTCTTGACCTGTTATCCAGCTTGACACTTGAAGGAGCAAAAAGGAACTTTTCTGCCTCTTGGAAATCCTAACAACAAAAGATTTATTATCTTATATTATCTTATCATATTATTAATATCGGAGGTTGATTTTTCTTTAGGAAAGTGGCAACTGACCAGTATTAACTCACCTTTGCATCTTCATTGGAGGCTCTTGTTTGAGATTTACATCCACAGTTTTTGCTCATCATACACTGTAAGAAAGCCACCAGTACACTCAGGATGGAGGTGAATGCAAAGGCGCCAGTCCAAAAAAGCGAGAGAGGAACACCAACATTATCTGCATAAATTCCACATCAGAAATAGATTTTCATTACATTACATTTCAGAGGTTAGAATTACAACTACTTTCAATAAACTCACTCATGATGTTACTCACGTTCAAAGTCCAGCTTGGTCCCGTTTCCAAATAGTATGTGTCCACATGAGGCAACAGCACAGTAGTAGGTCCCAGCATGAGAAACACTCAGGTTGCTCATTGGCAAGCTGTAGACACAGGTGTGCGTTTGTGTGCTGGGTTTGTTATCACACTGATCATTTCTGCCCAAATGTGTGTAAATGAGTCCAAAATGGGATTCGTCTGAGTCTTTGAACCAGTAAACACTGTGCTCTCCATCACAGGTCCCAGTGTGTACTGTACAGTTCAGGGTCACGGAGCCTCCTGGCTGGATGGTCTCAGATGCTGACTGTTGGACCACAGCTTTGATGTTCACACCTGAACCTTTTACACTGACGATGATGGTCTCTAAAAAGGTTAAAGTGTATAAATAGTAAACACAGTAGTAAATAGCTGAGTCTGAACATTTCAAATCTTTGATTGTCAAGTGATATGTGCCGTCTTGTGTATCCAGTGTCAAGCGTGGGTTGTTCTTGAGCTCTTCATTAGAAGAGTTGTTCACATTATATTTGAAAAAGTGAGAGATGATCTTTGGTTTTTGTCCCAGATTTTGCTTAAACCAGTAAGGTCTTGCAGACCTGTCACCATCATGGAAACATTTTAATGTCAGGTTTCCACCAACTTGAGCTGATATGAAATGAGACTCTGGATGAACAGATGAGAACATTTGCGCCTCTGTCACTGTAGTGGAATCGAAGAAAAAGCAAATGTTGAATCAATTCAATATAATGATCTCACAACACCTTAATAGAGATACATAATGAGAGTGATAATGGAACTTACCCATTCAGCCAAAGAACAGGCATATAAAACAAAAGGCAAACACACAAGACACCATTGTGGTGAGATTCTCATGTAAAATGAAGGTTACTGATAGCTGCTCCACTTTTAAGAGGCAAGAATGTGTTTGATTGGCCAGCCAGAAGTGACACACTATCTCTTGTATGGAACTCACGATCACGTGTTCACTGCAGCCTGTAGTATGATATCTAAGATGAATTACATGGTCAGATAAAGCCTGTGTGTGAATATTATAAATCGTAATCATTTGGTCTACATTAAATATGTTATATTAACCAGATCAAAGCAGAAGCTGAGGTCCTTTTATCTTCTTTTTATTGTAATAGTTCACCCTCTTCTTTCAGCATATCCCATGTTGTGATTAAAGCGCATTCAATTCAAAATGTGTATTTAGTATGTAGGATACTGACTATGGCAGTTAGCCCAGCATAGGTAACAAAAACAGTATCATCTGGGTCCAGGAACAGTGAGTATTAGGAATACTGGCATAAATCCTTGCACCCCGGATTTTGGTGTTTAGCATTCAGATTCTATATAATACTATGGTAGCTCTGAAGTTGCATAAATGCAATTTAAATGGTCATTTTTTATCATTTTTACCTGCATCTGTGTGAAATTATTTTACTCTGCATTGTACTGCTTGTTAAATAATAACTGATATATATATTTTAATGGTTTTGCATTCCAGGTGAAAGCAGTATTCTGAGCTCATATAAGTCGTAGCACGGAGTACATGCTGCTCTTTACATTAGGTGGTCCTTTGGTCCTGAGATATTTGTGAGGGTAAGAGCACATCCTGCTAAAAACCACAGAGCTGTTGCATTGATGCATCTAAACAGAAAAATGGTAAGAGGCCCTGTGTTGTCGGCATCTGACCCCTGCCGAAAGGATCATTGTACAGTCCCAATCAAAAGTTTAAGACCACTTGAAAAATGGCAAAAAATCATATTTTGCATGGTTGGATCTTAATGAGGTTCCAAGTAGAGCTTCAACTTAAAACAAGAAAATATGGGAGTGAGACAAAACATTTTTTAAACATGCAATTTACTGAAAACAATGCATAATGCAACAGTTTAAGACCACATCCCAAAAACCCCAGTAAAACCCCTGAACCATAAGTGGTCTTCAGTCATGTGATCATTTCATGAAATGATTAGAAGGATAAAAAATGTTGGTGGCCTCCAACCATTCTGGAGGTTGTCTTATCATTGCCTCTCTAGGGCACCTGTTGTTAATTTCATTAATACCGAAGTGCCTGAAATTTATCAACAACACGCTCTGCTACCTCACTGTGTTGATCAGTATCCCGAAAGTTAACCTGATCCTATAGTCTGATTAAAAAGTCTTTGTGCCACCTTGTCTCAAATTCTATGTTCCAGCCGATTCATATGACTGGCTATTGTGTTTTAGATTCTACTATACTATGTTGTAAATCACCACGGCAGACCCGATGGCATGAACATGCTTTGCAGCATACTTTATTAGCACACACACGGTTGCTGTAACAGTACTCTCAAAGGCTGCAGCTCTCCCGCTGCCAGCCGTACATATCACCAACAACAACAACAAACATGGGACCCAGTACAATATTTAAGTCAGCGGGGCATGATTGCAGATGCAGTGCATCCGCCTTCCCTGCACGGCATCGCATGGAACGCCCCACCACATATGTGTTAAAAAGACTATCTGGAGATAGTGTTACTAGTTGGATCATGGTCTTTGAGTCTCTGTGGTTATGGATTTGACTGGGTGTACTGTATCTTTAATTATTATTTTTTTGACCAATAAGTGGTCAGTACATTACATTTCAATGCAGTAACCTTAGTAAGTGGCTTCAGCCACAATCACAATGACACTTCTGACAAAAAAAGTTGTAGCTATTCACTGTCTACAGGCCTCACTTCCACTAATTAGAGTTGCTGAATTAAACTTCTACGACCTGTTTGTGTTGCTGAGGGATTTTGGCGAATGTTTTAATTTTTTTTCTCTTCTCCCTTTCTATTTTTTAATTATCTGATAAAAAATATGATCTGCTGTGTGGTACACTAGTTTAGACGAAATACATTCTATTTTTATTTCCCTGTTATTTAGCTAGCTGTGAATTTTAACCCGATAGTTTTGTGAAGGATCTGGACCCCACACAGCATTCAGGTGACTGTTTTTTTTTTTTTTTTATTTAGTGCACAGAAATGTTCCTTTGTGGTTTGGCACCAATATCTTTTCCTGGCAGTCAGCTTTGCAGCTGACTAAACACTCGACATACCTTCATCTCAGGTCGCCAGCTTCCCTAAAAGGAAAGAGACCTTGCTAACACAATCATCTCCACCTGCCCCATCAGCATTCCTGGCACAGCCACTGAGCCCACTGCAACACCTCTGCACTGCAGCGGAGCTAGAGACCACACCTCTGCCACAAGTTTATCGATTACTAACCAAGCTTGTAACATAGCACCACTTTCTTTCGCAAATATGGTCACTGGCTTACAAACACCCCCCCTCCCCCGGCACTTCTAGAACTGCTATATGTTCGAGTGTCTGTGAAGGTTCTCAGTGATCCAGGTCGTCGTAGTCTATGGAGCTTCGAAAGAAACGCGTATGGACTTGGTTTGAAAGAGGAGTGAAAGAAGCCATCAATGTCCACTGTCAACGACCATCTTTGAACAGAGGTAGTGGTTTACGACACCAACCGTCTGCCATCTATAAACCAGTTTTGAGATCCCTTCCTAGACGCCTTAACACCCACTCACATCCTGGGCCTTTTGACCTCAGGAAATCACATGATAGGGTTGGACTAGGCTTCACAGCGGGTTCACCGGAAGCCTTGCTGATTGTGACCTATATCCGTTTTCACCCCTTGACTCATGTGATTAGTTAGAGAATAACAGGGGGGTCCATGTCCCTCTTGGGGGACACTCCCATAGAGCTTTAATCTGGCACTCGCCACCAATTGACCGTAGAACTGAAGAAGCTTCTTGACTGAGAGGTGAAACATATTCAAGCAACTTAAAGAAGTCCTTTTCTTCCCAAGCTCTTTAGACTAAATGTTTGAGTGTTTCTCTGCATTACTATTCAATACATGAATAAACACTTTTCACTCTTCAATTAGCACACCTGTAATATGATCAATATGACAGAACTGACCCGGGTAAGTAGTTGGATCTCTTGTAGTAAATATGATTTAGTCATAATTGAATTAAATTGAAATAATTGAATAGCTGTATTTCATCCTAGTTATAATAAAAGTGAATATTCTGTTTCCCCTGTAGGCTGTACACCAATGGTTAAAAGGCCTGATTTCTTTGTCAATTTACTTTACTGTTATTTGTGGATGGAGTAGGTGAATGGCATTTGTCCTCCAGTACGTATGTGTGACAAAGCCAGATAAAGCACAAACGGGGCACATTCCTCACACACATCCTCTCAAACTGGCAGTCAGTGCTGCTGCTGTCCTGCATCGCATGTTTGAATCTCTATATCAAACATTTTTGTAAGGAGTCATTAGTTTGGGGCATCTGCTGCTGTAATAAATCTAATTTAAACCTGAGTTGTCTGACTGAAATAGATTTATATGATTATCAATGGATGTGCAGGTTAATTACCTGAAAATCTCAAAGGAAAAATAATTACCTCTTGTTTGTCTTGTGAAATTTGTGGAATATTATCAATGAATCCACCCCACTAAAAAGTAGATGGGCTGCGTGTGTTTGTGGAGTGGACCCAAAAGCAGACACCGGAGAAATAACCTGATGTTTCAACAAAAAACGAGCCTTTATCACAGCTAATACAAGAAAAGAGAACAACAAGGCGAGGCGAAATAAGGGCAAAACTAAACCTAAACTGGGACTGAACACTGGCACAAATAATCATGACGCCACAGGGGAAGCAAAACTAAACACAATGAACATGGAAACAAGACTTTGAAAATAAAACAGGAAACAAGGAGAGACATGAACTAGGACACGCAAGCTTGACACAAGAGACACCGAGAGGGAGAGAGACACAGAGGAGAGAGACACAAGGGAAACCTACACAGACAAGGAGGTAACACATGACAAACGGAAAAAGACTCAAAAACAAGGAGACATTGACAATAACCTAAACTAGACTAAACTTCAACTAAAATGAACTAATAATAACCTCAGAACTTAACATTATCTCATAAGTAATCCAAAAAAACCAAAACAAAATAACTTAAAGATGGTGGGTCACAGATCCAGCCCCCTGACAAGAAGTCTTATACATCTTATACAGTTAATGAAGCATATTCAGAGAACACTTTTATCTTCACTAAGGATTCTTCTAGTATTCACACTCTGTAACTCTGTCACACTCTGATGGATACATTGGAGGCAACTCATGGTTCAGTGTCATGGAGAAGGATGCTTCAGCATGTGGACAGGAATACCTGGGTAACTAATCTTCCACTTGGCAGACAAACCATTCTGAGCCACAGCAGAAAGAAAGACAGAGCATACATTTACAGTATGCCATACAGGTAAAATCACAAATGCAGTTCCTAAGTGGGAATCGCTCCAATTTAACCAGTATGAAACTACAAAAACATCTATATAACAAGATAAGACTGCAGCCATTTCAAGGAGATTCAAAGAAATAACTACATGATTTACAAATGTCAATCTTTATTTGTTTATAGCAGAGTAAACACATTCATCGTCGGTGTTGTTTCTCTGCGTTCTTGATCTCTTGGGGATTTTAATGCTTAAAGCAGCATAATGAAGGCTGTCAGCATGCTGGTAACCCTGTCAAAATGTGTAAAAGTAGATAAGAACATGATTTCAGATGTAAACAATGGCCATAACACAGAAGACTGTAAAAGTTTGTTGAAGAGCGCTTTACAAGTCATTAAAAAATATATTCACCTCTGCACTTGTTGCGGGGCCTGAAAATCTTGCTTGAGATTCTGTTTGTGAAACATTGATTTAATTGATTTAATTGAAAATGCAACTTTAGCTAAAACCAGTCTAAGCTGTTACCTAAAAGACTCCACTTACCTGTCGATTGGTGTCTGTTTCTTTTGTTTATCTTGTACAGCAAGTATCCCAGTAAAACACTGAGGATGGAGCTGAATGTCAAAGCTCCGCTCAAGAAATACACCAAGCCCTGAGAATTAAACATGCCTGCAAGACCAGAAACAGAGCTTTTTCTTGTGTATATCTTTAAATATTGATAAAGTGAGCAACAGGTAGAAAAGGTTACTCACCTTTAGGCTCCAGCTTGGTCCCATTTCCAAATAGTATGTGTCCACATGAGGTAACAGCACAGTAGTAGGTCCCAGCATGAGAAACACTCAGGTTGCTCATTGGCAAGCTGTAGACACAGGTGTGCGTTTGTGTGCTGGGTTTGTTATCACACTGATCGTTTCTGCCCAAATGTGTGTAAATGAGTCCAGGATGGGATTCGTCTGAGTCTTTGAACCAGTAAACACTGTGCTCTCCATCACAGGTCCCAGTGTGGACTGTACAGTTCAGGGTCACGGAGCCTCCTGGCTGGATGGTCTCAGATGCTGACTGCTGGACCACAGCTTTGATGTTCACACCTGAACCTTTTACACTGATGATGATGTTTTCTAAAAAGGTTAAAGTGTATGAATACTGAACACAGTAGTAAGTAGCTGAGTCTGAAACTTGCAAATCTTTGATTGTCAAGTGATATTTGCCGTCTTGTGTATCCAGTGTGAAGCGTGGGTTGTTCTTGAGCTCTTCACTAAAAGAGTTGTTCACATTATATTTGAAAAAGTGAGAGATGATCTTTGGTTTTTGTCCCAGATTTTGCTTAAACCAGAACACTCTTGCAGAAACGTGAGCATCATATAAACATTTTAATGTCACTTTTCCACCAACTTGAGCTGATAGGAAACGAGACTCTGGATGAACAGATGAGAACATTTGCAACTCTGTCATCTGAACTGTAGTGGAATTGAAAAAAAAAAACAAATGCACTTTCAGTTAAACGTAAAAACCTAACAACACAAAAATCTGAATCCATAGTAATGGAACTTACCCATTTTTCCGAATAAGAGACACAGAAGACTGAAGAAAAAGACTGAAGACACCATTGTGGTGAGATTCTCGTGTAAAATGAAGGTTACTGATAGCTGCTCCACTTTTGAGAGGCAACAATGTGTTTGATTGGCCAGCCAAAGGTGACACACTATCTATTGTATGGAACTCACGATCACGCGTTTACTGCAGCCTGTAGTGGAAAATACAGTATGATATCTGAGAAGAATTATACGGTCACATCTAGCCTGTTTTTTGGAATTACAAACAGATCTAAAAGTATTGAAAGTTTAGTTTGGTCTACATTAGGTTTGTTATACTGTATAAATGGGATCAAAGCAGAAGCTGCTCTGATCCAGTTGCATTTGATTTTCAAGTTTAATAATGATGTGTTTTTCATTGTAATGATTGATTCTCATTTCTAGCATATCCCATGCTGTAAAACACATTTCATTTAAAAGATGTGATGAGTAATAATTTGAGTATACAGAATTAGGATTCCAGCAGTGAGCTCATTGTGGATAACAGTAGGGCAAACCAGAAAACAGCAGCACATGGGCTGAAAGAGATCAATAGGAATATCAACATGAATACATTCACACAGGATTTTGGTATTTTACGTTCAGGATTATAATATCTTTGCTCTTAAGTTGCAGGAATGCAATGTAACATTTGTAATTTATATTATTTTACTCTTTACTCTACTGCTGTTTGAATAATGATTATCATACATCATTTTCAATAATGGTTTTGCATTCCGGATAAAAAGTTTCTGAGCTCATGAGTTGCAGCATGAAATAAACAAGACCTGTGAAAAACTTTTTTGGGGTGTTTACAGCAAGTGGACCTTAGGTCGTGATGTATGTGTGAGCGTAACAACACATCCTGCTGAAACCACAAAGGCCGTTGCTCTGACACGTCTAAACAGAAAAATGGTAAAAGGCACTGTGTTTGACAGGATGCACCCACTTTTAGCTTTCTGTGCCTGTTTGTCATAGACTCAAATGTTTACAGTAAAGACATTTTAAAAATGTGTCAAAGCTGTCTGTCAACGGTGTTTTGCTAAAACAACATGACCAATGGGATGGGATTTACTTGTTGTCATCCTTCAATTGACAATAATTTGTCAGCTCTCCTTGTCCTATTTTAACTGACTCTGCTGTCAGACCACATGCCTGAACTTGGGTCACCTTTTAAGGCTACAGGTTTGTTGCTTTTCTTCACACATCAGTATCCAGGCATTCCCCATCCTCTAACTATTAGCCATAAACAGTTTAATCTTTTTCAACAGTCAAAGCACTTTAGACTATAAGTTACATTACTGGAAGTGCTTCACTCTTTCTTATGCAATTCCACCTCAACATTGACTTTTTTCCCCTAAATCCATGCTAATGGTCCTCACTCTCAACTAGCCCTACTTGAATAATGTTGTCCCCTAATGCATCTTCCTATTCCCTAGAGTCTTGCCTCATAAACAAATCCTTCTCTGCCCAAACAAAGCAGTCATACCAATTCAATTCAATTCAATTCAATTCAATTCAATTCAATTCAATTTTATTTATATAGCGCCAAATCACAACAAAAGTCGCCTCAAGGCGCTTCATAGGTACAGAGAAAAACCCAACAATCATATGACCCCCTATGAGCAAGCACTTTGGCGACAGTGGGAAGGAAAAACTCCCTTTTAACAGGAAGAAACCTCCGGCAGAACCAGGCTCAGGGAGGGGCGGGGCCATCTGCTGCGACCGGTTGATTCATAAGAATCTGGCTTTGTACCTGCCAATAATAATAAGCATGTTGTTTCCCTAATGCAAAATTCCAATTTGATATCCGCAAATACTTGCAATCGACATAACTGGTAAATAGTTCACATTATTTGTCTGGGTATATTTTTTTGCTGAAACAACCTCTCCTCATTTCAGCATATTACCCCTGATCATTTGTTCTGCAAGAGATTCAGTAGTGACCTCTCACATGGCATACCTTCCTAAATCTTGATGAGGTTGCAGTGGCAGCAGTGCCAGCAAAAAGTAGTCGTATTGACAACAAATATTTAGCGTAATCCTCCTTTACACACCCAACCCAGTGCAGGCTTAACTACGATTAAAATCAGTGAAGTTGAGAACAAGAGACTTGATGTCAGTGAGAGTATTCACCATGACATCTAGAGAAAAGGTTAGGTGCTATCTATTTACTTAATTATTTTTGCAAGCTAAGTTGCAATCTAAAGCAAAATGGAGGAAAAACTGAAAATACAATGTAGTCGTACTTTAGGACTTATCAATATTAAACACAGCTCAGAGCTAGTTATTACTTTATGACGGGCATTTAAATTAACTATCCTGTACAAAACATGTGCAGTGCTACGTATTGGCTGCATTTTGGGGGCAATAGTTGTATAGAACTTTGCTGTTTGCTAAATTTGAACATAAGTTTTTAAAATTTAAGATTTATATCAACTGTGCTAATACAGTATGTCAAAATGAAAAAAAAATAACAGCGGATTCAGGCATGTGAGTTTGTGCTGAAAAGAATGATACCAAGCAAGGGCATATAAATAGCTTTTAATGGTGAAAAATGAAGGTAAAATTAAAAGTAGTCAAAAATGGCCAATTATACCCTGGAACCCAATAAATATGGAAAATTGGGTTTAAATTTTCGGTCAGAAATTTCTTCATGACAGTGCAGATTTGTGCAATTTTATGTAAATTATTTCTAAATTAAAAAAAAAACTACACATCCATATGTGTAAAGAAATGACTTTCATTTTGCCATCCCATTTGATTTCCCTGCCACTCTAAGAAAATTTCTCTAGATCCACTCCTGCTTGGGACCTTATGTATTTAGGATAACAGATTAAGTCTAGTTTCTATACTTAACTTGGCAGCAGAATTACTGCATTTCATGACCCATTCTCTTGAAGAGACAAGCTTGACTTATTCTCTCATACACAATAATAATAATCACAATAATGAGACATGTTATCACTGAATTGAAATGGCACACAGATATTGTCTCAACCTCAAAGGTCTTTTAGTCTTTATTATGTTTATTGAGCTTCAAAAACATTAAATTTACAAAATAAAAAATTAAAAAATTAAAAGACTGTTGGCAGAGAATGAGGATTAAAAAAAGAAGTGAATACTGACATTTGTCTCTCATGATTCCTTCATTATTCCATCTTTACCTTCAAACTACAGTGACGTCACAAATGTGATTAACTAGCAAAAAAAAATATATTGTGAACATGACCCAACATAAAAAAGAAATACTACATTTTAAACACTGTGTCTTCTCTGCGTACTACTGCTTTACACTATAGTACACACATTCACTCCAGGTGTGATCCTTCTGACTTCTTGATCTGTTGCGCAGGTTGACAGTTGAAGATGGAAAATAGAGTCTTTCTGCCTCTTGGAAAGCCTGGCAACAAAATACTTATTAATAAAAATATGTCCACAGATTGACTTTTGCGTAGAAAAATGGTAACTGAAGAGTTACTGGTAATACATCACCGTTGCATCTGCTTTCGGGAGACTTGCTTGAGATTCTACAAGAACAACAAAAGTTTCTTATATTTATAATTCTGGAATAATTTGCAGGTTAAAAAAAACTAAACATTAGTTACCAGGAGATTTGCAGATGCATTTCTTGCTGATCGCACACACTGAGAAAGCCAGAAATACACTCAGGATGGAGGTGACTGCAAAGGTGCCGCTCCAGAAAACATTATCTGCATGAAGTCAGACAGTTTAGACAACTGGGTGGGACCTACTGTGGTTTTAGTAAACTCAGTCTTAATGTTACTCACGTTCAAAGTCCAGTTTTGTTCCATTTCCAAACAGTATGTGTCCACATGAGGCGACAGCACAGTAGTAGGTCCCAGCATGAGACAGATTCAGGTTATTCATTGGCAAGTTGTAGACACAGGTGTGTGTTTGTGTCTTAGCTTCTTTCTCACACTGATCATTCCCACCCCAATGTGTGTAAATGAGTCCAGGATGGGACTGAGAATGGGATTCGTCTGAGTTTTTGAACCAGTACACACTGTGTTCTTCATCACAGGTCCCAGTGTGTACTGTACAGTTGAGAGTCACAGAGTCTCCTTGCTGGATGATCTCAGAAGCTGACTGTTGGACCACAGCTTGGACGTTTGACTCTGCATCGTTAACAATAACAGTAATGCTTTCTGAAAATGTTAATCTGTATAAATAAGAGGTCATACAGTAGTATGTCGCTGAGTCTGAAATTTGTAAATCTCTGATCATCAAGTGGTTTTTGCCATTTTCAGTATCCAGTGAAAAGCTGGGATTATTCTTGAATTCGCCAAAAAATGTGTTATTTTTTTCATATATGTAGGAGTAAGAGATGAGCTTTGGTTTCTGTCCAAGAGGTTGTTTATACCAGTAAAGCCTTGCAGCAACCTCACCTTCGTAGAAACATTTCAAAATCAAGTTGTCACTCGTTTTACGTGACACAAAAGTGCTCTTCTGATGACCAGATGAGGACAGCTCTAGATCAGTCAAATGAGCAGAATTGAAATATAAAATAAAGCAAATGTAAGGCAAAAGTGAAAGAATTCAATATTCTTAGAGAGGAGAAATGAACCTACAAGCACACAACTCACCCAGAGTCCTCGATAACAGTATTGCAAAATAAAAAGCCAGCAGTGAAAAAGCCATCGTGCAGAAAATTGCTGTGTGAAAAAAAGGAAGGAAAAAACCCTCTTTTCTACTCTTTATAGGCAGGACTGTGTTTGATTGGCCGACTAAATGTGACGCTGCGCTGTATGTCCTACTTAGGAAATGCAACGTGCTCACTGGAAACAATAGTATCACATTTTGTTTTTTCTAATAATAAATGCTGACATTGTGAGATGCCTATTAAGCACAAATTTTTAAAAAGGGTGAAAGAGCATAGTAACTCTCATTTACGTTCTACAGCCTAGAATAGAATAATAAAAAAGTAAAGTGAAGGTGGTGGATTTTGCAAAAGTTGCCAAATTGAATTTAATGAAAATTGGTGGATTTTTTGGGACAATATCTGTATCACTATCAAACAGGCCATTGGCCTTGGGGAAGCATATCTTTAGGAAATTTATATACAAAAACGAATTACTTATATAGTGTAGTTTGCAGCATAAAACAAGCAGTTTGTTTAAAAACTCCAGAATTTGATGTTATACTGCTGACATAATAATCTAAATATGAACTTATATTCACTTTATACACTGATGCTTAATATTGGCGTTTTTGAGTGTTTCCTTGGTCATTTTTGTGTCTGCATAATACTTAACATCCTGTCAAAAACAGTAAATGGCTGTGCACTGACAAAGGAAAGAACGTATGATTTCAGTCAGTTTCTAAGAATTTTTTTTTTTTAAGTCAGAATCAGGTCATTTCCCGCTTGTAACCACAAAGATCACACAATAGATAATACGGCCAAGTAGTTACACAATACTAAAGCCTGTCTAAGCTTAAAGAGATCATATCTTTAGACCGAAAACCGCGATTTAAAGACCAATATCAAAAGAATATTTCCAACTTCACAATGCATCTTCAATGAGATTCTTAACAACAACAAAAAAACGTAAAGCTCTGGTTTGAATCTTTGCGCTAGAGTAAAATCCCTCCTCCTCTGATTCAATTAGTTGGATGACTTGAACTCAAAGCTACATTACAGAGGTTGTTTGAACTTTGACAAATAGTAACAGATATGTCTGAAAAAGAAAAGAATATGTGCAATTTGTCTTGTATTGGGGAAAACCTGGGGTATTCACACAACTCTTTTTAATCACTTTTGAGTATCTCAAATCCAACCCGGTCTTCACAGTACTCCTCACAGGTGCTGAGCAAAACACACCGAACTAAGAGGGAATTCATTACAATGTTCCTCAAATGTGAAGCCTAGCGTTGGTCTTCTCTTGTAGCTGGTTCAGTGAATTTAGTTCAGAAAGTGATGAAACCAGCAGTTTATGAATCTGTGAGATTTCTGCTTTCAGCACCCTGTCGCATGATCGTGTATCGTGGCATGATCGTGTATCGTGGCATGATCGTGTGATTTGCGCTTTGTGTTTACATCCTTTTACCTGCTCTTTAACCATTTACTGTTTTACAGTAGCTGTGTTTTGTGATTTTTTTTAGCTTTTAGTTGAGATTCTGATGTTTCTGTGGATATCACACAGCTATATTTAAATAACAGATCTGGTGGTACATTCCAGATGTTCTCCCTCTCTCCCCCATTACTGGGGGCATTGCGTTTCAATAGATTAAATGCAGAACTAAAGATGGAGTGAAATACAAAATAAGCTTTTATCACTGTCTGTTCAGGATAAACGTTCAGAATAATCCAAGGGAAAACAGAAAATAAACACAAAGTAATGAGGTTAGGGGAAATAGGATGAATGCACAGCAGGGATAATGAGACATGGGAAGTTATTCAGTACAAGGTACGTACGACTATCAAAATAAAACAGGAAGTGACCAACAAGGGAATATCTAACATAGAGGCTGAGATTTAATGGGAGAGGCAGGGGATCAGATAAAAAAAACAAAACTTCAGGAATTATTACAATTACTTAAAAACCCATAATATTAAGGTACAAGAAATAAAGTAGCCACCCTTTGCTTTATTGACAGCACTGAAACCCTTGGCCTTCTCTCAAATGGTTTCACTTCACATTTGTGCCTTGTCAGGGTTCATTTGTGAAATTTGTTGCCTTCTCAATGTTGTTGGGACCATCAGTTGTGTTGTACAGAAGTCAGGTTGGTACACAGCTGACAGCCATATTTGACAACTGTTAGAATTCCTATTATGGCAAGAACCAATCAGACAAGTAAAGAGAAATGACAGTCCACCATTACTTTAAGAACCTAAGTTTGGTCAGTCTGGAAAATTCCTAAAACTCTGAATGTGTACCCAAGTGCAGTCGCAAAAACCCCAGAGTCGCCTCTGTTGCTAATGATAAATTCCTCAGAAATCACAAGTTCACCCTTTAAAGCCGGTCGGAGCGGGCACGCTCCGTTTTGCGTAACTATTTTTAAATCCCTGTAGAACTGGAACCATGTAAGCTAACGCAATAATTTTTTTTGCATATGGAACCGGATGAGTTGTAATTATATTTTATGCCATCAGCTTGTCCTAAGTCACGGTTTCCTTCCACACATGGCTTTGCAAAAACTGCATAAAAAGCACTTGCAGCAACAAAAACATAATATTCCAGAAACACGCTTTGCAGATCCGATCAGCTGTCCATAACACTTCCTTGGAATAGACGTCAGCGCGAATTATCACATGTCCGCCATTAACTGCCCAAAACCAGAAGTGACGTCATTTCACGGAAAATGTAGTTTTCAATTTTTTGTAGTTTATTGCACCTTTTTGCAATTTATGTAGTTATAACTTATTATGGACTTAATGCTTACATATTATTAAAATTTGGGCTATGACAGTTGATGTATAACAACTTGAAATGCTCCCAAAAATGGCACCGCAGCATGTAAAAATATAAAGATAAGCTCTGGCGAACTTGGTTCTATGATAGGTCTTAAAGGGTTAAAAGCAACTCATGTATGTATAGATATAGACATGCATACCAGGAGCCAAGCCATTGGAGAGATTAAAAAACAACTAATAGAACCTTAAAATCAACTCTGCATTTAACTGTCAGCCAATGTAAAAATGCAAATATCAGAGTAATACTCTCTCTCTCTCTTTTTGGTACCTGTCAGTAGCTGCAAGTACTTGTCTTGCAGCTGCAAGGTGGGACAGGCTATTCAGAATCAGAATACTTTATTAATCCCTATGGAAAGTATGTATTTACAGTTGCTCCAAGACAATAAGAACAGTAACATGCTGAACATGTGAACATGCTAAATTAAATAATACAATATATTACAAAGTTTACAAAATATAAGAACTAGCTATAATAAATACAAATAGCTAAATTATAAATATCCAGAACATAGAGAGAAACTACAAGTATATGATTGACATTTTACTTTAAAATGAGAACTTTGTTATTTGTTATTTTCACTGTAGAGACCTCAGTCGGCTTAGAAGATAGAGACGACTCTGGAATCCTGTCGAGCTTGATCAAGATCAGAGGTCAGATTTACTGAAAATCTTATGAACTCAATAACTCATTTCTACTAAAATTCTTGGATGACTTTGAATATTTGTGAGGTCAGGGGGAATGTGTTCTTAAATTCTTGTGAACACCATAAATTAAGAACTTAGGGTTTTCAAAGTGATAGCATACATTTATATTTTAGAATTCAGTGAGCTTGACCTACAGGTCAAGGTCAAAGATCAGGTTTCTCTAAGTGTTGGGAATGTGACTCAAGAAGAATGTCACTTGGTATTTTCAAATTTATACAATACATCTAGTAGGGGGCTGAGGGATTGCACTAGTAGCCACCAGTATATTTTTTTAGAAAAAGGTGTATATAATCATTTTACTGGTTCATCTTCTATTTGCTGTGACCTATCTCTTGACAATGCTCTGCTATAGCTTCAAATTAATTGCAGCAAATTCCTAGATTGGCTCTGGTACTAATCTGTATAGTACCTGAAGTAGTCACACTGGCTCAAAACACAAGATCATTGATGTTGCACTGACAGAGATAAAATGAAAAAGATCTACAGCCATAGCCTAGCAGCTTTATTTAGTCACAGTGCTGGTTTTTTACTAAATGTGAATGTCTAAACTCCAACAAAATGGTTCAAAAAAAGAGAATAAAACTGAAACCATGCAATTTGTTTGTAGTCTGGCACGAAAACTTCATTCATGCGGTTTTTTTTACAACCTTGAGATCAAATATTTAGTAAAACAAATACATACTGTTCAGAAATGTATATGTGTTTAAAAGTAATCATTCCTCAAGTAACAGCCAATAAATCCTGTTGGAATATGGATGGGAGACAAGCAGGACATGGATTCGCCCGATTTTCCAGTTGCAATTGGGCTAGAATGTTAGTACTGGTCATAAATTGTATTGAACAGAATGTAGAATTGTTTTGTCTGCTCGACATTGAAATGTTGAAATGTCCATATTTACTGCTTTATGCTGGAGTACACACATTCACTCTTGCTGTTGTCTTTCTGTCTTCTTGACTTGTTAAGTTTCTTAGCACTTAAAGCTGCATAATGGAGGCTGTCTGCATCTTGACAAGCCTGTCAAGTGAATATGCAAAAGTCATTTGAGATATTTCCTTCACAGAAATTTAGCATTGTTTTATTAGTAAGTAACTGGGATTTGATTTACCTCTGAATTTGTTGTTGAAGGAGTTGGTAATCGTGCACGAGACTCTAATAGTCAAAGACAAAAAAATACTCAGATCCAAAGGCTAAAAGATAAACGTAACAACTTCAAGCTATCAGGCACAAGCAGTACCACATACCTGGGCAAAGGCAGTTGTTTCTCTTCATTGTCTTGCATACTGAGAAAACCAGTAGGAGAACCACGATGGTACTGAATGCCAAAGCTCCACTCAAGTAGTACACCAAGACAAGAAAGTCTGCCTCACCTGCAGTTAGCCAGTCATCAGAAAGAGATTTTTAGCTTAGATGTCTTATCTTCTCACAAAAAGTGATCAAAATTGACTGTAAATGACTCTTCAGTACTCACGGCTGAGATCCAATCTGGTCCCGTTTCCAAACACTATGTGTCCACATGAATCAACAGCACAGTAGTAGGTCCCAGCATGAGACGTGTTCAGATCCTTCATTGGCAGGTTGTAGACACAGGCGTCTGCTTGTGGGTTAGTTTTCGTCCTACAATGATCATTTTTGCCTCCATAAGTGTAAATCAGTCCTGGATGAGATGCTTCTGTTTCTTTGAACCAGTAAACACTGTGTTCTTCCTCACAGGTCCCAGTGTGTACCGTGCAGTTCAAAGTTACGGAGCCTCCTGGCTGGATGCTCTCAGATGCTGACTGATGGACTAAAGCTGGGTTTTTCAAACCTGCCTCCCTTACTTTGACAATGGTACCCTCTGCAAAAGTTAACACAAATCTATAGCTGCATGCACAGTAGTAAGTAGCTGAGTCATTGATTTTCAAATCTGAAATGTTCAAGTTATTTCTTCCGTTTTCTGTATCCAGTGTGAACCGTGGGTTGTTCAGGAATTCATCATGAAAAGTGATTTTTGTATCATACACATAGAACGTAGAGATTAGCCTCGGTTTCTGTCCTAGAGTTTGCTTATACCACAAGATCCATGCTGAATCGTCACCTTCATAGAAACAATGCAAACTAACATTTTCTCCAAGATCAGCTAAGATAAAATCTTTTTCTTGATAAACAGATGCCTGTGGTTGCAGATGGGTCTTCTGGACTACAATAAAAATCAAAATAAAAGCAAATGAAGATTCAGTTCAACATATTCATTTCCTTAAGAGGTGAAAACTTGAAGAGATGTTAAAAAGAACAGAAACAGAACTTACCCATTTTCCCCAGGAACAAACAAGTCAGATAAAAGACAAACTTTGCAGGTGTCATTGTGTTCAAATCGTTGTGTCAAATGAAAAGAATCTTGATGCTTTCTCCACCCTGAAGACCCAAGACTGATCTTGATTGGCCAGTCTACAGTGACACTGTACGTCCTACTGTGGAAACATAATCACATGTTCACAACCACCTATGGTGTAAAGTTCGTAATATCATGAGCATATATGAAGAACATTGAAGCTCTTGACTAGTGCAGTATATGTTCACTAAGGAAAATTACATTAATGTCATTAGTTTACAGCTTAGAGACTGGTGCCACCTAAGAGTGGACTCAGTGGGCTCAGTATTTGTCACTGAAACATGAATATTTAGAGTGTGCATTGTAATTGTACAAATGGCTTTTTATTAAAGCAGAAAGACCAACGTATTTGCATTATTAAATCACAAATTGAAATCATTGCTTGGCTATACATACCAAATAATGCAAACAATTTTTCAAATTAATCTTTTATTTCACTTTTTAATTTTATGTGAAATTCAATTATTTTTATAGAAATGCTTGTTTTGAAATGTGTTGTTTTTTCTTTGCTTTGAGCAGCAGGGAACAAAAAGCTGTGTTAGGGTAGTAAGATAGTGGTACAAACACAACCCACACACAAAACCTCCAAATGTGCATAGGTATAATGGCAGTAGTCGTAATGGTAATGCAATTCAAGTGATGTGATTTCATCAGCTGAATAGTTTTAAATTATCTGCCAAGGAACTTTGATGTTATGTTAGATTTATTTTTGTTGGTTTCTTTTTTATTTTTGCTCATTGGAACACAAATAGCCCTGTTCAACTAGTCTGTTCTCTTCATTGATGTAAATATTACTCTAAATATTTCCCCCAAGTAGTATTACGATACCTGAAAATCCACCACTTTTGGTGGCATGTTTAAAGGTGCTAATGGTGTATTTATGTGGGTGTGGAACTACCTTTACATCCTGCACAAAAACCACACGAGCTGCTGCACAGACAGAGACAGACTTCTTCTTTTCTGCATTCACACTGATGCAAGTCAAAGCTTGTAGCTGTAGAGCACTTGACTATTATGGCTCATCTTAAATGCTATCCAAATTGAATGAGTAGATTTTATCTTGTGTTTCCTCAGCCCAGTAGCCAGAGCTGTGTGCCTTTGTTTGTCAGATTCTAGAGATTTAGTTATGGACACTTTGTTCTACTTAACCACAGAGGATCTGTCTCTCATGAAACCCTTCTGCAGCCAGTAAACATTGTCCTGGGCTTCCAACCTTCTTTTTGAATGGAAGGTTCTCTTTACATGCTTTTTTGATCTTATACCCAAATGTTAATAGTATTAAGGTGCGACAGTGGCACGCTCAATGGTTTCTGTCATACTGGTACTGGGGATGGTGAGTAGAGCTGTGTTAATGTCTGCAAGATTTTCTTCTGGTAGAAGTTTGTCAGTGAGACAGTTAAGTCTTGGACATTTCTGTAGAAGAAGCGTTATTTATAAGAGGTGGTTGGGTTTCATCTATATCAGGGGTCTCAAACTCAATTTAGCTGGGGGCCGCTGAAGGCACAGTCAGCTTGAGGCTGTGTTGCACAAGGTTTTCCACAAGAAAACTATTGTTAAAAAATTCCCATAGTCTCAAATCTATTATCTATAACACAAAAATAAATGAACAAATTAAGAGTTAATAAGTTGTGGTTTCTTCAGTCTTCTATATTTGCTGTATTCAGATTCAAATGTCTGTATTAACAGTTCTTTAACCTTTAACCTTCTTTTGAACATGAATGGAACAGTGAAGAACATGAACTGTTCATCTGAACGTGTCTCGCCTACTCCTTGCAGTTAGAGACCTGGCAGGGCTTCCTTTCGCATAGCCCAGCCACATTTTCAATCAATCCATCAATCACCTTTATTTATAAAACACTTTAAACCAACCACAGCTGACACAAAGCGCTGTACATTGGAACCATAAAATAAAATTACAGAACATATAAATAAAAGGCAAATAAAAGAAAGAAAAAATAATTAATTAAATAACTAATTTCATTTCAACTGAAAACTAAGTCTCAATGAGATTAAAAGCCAAAGAATAAAAGTGGGTTTTGAGACGCGATTTAAAAGTGGACAGTGAAGGGCCCTCTCTAACGTGCCAGGGCAAATTATTCCATAATTTTCGAGCCACGATAGAGAAGGCCCTGTCCCCTCTGAGTTTCCTCCTGGATCTCGGTACCTCCAGGAGCAGCTGGTCAGCTGACCTGAGAGACCGACAGGGCCAAACAAGCTTTAATGCCATATAGGCATGTCATGAGAGGTTTGGCCTGAGGGAGGAAGCAGTTGAGACCCTCAGTATGTCTTAAAGATGTTCATCAGTAAGTCTGGTCCTGTACTTGGACTTATTGAAGTTGAAGGTGGAGAAGAGCTTTTCGCTGAAGTACGTGCTTCTAAAAAGGCACATGGGCCGCTTGAACATTCAGGAAAGCCGAAGGAAGCTAGGGGTCAGTTCTCTCAAAAAATGCCCAAGCTAGTTGGCTTTTCCACTCACCTCCCTGATCTTCACTTTGAGTTGCACTGCAGTTTAACGAGCTTCATTTGAAGCACAGAAGGGGCATCATCATCAAAGGAGAAGGGGCTAGCAAAAATTTGAAATGTGACTCTGTGCGTCTTGAAGTCTGCAAATCTGTGATCAAATTTCCCCTGTAGCCTCAAAATGACATCAACATACTTCTCACCACTGAATGGTGTGCCTGCATCCACAAGTGCCTTGCAATGCTGGGAAATGTCAGGAACGTCTGAGAGAGCTGGGTTTTCCACAACACACGTTTTGTGGAGAATGCTTTCTGACAAGTTGCCCCTGGCCTTGTAAGTTCGTGTTCAGTACATTAAGCTTATATCTGATATCAACAAGAAAAGCTAAGTCCATGAGCCATTTGGGATCACTTAGCACAGGAAAAGCCACTCCATCTTTCTTCGTGAAGGCTTTCACTTCTGCTATCAACTCCAAAAAATATTTTCAATACGTTTCCCCTGCTGAGCCAATGTGCTTCAGTGAAGTAGGGCACATCCTATATTGTGACTCCACTTCCTCTAAAAAAGCACGGAACCCTTCAGTGCTTTAAGCTCCTGGATCTGATTTGGTTGATGCATTTCCCAATGTTTACATCACTTTGTCAAACTTCAGGCGTTTGCTGCAAAGGACCTGATGATGGATAATGCAGTGCAGAGCAATAGCCTCCTCCACACCCTCCTTACCAGTCCATTTTTCCTCCCCGTCACTGATGGCGTTTCATCAGTTGTTATTCCAACAAACCTCTTCCATGGCATCACACAGCTTGTGACATATCTCCTGAGCGGTGGTCTGGCCATGCATTGGAATTGCTGTAAGCAAGTACTCCATCACCTCAAAGCAGTCATCAACACCTCGGACATACACTGCGAGCTGAGCAGTATCGGTGATATCTGTGGTTTCATTAAGAGCGACTGAAACACTGAAACATTTGGCTTTCTCGCACAGTTGCTCTTAAATGTCACTTGACAGGTCAGAAATGCTGATGTTGGCAGAAAGGCTGATGTTGCTAAACTGACCTTTCTTTTCTGGACAGACTATATTTGCAGCCTGCAATATGCACTTTTTGACAAATTCACCTTTGTGAATGGCTTTCCTGCTTTAGCAATCATCTCACTAACCACATCGCTAGCTTTCACTGCTGCATTATTCTTTTTGGTTGAAGAAATCTTGTAGCCTCAGTAGATGTTTTAAGATTGGCAACCTGGTTGGCTCTCTCGTCTCCCTGGTATTTTGCATACACCGCAGCATGTCTAGTTGTGTAATGACGATTAAAATTGTATTCCTTGTGCACTGCAACTTTCTCTGTGCAAATATGACACGCTGCTGTGCTCAACAGAGAAATATTGCATTTCTCACTTTTCCTGAAATTGTCTGTGCTCATCACCAACCTTTTTCTTCACTGCAGGCTTTGAAAAAGAAATGTTTGGGGCTATGCAATATGTACATAATTCTACTTGGTGTCACTGTCGCATTGAAGTTTCAATCCAATGTTTAGCCAAAGCACAGGGAACGTCTAAATGCATAGAGAATGTAATTTCAGCGTCTTTTTCTTGTAACCGCAGCATGGCGGTTGGCAGATTAAAGCCCGGTAGCAGTCTCCTTTGTTTTTACCCTCGATGTTCATATCTTTCAGGATGACATTAACACCATGGCAGTTGTAGATGGTAGAATGTAGAGGGTTAGCGAGAACAAAAAGGCGACTGTTCACGGACTGTTATCCGCCGTGCTGTTGTTACAGGGAAAAAAAGCAGAAATGACACCTGCTGTTGTTGATGTCATTTGTTTTGACTACTTTTACAATATATATAAATATATGTAATGTACATTGTATGAGGACATGCACCTATGCCACCGGCATGTTGGTTAGCATGTTGCTTCACAGCTAGAAAGTCCAGAGTTCAATTCCACCATCAGACCAGGGTCTTTCTGTGTGGAGTTTGCATGTTTTCCTTGTGTTTGTGTGGGTTCTCTCTGGGTACTCCAGCTTTCTCCCACAGTCCTACAACTTAAGTAAGCTCCAAGACTCACAAAGAGCAATAACTTGAAGCAAATGCTTTCTGCATCAGTCTCTCACACTGTTGTGGAGAAATTTTGGCTCACTCTTCCTTACAATTTTGCTTTAGTTCATCACAGTTCATGCGTTTCTCTCTTGCAAAACCTTGATTCTTTTGTCATTTAGCTGTTCCATTGTAGATTTGCTATGTTTGGGTCACTGTCCTGTTGCATAATACAGTTAAAGCCAAGCTTTAGCCGTTGGACACGCCTGACATTGACCCCCCCCCTTCTCCTCAAATAATCAACACCCCTTCAACTTGACAATTATTCCCAGGTGTTTTGTGCTGATGCTATGTTTGGTTTTCAATGACTGTGGTGTTGTGCCAAACACATCCATTTTGATTTACTCTGTCTAATGGACATTATTGTACAAGACATGTTGTTTGTTCTAATGCAACTTCCCAAAAATATCCCACGCTGATGGGTTCCTTTTAAAAGGGACTTTTTTCCTGGCAACCCTTCAAAAAACCTAAACTCGGCCTGCTTTTTGTGATCAGGTTCTCATGAACATTTCGTATGCTAACTGAAAGTTTTTGGCTTTGTAGAGGTAGTCACACTTACTGATCACCTAATGAAGTGTGTTTCACTGTCAGCACCTGGCAGCTACTTCCCCTTAGTTCCTTTGAAAGCAAAATCCGAGACTAGTGATAATAACCTATAGAGAAACAAAATCTCAACAACAAACTTTTGATGTTTAAACTACATGCGGAGTATTTAGAGTTGTTAAAGTGTCAAAATCCTCCAATAATTATTGGCAGCTTTTCTGGCCACAGCCATCTCCTAATTCCACTGCTGGTCTGGGATAAGTGAGGACTGTCACATGTACTGTACGATACACAGGGAGCTACCAGATACCCAAAAGAAGTAAACACGCATGTGCTCAAGTTCTTCATAATGACATTTACTTTATTTTGTGATTAAACACATGGCAAGAATTCCAGAGCATTATATGAAATGCATCAAAATCAAGAAATATGTAATATATTTAATCTGTCAAGTCTATAAATCACTTTAAATGAATAATATTAGGATATCCATCATGAAATTCCAAACAAAAACAAACAAAAAAGACCCAGAAACCATTTTTAAAATCAAAATTGTACAAGTACTTCTCTATAACAACTGTAAAGAAAGCAAAAGACAGTCATTGCTTTACACTGGAGTACACACATTCACTCATGGCGTCATCCTTAAGTCTTCTTGATTGTTTTGTCTGGTTTACACGTAAAGCAGCATAATGCAGGCTGTCTGCATCGTTGTAACCCTGCTAACAAAATAATATATTAATACATTGTAACTGCTTCTCATGTGCATTGTACTGGAAGATTTGCACTTGTGAAAGTTACACTCCAATGATATTTACCTCTGCATTGGTTGTGTGAGGAGATGACTGTCCTACATTAGACTCTGAAGGTAAAAGTTGAAGAAAAAGTTATTTTTACCAAAAAAGAAAATACAGATTAAGCTTTTAACAATGAAAATACACTGTACCTGAATACTGGCTGCAGTTTCTCCCATTCATCTTGCATATCAGGAAAGCCAGAAAGCCAGAAAGAATCATGACGAATATCAAAGCACCACCCAAAAAATACACCAAACCCAGTGATTCCACGTCCCCTGTAAAACGTGAAAACAAGTTCACAACTTAAACTTTTTTTACAAAGTTAAAATAAATACTATTGAGTAAAATCAGACCATTCCTGGTAGAAAATCTGCTCACTTTGAAAGTCCAACTTTGTCCCATTCCCTGTTGGGGGGGATCTACAGTATTTTTAGTAAGCTTAGCCTTGACGTTACTCACGTTCAAAGTCCAGTTTTGTCCCTTTTCCAAACAGTATGTGTCCACATGAGGCAACAGCACAGTAGTAGGTCCCAGCATGAGACAGATTCAGACCGTTCATCGGCAGGGTGTAGACGCAGGTGTTAGTTTGTGTTTTAGTTTTTCTCTCGCACTGATCATTCCCGCCTCCATGGGTGTAAATGAGTCCTGGATGTTGAGATTCTTCTGTTTTTCTGAACCAGTAAATGCTGTGTTCTCCATCACAGGTCCCAGTGTGTACTGTACAGTTTAGAGTCACAGAGCCTCCTGGCTGGATGGTTTCAGAAGCAGACTGCTGGACTAAAGCTTTGATGCTCAAACCTTGACTCTTTACAATGACTTTGGTACCCTCTCCAAATTCAAACACAAATGAAAGACCACTTGCACAGAAGTAAGTTGCTGTATCTGTGATTTGTACGTTGGAAATTTGTAAGTGATTTATACCCACATCAGTTTCCAGTGTAAAGCGTGGATTGTCCTTGAACTCATCATAAAAAGTTCCATTTTTGTCAAATTTATAGGTATTGGAAATAAGCTGTAGCTTCTGTCCCAGTAGTTGCTTGTACCAGTAATACTTTGCAGCATCACTGTCATGAAAACATCGCAAAATCAACGAGTCTCCAACATTAGCAGATATCAATCCTTTCTCTTGATGTAAATTTCTGGGTTGTTTTAAATGATTCATCTGAGCTAAATGGGGTAAAGAGCAGAATTATTTTTAACCAGAATGATACATTTAAAACATAAATAGTTCTTGTTTTTTTAAATAAAATGCAACTTACTAAATTCCACCAAGAAGAGGCATGTCAGATAGAAGACAAGCTTCGGAGGTGTCATCTTGTTGAAATTGCCGTGTTGAGTGAAAAGCACTGCTCTAGATCCTCACTCTCTTCAGAGACAAGACTGTTCTGATTGGCCAGGAGGGTAGATGATCACATCCACCTACAGAAGCAATCTTAGCTCTATAAGAAGAATCAGTTGGGTGAAACTATATGACGTACTTTAAGGCTTCTGACACTTTTTCAAATCACTTATAAATAATTGACCTTTATACAACATATTAGAATAGAAAGCAGAATTCTTTGGCACTAGAATTAACATCATATTGTTCTACAGAATAACTGCAGTCAGTAATTATATACATGGCTTATCCTGTGAAAGTATATTTCTAGACATCAGCAACACATTGCAAGGCATTAAACAACCCGTCTGTAAAAGTGAACTAAAAAAACACAGTTTCCAGTTTTTTTATCCCATAGATTTTATATAAAAGATTGAATCAGCAAGCGTGACATTAACCATTAGACAGCAAAGTCCCATTGTAAATTTTCAAGTTAAGTATTTTGACTGTCAACATCTTGATTCTTTTAAATTGAATCAAGCTCTTGCTCTTGACGAAGGCGGTTGCACTTTTCTCCTCTCCTCTCCTCCTCTTCCTTAGCTTCCCTGCTTAGCCTCTTATGTCCTTGTCTAGTCTCGTGTTTTTTGTATTACTTTTCCCTGGAACACTCTCTCACAGTCTGTTCTCTAAAACCTAAAAGAGGAATTATGGATTGGATCAACTGGTCCCTAAATGCAATTGACACCCCTTTCTCAACGAGAAGTTTGGGCTTGGGTGAGCCTGAGTGCTGAAGATATCTACCTATTCGGAACCATGGTAACAGGGTTCTGGCTGATCGGAGCTGGCTTGGCCCTGACTTATCGAAGAATTAAGAAAGCGGAACTGGCTGTTCAAACCCCCACAAGGCTGCCCGCTGGGATTGAAACAATGGGAAGAGGCGTGAGTTTCTCAAAATGGGCTCATTGAGTGGAGCACAGATAAGATCTTGGAGAGGCTTACGGCTGCCGCGAATACTCAGAATAAGATCTCTGACTGCAGACTGGATTACATCTTGGAAGGGCTAGCTCGGAATAACATCTCTGAGCGCAAATTGGATTACATCTTGGGGAGGCTCACTGTGGTCGTGAGTTCTCAGAATCGGCTCTTTGAGCACAAGAATGTCAACATCACAGAACGCAAGTTTGATAACATCATGGAGAAGCTCGCGGCTCTCCAATGGGAGATTGAGAGACCAGTGTTGGACTGTTAGAACAGCTTTGAAATTCATATGAGCTGTTCGCACTAAAGTAAAAAACACCATCACTTCATGCGGATAACCTTTCGGCGCCAGCTGCGGTCTCAAGGCTGGAGCCGAACATCAACACCCTGATAACGACTGTGTTTAGACTGTTCCTTCCCATTCCATGCAAGGCCACCTGGGTTGGCTGGAAGACTGTTTACTTAGCCTAGCAGGGCAAAGGACACTGTCTCAGCTGAACTCTGGACACACACACACACATACATATACACTGATATGCACACACTCATCCCCCCTCCCTTTCCAAAAGCCTTCGATGCTTGTTCCCTCCTGGGAACACGGCGGGTCTGAGCCCGCACTGGAATGGTAGCGCTGGGCAGGATGGCTGCTGTGTTTGCTTCGGATTACTCCTCACCCCCCACCCAACCCTGTGGCTTGTCACGTGTTCCATAATGTTGTGCTGTGGACATTTATGTGCTTTTTTGTGCAGAGGAGTTTTTTTGTTTCCTGTTCTCATGCTGTCCTCCCAGGAGCCCAGCATGAGTAGAGGTCTCTTTTTTTCCTCTTGTACTTTCCCATTGTAGTGTATATTTCAGTGTTTTTTCTGTAACGCTACCGATCTCCAACCTGTATCCCCATGCAGTGTTGGGAAGGTTACTTGAGAGTAACGTATTCTGAATACTTTGGATTACTTAATATATTATCATGCTTTTTACAACTACATGAATGTACTATTGCTGTGTGATTTATTACGATTACTGAAGGTCCGCGGCTCCGAACCGTAGTAAAGGGACCTCTGGCTAATACGTCAGGTTCCGTGTTGGGCTCGTAGCCAAAAAATAGCTTTACTTTGTTGTCTGGGTCAAGTAAGACAGAGAGAGGCGTTGAAAGACTGCTCCAACGGAACTTATTGTTTCGGAGGAAAACACGAACACGGTGCACAGTCGAGTCTTAATAGCTTACTTACAACTGGGCTCGTCAGGCACTCTTCTTGGCTGCAGTGGTTATTATTATATTTACATGCTTCCAGCTCCCGTTTCTGCTCGATGACAACTCGTACTTTTCCACTCTCCTTTTTATCCCTCCTAGCACTCACAGACACATAACGTGTATGGCAGTCCATTCTCGCTGCAGCACGGACTACACCGCCCATAAGGCTACATTCTTTAGAGCATTCTGCCTATTAGCTTAGCACAACAACAACAACAAAAAGGCGCTCTCTCACCCAGGAAACACAGTCACAGAGAGCGTCACACTGTAACCATGGCAACCGTAACGCTGCCACCTGGAACAACAGAACATAGCTGTCAAACAAAACCCAAACAGTCCTGACCCGTGACAATATGAAACAGGAAAATACCGCCATGTAATCCATTTATTTCAACAAAGTAACTGTATTCTAAATACCACCTTTTTAAACGGTAACTGTAACGGAATACAGTTACTCATATTTTGTATTTTAAATACGTAACGGCGGTACATGTATTCCGTTACTCCCCAACACTGTCCCCATGTGATGTCTGTGTTGTGTGTGTAAGGTTGGGGGGGTCCTATTTCACTGCAGGGCAACCTGCACGTGGCGAATAAAGCCTTGATTTATTGATTGATTGATTGATTGAAATTGGATTTGATAAGTCACTGGTGGCTTTGACTGACTGAGATAAGCCAGCTTCTTAAACCCCAACAACCCCGGTAACGGGGGTCAGTGGAGCTCAAGAGGTATGTAACCCTCCATGACGTCAAGCCTGTTATGGACACATCAACACGTGTGTTAATCACAGAAACCTTAGAATCTCAGCTAAATGCTAATATAAACCATTTCTACCAAGC
Organism: Perissodus microlepis; assembly: GCF_051167445.1. Taxonomy (NCBI): domain Eukaryota; kingdom Metazoa; phylum Chordata; class Actinopteri; order Cichliformes; family Cichlidae; genus Perissodus; species Perissodus microlepis. The sequence goes on along the minus strand of NC_140463.1, from coordinate 42,996,155 downwards.
ACAGTGAAAACAAGTGATGATTAAAAGAGCAGTTAAGTAAATGAGCAAAAGTCTTCTAAACACACACAACTGAGCCAAGAATTCTCCAGACTTCGTGTAACAATGTAAAAAATGGCTAGTTAGCTATCTTAGTTCTCACCGATTCCAAAACAGCCAGTTTCAAAATTCACTAAACCAGCAGCAAAAGAACACCACAAATGTGCTAAGACAGAAATTTGCTTACCAGACTGGTTTCCTCCGCTGTAACCAATAGCCGCTGTAGTTCCGGATAATGGCTGCGGTAACACAATGCATCAGAGTGATTCTATTGGCTCAAATGATTAAAAAGAGATGTCAATCACACAAATCGTCCAATAGAAGCCGAAGCTACAGCTCCTCAGAGTTTAAAGCACCAGAGGCTGTTTAACCTTTCCATGCGCATGGCAGAAAGGGCACGCTGCCTGTGAATGTGTGTTTAATTCTTCAAAAATATTTTTTTTAAAAACAAACATTTTTAGGCATGTTAATGAAATTAAATAATTTCTGCTGTTCCATACTCCTATACGGTGTCCAAGGTGTGCCAAAATTGGTCAAACCAGGATGATGTTATGTTGATAATATTTCTAGACATCAGCAACACATGGTCTTCTGGAATCTGGTCCTTTGAAAACAAAAACAATCTTTGTGTATTCATAAGTTTGAAATAATAATAATGCTGAGCATGAATGCTCTTTTTGGAGAAATCCCTTAGGAACTTTTCAAAAACTCTAACCAAAAACATTATGATAATCCTTTGTTAGGGAAATGCCATCAATTTCCAGCACTTTCTGGCAAATTTGAGTGATGTCTCAAACAGTCAGTGACTTTCCCATCTCATGCAAACAATAAAAAGCAATGAGGAAATGCCAAAAACTTAAAATGCCCAATTTAACTGATGTACAACATTTTAAAAAACAGTTTCATGGTACAAAACACGCCGTTTTGTTCTCCTTAGATAATTTGCTGCTTTATAATAACTATATGGGGAAGACATTTGCCTACTTTTTAGGCCTAAAGTTTGGTCAGATGCCCTAAGAGTGGCCAACAGGCCTCTGTAGTCTATACAAGGTCTCATCTCGTTTGTCACAGAACTGCAAAGAATTCTATTAGCTGACATTTGACATAATGCCTTCTCTCTTTGGATTGTTTTATGGTCTATAAAGGTTTATTGGTTATTTGCATGTGGTCTTTAGGGCTTGCATTTTAACACCTCAGAGGTAAATTAGATAATATACCCACAAATTCCATTTACTTTGTGGTTTAATGCAGTTTTCTTTAAGACTGACTCCCCACTAAAGTACTTACACCTCTTCAATCTTCTGAAACCCACAAAGACCACTACAGTTTAACTTGGCTAACATAAGTCTCACTGAAATGATTGCTTGAGTTTGACCTTGTGTTTACAGAAGAAACTATGACGGGGTGAAATTTTTTGTGAACACATTTTCTTAAGCATAATAAATCTATGCACATGTGTATGCATAAAAAGAGGTGTGACTATATTGAGTGACAGGTATTTATAGTTTTTTCTTGTTTAATGTTCACTTCAAGATTTTGGGTATTCAGTTTCAGTTCAATCCCTTAGACTTACTAAGCTGATAACTCTGAAGCTCTACTCTCCTGTCCAAATATGTGTTTTGATGTTTTAAAAAACATGGCAACATCCAAAATACCAAAGTAATCCACACAAACCAGTGGGTGACATCACTTTAACACACAATCACTGCTTCTTAAACCAAGAAGTCTTGAGTTCTATGTCTTTATTATACAAGATAAGATTTGTAAGTTATGTAGAATTTAAAAAAGACCATTTTGGTGTGTTTATGAGGACAGGCAGCTAATGGGGAAAAACAAAGATTTAAGACTTACCAAGTCTTGTATATCAGTTATTTCAGTCATATCAGGGTGGAGTGCTAAATTGCCAGCTAATGTTAGCAAGCTGTATTCATAAATTGTACAGGTGCAACACAAAGACACAGATATCTTCCAAACAGTCAGCAGGAAAGAAAATAACCCAAATAAGCATCTTGAATGGTGTATAATATATTTTATTTGTCAGAAAATTCCATAAAAACTGTGCAAAATACACCAGCACAGCAAGAAGGCCCTTCATAGAGATCATGCTACTTTTGGCAGATCATTTATTCACAAGTTGGTAGCTCCATTTTAATTTTTTTGCTTTTTCTAACTTTTGCAATTTCAGAGAAATACTCCATTCATCTCTCCTCCTGGAATTGAACCAGAAATCTTTCACCCGTTGAACACATAAACCACTACAATATGGAAAAATAGCCTTGCTGCAAACTTAGCAGAGTTAGTTCAAAACTGCTAATCGCATTAACCTTGTTGTTTTAGCCAGTATACGGCTGCAATGGTGGAAAAGTAGTGGAGGCTTCCTGTTTGCAACTACTCAGACACAAAAACAAAAGAGCAGACGGTTTGTTTTTGTTGTTTGTTTTATCTTTGAATATGCTCACCCAGACATATAGAGATTTAACTTTATGACTGTTTTTAAACTTCAGACCTTAATCTAAGCTATAAAAAAGATTCTTAAATATGTAACCACAATATGAAAAGATAAACAGTAGAAAGCACTCATTACTTTGTACATTGTATTTCTTGTGACATAAACTGGCTTATATTTATGGTGATGTGGCACAGTGTGTTATGCATATGTTCAGAAATGTCAAAGGTTGGCTTCGTAAAGTAACATGTTTTCTTACTGTTTTTCTTACCCCTGAGAATCAACAAGTATACTGATAATGGAAATGTAGCACCTTTGTAACCAAGGCTTTGTACTGATTATCTTCACAACAGATCTCAAAACACAGCTAACAAAACCACATCTTACGCTGAAACAAAGTCTAGATGAAACAGGTTCAAATCTGCTGCCTTACACTTGAGTACACACAGTGATTCATGGTGTCATTCATCTGCCTCCTTTGCCGGTTGAACTTTTGTGTCTGTACGGCAGCATAGTGAAGGTTGTCTGCATCTTGGTATCCCTGGTACAAAAATACACGAGTCAATAAATATTATAGAAAAAAAATCAAGTGCTACAGTATAATATATGTATAGGTAGCTGTTCAAAAGATAATTTCATATACATCAAAAATTATAGTCACCTCTGCATTAGCTGCATCTGAACATCTTGCTTGTGACTCTATTGTGAAACACAAAAAATATAAAAGCCATTGTCTGTAAATACACGCTGTTCAAGAAAACAATATTATATAGTGTGTATCCAGTCTTACTAACAAATCAAAGCACTTTACACTGTAAGCCACATGTGCCCTTTCATACACCCTTGCAACTGTTTTTTGTGCACTATATCTAACCATGTTTGGACTGACTGCAAGTAGATACTAGTGACTGGTTACCTTTATTCATCTTGCACACTAGAAAACCCATTAAAAGACTCAAAGTGGTGGTGAATGCCAAGGCTCCACTTAAAACATGCACAAGAAAGTCAGGAAAGGTCACCTCATCTGTAGAGAACCAAACATCCATCAACCATCAGTGTTGTTAACACGTTTCCATTAAAAGCTTAATGAGAGAGTATTAAAGACTGTTTAGCAAATGTGAAACAGGCTACTAGAATGCCACTTACCCTCCAAGCCCAGCTTGGTCCCGTTACCAAACAGTATGTGTCCACAAGAGGCAACAGCACAGTAGTACAACCCATTATCAGACAAATTCAAGCTCTTTATTGGCAAATTGTAGACACACGTGTTCGTTTGTGTGTTAGTTTTCCTCTCGCAGCGATTGTTCCTGCCCTCATGGGTGTAAATGAGTCCTGGATGGGATTTTTCTGAGCTTTTGAACCAGTAAACACTGTGTTCTTCATCACAAGTCCCAGTGTGGACTGTACAGTTCAGAGTCAAAGAGGCTCCTAGCTGGACGGTTGCAGAAAACAGCTGATGGACTGAAGTTTGAAGGTTCAAACCTGAACCCTTCACATGGATAGTGGCACCCTCTGCAAATTCAAACTTGTAGGCATAGCAGCTTATGCAGTAATACGTTGCTGAGTCAGACATTTGTAAATTCGAGATTGTCAAGTGGTTCTTTCCATTTTTACTGTCCAAAGAAAATCTTGGATTGTTCTTGAAATCCTCACTAAAAGTGCCATCTTTGTCATGTTTGTAGAAGCTAGAGATGAGCTTTGGCTTTTGTCCCAGGGTTTGTTTGTACCAGTAAAACATAGCTGCAACATCACCTTCGTAGAAACATCGCAAAGTTACATTGTCCCCAACATTAGCTGATATAAAGCCGCTCTCTTGACGAACATTTGAGGAGAGCTGAATATTAGTTACCCGGTCTGTAAAGAGAACACCATGAATGTTTGCACTTAAAATCACAATAAAAGCCTAATCACTCTATAAGTGAGATTTAATTTATATTTTTAAGAATTTGATGTATTCCCAACTTACCAATTTTCCAGAAGAACAGGCAAATCAAAGAAAAATTCAGAGATGTCATTGTGATCAAAAGGTCTTGACCAATGTAGAAAACCTCCATATGTCCTCTAGTCTTAGAGACAAGGCTCCGTTTGATTGGCTAACCAAAAGTGACACTGAACTACTTTTGAAACAGGGAACAAAAGTTTAACGCCCCCTTCATTATGAATTTTGGTTCTCGCAGCAAGAGATGTGGAAAACAATACCAGAGTTATAGTATTACATTATTTTAACCATTAAAACCCCAAAAATCAATAACGTGAGTGAGAGCAAACTTGGCCAAGGTTAGGATGTTTCCGGTTAGTGTGAAAAGTAATTTAGCGCTACTTATTGTCTTAAGAATAGTGAAATGAACCAAGATCTGATTGAAAGATGCCACAGACATTAGTTATTGTAGTGACTGTGTGTATGCCATATCTGGTGATGCAAGTTTTCTTACTTCAGTGGGCCATATCCTTTTTAAATGCTCTATGAAAAGATCATATTCCTTATTTTTAACTTCCCGTCATTCATACATTTGGATATGTTTCAGTGTTTCTCTTGCTGGTCCCACCTTCACATTTCTAATTGTCTAGCATGCTTAGAGAGAAATGCTGCATTGTCAAAATTCGATTTTCTAGGCTTCTGTTCTGTTAGTAGTTTATATACATCTTTTCATTGTGTCTGTGAAGGTTCTCAGTCATCCAGGTCATCATAGTCAAAGGAGCTTGCAAAGAAAAGCGTCTGGACTTCTTTAAGTTGCTTGAAGACGTTTCACCTCTCATCCGAGAAGCTTCTTCAGTTCTAAGGTAAAATGGTGGGGAGTCCCAGATTTAAACCTAGTGGGAGTATCCCCCCACAGAGGGACAAAAGGACCCCCTGATGATCCTCTAATCGCCTGAGCCAAGGTGTGAAACTGGGTGTGGGTTTTCATTGTCTTTTCGGTTGCAATAATATGAGTGGTCATTGGGGAAAATTAGGGTAATAATCGTAAATGGACTGGTTCTTATATAGCGCTTTTCTACTCTTCTGAGCACTCAAAGTGCTTTACACAACTTGTCAATTCACACAAGCATATTTTTCTAGATGCTTTCTAAGTAACATTCACACACACATACTCCGATGGATGCATCGGAGAGCAATTTGGTGTTAGTATCTTGCCCAAGGATATTTGGCATGCAGACTAGGGGAAGCCAGGAATCGAACCACCAATCTTCCGATCAGTAGATGAGCTGCTCTACCGCCTGAGCGACAGCCACCCCCACATGAGGGCATCATGTGACTTACTCACAATACAACCATCAATGTCCACCCAATGGGGGCCATAAATGGACTTGCTGCAATCGTTGAGATATATGAATCTGAATTAAAGTGGTGCGTTTGGTGATAAAAAAAAAACAAAACTTAAATAACATGAAAAATCCAGAAAATGAATGGAAAATCAGTGAAAATCCAATTGCCCAGACCTGAAACTTGCTGTTTAAACATTAACAGCAATGTCATGAAAGCGACACTATCCCACACTGAGAGCCATGAGTTGAAGCTTGCATGTTGACTAGATGTAAATTAAATAATATCAAGCGTACATGCCGTGAAAAGACTGAAGGACTGAACAACAACGATAAAAAAAATGTAATTTTGAGTATAGGAGAGAAGGAAGTACTGCAGCTGCAAACAGATCAGCTTTCGTCCCCATCACTGACTTTTCCACTCTGGTGACACGTGTAACGACCTGCATCTTCATAGCTGTTTTCTACCAGAGTCTAGCAATGGAGGTACAACTAGAAAGGTGATGTTACAAAATTTTACAAAGATGAACGACGATTCAATTGAGGCGTCATCACATTGGTAGGTGTAGTGGTTGGTAGTTCACTCTTGTTGTCTCTGACACAGCTTCCTCCTGCAGCTACTGTCACTTTTATTGAACTCTCACTCACTAAGTCTCAGTCATTTATGTTAATTGGGATCATACTGGATCTCAATACAGTTCTCCTGGTTAAGGAGGTCAAAAACTTCCTGCATATGTATTCACTGTCCTCTAGTAAAGGCTGAAAGCCAAAAAAAAAATGGATCTTAAAAAAGCAGTGGGGCCATAGAACAAAGTTTTTGATATTTGGTTCATGTTTTAGCCATAAGGAAATGTTTATATTGCACCAAATTACATTTATTTTTATTTACATTTTATTTACATTTATTTTATTTTTCATGTCTGTCATAGAATTGTGTTAGTTAAAATGTGTGTGAACCTTATAGACTGAAAGGCCACAAGAGCTTGGGCTTCACTGGTTTTGTGTGGGTAAGAAGCAATATAGTTATAGAGTGCATCCTATATGAATAAAATGAATAAAACAAAGACAATGTGATTGATTGCATTTTGATTTATTTGAGTATTTTGATGTAGTCTACTGAAGAAACTTGAGCATCATTAATACTGCATGGCTGCAGTCCATAAACACACTGCAGACACTTCCTGTCTGAAACCAGAAAGACAAAGTGAGCTAGGTGTTCTTCAAAGCACATTGAAAGTCATTTGACTGTTGACCACACAGGAGCTACATACAGAGTCTCACTTCTCTGGTTTCAGATGTGCAAACAACACCAAATGGAACAACATTCTGCAAATGCAGTTGTGAAAGATATATGACATGTCTTAAATTATCAGAAGATTATCACTGATAAATTGTTTCCTGTCATGTTCAGTGTAACTGCATATTTAGAAGTTAAGTGCCTGCTTACCACAACACTGCTATGAGAAGGCACAGGCCTGCTGTTTCTGTGCGTGCAGTCTCATCTCTGAAGGCCACACTTAGAGATTGCAGAGACGTTCTGTTTATGATCCTTTTGCATTACTGAGTTTGTAATATTTGTAATATGAGCTTGCTAGCTTATGTACCTCACAGTTCTACTGGCTTTTATGTAGCAATCTTTCTCTTTTACCTTTCTTTATCTCTGACTTGTAGTTCTCTTCTTACCATACACAATATATTACAACAATGCTTCAACAATCAACAAATCTAAAAAACAAACAAAAAACAAATGCTTTAAAGACACAGTTCTTCTTACAGGACAACGTGGCTACAAATGAAATTCCAGGTTTACTGTTTGACACTGGAGTACACACATTCGGTGTTTGTGTTGTCTCTTTGTCTCTTGGATCGGTTGACCTTGTGGTCCCTCAAAGCAGCATAATGGAGGTTGTCTGAATCTTGGTTACCCTGGTAATAGCATAACAATTTCATATTAGTACTTTATTAATCTTTATTGCCACTACAACATAATGGCACATTGCTAAGGACATCTACACACCTGGAAGAATAAATGCATCATCAAATGAGCTGCTTTGCATTCAGTAGCAGGCAGGTGCAGTTGATGGTGGGAATCTCACAGTTCATACCAGACTTCATTTGCAATATGTATACATTTATATTGTGTCTCACGTCTCCTTGTACCACAGAAATGTGTCAAACTCTCTGCTGACCTAATAATAACTGCAGAGTTTCAAACCTCCTCTGGTATTTACATCAAAACAAAAACTGCACCGGGAGCTTCATGGCATGTTTTGTTACAGCCGAGCAGCTTTTCTGGTTCTAATGTTTAGATGGCCCAGTATTTTTGTCCATATACAGTACTGATATCTTCCACTTTGTCAAACTTGATAACTTCCAATGGTTGGTCATTATGTTGATGGAAGCCATAACTGTATGTAGCAATTTTTTCTCTTATTTGCTTTTAAAGATTGTTTTTAGTAAACATAGGTCCAAACATAATTTTCTGTTGCTTAAGATGGTGGAAATACAAAGATTGCAACATCACAAACTAGAAAACTGGTGTAACCCACTTCTGTCTATCTACATACAGTTAGACTGGCAGATTAGTACTCACGTCTGTATTTGGAGTTGAGGCATTTGCAGATCTTGCTTGAGAGTCTGGATATGAAATAAGGTTGGAGACAAAGATGCTTTTTAAGTCTTTATGACTGTATATGCTACCTAAACATGAGTGAAAAGTAACCACAGCCTACCTGAACTTTGGCGTTTCATTTTGATATTAATCGTCAGTGCTGCATATGACAGTATAAGCAGCAGGATAATGGTAAATATCAACGCTCCACTCAGGAAATACACCAAGACAACAGAGTGCTCATCTGCAAGTTAAGATGAGTAAAGCAAACATTTTTGAACATGCTTTGTGTATAAAACAGTCACAGTCATGCAAATATGAAACGTATTTTATATTGCTACTTACGCTCTAAGTGGAGCTCTTTCCTGTCTCCAAACAGTATGTGTCCACATGAGGCAACAGCACAGTAGCTCGAAGCATCAGAGAGATTAGGACTTTTCATGGGTAAGTTGTAGAAGCAGGTGTGTGTTTGTGTCGTAGGCCTCTTCTCATACTCATCACTCCTGACTCCGTTGGCATAAATGAGTCCAGGATGAGATTCGGCAGAATCCTGGAACCAGTAAACTCTGTGGCCTCCATCATAGGTATGTTTGTGTATAATACAGTTCAGAGCAGAGCCTCCAGGCTGAATGGTTTCAGATGGAACCATCGTCTCAGACTGATAGAGCAAAGTTTGGATGTTTATCCCTGAACCCTCTACACTGACAGTAACACCTTCAGAAAATTCAAAATAATATGCAAAGATACCAATGCAGTAATAAGTAGCTGAGTCCGAAATCTGTATATCTGAAATGATCAAGTGATTGTTACCATTTCCAGTGTCTAGTGAGAAACGAGAATTGTTTTCAAACTCTCTGTAAAACGTGCCACTTTTTTCATGTTTATAAAATTTAGACACAAGCTTTGGATTCTGTCCCAGAGATTGTTTATACCAGTAAAACATCACTGCCTCTTCTTCGTAGAAACATTGCAAAGTCACTTTGTCACCAACGTTAGCCGACACAAAACCACTTTCTTGACGCACATAAACTGAGGATTTCAGGTTAGTCTTCTGAGCTGAAGAGGAAAAAAACACTGATTTTAAAAGATTATGTATATCAGTATATATATGTGTTCTATACAGCTGAACTCAGAAGAGACAACTTACCTACACTACCCAGTGCCAGGCAAGTCAGACACAAAGCAAACTTTAGAGGCATCATCGTGTCCACATCGTATCCTGTTGAATGTACTGACTCTCACCAAGCTCTTTATTCCTCTGAGTGGACTGCATTTGATTGGCTAACGAGAAGTAACGCCTAGGAGCATTAAGACTTGTGATGTTCCACACCGATTTCTGTCCCTTTAATTTCAACTTAAATGTAATCAGGTACACTATGACATTGCTTTAACTATTGTTACTTTCATTACTTGATGTTCTGTAAATTGCTGTTTTTGATCACAACATATCAGAAAATGACAAACTGTAACAATAAATGGTACGTTAACTATTTTGGTGTATTGAATGTATTGAATTGAATTGAATGTATTGAATGTATATATGTATATAACATAGACACACCCAGCTGTTGCTAATTGTTGTTGTTAGCTAATTGTGGGCAACACTTTCTTTTAATACTCTGCACAAGTGCCAGTGCTAACACAGACAGAAAACCTGAAGAGGTAACCAATGAGTCCTGGAAGAATATAGTAATATTAAAACCATTATGTCAAGATAACATTAGTAAATATATAAAATATATATTTTTTACATTATGCAAATTTTACAGGGGTATTCACTGCTTCATATATGAAGGACTCATATTTAAGAGCTGATTTATGGGGCGGAGCACAAATAGATTTGCTGGGAGTCATTAAAAGAAGCTCAGGCTAATCTCTAAATAGCTGCTATTTGCGGTTGGTGGTAATGTTTACTTATATTATACATGCACAGAGTGTGCAGTATGCACAAATGTTAGCTATTAAAATGACTATTAATAATATTAGCTATTTTATTAGTACAGGACACCTGCTCATCAGGGAAATTGCAAACAAACTATTGTAATTACCAGATTGTTGTCTTTTTTTAACTACCTAAAAGAGTAATTGGTAAGCTGAGTTAAACTGTGTGGCTGCAATGTACAAAAACAATGCAGAGACTTCCTGTTTGAGACCACAAAGAGTGCAAAGGGTCCTACAGGAGTGCATGGCTGAAGTATACTGAGAGCTATGTTTTTGCCTATCAACCACACAGACGCTAAAAAAAGACTCCCTCAGCTCTGCTGTGCGCAGACGACACATTTATAGTAAACAACCTGCAAAGGCTTTCAGATGCCATCGATACATTTAGGGCAGATAATCTGGAAGATTTGTGTGTGTCACATAATCATTTTAGACTTTGCAATGGTGGCGGGATTTGTTGTTGGGAAATGGTTGCCGCTTTGTGTGAGCAACCTACCACACCTGGAAGAAGACTGTGTTGTATGAGTCACATCTGCAGTGCCATGCCGGTTGTTTCCTCCTGACTCAGATTGTGTTAATGAGAGTGTTTCATTCAAAAATCAATCTACAATCAAATAATGTGTGTTGAACTAGAGGGTGAAGTGCTAATTATGTGCAGGCTTTGTGAAATGAAGAGGGCTGTTCAGATCTTAAGCTCTGCAACACAAAGGTGCATTGTGAAACCACACAACTGTGTGTATGTCGCTCGCTGTACATCGTGAATGCAATGTAAGTACAGTGACAATGGAAATATCACACCTTTGACAAAAGAACCTGGCTCAGCTGCAGTTAAGCAAATATGTCTGTTTATTTTGTAAGGCACAGATTTACATTTGGTTTACGGAGGAGAAAACCACACAAACAAAAAAGCAAAAAATGTGTCATTTTTCTCACAGAGACTACAAAGAAAACATGTCCAACTTTATTGCTTTACACTAGAATAAACACATTGGCTAAGGGTGTCCTCTTGCTGTCTTCTTGATCTGGTGGCCTTGTTTACCTTCAAAGCAGCGTAATGGAGATGGTCTGCATCTTGGGATGCCTGTTTAGAAAAAAAGAAAGAAAAATGTTACCCTTAAACCAGCAAGCATAACCACTGGATGGCACATTAAAAGAAAACCCCACTTATAATAAAATTAATTTCAAAACAACAGAACCACTACAAGTGAAAACTGAACATTGTGACCTTCACAAGAATATGTAATACTGCAATGCATCGAATTGTTAAGGTGCTCTTCATTCTGTGTTTTTTTCCTTCCATTGTAAGGTCTCGAAAAACAGTTAATTTATTCACTGATAATTTTTTTTAAATTAGAACATTACAGAAAAACTTACATCTCCATTTGGAACCGAGGTCCCTGAAGACTCCGCGCGAGGATCTGTTCATAAAAAAGAAAGAAAAAAACGATCATTCTTTTAACTCAGTTGGCGCAGTCAAGACAAAATGACTCTCCATATGTAGTCAATACAGAATTGCAGAGGACACTTTAATCTATTGAACAACTGAAGTACTAAGATTGTTTCAGTAAACCACCTATGACTTAATAATAAATTAGGTATGTCCTGAGCTAATTCATTTCATTCCAGTAAACAAAATAAATAAATAACTACATTTAAGAATTTTTTTTTACATCTTTGCAATTGACAGTAAGAAAAAGTACAAATTGCATTTATGTAGTATACGTATTTATGCAATGAGTTTGTTAAAAAGAAAAATGAAAGAAAGAAATGTACTTGTTGTACACATTATCTGGACTTTAAGCGAGTCGACCAAAAATTTCAACCAAGTGTGCTGAAGAAACACCAGTTGATGTCTTCAGTTAACGTAACAATGAACATTATGACTAACAACAACTTATTAATGTCTTTCTGCCTTGTTATTGCATTCAGTAAAATCTAAAGAAGTCAGTTAACCTACCTGTGCATTTGCAGTTTTTTCTCTTGTACAAGGTATAGGCTGCATAAGCCAGGAAAACCAACAGACTTGAGTTGAACGCCAAAGCTCCGCTCAAGGCGTACACATAGATAAAAGATTCCCCCTCTTCTGTAGAGAACCACACATTAAAAGACACCACATACATCACATTTGATTAGAAACTATTGTTACTGTTTAACAAAAGAGGCAGGAGCGGTAGCTACCCTCAATGTTCAGCTTGGCCCCATTTCCAAACAGTATGTGTCCACATGAAGCCACGACACAGTAGTAGGTCCCAGCATGAGACCGATTGAGACTCTCCATTTGCAGGTTGTACACACAGGTTTGGGTCTGTGAGCTGCGATTCCTCTCACATTGATCATTTCTGTCTCCGTGGGTGTAGATGAGTCCAGGGTGAGATTCTTCAGAGTTTTTGAACCAGTAAACACTGTGTTTTTCATCACAGGTTCCAGCATGCACTGTACAGTTCAGCATCGCAGAGCCTCCAGACTGGATGGTCTCAGGTGTTGATTGATGAACTGAAGCTTGGAAAACCAAATCTGAATCCTTCACATGGATGATAATCCCCTCCAAAACTTCATACACATATGAATAGCCACTTATGCAGTAGTAAGTAGCAGAGTCTGACATTTGTGCTTTTGAGATCTTCAAGTTGTTTTTATAGATCATAGTTTCCAGTTCAAAGCGAGACTCATTCTTAAATTCATCAGTGAAAGTGCCATCTTTTTCATGCTTATAGAATTTCGACACCAGCTGTGGTTTCTGTCCCAGAGGTTGCTTATACCAGTAAAACATCACTGCAACAGTAGTTTGATTGAATGAACAATTTAAAGTTAAATCCTGACCAGCTTTAACAAATGTGATATTTAATGATGGTGATAGCTTCAGAGCTGCCAAATGAACTGAAAATAAAAGAAAATACACAGTGAACTTAATATAATAACTGGATAAGTACTGGAATTTATGAGATTGTATAGCTGTCAACAAAATTATTTAAGATGCAACTTACCTATTGATCCTGAGAGTAGATATGTCACATAGAAGGATAACAGCGGGGGTGTCATTTTGTTCAAATTGCTGTTGATCATTGAGAGAAGGTCTTTACGTTGTCTACTTATCAGAGACAAGACTGTTTTTGATTGGTCACTCAGAATGACTGAAAGATCACATGCTCAGTGCCCCCTGTAGGGTTCATTTAGGTCTATGAGATGATCTACAAAGGAGGTAATCAAAGCAGATTTGAAAAAGTTTACTTCAAAGAGCAAGTTGTGCAGATTTACTGAAGAAAATGCACATCCAGTTTACATTATGGCAGGCTCTGCCCGTACATGTGACCAATCACATGAGTACTACTGAATAATTTACTCATCACTCAATTAATGTTATTCTACTAATAAAGGTGCTTTGCAACCTGCAGCATATGTAAATGTTCACCATTAGCATTGGTTAGCATTCTTTGAAGGTCTGAATGTATTACGCATGTTTGGTTTTGAATATGATGTGTTGTTACGAGGTAGCCAGGTCTCACCTCTTGATTTTGTCACCGTAATGTTTATGAACAAGAATAAACTTGCTGACGGAGCCTTCACAGACTTTACATGAAACGTATCTTTGGTCACATTGTATAATGTTTAGATTGGTCTTTTTTGTGACTTTTTCAGTGTTCATGTGGATAAAAACTGAGAGATTTAGTGCTTTATTTTGTACAGCTTGTGTAGTTATGCAATGTCATGCAAACAAAACAGCATAAGGAGATCTATTTAATCATGGTAGAGGTGTTTTGTTTTTAATTAACACCATATGGTTCAACATGTAGAAAAGGAAGAGAAAGCATAACAGAAATGTTTCATGTGGTATTTTTAACATAGACTATATGTGAATGTAACCACTGTGATGTCACCCACTGTACTACCAGAAATACACTGTCACATAGCTGACTGACACAAATCTCTGTCCTACTAAGGACATGCGTATGTCCGGTATTTAAAAAAAACAAAACAACAACATAAAGATGCTTCATAGCAACTTCGTCATAGCAACTTCGTCATAGCAACTTCGTCATAGCAACGTGCAGAAATAGAAGCTACAGTGAGACAACTCTGTTGATGACTGCATTGATTTTTTACTCTTTGAAGATCGGGCTCTGGCTCCTGGGCTGGCGTTGACATACACTCACTCTGGGTTCTTTGTTAGGTTTGTGTTAGCACGCTGTGTGTGCGGATACTTGCAAAGAGCCAGTGTAATGCTGGTGGCTGTTTCTGTTCTAGATGCAATGTGCACTTTACGTAGAAACTCTTGTCCTTTTGTGCAATAAAGACAAAAGTAATATCAATATCACCACTCCTCAAACGTTAGACTGGACCGCCTTTTTCTGTCTCCCTGCACATAAACGCAGGATGAAAAATACACGTTTGATGTTTTTCCCCCCTTATTGATTGTGCAGATAATTGAAAAACCTAATCATATCATTCTTATTGTAACTTCCTATTTCTGAATTTAGTAGAGTAATCTGCATTATAATATATCACATTCTATTACTGTGTTAACAAAAAGTGTCATTTTTGACATAGTAACATATTATGTTATGGCACATTGCCTCCAAGTCTGTATACTATATATTTTCAGTGTTAGCAGTTTGAAAATATGGATGTTTTTTAAGTGATCACAACTGACTGTATATGGGTAAACTACATTACCATGCTTGGTTCATAAATTAGCATAAACCAGTAGAACAAAGAAACGTTGTAATTAGTAACATAAATAAGACAAAATAGCATCACTCTGCTCACAAAATTGAGGCCTAGCAGACAGCTATTAGCAGTTATTGGCTAGCATACCTATCAACCTATCCCGTGAGTGAGCCTAAATGACATTCAAACATCTTACTCATTTAAAAACAGATCATTTGTAATGATGGTAACAATTACCTATAATATCTCTGACAGAAGTTAGGTATTTCAAATTAGGAGACTATGGAAATTACTTCACTTTTGAAGTGGCCATGGAAGAATTGCATTATTTTGTTCTTTTTCTAAACTATTGAAAGTTGCTGCTTTATTTGGAAATACTATTTGTGAGGAATCTTGTCACAGTAACAAGGAGGGTGCTCAGTGCATGAATGGAAGCCCCCAGCAGACGAGGCCTACTTTAGAGTAACTAAAGGAGAGTTCAGGGTTACATGTTCCAGCTATATACTTTATCAAAAAGGAACATTTTAAGCCTAATCTTAAGAACCTAAAGTAGAGAGGTTGTCCCTCTCCTGAATGCAAAGTGGGAGCTGGTTCCACAGATGAGAGGCCTGTCCCATCAGCCCCAAGTGGTCACGGCAGATCACTAGCTGTCCCTGAGCCTGGTTCTATTGCGGATTTCTTCTCATTAAAAGGAAGTTTGAGCACTTAGCAACAACTAAGTGCTTGTTCAAAGGTGGTTGTCGTTGGGGTTTTGTCTGTATTATTGCAGAGGCTTAGACCTTACAAAATAAAGGGCCTTGATGTGGCTGTTGTTGTGATTTGGCACTATATAAATAAAACTGAACTGATTTGACAAAGTAAGCCCGCAGTCTGAAAGCAAACTGTTGTACTGGGTCGAGATGCTACTATTACCCACCATTTAGAAATGTTAGAAACATAAAACATGTTTTTGTTTTGTTTTAATGAATGGATGCTCAGTTCATTGCAAATAATGCAGGGCCACAACCCTGGCTCTGGGTTTTATTTTTTAATATTTTATGTATTTTACAAAAACAACTAAGCAGCAGATAACTTTAAACTATAATGACTTTCCTATAAAGTGAAGCTTTGGGTCAAGCTTCTGTACTTTTAGGGAACTGAAACTGTTCAGCGGTTATGGATGACTGCTGTTTTTACAAAGGAGCAGCTTCCTGTGGAGCAAGAAATGCATTCACACAGTTGAATCTGAAGGTGTGTAAAAGAAATCCTTCTCCTTCAATCTTTTTTTCATAATCGTAGTTTATTGCCGATTGCTTTTAGTTTTTCACGTACACAGCACGTCTTGTGAGAGTCGGCTTGCAAACATGAGAGGTTATGTGGCCAGGGGGCAACAGCCCGGTCTTCCTGTGTTTAAGCTCTCGTAGGACTTATGTTTCCACCAGTGGAAACTTATACTCTGTCGCTCACATCACCTTGACCACAGAAGTGAAAGGTAAACCGTGAGAACTTACTGTAGCTGTGACCTGCATTTACGAAGATATTAATAGATCGTGGGGGATTTTGATGCTTCTCTACACTACATTTGGGTTCAGTTTGATAGTCTATGTATAACAATGCTGAGCTATGTGATTTTGCTGAGCTCACAAAAGTTATTAGTCATCCAGCTGGTACATACAAAATATATTTTATTTTACATGATTTTACATTTGGCAGTGAGTATTCTTGCATCCATTCACACTTTTCTGCTCTTTACTCTTGAGTACACACAAATATTATCCACGTTTTCTTCTTGACGATGTTGTTTACTACTCCTCTTCAGACTCAGAGCTGCATAGTGGAGGCTGTCTGCATCTTGGCTCTGTTAGTGACGGACAAATGGGGGGATTGTGTTAAAATATAACTGGAAACATATCATATCTAATATAAACATAGCATCTGCTTCTATTAAAAACATGTGAGCAGATTCTATAGGCTTTTTCACCTACCACTGCATCTGAGACTGTACAGGTTTGATGAGGAACAGCTCCTACAAATCAAAGAAAGTAAATAAGCATGCTAGTCAGATAGTTAGATGATTATTATCATTAGAGATGGCAGAGACTTCACCTTTGCAGACAGAGCAGAGGTTTTTCCTAAGCTTGTACATGATGAAAGCCAAGACAAAGAGCACAATAAAGGAACCTCCTAATGCCGCGCTCAGGAGATAAACTAAGACAGGGGAACCTAACACACACACAAAACAGATGTTACACAGTCAGTGTTTCACAGATTGCTTGAAACATTAGTATGAAGTCACCCTCCTGCAGTATCACCTACTTGCAATCTCAACCCTTGTTCCATTTCCAAAAATAATCTCTCCACAGGAGGCCAAAGCACAGTAGTAGATCCCAGCATCAGCGGAGCTCACTGACTTTATTGCAAGATTTAAAGTGCAATTTCTCCTGTGAGGTGTTTCCTGTGAGATGTCTGCACACACGTGTCCCTCGCTGGGATACATGACTGTAGACTGAGATGCTCCATGTCTGAACCAGTAAAGGTTCAGCTCCCCTGCACATGGTTCAGCTTCCACTGTACAGGTCAAGTTCAAAGAGTCCCCCAAGCGAAGCGGCTTCAACATTGGCTGGTCTATTGCAGATCCAATGCTGGTCGCTGGTGATTTGACATGAAGGAAAACTCCTTGTCCAAATTCAATAGCGTTAAAAACTAAAACCCCACAGTAATACGTCCCTGAATCTGACAGGCTGAGGTTTGTGATTTTGAGATATTCTTTTTTACCTTCTACAAGGACTTTAAACCTGTCTTTATACTGTGCATAGATATCAGCTTCTGGGTTGTGCTTCATCCGAGTTGATATGATGTTAGGTTTGCCACCCAGGCTTTGCTGGTACCAAGAAAGGAAAGTTACAGCATCATCTTGACAAATGCATGTTATTGTTACATTCTCCCCGACTTTAGCTATCTTGATTCCACTCTCCTGAATTACACTTGAGGTCTTGTGAACAGCTAGCACCTGACCTGGACAGAAGTGCATACAATTATTTTAATTATATCTTTAGCATCTTATCAGTCTCTTTTTAGAATTTACATCCTTGAAAAAAGAAACTGTGAAAAAAGTGCAAAATACTCACAGATTTTATAGAGAATTGCAAGAAAAACACAAAGAGGCACCATCTCTGAAGCTCTGCAGTATGTATCGTGTGCCTTTACGGACGCACCCAACTCTTATAGGAGACGAAGACTGATCGTGATTGGCTAAGCTCAATGGTTGGTTTTAAATTCAGAACTACAGTTTGTTTCTTTCCAAAAGATCAGACTGATCAGGTGACTGGAGGTGTGATTGGGGTCAAGTCTTTTTTGGTGACATCATTGTTGCTGTACTAAGGGCCGAAGGTGTGGTAATGTGTATTTTATGTAGGAAAGTTTCTTGGGCCAATTTTTGTTAGTTATAGAGGTTTGTGTATGTTTGTATTTGTTCTGCAACATATCTAGGGTGTTTTTTAATATCTGGTCTATAGATGTATTTTTAAGTCACAACACAAGTTTTCATAGTTGCATGAATTTGTATGGGGAGGTGTGTTTAAACAGTTACGTGGGTTAAGAGGGAGTGTTAGTGGGGGAGACACAGAAAGTAACGCAGAAATCAGGTCAAGAAGTTTAAACCATCTAAAGTGAATACTGACATGTTATGGTTAATGGCAAAATTGTCTATGCTGTGATCCAGTATAAGGGTGGAATTCACATTTGTTCCTGTACTTGTAGATATTTTAAAAATCTCAGATTTATATGGTCATATATGAAGAAATTGGTGTACTGATGTTTTCCGGATCGACAATGGTTGGAGTGTTTGGCGATAATTTGTGGAAGGGACAACCTGAAAAATGAAGCTAACTTGGAAGTGACAAAAACTGCAGTTCCTCTGGGAACCATCTGAGGCTGTCTGAAAGTATTTCAAATTGAAAAGTGATTAGAAATTGCTTTTATATTGCTCCTGGGTCTCCAACTCAGCATTTTTGAGTTTGTTCTGGACTTTTCAGCTACATCTTAGTTCTTGTTATATTCTTATTTATAGTTCTTGGTTTCTTGTCTCATTATGTTAGTTCCCTTTTGTGTCCAGTTTGTGCTAGTTTCATCTCTGTGACTTGTAATCAGCGTCTCCTGTGTGAGTCAGTGTTGTCTCCATGTTTGTTACTGTTTTTAGCTTACCAGTTGTGACCCGGTGTCTGTCTGGCCTCTCTGTGCCCTGTCTTTGTGGTTGTCTGGTTTTCCCTGTTCTTTCTGTCAAGTTCATAAATATTTAATCTTGGTTCCTGTGTTAATCTCTTCCTGTTCCTGTAGTCATCTCTTTGTGTTTCATCCTTTTGTGTCCTCTTGAAGTTTGTCATCTCTACATGTTTATATCTTGTCAGTTACTACCTACCCTGCTCTATCAGTTTTTCTTTTCCTGTTTGTTTTCTGCCAGTTGCCAGCTAATAAAGCTGAGTTTTGAGTTTAATTCTGCCTGCTGAGACCTACATCTGGGTCTGATCTTAGTCAGCCACATGCCTGTTTCGTAACACGTGGATTTGACTTGGACTTGTCTGCCCACACAAAGAAAGGTATTCCTACACTATACTGATGAAAGTATTCCCTCACCCATCCAGAACATTAAATTCAGGTGTTCCAATCACTTCCATGGCCACAGGTGTATAAAATCGACCTCCAAGCTTCACGTGGCCTTCAGATTAGCTCAAGAACTGTGCATAGAGAGCTTCATGGAATGGGTTTTCATGGTCAAGCTTCATCCAAGACTTACATTACAAAGCACAACTCAAAGTGTCCGATGCAGCACTGGACTCTAGAGCACTGAAGGCGTGTTCTCATGCTTGTCTGTCTGGCAATCCAATGGGCGAGTTTGGGTTTGGTGGTTGCCAGGAGAACAGCGCTTGTCCAACTGTCCTGTGCTAAGTGGAAAGCTTGGTGGAAAGGGGATTATGGTGTGGGTTGTTTTTCAGGAGTTGGGCTTGGCCCCTTAGTTCCACTGAAAGAAACTCATAGTGCTCCAGCATACCAAGACACTTTGGACAATTTCATGCTCCCAACTTTGTGGGAAGTTTGGTGTGGAAGAACTTAAGTGGGCTGAGTCCCTACCTCAACCTGATGGTTGCTTTTGCAACGCTTGTTTATTTCCTGTAGTTTCACAGGTTCTGTGCACATATGTTTGGTCAAAGGTCGCACTCTGTGTGTGGACAGGGCAGTGACAACTGGAGGAGAGACAGATGCTGTTGTGTTTCAATTCATGCCACTACAATAAAATGAACTAGAAATTCATAGAAAATTGCAGGAAATGTGCATTATTCAACCCTCCACCCATCCATCCACCCACCCACCCGCCCACATACACACACACAAACCATTGTTCTCCTCTTTTTTCTGGGTTGTTTCAGTTTTGTAATGAGTGGCAATGTACTTTCAAAAGGTGACAAAATATTCTGGTCCATTCCCACAAATGTTTTGGATGTCAACGTAAATGCACATGACTGTGAAGTCCAGACATTTCACCACTAACTGGCAAGAGTACATTGAAGGTTCACTCTGACAAAAATGACTCAGGGTGCCAGATTAGAGCCCCTGGTAAAAGATTAAAATGCACGCTTGCATGCATTTATGTGTTTTTGGTGGTGAAAAGGGAACAATCTTGACTGTTGTCAGGTATTTTAGGGTTGGCTCCTTTCAGCTTCGCACTTGCCAGATTTAGTTGCATTAGAACTTCACCAGGCAGAAGTAGACTACTGTGTGTGACTCATATAAGTCTTTTTGATCTTTGTGGTCAGGTACTGTTTTAAGAAAGCTCCGGTGAAACTTCTACGACTGTTGACTCAGAACAGATGCTGCTTTACTGACCAACAGTCTTCTCACTTTAACCCACACTTCCTGAGTAGTGCAAAGTGACAGTAAGCTGTGCAATGCTCATGGCTTCTTTGAGAAACCAGAGCTACAATGGAAACATTTTGTTGTCGTTCTTTTACGAACAGTTGAGAGGAAGTCGTGTTGCAGGTTAAAAGTGTCAACTTAAGGACCACTGGTAATGAAGAGAAAAGCAGGTGTTTGGTGTGATTTTGGCATGTTGGACAAGACTTCTTCTTTCTCTCAGTTGTAATTTTATTGTCTTCTGTTCTCATGTTGAACTTCTCCAAAAAGCATAGCCAGATGACATTTTTCCACTTGGGTCATCTGGCCATAAAGTCTTTATTTTTCCAGTCAGTTCACAAAAAATCCCGAGCAGCATACTTTATTTAAATAAACTGCAAACATGTTATTATGTATTTTCCAATTCCTTTCACTTAGAGTGAGCAGGGTTAAAACAGAGATATTAAGAAGTTGCTCTTTGAAGCAGTAAGAAAAAAGAATTGAGCGGATGTTTTGTGTATTTGGCTCTTCCGTGTTCAAATCATAAAAACCAAACTGTAGCTGATGTAATTATGCTTATTCTTTGCCTTCAGTTTTAAAGGGTGCATGTAAATAGATGAACATGTGCAGTTTAAAAGCTCCAATTTCTTATTGGGACTGTGTTAAAGTAGCTTTGTGTGAATATACTTTATAATTATTGAATACTGAGCCTTGGTGAGACCACCCTCAGTTTATCCTCTGGTAGAAACAAGCTGCTTTAGCTCCTCCTGCTTTAAGGGCACCCGCCCTTTAAACAAACTCTTCTGATTGGCAGCCTGTTGAGCAGCATGTAGGTGGTGCTTCTGGGCTTGCAGCCAGAGATGTGTGGCTGAGATGACCATATAAAGAATAATCTCTCACAGTCACTCTCACTTGCTGTACACAGATAGAAGAGTAGAAAAACACAACAGTAATGGATTGTTTCGTGAGTTTAAACTTTGGCTGTGCTGAAATCCTCGTATAAGCATGTCTTGCCACTTGGTAGTTATTGTGAAACAATTCAGTGCATTTGGGTAATTTTTTTAAAGGCTTGAATTCTGATGGTCATTTGAATATAAAAATCATATAGCATTGTCAGTCAAATCGAATTTTAAAAAGTATAAATGACACAACAGAAAATAGGGGAAAGCACAGTAGGTACATGAGGCTTGGTCAGCAAACTTATTTTGTAGTTTTTTGTTCATATATTTGCAGTACTTGCCGAGTTTCAGTAGACCCAGAGAAAGCTAGAAGCTATCGTGGTTTCCTAAAACAATATTAACTCATCATTTACCAAAACGTTTTAAAACCATCAAAAACTATGAATGTAGACTGAATCCTTATTCCAAATAGGTCAAAAACACTGTGAACACCACAATGGGGAGGAGTATGTATGTTTTACCACTGTGCTTCAAGAAGTAAATTCAGGTCACTCGGGGGCATTTCCATTATCACAGTACGTATGCGTGCCTGCACTGCTGGGCAAATATCTAATTTAGTGGCCCACACTTGAAGCACTTTGCTTAAATTAGTTCATGAAAATGGATCAAAAACAGGAATATGCTAGCAACTTAAAACCAAATGAAATGTTTTTTGCAAAATAAATGAAAATAATTATAAAAAAACATGGTAACAGAGAACAGAAAGTAAAGCCAGGCCCCTACAAACCTTATCATATTGCTCCTCCTCCTTCCTCTATATATTCAAACAGGTTCAGCTCTGCATCACTTCACTACTGTTTTTTCTTTGTGACTTGACTGTGGGGAGGTTTTGAACTTATTAATAGACATAAGTGTCAAAGCATACGTGAGAATGAGAAGTGACAGGTCACAACTGTTACTGTGAAGCAACTGGAACAAACAAACAGCATAAAAAAACAACCACATAGACATCCTGTCAGGACGGAGGAGCGGTGGGTTGTTTGTGTGGGGGGGACTGGTGAAAAAACCGCTGGGCTTAAACTCGCTGTTAGATAGGTTGACCACAGTGGGAACTCAGTAGCGAGACGTGTTTTTGCATTTCTTATTACTCAGCCGGCTGAAAAACACATCCGTCTCGATAGGAAACAAGACCAAAGTTGAACAAACATCCACTCCTTACGACCCTCTGTTTGTTTGTTTGTTTGTTCTTTCTGGATAAATAACATGATGTCAAATTAAGTCATGACAGTCACATTTCATCATGGCACCAGGTTAAAAGCATAACTTCCTGACTTACTCACTCTGTTGTGGTGTGCCCCAGGGGTCTGTATTGGGCCCTTTATTATTCTCTTTGTATATGCTACCCTTGGGCTCCATATTTGAAAAATACAATATTTCTTATCACTTTTACGCTGATGACATTCAAATCTATTGTCAACTGACTGATGACTTGGCAGCATCACTGAACTCCCTGTACGATTGTCTGAGAGAGGTTAAAGATTGGCTGTCAGAAAATTCTCTCGTTTTAAATGAGAAAAAAACTGAAGTTATGGTGTTCGACAGCCATATTCCTCGAGACCAGCTTGTTGCCCTGTTGGGGCCCCTAGCTAACTCTCTCTCCGATTCTATGCGTAACCTGGGTGTCTATTTGGATAGCTCCTTTAAGCTCGATAAGCAAGTATCATCTGTAGTTAAATCTGTTTTTTTTTTTCAACTGCGCCAGATTTCTAAAGCTAAGCATTATATACCACACAGGGACCTGGAAAAACTTATCCATGCTTTTGTGACCTCCAGGTTAGATTATTGTAATTCTCTCTACTGTGGTCTCCAAGCCTTCTCTCTTCGAAGGCTGCAACTCGTTCAGAATGCTGCGGCTCGCCTTCTTACTGGCACTAGAAAATTTGACCCTATTACTCCGGCTCTTGTTGATCTACACTGGTTACCAATCAAATATCGCATTGAGTTTAAAATCTTGCTACTCACTTTTAAAATCCTGAATAACATTGTGCCCAGCTACCTCACTGACCTCCTCAATTTGTACACTCCTTGTCGTGCATTAAGATCATCAGGTCAATTACTCCTGGCCCAACCTAAGTTTAGACTGAAGACCAGAGGCGATCGTGCCTTTGCTTCAGCTGCACCCAACCTTTGGAATAGCCTCCCTGCTTCTATTCGAGCCTTGGACTCTATCCAGTCCTTTAAATCAAGATTAAAAGCATATCTATTTGACTTGGCTTTCCCGACCAGTTAATACCCTTTTAAATCTTTTAATTTTTAAACTTTTAAATCTTTTATTAGATTTTATTAAATGTATTATTTTTATTAATTTTACTGCTGTTTTTGTCTTCTTAGCATATTTTGTATTTATCTAACTCTCCTGGTCTGTTAGTGCCTCTATCCTGTCTGTGCTTGTGCCCGATTTGTACCCTATTTTTGACTTATGTTGACTCTCCATATTACTGTGAAGCACTTTGGTGTGCCTTCGGGTTTTTAAATGTGCTATATAAATAAAATTGTATTGTATTGTATTGTACTTATGAAATTACATAATTTCAGGAAGAAAGTAGCACTGTGCTCCAGCAGATTGCTCCACTGCTTCTTTGCTACCTTTCTTACACAATAAAGAAGAAAAGTGTTTGTTTTAAGACATCAAACGTTGTCATGATCGTGGGGTTTCGGGGGGGTTGAACAAAGGGGGCAGCGAGTAGCTTTTTATGTCAGTCAACCACAACAACACATCTAAACACCTCACTGTGTGGGTGGATTGCTTTGTGTTTTGAACAAGACACGTCTCACAAACATCAGTCTTTGATATGTGGAGACAAGCATCTTGCCTTTGTGGTGAGCTTACCTGAAATAACATATATCTCACCACTTAGCTATCTAGTGGTCACGGCCACATCTAAGCGTTGTGTGATCGCTTGAGCAAAATGTTGATCTTTTCACAAGTTTACCAAAGCACAATAATGGTGGGCTACTGCCCTCTGCTGGTCTAAGGCGTAACTGATATTAAATTGCAGGGTCCTCCACCCAGTTTACATATTAGGTTCTATCTGATATGTAAACTTTAAACTGATCTGTACTTCCATCCATTGTTTTAACCATTTTGTGCAGAAATAGTTTATATAGTTTTAATGGTTTAACAATTTTAATCTTTTATTATGCACTGTTGTGCTTTGATCTTAGCATATATATATAGATTTAGATTCACAAATGCAAAGTTAGGTAAGGGTTAAAAGAACAAGATAAAATAAAAAAGATAAAAAAATTAAAAATTAAAAAATTAAAATAAAAAAATATAAAATAAGGATAAAAAAAATTAAAAATAATAATATTAAAAAAAGTACAAATAAGTAAGTGAAGACAAGTGTGGTATGCAGATGTCGATGTAGATGGATGTACAAAGGAGCTTAATGTGCAAAATTAACTTAATGTGCAAAGTGACCTGATGTGCAAAATTTCAGTTGAGGTAGGTCAGCTGTTCAGGAGTCTGATAGCAGTGGGGACGAAGGAGTTGTTGAGTCGGGATGTTCTAGATTTCACACTTCTGAACCTTCGTCTATGAAGGTATAACCTATGTTGGGGGTGTGTGGGTTCTTTGAGGATGGAGGCAGCTCTCCTCTGCTCTGCAGAGAGGGCAGCGGAGTCCTGATAATCTTCTCCGCAGTTGTTATCACTCCCTGCAGGCATTTGCGGCCCATAGCAGTAGTGCTGCTGTACCATGCAGTGATGCAGCTGGTCAATGTGCTCTCCACAGTGCAGCTGTAGAAGCTGCAGAGGATCTTGGCCGACATACCAAATTTCCTCAGCCTGCTAAGGAAATACAGCCGATGTTCACCTTCAAATCAAAAGGTTTGCCTTTCTACTGAAACCAACATGGTTCATAGGGTGACACTTTCACTTTGAAGGTGAAATTCACTTGTCTGGTTTCAGCTTGGTGGTAAGCTAGTGAGTTCTTTCAGACGCAGCTGTCTTGACCAGCTGTGTGGTGTTCAGTGTCCAGGTGAGGTCCTCACTGATGTGGATGCCCAGGTATCAAAAGCTGCTCACCCTTTCCACTTCACGCTCCCGGATAAACAGCGGCTGGTGAGGCCTCCTCTTCTTCCTCGTGTCCACTATCATCTCCTTTGTCTTATCAGTGTGGAGGTTAAGGTTGTTGTCCTCACACCATGACCCCAGACCGGCCACCTCTCTCTTGTAGGCCACCTTGTCCCGTCCCGTGATGCGACCGATCACTGCAGTGTCATCCGCAAACTTCAGTATGATATTATCTTTGTTGGAGGCGACACAGTCGTGGGTGAACAGGGTACAGAGGATGGGGCTGAGGAGGCAACCCTGCTGGACACCAATGTTTGTGGTAACACTGGCTGAAGTCTTGTTGCCAGCCAAGAAAGTCTAAAAATTCTTTCCACACTATGCAGGAACTGAGTCCCTGTTGTCATGTTAAGAAGGGTTGGGGCCTAAACGCAAATCTCTCAGACAGACTAGCTGAGAAAGAGGAAAACAAACCCAAGAAAGGATTTAAAATAAAGTCTTAAGGCTTCAGCAACGGTCGGCAGAGGTTTTATGCAAGACACCAACACATCTGAAAGGACTCACTAGCTTACCACCAAGCTGAAACCAGACAAGTAGAATGTTCACCCTATGAACCATGTTGGTTTCAGTAGAAAGGCAAACCTTTTGATTTGAAGGTGAACATTCTCAGTTTTTAGGTTGTGGCACACTTTTCACTCTTTCTCTACTGATTAAGAAAGTAGTTGGCAAGTGTTTGCAACCAAGTCAGCGTCTACTGTGCACACTAAGAGCAACTATTTCTGTAAATTTGGGTCTTTTGTGCTTTAGAAAATAAGGACCCAGTGACTGGCAGCAACTACATACAGGGTTCCAAAACACTGGAACTTGTCTTTAGGGCATTGTAACAGGGAGCACAGGGTAAACAGGACACTCCAACATACCGAGTGCCAATCACAGGAGGTATAGGAAGGGAAATATGGAACATAATCAGGGTAACTACAAAAATCAGACAAAAAACCCCACAATAAACAAGACATGAGTGACAATAACTAACAAAATAACCACACAAATATGCTTATAAAGTGATAAAAAGTCATAGTGAGAAGAAATGTGATCCCCTAATAATCCTCTGATAATTTTGTCATTCTTTTTCTAATCCTTTATGTGTAGAGTGTTACTTAAAAAAAGTAAAAGAGGAAGTCCAAAAAAAGTTTAACTTGAACACCCCTCCCCCCTAATTTAATCACTCAGATGGTCTAAAATTGAAAGTGATTCACACAAAAATAGCTGTTTCCTGTGGCACATGACGGAAACCCACATCCGTACGTGATTCTCGCCCAGAGATCATATTCAGCGAGTGTGTATTTTTTCTGTTTTTGTAACAGTCACTTTATAAAGGCCTGCATGTGTTGCGTTTAGGCAGGGGTGTCAAACATAAGGCCCGGGGGCAGGAATCAGCCTAGTAAAAACACCAATCTGTGCCACTGGATAGCTTCAGAAAATGTGAAGGCGTACACAGATTTAAAATGTCAAAACATTTTTACTAATTTAACAGCTTTATCCATATCAATAACATTACATTCAGTGGTCGAATGTTTGTGGATGCTGGAGGCATTTCCGCTCTTTGTTTTGATCCTTGCTGGGGTCATTACTCAAAACTTAAAAAGTAATGCATTACATTACTTAATTACACGCAGGAGAAAGATGTTCTTTATGCTACTCGATAAGTTGCTTTCATGTTACTGTGGAAAATTATCTGAGAGTGTAAGAACCAATAAGCAGGATCGATATGCAGGCAGACTAAGGATTCTGGGGAATTGGACTACTGGGAACCAGTTCTCTACAAGAACCGGTTCTCGATTCCCATCTCTTTTCATACTGCATACCAAGTAATTAACTAAAACAGAAACAATTAAAAGACAGATTTATTTTTTAATAAAAAACAAACACATAGAAAGCACACATTTAACATGTAGTTTTACTGTTTGGGTTGCTTAATGTCAAAAATGGGCTGTATGTGGCCCACGATGTAAAATGAGTTTTACATCCCTGCATTTGGAGGACATTTGTCACATTTTTCTAATAGGGGTAATACACAAGTACCATAAATATGGGGATTCAGCCAGTAGATAACTGACTTACCAACTTTTACTTAGCTATTATTAATATCTGGTTTTCTTCCACACTATGAATATCTCCTGTCTTCCTCTCCACACCCCAACGTGACAGATGTCTGCCACTCTTTTAACCTGGTTCTGCTGGAGGTTTCTTCCTGTTAAAAGGGAGTTTTTCCTTCCTACTGCTGCCAAAGCACTTATTTATAGGGAGTTGTCTGATTGTTGGGGTTGTCTCTGTATTAATTTAGGGTCTTAACCTTCCAATATAAAGCACTTTTTCTCGTTTTGCTTACCTGCCATTATCTCTGCTCCCTTAGCTGAACAATAACGGAAAGTTAAAACATAACTTAATATTTCCCTGACACACATATGCAATGTGGAGCAAAGCCTCACAAAGTAAAGGAACAGATAAATTTAGAATAAAAACAAAGACACAAGACAAGCACCACAAAACCCTCAAACAAAACCTCTAGACCCTGGAATCTAGTTAGGTTTGTTTCAACATCAAGACTGTTTCTCTTAGTTTAGAAAAATAAAGTTCATATATACACTACAAGTCAAAAGTTTGGACACACCTTCTCATTTAATGGTTTTTCTTTTCTTTTTTTCCTTTTTTTTACTGAAGGCACACTGAAGCAGCATGGCTACCACAGCATCCTGCAGCGATATGACATTTCATCTAGTTTGTGTTTAGTTGGACCATCATTTATTTTTCAACATGACAGTGATTCCAAACATCCCTCCAGGCTGTGTGGGGGCTATTTGACCAAGAAGGAGAGTCAGTGCTGCGTCAGATGGCCTGGTCTCCACAGTCACATGACCTAAACCCAGTTGAGATGGTTTGGGATGAGATGGGAGAGTGAAGGCAAAATAGCCAACAAGTGCTATGTGCAAAGCAGTAATCAAAGCAAAGGGTGGCTATTTTAAAGAATCTAAAATATAAAACGTGTTTTGAGTTATTTCAAACTTTTTTTTTTACTTGTCCAACCTCTGGTAAAAATTTAATGCCCAGCTTAAATGCTCACAAACAACTCAAACCCACAGGAAAAGTTTAAGAAGTGAAATTTAGTTGGGTCACCAAATGTAGGCTCATAAATTTTAACGTATATGCTGAGTTTCAGTAGAGTTAAGAGTTGAGTTAAGCTAGCTCCACTGTGATTTCACTCAGTGTGCACAAATGAATACTGTCTGAAAGTAGTTTTGTTTCGAAGACATGAAAGAGTGTACATCAAAATGTGTTTCCTGTAATAACTTTTTTTCCTCTTTAAAATAGGCCAGGAACACTGAGTTGGCTACCCGTTCGCCACTTTGGGCAGCAGATGCATTGTGTGGTGAAACTGGGCGGTTTTGTTTTGGGGTTTTTTTTCCACTGTGTTATGAAAAAGTGAATTTAGGTCACTCAGCCACAAACAGTCCTGCCCCTAATGTCTGCACTGTTGCACTGTTGATCAAATAACTCATTTAGGTGCATTGCATTGGAAACCTTTTTGCAATCCACCCACCCAACCCTCCATCCATCAGTGCATCCTGAAATTTATTCCACTTGGAGCCTAATCCTCTTTTTTTAAAAATAAACAACCAAAACTAATCGAACAACCTTCTTTGAGAAGTTAATATTAACCAACATCACAGATGTAGGAGAGACAGTGGCCATAATTTTGACTTGACTGAACAAAATCACTCCACGTGAGACGTTCTAATTGCAGAGTAGATTGGGTCGTTGACTGTGTCCTTTCTTTGTCTCCTACTTGTCTCAATCTTTTTCTTGAAATTCACAGTTGCATACTGCACAACAGCACAGTCTTCATTCTGTGGGAAATACAAAAACCATATGCGAGAATTTGTCCATATACAGTGCAATGCAAAAGTCTTCATCCACCCCTCATTTTTTATATTTTACTAGGAAAATGTGAAATGTGTGGAAATACAGTTTAAAAGAAAACGGCAGGCTTTGTACAGTTCCAACAAGTTTGAACATTTTTTTATGAACACTCTAACCCTGTTCAACACAGCCTTAACTCTTAATCTTTTTTTGTAATTTATTTAGTAGTCTTCAGGAATAGTTCTCCAGAACTGAAGAGCACAAAGCTCTTCTTTGAACGTTGGCTGGTTTTTGTTCTGTTCTCTGTCAGAATGATTCCAAACTGTTTCAAAATGTTGAAGTCTGGGCTCTTGGGAGGCCAGTTCATGACTATACATATAGGCTTTTACTGGACCGGCAGCATGTTTGGGATCATTATTATTAAAAATTAAATGGATTAAAATCTCAATCTACTTATTTTCCCTTTATTCAATCAATTTTGACAAAATGCGCAACATCATTGGCTAAATGCAGCCCCAAACCATGACAGAGTCTCCTCTGTGGTTGATAGATGGCTGTAGACACTCACTGTCATGTCTCTATCCTGACCTCCTCCATACATACTAACGATAATGTGAACTGACATTTTGTCATTTAGATTTTTCACTCCATAAAACCTGCTACCGGTGGTGTACTTCAGGTTTTTCTCACCTGATGGATCAACTGAAAGACCGGAAGCATCTCTCAGGAGCTGTGTCAGGTCTTTGCTGGTGATTTTTTATTTCTTAAGAACATGATTCTCAGATCCTACTCATGCCTGCAAATATTTATAGACACACTGTGTTGAGATATACCAAGTATTTGGCTCACAGATCCTTGGGAATTGTCTTGTTGGTGCAAAGTTGCTATTTTATGTCTGTCACACTGTGCTATCTTTGGCATTTTTGGAAGCTTCGGCTAAAGAAATAGGAAGAAATTATGTGCTGTGCCTAAAGATACAATTTAATATTAGTTCATTGTCAGTTTTGGGGAGTAACGGAATACATGTACCGGCGTTACGTATTTAAAATACAAGATATGAGTAACTGTATTCCGTTACAGTTTTAAAAAGGTGGTATTCAGAATGCAGTTACTTTGTTGAAATAAATAGATTATACGGAGGTCTTTTCCTGTTTCATATGTTAGGCTATGCTCTATTTTTGGTAATTCCACGTCGGTGGAAACCAAAACAAAACACGCATTAAGAGGCTCCAATGCCTGTGTCTCAATCTCGCGGCCCATGTCAACTCTCCTTGCGGCCCGCATAATGACGTGAATAAATATTTTTAAAAAAATTATTCAAAAAATGATTTAATATGAAGGAAATAGGTATAGTGTTACAGGCACAGCCCTAAACTATGTAGCCTCATGGGCAGTGTAGTCCGTGCTGCAGGGAGAATGGACTGCTATACCCGTTATGTGTCTGTGAGCGTGAGGGAGGGAGAAAAGGGAAAAGTACGAGCTGTCACCGACCAGAAAAGTGAGCTGGAAGCATGTAGATATAATAATAACCACTGCAGCCAAAAAGAGTGCCTGACGAGCCCAGCTGTAAGTAAGCTATTAAGACTCGACTGTACACTGTGTTTCTGTTTTCCTCCGAAACAACAAGTCCCGTTGGTGCAGCCTTTGAGCGCCTCTCTCTGTCTCAAACTTGACCCAGACAACAAAGTAAAGCTAGTTTTCGGTTACGAGCCCGACACCAAACCCGACATATTAGCCAGAGGTCCCTTTACTACGGTTCGGAGCCACAGACCTGTTTTATATATGCGCGGAATAGTTTCTATCCGGGATCATTGCAAAAAGTTCAGCCTCATCTAATGTCCACCCTACTGTCAGTGGCGGTCCTAGCCTGTTTGGCGCCCTGGGTGAACACTCCCTCTGGTGCCCCTCCCCCCACACACACATAAAACATATTAAGGATTGTACATTAACATAAAACTGATGTCGGAACCATACCGAATTTCACCAGAGAAATATACACACACACACACATATGAAGAGAGAGAGAGTATGCATAGTATGCAAACGGCTACCAAACAGCCATCATAATTCGTCATACAATGAGAACAGGACAAATCAACAACTGACAATGACTAATTAATATTAAAATCTGTAACATAATGTATTGTTTGGAGTTTAGTCTGTTACTGTTACTATTTTTACCATTTCGTTTTGGAGCAACTGTAACCCACATTATTTCCTTAAGGATTTGTAAAGTATTCTGACTCTGATTGTTTCAGGATGACCTGCCATTATCCAATCACACATCTGCTTACCTGTATCTTTTGCTCATTTCTCCTCCTCTTCTTTTCTCTTTTTTTATAAACTGAGCACCTGATGGCTTTGAACTTTTCTTGTCCATCTTCTGGTTTTAATTTTGCACTCCAGTATGAACACCCATCCCCCAACTCGAGGATCACCACAACATAACCTAATAGACCTACACCTTAGTTCACAGATTCACTTTGTCTAAGGTTTATTTCTGGGATTTCGCACAACCCAGGATTCAAATAATGAATACATAATGGACTTGGATTTACATCATTATGAATGAAATGTGCTCTTTTTGGAAGCAGCAGGGCCCCTCCCCTTTCGACAGGTTGTGTGTGAGACTTTAAATCATCAAACTGTAAATTATACATTGTTATTGATCCCTTTACCCCTAGTTTATTGTTTGTTTACTTACACTGCTGTAACTGGAGCCTCATCATCTCGTCTCTCTATTTACTGGACTGTATGTAGCGGAGATGACAATAAAGTTTACTTTGACTTCAGCAGCGAGCAGGCGCACCGAGGGCTCTCGCACTCACTTTACGCGTATAGAATTTCGAAAAAACATCGATGCAAATTATAAGTCTGTATCAGGATGTCTGGTGTTTTCGTGTTTGTTGGTTTGTTTTTATTTTGCTTTATTTTGCGAGTTGGTTATTAGATGCTGCTCCAGCCAGCCAGAGAATCCCCCGCCGCCCCGCCCTCTCCTCCCTGTGGAGCAAGCAGCAGGCGCACCTCGCAAACGGAGGGCGCCGTTACTCCCAGCAAATGGGCGATAGAAAACCGATCGGTGCCTATGCCATTCCCAATATGCGCTGGCATGACGTCGGGGCAGCATGAGTACGAGCAATTTTTTTTGTTTTGTTTTGTTTTTTTGGTTTTTTTTTGCCGATGCCCGTGATGTTGCCCCACACCATGACGCTGCCCCAGGCAACCGCCCGTGTTGCCCGTATCAAAAACCGCTACTGCCTACTGTTACTCATTTTATATCAAGATTTTAAAAATCTAGTTGTTATTGGTATGGCGAGTATTCTTCAGTAATAGTAATAAATCACACAGCAATAGTACATTCATGTACTTGTAAAAAGCATGATAATATATTAAGTAATCCAAAGTATTCAGAATATGTTACTCTCATTCAGTAATGTAACGGAATACGTTACAAAATACATTTTGGGGCATGTATCCTGTAATTTGTAGTAGAATACATTTTAAAAGGGACCTTCCCAACACTGTTCATTGTTAAGTTGCGTGTTATGTGTCGATACAGCACTGGTTCATCCCTTGATAAATATTCCCCACAGTGGTCAGGCACTGGACTGAAAATGACTGAAAAAGCCGTTCATGTCCAAAGAAAAACTCTAGAGAAAGCCTGAAGAACTATTGCTCAAGACCATTTAACAAATGACCACAAAGTCTAGCTGCTTTGAAGCTAAATATAAGAAATCAGAGGTGTTTCAAGACTTACTGTACTGTGCTTTTTCTCATTTACTAACCTCACAGTTCGCAGTGTATTCTGGAGTATTAGGCTGTTGAAGTGACCCTTATGAAAGAAATAGAAAGGAAAGAGAAATTTAACTGCTGACATGTTTTATAGTCATCAGAATGCTTTTATGATAGGCAATAGTTACCTTTAGAGGGACACTTTTTTCTCTGGACTATTTTGCAGAGGGTACCACAGAAGATTATATTGAAAATAACTGAGACAACC
Organism: Perissodus microlepis; assembly: GCF_051167445.1. Taxonomy (NCBI): domain Eukaryota; kingdom Metazoa; phylum Chordata; class Actinopteri; order Cichliformes; family Cichlidae; genus Perissodus; species Perissodus microlepis. Next base: position 42,962,439 of record NC_140463.1, on the reverse strand, counting down.
AGAGCTGCAACCACAGTCTTAACCAAGACAGGGACAGCTTCGTCCTGTTTCACTGCAAAGACATACAAAGCAACGTAGAGTAAGCAAAAGAGGAAAATAAGAGGGTGAAAGAAACTATAATAGGTTTCAGTTTTAACACATATGCTCCTCACCTACGACATCCAGTCTCGTGCCTTTCCCAACAAGCACCTCGCCGCATGAAGCCACAGCACAGTAGTACGTCCCGACATCAGACCGGCTCACGTTCTTCTTTGTGAAGCTGTAGACACATCTCTGTGCAGAGCAGCTGGACTCAGACCTCTTCGCACATTGGCTGCTGCTATTTGTGTGGCTGTACATGATTCCCAAGTGAGAATCTACTGTATCCTTTTTGAACCAGTAAACGTTGTCTTCTTCGGCACTGGATCCTTTGAGCAGCGTGCAGTTCAGTGTCACAGAGTCTCCTTGTTGCACAGAGCTTGATTCTGGCTGCTTTAGGAAAGTCCTGTGACTGGGCTCTGAAAAAGTATTAAAAACAGATGTTAAAATAGGAAGTGCAAGAAAAAAAAGCAGATTTGTTTTTATATTGTTAATATTCCCAAATCTTAAAAACTTTCCACATTACCTCTCAGGACCAAAAACGTTCCGTCGTCAAATTTAGTGACTGAGATGCTGGTCTGTCCACAGTAGTACATGGCCGAGTCAGAATCCTGAACATTAAAAATGTTCAGACGATAGAAATCTTCTCCACTATCAACTGAAATGCGTTGATTGTTTTTAAACCCGGGGTGGAAGCTGTTGGAGTCGAGTAAATGTTTGTAGAAAGAGGATATGACTCGAGGTGACTCTCCTATGACTTGCTTGTACCAGGAGAGATATTTGGCCCTGGAGGCAAAGGAGCAATGCAAAGTCACATTATCTCCAAGGTTAGCGTAGAGGAGCGCACCATCTGGAACACAAATCAAGATAAGTTAGAGACTGCTGCAATACCAATTCACAGTTCCACAAACACAAGATCGTGAGATTTAAGGCAATTGCAACTCATTTACAGCATAAATGAATAAAAAGTGAGTGTGAAGGACTTACAGGCTCTAAAGAGAGGAACCAGGAGCACGTAAAACCTGAGCATCCTTTACTCTCACTTCACTGTTCAACCTCTTCCAGCACGAGTGGAGTTTGATCAAAGGAGCCACAGAGAGAAGTTACAGCCTCAGCAGAAAAGGTGTACACGTAACAGAGGTGTGGGTGTCAGTGCTCATCCACAGAAGGAAGTCAAAAACTCTGAACTGACCTTTTTCTTAATGAGAAATACAAATACATGCATATATACATATGCGTTGTGTACATACTTAATTCACACATCCTGAATCCAAACTGCACTTTTATCAGCTTCTCCATCAAACACCTGCTTCTGCTTGAACTGCGTTGCTGTCTTTATGGTGTAGATGGTTTTTCACAGCTATAGAAGTACACAAAGCCCACTGCAGTGACCTTTGTGTACTTTGACTTTGCATCCCCGTGTGCATGCATTTGATGCTTCTTCTTCCTTTGATGACTGCTCTGCATTTGACCTGAAGAGGGCAGCAAAGAACTGTATTATCCTCACCGCTGATGTTTTTCCCCCACACATGATCTAAGATTTCTTGATGAGTCACTTTGTTTGTATTCTGGTTCTCAAACTTTTAAGTGGTTCACAAAGTGAAACGGTGATTCAAAGCAAAAAATATCTAACTCTCAAGATTAGTTAGAGGTTGAGAGAAAGTGCACAACGTTTCAAACATTCCTAAATGCATTTTATTTGTATTTTACAGATGTGGAATATCAGCATTATATTTGTTTTCATTTCTAAGTCCCCCTGAGATGTAAGTCATCTAATTTTTAGTGTTTTAAAGCAGCGGTCCCCAACCCCCAGATCACGGACCAGTGCCCTTTAAAAAAGGTTGGGAGCCGCTGTTTTAAAGAACAAAAAAGGATTATTTATTATTATTGCATATTTTATTTATGTTGATGACTGACTCAGATTACCTATTTTAAAGAAAACTGTATTTATTCTAGTGAGTGACAATAAGGGAGCAATGTAACAGACTGGTATTACACCCACACACAGCAGTAGTAAAACTGTTGCTGTCAGAGCACAGATCCTGAACAAAAAGAGGTCAGAGCAGGTCTGGAGCTTTGGGGGGATTCCACTGGTCTTTTTCCTTGGTTGCACAGATCAGACAAGAGGAAGCAGTCTGCTTTCAAAAAAAGGAAGGCGAGCATGCATTTGGATTAGGGCATTAGATATGTAAATGTAAATGTATATGGAGATAAGCGCAGATGTGCTATTTTGGGTAAATGTCAGGTCATCAAGTGTGTTATACTGACAGATAATGCAAACATAGTAAACAAAGCAGTTTTGTCTGATCAGAGAGCTTTCTTGGGTGTTTTATGATTTGACAGATGAATCTTGGTTAATGTCATATGCTAGTATTTCATATTTTAAGATTTAGCGCTGTTCAGAACTACTTCAGTAAATGTGTTGCTCAGTCGGGTGTGCTCAGGGTGGTATGGCTATAAACTAGGCTTACTGGTTCCCCCAGCCGGTGTCTCATCTAAGTACTAACCAGATCTGACACTGCTTAGCTGGAAAGATCACATGAAACCAGGCGAGTCAGACTGTTGATCAGTCCATGTAAGTGGTGTGAAGAATCTGTCTGTCTGATCAGTTGTAAACTCTTATCTGATTCAGATTTGGTGTATTGCAGAAGACCTCAATAAGTGCAGTCCCAGGTTGTTTGGATGAGCAGCTATGGTATTTTGTCTAAAGTCACATCTGCTGCCCGGTCCACTCCCTGGGTGGAGAGGATTGCACAAACACACACATAGAGTAGTTTGGCTATCTTTGTGAGGACACTGATGAATTTAAAAGCCTCTTTCTAATATTTAATCCTTAACCCAGCATGATCAACACAGAAGGCTTCAATCATTCACTCATGTTCTTTGGATAAGTGGTTCTGGAGAAGACTGCAACCCCACACCCTGTTACTGTTTAAAATGCAGTGAGTGTGTGCTTGTAGCTGTCATCGTTTCCCACAGTAACCTAAAAACTGCTATGTTTACTCAACACCTCTAAATTATAGTCTCTCACAAACAGGAAGCATACCAATCATGATCAGATGAAGCTGTAAAGTCTTAAATGAATTCAAATCTATTTATTTTGTCTTTTGAACAAGCTCCAGAAAAACTTGTGTGACAAATGACTAACCTCAGAAAAGGTTTGCCAAGATGTTATTTGTTGAAGCAAGCATGCAGAGGAAAGTACAACAACAGCTCTAGAGATTCACACTTCACTGCAGAGTGGGGGAAAACAATCGTAGTTGTAAATGACTTGTCAGCGACGTGCAGTCAACTATTTTTTTTTGTCACTGTATAATTTTCATGTCAAGAAACGTAGACCATGCCCTGTGCTCTCTCCTTATCAACCACCAAATATAGAAAGACAGAAAGCAGAAGTTATAACTCAGCACTTCATTCTTCACCATATTAAAAACATGTTTGCTTTGTAATTGAGAAAACTCCCTGTGATAAAATCTGTAATTAGGAAATTTGTATTATGTTCCCGGTCAGTTATCATGCATAGGTTTGATAAAATTGAGCAACTTTGAGGGGCTTTCTTGAAGGGGCGACACTATCATTGGCCAGCAGGTGTCAGTGTAGACTCAGTGCACTTATAGAGGAGGGCTGGATTCACAGAAAAAGAAACACTTTCTTGGTACAATGTATTCCAAGTAAAACCTTTGCTATAGTGATATAATAATAATAATGGAGTGGATTTTATATAGCGCTTTTCAAGGCACCCAAAGCGCTTTACAATGCCACTATTCATTCACTCTCGCATTCACACACTGGTGGAGGCAAGCTATGGTTGTAGTCACAGCTGCCCTGGGGCAAACTGACAGGAGCGAGGCTGCCATATCGCACTATCGGCCCCTCTGGCCAACACCAGTAGGCCAGTACCCTACTTGCCCAAGGACACAACAACCAGGACAGAGAGCCCGGGAATCGAACCGGCGACCTTCTGGTTACCCCCTGAGCCACGGTCGTCCCTGGCAATAAATATTAACATTATTAGATTAGGACATTCCAGTGTTATAAAGAGAAATCCAGCAAGGTACTTTGAGGTACTTTGTACTTGGTGGCAGTGGGGAAAACGAACTCCCTTCTGTCAAAGGCCTCGTCTGGTTAAGGAGAGAGCAGAAGGTGAGCAGTAAGAAAAACAGCACACAGTAATAAGGAAAGGTTGGTTGCGCAAGTGAGATGTTCAAGTCCAGAGCTAGAGAGAGAGAGAGAGAGAAGGCACTGAGGACAAAACACAATATATGGGTGAGAGAAACGATCCAAATTTAACAGCATGCATGAGACTCAGTGTTAACCAAACAGGATGTATGAGGACTGGCTGAAATTCTCTCATTTTCTCCAATGTTTTTATCCCCAAGATCTGAGTCTACGATTAACACGGGCTCATCAAAACTGGACAAAAAATGTCACTCGGTCTGATGAGTCTCAAGTTCTGCTGAAACATTTAGTTGGTAGGGTGAGAATTTGTGATAAATGACATGAAAGCATGGATCCATCCTGCCTTGTAGTGAAACTCAAGCTGGTGGTGGTGTAACAGCGTGGGGGATATTTGCTTGGCACGTTCTGTGTCCCTTAGTACCAACTGAGCACCGTTTAAACACCACAGTCTACCTGAGCATTGTTGCTAATCATGTCCGTTCCTTCATGACTACAGTGTACCATCTTCTGATGGCTACAATAATGCACCAGGCCAAAAAGCTTGAATCGTCTCAAACTGGTTTCTTGAACATGACAGTGACTGTACTCAAATGGAGTCACCAGATTTCAGTCTAATAGAGCACCTCTGAATAGTGGTGTAACACGAGATTTGAATCACAGATAGGCAGTCGACGATTCTGCACCGATTGTGTGATGTTATCTTCTCAACTCTGCGCTAACAAAATGTACTTGATATAGTGGCCAGTTGGTATTTATATATTTTAAAACAGTGACCAGTGATTTTTTTGAACATTTTAGCAGATAAAAATACGTGAGATTACAGGATGAACAGGATATATATCACACAGGATATGCATTAAAAGCAGATTCTGTGTGATATCGTGTCAGTTATTTGAGTCTTCAACAGCTGTAATGTCTGCAAAAATGAAAGCAATGCTGTGTGAATACTTGTAGATGTCAGTGATAGCGTCTGGCCTTTTTCCTGTGACTCAAATGATACTGTGGTAGTCTATACTGACTTTATATACTGGCAGTGTATCAATCTAAAAATGACTTATCTTCATTTAGTTACAGACTGGTGACTTTATTTGTCTGAACAGCTTGGGCGTCTTTAGAAACTGGTGTCTGGTTTGACACTTGGCTATAGTCTTCTTCAATCTTGTGAAGACTTTAGGTTGATTCTGAGGTTTGTGACTTCCTACTTCACAGTACTTATACATCCATGAGGCTAGTGCTGTCAAAGTGTCATCTAGTAACACAGCACGACAGAGACCACATCAGACCTGCTGCAGACAAAACAGAAACAAAACGAACCGGTAAGAATTTTGTTGTTGCATTTTGTGAATCCATTGTCCAGTTTCACTTTCAAAGAGCAGCTTTTGATGACTCAGATCCATATTCACTGGAATCATGAAATGTACTGGAAATGGGTAATAGCTTGCCATTTTAATATGAGCATGAATGATGTGGCTTGTAATATATCTTTCAGATAAAGACTTACTTTAATAAAAGCTGTAAAACTACTTTTGATAGAATTTTTAGAAGATTTTGGCACAGCAGCAACGCAGTAACCAAATAAATCAATGAATGACAAAATATATATAATCCAAATTGTTCATGCCAGTCCTTCTTCCTAATTTAGTGCTTTTAGGTGTTATAGCTGTCTTTATTGTGTTTTATTGCGATGTAATAATGTTAGCCGTTGAGTTAATTACTGTCATATTTAATTCATTGTATATGCATGTGCTACATTATTAGGTCATATCATACATCTGCAGTTGAAGTTGTGTATAGAGGATGTGGGGAACAAGAGCAATAAGTGTGAAAGACAAAGAGATGCAGAGATACTGCCAACAAAATTATTCAGCTTTCAGCTATCAAGCTGCTTTCAAATAATGCTGTTTTGTTCTGCAGTGTCACTCTAAAAATGCATGCTGGAGGTTCAGAATAAAAGCGTTCTTCTTCTTCTTCTTCTTCCTTTTTTTTTGGGGGGGGGGGGGGGGGGGGGGGGCAGTAGTGTTGATGACCACTAATTGTGAAAACTCACGCAGACGGGCTGACCAGAATGACAAACAAAAGAAAGAGAAGAAAAGAATAGAAAAGGCAGCAATAAGAGCAGCCAGTTTGGCAAAGAAAAACAGAAACGCTGTTGACAGAACCATAATTAACATGACTATTTACATCACTGTTTACAATTTTATACCAATGTGGTTTCTTAAAATAGGACTTTATGGCAAGCCTGGAAGTTTCCCACACAAATGTATATGTGCGTGTAGTGTATCTGTATGTAACTGCTGACATTTCTTCTTTTCTTGTTTTTATGATATTATTGTAGAGTATCTGCCTCAAAATATAAAGTGCTTTGAGGTGACTGGTGTTGAAGTAAACTCACTTTAATTGAAATGAATTGAATTATAGTTTATATCACCAGATGCCCTGGTTCCAAGTGTTTGGCCTAAATCATACTTTAAATCCAGAGTTTTTGTGCAGACATTTTCCTGCACATTGACATATGCACTGTTGCGTCTTGTGAGTTTACATAAATGTATCAAGACTGCCGCAGTGTGTAACAGTCTTCTGTATGAGTGAGAGTAGCTGTGCCCTGTAAACTCTAATGATGTGGATTCTGCTTTTTTAGCCTGTAATTTCACTCTTTTGCGACTGAGTGTGTTTATCTCTTTTTCCCTCCTTACATCACTGTGTTCTCCAGTCAGACAGGCTTTATCGCAGGTGGGTATCAAATGTAATAGTGCATTATAGACCAAATATGGTGCGTGTGAACTGTTGTCTGTTTTATCTTCTGGACTCTGATAGGGACTAAATGCCTTCATTGTTTTTGTTTGTCCCTGTTGTTGTACCTCGTTCCCTACTAGTCTCCACTTGCCCATTATTATGGGCAGAAACTCCTCTTGGTCCTTTGTCATAGCATCTGTGATTCTCCCCTAATGTACTCTCAGTTTTCCCCGGATTTCTCTGATTCCTGATGCCTGGATTACGAAGCTAACTTCAGGATAAACACTGGGTTTGCTGAACTACAGAAGTGATTCACTTCTTAAAGGAACATATCACCATGGTAACTTGTGCCGTGAAGCAGATTAGATATCTACAGGTATGAAATCAATACTTCAGAAAATAGCGTCGCCATTCCTGGTTCTTTAATCTTTTTTTGTTTGTTTGCTTTCTGTGGTCAGTGAAAGAACTTTACAGCAGTGTTATTATTCTAAACATTATTCTATACAGACACTGCAGTTAAATTTTTACTCTCAAACCCTTAAACTGCACTGAGTTTGCAGCTCAGAGAAGAACAGAGAGCAGCTGATGTTACAAAGTTTAGTTTAAAAACGCCACATTTTTTTGTTCAGCATTATTAAAGTGCATTACTGATTCTCTGCAGGGTCAACGTGTTTCATAGGTGCAAGTTGTTAAGGCGAACGTACTAAAACCACTGACCGAAGCGCAAACTATGCATCACATTCTTACAGGAATTACACACATTCAGTTGGTGATGCAGAAAGTGTGCAAATGTTGCACGCTTGATTCTAATCTGCTGATAGGTCTCTTTTACACTACTGGAACTGCAAAGACTAGAAGATAGAGCACACTCTTAGACTACCTGTTCAGTCAGGGGAATAACTTCACTTGATCTGCAGACAGACTCCAGCAGCTCCTTGACCATGGTGCATGGGAGCAAGCTTTAATGCATAAGTTTAAAGTTTCTAGGTTTTATATACAGTTTTTTTTCCTTAGAAAAGTTCAATTTTTTGTCTTCTTCTTTTATGTTGATAACCATTTTATCAGCATCTGATAGAGTCTCTCGAGTAGGTGACGCTCATAGAGAGTCATGTGACCAGTAAACCGGTCAGATGATACCCAGACCATGCCTACTTCCTGTGAACATGCAGGGGAAAACCCTGGTTTAATTTAGCAAGTTTGTAACCAGCTTCGTATGACTGCTAATCCTGACTGTCAGCGGTCTGACGGACAGATGGCCTGAGTATGCTCAACTCGCCTCGTAGTGCAGGGCCCTGCAGTTCGAGCTTACTCTCTTCACCTTCACCTTAAGCTGAAAGCGCCCATGTAAACACAGGCACAGTTACAACCCCTTAGATTGCAGTCTTGTGTACACTTTTTTGTTGTTGCTTTGTTTTGTTTTAAAAACACTGTCTGTGATTGACACAGGAAACTGACTTAAGGGTGTAACAGCTGTTGAAAAAACTAAACGAGGAACAAGGTACTTTAGAAAGTTTAACTTGTTTGGTGTCATACTATCAGAAACGAATATTCTGAGACACAACAACCTGTAGTCTCCTAATTACCCACTGTGGTGAAGCTGACAGCAATCTATGTTGAAATATATTCCACTTCTTTTTTTTTGCGGGAGGGGGGGGGTAATTGTGAAATTATTTCAATTGCCCTTCATTCTGTCTATTGAACCATTTACTCACTATTAGGCCAACCATAACTCAAATCATACTGCTAAGCCTAGATCAGGGATGTCAAACATAAGGCCCAGGGGCCAGAATCGGCACAGCAGAGAGACCCAATCTAGCCCGCTGGACAGCTTTGGAAAATATGATGGAAGGCATACATTTTTGGCTTTTTAACCCTGGAGAACCCATGGGGTCAAATTTGACCCCATGGTTTCCCTAGAAAACCAATGGGGTCGGCTCTGACCCCATGGGTTCTCCAGGGTTAAATAAATGTATTATTTATTTATAGCTTTTCAGCTTATTAAACTCCCCAAAGCCAGTCACACTACACTAAAGTAGTTAAGTATGTCAAGGCTGCGGCAGCAGTCGTGTGATGTGTGGGAAAGTGGACTCAAATGCAGGCACTTACTAAGATGCAAGTCAGGTTTATTGTACATAACAGAACACAAGGCAGGGATGGCAAAAACAAAACTAAAGAAAACCTGAACTGGGAAAAACTATTGCATTTTTTAAATCTTATATTAACATATGCCAGGGATTAAATGTGTAGTTAAATGTCCTTACACTGAAATTATTCCAAAGGTTCTTCAGTTATCTGCGTGCTGGGCGGAGACAAACAAACAAACAACAAATACAACTCAGTCTTACAGCAAAGTGTGAAATAGGCACTCCTGTCCACTGTGTTCATCATGCTTTTCTCCTTCCTAGTGTAAAATGGGCACACATGTAGAAGCTGCATCACCAGCAGGAGGAGACTTTTAAAGCCACGAAGTCGCTAGTGAGAGGCAAACGTGAAATGGACACAGTGGACCGGCGTGTCTATTACATGATACTGGGTTGAAAAACGTGTCTTTTTCTTTCGGCGCATTTGTGCTACAATCAACTGATTGTACTTCATATGCATGGAGAGGGACAATGGTGGAGGTGTATACAACTTCTGAGAAGTGGAGATAGGAATACTCCAATGGCCCAAAACAACAAGGTAAATTGGTCAAGTGCAAAGTGCGTTTAGGACAGAAGTAACTACAAATGATTAACATGACATCAACTCTTTGCAAGGATCTCCACAAATAGCATGCTAACACAATGTGAAGAACCCAGACTGATGTTAAACCTGAGTGTGCAGTCAGTCTCGCAGCCAAGGTTTCTTCCTGTGTGGTTCTACTGTATAATCACTGTGGCGATCACTTTGAAGTCTCTTTGAACCAGTTTTCAGTGTTGTCCACTTCGTGTTAATAATTAAACACTAAAAGAATGATGACTTCTACTCACGTGTGGCAAAAGATTTATACTGTTAACTGGTAATTGGCAGCAGAGTTTAAGTAATAATTTAGTTTCTCTGTGGGGGTAATCAAGTACTGTCCAGCATTACAGCATTAAGAAATGTAACAAGTAACAAACCCAATATTGACCAGTTTCAGGGCAATGTCTTTGTAAGCCACTTGAAATGTACCTATGGAATCATCCCTAACTCCCTAACTGTGTGCACATAACAGAAAACGTATTAAAGGACTCATTTTCCTTCACAAAAGTATAGAATTTGTTCCCATTTCAAATAACTATTTCAGCAACTATCAAATATAACACAGTTTGAGAGGCATAAAATGGTATTTTTGCACCAACAATGTGATTCTTAATGAGTCATTAGTCAAAAAATGGCATATCTCAGGATGGTGTGCAGTGTGTCCTTAAAGAAAACTGGGGCAAATTGATAAGTGAACGACAAAAGCAGTGGCAGACCAAGATAAAAATGATCTGCGGCAGATGAAAAGTATCTCCAAGTCATGATCAGAAAATGGTCTCAGTGGTTGTGTATTTTGGGATATATCAGCTCCATCCTGAAGAATGCTTTTTTTCACAAGTACTGGACTGAAAAGAAGTGACAACATGTCTTATAAAGTGATAAATCCAAATTTGAAATCATCATCAGCACACAGCAGCTTGCCCAACCTCAACATTACCGAAGCAGTTTGAAATTATCTTAACAGACAATGGAATAAAAACCAATCAACATCCAAAGAAAAGCTTTGATTGTCCCCCAGGAAGCCTGGAGAACTGCTGAAGTTGAAGACTACTCAAAGAAATGACAAGAAAGCTTACCTAAGAGAGTTCAAACTGTGAAAAATAAAGATACCAAATAAAATAAATGTACCAGATCTGTATTTCCAATTTTACTAGAAAACAAGAAAGACATAAGGAGTGGTTCAACACTTTCATACAGTGGCTGTAGCTCAGGAGGTAGAGCAGGTCGTCTACTGATCGGAAGGTTGGTGGTTGGTGGCTCACCCTAGTTTGCATGCAAAATATCCTTGTGGCAGGATATCTCTGATGCATCCATCGGAGTGTGAATGGTAGTTAGAAAGCACTTCAAAGGATAGAATGTGTGTGAATGTGGCATGTTGAATATAGCGTAGAAATATACGAATCACTCCATTTACTGTAGCTATACTATATAGACCAGTAGCTATATACTATTACTGAACAAGAACAGACAAATCAGATTTGTGCTGAGCCATTCCTCGTAAAGTAACCACATTTAAACAATAACAACAAAATTTTTTCTTAAAAAAAAAAAAAAAATCAGAAATGACTTTGCTCTTTCATAACAGATTCCACTAACTGAACTGTTTGATTTTACATGTTATCATCGCTTTCTCTTTCAGCTGTGAAGCACGTCATCTGAACTGCAACCAGCCAACACGACGACAAGAAATTTTTCATGCAAGATGACTGAAAATAACAACCATAATGTATCCAGCCACCCTGTAGGGTCCCATTCTTTGAATGTTTTTACCATTACCCTCCATGGCATTTTTGCTACAATTGGAATCGTGGAAAACCTCCTCATCGTTGCAGTGGTGGGCTTCCATGTCCGTCGCTCCATCATTAGCATCTGGATCCTGAACCTCGCAGTCTCTGACCTGCTAGCCACTTCTTCACTGCCCTTCTTCACCCTGTACATGGCCCGGGGCAAAACCTGGACACTGGGGACAACTTTCTGCCGCATCCATTCCTCCATCTTTTTTCTCAACATGTTCGTCAGTGGTTTCCTACTGGCGGCCATTTCTCTGGACCGCTGCTTGGTGGTGCTGAAACCTGTCTGGGCCCAAAACCACAGAAACATCCAACTAGTTAAGAAGATATGTGGGGTAATCTGGGCCATGGCTCTGATCTGCACTATCCCCTTCTTCCTGTTTCGTGACGTTATCCCTTTAAAAGATGGCCGGAATCTCTGTTACTATGATTATGAACGATTCCTGCCTGAACCAAAGAATCAGACAAATAATAAACCTATAATTAAACAGCGGAAAGAAGGACTGGCAATAATGAAGCTGTTTTTTGCCTTCTTAATCCCTTTGGTCATCATCATAGTGAGCTATGCTGTTGTACACTCCATAATAGCAAACAGATGTAACCGTCGCCCTTTTCGTTTTGTTCGGCTTGTAGTGTCTGTGGTGGTGAGCTTTGTACTCTGCTGGGCACCCTACCACATATTCATCGTCATGGAAGTGATGGCTCCAAACTCTCAGTCTATTCAGGGTTTTATAAGACAGGCTCTCCCAGTTGCAGCGACGATCGGCTTCCTCAACAGCGTCCTCAATCCTGTTCTGTATGTGTTCAGCTGCCCTGACCTGTGCAGTAAGATCCGACATTCTCTCGGTGCAGTGATGGAGTCTGTTCTGGCTGAGGATCTTGCAGAGTTCGCCCGGCGCCGCAGCACAGCTCGGAGCTCTATCGGCAACTCTGAGATAATGACGAGAAAGAAGCATTCCCTTGCAACTCAGGAAGAAAGTATGAGTACTTCAGTTTAGAAGTAAAACATACCATCTCTTCTTTAGTAAGTGCAAAGAAGGTTTTATTTACCTCAACTGCACATAAAAACGTTCCCTGTTGTCTAACACATATCACTCAGGCAATACTTCTTCACAAGAAGCTTACCTGTTTTACTATAGCATTGTATTCTCCATCCATCAATCAAGTTATTAGTGCCTCATCTAGGATTAAGAGTATGTTTTAGTATAAATTAACATCACTGGGAGTTCATGTTTGGAACATGTGGATAAACTAAAATCCAACCTTAATCCTGACACTGGATGGAGCACTTGTGACCTGATGGATATTATGAGGTTTCTGTTGTTTTCATATGCTTCTTCATGTATTTAGACAATGAGAGCAGACATTTGTCTTCAAAATAATAAAATTTTAGAAATGGCCTTTCTTTTTCATAACAGAAAGAGCAAAGAAGAGCAAAGTTCACTCCATGTCCTTTTACAAACTTTCTTTGCTTCTTAATTGTATCTTTTCAGATTAAAGACATCCAGTAATTGGTCTAATCTCCTGGAGACTTTTAATCTAAAACTTTTGCATATTCTTAGTGAAATTATGTGTGGGGATGGGTGTGAAATACGTATTGCAATGTCAATACAACATTTGTTACAAAATATCCATTCGTCCCTGTTTCAGTAAAAATATCTATCAGTGTTTCCTTGTGCTTGACATAGAGATATATTGCATAAAAATAGAGAAAGATAGCTTCATCATTTAATTTTAGCTTTTCAGTACAAAGTCCTAGACTTATTTGTATTCCTCATATTTAGCGAATTATATGTGATGTAATGTCTGTACTCTAGCAAGAAAAACAGTTTAGTTAGCATTACTATACAGTCGTGTGCAGTATGTCACTAAATTTGCAAAAACTTCCCCATTCTATGTACCTCTCTTGTTTTGAGGGTGTTTGATGAAAATGTAAATTTAGTTTAAAGTAATACACATTTTTTTTTGCTCTGTAAATAACCGAGCCTTAGACTTTTTAAGAAATGTGTAATGTGTTTCTCACTAGATGTTATCAGCAGCTGTAACGCCTACACCAGCATTTTTTTTTTTCAGATGCAAAACATTCGGTTTCCTTTTATGATGAAATTGCTCAAGCTGTTTATGAGAAAAAGTGTATTGCACGTTTACTTTAGCGCTCACTCATATGCTGTCAATACCTTTTAGCAGTAAAATGACATTTTAGAAAATGAATAAAAGAAAAGAAAAGCATCCTGGCACCTTAGTATGACTAGTTGCTTACCGTTATATAACCACAATCTTGTGTTTCCATAGTGATTCACACCTTTTCTATTTTTAAAATTACTGACAGCACACGTGTGATTAAATGCAGTTTTTAATGATCGTAAACTGAGCAGTAGAAAACAATTGCTTCATAAACTCACAGTAGTTATGGATGTGCGGTTTTGACAAATATGAAACTGAATTTCCATATTTCAGCTGAGTTACATGTAAGCTGAAGTCACTGTTTGCACAAAAATATCTTTTTTTCTCTCCTACCTTTAAGCAGTATCTAGATGAGGAACTGTGAATGCCCAAATAATTCTTTAGATGAAAAGGTGGAAACACTGCGAGGCATAAACTCAACATATGTCTTCCCACTGGGTGGTGGAATTGCTTTGATTGTGGTCAAGTCCAAACTATATTGCTAGAAGGTTACTCTGTCTATTTTCACTCACCCTCTTGGTGTCTGGGTGAGCTCTGGTACTAAGAGTCATGCTTTTGCTTGGGTTTTGCCCTCTTCCCAAACAGGGCAGGGACTTTTGCAGCTCCAGCCGAGCATCAGGGCAGAGGAAGATGTAGAAGAGGGGATCCAGCAAAGTGTTCAGACTGGTCAAACCATAGCACAGGCGATAGATGAGGAAAAGTGAATGCTCCAGTTCACATGGATCATCAGTCAGCAGCAAGGATACAAACCTGTATCCACCTACCAGGTGGTAGGGTCCAAAGACAACAATGAAGTTGACAGTAATCACGACCAGAATTCCTACGATTTTGTGCCGTTCATGGGCGGAGAGGGATGGAGATTGCCTGAGTGTCACCCCAATGTGGGCTGAGGTGTAGCTGAGGGAGGAAACAGATTTGGAGATCAGAAACCAGCCTTTAATCTAATATACAAAACGTTCTAAAAGAACAGGGAAATATCTGATTTATCTAGAAAACATTAAGTCAGAAACATATGTGCACATGTAGATTTTGGTATTAACTCACCCTAGGATGGCACATGGCAACAAGAAGCCTAGAACCACAGTGGCGATCTTAAATTGAGCATATCGGGGGCTGACGGGGTACTGCTCCAAGCACAGCAGTCTGTCAGAGTTGAACACAGATGGCAGCAGCCCACTGAGACAGAACAGGAAGGTTAGGATCCACACCGCTACACCTGACACTGCTGCTACTCTGACTGTTCGCACCCTGCGGCTGCTGAATGGGTAAACAATAGCCAGGCAGCGGTCTGTAGCTATCAGACACAGGAACATGACACTTGCATAGACGTTCACGTAAAACACGTAGCCAACTAGCTCACAGGTTAGCTGGCCATAGGGCCACTGGTGTGGACCCTGGAGGTAAAGAATCCATAAGGGCAGTGTGAGCAGTTGGAGGAGGTCTGACAGGAGCAGGTTGAGGATGTAGACCAGCTGACAGCCTCCGCCACCTGAGCGCCCCAGGTGGTACAATCCCCAAAGAGACAGCAGGTTGCTGGGGAGACCCAGAGTGAAGATGAGGCCATAAATACAGGTCAGGCCAAATATGTCCGTGTCCAAGGGGAGGTTGCAGGTATCGTTGGACATCTCTCTTCGGGTAAAACACGTCACATGGGAAACTTGAGGTGATCTCAATCAGACGTTGATTCACACTCACAGAACGGTGAGTTAATGTAGGAAAGCCCATCCATTCACTCAAGGCAGAGAGGAAGAAAAGAAGACTCTGTTCTCAGGTGCATTCTTCCTAATCACACGTGTCCACTCTGCAAGATTCATAAAGCCACTCTGCTGTGGTAAAATTCACCCTCATTTTTGAAGCTGTAACTCAACCAGGCTTCAGAGCATCCCAGATCCATTGGTGGAAATGAAAACCTGCAAAACAGATGCCATGAGTTTTTAAGTGCATGAGGAATGAACCCATAAAAAAGCTTAAATCCTTTGTACTCACCCCTCAGAGCTTTGAGACTGACTTTATTCCACAAACAGTGTGCAGCCCAGTCTGCAGCCGGGTGACCTGTGCTCAAGCAATGTTGGGAACACGTTGCCTCGACCCAGCCTTGTCTATTCTGTGATCGTTTCCTCCACAGGAAACCCACTTCTTCAGCTTTAAAGGCAACATCCTGAGGCAGGAGAACGCCTTTCTGTCCCAGAACAAAAACAAGCTCCTTCTTTTTCTGAGCCTCTGTCTTTCTTGCTTCTACAGCAGCCACAAAGATTAGGGATGAACAGGCACAGTGAGTGCAGGGATCGATGTGTCCGCTGATGGGAATTCCCAAAGAACAGCTACAATCCGTCAATCATGTTAACCCATATGCTGTGATACCTCTAAACATGCTGTTAAACAACACTGAACGAACTATTAGGTATGTCGTGTGGAATTGTATTCATTAGCTACAGTTCTTTTTCATGCCTTAAAAGAGTTAAACTCTTCTCTTATCAAAGCACCACGTGTTGTGGTTTTAGATAAAGTTTAGGGTGATTTTAGATCATTTATAACTGATCAGTTAAGGAAATTCTGGTTGTGGTTAGTGTTTATTTAAGTCTTCAGGAAATGAATGAAAGCCAACATAACGTCCTCTAAAGACATGAAAATATAACTGTGTGTGTATGTGCTTATTTCTGCTATTGTGAGGGCCAGAACATTTTAAACTAGAGACGATATCTAAGCTCTCATTTTTGGACTCACTTTTAAAGGGTTAATTGAGTGTTAAGACTTGATGTGATGTCTAAGACTGGAATTACTATAGGGCTGGAATAGAAATAGGAATAGAAAGTTAGAGTGAAGAGAAATGTTCTCACAACTATAGCCAAAACAGTAAGTGTGCGTAGGTTTGTGTATTCTGTGTAGATTAGAGAGAGAAGGTTGAAACCACAGCAAAAAGGTGCAGATAGACAAACCTACCAAACCGAGCACAATACTGTGGTAAAATTTATTGCAAGGTAAAAGAAGAAAAAGCTTCTTCCCCAACTGATTTAATTAATAATTTGTAGTCAGTAAATGTTTTACACTTTGGCTCCGGGGAACTTTTTTCATACAGTGCAGACCGAAAAAAAAGAGTACACAATTGAAATTGTTTGACTGAAGAATGGGTGTATTGAAACAATAGGTATTGGTATTTTTACCACATGGGTTCAGAGGGAGGGGAGCCTAATCACTCACTTTTGTTTTTTTTAAATGTCACAAAACTTTGATTCATCAGATAACACAAGTTTGTTATTTATAAATTAGAAAGTACATAGGTTCTCCAGAGCTCCAAATAAAGATCTTTATATTTCTTTGTACATGACTGGCCATAAAGACAGATGGGAGCCGTGTACTGTACAGATTGTAAGTCAGAAGCAGTCACTCTAAATAGTCCTCTATAAGCCCTGGTAGGCTGTGTATTTCTGCCAATCAGAGCACTCAAAGCGCTTTTTGATACAACTTGTCACATTCACCTATTCACACACACACACACACATACACACACACAGTCTGGTATTGCTATCCTCGTGGGGACATCTCATTGACATAATGCTTTCCCTAGCTGCTTATCCTAACCCTAACCATCAAAAATGAATGCTTAACCCTAACCCTTACCCTAAACCTAACCATAACCCAATTTTAACCCTGATACTAAAACCACATTCTGAGTGTGAAAAATGCCTTCAACCCCGTGGGGACCTGAATTTTGGTGCCCACAATGGCTGTTGGTCCCCACCAGTATAGTAAATTTCAGATTTTGTTCCCCACCAAGATAGGAAGAACCAGAACACACACACACACATATTAACATTGTGTTTTAATCTTTGGTTTTCAGGTATTTTTATCACATATACACTTACACGCCACTGCATGCATTAGGGGAGATTGTTTGCTCAGTAGCTTACCTGAGAATACTTGAACATTAGGGCCGGAGAAGAGAAGCCATTGATCTTCCGACTAACAGAGTATCTCTGGGCAAGATACTTATACCAGGTTGCTCCTGATGTGGTGATCAGCATGTGAATGTCAGATAGATCACTTAGTCATTGTATGAATGTGTTTGAATGGGTGAATGACGCGCGTTGTATAAATTGGTTTAAGTGGTGAAGTAGAGTACAAAATAACTATATAAGAACCAGTTTGTTTACAACTGCCACATGACTTTGCCTACATTAATCACTGACAGTCTGAATCACTGGGTTATTAGGACCCCAATACAAAGTTAAAAAAAACCCCACTTCTTTTAAGTCTAAGGGATTATAAAAGATGGATTGTATTTGCATAAATTTCATGAAGTTTATCCACGATTGTGAGCAGGACTAGCTAGTTGTAACAGAATACCTTGGACTGGGTATCTCTGTTATGGGGAAAAAAAAGGCTGTTTTATAATGTAACATTTGAAGTGAGGCTGATTCACATGACTGAACAACACGAAATTATAAATTAAGCTAGTTACATATGCTAAAGGACAGATATGTGTAAAGACAAAATGACTCCAGTCTTAATTTTGCAGGGAAACAAATCATTTTATTGAAATAGACTTTATTCCTATTTCAGGGAGCATAAAGAAATTATACTTTATACAATGTATCTTTTTATTTTTCCCTTGATTGGTATAAGTACAGTAGAGGCCCATAAAGTGTTGCAGAACAGTTTAACAGCATATGTTGGAACATGTTCTCGTCTATCGAGCAGTGTCTCTTCCTGACTTGGTCTGAGGAAATTTAGAATCTCAAAGACACAACTAAACAGACATTGATACAGTTGTCTCACTGAAAAAAACAATACTACAAGTACTGTACTACAATCTGTTTACATATAATATAAGTGTAGTATTTTGACTGTTAATATAAGTTACTTACGTTTGTCAACATGATGATAGCGTTATGATAGTGTAACTCATACTGAATCTGAAACCCTGCCTGTGTGTCTGCATTTGTCTGAGATGTGACTCAAAGAGAGAGTATGAATTTCACACCAACTGCTGCCACATACACTGCAGTTTGCAGTCCTCTAAACTTCAGCCTAAAACTATGCAAAAAGCACAACTATGTCAAAAAGCTTCTTTTCACAAAAGCTTAAAGCTTGGGAAGAGTTCATCTCGTTTGCTTTCATTGTACTCAGTGCTGGCTGGTCATATTAAACATGGCTAACCCTTCAAAGAATCAGGTCAGTGTGTGCACGTAATGCCAACAAGCCAAAAGCTCATTTCCTCCCTTTATTGTTTAACCCTTTAAGACCTATCATAGAACCAAGTCCGCCAGAGCTATATTTTTACATGCTGTAGTGCCATTTTTGGGAGCATTTCAAGTTGCTATACATAAATACAACCGTTATAGCCCAAATTTTAATAATATCTATGCATTAAGTTCATAGAAACTACATAAATTGCAAAATAAAAGCGCAATAAAGTACAAAAAAATTGAAAATCGTTTTTGTTTTTTTCACATATATTTCTAGTTAGAGAAATTTAAGAGGTTTATTACGGTGGCCCTGAGAGGCCAAACGGACTGCAACTTCAGAAAACACTTGCAAAAAGAAAAATCCTGCAAAAAGAAAAACACCTGCAAAAAGAAAAACACTTGCAAAAAGAAAAACACCTGCAAAAAGAAAAACGCTGCAAAAAGAAAAACACCTGCAAAAAGAAAAACACTTGCAAAAAGAAAAACACCTGCAAAAAGAAAAACGCTGCAAAAAGAAAAACACCTGCAAAAAGAAAAACACTTGCAAAAAGAAAAATGCTGCAAAAAGAAAAACGCTGCAAAAGCACACACAACACAACGGAAATGTTTCTGGGGAGACAATAACCGGACGGACCAGTTGCACGAACCAAAACATGCTAACAAGTGCACTGGGACTGGGAGACGCTTCAAAGAAGTGGAAGCGGAGCAGCCAAAGAGTAAACTTTCAAAAGTAAGTTCTGAATATTATGTCACTTATTTATGTGCAAATGTTTAATAATGAAGAACATTAAAACATTACTGTTATTAAGTTATGTGACATTAGCGATGTTTGTACTTTAAGCGTTTACTTTGTTTTAAAGCCTTTACTTTATACTCCGTTCGATAGTTGACCTTAATCTTACAGAGAATCTGATGATTTTGTGGATAATTAAAGTCAGTCATATATCCACAAACACAACAAGCTGAAAGTCAGTGATGCTGCTCGGTTTGCAGTCCTGAATATCACGGCACAAGCAGGATTCACTGCACTGTTAATGTTAGCTATGTTATATTGCTGCCTCTGTTCGGTGGTGTCGAGCCAAACGGACTTTAACGTGTGTTTGAACGAGCTGACGGTTCACTTGTTAAGCTGAAAGAAAGATGCTTTAATCACAGGAGTCACACATGTGTCCACTGCACCATCTGGGAACTCTTCCTGTTTAGCACTCGTAATAACACAAACACTAAATCCTCCTTCTCTTGTGCTGTTTTGTAGCAGTGTGTACACCTGAGATTGTCACCTGTCTGTCTGTCCTGCACTCTCTCTCTGTTTCTTTCTCTCTGATTGTGGAATAAAAGTATGAACATGTATTTATAAGTTACACTTGTGTTTGAATCCTGCAGCTCATCACACATTTGATTTCCATGTGTGACAACTGCAAGTGTCCAGAGTGAGGACAGACTGAGGGACCCACTGCTGCACATCATCTGTGAGGCTTTGCACCCCTGATGATCCACCAGGACAAACTCAGCAGTGTGTGAGGAAGATGAGGAGGAAGAGCCAGCAGCAGCTGACAGATGGAGAGAATAGACAGACTGTTCCCTGTTTGTGAAGGACTGCTAGGAAAGTTATAACTAATTGTCTGTCCTGAATCAGTCTTATTAGGTAATTTTCAAATAATATTATCATTCCAGTGTTTTCAGTGTGGGAGAAAGTACTCAGGGCCTTCAGGTTACACACTATGAAAGGCAGAAACAAGTTTAATATTCAGAAACCTAAAGTATGTATCAGCAGCAGAATGGAGCTAAAAATAAATGTTTGTTTCAGTTCTATGAAGCTTTGAGTATTTTGGATTAGTAGCACTGCTGTGTTTGTTGCATCATATTGCTGTAATTATTTATATGCTTTATGTATTCTGAGGTAAGTCGATCTATAGTGTTACATCATATTTTATAAGGATGTTATGTGTTTTTGTACTTTATGCCCAGTTTGACCCATTTAGCAGAAGTCAGCCTGTTTAAGGCTCTGATATCTATTCTGTATGACTTAAAGCAGTTATGACATGGTCTGATTTTCTCACCCAATAAAGGAATATTTAATATATCAGTCTACTCTTCATTCTATCAGAAACAGTTTTCACAGCTCGTACATTTGCTTTTTCCACACATATATAAGCATTGAGCCAAATTTAGTAATGCCAACATATTAAAAGAACAATATTTGTCTCTTATATACAGAGATGGGCAGTAACTGTACTACTACTGTAATCCGATTACTTTTTTCAAGTAACAAGTAAAGTAAGGGATTACTATTGCAAAAATGGTAATTAGATTACCGTTACTTTCCCGTAGGAACGCTGCGTTACTGCGTTACTAAAACCGTGATGTTTTTTGCGAGAATGTCTCATGACAGTGACGTAAGCGAGTGCCACGTTCGTGACAACAGCTGTGTGCAGATCAACAATGGATAATATATCGAGTGCGGGAGAGAGTATGAGCATGCAGCGTTTAAAGCGTGGAAGTACTGACCTTACTTTGAGTTTGATTCCATAAAAAGTGACAAAAACATTAGTGTCCGTTGTGCGTGGGAAGAAAACTTCTTTTTACAGCGAAAAAAACCCCCTAAACTTCCAAGCAAGCACCGAGTGCGCAACGACGTAATGGGAAACTCACAGAGAAACTCGCGGATTCTTCCACTGACCGCTGCGGCACACCTGCACCAGGGTAAACCTCCGCCTACCTACTCCTGCTTTACAGGTGAAAATAGAGCAAAAGGACCGCTAGTCTTTGATTTTATTTATTTTCTGCTGTGTTTTTTGTAAACACACCAAAAAAAAAACATTTATGTGCTGGAATGTGCAGAAAATAGGTTTAAATATTAAACAAATTTCTTCCAGTCAGAGAATGTTGCATATAATTAAATTTTTGCTTGATGCATAAAGTTAAAAGATTAAAACTAATAAAACAAGTTTTAAAAAGAGACTTTTTCATTTGATTACATTTTGTATGATGGATTATGTAGAAAAAGTAGAATTGGGCTGAAAGATCTATCACTTTATCACCTATTCAGGTTGTAAATTGTGTTTTTAAAAAGTAACTAAGTAACTAAGTAATTAGTTACTTTTGAAAATAAGTAATCAGTAAAGTAACAGGATTACTTTTTTGGGGAAGTAATCAGTAATTAGTTACTGATTACTTTTTTCAAGTAACTTGACCAACACTGCTTATATATAATACATCTATAGATACACTGTCACAGATACTTGTCTTTAAGTGAAGATTTAAGGTGATAGGAAATATAAATAAATGCAACTTGAATCTTTACTGAAGCTCAGTGTTTGGCACAGAGTTCATGTTCACTGCTGTAATAACTAATAATGATTAATATAATATTGGCCATATTATATTTACATTACCAAAGTGAGATGACTTTAGTCTCATGAACAACATTAGCTAATTGTTATTTACTAGCTAATCTTAAATGAGTGTTCAGTACAGAACCGAAGCCCAAAAATCATGTTTTACAGTCCTGTGGTCTCAGCCTCAGATACTTATCAAATCACACAAAGCTCATGTAGAAACAAATGTACAAAAGATTTTCTCCTTCATTTCTGTCAAACAAAGCTGTATGAAACGTTTCCAGCTGTTAGTATCATGGTTGCTAGACCGTCCCATTTCACAAGCCTACAAGCCTCGCACTTCCGGCCTCAGCAGTCTTTGAGTACGCTGCCCTTGAGGACCGTTAAGGCTGCGTACTTTAAGGCTGCAGACCCTGAATTGGGACACAGCCCCTGAATTGGGATACAGCCATACATACATGTTTTGGTTCGTGCAACTGGTCCGTCCGGTTATTGTCTCCCCAGAAACATTTCCGTTGTGTTGTGTGTGCTTTTGCAGCGTTTTTCTTTTTGCAGCATTTTTCTTTTTGCAGCGTTTTTCTTTTTGCAGCATTTTTCTTTTTGCAAGTGTTTTTCTTTTTGCAGCATTTTTCTTTTTGCAAGTGTTTTCTGAAGTTGCAGTCAATTTGGCCTCCCAGGGCCACCGTAGTTTATTCCTCAAAACTGTTAATACAAAAAGTTGCACAAAATAGTTTCCAACCACAGGAAATAGATTTTGAGTGTCTTTATAGTTTCATTTTTGAGATACACCAATTTTATATAGCTTCTGTAGCTTCCTGACACTATGTTCATATAGCAAAATGAGTATTCAATCATATAAGACATTAAGACATTAATATTAAACAGTTTATTAAAGGCGCTATTAGGGGGTTATACAAATATATAGTACCTCAGACTTCACTTTTCCAACAGTCTATAATCTGTGGCTGGAATTCTTCACACATCCACCCTCTAATCTTTAAACATATTTCAAATAGTTGCGTTCACCTTTGTGCATTACACTGTATAAAATTATAATAGAGCTTACCTATTTCTTCCAAAAGTTTGACTTCCAAAAAGTGCTACGCAAACCGAGATACTGTGTGATGTGTTTTTTCCTGTTGTTGTACCTTCTAAAAAAACAGGCCAGGTCAAGTCAGTATGTAGACAAGAGGTAACTCGGAGTTCTGTGGATGTGCTTTAAATATGTCACATATTATCGTTTTTCTTGTCCTTCATCCAGGTGTCTGCTGGTTATCAGATGGAATTTTGTTTGGTTTAGTACAAAATTAACCCTCACCTTCTCTCCTGATTTGCTCAACATTATTAATCATTTTCTAGAGGAAGGTTTAGTGACAGTCTTATCCATGTGAGAGCCCAATTCAACAGGTTTCTATTCTGATTCTCAAAGTCTACTGAGCAAAATTAACTTTTTGTACAAAAATCTAGTCACTTAGGAGTTAGGTCAGTAGTAAGACATTTTTTAACTGTCCTAATGGAATTGGGTTGCCATTTAATTAGTGCATTCTGAACTTACTGACCAGTCAAAACACTGACAAAAAGCTTTGCTCTTCAAATCACACAGAGAGTTGGGGAAACCTGCAACAAACCTTATAAACAGTACATTTGCACAATCACTGAATGAATGCTCAATGGTCAATGGTAACTTCATTGTCTCTAACGGGAAACTGATTTGCAGTATGTCCATACAGAAATATAAAAAACACAAACAAACACATCACATACACACAAAAAAATAATATAAGCCCTGAGAAAACAACCTCAATTTGCTGGTCAACCAAGATGTATTGAGAAGTTTAGGTTTAGGGAGGTTTAGGTCCCCTTTAAGTTTTGAGGATATCTTTTGATATAAAAAGATATCCTATGATGACTATGTAAGGTAAAAGTATTCACCCTAAATGACAAATTTCTGTGGGGGTAATTCAAACCTTCGCTGTTCTAAACTGTTTGTAAATTTCTAGCAAATGCAGTTTTAGTCAGAGCAAAAAATTAAGGGAGAAATTATTGTAAAGACTAATCATGTGACATTGACTCTAAGCTCAAGCTAAACTTTGCAAAGACTGCATCATGTTTGGCTCATTTACTCTGGTTTCATTTTTCTCTTTGACTTCCGGCAGCAGAGGAGCCTACAGACAAAGACCACAGCCCAGATGAAAATTCCAGTTATGGCTATGGTTAAAGCAGCCACATCCAGACAGAAGTAGGAATACCAAGGCAGATGAAAACCTGCCGATTGTAGGTGAGGTGCTCCTTTGTTCCTGATGACATATTCAATCCAAAAGATGGCAGTGTCCATTGGAGTCATTGGCTTGTCACGGTGTAGCTGTGACAGATGCTGCATGTTAGTGTGGAAAGAGGGATTCTCAAGAACATCCTTGAGAGCGCCCAGGAAGTCTTCTTTGGTCAGCGTGTAAGCCTCTACAACCCGAGCTGCACCACGCACCTTCAGCCGGAGTAAGTTGTCAAACTGGTCAAAGAGGAGTGGGAGGCCCACAACAGGAACACTGTGGTAGATGGCTTCATACATGCCATTGGTGCCTCCATGGGCCACAAAGGCACGAGTCTTGGGGTGTCCCAGGAGGTCGTTCTGAGGTAGCCACTCCAACAGCAGGGTGTTGTTTCCGAGAGATGAAGGTTTTTCACCCACAAAACGCCAAATCACCTTCTGAGGGAGCTCAGCAAAAGCAGCAGCGATGGCCTCTGTGACCTTGCGAGGTAAGACTGATATCAATGTCCCCAGAGACATGACAACCACTCCGTGTTCTCCGGAGCTTTGCATGAATGCTTCCAGCTCAGCGGGGAGGGGCTGGGCCATTTTGCAGTGGAAGCCCCCTATATATACTACATTTGGCATTGTGGGCCGAGGGAACTCAAAGACAAAATCTGCCCTGAACAGCCAGATATCAGCTCTACGCTGTAAAGACAGCAAATCAGTACCTGGAGGGAAGTGTCGTTGGAGCAGGTCTGAGTAGGCAGGATTAATGATCAAGTGCTGTTCAATGACATTATAAAGATAATGCAGCATATTTTTGATTCTTTCCAGACAGTCCATCTGATCATGGAGCTCACTAGCTGACACAGGGACATATGAGATAGGAGAGGGAGCTATGGTGAAATGACCTTCTCCAGTATTAATCCAGCGCACATTAAAAACTATAGGCAGCTCGAGGTAAGTTGCAAGAAGCATCCCTATTGTCAGACCAGGGTCAGTTAACATTAAGTCAAACTTGGTATCCTGTAGCTTCTGAATAAATACTGTGTCTTCTATTATTGTAGCAGCTGATCTGGCCCAGATCTTGTGACCCTGATCTAACAAGGACGTGATCAAGTACTGTTGGCAGAACGTGCGTATAAATGTAGGATAAGTGCGACATTCCATAACATCTTGTAACATTTTGTTGTAGTAGTTAATGTCTGACTCATCCGCAAGCGTGCTTATATTAATAGAAGTATAAATGGAAGAGTTATTAGGGATGTACCAGCTCTTTGCAGAACGCAGAACTGTGATATTGTGGCCCCTGGAGTGTAACTGTTCAAGGATAATTTTCATGTTTATCCAGTGGCTACCATCGACAGGGACTACCAGAATGTTGCTGCTGCTACATGGAGGGGGCCTGAGAAGCAGGAAGCAGAGCACTGTCAGAATCAGAGGGATGGAAAGACTGGACATTTCCTGGAAGAAATAATAGAAACAAAGAATCAGACTTGTGACCTCAGTAACTTATAACCTGTTAGCATTCACTGAGTCACTGGTGAAGGACCTAAGATTCAGACTGGTTTTTGTTTGAATCCCACATTCAATAAGCAAATGTTCGTAAAGTAACTAGGGCCGATTATCCACTCAGTTTACCTATAGTGCAATATAATATAATTATATAATTACTCCAAGAGTCTATCCAGGTCCCAGTTAAGGTTCATGACTTAGCCAAGTCACTGGTGAAGCATCTAAGATTCAAAATGGGTTTTTTGTTGTTGTTTTTTAGCAATATGCTAAATAAGCATATGTTCAGAAACTAACTAGGGCCAATAATTGAAACTTTGTCATGTCCTTCAATAGGCTGTTCATGCTCAAAAGCCATCCAATGTGGCTGAATTAAAACAGTTTGGTAGAAATGGGTTTGCTACTTTAGCAATTTACCAGTATTATGCCATTTTTGTTGCATCCAGGGTCCTCAGGTTAAAAAGAACTCTGCAGGAGACCCAGGTGGAAGCTTTAGAATCCTTTACTTTGGCAGAGTCACCATAGGCCAGTAGAGGTCATATTATTATAGCAATTCTGAAGCAATTCTTTTACTCTCAGGATTTTTATACTTAAGATAAATATTCTGTTCATCCCTGCACTCACATAAGATACTTAGTCATATTTTGCCTATTACTCAGCTTTCTGACTTTCTCATGGCTGAAGAAACAATAAACAGACATACATGTCAGTGACAGGCTCTGAAGCTACTCATCATGTTACAGATCAGAGTCTCTGAGTTTGGGGCTGTTGGGATCTTTCCAAGGGAAAAGAAAATATTGTATGTAAAAAAATAAATAAATGAAAAAAAAAAAAGATAGATCAATGCAATTTTCTCCTCAGAAGTTCTTCCATTTTCCAACTTCTTCAGAGGTGGCTCGTGAGCTTTTTGCTACACAAGTGTGCAGCGTAAAGGCACCTTTGACTTTTTTTTCATGCAGATAATTGAGGAGCTTACTCTGTGTAAAACAAGTAACACATTATTAGTTACCTGTGATTAGCTCAGTAATGCATTAGATTACAGCAGTACAGAAAAAGTTCCTGCAAGTAATTTGAGATGTGTTACATCAAGGGATGGGAATCAAGAACAGGTTTGCAGTAGTCCAGTTCCTTGGAACTGTAAGCCTGCCTGTCTGCTGATCCGACATATTGGTCCCCCTTGTATTTTTGCTACAATCAGATTTCAGTTTGTGTCCTTAGAAGGAAAGTAGTGACAGAGTCTGCAGCATGGATATATACATTACTTTTGTTTTTATTGCACAAAAGGATGAGAGTGTGATGGTAAAGTGGAAACTGCATGCAGGAGAGAAACTGCTGCGTTATGCTGCGTAACACAAGTTCAGCTAACATGCACAGACGGTATGCTAATGCTAGGCTAGCCAAGAACCCAGAGGAAATGCAAACCCCAGCCCAGAAGCCACAGCTTAAATTTTGCTGCAGCCTCTGTTTCTACCCGTTCATGTTTCTAGAGTAGAATCACCATGGTGATCGTTGTGTCTTTATGCTGTGTTTTATCGTTGCTTTGTGTTTTGAGCTTTGTGTTCATACCTAAATGCTAAAAGAAAGATCATATTTGTGTCCTAATTAGGGCAGTGATTTGTGTTGATGTGTAGGACTGTAGCCTACAGATTTATGTTATTAAACGGTCGTTATGAGACAGTGTGTTTCAGGTCATTTTACGGAGTAACATGAACGCAATCTAACAAGGGTGGGGAGGGGTGGGAGGGTGTTAAGTACTGACATTCACAAACATTTGACCACACAGCATGCAATTAATTTGTATGAAGGAAATGTCTTCTTAGCGATGGTGGTGACTCTCAAAGCAGAGCCAATGAGAACCCAGTGAAAATCGATAAGAGAATCGATTATTAGAATCGCTAAATTCTTATGTCATGGTCCTGGATATTTGAATAAGGATTTTGAGGGGCAACTCCTTATTCTGAGTTAGGAATATCTTTAGTTTTGTATTCTTGCTTGTCTTTAGTTTTTGTAATGATTTATGTTTGAAGTCTTACAATTTTCTGATAGTGATTTTAATCGTTTGTTCTCTGTATCATGCCGGGGTGTTCTCCAGTCGTATCTCTGTGTCTGTCTGTTCCCTGTGTGCCCAGTTTCTGTAGCTGGTCATGTTTCTGTTGATTCTTCCCTTGTCTTTGCCAAGTTTATATGTCTCAGTGTTAGTTTTCTGTTAACAGTCATTCATCTCATGTCTTGTCAGTTAGATTCTTTTCTGTTGTGCCTTGTTTTCTCCAGCTGTCTTTCACCTCCCTAATTACCTCATGTGTTTATTTAAGTCCTCTGTTACGCTGTTCTTCGTTGTCATTCTTTCCCTCATCGCTGTGTGCTCTCTTGCCCGTGTATTCTGTGTTCCTTTATAATCTGAGTCATAGTTTAGTTTAGCATTTTGTACAACTCAGGCTTGTTAGAGTACAGCCAAAAAGCTGCCTTCCTGTGTTACGCCTCGCCTCCAGAGCTCTGAGTCCATTGCCTACCACACAGCAGCATCATGAAATCTTTTCATATTTCAATATTGTTAAATTATAATAGAGCTTACCTATTTCTTCCAAAAGTTTGACTTCCAAAAAGTTGTTGTACCTTTTAAACAAACAAGCCAGGTCAAGTCAGTATGTAGACGAGAGGTAACTCGGAGTTCTGTGGTTGTGCTTTAAATATGTCACATATTATCGTTTTTCTTGTCCTTCATCCAGGTGTCTGCTGGTTATCAGATGGAATTTTGTTTGGTTTAGTACAAAATTAACCCTCACCTTCTCTCCTGATTTGCTCAACATTATTAATCATTTTCTAGAGGAAGGTTTAGTGACAGTCTTATCCATGTGAGAGCCCAATTCAACAGGTTTCTATTCTGATTCTCAAAGTCTACTGAGCAAAATTAACTTTTTGTACAAAAATCTAGTCACTTAGGAGTTAGGTCAGTAGTAAGACATTTTTTAACTGTCCTAATGGAATTGGGTTGCCATTTAATTAGTGCATTCTGAACTTACTGACCAGTCAAAACACTGACAAAAAGCTTTGCTCTTCAAATCACACAGAGAGTTGGGGAAACCTGCAACAAACCTTATAAACAGTACATTTGCACAATCACTGAATGAATGCTCAATGGTCAATGGTAACTTTATTGTCTCTAACGGGACAGAACAGAAATATAAAAAACACAAACAAACACATCACATACACACAAAAAAATAATATAAGCCCTGAGAAAACAACCTAAATTTTATCATCAAAAAAGTGCAATGTGCAATGGCAACAACACTTACGGTACTTACGGTTTAGTGCTATTAACCATTATAATAGCAGTAGGGGCTTTAATCAATGTTTGTTTTTACAGTGCCATGATCAGAACGGATCATGGCACCGTATGATGAAACTCTGTGTGATGAAACTCTATATAATGAAACTATAGACTAGTTTTTTTTTAATTGTGTTGACTTATCAAGTAAAACAAGAGTTATGATAAATAATTTACGTGATGCATTTTCCTGAACAGTTTTTAATGGTGAAATATAAAGAAAAAAATCAAAAGTAGTCAAAAATGGCCAATTATATCCTGGAACCCAGAGGTTTACAGTGCACTAACTGTCACGGTCTGGCTGGCAGACCGTGGGGATATGGGGGAATGAGGACCCAAAACGCAGACTCTACGATGCAAACAGTGCACTTTATTTACAGTGAAGGCTGTAAACACAATAACTCCCCGTTGCTCCCTTGAATCCCGTGTGTGTGTGCTCCCCTCCGACGTCTGTGCTCGTGCTCCCCGCTGTTGTGTTCTCGCACACCCTGTGCGTGCTGCTGTTCTGGTCCACTCTTCCACCTGGGGGGAAAACCACAAAAACAGCCATCAACACCAACCCTGGCGGGCATACACGAACTGCACCGTCGTACGCTGACACACACTAACTTGGGTAGACAACTCAATGATCGCGCACCGGTGGGAGCTCCAACACTCTCCTAAGTAGCTCCCCCGACGAGCCCTGATCACCAACAGGTGTGTGGCAGGAACTTCAGGTGTGGCCAGTCCTCCTGCAGGGCCACACCCACACCCTGCCTATACATATAATGAGTGGAACACAGACTAACACAGCATTGTGCAGAAAGACACACACATCACCAAATAATAACGATAATAATAATAATAATAATAATAATAATAATAATAATCATAATAATAATAACAACAACAACAGTCAAAACTGCTCACGGACCCCCAGTCCTCCAGAGCCGGGTCCGTGACACTAACTTGTCATCATTAAGCAGCTTTTAAGCAGTCTGTGTCTTTTGTCCAATGTATGAGCTCTCAGAAACTGCCTTTCTTAGTACTTAATTGCAATTATTTCTATATTGGCTGAAAGATCAAGAAAAAAAGATCAGTTCCTTAAAGTGAGATTGAATGGTAATTATGTGAGAATAGAATACAGAGTCTCTGTATTATGGAAATATCACATTAAACATTTTGGTACCAAATTTTTTCTTTGATTACCAAAGACACTGTGTGGACTGACGAGGAGGAACAAACATATGCAATTAACTATTTTTCATTACCATAGCTTTGAAAATTTCTTCTGTGGCTGTCTCCACCGTGATGTACACACACATTACTTTAATAGGTAGGATTATTTCATTTGGGCCAGCATAGACGTTGTGAACAACTGCAAGAACCACAAGGACCAACAAGCTGCAAGGTCTCAGAAAATGTCAAAAAGCCTTTTTTTTCTGTTTGCTAGCAGCTTAGTTTTCAGATCAGTTTACATTATAGAGCCTTGTAGGGTCATATTATCCAGTTGACACTAGATCAATGTGGCACAGAGTTTTACATTCTTACAGATTAGGTTGCAAAAGTGTTTATTTTATTAACCTATTACCATATCACATGCATGTCATCATTATATCTGCTGAAATTCAATTTTTGACACTTCAATGAGTTTGTGTCCAAGGCTTAAGTAATCACCATGAAAAGAAGAAGCAAAATAATGTTAGAGGGAAATAAATAGTGACAATTTCTACTCAGCATGCTCTGGTTTGTTGCTATCACAACACAATCGCAGTGTTTCTCTCGTAATATAAAGTTTGCACATTAGAGCAAAGTTACGTTGCACTTTCACAGTTTCACAGGTTTTGCGCGATAGGTCGTTGATGTTTGTTTCAAAAGAAAAGCAAACTTATTTTCACTGCGAACAAACTGTCTGATTATGTTCAGAATTTAAGTCTGCGAAAAACTAGAGGGACTTTAAGCTTTAATTGTAGAAGGTTAAGCAGCACTGCCAACAAATGCACACAACAGTTTATAACCGATTATCACGAAAGATAATGCTTAGCATGCTTGCCATTTCTAGCCACGTGCATAAAATTTGGTCAACACCAAATACCACTGGCACAATGAGCTGATATCAGGGCATTTCCACATGACGTTCATTGCCACACTTAATGAGAGCAGAATGAATTCTCTCCATAGTACCTGCTGCTCCGTATTGTAATTGACTTAAAAACACCTATGCACCTATCATGGTAGCAGGAACGTTTTGGGTTTAAGTTATGGATGCAGAGGCCATTCCTGCCAACAAACACATGCAAACACCACCATCCCACAAACACCCGCAGAGATATGACTGAAGTGACGTGTGATTCTTTTGGTGCTAAACTAACAATATGCTGCCAAATACACTATTGCAGAAGTATGATATTAAATACCAACATGTACAATACAAATCTAAAACTTTTATTTGTGACCCACATGTAGAAAAACGTTACAATAACACCTGATTGCTGTCTTCAATGGGAAATCTCAAAACTAGCTAGCTTGACCTTGATGTTAGCATGACCTGGCGATAGCTGGGCTGACTCAGTTTACTACTTCAGCAATAAAATGCAACTGATTTAGGAAGGCCACTTCATATCTAGCTCCCTACAGTACTTTCCTGTTGAATTATGGTTAGTTCTGATGCCAAGAAAATAGCACAGTTCAAAATGCTAAAGTTGTGGCTTTAAAATTTGCAGTACAAAAACCAGTGGGTGATGTCTCAGTGTTTAAATCCACGTTTCATTTATATTATAGTATTAGGATCCTGGAAATATGGTCTGTTTGTCATGGTCCTTTCCTGAGAGGTTCTGTCCTATCGAAGGGGCATTGTCCTGCTGGGAGAGGCCACTTCCATTAGAGAATATACTATGAAGGGTGCTTGGAGCTCGAAACAATGTTTAGGTCGATGATATGTGTTTCTAAATGCCTGCCAGTGCAATGACCCAAGACTTCAGAAACAGAACCATTACATGGTAAAAACTCAGTGAAGCTTACACACACAGACACACTCACACATGCATGCTGTTTATCTTTGAGGCACAATTACTTTCATTCATTTTAATCCATGTATTCCATGTGCATGCTTGTCTTCTCACAAATGACCTCCTAACATGTTAGGGCAGCACTACATATCTCATACCATGGAAAAGATAAGATGATATTCCTGGATTAGGAAAGCTGATAAAAGTAGAACCAAATATGCATCATCTTGAGAATGCTGAGCAAGCCAGAACTTATTTTTGAGATGAGATATCCAGACAAAGACATCCAGTAATGTGTTTTGGATATTTCAATATCATAAAAAAAACCCCAGAGGCCTAAAATACTGGAAGGATTGAGCAGGATTAAAAGCAGGATGTGGCCTCATGCCTGTATTGTTGATCTCTGCCTGGCACAATGAGCAGATGCTGTAGATAGCAGATTTGATATAGTCAGCTGTCACGTGTCCCTAAGTAGAGACACAAAATGTCTCAAGGGAGAAAAGGTGCAAGGCATCTGTCTGAATATACGTAGAATTATGCAGAGGGTGCGATGGGACGACCAACATCTGGCATCCGCAGCACGCTGCAGCACATCCAGCAGATGGAGACAGAAATGCTTTCATGTGTGGTTTTGCAGACAGAGAAGCAGCTGGAGGCAACACAACCTGCAGAAGGTCACATGGCTGTGATGGGAAAACAGGCCTTATCTGAGAAGCTGTATCACATTCTTTATCTTCATGTGTTCGTTGTAAGAAGTTAGATATATCAATATAATGTTTTAAATACAGACTTTAGTCTATATAAGGGCAGGTAGAGAAAAATGCTCTGGATATTGAACATGTTTAATTCAGTAGTATACTTACCTACTTTTTAGCTCGTGGTTTCTATTAAGTTGGCTAACATTTTTTTGTGTGTTTCCATAAACACGCTATATACTGTATATACAGATGTGGATAAACCTATTAGCTCCGCTATGGCATTTAAAGTTTTTTGTCAAAGATTTATTAACAGAGCAATGGATTTTAAACATCATATTTCAACAGGGTCAGTAGTATTAGCTCTAATGAAAAACTGAACTTTTTACTGAGCCACAGCACAAGCCACTGCTGTGCAATTGTGTGTTTTAACTTTGTAATCCCCAAAGCTTGTAAAATCAAGTTCAAAGTGACTTTAGTACAAGCTTCAAATTTACATGTGATATAAAAAGTTTAGGGAGGGTTTAAGCGCTCACTTTATAAAGCATCATGTCCAAAGGAAAATAAATCAGTGTAGACTACTACTAGCAGGAGATGGGTATACAAAGTTATCACAAGTGTTCCCAAGAGTAGTGTACTAAAAAATATCTTCAAGAAAGTAAGAGAATCACAGAATACGGAACAAGCCTGGCAGAGGCAAGAAGAGAAATATTTCAAAGACTCTGGAAAGAACTGGTGAGAGATGTGTTTAAAGACAGAACAACTGACAATGTATGAGTGACTGACTCAGCCAAGTTGGGAAGTGTAGTCTCAAAGAAGACACTCACTAGAAATGTGCACAGGAATTGACTGCAAAGTTGAAGAAAACTTGAAACACCTGACCCCAACACCTTCAAACCAGACTGAACTATACTAAGAACAGCCCAAAGGAAGTTTAAGCATAGTGGAAGTGTGTCTCTTGTGCGACAAAAGACACACAGATGAGACAAAACTAGAGGTGTTTGTCCATCCGGTCTTTAAGTCTAATGTCGTTAGCCGTGCCTGGGCCCAAACAGAGTTAGAAGTTAGCAGGAAGTTAGCTCACTAGTTTCCATCAAAATATTATATACCACGTTCTCACTTAGGGATTTCCGAAACAAATTAAGACGTACAGCTCTGCTATCACTTCTGACATAAATGAAGACAGGAAAGTAAACAGCAGTGACATTTGTAGGGTTACTGAAGTTTGACTAGCTGGTATATAATGATGTGCTACTTGTTGGCTAGCTACACAGCTATGGTTAGCATAATATAAACAGTGAAGCTGGAGGATGAACGCTAACTTTTTTCCACTCAATAAAAGTTAATGTGAGGGTTCCTGAAGGTTCTGGACAAATGCAATTGCATGGCGGGATGCTGTAAATGGACTGAACTTCAGTCGGGAGAACAACTGAGATGATCCATGGACTGTAGTTATATCGTAAGGTTTTAAAAACTGAGCTTTGAAATGAATAGTGGTAATAAAAACCGAGAGAAGCCAACAGTGATCACTGACTGTTTTTAGGGGCTTGTTGAGATTAAATAGAACAAGATACAAAGCATTACAACATGTAAAAAACACAAAAGCCTTAATAAAAGTGGAGTAATTTGGGCCCAGAAGCAGGATTCATCACATCATCACTTAAAGAGCGGATAGAGACACTGTTTATGTTTGGAGAAAGAAGGGAGACGAATACAATCCAAAGTACAGGGAGTATTATGTTGTGGTTGTGCTTCATTGCATCTAGAACTGAAGACTGAAGATTTTGAAAGACAATCTTGAGACTTTCAACAAAGAACAATGAGCCAGGCTTGCTCAGGAGGTGAGTGTGAGACTTGTTGAACGCAACAACTGACTACAGGCGGTTAGCAAAAAAAAAGGATGCACATCTTACTATTAGCATTGGAGAGCTTATGTTTGATCCTGGTAGGTTTTTTGTTTTTTTGTTGTTTTTTTTGTTTTTTATTGGGGGGGGGTTCTGTGTGCAAAGTAAAATAATGTAAGCATCCATAATAAAACTTGGATGTTTGGAAAAATTGTGTTAAAAATTCTTTGCTCTGTTTAACAGCACTTGGAAATATACTTGTAAAACACAACAATGAATTTTCATAGGGAGGGCTAATAATTCTATCCTCATCTGTATATTGGCAATACAACAAAACATTCTGCTAGTATTAATTGAAGACCGAGGCTGCTGTTTGCATAAACACATTTGTTGTTAGGGTGATTACTTCAATACGGAAGGTCAGCAAATGAAAACATGCATGGCTATGTTTCTCGTGGGACTCTTTCTACATTCACTGCACCTTTTCAAAGTTGACCTCAAACCCAAAACGTGAACAAAGCTCCTCGAGGCGCTCGCTGGTTCAGAACTTTTCCTTCCTTCAATTGTTTTGCGTCATGATATGGCTCATTTCAACCCCCATGACACCATTTACTCAGACGCCTGGCATGTACTGACAGCTACTGTTTACTATTCATCGCACCATATTTTTGCACGAACTTCACTACAGCATAAATTATTAAAAGAAAACCTATTCACACTATGTCAGAATTTAGGTTGGCAAATCTTTTGCATATGTAAACTTCCAAAGGCATTTGAATGCACGAGTGCTAGCAAGAATATTGTAAACAGGTGTAGGATTGTAAGACCAGCTTGGAAAAAATGTATATAAACTGTTAATTAACAGATTAGTTTGGTCTGAACATGTGTTTGTGACAAGAATGACCAACCCGACCACACAGTTCACGTTTCAAAACTTTTTATTTGGTTGTTCTTTCTTCCAACCATCGGCCGCAGCTTTTCAACTGCCAGCCACACACAAAACACCAACTCAGGTCCCGGTACATTCTTTATAGGTGAGACATAATCAGTGGATGGAGCTCAGGTGTGTCTCAGGCTCCCCTGACACCACCCTGAGCCCACTGCTCCACTCCTCCCCTGCAGCTGAGCCACAAGCCACACCCTGCCACAGTGTTTTATGGGAAAAATGCGCTGTTGGCCCCACAGACGAGCAAACTTATTTTTTTGCTTCAAAATTTAAGGTGAGGCTGATTCCCGTCACAAAACACCCCCAAATTTTAAATTAAGCTACTTACATATGCTAAAGGACATATATTTGCAAAGGTAAAGTGACTACACTCTAAAATGACATTATATTGAAATGGATATATTCAGTGTTGGGGAGTAACAGAATACATGTACCGCCGTTACGTATTTAAAATACAAAATATGAGTAACTGTATTCCGTTACAGTTACCGTTTAAAAGGGTGGTATGTAGAATACAGTTACTTTGTTGAAATAAAGGGATTACACAGCGGTCTTTTCCTGTTTCATATGTTAGGCTATGCCCTCTCCATTTTTGATAATTCCACACCGGTGGAAACCCAAACAAAACACGCATTCAGAGGCTCAAATGTTCATGTCTCAATCTCGTGTCTCATAATGATGTGAAGAAATATTTTTTAAAATGATTTAATATGAAGGCAATAGGCAGAGTGTTACAGGCACAGCCCTAAAGAATGTAGCCTCATGGGCAGTGTAGTCCGTGCTGCAGGGAGAATGGACTGCCATACCCGTTATGTGTCTGCAGTGAGGGAGGGAGTAAAGGTGAGTGGAAAAGTACAACTTGGTGACAAGTTGTACTTTTCCACTCAGAAACGGGAGCTGGAAGCATGTAAATATAATAATAACCACTGCAGCCAAAAAGCGTGCCTGACGAGCCCAGTTGTAAGTAAGCTATTAAGACTTGACTGTACACTGTGTTCCTGTTTTCTTCCGAAACAATAAGCTCCATTGGAGCAGCCTTTCAACGCCTCTGTCTGTTTCTCGCTAACAAAGTTGACCCAGACAACAAAGTAAAGCTAGTTTTCGGCTACGAGCCCAACACGAACCTGACGTATTAGCCAGAGGTCCCTTTACTACGGTTCGGAGCCGCGGACCTGTTTTATATACGCGCGGAATAGTTTTCTACACGAGATCACTGCAAAAAGTGCAGCCTTACCTAATGTCCACCCTACTGTTACTCATTTTATATTAAGTTTTAAAAATCTAGTTGCTATTGGTACGGTGAGTAGCCTTCAGTAATAGTAATAAATCACACAGCAATAGGACATTCATTAGTTGTAAAAAAGCATGATAATATATTAAGTAATCCAAAGTATTCAGAATACATTACTCTCATTGAATACATTACAAAATACATTTTGTAATGTATTCTGTAATCTGTAGTGGAATACATTTTAAAAGTAACCTTCCCAACACTGGATATATTAGTCTTTCAGTGAGCATAAAATTGTGAAACAAACACAGCTGCTCATGTTTTTCGGCTCCTCAGCAAACATGTCTGTGTTGGGCAGGTGGTCACTTACAAATTACATTGTTACATTCAAAATCCTACTAATCAGGCCCCATCTTATCTTAATGACCTTGTAGTACCATATCACCCTATTAGAGCACTTCGCTCTCGCACTGCAGGCCTACTTGTTGTTCCTAGAGTACTTAAAAGTAGAATGGGAGGCAGAGCCTTCAGTTTTCAGGCCCCTCTTCTGTGGAACCAGCTTCCAGTTTGGATTCGGGAGACAGACACTATCTCTACTTTCAAGATTAGGCTTAAAACTTTCCTTTTTGATAAAGCATATAGTTGGGGCTGGATCAGGTGACCCTGAATCCTCCCTTAGTTATGCTGCAATAGGTGTAGGCTGCTGGGGGATTCCCATGATGCATTGAGTTTTTCCTTTTCAGTCACCTTTCTCACTCAACATGTGTTAATAGACCTCTCTGCATTGAATTGTACCTGTTATTAATCTCTGTCTCTCTTCCACAGCATGTATTTATCCTGTCTTCCTTCTCTCACCCCAACCAGTAGCAGCAGATGGCCCCGCCCCTCCCTGAGCCTGGTTCTGCAGGAGGTTTCTTCCTGTAAAAAGGGAGTTTTTCCTTCCCACTGTCGCCAAAGTTCTTGCTCATGGGGGGGTCATATGATTGTTCGTTTTTTTATCTTTATGTATTATTGTAGGGTCTACCTTACAATATAAAATGCCTTGAGGCGACTGTTGTTGTGATTTGGCGCTGTATAAATAAAACTGAATTGAATTGAATTATGTACTCTGGATATACTGGTGTGTTTAGCCATTTTGCAAAGAATAAAAACTATTTCAAATGGCACTTTATATGATTTTGGTTTTTCTTTTTCCCTGAAGATTCTCCTCCATACAATAGAGACCCATAAAGTGTTAAAGAACAGTTTTATGCTGACACGTGTTCATCTCCATCTACCAAACACGTTTTTTGGGTGTTTTTTTTAATAATGTGTGAGTCTCTTCCTGACTTGGTCAGAGGTTATTTCCAAATTTAGCATCTCAAAAAAAACAACTGAACAGACACTGACCACCTTTGTGCTGTTTGCGGCCCTGAAGTAAACAATCCCACAACTGCCACACTACAATCTAATACAATAAGAAATAACCAAGGAGAAGAAAGAAGATCAGTCAGTTTCATAAATGATCAATTGTTATTAAATCTAAGGCCATGAGAACCAATCACAGAGAGTTGGGGAATGGCTGCAATCAAAGCATTGTAAGATAGTGAAAGATATACCCTTAGGCCCCCTTCTTTATTCAAACCAGTGTTCCTCCCTGTCCAAGATGTGTACATTCTTATCACTGAAAGACTGGCCAGCGTCTTTTGAGGATCACAGAGATGGTCGACCCAAAGGAGATGAACAGACTCAACCTTTTGGGATTTCCTTACCTGGATGATTGAACATGCATCAAGACACAAACAAACATCACATGAATACAAAAAAAAACAAAACGATACCATTGGTTTTACATGGTCTTTTATTGAAGGTTAACATCTTGTTTTTAGAGTACAGTTCTCTGTAAGTTCTGTTTCATGCATTGTATTCACAAACTCACAGTTTGTATGTCATAACCTGTGATCTTGCATTTCTCTGAGCTGTGACTCAAAGAAAGAATATCAATTTCACACCAACTGCAGTTTATGCCACATGTAACACGCTCACACCCATCCTCTAAACCTCAGCTTAAAACTATGTCAAAAAGCTCAAAAAAGCTTCAAGGCTCAAAAAGAGTTCACCTCTTTTGCTTTCCTTGTAATCAGTGCTGGCTGGCCATATTAAACATGGCCAACCCATCAAATAACCAGGACAGCATGTGCAAGTAAGTCCAATGAGCCAAAAACTTCCTTCCTCCCATTTATTGTTTAAACTTACTGTTTATGGTGGGCAGCCAATCAGAATGAATTTGGCCTAAAGGGAGTGAAAGGGAGCTCTTTCAAACAGTTAAAGCACATTTGTAGCTAATTGTAATAAAGTTAGCAAAAAAAGTAAAGAAATTTGTGTTTAGTCAATTATTTCATTGTCGTAACGATGCTTCCTGTCAATATATCGTATGTGTTGGAAAGGCTGTTTATTGTCCCTTAATGCATTTGTAGGTTTAGCAGCAGAGTTGAGCTTATGGAGTGCACCTTCTCTGACAATCAACCAAGAAGCATTATTACAACAAACAAATAATGGATCGAAAACAAATTTCCTGACCTTTGATATCATATCAAAAACCATGTTGTACTATATGATGCCTATATGAAGTAAAAGTATTCCCCCTGAATGACAAATCTCTTTTGGGGTAACTTTTTCTAAATCTCTAGCAAATGCAGTTCTAATTGCAATGATTTACATCTTCTTTGGAGAAAAATTTTGGGAGAAATTATTGTAAAGACTAATCATGTGACACTGACTCTGCTAAACTAAACGTTGCAAAGACTGCGTCATGTTTGGCTCATTTACTCTGGTTTCATTTTTCTCTTTGACTTCCGGCAGCAGAGGAGCCTACAGACAAAGACCACAGCCCAGATGAAAATTCCAGTTATGGCTATGGTTAAAGCAGCCACATCCAGACAGAAGTAGGAATACCAAGGCAGATGAAAACCTGCCGATTGTAGGTGAGGTGCTCCTTTGTTCCTGATGACATATTCAATCCAAAAGATGGCAGTGTCCATTGGAGTCATTGGCTTGTCACGGTGTAGCTGTGACAGATGCTGCATGTTAGTGTGGAAAGAGGGATTCTCAAGAACATCCTTGAGAGCGCCCAGGAAGTCTTCTTTGGTCAGCGTGTAAGCCTCTACAACCCGAGCTGCACCACGCACCTTCAGCCGGAGTAAGTTGTCAAACTGGTCAAGGAGGAGTGGGAGGCCCACAACAGGAACACTGTGGTAGATGGCTTCATACATGGCATTGGTGCCTCCATGGGCCACAAAGGCACGAGTCTTGGGGTGTCCCAGGAGGTCGTTCTGAGGTAGCCACTCCAACAGCAGGGTGTTGTTTCCGAGAGATGAAGGTTTTTCACCCACAAAACGCCAAATCACCTTCTGAGGGAGCTCAGCAAAAGCAGCAGCGATGGTCTCTGTGGCCTTCCGAGGTAGGGCTGATATAAATGTCCCCAGAGACATGACAACCACTCCGTGTTCTCCGGAGCTTTGCATGAATGCTTCCAGCTCAGCGGGGAGGGGCTGGGCCATTTTGCAGTGGAAGCCCCCTATATATACTACATTTGGCATTGTGGGCCGAGGGAACTCAAAGACAAAATCTGCCCTGAACAGCCAGATATCAGCTCTACGCTGTAAAGACAGCAAATCGGTACCTGGAGGGAAGTGTCGTTGGAGCAGGTCTGAGTAGGCAGGATTTATGATCAAGTGCTGTTCAATGACATTATAAAGATAATGCAGCATATTTTTGATTCTTTCCAGACAGTCCATCTGATCATGGAGCTCACTAGCTGACACAGGGACATATGAGATAGGAGAGGGAGCTATGGTGAAATGACCTTCTCCAGTATTAATCCAGCGCACATTAAAAACTATAGGCAGCTCAAGGTAAGTTGCAAGAAGCATCCCTATTGTCAGACCAGGGTCAGTTAACATTAAGTCAAACTTGGTATCCTGTAGCTTCTGAATAAATACTGTGTCTTCTATTATTGTAGCAGCTGATCTGGCCCAGATCTTGTGACCCTGATCTAACACGGACGTGATCAAGTACTGTTGGCAGAACGTGCGTATAAATGTAGGATAAGTGCGACATTCCATAACATCTTGTAACATTTTGTTGTAGTAGTTAATGTCTGACTCATCCGCAACCGTGCTTATATTAATAGAAGTATAAATGGAAGAGTTATTAGGGATGTACCAGCTCTTTGCAGAGCGCAGAACTGTGATGTTGTGGCCCCTGGAGTGTAACTGTTCAAGGATAATTTTCATGTTTATCCAGTGGCTACCATCGACAGGGACTACCAGAATGTTGCTGCTGCTACATGGAGGGGGCCTGAGAAGCAGGAAGCAGAGCACTGTCAGAATCAGAGGGATGGAAAGACCGGACATTTCCTGGAAGAAATAATAGACAGAAACAAAGAATCAGACTTGTAACCTCAGTGAACGCTAATACATTAAAAGTTTAAGAGTTACTGTGTCACTGCCGAAATACTTACGTTTCAGACTGGTTTTTGTTTTAATCCCATAGTCAATAAGCAAATGTTCGGAAACTAACTCGGGCCAATTATCAACTCAGTTTACCTAGTAACACATAGTCAAAAAAACATTTGATGAACTCTGTGCTATATGCACCTCAGCATCCATTGACCCCAGTCTGTGATTTTACATGGCCTGCCACCAGCCTCCCAGCTGCTGTTGTTCCTTATCACTTCCACTTTGTTACAATACCACTAACAGCTCACTGTGGAATATTTAGTAGCAAGGAAATTTCGTATCACGGTTTCCCAAAGGAATTCACTAAGCTCCTAAGATTCTTCCACAAATGCTTGTAGAAGCAGTCTGCATGTCTAGGTGCTTGGTTTAATACACCTGTGACCATGGAAGTCATCGGAACACCTGAATTTAATGATTCGTGCAAAGTGTGAATACTTTTCGCTATATAGTGTTTTGTTTGAATAGAAATTGTCTGCGAATTTAAGTCATTGAAATCCATTATTCTGGAAAGGCTTACAAAGCCATTTATAAGGCTGTGGGACCTCAGTGAACCACAGTAAGAGCCATTATTCACAAATGGAGGAAACCTGTAACAGTGGCGAACTTTCACAGGAGTGGCCAGGCTACCATAATGACTCCAAGAGTACATGCAAGAGGTCAGAAAACCCCCCAAAAAGACTTCTAAAGAGCTACAAGCCTCACTTGTCACAGTAAAGATTTTTAGGGCAAAGAATATTCATATATGTTCAAAGGATAAGTGTTACAAGTCCAATTGCTCATCATTGGTTTTATAACATTATGAAAATCAAACTTTGCCTGTTTGATTTAGGATCAAGATGCACTGAGCTTTAACATCTTTCAAGGTCCAATGATCTTTGCTACTAGCTTTGTATTAGAATGTGATCTGGTCTGCTGTTTGTTAGCAACAGCAGGTAGCTGTTTCTTTTTCTGTTTGCCACTTTAATACTTTACCAGTAGTTTGTCATTTTTGATGAGTCCAGGTTTCCTCAGTGAATAAACAACCCTGCAGGAGACCCAGATTGAACCTGTAGAATTCTTTACTTTGGCTTACTTAGCAACGTGGCAACCTCTACTGGGTTATCATGAGCCAGTACAGGTTATATTATCATACTAAGTCTGAAGCAATCCTTTTTTACTTCAGACAGTCTTTTCATCCCTTCACTCAGATAAGATACTTTTAAATTTCTAACCTATTGTTCAGCTTTCTGACTTTCACATGGATGCAGAGACCAATAAATATAAACAGACAGACACGTGTCAGTAACAGGCTCTGAAGCCACTCATCATGTTACAGATCAGAGTCCCTGGGTTTGGGACTGTTGGGATCTTTCCAGTAAGAATGAATGCAATTTTTTAATTAGAATTTTAAAAAGTTTAATAAAGGGGTCATTAAGGGGCTATACAAATATATAGTACATCAGACTTTACTTTTCCAACAGTCATCACTGTCTGCCCCTTCTATAATCTGTGGCTGGAATTTTTCACACATCCACCCTCCAATTAGCTATTTGTTTGACAAGAATATCTTTTGTGAATATGCTTTTTTATTGCTGTCATTTTTAAGTGAAATGTTTTCGATTATAATAAAGCTTACCTGTTTCTTCCAGAAGTTTGACTTGAGATCGGAGTCCTACGCGAGCCAAGATATTTTTTGGATGCAAGCTGCAGTTAAACTTGACAGAAGAAGAAAAAGAAGAAGAAACACACAATTAACCCAAAGCTCCAAA
Source organism: Perissodus microlepis (assembly GCF_051167445.1). NCBI lineage: Eukaryota > Metazoa > Chordata > Actinopteri > Cichliformes > Cichlidae > Perissodus > Perissodus microlepis. Next base: position 42,919,192 of record NC_140463.1, on the reverse strand, counting down.
TGCCTATAAGGGCTTTGCAGCATGATGTCACGGGAGGGGGCGTGACCACGATTTTTGGTCGAGCTGTCATGTTAGTAGGCCAAACAAAGGGCTACAGGAGCGAAAGCACACGGAAACATCAGCTATGGCTTGTACTTGCTGTGTTGTGCAATTTTAGATCGCACGATCGGGAAGGGAATAAGCTGGAAAATGGGCTCTCTTTTTATCGTTTCCCCTCCTGGAAGCAACGTGAGGGATCTCATGTATCTGATGTTACAAAACGAAGACGTCAGGCTTGGATAGCAGCGGTGGGACGAGCTGATATCGAGTTCTCTGCCATCATTTTTTGGTGGTGTGCTCCCGACATTTTCATTCCGGTAAGTTCTAAAGAAATTCATATTGCTCTTTATAGGCTTTTATTTTTTTTTCAATGTGCTGAGGTCATAGAAAATTAGAACAAACATCCTAATGTGTGATGCAGCAGAACTATGTTCTGTTTATGGAGTAGCTTATCGGTGAAGACTCCTCCAGAGTAGCAAGTGGAATTTGCCTTTTTTGCGGACGGTTCCTTTTGCCTTTCAGTGCAGATGGTGTGTTTATGTTTTCATCTAGAGCAATTTTTGGGGCAGCTGTTGAGGAGAAGTCAATGTTATGTGCAACCTCTGGCTGTATCTTGGTCATATGGTCAAGGTACTCACAATGTGGAGGCTTAATTCCGTTGTTTTCGTTCAAATTATTTGGTTTTTGATCAAATTCTGTTCTTTTCATTCAAATTCTGTTGATTCATTCAAATTCTGTTGTTTCATTCAAATTCCATTGTTTGTTCTCAAATTCTGTTCGTTTCATTCAAATTCCGTTGTTTTCATTCAAATGCTTTTGTTTTCATTCTAATTCTACTCTTTTTATTCAAATTCTATTGTTTGTTTTAGAATTCTGTTGTTTTCATGCAAACTCTGTTCTGTACATTCTAATTTCATTGTTTTCATTCAAATTCCGTTGTTTTTATTCTAATTCTGTTGTTTTCATGCAAATTATTTTGTTTTTCATCAAATTCTGTTGTTTTCATTCAAATTCCGTCATTTTCATTCTAATTCTGTTGTTTGTTTTAAACTTCCATTGTTTTCATTCAAATTCTGTTGTTTTCATTCTAATTCCATTGTTTTCATTCAAATTCCGTTGTTTTCATTCTAATTCTATTCATTTCATTCTAATTCCGTTCTTTTTATTGAAATTCCGTTGTTTTCATTCAAATGCTTTTGTTTTCATTCTAATTCTACTCTTTTTATTCAAATTCCATTGTTTGTTCTCAAATTCTGTTGTTTTCATTCAAATTCCGTCATTTTCATTTTAATTATGTTGTTTTCATTCAAATTCCATTGTTTTGATTCAAATTCTGTTCTGTTCATTCTAATTCTGTTGTTTTCATTCAAATTCTATTCATTTCATTCTAATTTCATTGTTTTCATTCAAATTCCGTTGTTTTTATTCTAATTCTGTTGTTTTCATGCAAATTGTTTTGTTTTTCATCAAATTCTGTTGTTTTCATTCAAATTCCGTCATTTTCATTCTAATTCTGTTGTTTGTTTTAAACTTCCATTGTTTTCATTCAAATTCTGTTGTTTTCATTCAAATTCCATTGTTTTGATTCAAACTCTGTTCTGTTCATTCTAATTTCGTTGTTTTCATTCAAACTCTGTTCTGTACATTCTAATTCCGTTCTTTTTATTGAAATTCCGTTGTTTTCATTCAAATGCTTTTGTTTTCATTCTAATTCTACTCTTTTTATTCAAATTCCATTGTTTGTTCTCAAATTCTGTTGTTTTCATTCAAATTCCGTCATTTTCATTTTAATTATGTTGTTTTCATTCAAATTCCATTGTTTTGATTCAAATTCTGTTCTGTTCATTCTAATTCTGTTGTTTTCATTCAAATTCTATTCATTTCATTCTAATTCCGTTCTTTTCATTCAAATTCCGTTGTTTTTATTCTAATTCTGTTGTTTTCATGCAAATTATTTTGTTTTTCATCAAATTCTGTTGTTTTCATTCAAATTCCGTCATTTTCATTTTAATTCTGTTGTTTTCATTCTAATTCTGTTGTTTGTTTTAAACTTCCATTGTTTTCATTCAAATTCTGTTGTTTTCATTCAAACTCTGTTCTGTACATTCTAATTCCGTTGTTTTCATTCAAATTCCGTTGTTTTCATTGTAATTCTATTCATTTCATTCTAATTCCGTTGTTTTCATTGAAATTCCGTCGTTTTCATTCAAATGCTTTTGTTTTCATTCTAATTCTACTCTTTTTATTCAAATTCCATTGTTTGTTCTCAAATTCTGTTGTTTTCATTCAAATTCCATCGTTTTCATTTTAAAGAAGGGTATCAAAAAAGCCAAACACCATTACAAAAAGAAGGTACAAGAACACTTCTTCAACTCCAGCCCCCAACGCATGTGGCAAGGACTCCAGACCATTACAGACTACAGGACCACCAAACCCTCCCCCGCATCCTCTGATGTCTCCTTCCTCAACGAGCTCAACAACTTTTATGCTCGTTTTGAGCGAGGGAACCCCACAACCACAACCAAAGCAGACGTGACGCCAGACCACCAACCTCTGACTCTCTCCCCCACCTGTCCTTGGCCCACGCTGTGGTACCGGCCTGCTTCAAATCCACCTCCATCATCCCGATACCCAAAGACTCCAACCCATCTAGCCTCAATGACTACCGCCCAGTAGCACTCACCCCCATCATCACTAAGTGCTTAGTGCTGGTCCTAGCACACTTCAAATCCTGTCTCCCACCCACCCTGGACCCCCACCAATTCGCATACCGCCAGAACAGGAGCACAGAGGATGCAGTCTCCATCGCACTGCACTCTGTCCTCTCACACCTAGACAACAACAACACCTACGCCAGAATGCTGTTTATAGACTTCAGTTCAGCATTCAATACAATCCACCCCTCACAACTCATCAGGAAACTGACAGACCTGGGCATCAGTTCCCTCATGTGCAAATGGTTACTGGACTTCCTGACCAACCGCCCCCAACATGTCCGGCTGGATAACCACTGCTCATCTACAATCACAATGAACACTGGTGTACTTCAAGGCTGTGTGATGAGCCCTTTCCTCTACTCCCTCTTCACCCACAACTGCAGACCTGCCGATGGTTCTAACACCATCATTAAGTTTGCAGATGACACCACGGTGATTGGCCTCATCACTGACAATGATGAGGCCGCCTACAGGGAGGAGGTAGATCGTCTGGCTGAATGGTGCGACACAAACAACCTGCTGCTTAACACCGAGAAGACCAAGGAGCTCATCGTGGACTACAGGAGGAATGCTGACCTACATCCACCCATCTATATTAAGGGGACGGCCGTGGAGCGTGTGAGCAGCTTCAAGTTCCTGGGAGTCCACATCTCCGAGGATCTCACCTGGATGACCAACTGCTCCAAGCTGGTCAAGAAGGCTCACCAGCGCCTCTTCTTCTTGAGGACTCTGAGGAAGAACCACCTGTCCTCAGACATCCTGGTGAACTTCTATCGCTGCACCATCAAGAGCATCCTGACCAACTGTATAACAGTCTGGTATGGGAACTGCTCTGCCTCGGACCGGAAGGCGTTGCAGAGGGTCGTGAAAACTGCCCAGTGCATCGCCGGAGCACCACTTCCTGCCATAAAGGACATCTACAGGAAGCGGTGTCTGAAAAGGGCTGGTAAAATCATCAAAGACCCCAGTCACCCATCACATGGACTCTTCACCCTCCTGCCCTCTGGGAGGCGCTACAGGAGCCTCCGGAGTAAGACCACCAGGTACTGGAACAGCTTCTTCCCCACAGCTGTCAGACTCCTGAACTCTGCCTCCTGACATCTGACCCACGTTAACACATGGACTGGACATACACACACCCACAACCATCTACACACACACACAATGGACAACTGTACCCTCAAACACACAATAATAACATGGACTGAACCACCACTCACAACCACTAGCACTTTATATAGCCTCTTAACTGCACTACTGTATAGTTATGTGTAAATAATCATACGATATTTTTTAATTCTACAACTGTTTACAACTTGCATAGTTCCCATTTCTGTATAGCTGCATATCTCATATTTCTGTATAGTTATTTATTTCATATTCTGTATAGTTTTTTTCATATTTATATCCTGTTCATAGCCTGTACATAGCTTGTACTCACTACAGCCTGTACATACTTATAGTTATAGCATATTCATAACATACTTTATGCCGTGTACATATTACATACCGTAATAGACCCATTTCTGTAATATATTTACATATCTATGTTATTGCTAATATATATTGTAATATATCTATATCATGGCTAAAGCAATCCTGGATGGATGCAAACTGCATTTCGTTGCCCTGTACCTGTGACATGTGCAATGACAATAAAGTTGAATTCTATTCTATTCTATTCTATTCTAAAAACGGCCAAATCTTGTACCCAACCATTTGTGAATTAGATGTGCGCCTCCAGGGATTTATAATTCCGAAAATGATTCGCCGTGTATGCGCTGACTCCACAGACAAGGTACGAAAAGGTATCAGGGTAGGACAATGGCGGTAGGTCTTCAGGGTTTCTACTCCACTGCCGTATTTCATACGGGTCCACATTACCGATGCATGCTATTTTTTCCAAGTACCGTCTCTTGGTGTCCGGGCGCAATCGGTCTCGATACAGTCCTTTGACTTTTGAGCTGATTTTAAGCATGGTTCTGGCAGTCGTCCTTCCAACACAGTGTGTTTGTTTTGATTTGTGGCCTTCTAAGATGGTGCTGCGAACCCACAATGCACTGCGGCGTCACGTCAACTCCAAAGCCCTATGCCTGTAGCATTCTGCCTATTAGCTTAGCACTACAACAACAACAAAAAGGCGCTCTGTCACTACCCGATCCGTACCGGAAACCCGATCGGTACCACGCATGCGCAAATCTTATGTCACGTCCTCTATTTGCTAACATTGTGACAGTTAATGTATTTGAGTGACACGGTTAGCGCCCAGTTAGATCCTGTCACTACCCGATCCGTACCGGAAACCCGATCCCATGCGCAAAAGGTGTCTACTTCTGGTTGAAGCGTTTTACGATAGTTACAGGTCAGAGTATCTGCTAAGATGTTAAGAATAATAAGTATCTCTTAAAATGTTTGCAATAATGAAGCATTTCAATATAATGTAGACAAAAACAAAAAATAAAAAGATAGTTACGGATCAGGATTCCCCGATCCTTACTGCGCATGTGAAAAGTCGGACCGTACAAATCGAGTCTTCCCGATCCGTACTGCGCATGTGCAGATTTTTTCTTCTTCTTCTGTTTGATTTAATGGCAGTTTACTCCCCAGTGTACGAGGATACCGCCACCTGCTGACCAAACGAATGAACCGTATTGTAAACTGAAGCAGCGTCATTACAAATGTATGTTTAATTTGATTTAGTGATAGTTGAGTGTGTTTATGCTTGTCTGTGTGAAGAGGATTGTTGGAATAGTGATGATGATGTCCGCTATCACTGTCAGTTGTCAGTAAACACTTAGTCTGGCTGATGAATCTTTACGTGACACATTACTAAGTCAGTATTATTAAGTCTGTAATTCGGCACCATTCTTCTTATTTAACGGCGCTGTTGTTCAATCGGGGGACGCTCTCTGTTGAGGAGAAAAGCATGAATTTGTTTGTAAATGGATTATCCACTGTCGAAAATGAGGCAGAGTTGTTGAGAAATGCTAGGATCTAACTGGGCGCTAACCGTGTCATTCAAATACATTAACTGTCGCAATGTTGGCAAAGAGAGGAAGTGACGTAAGATTTGCGCATGCGGGGTACCGATCGGGTTTCCGGTACGGATTGGGTAGTGACAGTTCCTACCATTTCTCAACAGCTCTGCCTCCTTTTCAACTGCCCGGGACCACTGACTGTAGAAAACATGGACGACGCGACAGCACCCCAAAAATGAAGCCAAAACGTCTCTATCGCCCCCTGGTGTCTGGCTGCAGTATAGGTCATAAACCCCGCCTCCTGCATGTTAGCGGATGGGACTGGGGTCAGACTAAAATAAATTTATTCCACTCAGATAATTTTTTTCCAAAGATTCTTTCTTTTGTTTTCAATCACTAATTACTGTTACTGTACTTTTATTACAAGTATTATACTTTAAAAACAACAGGCTGCACCCTGTTGCAGCTCCTGTGCAGAGCTGAATATTAAATATGTGCAAACAACAGCATGTTTTCAGTCTCTTGCCACATCTGTAAAGACAGTAACAATTTTTTAAAAAGCTTGTACCTTGTAGCTCCTCATTAATCAGGAACTATGGATTAAAGTACTGTAGTGTACTGTAATACTGAAAAAAATGTAAGAGAAGAACTTCAGATCCTGAGTGTGTGAGGACAGAAGAATCAGCTTTGTTTCAATTTTGAGGGATAAAATTTATATCTGAGTTTGATGGTTCTGTTCTCTTTGTGATTACAGGAGCTGCCCTCAGATTCAGACCTCAGCACCACCCAGTGACAGCAGACAGATCATCCAACATGTTCACATGTTAACTGCAAAATAAACTGATGAAAACAGTACAAAGGTTAAAGTACCACATGTGCTGTAGTGAAAGCTGCAGCTGTTTTATTGATAAAGTTAAAGACAAAAAAACAAAAGGATTAATCACCCCTGTAACTGTGTCACTATATATCAGCATTACCAGGACCTCAGTTTGGTGTTTCAGAAAGCTGCTGATCTCAGACCTGCACAGCTTCCATTTTAAACACTTGATGTACTCAGCTGCATGAAGAGCATGAGATTTTCTCTAACACAATTAAATAAAACCGGATGAAGGTCAAAGGTCATCACTTGTATGTTGAACTACAAACTTGTCATCTGGAATTCTTTCACAGTTTTTTGCAGATAGTGTGTTATTTACCATAAAGTGATTCAGAGTTATTCATACCAGAGTAACCAGAGAGGATCATATATTTTTAAATATATAACTTTCTACATTACTAAATATAATATCTTTATGTAAAAGCCTGGAGCCTCTGGGGAGTATCCGAGTATTTATAACATTGCACAAACTAAAGGTCTCCATCACAGTGTTCATGAAATGCTGGGTTTATCCATCTCCTGGGGCGGGCCTACGGAGGAGTGCAAAGATTTCCCTGTGAGGGAGCTGCTGGTGAAGATCATGAGTCCTGCTTGATCAATGCGATGAGCTTCAGTGTTCCTGGTGTTTCTTAAATGAAGCCTCTCTCAGTGGGTCAACAGAACTTCTGGTACAGGACAGCTGTGATGAAAGAAAGGCAAGAAGTTTCTCCAAACCTCTCGACCCAGGAAACCCAGCTTGGTCCTGATGGTCTCCCTCACTAGTTTCTCTCCATGGTGAATGTAGCTGTTGATATAATATGGACTCTATTATTAAATGAAAAGAACAAATTAGACTACACTACTGAAACCTGCTGATGTTTTTAAAGTTTTCATGTTACCAGGCTGTAGAGATTTAAACAGTTTTAGATCCATTACACTCACAGTCTTAAATGTTAAAATCTCAAAGGACAGCATTACATTTTTGATATTAACAGTAACTCTGGGCCTCTGTGGAGTGTGCAGATGATCTCATCGCTGTCTAAAAATGGATAAAAAAACAAACAAACTAAGAAGTGCTGAATCCTTCAATAATACAGACTATTAGAGTAACATCGCTAACTAGCTAGCAACAAGCCTCCAACACAGTGCATATGCTAGCGGCTAATCTAGCAAACGAATTAACAAGAGAGTGATTTTAGATGTTTTACAACTATAAGATGTGTGTCTTTTTTTATAACAGTGACATGGTTGTATTTACCTTAATTAAACGAGTCATCAGTCGCGGTAAACCAGCAAAAAACTCGAGCCGCCAGGCTACGTAAAAAGTATAGAGGGGCGTGTTTGCGGTCATGTCCAGCGGGTGTTTGGGCGGGAGCGTTATACAGTCGCTCCACCTCAAGTCACTACTGCGCAGACTCTGGCTCCAAATTTGCAAGATGGCAGCCTCCACAAGCGGGATATTTTGGCTTCATTTTTCATTTTTGCACAGTGGTAGGAGGCGGCGCCGAATTACAGACTTAATAATACTGACTTAGTAATGTGTCACGTGAAGATTCATCAGCCAGATTAAGTGTTTACTGACAACTGACAGTGATAGTGGACATCATTATCACTATTCCAACAATCTTCTCCACACGGACAAGCATAAACACACTTGACTATCACTAAATCAAATTAAACATGCATTTGTAATGACGCTACTTAAGTTTACAGTACGGTTCATTTGCTCGGTCAGCAGGTGGCGGTATCTTCGTACACTGAGGAGTAAACTGCTATTAACTCAAACAGAAGAAGAAGAAAAAATCTGCACATGCGCAGTACGGATCAGGTAGACCCAGTTTGTACGGTCCGACTTTGCACATGCGCAGTAAGGATCGGGGAATCCTGATCCGTAACTATCTTTTTATTTTTCGTTTTTGTCTACATTATATTGAAATGCTTCATTATTGCAAACATTTTAAGAGATACTTATTATTCTTAACACCTTAGCAGATTCTCTGATCTGTAACTATCGTAAAAGGCTTTGACCGGAAGTAGACACCGTTCGCACATGCGTGGTACCGATCGGGTTTCTGGTACGGATCGGGTAGTGACACGCTCTCTCACCCAGGAAACACACAATCACAGAGAGAGCACGTCACCCTGTAACCATCACAACCATAATGCTGCCGCCTGGAACAACAGAACATAGCTGTAAAACAAAACCCAAACAGTCCTGACCCGCCACAATATGAAACAGGAAAATACCGCCGTGTAATCCATTTATTTCAACAAAGTAACTGTATTCTAAATACCACCTTTTTAACCCTGGAGAACCCATGGGGTCAAATTTGACCCCATATTTTCCCTAGAAAACCAATGGGGTTGGCTCTGACCCCATGGGTTCTCCAGGGTTAAACGGTAACTGTAACGGAATACAGTTACTCATAATTTGTATTTTAAATACGTAACGGCGGTACATGTATTCCGTTACTCGCCAACACTACATATAGTTAGTGCATTCTGGACTTACTGACCAATCAAAAGACTGACAAAACACTTTATTCTTTAAGTCACACACACATTGTTCTGTTTCATACATGCAGTTTATGTGCAACTGAAAGATGGGACGCAGGTATTGAAATACTGACCTTGAAATTTACCGACAACCTGCCCTACTTCTTCAGCCTTAACTGCTAATCTATGTCAATATTGACATTTCAAGGTTTTCGAGGTATATAGGGCCTAAAAAAATGACCAAAAATAGATTCAGATTATATTATTGATGATGATAACAACAGTTTGATAGAAAAGCTGGCTGAGATTGTATATTTTGGTAGTATGGACACTGCTCAGCTGAAGCAAGAGCATAAACTCTGTGAGCCTGATTCTTTAAGGTCCCTCAAGCTCATCCCAAGCTGATTGATTAGACAGCCAATGTGACAGAGTTACGCACATTTACAATCACAAATGTCTGCAAGTACTCTGGATCATTTTCACAGGGAGAGGAACAGGACTGTTTGAATGAAGCTGTGAGGAACATTAAAGTAGAAGAGACCCATGTTTAAGGGACAGAATAATGTTTCTTTAATGTTTGCAAAGGCAGCAAAGTTGTAGAACACAAGAGTGTGACTGAGTGTGAGATGGGTGTTTCAGGGAACGAGGGAAGAAGGAAGCAGCAAGGTCACACAGCGGAGGGAAAATAATAAAGTAGTTACAATAACAGCCTGATTCAGTGTTCAGCAGTCATATCAGTGAAACACAGCCTGCCCCACCTATCCTCTGTCTCTGTGGAGTTACATAAACCTGGGCCAAAGAGCAGGAGTCAGTTGGAGGTATAGGCAGCCCACAGACGTACAGACGTGCAGTATGCAGCTTTGAAGAATTGAAAAGAACACAAATCCATTCATCTGAGGAGAGAACTAGCTCCAAGCTCCGTTTCTGTGCAGATCAGGCTTCAGCAGTTATCAGAATCAACCTCCGAAGTCCACAACAGAAAAAGCTTTGCATAAAGCAGCAGATAAATCCCATTACCAAGCATGTAAATTCTACTTACACCAAAGCGTAGCATTAGCCTGCAAGCACTGCTCCAATGTGATCACATGTGGTTCGTCATGTGTACGGCAGGAACAACTAACAAGGCACTGGGATTCGGTCTCTGGTTAGCTCAATCTGCAAAAACAAACCTATGCATTCTCCAAGCAGTGCCTTTCCCACTGAAATTAATAACGTTAATGTCAGGTGTGAAAAGCGTTTGAAACTTGCGGTTGTAAATACAGGTCCTTTCTAATAGGTTTGTGGAGACGAATGTTAGGAATTATATCAACCTGTATTTCCCGACCTTGGTTCATGTCATTTCTTGTCATCAAGCGGGCAGGTTCACCGTTTGTGGTGTTGGGATTTATGTGGCAGTATTATTGTAAATAACATAGTACACTGTGTGCTACAAGTGGTTTGTGCCTTAGGTTTGGTGAGTCATTTTTTTTTAACTGTAATTAGTGCGGATGCAGCTTGCTAACTAAGTTTTCCAGTGTTAGCTGATAAATTAGCACATGCTGTTTATCTCTGAGGCACGATCACTTTCCTTCATGTCTGTGAAGGTTCTCAGTCATCCAGGTCAAGTCTAAGTCTAAGGAGCTTGGAAAGAAAAGCGTCTGGACTTCTTTAAGTCGTTCATAAAGAAGTCAGGTGAACCACTCCAATACACAGACTTAACAATGTGGTGTATGCTGTACAGTGTAGCGGGGAATGCCCAGACCTCTACATTGGAGAGACCGAACAGCCACTTCACAAGCGCATGGCACAACATAGAAGAGCCACCTCCACGGGACAAGACTCAGCTGTCCATCTGCATCTAAAGGACAAAGGACACACTCTTTCGAGGATGCCAATGTTCACATTTTGGACAGAGAGGACAGATGGTTTGAAAGAGGAGTGAAAGAAGCCATCTATGTCCACTGTGAGTGACCATCTTTGAACAGAGGTGGTGGTTTACGACACCAACTGTCTGCCATCTATAATCCAGTTTTGAGTTCCCTCCCCAGACGCCTTAACGCCCACTCACATCCTGTGACCCACACCCGTTTTCACACCTTGGCTCATGTGATTAGGTAGAAGATCATCAGGGAGTCCTTTTGTCACTCTTTGGGGGGATACTCCCACTGGGTTTAAATCTGGGACTCTCTGCCATTTGACCTTAAAACGGAAAAAGCTTCTCAGATGAGAGGTGAAACGTCTTCAAGCAACTTAAAGAAGTCCAGACACTTTTCTTTGCAATCTCCTTAGACCACTTTAATTCATGTTAATCCATGTATTCCGTGTGCATGCTCATCTTCTCACAAATGACCTCCTAACAGGTTTGGGCAGCACTACATATCTCATACCATGGAAAAGATAGGATGATATTCCTGGATTAGGAAAGCTGATAAAATTTTACTTTCACATCCAAAAGTAGAACCAAATATGCATCAGCTTGAGAATGCTGAGCAAGCCAGAACGGATTTTTGAGATGAGATATCCAGACAAAGACATCCAGTAATGTGTTTTGGATATTTCAATATCATAAAAACCCAGAGGCCTAAAATACTGGAAGGATTGAGCAGGATTAAAAGCAGGATGTGGCCTGTGGATATAGTCAGCTGTCATGTGTCCCTAAGTAGAGACACAAAATGTCTCAAGGGAGAAAAGGTGCAAGGCATCTGTCTGAATATACGTAGAATTATGCAGAGGGTGTGATGGGACGAACAACATCTGGCATCCGCAGCACGCTGCAGCACATCCAGCAGCACATCCAGCAGATGGAGACAGAAATGCTTTCATGGGTGGTTTTGCAGACAGAGAAGCAGCTGGAGGCTTAGCATACAGGCTCAGAGTGCTGGACTTGGGGTGAAACCCTCCGTGCATGGTCAGGAGCTTCCTGGTCCTGATGTCAGTGGCTTTTATCTCCTAGGTAATTAAGGTGCTATGGTTACTACATGGCTATGAAAAAATGTCTCCTCCACATAAAATAACACTAAAGTATTATTGTTTTGCTCATCTAAATTCCATTTTATTTGTTGCATGGTGAACTTAACACACTAGACTTTTGCAGTTATCCAAGCTTTGGAAAGATCATAAACTCAGGAATGCTAACACTTAAACATGAAGTCATTTAGCTCAGCAAGACAAGTGAAGCATCAAAATCTTTGAAGTACTGTATTTGAGCCACTGAGTTTGTGCATGTTTGTTCTTTTCATTTTTTTCTTTAGACACGTTTTTTTGTTTATTTATTTGTTTATTTTTTATTTTCTCACTGATAAATAGGCATAAAAAGTAATCCTTGAATGCAAGAATTTCTCTTGCTAGATGGTCTAATAAGAATCCAGGTGTCGGACCTGCACCTGCAACTGATGTCAAAGTAACATCCCAGATTTTGGTCCAACTTTCATTTTGGAATCGTTATTCAGTTATAACAAGACATTGAGCAGAGACCACAAGCTGAAGGGCCATCCATATACTTTTAAAGAATGCAATAAATTCTAAGAATCAAGCAAATACGAAGCAAAGCAAAAATACATAAAAAACAACAATAACTGCAAATGTGTGCACATAAATAGTCATCATCAGTTTACCAGCATGCCTCCATAGGCTGTATAGGTGTATATAACAGAAACCCAGTGTCTGCTGAACTCCATGTTGATGATTTATGGCTGTCATGTGCTGATCTTTAATCCTTTTCTTAGAAGTGTCATGCTTGAAGCAGAATTAGAAATCCATCTAAATGGCCCTTGCTTTTTTCAAATAGCATGAATGATGGTAGTGATGTCTCTGTTAATGATTCATATTGGGACATGTTGACAAAAGTGATGGTATTCTTCCTCATTTGGCTCCCTCTTGCTATCTGGCACCATGTACAGGGCCCGCAGAAAGAAGTGGTACATGCAGTTATTGCATACCGTTCCCTGTGCAGACACGAGCTAGGGGCAAGGATCAAGGGAGTTAAATATACAGAAGAAACAAATGTTATCAAATAGTTCATGTTCAAAGCTATAACAGCTCTATAACACAGCTGATTGCTTGGCTGTGGTCATTAATCATAGTCCAAGTCAATCTAAACAAAAACGCCTGGAACAAAAGTAGAGTGCAGAGTGGAGTACGACCCTCTGAAACAACCACGAGATTTCTCAGACGGAATCTGAGAAAGTAAAAACACACTGAACACGTTGAAGCTGATCCCAAATCAGATAAACCGTGAAAGCAGCTGTGACTTTTGTGATGGTTTGCTAAGTACTGACACAGTTACGGTGCCATTTATTTATTAAAAAAAAGCCTCAGTAATAATAAATGTCATATAAACCTGCGCCTCAATACTGTATCACTGGCATGTCAACACCCTGACAACTGTGGTCATCCATGGGATGAGTCCAGAAGGATCCAGGACAGGTAAACGCAGATACTCCCAAACTTTTCCTGCTATCTTACAGGTAATGCATGAAAGGCATTACCTAAGGCACCAAAAAACAAAGCAGTCGGTACACATCAATGAGATTTTAGCTGTTAGATATGTGCAAACGCCTCCTTTTGATCTTTTACACCTTTTAAAAGTAAACACAGTTATTGTTTACCTCACTCAGTTGCACTCAGTTTATGTCCTGATCCTGTATTTATACTGAACCTTAAAACAGCTGCAGATGCCAGAGGCTCACAGGTTGGTTATAGAGGTCATGACAGAGGCCTGGGGATGTAATGACCATCTAGCCATATTTGGTGGATGCTTCACCTGATGGCAAAGGTGCCCTCAAAACCTTAATGCTATGTGTTCACACATGGCAGTGGCAACGTGAGTAAATCAGAGAAATACACTAATTCATACCCTCCTCATCATCATAAATAGTTAGAACTTAACGTTAACATCTAACAAATCGCCCAGTAACCCATTTCGGGTAAAGGTTGGGTTGGAATGTTCCTCTTAAATGGAACTGGTGTACCTAAATAGAAACATGTGGTGTGAATGAGACACGGCGGGTCCAGGGATCGTAGATTTGAGCCATTTTATTCAATATTTGTCACACCACAACACACACCAGCCCCTGAGTCCCCGTGTTTTTAACCATGCGGGCGTGATTAAGGATGCCGTGCAGGTGCGTCCGCCCTCCCTGCACGGCACCGCAGACCACGCCCCACCACAAAACATTCAGACAGAAAAACTTTAAGGTCAAAATGCATGAACGAGAGTTGCTAAATCAGCAGCTTCTCAAATTATGCTGATTTAGCATGTGGGTAAAATCCAACTCAAAGTTGATGCTTACGCGTAAAATGCTGATAAAAATTACTTGTTTAAACCTTTAAAGGGATATAGAGTAGAACAAAGGAGTACTGCGGAGCAGTGGCATGTGGCTCCGTGCCCATATTTTGAATACTGCAAGTGTTCTTCATCAAATTCACTGACAAGTTGTTGACTTGGGCATTTCCTTGGATTCACATCACACTATTGTTTTAAAATCAGCTTTACAGCATTTAGCATTTATTACGAGTCACTGAAACAATCCAACACAAAATATTTAGCAGCGACACAGAGATCAGCTAAATAGATATGCACAGGAAATGGAATATTAGCGGTGAAACAGAATATTTACAGTGAATAATCAAAGAGTTTACAGAAGCAAAATGGAAATATTTGACATTCTTCAATTCTTCCCCAACAGCCCACTCACTAAACCGAACTGAACTGGATAAGAAGACACAAATATGGATGGATGAATGGTTTCATCTCAAAATCTTAATTTGATATGTACATTCAGTATAAACAGCATTGCCATATAATCATTATTAACCAAAACAGATGCATTTTTGCTCATAAATAACGTTCTGTGTAGTTTGTGTTTCCTTCATTCTTCTAGAAGGTGAGCACTTAATATGAAGATGGTGTCAAAAATAGCATTAAATTAGGACTGTAGATAAAAGCTCTCTTCTCTTTGCATGAAACCCATAATAACATTTTATAAAGACATTTTCTCAAGCGATAAAATTCATGTCATTGTACATAACATTGCGACATAACATTGCAGCATGGTGTTCATTTTGTAAATTATGGCCCGATTTAGAGTAGAATAACTAACAAAGTGAAGCATGCATTAGCGTGTGGCTACCTTGTGATTCACAAGTGTCTGTCACTTAAAAAGGTTTAAAGAAACAAAGATGCACATTGTGAACTTCTCACCTCGAATGAGTCATGAAACCAAATGGTGACGTTATGAAAACAATGTCCAGTGTTTACATATCCATATATGTATTTATGCTTACACCATCAGTATGTTGTAGTGTCTTTTATGTATTAAAGGATAGAACAATAACAAGTTTCACTTCACTAAAAATGCTACATTAATACAGCAATGTGCATAAATAGTACTCGCTATGTGCACAGAAGTACTGCCAGCTAAATGAACCCCAAATCTACCTTACCATTAGGAAAGAGAAGAACCCTTTCTTACATACATACACTTATCATCATAAGGGAAACTATATCTTCTAAGGTTACTGAAAAGAAATTGTTTGCAGAGTTGAGCTCCATTAGTTTCCACCAGTGAAAGAATATAATCTCACAATCTAAGTAGTTACTCAAAGGAACACAAAGCCCCCGGCTCTGATATTGAAATGCCTTTTTATCACAGCTCTTTCACTTCATCTTGGGACAAACTGAACTTTCCTCTCCGCAGGACGCATTGTGTCCCTGCTGAATTCTCTGAGGTAACCGGGAGTGGCTCCAGAGCAGAGGAAATGTGATTAAATCAACTCCTGTACTCTGGAGGACACACTGTGGGGAGAAAGTCAGTTTTAGATGTGTCTAGACCAAGTGCGCCCCCTGCAGGGATGTTAGATGGGTGTATCTGGCTGAAGAAGAAGAAGAGGCGTGGGATGCTGCTCTTCTTTTCAGCTCTCTGGAGATCTGGAGCCAAGATAGCGGATAGCAGCAGCATCCATACAGGCAGTCGCTCCACACACTCCCCTGTGAGACACACGAAGAGAAGCCTGAACACAAGTGGGAGGCTCAAACAAAAGGTGAACATTTGCATTTAGGTGTGAAAGAAACGCCATGCAGCAGATTGGTACTGCAGTAAACCAGCACGATTACTTAGACTACAAATAGAGTCAAATATTTACATTATAGTTTTGCAACATTTCTTTTTGACAAAGAAGGCCAGATTTCAAAAATGCATGTAGTGTGGATAAAAGCAGGCAGTATCTTTGTCAGTGCATGAGTACTAAGTGTTCTTGTGTTTCAGTGAGAATCCTTTCTCTGAGGACACTGGCTTTCTTGCAGCCAAGTCTTTGCTCATAGCAACAGAGAAAGGACTTGTCAGTAATGTCAGGATGAAAATGCTGGTGGGTGAGATTTGATAAATCAATAAAGTCTGAGAAACAGCAAAACAGCCGATGTTCATTCCATGCACAGCTACGGCATGTGATTTTTCCCTTCATGATACTGAGTCAGCACAGCAACTTTGAGGCCAGTTTCTGTCAGTTTTCTTTCCCTACTATCACTCCTCACTCTAGAACAGCAGGTCTAGCCTTGTGTAAGTTAAACTGCTAACTTCAATTTGGCTTGATTATGATGTAATATGACCTTTACCAACAGACAGACTGTATTAGGCCTAATTGGAAGTTTTGTGTGGGTGTGTAAGTTTTGGCAAATTAAGTCCTGTTCTTCTGTTTTGATTAACAGATACATTAGTCTGTGCACTGCACCTCTGTGGTTTATGGATACAGCTAAACAAGTTTGCTTTGTAGATCATCAAGTGATCTATTAGTTGCATGTGCTCATAGATTAGGGCCAGAGTTCTTGAAGTCCAATGCAAACCTTTTGTACAGAACTGACAAAAGGAGGAAAGTACACTACTGTACTCCTACAGAAAAACTCCAAAAGAGCATTTGTCTTCCCTTCAACTCTTTGTTTCTAGTGAGCAAAGCAGACTAAACCTTTTTAACACTAAGAAATATGGTTGGTTAGAAGACTTGCCAGCTCATGCTCATGCCAGCCATAAACCGTTACCGACATCTGATAAACACAAATTACAAACACTTTCAGGGTACACATCAGACAGATTTTTCGCTATAAACTACGTCAGTGTCATGCTAATGATAAAAGACAAGTGAAAGAAAAACTGGAGAATTCAACAGCTCGGCCACGTTTGATGTGTTTCCGCAGTTGAAAGACTTTTGCGGGTATTTTGACAAGTCCCTGGCACTACATCAGATAAAAATTAAGATATTTCACTTTCAAGCCCAAAAAATAATGAGAACAAGTTGTACCAAATTCCATGCGAGTCCATTTATTAGACAGTTCATCTAAAATGCGAATCTCATAGTAGCACTACAAGAAATCCTGCTGGCCTTGGTAATCACCAGTGTCTACTCCAGTGATTCTCTGGGAACCATGAATGTCTATGAACAGTGAAACTGGGGGTAACTGAAGAAACATAGCGGGATAAATATATTTAATTTTTACAGAAAGATGGCCCTGAACGTCAGAGTGTGTAAGGAAATTTTATTTTCATGGTATGTACCGTTAAGGCCTTATCTCTTTTCTCTTATGAGAGAATAGTTGCCTTGTTTCACAAACAGCCTACATGCTGGGACTTGTTTTCATAAGAATTTTTGGCACCCTCCTAGCTCATGCTCTGCGGTATTGACAGCCACTGACAGCCCACTCCACCTCCATTAAAGCCAACATTACCAACCACCTCCTTCTCTCCGATGGCAGCGCTCCAGCATCTGCCTTGCTGGCCTTCAACCACTCCCACCATATCTCTCCTTTTCTTCACTGTCCCAGAAAGG
The DNA here is from genome assembly GCF_051167445.1 of Perissodus microlepis. NCBI lineage: Eukaryota > Metazoa > Chordata > Actinopteri > Cichliformes > Cichlidae > Perissodus > Perissodus microlepis. The sequence goes on along the minus strand of NC_140463.1, from coordinate 42,901,310 downwards.
ACAGGCTGGCCTTATCCCACATCAAACTGAACATTTGTTGTTTGCATGGGAAACAGCTGTTTCATATTAGCTGAGCACTGATCAGTGACGGCGAGCTGATGTCTATCAGGAGTCTGTGTTCACACATCCAGGTGGATGAGTGCTCAGTGTGGACAAACACAGCAGTGAGGCAGTAGGTGGGTGCCGGAGCAATTCAGTACTTAGTTGTTTATTCATTTGTTTATTCATAGCAGTTATGCACGCTTATTTATTTAATAATTAACAAATATCTAATGTTACTGCACAGACTAACAATGTTGTTTGCATTGCTCAAGTAATAACTGGTGTCATTACGATAGCACGTAGTGACGTTGGATCTATTTCTCCTGTGTGCTGTTATTGTGATTCATCACTTATATACCTCAATCTCCTCAGCTACAGTCAGAATTATGCAAAGGCCCAGCAGCTCTGTGTAATTGAGCTGGGGACACAATGCGCTGTATTGGGAAGCAATCAGTCACATTCTGTTTATCATGACATCAACTACAGCTGCAGGGATAGATTCCTTCATTTGAATGAAAGACTTTATAATCGCTAACAGTTAGAGTAAAGTTTAACTTGTCTTCCAGACTGAACATGGAAGAGCCCTGTGGTAAACGGCTCTATCATTTGTCTGTGAAGGTTCTCAGTCATCCAGGTCATCGTAGTCAAAAATTCACTGAGAAAACTGTGACAAAAGCTTTAATCACATCAGTGTTGGTGCCAACAGTGAATTTAAACAGAATATGCCTATATCCTGTTAAATACGGCCAACAGAAGAAGTGAGGGAAACATTGAAACCCGTTTATACAACAATACAGACCCACATATGACTACACAATACAGACCCACATATGTTTTGCAGAACAGCTAAGTTTTATTAATACAGTCTTAACGAAGTTAATAACAGATGCTTGTGTATAGCAGTGATCCCTTAACTTTGAGACATTTTTTACTGACAGCACGCATCAAATAATACTGTGAGTATCAAAAACTAAAAATAAAATTGTGTTTTTTTGGCTTGAACTGGTGGTAAGAAAAAATGATAAGCTAGCTAGCATTTAATCACAAACCTCGCTAAAACTCGTGTAAAGCAGCTCCCCAGGTTCAGATAGTAGTTTCGAATATTATCACCAGTGAAGCACATGGGAAAATATATTTTGGAAGACATGGTGTCAGTCTTTTTAGGGGAATTTAAAAAACTTGTAGTGTCCAGGACAAGGAGACATGTAGCCTTTCTATGTGATTGTTAGCCTTATTAGCATTAGCAAAATGTTACTTTTCATTAACTAACCATTTGTGTTTACTAAGCAGCAACCTCTGGAGCTCTGGACTCACTAAAATGTGAGTATCTAGTATTTTAGCTGTATCTTAGCAGTAAATAGTTACTGTCTCTTTGAAACCAAAGCTTGCTAGCACTGAGTTATAACTTTAGCTTAGCACTTCATCTTGTCAGTCAAAGACAGTCATTTCTACCTCAAAAAAAGAAAGAAAAAACATTTGCCACCACTCCATTGTCCATTAAAAATAGATCTGGATAGGATTTAAGCCCAAACACTGGAAGAAATAAGAACTTGAATCAAATAATTACAAAACTGCTACAAAGACCCACCTTGGAACTTTACAGTCTAAGGCGCAATTTCTCCAGCGCCTTAGGCTATAAAGTTCCAAATTTGAGACTGACTGGAAGACATGAACTAAAATATCTATTTGTGTATATTTCTTTAGGTTGCATTATGTAAGTGTTATGTAAGTGTTACTGGAGGTTTACTTATTTCAAATATACATATACTGAGATTTTTTTTGTCATTAATGTTTAATTTTATTATTAATTCTATTATTAATGTTTTAGTGAGGCTCAGAGAAGCCAGCTGCCCCTACCAACATAGCAAAATTCGTATGGGCCGGATCTGGCCCACACAATGTGCTTACACATGGCCCACATACCACAAAGAATGACGGCCCTTTGGCGGCCCAGACCTGGTTTGCCAGAGGTGGCCCACACATGGGCCAGCACAAGGCCAGTTGCAGACACACTGGTGGTCCTGTGCTGGCCCATGTGTGGATTACCTCTGGCAAACCTGATCTGGGCCACCAAAGGGCCGTTATTCATTGCGGTATGTGGGCCATGTGTAAGTTGTGTGCAGTTGCAGACATACTGCTAGCCCTGTGCTGGCCCAGAACAGTTTCAGCTCTGGCCCCATATGTCAGCCTAATGTTTACCTTAATCAAGCCATCTAATAACAACATGTGCCGGAACATAATAGTGCAAAAGTAACACAATGAAACTCTATTCAGACAGTGAGTGGACTGACTCTTACGCAGAGCTTTTCTACTCTCCTTGATTACTTAAAGTGCTCCATACAACATTCACCCACTTTCTCTAAACTGAGTGCTTTCTAACTACATTCACACTCTTGACATGCAGACTAGAGAAGTCAGGGATCAAACCATTAACCTTCCAATCAGTAGGCAACTTGCTCTACCGCCTGAGCTACAGCCACCAACTAGCAAAGATGAGTAAACCGTCACTAGGTTTTTGATAAAGTGTACACTCACAAACCTGTCAACCCTTCATTTGAAACGTTGGCTACCATAGCAGTATAGTATTGCAACATGGCATTTGGGTCTTCTAACTAAAATAGGAAAATAGGAACATAAATAGTGCCATCATTGCCAGACCTGGCCCACATCTGGTTGACATAACACCCTGCCATAACACTGATCAGTCAGAAGTGCCAGCTTGATGCCAGATCTGGGTCAGACCTGCTTGCTATGTGGGTAGTGGGATTAGAGATGCTTAGACCTCACAGGTTTTATTTTAAAATCTCATGTGAATCTCATGTGATTTGAGTGTGGTACATCTTAGAATTTCATCAGGAAACAATTTTATGGGTTTGTTTTTGTTTTTTTCTAAAAAAAAAAAAAAGGCAACAGTTATGCTGTTTTCTAGTACCTTTATGCCATATCGCTGCCTGACAGACGCCCTCATGGCAAGAGAGGCTGGTGGTACACAGCCTATACAGTCCAGCAGAGGTAGGCATGGGCAAGCTCCCACTGCACTGGTCACTTTACAGGTAAAGACTGGGAGGCAGCACAGGGCAAAACAGCCTGCATAGATTACATAAATACACTATATTAAATCACTGACAGGTAATAAGAGTTCAATCCAACTATCAGTCAATCACCGGGGATCAGCAAAGACAATGTAATAATTTCACATACTTACAGTCGCCCATGTCTTTGTAGCACTCACACAGACCAGTGCTCCATTGCCCTTCCTCTTGAACCGTGCTCTGTGGCTGAACCTGTACCACCTGTCGCAACATTATTGAACTATTCAAAAGAAAAGTGGATTAACATTAGAAGATAAAAGATAAGAAGAGAACTATATTATAATTGCAAATACATTCCTTGGCGATGCTCATTACATGTTGAAGTTTAGTCCATCTATCCGTTTTCTGTTGCTTATTCAAGTTTGGGTCAGAGCAGAGATACCCTGATATTTCCTCTCCCAAGATCATCTGTGGGGACACTGAAGAAGCATTCCCATGCCAACCAAGAGATTTAATCTTGCCAGAGTCGTGGAGAGATTCTATCCTGAATCTGCCCTCTATCCTTCTCCTGGTAGCATATGGTAGGAAACACCTCACCTAGGAGGCATCAAGGAGTCACCCTGATCAGATGCACTAATTACCTCAATTGGCTCCTTTCAGTGTGAAGGAGTACTGGCTCTACTCTAAGCCCCTCCCATATGACCAAGCTCCTCACCCTAGGGTGAGGAGCAGTCCAAAGGGTGGTTGGACTGCATTGCTCCTTCTGAACATGAGGTTCAATTCATCCCCCTTTGTCCCGGACCACTGCAGAAGGTGTGTAAGTGGGATTGAAGAGATCATTGAAGCATTCTTTCTACCACCAAATTATACTCTCTAATTTGAGGTTAGCAGCTGTCCTTGCCCACTCTATGCAGTGTGAGGAGGAAGTCACAACCCCTTCCTCTTTCACCTGATGATTTGCTAGAAATACCTTGAAGTTGACCAAGTCTTTGCTTTAGCTACTGCCAGGGTTATATTGTCAACTGCCTCCAGAGTCCCACGCTTCACAGGACTCCTTCTTCATCTTAGCTGCTACCTTCACCTATATGGTCTATCTGATTTGGGGGTTTACTGCCACTCAGGCATCAACTACCTTGGAACCACAGCTCTTATGGCAACAGAGGTGCACGATATGAGGGACTCGTTGTGGACCCTTGGAATGCTCTCAAAGCTTTACCAAAGCTGGGATTTGAAGATCCTGTGGAGCAGGTTTTTCCTAGACACTCCTTAAGAGCCTTTACTGTACATAGAGTAAACCAGGTTTCTCCAGCATCTCCCACTGCCGCCTGATCCAACTCAACACCAGGTGGCACCACAGAAATGAGACATTCCCTCATTCAAAAATGAAATTATATTATCAATAGCTTAGGAATTAGGAAAATAAACACCTGTGAACATTTTTGCAGTTATTGTAGCAATGAGTTATTTTTTACTTTGTTTATTTCTGTCCCAGCATAACCCACACAGATTAACATCTCTACACAGCAGCAAAAAAAACAAACAAACAAAAAAACAGGTACAGATGTACAAACTAGCAAACTTTTTGTTTGTGACCTCAGGAGCAAGCTGTCCCTCACTCATTAAAGTATTAAACACTGCTGTCTTCTAACATAAGCTGTTATTTAGCTTTATCTCTTCAGCCACATTTCAGTCCCCGAGGAGATAAAATATTCCACTAGAACTCTGTTACAGGAGCAGACCGGGTTACAGGCAGCCTTCCATCTGAGGAATAATTCACATCGCTGTTCCAGAGAGTGTGGAAATGTTCAACCAGACATGATAGAATAGATGACTCACCTTATCCAAACTGTTGTAAGCCAAGTTTTCTGCTCTTCTCTTTTTCACTTTTTCTTTCTTTTACTCTTCCCTATTTTACTTACATGTCTGAAAGCTGCTCATAAGTCACCACCTGACTGTAATGTTTTGGTGTAAATATGGGTGAAACGAGACAAACAGGCCTTTTTGTTCTCATGACAGTTTGCTTTGCTGACCTGCAGTGTGCTGAGTCCAGTGAGAGGTTGGTTAAAGTGTAAAAAGTAGTTTAGACACGAAAATTTGTAGGAAGCTGTGTAAAATAAAACGATTGCATAACTCAACACCTCTAATTTAGAAAATTAGTAGTTTGGAATTTCACCATCCGAACAGGGTTTCCAGTGATTCTTCTTGGTAAACCATTTCACCACAAACAATGTCTCCACTATGATATCTGATTTCTCATTTCTTGTTGAAGTGTGCAAAACAGATAACAGGAAAGCCCCATTCACTAACGCTTACCCTTATCACACAGAACCTGTTCTTCTCTTGCATCAGGGCTAAAGCTGAGACGAATGATCACAAAAGAGATTAAAAGAGGTGACATTCCTCGTAGGCAGTAAATAGGTGGGTATGAAAAATATAAGAAAATTGAGATTATTGACAGCACAACTCACAAGAAATAGATAGAAAAGAAGAGAGGGGAATGGTGAGAAGGACATTAATATTTTCATAGAAGATAGAAAGCACTAAAAATAACTCAGTCTCATATTGTGTTTTATACTGTGGTGGTCTGTTGTAATACTGTACTTAATATTTCACAGGCCCACAGAGTAATGTTCTCATTTCACAACCAAAACGCAATAGTTGTGAAATAAAGCAAAGCTAGACTTTGTCATTTTGGGAAACACCTATTTCTTAGTTTAAACTTAGAAAGCAAAATTCCAGTAAAATCCCCAATTTCATGGTGTTTATATCAAATTCTGACTCTACCATCTAAATGTCACAGCAAAAACTGTCCAATGTAGTTGAACAAATGCAACAAAATTTTTAGCATGAACAGAAAAGGGGAGGAGAGGCACAACAGGGTTTTACAGCCATCTGTAAAACACGGTGGCGGCTCTGTCATGGTTTGGAGCTACATTTTAGACAGTGGTGTTGGTGCTATTCAAAATTGACAGAATTATAAACATTGAAATGTACTGTCAGTCTTTAATCTACCAAGATTGCAAGATGCAAGAGCATCTAGAAAGTCTTGATGCATGCTCAATCATCTAAGTAAGTAAATCCCAAAAGGTTGATTCTGTTCATCTGGACGTAGCGTTTTCAGTGGGAGAAACGTTTCTTAAATCATCCAATTGACTTCTTCAGTCTCAGCTGACTGCAGGTTTCCCCAACCTCATAAACAGTTCATTGGATGCTACATCCAGATGAACAGAATCAACCTTTTGGGGCCATCTAGAAAGAAACTGATTGACAATTTGCAAATTGATTATGATCTAATCCAGTGAAAGCCTACCTGGACAGAAAGAAACACACAATGGAAGACTATCAGTCATGAATTGGCCTCTCCAGAGCTTGGACCTCAACATTACTGAAACAATGTGGGATCATCCTGACAGAGAATGGAACAAAAGGCAGCAAACATCCAAAAAAGAGCTTTGGATGTCCTTCAAGAAGCCTGAGAACTATTCCTGAAGACTACTTAAAGAAATTACAAGAAAGCTGCCCAACAAAGTTCAGTCTGTGTTGAAGGATAAAACTGGCCACACCAAATTCTGACTTTCAAGCTCATTAGAATTGTCATCTGGTTTTGACTCATTTAGTTTGACTTGTATATTGTATACAAGTATATATTGTGTTCCCACCTATGTTTGAACGTATTTCAACTCACTATGACTATTTCCTCTTTTCCTTGAAAAATGTAAAGAAATGAGAGGAGCCTCAAACCTTTTGCATAGTCGTCTCTTTAAAAATATACGACCTGACTATTAACAGTATGAACTGACAAGAAGAAACAAGATGAGAACTGAAAAGGGGGACAGGCTGGAATAATTTGATATCTTGTTAAAAAAAAGTATAAAGCTCCTTGAGACAACTTTGTGGCGCTATAGAAATAAAATGTAACTGAACTGAATAATTAGAAAAATGAAAAAGAATGCAGTGTTGAGACAAAAAGGTATAATTCTATGTAACAGTGGCGATTGTTTCATCCACGGTGAGACATAACCACAGTTTCATAACCATCACATGGCTTCAAAGCTATGCGTGCTTTAATGACATCAGGGAAAATCCTTCCCTTTTCCTTTAACTTTAAAGTAATTTTGAATGGAAGAACTGAAACTGATCTCATTTTTTGTAAATATATGATGGAACCAAAAAATAACATAATAATACATACAATAATATGAACACAAAACTCTGATGAAGATCTGTTTTTTATTTACAGCAGTAGAAAATTCACAAACATATAAAAAGATTAATATCATACAAAATGGGATTTCATATCAAGTTCGTTTATAATTCCACTGATTTATATCAGAGCGGTGTAGCAGCCCCCCCAAACACACTTCTGTGGCAGAATCGCAGAAGCTCTGGACGCTCTACAAAAGACAAAAATCAAACAACACCAACTTAAATATCTTTACTGAACATTATTACAGGAAACATGAACCTCAAACAAACATGACTGCATTTCACTTACTGCCTTGTTTTCCTGAGCTGCAGAGGCATTTTTTCAGAGCCTGTTGCTCTTTGCTGTCTGTGGGTAGGAGTGGTTGGGGACACCTAAGCTTGCCCCTGGAAGACTCTGCAAGAGAGAATAGAGGTGGTCACTGAAACCATTTCACTCCAGTCATTGCCAGTTAACCAACTTTATGTGGCATCATGGTAACGTTTACAACGGCACAGATTTGCAGTCGATCTTTTCAAGATAGGACACACTTCAATGTAGCATCATAGCAGCCCTGAGGACTGCAATGTTGGTGTTTGTGTGTTTTGTTGCAGTTACAACTGCAACAATGACATTACCAAACAAAACTGTAATGGGTTTTGTAAAAGCGCTATACAAATACAGGCCATACAGGCCAAAACTGCTGGTAACTTACTTGTGCATCTGCATCTGAGAATATCCTGTTTGGTCACACCAGACTGAGCAACAGACTCTGCCCTCAGTGAAAAAGAAAAGCAAACAAGTGAGAAATCATTTATACGAACGTAAAACATTATCCGTCAACCCCGTGTAACATTTCCTCTCAAACTCACAGGCAGACAAAGTGGTGGCCAATAGTTTACATTTAAAATGAGTCAGTTAGTTATCGTCCCGCTGGCGAGTAAAACAGAGTTATACAGCCATGCATAAAAGGTTCAAAACTAATGATCCTCGTATGTACCTGTGCTGTCACACAGGCTGCTGACCAGAATGATGAGCAGCAGCGTCATCCCTGTGATCCTGGACATGATGGCGAAGGTTCGTCTGTTCCGTCTGACGTGTTCAGATTCTTCTGCAGAAGACGAGGATCTGAGTTTTATACCCCCGCAGTGAGTCCACGCTGACACGGTGTGAGGAGTTTGAACTTACAGATCAGTCCTGACATGTTTAAGGGGGATGTTTTCTTGTTTGTTAATGTTTTTGTTTTGTTTGTTCAGATGCTATCTCAGCTCTGCATGGATTCATCTGTAAAATCTTAGAACTTATCCAAATCGTTGGAAAACTGATTCAGAGTGCTGGCAACAATTTTTGCACTGTGGCATTACTGAGGTGTAAACTTTAAACCAGGCTTCATCAGAGGGAGACTCAATGGATCCTGAACAGATGTGTGTAGGAGAGTTTAGTGTAAGACCCACTAGACCCAAAGAATCATTTGGTAGTACAATCTAAATGATAATGAGCCAGACATGTTGTTGCACTGGACTGTTTATTGGTTAATTTATTTGTTAGATGTGGACACTCCATACATGGAGTTTTAATGTTTTAATGCTCTGGATATGACCCCTTCTTTTTTTGTTTAGCTGGAAAAAACTGCATGAAATTGTTGCCAAGATGGCTACCGCCGAGTGGACTTGCTTCTACAAGCCTTTGATGAACATTAGAGACAAAATGGAGCTTTGCCTGCAGAGTTCTGCTATAAATCTGAAATCAGATAGATCGTATTGTTTGGAAAAACAAGCCTCTGTGTTCCCATGACCTGCAGGATTTGGAGTTCACAGATAAAACTCTAAAAGGACTTATAACCCACAGGTTTTACTTCACTATTCAGTGGCAGAGAGTGTGCCTGTGTTGGCACAATGGGCTAATGTCATTTGTTTTCATTAGTGCTTTCAACTCAAGGAAATAATGACTATTAATGTTTGAAAGTTACACAAAATGATTTGCAAAGGCAGGTCCTATTGTCCACATATGCAGCGCTGATGTGCTGATATCTGAATTTCTCTTTGTCTTGGCAGATAAAGTTGTGAATCGATGCCTCCATCAAACAAAGGTTTTGTCTACTTCTTCAGGGGCCACAGCTAACAGAAATCAGCTCCAGTAGCATTAAAAATACTGCAGCCTGAAAATATATTATGTCTGCTCAGAAATGTAGGACCTGATTATTAACAGTAACTGACAATAAGACAAGAACAGGACGTGTGAGGCTAACATGTGAAAAGTGATTCTGTGTCTCGATTTTGTTGTTTCATTGTTGTTTTCAGTTGAAGGCATAAAAGAATAAACCTTTAAAAAAAAAAAAAGAAGATGAACGGTATCATCAGTTTATATATCAGTGGACATTCCTGCCTGTGTGGTGAGGATTTCATAACAGCATTGAAGAAATGAGTCATTTATTTCACAAGCATTCCTGCCATTAAAGCAACACACACTTTGATGATATTTAGGAAAAATGTCCGTTTAAGCTCTTGTTCAACTCTGGATGACATAGAAACCACTCTCACTTTTGTGCTGAACTTCTTTTACTATAGTTCAACATGAAGATTGGAGGCCAAGCAGCTGGGAAACAAGTAATCCTCCATAGAAATGGTTCACTATTAATCAGTGTGTTTATGTCATTGTCTCTGTGAAATCTATGAACACATTTCAGAGTGAGACCAGATCATATATAACAATAATTGTTATAATTATTGCTTTCATGTTTTTAAACTTTCAAAATACTAAAAAAAAGGACAAAAAATGAATAATAGGATATTAAAAATGTTTATTTTATTTGTTTTCAAGGTTGAGGACTTTTTCAGTTAAATATGTGGAAACACAAAAGGAGACGAGACTCTATGTAATAAAAAAATATCTGTCTTTATTTATAATTTCAGAAAAAATCACAAACATCTACATAACAAGATTAATGTCATACGTAATAGGATATTAAGTTTGGTTAGTCAGTGTCTGGACTTGTTTATCTCAGAGCAGTGGAGCAAGGTTGTATTTCTTGATCACACGGCAGAACCGCAGAAGATCTGAACGCTCTACAAGACAAAAAAAGAAAAAAAATGATGACAACTTCAGTATATTTACTGAATATTATCACAGGAAAGAGAAACATCTCTCTTGACGGGATTGTGTTTCACTTACTCTCTTCTTGTATTTTTTTGCAGGCGCATTTAAACACATCTCGCTGCTCGTTGTAGTTTGTGGGCACGAGCGGTTTGGGACACTTCAACCTGCCTGTGGAAATCTCTGCAAGAGAAGACAGCTGGTCACTGTAACTGTCTCCACATAAAAAAGTAATGTTTTTAATAGCAGAGAACTTAGGAGAAAATTCCCTAAATGTTCATTTGGAAACCCCATCAAATACGCCCATAGCAACACAAAGAACTAAGATATTTGTTTTATGTCTGTAAATTTGTTTTTGTTTGTTTTGCATTTTTTTACGGAAAGAAGATGAAAGTGGTCACTGGTCACTCACCTGTGCATCTGCACTTGCGAATATACAGGGATACTCCATGGGAAGGAGCTGCAGTGGAAGAAGATAACAAATAAGACATCAGTCATGTGGAGCAGCGATACCTTACCCATCAACTCTGTATAACACCAGTGTCACAGTCTACAGTTTAACAGAGTCACCTGTTTACAGCCATGTTGCAGAGTAAAACTGTGACATCTACATCTCTGCAGAACAAGTGAAAAAGAATAACCGTTGCGCACCTGCGCTCCTGCACAAGCTGTTGACGAGAATGACGAGCAAGATCGTTACCGCGGTGATCCTGGACATGATGCCAAAGGTGTTTCTTCTTACTCCGAAGTGTTCAAAGTGTTCGTTGGGACGACGAGGAACTCTGAGTCTGCGGATTGCTTATGCCGACAGTTATATAGCTGCCCAGACGGTGCGTATCCATGTGGGGTCTACAGTTTGTGTTTCAGATCAGTCTTGGCATGTCTAAGAATTTTTTACTTGGATAATCTCTCAGCTGTGCATGGGCTCACCTGTAAAATGTGATAAACATGGAGATAACACCCTCTCAAAAACTGTGAGCTGAATGCAAGTGACCCGGAGTATTGTTTTCTTTTCTGCACTGGGGTTAATCCTCCCCATACAGGAGCTTTAATGCATTTAAAACCACAGAATTGTTAGTTTACACCACAGGAGGCTATTTGGTCAGATTAAAGATTAGTATGGGTGTTTAACAACCACTGCACTATTACTGACATTTCTAAGCAGCACATAAACATAAACTGTTTTTTACCGTTTTTATGTAACAATCTTGACTTCTGGCTTTACACAAATATGGCTGTTTCATTAATGACATGAACTGTTAGCAGTAAATGCAACAAATAAACAAACAAACCCCTGTTAACTAGTTTGCAATAACAAATAGAGAAAACAAACTAACCCTACTATTCATGGGAATGTAAACTCCAACTCCAAACAAGTTGGGTTATTGCATATAAGTAAATAAAAACAGAATGCAATGATTTATAAACACATATCTTATTAGCAACAGAATACAGAAAGCAGAGATTAAGATTCTCGAATCTGCCATAAAAACAAAAACTGTCTGTTTAGAAAGAATTTGACTTAATGTATTTGAATGAAAAAACATACATTATTTAAATACAGTATATAATATCATCTACATAATATATAAAGATTCTGAAAATCTGGAGAAACATCTGTGCGCAAGGAAGAAGGCCAAAGAAGACATTCAACATTAGATGTCCGTGATACTCTGGCAGTCGAGCAGCACAGCATTGAAAATAGGCATGATTCTCTCATGGAAATCACTGCATGGACCCAAGAACACTTCTAGAAATCACTGTCTATGAATGCAGTTCACCGTGTCATTCATAAATGCAGGCTATGCCGTTTTAGGCAGGCACATCTAAAAGGCATCATCAATGCTGAACAGTATTTGCATGTTTTAGAGCAACATATCTTCACAGCCAGATGCCGAACTGCATACTGCATCTACTCCAACAATATGGCTTCATAGTGAAAGATTCCAGGTGCTGAGCTGATCTGCCTGCAGTGCAGACGACTGTTAAGAAGAATGGGGCAACGTTCCTCTGCCAAAAGTCCTGCAGCTGGCCTCCTCAGTTCCTAGATTGTTATGGACTGCCTAGGTAGGAGAAGGGATGCTACACAATGATAAACATGAACCAGCACAAACTTTTTTGAGATGTGTTTCTGTCATGAAATTTAAAATGAATTCAGTTTTCCATAAAATGGTACATTTTCTCCGTTCAAACATTTGAATAAAATATGGGTTTATGGGATTTACAAATTACACATTATGTTTTTATTGACAGTTTACACTGCATGCAAACATCTTTGGGATTGGGGTTGTACAAGAACCTTTGTATTTGCTGTCCATCAGTAAAATTTGACCAAATCAGAACCAGTATTTCAATACATTTTACAAAGTAAGGTGACTCACAGTCATGCAAACGTCTCAAGCAAAACAAAACAAAACTTTATCCATCGACTCAATCTGAAACTAAACATTTACATTTTTGTTTTAGTCAGTTTTGCAAGTGCTTAATGTCTTTTTTGTTGTTGTTGTTGTTGTTTTTATATTTTTCTAAAGTTGGGTGTTTATTTTTCAGTTAATTAATATATGTTTCCAAACCTAGTTTTAGTCTTTGGGACAGGATTCTTTCATCTATAATAACCTAACTGCTCACGGCTAATTATTAAAACAAAGTATTTGTTCTGCATCTACACCAAAGTGTGTACTTGGTAATAATTCCCCTGGTTGGAAACCAATGATTTTTAGTTGATGACTGATATGAGCTTAATTAAAGAAAATGGAAATGGTATCATACTGAAGCCTAGTCTGCCTTTTCTTCACTGAACTTATGAAGTTCCCACTGAGTCAAAGATGCATTGTCAAAATTAGCATAACATTTTTGGTGTGTTTGGACTCTCTTGAATTTCCATTGTACTATAAACAAAAGACCACTTAAGTTTGATCCAAATGCAGGGCAGTGAATTTGTAATCACTGACAGTGTTGTTTAAGAAGTTAAAGATTTGTTTTTGTCTGTTTCATTTAGTCAATAAGTGGCAGAGGTAAGTGGCTGGGGTTAAGTCAGGTTGCTTAGATAAGTGAAGGTGAACTCAGACATTGCCAGGGACACTGACTCAAGGCCACAGCATACTGCAGTAACCTGAAAAAAGAACAAAGTGTCAAAGCTGACAAAAAGTTGTGTACTTTTGTGGTAAATAACAACTTCCTGTAAACACTTTCATGTTCCCCATATGAAATGAAATGAAAGTCTCTGGAAGAGGGGGTTGACGTGAAGTACCCGACATGAAGCATTCTATGTGGTGTGTATGGGGTGGGTGGAGGGGGGGAGGGGTGTTATTGAACACCGTCCGTCATTGGTTGGCTCTAGAGTCACTCTCTCGTTACAAGAGGTGCGTAATTACGCATTGAGCCCTCGGAACTTTGGCACACCTCCACTGTATAATCTGAAGTTCAGCGCTGTCAACCGCCCGGTGACGTCCGTAAGACGCTATGAGTCAAGACACAATACGAGGAAATCCCCAAGGCCGAGAAAACGCTGAGAGGCCCCTTTAAATCGACGCTTCCTCAACGCCGTGCCAACAGAGGGAGAGAGAGAAACAGCGCTGATAAACAACAACACGGTTCTCAGAAGCGGCTTTTACCGAATTCAGCTCTTTACTGCGGCCTCAAAGAAACGAAGGTGAGGCCGTATTTTTATATTTAGTCATATTTTAAGCGTATTGTAGAGAAACCGCTGAGTTACTGTTGTTTAGAGACGGGTGGAAAAGCTTTTCTTATTCTGACTATAGCGAGTAGATCGACCGAAGACACGCTTTGTGTCGCCGTGCTGTTGTAGTGGGCAGGAAGGGAGCTACACCTGATAGTAGTAATACAACTGAAAACACGTACGAGTACACGGCTTATTGTAGTGTAAACAGCCGATAAGTGTTGAGAGACACCTGGCAGAGCTTTTCGCTCTCTCACTCGCGTTTTTTGACAAACGTGTTCACTTTGATTGACAGGTTTGGCGGACTTCCCTTCTGTAATTTCCAGTATTTAGTCGTCTGTTGCCCATACATTCATCGGTTAATACCATTGCGGAAGTGCGAAGCTTTCCATCACGACACAAAGCTTGGGCTGTGCGGACATCTAGCGGTCTGACACTAAAGGACGCCTCCCAGAGATGTACGGTGCTTCAGGTATCCCCGAGCTCATCCCTCCCAGCGGGCCGCCCAGGCAGCCCGGCCCGGCGGGGCAGTTCAACCCGGGACACCCCCAGGTCAACGGCCACGGTGGCGGGCCCAACCCTCAGAGGCTCGGACAGAGGGCACCCAAACTAGGCCAGATCGGTCGGTCCAAGAAAGGTGAGGCTCCATATAGAAGTATGAAGTGATGACCCCACCTACACAGTTTACAATTACACAATGACAGTATAGCAGGCAGCACATGCATTTGTTCTATGCACATATGTAATAAAACATAACAGTAGCAGTAGATATGTCAGAGCTCCTCATTGGCTGTTGAACTGTATTGGATTAGTCATAAATATTTATAAGGTGGATAAAATGTTGCTATTATATTTGTATGTGTGTTTCAGTCAGCAGTGATGTATACAAATAAAGATGTCTCATAGATAATGCAGAACAAGTCAATGGGCAGACATAAGCAAGGTTACAATTAAAGAATTAAGTAAAGACAAATCAAACTCCATTGAAACTCCGCCTTGAGGCGACTTTTGTTGTGATTTGGCACTATATAAATAAAATTGAATTGAACTGAAACAAAATCAAGCAACTATAGAAAAAAAATAACCCACAAGTAGGCGTGCAGCGATACACTGATTGTGGCATTCACCGTGATATCTGAAAATGGAAAATTAGGTGTTACAAATAAGTAACTAGTTAGATAAAGAAAGTGACATCACTCTTACGTCTTTAATACAGCGTGACTGTAGCTTAGCCTGGCTAAGATAAAAAGCAGAAAACATAGCTTAGTGGAAATGGCTAGCATGTTAACCCTGTGTCAAACGGCTTTTAGGAACGTTTGTTTTTAGAGGCAAGCTAGCTGTTTACCCCAATTTCCAGTGGTAATGCTATGCTAAGCTAACTGGCTACCCACAATGGCTTAATTTTTAACATATAGATACAAGGGTGGTCAATCTTTTTGTCAAATTATTTAAAAAAAAAAAAAAAGCAATGTTTGATTTGAACTTACCCTTCTTGCCCCTTTAAATTTCATTTTGCCTAAGTAGCTAATCTCCTGCTTTGTTCCTCTCACCGCAATCGGTCACAGCAGATGGCCCCGCCCCTCCCTGAGCCTGATTCTGCCGGAGGTTTCTTCCTGTTAAAAGGGAGTTTTTCCTTCCCACTCTCGCCAAAGTGCTTGTTCATAGGGGGTCATATTTTTGTTTGTTTTTTCTCTGTATGTATTATTCTAGGATCTGCCTTACAATATAAAGCGCCTTGAGGTGACTGTTGTTGTGAGTTGGCACTATAAAAATAAAACTGAACTGAATCGTAGCTAATATGTGATTATTATAATAACTGCTTGTTTGCTTTTTCCACCTCAGTGGACCTGGATGATGAAGACTTGGATGACATCATGAACAACAACGGGCAGTGCCCTGTATCCCTGTCACCCATCTCCTAAGCTTCACCAAGATGTGCCAAAAAAGAAAACCCCCGGGTCGCCAAACCCACCCCCACACCCTCTGACAGCGATCTTGTCCTTGCTCCTGTCAAGTGTCCTACTGAAGCTTCTTCAAGGCTAAAAAACGGCTCATTTATCGCCTGTTGAAGCCCTGACTGTGTATATAGCGCTTATTTAACTTAACTTTGGTCAGACTGTGAATGAATTCGTATTGCATCGCTCTCTACACTATACCTCGGTAGGTAGTGGACTATCAGGATTTAAGAAAGATTTGAAGGAAGTGTCTATATTTTTTCAGAGCTTCTTCTCAAGGGCTACATTTTTAAAGTTGCACTGAGCAAACGGTTAGATGACAAGCATCCTCTCGCCTGCCTGTTTACTGGTGAGGGTTACTGATTACCCGTGGGCTGCTTGTGTTGGAACACAAGCCTGTTAATGTGTATCGGACAGGTGAATTGTTAAGCTTTGGTTGTGCAATGACTATCATTCTCTACTCTCTCACTGATCCAAGTGGTGTACTATTATCCAGTGGATGAAAGCTCGCTAGTTGCTTTAAAAAAACAAAAAACAAAAGGAGAAAAACTAATGCTAATAATTTATTATTTAGAAAATGAGACACTTTGTTGTGATGTTACGGCATCTGTTTGGTTTTGTTTTTTTACTTGTTTCTGAGCAGGTAACGCTTCAGTGAGATTTTTATTATGTTTCCAAATGGTGCACTTTGTGGGAATGCCTGTTATGTGCAGTGACATGTTGCAGAATTCTATGCATGAAGCATCAAAACCTGTGACTGGCATCCTGTTATTTAAGGGCTACGTAGTAGACTTTGATAAACCAAACCACCGTTTTGCTCTTCAGATCTGGTAGAGTCAGCGTTTCCCTGAGCTCATTGGTGGTTTTGAGCTGCTGACTCGGCAGTAAACAACAACGGCTTCATAGAGCTTTGTGTGTTTCCTAATGCAGGCTTTCCCAGTTTGGCTACATGACTGTGAGGACAATAAAACAAAATGTGTACAGTAAATGACTGATGAAATTGCCAAATGATTCCTGATGCTACATCAGATTGATGCTTAAAGAAATTGACTCTGATTGGCATGCCGACGTGTAAAGGTCAAACTTAATTGTATTTATGTTTATTTCTAAAAAGCACTAATCTGCTTTGTGAACTACACCCACGTGGTGTGGTAATGTCTTTCAGGTTTAGGTGAACTATTGTGTCAGACTTTATAATTACAGTGTGAGGTCACAGAAACGAGCACCCTCGCTGCAGAGACAATCTTTGGATTTTTTTTAAGCTGGCAGTGGCTCTCTCGGGTTCAGATGGTGTTGTCTATAAAAGGCGGCTCATGTTGATGTCATGTTCCTGTTTTTTGCTGGCTCGTTACTTAATTTGTTGGCGTCATGGGAGCACTGCACCTCACAGCTTGCTCTCTGACTCAAAGATAGTTGTTTTGATCTTTGCATGGAAATAACTTTTCATAAAGCATCCTGGGAAATAAAACATGAATCTTTGTGGAATCACTGTGTTTCTGTGGTTCGGCTGACTCTGAACTCTTTTTATCACGCAGATAAACTTGCAGCCACTTTATTAGGTACACCTGCTCAACAGCATGTAGACGTGATCGAGATGACCTGCTGAAGTTCAAACCGAGCATCAAAATGGAGAACAAAAGTTGATTTAAGTGACTTTGAATGTGGGTTGGTTGTTGGTGCCAGACAGGCTGGTCTGAATATTTCAGAAACTGCTGATCTGCTGGCATTTTAACAGCAGATCAGCATCTATACACCATTCTCTATGGTGTATAGAGAATGGCCAAAGAAGAGTGAGCAACAGTTCTTTGGGTGATAATACCTTGTAGATGTCAGAGTTCATAGGAGAATAGCCAGACTACTTCAAGCTCAAAGGAAGCATACAGTAACTCGCATAACGTCACTCTAAATGTTTTCATCAATTAGGTGTCTGTAGGGGTAAATTAAGACTCTAAACAACATACTTAAAGCATTAAGAACTCTGATAAAGTTACTAACATTTAGTATTGACTATTAATTACTAATAAACTGCTCCCTGAAGGTTATTTAAAGGTTCCACATAAATGTGTTTTATAAAAGGTTCCTTTAAGGTTCTTTAAAAGTTGAAAATGACCACATTCAGAGAAGCTTTAGAGGGTTCTCTAAAGGTTCTGAGAATGCTCCTAGCAGATTTTTTTAAAAGCTGCAAACACACTTCAAAGAACCATTATCCAGTCTTCCATGAAGGTTCTCTAAAGGTTTTACACAACATAAGCTTTGATGAATGTTATGAATGGCTTCAAAAACTTTACTACTTTACTTTTACTAGTTCAAATGAAACAGAAAGTGCAAAATCTATGAAAAGACTGTCAGTAGAAATGTTACTGTGCTACTGCACTGGAGAAAACAACCATATAACCAGTTTGATGGACCACGACACAGTTAACAATGTTGCAATATCTTTATTATTTAAGTACTGATGGACATGTTAAAAATATTCTTTCATACATTTTCCATGCTGCTGTTATCTGCTAAAAGTATATAAACCTATGGCATTTACAAACATAGAACCAACTGTTCAGAACATTTAAAAAACACTAAATTGTGAAAGCTACAAGAAGCTACAGTGAACTAACAATCGTGCAAATCTACACGAGTAAAGCCCTACAGTTGACAAAATAAATAGTTGCAGTTTAACCTCAGTGGCTGATGGAAAGGCCAATAGAGCGATAATGGCACGATGACTACAACATCAGATATTTTATATCTGAACAGGCTTTGTAACATGCTGGTATGAAAAGCTGTGGGGAGTCCTGTAGCAAATGGCCTGTGTCATCGCAGCGTGTGAAATCACACCCTGCTCATTGTGACATCTATTTTGGTACTAACAGTTGATATAAAATGCTGTATTGTCACCGTGTTCCTGTGTTGGACAGCGTGTTGACTTGCAGACTACTCACCAAACTGTAATTGATTACTTTCAATTACATGGCAAATGCTAATAAATGCTGGTTCTAACATGAGGGCGCAAGTATTGGCTATAACCCACCATTTAGGCTGCAATTCAAGAGCAGCCCAAGAGGGTTTGTCTATTAAGTCAGGACATCCAATTATAATGTATTTGTGAAGACTACTTGTAAACAATGGAGGAATGTATGGATTGGGTGAGAGACATCCGTCATTAAACAATTGAGGGTGCTGCTTAATAATCAAAGGGTCATCAAAGGCCTGAACACAAAGTAAAGAAAGTCCTTTTTCAGTACTTCCTGCCTCCATGTGATTCACAATCATCCATACATCTTCGGTTTTGTGCCTCGCTGATGCTGAAGAGGATCCTTCTCCTCAGCTTCTTTTAAAGTTCCTGGCTACATGGTTGGGGAATCTCAGACATATTCCTTAGTGCTGCTTGGAGGGCCTGAGCGGGTACTGCCGATGGCTGGGTACTTGGACACTTGCTTCTTCCTTGGACAAGAAGCAGCCAACATGGCCCCACCTAAGACATCTAGGAGAGAACCGCCCCACGCGATGAAGATGGCTGCACCAAACTCAAACCTGGAAAGACAAGGCAACCCCAATCCTCAGCTTCAATATTACACACAAAGGCAAAACTGATGTGTTAATGAAGTAACCTGCACTGGTGTCATTTATGCAGTTGTTATGTTTCAAAAGCAAGTAGTGCATCAACGCAAAGAGCAAAGAGAGTAAGAGAAAGAACATATAGTATGAAAATAGCATTAAATCACAAGATTGGCGTTTTTAAGGGTTTTTTTAAGGCATAATAGACATGGACTGTCCCCAGAGCTCTATAAGCCGGAGTGAGAGATAAAAAAAAAAAAAAACTTTTCTACTATGAGCCTCATTCACCCAGTAGCATAAACACAGATTTAGTTTGAGCTGATCAGATGACATCCAGATTTTTATGTCACATAACTAGCTTATCACTGCTGTAAAAGAACAAAATGCACTGTTCTCCCACAACAGTTTTAGCTACAGTACTAAAGGAAAAACATAATTTTTATGCATAATAATACATAAATGCATTTAAATCAAAATAACAGTAAAACAGAAAAAAAGGAAAGAAATGGGTGCTTTTAGATTGCTTACTTGGTGTTGACTGGAGTGTAGGGATTATAAAAAGCCCTGATGACATTGTGAGCAAACCAGGAGCACGCTACGATGGCACACAGCCCTGCAAGATCAAAAGTCGATCAACACATCGTCAAAGCCAGAGAAAGCCCAGCCAGGCTTTTATTCCCTTTATACAGTCACCAGGCGGCTAGCTATTGACTCCAGAACAATTAGCTTTTAGTGTTTCTGTTCTCTTCAGAGCCAGTTAGAGCTCTGATCTTAGATTCAGTGCCAGGATTCATTCATTCTAATGACCTCTGGAGGGCCAGAGAAGATGGGTGGGTAGAAAGCTTTTTGGAGTGGGGATCAAACCTCCTCCCACCTACTGTATGATGTGCAGGACATCTAGGCAATTGTGCTTTGATGGAATTACATAAATGGATTGCATTATTTATTGGATCACAGGAAGCTATTACACTGAATGTGTATGTTTTATACAATATAGTGATGAAATACTGACAAACACAAATCAGTGAGAATCATCCCTTTTAATATATATTTGGAAAGGAAGACAACAATATTAGCATGTTCTTCCAGCAAGCTCGTGTTGAGTGTTGCTTTGAGTTATTGTAACATATCTACTATTTGTAATGCTTCACGTCAACCAGGACATGGATGGAAAGGTAAATGTTAAAATGTAATTTTTCCCTGAACATTAACTATAATAGTGTCATTCATTTCTTGGTGCAAAAACAAACGTTTGGGTTTAAACGGGCTATTTTACAATTAGCCGTCTCATATGGTAGCTAGCAAAGCTGCAGTACGTTATCTGGAAAGCTAATTCAAAGCTAATTCATCACACATTCACGAAATATCCAACAACTGTCTTCACGAATATTAGCATGCTCTTCACAAACATTAGCATGCTAACTGGCTAAACCAAGATAGTTAATATGGTAAAGACTCTAGCCAACATCAGCATGGTAGATTTGCGGTTATTAGCATTTTTGCTTAAAGTAACAAAGTACCGTCATATTTAAACGTTGTAAGAAGTACACTTTTTCCTGATCAGACGTGTTTCACAAGGTTCTGTAAATAGCTTTAATAACTGACACATGTGCTAAAGCTCAGAAAACACAACAGCAAGCTTTTAAGATAAAGGTTTCTGAGTAAAATTAGCAAGTCTTCTGCATTATTGGTAATGCCAAAGTACTCTGAAGATTTATTTTTCTCATCAGGTAATGCTGTAGCATGACAGATTACTTTTTATTGGAGGTAATCTTATAATGTAACAAGATATTTTTCAAAGCTAAATTAGCCTGCACAACATCATTGTATTACCATGTATGACCCTATGTGAAAACCTTTGTATGATATAACATTTTGACAGTTTAAATCTTACACCAATCAGTCATATATATCTATATACCTATATTATTATATTATTGCTAATATATATTTTGTAATATATCTATATCATGGCTAAAGCACTTCTGGATGGATGCAAACTGCATTTTGTTGCCTTGTACTTGTGACATGTGCAATGACAATAAAGTTGAATTCTATTCTGTTCTATTCTATTCACTGGTCTTTGCCAAATTAGGTTCTTTGGTAAGCTCCCTCACCTCCCACTAACAGGATGATGCCTCCTGTCATGGCAATGCGGGCCTTGCGTAGTCTGTCACTTCCTCCACAGGTGGTGCACTTCATTCCCATGCAGGCTACACCCAGACCTGCAATGGAAACAATGATGCCAACTATCATCAGGGCACGAGTGGCCTGGAGCGAACCTGGAGCAGAGGAAGAGAAAGAAAGGCAACAGAAAACGATGAAGCAGAGGAAATGTAACAGAACAGTGTGTTGCTGGGAGCCTGAGAATAAATGACCTTTTGTGTTGTGGAATGTGGGTGTGCATTTTAAGAAAATAATTTGTTTTGTTTCATACAGTAATGTCTAAAAAAGAAAAACTAAACTAAAATGAGACCATTTATAATAATCCTGTTGTTAAAGTGCAAATGAGGAGTCACAAAACAGAAAATAATAAAGACTAACAAACAGCCTCCAACATATCAAGGAGGCTTTATGTGGCTGTCCAGGTTGTGAATTACATTTGCATTAGCCTGTGAAGACATTTTAATGTGAGCTTTTCCTGGAAGGGAAACCATGGGATACACATGAGCACACATAAACAGTATGAAGGAACACATCTTACGCCCTCGAATGTCTTCCCTTTGAGGAGGCCCGTGGAAACATTGCTGTCATGATTCTCATCTGTCAGTTCCCCCCCCCCACACACACACACACACACACACACTATAAACCTATCACAGGGTGAGACCCCTTTTGTCTCTCCCCCCTGTCCACCTACGGTAGAACCAGTCTGTGCCAGTCTAGGCCATCCCTGCTCTGCCCAAACAAACAAAACCTTTTGCAGTGAGGGAGTGATGGGTGGAGAGAGGCAGGGGAGAGGAGGATGCAGAAACAGAATATAAAACAGTGGGAAATGCCAAGCAACAGGGTCATTATACAGTAAAATGAGAGCAGAGAAGGATACACTGTATCCTGGCTTGGAGTGTCTGCTGTTCCACATATGCTAATAATGTTTGGTCGTGTGATTACACTCTACAATGGGACGCTTGTAGGACACTGTAGCTTTTCTTGTTCTCAAAAAAAAAATAACAGCTAAATTATCTCATAATAAATAAAGTTGTATACTTTATATACACCATGTACAATGATAGATTTTGTATAAGGCCATTATGCATTTGGTTAGCTCTGTTTTTATCTTATAGGTTGCGGTGGGTGGCTGTAGCTCAGGAGGGAGGTAGAGCAGGTGCTCTGCTGATTGGAAGGTTCATGGTTTGATCCCTGACTCTCCGAGCCTGCATGCCAGTGAAGGCCGCTAACCCCAAGTTGTTCTCTGTCACAGTGTTCACATAAGATGCACATGTGTTTTCTATGCACATAAGAGCACAGAAAACAGTGAATGAGTGAACACTGAGTGCTCCAGGAGAGTAGAAAAGTGCTATATAAGAATCAGAGAATTTATCCTCTGGTATTTTATTGTGTAGGGTGTTTATCCTGAAAGGTGTCTTAGAAATAACATTTTAATTACATAGTAAATGGTAAAAATGGTAAATGGCCTGTATTTGTATAGCGCTTTATGCTTTAGTAAACCAATTCAGGCCACTTTTCTCAGTGTTGGTGTAATTAGACAAACCATTTTTCTTTCTCTTTCTTTCTTTTTTGTTGTTGTTGTTTTGTTTTTGTTTTGTTTTTTGTTTGTTTGGTTTTTTTTTTGGGGGGGGGGGGGGTGCGACCTCAAAAACCGATTCAGAGACAGATACAGAGGACAGCCTGAGGCCATCATCATTTCAGCTAATACAGCATGACAGCATTACAACAAACCACTGAAGTGGGCCAACACACACCCATCATGCACAGCTTTAGTATCCACAGTGTGTTATCCTTCATTTAAGAATGTGTCCTGTACTAACTATAACAGCAGATGTGAAAAAGTTTACATTTTTCATCATCATCAGTAAAGAAGTAGCACTGTCTGTCAGTTTTTTGCTTGTTTTTTCTTTTTGTAGCCAGCTTACAAACAGAGGTCACTGCTCTTCCTGTGAGTTTGAAGATATCGAGTATTTAAATCATTTTTTTCTGTACTTGTTCTTGTGAAGCTACAGTTGAGGTATGAAAGAGATTCTTTTGGCAGCAGCCACTCCTGCACTGTTTGCACCATACGTGATATTCTACAGCTGGGGTGTCGGACTCAGTTTCACAAAGAGACACGCTGGGAATTAAAAATGTAATTCATAACTGTAATAAATAAATTAAAACTTAAAAAATCCCCTCATTATATCAATAATTAACATCCTTCTTATATACAATTGGAGTCACATCCATTTATTCAACATTAAAGTCAACATGTGAATACAAAAACATGATATGACAACTATATTCAAAAATAAAATAGAAATTGGATCATGTATTTTACATGTATCATAGCGCATGCCTTTCAGTGTGAAAAACCTTTAAATTTACTGTTTTGTGACCTAAACCAGCTGGAAGATTTGCTTAAAATTAGCAGGGGGCTGGATTTGGCCCTCCAGCCATGAGTTTGACCACATGTGTTCTAAAGGTGGCTTTGTGGTGACGCGGGGCTCAGGTTCATTCCTGGACCAAATGGCATGTGGTTAAAAAAGGTTTTCCTAGAATGTGCCAGTGTGTTGTTCCCTTTTAAAAGTTAAAGTCATTTTCCTCTTTTTTAAACTTTCCATATAAAATGGTGACTAGACAAGACAATAAACAAGGACTACTTAATAATGATTTGTGATGAGCAGGTTGTACCTGCAGGAGCTAAACCTGTTCAGTGGTGACAGCGTGTTCAACTGAGCGTCGGAAAGAGCAGGTGTGTCTCCAGGTGGCGTTTATGAATAGGAGACTGTTTAAAGCCTGACAGCACATTATCCAAATCATCGCTGTAAGATCGCTTTAAATGAGATAACAAAGAGTTTTCTCAGTCACAACCTGCAGGTTTTACTTTTTTGCTTTGCATCGTGTATTTGTGTTAACAGAACTGACGTTTTTTAAACCAAAATGCGCCACTTACTGTCGAGCTGCAGGATGGAGTCGTAGATTTTACACTGGAGCTGCCCGGTACTTTGGAAAGCGCAGGACATCCAGAGTCCCTGGTACATGGCTACAGCTGTGATGATGTTGTCTCCGATGTACGCGGACATCTTCCATTGCGGCAGGATAGTCCCGATGATCAGACCGACAATACCTATTAATGATAGGAAAAATCCCAGCAGCTGGATCCCGGAGTTGGCCATGCTCTTAATGAACCTCTAACAGGATCCGGTGTTCGTTTCACTTTGCTCGAGTTACAGAACTTCTAAAGTGTCTGTTCTTATTAGTCAGGAAATGATGCAAAAGTCGCAGGTAGTGTCCGTGTCCGTGCAGAAGTGTGTGGCGGGGGTCTTTAGTTGGGGATGGGCATCTAAGTTGCTGGTGATGATGGAAGTGGGTGTGTAATTATCATGCCCGCTGATGCATGGAGTCGCAGTTTTCTCTGCTCTGCTGGGAAATGCCCCCACCGCTTCCAGCAAAGCCACAGGTCGTCTTTCCCCCCGACAATTCGTCTCTGTGAATTCCTGCGCTGTTCAGCTGCCATCACTCAGGATGAGTAGTCTGAAGTCAACGTTAGTTTTGTTTTGTTTTTTTGTTTTGTTGTTTTTTTAAACCTAACTTCTCAAAAGTTTTTCTGTGGTAACGTATGAGACTGAAAGGACATATTGAAGCGTCAAATAACATAAAAAACACTGTTGAACATTTTCTAAAGATCCGTGAAAGTTATTAAAGATCAAAACAGGAATAAATATGTGACAGGCTGCTGAATGTGCTGTATGTTGGAGACACAATTTGATGATATGACTCAAACCTACAGTAAGTTTAACTGTAAGAGTTAAATGTACCGTTGTGTAGCAGTTACCTGCAGGTGTCTTGGCCTTGCTTTATTTAAAACAATGTTTTTAGTGAATTCTTTACAGAAGTATGCAGAGCATGCAAGAAGTACAGAAACACACCTAAAGAGGAACCTTGCTCTCACTCAACAAAACAATTAAAGCTTCATAGCGGCATCTACTATGTCTGAAAAAAGGAAGCCTTGAGAAATGTGTGACTTAGTCTAGAGAAAATTACGTTTCTTTATTGATGAGCATTTCCCATCTCACTGTATTTATCAGGTCTTTCCTTACAACAAGGACTTCACAGCTGACCAAACACACAGATCCACACTTGTGCAATAACACTAAGTGCAATTCTCTTTTTTTTGACAACTTTGTATTTTATTCTATTATATATAGTATCTTATTCTTATTATCTTATCCTATTCTAGTGTTTTAGGTTATCTTATCTTATCTTATCTTATCTTATCTTTTCTTATCTTATCTAAAAAGGGCAAGAACTGCAGATCCTAAACTTCAATTCACTGCAGTCTGCGTTGACATGTGGCTCACCCAAACGTTTAATCACAACTCATATCACCACAAAAGCTGAAAATTAAGTATTTTCCTTAAATTTACATGACTTTACTTTGATTTTTAATCTTATTTACGCGATTCTCCATCGACAGCTTTGACTTCCAAATTAACTTCTTTCCTACTTACAGTGAGATAGAAGCTTATCACAGCAGGTAGCTGTACATGATTGCCCCAGATGTCCTCACTGACACAGCCCCAAAGGGATTTGTGTTTCCTGCTGGAATCAAACCAGTGACCTTTTACTTGTTAAACTAATGTGTTCAACACCACGCTAATGAGGTCAGGATTGAAAAGAAGCTTAAAAAGAAAGGAGGAATAACCAGTAGGTTAAGAATATAAAAAGAAGAAAGTCCACAAGTTGCAGTTTCATACAAAAAAGGAAAATTCATCGAAACAGAAGAATATCTAATCAGAAAAGTTAGCAGAAGAGCATGCACTTCATGTTTGGAGGACTTCTCAGGACTTTTGTAGCCTTACATGTTACAGATAATTACTAATACAAGTATAATAAGTAATGAAAAAAATCATACATATCAAAAACATTAAAAACTGGCCTTTAAATTACTTCCAACAATGGCCAATCCAAACTTTGGACTCAAATAATGTCACAAATGTACATTTATTAAATTTCAAAAAACTTTTCATGGGGGTTCTTAATAAGATATCATAATATATTTCTTCTCTTGGGTCCACTTAACATACCAGTTTCAGCCACTTCCTTTTGTGAATGGACAGAAACCAAGAGACAATAGCACGTATTGTCCAGGTCAGATGTCAGGGTCAGCACTGCAGTGTGTATGACTTCAAGCTGGGGATAAACAATAGCCCTACAGTAAAGGGAAAGGAAGTAATAACCCATAAGCCTGGAGGAAGTTATTCCCACTGCCAGGTTAATGGGAATGTGCTCACCTACTGGTTGGATTACCTATTTAAGATGTAATGAGGCCTTTCAGATTGCTCTCACAGCTCTGTTACCCCCCTTACTCGGCCTTCCTCTGAACTTTACATTTTGTCACGTTCTCGCCCTTTCTGCCCACTTTAAACCACCTCTTCTCTCACCATAACTCTTTTCTTCTCTACTGTATCCTGGCCTCAGGGCTCTGCTGTTAAGACCACCAAATGCTTCACTGTTGCTGGGGAGGAATGAACACATAAGGAATCTCTCTTTTTCTCTCTCCTATACAGTAGAAGCTGATGAGGAGGAGGAGGATGAGGCAGGAGGTTTTTAGGGGTGGAAGACAAACATCTGAAAAGGTGAGCGCTGGGTGATACGTGGAAGAGGAAGATGAGCGGGAAGACGGTTAGGGGCTCAGCACTAGCAGTGCTGTTGCTACTGGTAACCTGATTTATATGATGTCCTCTTGGCTGCTTTTCCACCCAGGTCTTGGACGGCAAAGAACAAAAAATAAAAAGAAGAACATTGCTCTTTCCACCCCTCTTCTCTATCTCCTTCTTTCTCTTTTACTACTTTCTTTTTTTAAAAGCGTAAACACACATTCGTCTTGCCGGTTTAGCCGTTGCTCAAAGCTCAATAGGAGGTGAAGAAGAAAACAACTAAATCAGACCAACGAGGGGCACTAACAACATTCTCTCAGGGGCCCTCCCTCCTGTTACTGAGGCCTTGCTTGGGTCTGAAGTGAGCAAGTGGAGTGCAAATCCCATGATTAAACTCTAAGTGCCCTTGGAAGTCACTGAGGCATTAGCAATAAAACACAGTGGGCCCACAGCTTTTCCCTGAAAGGCTCTCAGTGCATAAATGAGGGGATGGCGCCTGTCTCTCCATGTCCCCTCTCTTCTCCACCTTCAGTTTCCTTATACAAGAAGTCTCGGCTTTTGTGCAACAGCAGGACAGGACAAATAGATTGTGTTCTTGGTCTTGTGGACTTCTTTTTTGTCTTCCCTTGTAGGTAGCACGACATGAAAGAGACACTGTTTTCTCTTAGGAGCTTTGGCAAGTGCTGCATTCTTAACAGAAACATTTTCAGACAGTTATCTGCAGAATGTAGAGAGCCTTATCAGCAGGAGAATTTGAAGAAGAGGGGCATCCTTTTTTCAGTTTTACATCTCTCCTGTGCATTTTAGGTAGAACACATACGTGGTCACTGTTAACTGTGTAATGTGTGCACTAAAGTTTTGAAAAGTTCTTGACAATGAATGACAATTGAATGATTAGAAAGATAGATATGTTTGT
Source organism: Perissodus microlepis (assembly GCF_051167445.1). Taxonomy (NCBI): domain Eukaryota; kingdom Metazoa; phylum Chordata; class Actinopteri; order Cichliformes; family Cichlidae; genus Perissodus; species Perissodus microlepis. The sequence goes on along the minus strand of NC_140463.1, from coordinate 42,873,044 downwards.
CTTTAAACTGTACTTGCAAGATCCAGAATGTGCTGATTTTCTAGAAGTACACACTGCTATATGAAAACTGTAAGCTGTGTTTCCAGTGGTTTTGCCTTCATTTTATAGAACAAATATACTACAACAAATTTCAGGAGAAGTTAACTGAAGGGCATTCTGATACTAAAACTGAATCCAACAGGCTAAAACCTTCTCAACTGCCAAATCTTAGTCAGCACGACCATGAATTTAAAACCGGCTCTAACATATTTTTAGTTGAGGTCATATTGGCACCAGTACAACAACAAAAAAAGCTATGCTGAGTTGGGACTGTGGACTGAGCAAACTCTCCTGTTAAAGTGGAACTAACTCTATACTCAAGTCATGTTTATAGCCTCTACACTTCACTTTATTCCTTTACAGAATATGTCTTGTTGACTGTGGAGATGAGTCTCAGTTTTAAAAGGTTTTTTAAAGGCACATTCTTATTGAATATGATTACAGTAGTTCAACTTGAAAGTAACTAAAACTTGATTATCAAACAATCTGTCCTTTAATCTGTCCAAAACTGAATTAGTAGGACGTCTCTAAGGAGACATCCATTGGAAAACTGCTTAACTGACATTATCTCAACAATAATCATTAGTTGTTGGTTTAACCCTCATCCATCTGTCATATATATGTATGTATGTGTGGGGTCCATGGGGGCGTTTGCTGTGAGAAGCAAAATAAAAACAAAAGCAAAACTTGTTTCTTCCCAAAGCATCATTGATAATGCAACTAATGTCATTAATTTTGCCCATTATGCAAAATGAAAATATATTTAATGCAACTTGCAGCTTTTTATCAGGCAATGTTACCACTTAGTTTTCTGTCATTTTAAACATATTTGTGGTTTATATGATGAACCAGTGGAGGTCATTTTGACCCCAATATAAAATAACTGAAATAATCACAGAAATTAGCAAAATAAACACCAGGCAGCGCACATATGTAATCTTGGTCCTGGGTCTGTCCTGAAGCTGTCTCACCTCCTCCTGGGACATGGCCAAAACATCTCACCCAGGAGGCATCCTGTGCAGATGGAAATACCACCTCAACTGGCTCCTTTCTATGTGGAGTAGAAGTGGCTCTACTCTACTCTGAGTCCCAAACGACCAAACTCCTAACCCTCGCCCACTGCCCCAGTGCAAGCTAGAAGTCATGACTTGACAAAGCCAACGGAACCACATCATTTGTCTGCAAATATTATGAACAGTTTTTATTTTCTGTGGCTGTAAAGGGACAAGAAACAACTTAATTAGACTAAAGCTAGCCAGACGGAATGGACAGTTGTAGTATTTTCCACATGCTATGCTAGCAATGAAAAAAGGAGCAAATAGTTTCAACCTTCCTGTCTGTGAATCAGGGGCAAAGGAAACTCCTTTGTTAACTAGATCTTCCAACTGAGTCCTTGAGGTTTCCTAACTCCTAGAAAGGTCATTGCTGCTCAGAGTAGAACATGTCATGTAGCAGTATCTGCTCTCCTTTTCATGTGTGGTATGACTGAGGCATGCTGCAGCTCTCACAGGTACAGTAGATCCAGCATTGTCTCCCACTTCCCATCCAGGTAATGAAGTCAGCAATGAAGTCTTTCTTTATTTAAAAACGACTGTCAGTGTGCACCTAGTCCCCTGGACACGGTGTGTTAATTTAGAGACCATGACAAATATTAAGTAAACAAATACTTCCGTTTATTAAAACTGCAGAGGTGGAATTGGGTGCTTTCAACTGGGGTCCCCTGGCACCTAAAAACATTTGTATTTGTAAAAAGCACTAAGCAAAGCAGGAATAGAAAACAACAATTTCACGGCACTGACAAAGTCATAAAAATCGGAATGATAGAAAAAAAAAACACGTTTTTACAAAAATATACCTGTAGGGTTTGGGGTGTATGGACCCCAGTGATTCGGATTAGGGCTAAAGAAATATGATAAAATAGTTAAACTCTTTGTATCTAACCCTTCCTCCCTTCCTTCCACAGAGAACATAATAAACTGAGCATTCTGTATTTTCTATAAATATGTTTTCCTTTTTTATCTAATCTTATGAACCTTTAGAATATTAAAAGCATTAAAGTGATACTCTTTCTCTTCACCAATATAAACTAGTCATACATTTCTAGTTCAGGTAAATAAAAAATGCAGAAATGATCATTAATGCTAGATAAATGATTTAAACACTCCAGAGTCAAATGTACTTATTTGGGTTTTAGGAAAATTGCACTGTGTTAAAAGCATAGTTTACACCATTCATAAGTACAGAGCACATATATATCTTTATATTTAGTTGTAGTTAAAAATGAAATATTCTTAAATTATACATGCAAAGGCATAAGCAAAAACACGTCTCTTTAAAAATACCTTTCTTTCCTCAGCAGTGACTCTATCTTTGAACATTATGTCACTGCCCTCTACTGCCAAAAGTTCAACATTACAGTCCCAGAATCTGACCACAGTTACATGTCAAAGGGCAACAGAGTCAAAAGCTAACTACTGTATTTCAAATTACATTAAACATGAGTGTTACAAAAAACCAAACAAACAAGTATTTCAAGTGTTAGACTAAAAAAAAAGAAAAAAAAAAACGATCACACATTGTTATATAGTTATTTGGGTCATTTAGAGAAATCACTGTTTTACACGATTTCTGTGGTATGAAATCATAGGCGTGCTTCTACTTGTTAAGTTAATTACAAAGCATTTCAGAGGCTGACCACACACCTATGGAATAGATATTATGGAAAGTCAGATCTGGGGATCTCGGAAAGCACCAACAAGAAGTAGAAGTAAAGTGGCAACAATGAATCAAACTCCAGCTGCTGTGCATATGGAATCCACTATGGGAAGGGGTTGTCAGGTGTGTAATTGAAACTAGCATCCAGGAACATAGCCAGAGTTCCCAGGGTGGTGATGATGACAAACAACCACAAGAAGAGACGGTCCACCACCAGGGCGATGAACTGCCAGTCTCCTGTCAGCTGCAGAGAACGCACACACGCAGACACAAAACTGAGTCAGCAATGTACCGTAAGTAGGTAATGACACAAGAACATCGCTAGGGCATGTCTGGAACAATCTGTACTCAGGAACTGTAGGCAGAGTGAATAACAAGCTGCTTGACACTCACCGAGTCATCCGTGTCCTGCTTCTTCAGCTGCTCGGCCATGTATGTCACAGCAGCGATGGCTGACTTCAGATTGGGAGGGAGGATCAGACAGAAACTGTCAGTGTTGGGGACTCTCTGGAGCTGCACTGTGCTCTCACACCTGAAACAGAGAGGGAGAACGTCAGCAAAGAAGATGCAAAAACAAAAATGAATAAAAGTAAAGTCACTGCAACTTTGTGGACCTTTTCTCATAACCCCCACAGGAACTTCTCCTTTAGAAGACTTTATTATTGAAAGATGAGACAGTAGTCATTTTATTTCTCAAGGAAACACATGTCCATTTCAAGATCTTTAACTAGCTTTTATATGCTAAATGTTATGCAGCTTAAAAAGCAATACCAAGAGTCTGCAGTCATGCTCGTAGTTGCCTTCGTGTTTGCTAGTTTATGCTAACATGCGCACACTGACAATGCTAACACGCTAATTTGTAGCAGCTAGAGCTTTTTGTGACCCTTCACACTGTCTTAGTTTAGCATGTTAATGTGATAACATTTGGTAATTATAGCACAAAGCATTAACCCTCATCCTCCCAACATATTTAACATACACAGACTACCGACTGGGCTCTGTGTAGATCTCAACAATCATAACAGTAGCTACATAATAATCTTAAAACGTATTTTGTCTCAAAGTATCATTTATTATGTATTTAACATCTTATAAAAATATTGTTGTTTTATTACATTATTACTTAAAAGCTTCTTTAACACTGAATTTTGATTAATTTTAAGTGAGCATTAATTGTGTTGTTGTTGATGAGGAGGATGATGATGATGATGATTTAACTAATCTGGACCATTTTGATTCCAATATAAAATAAATTGAATAAACACACAACCAGTCAGCCCAGCATGTCCTAGGTGGAGTTGTGTGCTTTTGACTGCTGTCCCAATTTAGAATCCATAATTAACCTAACCCCATGCATGGTTTAATATTTATTATAGCAATTACAATATGAGATTCAACTCAAAACCCCTCTTACTGTATAAGACAAAGAACAATGTGTTTTGCAAAGAAAGCCCCTTCTAACCTGGAGGATATCTTGCCGCTCGAGCTTGTCACAAAAACACTTAGACACATGTCCTCTGTGAGAAGTTAAAAACTGTAGTAACAACCTCACAAATGTTTCAAAACCTGAGATTTATGTTGCGTATGTCACGAGTCGCTGTGCAGCGTGGTTAATCTCTGCTAAAACAAAGCATGACTCTGTTTAGACACAGAGATATCTGTCTTGTCTCTTTATAACATACAGAATGTGTCTTTGTGTGTCCTTGACCCAGGCAGGCTTCCTGCAGCTCCTCTAAACACTGAGTGACAGCAGCAAACTCCAAGCAGAGGGGTTAACGTTTACGTGATGCAGTAACATTTGACTTCTTCATTCTTCGTCTCACACAGCTGTTCCATGAAGCGAAACACATGGGCTGACACAATCTTTATATATATATATATTGGGCCTCTTTTATTTTTGTGATAGGACGGTCGAACAGACAGACGGAATAACATGCAGGAAATGGACCAGGGAAGAGTCAAACCGCTGTTACAGCCATTCGGCATAAGGGTCAAACCACCAAATTATACTGAGACCCAGGCAGGATCTTTCTTCTTTCTTCTGCTCTGTAACTCACTTGCTTCGTAACAAACTAAACTTCATAATTAAACCAAAAGACTAGATTATGAAATGACAAATTTGAGGGATTTATGCAATAAAATAAAATTAAGATTGTCACCTGTATTTTGCACATCCTTTGTATTAAATAAAGCATTTCTATTTGAGTGTGATGTATCCATGCCTTTTATCCCACTTATTGAATTTGGGGATGGAAGATGGTGGAGAGAGTTCATACCTTTCTTTTGAGAACAGTTACGCTGTACTCAAACATGTGTTTGCACCCACTAGATTCACATTGTTTTCATTCTTCATTATATGAAAACATGTAGATATCATGGATGCATATCATGTAACAGGCTGGCTTGGCGCCACAGTGCACCTGTCACACTGGCACCATCACTACATATCTGCAGTCTATGTATATGGTGTATAGTTGTTCAGAAAGACAGCATGACAACATAGGACAGTAAAAATGAATCAACTCCCATAGGAAGGCTGGTGCTGGTGTATGCATCCATGTGTGTGTGTGTGTGTGTGTGTGTGTGTGGTAAGTAGTGGTCCACACGCCACCCACATTCCACAGCTTGTATTCATTACCACAGATTCATGGAGTCCTCACTGTGACAAACACACACACAGGCACATGTATATACTGTACATTGGGACTGTAACTATACCATCATGTATATACAGGGAGTGCAGAATTATTAGGCAAATGAGTATTTTGTCCACACCATCCTCTGCATGCATGTTGTCTTACTCCAAGCTGTATAGGCTCGAAACCCTACTACCAATTAAGCATATTAGGTGATGTGCATCTCTGTAATGAGAAGGGGTGTGGTCTAATGACATCAACACCGTATATCAGGTGTGCATAATTATTAGGCAACTTCCTTTCCTTTGGCAAAATGGGTCAAAAGAAGGACTTGACAGGCTCAGAAAAGTCAAAAATAGTGAGATATCTTGCAGAGGGATGCAGCAGTCTCAAAATTGCAAAGCTTCTGAAGCGTGATCATCGAACAATCAAGCGTTTCATTCAAAATAGTCAACAGGGTCGCAAGAAGCGTGTGGAAAAACCAAGGTGCAAAATAACTGCCCATGAACTGAGAAAAGTCAAGCGTGCAGCTGCCAAGATGCCACTTGCCACCAGTTTGGCCATATTTCAGAGCTGCAACATCACTGGAGTGCCCAAAAGCACAAGGTGTGCAATACTCAGAGACATGGCCAAGGTAAGAAAGGCTGAAAGACGACCACCACTGAACAAGACACACAAGCTGAAACGTCAAGACTGGGCCAAGAAATATCTCAAGACTGATTTTTCTAAGGTTTTATGGACTGATGAAATGAGAGTGAGTCTTGATGGGCCAGATGGATGGGCCCGTGGCTGGATTGGTAAAGGGCAGAGAGCTCCAGTCCGACTCAGACGCCAGCAAGGTGGAGGTGGAGTACTGGTTTGGGCTGGTATCATCAAAGATGAGCTTGTGGGGCCTTTTCGGGTTGAGGATGGAGTCAAGCTCAACTCCCAGTCCTACTGCCAGTTTCTGGAAGACACCTTCTTCAAGCAGTGGTACAGGAAGAAGTCTGCATCCTTCAAGAAAAACATGATTTTCATGCAGGACAATGCTCCATCACACGCGTCCAAGTACTCCACAGCGTGGCTGGCAAGAAAGGGTATAAAAGAAGAAAAACTAATGACATGGCCACCTTGTTCACCTGATCTGAACCCCATTGAGAACCTGTGGTCCATCATCAAATGTGAGATTTACAAGGAGGGAAAACAGTACACCTCTCTGAACAGTGTCTGGGAGGCTGTGGTTGCTGCTGCACGCAATGTTGATGGTGAACAGATCAAAACACTGACAGAATCCATGGATGGCAGGCTTTTGAGTGTCCTTGCAAAGAAAGGTGGCTATATTGGTCGCTGATTTGTTTTTGTTTTGTTTTTGAATGTCAGAAATGTATATTTGTGAATGTGGAGATGTTATATTTGTTTCATAGGTAAAAATCAATAATTGAAATGGGTATATATTTGTTTTTTGTTAAGTTGCCTAATAATTATGCACAGTAATAGTCACCTGCACACACAGATATCCCCCTAAAATAGCTAAAACTAAAAACAAACTACAAACTACTTCCAAAAACATTCAGCTTTGATATTAATGAGTTTTTTGGGTTCATTGAGAACATGGTTGTTGTTCAATAATAAAATTATTCCTCAAAAATACAACTTGCCTAATAATTCTGCACTCCCTGTATATCTATATTGAGTTTAACTCTTATTAGAGGGGAAAAAACATAAAAAATAAAAATAAAAAAAATTCGCCCAAATTACATGCTTGCTTCAAGATGTGGGAATAGAACATGTATGCATATATGTATGCATATGTATACTCTCTGTGAATGGTACTCATGGCCATTGATCAGTGGGTTTTGATCAGTGGTTGTTGATCAATGGTCATGAGAATTGAATTGATAAGTAAAATCAAGTTACAGTGTGTTGCCTCATTTTTCACAGAACCAGATGAGGCAACAGACATATACATGAATCATGTCTGTATTTCTATGATAGCACAGCCACCATCTCTCCCACATCTAACACGACAAAAGCCTCCTATGCCTCTATCACTCAGCACCAGCTTTCCCTTCCACTCATCTATTCTTCACTGTCCCTCGAGCTCCTTTCTGTGGGATTACCCCCTAATGCCAAACCTAAACAGAGGCTTAGTGGCTGGCGACTGTGGATGTGGGTGTGGGGCTTAGCTGGGGCTGAATGTGATGCTTTTGGAACAGGATGAGAGCTGTCCAGTACAAGATCTCATTCATGGGACTGTGAAACTGGTTATGAGGCAAGACCCATGAGGCAAGGTACCAGCTGATTAGCCAGAATGAAGCAGGTAACATAAAGACATCATGTTTCTAAGCAACTACACTCTTTCTGGTTATCTTGAGTAGCTTATATCACCCATTCTTAACTACTACCAATGACAGTATGAAGCAAAACATGAACAATCCTAAAACTGCATTATGACACGGCTTTAACATGCACACGCACATTCTAGTCATTTTATTAAAACAGTAAGCTGAGCATCTGGATTGAATTGTTGATGCATTTCAGAAAACATAAAATAATTACCAAACCTTGCTCAAATTCATCATCTGACCGTGATTATCATTGCACATTCTGCAGTTCATCAGTGGTAATAGATATCATAATGTTTCAGTCAGGACTACAGAAGCGGATCAGATTAGTGGAATCTCAATCTCAACTCATTTGTATAGCGCCAAATCACAACAACAGTTGCCTCAAGGTGCTTTATGTTGTAAGTTTAACCCTACAATACTACAATAATGCCCTATATCACCCCTGCAGCATCAATAAAAAACAAATTTGTATTTTGATTCTGTAACATATAATGTTTATTGCTGTTAAAATTAACGCCGTAACCGCATTAACGCGGCAAATCACTGCTAGCGAGTGCGTGGGACTGTACGGCGTCAACGTGTTAGCGCAGTTAGCTTGTTAACGCGTTAATGCTGTGCAGCCCCACGCACAGGGCGATCTGCGCTAACTTGCTAACGGAGATTTGCTGCATAACGCGGTTATGGCGTTAATTTTAACGAGATTAACACTGACAGCACTAATTAATGTTATATGTTTTAATCCAACTTTTGGAGATTTGAATATATATTCTGCATTTCAGGCATGCCTTTGAAGCATCCAATACATCCAATTAGTACGACAATTCAAAATAGTTTAAGGTGTCTTCTTAAAAACACCTTTAACACAATCTTATTAGATATGATATCGGAAGGCTCAAGGAGATGTGTTTACTGTTGCAGCCTTGACAGACCCTCTGAGCTTCTGCAATGATGGCTATAATTCTGCCAACTCCAGCACACAGTGTACTTTACTATAATAGCTGATCTGGCACCAGATCCAACATTCACACTTTGGCACACTCTACAAAGGAGATTCATGCCCACACTGGCTTTTATTAATGTTAATAGAAATAGCTTTCCCCATCAGGATCTGCACATCTCAGCTTAGAAAGAGGCTGAATCAGGATGAATTAGCCTCAGGGTCAATACTTCAGCTCTGTGGTTCGGCGCTAGAACTTTTTGGCAGTCTGTCTTTATTTGATGATATAAACCAATACATTTAATCCCATCAAACATGTTACATTTTTGCCTGAAGAGAAATGAATATTTGTAAAAGTTTTCTGCTAGTGGAAAACTTTGTGTGGAGACTGTCTTACCAACTTTGCTGATGTGCATAACACAAACGCCACTTATTTCTATTTCTTAGTTATTTAATGCCTTGAAAAAAAACTGCCCGCTCATTTTTTTCACAACCATTCAAAGACCTATTCGCTGGTTAAGACTTGTTTTAATAGTTAAAGTTAGAATTTAGCTTAGGGTTGGTGAAAGGTTTCACCATTATAGTTGTGATGTTTTTTGTTTTAATAGGTTTGGGAGTGTTAAAACTAAAACTTCTAAGCCTTTCATCCTTAAAGGTCAAAGCCATCATTGGTGCTCAACCTGTGGCATTCAACCCTATTCTGGTGCAGTATGTCTTTTTTTTTTAAACTTATATTAAAAACAATTCACTTAAATGTTGGTTTTCACAGAAACAGAAAATATTAATTCTAACTGGCACCCATCAAAATATGTTCATATTCTTCCCAAAAGTACGTTTTGGTTGCTGTCAGAATGGAGTCGGGGTTGAGGTTACCTCTGTCAATACATTTTGATTCAGAGAGAGCCTTACAGCCATACCTGTACATTTATATATATGTGGGTTAGAGTTAAGCTTCTTCCACAAACACCAGAGCAGGCAGTATCCACATGATTTCTGCACAAAATCTGAGATCTGAGAAGAGCTAATCAAAATGACAACAAGCCAACTGCTGTTTCCTGGCAATAAACCAAAGAAGTTTGAAGTAGATTGGCTCAGCGATTGTCAAGGAAGGTCACAAATAGATGAACAAAGCTTTTGTGAATTATTAATACAAAGAAAATGAAGTAGATATTTTTAGATACTCATACAATTTCATTTAGACACAATCAGACCTCTAATAGATTGCTTTTTTTCTTTGTCATACCTGCCTCGCCAAGGTAAGACAAGATCAGGGTTGATCTTGCGAATGAAATACTCTCCTCCCGGCTGTCGCCCATTGTAGCTTTGAATAGGTGTGTCATCAGCAGATTCCTCTTCCAAAAAGGGTTCCTCTGGTTTTGGCCTCATCATGCCAATGTATTTAGGCAGGAAATGTATGAACACCTGAAAAATTAAATGGAGGAATTCAGTGGTTTCACAGAGGTTTGTACTTTTGTTTCAAGCTGACCCAACTTAACCCAAGCATCAATTACAACTTTATAGAAGGTATCTGTTTTACTCTGTGGCTTTACATGTAATGTCACTTTTCAAACAATGAATTCAGACAAACTACAATCAACAACTACTTAATTTAACACAGTTTTGCAAAGTGCCTAATCATAAGAGTCAGCAAAAATTCAGAAGCTAATTGCTATTAGATTGTTAACTTTGAATGTCAACACTCATTCAATTGTATCCATTTTTGCCATCTGTAAGTGGTGCATTTTTATGTCGTATCCAACCAAAATTCATACTAACCTTTGTATTTTTATCATATGCTTACATACTTTCAAATTATAGAATTATAATGTGCACAAAACCCTTTTTAATGAATCTGTGGAACGTGGTTTAGTAAATTCTCACGTGCTTATTCTGCTGTTCTGTTATTCTGGTAATGCAGTTAAACATAATGAACCTTTATTCATTAATTATCAATCACATTTCATGTGTATAATAATAAATTAACACTATACACCCCTCTGCGTTTTTTGATAATATTAACGCTCTAAAGTTTAAGCCATCAGATTTAGGAAAATTAACCCAGTATTTTTTGGGAGAAAGACAAAAGAACTACTTCTGGGGGAAAAATGTGAAAAGTTGTTCTTTGTTGCCTGTTTGCAAGACTTGAAAGAACAATTTGCTAAAAACACAAATGAAATATTCTGATTGGCTAAAATTAGGGTTGGGCGGGGCTAGGGCAGTCACAGATGGCCCAGCAGTGTAAATGTGAGCTTACAGTTAGAGAAAAATAAAGACAAAGTCTTCTTAACCCTCCTGTTATGTTGGCTGTCAAATTGACCCATTCTAGAGTGAAATGATACAGTATATTGTGCACTACAACGTCTCTGGAGACTCAGTATTTTCTCCCATTTCATAATGAGTGCTGTCAGATGGGAGACAGATAAGGTGACAGTTATTATTATCCCATAAAAAAATAATAATGTTAAAGAGGTTTTTTTAATAATCAGTGTCATGAAAAACTATTATATTTTATATATAGGTCTTTCCAGCGTACTTTAAAAAAAATGATTTACGTTTTTTTGTAAAAATATATTCTCATTGAACCATGACCTGTAAGACAAAACCGTAACTAAACATGCCCTGGGTCAGGAACACAAAACACATCGCTGCACCTGAGAAACTGACATCACAGGACAGTTAAATTACATATAAAGTAACCTTTATGATATCCTCAAAGTTTAAGTATATTTAAGTGTATTAAGTGTATTCATAAAAAAAATTATATGTGGTCCGTGATTTCAAATTCTTACATAAACATTTTAGATGATTATTAAATACCTTTCGGACCCAGCTTGGCATGATGTGTGTGCTGGGTGTTCGGTGATGCAGGTTGAGGACTACCACACTTAGGATGACAGAGAAGGTCACCAAGATCATAGTGAACATGACATAGTTGACAATAATTGGGATGCCGAGGGAAGTCTCTGGGACCTTGTCAGCCAGCAGCAACATGAAGACAGTCAGAGCAATGAGGACGGAAATGGAAAGAGTCATTTTCTCTCCTGCAAAGAAAAGGGACAAGTTGACAAATTAATTATGACAGTAAGGTAGAAAACATTTTTTCTGTAGACAGTGTTATACTAACAAGAGCAGAATTCAAGACATTAAGGAACTTGCTATCAAGAGACTTGCTGATATTTATCTGGCTGATTTCCATCAATTTCAGGGTTTAGTAATTGGCTCTAATCTGGTTATAAACTGAGGTATTATATCAAACTGCTATTTTTTAGTCAGTGGTATCTTAGGCCGAGCAGCCTGCTAGGTTTGTTATACACTTGTAAAAACCCTGAAGTTTTCCGTTGAATATGTTCTGCTTTTTTGTTTGTTTTTTTATTGGCAGTGAAGCATTATTATGACACGTGTCTGCAAAAGGACAGTGAGTAACAGTGATCCATCATTCACCTTCAATGTATTGTAGATCAATACAGTTCTTTAAAGGTCGCCATGACTTACAGAGCAGCTCAAATTAGACACATGCTTGTTGTCATGAGATTAGGCAGTGTTTCACTTCCTATGCTCGCTCTTGGCAATGACGTGTAGTCATAATGTCACAACATGTCACATGTGCTGACCTGCTCCAGGAGGCAGGTAGAAGACAAATATAGCCAACACGCTGGTGAGGATACAGGGCACAATGATGTTGATGATGTAGAAAAGAGGCTTCCTCTCTATGATGAGATAGAAGGTGATGTCCTCATACAGGTCCTCCTTAACGTTCTTTCTTGTTGGTTTGTGACAAATGGCCCATTCACCATTCTCTGTCCAAGGTGAGGCGCAAGAAGAAGAAGTTAAGTGTTATGATGATTTATTCTAAATCAGACACAGTCTGGTAAATAAAAAATGAAGCCACTAAATAGCTTAAAAAAATGTACGTACAGAACACGTAAAGGTTCACAAAAACAGGACAAATACTGAAAAGCGTCACTACGTGCACCAACCAGTGAAAGCGTTCTCATCTATTACAATCTCTTGGATCTCTTTGCCGTCATCATCCAGAAAGTATTGCAGGTCAACCTCAGAGGAATCATAGGTGTACGAGCGGAAAATCATGCTGCAGTTTTGCCAGTCAAATGGGAAGTACGCCACCTATAGATTGTTAAATGAAAGTCACCATATCATTTTGAAGATGACTCTCAAAAAAGCTCCAAGGAGGAACCGTCTATGCACTGGTATTGTTTCAATGGAAACAAGGTTGTAAAAGATGAAAGCTTAGACTGTACCTCTATAGAGCAGGAACTGCGGTAGATGGCGGGTGGAAGCCAGTTAACAGTGCCGTCACTGTAAACCAAGACGTTGACGTACAGAGCCACATCAAACTGGCCGTCATTACTGAAGGAAGAGAAACGTGACATTTATTGAGACAAAGTATCTATCCTATCACAGCATCAATCCAATACCAATGTTGGTGTTGATCAATCTGACACTATGTGGTGTATCCAAACTATCCAAATTAAAAAGTTCATCTTGACAGGAAGTCAGGGGATCGTTGAACTTATTATAAATCATCCAAGAAGAAACATGAATTGGCAGTACTACTCGGTACTTGAGATATTCTAAGTCTTGGCCAAATGTGGTGGACCAACCTCGTCTTTAGGGCAGGCACTCTGTTAGTCATGATGCAAGATGTTGTAAGTGTGAGCGCAGTCAGGGCACTCACTTGTTTATGAGGTAGATGTCAGGTCGCCACACCTTGTTGGGAGGAATTCTCAGGACATTAATGTCGTCATATTCAGCTGGGTTCCAGGACAGCCTGTAGTCTGTCCATTCCTGCAGGGATGAACAAAAGGAGAAAGGCAAAGTGAATCACGAAAAAGAAAAAGAGTAAACAGCCGAACAGACAACAGGTGATGTCCCTGTCATTCCCATCTTTGATTCTCCAGCCTTCGGCAAGTCATTTAATCCCACTGACATAAACATTCACAATCAAGCACACATACTGTCACAAACAGAGCAGCCATCCTGAAATCTAATCAGCGAGGGCGAGGAAGCGAACTGAGACAGTGAGTCAGAGAAAAAGAGAGATAAAACATGAAATAATTTGTAGTTATGAAAAGTGACAAGTCCGTTTGAGGGCAGAGCGAAGGAGCACAGGAGAGAGGAGTCAGAGCAAGGCTCACTAATGAAGATGAATGTTTTCATGCTCATACCAGATTCATGAACACGTTAGTCGTCATCTCGCCGTTCTTCTCATTCTGCAGTGGGATAATAACAGGGAGAGGGGTGGGCGTACGTACATTAGTGATGCCACCATATCTTGTTGTGTATGACAGTACCATTACTTTCAGACCTCCTCTATTGAAACTAATCGAGACAGATGAGTGTGATCCTGGTTCTATTCAAACTCACCAATCAAATTACATTTTAGGTAAAAGATAGGGTGGGAATGTATTTTAGACATGGTGTAGAAGCATACAATGCTATGAAGTAATTGTTTCCTTCCTTTCTTTAGCATATTTTTTCACAGTTACATATTTCCAATCATTAAAATAATTTTAATATTAGATAAAAAAAAAATAAATAAATACAAATTACAGTTTTACCTGGTGCTATGTAAAGAAAAGTAATTGCCCCTTAAATCTAATTACTGGTTATGCCCTCCTCAGCAGCATGAACTGCAAATCAAGCGTTTGTGGTAACTGGCAAAGAGTCTTTCGCATCACTGTGTAGAAATTTAAACCACTCTTCTTTGCAGAATTATTTTGACTTGGCCACAGTAGAGGGTTTTCAAACAATGCATGGCAAGTTTAAAGTCTTTCAAAAGCATCTTAATTGGAAATAAGTTCAGACTGCTTTCTTTGAGCCAGTCAGAGTTGGACTTGGATGCAGCCCTGGACCATCACTTTACCACTACCATGTTTGACTATTGGTACGATTCTTTTCATGAATTCTGTTAATCTTACAACAGATGTAACTAGACTCAAGCCTTCCAGAAAGTTCCATTTTTGTCTCGTCAGTCTACAGAAAATATTTTCCCAAAAGTCATAAATATGTTTAAAGGACAAAGTGAGATGAGCCTGTGGTGTTGTTGTTGTTGTTTTTGGTCAGCAGTGGTTGTCGCCTCAGAACTCTCCCTGGATGCCATTTTTGCTCATTCACTTTCCTATTGTTGAAACATGAACACTGAACTTAACTATGACAAGTAAGGCCTGCAGGTCTTTAGATACTGTTCTGGGTTCTTTTGTGATCTCTTTGATGAGTTGTCAGTATGGTCTTGGAGTAATTTTGTTAGGCCATCCAGTTAGAAATGGCTTTGATGTCAACGACTTTGTATGTCAATGGTTTCATTAGATCCTGGCATGTTATGCTGCTGTTTGAGATCTTTTAGCTTACTTCACTTTGTCAGTTTCCATTTAAGTGATTTCTTCATTTGAGAGATCACGTAGGGCCAAGTAAGTTTGGATAGTCTTGTTGCAGATTGAGAAAGGGATTTGGCATTTCATTTATTGTGCTGTAATATTTTTGGATTTTGAAATAGCTAAAAATTCATTTTAAACTGGTACATATAAAGCCAGCCCTATCCGGAATCCTTAACTGGTAGGATGTAGAATATTTTGTTTGCATGTCTGAGGGCATATTTGCGCATTGTTTACGTTGTTCATTTACCAAGCTGACAAGCTGAGAGAGGGTCATCCCCACCCGCACCGTCACCTTATCCTCCCAGTAACGAGCTGGTCTCACTTTCATGTTGTAGTTTTCAAATAGCTTCTGATGAAGCCTTCTCTCTGTTTCAGAGGCTCCTGCATGAAGGCATAAATGCAGACACATAAAAAAAAAAAAACATCTGTAAAAGGAACAGCAGTGATATTAAGAACAAAAACGCAACAAAGAAAAAGGAAGGATGAAAATCTGGTGAAAGGAAGAAGTGATGAAGGTAAAATAACTGCAGGGACAGCCAGGCCTTAGAGATCTTATAAAACAAATAGATCTTTTAATGTGAAATTTTACATTTTATACATGAAATCACAAAAAAAGAAATGGCACTGGAGTCACAAATAAAAACTCTGCAGTGGCATAGATGGCAATTATCTCACCAATGCCCTTAAAGAGTCCATCATCAGGCCTGTTGTTTCATATTTAACTATGTAACTGTAGTAACTGTGCAGGTTACTACAGTTACATAGTTGTAGAAAATTAGAAATGCCTCATCCATGTTTTTGCGTCTTCCAGGTTTGTGTTTTACTCTAGTATTAGCAAGCAGAAGATGCAGAAATCTGAGCTCTTTACTTTACATTAGAAGAAGATGACCGGACTTTTTCATCTACGTTCTAAAGTTATCTATCTAAAGTTATAACTACAGTGATAGATCCTCATATCAAACCTGGACAAGTCTCAAATAATGTTGTCAGTGTGTGTTTAAGTGATCTCTGTGAGCCAACAGCTCTGTCTCTCATCCACTAGTTTCAACTGTGAATCTTACAAAACAGCAGAGCTGGGAATTAGTATAATGTCTATAAATGCATGTAAATGTTGTATAGCCTGTTTTATTACAAATGAAATTAAAACATTGACCTTAGATCTATTACCACTTAAACGTTTTCCTTTTGTTAGATTGTCAGTCACTTGCATACTTTTGGCATGTTCAAAGGTGCTATAGAAGTAAGGTTTAATTGACTAAAAAAAGGCTTGAACAAGTCTTAGTGTATGTGAGTGAGATAAAGTTCAACACAAGCAAGTCACATGTTGATTTGTGGATTTGAGTCACTGACACCAAACCACAGCATGTTTGCTCTTCAGGAATCACTGAGTCAGACCTGCAGTGGTTTGAGGTTCAGTTCCCACTGAGATAGCTACGCTAAAAATATCATCTAATCTATATTGTGGACAGACCGCTGCTCTGTTATGTTGTTCATACTCAAACACGTATCAGCAGGCTACTTATTATTATTAGTTAGAATTTACAATTATTCTGAATATGAATACTGCATTTGTGAGATATGGTCGATTTACATGAGCAAATAAAAGTGATAGATCTAAAGTTTATGATTATAAAGGGGCAAAAGACATAACAGCAGTGTGAGATAAGGCAGGATAGGCCCCAAAACACAACTTTATTGCTGGAATTACAGAATACAAACTTAAACTGGGAATATGCTAGGAGTCAAACTAACACACAGGCAGAACACACAGCCAGGGAATGAGGGAGAGCACGACAAAACACACAAGGAAATGCAGACAGGATAAACACAGGGAATCAAGGCAGAGTGGAAGCACCTGGGAAACACAGCTGGATAATAATCTAACAGGCGAGTGAAGCAAACCATGAACCATCAGTTTTAGTTCATGAGGATGAAGCACACTGTCAAAATAAAACAGGAAGCATGAGAAACACACACTGAGATTCAGAATGACTAACTACAGGGAACTGGGGAACGAGGGAACAAGACAAGACATGGAGACACAGAGTGACGGCAAGAGAACGAGGGACAGAACTGAAAATACATAACAAGACATGATAGACTCCACAGGTAGGCAGCACAAACGCTGGGTCAGAGGCCCAGGACCATGACAATCATATTTTTAACTATGCTTTTTAGGAAATCCATCCTTCTACTTGTGTTGTTCTTTTCAATAATGTGTAGGACAGAACAGCTATGGCACGGCTTAAAACTAACTAACTAAAAGAAATACATTGATTTGTTCAAACATTTCAATGCCGTCATGGATCTCCAGGTAAAGTTTGCAGAAAGTGTCTAAAACTGTCAACGCAATTCTAAGCTGAAGATGTAGGATCTTGATTTGTATATGCATGTCATGATGTGTACTTGTATACTTGTGCCCAGGCACCTAAATTAGTAATGAAATCTATAATGTCATTATACAAACACATTACACAAGTTTTACAAATACTGTATACTTAATGAACCGAGGCATAAATTAAAATTTGTAATCAACTTAATTTATTTACTGTTTTACTGTTATACTGTATCCAACATCTGTTGAAAAGAAAGGATATTTGAAAACTGGGAATCAGCCTATGCTGGAGCTCAAACCAAGACATGAATGCATGTGTCAGATTAACACACATAAAAGAGAGTTCGCTCAACCCAAAGCTGTTTTGTTCTTAGTTTGTGTCCATGAGGAGACAATTATGATAAAAATGAAGAAATGTTAATCAACATCAGTTTCTTAAATGCCAAAAGAATTGTTCTGAGGGAAAAAACAAACCAAACCAAAATAAACACAGATAAAGCCATGTTAAACTTTCCACTAGAAAGGAGAAGATATGTAAAAAATAAAGTTTTCATAGGACTCAGAATACCCTGAGAGCTTTTAGTTAAGACCACTTTTTAAAAAGTTATGAGAAGGTTTGGTTCTTGAAAGCAAAAATATAAAGAAATTAGGGGCGGCTCAAGTCTTTTGCGCAGTACTGTAAATTAACTGCATCAGTTGAATTGTGCTTAGATATTATTATTATTATTGTCATTTAATCTCTGTCAAGTTATAATATTTTAAAAAGACAATGTCTTAGAAGTCATGTATCACAGAAAGCTCAGCATTAGGGACTCCTTCTTTCCGAATATGCGATTAAACAGCATGTGGCAAAGACAGAGGACAGACGGGACACGCAGGAGAGGCAGTGCTGGTGGTGTACGATGGGTAGCAAAGGTGACTGAGTTAATGTAATTGATATGTAGTAAGGGAATAGGATCAAAGGGATGGCTGAGATACCAGCTCCATCGGGGACAAAATTAGATTCTGATTAACGAACAATGATGTGTTAATGTGATTCATTATATGTTCCAGAGGAGAAGTAGGAGGCCACTCTTGTTTTCAAGTGGTCAACATCTGTGGAAGGACATAAAATACAGGCTTTGTTCCCCTGGGACTGCAGTTTTATCGCTGGTGAAACATGCCTGTAAATTCTCACTGGCTGTATGACAAAAGTCAAGAAATGGCCACAATCATGGTGGAATTCACATGTGCAGCTTTTTTTTTTTTTGCCATTCATTTATTTCTTTTGCTTTTCACTCACATTATGGTGTCAGGAGGTCAAGGTTATTGTAGGGTCTTTACCTTACTATAGGAAGCGCCTTGAGGGAACTGCTGCTGTGAATTGGCACTATATAAATGAAACTTGACCTTGAGCTGAACCTGGTTAAATCAATTTTAATCATGATTTTAACGCCTAGCCTTTCCTACTCAAAAATGGGGGAATTAAAAAAAGAACATCAAGAAAAAAAACAGGAGATGGAATCAATAGCAATTTAACTGGAGTGACAGGGTGAAGTTGTGGATGTGAGATACTTGTGTGTTATCTGATCTGACTGGAGCTGTCTGATTCAAATTATGCCTCGATTCCTCCACATGAAAACAGATTCCCTTCGATCCCACCAGGAAATAGGTAGCAGTTAGGACACATAGACGAATAGGAACACTGCACTGCAGGTCACCAGCAACCATGGCTGTTTGTTTTTAGTTAAAAGTTAAAGGCAGTTTTCCATTTTTTTATGTTGTTCCTTCATTTTTTTTAGTATAATGAGCATTTCACTATGTAGGTTTTGATTTAGATGGAAGAGAAACATCACGTCTCTCTTCTGAAAATACTTATTAGTAATCATGCTGCTATTAGTTCCAGGGATGCTCATTAGCCAGACTTATGTGGCCAGATTATGCGACATTTAATCAGCTTAGCATGATTCATCTTAAAATCTATTTTTAAACATCCTCAAACCATGAAAACTAATGGCACACACTGGCATTCCTAAAAACGTCCTTACCAGTGAAAGTAAGGCAAAAGCAGCCACACACGAAGAGAAAGGTATTCATCCTCGTGCTAGTGCTCAGGTACATCTTCATTTGTCCAATAATGGCAATCATGTCATCTTCTGGACTCTTTGTTAGCCAACCAAAGGCTCTTCTAGCGGCCACAGCCAGTCACGTCCCACCTTCACCTGGATACAAGATGAATGGTCACCCCCTAAAAACTCAGGAAAATCAGTGCGCTGCTCCAGCTGGGTTACAGCTAGTTAACACCCCAAACAGCACGCGCTCTTCAGCTAACGACCCTGTCTCCTGTCCTTTCGTCTGTTTTGTGGCCATGACTCTCTGGGTGAAACCATGACCTGATTGGATGGATGTGCTGGGGGGGTGCGCTTGTACTAGGAACTCTGAGGGGCAGGCACCTGTTGGTGCTCACCAATCTGAGGTTAGCACTGCGGGGATTGTGTGTGGGAGTAAGAGGAAGTGGAGGGGGTGGTATGGCTATGTGCTGTGGGTTATGACAATGGAGATATTTTTGGGAAGTTGATTGGGGGGTTGTCGGTAGGCGAAGGATGATTGGTGGTGCTGTAAAGCTGACGTGGGTCGTGCTGTAGGTGGCTTCTCTGGCTCTCTTAACTTTTAATGCCTGCTTGATCCCTTCAGCTATTCATCTTCCCTGGTAAATCAAATCTTCTCTACCTCCTTCAAGGCTTTAAATATTCATTTTTAGCCTCCCTCCTTAGGGGTTGTTGCAGTCATACCCATTGCACTGTGCTGTGTGTGGTATCATCTGGCCATTATATCCCTGAGTTAAATTGATTTTCAAATATTAAGTTTTACTGAAAAGGTTGACAATAAAAAAATATTAAGCTCATTAGTTTTACAGGAATAGCTTGTCATCAAAGTTTTATTTTATGTCCTTTAAACAGGTGTGCAAAAGTATCCTGGGGGAAAAAATGCAGTGATTTAAAGGCAGTATGTGTGGACTTCCCAGCTGCTGCCCCCTAGTGGTCTGACACCAATAAGAGCAGTTTATATCCACCAAGACTCAAAACTTCATCCATATCATGCAGGAACTGAGCCCCAGGATCCAGAAGGATCCTGATCATTTGGTCAGTGTTTTTAATTTCAGCTTAATATTGTCTCTGTGTCCTTGCATTGATATAGAATCCTTCCAAGCCCATCTTTTATGCAGATCCACCATTTTTTGAGTAATCCTGAATATAAAGAGAGAGACAGTGACGAACAACCACAAACACTGAATTTATTGTCTGATTTTTCTACAAATCAAAAGTAGCAAAATCGATTATGCAATCAACAGAATTTAAAAATAAAAAATGATTTTAAACCAAAACAATATTTCAAGACCGTGCCTGTCAAAGACGATTGTTATTTCCATGTGCATCAGCTTTTGTGACATGGCATACAAACCCTTCAACATTTAGAAAGGTCATCTCCACACAGAAGGAAGGAAGTGGCACAGAGATACAGACAAAAGCAGGCATTCACAGATTTGACACTGATTAAGTCAGCTACAACATGAAGAGGAAGAGCAGGAGTGGAGGGGGGCTGCAAAGCAGCTTGCAGTGGCACAGCAACCATAGACAGGCTAAAGTTTAATCCCTACAATATATGAGATTTGCAAAGTTGGGTGCATAGAACAGTATCAGCTGATCTGCAGGGATTGTAGACTGGGTTTGACTTTGTGACCTCCATCAGTTAATGCTATGCTTATTTATGTTCATAGAAATAGTGAAATATAATTTTTTTTACTGTTTAAAACAATGTTGATGTTCTGGTAAAAGAAACCTAAATTGATTAAATTATGAAATAAACTTCTTTTGAGAATCTTTCTAAACAGCACAAGTGATGGGGTTTGTCTGTTCTTTAGGTACAAATTCCCATAAAAACTATGGCTTTAGTCACACTGTGATTTAAGGAGCTGAAAATTAAAGGCTCTGCTTCACAGATACTGTGGCGTGATGAAATCTAGAATTACCAAACTTCTTGGCAGGAGCAGGGAGGTGATGCCAATGCTGATGGAGAGGTCTTAGTAAAAAGCACCTCAGCATTGCTGATTCTGAGTTTGATGTGAGCTCGAGGCAAGAAAAGATGTGGATGAAAGTATAAAAATGGAGATGGATGTTTTTTGCCATAGAGGGCTGCGAGGACTACAAGCGTAATGATCGATGAAGCAAAGGCCCCCGAGTGAACTCCAGATTCTGCTCTATCTCTGATCCTTCGTGTTGCTTTTTATGAAGCTGATGTCTATATTTCAAGCCTCATAAAGTTCATCTTTCCTCCATCCCCTACTCTCTGTCTCTGCCTTTAAATTTCTCTCCTCTCGGTTGGGTCATTCCATCCTCTCTCCCTCATGCTGGTGAGCCTTTCCAGTGTGAAAACATAAAACTATAAATCAACAGCAGATTGAGACTTAAGTGAGGGGAAAATGCCTCTGACTTGACCTCCTGTGAGCTGCCATTCTCAGCGTGAATACATCATTCAGAATGACCTCTGTGTTTGTTTTTGTGCAGCCTGGCTTCTCAAAGCTACTCTTTCATAGAAGGTTACGTGTTAGACGGGAAAGGGAACAAGTGCAATTCAACCACTAGTGTAGCGAGAACGTCACATATGGTGGTCTATAATACTGAGGGGCTATCAGTACTGTCGCCAAGGTGGGCTGCCGTGGACTGGCAGAATTTCAGCCCCCAAATACTTGCGCTAATAGATCTCAGTGAGAGAGTGTATTTACACAGAGAAATAACAGGGAAGCCCATGCAGTAGTGTCCGGTGACCAGTGCCAACATGTGGGGATATTAATAGCAGGGTGGGCAGGTGATAGCATTCTGAGAACAGATGGAGCCTTTGATATTCTCCCCTCAGATCCCTATTTAAAAGACAAAAGCAAAATGAAAGCACAAGACCAAGAGGACAGGTGTGGTAAAAGGGACATGCAGCATGCGTGTGTCCAGACAAAACGAGGCACCGAGAGGCACGGGTCTTCTCTATTATTGGGAATTCCATTGGCTGTTCGTGCAGCAGATGAATGGAGTTGGTGTGCTGCTCCATTACATACACCAATGCCTGAAATACAGAGGATTACTGTGTCTGCAGAAATATACCGCAAAGCATGTGCCACTCTCCAGCACATTCTGACATAGGCTTGCAGCACGCTTATTATAGGGCCTGGTTTGTCTTGGTGTTTATGTGTTAACACCACATATGAACACCCAGTCCTGGAGCCACACTTCAAACCCTACTACAGCTAATAACAAAATAAAAAAATCCCACGCTGGTAGTTTATATTGTAGCATTTATACGAATGTAAGGTATGCTAACATGGGCTTAGTAGTTACATTTCATGCAATTTCATCAATGCATTTATTATTTTTTGTTATTTTAATTATTTTAAAATTTTAACATACAAACTGTCACTGGCAACACATCTGGAATTAGGAGAAGGGTTTGGGCTAGATTAATCTTCTGAGGTAAACCTACCCTGACTAAATATTTTGGAGACTTGTGAAATGTAAGTAGTTTTTCATGTGATGTACATCAGAATTGTTATTTTTCTTTGTTTTCTTTTACAAATTCTGGTTGAGTCAGGTAGAGTCAGCATCGATGAAAATTATCGCCCCTTTATAGTCGCGTCTTTGAGTCTGCTAAAGTCCAAATTAACTAAATTTCACCATAGGATGATGGGTGTGTCCATGTCTGCAACAGAGTGTAACCCTGTTAACTTTCTGGTATCCAAGTCCTTACAGTGGAAACCTAACCATTTATTTTGGTTGAAGCCAAAACTGTTTGGGGGTTTTTTTCAGCTGTTTTTGATTTCTGTGTGTCAGATTATTGTCTTTGTTTCTATAATGAGAAAACTTGGAAAGCAATTATATAAACACAAAAAATGTATTGTATTGTAATTGCCTATGAATGGAGCTAGGGTTGGGGTTATCTAGACCATAGACCTTATTTAGTCCTAACTTATAACCCTAATCGTAGGCTTGCAAAGTACGCTATATGAATTTGGGGTTTTGAAAGCTTTTCTCCCAAATGTAACAAACACAGTAAAAGTTTAAAATTCTACAAATCTAAAAAGAACACCATAAAATCCATATGGTTTGTCAGTTACTGGCCCTTTAAGTACTAGTACAGCTATAATTTAAAAAGACTGGGACATATGCATTGTGTGTTTTGTGATGAGGCAATGCATTGGAAACTGTACTTATTTTAAGTAACAGTTAACAGTTACAATTGTCTTCCTCTACATGCACAGCAAGGGATTCGCAACTTCCAGCAACGTGGTTCATGAAAATCAGACACCCCTGTGCTTCAGAAGGGTTTGAAGGGGTCCGTAGGGGTATGGTTGAAGCTAGCATCGGCAAAGATGGCCAGCGTGCCCACAGTGGTGAAAACGACGAAAATCCACAGGAACATCCGGTCCACAACCATTGCCACGTATTGCCAATCTTCTTTCAGCTAAAAGAGGCCAGTGAAAGACAAGAGATTAAAAAGAGAAAGAACGGGTAAGGAAAGGAAAATAGTGGGAAAATGGCAAAAGACAGACAGACACAAGAGACAAAAAGACAACAGTACAAACGTCAGAAATAAAACCATGTTGTTCAGATAAACAGTAGAGAGGAAGAAAAAATGGAAGGACAATAAACATATTAATGGTCTAAGGTTTAAGTAAATGATAGCTCTAACCCTAACCCTGTGATAATGTGTTTGTGCTCCTCAAAAATGTCATCTCAAATTTTGACAATTAGGGGAAAAAGAAAACTGTCATTCTAAGTGATATGCATTACAAAAATACTTTTGTTTGGTTTATGTTTAGGGTTTAGGGTTAGGGGTCATCACTAAAGACAACTTAGATATTCAGTGATTAAGCTTTATCTGTTGAATGCTCGAAATGATCAAACCCTGCCCTTCACTCCAGATGTGACCTTGTGGATCTTAGAAGGTTAAACGTGCTCAAACATTCAAACTTACCGCTTCATAGTCTTTTTCAGCCTGCAGAGCCTCGGCTATGTATGTGATGGCCTCTATGGCTGACTTGAGCTCATCAGGTAGTGCAAGGTAGCTACTGGGGCCATCAATGAACTTCCTCAGGTCTGTGCATATGCCATCCGGCTGGTACCTTCATGACAGCACAATTGTAATAATGTTACAGAAAAGTATCAATAATAAACAAAATATTGTGATGGTAAATATATATGTCTGGACGGATTCAGGAAAAAGACAGAGTGTCAACACCCAAAGACAACAAATGCACACGAGCGTGCAGAATGTAGCGATGTGTGAGCAGGTGTCAGCCCACGCTAATTAAAAGCTGTAAAATAGCTCAGCTTTTATGAGCTGGGCTGCGCGTCTCCTTTGCACTCTACTGTCAACCACAGAGGAATAATGAGAAGGTCAGAGGAGCTCCCCGGGTCCCCCTCTGCGAGTTTGTACAAGGCGCTGCCCTTCACATGCTGACAAAGTTGCTCTGTGTGTGTGTGCGCGTGTGTGTGTGTGTGTGTGTGTGCGTGCATGTTTCTGTGTTTAGTTGTTGCCCTTAGTTACCAACTGTCAGCTGCTATTGGGTGCCAGGAGTTATTGGGAGAAGCTAGTAGAAAAGTGTTGTGTGTACCTGTGTGACTCTGCTGTCAGTTATAAATACTGTATTAACGTGACAGTTCTAACTTTAGAGGTTAAGTTATTTTTCATTTCATTATTTTCAAAATATAGAAAGTAAAAAATGTGTTACGTCAGTTAGTTACATCGCAAAAAGACAATCTTCGAAGGCACTATTATTGAACTTTATAATTTGCAATTATTATTTTATTTTATTTTATTATTATCATGTCTGCTTTCAGACTAGTTAAAACAAAATATCCAAAATGCTTTTTTACAATTGTTTACAATTACAAAACACTGACTATTTTATATTTATACAAATTAATACATATGTAGTTTACATATTTAAATACATGTATTTAGGATGTGAGTAATTTATTGTTAAAGGGTATTTAAAATTGTTTTGAATAAATAATGCATGAAATTTTATGACTCTCACCAATAACCTCAGACAAGCCTGTTATTAGAAGTTAATTCGTCATCAGCACCATAACAACATGATCAAACAAGTCGTTAAATATGACGAAAATTTGTAATATATAGTTAGATTAGATCATGCTAACTGCTAACTGAAGCCTGCCTTGTCATTGATGAGTTACGGTTGCTATGACAATCTGGTAGTAAATGTATTCAACTAAAAATCAAGAGCTCCTGCCATCCAGCCAAGAAGTAACGTACACGTGTGAATCCCCTGTTACTACTACCACTATAATTATAAATGTTAGCCAGCTTTAACATCTGGTCAAACCACAGCAAGTATGTCAGTCTAGTATCAAAAATGTTAATTGTACTAAAATGGGCATTGTGGCATTATTTCCATCAGTCCGCTCTCATGTGTCTGGATTTAAAAGCAAGAGAAAGACCGTGTTTCTAAGTTAGTCGGCACACTCTCGCACTAGCAACACAAAGTCTTACACTTTCCTTCTTTTTCTACCCCCAAAAATGTGCGCTCCTGGAATGCATTACTTTCAAATTTGTGCTCAATGCCATGAAAAAAAAAACATAACTTAACAATTCATTGTCATTAACATAAAAACATTTTACTTTTTCGTGGCTATTTCACAAACTTCCGTGAGATCAGACCGTTTCTTATGAATTCAACTTGTTATCATCACGAGGATGGAATTCTGACTTCTTGTTGAACACTGATATAGTCTTGCTTCACACAGTTGATAATTTACATTACATAACTCATTCTATAATTTTTCGGTAATAATTCTTGCACGGAATCATGCAGCATGTCCTTCAACAATGGCACATTAATTATGTCCTTGTTGCCTTCAGCAGAAAGACACACTAAGACCTCCTATACTTCTATGAACTTACGAAGTCATACAGCATGCAAGCACATCACAGCTGAAGTGCTTTTCTGAGAAGTAGCATTGCTTAAGTTCCAGCCTAAAAGTTTATGGATTTTCACCTGACGTCAATGACCTCTACAAAGGCAGCACTTCTTTGCAGAGCAGCTACTTTTCTTATGAAACACCTCAAATATTAAACACCTCCTTTAGAAACATTGCAAAAAAAAAAACAAAAAACAAAAAGATTGACAGGATAGGCAGGTATCCACCAGAGGGCAGTGTAGCACAATGTTAAAAGTGGTAACCTCTCAGGCAGGACAGAGGAGACAGCTGCTTGGTATTCTTTGCATGAAATTAGAGGTTTGCAACGCAGCGCTGCCACCACTGCTCATCCTGCGAGTGTGGCAGGTGAAGAATCTGTGACCTAAGAAGGATGAAGTCCTATCAGGTTGAGAGAGAAAGGAAAAAGGGAGGGGGAGACACAGTGTGGCCTCTTAACCCCCTCCTCCCTTTTCCCTCCTGTACGGCTCAAAGCAGCACTTCATCAGCGAGAAGTAAATGAGTATTCAGGAGACTAATTCAACTAAAACTGGCTGCGTCTGGTGCCAAGACATGCACTAAACCCAATTAAGAGAGGCGCGCGAATGTACATGTGGACCCACGAGAGATACTGCTGTCTCATCAAATTCCTCTAACAGAGCCCCTCCCCCCTCACTGTTCATTCACCTAGACAGTGACTCTAATGTGTCAGAGTCCATTTGGGTGGGTCATTATTGTTTTAGCAAAGATTCTTTCCCTCTAGGCATATCTAATTTCTCCCAGGAGAAGAGATTGAGGGACAGCTACACACTGTGAAGCAAACTTCATGGTGTATTGTGAGAGCAGCAGGAATGCACGTTAGTTGACAGTGTCGTATGGCTGATTGGGAAGACATACAGGTCCCCACCCTATGTAACTACTTAAGGAAGGTCAAAAAATTTTCATGCACAAAGGATCGAGACTGGGGTTACTGTAATTCAATTTGTTGCCAAATTGTGAGGCAACACTGGCCTGTATCCAGCTCTTTACTCAACATCATCGGCAGCCCTCTGTGGAACTTTTGATGTAAACCTGCAAACTGCGTTTCAGTGGAGGTGTTTGGGTTTATAAAGCTATATATATATATATATTGTAACATCTCAGAGTACTTTAAATAAAGATAAGACCTTGGCAGTAGTCATTACTGAGGCTCAGACATCTGTCACTAAATAAAACAAAGGTCAGAAAGACCTCACAGAAGGAGATCTTAAACAGCCAATCTGTTCCTTCTTTGCAACAGCTCCATAAATGATGATTTGACAGTTTAAGCTTCAGCAGAAAGGGCATCGATACAATATGTGACGATATGAGACGAAGAAGATATTTTAGTGCATTTAGTAAAATATTTTGGCATAGCAAAAGTACATAAAGTATAGTGGATGAAGTAAAGTGCATTTAAATACAAACACACACAAACTGCCTGGATCTCTCAGTGTAGATAAAAATGGAGATGCAGGAGGAGAAGGAACAGATGTGATGTGATAAAAGTTTATTAAGAGCAATGACAGATGGAGGCTGGGGAAACCAGGGCTTCAGACATAACCTACTATATGAACTTGAGCCTTAATTAATACATTTAATGTGGAATCAACTAGTAACACTGGCAGCAAACCAGCCCCAGAGCATGATGCTACCACCACCATGCCTCACAGCTGGTACAGTGTTACCTTTAAATCCTCACCTTTATTCTAAACATGCCTCCTGGACCATAAAACCTTTCTGGCTCGGCTTGTCCAAATGAACAGCTGCAAATTTTAGTCGAGCCTTGTTAAGTTAAAAGACAATGTGGAACCTCCATCTCCATTTATTAAACAATTTAAGTGAGTGTATGTATATATTTGAGTCTGTATGCAGACTTCTGACCCTGTGGGGAATAGAGAAACCTGAAAATAGCTTTTCTTGCTTTAGTTAGTTAAACCTTGTATTGGATTATGGCAGTGGTTCCCAAACTTTTTTTTGCTGCGCCCCCCCCGCGCGCGCGCACACGCACGCACACATCCTCCAACCACACACACCCATATTTTGCTCCATTGCGGTTTATGTCACACCTCAAACATTTAGTAAACAATTAAGCAAATACAAGTAATCTGCAATAAATTACAGGTAGTAATAAAATAAACTACTAACTCTTTTATGCTACATCCACACCTACACGGGTATTTTTCACACGTAAACAGCGTTTCGAATCACCGAAAACGGAGATTTTTTTTAAACTCCTTTTTTGTGTTTACGTGTGGACGAGGAATAGAGAGTTCATCATGCAACGTCAAATGTATGTGCCTTTTTTCACGTCACGCTGTGCGCCCCGTTATTGTTTACATGAGATGAATTGTGGAATGGCAGATAGAGACAAAATACTGTTAATCTGACTATCTGCAGGTTTTACACGCTAACATACACACGCAGTTACTGTCCCTCTATTTACAAAGGCAGAGGCGTCACGATGTAATTATTTTACATGTAGTTGTTTTTTTTTCCTGTGTAATAATATTCAACATTGCTATCAATACATTTTTCAAAAAATGCCTCTCTGTGCAAAATGGGTTTAAAAACATAAACAGCTGTGGGATACTGTTTGTCCGTGATTTGAACCGGGGGAACAAATCGTGGCAGGATCAGCCTGATGTTATTTGTATCCCACTGTAACTTTACTGTATAAAGTATAGTATAGTATGTATATCTCCAAAATGTCAGGAGTAGTTAGTCATTACAAGAAGTGTTTGTGAACTAAAAATCATAAATGTGGGATGCTGTTTGTCCGTGATTTGAACAGCCCAGCGCTGCTCCCGACAAAGGGAAAACCAATTCTGTCAGGGAGACCTACCTTGGCACTTGTGCAGGTGAAACCAAAGGGAAGATATGCTTCAACATATTTTCTAGTCTTTGGCTTAGAATGAAGTTGGTTTGGAAACATATTCAACGATGCTTCATCTCCTGCTTTGCGTTTCTGTAGGCGCACCATGCTAGCAGTGTCCAAGCCTTTTGTTTTTTTTCCCCACTTTTCATCCCGCGCCCTCCGTGCCATGGCTCTGCGCCCCACCTAGGGGGCGGGCCCCACACTTTGGGAAGGTCTGGATTATGGGACGATACAGGCGTTTCACATGTGTTTATATACGTTGTCTTTTCAATTCTCTCATCAGGCTAAAGTGCATCCATAACTTTCCTTTACACATATTTTGGTTTTGATTTTGTTAAATAAATAATGATACTGTGTAATATGTTGTATTTTTGTCATCTGAGCTTGTATTTAAATCTTTCTAGAACCATTTATAATTATGTCCCGATATATAGAACCTTAGAATTGAAAGGGGGTGTACCTTCGTTTTCACATGACTCTAAATATTTGAGAATGTGGAGATGGTTCTCATATTCTGAATAAATGTTCTCAGGTAGTGTAGAAAAGCCCTTACATCTAATGAACAGGGATCTTCCTTCTTCTTCTTCTTCTTCTTCTTTTTCCTTATTGTGAGCCAAAAAACATTGGATAGATTCCGTTGGCCTCACTGAGAGAATATATTATGCAGCACAAAGTAATGTAATAAATGTGTGCACGTATAGGTGACAGAAGAGGAGAGGAATTACTTCTTGTGCTGCAGCTGCTGCTATTGTTATGGTAGCATTTGGTATCTTTAAATATGGTGTTTGTCTGTTCAAGAGGCTCTGTGCTTTTAAACACTGTTGAATTTAATTCAAAGTGAAAAAAGCACCTAAAATATAACAGAATTTTCATTTGTCCCAAGTTGAGGTGGTAAGCGCTAAGGAGGAAACCTGAACTTCTATGAGTGCAAGGTTGTGTAGACACTAAAGTGATATATATTTGAATCCATTTCGACATGACATCAAATCAAATTTGTTTAATCTTAATATATTTGATCTTATTTTACTGCACAAGTATTGTTTCTAAAGTAATATTTGGAAAACGCATCTAATGACATATATGTATAATGGAATTAAACTTGTATGTGATTCACTTCAAGAATCCCATACGACATAACAGAGATAAGAGCAGTCGATTGCTTCTCATCCTACTAATGATGAATGGAATCTCTTCATATCCACCTGTCTGGGTTTTGCCTGAATCAACAACTGTTCACCCGCTCCACTTCACACATGCTGTTTCTGGGTTCATTTGCTTTTCCTTCAAACATGCAGGCTAAACCAAATCCAGGCACACTCACAACCACGAGAGCAAGCATGTGCACGTATACGCCTGGCTTTACCTGTTGGGTTTCGGAAATAAAATGGAAGAGTCAGGTTTCCGGATGAAGTATTCATCAGAAGCTATGCTAATTGCAGTGACTTTTTTTTCCCGGCGGGGTAGGGTCTCCAGAGACAGGGGGGTCTCCACCTTTGGCCGCAGCATTCCCAGGTAAGGAGGGAGCATGTGGATGAAGATCTAGGTGGAGAGTAAAGGCAAAGAAGAACAGAGATACTTTTACAATTCCCATTAAAGAAAGTTCGGCCAGAAGACTGTTTTCATGTGGAGAGATCCTCAGGTTGAGGTGAAGACTCCAGCAACATTTAAAACACAAGGGAACAGCTTTATTTGCAGACCAACGCTTTCGGCTTGTGGCCTTCATCAGGGTTGCCGAAACACCATGTTTCCATGCGCAGTCATTTATATAGGCATGTTGTATACAGCGCTTTCAGTATTCCGGGAGAGTAGAAAAGCACTATATAAGAATCAGTCCATTTACCATTTACCATATTTGTCAGCATGGCTCTGTTCTAGGGTTTTCCTGCTCTTCCACACATACATGCAAAGTATAAAGTGATAAATGTAGAAGCAGGAGCTGGGTTGGAGGCGGTGGCAAAGCAGCTTGCAAATGTGATACTGGGATTTCCTATTCCTATGGAGCGGAAAGTTACTTAAATTTGAATTTCTGACTATGTAGACATTAATATGTATTTGATTTTCTACAATTTATCACAGTGAATTGCTGTATTATCAGAAAAAGACTGCATGCAATTGCTAACATGCAACATTTCTGGCAGGTTTTTGGTTGGTATGCTTAAAAATCTCATTTTCAAGTAAGATAACTTTTATCTGATTGGCTGATTGATTAGTTTAAATTTAAGGGCACAAGTTGGACTAGAAAAAGTTGATAACTTGCAATATATGTTATTTCAATACACAGCAAATCACAAAATGTTGCAAGAGTCACATTAATACCGAATCATGAATGAAGTACTGTGTTAATATCATATTGTGGCATATCTGGTGATCCCTGCCCTCCCTAGATTAAATAGTGCGCCCTATATAAGATCAGCCTAGCCTTCAGATGCTGTGGACTGGCTCTGAGATTGGTTCATTTGCTGGAATTGTTGCTAGGCTTTACTTTGTGGCCTGTCTGAGCAAACTCTATGCTCATCTTCAGAATTTAGCAGTTTCGAGATGTTAAAAAAAACATTTCATAGCACTTTCATTTATGAATGTGTAGATGTGCATTTCTTTTACTGAAAAAAGACCACAGAAGTTTATTTGCTGTATATTTTCAGTCAATAGCTTGTTGGCACTCACACCTCATGGATCCATCATCTTTGCTGGCATTAAAAGTCCATTTGTTTGGATTCTTGTTTCATGATTAAGGGGACAGCTGGAGTGCACTTGCCCTGTATTTGCCTATTAGGAATGACAAATAGTTCTAAATATTGAATTTTGCAGTAAGATAACCTTTGAAAGCAGTTGCTGCTGAATGATGTGGGTGGAGAAACTAAATGGGTAATGCTTTCCAGTTCTTCAAAGTCTCCTTTCGAGGTTTTCTTCGAACACAGTACATAAGTCCGTGTGCTTCAGTGGAGCACTTCAGTAAAGGATTCAGGCTGTCCTGGGCACAAGGGAGTGTAATTAAAACAGAAAAAACTGTTTGATAGGACATGATAAAAATTAAGTGCGTTGAGTCTTCATCAGAAGCTGTCGGACTTGGAGCTCCTTTGATATCAATATTAAGGGAGTCAATGATAAAACAGCACGTCAGGGTTGAACTTTAGCCTTGATCAATATCATAAATGCTGTAAATGGCTGCTCTATCTGCTCTTTGAAGTGCTTTCATATTCTTTTTGTGAAAGAACTCCTGGCTCGCCAGTATTGACAGATGGATGTCAATAATAGCCCCCTGGCGAGGAACATAAACTGGCAAAAACTCAATAGCGAATTTAATAGTGATTTTGAGTTCATTTACAACCAAACGTCCACGCCTTTATACAACTTCCAGTATGCGTCAGTTTCTGCCATGTTTCCTAGCTCTCAGTCCGAGGCAGCACATCAGTGAGTCACTCACTGGAGCCTGATAGACTTGACTGAGAGCTCTGAGACATGATGGAGGGTCCTTTCTTAATGTAATTTTTGTAATTTAAATAAAATTTAAATTTAATTTAATAAACTTTACTATTTTTGTTCACTCCCACAGCAGCAGTAAAGAGTAGATGGTCACAGACAGAGTTGTTGGTGAAGAAAATGGAGCATTTATAGGAAAATCTTTCTCTCAGGAGTTTGTTCAGGCCAGAGTGGAAGTGGAATGTGTGAGATTTCAAGTCAGAAATGCCGAAAGAAACACAGACGGACTGACTGGGACATTTATGAACATTTTCCATAGAAATAATACGATGGCACTATCAATTACACATTCAAA
The DNA here is from genome assembly GCF_051167445.1 of Perissodus microlepis. Taxonomy (NCBI): domain Eukaryota; kingdom Metazoa; phylum Chordata; class Actinopteri; order Cichliformes; family Cichlidae; genus Perissodus; species Perissodus microlepis. The sequence goes on along the minus strand of NC_140463.1, from coordinate 42,840,023 downwards.
ATATTGTTAGTAATTATCATAGATCATGCAGAGAAATGTCAGAAAATCCCCAATTGTCTCTCAACTTTCTTCCTTACTGATACTGTGTGACATCTGTCTGATTTCCCACAGCTTGGCTGACAATGAGCAGTGAAAATAAGAGAGGAAACAGCACCTCGGAGAGCAGCACTTCATCTACAAAGACCGTATTCCTCAGCAATGGCTGCTAAAACTCTGATAATATTGCTGTTGAGTGTGTGTGGTGCTCGGGTAGACACCACAGAGAGACGTAAGCTCTGCACTCGAGAGCATCTAAAGCATCACCTGGTGATGGAACAGAAGGAGGAGGTGTCCTAGTCATCTGTAGTGACTGTCTGGAGAAAGAAAACGAAACACTGAATTCAGCCACCAAGATGGGGATGGAATAAAGAGCAGCACAGTTAATGTCTACCTAGAGACGGGCTGAAATGCTGAAATAGGATATGACCATATTTGGAGTGTCACTGTTAGCTGTGTCACCAGGTGCATCAGTAATTAACTGTGATATTAAATGTGCAACAATAATGGGATTAAACAAAAAGCATACGTAGCAGAAATCTGAAGAGCCAGCTGCTTTGTGTCCAGTGTTGGGACTAACGCGTTATTAAGTAACGCGTTACAGTAACTACGTTATTATTGTGGTAACGAGCACAGTAACTAGTCATTATGCCAAAATCAGGAACACGTTAATCGTTACTGGGATTTAGATAGGGTCGTTATTCGCTACTTCTTGTGGTGGCTATCGCGGTAGGTAGGGCATTAACAGGGAAAGGGGGGCACAAAGAAATACTTTTCTTTCGTATTCTCATTTTAAATATCTAGCTTTTAAAAAATAATTATCTGAATCTTACAACAAACGATTGATAGATTGATACATATATACCATCAAAACAGTGTACATCACTGTCACAACAGCGTTTGTTTTCATTCAAAGGCTTTATGATTTTTCCTATAATGGCGGGCCGGTCTCTAGTCAAAATGCCCGGGCTGATTTTTTGTCCAGTCCAGCCCTGTATGCAGCTCATCTGCAGTCTGGTGTTACCTACATCTTCCTATTCGGAAGGCAGCATTTCCGAGTTCTGAGTACAATTGAGAGCACAACGACTGCAGTTTTTGTGTTGGATGTAAAAAGCGCACATGACGCTGTGACGTAGGCTAGAGTCATGGCGGCGGTCAACGACGGTCCAGGCGTGGGATTTCTCTCGTGGAAATATGCACATTATATTTTCCTTTCTATTGGTAGGTGGCACAGTGCACTTGTGGCAAGTAAGCAAGCTAGAAGACTGGCAATCTTGCTGGGTATCCAGTTACGGAAGCAACACATTAACAAGAGAATTCTGAGTAAAACCAAAGTTACTTTCCCTAGTAACTAGTTACTCTGAAAGTAACGAGTAACTTGAAGTAACTGAGTTACTTTTGATAGAAGTAACTAGTAATGTAACTAAGTTACTAAGTTAAAATAACTTACCTAACACTGTTTGTGTCTGAATACAAGCAAACACTGAAGGGGAAACATAACTTTAGGCCATAAAAAATTACCCCAGTATATTTCATACTAGTCATTAATAGGGATTAATATTGAAATCAGATATGGAAACAAACACCATTTAACAGGCTCTAGACAGCCTACTACATAAATTTGGTCATTTTCTCTGAGACACACTCACTTTAGGACTAGTGGCCATTACAGGAAGTTTTTTCCTTAAACTTAAATATTTGTTCTTTTTTTCGCTGATTGACCAGCTTTAAATTAGGCTTTTGAAACAAAGAAACAATAAATACAAAATTAATCATTAGTTTCTTCCTAATGTTTTGTGTCCAAAAATGTCTTCCTTTCACATTTCAGTGTTTCTTTAATTACCCACGAGTAGGAGTGAAACAGAATCTATGCTCCTCCTTTTCCTCATCAATCCAGCGCCAAGCAGTTCAATTAAGCCACGGAAAACTGCCCAGTGTGTGGGAGCCTTTCTGTGATGAATGTACCCTGAAACCATGACAGAACTTGGACCAAAGCACAGAGCTGCTGCTTACGCCTGTAATTAGCTTCACACAATGTACACTGAGGGCAACAGCAACTGATGGAGGTTAATGATATAACATGACGTTTAAAGTGTCGAGAACTATGTGGACCTAATTGAGTAGTCTGCCTCGACCCACGCTAACACAGCTTTCATAGCCAAATTAATGCCAAAGTTTAATTCATGTATTTCAAGTGCACAGTCTTTAACATGATGACCCATTAGCCATTTGAATATACAAGACAGTGACCATTTTCAAGATGCTAACAACTGCTGGTAAAATATAATTTTTTGAGGTGGAGTCTTGATTTTAGTTTTCATGCATGTTCACAATATAGAAATGTACTTCCTAACCCTCAGGTTACTCATAAGCTTCTTTGTATCAAATTAGTAAACTTTTTTCCCCAATTAATTTACTAAAGGGGAAGTAAAGGTACTATGGAGTAGAGGTAGTACTTTTTCTGTGAGCCACATCACGATTGGTCTTTTCATGTACAATCTAGTGTCTGAACTCAGCCTGACCCTGTAGCCACCCTTTGCTTTGCACACTCTTGGCATTCTCTCAATGAGCTTCATGAGGTCGTCACATGAAATGTTTTTCAATCTTGAAGGAGTTCTCGGAGATGCTGAGCACTTGTTGGTCCTTTTGCCTTCACTCTGTGGTCCATCTCATCCCAAACCATCTCCATTGGGTTTAAGTCAGGTGTCACTCCATTGCTCTCCTTCTTGGTCAAATAGCCCTCACACAGCCTGGAGGTGTGTTTGGGGTCACTGTCCTGTCGAAAAATAAATGATGGTCCAACTAAACGCAAACCGGATGGGATGGGATGTTGCTGCAGGATGCTGTGGTAGCCATGCTGGTTCAGTGTGCCTTAAGTTTTGAATAAATCCCCAACAGTGTCACCAGGAAAGCACCTCCACACCATCACACCTCCTCCTCCATGCTTCATGGTGGGAACCATAAATGTAGAGACCATCCGTTCACCTTTTCTGCATCACACAAAGACATGGTTGGTGGAACCAGTGATCTCAGATCTGGACTCATCAGACCAAAGCACAGATTTCCACTGGTCTATGTCCATTCCTTGTGTTTCTTGTCCCAAACAAATCTCTTCTGCTTATTGCTTTTCCTTTGTAGTGGTTTCTTAGTAGCTATTTGTAGCACTTCACAGTTTTAGCAATTTTCCTTCAGTTCTTAAAGTACTGATGGACTGTCATTTCTCTTTACTTAGCTGATTGGCTCTTGCCATAATATGAATTCTAACAGTTGTCAAATGGGGCTGTGTACCAGCCTGACTTCTGCACAACACAACTGATGGTCCCAACCACATTAAGAAGGCAACAAATTCCACAAATGAACCCCGAAAACCATTTCAGCTTCATCATCAAGCTCACTGAGACAAGGCCAAGTGTTTGCAGCGCTGTCAACAAAGCAAAGAGTGGTTACTTTCAGGAATCGAAAATATAAAACATATTTTGTTATTTATCACTTTTTTCTTTGCTACATAATTCCGTATATCTTGCTTCATATCTTTCATGTCTTCAGTTTGTATCTACAATGTAGAAAATGTTAAAAATAAAGAAAAACCATTAACTGAGAAGATGTGTCCAAACTTTTGACTTGTAGTGCATTTACTGTACATATCCTAATCAGGAGTTCAACATTTTAACAGCTTGTGTGAGGAAGCTGTTGATCAGTCTGGAGATTCTGCCTTTTATATTCCACGACCATCTGACTTAGTACAAAATAAAGTGAATTCACAGAAAGTTAATTCTGTTGACCTGGACGCAACCTGCAAATGGACTGAATCTACTTTCTAAGATTTGTAATAAAAGTGTCATAAAAAGATCATCGCTAGGCCTGTGACTATCAGGAGTAGACACGCTTGAAGGAAGTTGGTAGGTGTAGCTTGGTTGTATATATGATTCACTACATTCAACCAATTTCTAATACATATGGAAAAATGTGGGTCTAAAAATATGGACATTACATTAAAGTCTCTTTAGCATTCGTGCAATGTCTTGTTGCAATTATCTGGTGTTTTTTAACTGTAATTTAAACAAAACATATAACATATTGAAGTCTTGTTGAAGTTGTAAATGCAACTCACCTTGGAGTTGCATAGATAGATAGATGGTCTCTTGGGTCATCTGCCACACTAATTAGAGTTGATGGTCCTAACCTACCGCTTGCTCTACTTCCTTGCTGACAGATAATTCAATGTTTAGAAGTTTTTTTCATTTATCACATAGCCTCCCAATATCCCCCTGTCCTTTCCAGCTCTCCTCACAGACATGCTGGCTACTTAATGACTTGCCTTAACGTATTTTCACAATGCAGATAAAATGAAAGGTGGTATTCTGACAAAACCTCTGACAACAGAAAGAAAGATTGCTTGTGCTTCTGGGCTGTTCTGGCACAAATGAACAACCTACAGTATATATGCAAGACACTGTAACAACACATGCTGGGAAGACAAAAACTATTTCTTAAGAGACACAGATATTATTTCATTTCAGAAGTCTTGTATGATGATGTGCCAAGCAGGCAAAAATTAAGCTTGTGTGACCCTGAAATGTACGCTCACCTTGCGGACCCACATTGGCATCATGTGGGTGTTGGGAGAGCGATGGTGGAGGTTGAGGACAACCACGCTGAGGATGACAGAGAATGTGACCAGGACCATGGTAAACATGATGTAGTTGACGATGATGGGAACACCCAGCGAGGTCTCGGGGATCTTATCAGCCAGCAGCAGCAGGAACACGGTGAGGGTGAGCAGCACATTGATTGACAAACCCATCTTCTCACCTTGCAAAGAAAAAAAACAACACAATTATTTAGGAAAGTCAGAAACACAGCGCATTTCTTGTTCCTGTGTTACGACTCATTAAGCTTTACCGGGCCAAGGTTTGTTCCATTTTCAACTTACTGAGATTCGAGGAGCATCTGGTGAATGTAATTTACTAGCAATGACGCTAATGAAAAATTCATCTCCCATTCTAAGTGAGGCTGATTGGGTGACACAGCATTGGCTCTTTAGTTCATTCCGTGGTCACGTACAAACTGTGTACGAACTGTGTTTGTAAATGACCACAGGCCTGTACTACGAAGCCAGATTTCATCACCAAGGTAACTTCGGGGTTAACCCGCAGTTTTATCTACTGCAAAAGTGGTTCACGTCTTACCTGGGTGCATCACATCATAATTTATGCTGCATCACATGATAATATATGCTTTATGCTTATCTAATCTCCTGCCAAATTAGAGATCAACTTAGTTCTCCAATAGAATTGCGTTACCAGTCCTGGTAGATCCCTCAGACCTCTGTGCACATGCAATAGGAAGATTTAAGGTTTTCCAGTAGCATCTAATGTCTCTTGGTTTCTTAGAGACAACTTTTTTATTTAAATTTAATGTATTTCCGTCTCTGTGTGTTGGCCCTGCGACAGACTGGCGACCTGTCCAGGGTGTACCCCGCCTCTCACCCTATGACAGCTGGGATAGGCTCCAGCGCCCCCCGCGACCCTGAAAAGGACAAGCGGAAGCGAGTGGATGGATGCATGGATTTCTTTCTGTTGGCTGCAAACGATTTACACCAAGACCCAGGGTTAATTTAGCAAGTTGCTAACCAACTCCGTGTGACGGCTTATCCTGACTGTCAGCGTTGGGGTAAATGAATCCAGATAACAGAAAGGCATCCTGGGTATGCTGGGCTTGCTTCATAGTACAGGGCCCAGAAGGGTTAGAGCTGGTAGGTTAACAGAGCAGTTTGTGGCCTCTCACTGAGAAGCAAAGCATCTCTTTCTGCATCACTGGAAAATTAATGTAAAACTGGAGGAGATTAAAAAAACAAACCCTACGATTCTCTGTGCTGTTTATGTGTCCCTTTACTGCGTGTTCAAATCAATCATTTCATATGACCCTGGTTCAAGACTAGTAGGAGACACAAATCCCTGTGAGGGTTGCATCAGGAAGGCGATTCAGCAGAAAGTTCCGCCAATCAAATATGCAGATACATCTCTGGTGGCGACCACTTATGAATACGGGAGCAGCAAAAAGAAGCTTTTGCTTGATCATCCCAATAAGTTGTTGTTAAAGGTCACTTGTCTGGTTGCTTTTTTCAGAGAACAAAGCAGATGGCATACACTGGTCAGTAAACTATGATACATTTAGCAGTTATCCTAATCAGACATTTTCTGCAATACTTTTTCTCCCACACGTTCCAAAAAATGTAAATAAAAATATTACAGAGTGTTAAAATGACTTTTTATAGCTATTATAAACTCCTAAAAATAGGCCTACATCATTGTTCAAGAAAATAATAACTTTATCAATGTTTAATATATTTATATACTAAAATACATGCCTACATCAATGCATAATGACAGTATCATGTCAATGAATATTAATACAGCTATGCAGGAATGCAGTATGTTATGTTATGTTCCGATCTGTGTACCTTATCGAGATTCATGCATATTTGCACATCTGTGGGTTTTGTGCTAAGTCAAACTTTAATATCTCAGGTTGTATTTTGCATATGTGTGTCCTAATCAATCAATGTACCCAATGAGCAGGTTTGTCCAAACATAAACCGACCACACAAACTCAATTGGGAAATGGTATTAGCAGTTTTACATCAAGGTGGAGCTTGTTTACGATCCTGGTGGTCACATAAAGAGAGCTTTAATTCATAGTCATCAAGTAATCTGAAAGCAATTTCTGTAAAGTGTTTACCTGCATCAGGAGGCAGATAGAAGTTGAAGATGGCGATGATAGTAATCAGGATGCAAGGGATGATGATGTTGATGATGTAGTACAGAGGCTTCCTCTCGATGATCAGGTAAAAAGTCATTTCCTCATATTCGTCATCAAATGTGTTCTTCCTGCTTGGCTTGTGTCTTACGTACCACTCACCACTCTCTAGAGAAACATCCACAGCTTAGATTTCTATTAATTTTAGTGCATTTAGTAATCGTATTACACTAGCAATACATTTGCAAACCACAAGAAGGGGTTATGCAAAAATGCGATGCTTTGAATATACAGTAACATGAAAATACATCTGAAGTACTTGTACTTAAGAATATATGTATCACGTCATGAGTGCTCACCACTGAAAGACTCGTCCAGCTGGATCTCCCGAATCTCCTTGCCTTTTGAATTCAGGGCATACTGCAGGTCGATTTCTGTTGAGTCATATGTGTAAGAGCGAAACTGCATGGTGCAGTTCTGCCAGTCGAATGGGAAATATGTTACCTAGACACAAAAAACTGTCATTTAAACGAGTCGGAAACAACGTGCAAGCTTAGACGAAACTGGATGGAAGATAAATACATAGTAGATCTGTGTAAATTACCTTGACTCCACAGGAACTGCAGTATAGAGCAGGGGGAGTCCAGGTTACCCTGCCATTGCTGTAAACCTGAACATGGACGTGCAGGGCCACATCAAACTGTCCATCATTACTGAAAACAAAACATGAAATACAAATTAGCCAGTTTTGGTTAATAAATCAAACTATATCACAAGGTGTCATGTTATATGTTGAGGTAATCTGTAGTATGTTATGGATGGTGACATATCACAGAATTCCATAACATATCTTGAAACATAGCCCACATCATATTGTATCAAATAAATTGCATTTGTTCTGTTGTCTAACAGTTAAATAAGACTCTTCTTAGACAAAAAGTCCCTGCATTTGTCATTAGTTTCACTTATATGTGTTGTAACAATTGCTTCTCTAAGATCGTTGCTGATGTTTTACCTCCTTGGCATTGTGTTAACACACAGCTGAATGCTCCAGACCTGCAAACTGCCAAAACTTCTACTTTTTAGAGACACGGTGACAGTTCCTCAATTGCATTAGACTGGTAACATCTGGCTGCTATTTACTGTCTTAATTTCTATAGATGCACTAAGAACATACTCCACAAAGTTCTGTGAAAACTTTCTCTTTTCTTTATCAGAGGTCTGTATTTATACAGTGTTTTGCTCCATGTATGATCTGCTTTGGAAAATGTGTTTTTAAGAAAACTTCAAAAATGTGACAGAGCAATTGAGTAAAACTGTAACAAGAAATGACTTTTTGGTTTCACTTTTCTGTAAAGGTCAGAGACACCCCCCCCCCCTCCCTCCGTACTATGGGAAGTAATCTATTTTGTGCTGGAGATGGATGGTTTATTGTGACTTTACTTTTACAAAGATAGCTGAGAGGGCTTGGTGAGGAAATCCAGCCAGCATAAACTAAAATGTGACAAACAGTGAGGTGTCTCTGTTCTGCAGCTGCACCACCAAACCATTATTACTGAAGCAATAACAACTCTCTATGCTGCTGACGTAAGTTCTAAAGTTGCAAAATAGCAGCAATCAAAGTTTGCATCTCAGTTGTAGTCTTTGTTTTGTTATCATCTCAGTTCCTCTGACAAAGCTTAGAAAGAGACAGACAAGGTAAAGCCACGGCTGTGTAGAACATGAACATTTAGCTCCACTCCCACACTTAAAGACCCCACATCTAAACATTGTAATTGGCATTAAATGGAGATTCTTTGCACACTTTTTATGGGGCACTTTGACTGTAAGTGCAGCGCTAATGTTGTTCCTATACTAAGCTGTCGGGCTCATAACACAATGCACAACAAAGACATCAAGTCAATTAGACACAGATTTAGCCTTCTGTCAGTGTACAGTGTTTGAGCTTTATGTCTCTGATAATTGAACAATGAGAAGCTTGTGTCTTTACCCCAGGCCCTCCTAAAAATCTGTCCCTGTGAAAGTGCTGCTGCTAAAATGGCCGGCATTGAACAACCCAAGAGAAGCACACGCAAATTTGCATTTGTGCGGACGTGCATATTTGTGTGTATCCGTGCGGTTCCAAATGAACGCCTCACAAGCTGAAGTAGCTGAGCGGTGCTATCAGCTCAGTTATTAGGGAGCCATGCTGCTTAATTGCCTATAAAGTGTTGATGAATGGAGCAGTGGGGATATTTACAGTGGTGTTAATGGGAGCGTGTCTGCGTGAGCCAATATGGGGAAAAGACTAAACTTGCTGTTCTGAGTATCTAAATCTTTAATTTAATGCTGTGTTATATAGTTTTTCCAATACACATGAGCACTACTATAATTTACCTGGCCCATCACCTAGTCTCCAGTGGCCTGCAGCTACAAGCTACAGGGGTATGCAATTTGTCCAATTTCAAAACAATATAGTACGTTGGATACGGATTTGATATGAAAATATTTACTATATGGCAATACTTGTTTATTTCACTCAGGTAGGGGTAAATTAGTAAGTACAAAAGGTTGCAAACACTGCATACAAATACAAAAATGGAACAAAGAGATCAAAAACGTTCTCCTTTCAAGTCTTTGTTAATGTTAACGCTAATGCTAATGCTAATGCGAGTTGCAATGCTGATACTTACTTATTGATGAGGACGATGTCAGGAAGCCAAACCTTCCCAGAGGGGATGCGTAGCACCTGAATCCCATTGTGCTCCTTCGGTTTCCATGACAACCGATAATCTGTCCATTCCTGTTTGAACATTTTTATAAAAGGTTGGGGTTTTTTTTTAATACGTAGGGATGTTATTATCCACAAGTCCATGAAAAGAGTTGGGATTAAAGCAGAAAATGACAGCAAGCAGAAACTTTGCTTTAACAAATGCAACCAATTTGTCATTGTATCACTTTATCTTTCATTTCTCCACTTCTGTAATTAGATTCCACAGGGATGGCTTCCCTATGCATTTGTCCTTGCATAACAAAACACAATTTGCATATTTTTTCATTTTGCCTGCTATTATGACTACTCCAACTGTTCTACTGATTATATGCACAGTGTGCATTGGCACTGAGCTGTACTCGAAAGACGAGGCCCCGTGTTAATAAACATACTGCCACTGGAGTAGGAGTCACGCATGAGGTACTCAGTGTGATGTGAAAGAGTTTTTCAGTTAGAGTACACTCAGAAAGCTGTTGGATAATTCATTATATCGGCTTAAGATTTACTTCAATTTGCAAGTATGACAAGCAGGCATGCAAATAGACTCACCAGATTCATGACAACAGTGGTGCTCATTTCTTCATTTTTCATATTCTGTAATAAAAATGCGAAAATATGTATTTCAATATGTACTTCATAACTGTTTGCTTCAGATCGTTTTTCATTTTGTAGGGATACAGATACAGAGTTATGCACAAAGAACACCCTAATGGCATTACAGGTTTTGTGGTGGTGAGAGTTTCAAAAATGGTATTCAGGGCAGCTGTGGTACAGGAGGCAGAGCAGGTTGTCTACTAATCAGAAGGTCAGTGGTTCAATCCTCAGTTTCTCTAAGGTGCATGTCAACGTATCTGTGGTTAAGATACTGAATCCTAATTTGCCCGCAAAGCTTTCAATGAAATGTGAAAGACAGGTTTTAAAACAGCTCTTAGGTGTAGAAATAGGTTTGTGAATGGGGCTTATAATAAGAAAGCACTTTGAGTGCTCAGCAAAAATAAAAAAGTGCTGTAAGTACCATTCCCACCAAACACCATCCATCAGTTTAATGGACTAAATCCAGTTAGTCAATCATCAGTCTATGAAAACCTTCTGTTTGCATGAAAAGTTAGGTTGTTGCAAGCATTTAATTGCAAGACTTGGTTACCACTGTTGCCTCATAATAAGAAGGTTTTTGGTTTAGACCAGGGGTGGGGGATCTCCAGACCTCAAGGGTCCTGCAGTTTTTAGATACGTCCTTGATCCAACACAGATTATTTAAATGGCAAAATGACCTCCTCAACATGTCTTGAAGTTCTCCAGTGGCCTGGTAATGAACTAATCATTTGAGTTAGGTGTGTTGACCCAGGGTGATATCTAAAACCTGCAGGACACCGGCCCTTGAGGCCTGGACTTCCCCACCCCTGGTTTAGATTATGCTGCCAGCTGAGGGCTTTCTGTGTGGAGTGTGCATACTGCATGGACTTCCCCCCACAGTCCGGATACATTCTACTGAGGTTAATCGAACCTCAATGTGATTCTAAATTTTTTATTTGTTCGTCTTTCAGCCTTAACCTTGTGATGGAAGGACAGCAAGTACAGTGTGAAGTGAGGCTCTCAGCTTTCTGCTGTTCTGATGTCTAAAATATATCTAAATAATACATACAGTTCAAAGTTAAAACCAGGTTAAAAGTTAAGTTTTAGTAGTTCATACTGTTAATGTTAATACCTGTGTCATTTTTTGCCTCTGGAAATGTGTTTGTTACATCACTGTGATCAGGCAGCCATGACATGCACTCAGTGGTGAACTTTGTATAAGCGCCTTTATATAGTTAAAACCATTTGTTCCAACAGGCCCGGCGTAGCTGGACTGGCCATCGGCCCACCGGTGATTTTTTGTTTTTATGGGCCGATGTTTTTTTTTTTGTTTGTTTTGTTTTTGTAATGGCATGAACAATGAGAGGTGGTGGATTGGCCAGATGCTGGCTGATGTGTAAAAATAACTCAGTTGTTTGGTGGTGGCTCTGGCGGAGCTTCCACAGAGGCCAGCGGGTGGATGAGGAAGAGGAGAGGCAGGAGGAGGAGAGACCCGAGGCGGCCACCGGTCCGAGTATCAGGTGAACTGAATTTCAGGTAAGAAGTTATGACCTGCAGTCTATCTGGGTCAGATATAAACTAAGTTTAGGTGGAGTTTATTTTCATTGTGCTGACTTTTTACAGTCAGTTACAATAACTCGTACTACTAGCTAGCATGACAGAGTTTCTATACAGCTGGGTGGGTGCTTTGATGTTACTGATAGTGAACTTTATTTTATTCATAAGGTTAGTTAGTAGAGTTGCCAACCGCTCCTTAAAAAATGGAATGGTCCCTCATTCAGAGAAAACATTATGCGTTTCGTATTGAGCTGAGAAGGAACACAGTTTGTCCCGTACTTCAGCTACAATGGAAAATAACACAAAGCTGGAGTTATTCTGTGTGTTTATGCTGCACAGCTACTTCAATCATGAAACTGATCAATGATCAGCTGATCGGCATTTCTGTCTTGTTTGTTTATCGCCCACTTTGCGTCAGAAAGAAGAAACCAGATGTCGCATTAAACAACAGCAGCACGTTTAAGCTTGATGAGCTGTTGTTAGAATTTATTTAATATTAATTTCTACAGGGAGTGCAGAATTATTAGGCAAGTTGTATTTTTGAGGAATAATTTTATTATTGAACAACAACCATGTTCTCAATGAACCCACAAAACTCATTAATATCAAAGCTGAATGTTTCTGGAAGTAGTTTTTAGTTTGTTTTTAGTTTTAGCTATTTTAGGGGAATTTAGGAGTGTTACTTGTGACACTCCTCTGTGTGTGCAGGTGACTATTACTGTGCATAATTATTAGGCAACTTAACAAAAAACAAATATATACCCATTTCAATTATTGATTTTTACCAGTGAAACCAATATAACATCTCCACATTCACAAATATACATTTCTGACATTCAAAAACAAAACAAAAACAAATCAGCGACCAATATAGCCACCTTTCTTTGCAAGGACACTCAAAAGCCTGCCATCCATGGATTCTGTCAGTGTTTTGATCTGTTCACCATCAACATTGCGTGCAGCAGCAACCACAGCCTCCCAGACACTGTTCAGAGAGGTGTACTGTTTTCCCTCCTTGTAAATCTCACATTTGATGATGGACCACAGGTTCTCAATGGGGTTCAGATCAGGTGAACAAGGAGGCCATGTCATTAGTTTTCCTTCTTTTATACCCTTTCTTGCCAGCCACGCTGTGGAGTACTTGGACGCGTGTGATGGAGCATTGTCCTGCATGAAAACCATGTTTTTCTTGAAGGATGCAGACTTCTTCCTGTACCACTGCTTGAAGAAGGTGTCTTCCAGAAACTGGCAGTAGGACTGGGAGTTGAGCTTGACTCCATCCTCAACCCGAAAAGGCCCCACAAGCTCATCTTTGATGATACCAGCCCAAACCAGTACTCCACCTCCACCTTGCTGGCGTCTGAGTCGGACTGGAGCTCTCTGCCCTTTACCAATCCAGCCACGGGCCCATCCATCTGGCCCATCAAGACTCACTCTCATTTCATCAGTCCATAAAACTTTAGAAAAATCAGTCTTGAGATATTTCTTGGCCCAGTCTTGACGTTTCAGCTTGTGTGTCTTGTTCAGTGGTGGTCGTCTTTCAGCCTTTCTTACCTTGGCCATGTCTCTGAGTATTGCACACCTTGTGCTTTTGGGCACTCCAGTGATGTTGCAGCTCTGAAATATGGCCAAACTGGTGGCAAGTGGCATCTTGGCAGCTGCACGCTTGACTTTTCTCAGTTCATGGGCAGTTATTTTGCGCCTTGGTTTTTCCACACGCTTCTTGCAACCCTGTTGACTATTTTGAATGAAACGCTTGATTGTTCGATGATCACGCTTCAGAAGCTTTGCAATTTTGAGACTGCTGTATCCCTCTGCAAGATATCTCACTATTTTTGACTTTTCTGAGCCTGTCAAGTCCTTCTTTTGACCCATTTTGCCAAAGGAAAGGAAGTTGCCTAATAATTATGCACACCTGATATAGGGTGTTGATGTCATTAGACCACACCCCTTCTCATTACAGAGATGCACATCACCTAATATGCTTAATTGGTAGTAGGCTTTCGAGCCTATACAGCTTGGAGTACGACAACATGCATGAAGAGGATGATGTGGACAAAATACTCATTTGCCTAATAATTCTGCACTCCCTGTAGTATCAGCTGATGTTTGCTGGAGCCACAGCTGTAAAAGCTGCTGGTCATGATATCGGTTTGGTTATCTGCTGAGAAGGAAACATGAAGATGAAACCAGGAGATGTCCTTACTGAATCATCAGAGCTGAACAGGTGATGGAGAAACAGGTTTACCTTTTAGGTGACATGAATGAGTTGAAGGGAAGTTATGAACTGTTTCTGAGAGACAAATAACACCAGGATCCTTTTCTAAGTAGCTGACAGCTGGTAACTGTGCAGGGGCGGGTCTAGCAAAGTTTTTGCCAGGAGGGCCAGGTAGGGCATTAACAGGGAAAGGGGGGCACAAAGAAATACTTTTCTTTCTTATTCTCATTTAAAATGTCTCGCTTTTAAAAAATAATTATCTGAATCTTACAACCAAAGTTTTTATCTGATGTAAAATATATAGAAATCATACATATACCAACAAGAGGGTGTACATCACTGTCACAACAGCGTCTGTTTTCATTCAAAGGCTTTATGGCTTTTCCTGTAATACCTGGTTGGCCGTCTCTAGTCAAAATGCCCGGGCCGATTTTTTTGTCCCAGTCCAGCCCTGAGGCCAGGGGACATGATGGTGCAGCGATAGGAAATACCACTTTATTGAAAGAAGGGTTTGGAGTTGAATCTATTGGTTGAATGAGTAGTTTATGTTTGTGTTTAGGCTCGACCTCTTATTGTTACAAAGGTGTCTAAATGACTTATTAACTAAATCACAATATTACTCAGATTTTTTTTTTTGCAAGACTTTATTGGAATTTTCTTTTATTGGACTAGTTAACATTATTGCAGAGGAATTTTTAATGTTTTGGGAATTTTTGGAACCACTGGGATATTAGTTTAGCTTAACAAGCAGGGGACACATGTAGTCTCTAAACAACTCTTTTACAAAAAGGACTAAGAGGCAGAGACATGAGGGGATTTGCTGCATGACTGGCATTTTTGCATGTACAAAATGTGACATATTGCATTGTGGGACTGTTGTACCCATGATGTGAAGGTCAAGTCATGAATTCTGGCTAAGCTTCTCTGCTCCTCGGCCTGCTATTTAAAACCCCAAATGGGACAGCTGGGACCAAAGCAGAAGCATGAGTGGGGGCAGCAAACGTTGGATGTCTTCCTCATGCAAACACATCTTGCTACCTCACACATGTCATTGCCTGCATATCAGTACCTCTCAGGCCCAGTGTTAATAATAACTCTGCAGTTACCCAGCTGGACTAGTTACTTGTCAAACTAAGAATCCAAGTGGGTTAGTTTTCAAGACAGGTCAACTCCACAACTTAAGATGGTCCACGTGACGAGAGAGGAAGAGAGAGCGTGACCTTGAGTGGAGGTGTAAGGAGTGTGGGTGTGTGGATGCACTATGTGTGTTGGTTTTCGATTGCCGAGGAGAAGAGAGTAAAGGGGAAAATAAGAAGCTCATAAAGTGACCGTGTGTGAGTGTGTGTGTGTACGGCTTATCTTTTAATGCAGTCACACAGGCAGCAGCCCAGTCAGTGCATGCCACTAAACACTATTTCCCAGCATGAATGAATAAAAATACAGTACTTCACTACACCTCAGTAGTAGTACTCATTTTTGCCATCTGGTTGTGAATTTAAATTCAGAGGGCACTGGGATTCATTCATGGTGGAGAATATGGAAGATAAGCTTTACATTTACATTTCACAGGCAAAGCCACAGAAAAAGCATCGTCTCTCTGGCTAAGAGTTCCAGCATGTGAAGTTACTGTAGCATGGTCACAGACTTTGATGTGTCCGATTATGAGAGATTCATCTTTTCAGATCTTGGAAAAGATATTAAAGGAATGTAGCTTCTAGGCTAGACAGTTTCAGTTCTTTATGATTAGGCTGTTCTACAAGCTCTCTAAAAAGCCGTCAGTCGATTCAGAACACTGCATAAAGAGCAGTAACAGCGTCTAGTAGTATTAACTTCTCTTCACTGGATTTCTGCTAAATCCAGACTAGAAGTAAAATCCTTCTCATATATAGTTCCTTAAATAATTAAGCTCCATTGTATCTTCATGACCTCATAACGTATTAGCCAACGGAGTGCTTTGCTCTCTTCATTTTGTTCAGACTGCAGTCTTACTTATAAGACAGGTGGTTGGTTTGGTTTCTTCCTGTTAAAAGGGAGTTTTTTCTCACCACTGTCACAAAGCAGATGTTCATAGGCAGTCATACTTTGTTGAGGTTTTCTCCCAAATGCTGTAGGGTCTTTACCTTACAACATAAAGCATCTTAAGGCGATTGTTCTTGTGAATTGTCAGCTAATGGCAAACATTTTGGTGATGGGAATCAGCATTAAACTGGTCGAAACTTCTGTTACATCATGCTGGGTTACATTCAGTCCTGGGTTCTCGAAAGGGATCGATGGAGACCTGGCTTCATCTGCACATTGATGGAAAATAGTTATTAGTAACTTTATTGCTGTCTTGAAATGGCTCTTCAGCTGACTAAAGAAAACATTTACTTGTAATCTGCTCTTTGTGCTTTTTTAATCCAAAATTGAGGTGTTCTTTTTTTCTCTCTCTTCAAACTTTGCAAAATAATCCATTAGAATCAGCCCTTGTTTAAATTTATTCTACTATGCTAGAATTTAGATTTTTTTAAAATCTGCAGTGACCTGCTGTTAACTGTGTGTACTTTTGTGTTGGGGTTTTGGGCCTCACCAGTCCGACGAAGGATGTGAGGATCATGCCCACGCGAACCACCACCCTCTCTTCAGGGGTACGAGCTGGTCGGACCTTAAGGTTGTATTTGGAAAAGAGGCTCTTCATCAGAGTATTCTCTGATTCAGTTGCACCTGTAATACACATTGACAGAGGTCAGTTGTGATGGCAGGCTTCAAACTGAAGTCCTTTAATAATTGCTAGTCATTCACTCAGATTTAACTAGATATGTCCCTCCAAAAGCCTCAGCAACTGCTGACTGCATTGATGCACTGAATTAATAAAGGAGTTCACTCACTAGATACACACTGGTGACACTGTGTTGCCGAGCAAGCTGTGCTGTGCATAAAAATATAATCAATCGACGACTGTCTGAATACCGAAGTCAATAGTGTGCAACAAGTGGATGTTTGATAAAAAATTGATTGATTATTCATTTTGATGATTACTATAATGTTTCAATGTAAAGTTCCTGATTGTTTAATACCAAAAATTCTGTTAACTGCTTTTACAGACAAATTACCTAGGTCCAGCCAAGGGGTGAAAGGTCAGCTCTATGTCTTTCTACTTTTTGCATATTATGCTATGCTGTTGACTTCACTGACCAATGACCCCCCCCCCAAAAAAAAAAAGTGACTGGGATGACAATTACCACCATCAAGTCCAAAATCAATCAGTCAGACCTTTCAGTCAGAAAAGCGTGTCTGTACTGCTATTGGATGTGGATAGACTGCTTTAAGTGGAATTCAGGATTGACAGATGGATTGGCTTACCATGTGTAGTAGTAGTAGTGCATTCCCACATTATTTTCTCTAATTAAAATAAGTAAAAGACATGTATTTCAAATAAGTTCCTGAGGTTCTAAGGTCCTGTTTTTATATCAATCCTAAATGTTTCGCTTCACGTCTGCATAATCACAATCCTACTCAAACACTTGCATTCCATTGCATTTTCATGCTTAATCCCTGATTTACTTGCAACATTTTCCTCCTTGGTGTTGGAAGGTTAGAAGCATTTATAATCAGCAGCTCTTGTGACGCAGCATTCATCACGTCTGGCATTGCTGTGGCCCCAGCAGGATCTGACCTGACAGGAATAAATGATGACGATCACCCAGCAAGGCACCCCATTAGCTAGGCACAAGGAAGCATGGCTGCTGATGGAACGGGAGGTGACTATCGAAGGCCAGGATTTAGCATTTTTTATCTCACTACCCAGCTGAGATCACTTGGTAAATAACAAGACTGACTAAAGCATTAGCTAAAACTAAAATACTGGATGGTTGTATAACCAGTTAAAAAAAAAAAATTGTACTATATTTTTCTTTTATGGAGAGAATATGTGAGTATCTGCTTGAAAAGACCAAGTTACATAGCTTTTTTCTCATAAGCTCACCGAGCGAGTAGTGGCTCAGCAGTGATAAACATGGTTTAAAATTGAAACTGACTGCAATAAAGTTCAGTATACACTACATCCATCTCAGAGTGGTTTGAGCGCACTGTCCAGTAACCACTGGGCGACTTACCAAATAAGTTGTATGAAAAAATGAAGTTATTGATTTCTCTGAAGAAATGTGTTCAACTTAACTGGCTGTGATTCTCTGCGACTGTCGTGTCTCTGATCGTATTTTCTTTAGTTTACAACTGCTGTGAACACAAGTCCTTAAAGATTAAATCTGCCATTGTGTTACAGGTATTTTGTTTCGCTATTTTATCATTTCTTGTTATCGTTCAAAAATGTCTTTGGCATAGATTCATTACTGAGTTTTATTAGTTTGTTGATGCCATGAGATGCAATTTGAATGAGAGGTACATATCATAAATCTGTCATGGCTCCCTACGTGATATAATCCCTGTGCTCAACTGTCCCTGTATGCCACGTTTGTCACTCTGGAGCTCGTGTGGATGCCACACCTCAATCCTCTAAACTCATCAACTTTAGCTCCTGTCTGCTAATGAAATAGGTTTGTCACTCATCTCAATAGCAGACACATCTTGGCCTAATTAGGGCTACTTCCAGAACGCACAGCACGATTACTGTACAGTAATGGTAAACTCGTATGAGCCAAAGTTCTTGAAGGGACCTAACATGGGCTACAGGAAGTGTAATGTGGCCCAAAAGCTACAACATACCTGCAACAGTACCTGCATGTGACCCACCAAAGGTAACCCTGTGACTAAAGGCAGTCAGACTTACCCGATGAGCCAATGCCGTCATTCACGACTTGTTGTGGCCCAAAGAGGTTTGCAAACGTTTGTTGCTATCTGAGTACATTCCATTACATCCTGCTCCACAACACTTCTCACAGTTTTCCTCCCTCACCAATCAGCCAAAGACTAACCTCCTCCTGTTGTCAATCTGGAAATAAACTCTTACATCTTTTAACATTTATTGCAACCAAGAGGGAAGTAATGTTTAGCTCAATGTTTCAAATTGGGACTTCAGAAACCAGTGAGCGACATCACAATAGCCACATCCATCTTTTATATTGTCTGCTTTTCAAATGCTAGCATGCTAATGTTAACAGATCAAAGAGGTACAGCCTCACAGAGCCACTGAAGGTTCTCATTTTTATGTTTAATGACCATGTTTCTGTGCTCTTTCTGTGCTCTTTACACAGTTACACCAACACGATATGCTACATGTCTCTCTTGATAAATGACTCACTGTGATTTCTGCCGTTTTCTAAATTAGCCCATGGGAAAAGACATTAAACACTCAAACCAGATTGATAAGCTAAATAAACATGAGCAGAAGAAAACACATAAACTGCTGGGCCTGTATTAATGTCTAACCTACATCGAAATGTACTAATAAAACATTTTTATTGTACAGTATTCCAATAGGAACTGACATTGTGTCAGAGAAATCATATTCTCAAGTATTACTGTAAAGTTTTCTATTATGAATTTGTTCTTTTCTGGTACTTTCCATTCTATGATCTTATTCTACATTAGATACTACACGAGTATTCATGTTGGCCTTGCATGACAACTAACGCTTTGTTACATGAGTATACTGTGTCAGCCTGTACTTACCTCCCAATGTGCTCAGGCTGTATAAGCAACATGCCAGCAGGAACAGATCCAGGCTTTTCATGATGAGGCCCAAAACCAAACTCTTGTCCTCCCTGGAAATAGATCTTGAATGAGTGAATCAAACTTCTTCCCTGCTTAGCTTTCTTTACCAGTTCAGCTCACTGGAACTCTACAGCTAAACTTTGACTTGGTCAGTACTGAGTTTGTACTGTTGTTGTCTGTCAGTCAGGCAGCCATGCCAGCTGCTGTGTACTCCAATTACCTCCAGGAAGGGGTGGGGGCTTTGGGGAAGGGGTTGGGGATACACGCATGCATCAAACTGGCAGAAAGTCTTGTGAGGTTTTATATGCAAAAACATTTTTCTGGTATATTTCCTCTTCCAAAACCTTTCCAAAAAAGTTAGATTGCTGTTTATGTAACTGTGAAGCTAAAAGAGATTCTGAGAATTGTGGGGGGGAAACAGAAAACCTATGAAATGATAGTTGACAGAATGACAGTTCAGCTGTTTTGGCTTTCTGCTTCAGAAAACCATTGTCAATGAAGCCAGTTCTGTAGCCACATTATAAGATAAAACTCTATAATGCAAAGGAACAAAAAACATACATAAACAAGGTCCAAAATTGCATGGGCCTCAAATAATCTGAAATAATCTGACTATTGGATAATAATTTAAAATTATTTTTTTTGGAAAGGGAACAAGGTTAT
The DNA here is from genome assembly GCF_051167445.1 of Perissodus microlepis. Lineage (NCBI taxonomy): Eukaryota > Metazoa > Chordata > Actinopteri > Cichliformes > Cichlidae > Perissodus > Perissodus microlepis. The sequence continues at coordinate 42,819,816 of NC_140463.1, read as the reverse complement.
TATCAGTCCAAATGGCATGGATAACGTTTGTACCTGTAACGTTCATATTAAACAATATTTACAGATTTTAGAGCAACATCCAGTCCAAAGGTGACACGATGAAACACAATGTCAAACCGCATTCTGCATGTATTATTATATAAAGATGAAATAGGTGCTAAACTAAGCTGCCTGCTGACCAGACCTGTCACCTAACAAAAAACATGTAGTGCTTTATGAAATTAAAATATTAGACCCAAAACTGTTGAGATGCTAAAATCCTGGAGTATATCAGACATTAATCGGAAAACATTTGGATTTGAAAGCTGTTTCAGTAAGTGCTCTCCTCAGCTCCAAAACTCTTGGATGCAAAAACACGCTGGCAGCTGCCATCTTAATAAGAATAAAATGGGATTTCAATTTCAGTACAATCTAAAACCACTTCTTGTTCTCAAGAGTTTTCACTATCAGCTCATTTGATCTATTTAATGAATTTCTCTTTTCTTTTTCTAATCTCATGACCCTTTGACCTAAAATCCTATTTTGTAATATGTCACTGAGACATTACCTCCAGCTGAGTCTTCTTCCCCAGCATCCTCTGGCCTACACCCACATGCTGCGATCACTTCATTTTTAACCTTTAATTGCTTAACCTCTTTGTCCATCTGAGGGGTTAAATGATCCTATTTAAACTGTATTTCAACTTTTTGTGCATTCAGTTCTGATGTATGTTTTGGTTCTACAGGACACGCGCAGAACCAACAGACCAGACATTAGCAGCTGTTATTCTCTCAGTATAAAGTCAAGTTGATGAAACACTCCAGACACTGCTGTATTTTCTGATTTGCCCCTGCAGTAAAACATCTACATCCCCGTCTTTATGTCCCTCCTCTCATCTCTTCATGCCAAACTGCTCTTGCACACATTCGTCGACCATCCACGCCACCATAATTTATGACACACTGTCACTGCCATTTGGCCTGCTGCCAATTTAATTACCATAGAAGCAAACTATTAACAGCTAGCGCCCGGTGTCAAGTCACACATCACGTCACCGGTCAGGGGAGAGTGCATAAAGCTTCTTTTGGCAGTAACTCAAACTAGGACTTCATGAGAGATGATTATTTAATTCTGAAGTAGTTAAGCTAAATTACATTGATTGTTTATCTACAAATATGAGTAAAAAGAGATTATAGCTGTGTCCCAAAACGTAGGCTGCATCCTCCAGAGGCCGCATTTGAAGGCCGATTATGTCACAGCCAGGCGACGAAGGCTGTCCCAATTCGTCGACTCCTTCAAATGCGGCCAACAAATGCGTCCTTCATTTCCCCGAATTTGAAGGATGGGTCGGGTGTGTCCTTCGTGGCCCACCATATCCCAGAATTCCAAATTTCAGCTGCCAACAATGGTGGCCGCTACTAAGTTTTAAAATTACTCTTATTAATCTTTCTGGGCCACAAAATAAACTTTTAACATATTTTAAGGCGAGAAAGTAGCGGTGTAAATTACAAATATCTGCTTGGTTTATCAAGACATCGCATATTTGCAAAAGTGTGCCGACGTTTTCGGAGACGTCTGTTACCAACCAGCTCGATAGCAAGCCGGGGGGTTCAATGGTCACTCCAGCCGGCGAGAGCAGCGGACTCCCGGCTTCATCGTTTTCAGACCCCCGCTCTTTCGCTACTCAGGTTAAACATGATATAAGTCACTCGGATAACTTAAAAATGTAATTGTTTGACTTTTTGCGGTGTTTTATTTGGTTTAAATCGGTTTGGCTGAGATCAAAGTTATTAGATTATTAGATTAAATAAAACTTTATTAATCCATCGGGTGGGTTCCTCTGGGATTTTCACACAGCTGAATAAACGTTAAACAGAAAACTGATTAAACAGAAGTGTGAGACGGTCGAGAATTTACGCCAGTGTCCTGTTATATTTTAGATAGCAAGAAGCTGACGGCCGAGTTTATTAAACTTCACCGACACAGCGGTGACGCAAATCTGAAGGCTAGACCGTCCCATTTCACAGCCTCACACTTCCGGCCTTCTCGGTCTTTGAAGGACCCGGCCCACGTAGACCGCGAAGGCCAGGTCCTCCGAAGGATGCAGCCGACGTTTTGGGACACAGTTTATGTGTTAACCTGTGTTGTGTAACTTTATTCTAAATGTTTGGGGAAGTCATTATAGTTTATTCACTGAAAGTGTCAACTTCACTCCTTTTTGTTCATCTGTATGTATATTAAAAAGCATCAATTTAATCATTTTCTTTTTATCTTGTTTTATCCTTTCAATTTTTGCATTTTCTTAGAGTTTCAAAATAAAAGTCTGCCAACTGCCAACCAAGGTCAACTAAAAGTGCACTGTAAAAACATTGGAAATTTTTTACAGTGCAAACAAAGTACACGATGTGATTTTCTTGGCATGTTGAAGCTAAGCAGCAACCTTTGAAGAAGAAAAATGAAGCCAATGCAGATCTTTTTGCTACTTACTTTCTGTGCTCGAGTGAAATTCTAGTTACCTCTGCCAAGGTGGTCATGTTTTTTGGTAGCATTTGATGTGTCTCATTATTCTGTTTGTAAATACCATAGCCTGAAAAGTGTTGAATAAATTATGATGAAACTTTTTAGGGGTCTAGAGTAGGGTCATGTTAACAGTCCATTAAAATTTGGCTTACATCCACTAAGGTCTTTCAAAGCAATGATTTATTGGTCAAAAACAGACAAAAAGCCTTATAACCTATAGCTAGCGTCTTAATAACTGTAGTGTGTATTATCAACATGTGCTGTATAAAGATTCAAAAAATCATATCACATTTGATCTCACTTAGGCGTTTTAAATCTGGCTTTCTTTCAAGTTGAACCCAAAATGCTTTATATCTTCCATACTATGAGTAAATAAGAAGTAAAAGGTGTTGCTGTAGGACATATTTTGTTACTATATCATATTGTAAACTGTAGTGGAGCCATCCGCTGCAGCCTCACTTTGAGAAATAAGGGCACATCCAAAAGTATCTTCTTGCTAATTAAATGGACATTAAATTGAGTTGGTTTGCATGTATTGAATGTATATGTATGTAGATATTTAGATGTTTTTTAATAAATCAAACATAGAGCTAATAAGCAGATGTAGTGACACGGAAGACCTGATTAAAAAGAGAAAAAAACTCCAGAGACCAGTGTTACAATCATACAAATATATTAGTTTGTTTTATTCAATTATATCCAATAATATGTCTCCTTTGACTTTGGGTAAGTTATTATAGAAATAAATACAGATCATATAGCAAATGCAGAGAGAAGAGTTTGGGATAGTAGAAGTGTTGAAGAGGGGGAGGGTCAAGGGGTTAAAGGGTGTCAAAGAGTAAATATTGGGGAAGGACTGTTTCTTTGAAGGTGTCCAGTAAATGATTGGCGCATGCATGCTTGTAGTCAAGCCCGTCTGTGATCCTCCATCTCAGCCCACGAGTCTGAGTCTCCGAACTCCCAGGGCTCTCTGTAGTCCTTTTCAGCTCCTTCCTCCAAGCGATCCATGGGTTTGGATGGTGTTTCAATGTTGTGTTGTTCCACCTTGCCAGCAACAGGGGGAGTTACTGCACCCCAACCACATTTGCGTGTATATATTTATATAGAGAGATATATAGATATATTTTTTGCCCCATTTTGAATACAAAAATAGTGTCATTGTGGCTTTGATAGCTGGAAGACTGAAGCACTCTTTTTGCATTTGGAAGACAAGAATATGTCTAACATTAAAATAATGTTAAGATGATTTCCTTAAAATTCTTTCTGGAAGACTCACAATAAGTTAGATCGTCCATAAAAACCAACAGAACGGAAAAAAAATGAGTGACGGATTGATCAGAGAATAACACACAGACGCAAGCACACACACACACGTGAAATGTGTCCGTGTGCATGTTTGAAGGACAGATGACAGTGAAGGTCAGAGGTTGGTCAGTCAGGCGGTACGTGACAGACAGGTGGATTCTGGGGGATCGGAAGGAGAGGGTTTGAAACCCCACAATTCTCATTCTTTACAGATCTAGCTTTTTAGTTCCACAACATGAGAGTAAAAGACACAGATATGTATTTAAACAGCAACAAAACCACATCAAATCAGCAAACACACATGAATGTGACTAACCAGGAGTTACATGGATCACATGTGACCTCACATCATATCATTATAAATCACAGTAATTCCACCGAGAGTCACCCAAAGTACTTAGATTGACAAATGACACTTTAGAAAACAGGTAAAGAAACACTACAGAGTAAAGTCACCACTAAAGCGTGGGTGGTGCATTAGCTTGTAAGAGGTGAAGTCCTTCCATGATCTGCTTGTAAAGGTCACCCGATTTAGCCACATCTGCGCTGGCTATGCAGGGGGATGTGTGTGTGTGTGTGTGTGTGTGTGTGTGTGTGTGCAATGCAGATGTGTTCAGAGATCGTGGGGTGTGCCTTTAAAAAAAAAGAAAAGAAAGCAACAACAAAAATGCAAAACTTTTATAGCTGAAGTTTCATTAATGCTTCTCAGGGTGTGACATTGAATACTCCAGCTCTCAAATTTAAAAGCTTTTTTTTTTTTCATTAAAAAGAAACACTCGGGGAAGGCGTCACTCTTTTGTCAGAGCACGTGAGTCTCTCTCTTCCTCCCTTTCTCTTTTTTTTGTGTTTTCTGCTGCATTGCAGATGTGGTGAGGGGACTCCACCTCGAAGTAATGCACGCACGCACGCACGCTTAAACAGCTCTGCTAGCTCACACACACACACACACACACACAAAAGAGGGCAAAGTGTTAGAAAAATAAAAGCTCTAATAAAACACGCAGTTGTTTTCTCTATATCAATATTTCTCCCCTTTTTTCCACACCCTCCCAGATAATGTGGCTGCACCTTGTTAATAAGAGTTTATTGCTTTCTGCCCAAGGACTCATGCTTATTGATTTGGCCTCTTGATTTATTCTCTCTCGCTCTCTGTACTTTATTCTCTCTCTGCTTGGATACACATAAAGGACACACAGAAATATTCAGTAACAGCTACACAAACATTACATACGATTACCAGAATTGGCAGGTGGGATATCTGCACACACACACACACACACACACACACACTGCCTCCAGGTCAAAGGGAAGTCATATTAGCTGTATGCAAAAAAGGCTCGCCGAGAGGAAATGGAACTTCAAAGAGAGGCTTTGAGGCGCGAGGTAGCCACTCTACAGTATGTGACACATGCCTCTCTCTTTCTCTCTGAGTCCTTCACAACCCCAGATGACCCTCTCACTCTCACTGCAGTTGTAATTCGCTCAGTAAGCAGGGAGGGCCCTGACTCGGGAGAAATGGGAGGGAAGGGAGTCCCTGGGGAGAGAGGTGTGTGCGTATGTGAATGTGTGTGTGTGTGTGTGTGTGTGTGTGTGTGTGTGTGTGTGTGTGTGTGTGTGTGTGTGTGTGTGTGAAGGGTGCAGCTGCATCAGATAGACATCATTTAGCTCCCTTCGATATCTAGGCGCAAGCTGGCACACCTTTCCCATCCCTTTCATATATAAAGAAGCAGTGACGCCGAGCTCACCAAAGGGCCGATATTTAACGCTTAGAGCTGAATCCGGAGACATTCATCAGCCAGTTAAAAGCAGTAAATTCAGCCACGGGAGGGGAGTGGGGTGTCCACTAATCAAACATGTGCTCAGAGAGACGGCCGCCGAGAGAAATGGCAAACTTTACATCCTGTAATTTACGCAGAGTCGTTTGAAGTGAAGCCTAAAGGCTGAGAGCGGACGGGCTGATTTCAGGCTTCACAAAAGACTCGCAGGACAGAGACGGAGGGAAAAGAAGGAGTATACGAACACAGCATAAAACACACACACACACAAACCGGTGCACACACGTGTGGCCGCACAAACCTTCCACCCGCTATAAATGATTTAGTAATTCTACTTTTCTGCCACCGCAAAAGTGAAATCAATAAGACTGCAAACAAAGCAACATCCTCTTTAAGATCTCCAACATAGTTTGAAATAGACTAAAAATAACAGATAAAACCTTCCAGGATTAATCTGATTACTTCTCAGTTGAGCTTAAAAAAATCACAATAATGACGATGATATTATTAACTGGAAATCTGAGTTGTTACTTAAAAAATATGGGCACTAACATCAGTAATCAGGTTGCACCTAGAATTTAAATAACAGTCGGATAAAAATCAAACGTGTCTACATATTTTACAGTGGGACACTCAGATGACTGATGCAGCTTTAAGTGGCTGATGGATCATTTCTAATGGATTGCATTTAATTGCTGAATCGACACACACACACATGCAAAACACACAGAAGTTTAGTTAGCTATGAATCCATCATTCACTAGATGTCAGTGTTGACTGACGTGGGGTCAGTGAAGTGACAAAGATGGACTGGTTTAACAAAAGCTTGGCTTTAAAGTCGCTGTATGACATGACATGAGGCATGACACAAAATGTTCATAGCCCTACACTTACTCCATAAAAATTAAATATTTTTTTCCTCATTTGCTCTCATGCAGCTTTTATTTTGAAAATTAAAGGGTCCCTCCAGTGATTTTCTGTATTTCAGAGTCAGGAAAGGATTACAAATGGACTAAAAAGATATTCTCACTCTCACGAGACAAGATCTAAACTAGCAGGACCCCACATTTCCCATATTGACACATCTCCACTTTCATTGCTTCTTACGTTCTTTTTAGCTTTGTATCGAAGGTTTTCTGTCAAAAGACCACAAACCTAAAAATGTGGATCAAGACTTCATCACAGTCACTTTACCCTCAGAGGTGTGTTCAGACAGGACACGGGGCACCTTTTTGATGAGATGATGACTGGTTTAGCAAATGAAAACAGCTGTGGGCAGAAGGACATGAGCAAAAAAGCCAACAGAGGCAGTGCTAAAAAAAGCTACTTTTATAATTACCTTTATGAATGTAGCAATATCAACAGTATTCTAGAATAGAGGAAAAAGGGGGACCGCATAGTTCCTGGCAAGATGAGCTAATGGCTGAGCTCTCACATAAACATAAAGAGATGCACCGGCTTGCCCTTAACTGGTATATGCTTTTTCTTGTTTGTAGAATAGTGCTTTATAGTTAGTTTTGTAATGCTTGAGAAAAGATTATTTCATTTTTCTTATCCACTGATTTGAGCTTTAGCATTTTTTTTCTCTACATGGGATTAAATCTTGAAACTAGCAAACGAGACCGTCATGGAGTGAGGTTTTGGGTCATTGTCCCACAGGCTTTTATAGAATCTGACTTTTTCGTGCAACCAGATAAGTCGCCCCCTGCTGGCCATTAGAGAGAATGCAGGATTAAAGCACTCCTACACCGGCTTAACTTTGCACACTCGAGCCAAGTTTGTCATTTATCATCGTAACACCAATGCCCTGGTGAGGTGGTGCTCTGTCTGAACACACTTTCAAACGTTTGTTTATCTATATGATAAAAAATAATCTGTGCGAAATCAGTGCTCCTTAAACTCTTCCACAAGGATTATTTAAACTAAAACTTTAGCCCTTAACCTCCTTTTAAAACCCAAAAACAACAGTCATGAGACATACATAAAAAAAATATTGGAACACAGATTTCCCAGCCCTTAAAATACATAATATAGATGTTACAAAAGCTCTGTTTGTTGAGTTACTCCTCTCTCCATCTAAGAGAATCCAGTCTCAGACAGACTTGCTTCAGTTCTGGGAGGAGGGAGCCTCTTTTAATTAAACACTAATTACTCTGCGAATAATAGTCAGACACTGTGTTCTGGATCGTGTGATCCAGGGAGGGTGTCTGGTCAAACACATCAACCTGAATGTCTATTTAACAGTTTAATTAAGGTCTTCAGTGTGAAAGTGATTTTTTAACAGTAGCTTAAGTACAATAAATTAAAAAATATATATTATTTTAAATCATATATGTATTGAATCACCTTCCTTTATATCCTTCACCCCCTCTTTTATTTATTTCCTCTCTCTCAGACCACTTCCTTTCCTTTAAGTATTCACTGGATTACTCTTTCCTTCCTTCCTTCCTTCCTTCCTTCCTTCCTTCCTTCCTTCAGGAAAGCAGAGGTACAATTTTCTTCAATTCTCAGGTAGAAGATTACATTGCTCAGCACCCTCGCATCCATCCTGATTGGGTTATCAGCTATTATTATTTACAACCACCGGTTGCATGGGGGCAGAGGATTACGCGCATAAGGAGAAGCGCTAGTAAATGTGTGTCTTCAGGCAAGAGTGTCCACATTAGCATAATTCCCTTTTAAATCTCTTTTTGTTGTGCTCATCATCATAATTATCCTCCCTAAAATTTTCTCTTCTTCTCTCGCTCATTTCTTTTGTTTCTCTCTCTCTCTCTCTCTCTCTCTCTCTCTCTCTCTCTCTCTCTCTCTGCCCTGATCATCAATCTCGCCTCGCCTTTACCTCCCGAACACAAAGGACTCCCTCGCTTCCCACAGTACATAAACATAAGGCAGAAACAATTACCCTGCCTGGCATATTGTAGCAAGTTTGATATGAAAAATGATTGCTTTTTGTGTTCAATGGAAACAACAAATGGAAATGCACCAAACAAGGTCTCCGGAAAGAAAGGAGTGAAATATTAAATATGCTAGTGATTTTCCAGGAGAGGCTAACAAATAAACACTGGCAAAACGCTTAAGTTTCCTTCTTTCAGAGACATCATTCTTGTACCATCATCTATGCTCATACAACTTTAATTATTTTTGCCTCAGTCATATCATGGGATCACAATATATAATCTCTAAATAATAACTGTAAGGACGTGACAAGTAAAGAAGGCTTGAATTCCTCTTTGCATCAAAATCAAACTCTCTGGGAGAGATTTACTATAAAACCAAACCCCCAAAAAACTGCAGAGTTCATTTCTAAAAATGTTAAAAAATTACATTAACAAATGATTCCCCGGCATTAGTTTCTTTAGTTAATGTTACAGTAATTTAACTGAGTACCCTACACTAATTTATGTATGAAGTATGGGAGCTTTATATGAAAAATCAGTGCAGAAGAAGCTGAAGAAATCCTGACTTTGTTTCCAGCAAAACAGATCACTAGTTACTACATTTCCCATAATGCAATTTGGTGGCATAGTTCATTTAATTGTACTCTTTCAAAGTACAATCTGCTTCCCAAACTGATATCTGGGAATACATGCAAATAAAGTCTCTGAAAATGTAACTTTTGAAACTCCCAAATTTATACCTGAAAACTACAAGTTTAAAAATAAAAAATACAATTTTTAAATCTTTCTAAAATCAAAGGTTTTTATTCAAATAAGGATCGCCTTGGTATAAACTGAAGGTATATCAATCAACTAAATTTCATTTGACCATTAAAGTGAACCTTTTACATTGTACTTACGTGATAAAAAAATAATAATAGATGGAAACTTACATTAAATCAAATTACTTAAAGTCAGCATTTTGAGCATTTGTTTTCTTTTTTGAGTGTTGCTGCCACATTGCTCAGGGGGAACTGAGCTTTTTCCACCAGAGCTGCTTTCCATAATGTCTTCTAAGGAATAAACACGGTTTATTTGAACAATGCTATGCAGCTCGAAAATTTGGGGAAGTGTAATTCACATACGGATGCAAGATAACTCTTAGTGTATGACAAATTAGTGAAACAGCTTAAAACTCAGAAAATGCAGACACTTTCAGACTACTTTACTCACAGCGCTGTGTAGCCAACTGTCATATATTATTTTCACATTTATCTTTAGTTTCAAGACAGCCACTTGACATTAAATCCGATTAAAAGGATTACTGATTGTGATATATCCAATGAAAGGTTGTTCTCTTAGTTTAAGCCTTTCACTGGAATATCAGTGTATGTGTGAATATTGACTATTTCACACAGAATTAAGTCAAAATCTCGAGTCAGACCCCCTGAACATGATGGCAGAGTATGATGAAAAAATACAAAATTGGCATTTCTATATACGTGTGTGTGTGTGTGTGTGTTTGTGTGTGTGCAGTGAAACAAAAGATGATTTGCACAGATAGTGTGTGGCCCTTGAGGGTTTGTGCAATGCATGGCCGGCCACAGTGAAAACAGCTATTGCAGCACAATCACAAACCGCACAGCCAGGCTCCATTACCAACCCATTTCGCTGATGATATCCTCATCATCTCCCAGAACCTGCACACACACTCACCACTGTGTCGGCATGTTAGTGGGCGCAGTCACGAGCGTGCGTGTCACTTTGCTAAGTGTGTTAAGGTGTGAGATGGTTTTCAGCGGCCGATGCTCATGGACATCTGGGCTCTAAAGTGTGTGCATGTGCTGCACAAACCACAAACATGCATGTGTAGATGTAAGTGTATAAATGAGTGTGGGTTATGCGGTTACGCAATGTGCCGGGGGAGCTTTTGACCCCTCGTTTAAGGGTCGAAAGATTCTGATCAGTCCCAGACTCCATTAACAGAGCCGCAGAGGAGGGAGGGGCTTTCTTGTGCCGCAGAGTGGAAAATTGAGTCCATGTCACAAACTAATAAAATCGTAGCAAAGGTGAATGGAAGAAGGGAACACACACACGCACACACACACACACACGCATATAGGACTGACACATATTCAGGCTATCTCACAAAGTTGCTGACGCACACGCTGAAGATGTGGAGTGAGCAGATGGCTTTAGAACCAAAGGGTCTGTGTGACAGCCTCACATTAGCATGACTCTGTGTCAAGCTAACGTTAGCATTAAACCCCATAGGGGAATTAAAAACATAACCCAATTGTGGAGCATGTGCAGCAGAGGGACAGATTTACCCAGCGCACTCTTTGTGTTAAACCCAGGAAGACTTTGTTTGGATATTTGGTTGACTGGAAGGATCTCAATGATGATGTCTAGAGGGTGTGGGGGGGTTTTCCCTTCCAGCTGGTTGAACACGCTGTGGTGACATGCTGTACAATGTTAGGCCACTTTTCACCTCTTTGCGGAGTTATTGCTTTTAGATCCCAGGCTCTGCTAATCATAAAGGTCATTAAATAAGAACATGGAGGGCTGGTGTAAATGGGCTTCTGTAAAGGTAAAAGGGGCCTCCCACTGGCCAACTCCACTCTGCCTGGACTTGCTTCTGTTTTTTACCCAGTTTGTCACCAGTGCATTATGGGATCAGTATTACAGGCAGCATGTGGGGGGGAGGGTAGCCCTAACAAACTTGTTCAGGTGTCCGCTGGTGCCCATTGTCCACGTGTTGTCTACCCCTCCTCTCTCCTGTGTCTCTGAGCGCTAGGAGGAGGAGGTTTTGGTTTTGGATTGAGGATCTTTCTTGCCGTTCTGGAGCACAGGCGAATCACTGGAGGTCTTGGGCGTTTTTCTGGGCGGACTCTGTTCACCAACGTCATGTAGAGAGGGCTCCCTGTACATAGCCACTGGGGAGGGACAAAGAGAAATTAGACGTGAAAGATTGGACACATAAATGCAAACATTATATTATATCAGTCTCTTCCACAGCATGTCTTTTATCTTGTCTTCCTTCTCTCACCCCAACTGGTAATGGCAGATGGCCCCACCCCTCCCTGAGCCTGGTTCTGCTGGAGGTTTCTTCCTGTTAAAAGGGAGTTTTTCCTTCCCACTGTCAAGTGCTTGCTCATAGGGGGTCATATGATTGTTGGGTTTTTCTCTGTATGTATTATTGTAGGGTCTACTTTACAATATAAAGCACCTTGAGGTGACTGTTTTTGTGATTTGGGGCTGTACAAATAAAATTCAATTCAATTCAATATATACAGTATACTGGCTAATATGGATTACTTTTAATTCAATTTAATTTTATTTACACAATCACAATAAGAAAATCGAGTCGAGTAAGAGTCGCCTCAAAGTCCTTTATAGCGTGAAGTAAAGACCCTACGATAAGACCCTACAATAATACAGAGAAAAAACAAACAATCAGATTACCCCATAACACGTGAATTATACTAATACTAATACTAATACGGCATAGAGTAACTGACACCATAACCAGAACCCTATTTTAACCCTACGCTGCAACCTTCTACGTAACCTTGAGTGCTTCTTCTGAGAAATGTAACTACACGCTGGGATGACGTATACCACAACAAGTCTAAAGGCATGGAAGGTTGTGGTGTAGGGATTAAAGCAGTTTCTGGTTACCAGCTAGGACGTAGGTTTCCTGCAGAAGTCTAAATTTAGCTTAAGAGCAAACATTTGGCGACAGTGGGAAGGAAAACCTCCCTTTTAACAGGAAGAAACCAGATCCAGGCTTAGGGAGTGTACATTATAACATAATAGAAAAGGAGCAATGGAGCCTCTATTATTCATTTTTGCCACTTCTGCTGGTGTTTTTCCTTGTAGGTTGCACTGTCTTAGGTCAAATCAAGTCAAAGTTTATTTCTACAGCATAGCACATTCAAAACAATCTCAGCTGACCACAGTGCTGTACAGGTTATACAAAATATAGACTACACAACAACAGTTAGAAAATCAGGAGTAAATAAACACTGAAAATCATCAAATAAAGCAAAGTAAATAAAACTTTTCCAAACCAGCTAGCCTTAGTGGGCATGGGTTATAAACCCCACCATCGCTGAGTGTGCACTGATCCATGCTCACTATCCGCAGGTGCAGCACCTGTTCTGTGCCGGGCAACGAGGAAATATCATGCACTATTAAATGGCTTTTGAAAAACGTTGCAGGTTTTTATTGTTGTTGTTATAAATTCTACTCATAAAGCATAAAAGAGAAGAAAGGGATGATAACAAGTTTCAGCGGCATGTTCTCTAATAAGTGATGATATGATCTCAGTACATGCATCTAATGTTCTGCACTAAAACTCATTTACAGAAAAGACATGATTCACATTTGTGACTCAGATTATCATGATATAGTAATTTCCTGACATGCTGATGTGTTCAACAATGGATTGAGGTCATAAGTAGATTATGAGTGTTACTTTATTCACGGGGGTTTGAAAAATGATCAACGTGAAGTGATCACGTTGATCATTTTAATGTAACTTTTAATCTCTATAACTTATCCTGTATCTTTATTATTTTCATATCCTGCATGAAGGTTAAGGAAAGTAAAAAGTTTCCTGGACTGATGAAATTCCTTGCTTCCTTTGTTACAGTTGCTATTTTTTGTGTTATCCTTGGTTTTCTTTCTCTATGACCTTTTGTCTTTTTATTTTGGATCTTTTTCTTTGCCCCCTTGTTGAAATTGAAATTTTTATTGTTTTATGATAGAGAGCAACATGCTTTACATGTACATACCGTACAAGCTTACCTTCAATAAGCTTGGGCAGGAAGTGAGCAGCTCCCTTCGTCTTCTTGACGCGGTTCCCCTTCATTACTTGGCCGTCCCGGTTGATGCCGATGTACCAAGCCCGCCCTGACTGGGTCTGTCTGTACAGGATGGACGAGTAGGTGACGTAGTAGTTCTCAAACACACACTCCTTAAACTTACACTCAGGTGTAAAGTGTTCCTGTAAGCAACACACACACACAAAAAGACACGTCAGGTCAATGGAGAAGAATAACACATTTGGAGATTGCATCATTTTTTATCTGTTCTATTATTTATATATTTACTCTCCGGTTCCACTGGCTCAGCTGGGAATGGGAGGAAATGGGTTCCACATTTCATTGTGACAGGTTTACAGCAACATCTGTGGCATGCACACAGACACACAAACACACACACACAGACAAACTCAGTCCCAACATGTACATGCCTCTTTGCCACACGGACAAAGTGTTTTGTGAGCCAGCAGGTCATAACTCTACGGTTTACCTGTAACAAACAACAATCAACACAATCCTTCACCTCCTTCATAGTTTAATGACCTCGCTGTTGGCCTTCAGCTCACACACACACACGCACACACACACACAGACACACACAGAGCCCCCGCATTAGGCAATACGTCAACAGCGGGACATCCCCACCCTCCTCCCCTTCATCGTCCTCCCCACAATCTCTGGTTACAGCTCTCACATATTCCTTCTCTATCTCATATTCCGTGTCTCCTTCTCCACTTCATTCTCTCCATCCCTCCGTCATTTGGTAACCTTGTCGAGGAACAAACCAATTTGCAGGATTGATTTCGAGCCTTGATGTGACGGGTGAGCAGAAAAGGCCTGAATAAGGAGTTTGCTCCCTCTCTTTCTCTCCTTCCCACTCTCGCCCCTCCTCGCCGTCTCCTATCTCGTCTCCCTCTCTCCGTCTGCCATTCCAGGCCCAGATCCTCACGCCTGCCCATATCCATTGTACCACACATAAACAAGCTAATTACATCGACTGTATCGCCCATTCTTTAATTACACATCCATTCACTTAGACAGCCATTCATTCCCCTGCCCACCCATTACCTTAGCTCTATTAGCACAGAGTGAAATCCAAAGGTCTGCAGTGTCTCTGAAGGTGTAATCAGATTGCTATCATTAACTGCGTTTTCGCTGCAGTGTGATGTGTCTCATCTTCTCTGTGCTGTGTGTGTGTGTGTGTGTGTAGGAACTTTAAAGGATTGTAAGGTAACTTTAAAGCTGATCAGCAGCTCATTACCACCCCACCACCACCATCATCAGACATGCATGCTCAAGACCATTAATTGATTAATTATGCGAATTAAACTGAACCTGAAACAGATAAGCAAACTTAGGAGATCCTCAAAAGTAAGCAAGTGTGGTAAGATGCAGCACCTTTTCTGTGATAGAGCTGGCTCTGTTATTTTGCAGGCTACAAAAGGTCACATGATTAGGAGAAGTAACACAAAGTAATCACATTGCATTAAATTGTGTGCTTTAAGGATTTTAAAGATAACCCTGGCTTATTTTAACTTGTTATAGTTTTCAGTGGATGTTTCATCAGCTCTGCTGTTTTGACATTTTTTCTGTGCAGGATCTTTAAAGACTTTATTGCAGGGTTGTGAACACAGATGTATAAACTGACTGTATTCTAATACCCAGCGTTCTTGCACTCCTGTCAATGTCATTTCCTGGTATAATTTTCACATAGACACTCTTCTGCTTTACTTTTTCATTTTCTTGGGACACCCCATTTATTAAATTTTTTGAAAAGTGGAACTGGCCCACATCACAGTTTCCAACCAGGACCATGTCCTACTGTGAAGTCCTCAGTTTCCTCAGGGGAGAACGTTTGATGGAAATGACTTGAACTGCTCCAGAGTGCCATCATGTGCAGGCACATCTACATTTGAAGATATATGATGACCTCCGGTGCATCAAAGCAGTCCTCACTCATTGGCTCTCTGACACTCTTTCCACTTCCAAAAAGTTCTAAATCATTTTGAGCGACCAGTGTGTGAGCAGTGCTCCCTACAGCTTTCTAACAAATGTCATTTTTAAACTGTTTTAAAAGGAGCACTTGGATTGGTGGTGCATTTTATATCACGTAAAACATAAAACAGCTCCAAGGCCCTCTCTCTTCACGTACAATTAACACGCCTTTATTCTCATGGCATCACTATAGTTCAGCGGTCCCCAACCTTTTAAGCACCACGGACCAGTTTAATGTAAGACAATATTTTCATGGACCGGCCTTTAAGGTGTTGCAGATAAATACAACAAAATAAAATGATACGCCCAAGACAAAAACTGTGGTATTTATTATATAATAATAAACGCAAATTCACTGTGTAATTGTGTAACTTTATTAGCAGCGTCCTCCTGAAATCTGCCAACAACATTGAGAGTAACATCCTCCTCTCTGCCCCTTAATTAATCTCTGTAACACATAATTATTTCTTTCAAAATAAGACACAACTGCAACACGGGAAAAAACTATAAATTTCACACCCGAGGCTCTACTCTCGTGGCCTGGTACCAAACGACTCACGGACCGGCCCCGGGGGTTGGGGACCGCTGCTACCCATATGGAAAAGATATATATAAATCTTATGAAGTTTGTATCTGTCTCGTGTGAAACTTGTATGAAAAGCATACAAGAGTGACTCATGACTCTGTTGAAACCATACAGTACAGTATAACCACACCAGGGAATATAAGTGTTTTAATTGTATATGAAAAGAGATTGTTTTGGTGGTTTGTGGATATTTTAGCTGTTTCAAATTTTGACCTTTACTCGAACTATTTTAAGTTTGCTTTGAGGTAAACCTTCACTGTAACTTAATGGTGCAGTTATATGTGTGAGATCATTAGGACTTTTCTGTTAAGCATGTGTCATGTCAGCAGCAAACCAGATATCAGGGCTACTTTCCCCTACATTTTAAATTTCTTGGGCCATTTCTTATAACAGTTACTGTGTTTTTGCTAGATGTGCAAAATGTGCTTGTGAGTGTCTGGTGTCTTCTTAACATCTCAGCCTCAACAAAATGCCAAGTCCACTCAAAGCTGAGGTGTAGACCGATGTTAAAGGGCAGGCTGCTCCCTCATCTGTCATCTTGACTCAGTGTCTATGCTGACAGAAAATAAAAACAAACTAAGAGTTCGACGTGGGTAAGACCAAATATATGGTTAGCCAGTGCTTTGAATTCCTCCTAAAATAAGTGTTGACATCTTAAACATGGGTTTCAAAAATCTTAGTTAAAGAAAAAGATCTCCATTCAGTACACAGGACAAGTCAAGTATGGTTTTAAGACAATCAAGTTGTTGTTGCATCTGCCAGCCCACATTTTACACCGGCAATTTAGGCACTCTGGGCTTACTACAGTCTGCTCCTTAATGATAGCTATCCCAACTTAGAGACAAAACAAAATCCAGAGACTACAATAAAAATAATACAGAAATATAAAATATTAAAGTAACACTGAAAACGAATAAGAATTAAACGTATAACACGGAGATAAGTCACCAAGTAGCAAGAAGACTTCTGGTTTGAAAGCTGGTGCCTCTGTGTGATGAGTCGGCATGTTCTACCTGTGCCTGTATGGGTTTCATGCATGTTAGATCAACTGATTTCAAACTGGCTGTAGATGTGAGGTAGATGAAGTGCTTAAAGTGTATAGTAAGTGTAGTACAATTAGAAAACTGGCTTATATAAAAGCTAGTCCATTCCCAAAGCGTAAGAAGAATGTCAGGTTTAAAGAGCACAGCTTGATTTGAGTCACTTACTGTGCTGTCAAAGCGTAACTACGGTACCACACAATCGGTATATACAGTATTACTACACAAAAGTGTACTAAGCCTTCAAACTAAGACACACTATCTGGAGCGGGGCACTAAAGTGAATATCTGTATGCATGAACACATATAAGACTCTTTTTTCAGTTAGATGGATTCAGGCCTGTATAACTCATTTTAGTTCATAAGTCTTATTTGATTTAAACTCAGTCAGAGCAGTAAAAATCTTGAATAACAGGTTAAAAAATATTACAAGTTACTTCAAGTGTAAAAAAGTACATCCTGACAATGTTCACCTGCCAAACAGCCAAGATTTTAACCTAACAAAGGAAACAAGAAAGAAAAAGCTGACAATCCAAGACTAACCAAAGTGATACCTGTCAGCCCCTCCTTTAAAAAACAGAGAGCAGAGGGTTTTATTTCCTGTTAAATGATTTAAAATACAGACTTAAAATACAGATAACTTGTTTATATCTGGAAATACAAACTTTCCACATATTTTATTTCATGCATAGAAATGCCTAGAAATGCTTTTTAATGAGTAATTCATGACTTCACTGCAAATTTCACACTTTCCAAATCAAGGCCAAGGTCACAGTATGTGTGACACCAGTGGTCTAGATATTTACAATATATTCCATTCATTTTCTCAGTTCATTGTCCTGTTCAGTGTCTCAAGTTGACTGGACCCTATCCTCGCTGTACTAAGGCAAGAGACTGGGTACACACTAAACAGGTCACCAGTCTATCACAGCCCTATTAAATAGTTAATTAACAGATATTTTTTTCCATCTTACATTAGTGACTAAAACAAGATTAAAATGACTTCTACTGTATCGAACATATCAAATAAACCATATAATTGTACGCAGAAGAAAGCTTTGTGCACGTAGTTAAAAGCATGCACTCAGGGAGAGATCAGCAATGCTGTTTTATAGAGTTTAGACTTTTCAAAATTAAACACTAACACACATTATTCAAGCAGCATACACACCGGGGACAGATGAGCATCTGTCTTCATGATTTGCTCTCAGTGGACTTCAGGCTGATTTTCTAACTGATCATTTCCCCTTCATCAAAGCTGAGGAAAGGCAGCCATCCTCGTATCTCTTCACCGAGGACACCAACAAGCCTCAGTCTAATAACAGAGAATACGATCTGTCACCTGAGCCCAATAACCCCTCATTCCCCTCATCCAAGAGACAAACTACATTAAAGCATCTCCAGTGCAGTTCCTCTTGTGTTCAGCAGGTGCTGCTCCAAACACACAGCCGGGGCTTCTGCTGCTGCTGTAGCTCCCGATGCTACAAAATTAACCAGTGTCCACTTGTCACTCCGTAACCCCCTGAAGGGCTTCGTTTAGCCTGCTAAAAACCACTCGAGCTGGAGAACAGCCACAAATCCACCCAGGGATTCTTTCTCTGCAGCTTTTTAACAAACCACATTTTAAGGAGAGTTTAGTTGAAATGTCCCATCATGTTGCATTTCATGCCTCTGGATGCAGAAG
The DNA here is from genome assembly GCF_051167445.1 of Perissodus microlepis. NCBI lineage: Eukaryota > Metazoa > Chordata > Actinopteri > Cichliformes > Cichlidae > Perissodus > Perissodus microlepis. Next base: position 42,801,227 of record NC_140463.1, on the reverse strand, counting down.
TGGATATAACCCTAACAAATAATAACTTCTACAACTCCACAACCTACTGGCAGCTTTGAAGGTTGTTTTAGCAGAAAAATATAAATGTCTAGTAAATCTCAGGGGTTAGGATGGAAGGAAAAGAGGAAAAATTGCTCACGCATTCACTAAGAACAGAGTGAGTAGAGACAAGTCCACCATGCGCGTTTAGGTGTGTGTGTGTGTGTGTGTGTGTGTGTGTGTGTGTGTGTGTGTGTGTGTGTGTGTGTGTGTGTGTACATCTACTCATGCGTGTCTGCTGTTGTGACAGAGAGACATGACAGATCCTTCTTACATCAGTGGGAGGCCACCCAGTGCCAGATGACATGCATATAGACACACACAAACACACACACCACACTGACATCGATAGTGGCGGATGGACCGATCACTGGGCGAGTGATGGGAGGGGGGGGAGACAGGGGGAGGAGGTGTGGTAAAAAAAATAAAATAAATAAATTTTAAAAAAGCAAATGAGGATAAAGGAAACGAGGGGAGAAACATGACAGCTGAGGAAGGAGAAACTGAGAAAGTATTTTAGGAATACTCTCTTACTATCATCAAAAACATCATTCAGCCCTGTTCTCAGCAACACAGCTGCTATTAAACAATGAACCTCACGTTCACTTAGATGGGGGACTTTATGTGAGACCTTTGCAAAAAGACAACAGGCTCTGGTGCAGAAAAAAGAAAAATAACAACCTGGATTAGGGTTCCATACGACATGTGACACGGCAGGGCAACACAACCAAGCGTGAAGAACTTAAAACAATTTGTAAGCTGAGCTGACACTGCAGGTTAATCAATGGCCCTCAATCAAAGCCACGGACAGTTAGGGATTGTGTCCTGGGGATGCTGCTGGTCGGAGATACATGTTACATGTTTTATTTAAGATATTAAAAGGAAAAATTGTGATAATCTGAATATGGGCTAAAATAATGAGCCTTCATTTGGATAACAACAGGAGAAAGTCACGGCTGTGGAGTCAAGGGCAAACAGTTTGACTGCCTTACACAACTCATTATGTGCTCTTCTTATCTATATCTTATATTTTGTTACAACCTTTGTCATGAGAATTAGAATCTCTTTAAAAAAATATTGTTACATTTAAATCCAGCAGCAGATCCAGATCATATCCAGTTTCCGTTTTTTTTGTTTTTTTTTTAAAGGCACAATAAACTGCATAAAAATGTAATGGATACTTTCATTGCTCGTTAACCATCCCTCTACAAAGTTTTGCAAAAATATGGCTTAGTTTCAAAATGCAAACAAAAAAACCCAGCTTGGGTGGAGTGAAACCAATCAGATGAGGTGCTGAGGTGTTTAATTCCTGTGACCCAGTAAAGTCCTTTTAAGACATCAACTATGTAACATTGCCGGCTTCATTAGGCAGTTAAAGTGATGGCTTTGCCATTCACATATGGGTGACTTTTACATTAATGCGACCTCATTTGAACATTGCAGCGACTGTTAAGGAAAGAGCTACAGTACAGGACGCCTCATGCACCCGTACAGGAAGTTATGTGAAATGTGTGTAGCTTGCCCAGACCATCTCCTCCTCTACTTGAAGAGAGTTGTTTTTTTTATTTTAGCTTCGGACAATTTCTGAACATATGTTATATGTATATAAATAAATATTCCTAAAAATATAAAAAGGTTTGGCTCTATGCCAGGGGTCCCCAATCCCAGTCCACGAGGGCCGGTGTCCCTGCAGGTTTTAGATCTCACCCTGGGTCAACACACCTGAATCACATGATTAGTTCATTACCAGGCCTCTGGAGAACTTCAAGACATGTTGAGAAGGTAATTTATCCATTTAAATCAGCTGTGATGGATCAAGGACACATCTAAAACCTGCAGGGACACCGGCCCTCGTGGACTGCGATTGGGGACCCCTGCTCTATGCCTTATCTCTGGTCATTCAAATCACTGAACTGAACTTTGGTTGTGGTGTTGGCACCTTTGGGAGCATTTGAACTGAATTATCTGATAAATAATATGGTCTGATGTGTATTACAGTCTTCCGGGGAGTTTGTGCTTCGGTTTTAATTAACTAATTAATTAACTAATTAGCATGTACAGTTTAGGCTGTACAGCTTAACAGTGCAGCTTGCTAACCAAGCTTATTAGCATTAGCATAACTTCTAGCATCAATCTTATAGTCGGGGCTGGATTAGGTGACCCTTAGTTACACTCTGGCTCTATTCCACAGTGTCGTTTGTCCTGTGTCCCACCCCTCACATCCATCCAGTTGCAGCAGATGGCTGCCCCTCCATGAGGTTCTGGAAGTTTCTTCCTGTTAAAAGGGAGTTTTTCCTTCCCAGTGTCTCCAAGTGCTTGCCCATAGGGGGTCGTTTGGTTATTGGAGTTTTCGCTATATCATTGTAGAGTCTTTACTTTACAATGTAAAACATAAATAAACGGTATTGCATTGACCGGAATTATGCAGCTAACATGGTGGTGACCAAAATGGTAATCATGAGGTTTCAAGATCCAGAGTCCAGAAACTAAAGTGTGAAGTCACAGTTGCTAAGTTGATCACATTCAAGTATTTGTAACACACACACGAGAAAACTTAATTAAAAATTGGATTATCAATGTCTGTAGCCACTTGGGGCAAGCAGAAAAAAAACATTAAACACAACATTCACACAATCATTTCATTAAAAGGGCGGGACAGTCATGGAAGCGTTTGGTAAACAGATGCTATTCTGCTAATAATTCTTTGTGGGTTCGTCTCCGTTCACATTACATTTAGTAGATGTGACTACTATAAGATGAGTGCACATTAACGTATTTGGTGAAAACTTTTGTACTGTGCACATTTTCATCAGCGTCAAAGTGACACAGAGTTATTTTAATCTCCTTTGTGTTTCATGTAGACGAGTGCATCGTGTCATCACAAAGGTCTACAGGCCAAATTTGGCTTCACGACTTTAAGTCCATCAGACGACTGTCAGCTGAAATTATCAGCCCTCGTTTCTCTGTCACATCTATCTTGTCTTTTCACTTCACAATCGAATAAAAAAAAAAAGAAGTGTCATAAAAATATCCTGCAGGGCACAAAAGTTTAAAAAGATAGCTGGGTTATAAAATATTCTGAATTGAACAGGAATTGTTTTCTTTCACCTGAAAGGCTCTTGGTTCTGTGCATATTTCTACTTTAGTGGTTATTCTGAAGATGAATGAAAATGACTGGTTAATAAAACCTCAAATCTCAAATATTTATTAACAAAATAAAGCCATGGAAGTGCAGCATTTTGGCAGAGGACATACGTGACAGAGGAATAAAACAACAATGACTGTGTCTCTGTAAAGTGCATGTTGAATATTTACCTACAGATGCAACTCTTGTCAGGAGGATAACAATCTGCACACAGAGCAAGGTTAGCCTCACAAATGCTTGTTTGGAGAAAAGCCGATTATTATCTGAGCAAATGAGTAGAAAAACAACTTTAATTGAGGACAAACAGCTGAGGAAGCATCACAGGAGCTCGCAAAACAATTCTCTAAAGATAGGCATAATTATCATTTATTATTTCGTGCATGGACAACATACAGCCCTGCTGCTTTGCTCTTTCGCACTATCATCAGCGCCATTCTTTCAAACTGTGCATTTAAGCAGCTGCTCAGCTTTTAGGTAAGGAAAGTTCCATCTCCAAGTGAGCGCTGTACTCTCTAGCGGATAAACTAGTCAGCTCGAGTGCTAAAAAGCATCAACATCCACAGCCATTAAATGAAAAACAAGCTCTGACATTCAAAGCAATTTTGTCAAACCTGGCTGTAGTACCAGAAAAGAGCCTGTTTGCTTGAGTTTTAAAAGCAGCATTTTTCTGCTTGACTTGGACTGCCACTGTACACGGGGCTGTTAGGACCTTTTTTTCATAGGCGAAAAGATGCTTCACTCTGAAAAAAGGATGTGTCATCCTCACTGTAGCTGTGTAAGTATGCTCTATTACTGTAGGACAGTATGCTACAAAAAAATAACAGGATTCACAAAAGACTGTGTAAGCTGCTTCTGAACGGCCTCTCAGTAACATTCTGAATATCTGTTACAGGTACATTTGGATCAGAGGAGGCTGGTCCGCTGATGCTGAGGAGGCTGCATCTATTGTAATTATTAAGACAGACAGAGGGAACTCAAAGTATTAATAAAGAGTGACAGGTTTTAATTTTATTTATGCATTTTTAGGTCAATAACTGTCCATCCAAGCTGTCTTTTCACTTACAACTCCTAAAGTGGCTGAGTTGCCGTGGCTCCTGAACGCTTCCCCTCTGCAGTAAAAGAACTTACAGTTCATGTAGGAGGGAAGACGTTTCCTGATCTAACCTATTGTAACAGTGGCATCCCATTACAGTATCATGGTCCTGGAATGAGCTATTCTTTCACAGATGTTTTTAAAGGCAGTCTGCATACTTGACTATATAGACTTGTTGCAATGAGACTGAAGACATGTGAATGCAACCATGTGGTCCAATGCTTTTGTAGATGGTTGTATGTTATGGTCACGGCAGATAGCCAGCCCTCCCTGAGCCTGGTTCTGCCGGAGGTTTCTCCCTGTTAAAAGGGAGTATTTCCTTCCCACTGTCGCCAAACTGATTGCTCATAGGGGGTCATAAGATTGTTGGTTTTTTCTCTGTATGTTGGGTTCTTCTGACCCTATGTATTATTATAGGGTCTACCTTACAATATAAAGCCCCTTGAGGCGACTGTTGTTGTCAGCTGGCGCTGTATAAATTAAATTGAATTGAATTGAACAGCACAAAAGCAGCAACTTAAAGAATTATTCATAATTATCAATTGGCATTGAGACATTGCCTAAATTAATAACTGTAGTTCTTGTAAATAGACTGATTCTTATATAGCGCTTTTCTGCCCTACTTGAACACTCAAAGGACACAAGCACTTCTTCCTACCTAACATTTACATACTCACACAAAAGTATTGGGAATCAGAATACATTGTCATGCAGACTGGAGAATCAAACCACAAACCTTCCAGTTAGTAGATGCCCTGCTGTTCCTCCTGAGCCACAAGTTCATCCAAGCCATTAATACAGCAACTGGATGCTGACAGGCTTCTGACCACACAGTAAACTAAGGATCATTTCCCTCTACAGCCCACAGTGATTATTTTTAAGAAAACTTGTCTATTGCTTCACTGAGTTTAAAGTTAACTTTTCTCAACCATGGGAAAGTACTGAGATCTGACAACATAAATAAAATAACATGACACCGGGGAACACCAGCTGCCACAGATTTGGATATCCAAGTCATGATCCAGATTGCTCTCAGATACAACGAGCTTATTTCTCTTTAAGGAACAGTGAATTTTTTGTTATCTGACAGGATAATAACAACCCAGCTGCTTTTTCTAAAAGTCTGTCCTCTGTCTTTTCTCTCTGTTTTCCACCTTTTGGCCTCTCGCTGAACCCTCTCGAGCATCTGGGTTGCCATCCTACGGAGAGTAGAAACATTTTTTTGGCAATGTCTTTTTGTTGATAATATTTTGGCTTTTACAGGGGACGGCATAAGGAGCTTGATCAGGCATGAACGGTCATGGTATCCAGACAGACATTTGTGGCATCTCACATAGATACAGGAACAAAATATATTCAGGGTGAATGTCTGTAAACACATGTTCATTATATTTGTCGGCACAAAAAGATGAATAAACAAGTGCACATGAAGCAGAAAGCAGACACGTAATAAGCAGAAAAAACCCCGCACACACAAAAAAGCCGAATGTGATGAGAACAGCTGGAGAGGGTGCAGGCGGGTGTAGGAGGGGGAAGAAGCAGAGGGATACGGAGGGAGGGATGTCCTCTGCTTCTCACCTTGAGTGCCAGACCCTCGCTGTGCATTTGGGGATTTTCCAAAGGCAACCAAAGATAACCTGTCTTTACCTGTACACTGCCTTTTATATCTTTTTCATCTCTCCTTTTATATTAGGCTTCTACCCCCCGACCACCCTGTTATCCTCTCTTTATCTCAGTATCATTCCTGCCTTGCTTCACATTTCACCCCATTCTTTCTTTGTCACATGTCTGCACATCTTAGCTGCCAGATGAGACTTAGTTTGGGCTGTGGGGTGGGGGTCAAAATGCAAAAGACCAGGGGAAAGAGAGAAAGGTGGAAAGGAAAAAAAGAGTGCTGACTCAAAGAAAAAGACATAAGCATTTTCTGATTCGATGGTTGGGTGAGGAAGGTCAGAGGACAGGAGCTGGGAGTGTGTGTATGTGAGTTTGTGTGTGTGGGCAGGCAGCTTTCAGGTCATACTCTAAGTAGACTTTGTTGAGAGAACTGACTAATTGCCAGTTTGCCACCTGTCAGGAGCATCAGTTTGTGCGTGCCAGGGCACATAGACATGTATTAGTATGGGCTGAGGAGAAGCTGGCAGATGATTTTACATGCTACATACATATTGGGCATCCTAATGAGGTTTAGCAGTACTTTACCAATAGGATCTGAAGACAGCTAGCTTACATTTTTCCCCTAGCTGCAGCTTTGAAGCTATTTAGAACCAGGTGTATACAGCATGGTATATGGGACACTGTTTCCACTGATGCACAGATCGACAGAAAGATATACTGAGATGATTTTCTACAACATGGCTAATTCTGTGAAATATCTTGTTTAGCCTAAAGTGTCATACTTCCTAAGTCTAACTATGCAGTTTTGTGGCATAAATTACTCATATGAAAGCCCTGTGTTCATTCATTAATCAGCTCCAGCCTCCCTTCACAGACATTTGGTCTTTTCTTGGAGACAGGTGTATATTGCTAAACAGCTGTTGGAGATACGTAGGGTTTCTTTGCTGCAACCTGGGAGAAATACAAAGGTATTTAACAGGTCACACACACAATAACGCTCGGTAAGTTTAAAAATGTGAATGTGCAACACGGGCAGGGAAATAAAGAAAAATAGCTGAACAAAAGCCAGCGTATTTGTTAGAGGTCAAATAAACATATGATAACATGGACATTTTGCTATGACAAAATAATCTTTCTTTTGACAAAAAAAATTGAAGATGTTTAGTTATAATTGTCAGGACACTTTGTACAGTGCCACGAGCAAGAAGATGCCGAATCTGTTGCCAGAAATAAGCGGGAGGTATCTTAGCCTGATCCTGGGTGTTTTTTGCTGCCTAACTTTAACCTGATGTCTGACTTGTATACACTAAATGCTGTTCAGAATGAGTATGTTGTAGTCTCTTTCTGCTCACTGTTTTAATTTCATACAATACAGACGAATGTATCAGAGCTCATAAACAGAGTATAGAGCAGCTGGTTAACCAAACATTTCCCACAGCTATTGGTAGGAGCAAAGCAGAGGTAAAAGACAATGAATTTCACACTCATACGAATACAAATGTAACTTTATAAAGGTGGTGGAACAAACAAACAAAATAACAAGATATTTTATTGATGTTTCCTGGATAAATATGTGGGTCACAAATAGAAACTACAATATCTAACTGCTAAATTGATAATATGAATTAAACCTAATCTTTTCATTCATGAGCTACACAGAAGTTATTGGTGTTGTTATCCCTGCACAGAAGTCTTCACAACATCTCTGCAGGAAAACAAAGTGAACTAAATATCTTGGGAAAAAAACACACACACACATACGTACACGCTGCCTCGTAGCCAGTCTCTGCAGAGAAAGGAGCTGCTTGCTCTTATAGAACACAATGCAATGATGGATGTGGTAACTTTCTATATCACCAAAGACCATCCATCCCAATTAACTGGTTTTGTGAGACATGACAGCAAAATGCCACAGCACGAGATTTATAAAGGAAGGCCCTCTTACAGGAATTAATTTACAGTAAAAGGCTTTGCTACTTGAACCTTTTCTAAATTATGTTTGGTATCCTATAAATTACTGTATAAAATGTGTCTACAAATATAGCTGTCTGCTTGTGTGCATGTTACCCCCTTTGTGTGTGCGCGTGTTTACTAGTTGCTGGTACTGATCAGAATGCAGAACTTGGATTTACCCTCTCAGCTCACTGGGACGGCCGTAACTCTTGTCAAATCATAGCAAGGCCATTGTGCCTGCTCTGGCTGTAGCTGCAGCATTATAAAGCGGATATGAAATCTTCCTTTACTGTTTTCCTGTGCCATCCCTTTCTCATTTCTTCCACATGCCTACCTGCAGGCATTCCACACCACCCCTCTCTCCTTTTTCTAATTCACGTCTCGTTACCTCCTCTCCCGGGTTGGTCTTGTGACCAAAGGCAATTTAGTGACCTGTACCTCAATGCATTTCAAAAGAAGTTCCCAGTGGAGAGCTTAGAGGAGGTCACAAACAGTGCAGAGAACACGAACAAAGGAACAAAGGAACAACAACATGAGACAAATAAACTGTATTTCTGTAACTACTCTCAAAAATAATTGGTGATAATAACAGTGCAGCCAACTAAAAAGCTAGGGACAGTCAACTCATAGTGTAAAAAACATATGTAGAAGTGGCTAGTTAGCAGGCTAGCTGGTAAACTAGTCTAACTAATGCAAATCTTCAGCATGTCAGGCAGTTAGCTTAGCTTAGCTTAGCTTAGCTTGACTGCCAAGAGGACAAACATTTTCACTGCTATGACTCCTTTCTCCCAGCAATCCACAAACTTTTACATACAAACACAATTTACAACATACAAACAGTTTGTATGCTGCAATCTTTGTTTTCTGTATTTGTATTATTTTAAAGGTACCAAGAATAACCTCAGACTAATACCATGTGATTAAGTCCTTTAGCATTTGTAACAATTAGCGGGAGGAAAGAAGGAAATCCCGAGATGTTGCTTTTACAAGGTCTGAGCAAGAAGAAGGTCAGTGTGGATCCACAGCTTAGCTAAACACTTACTGTTTTATGGTCTATGCAGCTGCTTCCATCGATTATCCTTTATCAACTTGACTATGCTAGCAGAGGTTCTCAATATAGTCTTTTTACTTTAGAAGGTCATATTAGCCCAAACCATAACTACAAGTGTTTTTAAATTAAAGCTTAAATTTAAGCAGTGAAATTTGAAATTCAAAACCTCTGTGTTTTCAATGTTGTTGTGGGCTAAATAGGATAAAAGGGAAACTGGAATATGTCTTTAACTTACTTATGTGTAATCGTGATCCTGCAATAACAGCTTATTCAGATAGTACAATATGTTTCGCATGTGAAAGAAGACAGAAGTGGGGCTCTGCTCGTTTATCCTCAGGGTGTATATTCGCAATGTCATTCGAGCAAAGTTTTACTTTGTCCAACTTTCCCCTGTTAACTGCGGAAAGCTTGGCCAGAGCCGGTCCCGGGTATCGGAGTTCGGCCCAATTATGTCTGCCTGCCTCTGTCAGATTGTTTATACCTGGTTGCACATGTGTGTTTGTGGGGATGTGGAGGGTGGCTAAATTGCACAAGGGAATGTGAGTGTGGGTGTGTGGTGTACAGGTTCATTTTGTTGCTTTGTGTGTGTGACTGCATCTCAAAACACCACCCGCACCCCTTTCACACATCACTCCTCCATCCCTCTCCGCTGCCATCTCTCTACCCCGGAGGCTTTTCCAGAGCATACGACTAATAAAGTGGGCCAGGTCCACGGCTGAGCACTATTTTTATCAGAAAGCAATTTTCAGGAGGTGCCCACAGGTAAGCGGGTCCCAGCCGCCTCAGACAATAGAACCATGACAAGGAGTTTCCCCCTCGTCATTAACCTCTGCTGAGCTGAACCACATGCCCCAGTTCTCCAAGAGCAGTGCCCAGCCACTGCACAGAACTCCACAAACCTGCACAGGCCTGCTCTCTGTCCCAGAATTAATATTAATAACTTAAAACAAACATTTCTTTGCTAACTACTTGGTATCAGAATGGATGAAGGGCAGATAACTGCAACATGCTCATTTGCTCTTAAGTGCTTTCTCAGTATGCATGATTTAAAATTTGTAGGCAGTCAGACGAGACTGTAAAAGAAGTGCTAGATGGGGAAATAAAGAGAGATGTATGGTGGCCAGATGAATAAAGGTACTGCAGAGGTGAAGGCGACAGGAGGATGATAAAGAGGAATTGTGTATTGCTGGGGATGTGTAAAGACAGATGGATACACACAGACCATCTGGCCTCTTTCCTCATACAGCTGGACTATCTGTCTCTTGAAGGAACGAAGTTTCTGTTTGTGCATGTTATGATCACGGAGTCAAGCTTTAGCTATCACTGAGATAAAGCATCAACGTAGGTTTCATAGGGCCGTGGGTTAAAGTGGGCAGGGACTATCAGGAACAGTATTCTGGCACATTCAATGAATCAACAATTAAACCTACACAGTAGTATCAGTCTAGTGACTGTAAGAGTGAAGATGCTGCATTTGTGTGTAGATGGTATCTAATGTTTGCGTGATTTTCAACATCAACATTTATATGCTAGAATAAATACAAATAAATCTCATTTGTCTGCAGCAAAGCATAAAAAGCATTTTTGGAGGGGATAAAAGTATAAGAAGGGAGGGTTGACAGCAGAAAGGAAAGGTTTCAGGATGAGGTGGAATGGGACAAAGGGAGAGACGAGGACAAAGAGGACACAGCAAGGACAAGGACTGCAGATAAGGGACACATCAAGACAGTGGTATGCTAGTGACAAAAAGCAAGGAGGGAACAGGAAAAGGACAAACCACAAGAGACGCCAACAGACACAAATGTTCAGACAGAGAGTAAGACAGACTGACAGGCAAGTAAAAGCTATACAAGTGAGATGGGGGGGGGGTGTTTAGGAAGGAGGAGGGTGGGGGAAGAAAGATGAGCATGGCCGTGGTTGTTGCTCCCAGAGGGGACGTTATGTTCGGTCCAAGTCTGGGCCTGTCAGGCCATCCTTCTCCCTTTCTCTCTTCCCAGCATCTTCCGATCTTTTCGTCTTCCTTCCTTTCAACAGTCAGCCCAGTTTGTTATTACTGGTGCTAAGATTCAGCCATTCCAGTCAATCAAACTGCCCCACCGGCCACTCTATTCTCAAGGAGTTTAAGGGCCCCTCGCCTTGAATACTGATTTTCATGAAAACCACCTAGCATGGAAGAAAATCCTGAAAATGTTACATCTGTATCAGCTTTTAATTCATCTTTCAATTCAATCTCTAAGCTTATTTCTAAGTCAGGATCTCATTTTTAAACAAAAGCCCATTTCCTTTCTGCATATTTTTATGTAAATGCAAAAAAAAATAATTTTCCAATACTTTGCAGTGACTCACTCCTCTTCTCTCCTTCTCACCTCTATTATCATCTCACTTTATCCTCCCGAAACAAGAGGCTCATGTAGGGACAAAAGGACATTCGCTCCATCATTTAGCCTGTCGCTCCCACACTGCCTTGTTTATCTCGTGCACAACAACTTCCTGACCTATGCTTTAAGGTATTACAAGCGTGTTATTTTTCTTTACAACAGATTACTTTGCAGCAACCTGCACACGTCCCAGCCTTTTCTGTCTCGCTAACTGCTACAAGAAGCAAGGCAAAGTTGTTTGGCGATCTTTAAATATCTCTCAAGGCTGCCTATTCTTGCTGAGGCAGGTAAGTCAACACTCGAGAGAGAAAAATACTTCTTCAATCATTTCTATTTATTTTTCCTTTGAAGGTTCTTTCATTAATGCTGTGTCTGGTTGTCAGAGAATGTCTATACTGTTTAAACAAAACAAGCCGTGGAATTGGGTGTTCATTGTATAATGAAAAATATGTATTAGTCATGATGTGTGTGTGTGTGTGTGTGTGTGTGTGTGCATGTGTTAGTGTGAGTGTGTGTGTGTCACAGCACAGTGCCATCTAAAGCAATCAACCTCATGTACTGTATATAGACGTTTACTGTTTTCTAATGGCAAATATTAGTATTTGAGTCATTGCTGGCTAGGTCCTGTGCTTAGGAAGTGATGAGGGCTGAAAGTAACTTAAAAGCGCCACATTTCAGTGCACCCCTGTGCACTTTCAGGGCCTGTAACTGGGATATTTTCATAATATGAAAGCAAAACTCTGCATGGCTTCATTAGATGTTCTACAGCTATTGTACAAAACAAAGCAGATTTGGAGGGGCTCAGGTGGGAGGCCCTGACTGATTTCCATGAAATGAGTCATATTTCTTTTTGATTTTTAAAATAATACCCGTTTCACAGGATAAACTGTCCACTCAGCTGGGATACTTCCCTCAGTTCGCTTTCTTTGAAGTGCTGTCTGTTCCACAGTGAGTGCGTTAGCAGTAATAGATGTCTTTAGGCAACTTCCCCCCAAGCAGACAGAAAATTGAGCGATTTAGAAAGTGAAGCCACGTGCTGCTATGAACAGCAGCAAAACAGATTTTAGCCACCTGAGAAATACTGGTTTAAGTGCCTGCTAGGGTCAGAACATTTTCAACACTTTGCCAAAAGACAGGAAGAAGGCAAAGCCATTAGCTCCACTAGCACACACCACTCCTTCAAGCTTTTCATTTACTGTCCGCTTGATTGGTTAGTTCATTTATGATGCTGCTCCTTAACGAGTTATTCGCAGAAATCAACAAACTTGGTCGACTGCTGCAACTTGTTCTACTTCAAAAAAAGTGTGGTTCTAATACTGGATCCTGGTTCCAAGCCATGTTGCGTTACAGAGCAGAGAAGGAGAGCTCTGAAGCTTTGACCTTTCTGTTTGTGGAAAGGAGAAAAATTTGCTTAAGGGACTCCGTCATTTTGTATCTACTTATTTCCTTGCTTCCTTTCTGTCACTGGCTCCTTTCTCTTTTGGCGTGCAAGATTAAACAACAAATTAAATGCAAAATATATGATTAAGTACACTGACTTAAACACAATCTTTGTTTGAGGCTGTTTAAACAGCTTGCAAGATAAACTGAGGTCATCACAAATATTTGAAGTATTTAAATGGTGTCATCATTAAATTAGATTAGGTGATTATATTAAATCCCGGTGATCCTCGTGGGGAAAATGAGCTGTGGCAGCAGAGGAGTGCTGAGTTAAAAAATGAGAACAGATCAGATGGAGAATACTGAGGAAAATTACAACAAAGGAGCAACAAATGGGAAGGATGCAACTGATGAATAAAGACAAATTACAGTTCTGGGGGAAGACCAAGGCAGAAAACAGAAAACTACTTTTCTCATTTCTCTGAGCCGTTGCCTAAAATACCCAGAACGTGCTTCATTTTCATGACTTTCAAACAACTGTTGGAATTATTTACCGTGCATGTTGCAGAGCAGATGACATCTACCACAGAGGCCAATGAAAGATTAATGCTGAGTAGCCACTGCAGTGATGTCGTGTATGTGAGTTTTTCTTATTTTTACAAAAGGGAGAAGGACGGGAACAACTTTACACCCCTTGGTTACAATCCTGCTGGAGAATACTTCAGTCAACACTAATATAACCAAAGTATAAATATATTGTATACACTTCTGTAAAGCCCCTTGGTTGCCTAGTTGTGCAGTTGCTATTTTTCAACTAATTCTTCACATTAATGTAGTGCTTCCATCAACTGATCCTTTTTGCTTTTAGCCAGAAACTCATTCTGAACAATACAAATTGGTGTAAGCAGAATTCACAGCAGATGGTGTTGTAACCACAAACTGTACATAAAAGATGGATGTAGCAACTGTGCTCTCACTCAGTCGTTTCTGAACTCTAGTTTTTTGTTTTTATATTCAGTTAATGTGTTTTTAGCTACAGTTTTCAGTTTGTAGGTTTTCTTTTCAGACGCAGTTTATATTCATTTTTAATCCGTGTCTCTGTGTTTGATAAGATACAGGAACCAAAGCAAGTGGGTTTGGGTTAGGCACAGAAACTGCTTTGTTGAGGTTCACATGTGCATATTGTGGTTTGGGGTTAAATGCACATATTAAAAACATGGTATGGATCTGTTCTACTTACATTTGGCTGGACTCCAAATGTAAGTGGTTATCGTGAATTTCTGTGTATGTAGATGTCAACGCTTGCAGCTGATAGCAACAGATCTCACATTTATCACTGACTGATAGCATGTGATTGCAAACTTGACCTCACTGAATTGCACACTGATAGCAGAGTTACTGTCTAATTGATGTATGGCTGTCAGTTGCCTTATGTTAAGCAGAGCTTCTATACTACTTACTATCAACTTACTACATTATGTTTTCTATATTGCCTTTTCTTAACTATTCATTAACTATTAGACACAGCCAATTAAAATAACATTGGCTCATTTTTCATTGAACTTGTTTCTTTTAACTGAGACCAATGTTTCATACCCAGTTATCAGATAACTCCAACTTCAGCTCCAAGGCAAATGTAAAACAAACCAACCACCAACAGGCATTACCTCCAGAAACAATGAAACTTTAAAGGATGCAGATAAATTAAACAACAACTGAGTATTTCTCCTTCTCCCACGTCGCACAGCAGTTTCCACTAGATGTTCATATTAAACTCTCTCTCTGAGACCACTTCCTAAAATCTTTCAAGAAATTATGCAGGCTCCTAAAACACTGATGGTTGCATAACAGGATGTGAAGACTCCACTCTCCCTCTCTCCAGACCCCGAAGCCGGTGAGCACAAAACCTGCCTTGGGTCTTCTTCCCCATCTCTGTCTTTGGGGCTCACATGTGCAGAACAATAGCAGAGCAGCTAGTTAAGGTGAGGGAGACCAAAAAAATAAAAAATCCTCCACCACTCCTTTGTCCTCCGTCTGTTCCCATCTCAGAGGGATTTTCTTAAACATTTTTTTTTCGACACTCTCTTTCCCTGTGGTTATTTCCCTTAGTGAAAATGGGTCACCTTTCTTTTTGTCAGGAGAATGCTTGGGTAAGTATAACCTCTGCATCTGTGTGTTTGAAGGTGTGTGTGTGTGTGTATTCAAGGTTTTTTATGATCGAGGAATGGTTCCAAGCCCTGGAAAAGTCATGCAAGGACCATTTTCTGGGTCTCATTAGGGGGGAAGGTATATTTCTTCAGGGACTTCCAGTGTAGCATGAAGATATCCAGTCTTTTATTTATTTTTTGTTCCATTTGCTGGTTATTGTTTATCAAACAGGTTAATTCAGGTAAATTCTAAAAATAATAATAAAACAAAATTAATAAAGAAATAATGAAGTCAATTATCAGATTAACTGATTCATTTAGACAAACCCCTCATGTGTCCCCCACACTGCTAGCAACCAAAGTCTGTTTGACAACTGACTACAACTGATCAAACCACCTGATTATAAGTAGTCTGTAAACAAATGTTATTATAGTTATTACAGTTACTTATAATTATAAGTAACTTACAGTTACTTATAATTGCATCTTTCAGCTGGTCTCTATTATTATGAATAATGATATTAATGTAGCATTAGCTTGCAAAGTCACCTAGCAAAACAGCTAGCTTGGTTTAGCTTTAAGTAAATGCTAATGTGCCAGTTCCTCTCCATTTCCTCTAACTGACACTTGAGGTAGTCTCCAAAGCGTTCAATTTCCATATTAAAATGTCCAGTTTCAGCCAACGATATAATATGTTTGTAGTTGTTTTGTTTTTTTTAAATATTAAAGTGCTAAACCTAAAATAAACTATTGTTAAGTTAAAGTAAGTGAACTGGACCTCTTCACCATATTTGTGGTGTTTGACAAGAGATATCTGGCAATGAATATCGCCTGCCGCATGTTACAGCTCATCCAATAATTTTGTGGTCCTATTTTTTTTTTCTTCTAGTATTTATTGGTCTGTTACTAATTAGCAGGCATCCATCTGTGCATTGCACCCATAATGTCTGTGGACATGGCTCACTTACCAAGTTTGCTTGTGGTTGTGGACAAGTTCTCATCCACATATTGTCACTCCTCACACCAAAAAGACAACATGCTAATGTTGAAGCTTCAAAATGAGTCCAGCGATCAATAGATAGTATCAATGAGGCTCAACTTATCTATACATGCAAACATGAGGTAACAAACCTATTAACTAACTTTACTTAATATTATGTGATTTCTAGGCCAGGATGACTGTAAAGTAAGAACTGTCTTATGCTCAGTGCAGCTCGTGGTTGACAAAGTGAGAAGCTGCAAGAATTAAGGACAAACTGCTGTTCACATACTGTATGTGTGGCAGCACAGGGGGATGATTTATGTATGTGCACTCTTTCCAGGCTTGTTTTTGCATTGTTGCTCCTGACAGAAACCCTTTACCTCCCCTTCTCATTTCTGGCAGTATGTGCGCAGGCAGCGTTGGATGGACTTTGAAGTGAGCGCACCGATGCACTTCAAACAAGATCTCACACACTTTGCCATTTTGCCAAGTGGAGGAAAAAACAGCTGGAAAAAAAAGAAAAGCTTTTCTCTGCATCCTGATAGAGTGCACTCTGATCACCTGTTATTCCAAATCTGTGGCTCTGCTGCTTCTATCTTCACATCAATACGAAACCTCAGCGGGAGCGCCGTTTGTGCTTTTTCAAAAAACGGTGGCATACAAGTGCTGCTGTGACCGAGAGCAGGAAACTGTTTAATGTACAGATCTTTACAAGTGCTGCGCAGATTCAGACGTCTCCACCTCTGCCTCACTGACTGTGAGCAAAGCTGGCTATTTAGAAAAGTTGCGTGTATGGAGGGAGATTCATGTTTCACTGAAGTAATACACTGCTATCAGTCCACTATAATGGTAACTGGCACATAGATCAGCAGAACTGTGTTAATTATGCCTTAAAGAGTAGTCAACACATTCACATCTGGCAATCTGCAGACGCTAGAGAAAATATGTATTCCCCAACTAGTTGGCAAGTGGTTGCTGGAAGACCAATTTTACCCGGTGACTGCCAGCAACCACTCGCAAACTTGTAATGGAGATTTTTCCCTAAAGCAGTCTCCAACCACTCTGTACTCCTGTGTGACTGAGGCCTAAGCTATCACATGTCACTCAGCAATTTAAGAAAAGCGATTACAGATGAACTTGATAAGCCTGTAAACTTTGGGCATATATCTGCATTAGCTCTATCGGAGCAAACAAACATGGAATGACCGTAAAGTGTGTTCGCTATCCATACCGAAGTGTAGAGGTAGCCCTCGCTGTTCATGGCAACGTAGAGCCCTGTCTTGGTGCTCTGGATGGCCACTATCCTGAGCCCCACAGGAATCAAGTTGAACTGCACTGCAAGACACAGAGAGGGAGGAGTGATGTTAGAGCAATCATTCTGTCTCTTAAACGCTCACAGTGCTTTCTCATGGCATAAAAACACAATCGCTTTCCAGGTGTCTCCTGTTTCACACTCCCTGTTGTACAGTTTGTCTGTCAAAGGTGAGAAAAGCAAGTTTGTGAAAAAGACAAAGAGAGAGGGCGGAAAGGATTTGGAGTCAGAAATTTTGTGTTTACCTTTCTTGGAGTGAGAGTAAGAGTGCGATACGTTTAACGCTTGATATCGAGATACATTTGAGTGCCTTGTTTAGGACAGAGACCTGGCAAATTCTTTTGCTTTCTTTTATCTGTTCTTGAATACACCAGGTGTACATCAGAAAAACAGAACATTGCCCTACATGCCATAGGAATACTTTCATTTGCAATACACGAATCTATTACTGAACGTGGCAGTTACAATGAAGTAAATTCAGAAAAGGAAAACATGCAGCTGTGAATTTTTTTTTTTAATCAATGAGATCTCTGACAGTCATAATGATATTTTCACAGAGAACGTGTGCGTGAACCCTGAACATTTTATTAGAAAAATCAGCATTAGCTCATTTTAATCAAAGCTCTGTAATCTTGCATCCCAAGGTGTGCCACACATTTTAAAGGCTGTATATAGCTTGAAAGTGAACCAGATTATTAAATAATGCAGGTCACTGGCTTAGGCTAAAAATGTGAGGAATGCAATCCCCCAAAAACTCATTAAGGGGATAAAGAATTTTCCATAGTTTGACATTTATAGTCTTTTAGTGAAGAGGTTAAGTGTGGATTCTCCCTAAAATCTAGATTCATGCCACAGAGAGATGGAGAGACACAGTGAGAAGGAGAGAGAGAAGGTAGCTCAGCAGAGAGTTTTAAGAATAGCGTGCATTAGAAAGTGAATTCATTTTCTGCATCCCGACACACTAAACAGCACTTTGTAATGCAGTTTGCTGAATGTCCTCCTGTGAAACCTTGGATCTCCTACGTGCATAGCTCTGCATATGAGCTAACTTCAGCCTGGACACCAGAACAACAGTCACTGTTTCCTTCTCATTTTCGTTCCTGTAGATGCACAAGCTTTTCTGTGTATGAATGTAGATCGTGTCTGAGTGTCTAAAAAAGTTTCTTATATGATGTGGCATGGTAAGCTGAACGGTACTGACAAAGCAGCCTGTGGCTGCCAGCTGCTCTGTGGTCACAGTGTCATGATGACCAAATGCTACTGAGATGATTAAAGCCCCTGAAGCACATGGACTGAGCCAAAAAAAATACATGAGTTTTGAAAGATCAAACAAAACAATATAACTATGAAAAACACTTAAGCTCGTAAAATCTACCAGATAAGTGGTGACCCATCTAGGATTAGGACAACGTTACACCCAAATGCTTCTGTAGATAAACTATATGAGACTTCATTCAAAATGTAGCAACTTCTACTTTCTAATATGTCTGATTTATCAGGTTTCTAAAATAAAACTAACCTTCTACAATAACCCTAACTCTGGATAGGTCAGTAGTGACCTGATGGCATTCATATATATATATATATATATATATATATATATATATATATATATATATATATATATATATATATATTACCATAAGTTACCAAATGGTAAAAGCTTATATACTGAATTTTTACATTCAGCTTTGCATCTTTTTTCTATTCTTTTCTATGCAGGTCAACAATGAGACAATTTTCAACCCAACACATTCAAGGGTGGTATGGCTTACAAAGAGCTGTCTCTCTTCCTTGACAGTCTGAAGTAATGTGTGTCTTGTTTGAGTGTGGATAGAAATGTCACGTCTGTGTTCACACTGCTGGACAACAATGTCTTTCGGTTATTGAAATTCAACAATATTTTTTAGTCAACAATGTCAGATACGACTACTCTGCTTCATTTCTGAGTTTTGCTAGAAAAAGAAATTACGCTACAGTAAAAATGACATTTTAATAGAACAGCTAGTAATATTACCATCACCCACCGACAAGAAACCAACGTTTTTGTTGGTATAATCTACCAAAAGGATACAGGTTGTATACATATTAACATCTCCTGTCTGCATCAATTACTGCTCACTCAGTTAAAGCCCATTTGGCCGTAAGAGTGTTTAGGCTGGTATTACTGTCTGGAAGCAACAACTTCTGAAGGCTCCCTTTGAAATCTGTCAGAAATTATGCTAATTGTGAACTCTCTGTGTGTGTGTCTGTTTACGTGAGTGTCCTTGTGTCTTCTTTCCTTTTTCTGTTTCCATGTTCTCCTCCTTATGTTTAATTCCATGCCTCCCCTGCCTGTCATGTTTATCCCATGTTTCCGTCATATCATGCCTCTCCTCTCGCTCTCTCGTGCTGTCTCGAATCATTGCTCTCTCGCTGTCTCTCTATGTGTTGTCTCCGTTAACTGTTCCTGCGTCCCCTTCGTTATCTCCTCCCGTTGCCTCCTTAATCCATCTAGCTTCCCTGACTGTTCTTTCCTCTCAGCAAAAAATGTCATGTTGTGAGTTAGTCTACGTCTTAGTGTTTCCTGTTTTATTCTGACAGTCTTGCGTTCCATGTTTGGTGTGTTTAGTTTTGCTTCTGGTGTCTCGTTGTGTCTAATTTGCCTCAGCTGTGTTTCCCATGTGTTTCCTGTTCCCTCGTCATTCCTCTTGTTCTGCCTGCTGCACACAACAAACACAACCTCAGACTTTGTATAAAGATTGGAGAAATAGTACAGAACATTTTAATAACTGGGTTTTAGAGACTGGACTCATGCACCTACCAGCGTATTGTGTCTCACTTTTCTAGTTCTTACGCTAAGGAGAGGTGCTCATATTTTGTGTTTTAGAGTATCAGCTTCTACTTACTGTTGTCTTGTGAAGCATTCCACCATCACATAGTTACCAGCAACTACTCATTTCTTTACACAATGTCTATTACAATCAAGTTGATTTTGACTTTGGCAAAATTCCCGTACTGCCATTAGTCCTAAAGGCCAAAGCAGACAACACTGCTAAGCTTTTCGTTTAAACTCTGGTCGAGAATATAAAAACTGAAGTATAATTGGGATGCAGTATGTGTGAGTGATTTCGTCTTCTTTTGGCAAATTGCAAGAGTGCATTATAAAGTCAGAGCCCAGTTGTCAAAGTGACAGATTTCTTACACGGATGAAAAATGAAGTCTAAGGAGCATGTTTTAGATTCATGAAGCCATTAGCCACTAATAGACAAATCAATTTCAAATCAAAAGTTCTGCCAACATAATGGATGGAAGTTAAGTTATCAGATGGTGTCAGAAAGTCAATGCTGGCCGTGATTAAAAACTAACAACTTGTCAGTATTATTTCTGATGAAGATTAAGCTCTGACCTCTTAAGATTTAAGATTTTCTTTCTAGTAAGGCAACTTGGAAAACAAAACACATTCCTTCTTTTTCGAGCAGCATTTATGCTCTTTAACTTTTTGTTGAGGAAAACTTAAAAACTTATATTCCAGCTTTCCACAGAACAGTCACTGTAACGTACAGTTTTTACCACCTGCACTGAATATAAAGACAGCCCACCATACTCTTTTTCTCTCTCTTTTTTTTTCCTTTCTCCATCTTCAGCACGTTGCTTCTATTTGCTCAATCGATTCCTGCATTTCAAAGAGTTGGTTTCGCAAATGAACAAGGTGTCACCAATGAGCATGGCTGGGATGACAAATAGAGCTGGGCACATGCACACACATTGCCTCCCACCTTCTTGTCACCCTCCTACTCCTGCTTCTCACTTCCTAACATTGCTAGGTGCACTGTTGTGGCGATAACTGCATGTTATCCATACACACAGGAAGAAAACCACCACAACACATGCAGGTGGACTACACTGTCCAAGATAATAAAGACAGAAATGAGCCGTAGTCCCTGCATGACAATTTTACATAGTAGACCCTTTAAAAACATAAAGATACAAAACATTTTTAGTTAGCATTTGTAGCTAGCACACAACCTACAGAAATAACTAGATGTTCTGTAAAAATACAGGATATTTTGAAGGGTTACAGCTGTGACAATATAAAAGTCATCAGTCTATGTCAACAGCTACAGCATAAGAGTTTTTGGCTAACATTAGCCTGTTTTGTTGGATTTGGGGAAGTTATCGTCATGTAGCTAAGCAGCTAAAGTGTGATAGAAGTGTCAGTTCACATTGCAGACAATATTTTTTGTTCTACATGCAGAACAGGAACAAAGGTGCTGTTAGCATGAAGCTTGTATCTTTCTCTAGCAAGATATCGTGTATATAATTATTAAGTGTTCTTTGAGTAACATTCATGATCCATGTTTTAATGCTAGTCAGGTGGGAAAAAATTTAAAAGACAAAAATATATTATAATATTTTACAAGTGATAAAATCAATATATGAGATTGCAATTTCTGCTCACTCCCAGAATTATGAATATAAAAAGTCAGACATTACTACCTGTTACTTCAAAAGCTGCCTCTATGAAACACAAGATATCCTTTGGTAGCAGTCCAGCGGCTGTTTTGCACTGTACTTCGCCTTGTTTTTGCTGATTCTTTTAATACTTTGACATCCTGGGAATAAGACAGGCTCAAAATTGATAGTAGCCATTAAAAATAATATTCTGCCCTCAACAAAATAACAAAGACATTTGTGTGTGCATGTCCCTGATATCATTATAAGCTGTATTTGGAGAACACCAGTAGAAGGTCAGAACAATCAGGCTTTAGCTTTTGCTTCATTCCTTCTCTCACTCTCTTTTTTCCTTCTTTCACACTTCAGATTCTTTATTTCCTTCTTATCCTCCATCAAAAAGAGCTTTGCTAATCGCATGTATAACATAACTGTTTGCATGGATAGCGGAGGCATCCCATTTCATCCCTCTTTCTCTCCGTCGTTACATTTGAGTCGCTTCTTTCCCTAGCAGAACAGAGGACACTGCTAGATTAATCAAAAGTCTTTTGGGGGAGGGGAAAGAAGAAGAGGAGAAGGGAAATGAAGGGAAGGCCGTTGCCAAATCAATCCCACAGTCAATTTGAGGCTTGAGATCATCTACACAATAAATAAACAAGGAGAAAGTAGAGATGGGAAGAGGAAAGGGAGGGGCGGCTCAGCACAGGGAAGCAGGAGCAGGACATAGAGTTAAGCTGTAAGGAGGGCCTCTGCAGGCCTGCACTCTGCGCTGCTGCTCTGCAGTGTTGCATTGTGCAGCACAGTTGGTCTCTACAGGAATGAGAAGAGGATTACAGTCATCTGTGAGAAGTCACACAGAGTTTAACTTATGGACAGCTGCGCTTTATTTAGTTTCCAGTCTCAGTGAAGCTGGTTGGATAAGAGCACTGTCACGAGATGTTGATGCATCTAAAACTGACTCATTCCAAGGTTATGTCTAAACTATTTCTTACTTATGTCTAAACTATTTCTTACTTATGTTGAACAGACTAAAGAATGCATAAACGGTAACAGGGCTTACAGAGAAGCTGAGCTACTGTGAGCGAGTTATGTTCTTGCATTTGAGTTTCCTACACTATTAAGATTATAATGTTCCTGCACATGTTCCACTCATACCCTTCAGTTATGAGTTATGTCGATGGTCACTGAGTAAATCGAGGGAATTACAGATACAGTATAAGTTTTCGTCAGTGATGACACACAATGTGAGCTCAAATCATTCATGCATCTCAAACACTGTAAGTCGTTCAGACTGTTCCATAACTAGGCTAAAATCCTATAGGCTCATTCAAGCAAACATATAAATGAACTTGCTGTTAGCATGCAAGATAAAACTAGATTAAATGATTTGTCTTCAGCAGTAAGTAATTCTCAATATTTTCACCCATCTGTTGCTTTCTAACATTCCCCTTTTCACCTCACATCTGTCTTTACTATTTGCAGTTATTTAAAGTTCCCCGCTGCTTAAAAATGTGCCACACATAGATGTTTGACCTTCTCTGTGTCTATAGATATTGATTTTGTGACATCACCACTGGTTGAGAAGCCAGTCACGGCTCAGTATACGATTCGGATTGGTGTACGTGCGCTCAGATGCAACTTTTCGGTGATGTAGGTGACATCTGAAGTTCAGCAGTTAGAAGTTTTCACATGAATAGCATTTGCATATGGTGCTAGATTTTCCAGAGGGCAGGCATTTTAAACTGAAGGAGGTTTTAAGTAGAATCATTCTACGCTTAGCAAAATGGTCAGTTTACCAGTGCTATAAGAGATAAGAGCAGATAAGTAACTCAATTAACCCAATTATCTTGGCTACACAATATTTTCTAAACAAAATACTCAGTTTTACTCTGATTTTAGATTATTGTAGCTTCTTTTCTTTACAGTGTTACCACTGTAGAGCAAGAGGATCACAGAGACACACTGCTGCCTGCCTATAGCTTTTGTCCATTTGCTGTGCTACCTATTGTAATTGTCGCAACTGTGTGGTGTCTCCTCGGGAAAACTAGTTTAGTGTTTGGTGATCTCGCAGGTGTGCACCACTGCTAACTGTGGAGTGTGAGTGAAACGTTCTTGCACATGGACGCATGGACCTCATATTTTTAACTCCCTAACTCAAAGTAATGTTACGGGTTGTATGAATACTGCTCGCTTCATGTATGATAAGACAGCAGCCGTTCAAACGGGCCTTGTAAGGCTGGTGAAGAGTGTGTTTATTAAAAGACAAGCAAAAGGACAAGCACGGTGGAATTCCCAGTACCAGTGTGGTCGTGAGGAGGAGTCACAGAGGAGCTGAAGGTTCTCCCCACTCACAAGTGAGAACCGGAATATAGCCTGGAATATTACTCCAGGTTCTATGTTGTTAAAACCGAGAGGTACAGCACAGAGCTACATAACCACTCGTGTTTACATTGACAGCTAAGAACCCACACTGAGCACAGGGGGAACATGCAAACTCGACAAAAAAAGGACCCATGATGGTTTAATCCAAGTAGTAACCTCCTCAGCTGAAAGATGAAGCCAATGGTTACATGACAAGTCTGGAGTTCTTGGTTGGTTACACAATCGAGTAAGTTCCCAAAGGCTCTTATTTTAGGGATGAATCATCCCTAAAGTCTATCTTTTTTTCTCTCTCTTAAGATCATCCCCAGTCCTCTGATAAAGTTGAGGTCCAGGCCGCTGACAATTAGAAGCTCGTCAGATGGTAAAGCATTGCTGACCAAGAATTTCAATGCTTTTCTGTGTTTATAATTCTGTCAGTTTTAACAAGATCTCCAACACCACTGGCTGAGATGTAGCCTGAAACCATGACACAGCCTCCACTGTGTTTTACAGTGGCGGTGGCTCTAGACGCTGAATTCCTCCGTACCTACTGACGTGGATTTAAACCAGAAATTTCATTTTAATTTTATTATTGACCGTAATCCTTTAACGTAACAAGTTTTAAAGGTAACGATATCTAGCAGTGGTAACCTACCACATTACAACTGGATATGTTAACATGACTTTAAATAACGTGTATTTTTGCTCAGAGTTAACGTCAAGCTGTGAACTCTAACGTATTCGTGAATAATTCCTTATTATCTGGAATGATCAAAAGTTAAGCTGCACTGAAAGCTACTGGATGATATTCATGATCTTATTTAATTTACGACATTGTTTAATAACATTGTACTTAAATAATCAAAATCCCAACATAGTCGCAAGAATATGAAATGAAGTCTTTTCCCGACAGCCCACTGCACTGGGATCATTAACGTGACACTTGAACTAATAAAGCTACAGAAAAGTGGATTTGCATTGGCAACAAATAGCCTCTTCGCACGTTGTCATTTGTGTTGGAAAGAAATGAGCTTTAATGGCTCAACAGCAGATTAAATGAGTTGCAGCTGAGCTTCACGCCTGATTTCCCCAGTGGTCGATGGCTCTGATGACAAGACAACTACTTTCACAGTCCTGTTATTTAACTTCCACCTCTTCCCTCTAGGCCTTCCTCTCCATAACTGATTTCTTTATCTGTCTTCCTTTCACTTCCATCCATCTCTCTCCTCTCTTTCCCTGGTGTTTTTTTGTCTTTTCAGCCCTCTTTGTCATGAATTAACATCCCTTTTTCTTATCTTATTGTTTTTTTTACACATCTCTCCATTTTTCTTCCTTATTTGTTCCCTTTCAGTTCCCCTGTTGCCTCTTGTCATTCTCCCCATCCTGTGAAACCAATGCTCTCCCATTCATCTTTGTCCTATTTTACCCTGCAGCCTCATCTGTCTGGCTCTTCATCGCTCTCTCTTCTTCTCTCTGCCTCGTATCCTCACTTCTTCTTGTTTGGTATTCTTCATGCTCTTCTTCTCATCGTTGTGAGCCCGCTCTGCTACTCTTTCCACCTTTCTCCTCATCTGTCAGATGCTCCATCTGACAGATGAGGAGAAAGGTGGAAAGCCAAAGCTCCTTTGGCTTTCAATATTCACATCTTTTCCTCCTTGGATGCTTCAGCTCTCACACAGAGCTGAGCTTCCCTCATCTGCCTTTCAAGCTTTTTGCCTCCCTGCCCTCTGCGCAGGAGCGTTATCGAGCACTGGGGGAAAGTTACAGAAAAAAAGAACAGACTTGTTCCAGAGTGCAGAGCGAGATAAGTAAAATTTCCTTCCAACTATGGGAGATGGTAATTACAGTGGATAAAAGCCTGGGAATCAAGTTCCTCCTCATGGCTTCCCGATGTACACGCTGAGAGTCAATAGCTTTCATATATCTTTCTCTTGTGTCCATTTTTCTTCCATTTTCTCTGTGTCCATCAATCTGTCTCCTTCTGGGATTTTTGCTTTCTTCGTCCCCCGAAGGAAATCAAGATCAATCCTCATGACCTATCCACAGAATTTATTCTCTCCCTTCTTTCTTTTAAGGTATTTTAAATCTTCCTTTGCTCTGTCACCTGTCTCAAATGTTTTACCAGTACTGACATCAGGTACATGTGACCTTTTGACACACTTTCGAAATGGACCGAGGCCATTTATAAAAACACAATGTAACTTAAATGTAGCCACAGTTGTTTGGCAGCAGTACAGTCAAACCACTCAAATGCACATTCCTGAAGAGGCACATTATTCAAGTTACAATTTTATCAATAACTTAAACACTGTTTACGTAGAAAGCAATTTGCTCATCACCCCTTGACTTGGATTTAGTCCTTAGCATCTTTGGACAAATTGACATTTCCAGCACAGACACATATCGGTTACCAGCATTCTTTGCTCCTTTGGTGGTACTTTCAGTTGGTCAGGAACAAATAAAACACTGGAAAAAGCCAAACAATAACATTTTTAAGTTATGTAAGTGAATTATATATCATGTTTAAACTGAGTAGCGAAAGACTGCAGGGGGTCTGAAAACGATGTGTCGGGAATTCGGTGTTCTCACCGGCTCTGGTGAACCTTGACCTCCCGGTCAGCTATCGGGCTGGTGGGTAACAGACTTCTCCAAAAATGTCAGAGCACTTTTACAAAATATGTGATGCTTTGATAAATCAAGCAGATATTTGAAGTTTACACAGCTACATTCTCACCTGAAAATAACTTAAGAGACCCAGAAAGAGTCAAATTAAAAATAAGTAGCTGCCGCCATTGTTTGAAACTGGAACTGGCTGAGTCGCGCTATGAATTCTGGGATAGCTATGATACCGGGGAATGCTTCTTCTTCTTTGGTGTTTAATGGCAACTGGCATCCTTGTAGATGCAGTGCTGTCATCTTCTGTTTCAGTCCGTTATTACACTCTTAAATCCTACTACTTATTCCTGTGTCTTTCAGGATCTTACAGAGCTTCAAACGACGGTAACAGGGCTATTAATTAACTCGTCGACAAAATCGTCGGCATAATCGTGACGACTTGACTAATTGTGGCAGCCCTACTAGACGTAGAATTACTTCCCATATCTTTACAACTTAAATTCTAATCATTACAGAAATAATTAAACTTTTTTAATGGTCATCTCAACTAAATTCAGAGTCTCCATGAACTTTTCAAATGAACGGAAAGTTTAAAAACCCAAGAATCTGCGTTACACTTAAACAAATGTTCAACCAAATATGAAGCGTAATTGATTTTTATTAAAGTGGCTAAAACACACAGTACAGCAACTTCATTTCCATTGAAAAGATAAGTAAATCTTAAACTTGCTCCTCTTCCCTCCCCTCTTTCCTCTCCCAGCGTTATTATATAACAGCCTGGAAGAGCCAAGAACAGGCAAGGAGAGAGGAGAGGAGGAGCAGAGGGGGGCAGCTCCTCTGACCTCCCACCAAAGGGGGGAGACACAGTGATTGAGGAGCCATCAGCTGTATGCCAGCTGCTCCTCGTGCTCCCCATCACTCCCTCCTGTCCCTCTGCCTTTTTCTCCGTCATCCTCACGTCTCCCCCCTCCTTCCGTCTCACTTGTTCTCTTCCTCTGCCAGCCCATCTTGTCTCACTGGCTCAGTTTGCTCTGGCCCGTCTTCCCATTCTCCACTCCTCTGTGATCCTCTTATTCTTTGTTTCCACCAATCTCTCACTTGCAAAAATATAGTGTGCTTTGGTGACAGCTTCCTCTGTCACCTAGTTAAGAAATCCCTGAAGCCACTTGCTTTAAAAAAGTGATAAAAGTATTCCAAGGCCATACAAAAGCCACTCTTGTCACTTTTTGTTC
Source organism: Perissodus microlepis (assembly GCF_051167445.1). NCBI lineage: Eukaryota > Metazoa > Chordata > Actinopteri > Cichliformes > Cichlidae > Perissodus > Perissodus microlepis. The sequence continues at coordinate 42,773,490 of NC_140463.1, read as the reverse complement.
TATTACATCCCCTCAGGGCTTCTGTACCTCTTCCCAGCTTTTTCTTTCCCTCCATTTGGCTTTCCTTTCAGTGTCCTGCCTTCCTGACACATTTGGGTCCAGGAGAAACAGGAGGTTAAGGTAGCTGCTGTAAAGCCTGGTATCCCAGGTAGAGAGGTGACAAGAGGGAGCCAATGGGCCGGGCTCCCTCCTGCCCCTTGGAGGTCCTTCACTGCAGCAGGTCACAGGCGAAAGTTTCATCCTGGAGATCAGCCGATGAGTATCACAGCTGGCTGCATGGGCCAGCGCCTCAGATATGAACTTCCCTGTTCCTCCCTTAATTATTTATCCCATTTGCTGCTGATTTGGCCTTTTTTGGTGTTACACACTTTTGTGTTATACACTTCAGTGGGGTGCATAATAACTGCTGAAACTGAAGCTGATGAGTGGTAGAAGGTGGCTATTGTTACATATAAGGGTTGATCTGTTTCAGATATAAGAAAAAAATTACAAATACTTTAACATCCAACAATTCACCCTAATCTTGCCCCTAAACCTGGGTTAAGGTTTGCTTTTGTCCCCATGATCAATAAGGATTTTCTTTTTCTTTAAATGTGAGGCAGTGATTAGTCTATTTCCAAAGTCCAAATACATTTACTTCTTAAGATAGATCACCTGTAACCTGTGTAGAGTTTGGGATAAGGGGTATCTGTTGATAGATGTAAAGTAAAAAGACTGGGAATAATACCTGTTTCCGTCCTCTTCCTCCTCCTGCTACGGGGGGATTGTCCTTTGTGTTTACTTCATGTTTTATTCTGAAAGTTAGTTCCTCATATGCTTTCCTAGTTTTCAGTTAGCTACTGGGAATTTTCCTAAACAAAAAAAATATCAGCTGTTTTTAAAATGTATGTGTCAAGTTGGGACGCTGAGATTTATCTTACTCTTGCCACAGCCAGTGGTTCATGGAACTGACACTAAAGGATGCCTTCTGTGTATCTCTGTGATTCTGACAGCTTCTACCATCTTTAGCATTTGATACCTCGGGAGTGAGAACAGGATCTGAGAAGGCCAAGCACACAGAAAGTCCCAGTGTCACAGCTAATTCATTTTTAGCAGCACCAAGAGAGAAAGTAACAATGGACAGACTGAACAGAGTTGGTAGAATAGAATGGCTTTTGGGCTCAGTGTGTAACCAAGCAGGTTACACTGCTGGGTTATTCTCTCCACAGGAGGAGAGAATAAGTTTCCAGGGCTCAACGTCAGTGAGGATCTGAGCTGGTCACAAAAGCAGTGAGACAATAACTCTTCCTTCTGCGGCTGCTGAGGAGGTTTGAGGAGATTCTATCAACGCGACATCAAGAGTATTCTCTCTGGCTGTATCGTGACTCTGCATTGGATGGTCAGATCAGCCCAATGTATCACCAGGTCTGAACTGCCAGCCATCCAGGACCTCTACAGACAGCACTGTAGGAGGAAGGCTCAGCGGATCATCTTTGATCCCAGCCACACACTATTCACACACCTGCCACTGGGCAGGCAGTACAGAAGCATCCAGACCTACAGCAGCAGATTCAGTGACAGTTTCTAACCACATGCCTTCAGGCTTCTGAATTGTTGAAATAACGGACAGTTTGAACACGATAGTTCACATACAAAAGTTTGCAGATGATATTTTACGCAGTCATTATACACACTGTACATGTACACACCATTAGCTCTGCACTAAAGCTGCTAAGGTATTTTTAGTAATCGCTAGTTATTCTACCTGTGTTTTTTTTTTTTATATAGTGTTACTTAATGTGCAATATTTGCTTCTTTACAATATTGAGGGGGCTCTGAGTCTAAAAATTGTAATTGTCTGTAGTGATTTGCCATTGTTACCTGTATATGACAATAATAAATCTTGAACTTGGTAACAGCAAGATCAGGAAAGCCATACATCTCCAACGGACAATCACAGTGCCCCCCCCCCCCCCCCCCCCAAAAAAAAGACAGGCGAATTCTAGATGCAAGTGAAACTGAGTTAAAGCAAACGGTGTCTGTTTGTCGGTCACATTGCATTTTATGGTCTGAATTTCCACACATTCTCGTGCACACACACTCATACAGTTTATAAGAGTTGATGCTCACACAGCAATTTCTGCTCATTCAATGTTCTGTGCAGCCAGGTGGATGATTGTGTCTCTGATTGATACTCTATTTCACTGATGTCAATCTCTAGAAGACTGTTTGCTTGAATTAATAAATAAAGTGCACAGTTTGGGTTTTGCAGAGTTTATCACGTGCCACCTTTGAAAATGTAACAGCTCAGGGAAGCCATGCACCAGATACTGGCATTGATGGAATTAGTGTTGTTATAAAATTAACCCCTGCAAACAAGTTGCGGTCTGACCTCCGCCGACTGAAGTTTATTGCCACTGCACGCTAGGGGTGCTGTTACACAATGCTCGTTTTTACATCTGTCTGGGCATGAGCCCTGTTCGCCTTCAGATGTGCCCAGCGGTATTATGTGATCACTTCAGACAGAATGTTCAGCCGACATTTGCCTCAGCGTAGGTGTGCAGTTACATAAGAGGGAGAGGTGAGTGCAGATCTAATCACTTTATGGAGGTGTTTAACCAAGCTCCTTGGGCTAGAGGATTCATAACCTCTGTGCCAAACCAGCTTTCAGGGATAACAGTCCCGGGGATTGTTATGTGAGAATCTGGAGAATCAGTCTTCTGGAGAGTTGTCTTGAAATATTTCACTCATTGTTTATTTCACTAAATAAACACTTTATGCGCTGCTATGTTTCCCATCAGCAAATATCATCCTGCCAAGTTACATAAGCTAGTCTCCAGGACAAATGCCAGGGGAAAACCTCACAACGAACACCTCAAGGTTAGATCCAGGTTATTCCAACCCAGTAACAATCCTGCTGTCACAAGTATTCTGACGTCTTAATAGAATGCTGAAATATAATCTTGTACTGGGGAACCACAGCCGAGTGTCAAGGTGTGATTTCCTCCCCTCCCTGTGTAGATTGTAAATCCAAAATTGTGCTAAGCTCATATTTCCCACCCAAACTGGTGTTTTGACAGAAAAAAGCTGCTGTGTTGCCACACCAGGGATTTCCTGTAATATAATATTGATCTCTTTGGAAAGGTTGGAGTCCATCCAGAGACTCTAGGGAATCATGGGATATGTTGTTTTGAGTCATTAATGTTCTAGGCGATGCCCCTCGCAGGGTTAGGTGTGTGTGCACAATCACAAACTCAGCAACCAAAGAAGGACAGCAGGTTTTTGTGTGACTGTAAAGAACTGTAGGTCTTCAATAAAATCTTCAGAGAGGTTATTTGATACCATTAAGTAGTTTTGAAATACTATAGTTAGAAATTCAATCGCTAGCAGCTGAACACATGAACAATAGTCAGTGTTCACAACACTGAACGTTGTTTCATGAGGAATTTTGAGAGGTCAGAGAATCTCCCATTTCAACAAGCATTAAACAGTTATCATAAAGCAAAGACATTAATGTTAGACTTTATACTGTTAGCAGCTATCCAGTAGCCACATTAGCCATCTATTAAGTTATCATTGGGTAGCGGTTAGCAGCTATGGCTAACAATAAAACTATAACATTAGAGTTAGGTAGGAAATATCCTTTCCATAGATCGAGCGTGTTAATTTAACAGGATAACTCAGTTACAGTATTTGTGCCTTAAAGGGTGTTAAGTTTCTCTTAAAAACCATGATTGAAGCTGAGAAAAGTCAGACCAGCAGATAGACAGAAACAAACAATGGCTAACTTACCAATGAAAATCACCTGAAGTTCTTCCACATGCTACAGAGGGCCCCAATTTTTTAAAGGAATATATTGTAAAATTGTCAAAATGTCTTGTTTCTTCACACTTCAACCATCCAATCAACTGAACGACACCAAAGAAGAGGGAGTAGCAGATTAAGCTGTTTGGCATTTGCAGAGAAGATTTGGGAAGTTTTTAATAGGTGCAACCCACATCTTTCAACCAACAGCTCTGCTGCTCAACTAACAAATGTATTTTCCTCACAAGTGTCACCATTTAATAGGAAATAAACATGACTTCCAATGGTTTAAGAGTTGTTGCTAAAAAAGCATTTTTACAACAAAAAAATCGTCTTGAAAGCTACTTGAAAAATCAGTGATTAATGAGGATTTTTAATTGTGTAAAGACGTCAGCCTCTGCAGACGTGCATGCATTAGAAAGCCTGTCTCCCCTTGAGCGATATGGCGGCAGCATTGACACGTTGTTCCAATGAACAGCTGTGACCACTGTGACATCAAGTCTGTGTGGTGATTGAACTGCCTGGATAGAACATTTAGGAGACATCACATGACATCTACTTACTAGTGATAAATACACCAGAATATTAGCTGCTACGGATTCTTCCAACAGCACATGGACCCAGCAGGTTAAAGACCCTTTAATGTTTCATTGAACTTTGTTGGAAACTTGCACTCTCATATATACCTACATAATTCAGGGTGTTGTGCCTGAAACTGAGAGCACAACATGCACACTTACATTGCAGTGTGTATACTCACAGATGAGTTATTCATAGGCACATAAGGCTTACAACCTGAAGGTCAGAATGATTGTAAGCAAAACAATTAAAAGCATATCTTTGAAGAGCTTAATCAGTGCCAGAGATCTTCTGTGATATATTATGCAATGAGAATGAATCCCATTTGGCTGCCGTTCCCCTAGTCCACCTCGCCAAATGTGCATGCATTTTCAGCCTGATCGATCCTGGTGCAAATCAAACCAGAAAGCATGGCATGGTTGTCGTGCCTCTGCGTGCTCTCAGGATGTTAATCTGTCTTACCAGGAAGATCCCTTTTAAACACACTTTGACATGGAAGCAGGGGAAACACCTAGAGGTGCATGTACTGACTCAGGCATGAAATATAACCCTTGTACAGCAACAATATCTAAGAGTCTGTCCTCCTTTACTTACAGAAGGAGCTGCTTTCGTCCTTTGTGCCTTCCATGGTGCCATCCGGCAGCATCTGGAGGTAGAAGCCGTGTCTGCAGTAGAGCCGCGTGACAATGCCCTTCAGCTGAGGCTCTGCAGAGCAAACACAATGTTAAACACGTTAACGTCCGAGAACACACATACACTCTCATCAGGTGACATATATTAATGCACACGGCTACCTAAGAGGCAGGTCTTAATATTTACCCAGCGAAACAGTCAAACAGTGAAGTGTGTGTACTCGTATATGCGTGTGTCACTGTGGCCTTCAACACGATTGATGGGACCTCGGCGTTGGGTAAAAACATGCATCTTTCACAGAGAGGCTCAAGCGAGGGAGGCAAGCTGTTCAAGATGCTTTATTCCGTGTTCGTTTTTGCATTCGTGCACGAGAGGCCTCGCAGCAGCACGTCACTTCAAAAGGTGACCACTTCTAACACGCGTAGAAAAGTGTTAGAACTTCAAGGTCAGCTGTTTGAGGAATACTAAAGGAAAACATATCTATGAGAGCAGGATTATTAATTTTTTATTAGTATTTTTGTCAAAAGATTTGTTTTACACGTGTAGTAAATTTCACTGAGGTAAAGCCTTTGTGGTATATCAGCCCGAAACACTAATCTTGTTGTAGACTAGAAGCTGTAGCTCCTTGGGTGGCCACTCAAAACTGCTTCCTAGCAAGTTAATCCCCACAGACCCACATATTAAGTTAAATGTCACCTGGTATGCTGTTGGTCTGTTGATTAATCGGTGGATATGTGTGCACTTTACTTACCTTACCGTTAAATTTACTTTAACTCTCAAAGGTATTTGTTTTAGTTTGATATTGGAAAGCACTGTTTGCTAGCAGTGGTTGGTGCTGATCTCCCAAAGTGCAGGGTAGGATTAGACGGCTAAATACTAACACAGGTTACTAGATCCATCCAAAAATTCCACATCTGTTTTTCCCTCTCCGTCCTCTGAACGTTTATTGCTTTGGAAATTTAAATTCACTGGTTTTTGCAACATGACTGACAGTCGGCAAGGAACAATCTCCCTACATTTGTTTAGCCTGCTCTCAACTATGAGCTGTATTAGACCAGCTGTCGCACTACAGATAAGTTGGCATGTCTTCAGCTCTCCTCACGCGCTCTGTTTCCTGCCTTTAACTGACTCACGCATGACTGAGGGCACTTTTTCGGTCCGAAGTGCTGAGGGAGACTAAATAGTGGATCAAAAGGAATGTCGGGAATGCTGAAGTGTTTCCACAATCAACTTTTAATGAGGTGCATCAAATATAGATGAGGACAGAGAAGTATGGGGGCAGCTGGCAGTTGGTCCTCAGTTGACAGCAGGGGTATGGTGTGTGTGTGTGTGTGTGTGTGTGTGTGTGTGTGTGTGTGTGTGTGTGTGTGTGTAGGTGTGTGTGTGTGTGTGTGTTTAAGCACATGGGAAACAATGATGTAACACAAACAAACCTCACTAATCAAAAAAAGTCTGTTTTTTTATATTTCAGTATATATTTCAGCCTGTCATAACTACTGTTTGCAGTTACAGAGCACTAAAGCATTTTGAAGTAAGAGCTGAATAACGAAAAGAGGCACAATCTTTTTGGTCCAACACTAATGGATTCCTAAAAAAAAAACAGGAAAGCGTCATATTGACACAACTGACTTAGATACATCCTCTAACGCTTGGAGCATTTTGACACTTGTAGTACATCTGCGATCAAAACCGATGCAGTGTGCGACTGAAATTATTTGTTTTCTTTGTGACTCAAACATCTTTCAGGAAATCTATGAATTGAAGCTGATTACTTCTTAAATGTTCAACCCCCTCTATATCTGTGAATTAGTCAAAAGACTTGTGATGTGTAATCCTTGCTTTCATGCTGACAGCGTGACACAACATGTTTGGGAGCTTTTCATTAGAGGCTCCGGCCTCAGCGGCGAGATTGAGTCGCTGTAACTACTAAAAGATAAGAGCTCATCCATCCAACGCTGGCTGACTAAACACAGAAGGTCAAACGCAGAGTGAGGTAATCTGTAATATCCTGAGTGTTAATCCCAAATTAAGCTTCAGCCCACACACCAGGCCATGTGCTGCTTAACACATCTGCTACAGGGAAGGGCAGAGCCCGGCGACAAACGGGCACGAGGTGGGAGGCTGACGCTGACCTTTTGCGTGACTCTGCCTCCGTGTGGATATTTGGTGATGATGCTGTGTTTCGAAACATAGGAAGTGCTGCTTGGACACAAGGAGACTGCTGATGCATGTGCAGAGCAGAGATACTGTATTCACACACACGTAGAGCATTGCTTGAGCTAAAATGAGGAGAAATTGCCTTGAGTCATACCTCGGGCAGGATGTTAGTTAAACCGAGAGTTTAAATACGCACACACACACACACACTTAGAAACAGATCCAGAGTGATGCTGCAGAAAACATTTTTTATAATATTTAGAAATTAGGGTTTGCATTTTCTCTTTAAAATAAAATTGAAGTCACTGAAGCTGCATTTGTTTGCAGTTCAAAGATTCACCCTGATACTGAAGAAACAGTTTATGCAATCACACATTTAGTTTTTGAAACACTTCGTCTTGGATCGAGTTAAGAGTCGAAGGAGGAATGTATCACGCGCTTGTAATGGCTGCACTGCATGCCTGAGGGAATTTAAAGATTACACTCAGCTGATAGCCAAGCAGCTGATTAATCAGCAAGCGGCTGTAAAGTTATTAAAGGGGACCTAGTTTCTATCATAAATATACTGCTATAGCGCTGCATGCTCATATTAAAGATAGTTTCAAATAATGAGGTCAGTCTATGTACAAGTGCTCTCAATGATTCAAAAGCTCATGCTTCAGAAAGTTTTTTCTACTTTTGGATCTGTGTGACATCAGCGAGAAGGGGTGGTTGTCTCTAACGTGGTTATTTCCACCGCAGCCCCACAACCAACAGTTCAGCCAGCAGAGAAGATCATATAAAGTTGGTTCAGACAATGAGTGAACTGAGGGCCTGCACAAAGGCCCACAAGAAGAAAACATAGAAACGGAAATGAGCACAGTAAATGAGACAGACAAGTCAGCTAATAAAGACGTAACTTCAGTTCTCTGAAATAATCCTCTGACCTCAAAAGAGAAAAATGAATAATCCTGGGGCTATGATTATAAAGAGTTTAGTTTTGTTATTAAAAATGTTTATTTTTGTCTGTTTATGAGAACATTTTCATGTCAGTTCTCAGCTTTCTCCCTCATTTCCTGTCTCTCAGCAGAGCTCCCATCAAGCTAGGACAAAAAAAACAAGCTTGCATCACAACTTTCATGTCCTCATTGGTGCAGTGTGCTTCATTTAACCCAGACCAAAGGAAAGATCTAAAGATATGAATCATATTCCCACTGATGTTTTATAAACAAAGTTATTAAGTAATGCAGCTTTCTTGATGTAATCCTTCATCCTCGATGCCTCATCAGGACCCTCATGACTCACAGCGGATCACGCTGCTCTTCCTGTGCTTTCCACTCATGCTAAAATCACACATCTGCTATCACATAACATCGTGGTTTTCGTTTTGCTTTTAGACTGCACCACAGTAAACAAAAAGACATTTGGAAATATAGTCTCAGTCCAGTTGTTTCTCACCAGGTTCCAATTGGTAGCTATCTCACCTGTCCAAACAAACCAGTCAGGTGTGAAAATGCTTTTAGTCATCTGCAAAGCTCTAAAAACACACACTTTATAGCATCTTCTAGTCCCTTTATTCATTTCCTTTGTAATGCAGACTATCTTTTAGAATTTTTTTGTCCCCCAGGACATCTTCACAGAGCCTATACACAGCTGATTGCAGATGTTTCATGCAGGTTACAGAAATATGAAAACAAGTGGTGTGTGGGCTCTTCTTGCGTGAGCCATTGTTTGTCCTTCCTCCAGTTACAGAGAAAAGTTATAACCTGTAAAGAGCAAAGTGTGTTCAAATCAATAAAAATCATCCACAGCAGCCATTGTTGTCTTTTCACCCTTTTGCCTCTTTGTGTTGAACTCCAATGTCAGTTCCTTTCCCGTTCAGGCCAGCTTTTTAACCAATTAGCATTCAACCTAAGAACAACATCCCCGTTAAGCTACTACTTGGGTTTTGTAGGACTGCAAGAAAACACTTTGGCAAATCCTGCATACGGTAAGTGGTACCACTTGTCCAGGACTGGGTTCCTGGTGAGTTGAGGGCAAAGACTGAATCAAGTTTGGGTTTAACTGAAGGAGACATTTTTAAAGCTCATACTGACATCTACTTGTTTTTGTTTTTGTTTTAATTACAACTCTGCTGAGTTTCCCTTGGAGTTCTATTGTTGGCAGTGTGGAAAAGCCTCTTACAGCTAAAACAAATTCGCGCTTGTGCGGACAGCAGTCACTCTGTCCCATCAGAATGTATCCCCGGGAAAATCGCAGCATTAGTCGACAGATAACAGAGTTTGCGAATCATATCCTGCAACGCAAGAGCATGTGGCTGTGCGTGTGTTTATACAGACGAGGATTTGTGTCTCTGTAATCCCACAGACATTCAACGCCAATTATGGAGTGACCTTAATAAAGAGCGGGATTAATTTCACTTATTAAGAATTTCAACCATCAAAGTCACCCTGAACCCTCCAGCTGCCCGATGCCTCGAGTCAGATGACAACTGGGCAGTAGCTAGTGTTATTTTCACGGCCATTACACACTGCAATTCTTAAAGTTTGTGTGTGTGTGTGTGTGTGTGTGTGTGTGTGTGTGTGTGTGTGTGTGTGTGTGTGTGTGTGTGTGTGTTTTGACAGCTCCAACAGAATGGACTTGGCTGAAGAAGCAGAGATGGTCTGCCAAGGATCGTGTCTGTCTTTCAGTCATCACACACACACCAGACACACACAGTAGAAATATTTCTCTCTCCTTGACTGTCTTTCCCATCTTAAGTGTCCTCACAGCATAAGAGTCCCATCTACATTGGTCAATTCAAAGACTTCTTTCTAACTTTCCCCTCTTTTTCTTCTCTCTTCTTTGAGCGCTCCTTTTTTTTCCTGCATCTTTGCTTTTCTCTATCTTCACTCACCTCATCCCCAAAAACTGCATGCCTAGCCTGCAGGGAAATCCTTACTTTTGCTGTTTTTAAATAGTGAAGCAGTGAGAAGAGGGGGAACAGCACTTAATCGGCAGCAGAGAGTGCTGAATGACAAACTGTCACTCAGAGGAAGAGGAGTGGGCAGGAAGAGGAGTTAGATGTAGCAAGGCAGACATGGTGAAGAAGAAAGAGCGAGAAAGATATCTATGATTGGACCATAATGTGTTTTCATGTGTTCCCCACAGGTAGTAAGTTCACTGGGAAACACTAAAGATACTGATGTTTCATTTATCCTTCCACTGTGACTCTTTTCTTTTCCTTTAGGCACACTAAAGACTGCCAAAGCTCTTGAAGCTGATGGCACTGCGGCGAGAGCTGATGATTATACTTCCATCTGTTTGTTGAGTCGTCTTCTTACGCGTTCTCTGTTCCGTCCCTGTCAGCAGCGGCACAGTCAAACTCCAGGGAGCACAGATGTGCAACATCACTTATGAAATATGGTCATTGTAGTTCATTAACTCTTGGAACAATTAAAAGAAAAACCTTCCCTGGGAGAAAATCCGCAGCTTTATACATCACATTCAAAAAGACACACTCAAAAACCATCTATGACGAACCTACGTCTTAATGTTGCACAAGGCTTTAATTTAAGGATGAAGTTTGTTGATATGTGTTGTTGCATTGCATTATGTCATGCAACAGTGGATTCATTTACCCTGCTCGAAATATAAAACCTTCCTTCTATTAGATGAACTGAATGGAAGAAAATATTAAATTATCCCTGCCTTTGTATGTTACTGTCTTGCACACATTATGAACTTTTAAGTTTTATTGTTAAGTGAATAAAACTTAAAGGTTCATAATTAGTTGCTTGCACAAATAACCTAGAGTCATTTTTTCACCTATCAAGCTAAACCTGGACAAGTGTTGGTATGTATGAGCAACAGAAAAATAGCAGTTCTAGTCGAACACTAATACTAGAAATCCTGACAGGAAGTGTGGGAATCTTTTCCACTTACTACCAATCATTTAAAACTTTATATTTTTAATTTAGTTGCATCTTTTTATTAAGATGTGACTAAAAGTTTAGTGGGGGAAATGAACTGCATTAAAAGTAGGGGCTGCTTCTATCCATAGCCTCCAAGTGCAACTGTAAAGTCACATTGCCTCTGAAGCACCTACTGTAGCTCAGTGAGCTGGCTGACAGATTGTTCTTTGTGCCGCGTGACAGGTGGAAACAAAAAACAGGTAATTACTCCTCGAGGCTGAGCAGCAGTGCAGCAGTAATTTACAGCTGCATGCTGTTCATGTGAAAGAGTGTCGTCTTTACCGTCCACGCTTGCTCTTGCCATTGTGTCATGCAGTGGCAAGAGTACCAGGGGCTTTTCCAGGGATTTTGTAAATAGGGCAGCGAGGCCAAGACACAAAAATGAAGTTAGAAATTTGACAAGTTGTTTGTGGACAGACTTCCTGCCTCCGTAATCATGCATTAGGAGAAAACAATGTCTCACACATCCTTTGTTTTAAGTGCACATTTGTAAAGGAGTAAGAGACACATACATAATATCTTATCTAGTTCCATTTCACCCCTGTAATTTCTCGCCAAGACAAGTGAACCAAACCCCTCTTGCAGCCAGGGCCCAGCATCTCACATCTTCATCAGCAAACTTGGTTTGTTTGGTTCTTTCATGCCATAAATCAGTTTCTCTGTTTATCCCATCCAGTGTGCAAAGATCGCTTCCTCCTATCTCTCTTCCATCATGTACAGCTCTGTGGGTACTGTAATTCAGTCCTTGGTCACCGCTACTTAACACGTCATGCTTCTGCACACTGGTCCCCGAAACACTCCTCGGCTTCTCCTCAGATAATAAGCTTGTAACTCCCCACTGACTCTAATATTGTCTTCCTCACCACTAGCATGAAAGCCTGATGCTATTAATCCATGGACATATGGATTTTACAACTGCTAGTATTTCATCTCCCAGCATTTATTGCAGCCATTGGTAAACGCTCGGCAGCAGCCGCAAAAGCAATAACACATCCTGTATTGAAATAGGAACAAGTGGAGTATGATTTTTCAAATCACAATAAAAGCCTTTTTATTTCTTTTTTTTAATGCTCCTCCAGAAAGCTGAAAAACATTCAGACTCGGGATGAGAAAGTGCCACACGAGTTCCCGTGTTTTCATATTCACATTAAGAGTGCTGCTAAATTGCATAAAATTAGGGGGTTCACGGTGGCCCCAGCTGACAGTGAATAATGGGGATAGAGGTGGGGAGAGCCTATATGGTAATGGCCATATTTACAAGGAGCATCAATCATCTCCAAACCGCCAGACGCCTCATCCCTCATAGGATGGAGAGCGAGAAAGGGGCGGGATGCCTTCAAAGCAAACTGTTTCTTCCTCTTTCCCCTTCAATCTCTCTCTCTTTGTCTTTCTCTCCCACTGCGGTCCAACTTCAGCTTTTAGGAAAATCAATACTGACAAAACCGATGAAGTGCGATCCTGCTTAAAGTTTACCAGGCCCGCACTTAAGACATGCTGTTGGTTGTAATTAAAATTACAAAAATAACACCTTTTAAAAGGAAGAAGAAAAAAAGAAAAGAAAGCCAAGAAAGCACAGTGGCTAGCTGAGAAGTGGAGAAGAAGTGGGTACCCAGTAAATCTGCAGGGAAAGTAACTGCTCAGGAAGGCAAGATTAAATTAACGTGTGTGTGAAAATCTGATTCTGATGTGTCAGACTCTGTATTGCAGAGGAGAGATCAATGCCCCCACACAAACAGCAGCAGAAAGAGCTGAGGAGAACAGAATGTCAGCTGGCTCGAAAAGCTGGCCGCTATCATCATTATTAGCTCATTATTGAGCCAGTTCTCTTATTATACCTTAAGTGTGTGTCTTTTGGAAGCTCTGATATGAAGATAGACGGTTAGCGTGTGAAACTGTAATGCGTGGACTTTTTAGAGTGAGAGTGAAGCTACAATTAAGCCATGAATTTTACTTTTTCGTGTGTGAGATAGTCTTCTAATTACAGTTTGGACACAAGAAAAGTCAACAGTCAAATCGAGCAAACACAGCATGAGAAGCTGCTTTAGAAGAATATACTAAAAGCTATGGGGAATACTTCACACTATTTATGAACGGTGTAAGAACGTGTTTTCTCTTCTGACATGAGCAGAGGTGGATGACCAGTTTAGACCCATGCGTACCCTCGTGTATATCCTAGTTTTCCTACTCCTCACGCTGGCTTCAGAAAGATCACACTACTCTCCTCACAGACAATCTGCAAAACTGTGTCCTATAAATCACATTTTATTCAGAACCAGAGGTGGGCAGTAACGCGTTAAAAGTACTGCGTTACTGTAATCTGATTACTTTTTTCAAGTAACAAGTAAAGTAAGGGATTACTGTTGCAAAAAAATTTAAGTAAGCACACTGCGTTACTGCGTTACTAAACCTTGTTTGTGGGAGTGTCTCGTGATAATGACGTACGAGCGTCTGATGTCCGAGGCAGCAACGTGTAGATCAACAATGGATAATATGGAGAGCGGGAGAGAGTACGACCATGCAGCGTTGAAAGCTTGGAAGTACTGACATTACTTTGAGTTTGATTCTGTAAAAAGTGACAAAAACATTAGCGTCCGCTGTGCACACTGCATGCTAACACTTTTTTCATTTGATTCAATTTTATATGATGGATTATGCAGAATAAATAGAATTGAGCTGAAAGGTCTGTTGCTTTATTACATATTCAGGTTGTGTATCATGTTTTTAAAAAGTAACTAAGTAATAAAGAGGCTCATTACTTTTGAAAGTAAGTCATCAGCAAAGTATCGGGATTACTTTCCTGGCGAAGTAATCAGTAATTAGTAACTAATTACTATTTTGAAGTAACTTGATCAACATTGCTCAGGACCAGTACAGCCAAAAGAAGTCTGTTAACCCTATCTGTGGAAAATGTAATGCAGGGAGAGCATCAGCAAGACTCCAGTACAGTACAGAACAGGCATCAGGCAGTCACAGCATGAAAAGATGCACTTGGTATCGGTGGGTTGCAAAGCAGCTTGCAGATCCAACTTTATGCAATCTACAGCAGCTTAAACAGTGCATCCTATATGAGATTTAACATTCTGATGCATAGAAGGTGTCGTTAGGTGTCGGTTGAGCAAGCAGCTGACGTGAGCTGGCATTAACGTCAGATGAACCGTTGGTATTGTGGCTGAGCATGAGTGGTGGCCTGTGGTGGCTTGTATCTACTTATTTGCCAAATCAAAACATAATGAGCAAAACATGATAGCATGCAATTCTGTAAAATGGTTTAATTACATCATATGTAAGTTGTTTTCCTATATGTCCTAATAAGAAATAACTGCTGCTTCTGGGGTCATATTAGATTATAAAAACACAACTGACACACTGGACAGAATATTTTAGATGTTGCAATATTTACTATGAACTAAAACCTCTCTCTACCCTTAGAAAAAGTCATTTGCTTTTGTACTTCTGAACAAATTATTAGTATGCAAGAATCATTTTGAGACAATATGTTACACTGAACACTGGCACAGCGAATAAATTGTGCCCTCCAGGATTTTCCAATATGAATATAATGGCTATGAATGCTGGCTGTGTTCTACAGTAATTACAAAAATGATTCACTACATTGACAAAGCAACCACACCTGGACAAGCACAAATTGATCCAATGCACACAACAAGAAAAACGGTGACCAGGAACTAGGAACTACTTGAACAGAGAGCGACACAATACACACATTTATAGGGCAGAGAGAGCGAGACATTTTGGATTAATTAGAAAAGCAATGGGTGAACTTTTTCAGTCTGCACTCTAAAGCTTAATGATTTAAAGCTTAAATGAATGGCCTAATGATTAAGTCAGAGAGAGAGAGAGAGAGAGAGAGACAGAAACAAAAGCAGCTGTCTCAGAAAATGAGTGAGGCAGAGTATATGGAGAGGAAGATAAGGAAAGGGTATAAAGAACAAGATAGAAAATGGGATGAAAAGGAGAAAGAGTGGGACAAAGACAGTGGGCATAAATCAAGAAAAGAGCAAAGATGAAGGAGGAGGAAGGGGGAGGGCACTGTCTGTGTGTTTGCAAAATATGCACAAAGATGTGGGGAGTACAAGAAAGGCAAACATAAAAGTTAAAGAGAAGTTAGGGGCCCAGGTGGGTGCAGAGAGGAAAACCGTCGGAAGTGAAAAGAGAAATAAAGCTACCAAATACCCAGCACTGAAACATACAACATTAAAAGTAAGTCTTAGTAAGTGTTTATATAATACTTTACATTTATTTGTTATTATTCATCTCTGGTTCTTTTCCATAATGTGTCTTTTGTCTCCCCTTACCCCTAACCAGTCCCAGCAGTTCCCGTCCCTAAACCTGATTCTGCCGGAGCTGTCTTCCTGTTAACACTGAGTTTTTCCTTCCCACTGTCGTCAAGTACTTGCTGGGTCCCTTTGGAGCCATTACCGGGTCGTCTGATTGCTGGTGCGTTCTCTGTATTATTGTAGAGTCTTCACTTTACAATATAAAGCACTTTGAGGTGACTGTTCTTATGATTTGGAGCTTTATAAAGAAAATGGAACTGAATTCAAACTAAACTGCTACATCACATTGCTTTACATGCGTAGACATTTGAAATCACCATTGATTATATTGCCAGGAAGCCTCTTCCACTGAGTAAAATTCATGTGTCAATTGTCAGTGTCTTAAAAATCCTGACTGATCAATTCTGCGATCAATGTTTGGTGAATCTGAAACTCAAAATGTTGATTAAATGGCCATTATCTGCTACTGAGAAATCCTCAGTAGATGGCCTCCAAAAATGAGTAAAATATGTTGGCTGTAGATATAACATGTTTGTTAATTCCTTTTGGATTAAAGACAAACAGCTGCATGTCCCACTGATTCATTTTAAATCCACTGCAGTGCAATGCAGAGGCAAAATTATGAAAATGTGCCACCGACAAATGTGAATGAATAAATATAGCTATAGACAGTAAACGCTAGGTAATGCTAATTAGCATGTGTGCAAAGCAGGCAATAACCCCACGCATCAAAAGTCAAGAAGCTCAAAAGTTCTGCACCTAAATTGTTTCTAATTAGTAAGTGAAAACTTGGCAGTGGACATTAAAGCACTCCAACTACTAAAACGGTGGTTCCGGTTTTATTACCTGATCTCAAGGTCCTGTTTGCAGGTTCTAAAACTAAAGTGTGAAAATCTAGTTTTAGTGCCACTGCTATTTCTGTTCTGTCCCATATTCATGAGGTGTAAATGAGCCCCAACAGCTTGGGTTTTAAGTAGGCAGTTGCAGGTCATTTAAGGTATTTTATGATTGGTTCCTTCGTTGTTGACTCTGGTTTTCAATATTTCATTTAACTAATTTGGTGCTTGTATCCCAGCATGGACACCAGGAGCAATGTGCTGTCCAGTTCAACAGCCCAGTGCCTAATGCTAAGTAGATAGAAATAATGCTGGTGGTGGAGTAGTGTATGGGCTTTTAACACATCCTAATATCCTGTTTTGTTCTGGGTTGGTGTTCATAATGGGCACGTAACCTATGTGACCCAAAAGCTCAGACTGCTGCAAACACTCAACGTTAGACAGGGGTTTTTTTCTACTCTTGGCGCTCCACGACAGCAGATATCCCTAATAGGTTCATTTCAAGCACACAACATTGATTTGGAAAATCCTGCAAAGAGAAAGAGAGCTAAAACAGCCTGTTTCCAACATAAGATGATGTCGGAATGATCATCTTATGCAAACTGTAGTCCAAGATAAATCCGGATTGTTTGAACTATTAACAAGGCCAAGCTGCTCTAGAGTCCAAGAATAACAAATACTAGCCTCAGATGAGCATAACTGGTCTCTTTTAAGAAAATGGTTGCTGTGCTTAAATATTGTAAAATTGAGGATTTTACTGAATGGCTGAGTTTAGATGTTGGATGATTGGTTGTGTTGGAGGATTTCCTGAAAAACATCATTTTTTCTTCTCCAGACCTACTAATGAACCAAACTAGAGCTACAGAAACTTGCACAACACTGAGGACTTTTGCTATTTATAGGGAAACCAGCATTTCTTGAATAAAATCAAATAAAAACTGCAAGATTAAAATGAGTCAGTCTCCCAATACTATGTCTTTATTGTAAATGCCTGTGCTAGAGGCCTGATCGAAGACAACACAGAGATAGAGAGCAATGTGAGTCAGCCAGTGCAGAGGTTTTCAGTATCCCAGGACCCTTCTTTACTGATGTTAATTAGAGTAACGATCAGGAGGAAGACTGTGCCCACCCAGGCCAGGACCCAATATCACCTGAGGGGGAAGGAGAAAGGACAAAGAGACAAGGGCGAGGAAGAAAAGGAGGCAATGGACAAGGAAGGAAACAAGGGGGAGAAAATTAAGCAGTTAGGAAGGAGAGAAGTGGGAAAGGAGCGAGAGAAGAGGGTGACAATGACTGATGGGCGGAGTATTGTGGAGAAACACTGCAAACGTGCGCAATGGACTTGGGAAGGAAAATGAGAAGGAAAATGAGAAGGCAGAGCAGTTTGAAAGCACAAGAAGAATCAATGGGGGGGAAACGATGAGGAGGAGAAAGAAAGGAAGGGAAGAGCACCACGAGGAAGTGCAACATGAAAAGGAAGAAGAGGACAGGAGGGACAAGTAATGAGAGAACAATAGAATTAATGATACAAAGTGGAACAACAGAGGAGGAAGGCAGGACAGTGAAGAATGAGGAATCAGGGTAAACAGCAAGGGAGAAAAAGAGGGCGACGGATAGAGATAGACTATGTGAAAACATCTGCAGAAGGAGGGGATGAAAGCGAGAGAAGTGAATCAGCAAGAGAAAAAGGAGCAGAGGGCCATCACAGAGGGATAGAGCAGGGTGGGAGGCGAGTGGAGAGATCAATCACCAGTGGCCCTGGTGTTGTAACACTGAAAAGAGTCAATGGCCGGGAACCAAACTTTCCACCCACACACTTTTTCTCTCTTCGTCGCCAGCATCTCTCTATTTCTTCTCTGGAAAACCTTCCCAACGTGTTTCTGTCCTCCTCACTTTATTGCTTTCTTCCTCCTCACTCCCTTTAACAACACCTTACATCTCTCAGCCTTTTAACACCACGCTATATTTCTGCTCTTTCCTGGTAAGTGCTGACCTACACGGAGATAAATAGGAATATTCCCTTTGGACCCATTAGAGGCAAATCCGAGCCAATTTCCTGTCTATAGGAGCTCTCTGGATGACACTTAAACCACATTATGCGATAACTCAGAGTAACACGCAAGTGGAAGAAATAAATATCACGCATGAAAATGTGCGAGAAACAGCCCTAAAGACACAAAGTGGCCAAATTTCTGAGGTTTATAACTCCCACTGATAAAAGTGTAAAGCTGGGGCGCTTCGAGTCCGAAAAGCGCCTGGAAGAGGATGAGAGTTATATTGGTGCATTTCTGCATTACAAAATCTTTTCCCTGTTTATATAAATCTTTGTTGTAGACACTGTGAGATTAATCTGCATCATCTGTTCACAGCAATGAAAAATTAATTTCCACATCAATACCAAACCTGATGGAAATAACACACTAACAAATGCAGAGAAACATCAGAAACCCAAGAACGAGGGCAAGCGTGGGGTCATCCCTAAATTATCTAATTTGATATGAATTATGTTTGCATGTCCAGAAACAGGAAAGGTTCATGCCAAGCAAAGCACACATTTTAATCAATCATCAGCAATAAAAGGTTTTATTTGGCCTATTTTCACTTTTCATTTGCATCTCTTCATGTCACACGTGATATTAAGAGTTTGCTAATACTATTGTGCTTTAGCATCCTGTGTTGGTTGGTTAACAAAACTGTGCCCCAGCCAATCAAATTCTTTGTTTTGGTAAATGAACTGATTGGACTCTAGTCTCCTGGAGCACTCAAAGCACTTCCTACAACATCTTCTATGCTTTTAAGTGCTTAATATCTTGCCCAAGGATATTAACCCTAAGTTGGTGATTCAAGCCAGGGATCGAACCACCAACCATCCGATCAGTAATTCCCTGAGCTACCTCCTGAGCTACGCCAGTACACTACAGCTGCAAATTAGGTTGATGCTGACATATAATTTGAGTTTGTAGGTGTAAGTCAAACTTTGTAAATCTGGAAAAAAAAAAGACTACCCTCGTTAGTTGCCTTAGTAACACCTCAATTGTTACTGGTTTATAAAAAAAACAATTATAGAATCACCAGTAATGTGTGATAAAAACTGTTTAAAAATGCCACCATCTTTGCTATTACACAATGTACTTCTTACTTTACCATCTTACATGTTTTGGCACAATAAGGCAGAATTCTGAAGTATTTCTGTGCACACATGTTAATAATACTTGTGTTTTCACACTGTCTCCGCTGTGAGACCAAGTCATGGTAGTTTTAGCTGAAGCACTGAAATCTATAGAACACTGAATTTGTACTATTCTCCTTTAATGTCGCCAGTCTTTGTGCTGATAAACTAGGGCACCTTAGTAGACGCACAAAGAAAAGGTCAAGGATGAGTTCACGTAATACGAGAGCACCTTGGACTCTTTGCATTTGCTTTGTGCACTGCTTTGCTATATGTCCCCAACAAAAGTCAGAGTAGACAGAAAAAAAGCTTTAAATGACGCTAATAAAGGCATTAAGCGAAGATCTCTGCAATGCTATCATGCTCCAGAGTAAGCGCAGGCCTCCGTGTTCCTGAGAGCCAGCTCAATATCTTCATGGTGCGTCATGAACGTTCATCAAGTATCTTTGGGTTCATGAATGTGTACAGCTGAAGATCCCGTTACACTAAGAAATAAATAGAAATGGGTCGTGACATTTGCTGCTGTCATTCTGCTTCGCAATCGTTTCCCATGAGAGCGCAACGAAATCGCACGTGGAAGTGATGCCAGATGCTTTGCGGATGCTCCATCTGTTTCTGTGCGCTCACTGTGCGTGTGAGATCGCAGGCCATGTATGTTTACTCGCTTGTGTTTGTGCGCACGTCTGACATGCGAGCCCGCGTGTTCACACATGGACTTGAGGATAACCTACATATGTGTCTCTGTGCATTGGTGCGTGCGTGTGTGTGTGTGGCTGTGTCTGTGTGTGTGTTCTTGGCTGAGACTCTGACAGAGATGGATGAGACAGAGTCAGCCCTGCAAGGGATTGGTGTGCTTTTGCGTCAGTGACCTCCGGCCTCAGCTAGGCCAGCAACGGTGGACACGCTTCCCCACCGTGCATTAGTTAATGACCATTTCCTGCCTTCCGACACACACGCATGCACACACACAGACTCAGGTGGGTTTTTCATCCTCAAGTAGCAGCAGTGTGAGTGCGTAGGAGCAGACGGATAATGGGCTGCGGGAAAGGGTGAATCGACAATGACTTGACGAATTTAAACAACCCAGAAGGACTCTTTGCTCAGTCCTTCACTTGGATCTCATCCAGAGACGCTGAGAGAAAGAGGACAAATCAATTTGCGCTCACATTGTTATGAGAGACTTGACAGCTCGGTATGTGCTGGTCCTCGAAAGCAGGAAATCAGGGAGAAATTAACTGCAGTGTCTCAATGTAAAGACCAGCTTACGCAATGTTTCAGAAGATCACGACACTATCACTAAAAAAAGGTGAAGAATAGGCGCCGAAGGACTGCAGTCAGAGAAACTAAAATGATCCTTTCATAGATGTGTGGCTATTTTACTCATATTTTAAGGCTTGAAATATAAAACGCAGACCGGCTGTGCAGGATTATGCAAATATTATTCAAACAGAAGGACATAATGATTTGTTGGGGAATATTTTAAGTAGAAGATTGAGAATAAATCCACTAATAACAATGTCAGGGAGATGTGGGATTGCGTTATTACAGTACAAACCTGTGTGGTAACGAGAACTTGGTGAAATATCACCTGGTGTGATTATGTGGCTCTCTACACGATTATTATAGCTTAGGGTTTCAGCGATGCATCAAATAACTCGATTTTAAAAAAGTTTTTTTGTTTCATTGCTTCATTTAATCCTCGACTCTGTAGCACTCAGCGGTCACTTTCAACGTAGTTTAACAAGGGGGCGGAGTCCGACGAAGACTAAAGAGGTGGAGCCTTTACTGAGACTGTGAGCCTAACAGTAAGTGAAAGAAATTTGTAGCACTTGTTAGTTTTATCCCCATTAAAACTTTTTCTAGGAAAAAGTTTGTGGGAATGCTGAATCAAACCACCTGTACGACAAAGGCCAACATGAAGCAAACCAAACTTTGTAGCTGTTCATTGTTAGAAAGCGCAGCTCTGTGAAAAGCAGGGGTGAGTCTAAAGGGGGGCATGGGGCCACAACCACTGAGCCATAATCATGAATCCACTGTCCTAAAAAAAGTCACTGCATCATTGATTAGCTCATTAGATTTTTAAGCTAATAAATCCACATTGAAATAATAAAAATACAACAATATTAATACTGTAGCTAACAATAAAACTATGCTTAAACGAATTATTTTTTGAGGAATAAAAAAGTAAGATGAAACAAGCAAACCCTAATAAATGAAATAAACTCAAAGACAAATCACAAAAGTGTTTGAGCTGAAGGCTCTCCGATGTCTAGTTTACGGGGAATGAAAAACTAGAGTATGAGCATTTTTGAACAAGCTTTTTAGAGCACAGTGATCATCATCATGTAATCTCAAACATAATGAGTCACATAATCGAAAGGAACATGACATATAAATATGACATTTGTGCTTTTTATCATCACATCTTGTTAATATAATGATTAAGGATGTCTTACACACAGTATAGATGGCACGATGTAACGCGAGAGGCAGCATTTAAAAACCAGGAGAAAGGAAACTCAGGCTGACAGCTGAAAATTAAGTGACAGACAGTGTGAGTGTCAATGAGAAAAACCGAATCTGAAGTAAAACAAAAGTGTGCCTACAGTCAGTAACATAACATATTACATTCTATTATTATCCTATTATGCATTTGTTAATTATCACCATTAACCACCTATGGTTTAGCACTCTATCTGTAGACAGAATAATCCAGTACACTAAAATATATCATCACATTTGTATTTCTTTGCAGATTATTTGACAATTCACAACAAGAGAAAGCCCAACATGCTAAGAGCGGACTCACTTCTACTACTCAGAATCATACAGGCAATATAGATTTCATAAACTGAACTATATTGGATATCAGTCTGACGTGCTGCTAAATGAGGTTTCAGCTCAGAGTAGATCTTGCATGTGTTTGCGGTGATTCTGTTATGACGTATGAGCATGTCTGGTAAAGGTGTTCCACGTGTACGGTAGTTACATTGCAAACGCTGTAGCGTGCAGAATGAATTTTAGCGCAAGCTAACAACTGCGGTCTGCAATCTTGCAGACATGCCTCCAGCTTACACAATCGTTCTGCACATGCCTGTGAAGTTAACCTTATTAGCAGACAGTGTGGCTGCGCTGCATTGTGACTGGCTGTTTTGTCGATGTCGATCGTGGCAACAATCTCGCTGTGATAATTGCGTCTTCAAGTTTGGAAATAGACGGCCTTTGTTGCCTTTGTTCTCCCTTGGCTCGAACAAGGGTTAGTCTCCACGTCTGTCAGCTTCCATCTGGGACAGCCCAGAACCACGAAGTGCACGGAGAATGAGAGAGAGGGAGCACCTTATCTCAGTTAATTGCTTCTCCTTTTTGCTCCACACTGTTTTCTCCTCTCAGTCATCTTTAAACATATGGAACTAACACCTCTCATCTCCTTTCTCCTCTCCTTCTCCTCCTCTCGTCTTCTCCTTCTTCCTTTGGTACGGTGCTGAGCCAGCACTTCTCTCTCTTTCAGTCTTCCTCATGCTCTCTCCCTCTCTCTCTCCAAGCCGCAGCAGTGGAACATGGGGCACAATGCTAATCAGCCCCTCATACACTCCCTCTCACTTTCTCTCTCTCTACTCCTACAAGCTAGAAAAACCCCTTTTAACAAGAGACTGGAGTCATAAAAGGGAAACAAACTTTGCCTCGCAGTGTAGCAGCTTCACTTTTCCTCCCCCTGTCTTGCTTATCCCTTTATCAGGTCCCAAATGAGGCCATCAGCACTCATGTAACCATAATACCACTATAATACCTTTTTTTTCCTCAGGTTATACCCGTAATCCTTCACAGCCATCTGTCATGCTGGCTGTGATATTTCTAACTGCAAGCAGAACGACAGTGGTGCTAAATCAGGCTGATATCGGCCATTAAATGCCGATAAAATCTTGTCTTTCGTGGAGACGCTGCATCCTACACTTGTGAAATTTAAAAGTAATAAATGCATAACAATATTTTTCTTAACATATGACATACATGCAGTTACCTATTTTTTAATTTCTAGAACACAAATATTACAATTCAACAGGTGCTGTAAGCTAACTGCAAATTGTGAGGTAACCAGGACTTATGATCAGCGCCTTTTATAAATAAGCAAATAGATGTGATAAGCACTTGTGATGTGATGTCAACTAGGTGTGCTGTAGCCTGGCAAAGCTATTCAACTAACAATGTGGAGATACTGTCGCTTGTATGTAGAAAAAGTTCATTTCCCACTTCACTATCAGTAGCTAGCGAGACAGAAAGCTCATAAACATGAAGCTAGCTACTGCTAGCACAAAGCTAGGTACTGCTAGCTTCGTGTTTATGAATCTTTTTGAGTGTAATGTGTGGCAGAGATCATGTGGTCAATGTCAATAGTAATGTGAAATGTATTCTACAAATTATTTAAATTATCATGTCTGTTTTTAGAGGCTTTTAGAGGAGTTTACTTGATACTGTTGGTGCTGGAATTGGCTAGTTCACAGCTAATGGCCAAGGTCCAAACTAACTTGGCCTAGTGCAGGGTATGCTTTATTATCCATAGTCATTGTTATATTAGGTCAACTAATTCAGTTGTCAGTTACACTTTTTTAAAGGCACTGCACCATGATCTTAAGTGGGTAAAAAGATCAATAATAATAAGAAAACAGAAAAATTAGCTACTAATGTATGTCATAGAAGAGTAGCAAGAAAGCAGATGCTAGGTTTTAACAGTTTTACTGTCAACAGAAACACATGCATTTGTTTCAGAAAACCCCCAGACAGATGGCTGCCGTTCCCTGAGCCTTTTTTATTGGAGGTTTCTTCCTGTTTAGAAGAGAGTTTTTCCTTCCCACTGTTGCCAAGTGCTTGCTCATTATGAGTCATATGAAAGTTGCGGATTTTTTCTATTTTCTCTGTTTTATTGTAGCGTCTTTACTTTATAATACAAAGCACCTTGAGGGAACCTTTGTTGTGAATATGATCAGTGTTATATGATCAATGCTATATAGGTTTATTTAATTTAATGTGGAGACCAAGTCAACATATCAGACCAATGGAACCAAGGTTTCCCAGCAGAACATTGCCCAAAGCATCACACTGCCTCTGCCGGCTTGTCGTGCATCCTGATGCCAGGTATTCCCCAGGTAAGTGATGCACACTTTACCCAGTCATCCACATCATGCTGCCATGGTCCAGTTCTGATACAGATGTGCCCATTGTTGGCACATCCGGTAGTGGATAGGGGTCAGCATCAACACCCTGACCAGACTGAAGATAGGCAGCTCCATAGGCAGCAAACTGCAATGCAATGTGTATTCTGACACCTTTCCATTAAAGCCAGCCTTATCTTTTGCAGCAATTTGAGCTACAGTAGCTCGTCTGTTGGACCGGACCACATTACGTGCATCACCAATTTGTATTACTACTTCTAATTTCTGTTATTTTCTTCTTAATATAACTGCACACTCTCTATATGCTCATGTAAAGCTAAGGAGCACGAGCCAAAGCATTTCATTGGATAAATGTGTGGCTACACTGTTTATCTGTACATGACAATAAAACTTGAAACTGAAACTCATTGACACGTGGCCACTCATGACCCTGTCACTGGTGTTTTGGAGATGCTCTGACCCAGTCATCTAGCCATCACACTTTGGCCCTT
Source organism: Perissodus microlepis (assembly GCF_051167445.1). NCBI lineage: Eukaryota > Metazoa > Chordata > Actinopteri > Cichliformes > Cichlidae > Perissodus > Perissodus microlepis. The sequence continues at coordinate 42,748,444 of NC_140463.1, read as the reverse complement.
GCAAACTCCCTCAAATCCTTCCACTTGCCCATTTTTCCTGCTTCTAAAACATCAACTCTAAACACAAAATGTTCACTTCCTCCCCATCATATCCCACCCACCAACAGGTGCCGTGATGAAGACATAATTTTACTCTACTATGTTACTCACTCCACATGTCAGTGGTCATACACCTCATCAGTGTATTACTCAGACCTGAATTTCAGGTTATGCAATCATCAGTGTTTGTAACAATTTGTAACAAAGACTGTAGAAAACTGTAGCTGAAACATGACTTCTGACTAAAGCTTTCTATTTAATGACATTAACAGAGTCGCCTTAGGTCTGAGGATTTCATCCAAGAAAGTGCACGTGGGATTCACTTCTCTCACGAACAAGGACATTGCATGTGTGTGTGTGTATGTGTGTGTGTGAGTGTGTATCCTGCAGCACTTGTGCTGAATCTTGTCACCAGATTCTGAACGACACTACTAATTAGGCTCTCAGCGACAGACAGTCCGCACAGCCAGAGAAGTTTCAGCCACACACACGCACACCCCTCCTGACTCGGGAGGTACCAAATCGTCAAGACAGGAAACACCCCGGGTGCTGTGGTAACCTAAGGAGCACCGTGGGACCGGCATGCTGTGCATCACCACAGGCGACAACTACCACAGGAGTGTGCTGCTGTGTGTTTGCTCCCGAACCTCTCACCATCACTCTCTCTCTCTTTAACTCTGTCCTTTCTCTCTCTCCCTCTCCCTCCATCTCCTATTCTGTGTCTCTCTCACTGTGTAATCATATCTTTTACACCATAGGCTCCCAATCTAATCTCATGCATCGGTACTCTTTAATTAAACTGATTTGCAGAGACTCTCTCCTCTGGTCTGTCCTCAATTCATTCGTGCCCTCATACCAAAGCACATGCACACGTACGCTCGTTCCACTATGTTCTCGTTGGCAGTTCTGCAATCAACCGAAATGCCACGCAGTTCGCAAAATGTTACTCCTGATTATTTCCTGATCTCATCAAAGCAGCTGTTTCCCATCCAGTACAACCGCGCTTTGATTGGTGACGCCAAACAGCGATGACTCAACAACAAACAGCCACCCAAAGTGTCCTGGAGTGACACCTCGGGGTGGGTGGAGCAGGGGAAATTGTCACAGGCTGCTGTTCATTTGTCAGCTAAAATGAAAGCAGCTAGATGGGGATATCCTCACAGCGCAGCAGCTTTCTTATTTTTTTAAAGTGGCCACAGCTAATCACAGGAAACTAGAGAGAGCACACAGGCACAGTTTGTACAGTAGCTCCGGTGCCTCGGAGTCTAATTTGCTCCTCCAAGATAATAGAAAAAGTGAAGCTACAGTAGGCTTCCTCTCTTTAGACTTTTCCCCTTTGTTCACCTGCTTATCTACCTCCCTCTCTTTCCCCCGCTGCTCTCGTCCCGGTTCTGAAGGATTCAATTTCCTTCCAGCTACTAAACTGCACTGTAATTATACACCATACTTTATTGGACTGGACGTGGATAATTCCCTCTGTGCGTAAGGAGGCAGGCCTCCCCTTTAAAATCCAACCGGGCAACCCCATCATGTCCAGCCGGTGATGTCCTCCTACATCTGTTCGCCTGTTCATCTGTCGCTTATCTTCTCCCAGTCGTCCCCTCAGTACATGTCTTCCTCCTTTTTGCTGGTAGGTCAGTCTGTCTGGCTCACCGCTAGTGATTCGTTTCATGCAATCGTGTGTCTCTACGAGGCTGCAGCAGACCAGGGCTGCCCACGGGGCCAAAGATCCATGAGATACACCTCAGAGCTCGCAGCTTATATTGGCTTTAGGGGAGTCCTCTGCGTTATCCAGCAGTAACCGAGTACTCGCGCAGAAGGGCTGACTGTATTTCTGCGGGTGAGTTAATGAGGCGTTCAGGTGCACTACAAGATTAAGCCAGAGTCTAAATTAAATTCTGTCCACTTTTCATATTGTGCTGAAAATAACACTTGTCTTCTGACACATGTGAATATGAAATTAAATATCCCACACACACGAGGAAAACAGAAAACCCACTCAGGCTTGCTCACACTTCATTGCGTCTATGTTAAAGTCTGACGATCAACCTGAGTCACCATCAGCGGTGCTCTAAATAATGTCTGAGCCCGTTGGCTGAGGCAGTTGGACACAGGCCAGTGCGCACATTTGACAAGAATCAGAAGCACGGCCTTATACAGTATTAAAAGTTGGTTTTAATGTACACAGTCGATGGACACTGCACATTCTACCTTTTATGATATTTTTAAAGCCTTATTGCCAAAATGTTTTCATTACTTTCAACTAGTTTTGACAAAAGAAATTTAAAATCAGCACTATATGCATGAAGTAATAAAGGTGCATTGGCTGGACAAAATATTAGGAATTTAGCACCCTTACAGCTATTGTAGTAACAGTGCTTATGCATGATAAGTGCAGAGAGGCACTTATTCTGCCTCTGAGAAAGTAAAACGTTAGAACTATGGTGGCCCTGTGAGGTCAAATTTTCTATGACATAAGAAAACACCAGCCAGTAATAAAATGCTGCAGAAACACAAGAACCACATTGGATGTTGAATAAAACACAACGTGAATAGACAAAAAACAGCTGAATAAACCAAGAATTTAAAAGAAGTGGAAGATTCATCGATGTTGTGAGGTAAAAAAAAGCTTAAAGTAATGTGTTTTTTATTCACGTTATTCATATAAAATGCAGATACATGCTCGCTTTTAGCTTTACTGTTAGCTTGTCATTTCTGCAGTTGGTCCGTCACATTGTTGTCTCACCAGAAAGTACACTGATTGTGTTTTCTTTACAAGCTTTTACAGTATTTCTTTCTATTTTTGTTGTGTTTCAGGGCCACTGCACAGAACTGATAATAACAGAATGACAATTATGACAATCTGTTTTTAAGTGTGTCAAATTCATACATTATTCGCAGAGTATGTGAGGACTGCAGGATCAGGAATACAAAAGGCCATTATAACTATTGACAATGAATATTATAATATCTTTTTAAAGCCAAGGATGAAAATGCAAAGGATCCGGCAGCAAGTTTGTACAGTGGTACAACATGTAAAGCCATATTTGCTATCATTAGCCCGATCATTACTGTCATGCAACAGCACAGAAAAACAGGAATAATTTGTGCATAAATGATGGCTCATGGAGAAGTAAAGAGGCGAGAGGCGGGTTTTCAATAACATGATCAGCTTTCCCGTGTTGCTTCACTCATTTTTCCTCTCTCTGTCTCTGTAGTTTAATTGTTGGTAAGGCATGGGGAGTGGGAGGCAGCAGATCCTCAGCCATTTTGTCGGTCTAATTGCTGCAGGTGTGGGAGTAGAGTTTTGTAATTACATTTAAGCCAAAAGCCAGGAGGACTGAGAGTGGAGAGGCTGGGAAAGGTGGAAATGGGGGAGGAGAGCAAAATGCTTTCGCTTAAAGAGGAACACAAGCTTTGCAGTAAAGTCAAACATCACGGCAAACACTGTCAATCCATGGATGTATGAAAGCATATGTTTCATCTGAAACCACTCTCTTGTTCACCTCTTGTTTACAAAGCAGTTTTAGTAAACTGTGATTTGAGACACTTTTTGCATTGTCAGTAAAAGATGCTGAGGTGTAGAAAGTTTTTTTGTTTGTTATTTTAAAGATGTGACATGTTGGTTTTACAATTATTAGCAAAAAAACAAGAATCTAACATGAGTAGTACTGTTATTAGTGCCAGTGTTGGGTGTAACGCGTTACTACTGTAATTAAACTACTTTTCCACTGAAAAAGTAGAGTAACTGATTACTGTTCATTTTTAGGTATGTCGGACTCGGCTGAAGCGAGTGGCTGTTTTATGAAATGGACATATTCCCGTCTCTTCACTTTTCTGAAACAAGCAGACAAGAATATTACAGTAATATGTAAGCTATGTCCTGGGGAGAAAAAACTATCGGCCGCTGTTAATAGCACGAGTAATCTACTGAAGCGCCTGACACAGAGCATAGACGAACACTTCTGAGTGATCCTTGTTCATCATCCATGGATAACACCGCGGCAACTCCTGCTAAGCAGGCAAAACTTGATTTTACACCCTGGGTCAAATGATTAGTTCATTTTGAGGTATGTTGAGGAGGTAATTTAGCCATTTAAATCAGCTGTGTTGAGGCCTAGAGTTCCCCCACTCCTGGCTTTAGGTAAAGCTCAGATCAACACTGATAGTTCTGATAACCTCTTTACACAACTGGTTACTCATCACGCCCATATTACTGGTGAATTTAGCTAGTGAGATGTCATGTCTGACATTAAATGGCTGCTATTTTAGCCAGTTTACATTAATGTTCTGGTTGTAGTAATATAACCGTTTTACTTAAGAAACATAATTATTCGTTTAAATTAGTGCTGTCAGTGTTAATCTTGTTAAAATGACGTTAATGCCATAACCGCATTAACGCAGCAAATCTCTGTTAGCGCGTTAGTGCGGATCGCCCCTTGCGTGGGGCTGGATGGCACTAAGGCGTTAACAAGCTAACTGCGCTAACGCATTGATGCTGTGCAGCCCCACGCAAGGGGCGATCCGCGCCAAATATATTGTGAAATTTATAAGTAACACTGCACATTCATGTATGCATAAAAACAGTCTGGTTGCCTGGCAGGTTAAGGGCAGTGACAGAGTTTGGCAGCGTCAGCAAACACCTTTGTTAAGTGCAGTTTTATAATAATTGACATATATAAACTTCAATTTTCCTTTAACCACGTTCTTATCCCACCGTCTGTTTTGAATAAATAGTGCTCAGTCACCATAAAGCTTTATTACTACACAGCAAGTAGACAGAAATCTTTATTTGCTGGGCACCGCACAAATCAGCTAATTTTGTTTTTCCTATAGCCGCTGTTACACCCTATAAAAACAACTGTGACAAATGAATAGATGAATGTACGTAATATACTGGATTCATAAGGGACTTTTAGGGCTGCGACTCTGCCAAGCTGCATTTAGCATTATCAGCTTATGTTTAATCATTCAGCTCTACCAGACACTGGACAGGAGCTCTCAGTAGTGCTTTTCCTTTTGGACTGATTACAATATTACAGCCAGTTTGATTTTATAAATTCAGACACACATGGAAGTCCACAAAATCACTGTCAGTGGACAACCTCTAGGCTGTACATCATGCTGACATTACACATTACAGTCTGAGCGCTGCAACTTCAGGCTTCAATAAAGCAGTTGCCCAAGTGTCCAAGTGTGTAAGTATAACGTGTGCACATTCTTAAATTGAATGCCAATCTTTTGGAAATTGCATTCACAGAATAAAATATACAGTAATGTGAGCATTAGCTGCATTTCCACAGCAGGGTTTTGACTCGCATGTCAGGCTGAGCCTTTTAATAGACAGACATTTTTTGGATTTTCAAACTAAAAGAATAAAATGCATTGAGAGTTCCAGCTCAGCGGTGCACGTGCCACAAGCTCGGTATCAGATCGGATCTCTGTGGAGGAAGAATCAACGCTCCTCCTGTTTTCGTTTTTTGCAGCCCAGTCAGTGTTTCCCAGGGTGGTTCCCCGCACGCAACCTGAACTTCACACACGATCAAATGTAAACCGTGATTCGTGCACACACATGCACTTCAACATGTTGTTTACTTCTCCGACACAAGCACTCCCCAGCTCCCTGACTGACATTAATCTTAACAGTTAGACTTCTGCTGAAAGTCACAGGTAGCAAAACACGCTCCACGGGGTGAGTGTGTGGGAGGGGGTTAGAATATTTGCCGCTGATGCTCGAGAGCTCACTTTACCTCGACATGTAGAAGAAGGAAGAGGATTCAGCTAGTGTGAATTAAATCCAGTATATCCTGCTGAATAATGGTACGTAACTCTCATTCAGAATTTAGAGAAACTCTTCTGTCTGTATGCATTTTATTAAACCTGTCGCTCTAAATTGAAATCTAAAGTTTCACAAATGCCACCGATGGTTGTTCTTTATCATCCACATAAATCGGTCATACTTCTGTTGACTTTCATTTTCAGTGCAAAGCACCAAATGTCCACTGATGTTATTTCTTTGCTAAAAAAAAACTTAAAAAGGCTCATTACCAAATATCCACTGTCTTTATCTGCCCTCAGCTTCTTTGGGCTTTCTGGGCCTCACTGAGAGGCCGTCTGTGAAGCTGTTGTCCCGCTGAATAATTCTGCGTTTCATGGTAAACATTACGCTTCGCTCGTTAGCGTCCTTTCACTGAAATGCGGCAGAATGTTAAGCAATTAATACGCAATGCTTCTGCGTGAGGATATCTGTGTGTGAACACTGACTAATGCAGAGATACTGTCATTGAGGGTACAAGGGCATCGCTAAAAGCCCTCTTTATGCAAATGGAGTGGAGACGACAGTGTGTATGTGTCACAGGCAGGATATATCTCATAATGATAAGTTATCTAAGCCAGCAGATACGCCTGATAGGAAAAATGAAAGACGCTCGCAAAGTGAGCATGGCTCCCTCCCTCCCTGCGTTACACACATGCACGATGACACATGATCCTCGCTCACTCCGTCTGTCTGTTACGTGGAGTGCTTATTAGCAAATTTATTGATGGCCTCTTAATTATGTCTGCTTATCTTCTCCTAAAGCAAGGGCCCTGCCCCCGGACTCTAATCTCGGCTACACGACAGCGCTCGCACACACATGGCATGTTCATATTTACATCCAGTCTTTCTCACGTGTTCTGTTTCTTATCCATGTAGGTCTCTCCTGCTCACTGCTGAAACCTTCATTAATACACACAAACACACACACACGGGTATTTTTCAGATAATCTATCTGATTAAAGTTCCTCAGAGAGTCATGTACTGACTCCAGCCTAATTTGTTTACCTTTAACCACCACCACTATTCCCAGCCTTGCCTTCTTCTCTCAATCCACAGTTTTCGAACCTTTTCCTCCTTCTTACACCTTCCCAATTTTCCTCCCTTCTTCTCTCCTCCTCTCCATCCTTAATCCTCCTCCTATCCCTCCATCCCCTCCTCTTCTTACCTCCCTCCTTGCTTCCACCTGCCTATCTCTGCCCTTCTTTATCCTTATCTCACTATCTCCTCCTTGCTGTTTTAGAGTGCTTTTAGTTCTTACTTCCTCTTCCTTATCTTTGTATCTCTCTGGCTTTCCAAGATATATGGCTTTTGCCTCCTGCTTCCTTTCCTCCTATACCCTTCTTATCTCCTTAGCTCCTGAAAAATTTAAATCCTTGAAGCTTTTTTTCACCCCTTTTCTTTAAACCTCTTAAACCCCAAGGGTTTTTTTTCTTAAGTTCCTGCTCAACTTGTCTGCAATTACAAACTCTGTATAAACAATCTTGGTATCACAATAAAGCTAATGCTTGTGAGACTTCATCAGAAGTGTAAATATTACAGAAGATGGTACTTTGTAAAGGTAGCTGGTCAAAGGAGCTTGCAAAGAAAAGCGTCTGGACTTCTTTAAGTTGCTTGAAGACGTTTCACCTCTCATCTGAGAAGCTTTTTCAGTTCTAAGGTCAAATGGCGGAGAGTCCCAGATTTAAACCCAGTGGAGTTTAAACTTGGAGTAATTAGGACCCTACACCACCGGGCAGAACATGTTCCCTCTAAGCCTGAAGGAAAAAAGAAGGAACACACACATGTAAAGGAAGCACTCAAAACATGCAGTTATCCTAATTGGGCGTTCATAAGTCAGCAAAGAGGCACAGAAAAGAAGATCAGACACCAGTGAGGGAGGATAAGAAAGAGAGACGCAACAACATTGTCATCCCCTATGTAGCCGGTGTATCAGAAAAACTCAGGAGAGTTTTCTCCAAGCACGACATCCCAGTGTACTTCAGACCCAGCAACACACGCGGACAAAAACTGGTTCACCCGAAAGACAAAACTCCAAAACACAAACTTAACAATGTGGTGTATGCTGTACAGTGCAGCGAGGAATGCCCAGACCTCTATATTGGAGAGACCAAACAGCCACTTCACAAGCGCATGGCACAACATAGAAGAGCCACCTCCACGGGACAAGTTCATCTGCATCTTAAGGACAAAGGTCACTCTTTCGAGGTTGCCAATGTTCACATTTTGGACAGAGAGGACAGATGGTTTGAAAGAGGAGTGAAAGAAGCCATTTACGTCCACTGTGAGCGACCATCTTTGAACAGAGGCGGTGGTTTACGACACCAACTGTCTGCCATCTATAATCCAGTTCTGAGTTCCCTCCCCAGACCCCTTAACGCCCAGTTTGGCACATTTGGCCCAGTCTGTGAGAGCTGAAATGTTGTAGGTATTGAACAGCAGAAATTATTTTACTTTATTTACCTGCTTGAAACATGCTTGTTTTTGAATATTTTGTAAAGAATTGCCCACACATGTAGCTTGCATGAATGTTATTTGCACAGTGAAAATAATTTCCGGGACTTTAAATTCTGGGGGGCAGTAACTTTGGCTTCTATTAGCATGATTGAGCCAATCATGATCTTGATTAAATGAGCCAACAGAATTACAGTAAGATCCCTGCGTTTATATCAATCCCATAAATCACCGATTGCAAGCCGAGAATTCCATGTGACGCAAAATGCACGACACTTGCTGTCATCCAACTAAATCTCTGTAACTGGGCAGAAAACTGGTGTTTTGTTTTGATGAGAAACAGCTCAGAGTCATTGTGGGAAATGGAGTTATTCAGGGAATGACACATAACCGCAAATTTTTAAGTTTTGGAGTGAAGGCTCAATTCATGCTACTGTTTTTCAAACGTGAAGCGTGACTTTGGTCTTTGTGGCTGGTCCAGTTAATTTGCGCTACGTGCTGACGAGTGAATGGGTGTTTGGAGCTTTGTGTTTGCATCATTTCGCAAAATGTGCCTACCTGCGCTCTTAATAGTTTGCTGTTTTAGCTGCGTTTGTTGGTCGTAGAAATGGTTTGTATGAGCTTTTAGCTGAGATCTTGTCATTTCTGGGGCTAACGCACGGGCGTCACAGCCCGGAAAACCAAATGTTCCCGCTCTCAAATTGTGTTAACTAGCTTACTAAACCTGTAGAGGTGCCTTGATTTGGATCATTCTGTCTTAACTTAAAGCTTTCAGTTATTAGCCCATTAACACAGGAATGAGTAATGGTCCGTATGAAGCTGAATTTCTTGGATTAAGACTTTCTTTTTCTACTTCTACCTCTGATGGCAGAGCAGCCAGCACAGTGTGTAGGTTAAGCAGCAGTATATGAAAAAGGACCTGTGTGTGTGTGTGTGCTCAAAGGTTCAAGTAGATTTGCTGTGAACAAACACTCCCTCTTTGTCAGGGTGTTTTTTTTTTTATTTTATCTCCAGATCCAAACAGAGATGTCTTCATTTCGCAGCTCTTCAAAGTTAAAGTCTCTAGTTCAACGAGAGCTGACAAAAAGTCAATACCCTCCATCAGCCTCCACCTTTGTAAGAATAATCGCACCTACTGCACCCAGACATGACAAGCAGCAACTAAAATAGACCCTTCTGTCCAATTCATGCTCAGTGAAGCAATACTCAGAAAAGCACAGCACAAGAAAAATCCCTCCATCTGAATTCTGATCACATTAAAAACACAGCTATCATCGTTTTTCTCTCCGCTGGACCTCTGACCTGTAAGATCCCACTTACATCTCTCGTTATCTCTCCTTCCTCCTCGTCCTCCTCATCCACTCTCTCCATATCCTCAGCTAGAGGTCAAACTTCAGTCTGTCCTCGTCTGCTCTAATCACACCATCTCCCATCTCAATTTTAGTCTAAGAGAGAGCAAGAGGAGAGAGCGGATATGCTTCACTTCATAGCCCACATTCCTGTTTTTTTAAAAACAGCATTTGCACAGTTTTATAGTAAAATCAGCGGCTTCCTCATTTCACACTTAGAAAAACAGCAAATGTTTGTGTCGATGCGCCTGCCAGGAACTCTGAGGAAGCTGTACTGATAGCGTAATTCGCATGGATCACACTTATTTTATGGTAGCATATATGGACAGAGACACGGCTTTCTGTGAGACAGCCCTGTGTGCAGTCGGGCCCTGGTGTTTCCCTTCCTTCATTCAGCCCAACATTGTGTTCATGTTTGCTGATTTCAGCTGTTCATGTTATTTACACATATTCTGAATTTAAATTGTTTTCTCTGTGTTGCCAGTGCATGCAATAAACCGGCAGACAGCTTTGTCCATCTGCTACATGCAATCTTTGTGGTCATTACCCTGTTGCAGTTTCTAATGAATACAGATGGGTAGCTTCCCCTGTTTAAAATTCTGGCTCCATAGTAAACTGGTTAATCATTTCTCCAACTGGAGAAAGGAGCTGTGCTAACAAATCACATACAAGCAGGCATGTGACCCTGGAGAATACATTTTTCCAAGCTATTATGAAACTGTACCGCTGGGGATTAACCCACATTCTATGTTTATGGGTATTTATTTTTATTTAAGAAATTGGCTTGTGTCCAATCACTTCTTCTCACTTGTCTATGTCCTCATGAAAATTTGTGTCAAATAGGAGAATCATCCAGCATTCCCGCCTTGGATCTCTTGCACCCAAGATGACGAGAACCCCCATTTGTCAGGAAATGGCTCGAGGTAAATGACAGAGAAAGAGCCGACACAAGAGAACTACTCTAAGAAAATATAATTTATTAAACATGAACTAACATAAAGATCAAAGAAGGTTGACGTAAGGTGAAAGGAAGGAACGACCAGAGAACATCTGAGAAACGTTCTGTAGTTTTGTACGCCCCTGTGAGCTTCCTTACGTCTGTCAGCCAATCATCTGCCAAATTAGGCCAAGATCTCCTCCATGACAGTGGGAGGGGCATCTAACTCTGGCACTAGAATTGCCGTGGTAACTCATGCTGAACATATAACAAGCTGTGGACCAGGTTATGTTCAAAGTCATGGAAAAAATCTTTTATAAAAAGCACCAAAGTGACACAAAAAGATCACAGAACACATTATACATGAAACCTGTGGGGCTGATACACCCAGATGGCCCCATGCAGTCGCATTAAAGAAGCACAAACTGTAAGCACAAAGGAATTTACATGAATTCTGTTTCAGGAATTTAGATTATCTCTGGTTTCTTCCTGATAGGTTTGTTTTGTGTAAAAGAAGAGTCAAGTGTCAGTCCTAGTGTCAGACATGTTTAAGGCTCTGTGCACTGAGCCTGAAGCAGAAATCGTAGCTTAACGAAAAAGTTTTTTTTTCTGCCATGATAACCATTATCTTTGTTTGAAATCTTAGGTTTTATTGAACCAGGTATCACAAAGAAAACCTGTCAGACACACAGTACACCGCTCAGCTCAGCTCTCTGCATTTTTTTAGAAGAAGTACAAAACTTAGCCGAACACAGCAAAGTAACAACAGCGCCTACCGGCATCTGAAAGGTGTGGTGGCAGAGAGCTGTACAAATAAAATTTAAAAAAAGTCAAATAAAGTTAATTTTCACTTGGATTATAGTTGTACAAGAACTTATGTGTAGTAAGCTGGAGCACTTTTTTGAGAATTGTTCGTTTGAGTGGTCTTTCAACCCTAATCACAAGGTCTTTTTTCAGTTTTGTTTTTTCAATTAGAATCAACCAAGAAACGTCCTTGCACTCAAGAGAAAGCATATAAGACACTGGCATAGCCTTATGTGAATGGGTAGAGTTGGTACACATCACTGGAATTTCCTCAGCTCTGCATTAGGCGCCTCAAAGAGGGGATTGTTAGTCTGTCATAAACATACAAGCCTACATATGTGAAATACCTCAGCCTGTATGAATGTGCAATGAACCTACAACTGATTGCAGATCTGCAATAAGGTGTGTTGAAATGATGAGGTTACATTTAAGAGAAGACAGACATAAATTTGTGATGAAAAAGGGGTTAAATAAGTTATAAGTTATGTAAGTATTCAATGCTTCACCACCTATGCCTGCATGAAAACATGGGTTAACCTATTAGTTATTAAAGACGTGATTGATGTTCTAGAGATTTGAGTCATTATGGAAGAAAACGTCATGAGTCTAAATCTGCATTGTGACCTTACTGAATGTCAGCACCCGACACTCCCATCATTTACCACTTCAGCATGTCTAATGAAACTCAAATGGTTTAAAAATAATGATGATAAATATCTTTGAATGGCTGTCTTCATGGCGCAAAGGCCTTAGGTGGCTTAAAGCATATGGCGTCCACATATGTGGACATCACATTTTGGGTTTTTAGACCAAAATTCTCAATTTTGCTCTACAAGGGCCTGATATCCACTTACGAGGACATTATACTGCTACTGTTCTATCAAAATTTTAAACGAATATCCTCATATGTAGCTCTCGTTTTTCTTAGAAACAAAAATTAGGTAAAAAAACAAAACAAATCTGTAATTCTTTGTTTTTACATTCATCAGAATGTAAAATATGCCCAAATATCAAAGAGAAATTAAAAATGCATGCCATGGAAGAGTTCGGGTCTTAGGAGGTTAAGGATTAAAAACAACTAGGTACTCTTGCTGCCACACATAACCACACATATCAGTAGCAGCTCATTGAGCTGGGTATAATTTTCATTTCTATATCTGTATACAAATTTAGAACAGGTAAGCACTTTAACCATATCAATGACGGAATCAGACTAAAGCAGACTGCGTTAGCTTTTTTGCGTAAAGATTCTTTAAGTAACTCCTAAATAAGTCAAACCTGACTTGAACTGTGACTGCACAAACACTTCTGGTCCTAGAAGTCTAATGGGGGAAAAGGGCCCTGACCTCAGTAAATACTTTGCTGATGAGTTATGGGCCCAGTCACTCGCTTTTGGTCATACAGAATAAAACATCAAGTCAATCCATCCATTTTCTTCTGCTTATTCAACTCAGTTTTATTTAAATAGCACCAGATCACAACAATAGTCAACTGTTCAAGCTTTATATTGCAAGGTAAAGACCCTACAATAATACAGCGAAAACCCCAACAATCAAACAACCCCCTAACAGCAAGCACTTGGTGACAGTGGGAAAGACAAACTCCCTTTTAACATGAAGTAACCTACAGCAGAACCAGCTTCAGGAAGGGGCAGGCATCTGTAGTGCCTGGTTGGGGGGGAAGGGAAGGAGAGATGTTCTCTATTTTACTGTGTATTTCACAGTTTTTTACTGTTTTTCTAGAATATCATTAAATTTACATAAATAAACTGTGATTTTACATGTCAAATGTAAAATAACATAAAATCACTGTAAATGTAATAAAACATAATTTTCTTGTTTTTTAAATATATTTTTTATACATATGCATAGTTACATTGTTAACTGTGAACTGTTAAATTCAAATGTAATACTATGGAAAAATATATAAAATGATCTAAAATTAATGAGATCAATTAATAATTAAAGGAGTATTTGAATGATAATTTTGCTGAAAATTTTATGTCATCTAGGTCTGTTTCAATAATTCAGAGGTAATAAGTGAAAATATAATTAATAGGAATAAAAACTAAAAAAAACATTAAATATTGCACGGCCACGCTGTGCTAATTATATATTTAAAAAAATAAATGTAGAGGTAGGAACTGCAACATTCCTGAACAGAAATAGGCCTCTGCACCTGGGGTGAGGGCACGGTCATGAAAACAATGTGACATGCCATTGGATGTTGGGACACATAACGACATGACGCTAAACATCGGCCAATGAATTTGAACTAACAACCACAAGGTTGCGGGTATGGCTGTGGAAAGCGCGGTGGAAGAGAGAGGTTGGTGAAAGATCATCCACGCAGTGCTGCAAGGCAAGTATGTCAAAACTCAGATTAGTAGAATTAAGTTGGTATTGCTTGACCACCAGTGTTGGGGAATAATGGAATACATGTACCGCCGTTACGTATTTAAAATACAAAATATGAGTAACTGTATTCCGTTACAGTTACCGTTTAAAAAGGTGGTATTTAGAATACAGTTACTTTGTTGAAATAAATGGATTACACGGCGGTACTTCCCTGTTTCATATTGTCGCGGGTCAGGACTGTTTGGGTTTTGTTTGACAGCTACGTTCTGTTGTTCCAGGCGGCAGCGTTACGGTTACCATGTTTACAGGGTGACGCTCTCTCTCTGCGTGTTTCCTGGGTGAGAGAGTGCCTTTTTGTTATTGTTGTGCTAAGCTAATAGGCAGAATGCTACAGGTATAGCTCTAAAGAATGTAGCATCATAGGCAGTGTAGTCCGTGCTGCAGGGAGAATGGACTGCCATACCAGTTATGTGTCTGTGAGCGAGGGAGATAGAAAAATGAAAAGTACGAGCTGTACGAGCAAAAACGGGAGCTGGAAGCATGTAAATATAATAATAACCACTGCAGCCAAGAAGAGTGCCTGACGAGCCCAGTTGTAAGTAAGCTATTAAGACTCGACTGTACGCTGTGTTCGTGTTTTCCTCCAAAAACAATAAGTTCCGTTGGAGCAGCCTTTCAACGCCTCTCTCTGTCTCTCGCAAGCAAAGTTGACCCAGACAACAAAGTAAAGCTATTTTTCGGCTACGAGCCTGACACGGAACCCATCGTATTAGCCAGAGGTCCCTTTACTACGGTTCGGAGCCGCGGACCTTCGGTAACAGTAATAAATCACAGCAATAGTACATTCACGTAGTTATAAACAGCATGATAATATATTAAGTAATCCAAAGTATTCAGAATACGTTACTCTCATTGAGTAACGTAACGGAATACGTTACAGAATACATTTTGGGGCATGTATTCTGTAATCTGTAGTGGAATACATTTTAAAAGTAACCTTCCCAACACTGTTGACCTCTATGGGTCGTAGTTTACTGAGACGGTAAAAGGCATGGAATCCCTAGCTATGAAGGCAAAGCACGTCGTCTGTCAGTATCCGGTCTTTAAGTGATGACGTGACGAATCCTGCTTCCGGGCCCAAAGTAGTCTGCGTTTAATATGGCTTTAGTGTTGTTAACATGTTTAATGTTTTGTATTTTCTTCTATTTAATCTCAAAAAGCCCCTAAAAACTTTTATTACTGCTAATCATTTTAAAGCTCAGTTTTTAAAACCTTACGATGTAACTACAGCTCATGCAGCACTATATGAATGACTAACCTCGTATTGTGGATGGATTCTCTCAGTTGTTCTCCTGGCTGAAGTTTGGTCTGTTTACAGTATCCTGCCATGCCATTGCATTTGTCCCTGACCATTGAGAATCCTCACGTTAACTATCGAGTGGAAAAAAGTTAGCGTGTTTATATTATGCTAACATAGCTGTGTCGCTAGCAGTCACGTAGCACATCGTTATATACCAGCTAGCCAAGCTTCAGTAACCCTACAAACGTCACTGCTGTTTAGTTTTCTGTCTTCATTTATGTCGGAAGTGATAACAGAGCTGTACGTTTTAATTTGTTTCCAAAATCCCTCAGTCAGGACATGCTATATTGTATTTATGTATGATGGAAGGTAGCGAGCTAACTTCCTGCTAATTTCTAACTCCGTTAAATGTCATAAATTCCGTTTTCATGGATGCCTGGATGTTAAACGTAATTGTTACACCTGGTAAAGCAGCCACACTGATCATTTTATCACAGATGAAAGAATTTAGACAGTTTTCAACTCTCAGTGATGCCGCAGAGATTGTTTGACTTATGGACCTGCAGCGGAGTTTGAGCCCAGACAAGGCTGATGACGTCAGACTTAAAGACCGGATAAGGTGCAGTTAGTATACAGCTAGACCAGCCGCTGTCTTGCTGGCTAGCAGAGTTGTTGTTTGCTAATTTGTTAGCTGCCAGCTTTCTGTGACTGTGTAAACACAGCAGTTGCAACGCCAATAGTTTCTACACCGCTAACACCCGTTAGGCGGCCCGCGATGACAGCTGCCACTGATGCATTTGTCTTAATGTAAAGTATGCAACTTAAGAGCTAATAACCGAGCTGTTCCACTCCAGCAACACACCTGCACTTCTGTAGAGAGCTTGTGCGCGCCAAGATGTGCTGCGTGATGAAATAAGAGAAATAGGAAATAGAAGTAGCCCACTGTGCTAGCTTTGCCCTGTAAGATGTAAAGGATAAGCCAAGTATTTCCTTTTATTTTGTGGAAAGGAAGTAGGCTAAACAGCTGAGGCAAATTATTAGACTAGATAAACGTACATTGCATACATGTATTTGGATTTTGGCATTTCACAGTTTCAAAACGGGTTTTTCCAAACAAATATTTGACGTTATTGTAGCTGCAAGCATCTTGTATGCTAATTAGCAAAGCACCAGTTTCAGTTTGATTTCAATTACACCACTTCAGAACAAATCTCAAGGACCGTGACTTATAATAATAATTATGATATAATCACTTGGCTTCGGTGCACCATTTGGTGACCACTGATTTAAATGCTTAAAACATAGTTGGTGTAAGACTGCTAATTATTGCAGCTTATACACACAAAAATTCAACCATATAGTGTAGCATTCATGTCCAATTTACACCTTAAAAAATTTGGTTACAGATTATTACGCCAATTCATCTTTGCTTAAAATTGAGAGATGACATTTTTGTGATATTTCTGCTTGGTTTAAGGATAATAACAAAGCAGGCTGATCAAAGATCTACAAATTTAAATTTTTCATTTGACTTATAAGATTTTAATGCTCAGTGCAGACTTAATAAATGGTGAAGAGGGCCTTCTATCGCTCTCAATCCGTCTCTGGCCATCTCTGATGAATGACAACCTAATTGCATGATGGATAATTTAATGGCACAGGGAAAGCCCTGGGATTAGAAGAAATTCTCCTCTCGATTCTATGCAAACTCTCATGTGAAGGCAAGCATTTCCACCATACATTAACCGCACACACACGTATGGCTGCGTGTGTCCATACGTGATGTGTGCAGTGGCTTGGGAAGGTTGCACTTTGGCTTGCCTCCAGCTTTCCAGATTGATGGCACATTAAAGTGAAGGGCACGTTATGCACCTGTGCTTGTGTACCGCTGGGGAACAACACACAGGTAGACAGGATGCCGCAATCAGCAAGATGCCTCTCACACACACACACACACACACGCATATACATATGAATTATGTGTGTGACATATAAAAGAAATTAACAGAAAATCCTTTACATAAGAAACGTGTGTGCTGTAGGTTCCAGTTTAAGATTTACAGTATTAAAACTACAGACCTGCCTAAAGAGGGTGATACACTGTAGACTGCAGCTCTTTTATCACCTGTGTGTGTGTGTGTGTGTGTGTGTGTACTGCAAGTCTGTCTATGCAATTTGCCACATTTCTTTCCAAAACAAGTACAATAGTGTTTGTGTTACTGTGCACACATTGTGTGCGTATCCGTTGGAGAGTTGTCTGAAAAGCTGTACCTGTTCAATGTCTGTACAATAACACAATCAATTATGATTATATAAGGAAGACATTTGCCTCTGCTGCCTCTCTATAGACACTCGTAAGAGGCATAATGCAGCATTATTCGTGCAGTGACTTGGAAACAGCACTGTAAATACAGTACAGGACAAGTGGTAAATATCTGTGGGGGTCCTGGGATTTGGTCCTGCGTGTGCTTGTGTCTCCCTGTGTTTGTGGCTGAATACGTTTCTCTTCACTGCAAAATACAAATATATTGGAAGCAGCCCTGTTTATCATACAGTATGCTGCCATACAGCCCCTCCTGCTCAGACATCAATAAAAGGGACACTTGATTCAGTATTACACTTCCATGAGGAATTTAGTTAAAATTGGAATGAAAGCAGCAGTAGTCCACTTGCCACACTGAGTTCTTTGGATGGATCATATGCCAGAAGCTCTGGATCTTGTAATTTAGGTTAATATCATTCATAGCCGTCTTAGAAGCCCCTGGCTGTTAAAGTCCAAACCCAGCTCATTGGGCAGGTTTTCTGTTATAAATTTACTTTGAATGACTTGTGCAAGCTGAAGTTTATGGACTGGAAACTAGATCACATTTTGGTTGGTATACAGTACATAAAGCAAAAGTCTTGAACCACACAACAGTTCTTTATATTTTTCTAGAAAAATGGGAGGTAGGTGCAGGGATTTGTTGAAAAACATGCTAACCTATAATAAAAAGGTAAAAAAAAAAAAAAAACCTGAACAACACAGCTTGAACTCTTCTAGACAGGTTTTCTTGTAATTTTTTTAAGTGGTGTTCAATGATAGTTCTCCAGGCTTCTTAACGGGTATTCGAAGCTCTTCTTTTCTTTCATTCTTTGTCAAGATAATCCCACACTGCTTTATTAATGTTGATGTCCAGGCTCTCAGTGATCAATGGTATGTTTTCCTCTTCAGGTATGCTTTAACTGGCAGCGTGTTTGGGATTGTCATGCTAATAAATGAAGCTATTCAGGCCCCGTGTCAGGTCTTTGCTGGATTTTTTTGTCCTATTTCTTAAGGACATGACTTTCTATGCTGTTCATGTGCTGCAGATAGTTCTTAGGCCTGCCACTTCTTCTTTTGTCCTTCACTTAACCAGTTTCTCAAATTTTGTAGGGACATTAGCCGATTAGCCGTCACATGGCGATGACAGTTTAGGGGTACAGGGAACACAGACAGACGTACGACTGCAGCAACAATCAAGCGGCACGAGACCCTTCTGTCTAACATGATGACACACAGCAGTGCAGGGAGATCCACAAAAGCACACAACACACACGCACGTACATGTCGTGGTCACGCGTTCGGAGTCTGATCTCTCTCTCAGCTCCACCACACAGTGTCCCTGACCGAATTGAGGCTCTCCAAAAGAAAACTCATGAAATCAGATGCCATTTTTATCTCCCTTTCTTACTCTGTGTGTGTGTGTTTGTGTGTATAAACCTCGCATTCTAACACATACGCACCACATCAAAAGTGCTGTCGAGTGATGTGCAAAGATAAGCTGGCCTTATGGGAAAAGTCTCTGTGTGCATGCTTTTCTGCTTGCGTCTGTATCTGATTACGTGTTAATTTACTCTGATCACAGGGACGGTGGCACCCAAGGGTGGTGTAGGATTTACTGACAGGTGCTCTGGCCCGCTGCAGATCAGCACACAGCACACACGAGCAACCCTTTTCTTTATAGCTTCTTTATATAATTAAAGAGCTCTTAGCAGATTAGTAAAACATGCTAAACTACTAGCAGATTTGCATGTTTTGCTAATCTGCTAAGAGCTCTTTAAGAATCATCTTGTTGGTAGTGGTATTTTTTTGTTGTTGATTCAATTAAAGGAAAATTGAACAAATTATATTTTTATGACAGGTTATTAGTAACAAAGTGCCCAAAAACAGAATTTAAAATTATTTGTTAAGTTGTCAGTGCAACACAACACTGGTTCGTCCTTTTAGTTATTCCTCTGAAAATGGTCATGTGCAAGGACTGGACTGATATAAGTGAAAAGAAATGTCCAAAGAAAAACTCTAAAAGAACTACCGAAAGCCTGGAGATCTACTTCTTAAAACCAGTTATAGAAGAAAACATAACAAGTCTAACCCCATGTTAGCAACATTTTAAAAGAATTATATAAAGAAGCTATAAAGAAAAGGGTTGCTCGTGTGTGCTGTGTGCTGATCTGCAGCGGGCCAGAGCACCTGTCAGTAAATCCTACACCACCCTTGGGTGCCACCGTCCCTGTGATCAGAGTAAATTAACACGTAATCAGATACAGACGCAAGCAGAAAAGCATGCACACAGAGACTTTTCCCATAAGGCCAGCTTATCTTTGCACATCACTCGACAGCACTTTTGATGTGGTGCGTATGTGTTAGAATGCGAGGTTTATACACACAAACACACACACACAGAGTAAGAAAGGGAGATAAAAATGGCATCTGATTTCATGAGTTTTCTTTTGGAGAGCCTCAATTCGGTCAGGGACACTGTGTGGTGGAGCTGAGAGAGAGATCAGACTCCGAACGCGTGACCACGACATGTACGTGCGTGTGTGTTGTGTGCTTTTGTGGATCTCCCTGCACTGCTGTGTGTCATCATGTTAGACAGAAGGGTCTCGTGCCGCTTGATTGTTGCTGCAGTCGTACGTCTGTCTGTGTTCCCTGTACCCCTAAACTGTCATCGCCATGTGACGCACGTTTCGCCCGGCTCCGCACGGAGACCATGCGGCAAATTGATTGCATATCAAATGCAAATGATGGCTTCGCTGCCCTCAGCATGTTAATATAATGGGTTAAACTACAAGCATTGATTAAAGGGACAGTCTTCCTGTAGGGGTTTGTGACATTGAGAAAGGCGATGTTGGGTTGGTGGTGATGGTGGTAGCGCTGGCCTGACGCTTGTTACTCGGGCTCTCAAGATGGTAAATCACAGTGTCTGATGCCAAAGCAGGATGTTGAGTATTGGGATTGATGAACTCAAACATCTTCCCATGCACACACAAACACTGAGTTTCAGTTGTGTGTGATACGATCTCAACTGGAGGTCATTTGAAGAGCAATGTCTCCAGATCAGAACTCATCGTGTTACTCGTTGCCCTGTTCTAATTACACTTTGACGCACTCAGTGCCTCGCTGTGCCGTGTCGTGCCAACAAAATGCCATACAAGCAGCTCGCTTTATTCCTACTAGGGTAGGAACTACTAGACTTCATAAACCAAACGCGTCCCAATCAGCGCTCACCCACAGTTCAGACAGATGCCAGATAAAATACAACACACACACACACAGATACGTGCACTTCCACCAGAAATATTCGATTTTGTTTGATAATGATGATTGATGCTGATCCAAAAAAACTCTGCAGCAAAAACAAACGGCGGTTGTCTCCATAAATCAATTGTTTGGGAGGGGCGGGACTGAAAGCCCACATTGATCATCACACAGGGCAAATGTTAGCATCTCTGAATCATTTATTCTGGGCCCCATTTCATACACAACATCTGCCGCACTGGCAAAGACGGAGGGCAGAACCGGTTATAAAACAATGGATGTAATCAGCTGCTAATGCACTGCATGAAGCATGTGGTAGTAGTAGTTTGGCTGACAGCAGATTGAAGGCTGGTTATCTCTAACTAACTGTCAGTAACAGAGAAACTGAAAATAAAAATGTGGTACATAAAAAGTGCTTTACGATGGCTCCTGTGAACTCGCACCACATGAAAAGCTGAATCAGAGGTTTTTCTGGTAACAATGTCTCCATTAAATCCATCCATTTTTCTTTAACATGCAATTAATTCAAGTGATATCAGAGTGTGTTTTTGGGACCCTTGAAAGAGCTATAATATTTGAAGTGTTGTCTTTTAAACTCCTGTCTATAGTTGCATTTTAATAAACATGGGCCATTTTCTAATGTTGGGTAAGGACTGTGGTTTTAACCCTTTCACACATAGTTGTCACTACAGTGGACAGCTATTCAAAGGCTGTTTTCTCCTATTTGCGTCAGTGTTGATGGTGCACTTGCACATAAACCATTACATTGGACAATGATGTGTCACTCCATATCCTGCCACCCACTGGTCGTTTAATGTTACTATAGATGTATGACGTGTTTCATTGTAATTATTGTTATTTAACCCTTTCATGCATGAAATCCTGATTGTTGTTGTCATAATTGATGCCTTAAAGGGTTAATTAAATAGACAGGTTGTCTTTCCAGTCACTTTATCTGTAATAACGCAGACTGCAAACGCACCTAACAAACATCAGCAATGCAGGAATAAGTCAAAAACTGTTATTCTTGTTGTGGCCACTTGAGGCTGCGACTCACTCCTAGAAAACCCTCACGCTTAAATGCCCAATAAAATTGCAATTAAAATCCAGTTTACAACCTTGTAACAACAACATTTTTGGTCTTTGTGGATAATAAGTTTGTTTTCTGATACTGGTAAATGCAACCTTGTGGCGGCACACCAATGAGTGATGTCACAGTGGCAAGGTCTATCACATCCATACAGTCTATGGTGGGTTGAACTTTTCCTAGAATGTATCATCTGCTGAAAATTAGTACACCGGTATAATTTTAGAAGATAAAGCTGGTATAGGGTGTGCATCACACCCACTGGTGATCAGTTAACAGCTGAACCACATGTTACATCACATGTTCACAATAACAAGAGTCTCTCTGGTGTCCAGTGAATAATTGACAAAGAAAGGACCAAAGAAAAGATGATTAGACACAGGAAGACACTGAGAGACGGACAGTTATAAGAAAGCAAGATGTCCTTGAAAAGATAAGTGTATGTGTGTGTGTGTGTGTGTGTGTGTGTGTGTGGAGGAAGATTGGGGTGATCAAAGCTATGGGAGAAAAGAGAGAAAAAAAGAGAGGTGAGATAGAGAGAGAAGGAGAAAGCTGATGGATTGACCAGCAGGAGGAGAGAGGGAGAATGCTGATAAAGAGAGAGACAAACAGAGAGGCAGAGAAAGAAATATAGTCCTCCCTCGTGTGGCCTGTCCAGAGTGTCCGGTCTACGAGGCAGTAAATCGCCCCGGTTCAATGTGTGCTCTCCAAACGCTGCCGCACGTTATTGATAAATCAGTGTGTGTTAATGAGAGGAGCTGATGTGCCCTGATGTATCACGACACAACAATGAGCCTCGGACACACTCACACACACACACACACACAGAGTCAGGCTGAAGTGTGCATGCCCACTACTGTCACACTGTCATTCGTCTTTTGTCTCTGATACAAATGCACGCAGATTTTCTCTCTCTGCTGCACACACACACACACACACACACACACACCAATTTGCCGTTGCTGGATGAACACTTGGCCCCCGTGCTGCAGAAACAACTCCAAGTGTTATTCTATCCTGTTAACAGAAGAGAGGAGGGTTTCCACAGCAGCTCCAGCCGGCAGTCAGAGGACAAGACAAGCTATAATGGTTTCGCTTTGATATCCAATAGGCGGCTTAATATCCTCATTAGATCATATCAACCCCGCATACACACACAAGCACAAAGCCGGGGTGAAATTATCTCTCTCCTACACACTCTACCTAAATTATCATAAAATCTCATCATTTGTTTGTGTTTGTCCCTGTATGTGTGTGTGGGTTTGTAAGTTTGTACTTGAAATTGTGTCTCTGCTCAGGGTGGTTTGTGTATGTGTAAGTGTGTGTGTTTGTGCGGGGCAAGATGACCTTGTTATAAGCTGAGTGGGCTGTAGTGCTGGGGCATCATTAGTATGGTTTAGGTGAGGGTTAGAGAGTGTGTGTGTGTGTGTGTGTGTGGAGGTGCAGGAGTGAGATAGCGGGGAGAGACGTGGGATGACAGTAGAAGAGGGAAGGTAAGGGGGAGAGGTATGTGGGTCAGGCCAGGACACACAAACACACGTCACTCCGGCCGTCACTACAGCGCAGGTACAAAGCGCATGTTTGAGGACACATGCGTGCGCACGCACACACAATTGTTTCAGAGTACACCTCCTCCTGTCCTGCAATAGCCTCAAATGGTCTTCAACAAAGGGAACCTGAAGTATCCAGTCACAATGTAGTGACGTACTAGCAGAGAGCGGTTGACACACGATAGCGTAAACACGCACGCTTACAGGCATACGGGAAGACTGAGGTGCACGTTTGAGGTGTCTGTGGAGAGTCCCTGACACACTGGTCTGTAAATACGGTGGGCAGATTGTTAAACTGGCACACAGCAGCTCATCTGTGCTGACTCATGCCACACAACTCTCTAGATTTGAAGTTTTCCATCGGTTAATGTATTCAAAATGGCACTACAAGATTACATAATTAAATGAGCTCTGGTAGGCTGAATAAATCATTTCACTAATGCTTTCTGCTTACTTGTAGAATATGGCATTTTGTGTGCTTCGTCAAAGGATTGAATCCCCACCTAAATTTGCACCAAGCTGTGTAATCTCCTTTGGGGTTCCCTGGAAAAGACCTGCAGCACATCATAAGTGGTATCAAAACTACCAACCTTTCCACATTTTTCTCCAATAGGTTGTATCAGAACATTCAACAATAACTCAAGCTGTGTAACATTCGCTATAATGTAGGAAGCAAAGATAGATTAACTTCCAGGTTCTTAAAGGTAAAGTCAATGTAGAAGCACTTTAACCCTGCAATCTCTTCAATAACCAGCAGACTAGTAATATTGGCTTTATTTTTAAACACACAACAAGACCCATCAAACATTTTAGACTTCCTGGGACTAAAAAGGTCCAGTTACTTCAGATGGAAACAAGTAAGGATGACAGAGACAGATTTTTAATGAACAATGGAAAAAACAAGGGAAAAAAGCAGCACAGATCACATTGCAAGTGGTCTGATGTTACAACGTTGGCTCTGAGTTAAAGATTCACTGCTGCTTTCTGGTGAGTTGTGGACTAACGTATAACTTGAGTGAGTTCATGGTGCTCTGGGGTTGATCAGTGTTTCTCTACCTGCCTTGGGGATACTTGCACATGTGCACCTTCATAATAAGTTCATGTGTTTAGCTTCTTTTTTTACTGTGAAAGCTCTCGTGTTGTAATATGTCTGTAGTTAAATCTGGGCTGAATTTAATTTAACAGTCTCAGAGTTAACAGAAACCAATAAAAGGTAACCAGAGCCAAAGGAAGCTCATGTCAGATAACAGCGACCAATGAAAATACATGACTATTCAACAGACTGTAAGCCACAGCATGCAGAATAAGCCAAAAGAAGGCAAATGAAGCCCATGGAAACAATGGAAGGCAGTTGGAAGAAAAGTGAAGGTAAGCTGTAAGCAAGCTGGTCTGAAGTGATGCCAGGAGGAGGAAGAAGAGGAGGAGGTAGAGGCCACAGCTCAAGAATATTCTAGTTGTTTATTCCTGGCCAGGGGTCAACTGTAGCCTCGGGTAAATCTCTGAGAGGGAGAAACTCACACACGATGAGGATTCAAACTCGCACTCACCAGCTAGCATACACACAGACACACGGCGGGGGGGGGTCCATGACACATGCACACATGATGAAGATATCTTGTCACACACGGTGCTCATCACAGGCTTCTGTAGATCATAACTTGAAATGGAGAAGCTGGTAATGTGTCTCAAACCACAGCCTCCATACGTGCCCGTGATTACGATAATAAATCCACAGGAGTGTGAGAAGCAGTGAAGCCAGCAGGATGTAAATGGCTTTAAACAATGGGAATGGTAGCGCACGTGGCCTTTTCCCGAGGAGCTGGCAATGCCACGGCCTGTCCAACATATTTTACAACCATAATTATAATATAGAGAGCAGCTATGGCAGATGCTGCTTCACACGCCAGAGGTTTCCCTACGTAATTATTACAATGAACTCGGCATACCGCTAATAAATATCACACAGGTGCACAGGAACATACATTGCACAGAGTAGCAATAAAGGACAGCGGAGGGCAAGTAGACGGGAAAAGGCAACGTCCAAACTGGTCAGTCGACTATCACGTCCGGTCACACACACAACTGTTCAGATTGTCTAAAGTTTTATTAATAATGTGAAACACAGTAATGACAGCAGAATGTTGATATTCCTCAATGTAGTTCCCAATCATCTGAGTTCAAAAAAACGTAAAAAAATAAAAAATAAAAAAAAAGACTACTAAAAATCTTTTTTAAACACAAACTAGATGCTTAAAAAATATAAGAAAGACAAATAATTAAATATACAATTACGTTTTATGATCCCCCAATCCCTAATCTATGGAAGCCCATTTCTGCCACTAAAAAAAAAAGTATCTATAACTCGAAATTTCAAGTAATTTTCTTGAAATTTTGACTTACTTTTCTCAAAATTTCAAGTTAATGACTAAAAAATTTTGAGTTAGCACTGCCAATCAGTAATCTACGTCATTTCCTTATTACCCGGAAGCTGAAGCCCTTAGCTGCAAATGCTACAGCTAAGCTATCGGTATTAGAGCCAGTCATGAAAGCACAAATTGCTGATTATCTTCAGCGTGGCTTCACAAGTGATGAAATCCTTGTGTTATTAGCTGAATTAAATGGCGTTACTATCAGCAAACATACTCTTGAAAGCACCAATTTGTTGTGATCCGGTTTTGAGGGGGCATTCCACGTAGATTATTGACTGGCAGAGCTAACTCAAATTTTCGAGTTTCTTTTCTCAAAACTTAAAAATTTTGAGAAAAGAAACTTGAAATTTTGAGTTAATAAGTCAAAATTTCGAGAGCGATAACTCGAAATTCGAGTTATCGATACGTTTTTTCTTCCATACTAATCTAATGGTAGGGTTAAATCTGAAAAAAAATCAAGGCACAAATATAATAAAATGACATACCTGAAAAATTATGTGCTTTATCTGTTTTGGTTTTTTCCCCTGTCTCTAAAGCATATATTGCTAGCTCTAACCTCAGAGTTACACCTATTCCTAATCCTTTGTTAATTCAGTGAGGCTCAAGGCTCAAGTAAGTCAGTCGACCAGTGACCAGTGTTGCCAACTTAGCGACTTTGTCGCTATATTTAGTGAGTTTTCAGACCACCTTAGCGACTTTTTTTCTAAAAAGTGACTAGCGACAAATCTGGCGACTTTTTCTGGTGTTATTGGAGACTTATTTATGACGACTTTTTGATGTGAAAGCGCGTATCACTCTTACAGTCAACAAGCGGCGGGTGCTGCCGTGGGCACCTCGCCCGTGCCAAAGCGCTATCAGGGCAGGAGATGTTCACACCTATGCATCCAAACTGCAAATGAATCGCGCACTGACTGTAACACAGTCAGTTCTTCTTTTACTGTTATGTTGTTTTGTGGATCACAAGGTTTAAAACTACTTATAAACACACACACATACACACACAAAGTAACTCTACCAGAGTGCCTATTTCGGGTCTTCTGCCGGTCCAAGCCCGGATAAAGGAGCAGGGTTGGAATTGTGACATTAAAAAAACAATAATTGCTAAAAGAAATTTAATTTGTAGTTCTAAATAAATTCTAAATGCATTTAGGACATTTTTTACTCACTTTATGTCTCTACCACGATGTCATTTCTGTCTCCAACAACATAGGTTACAATTACATTAGCATGACCAATTATGCAAATTAGGTGATGACGTCATTTAGCGACTTTTAGGACAGCCAATAGCGATTTTCCTTACTGAGGAGTTGGCAACACTGCCAGTGACCAAGTCCACTCCACTTGTATGTGTGGCTGTGTTTCACGACCCAGTCCTGCCTCTCTTTATCTAAATTTAGAAAAGTATTTTCTAACAGACCCCAAAGGTTTATATCAGGGGCACAAACCCTCTTGTGCAACTTGTGCAGCAAGGTCACCCTAATCAAACAAATCAACTGTTTCATTTAGTTCAGTGTGAAAAAAAAACAACAACAAAAAAAATTTGCAAACAAGACATGTTAGTCCAAAGTGTGTTTAACCTGCTTTGAAGGAAGCACAGGGAGAGTAATGGCTGTCAGAATTACGAATGAGAGACCTCTTGACATTTTTACTTCCCAGTAAATCACTGCATGCATGGGCCACATTCACCGTAGGCTTGCAGATTACCAGAATGTGTGTGCGTGTCTGTGTCAGTGTATGAGTGTGAATGTGTCCACATGCACCCTGACAAAGTCATCACTAAAGTCACAGCACAGGTTGGCTGATGCCTGTGGTGAGTGTTACAGAGCTGAGTGTATTAGCTGGAATTTACTCTGTCCATTTCCTGTACGAGCCCTGTTACAATAAACACAGGACATGTTGGGTACAGCTACCAGGAAGATGGGCTGGAATGTTTCCCAGATTCAGATTAAGTCCTGAACTCTGAAATTACAGGCTTTACAGCTGAGGATTAATCTGTCGTCTGGCAAGTCAACTAAAATTCAGTTATCCAGCAAACAGAGCAAAGAAAAAGAGGGGATTGGGTGGGAGTTACAGAGGGGAAGTGGCAAACTGGAAAAGGGGATTTGAATGAGGAAGGCCTTTACAAACTCACCTGGTCTTTTCTCCATTTTTCTCCCTCGACTGCCACATAATCGAACTTTTGATATTAATATGAGGATTTGCTTCTGGCAAAGTGACTTGTTGCTCTTCGGGCAGGGCTTTCGCTTGCTGGCGATCTGCCGGTTTGCCTGGGGGTCCTTGACCTCCCTGCGCTGGCGGATGAGGGAACTGGCAAGAGCGGCCATCTTCCCAGTGCTGACCCAGCTGCCCCCTCACCAGCCTCTGGCGGCTCGGTGGCACCCAGGTGTCGGGGGGTACCGTGGGCCACCCCCCTGCCCACTCACCCAGGGCGACGGAGCACCACTGAGGGAGGGGTGCAGAGCGGAGGAGGGGGCTTCCTAGGACGAATCAACTGTGAGGGAGCAGAAAAAGAAGGAGAGGAAGGGAGGAAGAGTTTGAGGTGGAGGAAAGAGAAGGGTGGATCCTTTAAAAGCCCTCCCAAGTCTGACAACCACTGCTCACGGAGGTTTGGATGAGTGGTCGTTTGCCTTTATATGTCCTTCTGGGATTTGTGCGTTGTGGTTGGGAGACCGGTTCAAGTAAAGCTTTCACACGTCACTCTGCCTCTGCCAGGACGAGTCATGTTGTTATCCACCCAAATTCCAGTGCAGTGTAGCCGCTATCCCTCTGACACCTCTGTCCCAGTCTAAGAGTACTCCAAGCACAAATGAAGTTTGTCTCAAAACGGGACTCGTCGCATTATAAAACCAGAACCATTAAAAAAACTATGAAATTTAGTCCTCTTCACCTGCTCAGTCCCAAAAATAAGAAGCCCGATGCTGTTCACTGGGACAAAAAAAGGGGTCCACACATTAACTCTCCAAAATGACAGGAGTATCACTGTTGGGACAGCCTGTGACTCCCGTCCTTTCTTTGCCTTCACCTGTAAAAATTCTCCACCTCAAACACAGTCAGAGCAAGAGAAGTAGAGGAAGAAGTAGTGACTGTCCAACCTGAGGTATCAGCTCTGCAAGCTGATGAAGGGATGCGGCTTCTGCTGAACGGAGCGCGGCTTGTTTCCTCGGCATTTTTCAGGCTCCCCTGGCATCCCCGTCGCGTTCACCCGCGCCCTGAGAGAAGACAGGGAAAAAGACGGAGACTTGACAAATCCAGCATTTCCCAGAGATAGAGGTGACATTCATGAACGAGAGAGCGCGGGGACAGAGAGACAGACAGCGACACAGAGGGGGAGAGAGAGAGAGAGAGAGGGAGGGAAAGAGAGGGAGTGCAGTGAGTCTATCTATCCCTCCTGTCAGATCAGGCTCTCCAACTCTAACAGCAGCGCACTACACCACAGCAGAGCGGAGCGCTGTGTCCTTCAGAAACTCATGCCACTTCACAGCGGGGGGAAGAGAGATGAATGAATAGAGGGAGACAGAGAGAGACGGTGGGAGGGAGAGGTGATGAGGAGAAGGGAGTGACAGAGGAAGGGGGGTGTGTGCAAGCAGGTAGCTCTGCCTTACGGTGGGTGCTGTGTTGCCGGTGCGCGTGCAAAAGTGTCTACTGGTGGGTGACAGCAGTGTGGTGTGGTTCTGCCGAGTCCACCTGCACAGTCCGCGTCCGTGTGAGAGGAAAGTCTGTGTCTCCGGTATAAGGCTTCTCTCAGCCCGATCGCACACGTGCAAGGGAGTGAATGTGGGAGATGGGTGTGTGTGCATGTGTATATACTGTGAAGGTGTACGGGTGCGAGGTTGTGTGACACAGATGACCAGCATGTCGTGTAAATGTGAGTGTGCATGTGTGACTCGCTTTCCGGCATGTTCCCATTCACAGTGCATTTACCGAGCGTGTGCTGGCAGCGTGCTTCACACGCTCACTCCCTCCCTCTTCTCGCTCTGTCTCTCGCTCTCTCTCTCACACACACACACACACACACACACACACAGACACTCCCGCCCTCACTCTTTCTCAAATCTATTTCCCTAAACCCTCCCCTTTGCTCCTCTTTTTCCCTCCCTTTTCTCCTCCCCCTCTGTCATTCAGATCTCTCCTTCCACGTCTGAGATTCACCGTCGCCTCCTCCCCTATTTCCCATCTATCACCTCTCATATGTTATACCAGTTCAGACCAAGCCACCTCCACTCCACAACATCTAAAGTGATGTTGCCTTAAAGAGTCGAACTAAGCAAGGCTGTCTGTGCTGCGTTCTCCGCTGTGATGAGGACATACAGATGCTGTGACACATAGCCTGATTCAGTCAGGACCTCCTATCTCTGCCATCATGTTATCTGCACACAAACACAACATCACATAGTCATGGGGTCATATCACGCGGAATGAAACGAGAGTGTTTACACCCAGACTTTGGTTAATGGGCCTAAATTGCACTGTAAGGTTGTGTACAGACACCAGTATGGAAGACAGGCTAGACAGCTAGCTCATTAAACGCTCTAGTAAAGTACATTAAACATCATGTAAATTTACCCAGAACTCACTTTTCTCAACTTAGATACTCACTAGGCAGATACTCACTTCTAATGCCGTGGCTAACAAGACGCTGTCTGTTCTTCTTGGTTTCCATTTTCTGTAATTCAGGCTGGAGCTCAATTTCCTCCAGCTCAAGCACAACACTCAAACGCTCCACGCGTAGCATTTCTGATAGCATTTGTTCGTTCTTCCAATAAGACATAATTATTGACCCATAGTGTCCCGGTTTCTTACCAAACTGACCATATTGAACTAATGCACATTCCCAGACGTGTGCAGTTAACCTGAACAAAGACAAAAAAAAATGTATAAAAAAATATATATATTAATATATTTGATGAATTGCCTTGAAATTATGTATTCATGGAACAATGGACCAGCTTGCTAATCTCTCAAAGATACTTGAGGGTGTGTGGTAGTTTGTCCAGTCAGCCTACATATACTTTGTGGCCTTGGAGAAGGAATTCAACCAGATCAGTTGGAAAGTTGGTTTGGGAGCATGTTTTGGTGCTATTAGACCCGTTGGGTGTCAGCGTCCAACTGTTATTTCTTGCAAAACCTTCAGAGACAGGATTTCTGGACACAGCCAGGGCCTACAAGGTATCAGGTTTGGTGGTGTCAGGATGATATATGCTTTGTGGATGATGTGGTCCTGTTGACTTTGTTGAGCGATGTAGCTGAGTACAAAGACGTTGGTATACTCTACCTGAGTGCTCAAAGCACTTTGTACAACTTGCTGTATTTAAACTACCACACTTTCCCTGCCCTCAATGCTTTTTCTAAATAAGTACTTTCGCTCTAACATTCACACTCTGAAGGATTCATCGGAGAGCAACTTCGGGTTAGGGATCGAAAAACCAGCCTTTCAATTATCAGATGATCTGCTCAACCTAAACCAGAACTGGCACATCAGCTCAGGAGCTTGATCAGGTGTGTCCTCAGAGTTTGTTTTTGGGTTTGTTAGTTTTTTGTTTGTTTGTTTTTTGTCATTCATGGGGTTGTGTTTCATAAAGTTATTCTGCATATAAAGACTGAGGTCTATTATAAGTGTTCTGTGGTACTGGCCTACATACTTGAAAAAACTTTGGCCACACCAACAAACACAAGTTCACTGTATGTGCGCTATTTGCCTATTAGTTTGGGCTCACCTGCAACTTTGTTGGAAATGCTGTTTTGTCCAGCTTCTATCTAGCATACATGGTAGATGCAAAAATGGTCAAATAAAGTCTTTGAGCATTATGACCTTGAGTAGTATTTTTGGGTGACACTTCTGATGTTCCATCAATGGTGCCTAAATTTTTCTGGACCCACCAATAATCCAAGTAAGTCATTCTTTAAAAAAAAAACAAAAAACATACTTGTGCTGACTGCTTGCTCAGCTAACATCCTGTAATTACCACTTCCACCAAGACTCTCTTACACTGTCAGATAAAAACTGTTTTAATCTCTAAATACTACACTGGTTAAGGCCTATTAAAAAATAAAAGAAAGAAAGAAAGAAAGAAAGAAAGACAAGTTTAGCACTTTGGGAGTTTGAGCAGGTGATTGTGAAAGGCAGGAGTAGCTACAGATTTAGAGTGCATTTAATCTTGTGAGAGAACTGGCAGTTGCCTCTAACTTCAGCTGACATCTCCATACATATTTCTGTTCTTTTGGCCCATGTTCAAATTTTGATGCCGGAGGGCAAATTTATGAATGCCCAGACTGAATGACACAGGTGGTAAGCTGGCAGCAGGACATCACTCAGTTGCCAAGGATGTAGCAATATGGTAAATTATGGCAATTAATCACATCGTACCTCTTTACCTGTCATTTATCAATCTGTTCACCTATTCAGTGATTATTGGACCAATAAGAATCGAGTTAAGTAGCAACAATGAAATTACCACACAATTCTTATTCAAATCAAGCAAGGCGTGTGACTGTACAAGCTTTTGTAAGTAATTTCAAAGAAAAAAAGGGTAATGAAATCCACTTGACTATATGTAAAGGACCCTGAGAGATAATCGACTGATGGTGAAGAGATTCAGAAGCACAAACACTTCTGCATTTATATTCTTCAACATTCATCAATAAATAAAAAAAAGCGCTGTATAATGGTTTTTTGCAAATTTTCAAATACTAAAAAATGTTAACAAAAAAAGTTTTTGTAGCTGTTTTTTTTTGTCTAAAATCTGTTTTTCATTGCCAATATTTTCCCATCAATGCACCTAGAAGTTG
Organism: Perissodus microlepis; assembly: GCF_051167445.1. Taxonomy (NCBI): domain Eukaryota; kingdom Metazoa; phylum Chordata; class Actinopteri; order Cichliformes; family Cichlidae; genus Perissodus; species Perissodus microlepis. The sequence continues at coordinate 42,715,977 of NC_140463.1, read as the reverse complement.
TCTGCTGAGTCCCATTAAGCGACAAAAATAGAGGAACACATTTCTGACTGCATGCATCACACCAGTAAAGCATGTGTGGTGCTCTGCAGTTAGGACTTGAATTTCTCTATGCACTCACATCTGACACCATTTTGGGGTGGGCATGATATAGAAAGAACCAAAAAATTCATTAAAAGAATTCCCAGTAAAACCCGCACTTTTTCTTGAAATGCCCATCACTACTTTTAACACATATTTTCACCAGTATACCACCAAATGTTACTTTTCATATCAAGCTAAAATCTTTATGGAAGTGTCTTAAACCTCTCTTTTTTCTAATGGCCAGCAGTGGGTGATTTCTCTGATGATTTCCAACAAGAAGTTCAGCTGTATATGTCTATATTCAGATTATAATATACGCTATATAGAATGTTATAATATAGCATATATATCCTATATATTATAGGGTACATGTTTTTTATTTTTTGATGGATTGATTTCAGCACAGGCTTACTGTGTGAATGACAAGCTGGTACTGTATGAGTGGGGAACAGGTGGTGCTTGATAAGGAGAGGATCCTGGTCTTGAATATGGAGTATATTCTACCTGCGCCTGTGTGGCTTTTTCTGTGGGTGTTCCAACTACTTTCAAACACATGCATGTTTGGTTAGTTAACTATGGATTTGAGGTACATAAAGTACTTCAAGTACATTGAGTATGTGAATTTATGGGTTAAATGTGACTTGTAGTCAAGGGACTGATGAAGAGCTTTGAGTGGTCAGTAACCCCATGACCACAATTGGCCCATCTGCCAAGGTGGTGAAACAGCACAAAGCTACATGGAGCTCCCAACCGATGGTGATTGATGGTTTATATTTCTTACATGTCCAAATAATGGCACCAACAGTTGTTTATGCTCTTGTAGCCCATTCAACCCATGTGCAGATCGACAGTCTTGTCCCTGACCTTTAACAGCTGTTGACAATTATGCCTTACACAAAATACAAGTAGAGATCAGGAGTATCTGTGATTGATTGGTTGGTTGGTTGGTTGGTTGGTTGTGATCTGTGTGCCACATGGCCACAGTGCCAGTCTGTGGGAGCCAGAATTCTGGCTGCTTGTTGGGGATCAAATACTTTTTTACTCAATGACATTCAAATCTATTTATAACTTTTATGTAACATGTTTTTCTTGATTGTTGGTTGATACTCTGTCTCTCTTCGTTAAAATGAAACTACCATAAAATTAGAGACTCTTTATTGTTTTGAGCACACTTACAAATTCAGCGGTGCCCAATACCCAGTGTATTTCTAGTGTAAGAGTAGAAAAGCAATCGCGTTCCCATTCCCATTTGGTGTGACTAATATGTTTCCCGAGCACATCAGCACTATGTACTTTTGAACAGCTGAAACGGTGATGGACACGACACTCAGAGTATCATTTATGCACAGAACCAAAATAGATTCGGTGTTGCAACATCCATAAAAAGGAACCGCTGAAGAAATATGGCACCTGCTTCGCAGCACTTAAACTTAGCCACAGTGTTTGTTTCTTTACGAGAAAGTCCCCAGAGCTAATTTAAGAACTCCTAGCAACTGCCGCTGAATCACTGTTTACGTACCCTGGGATTGGTGAGACCACTGCTACACTCGTGATTAGCCCGAGCCTGATATGAATGTAGCAGCCCACAAAACATGGACAGGATTTCAGCCTGAATAGTGAAGAGAAACTAAATACTAATTTACCTAGACAGTCAATTTACAGTAAGGAGTGATTTACAAATTCTACTGGCAACCATCAGGAAATATTACAGGGGGAGTTCCCATGATAAAACTCACAACATAAGCTAAAAAGAAAAATGGAGCCCAGATCCTCTCCTGTTTGTGATTCAAGATTTTTATGAAACTGTAATGGCAGGAAAACAAGAGTGTGTCAGCCCCCGGAGCGGCAAGAGACAAGTGAATTTGATGACACGGATCTAGCCACCCAACTGACAGTTTACCCTTTTCCATAAGCTTCCTCTTACTCATCACTCTTTAGTTAGACACAAAAACCACAGACTGCAAAGACTGTGGCTGCAAGTGGACGCACCAAATCAGGTAAGAAGTTACACAGGTTACAAACACACATACAAGTTTTTTTGACTTTGTTCCAAGGTTATAATTTAACCAGATTATGATGATTCACCTTTTCAGGGTATAAATGAGGAGAGCAGAAATCCATTTTGAAGTCTAAGTCATAGTACTTGAAACTTCGTACAGATAAATATTTCTGAAGCATTAAAAATGTATTATGCTGTTAGCAATGGACTTTCTAACCTCACAGGACTGCTAGCTTTCACACCTAGCAAGACTGTTAGCATACAGGGTTTTTTCTTTCACAAATCTATCAAAAGAACTGGGATCAAGTGGGAATATTAAATAACTATTTTCACACAATATGTTACATTAGTTTATGTTCCCTGCATGCCAGGATATTAGTCATCATATTGATTGATACGTATGAAAACTAAATGCTCATTTATTCTCAGGCTAGCTCAAAAAATGGCAGTTAATTTAGAGTAAGAAGTGATTCACAAACTCTGTTTGCAACCCTCAAGAAAATGTACAAAGGGGGAGTTCCCATTATAAAAAAAAATAAAAATAAACTGTTTGTGACTCAAGGTTTACATTAAACTGTAATGACAAGAAAGCAAGTGTGTTTAATGTAAAGCTCTTCATTGTTTTTAGTGAGTGTCAGCAATCAACAATCTGCAAAACTTCTCTTCACCATCCTTTTCTTCATCATCTTTCTGTTTTTTCTAACAGTGAGGAGTGAATATCATGCATCAATTACATGGTTTTGTTTTGTTTTCCCTGAAACAGATGGGAGGCATTCAGTTAAAAAAATGATGACACAGTGAGTGTTTCGCTGTGGGAGGCTCAATGATATTCAGATTTCAGGGATTCAGCGAAGGCTATAAAATGCCACAAAAAGCAGCAGGGAATGGAAAAGGTAAAAACTGCTCAACTGAATGCGAATAAAACTGGGTGCTGACTGGCACACGCTTCTTGGTGCTGGACAAAATATACAAGTTGTGGCTTTGAGGAATCTTTGATTGAAGGTTGTGAACTACTGTTTGCAACATATGTTGGAAGAAAATTCATAGGCTGCACATTTACAGACAGCTAAGCTCCTTGTTGTGTTTTTTTTAACCTCCCCAAACAACACGGCCATTTATTTGTGATGGTGTGTGACTCACCAGCGGAAAGTCAAAGTGAAAAACACCACTTCAAAAAATAAAAGTAATGGTTCATGCTAACCGGTTCATGCCTCATTTGCTGTACAGTATTCATGCATGGTTATCTGTCACCCACCCTTTCTCCCCCTGCTGGGAGCCAGCAGGAGTGGATGTGTGTGTAAAGAAGTGTAGCAGAAGAAAGCAGTGCAGAGGGCTGCAGCCTTGTCTTATGTAGATTAGCATATATACACAGTATATACTGCATGTGACAGCAGGAAGCCTGAGGCTAATTCATAAAGTCTCATGCTGGAGACGAATTCAAAGGAAGGAATTTCGGGATGTGTGTGGAAGCGTGCAACAATGAAGGACTGCATGCTTTTTATTGCATTCAAGCATCTATACTGTGTACAGAAAAAAATATGAGCTGTGCAACATATAGCTCAGGATTTGTCATCTCGACATCAGCAATTGCACGGAGGTAGCTGAGGGCGCTAATGCATTATGGCGCCATATTTCAACCTACGTCATGCTGGGACTTTGGTGTCACAGATAAATATACCCAATAAAGATAGAAAATACATACAACGCATCTATAAAACCATAAACGGAGCCGTGTCAAAGCCGATCTGAAGGCTGGAAAAAGTGCGTGTTTATCATTTGTGTGTTTTATAAATGGTGTACGAATTCCGCTTCCTCGTTATGTGTGATTGCTGGTGTTGTTCTCCCCTTCTCACCTCTAAATCTCCAGGTACAGCTGTGGATTAGATGCTGGTAAATTACACCCCAGCGGTTCTGTGCTGTCTCAAATAATCCAATAATGCACCGTTCCTTTGTGTCAGTCAGTGCTGTTTAACTCGTACAGGCCTGAGAGAAATGAGCCCCAAATTGGGATTGATGAGGGTATTTCTGTGGGGGGGCTTTAATGAACACATAATGAAAGTATCCACCGCTTTGGCCTCCCTAGGTGCTGCAAATAAATCTCTCAGTGGTGGCAAGTGAGACTGGACCAGGATGCTAATCTGTGTTTACCTTGCGTCGTGCAAGAAACGAGGCACAAGGCAACATGCATGATCTGTGTTATCCCCTGTTTGTCCTTCTTCGTTGTATTGGAGGTTACTGGTAGGCAAAGTTTAGTAGTGCAACTGGGAGAACAAATGAAGAGCTGGTTCACGCAGCTCCATTCACCAGCAACCATGTTTGGTTGGCAGAATTGGTAGAGTTCATTTAAATTAGCTGGTTTGTTGGCACAAACCAGGCTTTTTTAAGTATAGTCTACAAATTTTCAATAGGTTTGAGGTCATGGCTTTGGGAAGTCAACTCTTAAAACTTAATGGGCCCTTTAAAAAACCACTGCAGATTCAAAAATCATTAGTTCAAACAATTGCAGGCAAGAACAAGTTGTTCAGATGTGTCCCCACTTTGGAGGTAGAGCAGATCGAAAGGTTGGTGGTTCAATCCTTGCTTCTACTGTCAGGAGAGCCCGGAGGCTAGTGCGAGAAGCCAAAAGCAGATTCAAGTACAGAAGGCAATGGTAAGGTTTCCACTAGTTGATTTTAATTGAGCACAGGAATTAATGCCAACACAGAGGAGAGCAGGTCTGAACCGGGCAGAGAGAGAGTGTGGTTAGAGAGGATTGCAGGGGAAACTAGACAGGAGAAGTGAGGCGTATTGGAAAGGAGTCTAACCTGAGCGGTGAAGTGCGCAGCGATAAAACGAAGCCTTGTCATGGACATCAGCGTCCAGAAGATCCTGAGCTGCTGCCAGTAGAATGATGGAGAAACGTGGCAACTAGAAGCGCAGAGAAGATATGGTAAGTACGAGTCTTTCACAAGGAACATGAAGCGAGGAGGCCTGCTACCAACTTGAGGTTTTAGCTGACGAACTGGCAAAGGCAAGATGAGGACGCTGCCGATAGCTTGTGGATCAGGAACAGGTGAGCTGAGCAGGTGGCATGACAAGTTCTTCATTCAGGATGGATACCAGAGAACGCAGGAAGGTATAGGAAAACACTGGAGCTCACCTGGACCATTACAGCCCTATCCTTGGGCAAGATACTAACCCCAAGTTGAAATTTGGAGTATGTATGTGTGTGAATGCTAGATAGAAAGCATTTAAGCAAAGAAGAAAGTGCTTCTATGAATGGAAGTGAATGGGGGTATTAGGCATGTTGTATAAAGAGCTTTGAGTGCTCTGGGAGAGTAGGAAAGCACTATATAAGAATCAGTCCATTTACCATGGTACAAGTGGTTAGAATAATGAAGAAGGAGAACTACATACAGGTGCATGTTCCAACTAAACAATGATCATGACAACACATCAAGGTTGCTTTTGGAATGGATAAAGCAAGCTAACATTTAACTGCTGGACTGGCCTTCCCAAATCCAATACCTCAGTCCATTTAAATGTGTGGCCTATGACTAAAAGTCTGGTTCGTGCCAATTTAAATGATCTCTACGAATTCTGCCAGGAAGAGTGAACAAATATTCAGCCAGAATTATACCAGAAGCTTGTCAATGGCTTCTAAAAGCATTTAGTACTTGTGCGACTTGCTAGGAGACATTAAACCAAATATTAGGTAAGTTATATGTTTACTTTTGAGCCTGTTTGGAATACAGAAAACTCAATTTCCAACTTCTGAACCCAAATCTTCCTTTTAAAGTCATTATTAAAGTCAGATTTATGCTATACAATTATTCCACTCTGGAAAAGAACAGTTTAAAGAAATGATTAAAAGCCCAAAATTATGATGACACCTAAGTTCATGATGAGTATGTGGAAACTTTCAACCTTACTTGCATTATTTTGTCCTCTGTTTGCCAAGACTGGGGAGAAAATGTTGAAACGAATTCTGATATCATAGAGTTATGACTAAAGACGACTTTGGGTTAATTCTTATCAATGTACCAAATGTCCAAACAGTTTAGTATATGGGGATGCCCCTAGATATTAGACTTGACACAGCTGTTCAAGCAGTCAGGCAGAAGCTATACACACAGTGAAAGTACTCGCTCTTCAACACCATACGATCTAACCAGTTACAGCCAGAAACAGCATGGCCAGCTGTAATCCATGCTGTACCCGTGACAAAGCTGGCCAGCCTCTCAGCGCTCAACCACATTACTCTAAGCTGCACAGCAGTAGTCACACAAAAATGCGTACTGCTTGCTGCTTAGCAAGTTACCCATCTAGTTAGCCACAATTTCTGCATCCTTTGTGCAACCCACCAACTTTTTCATGTCTAATTTGAGCATGCAGAAAGAACTAAACCCCTGTTTTCCTCACAAAAAGTGATTATGTGAGTGCAGTAAAGCAGCCATCCCTTCAATTCTGTGTCTGCAGGACAAGACAAGTAACAAGGAAGCAGCTCACAGAAATTCATTAAGAATTCAATTAAAAAGAAAAAAAAAAAAAAACATTGCAAACAGCCTGGGGCCAAAGTCTGGAACCAAAATGACAATTACTGAGTACAGGCGCTGTTAGTTTCAGCTAAAGAGAAAAGTGTGAGTCTTGATATGCTATATGAGTGGAATATATGTGCTTAATTCTTACTGGACGCAATCTTCTGCTATTTAGTCTTCACCAAACAAAGTGGCATTAACCTTCTTGCTTGTTTTTGCTTCTTTTGTTTTGAAAATACAAACTCGTGCTCTATTTTAGCAGATAAAAATATGAAACTCTTCTAAACATTCAAGGCAGCAAAGCTTGATATTAATGCTAGATATCAGCTTCAAACAAAAATGCCTGCATTTGCATAAAAGCACAGCACAGCTTTTTGCCTCGAGTCAACATTGTGCGCTGCTAAGAGCTTCATTAGATTTGAGGTTTGGCTGGACTTGTTATTGTCTTGTCATAAATATTACACTACCTTCTGTCGCCATTTATTTTAGCAAAGCCAGACCTTGGACTGTTTCTGTGACACTGTGTATTTATTGAGGGATGAAGGTGTAATGATTTCCGGTCAAGGTTGTTTTTCCTGCTCGGAGCAAGTGGTTACCCAACAAACCAATCAGGATTGTGAAAAGACAGGTATGATGATGAGATCATAGATGATTTAAGACTATTTCTCAAAGTACAAAATGCTGGAACGAACTGTTTTGTGTGATTATCCCATTCAGCAGCAGACACAATAGAATGAGAAAGGACACAGATGCCATGTAATGACAGAGGACAATACATCAAAGAAGAAATTACTCATAATTTCTAAATGACTCAATAACTAAAAGTTGAATCCATCTATAGTTACTGGGAGCTTTATTAATATACAACAATGTTATACAGGAACGTTTTCTATCAGCTTTTCCAGTGAATCACCGGCTGACCCCGCTCTGTATTTTATTTTATTTATATGATGTATATAACTCACCCACTTGCTGCACATAATGTCTCTTTGTATATATTCACTCACTGTATGTGTTCTCCCCCTTTTTGCACAGTTGTGAATCGTATCAGGTCACATTTCACTGCGTGTTGTACTTGTATGACCATGCACGTGACAAATAAAGAATCTTGAATCTTGAATGGAAGTGATTGGGACACCTGAGCACAATGATTTGGATGGCTGAGTGAATTGTTTTGGCAGAATATATTGTATATAGGTCACTTTAAATTTAGGTGGACGGAAGCTCACTTAATGTTTCAGTCGGTATTGCTCTTCGACTTTGAAGGGTTCCCTGTAGAAATGGACAGCACTGTACATCGCGGGTGCCTCTGTGGATCTGCTCTCTTATAAAAACACACAGTTAAGAACAAAGGGGCGGAGATACCGAAGGAATCAAGGCAATTAAGGCAGGATCCCAGCAGCTGCTGCTACAACAAACTTCTCTTTTCAGCAAAATGAAAGTGACTCAGTTCAGAAGGCTCTCTGGCAATCTCCAAAACAATACACGGATCAAGGAACAGCCCTCTCCTCTCATCTACAGTGCTGTGTGTGTGTGCGCTCCTGCTGCTGAGTATACAGTATGAGACAAAGAGTAGAAGCTCCATCTGCGAACCAGTCACTCTCTTCCACACAAACACACACTGCCTCTTTGTATGTGTCTCCTTTGCAGGCACGATCATGAATATTCATGTGTGGGCACGAACACAGACAGTAAGGCTAGACTCATAAGCAGAGGTTCAGAGCAGGTAGGTTCACTGACGCTTTATTTGAGGAGACAGAGCAGGACAGGACGTGACAGGGCAACAAAATGTAACACAGATATGACATTTTAAGATAAAGAAAAAGGGACAGAGAAGCCAGGAGACACGAGGGGACACTGACATTATGTCTACAGACAGAAATATGCTGATGAGGGAAAGAAGACATGAAAGGAAATGGAAAGAGGAGATGGGAAAAAAAGGAAGGAGAATAGGGAAAGCTGACAAGGGAGTATTAGAGCCACTTAAAAAGACAGAGTTAGAGGAGCAGAAGAGAAGGCTAGCAGCTCTGAATACTTACAGAGCCACAGCGGACTGAGCAACACAGAGACAGGAGGAAGAGAACTGACCCGTTGTCTCGAGCAGATACGAACACCCAGTCGAGCAGAGCGGACAATCTCTCCGCAGCGCTGGGCGCAGCTCAGAGGCCTCCAGCAGCTCCTTCATTTTGATCATTACAACTTTCTTTACTCCCTTTGAGAGTTGTGGAAGAAGTGCACGATACAACTGTAAAACTTTCAACTTAGTTTTTTTTCCCTCCATCACACCGTTTACTTGCTGCATGTCTGCTTCCACGCAAATGAGCTCTATTCCTGAAGTTTTAATTAAAGTTGATGACTTCTGGGTGTTTAGGAGGTCGTGGCGATGCTATCAATATGCAGAGTGATACGTGGGGAGTTTTTATTGACAAACAGCTAAGGAGATGAATGCAGTACAGATTAAGTGGAGTGGAAAATGAAAACAGCTTCATGGTCAAAGTGAGGGTGGGTTACGCTGTGGAAAAGACGGATAAATCCACAGCTTTGTCCAGTTATTGGTACATCTTCAGAAACCTGGTTATCCTGCATTCATCTAAGTAGCAGTGTTCGTATCTGGGGACGTCGGTGAAACTGCTGTGAAAACATTCAAAAAACAAAAGCAGTGGGAAACTAATGGAACTGCAACTAAGTTCAGGCAGGCGTCACTAATATCCTTCTGACATGTCAGTGGAACTGCATCCCTGTCCGCTGTTTCAACCCCTCCACCGCCCCAACATCCACCTGCAGATATTTCGGTTTGAATAATATATCCAGGGAAGGATAAGCTGAGAGTCTACATGGTAAATGCTTACTGTGTTTTCTTATGCTGTAAAAAACAGACTGTTTCAAACTGGTAAAACAACTGAATTTTTACCCAGTTACTAATAATCAAAAGTACAATTACTCTTTAGATTTGTTTAACTTAAAAGCATAATTTTAATTAACTCCTACAATCTTGACCAAAGGAGTAGTTTGAGGATGAGCAGAATAGTAGCTGAGGTACTGGATCCTGGGTCTTGTAAAACGTGGGCAGACCAAGAACTTTGTTTACCTCGGGGAGGCACAGAAAATGATGCCTTGTAGGAATAATTACCAGACTGAAATACTTCCCACAAAGCCTTCTGCCTGAGATAACCGCAGCTCTTTGTGTCCCTGGAATCATTAGTTGTGTCTGGTGGTCAGTGCCATTTTTGCCTGCAGTCTTCGCCTTTAGACTAGCTTTAAAAAAAACAGCAATGGTGAGCCTTCGGGCAGCACCGACTGCCAAACTGAGGCACACTGGTCTTAGTTTAGGCAACTGACTGGTTGTTAGGGTGGAAAGGTAATTGGTGTCCTGTGTTTAGCAGTTGCCATTCTGGATTTGGACCCATGTGTCATAGTAAATCTGGGGCAGCAGGAGATCAAGAAACAATATTATCCAAAATTATTTGTAATCTTTTCTAAGGTTCAGGTCCGTATAAAGCTGGGGTGTCAAACATAAGGCTCAGGGGCCAGCAAAGACTCAAATCTGAACCACTGTGCTGCTTTAGAAAATGTGAAGAAGGTCATAAAATTTGGACTTTTAACTAGATTTTCACAAGTTTTACAATGTTTCCTCCTAATAAAGACTTCCCAATTGGCCATTCATACTACAACAAAGAAATAAAGCAATAAATAAAAAATGAAAGACGATTTAATGGAAAAATTTCTTTATTTACAATGGATATGCATTTTTTTTAACGCCACTTTTCTATGAATTCAATAAAACTTTCTATTTTATAACTATAGGACAGTTCTTAGAAAGCCCAAAGAGTTATGCTGACAGATGTCGTTCATCTACAGCAACATTTCTTTATCACGTAGAAAACCTGACATACATTGGAAATGCTACACTTCTTAACACTGATTCAAGATCTAAGTGTGTATGTGGCCCGCGATCCAAAATGAGTTTGACATCCCTGCTATGAAGTATTCAAGTAGCACATTATGAGTCTTTGATTTACTTTGATTTACCTCCACTCCTAGAAAAATGCTGCTGGTGCCAAGGTCATAAGCCAAATAGACTGGGAATGCCTCAAGAAGAAGAAAAGTTTCAAATAAAAAGTGCGGTGAAGTATTGCATTCAGAGTTTCAGAAATATGACGAGGTCTCCTAAATCTAATGAACTTATAATAATGATGTGATCTTGGTCTAATTGGCATTAAGAAGCTGTAATCTGTGATTAAAAGTCTGTAGCAACAGTAAAAGTGACAGAAATGAAGGTGTGCACACCTGGGAAATTCAGCAGAGGCACAGTTTTACAGACTGTACTCTCACTTTGTGTAACAGCATAGACACACAGACACGCAGAGACACACAGTGTAGCATCTAATTAAATACGTTCAAGCAATTCTTCACAGAGGAGCTCCCATCAAGGGCTGGTTCAGTGGTGACACATCAGCCGGAGCCACTAAAAGTGAAACTGTCATTAAAAACTGTTGGGATTTTGTGAAAATTCAGCAACTTTATGTGAAACCCCATCAAAGCGAAGCGATTGCTTCCCATGTGTTCATTAAAAACTCCTAATTTCAGTTAAGAAAAAATTATAGGATTGCTTAAAAGCCTGAGCATTTTACTTGCAGTCTTAATTAGTCTCAGTGTCGTTGGAAAGCGGAGTGTGAACGTCTCAGTGTGTGAAGCAGGGGACGGAACAATCGGCACAATGGCAGAGAGACGCTGTTGGAGCAGCTGAGCTGAGTGTTTGTGCACGGCTGATGGAAACCCCCCCAACACTAAAGTGAGGCGAGCGCCAGAGCTGCCGCGAGCCGGTGCCGGCTGGCAGACCGGCGAGCCCAATGGGCTGGCGCCGCTGGAGCTACAGAGCTGTTGTGTGATATCTCAGCGAAACAGATTGAGATTAGTCTGCCATGATCCACACAGGAGAAAAGAGGGATGGAAGAGGAAGCGAAGGATGGAGAGGGAAGTGGAGATAGAGCTGTAGAGCTGTTTCATGCGAGGCTAGGAGCATGCTCTAAAGTAGAGAGGAAGACAAGTTCTTTCTTCCTTTTTCTTCCATATTTCCTCCTAACACAACTGCACTTTGGTTGCATCCCAGCTTTGCTATATTTAATGATTGGATGACAGCCACTGTATCACTTCAGCACACATGCAGAATTTTTTCCCCAGTATGTTCTCATCACTTTATGTTCCATCCTTTGTCTTCCTGAGGTTTCGCCTCAGGCTTTGTAATCTCACCCCTGTGTTACCTTGAGAAGGCAGTGAACCCTGTGGGTAAATTAATCTTTCAGTCTTTCATCTTTATTGATCTCAACAATTATGACATCTCCTCGTGTGGAAGCTCTTCTTCTTCTTCTGTACTCACTGCTCTGTCCTGTTGGAGTCTGCCTGGCACATGAAGACAGCCCAGAGACCGGCCTTTGATGTTACTAGCTTAGAGAGTTTTTCTCCACGATGAATCATGATGAAACATGGCACAGCATGAGGTCTTATATGTATTCTACAGATCTGTTCCCCACTGTATTGGGTGCTGTATGTTGAGTTTTTGACAGCGGGGATTTGCTAAATTGGATTAGCCATTATTGCTGAGCTTTTCGAATCTGACAGCAGTAGCCAGGGGACAGTCATCCATACAGCCTGGTCAACAGCTGATCGGTCATCATGGATGAGGCCCACGCACTGAGTGGGGGGTGTCCTGAGGCTTGGAAAAAGTTCAGGAAGCAGCTGATTGGCTGGCTACTTGGAGATCAAATTGAGTCCCGGATCAGAAGCTTGTTTAGCATTTGTTTGGATAATGAGAGTTTTCCAGAGATGAAGTTCAAGAAGATAATCTGATTAGAAGCCCGTAATGTTATTAATAAACCATTGATGGTGGAGCTGACTTTATGAGGGTGAGATGATGAAAGGCTCATAGGCAGTCAAGCTCCTGAGGGGAAGAAGTGCGCTGAAAGATGGCACTGATGAAAGTAAAAATAGATACTGGATGCTGTATTTGTTAGATTTAGGTGTGCTTTCAGGGTTGTTTGGAGGCAGCAAAGGAGATAAAAACGACATTTTAAAAAATGTAAAAGATATTATCGGATATGGAAGTTCATGGCTGCTAAAATTAAACTTACTGCCAAAAGTGAAATTCCAAAAATACTGAATTTACACTGCAGTAATGATGATCACATGTGTAAGAAATTATGTTTACTGATTATTTTTGTTTCGAGTCAAGGTGAAAGGAATTATGAACAAAGTAAGGATTGATTATCTTGTGCTTGTATTACACAGAACAATCCGTGTCTTGTGAGTGCATTACACTCTGACCATGAACAAGGATAATGATTGTCCATACTGCAAAGTTTAGTATCGATCTGATACTACAAGTTTAAATTCAATTTCAGTTTTATTTATATAGCACCAAATCATGACAAGAGTCGCCTCAAGGCGCTTTATATTGTAAGGCCTCCTAGAATAATAGATACAGCGAAAAATCCAACAATCTTATGACCCCCTATGAGCAAGCACTTTGGTGACAGCGGGAAGGAAAAACTCCTTTTTAACAGGAAAAAACCTCCGGCAGAACCAGGCTCAGGGAGGGGCGGGGCCATCTGCTGCGACCAGTTGGGGTGAGAGAAAGAAGACAGGATAAAGACATGCTGTGGAAGAGAGACAGAGATTAATAACAGATATGATTGAATGCAGAGAGGTCTATTAACCCTTTAAGACCTACCAGAGAACCAAGTCCGCCAGAGCTTACTTTATTTTTTTACATGCTGTAGAGCCATTTTAGGGAGCATTTCAAGTTGCTATACATCAATACAACTGTTATAGCCCAAATTTTAATAACATTTATGCATTAAGTCCATAGTAACCACATAAATTGCAAAAAAAAAGTGCAATAAACTACAGAAAAATTGAAAATCGTTTTTGTTTTGTTTTTTTACATATATTTCTAATTAGAGAAATTTAAGAGGTTTATCCCTCAAAACTTTAAATACAAAAAAGTTGCAAATAAATAGTTTAGAACAACAGGAAATTTATTTTGAGTGTCTTCATAGTTTTATTTTTGAGATACACCAATTTTTATATACTGCAGAAAAAACGAAAAACAATCCTATAACGCAAATTTGCAAAGAAAACAGCATGTGCATCAAAATAAACTATTTCCAGCAGTGCAGTTCGAGTTCTAAGCATCCCAGAAACTATTCAGCAGAGCATGACAAACATGACTTTTAAAAACACCAGTATAGGCTTTTAAGGCCTAAAAGTAAAAGAACTACATTTTCCGCGAAAATGACGTCACTTCGGGTTTCGGGCAGGTAATGGCGGACATGCGATCGTTCGCGCTGATGTCTTTTTCAACGTAGGAAGTGTTATGAACAGCTGATCGGATCGGCAAAGCGCTTTTCTATAATATTATGTTTTTGTTCCTGCAAGCGCTTTTTATGCAATTTTTGCAAAGCTATATGTGGAAGGAAACCGTGACCTAGCACAAGCTGATGGCATAATATGTAAGTACAACTCCTCCGCTTTCATATGCAAAAAAAATTATTGCGCTACCTTACGTGGTTCCAGTTCTACAGGGATTTAAAAACAGTTTGCAAAACGGAGCGTGCCCGCTCCGACCGGCTTTAAAGGGTTAACACATAGTGAGTGAGAAAGGTGATTGGAAAGGAACAACTCAATGCATCATGGGAATCCCTGGCAGCCTACGTCTATTGCAGCATAACTAAGGGAGGATTCAGGGTCACCTGGTCCAGCCCTAACTATATGCTTTAGCAAAAAGCCTAATCTTGAAAGTAGAGATAGTGTCTGTCTCCTGAATCCAAACTGGAAGCTGGTTCCACAGAAGAGGGGCCTGAAAACTGAAGGCTCTCCCTCCCATTCTACTTTTAAATACTCTAGGAACAACAAGTAAGCCTGCAGAGCGAGAGCGAAGTGCTCTAATGGGGTGATATGGTACTACAAGGTCATTAAGATAAGATGGGGCCTGATTATTTAAGACCTTGTATGTGAGGAGCAGGATTTTGAATTCAATTCTGGATTTAACAGGAAGCCAATGAAGGGAAGCCAAAACATGAGAAATCTGCTCTCTCAAGTAGACTTCTTCTCAAGGAAAACACTACAGGGCGAGTGTTGTCGATGCCAATACTTCTGACCCATAAAAACAGTGTATGTAGGGGAGATCAGTGGTTTATGACACGAATCATCATTAATTTGCAAATTCTGAACACATTTAATGATCACTAAATCAATGTGATTTTACTTTCCACAATAATTAGTTAACACAACAAAACACACTTTTCAGCATTTCATGTACTGCTTCTTTTTTTTCCTTTTTTGTTGTGGGTATTCTTTGTCAAGTCTTCAGTTTAAAAACCTTTCAAAGTAAAACATTCTGTAGAGAGAATTAGTTGATTTTGTGCCAGGAAAAATGATTAAAAATACCTACAGTGATCTGTAACAGTCTTTAGGAATTATATGTATATGGAAATTCAGTAAATAAGGCATAAACAGAGTTTGTACAGACTTTGTTTGGTATGACCACCTTCATTCGTCAACACAACCTGAATTGTCGTTGGTTCTTGTAAATACTTCAGCTCTTGTCTTCAGGAAGAGTGCTCCACGCTTCTTTGAAGCACATTCAAAGCTCTTCTTTGGATCTTGGCTGCCTTTTGTTCCGTTCTCTGTCAAGATGATCCCACACTGCTTCAATAATGTTGACATTTCCACTCTACAAGACCTGTTGCCACTCATTTTGCATCCAGTTCTTGTGTAATTTACCTCAGCATTTTCTCTGTTTTGCTTAAGCTGAGATGTTTCTGATGAGGCTTCAGCGAACATTCGATGGAGAGTGAAGGACTCTCAGGTGTCAGGTCTTTGCTGGATTATTTCCGACTTTTTACTGTTAATCTTTTGCAGATATTTTTCTTTTTAGGTTTGGAACTTCTTCTTTTATCCTCCACTTGTCCAGTTTCCTTCCTTCTTTGTTTTTTTAAGGACACATCCTGAAACATACCAAATGTTTGCCTCATATTTCTTTGGGAATCACTTTTTGGTGCAAAAATGTCTGTCTGTCAAACTGTGTTATCTTTGGTATTTTTGATAGAATTTACTAAAGAATCAGGAGCAAGTGATGTGTTTTTTGTGACAGGCTGCCAGTTATAAAGTGCCTAAAGAATAAATTAATACATTTAAATAAATAAATTAGGTATGTGTTGATGTGTGTGCTGATGAATTCCGTTTAAAGAAGAAGCCCCACAACAAAGTTTACTGTGAACCAACATAAATATTCCACGTTTTGCTGAGCCTGTGCAGCTTGATGAAGAAGCTTTTGATAGGAGATCATTTCCAGACCACATTAAAAGGTCTTCAAAGTATTAGGTGGCTTACTGAAAACAGAGCGAACACCATGCATTATGTGCAGTGTTGGTGGGACAGGTTGAAGGGGGTAATGAAGAGTGGAAGATGCAAGTGATTGTTTATCTTCTGCTTCGTAGATAGAAATGATTACTGGGTGAAATCACTCAGTTAGCCTTTCATGACCCCAGCAAACCCTGAATTGTTTACTGTGGGGTGCACACGGCTGGGTCTGCACAAATTTATGCTTTGTTATCATGCAACAGAGCTTTAGATTCTCTATATCATTTTACATGTTTGTGTGTATGTGAGTGTGTGTGAGAGAGAGAGAGAGCAAGCTATCGTGGCTATGCTAAAGAGGAAATGGAGGAGAACATGACCAGAGTCTTAAATCATACAGCCCTCGCTTGTCATGCTGCAGCGTGTATGTGTGTGCACGCAGTCGCTCCCTCGGCCAGTGGCATAAATAGCGCTAATGTTTTTCCTTGTGCATGTCACCTTTGTTTGCACACTCAGCTCTCTCCCTCAGTGCACAATCTAAAAACACATGTACAAAGAGTCTTTAACCTTCATTGGGAGGTTTAACTGCACGAAAAAGATGAGTCACTGCAACAAACCACACATCAAAAATCATTACAAGTCAACATGGAATTTAAAAAAGACACACAAAACTAAACTCTATAAATAATCAAAGGGATCTGACTTTTAGTTTAGTTTTACGTTTTAATTTCTCCATCACAGTAAAGCGGGAAATTCACTTAATTACATTTGTGTGGTATGTGCAGTATGGCAGAAAGTTGGTGAGAACCAATTTAAAAGTGCATTAAAGGAAAAGGTAGAATCCATCATCTGCTACATTAACTTGTGACACGTGAGCCACATCCAGTTCTGCTGTTTTTAGAAGACATAGAAAGCAGTAAATATGGAGCATAATCAATGAAAAATTAAGAAAAACTCTTTTTTTCCTATGATAGAGTTCAAAACCACTTCCTCTTGTGAATTAGGGTGTTCCAACAGCCATCAAAACCATCCTTTAAAACTACAAACCACATGAAAAATCTAATCGTGTTTCTAAATGCTTTGCCCCGTTTTAGTCTCAATATAAAGATGCCTTTGTTTGTGAAAAGCAGCGACGATCATTTAGGTGGATTATATTACCTGCTGACAAATGAAATTCAGTGTTTGATCTTATTTACTTTGATGTACCAGCTTGAGTCTTGGCGGATTTGTAATCCCCGTACATCAGCCCTGAATACATGAGTGTAAAACAGCATATGGCTGAGTTTGCCATGAAGATAACAATAATCCTGTTAATTGTTGCCTTTGGACCGCAAAGTCAGTAACCCTCCCTTCAAGCTAACAGTGAACGGCTAACAGCAAACATGAATCTACAATATTACATAAATCATGCGATTAAAATAGATCACCTTACATCTTTATCTGCCTCATAAGATGTTTTGTGTGCTTTTGGGACATGTTTCTATTTCCTGATATTTTTAAGTTGCAGTGTATTTGTGTTCGCTCAAGCCATCATAGTTGAGTGTTTTGTGCTTGAATTGAACTAAACCTTAATCATAAAGGTGACGATCACAGAATGGTTCTGTAAGGAACTTTTTAAATGATATATGCCATTACAGATTTTGATATTTATTTAAAAGGACTGGAAGATTGTATAATCATCCATCCATTTTTTTTTAACCAATTTCCCAAGTCTGGATCACAGGAGGCTGGTGCCTACCTGAGGTGACTATGGGTGACAGGCAGTGTGCACCATCAACAGACTGCCAATTACCATAGCAGCAACGCAAAAAAATGGACAACCACACCTTCACATTCATGCCATAGGCCAGTTTAGGCCTAATTTATTTAATTTGGGGGTATTTATCTGGTTAGAACCCACAAAGAAACAGGACAAACGCTCCATGCTGGAAGGTCCCAGTGGGGCCCAGTTGACTCGAAACCAGGGTATGAGCTAACAGTGCTAACCACTACACCGTGCAGCTGCCCCTTAGGCAAGGAATAAAAGGATAACAAAACAACACAGCATGCCAATTCACTTTGTTCCAGCTGCTTCAAAGTGAGGAAAGTAGCAACTTTTGCAAACCTATTTTACATGCCTGAAATATGCTCAATAAAAAAATATACTGAGCCAAAATGCACGATGATTAAAGTACGAAATAGTTTTATGTTATGAGAACTGCTATGTTAAAAAACTTGTACTGTATCAGCCAAGCATAGATGTACTTATAGCCTCAAACTCAGGGTAGTTCATTCCTTGAACATCCTCCAGCGCTCTGAAAATAATCCATTTATAAACAGCATTCAGGGAGAGAAAAGACAGAATGTGTGCGCCATGAGGGTTTAGTCCTCATAAAATAGTGATTGGCTTTCTTCATCCGCGTCCTCACGCTCCTTCACAGAAAGGAGGAACGAAGTACAGTACTGCTTTACACACAGTCACACACACCAGCTGTTCACTGCTTGCTGACAAAAGTACACACTTGAAATGTATGGCTGAGGAACACACAGAATGCAACTGTGAATACACACACAGTATCATGGAAATGATGCGCTCAAACACACATCAAATAAGCAGGCTGTATAGGCAGATGCCCCGCAGCGAGAGACCAGCGGCATAAATATTCATGCGCTCCCATGATTGCAAAAATGTAAATAAGTCAACAGTCATGAAATTGCCAGCATCTGGTCACTTTTGGGGGGAGAGGAGAATAGAGAGAGGGGGGGGAAGTAGGGAGGAGATCGGCAAAGGGGGGGAGGGCACAACAAGGTGGATTAAGCGGAGAAGGATGGCAAGACCAGGAGGGGAAATGGCTGGCAATGGGAGAGAACGCAGAGGAAGGCTGATGGGTGGGGAGCTAAATCACCCCAGATTATTTTCTACTTTCAGCATAATGACTCTCACTTGGATCTGTGCGCAATTACTTAATGATAAATATCCTGGAGAGCCTATCTATTTTGTGTTGTTCGAGTGGAGAGCAGCAGCTGTAGCCGGCGCTGAGGAATGAGGAACATCTGTTTCACATGAAGAGAGTTAATGTTTCTGCGGGCGCCACAGGATCACAGGTTGGGATCGGATCTCTCTTGAAGTCAGCAACAGTTTGTTGTGAAGCAAAATAAATAAACGTAGTTAACGGTTTATTTTCTATTATAAGAGGATCAAATTAATACAGTGAGAAGTGAATTTACAGAAATGCCATTTCCCCCTCCTCAAAGTGTTTACATAATTTCCATGTGAAAAGTTGTTAATAAACAACATTCAGGCCACCTTCACAAACCACCTTCAGCTCAGTATCTCAGATGTGCTGAAAGAAGAACCTGTGGGGAAGAGACTGTTTATTAACAATATTTTTTAATTAATTTTTAAAAACAGTCATTTCAGACCGGTTGACTTATATGGGAGAGAGTTTGAAGCAGCTCGACCGTGTTTCAACTGACAATGCAAGTCTCTGTGCTGTGAAAATTTTAAACGGAGTCGATACAGAGCCAGTGGAGAGGAAACCGTTTGTGAGGGAGTGATGTGGAACCATCTGTTTGTTCCAGGATGTAGCCTAGCAGCAACAGAGCTGTTTTACACAAAAATCTTAGATTACACACACTGATGTGAACAGAGGATCTAGGCTCTAGATTATCATGTAGGCAGCATTTTCTGGTGCAACAATTAAAAATCCTGCCTTATCATCAGTGTATTTGATAGTATTTAGACTGTCCATTAACCTGGATAATCTGTAAACCTTATCATTTCAGTCACATGTTAAGCTGAATGGCATAAGTAATTAAGTAATAGTTCATGTTGAAATGCTTAGTAATCTGTTCCAAGTACAGCAGAGATCAAATGAATAAACTGGTGTCCCAGAAATGAGCCCTGGAGGACACCACAGGAGAGAGTGAAATATTTGGTTACTAATACTAATACGTTTAGTTTATAAATCTCTTTTTAAACATTTCAAAGGTAGAGAATTTAACTATGACTATAATATTTAAGATATTATAGTTTTGCTTTATGAAGGCATCAAACTTAAAAAAAATAAGTTTGATCTTTCTTAAATAGAGAGCAGTTCATACAAATCCAATAATTTTAACAGTATAAATGCTTCAAATGTGCAGAAACATATATCAGATTATAAATTATAGTGAAACTTTTTTTAATCAGTTCAGCTCTCATTCAGTTTTATTTATATAGCACCAAATAACAACAGCAGTCACCTCGAGACACTTTATATTGTAGCATTTATATTGTAAGCTACAATAATACAGAGAAAACGTTAGTAGTAAAAAGGTACTAGAGGAAGGCAGGGTGAACATGTACTGTGGAAAAGAGCCAGAGTTTGAAAACAAAGTAATGAAGTAATGAAGCGAGCCTTCAGAGTCACCTGATCTAGCTCTAACTATATGCTTTCTCAAAACCAGCAGTTTGAGAGTGAAGTGCTCTGCCGGGGACAGGAAGAGACTGAACAGGCTGATCCGAAGGGCCAGCTCTGTTCTAGGATGCCCTCTGGACCCAGTGGAGGTGGTGAGTGACAGGAGAATGGTGGCTAAGCTGTCATCCCTGATGGACAACATCTCCCACCCCGTGCAGCAGACTGTGACAGCACTGAGCAGCTCCTTCAGTGGGAGACTGCGGCACCCACGGTGTGGGACGGAGAGATTTCGCAGGTCTTTCCTCCCCACTGCTGTCAGACTCCACAATAAAGACTTTAACTGATCAAACACACACATCCACACATGTGCAATAACACTAAGTGCAATAATATTTTCTGTCATCGTTGTATTTTTACTCAGTTGTATATAGCATTTGTATTCTATTTTTATCTTATTGTATATTTATTTTATTTTATTCTACTGTATATAGTATTTTATTTTATTCTATTCTGTACAGTTGTGTACTGTATTTATTCTTATTGTATCCTAATTTTTGCCTCATAACTTTTGCACTGTCCACTTCCTGCTGTGACAAAACAAATTTCCCACGTGTGGGACTAATAGAGGTTATCTTATCTTATCTTATCTTAATGGGGTGATAGGGTACTGTGAGGTCTTTAAGAGAAGATGGGGCCTGATTATTCAAGGCCTTCCATATATGATGAGAAGGACTTTAAATTTGATTTTGGATTTACAAGCAGCCAAATGAAGAGAAGTCATTATAGAAGAAATCTGCTCTCTCTTTCTAGCCCCTGTCAGTACTCTTGCTGCAGCATTTTTGGATTAATTGGAGGCTTTCAGGGAGTTTTTAGGACATCCCGATAATAATGAATTACAATAGTAACATCTCGAAGTAATAAATGCATGAACTAGTTTTTAGTGTCACTCTGAGACAGGATTTTTATAATTTTAGAGATATTATACAAATGGTAGAAGGCAGTCCTACATATTTGTGTAATATGTGCATTGAAGGACGTATTCTGGTAAAAAAAAAATGACTCTAAGATTCCTCACAGTGTTACCGGAGGCCAAGGTAAAACCATCTGGTTAGATACTCTGTTTCTAAGATTTTTAGAGCGGAGTACAATAACCTCAGTTTTACCTGAATTTAGAAGAAGGAAATTCTTTAAATGGTCAGTATTTGTATAGCGCTTTACTAGTCCCGAAGGACTCCAAAGCACTTTACACATCCAGTCATCCACCCACTGGTGACGGCAAGCTACATTGTAGCCACAGCCACCCTGGGGCACACTGACAGAGGTGAGGCTGCTGGACACTGGCGCCACCGGGCCCTCTGACCACCACCAGTAGGCAACGGGTCAAGTGTCTTGCCCAAGGACGCAAAGACCAAGACTGTCCAAGCCGGGGCTCGAACCAGCAACCTTCCAATTACAAGGCGAACTGACAACTCTTGAGCCACGATCGCCACATTAAGTTTAAGTAGTTGTTGTTATCTGGCTTCATGGATAGATAAAGATGGGCATCATCTACATCTAGCTTTAAGTAATATTGCCTAAGGGAAGCATGTATAATGAAAAAAATTATTGGTCCTAGCACGGAACCCTGTGGAGCTCCATAACTACATGTACACATTAGAGTCCATTAGATAGACATAATTCAAATCACTGCGGTGCAGTAGCTACAGCATGTACTAATCTCTGCAGTAAATATTGTAGTCAGTGGTATTGAAGGCTGCACTCGTGTCTCACAGGACAAGCACAGATGAGTCTACTGTCAGAAGCCATAAGAAGATCATTAGTAACCATCACTAATGCTGTTTCTGTACTGTGATGGAATCCGACTGGCGATGTGGATGCAGATGATCAGCCAGCTGTTTGACAACTACTCTTTCAAGAATTCTTCAGAGGAAGGTTGAAGGGCTATAATCAGGTGGCACTGTCATGCATTGCTATGCTACACATCCTTTAAAATAATATTCTGCTCACAATTTGTACAAAGTAGAATTTCCAGCTGACTGTACTGGACAGTAAATGTATTCATGTTTAATATCTCCATATTTTGAATACATTTTAGCTCTGTATATTAGTCAGCTAAATACGTCTGTAGTTCAAACAGCTTGGATTGCCAGAAGGTTTGAATTCTTAAGACACTGTTTGTGTGCGTGTAAGGGTAGGGGGATTGAATATTTTAAGACAAAAATTAAAATATAAATTACCGTAAGAGTATTTGCTGTTATCTGAAGAAGATGGCTTTTGCTTCTGCTAAGCCGAACCAACTTCATCTGTGCAGCCCTGACCGGCTATGCATGCATAAGTAACAGTAGTGCTGATACTGTGCTGGAAGGCAGGCGAGAACTCGTACAATCTAGGCCAGAGCACTTATCTCTGTTTGGTTTGCAGTCCTCGTTACTACGTGAAATTGTAAACTTCACAGGGCCCTGTGGTAGCCTCTTCTGCACATTAGTCCTCTAGTTTTAAATTACTTTTGTCTGGTTTATAAAGTCCTGGCCTGCTCTTTATACCAGTATTTTTTGTTTTTCATGAAATGTCTGAAAAATATCTTCTAAGATTTTTACAGGTATGTAATTTTTAATTCACAACTTGAGTTTGGTTTAACTTTTTTAGTTTTTCCTCTGTATTGTCACAAAGCAAAGTGAGTTAATATAAAGTTGTCCAGCGTAGGTCAGACGAACGTGTTCACCAATCAAAAACTATTTTGCTTGTGCATTTGGTACAGAGCTACATCTGGCTAGCTCAAGACCCGGATTATGCACATTTGCAAACTCACATCCAGATAACTGCAAACATTGCACTAAAGCTGTTATTCTCACAGTCCGCTTGGAAAAAAGTTGGGCATACAATAGTGTCGCGTGGATGTGTCTGTCTGGCAACAAAAGATTGTAACACCTTGTGTTTGCGTCCTATAATAAGATGCACAGACACAAGAGCACCTTCTTCTGATTCAAGCAGATAACCATCAGTCCTACATTTACCATTCTTTTCCAATATTCAGTAGTATTCAGAATGTAGTGCACGAACGAAAAATGAATCGCTCTATTTTTGAGCTAGTGCTAATGTACATTGTAAGAAAGAGAAGCCTTCATGTCCTTGTGCTTTTACTATGTTGCAAAGGGTGAGAAATTGTTGCAGAGGTTACAGTGACTGATGACGGCAACAGAAACAACCTTGATCTGTGTCTGAGATGCTTTGACATTTTGTACTTACCAAAGTCAAGCCAGCAGGAGCCTGTGAAGAACCTATTTTACCTCACATCAAACCGCTCTAATTTCAACAACAGTTAAAATTCTTCTATGCATGCCCTTTAGAAATACAACCTGGGTGTTAAGGAACAGAAATCCCTCGGTGAAAGGGATAGCCATGGCTGTTCCTATGGCACATTATAGTTCTATAGTGTTAAAGTATACGTGTGTGTTCATGTATCCAAGGTCTGTAATGATTGATGTTCCCTCAAAGGCCTCTGGGCTTTGGGGATGGCAAATATGACCTCTACAGAGGTGAGTGGATCAGCAGCTCTGCTATGACTGACTGCTTGCATGGAGGAATACTCTAGATGCCTCCTGTGACCTTGTCCAGCTTGGAAAACACAAGGCGACACTTTGTACGCAGATCTGAGTTGTTCATGTGTGTGGCAGTTGCACACCGTTACACAAATGCATCCCCAACATCTAGTGGGCAATCCTTATCTTCCTACAAGGGTAATGGACTGATAAACAAAATGCACCGCACCCCGCCTCTGAACCTCCAAAACCAACCAATCAGAGCAGAGTGTTTCTCTGATGTAATTCTTACACAATCCTTCTTATAGGTCTTGTGGAATACCACTGAGACACACTGAGATTAACAGAGCATTTTCTGTCTGTTGGCAACGCACAAAGACGTGAAAACAAGCTGGAAAATAAACCTCAGAAGTGTCATCTTTCATTTAAACAGTAACCCACTTCACACACATCATGAGAGTGCCTGTGTGGGCAGCTTACATACATGTCAGGATTCACATGGGCGACTGCGTGGGGAAGGGGAGAGACGTAGTGTTAACAGGGAGACACACACCTCATAGCGGAGGTCCTAAATCTTCATCAGCAGTACCAGCTCGCCTGAGGATCGGAGCGGAGAAAAAACTCACTGATGAATGGCTCTATACAAGTGTGTCTAGCAAAGGCTGTGTGTGCGCGTGTGTGTGTGCATTCATCTGTGTGAGGATGTCCGTTAGTGCTAATGTTCCAGGGGGGATTAGCTTCAAACCAATCAGGACAGCACGTTGTGATTAACCCCAGTGTGATATAACAAACCAGGAACATGCACATCCACAAAGCAAGCATCCTCTGCAAATGATGCACACGCGCACACACAGGGTCAGTCAGTAACACAATGCATTATTCCTGAACATATAGCTGTTCAGTTTTGAATTTTAATCTTTGAAATGCCATAACCAATTCCCAAAATATAGGCCTCTAACATTTGTCATGCATAAATCAGCAGCTGGCTTGCAGCATAAAGTTTTCATTTCAGTTTTTACCAATGTAACTTTGAAGCCACATCAATCTAGATTTTTATATTAACAACAGAATATTTGTATGTAATGTGAAAATGGTAGCTATTATGAGCACACGGGGAATTATTATTTAACTTTGCACTTTGCAAGCTGCATCCTTAAACCATACAGGTGCAATGCACAGACACACACTAACACTGCTACATCAGCGACTAATAAAATATTCTCTTCCCCATGTCTGTTTCTTTCCTCCGGTCCCCATGTCAAGGGAGTTTTAGTGTGTGTCTTAGTGTGTTTCCTGTTTTATTTGACAGTCTCTCATCCCATGTTCAGTGTGTTGTTATTAATCTCTCTCTCTTCCACAGCCTGTCTTCCTTCTCTCACCCCTGTGGTAGATGGCCCCGCCCCTCCCTGAGCCTGGTTCTGCTGGAGGTTTCTTCCTGTTAAAAGGGAGTTTTTCCTTCCCACTGTCGCCAAAGTGCTTGCTCATAGGGGGTCATAAGATTGTTGGGTTTTCTCTGTATGTATTATTGTAGGATCTGCCTTACAATATAAAGCCCCTTGAGGCGACTGTTGTTGTGATTTGGCGCTGTATAAATAAAATTGAATTGAAATTGAATTGAATTTAGTTTTGCTTCCCGTGTGTCGTTTGGTCTATTTGCCTGCTCTGGGTTCACATGTGTTTCCTCTCTCCCTAATCACCTTTGTGCTTTTGATATTGTGTGAGTTTCCCTTTGTTCCTCGTCAGATCGTCTATTCCTTGTGTTTCATGTTCCAGGTCCAGGTCCAGGTTTCACGTTCTATGTTCTCAGTGTTCAGTGCTCATTGTTTAGGTTATTTTTTCCCAGTTTTGTTTGTGGTTAACTTTGTCTTAGTTCACTTCTGCCTTTCGTTTATATTGTTTCTACAGCCTAAATAAATGTAAGTAATACTTTCTAACATGGAAGTCTATGGGGGACTTGCTTGGTTTGGGAGCCAAAAGAACTGCTATTTACAATATGTGTCATGTGTGGTGTGTTCAAAAAAAAAATCAAAAACCTTTTCTCATTCAAATTTGCCCGATCCCACCTTCAAGGTCTTCTTGGGCATGCCTTGTATAGCTCCAGACTGCTCTTTGTTTGTTCTCACCAGTTGGAGCTCAAACTTGCACAAAGAGCAATCATCAAAGTTCTGCTTCAGACTGATCCACATTTTGCATCCATGATCACTTCCGGTGATGAGAACTGGAATCTGTCCCAGCTGCCACTGGTCGAGAAGCAGGGTACACCCTGGGCAGGTCGCCAGCATAACACAGAGCTTACACAGAGAGACACACAACATGACATTCACACCTGACTCAGAATCGTGAGTTATTTCAGCATGAATATCTTTGACCTCAGAGACAAAGCTGAAGTACTCAGAGAGAACCCAAGCAGCCACAGTCACAACATGCAAACTCCACAGAGGAACTGGACCACAGGGCCAGACTGACCTGTGTCAGAACTTTTCAATGACACCTTATATCTTCATTGGCTGATTGTCATACCAAAAGCAATTTGTTCAGACTACACAGTTGTTGTGTCATCATCTAATGTTTTTCACCCCATTACACTTAAATACATTATTAAAAGGACTAGCAGGTCAAGCTGCCCATAAGCCATAGACCTTGTGTATAGTGACTGCTGTAATTACTTCTCATTAAAGGGACTTAATCAAAATTAAATGTATGTTGAGCGCATTTATTGGCTCCAGGCTCCTGGAGTATTTGACCTTAATGCTACCTTATCATTTATTAAAGTTTGATTATAATCTGAATGCAAATATGAGTAAAAAGCTGTGACTCCTTTTGGGATCACTGCAAGCTGTAGAAATCTGAAATCTAACATTTAGAGCATGGTGTTAAAAGAATATGCCTTGCAGTTTGCATCATACATGAGATATGAGCCCAACACAACAACAGAAGAGTTAACAGAAAACACTGAGTGGGTGGACCCCGATGGAGCCCTCATCTTTAGCTCCGTTCTCTTATCAGTCTAACTCAAAGGAACCACATCTATAGATCTCCATCCAGCTTCAAGTCGTTGACCCAACCACTGGCTCAGCAAAAGATTCCAATTCCATTTATCGATCTGCTCTCCTTCATCTGTGGTTTTGTCGTTATCCGCTTCAACTGATGCTTCCATTCGCAATTTGATATTGATGCCTCTGCTTTGATCTGCCACAAGATTTTTGACTTTCCTTTGAGGTTTTCCCATTAACTCGTGTTATTCTTTGACAGGGTTCCCTTTTCCACTCAATAGGAGCTAGTGAACCGTGACAAATGACAATACAGGCGATTGGTTCAAATAATGGATTTGATTGACCAACTTATTGCCCTAATTAAAACTGGTTTATGTCCTACATTTAAATGCCTCGAGATAAGGAAAACAACAGCATATACTTTAATCAATACCAACTAAAAACTTGAATGTATGAGTATCCACAATCGCATGCATGCTGTAGGAATCTCCTATTCAGCCATTTAGGGAGATGCAGCAGTTCTCTATGACAAGTCTTGATAAAAGACTTTTTAATCCAGACTAATCTTCATAGAAACCAAGTAGCTGAGATGAAAAAAGTCAGTGGTATTCAGTGACTGCATGTGCTGATGACAGGAAATAACCACTGGCAACAGGAAGTGCACAACTATCAAGTTAAACTTTTGTCAAGGTGCTATAATTGAACAACAGTGCCAACAAAGGAGGCTGTTGTGACATCAACATACTTACGGCTTTGTTTCCTACAGCTACCTTTTGGTTCCTGTCATAAAACATTGGTTACCAAAGATTAAAATGTTTTTAACCTGTTTTTCTTTCTTTTTCTCCAGTACAAAAATTGTAGGTCAGAAGTGATGCCATGGACACAACACAACTGCCATCCCAGAAGTCAGCTTTAATCTCGTTCCTCCATAATGAGCTGAACTGCATAACTTTGTGAGAGGACAGTGCGAGAATCCTTCAGATAGAGGAGTCTGAAGATGACTCATGTGTTCTCACTTCTGCATCTTCCTCTAGCTCAGCTTCTCCTATGTCCTTGTTTAGCGACACTAACCCAGCTCCTTCCATACCCTCCACCCTGGCCCCTTGATTTGTTCCCATACACCTACTGAATACATTTGAGTGTACTGTTGAATAATGACGTGGATCAACTCTTCCTCCACACCCAAACGTGTCCTCTGCTATCAACCTTGCTTTTGAAAGCCTGTAATTGAAGATCTTTTTGTTCCCAGCTGGCTGGAAAAGGTTTTGTCAACTCAACTCAAATCAAAGGGGGAAGGTTTGCAAGAAAAACACGAGGCCGGGATCCATAACGCTCTGCTCCTGACAACATAGTGTCCTCTGCTAGATCTTCCATCCCAGAGTGTCTGCTCAAACGGACTGTTTATCACTGGGCAATCAATGAGAAGAAAGCAGAAGAAATGTTTTGCACCTACAACTGCTTAAGGAATGATACAAAGTATTTATAGTTGTGAAGGGTAACCCGGATCACCAGGTGCATCTACTTTATCGACCTGAGGCTGATAAATTGCGATTGCAATGGAAGTGCAGTTCTTTGAATGGCCAACTGAGGGAGGCTCAAAAAGCATGTTGATCTCTGGCCTCTAGAATTAATTTCTCCCTTTAAAATGTCGACTGACACAATGCTATAAATGAGAAACCAATGGGCAACCTCATTGTGTAGCACTAATACATGTATAGATTACATTTAGGGTTCAACGTAAAGCGTTTTAATGTGAATATAATGTTTGGAAAACGCACTTCAATGACAGCTGTAAACTCCGGTCACCACTCGCAGATGGAACGCTCTCGTAAGCAAATTTTTATTGCTACTGTAACACTGGGATGGACTACAGCAGGCTACAGGTGTGGCTGTAGCTCAGGAGGTAGCGCAGGTCACCTACTGATCAGAAGGTTAGTGGTTCAATCCCTGGCTCCTCCAGTCTGCATGCTCTGCCAGCATGTCTGGTACTGTCCCTGGAGCTCGCTGCATGACTCCTGTCCTGCAGCAGAGCCAGAGATCACACCTCTGCAAACAACCATAGAAAGTTCTTAAAGTACATTTGAAAAACATACACAAAATATAACAAGTAAATACTGCCCAGAGAGTGAGCTGCGTTCTTCAGGATCCAGAGCATCTTTCTAAGATGACGACTTATCCATAAAAACAGGAGCCATTTCACCAGTTCTGTGTAGTTTTTCTTCAACATTACAAACATTCAGCATCTCATACGTACAACTTTGGAACCTTTCACTTAATAGCAATCACTTTGATAGATTATTTTGTTTTATATGTTATATTTTACTTTGCACAAATGCATCATCATTCAATTTCTCTATAACTCAGTGCGGTTTCTATTCAAACACTCTGTCCCCCCTCCTGTCTGTCACTGATGCTTTTTCCTCCTATTTGCAGCAGGAGATTCAGCAGACACTAGGGTTGTTGTTTTTTTTTTTCCTTGTTTGCTTGTTTGTTTTTTCCTCTATGTGACTGTATGATGCTTTCTAGCCCTCTGTCACACTCTACAGCCCCTCTCGGCAGGTGTCTCTCCCCATTCTGTTTCGTTCACAGCGCAGTGCCGAGTGCGATGACTCATCCTACAGTGTGAAAGACGTGAATTGCTGTCTGTGTTCAGCGCAGCACTTGCTTCTCTTCTCGTCTCCCTCACTGTCCTTCCTGTGGTCTCTCTCGCTCCTGCACCCCCCCCCCCCCCCCCCCCCCTCCCTTCTGTCTCCGTCTATGAAGCACTGAGCCGTAGCTCGGCTCTGTCACATGTAGACGTTGATGGACAAGAGGAGTAAGTGGCTGAGACAAAGGAGCACATGTTATATATGCAGATAGAGCTGAATGACAGCCACCTCATGTCACCTCGCTGCTGCTGCTGCTGGCTGTTACTGTACACATCACTAGATACTCAGCACCAGAGACTCGACATGAGCCAGAGTCCCGTTGCTCTCACGGTACATGTGTGCTCAAATTTTACTGTGGAAAAAAATATTTAAAAACTGAGTCATAAAATAAATGTGTGCCTATGATATCATTTTACAAATGTGTTGCCAACGGGGATCAGGAATATGTAGCCATTAATCACATGGGAAGCTACGTATTAGCATGCTAGCTGTATGCAGAAAATTTCCAAATTTCAAGAGGATTCAAATCATCTTAGCTTCTTTCCTCAGATTAATCATCTCTGTGCACAAAGATTATTTCAAACTAGTGAATCAGACCTAACAAATGTTGTCCTTATGCTACAAGGAAATCTGAGAAAATGCTTTAAAGTTACAAGAAAATGCAGAAAGGTGTAACCGTAGTCACATTATTATATCCCGACCGCCCTAAATTCCCGACATAGCATAGAGGTTTGTCTTAACTGTGTTTGGTTCCAAGGCTAGCCAATAGATAATAGCTAGCATGCAACGTAGCACCCAGGGCTGAAAAATAAAGCTAGCATACCACCGATGCACAAAAGGCAAGACTTGAACTGGGTCACACTTCTTAAAATTGCCCAACTTTACATTAAAAAGCATGTTTACTATGCCATGTCAAGCTGCTGAACTCAACCTCTCGATCAAGGTTGTGCTGTTGGTTCATTTTATAGCATTTCAATGGAAATATCTAACAAAAAATTTGGTTTTCTGTGAGGTCCATCTAAGAACGATGTGCTCCAGCTTTGGTAAGCGAAATTGTAGTGTTTGATTAGTGTGTTACTTAGCAGGAATTAGCAGGTATCCTGTGTCATTTTTTGTGCCTGTATAATTTATTAATGTCGGCTGCTAATCAAAGTTGTTACCCAATAAATCAATAACATGATATTTTTTGGCTCCAAGATGGTGGTGGCCATTTTGCTAACATTAATTTTGATTACTAAAGTCCAGAAACAATGGGTGGCACACAAAACAGTATTTTTATTAAATGTATAAAAGAGACTTTTGTAGAAGCAGAAATCTTTTAACAAACGCAGCTATCATCATCGTGTGGCTTTCACATAGAATGCATTTTTAGGCACCTCCTCATGGGCTTCATTTTTCCAGCCGGGAGCAACGTCGATGTTTATTTTTGCAGAGGTTTAACTCCATATAAACACCCTTTTGTGTTTATAATGGTTTGCTCCACTAGCATACAGCTTCTTCCTGTTAAAAGGGAGGTTTTCCTTCCTACTCTCGCCAAGTGCTGGCTTGTAGGGGGTCGTCTGACTGTAACATTGTAGGGTCTTTGCCTTACAATGTAAAGCGCCATGTAGCAGTCTTTTAGTTGATTTCTTTTATTATCATCGCTTTTAGGTAATAATTTTGTCGTATTTTAGGGTTTCAAATAAAACCCACTTTTTGAACACTACAGCTCTGCCTTCCTACACATTCTACAAAACAATCTGATATGTTTTTGTTTTGTTTTTTGTAGCTGTCTCATGTTTCTTGTCAGTATTAAATCCCAACAACATATACAGCAGTGAGTGTAATTCTGCACTTTGGGTGCCGGAGGTCTGCCGTAACAATGTGTGTGTGTGTGTGTGTGTGTGTGCGCAAGCCAAACAGTGAGTTACTACAACAGTTCTGTTGTGGTGCTTTTGTGGGCTGTAATCTCTCTGCATGTTTACTTGTAAAATTGCTTTGTATTGTAAGTAGAGCGAATGATGAATTACCCACAAAAAACATGCACACACATAGTATGAATACACATACACACATGCACCAGCTCTCTGGCTGCTGCTCTTGTGTTGTTTGTATAATGTAAGTTCGCACCACTGCCCGTACATGAAAGGTAATATAAGGCTGAAATTATTACTCTATATCATACCTCCATATTTTTCTGCTCCTTTCATCTGTTTCCATTATCTCTCCCTGGAGTATTCCACCGTTCTTCCAATCAGCCTGTTTTCACTTCTTTTTTCCCGTCACTACAGCCTCCCATCGTTTCCCCAAACACACACCCAGAGGAAAAAGTGTGTGCAAAAATGGATTACCTGCCTTTTTAAGTCATATCTGAAATAGCACCTTTGAGCCCAATCATAAGCTCTGCATATATATGTATACATATATATATGTGTGTGTGTGTGTGTATGAATCTGTGTGCTTAGTGTATGTAAATATATGCACATACACTCACAGAAATACAGTACACATGTAGATTTTAGGGAAAAGTACAGTTTTGTAAAAGCACACATTTAGAGGCTAACACATAGACACACACGCGCGTGCGTGCAGACACACATACAGAGGTTTCTTCTTCTGTTCATTACTTTACTTATTTTCCCTGTCATCAGTGTCAATAAAAGCTGGAACAACACACAGTGTTGCATCATGGACCATGGATATTCACGATGAGAGGTACATTTCTATTCATGCCAACAAGCTTCCATCTCTGTGTAGAGAGTACAAATGACGGAGGACAAATTGATGGGTGAAAGAGAGGCTCACATGCACAAACACATACACACTCGTATTAGTCTCAGTCCTATTAAACTAAATGCAAGAATAAATACAGCTCTGCTAGAATTATTCATGTGTTCTGCCGTCCCCTGGCCTGAGCGGTTCATGTAGGAGGGATGGTGACTAATCACAGAATGAAGAGTCGATGATGGCAGCAGGTTAGCCTGGAGGGAAAGAGGATGATTGACATCTCACATGTTATTAGTCTGGAATAAGGTTGAAGCGCTTTTGTGAACTCGAGACTGGCGAGTGACCAGGGAACAAAGACATGTAAACACTTGGAATTTAGTGATATAACGCTTACTTTACAAACAGCATTAGAACATTATGCAACATTGCAACTGTGAAAATCATAGACTTTATTTGAAAGATAGATGAAGCCACCGTGACATCACCCAGTGAAATCAGGTAGGTTTGGTGGTGGTGGGCAATAAAGCAGTGGTCCCCAACCCCCGGACTGGTACCAGTCCGTGAGTCGTTTGGTACCGGGCCACGAGAGGTGAGGCTCAGGTTTATGGTTTTCAGGGTGTTTATCATCATTTTTTTTATCGTGTTTATTGTTAACTCAGTTTCCCTGGGTTTTTTCCCGTGTGTTATGAATAAATCTTTTTTTTGGTACTGGTCCCGGTTTTATTTAGTTGTATTTATCCACGACACCTTAAAGGCCTGTCCATGAAAATATTGTCAGACATAAACTGGCCTGTGGCACAAAAAAGGTTGGGGACCGCTGCAATAAAGGATGTGGCAATATGTGAACATGAGGGTAGAGCTGGAAAACTTTTGCTTTGTGTAATTAGCACTGGCTACCTAGCTTGCCGGTTTGCTGGGTGCTATATTTGTATTATACTGTAGGTCTTTTTTTTTCTAAGCTGGTTGAGAGAATATACCTTTTATCCTTGTGGTTGCCAGGGGATCATCGATCAAGGCGATCTGGACCTGTTAGTCTAAGGCCTCAGACTTTCAAAATTCACCACCAGTTGTCCCAAACACAGGAAATTAGCTACAGATACTCTGAGTGTGTCTATTTCTCCTGTAAAGTTGGGGATTTTAACATGAGCGTCTACAGACTGCCCTGATTATTACTGTCTATATTGAGCTGAGAAGGCACACATGAAAACTGCTTTCAGTATTTCTAATTTTCTTAAATTGTTGGTGTTTGCTTTCAGCGTGTCGCACCACAAACTCAACATGTAATCTGTACTATTGGTTTAACTCGCCGCTCTCCTACAAAGTCACAGCTTCACATAGTTGTCTTCCAGCGCCTGTAGCAGCTATGAATAATTAGTCTCTTTTCATAAATAAACTATTAAAGATGCTACGGGGAAACATTTGCTCTGAGGTCAGGAAATGAGGACAAGCAGGCGAGATACAGCAACAAATCATTGCACAATCTTTATTGAAGGCTCTGTCCTCTCACCCCTCTCAGTCTCCCTGTTCCCCCTCCTGTATCCTCATAGTGGGGTCAGATGTCACGTTGAGCTTGCAACAAGTGAAAGCTCGTTCCCAGCGTCACATTTTGGACATTAAGATTTTAAGCCTCCACCTTCCTCTGCGTGTCGATCCCGATGAAGCATCTTTATGTTCGGGTAGTAAATTTTGCTCAAGTAATTTCACTTCAAAGATACCGAGGCCGTGACCAATTTTCTTTGCTCGTCTCAGATTCCCTTCTTGACGATAGTAATTACATACAGATTTAATTAATGTGGGAACGGGAAGGGAGGAGCAGGAGGGGTCTTTGAACTGTACGTTCATAGTAGACGGAGGAAAAGATGGAAAAGGAAAAGAGAAGAAAGAGAGGGAGAGATTAGTGAGCCAAGGCAGAACGAGTTATTTTAGATCCCAAATTGTGAGCCGGAGCTGGGACCAGTAACCTCTGGTAGATGCGTAACATGTCAGTCTCTCATCTGTCTCGTCATTTTCTTGCTGTAAAGTTTAATGTGTATGGTTTGCCTCTCCATCACACGTGTCTTTGCTAGCCTTGCCGTTGCTCTTTTTCCGTGCCGCCATCTAGGATGGTAGCCATCCTATCACCTCCCTCTCCTCCTGCTCCTTCCTCCCTCGTTTCCTTTTCTCCTGGGCTGCGGAAGCAAAAAGGGGTTGGAAAAGAAAAAACGCAGACGGCACAAGACAACTCCCGAGTGCTGCGTCAGCACCGGGCGCCTCGGGAGGATAATAAAACGACAGCATAATTCTGTACTGACGAAAGGCTAATGAGCGATGTAGACGGGAAGAAGAGAGAGCAGGTTGACGGGGTTGTTTGCAGGTGGTCTGCCTATCAGGTGAGGCCATACTGCAAAAATAACAAACTCCTGATTTGTGTAGTTAGTCAGAACTTATTACATTTTAGCAGACAAAAAGCAGCAGGTATGAGTCAATTAAAACCTCCCCCACCTATTTTAATAGTCACCCACTTCATGGCTTTTATCGCCTGCTATCAGTCCCACATCACAAGCAGGCATCCTCCTGCTCCTTCAAGTGGCTAGTTACCATGTCATGAACAGAGGTAATGGGCGACGTCTGCTTACTTTAAAACAGAAGCTCAAGTCCACATTAGCAGAGGTGGGGTGGAGGGGAAACCCCCTTGAAGTAATGAAAACTACCTTTTGAGCCTGCTACGCGGGCGTATCACCCACAGTGATACGTATGGGACTGATAACAGCTGATAAGAATTCAATGGGCAGATATCAGCCAAATGAGTTGCAATACCTCAGTGACCTCTTAATGAGAGTACGGATGGCCGTCTACGTACCGCACTACACCGCACAACAGACTAACCAGTGTTGGGCAAGTTACTTTGAAAAAGTAATTAATTATAGTTACTAGTTACTTCTTCAAAAAAGTAACTGAGTTAGTAACTGAGTTACGAGATTCTAAAAGACATTCATTACTTGAAAAGTAACTATTGCGTTACTATTAAAAAAAACGTTTAACCCTCTGGGGTCCAGGGTATAATTGGCCACTTTGAACTACTTTTGATTTTGCCTCCACATTTCACCTTTAATAACTATTTATTTGCCTTGTTTGGTATCATCCTTTTCAGCACAACCTCACGTGTCTGAATTAACAGTTATGTTTTCATTTTGACATACTGTACTTACACAATTTATCTAAAATCAGACAAAAAACATAAAATCCGAGTAGAAAAAGTTATATTTTTTACTGTAACAACCACAAACATGTTTATTGAATCATGTTTCATAACTTTAAATGCAAATTTAAATGGTCAATTTTAAAATCATATGCACAAGTTTTGCAAACAACAAAGATATTTGCAGCCATTTACCTTTTACCCCTTTTTTTTAATAACCATTTCAAACTATTTACAGAACAATCAGCTGTTCTGCATTCAGTAAGATGCAACACAAATTATTTGTGCCACTCCAGAAATTTCTGTCCATTATAAAGGAGAACATCACAGCCTGATACCTGCAGGTCTGACAGCAGCAGGTGTATCACTCCTGGAGACAGGAGTCGCCTCATTGTTCTGACACACAACACAAAACTATCTACAACACTACACACTAACTACACAAGACAACACATTAACTACACACTCCAAACACGCAAAACGTCACAAATCTCTCACATTTCAAAACTTTCTCTCTTTCTCTTTCTCACCATCACTCCTAAAACTTCCCCCTCTTCCTAAACAACCAAATGTCATGTTGCCATATCATTTTCTGATTGGTCGACATGGTGCATTTTTCCACCAACACGAAAGGGCAGGTTTGGGTTTTTTTGGGGGGGGGTTGCTCATAAGCAGAGAGTGCTTGCTAGCGCTGTCCTTAGACAGTAAACGTGACGAAACTATTCAGGAAAAAACAGGCGTGTATATTGTTTATCATGACTCTGGTTTTACGTGGCCTATCGACACAATTTCAAAACTGGTATATATCACCTTGTTGCTTTGTCATCTTGAAGTGGTCGTGTGATTGGCTTACCACGACTACTTTATTCTTCCTCAGTCAAACAGCAGCACTCATGCGACTGTTTTGCCCCCTTAGCTACAGGTGTTGTGCCAAAAAGTTATTGTATGCCAGAAAGTGACTGCCGCCCGCGGGAGTGCAAATGGAAACCGAATCTGTGACTCTGTTACTTGCAAATTGTCACAGCTAAACTTAATCAATCAAAAGGAGATTTTAAAAAAGTTCAGATTTTGTAAGATTTAGTCAGAACTCTCAGATAATGATGGTAATTTGCGATACATTCTATCTAAAGCTTGGCAACACACATCGCAAATTGTCTAAATAATAAAAACGAAACAACAAATTATTTTTTTCTTCTTGTTTGTCATGGTGCAAATCTGAAACATGTGGCTGTATAAAATCAATATTATTTTACAGTTGGTTATGACTGACTGGTGAAACTTTTCTCCCTCACCTCCAGGTCTTTTGTCTGTTTCCTGTTCTCAGCCGAACAAATCGCCTCTTATGGGACATTGATAAAACTCCCACGTCTGTGCCATACACTATGTCCCATCTGTTAGCAGCACATTTGTTAGTAATGTAGCTGCAAGTAAAAGAGGACAACAATTATATCTGATGTGTAAAGCTCACTGGAGATTAAGTCAAAGCTTGTCCGCTGCTAAAGATGTTATCCAAGTTTTAAAGAAGATTTCTCTGGATATGAGTTAGACATTTCCTGCTGTGCGCACACACACACTCACACACACATGGATCTGACGCCAACACCAGTGTCTGCAAAGTTGAAAGGAGGCGAGCAAAGGAGAGGAGAGAAGGTAGAGATGATCGATAAAAGTAATTGTGTCCAATGATGGGCATCACTGGCAGCATTACAATCAACAGTGATGTCATCAAGTGCCTCCTGCAAGAGTCGTCGAGCAGTCTACAGACAGAGACAACTGAGGAGGATGCTTATATAATAAAATGAAGGAACTGCTATGTGAGAGATTAATTCTGCAAGTGAACTTAATGACAAACTAAACAGAAAAAGTGCTTAAGTCATGAACAGCAGGGCAAACACTCTGCATGAGAAAGACACGCTGGTTTTTACCCCCGGTCCTTCTTCCGCTTCCTCTCTCCTGAGCCTGTAGATAAGAAAACTTGAGGCAGGAGGTTTTACATTCTCTGGCCAAGCCACAAAGTCAACAGCATCGACTACCCTGTCAAAAATCGATGGGCGCAAAAATCATTTTGGCATCTCTGCTTCTGCTCGGAGCCAAACTTACAGGGCCTCATTTGTATAAGGCATTCTCACCCTATATTTGATGGAGATTGGCTTAACACACACACACGTACACTGGTGAAAAATGTGACCTGCTGATATTTCACAGCATTAAATCAGAGCTGTGTAACAGTAGTTGCTGAGAAAACTAGCAGACCTGACCCGAGATAAAGGTTGGTCTGTGGCTAAAGGTCATTACTCACCGAGCATGCTGCAAAAACATGACACGAAATTCAAAATTATTTGGGTCTGAAGTTGTTGTGTAATGTATATACACACCAAACAAACAGTACATACATACAAAAACGCATTGTGAAAACAATAAAGTTGGTCAGCGCTGGTCCTGATGTTTCTTGACAAGAAAAGGAAGAAACGGAAATTCTGGTTCATTTAAATGTCACAAGGAGGCAACAGCAGGAAGCTGAAGCTGTATCACAGCTGCTTTTGTACATTTCAGGACGTCAGCATGGCAGTTTGAGCTCCTGCCGGCAGAGTTGGCACCACATCTAAGGAGGCAAAGAAATAATTTCAGAGACCCATTCAAAGCAGTGGTCGGATTGGTCAAATCTGTTTATACAGGTCAGCAAAATCTAGCTTGTTTCTACAAAACAAAACTTGAAGTATTTGCATAGATTTTACGTGTTCGTAAAGCTTACGTAAAGCTCTTAAATGGGTAAGGTCTCCAATATATCAAACTGGCAGTTCCTTTGACTGAATTGCAGGAGGAGCCAGTTCACAATGAGAAAAACAGCGCTGCCAAAAAGCTAGCTGTTCTATCAGTGTAGAAATTAGCATAGCGCAAGCTAGCAAGCTAGATAAAATTTTAGTCTTTTACATTTTG
Source organism: Perissodus microlepis (assembly GCF_051167445.1). Lineage (NCBI taxonomy): Eukaryota > Metazoa > Chordata > Actinopteri > Cichliformes > Cichlidae > Perissodus > Perissodus microlepis. The sequence continues at coordinate 42,677,643 of NC_140463.1, read as the reverse complement.
TTTCATAGAGGTACTTACCTCATACTAATGTCATATGAGCATATGGTTTTTAAACAGCATACTACAAGAATATAGACTTCTCACAGCTGCTGTTTGTTGCTGTTATATGTAGGTTCAAAGAAGGTGCGCATAATGCTACAGCGTAGCTTATATGGCACTGTGACAGCTTTTGTTGTAGACATGGGTATGCCAAAATAAAACTAGAATTTCCCTAAAAATAGACAGCAAAAAGCTTATGGTAGAAAGTTCCAATCCAACTTTATTTATAAAGCACTTTAAAACAGCCAACACAGGACCAATGTGCTATACAGTAAATAAGTTAAGAACAACTGATAAAACAAAACAGCAAAAAAATTAAAAACTTAGGCTACGTCCACACGTACACGGGTATTTTTGAAAATGGAGATTTTCTGTTTTTGTTTTAAAAAAAAAAAAAAATCCCGTCCACACGTAAACGCAAAAACAAAGGAAAACGCTGCTAGGAACATGCTAAAGCAACAGGTGGCGATATATTCCTAACCATTTAGAAATGTTGGCCAATCAGAAGTCTAGAAACCTGGGCGGGAAAGAGTAAAAGATAGCACATAGAAGCAGAACTGAGTCCTATGTGTGGAGGGACAGAAACTGTTGTATATGTAAGCATGTAAACACTGCAGAGAGTAAAGTTAAGTCTAAGTCCGCCATTGTAGAAATCCATTTCACCGAAACAATAATGTGGCACACAGTCTGATGTCAAAAAAGGCGCACACCTTTGACGCTGCGTTTTCTCCATTTTTCTCGTCCACACGTAAATGCAAAAACTGAGTTTTGGAAAATCTCCACCCTGGCAGGAGTTTTTAAAAATCTCAGTTTTCAGTGACCAAAAACGCCGTTTACATGTGGACGAAAGGAGCAAACGCATTGAAAAAACTGTGTTTTCAAAAATACCTGGGTACGTGTGGACGTAGCCTTAACCCCAAGTATCCACACCATTTTTTTATTGGAGCTAGAGGTGGGCCAATTGATCTAACCAATCCTAGTCTAGAGGAAGGCTATGCTAAAGAGTCGGCTAAGGGTCGGAATAAGAGATCCCAAATGAAACATGCTATACAGTTGCACATGGAGAATGCATTACCCCATAAAAGATTAACTACACATACGTTTAGAAAGGCGACAGTGTGCATTTCTCTTGAATTTTACATCTACCTTCATGTGCGCCACTCAATCATAGCAGAAAACTATCAGCTTAATGACGTGTGATTCACAATCAGCTATGACAGCGGCCATTATGAGGCCTGAAAGGAGCGGCTGAAACTGTACAGCACAAGGGCAAAAGGTTGGGGGAGGCACCCACGACGTGTGCGCGGCATGAAAACAAAGCAGAGCTCTCTCCCATTTGTCCTCCCTTTTCTTTCCCCCCCTGCAAACTCTTAATACACGTGATTCAATAATGGAGATTAATGCACGCTGGCACGGGGACAAGTTTCACAGAAACACGCACACAGGGCATGATGGTGAGAAAAAGGCAGACAGAGTTTGAATATAAATCATCAATGTGTGAAGGGATGTCCACTGTGGAACTGATTTAGTGACGTGTCACGTGGTTTCACACACAACTACAGGTGAGTAAGGACGCTTCGAGATCCAGCTCTTCTGTCAAATCCACGGATGGATGATAGCGGGTTAAGGTGGGTTTTTGGGACATGAACACTTACATATTCACACCTTTTGCATTTAGGCAGGTAACTCGGATGAGAGGATGGGCAAAGGCCCAATGGCACAGTTACGACTGTGTGCATCAGGTGAACACATGTCCCCGTTCAGCCCCAGTTGCTCAGCTCGGTGGTAGTTACAGCCTGGCCTCATTCACAACTTCCAAACTGCAAACACACCGAAACAGGCTGCCTGAGGGCTGAGGTTACACTGGCCTATTTACGAGAGAGAGACACCGGTGAGGACATGTTAAACCCTACGGTGAAGGATGTGGACATGTGAATGTGAGGGGGGACCAGTGAACACAGTCACAATCAGGGCGTGTGACCACATACCCGCAGAATCATCTGACTTTTTTTCTGTTATTGAATTCAATAACACATGTCTGCAACCAAAAAAACTGCATAGGATTTTTTGACTGCTCCTTATAGATTTATAATCACTGAAACCTGGAAAAATATTTTTTAAATTCCATCAAGTCAGGTTTTCATGCTTTTAGTTTACTTAAGCGTATAATTTCCCTTTTTAACCTGGTATCCTATACTAGAGTCAAAAAACCATATCTAGTAATGATTTCTTATATTAATGTAATATTTCTAAGAGTGAGAATCAAGAGAAATAAAGCGAAAGCATGTTCGGAGGAGCATCAAAGAGAAGAAGAAAAGGTTTCACAGACAAAAAGTGTTAAATATATTGCGAAGGAATAGTTTTTTGTTTCTTTCTTTAATTATAAGAAAAATGATACATAGTTAATTGTAACAAAATATAGATTTTTTTCATCGCTGTTGTCCTTTTTTGCAAAAAAAACTGTACATGATGGAGGGAAATTGAATTCAGCGCCCTAAAAAACATGAAATTTAACAAAAATATCCCATGCGGCTGAAAAAAACATTTTTTTCCAGACCTGTGTAATCGATCGCACTCGCAAGGAGTGGGAAATTTCAACCTTCATTTCACTACCTGGGAACGCATCCTCGTTTAGATTTGATGGGGTGAATGAGAATTGTGAACAGCTGCGGTTTGAGGAAGGCCTTCAAGAAATTCAGATGAATGATCTCCACGTTTAGAAAAATAGTACTAATGTAACCTCAAAAAAACACTCTTTTAGCCATCGCTACACATGATGCAGTAATTCAACAACTTTTTGCATTATAATATTATGATCATGTCCCACAACAGTATATAGTATATGTGTTACTTCAGTAGCACATATACTAAAATTGGAACAATACAGAGAAGATTAGCATGGCGCCTACGCAAGGATGACACGCAAATTTGTGAAGTGTTCCTCATTTTTAGCTTACGGCCATACGACCCTTAGCACGCCCGAGCATGGTATCTGGGCAGCATGGTTGCACGGTGGTTAGCACTGTTGCCTCACAGCAAGAAGGTTCTGAGTTCAATTCTACCATCAGCCTGTGTTTGTCCGGATCCTCCCAATGACATGCACTTATTGGGTTTAGGTTAATTAGAAACTCTAAATTGCCCGTGAATGTGAATGGTTGTCTGTGTATCTGTGTTTGCTCTGTGACAGACTGGCGAATTGTCTAGGGTGTATCCTGCCTGTTGCCCTAAAACTGCTGGGACAGGTCCCATGACCCTGAAAAAGATAAGCGAATGGATGGAGTCATAACAGGTTATTGGTATATTTTAAAATATATAGAGAGAATCATAGGACTAACCCTTCTCCTTTGGAAAAGACCCACTTGTAGGATCGTCTTTGCTGGTACAGAACTCTCCCAGCTCATTATTCTTTGAGGCTCATGTTGTTCTTGCAGAGGATTTTGACCAGATTGCATAGTTAGTTGGAAACTCCAAAGGTTGCGATTATCAAACCTCTTGAATTAAAGCTGAAAGTCTGCACAGACTCACATCATGACTGTTTGGTTTAAAATCCACTGTGCTGGTGTAGAGGCAAAGTTATTTTTAAAAAGTATAACTAACTGTATGCACAGTCTCAGGTTTAAAGCCAGGTCACTGTGGGGCTGACGGCAGATAAAGGGTTCACGGTGTCACTGGTCCCAGTGACTCATGAGGTCAGAGCGTGACAGAGTCGCATCTGTAAATCAAACAATCCAGCGATTTCCTCGCTTCATAATCTGCTTAAAAGACATTAACAGATTGCTGCTATCAGCATGAGGTCTCGGGCATTAATGGAAAACGATATGATGTGTGTGTTTGTACCAAAAACATCTGTGCCATCATCACATAACTAATGACAGGCTATGGATAACATTCTCAAATGTCGCCCGGGGACAAAACCAAATTACTCATAATTATTTTTGTCAAATTACCCACCCGGGATCTGCACCCCAGGAAATAACCAACCACAGATGAAGAATTACACAAACCTCTGTTGAGAAAGTTCAAGAGAGATTACATGAAGAAACTTAAAGAAGTTAAAATAGTGCAAATGTGTTAACCGAGTATTTTACAATATAAATAATAGTCAGTGTGTCTGATTGCTTAACATTATGGAAAAGCAAGAAAGCAAAAGAGAAAGTAAGTGAGAAAAAGAAAGGGAAAGACAAGAAAGCAAAAGTAAGAGAGAAGAGAAATATTCAAGCTAGAAAATAGAAAGAGAAAGCTTCACATTAAGAACAAGCTGACATTAACAGACATGAAGGTGAACTATTCATTCAATTTCATCAGCCTTGTGCTGTTCGGTGGTCTTTTGGTAAATGGAAGAAGTTTGTAGATTTAGATTAGTACTAGTTGTCTGAAGTAAACCTAGAATAAACCCAGTTCAAAGTTCGTTTAGGTTAATACTGCCATAACAATAATGATGAAGTAGAGTAACTAGAATAGAATAGAATAGAATTCAACTTTATTGTCATTGCACATGCACAGGTACAGGGCAACGAAATGCAGTTTGCATCCATCCAAAGTGCTTTAGCCATGATATAGATATATTACAATATATATTAGCAATAATATAGATATGTAAGTATATTACAGAAATTAGTCTATTATGGTATGTTATAATGTACACAGTATGAAGTATGTTGTGAATATTCTATAACTATAAGTATGTACAGGCTGTAGTGAGTACAAGCTATGTACAGGCTATGAACAGGATATAAATATGAAATAAAAAACTATACAGAAATCTGAGATATACAGTTATACAGAAATGTGAACTATGCAAGTTATAAACAGTTGTAGGATTAAAAATTATCGTATGTACAGAATGATTAAAGTAAAGCTGGTGTATGAAACTCCAAGCAGTAACTTTTTCTCTCCTCAAAGCGAGGCTGTATGTAATCTGCTCCATTTGTTTGGTTGTTAGCAGTGTTGTGTGCACAAGTTGAAGATATCACATAAAAAAAATGTGTGTGTGTGTGTGTGTGGGGGGGGGGGGGTTATAATAAAGGGGTCCTAAAATATGTGTATTTATTTCTCTTCATTCATCTCTTACATGCTGTCAAATGTCTGTTACCAATAGATCAGCAAGAATCTGTGTTGCTTTGGCTTCAAAGTTGACCTCTGACCTTTCGTCCAGAAAACAGAACTGACTTTGTTGCTGTGACTTGGATAAAGAACTTGACTGAGATGTGGCTGCAAGGTTAGCACCAGTTTTAATCTGACATTCATCACGAGAGCGTACGGACGCTGACAGAATCCAACATCAGCTTCTTATCAGAGCAGCAGTGGGGCGGGTCTGTAGTGGACTGGCTGTAAACGCTGTCCTGTGGTGCCCTCTGTTGGATTAAACGCGTGTTGCAGCTGATGTTAAAGCCTGCCGTGCTCTGTTAGACTGCAGACTAGTCACAGGGAAACAGAGCACTGTTTTATCCTTATAAAAATGATGCACACATAATCAAAGAACAGCACGTGGTAGCATTTTAAAAGTAATGTTTTATTTCATGCTAAAGCTTTAAGATCAATCAATATAAACCCCGAGAACATAAACGGTAATAAATAAAGCAAATCAGTCAGCATAGAGAGAAATAAAAACTTGCTTTTTCTTTTTAAAGAAAGAAAGAAAAAAAATGGAGAAAGAACTCAAGTAATAAGAGAGATATGAAATTCAATTTCTCAAACTGTGGACTGACTCACTACAGATGCTTATCTCAGTGCCTGAGCATAGAGCACACTACATCTGCTTAGATAACAGTGAAGGGTGACTGATCTCAAGTAGGGAACAAATTAGAAAGATATGGAGGATACATTCAAAAGTTTTAATAACCAAAAGGTTTTTTTTTTTAATTAAGAGAATAGCAAAGAGAAGACAGTGATGTGTTCAGGTGTTTCATTCCTGGAGAGCAGATAGTGACTCAATCCCTCGTTTTTTTACATCGGCAATAAATCTACACACAGGCCGTTTGATTCGGGGGTGTTGTTTGCATATCTATGAATCAATTCTAATACCCCAAAGATTTTATGTGTACAATTCAACAATTCAGGTAAAAACATTGATCGTTTCCAGGGTCTAGTAATCTCTAACTAGGCCTGTTAAGGTGTGACACGTTTTAAACTTCCAACACTCTCAGTCGGACGTCGAACGTACCGTTAACACATCTCTACGCTCCAATAAATAAACGCTGTGATCAAATCTTGTAGAGTCTGGGTAGCCATAATCCGGCCCATCTGGGAGAAAGTGCTGAAAACACCCAGTCCACCTTAACAGCTGAATACACACCATGCTGAGACATTCTGTACAGCCTCGACAACACACTTTGGTTTTCCTCAGGCTCACACACACACACGCACACACATATTATTTTCTTTGAAAAATTATTCAGTAGTAAGTACACAATAGCTGACAGTGTAACACAGGACACCTGAAACATTCTAACCAGTAGTTTTAAATCAACCACCACCCTGATTTTTAAGGAGACTTGTACCGACTCGTGTGCTTGTTGTGTTTTGTACCCAACACTGAAAGCAGCATTGCAGTGTCGGGTCAACTAATTGAATCAAAATTTAGCCATGCTGTCTCAAATTCACTTAAGCAAAACAAACTCTCTCTAAATCCATGTAAGTGGAAGTGATCTGGATTTCCTTCTCGCTTCTGCTGCAGCGGCTTGTAATGAAATCAGTGAAGTGGCGCTGCAGGAGAGCGTCTGCTAACAGAGTAAACAGCGTGCTGGAGTGATACCAAGTATAAAGAGCTTTTTGTGTGTGTGTGTTTGGACCAGCAAGTTGTCAGAAGAAGTGGGATGAAGTTAAAAGGCCAACTTCAAATCACCTGCACCCACGGAGGGGGGAAATTACACAGGCACCATTTGGGTGTCTGTCTGCACCCTGCTGTAAGGTTAGTCTCTCAGTGAACACACACGTCGGCGCATATACAAGCACATGAAGCTCATTAAAAAAAGACTAGTCAAGCGGAGGAGACGCGACAATTACCAGAAGCAGTCAAGTCAAAAATAGCCTCCAAAAAAGACACTAAACTGTGTGTTTCCCCTACAGTACGTGAATGGATGTGCTTACACAATGTTTAAAAAGAAGAGATGTACTGGAGTATGTAGACTTAGTGGTGGCTCTACAGCGCCAAAAAAAACTCGAACAGCATCCCACTTGTAAAGTCTGAGAGAATTATCTATTTCTGCGTCCAAATTCTCCTTCGGTTCCCAAAAGTAAACACCTTTTAGGCAGCTTTGAGGGTTAAAACGGCCCAAATTCATTCAACTCCAATTAACTGTATACAATCATGTGTAGCATCCAGGCGGTCATTAAAAAGATGACTTCCAAAGTTTAGTGAAGTTAGCTAGCTAGCTAGCTACTTGATGAAGTGTTCATAAAGTATACAAAAGCTATAACTTTAAACAAAAAGGAGTGTTAGTGAAGTCAGGCTGGCTGACTACAGAAGTGTTGTTATGCGAATATTAACACAGCAGCAAAGGCAATGAATTAGATATGCTTTGGGGTGAGTACCTTTTATCCATAAAGTACAGAGGGGTACTTTATGGAGAAGTACAGCAGCGAGACGAGTGCCGTCATGCACAAAACTGACTAAATGGACCTGGAAACAGGGTCCATATGTCATCACACGACAAGCAGAGTATAGTTGCTGCTTTATAGTTACCTTTTGTATTCTCAGTTTTCTTAATCCCCTTTTAAAGTGCCTACCATAGCACTCAAAAGTCAAAACTGAAAAGCTTAAAGTTTTATGGATTTATCTAGAACTTACAGTGATAACTTAGCAGCAATTTCTTAAATTCTTGAACTGCTTGAATTTTAGTTTATTCTCACACCAGCATGTGAAATGGCAAAGCTGAGCCACATCTTTGACACAAGCTGACTGACAGTCTCCCGCTCATTTTTTTTTACATTATTTTACTCTTTTTGACTTGAGATGCTACAGATGCTAGCTGTGTGCCAACTGTCTTAAATTAACAAAGTTAACAGATGCTTTTAGTTTTTAAGAAAAAAAAGCTTCCTTTTTTATAATCAAACAGTAGTTCATAATGTACATACCAGTTTCAGTACCATAGTGAAGTAACTGTTGTGGCTCTGGAAGAGGCGGTGTACTACTGTAGCCAGCACGCTAACAGCTAAAAGCAAGCACCCAAGGCATGCTAGCACTAATCAGTTACAATAGCTCACCCAGGTTGTTTCTCCTTTCTTCTCACTGTGTTGTTTTTGTTTGTGGGATATCATTTGATGCGCTCCAGTTCTACTAAAGCGGAGGGAAAAATGGCTTCTAGCAACTTGCTAACAGTCAGTCAGTAAGCAAGAAGTCGAGCGCTAATGAGATAAAACGTCTGGCACACTTTAGCTATTGACTCCTTTCTCATTATCGTTTGCATGAACAGTTTTCACTGTGACAGAGGAATAAAATTAGAGGTGCAAAACAACTAAAGAGCTGCATAGCTCCCCTAAATCAACTTGAAACATTATCATTGCACTAATATGACTTATAGGAGTTTCATGCTAATATCATTGCATGAAAACTGACAGTCGTCAGTTTTACTTTTATATTGGTATTGGAAAAAATGAAATTGCCTTTCTTTGCCGATTACCTACCAGAACTTAAATGTTTTTCATTCATTTATTACATTTATTTTAAAGGTGCTGCTCCCTTTTCCCTACTCCTAGTTTCTTCTAATTATATATAGCTTTATGAGTTTTAAATCATAAACATTTTAGACTCCAACTTATAATTTCATATTTTGAAACCATTACTTTCTCAGACTGTCACCGTGCTCCGATAATCTTGTTCTGCTGCAAGTTTTGCACCTATTTATTTGATCCACTTTTTACACAAATTTTAACTGTAATTTTAGGGCCACTTTTACCATTTTACATGCCGGTGTGAGACTTTCAAAGGATAAAAGGCAAACAAACATTCTGACCGTGTGGATTCGTCAGGTCAGACCAGAGTAAGATGTCGACACATGTTAAAACGTGTTTGTTCTGCTCAAACGTAGCTCTTTGGTACATTCCATCACCCCATGAAATGTATTTGACATGAAACATTATAATCATAGACCTACAAAAACAGGGTTGTGCATACCTGAGAAAGATTTTTTTTAAAGTGAGGAGAAAAAAAGTCATAAATTGAGGCATGAGGGTCAAAAAAAAAAAAAAGGGCTAAAATATAGCTTAAAGAGAAAAGAGACTATAAAGACTCGGCAGTTCTCCTTACAACATTACATTCAGTTACATCAGCCACACCTTGTTTTTCCTTTCTAATTCAGCTATCGCCCACTCTGATCTGGAATAAAAAAGGGAGAAATGCACCAATCGTGGAGCTTTTCTCCCGCTGACTTCAGAAGTGTAAGTAATGGATGAAAACTCTTGGGCGAACATGTACACGCACACACACACACACTTTGTGTTCATCTCCACTGGACTTATTTTTCGTGACTAAAGCCCGGCCCTTGTCTTCAGCACCGGCTGATAAGTCTTGTTAAGGCCAGCTCGTTAGGAGAGGGCCATCTCCGTGGCAACAGCTTGGTGACATCATGTCCATTATGCAACGTCGTGTAAACTGGACGTTTTTTGTTTTGTTTTTTTCAGTAGTGAGAAATGAGTGTTTTTGGTTTAAAGAGTCAGTCAAGCAGCACGGCTTCATCGCCGTAGGATGGTCAAACAGGAGGCGTGTGCACAGCGTTCATCAGTGTGTTTGTTAGCTAAACACACTTAATTCCATACGTCTTCCCTGCAGCGTGTCTGCGTCAGTAGAACTTGTCATCGATGCGGAAGTGTGGCCTGGTGACGTCATCGGGGTTGAGGAAAACGGATATGGATTTCCCAGGGTTCTCTGTGACCAGCTGCTGAAGCCGCTGCGCCAGCTTGTCCTCTGAAGGTGAGATGATGCCGTTGGCCGAGTGATGCCCGGGGGAGTTGTGGCCGTTAGTGCTTGCTGTCAGCTCCTTCTTCAGCTGACCCGCCTGCTGGGCTTGGTCCAGAGCCGCCCGCAGGTGCTCGCTGGGATCCGAGCGCACGTGGGCCAATTTCCTGGCGACAAGGAGTGCCTGGCTGTCTGTTAGATGCTCCAACATGTTGCATTGGGGCAGGAAGTAATTTGGACAGTTTTTACCCAGGATGCAATGAGCCAGATCGTCCAGGAGTCCCAGGAGGAGGCGGCCGGGTGTGTCGGTGTCCGGGCAGGACAGGTAGGCAGCAGGAAGTCGGTCACAGGCCCAGAAGAGAAGGGTGCGCAGGTGGTAGAGGCTGAGGCCTGTTCGTGGACGGGCCAGGATACGAGATAGGACGGCCTTGGCTGCTTGGAACGCCTGGGCCATGGGGAAGGGGATGCACTTTTTCAGCTGAACCTGTAACAGAAGAAACAAAAGCCAATGAGTGACCAGTTAGTAGGAAAGAGTGCAGGGAGCTGCTGTTGATTTTTACTTAGATTCCTCATTTATGTGCACTTGTTTCTCTCTAATTTATCGCCTCTACAGTCTAGTTTGGTTGTGCTAGCTTCTTTCAATAGTTTCTTTCTGTTACCAGACGTCCACGTATGGCTGTGTGTGTTTTAGAGAGGTGGTGAGAGATGGAGTAGAGCACACAGAGAACTAGCAGAAGGCAACACAGCCTTACTCGAGTTGATCTCAACGTGTCAGCTGGCAACAAAAGTTTCCCACAGAGTGTTTACTTCTCTGAAGCCACAGAGAGAGACGCTGACCTGTCCACACCGCAATAGAGCGACTTACATAGATAGACTTGCAGTGACTCTTTCTGTCAGATATTGTCACAGGCTGCTTTATGATTACATATAATGTTGCTATTTTTAAGTCCTCTTTTTAGGGTCAGCATATTTTCACTTCTGAAACTCACTTTGAGGCATCAATTTTCTGTCTCCAAAACAAGTCAGGGTTAAGTAACACATCATCTTTGCCTCACCTGTCGTCATGTGTGGAAGAGCTGCCTTAAAATCACCAGCACTGAATCAGCGAGCAGAAAGGATGCAAAATAATTCTCATTTTTCAAAAGTAAAAATACCTCTAAGTGCTAAAAATGCTACATTTTCTTTATCCTTGTGTTACACACAAAGATTATGAAGAGTATTATCAATAAGAGTATCAATAAAATGATACCCAATTTTGCAAATAAGAGTGAAATAAAATGGGGCATAAATGAAAAAGAACATTGGAAACAAAGAAAATTGTTACTACGGTAACAATCTCCCTCACCTCGCTGCGTGAGAACGCCAGTCTCCACTCCCTGTCAGGCCGACCACCCAGCGGGGAGCAGCAGGGCAGCAGATAGAAGCCAGATATGGCCTCCTCCTCTGTGATTTTACCATCCCAGAAGTGGTTGGCAGTCAGCCAGCCTTGGGCCACAGCGGGCCAGCCTCGAAACGACACCACCGGCAGAAGGTCGTACAGCACCCGGCTCGAGCCTGCCTGCAGGAAGGAGAGTGTGGAGGAATATTAAAATGTCACACACTCGGTGCTGAATTACAAACAGGGCGTGAAAAAAAAAATTATTTTAACATTTGACTACAATCCTCTGCAATATTGATTTCACTCCACATAAACGTCCCATGAATAGGAGCAATTTTCACACAGCTGCAAAGTTAAACAGCCCTGATGTTCTTTATCGACTGAGGCGTAAAGAGGGCTTCAGTTTATCACCGTTTTGGAAAGAAGAGCCGAAGTTGTACCTGCAGGATAATAGTAGTGAGGGGTCCGTTTCTCTCCAGGCGGTCTGGGGTGGGGATGCCTCTTTGGGGGCTGCGCCTCAGCTCCTCTACAGCCTCGCTCACGACCCCCCAGAACCAGTCCGTCACCAGGGCGGGAGAGAAGTAGCATCCATCCAGAGACTGAGGGGAGCCCAGGGAGGGGATGGAGCCTTTACCTGAGCGGGGAAGGGATGGCGTGAGGCAGGATGAGTCACTGATTCTATACATTTATCTCACAGCGTGCAGTCACAGAGCCCGAAGATCTCACATTCATCACTTCAGGTGCTTAGCCAGAACCCCACAAGACCTGGAAGACCGCTGTTTTCTGTACTTCTTGTTCACTTTACTCGAGACGCTGCGCTCTGCAGCCTGCTACAGTAATCTTGTGGGGCTGTTTATACACACTAAAGAAGTAGGACACTCAATACATCACATATTTATGGCGCCAAAGTTTCAGGGTCCCGACAGAAGCCAATTTCAGACAAATACCCCGGGCACGCTAATGGCCCGTTCCCACTGAACACGTCATTTGTCACATAAAAATCGCGGGCAAATTAAAAACTACTGCAGCCGCTGAAACTGTTCCCACAGGACGTGCATAAGTCGCAACATCATTGGGAGCAGGCCTCAAGGCTGTAAACTTCATTAAATAGATTTAATTGATCTTCCACTGTTTACGTGTTTCCCCTTTATTTTCTCTGTGCTATACAGTGTAAACTGTGACCTAAAGGATGAGAGAGGCTGAGACGTGAGTAAAAAAGGTGTTACACTCGTAAACGTCGCTCAGTTTATTTAAAATTGTATCACAACACAACACCGTGCATCAAGTTATGAGAGACATGACTTAGATTCAGTCAGCTCACACACAGTCCTCCTCTCCGTCTAGCAAATTCTCCATCCCAGTTTCATCTCTCATTATCCTTTTTTTTTTGCAACTCACCCATTTCCCCCTCCTCCTCTTCCTCCTCCTCCTCCTCAGTGGGATGCCCATTCTCCTCCTGGCAGCAGATGCTCCAGCGGGACAGGATGCTGGAGTCACAGAGGCGAAGGCTGAGCCAAGAGTGACAGGGCGGGGAGTGTCTCATGTCCAGAGTGACTGGCTGGTTGCGGTCGTGAAGCTTAAGGGCGGGCACCAACAGGGTGAAGTCCAGGTCAAAGTCGGCCCCTTTGGCGTAGTCCCCAAGATCCTCGGGGTTGAGGTCCAAGACGCCCTCACGGGCCCCGCCGGAGAGCAGCAGGTACTCGTTGGCCACCGGGAGGCGCTGGTCCACTTTCTGAACTAAGCCTAGAATTATTGAGTAAGAGGAAGAGAAGCTAATTAAATAGGTCCTGCTCTTCTTTTCCTTGTTCTCTGTCAGATTTCATTACACTTGTAGATGCTCACAGATGTGTGAGTTTGTCAAAGAGTCCTGCATGAGCACTGCACTAGACCCTAACGAACAATTCAGTGCTTACATGTAGGACTGAAAAATTTCAATCCCAGCCCCACATATGCTACACAAACATGAAGAATAAACAGACTGACACAAACAAAGATCCTTTTACACATCTCCAGGTAACGAGATAAAGAAAAAAGGATAAATGTTTTATAGTTTTGTTAGCTAAGTGCATATATAAGATGAAGGTGGGGTGATAAATATCAGTAATCAGATGATCATCTCATTATATCCTCCTTGTATTTTAGTCCTGGCTGCATCAGGAGTGATAAAAAGAATTCCTCACTCTGTTATTTGGACAGTTTATATGAGAGAAACTCGAGCCCTCAAATCCCTTTATGGCTACTTAGCTGTGCTGTATATGTTACAGGCTCCAGGCCCCTGGGAGCTGCAGTGCTGGAGTCAACTAAATTATGTTTTGCCAGCTTTAAAGTGCAACTGAGAAAGCCTTGATCATACAGCCAAAACTGCACTGGTGTGAAGCTCCCTGCTAGCAACTATAGGTCAAAGGTAAAGCACAAATATTTCAAAAACACTTTGCAGGGAAGAGATTGTTAGAGGTTGAACCTGAGAGTGTTTATCCCCACAGGGCAGTAAAGCAGCTGGAGATAGCTGGAACGGGGGCATCAGACCAAGCCAGCAGGCCATGGGTGGGGGCGCAAAGCTCCTAATGTGATCCTCTCATCCTGTTACATGGGTACAAAACCTCAGTGGCATGTGATGTTTTCACGTAGAGCCATGTGTGCGCATATGCGTGTACCTGTGTGCAAGGCAAATATCTAGATTACTCTACGCATTAACACCGGTATATGACCGGTGCCTGGTACAAGCAGAGACCCAAAGACACAGGATAGATGTCATATCAGAAAAGTTGGACAGCTGCAGTTACAATATTAGCCAGTGACAGTCTGCTAAGTTTACCAGCTTTCCCTCTGAAAACTACAATATTATTGGACAATTATAGAATATAATTTATACACAAGAAGAAATTGTGCTTAATCCATAAAGTATTTCAAACTGATAAAGCAAAAACATCGACTCATTTTCCAATCAGCTTCATTCAGCTGGCAGCAGCAGCTTCATGCACAGACAGACAGAACAGGAGTCTAATGTAAGAATAGAATCAGCAACACTTTAACAACAATAGTGAAAGTAACTTAACAATGTAACTTTTGTACCATCTACACAATATTGTCACATAATAAAACTCCCCCAAAACAATTACATGAAACTCCCACACACTGTCGCTAATACATTTATCAAAAAATTACAACACTTCTGTCCTGTTTACCTTCATCAGGTACCTGATTAGAATATAATGGCCTAAATTTATTACCAGGAAGCAAGACAGTTTGTGGGAGTTTCACTTAATTGCCTTTTGGGGAATTTTTCTTCCAACGCACCTACAACATATTCTGAAATTTAAAAATATGTTGTATTGTGGATCTTGTATATTAAGTTTTTTGAGCAGCTACTTAAAACCTAGCTTTTCCACCACGTAACCACACCAGGAATTTCCATCTACAGTTTGATCTTCCCGTCATAACGAGTGAGTACTCCAGCGACGCTTGGTGGAGTGATTTGTTTACACACATCATGATCTGCTATTATATATGATGCATTTCTGCCTAAGTGTGTTATTTCCACCTTAAGCAGAAACAGTTTTCCTGCATATTTTATGAAGTGCTTTGGTGGAGGTTGTTGAAATAGTGCCCTTTTTACTAAATTATTGGAGACGGCCAAGCAGCTCTCAGTTTAAGACATGCCTGGGCTCGTCTAGTTGTTGTGTGGACAAGTGAATGCAAATGCATACATAAAAATGTATTATTATCACAGGCGGCATGATATGGCGGAGCCCTAGAGATAAGCCTACGGTGCCCCCGAGAGGTCAAATGGACTGGAAAAAAAAAACCAGAAGCAATGAGGAAAAAAAGCACATTAGAAGTTGAATAAAACACTACAAAAATACTTACTACATTATCGTGTCCCCAGAAACAGCTTTTTTTATGATTGTGTTTTACGTGACCTCCGTTGTGGTTTTTGCTTTAAAAAAAAAACAACTGTTTGACATCTCACGGCCACCGTATCAGCCAAACGATGAAGCTAATAATTCGCTAACACAAAGTGGTATAAAGAAAGTATGGGGCTCATAGTGATAAAACTTTCTTAGGTCTTCCAGTGATATAACCTGTTAAATTTAATGTGGTTTATCTGGCTGGTTTCCTAGTAAAAATTAAAAGAATCGTGTCATATAAATAATAAATATAGAAACAGCAGGAACAGCTGATGAGAACCAATGCAGCAGCAGCATCACCACCACATGCTGTGTGCTACTTTACATGAAAAAGGCCAAAGAGTTAGATTAACTATAAAGTATTAACAAAACTGGCTGGAAACTGGAGGAAAAATGAACATGGGACTAGAGTGTGAGTCAAAGTCAAAACTGCTGATGAGGATCTCTCTGATGATTTGCTTTGAGAAGCAGGAGGGGAAAAAAGAAAGCACCACAGGGTGAGCTGTCGATGAGAAGAAGGAAAGCAGGAAGTACGTGACAGCTTGTCTTTAGATCTTCACATTTCTCAGCAGAATCGGCCCATCTAACTCTACGAGCTCCATTCGTTCTCTGACTAGACAAGTGCCGCTCACTCCTAAGACAGATGCTCCTGTTGGACTTTATGTAAAACACTCAAAGTCCTCTGCATCTCCAGCTGCCCTCAGCCTTCCTAAAGGTGATAGCGTTACTAGTTTTAAACAGGTAATTCAGTAATCTAGTCTGTTTATCAGCCATCTTGACAGAGGAGTTTTCCAGCACTTAACCTGTAACAGCGGATCTTCAGCAAACATCCTGCTAACAGAAACCTCTTATTGTTGTAGCCAACTGATGATACCATACGGGGGTCAAGCATTGGTCCATGGTGCTCGCTACAGTGCAAAACACATCATCAACTGACATGCCAGAACAGGCGTAACATTAGTGAGAACTCTGAAACTTTGGGTCCTGCCATCCATGTGGATGCTACTTTGACACACATCACGTATGTACATGGTTGAAGACCATGTAACGGTATTCAATGATGGCTGTGGCCTCTTTTAATATGATAATGTGCTCTACCATAAAGCAAAAATGGTTTAAGAGTGCTTTCAGAAGCACAACAAGTATTTTGAGGTGTTGATTTGGCCTCCAAATTTCCCAGATCTCAATCCAATTGAGCATGTGTGGGATGAGCTGGAAAAACCTGTCTGATCCAAAGAGGTCCCACCTCAAGACTTAGACAGGACTTAAAGGATCTGTTGCTAACATCTTGGTGTCAGGTAGGACAGCAAACCTTCAGGGGTCTAGTGGAGCCCATGCCTTAACGTAGGGGTGGGGGAACGTCCTCAAGGGTCGGTGTCCTGCAGGTTTTAGATGTGTCCTTGATCCAATAGGGCTAATTTAAACGGCTAAATTACCTCCTCAACATGTCTGGAAGTTCTCCAGAGGTCTGAGGCCTAATCACTCAATTCAGGTGTGTTGACCCAGGGTGATCTCTAAAACCTGCAGGGCATTGGCCCTTGAGTCCTGGAGTTCCCCCACCCCTGCCTTAACGGGTCAGGGATGTTTTGGCATCAAAAGAGGGGCTGACACAATATTAGCCAGGCAGTTATAACAGTGGGCACAGTGTGACCAACTGATTATCAGAACTTCAAACCTGAAAAGACAGAAAGAGACAGGGGGAAAGGGTAGAAATGGTAAATGGGCAGATCAAAGTGAAGAAGAAATAGAAAAGACAGTGTCAGAGACGCCAGCCAAAGGGCAAAAAGTTTGAAGCTCCAGCTCCTCTGATTTGTTTGGTTTTATCTGCCACTGATAAAATGGGTCAAATAGGCGAGGAGGAGGAAAAGAGTGATGAAAAAAAAGAATAAAAAGCATCTTATCTCTCCAGCTTCGCTTAGAGAGCACAGAGGAGAAACTGCATCAATTAGTGAGGACTCTTCAGTCTCCACGCTGGATGTGGGAAGTTTGAGGTTGTTCCAAAGAACACAGTCGACTTTTTAATACCAAACTCTCAAATCGACAGTCGCACGCTGCTTCGCTGGGCATCTGCCAGTGAACATGCGGGCACACGTGACTCGCACAACACACTGTGATGTGTGAGTCTATAGGCGAGCACACACGGTTGAGAATAGAACTGAAATGGAGACAGTCTCGGCTGGTTTCACAGCCACGGATTAACCCTAATCCTGTAAGAAATGTCTTTGAATGCAGATTTCTATTAAAGGAAAATTTTTCCGTTAAGAGCTATTTCTACTCTAGACTCAATTCTAGGTCTGTGAAATGACTATTTGATAGCAGTTAGCTTCCCCACATGTCCAACCTGTCTCACTGATGTTATTAGCATGTAACTGTCAACTTGCCCCCATCTAACTGAGTACTGATTGCAGACTGGCTCCCTCTTATGGTCGTCTCATGCACCAAAGCCCCTTTTGAAGTCTGCTGTGAGTGGTTGCAGACAGGTCCCCATCTTAGAAGCAACCACTTCAACCTCAGTCTCCAACCACTGTTGTCCCCAGTGTTTCCATTAGCACACTTTTAGAGGGTTTTACATTTGACCAGTGTTACTACATACAAGTATAGTATTTGCCTTTGTGAGCACTAAATTACATTTAAAAGAATACTTCAAAATAAGCCCAAAGAAGTGTCTGCAGGCATTTCAATATGGCTGCCAAGTGGCAGCTTCTAGACCAGGGGCGGGGAACTCCAGGCCTCAAGGGCCGGTGTCCTGCAGGTTTTAGATGTGTCCTTGATCCAACACAGCTGATTTATATGGCTAAATTACCTCCTCAACATGCCTTGAAGTTCTCCAGAGGCCTGGTAATTAACTAATCACCCAGGGTGATCTCTAAAACCTGCAGGACACCGGCCCTTGAGGCCTAGAGTTCCCCGCCCCTGTTCTAGAGGGACGTGGGCCCAAACAAAACTGAATGAAAGAAAATAAATTCGTGAAAAAACAGAGGTCCACTTTTGATCATGATAAAAGAGGCTTAGGTGAAACATGATTTAAACTTGGAGATTCAAAAGCATTTACATACAGATGTGCTTACTTTAACAATACATTCAGAAGGGCAGGGTACCACTTTCAATCAGGTTCCTGCCTAAAAAGTAGAATAAATATCATGACTATTTCATTTTATTCTTTTTTAAACACACAAACTAATTTACTAGGATTTCAAAATCAATAGCCATTTATTTATACTACGACTCCATTCTGTCATTGTCATCTGTCTTTGTCGACAACTGAACACATCACGTAATATGAGTGCAAATTGATCGAATTGCATCAGTGCACTGTGGACTTACATGCTAAACAGACCAATTAAAATATGAGATATCTCGATTTGAAAAGAAGCAAAGTTCAAGCCAAAGTTTTCAAAGTGTACAGCGTTAGAGAGTGAAGACACATTCAGACACGTCTTTAAGAGAAATACTCTTCTCTGCATTACACAATGGTGCATTCAGGTGTCAGAACAAAGCTACAGTACAAAGAGACGCTGCTGAGAGAGCCTCCCCGAAGCAGAGCGCAGGCAACATGGGAACGACATCCTCTCTCATAGCAGAGCGAAAATACTCTGCCACACACCTCTGCAGATTCATACGCCCTGAATATAGCTCTGCAAATCTCTCTGGAAAATGTGATTCCTCTAAATAAACCGAGGATTCCTACATGAACCTGACTGCACTAACAACTGAGATGTAGGTAACGCTAATAATACCATGCTCACACATTTATTTTTAACGCTTATTTATCTGCAAGAACATTTCATTTGTGACATTCCTCATTAAAGGACTTCCTGTTTCCAGCACTATTGTACACGTGGATACAGCCCTAAGGAACGCTGACACTTAAACCATTACTGATTGCTAGTACGTTAAACCATGACATAAACATGTAATTACACCATTAGCTTGTTTAATCACTGTATTCACATCAAACCAGCCAATTTCAACTGTGAATGCTTCTGGGAGATTAACTAATGAGGTACATCCAAGTTCTTATTTCAGGCCATCTTTGTGCAGTAGTGGGAGGGGATGTCATTTGTCTCAGAAAGTGATGTTTTTTTTCTGAGAATCCACCTCTGCGTGACCTCTCTGTTATTCCAGACAATAAAATTCTAATACTGCTGCAGAGCGCGGCATGAAAATCATTTTAAAAGCAGCCACATCCCGCAAGGAGCAATTCAGTCCATTACAAATGACTCCTGACTAATATAGTCTCAACCTGGATGTTATCTGTGCTTTTCAACTGTTGCTTCTCGCAACCTCACCTCGCACGCTAATAGCCGGATTAATCCGAGACAACCCCGCCGCTGAAAGGTGAGCCATTCTGACGCCGCGCTGTTTATGAATTCATATCGAGTCAGGAGATTAGCTCCAAAATAGGGCTTTCAGAAGGAGAGGAATTGAGAAGTTCCAATTTAATCTGATTGGAGGGGATGTCTCACATCACTGAGCCAGGTGTTTAGTGTGTGTGTGTGTGTGTGTGTGTGTGTGTGTGTGTGTGTGTGTGTGTGAGAGAGAGAGAGAGAGAGAAAATGTGATTAATAGGAGCAAGAAACAGGGCTGAGAGTGACGGCAGACATGGTGTGTCTGAAACCACCTGCAGAGAGAGGGGATGCAAGAAGCTGTCAGTGTGTTCCAGCTCCACATTGCTGCTTTGATGCCAGTTACTTTGTGATATGATGTCCCACTAAATGACAGGCAATTATCGCCGAGGGGAAAAAAAGCCAGGCTGCAGTTTTACTTTTACATTTTAGAGAAGCAGTGAGGCTCATTTGTTTGAGAAGCCACATAAAGATGATGTATTTCAATAAAACGGGCCAAAAGAGGTGGCGCAAATTCTCCTCGGTCATCAATTCAGTGTCACAAAGGAGCCCTGTGTAACATCCAGAGAGCCATTGTTACTAATTAATGATACCCACGGCAGTTAAGCGAACTGTAATCAGCATTCAGCACCTCACAGATCAGGGCTGAGCTCTATGCAGAAGACAGTGCGCTATCATGTATCAGATATAGGGTTCTAGCTAAATTACAGCTAACTGGCTAACTGCCCGCATGTTGATTATTGCTGTTTTAGACAAGTCAGTCGTTACACGAGTGACTGTTAAATAAAAAATGAATTTGTTAGCAGCAACTACCATTGAGATAATGTTACCTACTTGTACGTTAGGTACCCTGAACAAGTCTGGCAGTGGTTAGTTTATGAAATGAGCCAATAAAATAACTAAAATAATCAGCTAAGTTACCAAATCAGTTCTGAGAGTCTGGATGAATTAACCAATCCATGTGTGTTAGCCACAGACAGCTTAAACAATGGAATGGAGAATATTATAACCCATAACAGGTGTAAACTTCCATGCTATGATTTTTGTTGTGGGGCATTATTTAACATTGTATGCCAGCAGGTGGAAGTGTGCCGCTTTACACAACCTTTTTGTAGCTTCTTCACTGCGCCGAGTATAGCTGCACTGAACATGAAGCCAGCTACAACCTCTCTCCTGTTTACACGGCAGCTTTTATAATATTAACAGCATTGGGAGGTAGGTTAGCATTAGCTAAGTCTTGTAGCTTTTCTCCATGATTTGGTTTCTTTGAACAGAGAAAAATCCAAATGAACACCAAGTGAACCAAAATGCATCACTACAAACCACAGACGTGCCTGAGGTGGGAGCAATAAATGTAAATATAGGAAGAAGGTGCTTGGAGAACATGGAGACTTTGCATTAATTTCTCAGCTAGCTGCTAGCCTGTACAGACATTTACACATCTATAGTTTCTTGTCGGATTCTAATACAGTGGTCCCTTGTCATAAGGGGGTTCACCTTGCACAGCTTCGCTGTTTTGCAGACTTTTTTTTGCGCAATTTTGCATGCTTTTGATTGGCTGTAGACCATTGACAATCAATCTCCTCCGTCCCGTCTCCTGTACAGTACAGATTGCATTCAGCTTGTCAAATTTACATAAATCTTCGATCACTAGCAGTCTGACTCTGAAGTGCTGTACTCTATGTTTGTAAGTTTTCTCTCCAACAAACACAACAACATTGACGAAATGTTTTGCACCATCAAAGGCACCTGCAGTAGCACCCAAAAGGCAGAGGAAGATGCTAACCATCGCACAAAAAGTTGGACTTCTGGACATGCTAAAGGAAGGTAGAAGTTACCGTATTTTTCGGATTGTAAGGTGCATTAAGCAAAAAAAAAAAAAAAACAGTCAGGTAAGTCAAACTTTACTCAACTCATCTCTTCTTGCTTCCTCTACTTCCGTACCATTGATTTATTAATGTTGAATTCTCTGGCAGCTGCTCTATTCCCATGTTCTGGACCTAAAACAGGGTTTGATCTTTGGTTTTATTCTATACTGGACTTATTTTTCTATGAAGGTTTGAACTTTGAGAGTGTTTAAAAAAGAGAGAAAAGTGTAAAAATATTGATGCCTGTCTGAGAAAAGTGTATAACGTGTGTAGTGAGGGGTTTGTAAAAAATAAAGCTGGCTACTTCGTGGATTTCACCAATCGCGGGTTATTTTTAGAACTCCCGCGATAAACGAGGGACGAGTGTAATACGTGCACGTGGCTCCGGGACGCTCCTTAGCTCAAGCTTCCAACGTACACCTGGTATGGATTGAGGTTGGATTACGTTCACAAATTGCACAATTTACATCACAATGTGCTCAGGTGCTGGATATAAACAGTGCACACAGAGCATGTTTACCTAGGCTAATAATAATAATAATAACCCAATCCAACTACATTTGCATCCTATATTCAGAAATGTAAGCAGTCAGGAAGCAAAAGAGCTCCATAAACTGACACATCCAATAACTGCACACCTCGGCATCAGTGACAAACTCTAGAGCCTATTAACACGCAAAACAAACCCAGCACAAGCTCCACTGCCTCCTTGGATTATATTCAACATCAGTCCCACAATAATATATTCAGGTCTTTTTCCCCCCAGGTCTCCTTCGGTCCTCGCTCGGATTTTGAGCAGTTACACATGAACGAGTTCAGTGTATCAGTTAATGTCACACTTGCTGAATTTTATATGAAGGCTCAGTCACTCCGTCCATCGCGACGCTCTGTGTTTGGAAATGTTCAAATGTCTTCTTTTGAAGTATAGACGGGAGCTCGTTTGAGACACTTAATGAAGGCAGAAATTAAATTAGTCAAATTAGGAGAAAATATGAATGGTGAGGGTTTAATTGTTTGTAACGAAGAGGTGATTTTCTCCCTGTCGGTGTCCTCCGATGTTCATCGTGAAAAACTTTGGAGAGCCTGCGAGTGAGCTGTGAATCCAGTGACTCACGTAGCTGCACCCTCCTCCTTTGACTTATTTGGTTGACAGCTACTGCCCAAATTATTCCCTTTTCTTAGCCTCGGGAATACTTCCGAGTGTGATTATGAAGGAGCAAAAATGAGAGTGTCAGCCACAGTTATTAAAATGAGCAGATACTGTCACCCAGTGTCAGAATATTTCTTATTTAACATGATAAATACAACAAGTTCAATTACAATGAATGACATCTGTGGCCATGTTCAGTCACAGGATGCAGACGGTTGCAACATTTTGGTGTTTCGCAGTCATTTTCACTGACACGCCAGCTTTCTGATCGTTTAGATTTGAAGCTACAAGGTGCCAAAAAAAGGTGTCAACAATGACTATCGCTTATGGCAGGCAAGATGCTGTTCATCTGTGCTGCCTGGCACTGGTGAGCCTGAGCTGATGGAAAGTGAACAGAAACCAAGCCTAACTAATCCAGCACAAATATTTCATTCATCTTTTCTGTCTGCAGCGCCGTGATTCTTGCGTACCTGCCAAGAACGAATGAACACAGGCTCTTAAATACAAAATGGCATTAGCTGAGAATTAATGAGAGAGAGGAGACCACGTGGAGCCACCAGCCCAAGCCAGCGATAAAAACTACAGCTGGACCCGGAGCATCTGAGGCAGAGAAGTCACAGCACCCAGCTGCGAATCAGTCACGCAGAAGCCCACCAGCGTTCACGGGCGAGAGCGGGAGACCGGCCAGACACGGCTTGGACCACAGCGAGCTGCTTTCCCACAGGGATGCCGCTGCTATTTTGATGGTTCAAATTAAACCAAAGAGGATTTTTTTCCTCCCGCCCCTCACAAAAATGAAATATGCATCGCACCATGTGAGAGTGTATGAAACTGCTGCAAAGGTTGAGGGGAGAAATTCAGTGCTGGATAAATGCACTATATTAAAGCGTTGAAGGAAAATAACATGTTCTGCTCTGACTGGCTTCTCAGTGTTTGGATACTGCTGCTGCCCAACTGTGGAAAAGAAAATATACAAGCTAAGAAAATATGCAAGTCTCTGCATTTTGTGCACAATCCTTGCATAATTAAATGGCTTTGCCAATTTGCTATGTGCTCTTCACAAATAGCAAAGATTATGTTTCATTCATTTCATTCCTGTGTTACTACAGCTTCACTAGCTGAATGCACGAGGCCATGCTTGGATATTAAAGAGCAAGGCTGCTTCAAGCTGAATGATGGTGTTCGAGCACCGTTTTCAAACTTACATTACATATTATTGAATAATAATAAAAAATGATTAGTCAACTGATGGCAAATTAATCCATCCATCCATCCATTCACTTCCGCTTATCCTTTTCAGGGTCGCAGGGGGGCGCTGGAGCCTATCCCAGCTGTCATAGGGCGAGAGGCGGGGTACACCCTGGACAGGTCGCCAGTCTGTCGCAGGGCCAACACACAGGGACAGACAACCATTCGCACTCACATTCACTCGCACATTCACACCTAGTGGCAATTTGGATTATCCAATTAACCTATCCCCACAAGCTGGGCAAATTAATCCATTTATGTTATTTTCTAAACAAGCAACAACCTCCAGGGCTAAAAAAGAAAACAGCAGTCAGCCAAAACTTAAGTTCCTCTAGTGGCCTCATGAGGTTGGATCCAAAACAGTCAGCCCCCATGAACTTAACATGTTTACATCATTGGTGTAGAAGGACGATTTCCCTTGTTAGAGGAACCGCTCGTCAAATCGTCCACATGCATCGTTAAGGGTGCAATAAATAATATTTTACGGTATTGTCAGGACTATCACAATCGTAATCTGAGTACATCTGTCTTTGCAGTGCACTAATTAAAATTATGGATGAATCTTGCTAATCACATTTGCTAGCATTAGCTGCTAACTTTAACCTCTCGTCTAAATATGGTAACTTCCTGCTCCTGAAAACCAGCACGGCCACACCTAAAAGGCTAACTCTGAGGCCAAAAACACAAACTGGGAGACGTCACAGGGGCCACATCCATCTTTCATTTACAGTCCATGTTTTCCAGCTGAAACACTGAAAATGACACTCGTTCCAGCTTCTCAAATATGAACAGGCGGGTCCGTTAATAATTAATGGAATATATTTGAGTTTTTGGACTGTTGGCACAACAAAACAAGTTATATAAATGTGCCTTCAAGAGCTTTGGGATATTACAATAGACAATCACCAAAACACCTAAAAATAAAATAGGGGCAAATATATTTAGAGACTGTATGTTTCAGTGCTAAAGGCCAGCGCCTGCAACAGTCACAGAACCACGATAACTTCATGAAATGAGATTATAGTGATATCGCTGGTAAAAATCACTCAGATGTTCACTAATAAGTTCACAGCTCAAGGTGACCTTTTCACTCATCCTTCTTCTGACTTGGACAAAAGCAACTAAGGTGCTGATGGCACTTCTCAGTCTAACCACCTCCACTTATCACTCAAATGGGCACACAGTCAAGAGGTCTAAGTGTGAAAAATAGCAGCAAAGCAGCTGACATAGGCAAGAACGGAGGTCACTGTAACTAAGGAAAGGCGGAGATCTGATGTATACTCAGAATTTACTGCTACGTTTTTAGAACTGATACCAAATCCAGTTATGACCAAGAGTATGACATGCATAACTGCAACAAACCACAATGACTGAGTCAATAAACATACATTTTAACATATGCTTCTATCCAGAATAATTTGTACAGATGCTGCTTCACACATTTCTACCAAACAAACGGCTCATGCCAGCACCAAACACCAACCCAGGTGCTATAAAAACTCTGTCCAAATCTGAAAAATGCCGAATATCCCTCCCAGTGATCGACTCACCACTAATGTCAAGTACAAGGAAGAAAAGTTCTCATTTGACTTTTGTTTTTTAATATATACAGTTTGTTAAAACAGTTTTTTCTTCAAACATTCATACACAGTGTAATTCTTCAACATTTCAACCTACAACTGAGAACTTTCCGGATAAAAATGTCAGAATCTGGGCCGATGCTGAAGAACACCCGTGACTTTTTTAACTTGGATCAAAAGTAATTCCCTCTCCCCGACATCAGGAGGGGGAAGATGAACTCTGAACTAAACTCGCTAACAATCTTTAAGATCTGTGATGCTGGGTTAAGGGTACGTCTGGGCCCACACCGGATCGTCTGCTCCGCCGGCAGCGTGGATCTATTTCTGCCCTCATCACACTTTTGTTTTTCAAAAGACATCCACAGTAGCCCCCCCGCCACTGTAGCCTGAAGGCAAAACCACAGTGTTTACTCAGATGCTGGGTAAATAAGGGCCTCTTCTTGAATCTGTCACGCTGTGAGGGGAAATCGCTGGGTACACCGGGTGCGTGCGCGTGCATAAGAGTTTAATCTCTTTTCTCCTTCCTTTTCTCTGACAGTGTGCAAATCCCAGTGGGGATCCCTTTGCAGCTTAAACTTTAGAAAAGGCTGGCAAAAAAAAGCTGAAGCGAAGCCACTAGTGTACGGCATCAACACTCCAGCACCTTTGCAGCCCCTCCAACAGCAGGCCGGCATGCTTTAACAAGGCCCCTCCATCAAGATATTTGCTTTTCGCTGCTGCTTCTCCTCCTCCGCAGAGCCTCGAGAGGCACAGAAGCTGCTAACGTGGCTACCGCCGCATACTTAACTTTATATTCCTAGAACGCAAACTGTCTCCTTCAGTGGAAAGTGCCAAACTTTTTCTGTTTTTTTTCCTTTCCCCTTTCCATACGCAGTTGGAGCTGTCACAGCAGGTGGTGAGGCACAGGCTATGAAAATGCTAGCAAACCATTGGTGATTATGCAGGCAAAAGATGCCTCAAAAACCAAGAAAAAACTAAGAGCGTTAGAGAGCGAGCTTCTCAGCCAAGATAGAGCAAAAAGGAAAGCAGAGGGCTTTGCAACACAGTCATGAAAAATGAGAAGTGAGCAAAAGAAAAGGCTAGAAAGGAAAAAAAAAAGAAAACTTTTACACAGAAACAGGAATATCTGCTGCACTTGGTGACACAATGATACGATAAAAAAAAAGCCGAGTTCCATCTTGATTTGTGTGATTTCTCCCCGGGGGAAGCAGCCCGTTTGATGAAGCTATTTCAGCTTAGAGGAGGAGAAGCCTTGAAACTTAGAGAAGCTGTCTGTCAAGCAATGCTACAGTACTGATTTGACAGGAATAGTAATTCTGGGTGAGCCAGGCATCTCTGTGCACTGACAAGAGGATCTACAGCAATGTAAAACTTGGTAATAAAAATACACACGGGAGAAAGAAGTATATATATATATATATATATATATATATATATTTTAAAAAACGACCTGAAACTTTCTGGCCAAACACGCCTCGTTTCAAGAAAGAGGGGCTGGCAGACAGGAAACAGCAGGGAGGGAGGAGAGTGCCACCTATTGGACAAACAAACACACTTCGCTTGTTACTAATAAACACAATCTGAGCATCAAGTCTTAACAAAGCCAGCCCGTCAGGTGTGCGATCAAACTACGCACTAAATATTTTTAAATCCAATTAACTCTAATCACTAATTAATTAATTAATAAGACCAGAAAAACTAAGTAGATACAATCATCTCAGTTAACGCTGTGTCGTTGGTCACACGCAAGAAAGAATTCAAAGAGGTCACTTTGATTTGTGACTCTCTGGGTAACTGACTTTGTAGCGTTTCTGTCTTTATTCACACTGATGCCATACTACATTCTGTTATGGTCTCCCATGCGATGTCAGCTTCATGTACAGTATTTGGAATACATGTAGAATTACACGTGTGCCCTTGCAGTGCTACTGCAACACACAGCAGCACCGAACACTTTGTGTGTGAGCTGGAGAGTGAAGCATTATGGTTTCCTGATCAGTTTGGACTTTATGCAAACTTCTGAGTAAGTGTGAGCACTGGATTTGTTTTGTAAAGAAGAAAGTGGATTAATAAACCTCGCATTGTTTTCTACAAGAGGACTTTGGGGTGAGTTAACTGGATTAAGTAAGGAACGTGTGCCGGCTCACAGCTTACCCTGTGTGGATTCTACACCTATTGTTACTGTTGAGTAGGGCTGCACAATATTAGGAAAACCTGCGATGTGCGATAACTGTGATCAATACTGCGATAACGATATGACTTGCGATAAAATAAATAGCAAAAAAACGAATACATAATTTCCATTTTACTGCAACGGTTTTATTTAATGAAAGCTGCTGTATTAGCAGTGTAATAACAAAGTGCACTTTAACATTGAAACATTGTCCCCATAAAAAAAATTTCTGAGGCTTGAATTCTGAAAGACATCCTTCCTGGTCTCTAGAATTAGTTTTAAATAAACATAACTTAAATTATACTGCAAATTATCTCAATGCAGTTGTTCATCATTTTACCACTCACCAAGTAGTTATGATGCAAGTCAAAACTGGAGAAGAAACTTTACTGTAGTGCTTGCGTAGTTTTCAGCTTGGCTCAGTTCAAACGTGACGGTCTTGCAGCATGTTTCGTACATTTGTGGAATGGCGACATGGGAAAAGTAGTTTCGTGAGGGGATGCGGTATCTCCGGTACACTTTATGTATCAGACTGGTGAAGCCCTCTCTGCTAACTGTATTTATAGGCATCATGTCTTTGTCAAAAAATGTGTAATGGCCTCTGTTATTTCTTTGTACCGCTTCGACGTTTTCTCATAAGGAGTTCCACTTGAAAAACTCTGATACAGAGACGGCTGTTGGACAGCGGCGCTCTTTGTCTTAACATTAGCAACCTTTGTTTGGCCCTGTCTTTCTGGAACTCTTCAAACAGTTCTCTGTGGTTGTTTTGAAGATGATGGTGGAGATTAGTCGTGTTTCCTCTGGTGGTTGCCACGAGTGTTCGGCAAGTTTTGCAGAGCACCTGTGTTTGGAGAACGTCGTCTTTATCAAATCCAAAGTACCTCCAAATAAGCGAGGTACTATTTTTTTTTTTTTGGCATGAGTTCGTAGTCAGTAGCGTTCTCGTCATGCGTCTCACTCTCAGCCTTTACAACTCTGACTCGTTGCTGCAGCGTTGTTCGCTCCCCACCTGCGTAGGAGGCGGGCCTCTAATCCATTTGATTGGTTAATGCCGTGAAGGGCTCTATTCGACTGGTCAAATGTGTAAAGGGGTTTCATTGATTGGTAAATTCTTTAAAGCACGTGTGTAAACATTTTAAGGTACCCAATTATCGCAGTTTACGTCGTCTTTTGCGATGGGCCCATCGCGCAGGCTGATATCGCGATGACAATAAATTTTCGATTTATTGTGCAGGCCTACTCTTGACTGTTTACACATAATAAAACAACCTGACAGGTTGAGGAGAACTATGATAGCATGTGGAGTCTGCACATTGTCCCTGTGCCTGTGTGGGTTTGGGTACTCGGGCTTCCTCCCACAGTCCAAAGACGTGCTTGTTAGGTTTACTGGTGATTCTAAATCAGCCATCAATGAGGCAGATGTTTGAATGTTTGAACTGCAGAGCATAAAGCAGTTTATAAACACGTGGTTACAATGTGATTTAGAGTCTAAAGAGCTTTGACCGGTCAGTAGGATGGGAAAAATGCTACATGAATGCAACTGCGTGACATTATCTGTCTCCTTGTGATAAAGGCTAACTCATTCACAAGTGAACATGAACGAGGTCGACACTGATTCGCTGCGTTCTAGCTCATCCACAGTGCTTTTCTTTCATTACATGCTGAGAGAGAGAGAGAAACTCTGCTGTGTCTCTCGTTTTCATTTCCATGTCAAGAAACAAACATCGACATAGCGAATGTTTGTGCTAAGTGCTACGACCAGCACGTGTTTACAGATGCTGGATCTGGGTCTGTGAGATCGCCTCTGCTTCCGCCAACTTGCTGTTCTGACCAGCTTCTATAGAGAAAACCAAACTTTAGTGCTTGTTTTCAATCTTCAGATGAAAACTAAGCAACAAGAAATACCTTTACACACATGAGAGGCTGCTTTATAATTTATTGTTTAAATTTTTTTTTATTTTATTCCCATAGTCTTAAACACACCGCAACAGATTTCTGGGGAATGTACTTTTCTTGATTTTAATTTCAGACTTCTTAATGACCCACTGGAGCTTCGGTGCATACGGGAGGATTAAATTAAACATACTGTACCTGGTCTATGCTGTTCATTATTTTCCTGCATGCTGGCTCCCAACATGAGCCACGAAACGAAAGAGAATCCTCTCACACTTAAATGGGAACTCTTTTTGCCTCAATTATATTTCACTACGAACAAAAACTGTCAAAAAGAAATGACCTCGCTGTACTAAAGTCTGACGAGTAGTTCGACACAAACCAAACCGTTTTTCACTCGTCACCTTTTCATTGTACTTCAAGAGCCTTCTGATGCACTAAGTCTACACGGACAGGCAAATCAGCACATGCACAGCAGGATGAAGCTGATGACTCTAATCATTATTTCACATTAAGCATGCCAGCATAGATCACTGCATGTTAAGCCAGCACAGCATGGTGTGATTGTACTGGGCAGAGTCCAGGTGACGACAGCAGGGCGTTGCTAAAAAAGACTCCTCATTGCTCACATAGGTCGCACAGCCCTGGGTAAATAAATGCACGCATGCTTGCTTGACCATAAAGGTGCATTTAACAAAAACAGTGGGCATTACATGAAAAGGTGTGCACTGTAAGCAGGCTTTGTGAGAGTGGTGTGCCGACTGAGGCTGAAACCTTAGAAGAAAGCGTATTTGCCCCCTTCCTGCCACATTTGGCAGCAAGAACTGCAATTAAGCATTTGTGATAACTGGCAGCGAATCAGTCAGTGCGTTCTTGAACTACTTTTGGTAGGTCGGCCACTCCTGGGAAAGGTGCCCCACTGTTCCAAGTTTTCTCCTTTTGTGGATAATTAACGTCTACTAATGAACAAGAAGCGGAGCTGGAGCCCAACACAGGATGTGAGACTCACTGAACATACACCTAATGACACTGCTCTGTTATCCGTTTTTAAATAGAGTTACTCGGCAAAGATGATCGCTACAGAAATAGAAATCATACACACGCATACATTTGCATGCACATACAATATAAATCTGTGGGAAACCTTTTCCACCCATCCAAAAAGTTATGCTGTTAGAAATATGTGCTGCACATAAATGGTCTTTAAGAAACCAGTTTGAACTGATTAGAGCTTTGTAACATGTTGTTATCCTACTGGAAGGAGCCATTAGAACATGGGTGCAGATGGACATGGTCAGGAACAATACTCAGGTAGGGTGAGATTGTACCAGCTGTGCACTAGATTAATGCTAAAGGGGGCCAAACTCAAGCAGGTCATCTTGATAGTGTCTTAAGTCAAAATGCACTGACTTGCTGCCGTGCTATTGGCTAATTAGATATGTGCATTTGTGTCCTATCTCTGCAAGCTTCCTGTAACAGTCACTACAGGAAGGGAATCGGAAAGGAAGTGTGTATTAGAAATGAACATCTCTACCTAGCATGTTGAAGATGAAGTCCTTGGCGGTGTGGACCTCTAAGGCGGTCTGGTCTCCAAACTCCCCCTGCTCCAGCAGTACCAGTTCAGATACCTGTGCCGACAGCTGCTCCAGGGTTGCCCCTGAGCGGAAGTCCACCTCAGAAAGTTTCTTGGCGGGTGCTGGGGAGCGTGGAGTCACCGCACTCATCAGGGACTCCATCTCTACAACCCTGTTAAATGAGGACAGAGAAAGTGAAACTGTTGTCATTATTTTTAACCTCTGTGCTTAAATGTTGGAAAACCACAATAGCCCTACTGTGATGACTAAAGCAGTGGAAACAGCTCCCCTGAGGGACGAATTATACACTCACAGTGCCAGTAATAACTATTTGTTTTAAACTTTACCATTTAGCACCCTAGAACAAACCACAGGGCTATCTGTTTACAGGATGTGCCTGACACCAGAGCCTGTGCTCAGACAGTTTTAGTGTTGCAGTCATGTTTTCACCCATATAATATCCGCCTTGTTTTCACCAGCCTTGTGTGAATCATGAGACTCTGAGAGGCACTTTCACAGAGAAACATATGACATCAAGGAACAACCGCCAATGCATCATAACAGCTGAAAAGGTGACACTGATGTTTTGACCAAAACTGCTAAAAGTGGAAATTCCAGCCTTTTTTTAATCATATGAGCACCAATAATTCTTTTTTACCAACACCTATCATGTTTCAATTGAGCTTCTTTCACTTTAAATGTCATGAAATTACTTTAATACAGTTAACAATAAGCTCTTTCGGCAAGTTGGTAAACTTAGCATTCAATGTTTCAGTGACCATTACATTTAGCTATTTACATAGCTATTATTTTTTTAGCATTTTCAGCCATTTACACTGTTGCAAGAATTTTTGCTAGAGACAAGATTTAGGAAAATCAGAGCAGGTGCTACATTATGAACACAGAACCTTTTGAAAGCAGTAGACTCGCAGTCTTGTAGCCATCCAAAGTCGCAATAAACATGACCAACCAAAGCCTCATGAAGAAAGTTACAATAACACATTTACTAAAAGTACTAAAACTAATGATATCACCTCTATATTTTTTTTCCGTATCTTTCGTAGGTTCCCAAAATCATTTCAGTTAGTCTTAACAAAAGTCTAGTTTTTGTTTTTATTTTCTTTAACTAAAACGAGTTTTTCACATCTAGTTTTAGTTTTGGTTAACTATGATAACCCTGACCTCTTGGAGACACTGTAGAAACACCCCCAGAGTACAAGTGTTCACTTCCTTAAAGGAGAGTCAATGTATCTACAGAAAGTAAAACTCAAAAACATACCTACCGTTTAATAAAACCTGAGCTATTACTTTTTTTAATGACATTACAGACTTGTAATTTGGTTGTATACACGACCATGAGCAAAGGAATGTGTCTGTGAAGTTAAATGTACTACATGGTGCCTCAGGTGGCCGGACTAATTGCGGGACAGGAGTTTTTAAAGAGTTTAGCGTATTTGGGAATGCATTACGTCAATGATGTGCTGTTAAAAATACTGCTGTCCTTTAATAGGCTTGAATAATTGCATTAAATAACGTGCTCTGAAAGTAAGAAGCCTAAAAGTTGTAATGTAAACAAAGCTCAGTCGAGCGGAATGATATCTTGGCCCTTGCCCCACCAAACTGGGTCAATTAGCGAGCCAGCCCCCCCACTTCTAGCTGCAAAGCTAATAGCCAAGAAAATTAGCTACACTGCTGTCTAAAAGTCAACGCAGGCTTCTTAAGCGGTTCTTTAAAGGCAGCAAATAACGCTGTTTTGCTTAGAAGAGATTGCAATCAGTGTTGTACTATCGTATTAGCTCAGGGTCTGACTCGCAGTGATAATGTCGGTGCGGTGCCTCGCCCAGAGTCGGCTAATTTCTTTTATTAGCCAATATTAGCTCATCAAATTAGCATGCTAGCTAACGTGACAGATGGGGACAGTGAATCCAAGCGCAGCGTCATACACACACACATTCACACTGAAATGTATACACACACACACACACATAACCCATACAGATGCATGCACACACACTCAGCGAGAGTGGGTGTCGTTAGCTTACGAGTCGCGGTTCACAGTGAAATGATTAGCTGTCAGGCTAAAGCTGCCAAATATCCCAAACGGACACACACCCGTTACACGCTGACGCGAGGGACTCTCTTCGCTATCTTCTATCTTTAATGTTATTGTGATGCCTTCGCTTCAATCCGCTTTCCTCAGCTGTCATTTCCAACAGGTCCTGGGCACCACCTTTCCCCTGGCAACACCGTCCCAGAAATCATGGTCCTACTCAGAGGATCCAGGGATTAGCGGTGTATGTGGAGAGCACGCCCCGCGTTACAAAACTACAAACGGATTTGTGAGGTCAGGTTTATGATTAAAAAATGTGCCTCGCAAAGAAGATAAAGGCAAGAGCTGAAGGTTTGATAGGAGGATTGCACAGCTGGTGTTTTGGAAGGCTCCAAGTCCATCAGAGCAGTGGTGCACTGGAGAGGCTATCTGCTGGATGCTGGAAAGAAATAAGAAATACTCATCCTGTATGATAAAAATGTCACCTTTAATTTTGAGGTAGGTTATGTAAACTGGATCCTCACGGCATTAGCAATGTCACTCGTTGGCTGATTTAAAGATGATGGGGATCAGACACAAATATACTGGATAGTATTAATATATTCCCTGTATTTATCTGTTGTATCACATCCATTTTTGTGCTGGTTAAATGGTCCAAAAACAGTGTGATGAAAACCTGAAAGACAACTAGGGTTGTGGTGGAGATTGAGCCTGCTGTCAAAGAGTCGGCAGCAGTTACACTCAGGACAGGGCTAACACGGAGAGACAACCATTCAAACACCTATGGCCAATTTGGAGTCACCAGTTAACCTAACATGCATGCTATTGGGCTGTGGGAGGAAGCTGTGGTTGGATGCATTTTCTGCCTCTTCTATAGTTCCAGTTTGTATGGGCAGCAGTCTAAGCAAAGACACCCAGACCCCCCTTCTTCCAGCAATTGACTCCAGCTCTTTCACAGAAATGCAGAGCTGAGAGACATAATCTCCCCAGTGTGTCCTAGAATCTGCCGACCAATCGGACACCCTCAACGCACCTCGTCTCTGAGGAGTCATCCTAGTCGGTTACCCAAACCTCCACAGCAGACTAAATTTAGTGCAGCGGCTCTACTCCGAGCCCACCCGTTATCTCTAAACATGACCCCAGAAGACAACATTTGGAGCAAGCTTATTTTTGCTCCTTGGATCCGAGATGTTCTGTTAGTCCTGTCCCAAAGTAGGAAAAAAGGAAAGTAATCAGAAACCTCACCTTGAACGGAGCAAGGCCTGGGGAAGGAGGTCATAAGCAAGCTGCCCAGAATGAGCCTGATGGGTCCTGAGCAGTAGGAGGCTTTGTGGTTAATGTGTCGGTTAAGAACAAAACGCTTAGCATGTTATGCGTAACTCTTAAACCAACTTTCTGCTGCAAAGCTGAGACCTAGGTAGACAGTCTCAGCTGTGCTGCAAGACCCTGTAATAAAGTTTCTTTAAGTTTGTCATCTTTC
Source organism: Perissodus microlepis (assembly GCF_051167445.1). Lineage (NCBI taxonomy): Eukaryota > Metazoa > Chordata > Actinopteri > Cichliformes > Cichlidae > Perissodus > Perissodus microlepis. Next base: position 42,643,061 of record NC_140463.1, on the reverse strand, counting down.
TTGTGAAATATTGTGTAACCTCACAAGGAGATACAGTCAGAAATCTTTAGCATCCTCATCCAACAAACTCCAATCCTCTATCCAGATCGTGTCATCTCAGGTCAGATTTGAGATGATTGTGATGACATCCTTGTGGTTTTTATTCTATTTTTTTTTTACCCTTTAAAGATGTCTTCAGGTGACATTTCAGAGTCGGGTTAAATTGAACTTCTCGTGACACTGAAGTTCAGCTGCAAAACTTTTGGCTCTTTAAGGAGTAACTTCCCTTTTTATATTCCCAAATGATATTTGACTTAGAAAATTTCACACAGGGAAGGTGGAATTAAACTCCCAAAAATAAGATGTGTTAAATAAAATGAAGCAATAATGTCTCCCTGGGATCCCCCAGCAGTTGTTCAATACTGGTAGGTGAACCACTTACTGTTTAATATCTGAGGGTAAACCTCGTGTGCACATTCCCAAGTTATTCATATTCTGCATCGCTGCTACATTTCAGTGGATTGATAGCGCCTGGAATAACCTGTCAGACCTCCCCCTCAGCTTGTCAGTGGATCATTACCACCTCACAGTCTGCTATCACACTGTGACAGTGAGAAGAACTGGCCATATACAGCCCAATGCTGTCTGATTCATCAGCCTATCCCGTGCCATAAGAGGAACATTTATCAAGATAATGCTGTACCACACTGCACTTAATAAGCAAGCTGAGGGAGCAACACTAGCTGTCTGCCAAATGAGAGGTAAGAGATAACCATAGCCTTCAGCAGACAGAGTGAGATGCTTCAAAAGAGGAGTGTGATGTATCTTAAACTCTTTAGTTTTTACTTCCTTTTACTGAGAGAGGAAACGATATGCCAAACATCACCACTTCATACAGTGGTGTGAAAAAGTGATTTCCTATTTTTTGCATGTTTGTCACACTTAAATGTTTCAGATCATTATCCAAATTCAAATATTAGACAAAGATAACACAAATAAAAAGAAAATGCAGTTTCTAAATGAAGGTGTTTGTTGTTAAGGGGAAACAAATCCAAACCTATATGGCCCTGTGTAAAAAAGTGATTGCCCCCTAAACCTAATAACTTGTGTGGCCACCCTTAGCAGCAACAACTGCAATCAAGCGTTTGGAATAACTGGCTATGAGTCTTTTACAGCACTCTGGAGGAATTTTGGCTCACTCATCTCTGCAGAATTGTTGTAATTCAGCCACATTAGAGGGTTTTCGAGCATTATCCGCTTTTTAAAGGTCATGCCACGGCATTTCAATAGGATTCGGGTCAGGACTTTGACTAGGCCACCCCAGAGTCTTCATCAAGCTTCAGTTTGAGGTCATGAACAGGTGGCCAGACGTTCTTCTTCGGGATGTTTTAGTAGATACCAGAATTCATGGTTCAGTTTACCACAGCATGTCTTCCAGGTCCATAGGCAGCTTAACAGCCCCAGACCATCACACTACCACCACCACTGTTGGCAGGATGTTTAGGGCTGGGTATCGTCACTGATTTCTATAATCGATTCGATTGAGATTCACAACGTCCCGATTTGATTCGATTAAATTTTGACTCAGACAGCCAGAAATATTATAATAATGATCATTTATCAGTATATATCCATATTTTTATATCTATGTTGGTTATAAAAACAAAGATGACACTTGTGAGACTTCATCAGAGGTTTAAGCATCACAGCAGATGCATTTGTGTCAAAGTAACTGAGGAGATTTTCCTGTCCTGGCTTTTTATAGCAGATAACTGCCTTAAAAATATTCTGCAGTAGATCAAAAATGGAAGAAAACCATGAACCAACATTTGAACATTACCTGATGTAAATGTGACAAATATGCAAATCAGGAATGGGCTAAACACCTTTTCACACCACTGTATCACCCAGGTCTAGAATTAAGGGCTGCCTTAAAAATATTCCTCCTGGCAAGTCAAATCAAGTGGAAACTGCAGGAGCCTGTGAACATGTATTTGGGGGAAAAAATTTTGTTTTATGGATAAACAAAAGAACATTTGTCACAACTGGAAAATGTGAGCATTTTAAAACAGCAAAGAAAAAGTCTGGCAAAAAATATTTGTCTTTCCAATATTGGTAACCTATTCTTTAAAAACACCCACTCAGACTTCCATTTTTGGGACTGGGTTGCAAAAAAGCCTAGACCTTCCTCTCCTCGGTCACCTCCTCCAGCATATCTGGAGGAACACTGATGCATTCTCAGCCAGCTGAAAGAGATATAATCTCTCCAGCATGTCCTGGTAGGACATGCCCAGAACAGTTCACCCAGGAGTCAGCCTAGTCTGATGGCCAAACCCCCTCAACTGGCTCCTTTCGATGTGTAGGAGTAGCTGCTCTTCTTAATCATTCGAGCCCCTCTCAAATGACTGGACTCCTCACCGTATTGCTAAGGGAGAGGCCAGCCATCTTTTGGAGAAAGCTCATTTCCACCACTTATATCTCATTCTTTCAGTCCCTACCCAAAGCTCATGATGATAGGTTAGGGCAGGGACATAGATTGACTGGTAAAACTCTGAGGGTTAACAACTAGTTTGTCAGCAAAAAATGTCTCTGTGGCAGTAAAATTAATATTTGGGGGTTTGAACTTGGGGTCAGACTGGAAAACAGTTACAGTAAACAGAGGAAATCAGCTTGAAATTAAGATAATATGTCAACCATATTGAATTTAGCAAGAGTGGATTAATAGTCCATTAGAAGCACAAGTCCTGAAGGTAACATTCATTCTACTGCAGTAAAACCAACAGTATTTTCAGCTAAAATGTAGCCAAGGAAAATCGCTGTAACTGATTCATGACTATATATAACATTACGCAGTTAATGCTGATGAAGCGTTGAACTTCAGGCATGTAGTCCAAACCTGTTGGTCAGCTCTATGTCAGTGGGTGATAAAATATCGTATATTTTTAGCCTTATTTTTTAATGTTCTCTTTTCTTTTTTATGAAATCTCCTTTCTTACTTTGATTTTGTCTCAGCTGAGTCTGTGCATGGGCCTAATGTTGGCTCAAGAACATTTTTAATGCTGCTGAATGTAGAGATGCAAATCAGATTCATTCCTCATGCACATGAATGTCAAAGCAACATGTAATAGTTTTAATCATTTCTAGAACTGAAGATTGTACAACATGCATCTTTTAGAGTAAAACAAAAATCATGCTTTGTTGTACAGGTTCATTTATTTTCTTAACGCAACTTGGTAGAAATCACTGTATATGTACCTTGAGGTAATTGCATGAAATGAAGCACATGCAGAAAGCTGGTCAGCGAGCTAGCTGATGGTGTCATGTTTTGCTAGAGTGGTTGTAGCTCAGGCGTAGGTAGCCTTATAAGTGGAAGGTCGGTGGTTCAATCCCTGGCTCTCCAGTCTGTATGCCAAAGTATCCTTGGGCAAGATGCTGAACACCAAGTTGCTCTCTTATACATTCAGCATAAATGTATAAATGTTAGGTAAAAAAAAACATTTACGTGTCCAAAAAAAGGGTTTGGGTGAATGTTGTATAAAGCACTTTGAGTGCTTAGGTAGAGTAGAAAAACACAATCTAAGAACCAACACATTTACCATTTTTGGCACTCTCACCAAGTTTAAAATGTTTATTTACAAATTGAACATAGTTTACTGAAAGACCTCTAATCTATTGTGAGCAGATTTTATTACTTGAGGGATTACAGAAAATAAGCTCTGGAGGGATCTGAGATGAGGAGGGCATGTTCCTAGAGAGCGGACTGTGGGCAGGCAGGTGAGTTGCAGGTAAGTCCGTCTCTTTGCAGGATTCTTTTCAGAGGTGAGTGGCTGGTGTTGTGCACCAGTGTTTCCAGAGAAGACAGAGTGGGAACAAAGTTTCTTTAACAGGTTATGGACTGAGAACTAAAAAGCAGAAAACAAACCAAAAAACTCATAGTTAGCTGAGGAACTATTCACACAGGGTGAGAAGCCAGAGTGCATAATGTTCATCATGCTGAGTAATATTGTTCAAATAACTGCTGCACAATCAGGCCTTAAATATCCACAGGTGGATGAGTTAAAGAGGAAAAGATTTGAGAAGCACAACTGAAGACAAAGAAACCTCCTCAGAACTCCACCAATGGCTTAGAGAGCATAAAAGCCAAAAGCATGACATGTAGAGAGAACAGAAAACAATTCAGGTGGGGGCTTTCAAACAGATGTACAGTCGTGAAATTTCCTCACTATTAAATATTACACAGTAAACTGTTAGTAGTATTATAACAAAGTACAAACAACTGGAAAAGACAGCAACTCAGCCATTAAGTTTTAGGGCATGTAAATTGCAGATCTGGGTCAGCAGATGCTGATGTGCACAGATTCTTTCTACAGAGTCAGTCGCTACAGAGCTCCAAACTTCATGTGGCCAATTAGCTCAAGAACTGTGTGTAGAGAGCTTCGTGGAATGGGTTTCCATGGCTGAGCAACTGCATCCGAGCTTTAAATAGCCAAGGGTGCAATGCAAAGCATTTATTGAGAAAAACACGCCACCACTGGACTATATAGCAGTGGAGGAGAGTTCTCTAGATTGATGAATCACACTTCTCCATCTGGAAATCCCACAGAGTCAGGTGTCTGGTTTGGTGGTTGCCAGGAGAACGGTACTCGTTTCACTTCATTATACCAAGTATAAAGCTTGGTAGGGGTTGTTTTTCAGGAGTTGATTTCAGCTCCTTAGTTCCAGTGAAAGGAACTCTTAATGCTTCAAGACACCAAGACAATTTCATGCTCTTAACTTTGTGGGAACAGTTTGGGGATGGCCCTCTCCTGTTCCAACATGACTGGGCACCAGGGCACAAAGCAAGACACATTGAGACATGGATGAGTGAGTTTGGTGTGGAAGAACTTGACTGGCCTGCACAGATTCCAGACATCTACCTGACAGAACACCTTTGGCCTTCTGGTTCAACATCAATGTCTGACCTCCCAAATGTGCTTCTGGAAGAATGGTCAAAAATCCCCAAACCCCGTGGAAAGCCTTCCCAGAAGAGCTGAAGCTGTTATAGCTGCAAAAGGTGAGCCAACATCATATTAAACTCTGTGGATTAAGAAAGTGATGTCACTAGCAGACGAGCAAATACTACTGGCAGTATAGTGTATATATAATTTTGACCCTGTGTTTATTTCAGAAAACAACAAAATAAACACACAGGAGACAGACACCCTCTCTACTTTTAAGATTAGCCTTTTACTTTGTGCTGTATAATTAAAATTCTAGTTACTCTTAAAGCTGTATGTCACCCTACCTCAAAGAAATTACTAAAAAGCCAGTGGGGACAAAACTTTAGTGTCCACAATGGAAGTATGTAAATCTCCAGCTAGAACTATAGCACAGTAATTCTCAGCAACAGGTTTAAAGGTATACGTCAAATTGATTATAGTTATACAAAAGCATTTTCTTTGAATATTTACAAAAGCGAGAAATTCATTGTAAAGTGCTTTGTTGAACCGCAGATCATAGCGAGTTTATGTAATATCATTTATGCAACATAATCCCAACCACTGTTCGCCATTATCTTTACCATCCCAGCTGTCTAATAACAATTTCCAGACACCACATTACTCTGTGAGACGGCTGCTGATGACAGTGGTAACAATAGCAGCTCCCTCCGGTGTCATCCCTTTAGCTCCTCTGATGCATTGCCATCATGACTGTGCTGCAGAGTGAAGCGAAAAGATTGGTTATAAAGCCGTGAAAAGGGTGCTGAAGTGATGGGGCCTCGATGTCCATTGAAGTGAGGGTATAATCTATCTGAGGGTGTGATATCATTTAAGTGTCTTGAAAAGGTCAGAGGGGGGGACCGGGATGTGGGAGCGCTTGGGACGGCCGTTAGAGTCATTCCACTCCGCAATGCGAGACGCTGCGTCCTGATTGATGCCTTTGAGAGGGGATTTGGCGCTGCTGTGGTGGCATTATACAGCATGCACTTTAATTTATTGCCCGTGTGTGTCTGTGAGTAGGTATTTGTGTGTCCCCTGGTTCATGTGAATGAGAGGGAGGAAGCTTTGGGCAATCAAGTGGCCTCGCCAAAGACGGCCTAGCCAGAGAGTTTCATTCAGGTCTTCAGATTGAGGATCTGGTGAGTGCACATCAATCCATAGCCAGGTTCTCAATTCCTATAAGCTCACTGTCACCTTACTCATTCATGACTGATAACGCTCACAGAACCACTTTCTTTATTTTTTGACCAAAATAAACTGACACACACACACACACACACAATCCCCTCACAGAAGATGCTGATGTAATTAAATCTGTCTGCAGGGTAAGATGAGAAAAAGGCCAAAACAGAGGGAAAAAATGGCGAACATTTTTGACTAAATAATATATTCTTGAGTTGAGGGGGAATAAAAAGATAGGAACACTTGTGAAGTGCAGAGGAAGTCCCTGGAGGCATAATTAACAATATCTACCGTTGGTATCGTTGCCTCTGCTTTCTCCCAAGCTTGCAACACTACAGACTGAGGCAGAGGCAAAGGCAGACAGCCCATGGGTTTGTTTCTGTAATCTATTCAGCTTTATGGATTAAACAGCAACACACAACACATTAAAACCACATTCAATCAAAGGGCATTTAGTGTACTTTCTAACACTTATCACTCGCCCATGTAATAGGACATGTGTAAATCATAACAGGTGCACCCAGAGGGCCTTTTTCACAAAGGACACTTTAATACGTCTCAGTCGGACAAGCTGCTATTGTCATTTCAGTTTCAGGATCCTATACTTGTACACACTAGTGTTATACTGTGCAATACGCTAGCGCAATACTGCAAATCTTGGTGTTGATTGCAATACCAAATAAATACAGGCTAAGTATTGCCAATACCAATACTGATTCCAATATTTTTAACCTATACAAGCAGCTTATGTAGGGGACAGCAGCCTTTCATGACTGACGAGATGAATCTCAACTTAACTTCGCAAATGAACTGAGTCATTTCTTCAACAGATTTCATTCATCCATGAGGCAGTCTTCAACATCGGCTGCAGACTCACCCACCTCCACTGCTGCCGTTCCACCTCTGACACTTCACACCTCCTCTACTCACCCTGCTCACTCCTCCCCAACCCCAACAACAGCATCCAATACACACTCAACACAAGGCTCCAGCCTGTCTCTCTCAACCACCCAGGTTAGGAGGGAACTGAGGAGGATTAAAGCCAAGAAGGCAGCGGGCCCAGATGGCATCAGCTCAAGGGTCGTCAGGTCCTGCGCAGACCAACTGTGTGGGGTGATGGAGCACCTCTTCAACCTGAGCTTGAAGCTGGGAAGAGTCCCACAGCTCTGGAAAACCTCCTGTGTTGTACCAGTGCCAAAGACTTCACGCCCCAAGGACCTCAACAGCTACAGGCTGGTGGCTCTGACATCCCACCTGATGAAGACCCTGGAGCGGCTGGTCCTGGCTCAGCTTCAGCACCTGGTGAGCTCATCATTGGACCCACTTCAGTTTGCCTACCAGCCTGGCATTGGAGCAGATGATGCCGTGATTCACCTCCTACATCGTTCCCTTGCTCACCTGGAGACCGCTGGGAGCACTGTGAGAATCGTGTTCTTTGATTTCTCCAGTGCCTCTAACACCGTTCTTCCCACGGTCCTGAAGGACAAGCTGGAGAATTCAGGAGTGGACCATCACCTCACAACATGAATACTGGACTACCTCACCGACCGACCACAGTATGTGAAAACTCAGGGCTGTGTGTCGGACAGGGTCGTCTGCAGTACGGGGGCCCCACAGGGAACAGTTCTGACTCCGTTCCTCTTCACCATCTACACTGCAGACTTCTCCCACAACTCCACCCAGTGCTTCCTGCAGAAGTTCTCTGATGACTCTGCAATAGTCGGCCTCATCACTGATGGGGACGACAGGGAGTACAGAGGACTGACCCAAGACTTTGTGGACTGGTGCCAGCTGAACTACCTCCAGATCAACACCAGTAAAACCAAGGAGCTGGTGGTAGACTTCCGCAGGCACAAACATCCTCCACTGCAACCACTGAACATCCAAGGTATGGACATTGAGGCTGTGGACAGCTACAGGTACCTTGGTGTTCATCTGAACAACAAACTGGACTGGACTCATAATTCAGACGCCCTCATCAGGAAAGGGCAGAGCAGGCTGTACCTGCTGTGGAGACTCAGGTCTTTTGGAGTGAAGGGCCCACTCCTGAAGACCTTCTATGACTCTGTGGTGGCCTAAGCCATTTTTTGCAGTGTGGTCTGCTGGGGTGGCAGCATCTCTGCTGGGGACAGAAAGAGACTGAACAGGCTGATCCGCAGGGCCAGCTCTGTTCTAGGATGCCCTCTGGACCCAGTGGAGGTGGTGAGTGACAGGAGAATGATGGCTAAGCTGTCATCCCTGATGGACAACATCTCCCACCCCATGCAGGAGACTCTGACAGCACTGAGCAGCTCCTTCAGCGGCAGACTGCAGCACCCACGGTGTGGGACGGAGAGATTTCGCAGGTCTTTCCTCCCCACTGCTGTCAGACTCCACAACAAAGACTTTAACTAATCAAACACACACATCCACACATGTGCAATAACACTAAGTGCAATACTCTTTTCTGGCATCGTTGTATTTTTACTGAGTTGTATACAGCATTTGTATTCTACTTTTATCCTATTGTATATTTTATTCTATTTTATTCTACTGTATATAGTATTTTATTTTATTCTGTACAGTTGTGTATTGTATTTATTCTTATTGTATTCTAATTTTTGCTTCATAACTTTTGCACTGTCCACTTCCTGCTGTGACAAAACAAATTTCCCATGTGTGGGACTAAGGTTATCTTATCTTCTAGTAAACACAACAAAGCACACCTTTCAACCATTGACACTGCTTTGTAAATGTGCTATAGGCTATAAATAAAGTAGATGTGATGGTCAACACAAAAATGATCAGACATTTTTCATGGTACATATTTGAGGTATATTGGTTTTCCAAAGAACATTTTATTTTACACAGTGCAGTGGGCTACATACTGAACTTAGAGGATAGCAACAAAGTATCAATGATGATATCGATCTGACAGCAATACCAGCATTGGTAATGATACTTTAGATATTTGGATTATTCTGCCAAAAGACACTTTCACAGCTGACTAGTGCACTGGATAGAATTGATCTACTGCTATTAGCTATTAGTGAGAGATTGTCTTTTCTCACAGCAAGGAGTATGGTTGAATCAGTCCACAAAGGAACAAATGAAATGAAGAGATTGACACTTCTGTCGTAACTGTCTGTAAGATATGAAGCTACTGCCTGCAGCTAGCGTCAAGACTGAATGACTTTGAAAACAGCAAATATTTCTTTGCTAACTGGTTGTCATGTGGCTATTGTAAATTGTACCATAAATTGCAGAGTGTAACACATTCCAAAGTAACGTGCTACTTTAATTTTTATTGCACAAAACCACCAGAGGATGATAGTCCAGGGAAAACTGGGTCCAGGAATGAAACACTTAACATTATACTGCTAACAAAACTTTAGCTCTTTCTTAGCATCTAAACAGTTAGCATGCTAACAAGAGCTAGCGGAGAATCCAGAGTGATGTTAAAGCTGAGTGAATGCTGACAACAGCCCTGTGGCCAGAGCCTGAACTTCAACAACTAACAAAAGCAATGGTCAGCAGCAGTGTTGCCAACTTAGCGACTTTGTCGCTATATTTAGCGAGTTTTCAGACCCCCTTAGCGACTTTTTTTCTAAAAAGCGACTAGTGACAAATCTGGTGACTTTTTCTGGTATTATTGGAGACTTATTTATGACGACTTTTTGACGTGAAAACGCGTATCGCTCTTACTCTCAACAAGCAGCGGTGCTGCCTTGGGCACCTCACCCGTGCCAAAGTGCTCACAGGCGGAGGATAGTCCTCCCCCAGCTGCTATCAGGGCAGGAGACGTTCACACCTGTGCGTCCAAACGGCAAATGAATCGCGCATGAGCGAAGCCGCTGCTCCCGCACTGACTGTAACGCAATCAGTTCTTCCTTTACTGTTATGCTGTTTTGTGGATCACAAGGTTTAAAACTACTTATAAACACACACTCTCACACACAAAGTAACTCCACCAGAGTGCCAATTTCGGGTCACTTGTGCCGGTCCAGGCCTGGATAAAGGAGCAGGGTTGGAATTGTGACATTAAAAAAAACAATAATTGCTAAAAGAAATTTAATTTGTAGTTCTAAATAAATTCGAACTGCATTTAGGACGTTTTTTACTCACTTTATGTCTCTTCCACGATGTTATTTCTCTCTCCAACAGCTTAGGTTACAATTACATTAGCATGACCAATTATGCAAATTAGGCGATGACGTCATTTGGCGACTTCTAGCGACTTTTAGGACAGCCAATAGCGATTTTCCTTACTGAGGAGTTGGCAACACTGGTCAGCAGTCAGGCTTGTCGCCTCCATTATCACCTGTAAATGTTTCTGCAGTAGAATTGTTGCTGCAGTGACTTTAAAGTTGGATTGGTTTTGAACTTTTCTTGGTGTTGTGGGTTTCTGTTAAGACTTAAATACTAAAAGAAAGATCTTGTGTCCTCATTGGGATACGGGTTTCTGCTACTGTGTGGATTTGTAGCTTAAGCTTTATATTGTTAGCTGAGAATTATGTGGCAGTGCATTTTAGATCATGTTACAGACTAACTCCAAAGTAATGTAACAATTAGTGTGATGAATTACTTTCTCCAGTGAGTAATTAAGTAACGTACTGCATTACTTACTGAAATGTTTACAGCAACCTACCAAAGAACCAGTTCTAGGATAATTCATGGATAGTTTCCCCCTTCATAGTAGCTGGAGGACAGCTCTTCCATGGAGATAGCGCCATGTCCCATGATCGGGGGGTCGGGGGTTCAAATCCACCGAACAGCTACCCTGAGGGACCCCTGAGTAAGGTACCGTCTCTACACACTGCTCCCCGGGTGCTGGATTGGTGGCTGCCCACTGGTTCACTGAGTGAATGGGTTAAATGCAGAGGACTAATCCCCCTACAGGATTAATAAAATGTACATTATTACTGTTCGGTGGGTAATTGTTTTAAAAACTCACATATATAGATAAAGGTCAGGCTTAAATTTAGACCTGTTGAACTATGTTTGTGGTGTTGATACCTTTTAAAACATTTTTAAAATGAATACCTGACAAATTTTAAATATGCCTTGCAGTTTAGGACAGATATTACGAGACGGTTCTGCTTTAGTTTTGGACACTGAATTTTGTTTTATGGATTCAGCCCATTAAACCAAGCTTGCAAGCCACATCTGATAACTTAGCACTCCACCTTTACATCCAATTATGGCAACTTCTAGCCAAAGTGCTATGATTAAGTCTTCAAAATGTGTTGCGGATTCAGAAACAAATGACTGATGTCACAGTGGCTATGTGCATCTTTTACGCAAAGTCTATTGAGACACAAATCTCTTTTTGGTTGTTATAGGAAGGGCATGTCAAAAGTAGGTTCTTTTATTTTAAACATTACAGTAATTAGAAACAAACATCACAGAGCCTGGCTGCAGTAGTTAGAGCTAGAAATTGATTTGCTGGAAAGTGAACCAAGAGTCTTGGAAGTAGAAGGAACAAAGACAAATTGTGAGCTGCATTGATAGCGGGAGATTGGACCTCTGAAATTAATCCATTTTGAGTTTTTTAAACATTTCCGTGGTCAAAATATAAATAAACTTAGTTTATGTTGCACTACTATGGTTCAAGTTCCTAAATTAAATGTAGGATTTGGATTAGCAGAAGACCTAGCTGCAAATGTTTGCCCCCGATGAACTGTAGCTCAGTCCATGGTAGATGCTAAAATATATACATCAAAAGTGTAGATGTTCTTTCACTTAAGCAAACTGTATTTTATATTTGTAATGAAATATATTAGAAAACCATTTTCTCTTTAAAAAATAATCTTTGAAGGCACCGTACACCGAGTCCTCAACAAGCACTCCTCATAGATACACTGAAAAGCTGACGCGTCGTCTGAATTAACTCGTGAGATTATGGTTCCGAGATAAGGGTCTCCCTTTATCTCACTTTCCATTTCACCCCCCCCTCATGTGCTCACACATCAAATGTGTGTTGGCAGACCAGAACTCTGTGATCCAGTTAATGGATTTTAACACTGAGGTGTGCTGCTGACAGCAACAGGATCCACCCATGTGAACGTCAGCTACAGACGAGAGAAATAAATACCCTAAAATAAGACTACTGTGTGAAACTGTTCTGAACTTGTAGCTCACATCTTGTCAAGAAAAAAAATCACATGGTTTTGCTTTAAATATTTAACAAGTGGCTGAAAATTTGATGATAGCACTTCAAATATGCATCCGACAGAGCGGAACAGCCTGTAACTTTCAGTCAGGTGTCTCCCATATGCTTGAAAGCTGTGAGTCATAGATGTGTGACCGGGTGTCAGAGCTTTTTCTTGTGTGATCGCTTGGTCCTGGAAGAACAGAATTCTCCTCAGCAGCTACTTAATTCTAATGAGGGTTTTATGACTCGTGATCAAGAGCTCACTGGCAACGCATTCAGTCAATAGTGCCTTCTCTTTTGAGCACAGCCTCAGCTTATGTACCGGCCCCAGCAAATTGACCCAGAGATTTATACAGCTATTTTCTAAAGGTCTCCATTCATGGGCCCACAGTCAGGAAAGGGAATTAGTGTTTCAATGGATTTCACTTTCAATTTGAATGCCGAGTGGTTGGAACATGGTCCCGGCTAACGGGAGGCCATTGCTAAAGAACTCTTTTGTGTTCTGCTACTCAGAGGCTCAAACCCTCGGAGCTGTGAATACATTCACCACAAGAGACACCGTTTCTACTGCCATAGGTTGTGAATCCTGTGGGTTTATCTATCCTTTAGTGAAACCAACACATTGAGGATGCCCTTTAAACTAGCACTACCATTAGTCAGCTTCCTTTTTCCTTTCAGATGAATGTGCACACAACAAACCTCCAGGACAGAAGTTTCTACTGTCCAGGTATGATAACAACAATAATAAAATTTGCTACTAAAGCTGCTTTAACATGTCAACTGCTATACTGTCGACCTGTAGCACACAATCTATATGTGCTTGTGTATTGGAATACATGAAATAATACTTTTGTTTGAGGCCTGGGTGCTGTCTAATAGTGTAGAAGACCACTTGATAGACATGACTTCACCAGACTATTACACTTAGCTATTAGCTACTACTTGGGCCAGTCCAATGTGATGGTTTTGAACATTTGGATTCTCACTTACCAGATAATAGCTAGATAATATCTAGAAATGTTCAGTCACAGCATGTGTGACAACAGCTTTTAATGTTGCAGTGAAACACAAAGCACTCTTTTGAACTGAAGTCTGACGTCATTAGCCGTTTCCGGGTCCAAACTCCACTTCAGGTCCCAAAGTCAAACGATTACTGCAGCATCACTGAGAGTTAAAAACTGTCTAAATTCTTTTATCTTTAACGAAAAGATCGGTGTGGCTGCCCTACCAGGTGTAACAGTTAAGTTTAACATCCAGGCATCCATGAAAACAGAATGTATTCAATTTAACGGAGTTAGCAGTTAGCGGGGAGTTAGCCCGCTAGTTTCCATCTAAAGATGATATACCATGTTCATGCTAGGATGCTGTAAACCGAGCAAACTTCAGTCAGGAGAACAACTGAGATAATCCATCCACAATAGAGGTTAGTCATTGATATATTGCTGCATGGGCTGGGCTGTAGTTACACCGTAAGGTTTTAAAAACTGAGCTTTAAAATGAATAGTGGTACTAAAAACCAAGAGGCCGACAGTGATCACTGCTCTTTGTTAGGGGGTGTTCAGATTAAATAGAACAAGATACAAAGCATTAAAACATGTAAAACACAACAGCCTTAATAAACGCAGAGTAGTTTGGATCCGGAAGCAGGGTTCATACGTCATCACTTAAAGACCAGATATTAACACGCATTAGTTCTTTTTAGCACAGAATGTAAGTATGCAACTGAATGCTATTTACTATTACACAAACACTGGGAGGTTAAAAAAAAGTAATACTAAAAACTCTGACCTAGTGTTCTAGCAGAAAGTTCTGTGTGTCAACACTTGCTTATCGTCTTTCAACAAAACAATATTTGACTATGCAGTCAAATGAAAACACTTCTGAAAGCTTGTTTGAGTTCAAGATACCAAGACAGTGAAGACTGAAACACTCGAGTCTTCAAAATGGGTTTACAGAAATCAGAGGGTAATGTCACATCTTACAGTCTTGCCTCATTTCTTTATATTTTGCTTCCAAGCAGCCAGACTTCCCTGTAATTTTGTACGACTTTGCTGAGCAGTAGTTCTCCAGGCTTTCAGAAAGTTTGCTTAAGTTTTTAAGTGGACATGTGGCTGCTTTTTCTCAGATTTTCTCTCCAAAATAACAATTTGTTCCCATTCATATAGTTAAATCCATGAAAAATCTCAAGGATAACAAGACAGGCAAAAAACTGTATTTTTGCACCAAAAAGGGAATTCCCAAAGAGCTATTAGCTGCAAACTTGACAAATCTCAGCATGGTGTGCAGTGTGTCCTTAAAAAAAAAAAAGACAAAACTGAACAAGTGGAGTAGAAAAGAGGAAGAAGATAACCTAAAAACCCATCTACAGCAGATGATCAGTATCTGAAAGTAATGTCTGTAAGAAATGGGAAAAGCAAAGACTTGACACAGACCTTTGTATACAGCAGATTGAATATTCATTGTTGAGATTTATTCATGCTGATAAATGACTGTTTAAAGGTAAATAAACAATCCTTGTGGAAAAAAGGATTTCAGAGTTTAGGAAATGATGTCGTTCTTCATCTATCATAAGGGATTCCTTATTTTTACAACAAACACTGTCTTATTGATGCATTTTAACTCAAATCAGCTCATTATTGATTTTCCCACCAAAAGTTAAAATGTTCCATGACAAATTGGATGATACAGTTCATTCCATTCATTTTGTGTTAAATTTCTTATCCAGTTTAACATTATAGTCAAAGGGCAGCAGCCACAAACAGACAGCAGTGGCAGAAAAGTGATAATCCTGCGGTGACCTTATCTCCTGCTGACATCCACAACCCAGGGCAGGCGGTGGTTGGATGGGTGACATTATAACTCAGCACTACCCCTCAGCCAACTCTTACAAGTTCTCCAGTTCATTTATTAGCAGTCTGACAGTTTAGTGTCACAGTGTGGCTCTCTGGAGAAGATGTAAGCTGTCACAGTTCAGAGAATCATGGCCAGCCATCCAACAATCATAGCTACGCCCCCCACGGGAGCCGCTTTGCGCAGTCCGGGGTCCCCTGTCAGAGCCTGGTGGTATAAAGAGCCACAGAACATCCCCATGCCCGCAATCAGAAGGCTACCAGCCTGTGAAAAAGAAACATTTTGGTCTCAGTCAGTTTAAATCTGTAAGTTTGCAAACACATTGTAGTAGGGCTGCCATATGCTCTCCAACCTCTCTTGCTTGAGACTCGCCCAACAGCCTTTTGCTCCAAAGATGTTACCCCACAGGGACCAGCAAAAAGGAGTTATTTGTATATTTGTTTTGCAAGAAAAGTTAAAAGCATTAAAAGCAAACCATTATTTAGAGTCAGCCTTCTTAAATTATACTTATATTATAATATCATCCTATAATATAATTAAATAATATCAGCCTACTTAAAAATTGATGCATCTTATTAGCCTTGCATTGCTAGCTAATATAGCTAATTATCTTATTAGTTATAATAGAGTATGCTATTATTAGCCCACTATTCAGTTAGCCAGTGCATGCTATTATCCCATAAATATGCTATTGGGTAACATAATTTAACAGTTTATGTTACATCAGCTAATTTATAATATTAGCATCATAATAAAACATATTAGCCAGCACATCTTGTTAGCTTGACAGTAAGTTTGCTAATTCATCTCAATAGCCTACCATTAAATTAAACAATGTACCTTATTATCCTATTGATTCATATTATTAGCAAACATAACTTATTAGCCTACTACAGTACGTCATTTCCTAACATAATTTATTAGCCCATCATTCAGTTAGCTAATGTAGCGTATTAGCTTACTATCACATTACACACATTAAAGTATCTTATCAGCATAATAACGCATGTTATTGAGTATCATTACTTATGATTAATGAGTCATTTTTATCTCATTAGCTTAATATTTATGCCCATTTTGACACACAACACAACTCGAGTGAGCAGGTTTAGTAACTTTATAGATGGACACCTTAAACAGGTGTAAACAATAAAAACTCTTGCTCACTGTATCGGACTGACTCTAAAGCTGGATCATAGATTTTATTTAATCCAAATTAATAACTCCACAGTTTTTACCCATTTATTGTCAACTCATAATAACAACATTATCAGACATGAGACGCAGAGGGACATGCATGAATGCTTAAAAGTACAGATGATGGGATGGTGACATTTAAGTGAGGAGATTCTTTGGCTACCATTTTTTCTTTCCTGGTTCCATTTGTTGGGATAATGTGTTCTTTCACCGTCAATCCACAACAAATTTATACTTATGCTGTCACTTCATCATTTATAATGTAATAAAACAGCAGTCTCTGCAACATAATATCTCTGAGTGATAATGGACAGGTAACAGCAAATACGACTGTGGCACTATATCCACTTTAAAGGATTGAGCTAAGTGCATCCAGCCAAGAGTGAGGGTCTTAGGCTTCTGTACTTACCACAGCAGGTTTCCCACAGTGGGCAGCACCCAGCAAGGCCAGGCTGTGGTAGAAATGGTACTTGTTGGCGGTTTCAAAAAGCTGAAGAGGCACACACACACAGAGAGCTTTCAGAAAAAAACTCTGCCTTTCCCAGCCGCTCATCAAGTTCAGTGAATCAAACATTTTCTGGAAAGGCCTTTTATTATCAAGTGTAGAAGTGGATATTTAGTGAGCCGCTATCAAGCACCATTTACACCATTCTCATCAATCAGCCCAAGTTCGGCCAGGAAAGTATTTCATCATTAAAAACAAATCGTTTTCCTGTCTTTTTGCATTACAGAAGTTTCCTCCAGATTAACAGTGTGAAAATGTTTCACAGACATCTTTTAGTTTTCTGAGAGTAAAAGAAATAACAGTCATACAGTCCACTAAACTATAACTGGAGTTGCACCAATTGGGCAGATACACTGATGCTTAAAATACAAATTTGGCCAACTACTTTTTGTGTATAGTACCTTTACGGGTATTTTGAGGTACTCCAGCTTTCTTCCACTTTCCAAAGACATTTTTATCTGGTTCTAGAATAGTTGTTCAGCTAAGACAGGCCCCAGCAGCCCCCTCCACAACAACCTAAGCTCGGTAAGAGGTATTTCAGATGTCACTTCACGTGCCTACATCAATGACAAAGTCACCATGAAGCCATATTTGGCCACCGTTTTAGTGCATCCCAAATTAAATCAGTCTTGAATCCATATGCTCTGACCTTGACCTCTGCTAACACGAATGAATGAAAACTGATTTTAGGCACACAAAATCTCAAAAAAAACACAAGTAGCAGTATTATGAACATACCACTATTCGGTAGTCATCAGGATCGCTGTTCTTGAAACCTAAAACAAGAAAAACACAACTGTTATTATCACACCATGAATATCATGATCACAGACACAACAGACCACACTTTATTTGGTTAATCAGTAACCCACACCCTCAAGTCATGTTCCTTAATACTGGTGTTGTGATACGGTGGTGAGACCAACCACTCTCTTATCACATTTTAAAAGTTAGCCAAACACTCAGCTATCCCTACCGTGGACAATGGTTGACCCACAAAAAGCCTTCTTCCACCCTGGAGGCGGGTCACCTTGATTACGACACTGGTTCTTTTAACAAAAACAACGTGAAGCTTCGACGGCTTACTAAAAGCCGAATTAATCGTTAGCCTGTTTAACATTAGCAGCATGTATGTGTTGTTGCTTTACAGTTACTCGGGCGTGTGGTGAGTACGCAAACTTTAAATCGGCGTGTTTTGATATCAAGGCTGGCGCCGTAAGCCTCAACATGACAGCCTTTCACGACTGTTCAGCTGAGCGAGAGCTACAGACAATAGGACAGTTGCGTACCGTGAGCCCCGTAAGCCCCAGCTCCCACTGCCGAGGCTCCTGACAGAGCTGCTAACCTCCGAACCACAGCAGAAGCGCTCATGTTTGGACTGTGACTGCCGGTGTCACGCGGGCGGAAGAAGTGACGGCGGTGCTGCGTTCACTGTCATTATGTACGTTCAGCCTTCTCAACTACGTGATTGCGGACATACGTAGTTAAATGACGGACTGTGGGTTTCCCGCTCATGGGGCAAATAACAAACGATCAGACATTAAGAGAAGAAATGTTTTTAATTGCATTATGATGCAGTGTAACCACAGTGTTACAGCTACATGTAAACGGAAAAGTGTGTTGAAACAGATTTGCGTTCTAAAATAACTATAACATACATGCAAGATAAGTAGTCTAAAACCGAAAATATATTGTGCGAACCTGCAGTTATTCCAACTAATATGACACGTGACTTCGGAGTCAAGTCTCTGATATGCTGATGTGTGTTTATTTAATCAGCAATTTGTTCTCTGAATTCCAGCGTTTGAGTCCTTGAAAGCAGCAGTGGGGGCGTTCGTTCCAGGGCTCTGGTCTTCCAGGCACATCTGTTATCAGTTTGTGGACTTGAACCAAAATGGCCACTGCCGTGCTACAGTTTCAAGCCACTGGGCAAATTTCATTACTCTACCAAGCTGATCTGACACTGACATGGCATTTGAGCAGTCGTTTCAGCGCCTTTAGGTATTGCATGTGAATTTAAGTGCAGGGAATCACATACTGCTTGTAATATATTGACGCATTAACTGAAGCTTGAAGTTGACCTGACCGACCTCCCTTGTTAAAGTGGAATACAGAATCAGATTCAGTTTATGTTTTGCCCCGATTTGTGTAAGTCATCACCTCTGTTTTATTATTCAATAAAAATTTTAGTATTGTTCAGGATTTTATGAATAATTGATTTTAAGATAGTGGCTTATTTTGCCATTTTCCTCAGCATCACCGAAGCAACACATTCCACTGAATGATGGGCTCGGGGAGGCGGAGGGCACATTAGTGTGTGGCACTTTTCAATTTGTCTGTCACTGCAACTTTGGGAAGAAGCGGTGAAGTTGTCTTTAGTGAGCTATTCCTAATGTTTGATGTATTTTCTTGCCAGCAGAGGAGTTGGAGACCAAGGTTGATGCCATGTCTTTGATGAAGATGCACTGATCCTGGTAGATCCTGCCAAAAGGGGGAGCTGTATTGCTTTCTCATCTGCCAAAATTTGTGGATAGGTAGCGTGTGTGGGTGTGTGTCTGTGCACACGGACGGGCAGGGGGACTTTGTCCAATTATCATTCTGAAATTACACAGGGTCACACTGCATTACTGGAGTCGCTAAACCACACTTGCCGTCGAGCCTCGTCCTTAGCTGACTTTGACACAGCATTAACACAATGCATACAATTAACACATTTTAATGACCATGTCGCTAATTAAAAATAAGCCTTATGAGTCGCAAGCATTCATCATCAACTGTGAACTGAACCCAGTGTGGGTGTGTTTGTGTGTGTCCTCTGTGGGTTTTAATCTAAGTCTGTCACCATCATCTGCCTGTGAACTTTTTCCCGTCTTTTTTGTCTTTTGGCATGATTTCTAGCGCTGCCTGCATATAGGGTTATATGCAGAGGAATGTTGTGCTTACCCTGCAAACACAGGTCATTTTCATTCTGGCCCACGGCAGATGGGATAGCAAGGACAACAATAAATTGTGGCTTTACATCTTGTTTTCACAGACAAGCAGCAAATTATCTCTAAGTCCCAGCAGCAGTGTGCTGTGAGGTTCCTCCAAGAGCCAACATCCATCTCACTTCAGCCTGCCTGCCTGTCTTCTTCTCTGCTCTCCAGTGACTGCTTTGCTCCTCACCAATCCTCGGTGTGTGTTTAAGTCAAAGTGTGTGCATGTTTGCGTCTGATCTCTTCAGATTGCTTGCCCCTGGCCTGTCTTATTGTGATCGAGCTCCCCTCCAGGAAAACAAGCGGCTCTTGGAAGGGGAGGAGAATATTACTTTCTTTAAATGTAGTAATGAAGTGAGAATGGAGAATGGAGACCGGGAGGCCGTCTTGCAACCCACACATGCACACGACATTATAAAATATGGCTGTAGCGCACTGGTTTTTGAATTCCCATTATGAAGCCGTGAGTGGAGTGCTTTTACTGTTGCTATGTTGGTGAAAATCCCTAAAAAGCCTTCAGTTGATCCAAAATGTTACAGTGAGAAAAGGACTAGAAAGAGAGATCACATTTTTCCCATACTGGCTTCTATTCATTGGCACCCTGTGATATCCAATTTTGAATTTAACTGAACACTTCTGCTGTCATTACCTTTTTCCTACTCTCTCCCATAGTTTAATACTTTTGTCCTTGCCTCTATGCACTGCTTTTCTATATTCTTTTTACCCTCATCCCCCAAATGGTTGCAGAACATAGACTATATTGCCAAAAGTATTCACTCACACATTCAGATCATTGAATTCAGGTGTTCCAATCACTTCCATTGCCAAAGGTGTATAAAATCAAGCACCTAGGCATGCAGACTACGGCTGTATCCCAATTCAGGGTCTGCAGCCTTAAAGGCCGCATTTTAAGGCCAATTACGTCACAGCGACACGACGAAGGCTGTCCCAATTCAAAGGCTGCTCGAAATGCGGCCCTCAAATGCGTCCTTCATTTCACTGAATTTTAAGGATGTGGCGGTGTAGACTTCATGGCCCAACATATCCCAGAATGCATAGCGCGGCGGTGGGTGTGGATAATTTTGCCGGAAAAAAACGGTGGAAGTGGGGCGCCCGAAGAGTAAACCTTTAAAAGTAAGTACTGAATATTATGTCACTTATTTATGTGCGAATGTTTAATAACGAAGAACATTAAAACATTACTGTTGGCCACATGTCGGCAAAGTTATGTGACATTAGTGACGTTTGTACTAACTTGGTTTTAAAGCCTTTACTAATATACGCCGTTCAATAGTTGACCTTAATCTTACAGAGAATGTGATGATTTTATGGATATTTAAAGTAAGCACTGAGACAGATTTAGTAATGCCAACATATTAAAAGAACGATATTTGTCTCTCATATATATAACACAGTTATATATACAGTGTCAAAGAAACCTGTCTTTGAGTGAAGATTTAAGGTGACAGGAAATATAAATAATATAAATAAATGCAGCTTGAATCTTTATTGAAGCTCAGTGTTTGAAACAGAGTTCATTCACTGCTGTAATAACTAATAATGATTGAAATTATAACTTTAATATTGGCCATATTATATTTACATTACCAAAGTGAGATGACTTTAGTCTCATGAACAACATTAGCTAATTGTTATTTACTAGCTAATCTTAAATGACTGTTCAGTACAGAAGTGAAGCCCAATAATCATGATTTCACAGTCCCGTGGTCTCAGCCTCAGATACTTATCAAATCAAAGCTCATGTAGAAACAAACAAACAAATGAACAAAAGATTTTCTACTTCATTTCTGTCAAACAAAGCTGTATGAAACGTTTCCAGCTGTTAGTGTCATGGTTGCTAGGCAACCTGGGCAGCGCAACGGAGGCTAGACCGTCCCATTTCACAAGCCTCTCACTTCCGGCCTTAGCGGTCTTTGAGTACGCGGCCCGTGTGGACCGTTAAGGCTGCGTACTTTAAGGCTGCAGACCCTGAATTGGGACACAGCCTACTTCTACAAACGTTTGCAAATGAACTATAGGATGTCACCTGTGTAACAGGTGTGGACGTGACTGCAAATGACAACAACCCAGCCAAATCACAGAGCAGGGTCACCAAATGCCGACCCACACAATGTGCAGAGGTCGCCACCTTTCTTTGGAGTCAGTCGCTACAGAACTCTTATTGCTTCAGCATACCAAAACATTTTGGACAATTCCATGCTCCAAACTTTGTGGGAATAGTTTGGGAATGGCCCTTTCCTCTTCCAACATGACTGCACACCAGGTCCGTGAAGACATGGACGAGTGAGTTTGGTGTGGAAGAACTTGATTGGCATGCACAGAGTCCTGACCTCAACCTGATAGAACACACTTGGGATGAATTAGAGTGTCGACTGTGGCAGGCCGTTTGGTCCAACACCAGCGTCTGATCTTACCAATGCGCTTCTGGAAGAATGGTCAGAAATTCCCAAAAACATACTCCTAAACCTTGTGGAAAGCCTTCCCAGAAGAGGCGACGTTGTTATAGCTGCAAAGAGTGGGCCAACATCATTTTGAACCCTGTTGACTAAGAGTGGGATGTCACTCAACATCATAAGCATGTGAAGGAAAATAAGCAAATACATTTGGCAGTATAGTGTAGCTGTCCCTGCTTGAGATACGTTCGTTCAGACTCTGCTTGTTAAAAGACAGTTCTTTCTTCCCACTGTCACCAAGTGCTGTGGCTGACAGTCATACCACCCTGAGCGTGCCCACTCTCATCTGATCTCTTAACAGGGTCTGGCTTGATTAGTACTTGGGCGGCTGTAGCTCAGGAGTTAGAGCAGGTCATCTACTAATCTGAAGGCTGGTGGTTTGATGATGCTCCAGTCTGCATGCCAGAGTATTCTTGGGCAAAATACTGAACCCTGAGTTGTTCTGCGATGCATCCGTCAGAGTGTGAATGTTAGATAGAAAGCATCTTGTGTAAAGTGCTTTGAATGCTCAAGTAGAGTAGGAAAGCGCTCCATAAGAACTCATCCATTTACCATTAAGAGACTGTCTGATTATTGGGGTTTTCTTTTTAGCACTGCAGGCTTTTACCTTACAATATCACCTTCAGGTGACTGTTGATGTAGCAATGTATGAATCAAACTGAAATCAATTAAATTGGCTAACTGCATCTCACTTGCTAATTTTATCATCTAAGTCATCTTTTCAAAATGTTAATTGGCTAGTTTTCTAAATTGCCAGCTAACATGAGTCTAACAATTGCTTTTTTATAGTGGTAGCCAAATGGGAGCATTTAGCCAACTAGCTGAAGCATGCACATATGCCTGTATATGTACTGGAACTGGACAGTCTTATGTTTGTCTCATTACTCTTTTGGACGATGTTTGAAAGTAAAACAAAACACAAACAACAGATAACAATAAGAATTATATTAACAAAGTTTATCTGGGGTTACATAGAGCTCGTTTGGAAAGAAAAAACAGTGTATATACAGCAGAAATTTAATTTTCCCTCCAACTTAAAGTACTGCCTTGGGTTGTTTTGTAAATCCAATTTCCTTGTTAGCTGTATAGTTAGGTACGTCTGTTGGTGATGCATCTTTGTTCTCAAAAGAATTTAAGTGTAAGACAAACAAAGTGGGAACAGGCTGTCTCATCAACATACAAATAAGGATTCCACTTTGTTTTTCTTCTGCAGGTAACAAGACAGGTGGAAGTGCCTCAGCAAGACCCCAAAGACGTCATTATTTCAAGATATAAGCTACACTCTGAGTGACGCTTTCAGAAATGAAGACTTTGCTTTGTTACACTGTTGGAAGTGTTATCAATTTACTCACTTTTGCACTCAGATTTTTTCTCATAGTAAAAGAAAAAAGTAATATGGGAAAACATTAAAATATAAAGTTCCATATGGGCCATTGATAGGGGGCGATCGTGGCTCAAGAGTTGGGAGTTTGCCTTGTAATCGGAAGGTTGCCAGTTTGAGTCCCGACTTGGACAGTCTCGGTCGTTGTGTCCTTGGGCGAGACGCTTCACCCGTTGCCTACTGGTGGTGGTCAGAGGGCCCGGTGGCGGCAATGTCCGACTGGATGTGTAAAGCGCTATACAAATACAGGCCATTTTACCATTTACATGCTCGCTATCCACATTGGCTCAACATGGCCGGATGAGAGGTTTTTGGACAAAGTTTGTGTTTTTTCCATTGTTTAAGCACTGCTTCCAGCCAAGAGTGATACCATATATGCCCCATAGCTGCAGAAAAAGCTAGCATTGTTATCTTTTTACAAAAAAAAAAACAGCTAAACATGAGAGGTTTTTGGACAAAGTTTCTGTTCTCCATTCTTTAAGCTCCGGTTCGAGCACCGGTTCGAGCACCGTTTAAGCACCGGCACTGTTTCAAAAGTACTGGTTTGGCACCGGTATCAGATAAAACCTAAACAATACCCATCCCTATTCACGCAGGCCATGAGCCTAGTCATGACCAGACTTCCTGGTAACCATCAGTCACAAAGTTCAAATGTGCATTCTACAACTGGGTGTAGAATGGTTACTGGAAGTTGTTGGCAGGCGCAAGTTGAAAAACTTCCTTGTGATTGTTTTGGTTGCTAAAGGATTGCCATTGTCTATCAGAAGATGCTGACCTGTCTGCAAACGCTTGCTGTTTACTCTCTAAGATGTAGTAGTACTATTCACAGAGTTTCATAGCGATGTAAGCCAAGCTCCAAAAAATTACAAGTATTTATTTCTGGACAAAACCAGGAAAAATAAGATATTAGGACAAAACTGAAGAATACAGTCAAATGGGAGGAAGCTTGAAAAACGGCCAGAAGCAGGACTGCATGAGCAAAAACAAATGTTTTATCCAGTAAAACATGAAAAATCTATCTGTCAGAATAGCTGTGTAAAACTGAAATCCTGTTCAACAAACCAGACATGTGTTTTGCGGTGTGTTCAATCAGCATAGACAGCAAGAATGTACACTTCATTTTCACACAAATGGAGCCTCACATGAAGAAATCAAAAACAGCACGGCTGGTCCTTGTCCTCATTCTTGTGTCAAAAGCTTTGCCTGTTGGGCGGTGTTCTCTCCCTCTCTCTCTTTTTCCTCCGGATTTTCAAAAAGAACCAAAGATTTTTGAAATTCTCCATTAACCTTGATGTGTTTTGACGGCTACAGCCCATCACTGTCTTCAGCTTGCTTTGAGAAGCCACAACCACATCCAATTATCTATCCGTTGGGGTGCTTTCATGTCTTTGAGATGTTTAGTCACAAATGTGCGTATTGTGCCCCGGTGTCACAGCTTTTCATGCTCCAGCTCTGTCGCTCATCCATGTCATTACATAGCTTTTAGCGAAGGGGAAAGATGGTGGGAGAGAGAAAGAAAGAGAGGCGAAGGATAGAAGAGAGAGGGAGGGAGAAGAGTCGGGCCTGTCGAATGACATTTTGTCTGTGTGTCCAGGCTATTGTTTGCTAGGGGAGACAACACCAGTCATTGCTGTTACACTGGCTGGCAGAGTTACACACGCACATACCCTGGATCAAAATAGCCTCAGGTACACGCACAAACGTGCACGATATTTGTCTCTATCTTCATATCAGCACTGAAAATAATTGTTGTTGTGGGTGTTTTAAACAAAATAGTTCCATTTTCGGTCTGTAGTTGATCGTACAACCGACAACTATATGCCGCTCGAAACAATGCAATCAAAGCACATTCACGCTGCCGTGATATTAAGTCGCTCTGTGCTTAATGTCAGGTTGTTTGTCCCCTGCAGGTATCCACACAATTGTACATACAAAAACACGCAGGCATGCACAAACATAAAATCTGAAATATACGCGCACACACGTGCACGCTCATATCCACACACAAAGATGCGGTTACAGCAGGCTCCCCACACTGAGCCAGTATAATTAGCACACTCGTTAAGCTCATCTGCATCTCTCTTCAAAGGAGATCGATGCAAATGGATAGGACTTAGCCACTGGCAGCAATTAGGCCAAAAACATATCCTAGCTGGAGAAACTTGGTTCCAGCGAGGCAAAATTGGTTTCATTGTGGGGAATAAATGCGTTTTCTGCCCCTGCAATAATAGAATCCAAACTGAATACTTTCATTTACTCTCTTGTCAAATCAAGTTGTGTTTAATCACGTTCGGCACCAGCCCTCCTGGTTATCACATAATCCTGGGCTCTAAGGGAGAACAGAGTTTCATTAGGAAAATGCAACACCATCACCGATTCATTCTGCTAACAGGTCTCGGCTTCGCTGCCATACACTCATCTATCTTATTCCCATTTTGTTGTCAAAAAACTATTAGAAACACTTACATGACCCACACAGTGCACTCGGTGGCCTGTTATTTACTGCGAACTTCATTTGTTGACTTAGTCATGTGGCAGTAACATTTAGTCCTGTAGACACGATCAAGACAACGCGCTGAACTTCAAACCAGATGGTTTGGCCTGAGTATTTCAAAAACTCCTGATCTACTGGGATTTCCCCACACAGCCATCTCTGGGGTTTATAGAGAATAGTCCAGAAAAGAGAAAGTATCCAGTGATTGGCAGTTCTCAAGTACCTTGATGATCAAAGGAAAATGGTCATGGATAGGAAGGCAACAGTAACTCAAGTAACCACTTGTTACAATGATTGTATCAGAACTCGTGATGCACAACACATTAAATCTTCAAGGAGATGGGCTTCACCAGCAGAGGACCACACCGGGTGCTACTCCTTTCAGCTAAGAACAGGAAACTGAGGCTACAGTTCACATGGGCTCATCAAATTTGGACAATAGGAGATTGGAGAAATGTTGCCTGGTCTAATAAGTCATGATTACTGCTGTGACATTCATATGGAAGTGTCAGAAATGCCATTTAATAAAGTGTCTCAGGCACAGACAGCATAAAAACATCCATTCTATTTTGTGTCAGTGGTTCAAACTGCTGGTGGTGTGATGGTATGAGGGAAAAATCCAGTGAGCAGCAGTTCTCTGGACCGAACTGCCTTGAATGGCCAGACTGTTTCAAGCTGATAGGAAAGCAAGAGTAATTCATATAACTTCTTGTTACACCAACGGTTTGCAGAAAAGCATGTCCACATGCACAACATGTCAAATCTTGCAGATGGGCTACAGCAGTAGAAGACCACACCAATGGCACTCCTGTGAGAACTGGAAAACTTTTCTCAAAAACATGTCAGCGGTTCGTGATGGTGGTTGTGTAATGGTGTGAGCGATATTTTCACACTTTGGACCTTTAATGTTTTTCCAGCACGTTATTAAATCCATGCCACGAAGAATTAAGGCAGTTCTGAAGGCAAAGGGGGTCCAACCAAGTACTCGCAATGTACCTAATTAACTGGTGTGTATTAATATGTGGCATTGTAATCAGAATCAGAATCGTGTTTATTGGCCAAGTATATGTGCAGACACATACAGGGAATTTGGTTCCGGTAGATGGTGGCTCTCAAGCACAGCAATGTAAGTCACACACACACACACACGTGTCTATATACACACATTACACATACATACACAAAGCTGTGTAAACAACTATAAATAACGAATCTAAACTATATACATAAAATACAGAAATGAATGAGGTGGAATGAATACTACAAAATGTACATAAGGTGCAGCTGCAGTCTGGCAGTGGGAGCAGTGTGACAGGTCAACTGTTAAGAAGGGAGATGGCGAGGGGAAAGAAACTGTTCCTATGTCGGGTGGTCCTGGTCTGCAGGCTTCTGTACCGTCTGCCAGAGGGCAGCAGATCAAAAAGTCTGTGTCCAGGGTGTGAGGGGTCTGTGATGATTTTCCCTGCCCGTTTCCTGGTTCTTGAGAGGTACAGATCCTGGATGGAGGGCAGGGGGGTGCCGATGATCCTTTCTGCTGCCCGTACAGTCCGCTGCAGTCTGCTCCTGTCCTGTTTAGTGGCTGCTCCATACCAGACTGTGATGGAGGAGCACAGGACAGACTCAATGACCGCAGTGTAGAACTGGATCAGCAGCTCCTGTGGAAGACTGTACTTCCCCAGTTGTCTCAGGAAGTACATCCTCTGCTGGGTCTTTTTGAGGATGGAGTTGATGTTGGTCTCCCACTTCAGGTCCTGGGAGATGGTTGTACCCAGGAACTTGAAGATCTTCACAGTCAACACAGGGCTGTCTGATATGGTGAGGGGGAGCAGAGTTGAGGGATGTCTCCTGAAGTCCACTGTCATCTCTACAGTCTTAAGAGTGTTCAGCTCCAGATTGTGCTGACTGCACCAGAGTACCAGCCGCTCAACTTCCTGCCAGTATGCAGACTCATCACCATCAGTTCTTGGAGGTGCAGTCGTTAGTGGCATAATAATGGCATAGTACCAGCACATTAATATACTGTAAAGTAGAATAGGACTATAAAACAACCCTTGCTTCTTATATTTCACTGTTAAACTTTATGATATTTGTGCAGCAGGTCATTCCTTTACTTTTTCACATATTTAAGAGCAGTCCTTAAAGGAGACCTATTATACTTTTCTTTGCTGTCATATTATATATGGTATTTTGCTGGTGAATGCTCTGCATGTTTTAGATAACGAGTTGTGCAAATAATCTCTGTTTCAAACAGTTTTCCTGCTTTTGCATCATCTGTCACTGAGAGGGAATATCCATAATAAATCCAATCAGAAGATATTTGCTTTAAAAGGAGAGTGACCTTACGGTAAGGTATGCACCAAGGCCCAGTATCAGTTATATAAGGTTTATTTTCAGCTGTCATTCATGCAAAGCTATGTCAATAAGTCCATGAATTAAAAATATGGAGCTGGGAATGAAATATTTTCCTTTTTTTAGTGTTTCTTTTGTGTTTTATGGGACGTGTCGAGATTTCAAACAAGAGTAAGAGATTTCACAAAAGTTGCTGTGCTTTAGCCTCTTTTACTAATATGTTTTAGTCTGGAACCAAGTGGTAGCCTGTTCATTAGACAAGCACTGTCTTCCCTTAGAGCCACAGTGAAAATACAATCTGCTGCTTTGAGCACTTTTTCGTCTGTGTTTTAATGACTTTGTCTTCACTTTCCCAGCAGCACCGCTGCTGAATGGGGTTTTTTTCTAAAGTATTACAATGTCAAAACTACCGACTTTGTATACAACGAGTAATTATGAACAAAATGATTATTACTTTCAAACCAAATCGTGTTTGAGCAAGGATACAGATCATCTGATTCAGTCATCAGTGGCAATCCAGCCACTCGAGAAGGCACACACACACACTATTCATCTTGGCATCACAATCCTGACGCATGGACTCATGTGTCTAAAATTCCTCCGTTACAGTATTTCCAGCCCAACATCCATGTAGAGCACCATATTGGTCTCCAGATGCAATAATGATCACAGTTCACACAGAACCTCTTTCTCCAGAGAGCCTTCAAGAGAACATGCCCCACTCCTCTAGTTCCTTGTGGAAAACTCTTCCTGTCCTCGTGAAATTGTTCCTCCAAACCCACTGAGGAGTTCTTCACTTACTCCTGCTGTAGGTTGTCCAGATCCTCACCCAAAGACACAGCCACATCGGTGTCTGGTTTGTTTCCAGATGTGTCTCAGTCAGGCTTCTAACTCTGGGGCTGAAAAATTAAGCCAACAAAAGTTAGCTGATCCCCACAAATGGTAAAATGGTGAATGGTAAATGGCCTGTATTTGTATAGCGCTTTACTTAGTCTCTATGGACCCCAAACTCGTGTTAAAATTCCCAGTCTCACTGTGTTTCAGTTTTTGTGAGTGAAATTCTATTATTTTACTAATCAGTCACATATCTCTAATTTGCATCTCTGTGTTTCTTGCAGTTTATGGATGCAGCTTGTTAATGAAGCTTAGTGCTACCTGATAACTTATCACTCAGATCTCTAGACTAAGTATGACCACCTATGACTCCAATAAAGCTAAATGTTTGTGCCTTAAATCCTAAAGCTGACTCTTTCTTATCCTCTGCACTGTGCCGTGGTGCTAGTTTGCCTGGCATTTTTCCTTTTCTCATTTTTTTCCACCCTTTTTGCTGGAACTGCGCTGATTTACAAGAGTTGGCACATGAAAAGATAGCATGTCCCGCTGTTGACTGTTGCCACTCTCCTTATCATTACCATTCCTTGCTGAATTACCTGTGTGCATGTGAGCGGGGTTTAAATGGCAACATCGTCCTCGGTGCCGTTGTGACTCAGGCCATCCATCTCATTCACCTTACCTTGCTTATTCCTCCCATCTTCTGGCTCCATCAGTCTGTTTTCGCACTTCTAATGAGTCCCCTTCTGAATGCTTGTTTTTCTGCAACACCATTAGAATTTCCGTGCCACGGCTCTGATGGACGCATATTTGCCAGGAGCTAAATTCACAGCAGAGTGAAATAGGGGAGGAACGGATGCCCACACGCATAAGTTCAACATTATGAATCTTTAAATATTCTAACTAGGCAAATGTTGGCAAAAGTGGTAATCAGCAACCCCCTCCAGCATGAATGCCATCAGAGGAGTTAATTAACACCAGGAGAAGGGTCTTGGCTTTTTTTTTTTCGAGGTATCTCACATGGAGATAGAGTTAGAGCCGGATTTTAAGCCTCGCTGTCCAGTGCCCCGGTGGACAGCTAGAATCAGCTGTGAAGAATGTAAGAAGTAGCAGGGTTTCTACAACCTATTCCCTTTATGTTTGAAAGAAAATGGAGCAACGAGGAATAGAACAGTAAATCTCTGCAAAGGCTTTGCGACTTTTTCAATCCTGGCCTCATTAGTCATGTACCTGGAGAGACGCAGGAGATGGCGAGCAGGAAGATGAACCAAAGAGATTCATACTTTCACGAAGAGAAAGTGTCATGGCAACATTAGTGCAATGAAATGGCTTCATGTAGGAGTGAACCAACTCCACTTTATGCTGTTTACTTTTAATGCTGCTCTGCTATGTGTATGTGTGTATATATATGTATATATATATATGTATATATATATATATATATATATATATATATATATATATATAGTTGTGCCTCTTCTATCAACTCTAATTTGGTCTTCTCCAGCTCCAGAAAATGCGTCTGGCGTTGGGTCTTACACTTGTGTTTCACTTAGTGTAAGACAGTTGATACAAGTGGGTTTATTAAAGTTTTCATTTGCTGGTGCTCCTGGAAATGAGCCTTTATGTGGAAACAAAGTAGAATAACAAGAGTGAACAAAACCGTAAAATTGCAAGACTTTAATCACAAGTAATGAACTGAAAGAGATTAAAAGGTATTATAGAATTGATTAAAACAGTAAAGCGGGGCGTTAATTCTCCATAGCCTTGTCACCACGACCAGTTTTATAAAAAATACACTGATTTAAACTTTGGCTCCTTTTAGCTCTTTCCCCTTATCTTAGCCCTTATTTCCTTATATTAACACCTTTCCTAATGAGTGAGACACTCGCTCAGGTGCTCCTTTTTACAAATTGCATGTAGTATTATCTTTAGTGCTTTCTGTTTAATTCTTATCTAGAGCCAGTTTCCCCCACAGCGACCATTAAAGTATCTAATCACCTAATCTAATAACACTGGAAACTTTAAGTGTTTTACACATCGCAAGGAAACTATTGCTTTAAGCTCAACGTCATCCATCTGGAACAATGATATAGCTCGTGATAGAGTCGTTGAGATGCCTATCACCTGGATACTCTTCCCAGAGGAGCCACTTTCTGCTTTCATTATGTTGATTTAGCTGTGCTCCTTATGTTGCCTCTCCGTTTCTGAATGCTTTGCTCACGAGGCAGCAAGCTGCAAAAGAAAACAAAAGGAAGGCAGACAGTGGATGAATTAAATATATCAAAAACAATTACACTCAGCAAAATGTCAGGCCAGGATAAGCCTGCCTAATAACCTGTAAAACTGCGTCTCATTCTGCTTATTATTCATAATGGCGTCTGTACAGTCACACATGGAAATGCGAGCATGCTGGTGTGTATTAGAAACCTCTAGTGCATGATAGAAAATGTTGATTTTCACACTTTGTTCTGCTTTATTAAATGGCATCCTTTATTCTGCTTTGGTTGGGGTCAGTAAGGCAATCAATTAACATCAAGCAGTCAGTTAGTCATACATTACCTATCACTCGTGGAAAATAAATGACATTATTTTTCTAATTGCTTGGAAACTCTTGGAAATGAGCCTTTTATTACCTCCAAAGTCTCAGCAAAGTCGGTGGTGGTGGGGATTCACAAATGCTAATCACCTCATAATTCTTGACCCACTGGACGTGAGTGCAGCAATGCTGCCAAGACTCTTTAAAGTTAATGTGATGAGTACAATGAGATCAAGACCAATAAAAACTTGTTAAAAGGAGCAAGAAAGCAAATTAGTTCATACTCTTTGATAAGATAATTCCATTTGTCACAATTAACTCCAGCTCAGGGTGACAGGGAGCTGGAGCCAAGCTAAAACCCTATCCCTAAACCCTAACCTAGATAGGTCATCAGTTAATCAAAGGGTTAATGCAAAGAGACAATCGAGCATTTATTGTTCTGCAATTCAAAACAGACCATTTAAGAATCTCTGATATTACACATAAGAACGTGTCACATGAAAGGACCAACAAAGGTCATGGAATTAACGCTCCTATCAGAGTACCGTCGAAGACTCGTCCACTTTCTTCTTCAAGGCTTATGCATAGCTAACAAAATGCCTTTTAACATTTTAATTGCAAGTTATCTCCTGTAGGTTTCTGACTTCACTGGAGGCTGTAGGTTACTTAACTGTAAAACACAACTGCATGTCAGCATATAGCTGCCACAAACAGCTAGTGGGGTTAGACAATGTGGTCAAATACTTCAGAAAAACTTCATTGACAATACAGATTTGAAAGAAAGTTAGAAAATCTATGATCATTGGAAAAACTAGTTACACCTGTGAATTCAAGGGGCACATGTGTGCTGTAGCACCCCCTAGAATTGTTTGCAGTTTATTATTATAATTTTAATATTTACAGTGAATACTATAATTTATAAAAACAAAGATACATTATTAAAAAATAGTTTTAGACTAAAGAAAAAAAAAAAGAGATCTGATTAGCCATAAGGTGCAGCCTTGAAGTTGTGTCCTTCCACTGACTTCCTGTTAGCCAATGTGCGATTTTTAGCTAGCTTACTTAGCTTTAGCAACGTGCATAAGGGTTCGTTTTTTCATCAATAAACGTTCAGTTATGGAAACCTAAAAGTGAGCGTGAACTTTTACAACAATTAACAAAAATGTCAGGAGCATTGGGGATCTAAACTGGGAAAGGCAAAGCCTGATGATGGATATGAAGGGGACCCACTGAGGATGCTAGCATTGCTGATGGTGTTAGTGCTCGTCCTCAAGAAGGCCCATGATGACCGGTTCTTCAAAAGTCTCCCCCATCACCATTTGAGAATGAGCACATAAGTTTAAATAAAAGTTGGTTGGATCAATATAAATGTGCTAGAATACAGTGTGCACAGAGGTTTAGCATTTTGCTTTGCTTATTTATATTTATTAAAACAAGGGTTTGGGTTTCATTTGGAGCCAGCATTTACCAATAATGGCTTCAGCAACTGGCGAATAGCCTCAGCATCCCCGAAGAGTCGTCATGAAACTGCGGGACATAAATTTTGCTGTCGAGACATGGAGTGAGTTTAAAATAAATAAATGGAAACACAGGCAAGTGGCTCCAAATAGCAAAAACGATTGATAAAGGCATTGGTTACTTTCAGTTCATTGGTTACTTTCATGAAAGCTGTGGTGGAAAGCATGCGTTTCTCACAGTGAGATCACCGTGAGGATGAACAATCATAGGACAGGACAGGAGCAATTGTATGAGCTTCACAGGAATGCTTGTAATCCATCAAATATATGGTTATATACATCCATTGTGACATATAAAATGAGATTTGTGCAGTAATTATTAGGAGCTGGTGGGCATGTGTGTTGTTGTTCCTGGGTTTTGTTTCCCTTTTCGGCACATCTGCGGCGCATCGGACTTCATCAGTGGGAGCATTTATGGAGCTGTGTGACGGACATCTGGTGTCGGAGTATTGTCGCTTCCACAAGTAGTAACGTGTTTTTGTTGATTCCACGCTACTAAGCTGTATGTTTAAAGATCCGTCTTCCTGCCTGCTTTCCCTCTGCACCAGCCTGCCTCGCCGCCTGCTCGCCTGCCTGTTTCTTTTGGTATTGGCCTTCTCGGATCTGTGACGGAGATTTACCTCGCACCAGCCTGTCACCACTGCCCATACCTGTATTTTCTGTGTTTCAAGTAAGCTCTCCAACTCTCCCCGTTCACCTAAGTTTAACTCTCGACTTTCGACGCTATCCCCTAACTGTGTTTGTCCCTCATCCTCAGGTCGCTCCGGTGCGCCACCTATCCTCCCGCATACCTCGGCTCTGTTTCATCCGCTCGGCTCCGTCTCCTCGCACATTTACCCTGTCACTGTACATAGCCCCATCCCTTGTAAATATTCCCCTAGCACTGTAAATAAATCAGCATCCACCGCAATCCCGAGCCCGTGTGTGTTTCTGCTACTAAATCCACCCGTTTAAGTCACCTAACAGTAATAGCTGATACAATACTTAAAAAATATGCTCTACAAGTTTTTCTCTGGGTTGTTAGTTCACAATGTTCATGCAAAAACATAAGGGAAAATAAGCTGACAGCACAGTGTATTGAACTAAAGAGGCTGTGTTTTGCTCGACAGGCACACCAGTATATTGCAAAGGCTTTCAAGAAAACTCTTCCATCAATCCGGACAACACTCATTGACATCCAGTGCCAGTGAAATCTGCATTGGAGGACATTGGTGCAATCACTGGCAGCAGGATTATTTTACATCTTGTTCATTCTAATGATGCTTTCACAACAACCAAATCACAAGAGTCACCTCAAGGTGCTTTATACACTGTAAGGTGGATCCTTAGAATAATAGATAGCAAACAACCCTCTTTGAGCAACCACTTGGCGACAGTGGGAAGGAAAAACTCTTTTAACAGGAGGAAACCTCCAGCAGAACCAGGCTGAGGTAAGGGGAAGCCATCTACCACGCACTGTTTGGGATGAGGGGGGGGAAACAAGAGGACCTGACAGGAACTTCACTATGTGAGAGAAGGCAGGCAAAAACAGCTCGAATAATGGATGGCCTGAAAATCCACATATTGTATGACACAATGCATTTTAACAGAGACAAACACTATAGTGAGCCTGAGGCCCAAAATGCACATTTATTAAGTTTTCCTTTTTTTTCTATTTCAATTATAAAACTAGTGTTTTAGTTATTAAGCCATAAACTATGATTCCCTATAGAGTCTCACTGCTGTGCTCGTAAACTCCTGTAACATTACATTTGGAAAACACAATGCTGATTACTTGAGATGATTTAACTGCTGGATGACTATTTGATCGGTGGCTGAAATAACCACATAATCCCTGTCTTCTGTTCACTCTCTTTATGACTCTAGATATGTGCAGGCAGGATTATCAATCTCACAGCTATTATATCCTGTGGGTGCATGTGCTCCCATGTGCTCACGGATCTTTGCATGTGTTGCAGTAAAAGCTAAACTCTTGTGGTTGACACATTAATAGCAGGTTAAATCTTAAATTCAGAAGCACCCTCTCTATAGAAAAACCAACCAACTGCACAACATCTGCGAATCATACAACTTGTTGAAGTTGTAGTCATCAGCGCCACAATGGCTGTCCTCTGAAAATGCCACAGACAGTACTGCATTACTTGGATAGTCTTGCTGTGGAAAACAGATGGACAAGTGCTTCAAACCTAGCAGGTACACTCAGAAAAATAAAGGTGCCAACTGGAACCAAAAGTGGTTCTTTAGACTGATGCCATAGAGGAACCTTTTTTGGTGCCACAAAGAACCTTTCAAACAATGGTTCTTTGAAGAACCATTTCTTTCAGTGGTTCATTGAAGAACCTTTAAAGGTGCCCCAAAGAACCATCAAGAAATGGTTCTTTGGGGCACCTTTAATGGTTTTTCAAAGAACCTTTTTAAAAATGGTTCTTTAAAGAACCATTTTTAAAAAGATCCTTCAAATGGTTCTTTAAAAAAACCATTTTAAAGAACCTTTTTTGAGTGGTTCTTTAAAAAACCATTTTAAATCTTTCAAAATAAAATGTATCATAAATTGAATTTGAGTAGGGTAAAATAAATACGAGCACAGCACAGACATATATTAATGGTTTATTGTCATTTTGTAGTTACCAAAAGACAAAAAGGCATTTTAACCCTCAGCACAACATCACTACTAATACATGTCACATATTAGTGTTTTAAACAGTAATAATTAAATATATTTGCTATACTATAAATAAATATATATAAATACTATATCTACAGATAACACAACAATTAATACATGTATTGTTTAATTAATTAATTAATTAATTAAAAACATCAGAAAGTGATAAAACACATTAGAAATAGCAATAGCTTCATAACAGACCAATAAATCAACACATTTTCATCAGCAGATGTTTGCATGTTCAATAAAAATATTTCAACAACAAGTTTATGATTAAAATGATCAATGAACTTCAGCCTTACGCTATGTAATGTACGTTTCATGTTGTACTCATGGTCCTTTGTTAGTCCAGTTTAGGATAATGTCTCTGACGTATGTTTCATATCAAATATATTTCATATCAAAACAAGCCCACACCTGCAGTTGTTTCAGTTTTTCACTGGTGTTTCCTGTCAGCTGGTCAACCTCACTCAGGCGGACATCCATATCAGCCAACCAAACGACAAGTTCCTTCCTTTGTGCTTCAAATCCCTTCCACTCTGAGACAAGGAGCTGAAAGAGAGAGAAAAGAGTCAATTATAAAGAAGAGAGAAAAGTGAAACCCTCCTCAGAAGGTCTGACTCGCATACCTGCAGTTGACCTGTGATGGACTCCAGTTTGGCGTTCACGTCATCCCTCGCCGATGCCAGCAGCCGAGTCTGCAGGGTGCCCTGGAAGAGCTGAGTTAATGTTCGACTCCTCCTGGTCAGGCTCTCCAGCTGGATGAGCCGAGGTCTCCCCTCTCGCCGCTGCCTCTGAACACAGAAACACAAATTGCATCTGAAGCAGGAGGTGCAGATTTTTTGTGCTATTCTTTTCTAAATCCAGGCTAGATCACATGGAGGTATTTGGAAAACTTTTTTGGCCAGCGGACGACTGTTGTCTTGCAGAAAGTCAAATCAAACGTATGCGATACACAATCAATTCACAAGAACACATTATAAAAAACAAGTCCAGTTCTTGCCTGATTTCAAATGAATTCTGCATCAAAACAGGGTAAAACGAGTGTTTGCAGCAAATGTGAGTACAAAGCCTCACTTTGTACAAGCCTGCTATTAAAGTTCTCCTCTATGCAGACGACTTTCCTGTTTTCAAGGCACAACTTGGATCTGCTGTACAAATCTTTTGGATACACACTAAATGAAACAATAGTGTGCATGACTCCAGATTCTGATCCCTCATCCTAATATGGTCCCAACATAGCAACAGCAATAAAGAAAATGTTGAGGCTTCAAAATACAAAGTCCATAAACCAATGGCTGACATGGGTTTTATCATAAGGGTGATAAATATACAGATTTCAGTCTGTCTTAGAGATTTGATGTTCATTTACCTGCAGATGCACTATACGTACCTGCTCCATGGTTTTTCACAACATTTTGCACATCACTATTTAATACAGGAAGTAGGTGAACTAAAACAAGTCATCTTTCTTTGTGAGAGGACCATATTAATGAAACAAACCTCAATGACATCATAGGGATCCCTAAATATGCTCCTGCTGCTTCTCTTCCTCCTCATCCTAAGCTTCCTTCTCCTTGTCCTCGCCTTCCATCCAATTGTAATTCAACCTAATTGTGTTTCTCCCCCTCCTCTTCCTCATTTTGTTGGAGCTGTGAACACAATGTGAATCTGGATTAATTTGTGCAAACAAGAAAAATCTACAGCTTTTTGGTCAGAGGTGCTCTTGTGATTTAAGCCGGGTAGAGTAGATTTATGTGTTGATGCTACCTGCTTCAGCTCTGGCTGCTGAGTGATATTTACACCCTGGCTGGATTACAAACTTTAACCATGTGCTGAACTTTGGCCCAGCGTTGATACCTCTTGTTAGTATAACGACCTCTTCTTAGCTTGTATGTATGATGTATGATGGTGGATAAATGAAATATACAAAGAAAATTAAACTATATTACAAAAGAACATCTATCTTGGAAACATCAAATGACCGGAGCATAACTTGTCAACTAGTCCGAAAATAAGTTATACAGGAACAGTCAAAGACACACCTTCTCATGTCACATTTCTATTCATTTCTATATTAGACAATAAAGAGTTATCTAATCTAATTATTCATTCAAAACACTTATGCATAGCTGTATTTTATACAGCTCATACAGAATTCAAAGTACAGGTTCATGTGAGTATTTAATGTACGGCTCAGATCTACAGAATTTCAGCGTTTCTAGAGCAGACACAGAGCTCACATCACAACAGGCTTCAGGCGCCATTTTAGTGACTTTAACAATATATTAAATTTTAATTTACCTAACCTAATGTCTAGCTGACATTAGGTTATGTACGCAGCACGCAATTGAACCACATATTTTAGAAGCCAAAGGTTCAAATTAGCTGGGAGCACCTTCACTTAATTATAACAGTGGTTTTGTTAGGAAAACAGTTGGATACTAAATTGCGCTGACGTCAACGGCTAACGTATCTAGCTAATCGCTACTGTTAGCACAACATTACCAGCAAGCTACAATGACGAGTAACAAAAACAAAACAGTAATAAGGTTTTAATGAAAATGTTTTACCTTTTCCAACAGTCCCAGAATCCAGAGCCTCAAAGTCCAGCAGGTACTGAAGACTGTTATCCGCCTCGCTGTCACCGTCCGTGAGAAAGAGTTTTTTTTCCCGAAAGGTCAAGGCCCGCCGCTCGTGCACTCTGTCTGCGCATGCGCATCCCAACGACTGACCCCCTCCGTCCGCTCCCGGGAGGTTATCGTATGACGTGTTCTGACGTCACTCTCTCTCTCCCTGTCATTTATTTGGCTCGAAACACATATTAACAAATTGCTCAGTGATGAACAACTACTCAGATCATTTACCTAAGCAGTGTGCTTTGTCAAAACATAGTATGTGTTCATTACACTGACATTCTGTTCTGCAATTGTTATTGACTTGTATTTTATAATTTGACTTTACATACTGCTGGGTGGTTTGTAAAGTTTACAGTAACTAGTATTATCATTATGCTATATTTTCAAAAATATATAATAATCTCAAAAGTAATGCCTTGGAGTAGAAAATAGTAATACTTTATTAAAATTTAAAACTAAAGTACAGTATTTGAATGTGTGTATTGTGTCTACTGTTTGTTAACTCACCATATTCATAATGGGTTTGCGGGGTTAGGGGTGTGTGTGTGTGTGTGTGGGGGGGGGGGGGTTAGGGTCTTTAGGCTCCCCCCCACCCCTGCCACCAGTATATTTTTAAGCAAATATTTCTAACTTTTATTTGAATATTCAGTTTCCTACCATCTTCTCTTAAAGGGTAATTGCCAGGTAATCCGCCCTCCCCCTTCGCACACACATGCACACAAAGAAAACACACAGTATAATTCACAGCCTCGTTATAGTGAATAAATATTTATGCCATTTACACCATCAAACTTAGATAGCTAAGGATGAAGAACCTTTTGTTCTTTAAAGAACCATTTGTAATAGCTGAAGAACCATCCACAAAATAAAAAGGTTCTTTGACGTATGATGGTTCTTTAAAGAACCATGAAGACATCTGAAGAACCATTTAAGAACCATAATTTTTCTGAGTGTACAGGGATTATTAGCTGAAATCTAAATTTTGTGACAGCTCATGGACTTTATAGGGCATGGTATAATTAAACATATATGCATGACAGTAAAAAAAATACATTAATAAAACAAACTCTTGCTCCCTGTAGCACAGAACTACAAGATCAAACTTACTCTGAAAATGTATCAGTTAAACTATTCAATATGTGGCGTGGCCTAGTAGGAGTGGACTTATAGCCAAGACTGCTGTAGTGAATGCATTTTCCTCACAATGAAGCTCAGAGGAATGAGTGTGATGTATGATGTGACATTTATAGATGGCACCACAAATGCCTGTGAATATGCAAAAACACAGGCTGACAGGATGGCTCCAGAAACCTCGCAGTGGAGGAATATTCCTGCCCGGTAACAACCCAAAGCACGCTGCCAAAATCACAGTTTCCAAAGTTTCCACAAAAAAAAAAGGCAGAAAAATAAACAGAGCAAGAAGCAAGCACAAACTTCTTGGACTGGCTCTACCTCATAGCAACCCATATTATTTATTTATTTATTTTTGAACAGTCTGTGATATTATGAAGCCCTTAAGCCCTCCTGAATATGTTTGAATGTTTGTTCCTCATTTGGTTCTTCTTGTTTGGTGTTTTTACTACTGCTATTTACTACTGCAGGAGCCAGGATACATGGGTGCATAGTTAATGCTAGCAAACAAACCTTATGGGTCCAGTTCATGTCCTAAAAACCTATTAATTAGTGTTAACAGTGCATAAATTTGAAGCTGGAATTTTCAAGTTCAGTCAGGACCCTAACCCCCTCAAGTAGGACTTTCAACTCGGAAAATTGGAAATCCTCACTGTGCCTTAATAATCCAAGATGGCGCCATTGGTAAAACTGTAAAACTTGTCATCTGTACAGCCGCAAACATGCTGCAGCTTTGTTTTTAACCACAAAAAGCAAAAAGAAGCCTTGAATTGTATTGCTAGAGATGCATTAATCCACTAAAGAATTCCTAAGAAGGCACAAACACGTTCAAGAGGTCGACTTTACAACGAAGCTCTAACTACCAGAGTGAGGCCTCTTATACTTGGATCAGCTGCATGCATTGGCATCTAAATAGATGAGTTAGAAAAAGTCATCCATGTACAGTTGTTATGAAGAAGGAACATATTCATATAAACCAACACATTTATTGTACCAGGCTGTAAACATTTCGATTGTTAAAGTTGGGAATTTTTACAAGCATTTTCCCAATTTTTAAAAGAAGGGACTGCTTTTTCTTTTTGCACCAGTAAGGGACCTGCACTGGCTTCACTTTTAAACTGTTTATCCTCCAGGCTAAAGAGGCCTGAGTCTGTCACCAAAAATTAAAGTGGTCATATGAAGTACAGAAAAAGCAAATGGCTTTAATAAAGGTGTGATGAGTTCTGCAGTGAGGTCTCTAT
The DNA here is from genome assembly GCF_051167445.1 of Perissodus microlepis. Taxonomy (NCBI): domain Eukaryota; kingdom Metazoa; phylum Chordata; class Actinopteri; order Cichliformes; family Cichlidae; genus Perissodus; species Perissodus microlepis. Next base: position 42,601,997 of record NC_140463.1, on the reverse strand, counting down.
TTTGAGTTTATCAGTTATTCTACTGTCCAGTTTGGAGATCATGTGGTTTATTTAATTACAGGGGTGTATTCCATTCTGTATACCGTATGTGTGCCATCTGTATGAGCTGAACATATGCTGCTGTCCATTTGCACTATAAAGTGTTGGGAAGCTCAATACTTGCATCAATCGAGCACATGTTCGCTTGTTCATTATGTGAGTTTACTACCTCCTTACCATGAATAATGCATGCGTCCAGACTTCCTCTCTCAGAAGCCTCTCTCACTCACCGTTGCAACATATGAACCTATTAATGTTAATAAAAACTACATGTGCATATGTGATCACTAGGCCATAAAGTTTTAAGTTCGGAGGAGTCAATGAAAAATGCAAAGTCACACTGTGCAGGCCTCTCTCCTTCTCTTTCTTTATATCTCAGTGCAACAGCCTGCATCGAAGGGACATGTGGCGCTGCAATTAGCTCTGGCCGATTCATGGATGTGGAAACTATGCCAGTGCTCAGATGGGTACAATTAAAAACAGATGCCTCTCCAGCTAATAGGATGTGCATGTGTTTGCGTGTGGCACTGCGATACTGCTACAGAGAGCGAGAGAAGGTGCAGCATATGATGGGAACCAATGCAAGCTTTGCTACTTCAGAACTAATCTGCTGGGCTCCCTGCTGCTTCAGATCAGAGAAGAGGGATACGATCCCCGACCCCAAGGGGGCGAAAGCTTGCTGAGGAGCAGAGATATCAGAAAGCAGGGTCGGAGGGAGGGACGGATGGCTGGATGGAGGGAAGGAGACTTAGTGGTAAGAGGAGAGGCTGGCAGAGGGTTTCTGAGCGAGGGTGGGAAATGGAGGGAAGACAGAAAGCAGGTAAATAAATCAACAGAAACCTCAGCAGGTCATAAGCCTTCTGAGGTTTGTGGTGATTTCTTTACCTGCAATGTGGAAAGGAAGACGAAGGAGGCCAAGTGTAACAAGGGAGTGGAAGTAAACAGGGAAGGAAGACGAACCAAGAACAGGAGTCCAACGGGAGAGGATGAGGGATGAGGAGGGTAGAGTGCAGGGGGCAACAAGAAGTTGTGGTGTGGAAGTATTGGTTTCTCTGCAGAGACAGTTATGCTCTTAGCAATTATTACAACATCTTGTACAACATACTGGATTCATTTCCCCTGTAGATCTCACTTAACCTTGAATGTATTGATTTAGCAGCTTCGGGAGGAGGCCAGCATCTTTCTCAACCTTAACATGGAAAAACAACTCCCAAACACATCCTGAGTCTATAATAAACACTTTTATTATCACAGAGTTAATAATGCATTTATGTGACATTGTGACGAGCTCCCAGACACAAGCTGCTCTACACTACCTACAGCAGTGGCTAAAGAAACAGGTTATTACTATCAGGAACTCGTAGAGACCGAAACGTTTCATGCATCTATTAATTATTAATTTAAAAAAAACAACATAAACACTAAATATTATAAACTAAATAATCAGCCAAGCTTGATATTTTTTTCAAGGCTTAAAAGCAAAAAAACCTAGCTTATAAACATCATGATCATTTCATTTCATGACTCAGAAATCTTCCAACTTCAGTTATAAAAGGAAAGATTACTGTTGTAAGATGTGCAACCAAGATGTGTTTGTGCAATGTGATAAATTATCAACATACATTTATTGTAATTAAGCTTCCTCAGCATGCAGTTTAAAGTTCTGTAGCCCATATAAAAACCATGCTAGTCTAGTGCTAGTTTTGGCTAGCAGGTAGCATTTATTACCCTTGATCGTAACACATCAGTAATGTGACAAAGAGGAAATACTTTTTTCTTCATGAAAATAAGTACACAACCTCTGGGTGCCAAAGACTTTTAATGACTCTCGTGAACACTTACGGCTGGCTCCATAAGTGTTTCAAACCCTGTTAGCTTCCATGTTAAAATGCCTGAATGCAACCAGCTAGCATTAGCTGACACCCATAGCCAATGTTAGACCATTCACAGCGACTACTCCATCTTTTATCTCCAGTGTATACTGAGAATGGACAATGACACCGTGCTCCACAGATCTAAATAATACTTAAGCTATCTTTCTATGCTATACTTGACTCATACATCGCATTCTGCAGCAGAGCAACACTTCCAATAAATAACTCTCTGGTAAAAAAACAAACAACAACAACCTTTATAGTAATAAGTGAGAATGTGAGAAACACAGCATGACACCAGGAGGTAAAGAGCAGGAAGCTGATTGAGGCAGGTGCCTCACAGCCAACACAGAGGTATAAAGACTGAAGAGAAGGAAGGTGAAGCAATGCACAAGTCAACAAAGGTTATCTGGGACAAATTTAGCAGTAAAGAGCAGACACTATGTGATATATAACAGCTTTAAAGATGTAATGGTGACACTACAGAGAATGGAATAAGGCCACCGAGGGAGGATAAGAGGGGCAAGATTTTGAGCTTTCATTGTTGCGCTGTGTGACTGAAGGATAATTACTGTTGCGAGAAGAAGAGGAGAATGAATGCATTTAAAGTGTCTGTGCCGTGCAGTCCCTCTGCTTCTCCTGCCAAGCTAAGGTCCAGCCATGTAGTAGCTCTGTCTCTTTTCCCCTAAACAGCTTTGTGAGTTAAAAGCTCTTGGCTCTGAGTTTGTTGCCAGCTATTTGAAAAGACTTTTGCAGGCCTTCCCTACCCACAGAGGAGTAATACCCTCCGACTATGTGTACATAGGTGAGTGCATACTACAGTCGTTGTGAATTAATTACTAGGGACCAATAACGTATTTCTCCTGGACAGTCGGTTTTAAAGTGTGTGACAGTGTCGTACGTCTCAGTCTGCAAACACAGAAGGGATTTGTGGGTATACTTACAGGGTCAGGTTGCTGGAAAGTAAATTAGGCGGAGAGAAAATACTCTGGGTGCCTGAGACAGAAAGGTTAATGGCTTTATGAGATTGCAGTGACATATTATTGCAAACACCTCAGAGCAAACAAATTATTTGATTGTGATATTGAAGAATGTAGCAGTTGTTCCTGCCTGTTAATGGAATATTAAATCCACAGGGTGTGGATATGTGTAACTGTGCCTTACAGTGCCATGTACGTACATCCTCGTATTGTTTTTGAATAAAGCGTAATACTTTCCAACGACATTTTTAGGTTCTTGGTGGTCTACCTCAACAGTAGCATAAGGATAATTAGCTTTTTTCACTTATTTATTCAACAGATTTATTACTATGTGTGAAATTATTCAGTGAAATAAGTAAGTACACTTTGGACTCAAACACTTGCATTACTGGCTGTAGTACAAAAGGAACATTTTGTAGCAAGTGCAAGCTAAATTGTTAGTTTTGCGGTGGTACTAAACAACACTACAAAGAAAATTACTTCAACTGATTTACGTCAATGGATGTAAAAATTATTGGTGGAAAAAACTGCAAGCTTTTTAGTAGTGTACTTGAAGAACAGAAGCTTGCTTTTCCTTTGTTTATGTATTTAAAGATAATAGCTGTAAAAAAGCGTTGGTGGAAAAAACTATGTACACTTTGGCCTCTTAAGTTAGCGTCGTATCCGTTATTAATTTAGCCTCTGCTTCTAAACAAGCAAAGCAGGTTGTAAAGTCGATACACAGCATGCATAAATGATTTTGAAGGCAGATTTTTAAAGCAAAAATAGAAAGAAAACTGGATTAAAAATCAAAACAAAGACCACTGGAAATAAAGGTGATACAGATATATTTCTTGCACGTGCAAGAAATACAAATTAAAAAAGCATAATACAAAAGTCTGATGCATCCATATCTTAGCTGATTTTTGAACCACAGAATCAGCTACGATACACTGGAAAGCTTAGGTAGAATTTTAGGCAACATAAAGAATGATAGTGAGATCAGCCTGACTGTGAAATGCTCAGAATATGAGGCTGAGAATTTTAACACTGATCCTAAACATAACTGGATGCAAGTAAAAATAAATGAGTGGCTAAGATGTTGGATGTCAAAAGATTGGAATCACTCAAATTCCCTTCATATGCAGGATTTATGGCTTTCCTTGCATATACAACTCATTTTAAATCCCCCAACATTTCAGCTGGATTCAAATCTGGGCTTTGAACAGGCCATTCTATAACTGTGCTCTCTTCTTTTTGAGATTTAAGATGCAGAATTCATACTTTGATGGAAAAAAGTATGATGAAAAAGTTCAAAAATCCCCACTGGATGTACTTATTTTTTTTCCACATCAGTGTAGCAATGTATTCCCTGTAAGTCTCAACGCATTGTTTTCCCTTGTGGGCACCAACTATTTCATTTTAAAGTAGCTCTCTTTTGAAAATCCAGACAATAGAAGAAAAGAATCTGAGGTGGGTGTCTGCAGGGACCCCAGGGGCACATCAAAGGGGCGGTTGACTGGTCAGTTATGCAGAGAGCTGCAGTAATCAAGCACAACCGGCTTTAATGATGTTGGAACACACACATAAACACATGAATTCTGCTCGGGACAGCAGCTCCCACCGGGGCTTAACAACCGCAAAACTGACCTCTAACAAAATAGCATCACGGCTTTAGGAATGATCTGCGTGCAGGCATGGATGGTCCATGCAGGCTCAGGTATCAGGTTTCCCTGGTGGGCCATTACCTCTGATGCCTGGCTAGGGTCTATCAAGTGTAGGACATCAAAATCACGGCTGTACATGCAGACACGCACTTACAGGCCCTCTGCCTCCTCAGATTGGCCTTGGGATGTCAAAAGGGGGGAATGAACATCGACCGGCAGAGACCATTTGTCTCAATAGTGGAAATTTTAGCCCCACAGTGTCCGCTCTCCCCCTTTCCTCCTCCTCTCTCTCTCCGCCTCCTCTCAGGCATTTTTGAGGTGTCTGAAGGTAAAAAGCAAGACGGGTGGACATGATGTTTTGGCTGACTGACAACAGATCAGCTCCCCACATGGGTGGAGAAACAGCCTGTTTCTCTGTGGTTTATGAGGATGTGAATAGTGAACGGATGTAAAGCTGTAAATCTGTCTGGGAGCACAGGCATCAGCTGGCTGTACCTAGGGGTTACCGTTGTTAGACTATACTTTAACTAAAGTGACTGCAAACAGCAGAAGGTGAAGATGGAGCAAAAAAAAAAAAGCAAAGTTTTATTCAGCGAGCTGGGAATTCCTGGCAGGCATCAGCCACCAACTGTGGATACATGGCTCTGCAGTGGAATAGTGACGGAGGCAGATGTTTGGCTGTGTTACGAACCCGGTAATAAGACAGGCATGTGGCTGTGTTGCATCCAGAGGAGCAGGTGCTGCCACCACACTGCCATTACCATCTGCACTGATGAGATCAGGGACCCAGCCGTGCTGGATGTTTGATGATTATTATCCCTTAAAGTAAAATATAAAATAAATAATCATGCAAGCTGGTGAAGTCGGGAGTATCATTTTTATCTCCCGCGATTTCACTGTAAAATTAGTTTATTGTCTCATTTGGCCCTGGCAATGTGATATTCACGCCTCAAATATGTCTCTGCAGTAAGCACTAGCCAGTCTGCCAGTATGAACTGAAGTGGATGGATGAGGAAATGGTGGAGGTTAGGAGAATGGTGAAGGGATAGAGGGAAAGAAAGATGCAGAGTGATGGAGGAGAGGATGTAAAAAAAATGGGATAGTATCCCTTTAATGTCCTCTGACGTCATGCTGATGCAGATCTGCCGGGCTGGGTGCGAGCGGAGGAAAGGAGGAGAGTGATGCCGACAAAAAAAAAAGAAACTCCTCAGCACTATTTTTTTAGTCCCCTTGAAGAGAAGAAGGAACGCCCTTTATACAAGAGGGCGGATTAACACCTATTGTCACTAGCAAGTGAATATGTCAACGAAAGCACGCTGAACGCCACACGCTTTAATAGAAAAAGCGACCATATTGAGGTCAGAGGAAAGCGTTGCCAGGGCGACCGGCTTGCTAGGGAGGACACTGCGGCGCGCGTCACACGCCGGGGACGAGCGTAGCTACCTGCCTGCGTGCGTGCCTTACGAGGGTGCGCACGTGCGCGAGCGCGCGACGGCCAGCCGGAGCGGTCACGGCATCCTCGCAGCAGCAGCAGCGGCAGAGGCAGCATCCTTCTCTTCAAGACTGCTGGAGCACCGCGATTTGTGCGTCCGCCGTTTCTGATACAAGCTAAAGCGAGCCGAGCCGGAAGCTCGGCAGCGTCTTGGCTGTCTTTACTGGGATTTATTTTGGATTTATCGTCGACGTCCTAGGAAAATAAGAAGAAAACACAGTCCGAGAGAGTAAACCTGAGTAGCTGAGACCACTGGTCAACACAGGTGATACTTTCCGGCTGTCAAATCCGCCGAGTCCCCGCAGACACGTCCGGGTTATTTCGGGGTTAATTTGCAGTTTAAAGGCCTCGATAAAAAGAGACATTGGTCCTGTGGCACGCTGGACTGTCAGCAGAGAAATTCATTTCTTGCGGGGACCAACCCGAGCTCGGCTGCTCGTATGGAGAATCCTACTAAACCGAGCTGTTTGTGGTGGGTATTGCAGTAGAGGCAGCTTTATTTTTGGGATTCAGTCTCCACTCTGTCATCGTCTCCAGCCATGAAGTCCCACCTGCCGGCCCGGTTGGACTGAAAGAGGTAGAGCTCTGCCGAGGGGGACCTCCCCCCTCCCCTCCCTCCCCAAAGTATTTGAGCTATTTTCTTTTTATTTGTTTTCATTTTTATCTTTGTTTTTCCCGCGAGCTGGCGGAAGGTTTAAGGAGAAGGACGAAATCTGAAGAAGAGAACAGCAGTGGGAATCTGGCGCCCTACCAGCACCCGTGGATCCCACGTTAACAGGTAGGCTGAGGTTTACATGGTGGATGCTGATTGAGGTTATTCTCACTAAAAATTCTTTGAATTTGATTCATATCTAAAGTGTGTGTCAGCAGCTGAGTGAGAGGATGCATTGCCCCCCCACCCCTAAAAAACATGCCTCGAATGAATTATATGTTGTGTTACTTGCAGTCTTTTTTCCCCAGCATGCTTAAAAAAAAAAAAAAAAAAGTATGTATATTTGCTGTGGACCTGTTGAGAATGAACCACACTTCGTGCAGACGAGCTCCTCCATAATCACACAGAAGATGCATCCGCTGTGCCATTAATGAGGGACCTGCACCCAGAGCTCTTCTGGTGGGATGAGAGAAACAGAGGCTGCCATTCGGTCAGGCTCAGCTTATTCCTGTGCCCCTGGATTACATGCAGCATTTGTAGCATTTTTTAATCAATAGAGCTTCTCTGAGATTGCAGAGAATTGCTCATTGTGCTTTTTTTTTTTTTTTTTTTGGCATTATCTGGAAGATAGAGATGAAGGAGGAAACCATGGGAATTCTCGCAAGCAACTTAAATTGAGCCTGTTTTCATCTGACCTTTATTCTCAAAAGACCCCAGGAAGCGCCTTGGCCATGAGAACATATTCCCCTAAATGCTCCCCTACAAACACGCGCACACACACACACACAGATAAATGCACACAGACACACAGCACGAAGAATGGGGTGCATTTATATGCTGTGGCTGATGTTGTGGGGCATTCGGATCAGCAGGGCCTTCTAGATGATAGAATTCAACAGGGACAAGAAGACCTCTGTTCTTATCTACAGCAGAGAAGGGGAAGGCTCTCCTTGGTTTAGGCAGCTATCCTGCCCTATATAGCAGATAGGGACATCTCCTCTGTGGGGAGAAAGCATTTAAATGGAGGCAGAGGGAAATATGTGGAAATGTGTCCTTGTGCTAAATAGATGTTGTCACATAGGAGTTGTTATTTACCTCGCCGGCAACCGGCTAGAAACTTTGAAGACCCGCCGAGATGTTTAAGGGGGATAAAGGTGGCGTGCTAATGCAGTCTGTTGAGGAATTGCAGACATTTGTGTGAGCGAGCAATACGTACACACAGAGAGAGATAAAAATGAAATAGAGGGAAAGACATTAGTACATCCTAGCTCCATTGTTACAATGCTCTCGGTGCTCATTGCAGCTGAGCACCTGGCATTGCAGAGTGTATAAATGTAAGTATAAATATGTATATGAAGATCAGAATCTTTTACTCTTTAAAAATTGGCATTAGTCGGCCTCTAGATGTTATCGCTGTCATCTCGAGGTTTGCTGGTCGGGTTGAGTCACATATGATCATATTCTGAATGTGTTTGCCAGAGACACATCTGTCCAATGAGGGGACTCATTCTCATGTGGTTTGTAGTCATGCATTTTTGTTTGCTTGGATTTTTCTCTGTGTGAAAACAAACCAAACCACAGGAAGAAGCTACAAGTTAACAAACTCATCAAGCGATTCGGACCACAGTAAACGAACTATAGGTGTCAAAACACCCTAACTGGACAAACTTATTGGATAAAAGCTTGTTAATCTCAAATCCTGAGCCAATGAGCATGTCCAGAATAATCATTCTTTCTGCCTCTTAGAATGACCATAATTAATCAAATGGAAAGTTCTGTTCATTGTTAGCTTTGCAAAGTGGACAAAGGGAAGTGTACTGAGGTCAAAGACAAAAGGAGCCAAGCACTGTTTTGTGGTTGTGTAGGCTTAAACACAACCAGAAAAGTCACACCTTGCCCGCCATTAGAAAGAATACAGGTTGAAGGCACTGTTGGCTTCCCTTTTTAGACCCGGAAGCTGTGTCCGCCTTTGATACTCTCCGGTTGTTTTACCTGTCCATACATGGGCTGTTTCTCAGAACCACAGATTATTGGAAAAGATGGACATGTTAAATAAGACTTTGGAGTATCTGCATAAGAGTTTTTTTCTGAGGAAAAAACCCCAAAAAGGCCAAAGAGTCAAGCGTCAGCTATATCTCACTTCAACAAACAAAACAGTATATCTTCTGAAAATGGCTGGCCAACTTTTGTGCTTCAGGCCTGAGGCTTTGGGAGTAAATGTATCAGAGTTGGCACATATTTCAGTGTCTTTGGCATTTAGCATCTTCTCCAGCTCTGGAATTTGCCAGTAGCAGCAGCTAGACCCAGACCGAGCTGGATGTGAAGCCTTCTCTCCCCTTAAAAACAGAAAAGCATGTAATGGGGCCTGTTAGCCATCTTCATCTTGTGTTGGGATCACCGGTTACCGTAGTTCTGTTTTTGGAAATCTTACAAACATGGGCAGAAGGTCAGCTGTCCATTGGTGTTGCTTTAGTGTAAAATAACTAGGTTAAAATGGTTTAATATGCTGGGTTTTTATGTTTATTTATATTTCATTAAGGTAAAGCAGGAGAGTGCAGCAGGTAGAATGCAGTCAGTGCTCTGCTGTCGATTCAGTTAAGCAGAATTTTGGTTGAAGCATTGTACAGTGTCATTTCACAAATAGATTTTCTTTGACTGACCACAGCCCCACAAGATACGATTGAGTGTTTCTGCCATATACTGTTCATCCATTTGTGGGAACTTGTTATATACTTTTGTTTGCAAGAAATCATAATTTTTTTTTGGTGTTTCTGTGTGTGTGTGTGTGTCCTTATCAAATGTATGCAGAACCCATGAAATCATTGCTCAATGCCAGCCCTCCCGGGCAAGATGCAGCAGAGCCAGAGGCAGATGGGGCTGAAGTGTTCAAAGCATGCCGACGGGTAGATTGATGTCTCCTAGCACGGGTCGCTAAGCAGTCACAACAGATGCAGGGCGGTGTTGTGACAGAGTGCGATGAAATGGGCATCACGATCACACGCTTTCACAGCGCTTTAAAAAGCCCTACCTGTCAGTGTTACTGCGTCTGATTTTGTCCCTCACTGTTTATTTTTTGCTATTGACAAATCAGTGACAGCAGGTTTCCCAGTGGGTTAGGAAGCCTTCTCGCTGTGGAGTAATCGGAGCTGGTGCTAATTTTAGGCTGCAAGATCTTTAGCGTTATGACAGCTGACGCGCTGTCTGGAGAACTGGAGACTCATCTGATGAATGCTGGGGAAATTAAATGTTTGTCTAGCAAAGTTGGAATGAATTAGTAAAGCTGGCTGTACACAGAAGTCCTCAGGGAGGCGCTGTTGTTCATACCTTCCTTCTGTTAGAAGAAGTTTGTATGTGTGTCACTCGTTACTTTGAAGGCGCATGAAGACATTTTTAGGACTACTGGAAGAATTTAAAATCTGCATACATGTGAATTTGCCTTCTACTCTCCAGCTAACTTTAAGCACTGTGACAAACTGGACAATTATTGGATGTATAACAGGGAAATATTAAATAACTGTGGCAGCCTGTTTGCACATATGAAGGATCTAAGACTCAGAGGAGCGTGGAACATAGAGTTAATGGATGTATCACTGAATCTCATTACGCCTTCACGGGACTACGTGGCCTGTAAGCACATTCTAAATTGATGACCAGTCGTTGTGATCTCATCCGGGTTACTGCTAATCACAAGCCGAACCTGTTTTCTCTGTTTTACCGATTGACTGTGACGCTGTTGAAACGGACTAGCTCAACAGTGGATCCGCTCTTTAAACCGGAAAAGCTTGAAGAATTGGAAGAGGCTGATTAAAATGGGAACGTGCCTCTTCTTAGTTCTTGAGGTAGAGTGGCTCCTGTCTGACAAAATTAGCTGATGGATCAAAGTAAGAAATGGAATAAAGGGCGCTTTGCAGCGTCTGAATCGACAAACTGATGGGCATTACAAAATGTTTAATAGTCAGAGTGCGCAGACACTAAAGTGCATTGGTTTCTGTGAAGAGCGGGTGACGCACAGCTAGATTACCTAGCATGGTTTTCTGGATCGCTTGTTAGTTTATTGGACACATGAGCACAGTCCAAACTGGTGTGTTATGTTACTGTACTCAAACATGCTGGCAATATGATCTTGTCCAGCAGGCTTCGACTGCCCTGCCCCTCCCTGTGAGCAAAAGCTCTTCTTATTGGCAGTTCTTTGCAAACTGCAGATGTGAGAGGTTTGTGAGCTGAATGTTTAAATGAGGGCGGGCCCCTCTCAGTGAGGTCACACAGAGCCACTAGTAGAAAAAACAGTCTAAAACTGAGTGTTTGACCAGGCTGAAATCAAGGCTTTTTGGATCAAATGGATTGTAGACATATGGCAGAGGACTAACTAAATAATAATGATAACAATGAGAATCGGTCCACTTTGACACAGGTACAGTACAAGGACAGGGAGGACGCAGGCACCACTGCGTGCGGCAATTAGAAAGAAGTGAATTGTTTACTTGTAATTATTGACAAAAAAAAGTGTAAGTGGACTCTCGCTCGTTGCCGATGTGTTTGTCCAGTAGCCCAGCACTAATAGGACACTGCTCTCTACACATGATATAAGATGAGTTTTGGACTGCTTGCGCTCTCTGATAATGACAGTAGGCTTTTGTATTATCATCTGCACGACTCCTTTAATGCCTCATTTCTCATTGACATATCCATTTATTTTTCTTCGGCATCTATCTGTGGCAGTCATTCATCTGCTTCAGAGGAGTCTGGATGTTTTCTTCTTCTTTTTTTTTTGTAAAGGACTCTGTGTCGTTGCTATGGCAGCATCATTTTGGAAGGCTAAGCCCCTCAAAGATTTCAAACGTGAAGGTCTTCTTCTTCTTTTTTTTTTTTTCCCAGTTCCAGTTGTTTGTAAGAATGCACCAGTACATATTCTTGTATAGGTAATAAATATAATAAATAAATAAATAAATAAGTAAATAAAATAAACAAATGACATCACCATATTGATTGCTGCAATGCCCAAAATGCTGCAGGCTGCATTTTTTCTTTATCCATGATAAAGCCAAATAAACAATGTTCCCTGGTGCTGTGCAGAAGCTTGACACGAAATCATTATGACCAGATATTTTATTCCATTAGAAACTTGCAAGCCTAAGCACCAGCCTGTCTCGTCTTTTCCGGTATATACAGTGAAGTAGGAGGTTCTTTCCCTCACACATTAACACACATGGGGCCTTTGCATTTAAAGGTAAGAGTTTATATTCTAGAGACTGTTCTGTGACGTGTGTAGCTCCATGTTGTGTGCTCAGCCTGCCAGTGTGTCTTGTTTTGTTGCTATTCTCACAGAGTGCTGCTCTCCCACAGTGCCACCACAGAGGCCCGTCTCTCTTCTTTAAAACTGGTGAAAGAGATCTTTGATGGCCGGGGTGCAAGATGGAGATAAGGTTTTAGAGCTGTTATTCGTCTCACTTCTTTTCTTCCTCCCTCTTCCTCTATTTCTTCATATTGCAGCATTTTCTGCTGTTTGTCACTTGTTAATCTCTCACTCACTCTCACACTCACACAAGCTTGCACACTCCTCATTTTTTTTTCTGCCTTGTGCTCGACTTCAAACCCTCGGGCCGTCTATCAACCTGAGGCGTTCAGCACTCATTAAGGTTAGATCAAGGTCGAATGATCCGACACATTTTTGTGGAGGGGGGGGGGTGAGAACCAAAAACTTTGCTCTCCGAGTCTCCTGCCGACAGCAGCAGCAACCTTCACATCACTGCTCCTCCTACCCCCTGCTAGAACCAGGCTGACCACCGGCCAAGATCAATGAACATTTACTCCTCTTATTTCTTTAGAGCGATAAAAGCCAAAGGAAGACACAGAGACGGTGAGAAACCACCCAGAACACCCATCGGCCAGCTATCGGGATAGCTAACATCCCTCTGACGGTTTCACAGAGCAGACTGGCTCCAGCTCAACATTTCCTCTTAAACAGAAAACATGCAGAGGTTTGGAACTCTGTTGAACTGTATTCAACAGAGTACAATCAAGTCCTTAATAGAAAGCATAATACAGTTTTGATGGACTCAACAGCAGCGGGGTCAGCAACGGGTTGGATTAAATGCATCATATATCTGGCACTGCTTCTGTTGACACATGACCAATGTATCTCTCCCTGTCACTGCCACGATGATCTACAAAGGTGTTGAGTCTCCTGGCAGTTGCCCTTGGGATTAAAGAACCACTAGTCTGGGACCAACTCTGTAATTTAAATAAACTTATAGGAAATAGTTTAGTCATATTATAGTACAGGCTGGGTAATAAATGTTTCCAAAGGGCAACATGAGAAACTAGGACTGTTGTGGAGGATCGCACCATGAAGCTTAAAAAGAGATCAAAGTAATATTGAGCAGAATTGGGTTCAACTCACTGGTCAATGAACTGGTTGTAGTGTTTTTCTGTTCTACCTGAGCAGTCAAAGCATTTGACAGCTTCCCAGTTTCTCATGTCGGTGCTTCAGGAAATGAATTGCCCAACCCGTGTATCATTTACAACAGGGGTGAGCAACTCCAGGCCTCAAGGGCCGGTGTCCTGCAGGTTTTAGATATCACCCTGGGTCAACACATCTGAATCAAATGATTACTTCTTTGCCAGGCATCTGGAGAACTTCAAGACATGTTAAGTGCATAATTTAGCCATTTAAATCAGCTGTGTTGGATCAAGGACACATCTAAAACCTGCAGGACACCAACTCTTGAGGCCTGGAGTTGCCCACCCCTGGTTTACAATAACATGAAGGATCATGCTAAATAATTGAGATGACAAAAATATAGTTAAATAAAACACACACACACACACACACACACACACACACACACACACACACACACACACACACATATATAAATTTGAGTGAGATAATATTGACAGTATCTCAATGGCAGGGCTGGCCACGTCCTGGCCAGCACTCTACAGTAAACCCACAGAATTGCAAACAAGGTCCAGGTCAAGGTGCAGGTGGAGGCAGGCGGGCATGCTGCTGTCCCTGCTCTCAGACACATACAGAGCGAGGGAAGGAGGAAGTGTGCTCGGAAAGTCAAGTGACCACAGATGTCGCACTCTGGAAAAAAAAAAAAACCTAAAAGAGTGGAGGAAACATGCTAAAGAGCAAATAGGAGAGCTTTTCAGGAAAGTGGGCTGTGAAGGGACAGACTGCGGAGCCGGGAGAGCAAGGCGGGGAGAGGGATGCCACAACATTACAACAGCACCATCTCTATTTTGCACTTCTAACATCTGCTATATGCTCCCTCTTCCCTGCTGTTCTAGTCACATTAGTATTGGCTGACACACCACCACATATATTAGTATGAGCTGTCAGCCGAAGCCCTAACAACTAGCTTGAGAAGGACCAGTTGAATGGTAATGCTGGCGGAGGAGGCAGCAGCAGCAGCAGTTGTGGCTGTGTTGGCCAACATGCTGAAGTGTTATCGCTGTGGCTGTACTGTATAATGATGTGGGTTGTTATAAAACACACATATTTCCCTCTGGAGCTGGAACAAACACACAAAAAAGGCACAGATCTCAGTCAGTCAAACATAATGAGCCTAGCCAGTTGGCATAGCTGGTGGCTGTCCCGTAGACTGTTACCCATTTGATGTCCATCTGCTGACATAAGTGACGGTGGGTTGCGGTGGTTGTGTTGGAGGCATGGCCAGAGCTGCCAGCTAATGGCAACACTTGAAGATGCAGATATAGCGGTCTCTGCTGTCCTCCTCCCAGAGGTTACCGCTGCTGTTTAGAGAGCTGCCTGCAGGAGTTGTGGATGGACTGTTTACCACACCATAGTCACTAACTTCTATACAGCTCAAACATTTCTCATTGAGGCGTGGAAGTGTGTGGGCATATACAGGATGCCACAACCTCACCTTAAAAACCGAGCCTCCACCCCTCCTCCTCTGAATAAATGGAGCGTTCACTTCAATACACTGCACGCTGTCTAGCCCCCTGTTGACGCATTGTTAGGCTGCTAGGCCTTAGCTGTCCTGATGGCAGATGCTAATGAAAAGAATAAGCCCATTTTAACATTGTGAATTACAATGTCTCTTACTTGACAGCCTCTCGCTACGAGAGTTTGCTGGTTATGAACGAAAGCAGTGGAACGACAGTGATGAATGAGCGGCAGAATGGCAGCGTTACACTTTTGCGCTTTCAGTGATGCAGAGCAGGCGATGATCGTCACTGTTATCGTCACAATCAGCAAAGAAAACCCTCAGGATGAAGAGGGACACACACACACAAACACACGCATCAACACAGACACACACACGGAAACAAAAGGTTTCGCCTTTATGCACACGCTAAGCAAATGCCTCAAAGCCCTCTGCACGCCTTTCTCCTTTGATTTATTTGAACTAAAGGCACTTTTCTTTTTGTTTTGTCCTAATATTTAAGGATGCAGCATGTGTATCCTCCATCCTTCATGGAAAACAATGCATGTTGTTTGAATCATTCATCTGTGGCTCTTCGCATTGTCTCTCAAGGCTGTAGCAGTTCCTCTCTTGACAAATGATAGCAGGAAAAAGAGGCTAAATTCCAGTCTTGTGTGGCTCGCTTTTGGACCAAAAACAACCCCGCGTGAGCAGATTTTCTCCGAACATATTTTCACAGGTAGCAGCTCCCAGCACCAGGAACATAAATGTCACTGTTCTGACTCGTAGCGAACTTTATTGAGTGCACTTATCTGCTACCCTCAGGCTACAGTATCTTGGTAAAAATGACTCATGTTCCCTGCGCTGTGCCCTTGATGTGTCCCTTCTGACTGTCTAGAATTTGAATAAAAGAACTTTGAACTTTCTTTTTCAGGTTTTGGGTGTAACAGATTCACAAATTTAAGAGGTTGATAGTGATCATAATATGAATATAAAATATTAGAAAAGCAAGTATAGGGAGCATGAGCTATAAAGGTAATAGGTACAGTAATGTATAGGCTACATGTAGAGAGTGTAACAACTTAGTGGAAAAAAGATAGGGTCTTGTCATTTTAATTAGGCAGGGTAAGGGAGTGTAACCTTGATCACACACCGGTGCTACTGCCTAATGAGTAGTGAGATTGTTTTGGAGGGATGTTACGACGTATGCCTTTTACACTGTTAAAATGACTAGGGTGGCATTTTTGCTGCAAAGATGGAGACCTGGGAAGATCTCTGTGAGTGCCGACATTAAATAGTCTCTTTCCTTTCGGCTTTAAACTCCAGCGACTTGAAAATTGCAAGGGGTTTAGGAGAAGAGGGCGCTGATTCAGAAGGTTGCAAGTCAGCAGGATTTCCGAGGCCTATTTCTTCACTGTCCCTTCCTCTGTCTTCTTTCGTGGAGAATAAAAACAGTTCAAGGATTCCTCTCACTAGAGGACACGCTTTGCATTCTGGAGGACACAACAGCCACGAGGGTGTGCGTTATGGAAGTATGTGTGTACCTGGCATGCGCATTCCTCCCATTCAGATTGCGTTCATAAATGCCTGAATTGATTTTCCAGATGTGTGTGAAAGTCTGAACCACAGGTTGCGTTGTGACATCTTATTTTGCCAGACTTTGATAAATCTGAAGAGGTGGGCCTGTATTGATTCCAGCAGGTGAGCCGATAGTTCACGATCATCGCTAACATGGAGACATTTCCATCAGAGAGTTATTGGATGGGCCCAGTCGATTGAGTTAAGTACACAAGGGAAATCAAATCCCACTGTGGGCTCATCATCCGCTGGGTGTTCAGCTGGGAAAATCTGCTTGCTTCTTTGTTGTTCCCTGCCTAACCTCCACCCATTTGGCCTTCCGTCACCCTTTCCAGTGGTTACTCAGCTCCTTGGCTGCCCCATTTTCTCCTCTCTCCACTTAATTAACCCATTGATCAGCATGCTCATAAATTAGTCCTTTGGAGAGGCCCTCAAAGAGCACTCTTCCCTTTCTATAACGGCCCTTCACCTCCATTGGCCGCACTGTTACAGAAATGGTCCCTGGTCTCTGCACTAGCTGTGTCAACGTGGGAAGCCAAATGTATTTTTTCAGCAGTCATTCAGCTATTCATAGGTTGAAGGCAGGGCAGCATGGAATGAGGAGTTAAGGCAAGTACAGATTAGTGAGTTTACCGCTCTATTCTTTGTGCTCACATAGCTCAACCTCTCCATGGTGCCCCTCTTGTGTCTGTAAATGTTTCCCCCCTTCCTTAAGTCTCTCTGTCTCTCTTGCTTTCTGTCCAACCTGTTCTCTAGAGCAGGGTGCCAGGCACCTACTTAAAGATTTGCCCAATTAGGGGGTGCTCAGAGGTCAGCCTGGAAGGAAGCCTCTCTACCACTCCCTCCACAACATCCTCTCCATCCTTTTTCTCTTTTTTTCTGTTTACATCTCTTGTACCTCTTGTTCCGGCCTTTAGTCTTTCTTGGAAACGACCTCTTCACTCCTTTTATTACCGTTAACATTCATTATCCACATTTGCTTCACTTCCCCTGCAGTGAAATCCTCTTTTCTGTTAAGTGGGGTATTCATTTGTAAAACAGAGGAAAGAAAGGCAAGCATATGCAATATAATGTTATTTTATTGTTGTTTAAGGTGTTCTGCAGATACACTGATCTATCTGAGAGACCATTTTCACCCAGTCTGATGGAAAACTTAAGTACACACCATAAAATGTGGTTGTGCAGTAGCTTGCAGAATCACCTTTAGCAGCAATAACTTCACTTCCGCTCCTTTTTACAGTGTTGCCTTAGTTCATTGAGGTTTGTGGGGATTCGTTTATGTGAAGCTCTCTTATGGTCATGTTATAATGAGGTTGACTGGGCCATTGCAACACCTTCATTCACGATCCAGTTCCTGTCAGGTTTTAGCCGTCATACAGATGGCCTCACATTTGACTCTAGAATACTTTGGTTTACGGAGCAGGTAATGGAGCACAGGTCCTGTGTGTAAAACAACCCCAAAACATTACCCCTCCACCACCGTGCTTGACAGTTGCTGTGTTTGGTTTTCACCTAACATGACCCTGTGCATTATTGACAAATATCTCCGCTTTGGGCTCATCTGTCCAAAGGACATTGATCCAGAAGTCTTGTGCTTTGTTCAGAGTCAACTTTGCAAACCTAAGCCAACTTCAACACGCTGATATAACTTCTCTGAGCATCGCATGGTCTGAATCTGGAGTAAATTTGTAAGAATGTCCACTTCTGGGAACATTGTAGGATTGAGTTAACTCACACCTAAGCTACAGACTAGAAAACTGCCAAAATGTCTAGTTTTATAGAGGTCCTCACACTTTGCAGCTCCTGGATGCTGCTTATTAATTCCTATAAAAGCGGTAATGATGTACTTAGTTTTTTACAGGACTCCTTTAAATCCGTCAAGTTCTTTGTGAAAAATTACCAATAAGGAAATATGACAGACTCCCTCTCAAATGAGTCAAGTGATATTGTGGTGCTGTTGGATCCCAGTGTCTTGGACTGCCAGTGGTATTTGCTGTTCTGCTCTAACACGTCAAAGCGTCGTGGCACGTTTCTTCCCTGTTGTAGGATCTGGTTTGAAGCCAGCAGAGCGTAAGAAGCAATAGAGTCACCAGCTGCAGTCCACGTCATCTGACTGTGGGACGAAATCTATAGAGAGGCAAATGAATGATCACATGGACTGCTGCAACCTTGATATTGAGCTATTCTCAAGGAAACATGACACAGGAAGGGCCAGGGCTAGCTGATTAGCAGCAATTGAACTTTTCAAGAAAGGAAGGAGGCGATTGTCCCCTCGTAAATCGATCATGGATGGTGGAGATTTCTTGCCCTGTCATTAATATACTAGTCAGCCTGCCCAAGTGCAGTCTGTTTGTGTGTGTGAAGCACTGGATTCCAAAATGATCATTGGAAACCCACTCCCTACACGGCCCTCTGACTTCATTTCTTGTTCCATTTGTTAATTATTACTATATTTTTCTTTTGAAAAGAAGTCCACCTCTTCACCTTCTGGTAAGGCCAGAATGAAGGCTCTTCATTTCTGACCTGGTTGGATAGCAGTGTCATGTTCACGCTCTTGTACCGAGGGCACATGAATTTCCTTAACCTCTCTGATGTCTATAGTCATTTAACCCATGGTGCATTACACCCATTGCCCCTTGTCTAGTTTTCAGCCTCACCTTAAGGGGTATTTAGGAGCGCCCAATGGATCAGAACCAGGAAAATGAGTTAGCTACGGTCCAATTCAGGGTGGGTGAATGCTTTGATTTAAAGACCTGGCTCACTGTTACAATTCATTCATATCCCGAGGTGTCCTGCTAGGCCAGCAGCCAGGCATGGAAATCTTTACTGAACCAAAAGCTATGTGTGCACTTGTGTAAGTCACTTAAATATCGAATGCTTTGGGAAACTGTGGAGGGGATTGCAAATAGAAGCAAAGTATTTTCTATGTAGTGGCAGGAACTTTGTCACACATTAAGCTCTCATGGGGTAGAGCATTCTTTATGTATATTCTTTACCCACCAGCGTTGTAAGCTGGGTTTTCCCCTTGGCTGGGGTGCTTGCAGCTCTACTGGATGATCCATCAGCAGCTTTGGCAGATACCATTTGGGAGGGGAACCTAGTCAGGAATCATTTCTTTTATTGCACAAGAGCAGCAGTGGTAAAAGGGACTGCCTGTAGTGGAATGGGACTTTGTAGTGTTTGTCCTGTGGCACATGCTCACATGTTTGGGCAAAACAAACTAAAAAAAATAAGAAAAGAGTCTCCTGTAATAGTTGTATTTATATCTGTTATACAACCATTTTGTATGCTGTTGTTCCTTCTCACCTTGACATGTGGTGCCTCTTTATGAAAGGGTGGCTTTTACAGTCATAATGAAAACGTACATCCTTTTGTGCCCTTCTGCAAATACAAAAAAAGAGTCAAAGACAGTGAAGATTCAAAGGTACAAAATGCCTCCAGGGCTAAGAGGAGCTGAGCATGCCCAAGGGTGTGATGAATGGTCTTCTTTCTACTCATGCGGTGGCCTGCTGTTGCTAAGGCTTGAGGGAAAAGATTCTGCAGAAGACATTATTGCCATGTATAACTTAGGAGATCAAACTCATGGGCTCATTCGTTTATCCATTTAACCGTCTTTGTGTGTGGTGTCTTATTGATGTAGGACCAAAATGTGTGTGTGTGTGTGTGTGCGTGTGCATGTGGGTGTTTCAGGAAATTGTTATGACAACGAGGCAGAGCAGTGGCTTTTATCACCCGCTGTTAATGGGGAAATGCAGAGAACAGTTGTTCTCCTTGTCGTCCGACGACATCGTCTTGTATATTGAATTACCACTGACTCCTGTGGCTCAGCCTGTCACGCACATACACACATGCGAGGACACACACACACATACACACATGCAGGTTTCATAGCCCTAAGCATATTCCACTATAGCTGTCACCACAGCGCAGGCGTACATATGTTTTGGGGAATAATCTGATATGCCAAGTGCCCTGTCTAGCTCGTGAGTCTCCTCTGTACAACAGTTATAATGCTATTACATGTACTCTTGTCAAAGCCAGACTTCAAGGTCGGTCACGACAGACAGGGATTTAGAGTCTGAGCTGAGAACAAGTTAAACAGTGAGGTTTTACACGTTACAGAAAAGCGATTCCCCAGGGTTTTACAAATCAAGGTCAGCGATTACACTATCGTATAGGGGTGACTCGAGGAAAGAGGCAGGGTGGGCGTAATGTTAAACCCCACCCCATTTATCCCCGAAGTGACAGTCTGCAGAGATTGACATACCTGTCAGCGCCTCAGTCTGCGTGTTCATTTGAGTAATGCTTGATAAGGAATTTTATTGACATTATTTACAAGGTCATTTTTAATGTGTTTGAGTGTATTTGCATTTAAAGTTTCCGTCACCTGTGTGATCTTAATTCCCATGAAAATGCAACATTTTGAACAGCACTGCAGACTTGTGATTACTAGAGTTAGAACACCACATATATGCTTCTCAAAAAAAATGTTACTGCTAGCCTTGGGCACAATTATGATTTCAGAGTATACCAGGAAAGCCTGAAATCAATACCATAAAAATTCCAGTTGCTCCGTTCTCTGAGAAACCACCAAACCATCTCTGGACTTTTAGTTTAGTTTCTTTTGACTTGTTTTGGTTTGTGCCCCCAGCAGTATTCGTTTCATCAGTCTAACTCAGTTTAGGTGTATGTATAGGAATCTCTTAACATCCACCAGATTGCAGCTCAGAGCTGGGGGAAGGGTTAGGGGTTAGGCTCTTCTGATTTAAACAGATTTCTTACATATCTGGCCTGCACAGGGGGATCAGACCAACTGTAAAGCCAAAATTCATGCAAGAGAGATGATTGGAAATAGAGCCCAACCAATTCTAAGACTGATATTAATACTGATTGGTTAATGCTGGTGGTTTTTAAAAATCCCAAATATTCACTGATATATTTTTTCTGTCAGACACTAGGGCTGCCACAAACGATTCACCGATTATTTTTGCGATTAGTCAACTAATCAGATCATGCATCCATTGGACGTAAAACGTACAGCTTATTGCACCAGCAGCATCTGCTCTTATATAACTATCATTAGCTTACAGCTTGAAGTGTTTAAGGTGCTAACTAAAAATAAAGACAAGATGATAGTTTATTAAATTTTAATGAAATTTCCAGATTGTTTCGGTGAAGTTTAATAAACTCCTTGCTATCTAAAATATAACGGGACACCGGAGTATATTCTAGAGCATCTCACACTTCTGATAATCAGCTGTCTGCTTGACGTTTATTCAGCTGTGTAAAAACTAACTTTAATCTCAGCCAAACCGATTTACTCAGGAACAAATAAAATACTGAAAAAAAGCCAAACAATAACATTTTTAAGTTATCTAAGTGACTCATATATGTTTAACCTGAGTAGCGAAAGACGGCGGTGGGTTTGAAAACGATTTGCCGGGAGTCCGGTGTTCTCACGGGCTCTAGTGAGCCTTGCCCCCGGCTAACTATCGAGCTAGTGGGTAACAGACGTCTCCGAAAACGTCGGAGCGCTTTTGAAAATATGTGGTGTCTTGATAAACTGAGCAGATATTTGAGGTTTACACAGCTACATTCTCGCCTGAAAATATGTTAAACTTTTATTTTGTGACCCAGAAAGATTAATAAGAGTAATATTAAAACTAACTAGCTGCCGCCATTGTTGGAAACTGAGCTGGGCTGCGCTATGAATTCTGGGACACAGCTTCTTCTTCTTCTTCGGGGTTTAACGACAGCTGGCATCCTTGTACATGCAGTGCTGCCCTCTTCTGTTTCAGTGTGTTATTACACTCTTAAATCCTACTACTTATTCCTGCGTCTTTTGTGATCTTACAAAGCTTCAAACAACGCGTCGACTATTAAATCAGTCGTCGACGATTTTGATAGTCGACTAATCGTGGAAGACACACAAAACATGAACTTATTTTCCTAGCATTTATTACGGGTTATCATTTATTTATTCTTTTACGTTGTGGCCGACACTGCTTGGACCACCTGGTTGTCGTGTTTGTGCAATCCAATTGCTTGTTGCCAATGGGGAAGTTGCAAAGTGCCCACTAGTGGACACATTATGCAACATCAAAACTCCTGCTTGAGAGGTGTTTATCATGTCTCTTCTTGACTTTTTAGTTTTCACTTATTGGTCGTGAGAAATGACAGATTGCCAAAAATGGTTCACTGATTAGCTGGTGGTCTTTGAGAAGTTATAACAGTTGTAACAGTGTGAAATCCACCCAGCAAGTGTTGGTTAGGCTTTTTTTGAAACTTCCAGCCAGTCTGTAAAAGTAGTAGTGGTGGAAAGGGATGCACACGTTGAATGGTTTACACACTTTAGTGCATAACAACAAAACTGGACAGGACATGCCGTTGAGTACTTTAATTATTATTTTTCCTTCAAAAATGTGATTAATTCATTCAAATTTTTCATATGAACGGCTGCTGAAGCATTAAGTTGGAAGAATATTCTTTGTGAACAACTGGAAAATGTAACTCGTGAAGAAAACTTTACAGAAAGCGTTCTGAGCCTTGACCTTAAAAGCACCCCGTGTGCATATTGAACCACAACTCTGTGAGATTGCTAGATGAGGGTAGAAAGAGTCTATCTCCAGGAAGACCTTTCAGATGTGACCTGCGGAGTGTGATAAATGAAAAGACTTTTTGACACCCGATTCCTTTAGAACCCACCCCTTCTACCTACTGTACCTTAATCCCCATCATTATCCTCAACCTGGAAGCAGTGAAGAGGTGGTAAATTATGACTTGCAGTCAGTCATCTTCATAATGCTCTGTTCAGCTGACGCCAGCCTCACAGCCCCGTCTGCAAGTACCCAGCACGGCGCAGGCAGAAAGGCTTCTTTCTTTGCAGTCTCCCAACTTATCTGAGAATATTCAAAGCGTTATAGCGTTTGATAGCTATTTGCCGCTTTTCTGTAGTTCTGTTTAGTGTGAATTTCATTTGTTAGCTTATCTTCATTTATCCGAAATAGTAGTTTAGATGCCACCTCACTGCTGCCAGTGCACCTTGTTAACCGGAGAAACACTAAATGGGAACTAGCATCCAGTCTACTGCGTTATCTTCAAATGATGCATGATGAGACCAAGTGAAAGGATCCTGGGTGGATAAATGTGAAGTGAAAGGGGTAAAAAAGACCAATAGAATTTGCAGCTGCACAAACCCAGACTGCATAGCTTACAGCTACAAGTACAAACTGCTTTGTGCATAGGCCTGCAGTCATTTCCAGAGTGTTCCCAGTAATTCCACTATCTCGCCACTGTGAGCATTCATAGATTTGGGGTAAATACACAACTGAAACACCTCGACTGTTCCCTAATTGGCCACTTTATAAGTACACTAGGTTGGACCCCTTTTTGCTTTTAGAATTGGTCCATGATCTCTTCTTCCGCCAAATCTCAAAGGTGATCTACTGGATTCAGATCTGTGGACTGAACGGAAATTCGTTTTTGTGTTCAAGAAGCCAGTTTGAGATGATCTGAGCTTGGTGACAAGGAGAGTTGCCCTTCTTTGAAGTGGCCATTAGAAGATTAGTACACTCAGGGCTTAAAGGGATGAACGGCAGCAATGCTCTGGTAGGCTGTGGTGTTTAAATGATGCTCCGTTGGTGATAAAAGGTCCAAAGAATATTGGGGCGACCGTGGCTCAGGGGTTTGGTAAGCGCATCTGTAACCGGAAGGTCGCCAGTTCAATACCCGGGCTCTCTGTCCTGGTCGTTATGTCCTTGGGCAAGACACTTTACCCTACCGCCTACTGGTGTTGGCCAGAGGGGCCGATGGCGCGATATGGCAGTCTCGCCTCTGTCAGTCTGCCCCAGGGCAGCTGTGGCTACAACTGTAGCTTGCCTCCACCAGTGTGTGAATGAATAATGGAATTGTAAAGCGCTTTGGGTGCCTTGAAAAGCGCTATATAAATCCAATCCATTGTTATTATTATAAAGTGTGCCGAGCAAACATCAGCCA
The DNA here is from genome assembly GCF_051167445.1 of Perissodus microlepis. NCBI lineage: Eukaryota > Metazoa > Chordata > Actinopteri > Cichliformes > Cichlidae > Perissodus > Perissodus microlepis. Next base: position 42,577,843 of record NC_140463.1, on the reverse strand, counting down.
CACCAAGGCAGGATAGGTCCGTGGTCTCATGTTGTCTATGCCAAATCATGATGCTACTACCCAAATGTCAGAGCACTAATGAAGAATCATCAGACTAAGCAATGTTTTCCAGTCTTCTGTTTTCCAACTTTGGTAAGCTCGTACGAATTGTAGTCTTTTTCCTTTTGTGAGCTAACAGCAGGGACACATGGTGTGGTCTTCTGCTGCTGTAGCCCATCTACTACTAAGGTTTGATGTATTTTGAGTTCAGAGATGCTCTTTTGCATACCTCGGTAGTAATGAGTGGCTCTTTGAATTACTGTTGCCTTCCTGTTAGCTCGAAGCTGTCCGGCAATTCTCCTTTGACCTCTGGCATCAACAAGGGTTTTTTACTCAAAGAACTGCCGCTCACTGGATATTTTCTAAACCTCACAGATGCCTGTGTGGGAAGTCCTAGATATCAGCAGTTTCTAAAATACTCAGACAAGCCACATTCAATTTGAACTTCAACAGGTTGTCGGCATGTCCAAATTCCTCGACTTGCTGCCTTGTGATTGGCTGCTTAGATATTTCCCTTGATAATCAGTTCAACGGGTGGTTAGTGAACGTATGCACACATAAGGCTTGGATACCTGCATATCAAACGCACATATACAGCTACACATTTGCGTATACTGCATAGCTCAGTCCTGCTATAATTGCTTATAAGTAAGAGATTTAAGTGTTGCATTAATTTGTTGTTTTGTGGCACAGGTGTCACATCGATGTCTGGCTTGGGGATATTTGACGTGAAGCAAACTGACAAGGTCACAGGAATCACAGCTCGGTGCGTCATTCGTCAAGAACAAGATTAGTTTTACTTCTAAAAGGTCAAAGCACAGAAGTGGGACCTTCTACCTGATCTAAGGTGTTAATATAACAAAACACGATGAGTCTGTGTTATTTCCAACTTTTTGCCTTTAATATTATCTCCTCTCTTCTTCCCAGAAATATACTTTTATGTGGTATTTATTTGTATATGTCTCAGGTGGTACTACTTTGTGTTTCATGACAATATTATCACAAACTTATTCAGTAGGATCAGAGGCCATGTTGTTGGACGGTCCACCAGGAGTTTGGGTTGTTTCCTGAAGTGAACTAAGCATCATGGTGCATAACTGAACCCCCCCAAAAGTTGTCTCAGGGCTAAACTGTTGCATGACTGCTAAACAAAAATGTTTAATTATATTTCTATCCATGTACAGGTTAAAAAAAAATATTAACACTTTTCAGGTGTAGCACCCCTTTAGGCTAAGTGTTTAAACAACTAACTGGTGGAGCCCTCAGGCTCGGGTGTAGAAGACTCTGGCATTTTACGGCTCATAACTTTTCGGTTGCAGATATTCCAGTGATGCAGCAGTGATGCCATACCTCACTGACCCCAACCCCTAGTTTTAGTCGTGCTGCAGGTTTTTGGGTGTTTTCAGACATCCCTCGGCCTAAACTCCTCTTCACCCTCCGTGCTTTTTTGTCTTTTCTCCCCAAGCTGTTATGTAAGGCCCAGAGCAGGTGTTTTAGAGAGATTGTGTTTTTCAGGCTATTTCTGGGCACAGGTGGACTCGGACAGTGGATGCAACACATCAACGCTCCCCAGACGTTGCTGTCATTCGGGAGCGCAGATGTTTCAGCTGTAACAGGAATAAACCTGCGCGCGCACGTGTGTGTATGCATTTGCACATACTTGAATACAGTGCGAAACATACTTCACCTTGACGTCTGCAGAGAAACTGCTGATGCGAGGCAGTGAATGACATGATTACATCTATAAGCATGTAATCACTAGTGCATTTGTCTTGCACTTAAATGCTGTTGTGACATTAGTTTAGTAGCCTCAGGCTGGATATCTGTCTTTACAGCATACACTTTGCTCCATCATGCCACACGACATACTGCTGTGTATGGATGATAAACATCCTATAGGCTGCTTGTTTATCAGCAGGTAAAAGTGGTGCAGAAGCAATCTCTGTTGTGACATTCAGCTGATAAGAAACAAAATGGGACCTGGAGCGGGGCTAGGCCTCGACATTGAGGCATCCGGTCAGCGTATGTGTACTCTGTGTGTTCATTTCGGTGCATGAATGGCATGTGATGCGGAGATTACAGCCCGTTACTATTGATAAATGTGGGTTTTAGAGAGTGATATATGGCTGGACTGATGCTGCCGCTGATGTAAAGGATTATCCCATTACTGAGACCTGGGCATTAGCACTCAGCCCCTCACCTCAGGGAACTGCAGATGGACAGAAAGGAAGAGAAGGGGAGAAAATGGAGGGGCAATATAACATGGTGGGGGGAGTGGGGGGTGGAAATGATGGGAAAAGGAATGAGAGGGAGATAGGATAGAGGTAGCATAAAAGAAAGGGTTGAAAGAGCAGGGATGAGAGGCTGAGCTTTGCTGCATGGATAGAAATAGAAAGGGGCAAGAAGCAGCAGCCAGAGAAGTCAAGACAAGACTTTACAAGTGGAGGAGTGTGTGTGTGTGTGTGTGTGTGTGTGTGTGTGTGTGTGTTGGGGGTGGGGGGGCAGAATACCAGATAAAAGCCGATGATGAAGATTTGATATTGTGGCTGTGAAAGAGATAGAGAGTGCATTAGGGAACAAAACCATGAATGATGCATCAAAGAAAGGACTGTTTGAGTTATTGGGGCTATAGGAGAGAGTGGAGGGTGTAGGGGGTGGCAGTCGGAAAGAGAATTTTATAAGAAGGGAAAAGAAAGGCTGCTGGCAACAAAAGGCAGATGTAGGATTAATGTGGATGGCAGTGAAATGAAGAAAAGAAGGAATGAAGGGGAAGTGTGTGACATTAGAGGCAACAGAGGGGAGTTTTTATTCCTGGACCACTGTGACAGGAGGAGAAGATAAATAAAGGCAGGATGAATGAAGAAGGTTATGTGCATACGTGCAGAAGAGAAGCAGAGAATATGGGTACAACCGAGCACAGGCAATCTTTCTGTCGCCTGTGGGATGATCCAGCGTTGGGGTCCACATGCACACATAGGGGGTGAACCTGCACTGATTTAACGAGGGTCCTGTCTGCTCCTGTGTTGGCTTTGTTGTTTATGATTCCTGTGACCTGCACATTAGTACTTACAAGCACACATACAACCTGATTTAGAGCCCGACCTCAGCACTGCAAACACGCAACCTTATATCAGCCATGCTATATCTATGAAATTCAGGGCTTTTATTTTGTAAAGCTGACTAACAGAAGACTTTAAGGGCACTATAAACAATTGTTGAAACAAACATCAGATTAGTGATTAGTTTTATGGGGTCACAGTGTCCAGCCATGGCCTGGTCGACACTATACAGCTCTGTTAGCTGGAAATAGGAGCATAGAGCATGAAATTACTGTGTGTTTGTGTGTGTGAGTGTCTACGAGTGTCACACTGTCGCCAAGTGCTTGCTCAAAGATGGTCATTGGATAGTTGGGCTTTTCTCTGTCTTATTGTAGGGTCTCTACCTTACATTATAAAGCACCTTGAAGCCACATCTCTTTGCATTAGCAAACTATGTGTTGGTTCTGACTGGAAAATGACTTAAAAGTTAAAAATACACACTGGACTGGAGTGGGCAGTGCCTTAATCACATATAGCCAGCGGGATACAATGTGAAGCTCGCGCTTGCTTTTTAGCAACAGTATGCAAATGCAGTAAAAATGAAGGCTGTAACAAAGTCAGAAGGGGAGAAATTAGATCAGTTTCTCTGATGATAGATGAAGGCATTAAAGGTAGTAGAAGCTGCCACCCAAACATGAGTAGGAGTTAGGTGAGCTGAACAGTGAGAGATTGGAGACAATTCAAGTCAAATAGCAAATGCCAGTAAGTGATTATGTTGTATTTAAAGAGGAGGCTATAAAAATCAAAAAAGCTGTGATTAAATATAATTAGAGTCAAGGCAATTTTATCATTATAGTCAGAATTATACTTGGAAAATTGGAAAGTACAGTTTTTCCTTTACTTTTGTTAGAAGTTACGTTTCTAAATGTCACTTGCCGTTTTTCCAAAAACATAGAGAAAATTATTACACATTTGTTGTCGTGTCGGACGGCTATATCACTGACACACATCTGTGTGGATTATGAACATGACAAAAATTCCACTCAGTTTTTAGTCATCTTCTCTTCTCCAGTAAAGTCTATAAAGCCCATTTCCATTTGCACCAACTCGGATCGACTCGCCATGACTCGACTTGGATGTTGTTACAGCAATGCGTCCAAACATCCTGCAACGCAATAAATATGCGACATGAATGCTACAACAAAGGTGGACGTCGAGGCAAGAATATACTTGCTGCTCGGTCTGTGGCTTTTCATCAGACTCGGGGATCACGGCGTTGTTTTGTAGCCATTTCTCCTGTTGCCGGTTTTAGAGGTTTTGTTTTTTGTGAATCAGACACTCTCGTGACTCATCAGATGACACCACTCATGAGCCAATCAGTGACATGCAGTCTGACGACATCACATTTTAGCACCTGCTTGGATCGCTTGGAACCCCAGCTGAGCAGACACTATTTTAGTACCTGTTACCAGGTACTGTGACCTGAAAACCACGGTGAACCATGCTGAATCAATCTGAGTAGGTACTAATTGAAAAGGGGCTTAAATGGATAAGTGCAGATGAATGGGAATGGGACTAGAGTGTAGGCACCAGAAGTTTAGTAGTGGTGTTTGTTGTTGTTTTGTAGCCTGAGTCCAGTTAGCTAAGCATGTTAGAGAACGTTTTGGTTGTGATTAGAAGAAGGAGAGCAAAGACAGAATGTATTTTGCTCTGTTTCACGGAGGGGTGCCTATTCATGATTGGTGCGCGTGCATTTTCTTCTTATTTCTGCTATTTGATTAACAAAACTGAGCACCTACTTCTGCTTCACTAAGTATAGATCCACTTTAAAAAGATGTAAAATGTTTTTGACAGAAATTTGGCAAAAATCCTGCATTTGCTGAAATGCAATCTCTAAACCGCAGGCTAATGTACATGGAGACTTTCGCAAGCAATTACTAAGGGGTAGAACCAGACCCTCTGGACCAGATACCTGCTGGATTCATTGGAAAGCCCCCAAAGTACTGGTCTTTTCCTCCTGAGGCTAAGTAATGAGACAACAGCTTACGTGATGCAGATTGCTCTTGTGGTGACAGCAGTGTTTTAATTTGGGAGCTAATGGTTAGCATTTTTCTTTGGGTCAATGTTTTTCTTGTGCCTAAAGGTTTTACACGTTATTATAGACACACATGATCAAGATAACCACATACCTGTCTATATGGAGATGATGATGGTGGTGAGGTATCAATAGGGTTCGTGCAATTAGTCTCATTGCATCCAATTAGCTGATCAATTTGGGCCATCTGGGATAGGGGTCTCTGGGACCAGCATGGCCACAAAACTATCAATCTTTGCCAGTTTAAATTGACTGGAGAGCAATAAGAGGGATGAAGTGATAGAGAAGTATCACACAGTGTAAACGCACAGCACTTCCCTGCTAATTTCTGAAATACCAGGAGGTATGTGTCCATTTAAACACTCTATGCACAACGCAATTCTGTCCAATTTTATTGTACGGCAGCACGGTGGCACGGTGGTTAGCACTGTTGCCGCACAGCAAGAAGGTCCTGAGTTCAATTCCACCATCAGGCCGGGGTCTTTCTGTGTGGAGTTTGCATGTTCTCCCCGTGTTTGCGTGGGTTCCCTCCGGGTACTCCGGCTTCCTCCCACCGTCCAAAAACATGCAGCTTGTGGGGATAGGTTAATTGGATAATCCAAATTGTCACTAGGTGTGAATGTGCGAGTGAATGTGAGTGCGAATGGTTGTCTGTCCCTGTGTGTTGGCCCTGCGACAAACTGGCGACCTGTCCAGGGTGTACCCCGCCTCTCGCCCTATGACAGCTGGGATAGGCTCCAGCGCCCCCCGCGACCCTGAAAAGGATAAGCGGAAGTGAATGGATGGATGGATGAATATTGTGTCAGAGCCACAATTTCACCAAACTATTGGTTGTAGATTTAACCTGCTAATTTCCCCGAAGGCATTTTCAGGCCCAAAACTGTAAGGGAAGGAAAGAGAAACTATGATATAGGAAAGTTAAATTGCTTTTGGAATAGCTTATTTTATTTATTTGTTTATTTATTTATTTTTTGCATAAAGTGTATCAACACATTTAATGGAGAAATAAACTACAGAGTGATTGCGGTGCAGCAGCAAATGTTGCAGAGTGAGAAGGTAATGTAAATGTTATCAACAAATAAATGGAGACATCAAGTGGAGTGCATGTAGGGAATGCGGAAGGCCATGTTGAATGCATTAAGGGAGTACTTCCCCCCCTCATGCTAAAGTGTAAAACATCGAACGTGAAAAGCATTTCTGATAACACCGCACTGCTGCTTATTACACTGATGTTGGAGAAGACCGTGCACGGAAGAACATTTTGTTATCAAAGTGGTGAAACAGCGGGTTGAACATAGCGTTACTTATTCATAAGTACAGTATAGCTTTTTGCTGAGCAGTCTTATAAGAGACACTGCAGTATGTCCAGTAAAAAGTGGGCAAGTAAAAGAAGAAAGCGAGACTTGAAGGCCTTACATTAAATGGACAGTTCACCCCTAAATTACAAAAATGTCCTTTATTTCTATTGATACACTGTTCATCATTTGTATGAGGTCCCCAATTCATGGACATACAAACTATATAAATAACTTCTCAGTAATATAATGGAAACAGATTGAACTTGCCTTGTGGTACTTGTCACCTAAAAGTGAAGCATCTATATAGGATATGAAGTCAGACCCAATACTAGGAAGTCAGCTTATCCTAGTGCCAGCCCACATCAGCTGATGGCTGAGCCAATGCCCTTCCTCAAAGCTCGTTAGCTGTCACACATAAGAAACGCTACTAGCCCTTTTCCACTAATACCTGCTTGGCTCCACTCGACTTGACACCATTTCAGTAGGTTTCCATTACAATCGAGTACACATTATAGCAATGTGGGCCTTGTTGCTGGGTTTCAAAAATGATGGTTTTGATTTCCGTGACACAAAATCACTCTCATGACTCATCGAGTGACCAGCCAATCAGTGACATGCAGTCTGTTCACATTTTCAGATTGCCTAGGATCACTTGGAACCTCGGCCGAGTAGATACTAAAAAGTACCAGGTATCAAGTAACCACCTAATGGAAAACCCTAAAAACCGAGTTGAGCCATGCTGAGCTGAGCCGAGTAGGTACTAGTGGGAAAGGGCTATAGTGACGCTGTTTAAGCTCATTCACTGTTGCATCTGCAAGCCTCTTTGCAACCTACCTCCATCCTTGTATCCTTGTCTCTCATTTGCTACTGATTTACGTTTTGCCAGGAAATCCACTCCATAGCTACGTCGTAACCACAAACCCCTCTGAAACACTACTCTGTGACCTACCGCGCATCCTAAAGTGCAACCTAACATCCACCCCCTAAAAATAACTACACATCACGTGAACACAACTCACAACTTTTGTAATTGTCCTGTTCAGCACCGTTGATTCTCCTGTATAGTTCCTGCAATTTTTGAATTCATCAGTGGGAGAATAACAATCATCGTCTCGTTATAAGGAATAATAATTGCAGCATCAGTGTAAGGACTCACTGTCTGCAAATGGGACATCGCTGAAATGCACAAAGAAGAGGTGAAAAGAGAAATGTCCCAGCATTTTGTTTCTATTGGCTGGAACTGCATATAAAACAAAGAGTCATAAGCACAAGATAATTCATATATAATGCTACACACACAAGCAGAAATGCTACCAACGACTTCGGTCACTTGCGTAGGTTACGTCGTAGGCTCTACAAAGATTCACCACAGCAGTCTAAATCAGGGCGTAGCCAGTGTCAGCTTGTTGTCACTGATCCCTGCTCGATATCACCAACGCTGTATGCTTTGATTTTGATTTTGTACCTTTATAAATTGCTGGGTAGCTACGTCATGAGTTGGCACTCACAAAAAAGAATTAGATTATGGTCTTTTACATCGAGTGGGGCAGATTACTCTTATTGTTCCTTTTTTTTGTTTTGTTTTGTTTTCAAGAGTTGCAAAGCCTACTGTGTCTCTGCTCAGTTAGAGTAATCACGATAATTGGCCACTGTTCTTTGTTTATGAGCTCTGGATGAGCCGACTCCACAGGGTCATCGTCACTGCGGCGCCGTGGAGACAAAATGCTAGCTGCCTCAGCAGTCACCTCATAATCGATCACAGAGCCGGGGAATGGAGAGATCTCCAGTAATTAGAACAAACATGCACAAATTAAAAACACAAAAAAGGGAGCCGAAATTGTTATCTTGGTATCATCTTGGCAGAATTCATTTGCTTGCATTTAACAGAAACATTTTGGGTGTCTGATTAAAAGTGGGCCAGATTAAACAGATGTCTCCAAATTGCGGTGTGATGACTGGAGCTCTCATGGTGGCCCAAATGGAACTTGCTTTGCCAGTCTCTTCATTAAGTCAAGCAGAGCTGTGCGGTGCTCATCCCTGGCACCAGAAACACACTTAGAGAGGTGCTGGGAGGCCCTGGGCGAGTGGGGTGGGGGTTGGCTTGTGAACCCGTTCATATAAGACACACACATCCATGCACATGTGCAAACAGGAAGACAACACCTTACGTATCCTAATGTTCCTAATGTGCATGGAAGTGGATGCAAGTTTATGGTGAGATGGGAGACCAGTACACATACTACACCTCCCAAAACAAACTCTTACATCCACACACACTCACTCTTACCTCTTACTCTGCCTGCACTTCACACCAAAACCTGTCAGGCCACAAGTGGCTGAGAAAAGAGTTGGAGAGGCTTGGAGTCAAGATGGCCCCGGCTGATTAGGAAGTAGGAGGCGTTTTTCCTCCTTGTGTAAAGATGATAATGACAACTCCAGCAGCCCCTCGGCCACAATGAACGGGCTGAAGTACCCGTGGAGAGGAGCTGGAGTGGCTGGTGGGCGGAGGTTTAGCTCTTAGGGTTAAAGGGCATTCAGCAATACCAGTGCTAAACTCGTTGTTAAACAAGCTATCGGTCGTCCAAGTGCTGCCTTGGGGAAAGACAGAGAAGACGAGATTTCTGTGTGCATGTTTAAACATAATGGATTAAAGCTAATGCCTGTGATTGCGTTCAGGCCTGCCGTGTGCTCCATGTATGTTGTCAGGTACTAAAATCTTGCATGCAACTGTGACGCAAAGTAATGAAAGTAATGGAGGCACTCCATTGATTGTGCACTAGTTGACTTTACTCATTATGGAGAGTACTGCTCAGCCTGTAAAAACAGTTGTATAATGTCTTAGTGAAGTCACGATGGTTAGTGTCATCGCTGCACGTATGTAAACCCATCAAGTTCCAAGTGTGTATCTGACATTGTTACGGGTAGTTAACGTTTGGTCATCATGATCTGCAGCAATTCTCTATTGCTATCTTCTGTCAGTTGCACAATAGGCTGGCCTCTGTTTTCTCAATCTAGCATAATTGAATTACAGTAAAGATTTAGTTCTATTCTAGATAATTTAGTTAGTTTATTAATTACAGTTCCAAACAAAATAAACTTTTTTTTTTTTTTTTTAAAGCCAAACAGTTTCCTGAGTTTGACATTGGGTTAACATTAGGTACACATCCTATACCACTGTTGCATGTCTTTTAACTTCTCATTGATGCCAGCCCTCCTCCTTCCCCGTTGCTTCCATTTTTCCTGACTTGGCATCTCCCGGCCAGATATTACCTATAGTCCCCGTGTCAGAGCACAGTGCTGCAGCGGGGCAAGCAGTTATTAGCCAGGCTTGCCATTAGCAAAGGGAGGGGGCATTGCGAGGCTTGGCTGGGCATCAGTAGGCACTGAAGGGCAGACACTGGTGAGGACAGCCCAGACCTGCTTCTGCCAACAAAGCTCGGGGAGGAAATTGATTACATGTCATACTGATGCGAGAGTAATTCGATTTAAAAAAAAAAAAGAAAAGAAAAATCCATATCTGTAATCATGCATATGCAAATATAATCAGACAAGAAAAATAGTTAAGGTAAAACATGCAGAGGTTTGTGGTGCTCTTTGAAGGTAATTATACTTGATTTACAATTAAAATTGAGTTGAAGTGAGAGGGGAGAGTGGCTCAGTGGCCAAGTTTACAATAATCTCGTCGAGGTGAGCTTAAGAGGTTTGTTGCATAAACATTTTAGTGGCGTACATGAGGATAACTGATGTTTCACAGGATGTCTGATTCTGGATAGTGAGCTTCTGTGGTTCTAAGTTGGAGACAAGCTGATACTAATGGTTTAGACAAATGCACTTAATATAATTTGAGAAAAATAAAAAATAAAGCGGACAGATATATTTACATGAGTTAGTTGGAAATTGGCTGAGTTTGCATCCAGTACAAGTTTGTGGATTCTCTGTAGGGAGCTGCTAGTCAGAAACAGCAAGTGCTATTCAGGTTAAGTAAGTAATAATACTCTATTAATGTAATCATATCTACTGGGGCCTGGATCCTGGAGAAATGGCAGCTCACCTTCCTCTGTCATGTGATGTTTCAAACAAGCAAGGTCTGCAGATCAGATGTGTCTACGAGTATTTTTATGTGGGACATGATGAATGATTGCTGTAAGGATACTAAAGTTTGCCACTTCCAGTAAACTAATCTGACATTGTGCATTTGAAAAGTGGCAGACATTTGTTTTACTCTTACATTTAAGTGGCCGATAAATTAGTAGATCGAATGGAAGAAGAAAAAAAACAGGATGGTGAAGTCCAAAGTGCAATGAAGGATATGTAAGCAGGATATATCATCTGCATACATTTTGGCCATGATTACTTAGAGGCCATCGTTGCAGATTGTCAGGTTTCTGTCAGGTAACCACGTACAAACCCTTGCTTTTTGTCTGAGCTTGACTTTGCGCACTGAGTCAGCTTAACATGTAAAAAGCACGAGTCAACAGTATTGATGGTCTTGTAGGTCAATTGGGCCATCAGTAGCTATCAGGTATTGGAATTACCTAAGCTGATTTGATGGTGTCACAGACAGAGGGGAACTATGATTGACAGTCACTGATTATAACAGCGTGTTACAAAATAACAAGGAATTTATAGATCAGTTTTCTGGAACAAATATTTCAAATGTATGTAATGCAGGTATTTTTAATATGCATGCAGACAAATCTGCAAAACATCTGTATTTATGTTGTGATTAATTCATTCCTTCATTCAAAAAAAAAAAAATTGGACCATTGCAAGTGCTCGTTTCTGTACTACGGTATGCATGAAAGATTCATTACTCGTCCTAAAGTCAGCACTGAAGGATGAAATAGACTCAGAGCCATGGTCGGCTGGCAGGGAGCCACTGTGAGTGGCACAGTGTTGCTCTGCAGTTCCTTCATTACTCTATCCCTCCATCTCTTCCTGTCCTCAATCACCTCTCCCCCTCAGCCGCTGCTCTCTCCCCTCCCTCTGTGTTTTGAGGGTTGTGTGTTGAAAAATTCTCAAGCGGAGAGTCTGATTATTCCAAAAAGACTATTGACTCATCAGCAGACACACTCAAGCACACGCCACGAAGATAAATAGGCAGACTGACTCACACGTATGCACACATCAAATACAGGCACGCACAGACTTTGATGTGCAAACAGACAGAAATGCACACGACACAAGCCAAGCTGACACAAAAACATAAAGAGCACTGCCACACATACACACAGGTTTAATTTAAATCACCACTACACCCGTGTCCCAGCACTCCACTTTTAATAGACCTCTGCCTCTTTATGGCTTTCTGCCTCCTAAACCTATCAATCCTCCCTCCTCTCCCTCTATTCCCCCCACCTCTCTCTCTCTCTCTCGGTCATATCTGATCGGAGTTGTGACGCAGCCGCCCTCTCTCATCCTTTTTCTGAGCGACTGCAATCATTCTGTCGTTTTGTTTTAACCTGGTTCATTTTTTTTGTGTTCTCCATCTTTTTCTTTATGCTTCCTCTCCTCACCACTTGCCATCCACTTGCTCTCCCCTCTGTTTTTCAATTTCTGCTCTGCTGCTGAGAAGGCAAGAGTCAATGCAGCAGTGCATGTGGGGAGGGATTAGATAAAAAGAGAGAGAAGAGGAGAGAGACGAGTGGAAAGTGAGTCAGAGAAAGAGACGAAGGACAGCAAACAGAAAGATTTTTCCTTCTTCTTTTTTTTTGGTGGGGGATGAGGGGGCGGGGGGAACGACTCATGAAATAGTATTGACTGTTTCATGAGTTTACTTCTCTGTCTATTGGTCTATAGCATGCGGCTCTTTAGTCCTTATTTTGCGGCTCCAGGTGGTTTGGGAAAATAAATTAGAAGTATTTAGCTGAAGTGTATTTTTTTTGTGGTTAGTTCTTTTTTTTAACTGGTAGTTCTAAATTGGAAGATTATTGTGATTTTGAAATATAAAAATAAAATTATATCTTATTATTTTTTCATCGCTCAAAATAAGCGTCACCCTCGCGGAAGCCGGTGTACCCGCCGAAACGCCGTGCATTTATCGAGACTTTCGACCCCAGGTAGGCCAATTATGGATCTTCGGATCCACATTATGTCGGCAGCTGTTCTCCACCGTGAACTATGTTAAAAACAAACACCGCTCACACCTCACAGATGACAGCTTACAGTCCTGCGTAAAGATGAAAGTGACTTCGTACCACGGCAGACCTGACGATGTTTGCATGGGCATGCTTTTCAGCATCTCTTTATTGACCACTTTTCACACACGGTTGCTGTACGCATACAGTCGGCTGTAGCTTTTCAGCTCACAGCCCGACACACAACACAACAGCAGAGAGAGCACAGACGTTAAGGCGGCGAGGCGTGATTGCGGGTGCCGCTCAGGTGCGTCCGACTCCCCTGCAGCGGCTCTGCAGACCACGCCCCGCCACACACATTAACCAGGTAAAATACATATTTAGGCAGAATTTTGCAAATATCTATTTTTTATCTTTTAGCAGCATAGTGCTTTTTTTCCAATTATTTTTTAAAAGCCAGGTCAAGGCTCCAAAAGCACAAAGGCGATATGAGGGTGGCTCACAACAGTTGTTGTTTGCTACATGGATCATTTTAGTTCAGGCTGGTGTCTTTCCTTTTGTTATATTTCTTTAAGAGTTCAAAATGTGTTAATTACATAAATAAAATGTAATTTTCTCTGTAGCACTTCATGGATTTCATAAGCAACACACTTTAGTTGCTCTGTGGATTCTTTTAAAAAGCAGTTAAAAACTTTTCTGTTCAAACAAGCCTTTTGTTGATCTACGTATTTTCTATTCTTTACATTATTTACATTTGATCTTTTACATTGTGTATAATTTCTATTGATTGTATTGTTTATCTTAATATTTGTGTACAGTGCTTTGTGACTGTTATCTTCATTTTAGATTTCAAAAAGTATTTGCGGCTCCCAGTGTTTTCTTTTGCATGGAAACCGGGTACAAGTGGCTCTTTGGGTGTTAAAGGTTGCTGACCCTGTCAGGTTCAAGGATTTGGACACATTTAGTAGTTTTTCCTTTGTACACCAGCACAGAGGAGTTTAAATCAATCAAGGTGTGATTGAAGTGCAGCCTTTCCGCTTTAATTGAAGGAGTTTTGCAGAAGCGTTATACAAAGTCCCCTAATGCCAGAGGCTCAAAAGTCACTGGACAAGTTAAGGTAATTTAAATATAAGGATTGTTTTTAATCCTTGGTTGGAAATCCTTTGCAGTGTCTGAAGCGCCTGAGGTTTAGAACCCATGGATATCACCAAATGCTGTGTTTCCTCCCTTGAGATGCTCTGCTAGGCCTTTACTGAAGCTGCCTTCCATTGCTGCTTGTTTGTGGTTCTGTTTTGTCTTCAGTGATTAAAAAGCGTGCTCTATTGGCTCGAGATTAGTCGAGTGACTTGGCCACTGAAGAATATCTCATTTCTTTGCCTTGAGAAGTTGTTGGGCTGCTTTTGCAGAATGCTTTGTGTCATTGCACATTTGCACTGTGAAGAAATGACTTATTGGTTTTGCAGCGACTGGTTGTATATGAGACAGACAGTATAGTTCTCTGCACCCCAGAATTCATCCTGCTACTTCTGTTAGCTATCACATTGTCAGTAAACAGTTCAGCCCTGTTTTGTTGGCTTGTGCGTGCTCGTACCATAAGGTTGCCTCCGCCATGATTTGCACCAGTGATGTGGCATGACTGAGATTATGACATCTTCCTCCATACTTTTCTCTTCCTGGTACAAGTTGGTGTCGTCTGTCCAAGGATTTATGTTTTTATAGAACCGTGAAAGCTCTTTGGGAATTTTTTTGTTGGCAAATTCCTGTTCTGGAGTATAAGATCCATAAAGGCATGTCTTTATTCTATCCTGTGACAGTAATTCATCAACCTCCCCGTGTGTTCTTGAGTTGCATAGAAGTTGCAAAGGGGTTTTTCTTAACCAAAGAAAAAATTTGCACTTCAATTGTCTTCCATTGTTTTCCAGGTGTTTTGGTGCTGCTGAGCTGGCCAGGGCGTTTGTTATTTTTAAGAAGGTACCAGATTGTTGGTTTCAGCACTCATGCACTGACATTCCTTTGGACCTCTACTTTAGAGTTCAGTGAAAAGCTGCCAAATGCACGTTCAACACTTGAACTCCAGATGTTTTATTTGTCATGGACTGACCAGGTCAGCAGATCTCACCTGACTGTGAAATTAGTCGACTGTACAGCTTTTGATCTCCTGAAAATGGGGTTGATTGATGCAGATGTTTATTCCCTTTATGTGCAATGTCAGACACTTTAAATATAATAAAGTGTCTAATAACAACTATTTTTATTATAGATTTATTAAATGAAAGATTTTCCAGCTTAATTACCTGACATGTAGTGTTTTCACTTCTATTACTTCTTATCACCTTAATAAATATTAAGCCGTCTCTTTAACTAACTGGTAGGGTCATTAGACTGTTATTAGCTGATTATACACCTGGCTGCACAGACACAATAAGGCAAGTATTTTACAATTTCAGATTGGTTTGGATTCACTCTTAACTTTCATTTCAGTTTGTTATTGCTCCACGGTTCACTTGAAACCAAAATGTGTGTGTGTGCGTGTGTGTTTGCCACGGTAATGAGAGCACTGTTAAATCCATGCCGTGGCAGAATGTGACACTGGTATACCGCCCACCCGAGGTATCACCGGTATAGTGACTAATATTAGCTAATCTTAGCAAACTCCTGGTACACATTGGTGTCTGCCTGACAGTACTGAGTGACTAAGCCTCTTCTGCTGTTACATCACTGTCTACCACTGTCCATTATCCTGTTATTGTCACTTGTGGTCCAAGATATGTTTTTTCCCCCCCAATAATTACATACAAAAAAATATTCAGAGTATCTATTTTAACGAGTCTTCATTAACGGGCCATCACGGAGTGTGACAGAGCTCGGGTGAAAAGCATTGTAGTATCTCATGCTACTGAACATATCCAAAATTAGCTATTAGCATATAAAGCAAGTTTAACCTGAGGCGGAGGGGTGGTGTGGTGGTGTGGATGGTAGGGGTCCTGGTTTAGGAAGCAGCGGGACCTGACTAGTACATCTGCACACCTGCACCCTGCCTTCCACATTCCACCTCTTTGCCCTGGAAAACATCTCCCAAACCAGTAATTGCCCCCCTCACATGCAGCTCCTCAATAACACTTGCTCTCCACCCCAGTCCACCTTTTACTTGTCTTCACTTCCAGGCCAACAATTATCTCATAACCCCCCACCCTCTCTATTTCATCTCCCCTACTCTAACCCACTAAGAAGATCCTTGTTACGACCCGGCTCGAAATGACCGTAACAAGAGCGGGGTGTCCCGCGACTTCCCACGCCCAAACAGACACAGCCACAGCATCGGACTTTTAACAACAATTTATTCACAACAATGGCACTCACAGTAGTGGGAGTGTATGATTTCAGGGTGAGCTAAGGCCAACACAACAAACAAAACTCAACCTAGGCTTCGGTTCCCCTCTGACCTGTTCAAGGAAAAGAAAACAAAGAAATGACACAGTCTGACCTCCCTGGTCTAAGAACACAGGAGAAAAGAAGGCTTCCCAAAATAATCGGCAGCTCACCCCTACTTGCTCCGCACTTCACACACATGCCCAACTTTAACTAAGTAGCTATGGCTGCGGATGCTCTGTCTGGACCTGAGGCAAGTGCACGGGAAGTTTGCCACACCCCACACCGCAGCTCTTCAGTCGTCCTTTTATAGTTCACGTCCACAGCAGGAACCAGTTACATCAGGCCGTTCCTTCGGTCCACCAATCACAGCCGAGCCCCTGCACAGGCGAATTTGCATACACAGATTAAGAAACAAACAAACCAACAACACACACACGTAACAATCCTCCTTTACATTTATGACCTTGTGGTATTTTACAAAATAAACTGAATACTGAAATCAGATAAAACTTTATCCAAGAGAGTGCTTGACCCGACCGTATCCACAGCACATGCTGCTGCCTGATTTGAATTATTTGCTATCCAAAAGCAATGATCCTACGCTTTAAATCTAAATCTCAGTTGCCCACACAGTGCTTAACTTCTGAAGCATTAAAAAACTGGTGTGTGGTACATCTTAAACCCGAGGCCTGTGGTGTACGCCATGAGGTTTTAAAAAACCTAGCTTCAAGGCATGCTTTATGTGAACGGGGCCAATAAAAACAGCTGTAAAAAGACAGAATATAAGCACTAAATAGTCTTTTAGGATTTTTGTCTATTTGGAAAACAACTAAATATATCTATATTTTGTTATACCTTATTTTTTTCAACCAAAAGCCACTGTTGTTCATTATATTCAGTAGCATATAGCAGATGTTCTGGCGAGACCTTAACCCTCCGAGGTCTGAGCTTTGATGGCAACCTTAACTCTAACCCTAGGCAAACACAAAATATAATTTTGTTTTTATTGCTTTTATTAAATTTCTCTCCAAAGTCTTGGCAGTTAAAAAACAAATAAAATAATTAAAACTAATGCAAAGCAAAATTTGTACCTCAGAGGGCAAAAACACTCAGTTGTTGGTATGGTAACCGTTGTATGTGAGAGACATGCTGGTGGTAACATTTAGCTGTAGCCACCACTGTGCTGATGTGCTCTATGAGAGAGGCACTAGCATTTCTTGGTGATTTATATTTTATAGTACTGCATGTGCAGCATTAGTGTTGCTTAGCTCAGAGACAGTTTTTGAATGATTCGGACACTAGCTGAAGTCATGAACCCGAGCTGTAACCTCCATTAGACCAAGCGCAGTTATGAGTAAGTGGCTTGGGCAGGTTGGTGGAGAGGGAATATAATTTGAAGTACTGTATTACAAAACCTGTCTGTCAGGGTAAATCATACCATCTCTTTTGCTCTCATTCAAAGACACTTCAACACACACAAAGCTTTTGAGGTGAACCATGAAGCCCTGGTAATACCTGTGTGCACAGGGGTGTTTCAGCAGTGAGAGGAGCCCTTCTCAGCAAAGGGTGGATGGAGGTGAAGAACAGAGGAAGAGGAGTGAAGGAAAGGAAGAGGAGGCGGGGGTATGCAGAAGCTAAAAATAGCTCAGAGTCGCCAGTCTTTCTCAAAACAGGCTTTTGTGAAGTCACATTTGCCTGAAGCGAAAGATTTGAAGTCTCCTGGAATAATAGATTCACCATTCGCTCTTTTCCCTCTCTCACCGGGGCTTTCTCTCTCGTTACAAAGAGCCGCTGTAATGGCAGGGGGAGAAACTGACATCTGTCCATTTTGGCGTGGAAAGTAGATCACATTTAATTGAAACCTCAAATCTCACAAATACTTTTTGTCATGCTGACGACATCATTTTGACAGTAATTAATACAAAAGCTCAGTAAGAATTTCAGCGAAAATTCAGAATTTCTGCTATGCGAGCTTGGACCTGCACGACTCTTATTCTGCACAACACTCATTCTGTATCGATTGCTGTAGGGAAATTGCCTTGTTGGCCCACTTAGGTCACTGTGACAGAAGCGGTCTGGATCGGCTGCAGTAAAAGCACCCTGCAGTTAGCAGGGATACAGTGTATTGCTCAAGGACAATTCGGCAGATACTTGCTGATATGAGTCTTGAAAGGTTAAGGAACATCCTGCTGGCTAAATAATTGATGACAGAGATTTCTTATACAGACTCGAATGCAGGAGAGGTTATTTAAGTCCTTGGTCGAAAGCAGTTACATCCTTAGTGAATGAGTGTCACATACTGTTTGTGAAAGGAAGCCGTTTCTTTTCAGAGAAGAACAGAATGAGTTAATTAGATTTAATTTCCCTCAGGAGGGTTGATCTATCAGTTTGGTGTCAGTGTTCGGCGGGCAGACTGATCCAAGATGTGGTTGAGGTGCAGGAAAGGATTTAAGAAGAGCTGTGAAATCACAGGGGCTAAGCTAGCTGTAGAATAGCTTTAGAATTGATGGTCAGCAGTTCTCTCCAAAATCTACAGCAGCCTGCTGTTACTGTTTTAGTAGGTGTATAATTAATAATTCACGTCTGATACCTGCTTCTATTAAAATTTCGGTAGAGAAATCATTTCAGAGAGCTAATTGACCCAGAGCAGCGTTTAGCTGTGTGTGAGGTAAAATAGTACTATTTTAAAATTTATATATTAAGTGCTCGTGTGCATCACACTTGTTGGCAAATGGGGTGGTCTGATTGGTCAGATCTGTTTATTCGCATCAGAAAAATCTGAAAAAATTAAACTATGTTGCACAAAATAAATGCCGCAAATTCATCCAATGAAATTACACGATCCGTGTGAACAGATACATTTAAAAACAGATTTTGGGGATCCGATGTGTCCTGGCCTTTTATGTAGATGTAGTTTTATATACATCTGTGCTGCATAGGGAACAGGTTGGTTGGTACGCCGTTCAGATCCAGTCTGAAATATCTCATTTTAGCCGGAGAACAATTTGAAGTCATTAAAATTTATACAGATATTAAAGTTGTCACTTGTTTTTCATTAATGTCTTTGGTAATTGTGTGACAACCACCTCAAGGTTGACATTTATATTTTTGACTGAAATGTTGTGACAAGATGAAATTTAGCATTCCCCCCTCAGGATAAATAATAATAGATTTGTTAAGCTTTCATCTAGTGCTGGGTGCACAGCAGGAATAAATTTCACAGAATGCACACAAATGCCAAACGTTGGCATGAGAATGATTCCCTCCTTTCCAGCAGCATTTGCATTAAAACAGTTAGGCACAAAAGACTGTATCAGCTGTGTGCAACAATAAGACCAAACTAAGCTGTTAGAAAACACAGTGAAAAAGCCAGTGATAGTCCCACTGAGTTGAAGATACTACTAACAGAAGATAAGGGCAGAAAGCATTAATGGTGGCCTCTGCACTAGCAGCGTAGCTTTTGCAGACTCTCAGCAGAGTCTGCGCTGTGTAGAATCGTCTGCATGCTGCTCAGAATTTGAGAAAAACACGTTGAACTATTTGCTTTCGAACAAACAAAATCCAACATTGCCGACGTGGTAATAAAGCACCAGAAATGCTGACCATGCAATGACCCGCGGCCATCATTAGTGACATTAACTCCAAATATTGGCCTTAAAATGTATTTAACAAAAGATGCAAAATCGATCTCAGCACATAAATCAATTGAGGAATCAAAATGTAGGATGTCCTGCTGCCAAAATTGGAGTCAATATCAAGTCAGCTTTTAAAACAAATGTTTAGGCACAGCAGAGGGGATCTAAATATGAACTGTTTGGGGCGTGTCCTACCAGGATCAGCCCTCAGTGTAGGTCACGGACGTGCTGGAGAGATTGCTGAGATCATGAGTTAGCTTGTTCTGTATTGGTTTGCTGTTTGACTAAATGCTACAGTCTTTTGAATGTAGCCGAGTTAGCATAGGTTAGCATACTCACACATAAAGATGGTGAACAGCATGTTGCCAAGTGCAGCTTTACGGCAGCTAGGCGGCTATACATTAGAATAAAGGCTGCATCACAATAACAGGCTAGTAAAAGGCTTCCACCCTTTTACACGTTGTATTGTGAGTCAGTGAGCATTTTGCTTTCAGTGCTTAGCCTCATGATGTCAACAACTCTGGCTTGAAGAGCTTGTGTCGCCTGGCAAAATAATCTGATTGGGCATTCTGTCAGGAAGCGGGGAAACCTTCGGGGACCACGGGGGCACAGTGATGACACAGACTGTCCAGATAGATGCTGGGCCAAAGGTCACTGCTGCAGACACACAGATGTACCAGTGCTGGAAGGATGTTGGTGGCTGTGCTGGTTAGACGCACAAACACAGTAGATACTTGAGGTTTTCCACTTACTGTAACCTTAACCTTAATTAAGACACATTTAGCCTGGGTATTACGCAATATAACTGAAGTCAAATTGGGGTCAGCCAGTCTCAAATGAAGCAGTCACAAATTTGGGCCTATGACAGGAAACGTACACAAGCCTCTGCGTACAAATATTGGCATAATTGCCTTCTTAACTCGCGCTCAATAAACAAACGGGCACATTCTCTTTCTGTCCCACGGCTCCAATCCCCCCTCAATCCCCAGAGCAGCCGGCAAGTTCGTGCTCGGGTAACAAAAGCAAAATCAAAGTGTTGTGTGAAATATGGCTGGGATTCGTTATTAGGTGAAGGTTTTATTTTCCCTGGCACGCAGGCAGACTGAGGGATTTAAGCCTCCCTACTGGAAAGCATACAGATTAGCTGAAAGGGAAGTAGCCGCTGTCACCTCTACTACTTTTTTCCAAGTCTGGAGCGTGGTCAAATCTGAGGACAAACACTTGATAGCATCTCCGAAATGATGGGAAGAAACATTAGAAATTTACGGCGAACAAGTGAAGATTTCTCATTCGGTTTAATTTCCTGGCATGTCTGTGGCTTTAATCGGAACGAGTCATTATGTTTTTCCCCAGCTCACTTTGCTTGATTGGTCAGTTGGAGATAAAGAGGATGAAAGGGATCTACTCATGCGTGCTAATGTGGATGAGAGATGCTTTTTCAGACGTCCGTCTCTATTTTTAAACAGGGTACTGTATTTGTCCATATACAGTGTGTGAGTGAGCTAAAAGGAAAGCCTAGCTTAAAGGCATAGGACTATGGGGACATGTTGCACATGCCAAGTGCTAGTCTGTTAGCTCAGCCAACATACACCACATGTACTCAGAGCAGCTTTCACAGGGGCGAAGCTGAGCCACCCTGTTGCCTTTTATTCAGCGCGGTTCTATATGTCTATTTTCAGCTCTGCAGGACTCTCTATAGATGAGCTGCTATCTCGCAGGGATTTAGGAGAATGGGATCATTTTGGAAAAATGCTTTCCTTCACTGGCCCTTTCACACTATTGCACAGATACACAACAAACACTTTTTGTGTAAATTACACATAAAGTACACATTGTAGCAGCACAGTCATGGACTTGCCATATGTCAAAGCTGTGGCAGCATTCGACATCTAACAGCAGGATGTGTAACAGCAGTAATTTAAATACAGCTCCACCATCTACAGCCTGCCTCCTAACAGCACCGATTTACTCTGTATAGACGTGCATATGCACTTAATGCCATTTGGACACTTCAAGAGACAGAGTGCAGAGGCCTCCCGCCTGAACCGTAGGGAGAGGACATGCACTCACCAGTGGCAGCTACTGAAGGGAGCAGAGGTGGGAGGATAAGCAGGGGGAAAACACAGGTGAGAGGGCTTTGTGGAAGCAGCCTTGACCCCCGTGGTGGCCTCATTGACACAGCAGTAGAAGCCTGAATAATCAGAGCCATGCTCTGGCCTGCTCGCTTCTGTCATCATTACATCGGTGCACATATTAAATATTCAATGAGACATTTTGGGCAGCGAACAGGCAAAAGGGCAACTTTGCTGAAGGACATGTCATGTGCCAAGAGAGATATGCACACTCGTGCTTGTTCTCAGGCGGCTGATTTATAGTGTGAATGTGTGAATGTTTGCACGCACGTGCTCGCATCCAAACACCAAAAGAACACAGTGGAAGTGGAAAAGTCTTAATTGTTACATTGGGTGTGTCTTTGCATCAAAGCTTGTAAATGCCCAAATTTTAATTGTAAAAAATGAATAAAATTAGGATCATTATTAACAATGTTGATAAGTGTTCTGCTGTTTTGTTAGCCCTATCAGCTGTAAAAGGCCAAGCAAAATAAAGATCATACACACACACACAGACACATCACTCATAATAGGTTTTAAAATCTAATGTCAGATTTGGTGTGACTGCTCCCAGAACCATTTAGGAGTGCTGATCGACTTTTAAAGGTTTAGAAGAAGCACAAAAAAGTCGAAATGATTATGCAACAGGTGTTTGGTTGCTATGGTGTTCATGTCAGAGGGACTTGTTTAGCAGTGCTCTGTGCTCTCTGAGGCCACTGTGCGTAGGTGTATCTGTGTGGGGGCATCATTTGTACTGGCCTTACTTTTATTGGTTTAACATGCTAAAAAAGAAGAGAACAAACACACACCTCCACTCACTCTCCTGCAGAGGGCACACGGGGGGTGCTCAGGCACAGGCTCAGTTGACCTGTTCAGAAGTACCTGCCAATTATTCTGCATAGGACAATACAGCTGTGTTCCTTTGGTCTTGTTGTGTTTTGTCACAAGGAACAGTACAGCCTGCTTCAGAGCAGATACTGAATGGATACAGATCACTGGTTGAGTGGAGCCACTTTGGTACCAAACCCATTATAAATGTGCAAATTGCTTCCAGGCCACAGACTGAAGACTTGCTGTGGTAAATGTTTTACAGTTTAACCTCATTTAGCCAGGAAAAGAAGACTCTGGAGATTTGAAATTGCCATAATAGGACAATATTTCACAATATTTAGACATTATTATACACACCATACATTAAAAAGAAAAGAAAATCAGCATTTGATGTTCCCCATTAATTATATACATCTGTTACATAAAAGGTTTTTAAAATTTCAGAAAAACAAGAGGCATCCTCGGCATGTGTCGAATCTTATCATCTACTTACAATCATAAAGTCTCCTCGTCATTGTTACCAGTCCAGCCTGAGAGCCAAAAAAGTTAAACTACTGATAGTTTTATTTTTCATCCAATTTCTAAATTACTGAATAAATCAAAGCTTAAACTCAGTGAGTCAATGACGCTGATGCTGTTGTTTTACATTTCAGTAATCACTATGCCAAATTTGATGCTACATCAATGAATCACAACAAATCCATAGTAGTGGTAGGTGGCCTCATCCTTTGAAAAGGATGCCAGTTGCATTTTCATAACAGATGTGACCCGAATCCACTATGAATCCGGTGTTT
Source organism: Perissodus microlepis (assembly GCF_051167445.1). NCBI lineage: Eukaryota > Metazoa > Chordata > Actinopteri > Cichliformes > Cichlidae > Perissodus > Perissodus microlepis. Next base: position 42,554,553 of record NC_140463.1, on the reverse strand, counting down.
CAACATGTAGCCGGTGCAAAATTGATGTTCCACAACAGGTTGTCATTGGCCACGAACACGTACATGTCATCCTATTTGCCAATACGCCAATTTCAACCAACAAAGCCAATATCAGTTGTCTGTACCACAGTTGCAATGTGTTTGCACTCATAGAAAGGCCTTGAGGTATTAGCTTAACCCTGATTTCACTTTTTTACTTCCTTTTGTGTCTAGTAGAGCCGCTCTGTGACTGAAAATGCTTTGTTTTTATGAAAGATCAAAAGTTTGCACACACTGATCTATTCATATGAATGGGTGAGTGTGTCCTGTGTTTTGTTGGCTGTTGGTTGACAGAAGACCAGCACAAAAAACAGTTTAGAAAAAAGTTTGTGCCGCAGTTTTACCTTAATACACCTAGCCAGTTCAGAATCAGACCACAGACCTGCACACATAGCAGTTTTCTAAAGGTTATGTCCTTCCCTTTGTTTTTGAGTTTAACTTGGTGACCTTTACTTTGAGTATCTGCACATGTACCCTTGTTTTAAGACTCGGTGGGGAAAGGCGGCGGATGTCACAAGCTCCAAAAACTCCTGTAGGTTTGTCTAAGTGCAGCTGTGCCTCAGTCCAGGCTGTTTGAAACCCTCACTCACTCTGACTCAAACATGTTGGCGCATTGCTGTGTAGAATAAGCGTAGTAATGAAGGAGAGGACAAATTTCGCACTGTTTTCTCCATCAATCCTTTTTGGAACGACATGCCTGCTGCTTAAGGCTGATGTATTGTTACTGTACGTTGTGCAGTGGAGCTCCATTTGTCTCAATCACCTGATTCCTCTATTATCATTCCAGCCCAGTTACTTTTGGGAATGTCAACAAGCATAGCGAATGAATAATACACTACGTATTCATTACACAAATAAAATGCGAGACGTGCGCGTGCCAAAGCCTGTTTTTACAAATAGCCCTTTGGCTGTGTTTAAAGAGACCAATGGTGCATTTAGCTGAGGAATAATCACAAGCATCAATACTGGCATTGAGACTAATGGCCAATGACCATCAAGAAACAAATGTAGCAGTGCACTAATTGGGCAGCTGTACTACTTAAAACTGTCTGCTACTCAAGATGGGGATACTTCAGTTGAAAGGTTAATTTAAAGTCCACGTTGAACAGACACTGGGCTGCTGTTTCCCCAAACTGAATTCAGCGCTCCCAATAACAACATTGCATTACTTGGAGGCCTCCCACTGAACATAAGCACCTTTGAAGGCCTCAATTTTTTCCAATCATCCAGTCTCCACTGTCTCCCCTTCCCCGGTCAATAGTCCCAAACTAGATTGACGGCTGTTTATTGCATGCTTCTTTGTGGCCCGAGGCCTGAGTGAGTGAGTTTGCCGCTCTGCAGGGAGAGAGAAAACAGTACAAGATTACACGCTACTGTTCCACTCCTGGGCCAGGCTCTGTCACAGCCCACCTCAATCTAATAAACACATGTCTTTATTGATCGCATCCATACTGCTGCTGCATGTTTTTACTGCACTTCCCTATTCTCCTGTTGCAGAATCTGTGACCGAGGGCTACCTGGATTGAGTGTCAGTATTAATGGATAATTGAATATTGTGACCATCTGTGTTTTCAAGACCCAGTGTTGCAACCTCTGGTAGTTGAAATAGATCCGTGTGCATGCTACAGCTTTGTAAGTTAGTGGAGATGGGTTAAAAAAAGTTAGTTTTGTCGATTAGTTTCGACTTTAATAAAAAAATAAAAGCGTCTGTCTTTCATTGAGTGAACTGACACTTGAGGGTAAGTTCAGCTTGAGCCAAGATGACAGAACGAAGGCCTTTGGTGGTTAAGATCCATCTAGAGGATCGAGCTTATTAAGCTGGAAAAAGGTCAGCTTAGGTGGCCCTGTGGAGATCCCCACCCTGTGACTTTCCCACACTTCCCACTGTGGAGGCCACAGATGACACGTGACTTTGTGAATGTGACAAAAAGTAATGAAAGTCATCTTTAAAGTCAAAGGAATAAATGCTACATAATCTAATAGAATTAGCAAAATTTATAAAGACGTTAAAACATCACAAAAGACTAGATTGTATGCTAATGCAGTGTTTTCGCTAATAAGACATATTTATGTTTTTCTATTCAGTTGAATTATTTTGAAAATTTAAGAAAAATATTTAAAAGATATGTTAAATTTATTAATATGTTAAAAAGTTACAATTTGTAAAGCTAATGAGCAATCGTGCTAAATAATTGAAATCTTATATAGTCAAAGTCTTTTTGTAACAGCAACTGCGTATTGACAATGACCTTGATATTTCAAAATAAATAAAATATAAATAAAGAACATGTGGAAGTATCACAAGCAATATGGAGTTTTGTAAAGTTAAAGTTACTTTCTCTCACCGCTAGAGCCCGATTGATTTGTCAGGGCCCTCATATTTATTGTCCAATAGTAGCTGTTTGCTGATCTGTCATTTCTAATGGCCAATAAGTGAAAATAAAAATAAATAAATTAAAGAATGGACAAGAAAAACACCCTTCAATCATGTTATGAGTCTTGACATCGCATAGTTTGTTCACCAGGGGGCGCTCTGTAGCATCCCCGTTGACAACAAGTGCTCGGAACTCCTCAAACACATCAAACAGCCAAGCTGGAGAGTGTAAATATGTAAATAAATAACCACAAATAACAAAAAATAAGCAGATCCGTTTGTGTTTGTCTGGGAAGAAGACACCAGCCGATATCTGTATCTGAATTCTTCATCGCTCCGACTCTACTCGCCACCTCCACCTTTTGTATTTTGGGTTTAATTAATTTGCCGAAAAAGGAAATTATTTTTTTCTTCAAATTTTCTATAGTTATTGTGATAATGCTATCACAGTGATGTGTTTTGTATTGTGGTAACCGCAGATCAGAGCAGTGATGGCTAGAGCCTTCGTTTTACCTGACCTCATTGTTACTCTAGCTAAAATGTGTTTAAACTAAAGTTGTATTATATGTGTAATGCTGTGCAGCTTGAAACTTAATAACGATACAACGGTTGTAAGGGGAGCAGAGGCAACAATTTTAAATGAAAAACACCATTTCTTTTTATTTCATTTATGAGTTTGTGTTCATTTATAATTCCTGCAGCAGACCTTAGTAACAGTTCTAGTGCTGTGAAACTAGTTGATAGCTTTACCTTCATTCTGGGGATTTTTATTTGATTAGCACGTTTAAATGCGTTAACGGCACATCCACAGAATTTGCCCTTGTGGAAACATGTTTGTATCTGAGTGTGTGGTGTGCCTGGCTCTGACCAGGTGCTGCTGTAGTAGAGATTGCGGTCAGTGGTTTGGCTTTGTGGGCCTGTTGAATCACGACAACGGGGAAGGAGAAGAGGAGGAGGAGGAGGAGGGAACGATGAAAATGGTCACATAGAGCTGGACAGCAGATAAGGTAGTAGTACGCAAGGCATCATGGGATGCAAGGATATGAGATAAAAGATGCATGTAGTAAATAAAAGCTGAAAATTGAGTAACTAAGTCATAGCTCCTCCTTTGTACGTTTGTAATTTGCAATAAATGTCATACACAAAAAAAGGAAAGAGAAACCCGCATGAGCACCTCGGTAAATATAATTAAGTGATTTGATTTCTTTTTTGGATAAACCCAAAATTGATGTGGAAATCTCAATTAAGATAAGAGTGCTCTTGCATAAACTCTCCCACACAAGTCCTCTCATTTACCGAGCCGTGTCTCTCCCGCATGACCGCACACATTTCTAATAATCCAACTGCTTCTCGCACAGGATGTGAGGCACTTCCCTCCTGCTCTCCTCCAACTTTAACAGTTTCCCTCCCTCTTCACCTCAGTCTTTAAATCTGAGTCAGCCAGCCTTGTCGCACAGTGTGAGCGCGGGTGGGGCGGCTGACCATAGACACACACACACACACACCCTGCACACACACACACTGCAAAAATATAACAAGATGAGTATTTTTTGTTGGAGGGGACACACGGAAAGAACCGCAGGATGGCCGGTCACAGTCGTTTGCTGTAAACTCTCGCCTCCTTATGGCCGCTGAACGGTTCAGTAGTGACATTTGCTCCAATTAGCCTTCCCCTATCAGCATGTTTTAGATCAGTGCTAAGTGGTTAGAGATAAGAGGCATGGCGCTGTCACCAAAGCCTGAATCCCCTGCAGATGAGCCATATTCTCCTGAGCCGTGACTGCAGCAGTCGTTTTAAACACACACCCCCATCGCTGCAGCCATTACACACCTCGTTGGATTAAAAATAAGTAGGGAATCATGCAGGAGTCAATGGTGTGATAAAAATTGGGGTGGGGTGTGTGTGCATGTGTGCAGTATGACACCCCATGTCTGTGAGGTCCTTAATGTGAGCGTTTTATTGATAGCCGATCCATATTCCGTGTTTTGGCTCATTGAAAACATGAAATGAAATTCACTGAATCCTGAAATGTTTTTTAAATGTTTTACTGCAGATGATATAAAACAGATCTGTGAATTGAACTAGATAATTGTAGCTGTGGTGTTTCGGCCTCACAGATGTATACACGTAGATGCTGCATATGTACGAATCCAACGTGATGAAAGTAAGCAGCAGTAACACTTCACAGATGGCATGTTGTAGTACAGTATAGATTTCTTTTATGAATATAATTAATTTGATCTAGCACCAAAAGCTCACAAAATGTTAAGTCTCTGTCCTTATGTCAAGTTAAGCAAAGTCATGGAACGGGAAGATGTTTAGCCTCGTCTATGCTGTTGTATGAGCGGATGTGTATTTGCATCACAAAGCTACTTGCTTGAAAATCATTTAAAAACTCAGTAAGTTATGATGTCTTTTGGGTGGACCTTGTGCTTTAGTCGATTTTCATTTATTTTGAGGCACTGTGTCTTCATCCAGCATGCCTGTCATGTTGATGCACTATTCCAGTATAAGTATATTTTGACCAGGATTTGTTCTTCAATGCACATATTAAACAAATATGTAGGACTGCTTTCTGCAAAAATTTGAAATATCCTGTCTCAGAGTGATGCTGAAAAACTAGTTCATGCATTTTTTATGTCTAGGCTGGACTACTGTAATTCATTATTATCAGGATGTCCTAAAAACTCCCTGAAAAGACTTCAGTTGATCCAAAATGTTGCAACGAGAGTACTGACAGGGACTAGAAAGAGAGAGCAGATTTCTCCCATACTGGCTTCTCTTCATTGGCTTCCTGTTAAATCCAGAATTGAATTTAAAGTCCTGCTCCTCACACAAAAGGTATGGAATAATCAGGCCCCATCTTATCTTAAAGACCTCGTAGTACCATATCACCCCATTAGAGCTGTTCGCTCTCAGACTCTGAGCTCATTTGTGGGTTTCCCAGAGTATTTAAAAGTAGAATGGGAGGCAGAGCCTTCAGCTTTCAGCCTCCTCTTCTATGGAACCAGCTCCCAGTTTGGATTTGGAACACAGACACTGTCTCTACTTTTAAGATTAGGCTTAAAACTTTCCTTTTTGGTAAAGCATATAGTTAGGCCTGGATCAGGTGACCCTGAATCCTTCGTTATTTATATTGCAATAGGTTTAGATCTGCTGGGGTTTTTCTTTTTCACTCAACTTTCTTTTCACTCCACTCTGATTTAATCATTAGTTATTTTTAATCTCCATCTCTCTTCCACAGTGTCTTTGTCCTGTCTTCGTCCCCTCACCCCCAACCAGTCACAGCAGATGGCTGCCCCTCCCTGTTTCTGCCGGATGTTTCTTGCCGGGTTGAGGGTTAGGAAACTTCAGTGTCTGCAAATACTTGAAGATTCATAATAAGATTCATAATCATTTATGAATGTGTTAAGTTTTTATAAATTTGCATCATTATTTAACCACAATAATTCAAAGAACAGACACAGTTTGATTCCTCAATTTAAAAATTCATAGGAATAAACAAAGATCAGTAGATGAAATGGTTCTTTCATGCTAACCTAGATGAGGTGTTTTCACAACACGTGTTCCTAAAATAAAACATCTGGGTAAATTTTATTTATGTGTTATAAGATTTTGAAATATTTTAAATGACAACATAGTGCTTTAATATTTTAATGACATTTTTTATGTTTATGTTCAGGGTTTAGGCCAGAAAACTTGTTAGTAGAGCTGTGAAGGTGTAGTGGGTGGTGGAAAGAATCCTGATTCATTTATAGTTCAAATAACAGCATGAAGAGAAAGTAATGTAGGCTTTACCAGCAAGAAGCAACGGTAAAGGGTATTTATGTTCTTATCTGAGGGGGAAAAAAACAACCTTACGATGCAAAGCTCGTAGTAGATTACATTAGGTTTCATCACAAATTGTGCTCCAAGCCATCAAATTTAAGTCAAATAGATTTTTCTAGCTTTGCTTGGATCTCTGATCACCACTGTTTCTCTTGCTCACTTTGTCTGTTATGTAGTCCTGGTGTGAAAATGACACAATGAGAGTCATTTAAAACATTTAAACTGGTCTTATAAAGCTGTGGGCTGTAAAAATGCAATACAATATGTTCCAACAACGTGTTTTTGGTTGTTATTGGGAACTTTTGACAAAGCAGCATATGTGAACAGGAAAACTGTGGCTACCATTGCCTGCATAAGGATTTTTGACTGACAGAACAATCGTAACCATTATGTAATGTTTAATGAGTAACTAAACGTGGTTGTGGAGACGGGAGAATACGTGACTTCACTTTCACATGTCCTTGCTTCCCCTGTTCCTTGATACTTTCTAGCAAAGGCAAAAATGCTGCATGAATAATGAAGAACAGCATGTAATCTGCGTGTTGGTGCATGTGACTGAGCCTTGCAGCACTATAACAGGTAGCACGCTAGTTGTTGATGCTGATGTGGTCTCAGTATGCATTTGGACGAGGTTATATAACACATTATGCTGCGTAGAAGTCGAGCGGTGTTGCTGCTATTTATAGAACCGCTTTGATGGAACAAACCGTGTGACACACAGACACAAAAACATCAACCTAGCCGTGTGCGTGTGCAGAAAAACACATCTGTTGGCTGCACAAGGCTTAAAATAGCCTTTTCTTGACATTTCTTTCTTTCTCTCATTCACAGTATAACACACTGGTATCTAAAAAAATGTAATTGTTAGCTATCAGAAGGCTGAAGAGGCCCTGTGAAATTCTGAGGCTGCAGCAAGTAAACAGATAATTATTGATGTGTCCTGATCAGTCACCCTGTCCACTGTGTCCACTCTCCACGCTCCGTGTGCCTGCCCGTCTCTCTCCATATGAATGAGTCAATCTTCTCCCGTTCTCTCTTAAGCACACGCATATCTCAAATTAAGTGCACACGCACATGCAGAGAGAATACCCACACCCACAGCCTGGCACCCTGTTTCCTTTTGTTCATTTAAATACCACAGAGTCCAGACAAAAAAACCATTACGGGGCGCAATGTGGCGTGACGGCTTTTTGATCGGCTGGAAAGAGAACTAAGAAGAGACATGTTGGGGGCATTACTACTCATTTTCTTGAGGTGCTCTGATAACGTTTAACTAGCTGATTGCTTTGTTTAGAGCCCCGTCTGCCTCTGCTGACTGGAAAATGGCTCTGTCCACTCTCGGAATAATTCCTGCAGAGTTTTAAATTGTTAGCTTAAACTGACCACAGATGGTTGGAATAGAAGTAATGAAGAAATTATTTTTATGATGAACTCGTGTAAGAAAGAGCATCCACCTCTTTGGTGGCAACTGAAACATTTGTGTTTCTCCATAACTGCACGGAGGTTTAATTGTCAGGAAAACCTACATGATCACAGGAGGACCATGATTCCCCCAGGGTCCTAAAACTCTGATGTTTTTTACCTGGTACAACCTTGAAGTCGATCATCATCTTGATGGAATTTAAATAAAAGTTAACACACCGCGTAGCTTAAACATCTGCTCATTTTGCACGTACGTCTGTGATTTCCTGATGAGTAATTTCAAGGACTTCATCTACTGGGTGTACCCCCAGCACCACCATACATATAATGATATATCCTACTTTGATTAAATATCTCAAGTTATTGGATGGATTGTGTTGGGTGAATTTTGAGTCTTGCAAAAACATTCATAATGACATCTCTTAATATTGTCATCAAAACTTCAATTGGAGTACTTTTTTGGATGGCTATGGTTTGGGTGAGTTGTTAGTGTGTTTGCAGAAGTGCCACATGCATGAGGGTGAGAAAGTCCCATCTCTTGTTTAAGTTTTTTGCTTTTAAACCAGTCAAAACTGGCAAAACGAAGAGCCTCATAAAAAGATCAGATTGATTCTTGGAATGAACCAGGTGGGGAGATTTGTCGTCAGCAAAAATCGATTGGAGCCAATTCCAGTCCAATACCGATATTGACACTGATCTTTACATTAAAGATTTAGTTGTTAGATGATGCCGATACATTTATTGTGTGGGCAGATTTCACTCTAAAGAACAACTTTCAGTATTTCAAAACCTTTTAGCTCTTCAATAGCTAAATATAAGCTAAATATATTATATACTATATCATACCGTTCACGGTAATACCGGTATAATGTCGGGCAACGATAGGAAAATGAAATATCGCGATAGACTATTTGTAAAGCGCGCATGCGCAGTGCCTTTGTTTTCATACGCACATGGCGGAAAAAGCGTGCCGGCGACGCAGAATGAGAAGAGCGAAAGCAAATCGTTGAATGAAACGGATGAACCAGAATTGGTTTGTAAAAATGCTGCAACGTCAGTGGTGTGGAACTGGTTTAGCTTTCGTCCGTCAGATACACAACAAAGCACTATTTTTGGTAGCGCATGCTAGCGGCCGTCGTTATTACCGTGTTTTTTGGAAAATACGACACACTTAAAATCAATCCTTCGATTTTTCTGAAAATCGACAGTGCTCCTTATAATCCCGTGTGCCTTATGTATGAATTCTGGTTGTGTTTACTGACCTCGAAACGATTTTATGTCGTACACGGCGCTCAAAAATCTGTCAAATGTTTTAGTACGACTTTGCTAAGCTACGAACCCGCACCACTTGATGGATTGTCGGAGCGTTGCGGCTATCGTAGGCAGGAGCCTCGCGGAGTGATACGTACTGTGCTTCAACATAATATTACCGGATTGTGTGTGTATAACCTCTTTTTAAGTTTTGTGGATATTATACATGGTTATGCTGAGGATATGTCGGCCAGTTTCCACTGGAAATGCCTTTTGGTTAAACTGTCAGCGAGGAATTTGCATTTGCACTGTTAAATTTTTATATAACTTTAATGCACATAAAACAGCTGCTTGTTTAAGTGAAAATACATTGATATATATATATTTTTTGCACTAATAAAGTTGTGGAGTTGTAAAGTATCTTGTCTAGTGTCAATTATATCGTTAGTTATATCGTTATCGCAAATTTTCAAATGTATATCGTGATAAATATTTTTGGTCATATCGCCCTGCTCTAATTTAGCCAATACAAAACAGATAAATATCTGACTGACATCAGTAAATGTCATCCTGTCAGCCGTTGTACTGATATCAGTCAACAAGGTTGATACTAGCAGTGTTTGGTCAATATTACATTGGTTCTGTTCCAGTTTGTGCACCTATCTTTGCACCTTGACCACAATATTTCCTTCAGCTTCCTACAGTTGATAGTGTTGCTGTCAGCAAGCCGTGATTTAACAGTGATGCAGATGCATGTGGCATCCATCTGTGGAGCGCCACAAAATAAATCTGCTCATATAGAAAACACTCAGAAGCTGAAGGTAGAAATAGCCTTTTATGAGAACCTATAACACTTCCACTCCCTGCTTGTCAGTCAGCACCACAAACCCTGATACTACACAAACAAAAGGCTCAAATAGACAAATCTGGATAAGGTTGTATCTCAACAGCTGTTCGTGCTGTGGAGGATAAGATAACACGGTGAACAGGTGGCTTTGGGAAAAGCACTATCACCAGAAATTTAAGCACTTATTTACTGGATTTATGCCCCTGCCTGGTGCATATGTACAGTCAGGGACGGATTTTCCAGAGAGACGTTTTATATGACTTTGAGATGGTTGAGTCTACAGTTGCTTTTAACTGAAATTGTAAATCTATAAATTTACAATTCTGCTGCCATCACACTCCTGCCCCACTTGTTTTGATCTCGCTGATTAAAAAGGGCGAGCGAGGCATCGAGCGAGCAAGGTGGCAAGAGATAGGAAGAGAGACAAGGAGGAGCGGGCATTGACAGCTGCCCAAACTGAGCCGCCTTTCAAGATATCAGAGCAACTGCAGCAACCAAGCAGATAAGACTCCAGCCAAGATATCAAACAGCATCAGCAATAAGCAACCGCCACAAACACTTCTGCAGCCAGCCACGTGCTCCTCACCAGCCACTGCCAAACAGCCGAGGGCCACCTCAGGAGGCCCGGAGCAGGCGGGTGGAAAGCTCCAAACAAATTGGAAATGTCAAAAGGTACGCTGGTCGAGTTCGGTCGGCTTTTTCATCAAGAACTTGATACCGAAATCGAGACGTCGTAGTAGCTTTGGTATATTGGATGTGAGCAGGAAGCAGAATGATGTTCAGGTGTGCTGTGGGCACAGGGGAGGAATTTACATCATTGTCTTACTGATGATTGCATCATCTTTTTTTTTGCTGCTACAAGGCCGTACTAGAGGGCAGTTAGAGGTGATAAACTGGAGGAGGTTATCACCACTTATCACCAACAGAATTACACAAAAAAAAACATCCACGCTAAAGAACTCAGTTTGCATTTGAGAGGCCCGCCATACGTCAAGCAGCACAGTAAAGACTGTAATTAAAAGGAAATGCGTGTGCCTTTTATTTGCTGCTGACAGTGTTTTCCCCTTCTTCCCCTCCATGATATATTTATTCAGTTAAACGAGGTGGTACAGTGAAATTTGCTGCCGAGCGCGTGCACCGTTACGAGTCGCATCTTTGCATTTTAATCTTTTACTCAAACCGTGCGCTGCGGTTACTGCGAAACACTTTACAGCTTGTTTGGATGTAGGGAATACTCTTGCTCTTAGCTGAGGACAATGCAATGCTAACGGCAGTAGATTCATCATTCTCTTCATAATGCCGTATATGAATCACGCTCTCTGCGCTGTCCCCCCACCGAAGGAATTAGTTAAGAGTTGCGAGGCTGCCCTGTTCCTCATCCATTTCCTGCGTCTCATTTATCTCTGTCTCTTCCTCAGGTTGTTTTTTAATCCTCAGATTTACTGTCATCAGCACAGAGCTGCGAAGAATATCTTATTTTACAAACAAGACTAAGATTAAGAAGCGCAAAGAGAAGGAGCAGACAGCTGAGCCCATTATGAGGGGAAAATTAGATAATCAGCAAACCCACAGACATGCCAATTTCATTCCAGAATGAGCTATCTACCACTAGTTTAGATTACACGGTGGGTTTGTCACACACGCTCCAAGCTATACAGATCCTACCTTAAATCAGACCTATTATGCTTATTTCTTGCTCTGTATTTTTCCTTTTCTTTTCTGGGATTCTATTAGAGTTTATTAACAGTTAATAACTAACCTTATTCGTCTTGTACTGGGCTGTGGTCCAGCCTCTCGGTCAATCTGCTGTCTCAAAGGAGCTGTTTGAGCCGCCTTTCTCCCCATTTAACACAACTTTTGTCTGATTGGCTGTCCCTCGCTGCCGTGCCTGAGGTGACCACATCAGGAATATCAGATGTCAGTGATGTTATAAAGAGCTGTTACCTGCACTAACCCTGACCTCAATTTTTGAATCTTTGCCCCCGTTTAATATGAGCCTCCACTATAGCAACAGTATAAGAGGTGTGATCAGAAAGTTCTGAGAACAGGTCCGTAAAAATCAAAAGCCTTATCAGATTTAAATTGGCCAATCTTCTGGTCAAGATCGTCTTCTCTTGCTATTTTCTCTTTTCAGCGCAGCTTTTATTTTTAGATTTAAAAGAAGCTTGATTCCAGTTATGTTTCTTTATGCGTGTGCCTCTGTGATGGACACCGAACCTCCTCCGCTGTGTCAAAACAGCAATTCTACAGCTTGATTTTGATTTTTGGGAAGTGGGTGAAGTTGTTGCAAAGAAAGTCTGGTGAGTGGTCCAGGTGCTGAGGGAAGATTGAAGACAGTGTCTTCTGAGTGTTTTCCCTGAGACACTTCAGGATGTGACAGCAGAACTCTGCAGCCTCACCGTCAGGACTAAATCACAGTTCACAACTGGATGAATGTTGGGTGGGGAAAAAAAAGCATCCTCACCTCACCTGACGTGCTGATTTCAGGCTTTGAAAATGTGGACTTTACCTCAGGTTTGGCTCATTTTGAAACAAAAGCAGATGTTTGCTCTCTTTGAGGTCTATGTTGAAATCGGAGCTCGTGCAGTGTACAGTAAGTGGGAAGAATATGAAAACAGCAGCTGTAGAGGAAGCCTTTCCAACACACCGGATCACTTAAATGTGAGATTAATTTACTGCTTAGCAACCAGAAGTACATCAGCTACTGGAAATATTCCAGTAGCTGAATACCATATTCCAAGAAACATGATGATGTTTGATCAGGGCCTCCATCATTTAGCCCATTGGGTCCACATTGATCGAACAAGTTTTCTCTGTTCTCTTTCTTCATCTGACTTGCAACATAAAACGTTGCTTGGACTCATGGAAACCTGTCTCGATGAAGGTCAACCAAAGTACAAGGAAAAGAAGAAAGTAACTTATGTAGCTTTTTATTCATGAAATAAGCCTGTAATTCATTAACTGCTTGGTAAATGACTTATAGAAAGAGGAGTTGGTCCATAAATGAATGAATATCTATAGCATTGGCAGTGACTGAATCCTAAACAATAAAAACAATTATAATCGAAGAGATTTTCAGTCCATTCAAATGTGGCGTCTATCACAAAGTTGTGTCCGAGTGTCCATTTGTTATCAGACGATAGTGAGAATATGTTGAAGGGTTTGAGCTGCTTTCATCATTCATTGTAAAAAGCTGCTTCCCTCCAACTTTGCTTCCAGAAATCTAAATAATACTTAATCTCCATTAGGTGGTGTTACTTTTGTAAGCTTTGAAATCCAAATATGCTTTCCCGCACTGAAGAATGACTTTGTGCAACAAAGGTTCATAATGATTAAAGTCTGGTAATTGATTCCGAAGAAAATAAGAATTGCAACTTTTATTTGAAGTGATTATTCCCCCATAATGTGTGCCTCCAGCCATAAACTCTTGTGATATTAAAACCATTCATCTGGTGTGAATGCATAATATTTTACTGATGTATCGTACGCTGTTTTACTGTTCTGACAAAACAGATCAGAATTAGATTGTTACTGCAAGTTCGTATCAGAAGATCCTGCACGACTGACTTTGAAACTTTTAGTTCCAATGTAGATTTTATTTAATTAGTTAGGTTACATTTATACATTTTTAAAGAATTTGTTAGAACTTTATATTACATCTCAGTAGTTTAGAGAGGCAATTCTGGCATGGGTTGGGCATGTGCAGAGGAGTGATAATGGATATACTGGACAAAGGATTTTGAAGATGGAGATGGCAGATAGTAGGAAAAGAAAAGGACAACAGAGAAGACACATGGATGGAGTGACGGAGGATGTACAAAAGGCTGGTATGACAGAAGAGGATAAGATGAATACAGATTACTAGCTGCGGTGACCCCTAAAGTGAGCAGCTCAAAGAAGAAGTAACATTGTTAAATGGGGTAGAAAATATATTACCTATATATTATCAACTTATTGCCCCATTAATATCACCTGGTTAGAAATGGAAATTTCTTTATCCATTAAAGAAGTCCAGACGCGTTTCTTTCCAAGCTTCTTAGCAGTGTTGCCAACTTCACGACTTTGTTGCTATATTTAGTGAGTTTTCAGACCCCCTTAGTGACTCTTTTTCTAAAAAGCGACAAGCGACAAATCTTGCGACTTTTTCTGGTGTTATTGGAGACTTATTTATGACGACTTTTTGACGTGAAAGCGCGTATCCCTCTTACTCTCAACAAGCAGCGGGTGCTGCCGTGGGCACCTCGCCCGTGCCAAAGCGCCCACAGGTTCACACCTATGCATCCAAACTGCAAATGAATCGCGCATGAGCGAAGCCGCTGCTCCCGCACTGATTGTAACGATCAGTTCTTCTTTTACTGTTATGTTGTTTTGTGGACCACAAGGTTTTAAACTACTTATAAACACACACGTGTAAGTCCACCAGAGTGCCTATTTCGGGCAGGGTTGGAATTGTGAGATAAAAAAAACAATAATTGCTAAAAGAAATTTAATTTGTAGTTTGTAATTCTGAATGCATTTAGGACGTTTTTTACTTTATGTCTCTTCCACGATGTCATTTCTGTCTCCAACAACGTAGGTTATAATTACATTAGCATGACCAATTATGCAAATTAGGTGATGACATCATTTAGCGATTTCTAGCGACTTTTAGGACAGCCAATAGCGATTTTTCCTTACTGAGGAGTTGGGAACACTGTTCCTTAGACTCTTTATCCAAAAATTGGATAGATATTGCGTTTGTGCTGTTAGCACATTGTGCTACAACATTGCTAGGGAGTATTATTACGTCTGCTATTTTTGAATAATTTAAACTTTGTCTTAAAATGACAAATGAGGCAATGCAGTATCTTTTATACTCTGCATTTTGTTTTGGCTGTTGCCACATTAGTTAGAAATGACCACATTTAGAGGTCGTAGCGCTAGCTGAACAGCTAATGCTAGCAAACATTGGTAGCAAGCTGGATTCATAAATTGTTCAAGGGAAGTGCGTTTGTTCATGAATGCTTATTAGTGTATTAGAGACTAATAAAATAATTACCTCAAAAAAACTGAAGCACATTTTGTTTTTTTCTTCTTTTTGAACAAACACTTCCAGAGGTTTAACAAATTAGCGGCGCTAAGGCCTAGCAGACAGCTATCGGCTGTGTTTGCGCACCTTTCACTCAAAGGAGCCATGCAATTACAACATACAAAAATTTAGAAGGGAAAATCGTCCACTGTACAGCTATTCATAGAGGCCAAAACCATTTTGTGTAATAGGCTGTAAACTGTAAAACTGTACAACTATCCATTTTAATATTGGAGTCTGTGGTAAGTGACCTGTTTTGGCACTTCCTGTGTTGGCTTTCTAACTATTACCCCATTAGTAATCGCTGAGCTGTAATATGAAGTGCTACCAGTCACAAGGTGGATAGGCTATAAAAGCACATTTGCTCCAAAGTGTTGATAAAATAGAAAAAAGGGGAAAATAAAATCCTTCAACGTAGCATTTCTTAAAAACTTTTACTTTACTGTCGCATATCAGTGCCCAATGGATATTTTTTTGTGCCTCATGCTATGAACTATCACGAGGCTTCATATCAGCTCAGTAAAGGCGAGGGAACTCTCTTTCAGAACTAAACAGCACAGTAAACAGAGTTAAGATGGAGTCATCCTGCAGCACATCCCTGCTGCTGCTGCTGCTCTCCCCCTTAAATCTCCTCTCAATGGCTTCTTTATCAGTCTACTTTTTCTTCAGCGCTCTGCCTATTCACTCTCTCTCCGTCGCTTCCTCCCATCCTCTGAAGTCAGCGTCTCTGACATCTTTCTTTCTCTTGTCCTTCATTTGCCCCTGCCCTCCATCCTCCTCTCCCTCCATCAGCTCCACCGCTCCTCATTCCCTCGCCTCCTTCTTCCTTCATTTCCTCCATCTTAGCTTGTCATTACCGAAACAGGTCTTTTGCATGCCGGTGATGTCACAGGTGTGTTTGTGTGTCTGTGTGTGCGTCTCAGAATGATATTGTTCTCCTTCACACCGTGTGAATGAGATGATCCACCTTCTCGCGGCCTCCCTGCATCCATCCCCACATCAGCTCCACCACCGTCCCCCCCACCTTGCCGCACACTTCCACTCGGATAAAGGAGTCAATTTGTCAGAGATGTCAGGGGTGCTAACGAACAGCCAGCTTCTTGCCATATGCCCGTGTGTTTGTGTGTGTGTGTGCGTGTTAGCACTTCAGTGCTGTTGCTGCGACATGGTGTGAAAGAGTGTGTGCCAAGTGTACTAAAGAGACACATACCCATGTATACATAGCTGCTGTGAGGAGACCTATGGAGCCATTTTTGCTGCTGTGACGTGGTGTGTGTGTGTTCAGACTATAGAGCTGGTAAATGTGTTAATTAATATATGACAGCTCTATGTTTAGCATGTAGCTCGCCTGTTTGTACCCATTTCTGTATGTGTGTTTCTGCTTTAGTGTGTGTGTGTGTGTGTGAGGCCTCTTCTTCATCAAGCTCCGCCTGAGGAGTGTGATGACCAGCCTCTTTGACAGGCGTTACAGGCACAGCGGTTGCCCCGTCACCGCGGTGCTCGGGTCACCAGAGTTAATTATTCTCAGCGCTGGTCCATCAAGTTGCATTGTGTGGACACACACAGAGACACGCACACGCACATGCGCTAAACACGCACTAAACACGCACTAAACACACAGTCACAGCCAGACATAAAGTAAAAGCTTTGACCTGGTTAAACACGTTGCCTTTTAACTAAAGACTCAAAAACACACACAAGAGCCTGCTGGTGACCTGGCTGCTGGTGTCACAGTCATGCACACCAGGCCTGCATTATGTACCAAAAATCTGCCTTTTATGCAGTAGCATTGTTCAGAAACAAAATCATGGAGTCAAAATATTTGCTTGTATTAATCCACAGTTCTCAAGGTCACGTTTTGTGTTGAGAATTTTACTGAAAGAATCGTTCCTGGTGATCAAATGTAAGCTAATTTGCAGAAAACCTAAAAAGGCAGCAGATCAAAAACATTCAAGTCAACCCTGTAAACTCACATTTGATATGATTTTTGTCTTGCTTATGTTTGTTTTTATACATGTAGTTATGCAAGAAAATTTGAAGCTGAATTATTTTCACGTGGTTTACCAGTTTCAAGTCTTTTGATAATTTTGTGCTTTTGTACTCATAGTAAACTAGCACAAAAGAGAAGATAATGGCATTTCACTTGTTTATTGGCTCAGGACACAGTTGGTACTCAGCATAGGATTGGACCCAGTTATTCATGATCCAGTTGCTTTTCTTGGGGTGTGATGGCGACTAATCACAAATGCATGATTACTTGTAACCTAGGTTCCCCGATAATCATAAAGCACAAAATGCTTCTGGTAATCCTGCTTTGATGCGCCACAAAAGCCATCCACTGAATGACCACGAGCGGAAGCATGATCTTGAAAGATATCAGGAGTCCGATCCATCGTCTGAGGGCTTCAAAAAGCTACAAACTGCTCTAAGTGACAAAGCATGATAAAGTAAAGACATCGATCTGTACTGTTTCTGTCAATTTACTTCTGTGTTTAGTGATTTAGCACAGTACAGGGTGGGCCATTTATATGGATACACCGTAATAACATGGGAATGGTTGGTGATATTAAAGTCCTGTTTGTGGCACATTAGTATATGTGAGGGGGCAAACTCCTCAAGATGGGTGGTGACCATGGTGGCCATTTAGAAGTCGGCCATCTTGGATACAACTTTTGTTTTTTCAATAGGAAGTGGGCCATGTGACACATCAAACTTATTGGTAATGTCACAAGAACAACAATGGTGTGCTTGGTTTCAATGTAACTTTATTCTTTCATGAGTTATTTACAAGTTTCTCTTTGTTCATGTCGAAGAGGTTAACACGTGAGGAGCGGATCAAAATTGTGTTGATATCTGGTGAACGCAGTAACCAGGTCATTGCAGCAGATTTCAATGCAAGACACCCTACGAGACCACCCACCTCCCATGCTACAGTTAGCAAACTGCATGCTAAGTTTCGTGAAACTAGTCCATAGACAATTGCCTTCAGATGACCCCATTTTATTACGGTGTATCCATATAAATGGCCCACCCTGTATGATCAGCAAAATTCAAAGTATCATAATAATGTAAATCAATGAAATATGACATAAAACAGCAAATTAATTAAAAGCAAAGGCTTCTACTTTTCTGCTTTACCCAACACGGTTTGATTGTGCTGACAGTAACGAACACCCGCTGTCATTACGTTGGCCTTAGTTGGGTTTGCTGTGTGTGCATGCTGCCGGTGTTTTTTCTAGTTCATTTGTCTGCGTGTAGTGTAACTGAGTAGCGGGGGAAAGCATATGTGCCGTATCCAGGGCGGAGCTTGAGTGCATGGCTCATGAATATAAAATGATTTGTCTGCTTTAACATGATTCGGGTGGTTCGTTTCTTTAACGTTGCAGTGATGGTGTAAGAACGATTGATGGCTGAGCAGTAATGCTGCATTAAATGTTTAGACTTCTACAGCTGAGCTGAGGATGATAGTGATTAATACGAGGCAGGCTTCTTACTAATTAAAGTCTTGTCATTCCTTAATGAGCTGGAGTAATTGAGGGCTTAAATAAAGGATGGATAAAGATTGCCCGATGAAAACGAGAGAAAGAAATTCCTATTGTCTGTTTTTAATGTAAAATTGTAGTACTATATATATTGTTGATGATAACATTAATTTTGAGTCATTTTGAGGACTTGAAGCATCTAAATTTTAATGGCCTGCACTTATCATGCATGTCCAGCTTCACTCCAAAACTGCTTCTTTAATCATTGCTCAGAATATCATGCTGATCCCTGTTATCTCAGTTAGTGCTACACCAGCTAGCTCATTCATTTGTGTTAAAGATGTATCGTTTTCCAAAATAATAAGCTCAAATGTGTTTTTATCAGAACTTAAATGCGCATTATGGAAGAAAATCTGCTCAGAAATGACCGAGGAGGTAACTCAAACAGTCTGGGACAAAACTCTTTAACACTTTTTACCTTTGTTTTTTTCACAGCAAGAAACAAAAACGGTTTCTTTTAATTCATCTGATAAGTAATATAAATATATATACCATTACCATTACATATTAACATTGCTGTAGTCTGAAATCAGCTCAGTGGCTGTAAAGGCTTGAGGGGTAATCTCTAATGTGATCATCTGAGGCAAGCTCTGGCAGGTGTAGTTTAAAATGTGCAAAAATGAGGGGCAGCCAATCAGATGACAGTAAGCTTAAATAGAGCTAAGGCGACTTGCTTCAAGCAGTGAGCGAACTGGGGAGCTGCACCCAGGCTCACTATAAGATGGATAAGGATTATTTCGAATTGTGAATCATGCACAGCTACTGTAGTAAAGAGCCTAGAAATGAGCACAGTAGATCCGCTTTAATGTAAACTCACATATATATTGCAGTCATTTGAAAATGTATAAAATTCAACCTGATTATCATATCCAAAGGTTACTTGTGTAACAGCTGATAGTGCTAACAATTACCAGAGTAATCTGACATTTTGTTATTCCTGGCGGCTTCGACTGTAATGTAGCACCATCAATCTGCTAAAATGCTAATTGTGCGGCACAGACAGAACAGCAGAGCGCTGAGGAGAGAGAGAGATCATAGAGTTTATTGCCCACTTTATGGTACAAACCGGCGCGAGAACTCAAGGTTAGTCTTGTTCACATATGGCAAAGAATGACTTTCCCTGCTGTAATCTGTATTTATTAAACGCCAGATATCAGCTGAGCAGACACACGTGTTAAGTTATGAGATGTACCTGTTCATTCATTTAAAACAAACAAACTTAATAATAGGTTTTTAAACCTGTTATTAAGACTGTCAACTGCAGTAGTAGGCTAATAGGATTCATTAGCCATTTTAAGAGTTGCAGCTTTTGTTTTATGTATTAGATTTAAAAAAAAATCCCCAGTGCTTACTCAGGCAGGCAGTCAGGCAAAGACCCCATGGGTGGGCTATCACCATACAGTTTGTAAGGTTAATATATACAATATAATCAGGCCAAACTCCAAAACTTAGGCCTAACAAGGGTAAGAGATCACCTCTATTTGAATATATTAATTTTAAGTTGTGTTTTTCTCTCCATTAATCAATCAGTTCCCTAGAAACATAAAAACACTTTCTGGTCTCTTGTTTATTTATATTAGGAAACACGTTATTCCTCGTTAAATGCTCGGTGAGTGGAACTACACTGTTTACGCTCTAAGATGTATTTATGGCTTTATATTGACACTGAGGCGAGTCCTGGCTGAAATATTTGGAGCAGAAGGTAGCCATATGTGAGTGGGTGGGGTGATGGCATAATGCTCACGCAGATGCACACACACACACACACACGGACAGTGTTTGTTAGGAAAGACCATGCTGCCCAGCACTATCTGAATTACATTATTGCGCAATAGTGTTCACAGCGCGAACCAAATGTTCCAAACGTGGCCAGGTCGCCCTCTCTCTTCCCCTCTCTCTGGCTCCACCACAGCCACTGAAAGCAAACGCTAATGCAAAAAAAAGAGAAAGCAGGAAATAAAACTCCTAGTTTGGCAAACAAATGAACACCCTTGCGACTGCGAGCACATCAGGCGAGCGATATGCAAACGAGTGCTCCATGTGCCTTCAAGCAAGCTTGCCAGATGCCGGTGAGCTCGGCCCGACGGGTGGGACGTGAGGGAAATCACCCACCGAGGCGCAAAAAGAGGGAGGGAGAGTAAGAGAGGCAGGCAAGAGTGGGGAGGCGTTAAGGAGAGTGTTTTAATGTGGTGTGATTAGTGCTGCATATTTTGGCAATTGCCTCAGTTTGGCACGAGGTGTGAAAGGTACATTTATAGACAGGGGGAGCTTGGTTTCAGGGGGGTGGGGCTAAGCCAGGCTGTCCTTCCTAATGTAGCGCAAGTGATGCTAAAAGGTTTTTTGGACCAGATGTAAACAAATCACATGTGGGATTTCCTGGTGAGGAAAGTGGGGCAACAGCGAACATCTCATTTGCACAGATTGCAGGAAACATCTCAGACTCAGTTAACGACCTCTGTATGCAAAGTAGAGGTCGCCGGCATCAAAGCAGCGTGTCTGAGTCTGAGTGGTGAGCCATCGATGAGTCAGCCCATGTCTGCTTGAAGTGCATTTAATACTCATATCAACAACTTCTATATTTGAGTGGCGTGCCATTAATACACTTGGACAAACACTTTTATCTTCAGTATTCTGATTGGTGATTGCCCGACTGCGGTTTGAATAATACCAATTATAATCAGCCTCCCCAAAAAACCCACAAAAAAACTGATGCGAGAGCACAAACAACAACAACCACCACCTACAAGCGTTCAGAAATAACAAATACAAATATGCTTTAAAAACATACTGCCTCACTGTGACAGGTTTACAGGTTACAGGCAGATGTGCTGCTGAGCTAATGGGCCTTTCATATAATTAACTGTACAGATGGAACAACAAGAATAAACAGAAGGGTGTGCAGGTGTAGGCAGGGTATCGTAACCTATCAATTTATCTCATATTCAGATGGACGAGATACTCAAGAGATAATAAATACAAAAATGAATGCATTATGTTGTCCAATAAGCCACTAAAAGCAGAAATCTATTCTTGGGTTCTACTCGAGTTGGATTTGTATGCAAAAGTATTGTTGGGCAACCAGTCCCTTTACATATCACAACAATCCTCATTTACTGTGTCCCAGAAAATAAGGTCTGCTTTAAGATATTTCTACCCTGCAGCGCACACACTCACACACACACACATGCACACACACACACATCTCTGTGGGTACCTAAAACGCCAGCATGCGCAGCTTGAACACTCATATTTAATGCATTGCGTTTGCTCGGCGTGTGTTGTGTGCTTGTGTACTCGCACGCTCTCTGTGCAAGAACAAGTAAATTAAGACCACATCATGCCAGCACAATAAAGTCGAGCGTGTTTGCTACATTCAAGCCCCCGTGTGCGCACAGTTAGTACACACACCGGTCCGCGCACACGTTCGGCCGCAAAGCTCCGCAGCTACATCTGAATAAAGCAGATGAATCGCAGCTCCACAGTCCAGTAAGTCTGAGTGGCTCATGCCGGCACATTGTTGTGAATCAGCCACCCTTTCAGAGCGTACCGTGCCCTTCTCCCCTCCCTTTCTTAACAGTCCGTGTCACCCAACTCCCCTGCCAACACCGCTACACACAGACTGAAATCTGTTAGCTGCTGCAGTTGGTGAGCAGGTGCTAGCGTGGCCTGGAAGCGCCCACGGGGCTCAGAGGCCGCAGACAGACACCAGATCGACCGCCAGTTTTTCTGCATTCCGCTCGACGGTGCCCGGCTTTAATTATTATTGGCCGCTGTAATTAATTACAGAGCCTCTGAGCGGCTGGCGGCCATAATCCAGGATCACTCCCCGACTTCAGTGGTGTCATTTGGCGTTTCAAACTGCTCCGTGTGGCTGCTGTCGCTCGCGTCGGTGTCTCGGAAAGCACACGGCCTTGCTTTTGTTTTTTTGCAGTGACAGCTGAGCCTGCAGCGCTGCCATTGGTCTCAAGTCTTTCAGACCAGCATATGGTCCGAGGTTAGAACGACTGCTTTATCTTAGGTTTTACTTTAAATGATTTAGCTGTTAAATTAAGTTGTCAATTTAAACTATGCAATTGAATATGAGACGCACACTTTATAGTCATTGGTAGCGCCTACTGTTGGCCTGAAGGGGCAATTATTCATGTCGGGAGCTATAAAGATTATGGGTTTATGAGCAGGGGATTTGTCCTCTCCTTGTGGTCAGAGGGCTGCTGCTGTCTGCCCACACACTAAAAAGGGACTCACAATACACACACACACACACACACACACACACACACACACACACACACACACACACACACACACACACACACACACACAGGCAGCAAGATTTAGGAGAAAAGTAGATGAGTATTGAGCGTGGAATATATCTCGTTGAAAACTGCACCCATGGGGACAGAAGAGAGCGAGCACGGGCCAAAAAGAAGGCAAACAAAGGAAGCTGGCTGCAAAGGAAAGATTTTTTTTTTTGCAGAAGAAGAAAAGACACGAGACCGTTTTAAAAGGGATGTCGAGCGAGATGGAGGTGAGGCCTGGTGGAGGCAAAATTTGTGTCATCTTTTTAAAAAGCAGGTTTACCTCCATGCTCGTCCTCCTCCTCGTCCTCCTCCTCCTCTCCCACCCCTTTCAAATTACGGCACGGGTTGCAAGAGAGGATCAAACAAGCCGCGCCGTCTTATTCATTTTTTATTTTTTATATTCACTGAGGAGGGAAAGGAAAAGGAGGAGTGAGAGGCAGCCACACTGGGAGACTGGGGGGAAGGAAGGGAGAAGAAAAACAGAATAACCTACTTTTTCCTCCTCCCCTCTCTGGGTGGATATGTCGGAGCTTAACGAATTACCAACACACGGACACTCGTGTGCAATCGCTGCACTTGTAATTGCTCCAGTTGGTGCACGCGAACAGTGGAGCGTGGATCCCGGAGGTGGGAACAACTCTGAGGGAAACAAAAGAGTTGGCGGGCACACAGCCTCACCGCTGGCACTGTGCAGCGGCATGCTGCTAAGGATCGAGCGTGACCTCGCCCCCCGAGCCCCGAGCACCAAGTGGAACGAGTCTCTCAGGCCTCGCCTTCCTTGTGCCACAATCTTCGCTGGGTTTTTGCACTCGCTGTTTAGCGGTGGAGCTGTGACTCTCCGTTGGCACCTCATTATTTCCTCGGGCGCCGAGGGGCAAAAGGCTCCCGATTCCTCAGATGCACAGATAGAAAGAGAAACGAGTGATAGCGAGACGAGGGAGGCGGCAGTGCCATTCAGTTTCCCACTGTGCTCCGCCGCGCTGACGAGACACCTCAAACATGTCTCAGACTCGCACATACGGATTGAAGTACAGTAGCGGCAGGAGGAGGAGGGATGAAGAAAAGAGGCAGAGGGAAAGGGAGGGAACAGATTAGAAGAGAGAGAAAGGCAGAGGCGGTGAAGAGGGGAAAGACAAACTGTCTGAGATGGATTCCAAGAGGGAGAAAAGTGTCGGCTGAGAAGCGAGCAACAGCGGAGGGAGGCGTGGAAGGCAGGCAGAGAACAGAGTGAAACTTTTTGCAAGTGCTCGTTTCGCCAGCAAACCCCACAGTAGCT
Organism: Perissodus microlepis; assembly: GCF_051167445.1. Taxonomy (NCBI): domain Eukaryota; kingdom Metazoa; phylum Chordata; class Actinopteri; order Cichliformes; family Cichlidae; genus Perissodus; species Perissodus microlepis. The sequence continues at coordinate 42,530,604 of NC_140463.1, read as the reverse complement.
GAAGAGATGCCGCAAGTCTCTCTGTTTGCGGCTGCCAGTCCAAATCAGCAAACCTTATTCTGTCATTCAGAGCTGCAGGTATTCAGTCCTAGACTTCCTCCACCAGCTACTCACATGCAGCCTAGATAAATATACCCCAAGCCTGGATGGTCCTACAGAAAATGGCATGACAAGCTTTAGTTTCAGGTTCTGTTTTTGGATCAGGCTGAACTAAAAGTAAAAGTATGTAACATGGATATTATCATGTCTGCACACGTGACATGTTTAGTTGACTAATTTAGTCCAGAGTTCCTCCAAAGGCTAAATGTAAGAATGATTCTTGCCTTATTGGACATTTTTTGCACTTTATTAGCACATTGGAGGAGATTTTTCTCCTTGTCATACCCACATCTATATAATTTCCTTTGTGGTAGAGCCTTGCATATAAAGCCTGATATCTCACCTGGGAGATTGGTGAGGTCGACATTGATGAAAAGTACGGCACCTTCACCTTGCACGCTAGCATGTTAGTCCTTAAACTCGTTACCATGTGAGGTGGGAATGAAAAGTTTCACATGTCTCCCCAGAAAACAGCAAAATATATATATATATATATGTAGCTGACTTGAATTTGACTGGTTTCCCTTTCAAGTTTGTCTGTGGACTCTCCTCTGGGCACTGGAGTGCTAACGCTATTCCACAGTGTCCAGACCAAAGGTGATGCAACAGGTTAGGATAGAGTCATGGTATTCTTGGTATAAACTAGGGTGTCTGTAGTTAAGGAGGTAGCTCAGGTAGAGCAGGTCATCTACTGGTTCAATTCCTGGCTGCTCCAGTCTGTGTGCCAAATAGTCTTGGGCAATAGTTCTAGTTCCACCCTAGGCTGTAAAATCTGAAACATTGTAACAGTTTGATTTTTTTCTTTTAAATATTTTTCCCGTTTCCAAGTGAAAAAGAACAATGATCAGTACAACAGCATGTGATCGTTATTAACGCAGGAATAGGCAGCCTAAAAACAGACAATAAGCCCCACAGTTTGAACAATTTAACAAAAGAAAATCTTCAAAGTGACATTTCATTTTTATCGGTCAGCCATTTATGATTTTAAAAAGATTCCAATCATTTCTGTTTGGAGGAAAATCAGATTATTTGGATTGGATTTATTGGAAGTTTTTGTAATGCCAGAGAACCGCTTGATCTGGCAACAGTGATAAAGTCTTTTAGTAACAGCTACTCGTTTCAGCTGACATAATTGGCGGGTACGCACTCGAAATGAGAACGTTTTGTTGACTTCTGTCAGGAATCAGGAGCCGTTTTGTTTCCAAAAGAACCAAGAATCTCTAAAGACACATCTGACGCTATTTTTTATAAAAACCCGCATTCATGACGGGCAAAGAAGAGAAATGTAGACAGGCGTGGTAACAATAACAGATGGGGTGTGCGAGAAAATCTATACATCAGCAATCACATTATAGATCTTTGTGTGTTCTGGCCTCTTTGTGTCGCAGTCTGAATGTGTTCATTAGGAGAGCTTGTTGTTTTTCAATCAGTTATTCATGCAGCTGTTTGAGCACGCAACATGTCAAGAATACCATATGCATAAAAAAGCAATATTATTGTGCTGATCATGTAAAGCATATTTATGAGCAAATATTCCTCCTGCAGTTATAAAACAAACAGTTTTTCCAGATGAGCTCAGCTATAGATTGAAGCCTTAGATGAATATTCATTGCTCATATTAATAGCCAGGAGAGGAGAGGAGAAGAGGGGGAAAGATTTGGGAGAGAGAGGCAGAAGTGTTTAGATGCTGCAGCTTGTTATTAATAAAGCTGATTATCATCTAAGGCTCATTCTCCGCGTGCCCTTTCTTTTGATATTTATCCCTCACCCTCTCCTTGGCTTTAGAAACCTGCATCAACAAACTCCTGCACTGCAATAAATTGAATTAATTAAAGACCAAAATAGACCGGGTGGAGGAACAGGTAGTGAGGGAGGTGTCGATTGTTGTTGCACCCTCTTTGGGAAGCAGACAGTCATACGCATCAGCTGCTCGTGTGTCTCACCGGCCATCTGTCAGGGACAACTAGATCAGGATGGCAGCTCTCCAAAGCCTCCCTCTTCCGCTCTGTCTCACGCTCTCTGTGGCGTTCGGCGGCATGCGTATCGCTCTCACTCAACGGTCATTACGAGTCAAATGAGTGTGACTTAATATCTCAGTTTCATGTCCTCATCTGGCCGCTTCAGTACTGCTTTAATAACAGTCTCAGGGCCGAGAATCTGTAATGTGAATGTAGCTGCAGTGCTACTCTTCCTGCTGTAATAAAACGGCTTATACAGCACGACACGCACGCTGTAATCTCTACCTTTTGTTTTTACTGCTTACAATACAAGAATACCCATTAACATACACTTTACCCCAGTTATGTCTACTTAAGGGGCCTATTTCCATTCACGCAGTATTGTGTGCTTTCTGCACCCGACAACTTATTGCATCTGTATGATGCTAAAATATTCAAACCTAAGTCCGCTTTTTATGTTTTTATAGCTGCACAATTACATTAATAAAATGTAACTGTTTTGCTTTCCATTTTATTCACATTTACCCAGGATTATTAGATTTAACTTAACTTGTGTGTGTTTTTAAAATGTACTTACTTACACTAAGTATTTTCTGCCCACACACCGAGCAGTATCACTGTGCAAACCTGCTTCATTTCATAATTTGACTTGCTCTTTGCAAGTGGAGAAAACTTTAAACCCTTAAAGTGACATTGCTTTAATAAGTGGGTTATATTCTCTTCTGACTTTGGTTTTTGTAGACATGTTATTTGATTTGCAAGTGTTTGTGGTAGAGAGCAGTGTATTAACGGCTTCTGTGGCAATTAAAAATTTGGAGTACTTCTGGAAATAAGTCCCATAGCCCCTCCTAAGTTTACTTTTCTCTTTTTTCAATCATTTCATAAATGCCTCAGTCATTTCTTATATCACCGAATAACCAAAATAACTTCTGGGAGATGGATCGCATTAGAAGTAAGTATGAATTTAACAGCATAATCCATGTATGCTGCATTACACCCTACAAATTCAGATTAAGCATTTCATTAGTCTGTTGACAGCTTAATATCTCTTTTCTCTAGAGCCACGATGGGTTCTCAGTTGGAAAATTGCAGGTTTATTTCAATTTGCACAACTTCTTCTACCTGCCTAATCCTCTAAGTCAATATTTTAATGGAAAACTTTTATCTGTCCCAGGTCTCAAGTCCCTGTCAGACTGTAAACAAAGTCCAAGTGCTTTTCTGCTTGTCAAGTGAGCAGCTGACATTCATCAGCTTTAGCTTTGTTTGGGGAACAGTACTTTGTACCATCCTGCCTCTGTTGCTTTACCTTTCATTTCTCTTTAGCAACATATTTTTTTCTCATAAACTGTGCTGGCGTCGCCCTCACCAAGTTAAAAATTAATTGCTCATTTTTACCAGTTGTAGGATTTCAGGCACATCTAGATCATTTCTATAAACATATATATATATATATATATATATATATATATATATATATATATATATATATATATATATATACATACATAACCTATAAACATAACCTTTTAACATGTAGTTTATCCAAATGCCCTTTTAAGGGGCATGTGTAAAGGGTTTCACTGACCCAAGATTCCCTTTTATATAATTTTTTTTTTCCTTCATCAAAGAACTGTTTTTATTCGTTTTGCCAGAGGAAACAATATAGGGTCAAATGATATATCAAAAACCCTAAAATGTGGCTATTTCCAACAGATGCTAAGTTAGCAAGCTAGCCAAAAGGTTCCCAGATTGGAATTTAAATATCACACCCTTGCCTTCATGTTTTGCTTTCCATATTAATGTTAACCATCTGCTAAAGTTTGTGAAGGAGGGACAAGCTTTTTGAAGTGATGTTACTGCTAACAAACTGCTAACATTGCTGTTGCAGCAATGTTAGCAGTGTTAGCTAACATTGCTGCAACAGCAATGTTAGCAGTGTTAGCTAACACTGCTGTTGCTTTCGTGTTGTTGCTAATCAGAGAAAACAGGTTTTGTGAAGATTTTTACTTCTCTCTGTGATGCTGTTTACTCCATTTTTACTGTATGACGAATTTCCTGAAGTGTGTAATTTATTTACTTAGGACCTAATGTGATAATTTCACATAGCAAAGATGTATTTACACTAGCGGATAAAAAGCTTGTATAACCTTTTTAGTTTTTGACACTTTGGCTCTCCCTCTGGTCAAAGGTTAAAACTGTCAAGAGAGGATGACAGGGGGTGTCAAAATTAATCAAAGTTGAACTTCACAGATTCACTTCTATCTTAAGAGAGAATCTGTAATCAGTCATTTCCACTGAGGGATGGAAAAATGTTAATATTTTAAATGTTGACGTGACTAGACCTTTACTGACCACGTCACTGTAAAAAAGAAATTGATGGAGGAGCGTTTGTGAGCCTTTAAAGTTTTATTGCTGCAGTTATTTCGAAAGCATTTTTTATATAAAATGAGTTTTTTTGAATAAAATCACTTTATTATAAATGTATTTATTAACTTCTGCTCACATCAGACCTTCTCATGAATAATGCACATAGAAATGTTTGATGGTGCTCTACTACTTGTAGAGTGCGGCGTCCAACGGTGGTATGTGGTAGGTTTTTAGTCACGTACACAAGCGCTTTTAAGAAGACCCATTTCAGCCCAGTTTAATTACCAATAACTTTTAAAACTCTGGTCATGTTTCTCCCATACTGTGGTATAACCTACAGCACTCCAATCCAAGGTCAAAACCACTTAGTGGACGGTAAAATATTTATGATATAGGGTACGCGTTTAATGGTGGCACCCTTAGCCAACTACTATGTCTCCCCCTCGCTCTGACGTTTTGCTGAGCTCCAGCCGTGTCCTCCAGCCTACAGATGAGCTCTTCCCCCAGGGGCAGGACCACATCGTCCTCTGCCTCTCCTAGATGCTCCCATTGGAGAGCCAGCAGGGGGAATTGAGTGGCTCAGGAGCTGTCCTTAAGCAAGGGGAGGGGTAGATTTATAGCTGGTGATTTATTAAGGCGACAGAGGGAGAGGGAGCAGCAAGTAATCAGAGCAAGACGGCAGGGCAGTGACTCCCTACAAGTTCATGTGCTTGAAAAATGGTGGAGAATAAGGTACGCTCGTCAAAGCTCGATACACTCATCCTCTCTGGGCGAGAGGAAAACATCCAGAGTATTTTAGTGGACGAGCCAGACTAAATGATGGGGCTGCCGCAGATAGCTCGTGAAAGTGTGTGTGGCTGCGAGGTCGAGCTCCCAGCCTGTGATTAATCTACCACTGTCTGTCTAATTACCAGCCATGCCCCTCTGTGTTCGCTGGCTCCACTGTAGACGCGCTGACCCACGCCGGAAACTCGGTGCTCCCGATGCAAATTAAAAGCCCTGTAAATATTTGCTTTTAACTCTTGCAGACACATTGTTTCCAATTTTGCGCTTCACTGGTCTGCATCCCTGACACCCCCCTCCTTCACAGATGCACACTTTTTGGCCCACCACGGATGCATTTGTGCATACATTTACTGTTGTCAACAAGTTTACCATCAGCCCACACACTCGCTACCTCCTCTGTCTAGCCCTCCTTTCTTTCGTCTTAACCGCATCCTCCCATTGTTTTGCAGTTGGCAGTCTATCAGCCCATTTTTTTCCCCCCCACTGTCAGACAAGCCTAGTCTCTGTAGGAAGTGAATAAAGAGTATACGGTGGGGAGGAAGGACAATGAACATTGTTTGAAGCTAGAAACATTGAATTAAAACAGTAAACTGGTTTCTGCAGTTTATAAGAAAACATTTTTGGTTTTGCAATGTAATGTAAATCCACAAATCTTTGTTGCTGGTGTAAGCATTATGCATGCACACATGTTGTGAAGCATCTTTGGAAAGTGCTAATCAGCAATGACAATCATGTTGCGTGAGCTAGCCAGTCATTATTAGCTATGGTGGTTAACGTCTGGTTACACTAGTGAAAGAGTGTTTAAAGATCCAAATAGATGAGAATAATCTGGTTTTCTTTATTTAAAGCCAACATTTGAACCTAAACGTGGATTTAGCGAATAGTTGTTTAATTTTATTGACTTATTCATTGATTAGCAGAAAGATCACCTGCATGATGGAATGATTGTCTAGTTCCACCAGCATCATGTGGGGAATGGTGAGCTATCTTAACTTTACAGGGGCCCTTATCGGTGCCATTGTAACTGCATGGCAGAAGAAAAATAACTTTACTGTTTTATGTAGACATCAAAGCCTTGGCATCTCCATGAGCTGAAAAAAAAAATCATTTCCTTGTTTGCTGTAATAGTTTTCCCATTTAGCTGCTGTTAATTTAGTTGATCAGTGTGCTTAACACTCTTAGCTTACAGCGTGCTTTGAATTTGATTCTTTTTGGGAGAAAGGAAGGTAATAAAAAATTACAAGGGATTGACAGAAAGAAGTGTGAGCGAACGCTTACCTGCCATTCGGGTTTTGCCATTTCGGAGCTTACAGAAAGGCTGTCAGCAGGATGGCAAACATACAGAAACACACATACATGTCCACCCCATCTATTGGCATTAATGTGGCATCTGCTGAGATGAAACGGCACTTTTCTGTTCAGCCACTCAGCATCCACTCTACCGTGCCCTCGCAATTACCTTGCAATCAACACGTCAAACTCGCATGGTGCAGATAAAACACACACCAGGGCTGCAGATATACAGATAAACTACAAACAGCAGCATATGTTTTTTTCTCAAGGTATATGCACTAATAACCGTGTATTATACCCATGCACACAGTCACAGGGATACATTGGCGTTTCAATATCCAATTTTCCTGTCACAGCCTTGATGTGTTAATTAGCAAATGTGAAAACAAATGAGTTGTGCTGATTCAGAGGCTGTCAGGGTTGACATGATAACGAGCGCAATGCATTTGTGTGCGTGGGCTTGACTTGGCTGCACATTGACAAGGTAAATGTAGTGTATGCGATTTTTCATTTGTGTGTTATAGGCCTACTTTGATTTGTCTCCATTTCTCTCCCAGTCACTTCATATTTCTTCTTTCTAGCCACAAAACAATTTTAAAACAGTGACTCCTTTTGACCTCTTACAAAAACTTCACTCCCTGAATTCCAGCTAATAGCCAGTACCCTTGGCACAGCAAAGTCGGTTTATTATCTGTCATTAAGTTGAGTCTGGTGAGTGTACTGACAGACTGACTGGAAACACAACACGAAGCTAGAGTTGGTAGGCAATTACAGGGAAGGAAGTGGTGGGCGATTTTGCAGCTGTATTCGAGTAGAATTGGGTGGAATTGGTTTTATTGGGATTTGGATTGTGCTTGGTAAGGTATGTGGCAGAACGGTGATGGATGTGATTGTGAGGCTGTGGTCTCTAAATTTAACAAAGCAGGAGAATTAAAGAAGCTTCCTAGAAGGAGAAATATTGTGGACTGGATAGTGTCTGCATCAAAAACTATTAAATACTGGTCAAAGGCACTGGATGCTGAAAGCAGTGATTATAGTTGATTGCGGACAAAGACAGCTGCAGACATCAGCCATAAGCAGTCATTTCTATTTTTTGAAGTCCTGAAGGGCGACGTCCACAGGTCAGCCTTTTACTGACCATCTCATAATTACATTTCTCAGACCCAAGAAGTCTCTCGCATCACCGTGCATGAATTCTGGCCCACTCTTCTTTCAAACGTTGATTCCGTTCATAGATGTTTGCAATCATTCGTTTATGCATAGTTCTCTTTGGGTTCCCCCACAGCATTCCTGTCAGGTGGAGGTTTGTCTTTCAATGGGCCATTGCAACACCTTGATTCTTTTCTTTTTCAGCCGTTGTTTTGTTGCATGATCCAATTTTCGACTCATTGAGTGCAAGGTGCCCAAGTCCTGTGGCCGCAAAACAAGCCCAAATTACCACCCTTCCACCAACGTGCTTAAATGTTCATATGACGTGTTTGTTTGCCCTGATATGCTGCGTTTCAGTGTGGCCAAACACAAACATTCATTAGGGCCGACCATCTCCACTTTGGGCTCGTTTATCCAAAGCACATTAGTCCAGAAGTCTTCGAGTTTGTTCAGATTCAACTTGTTTAGACTTTTTCTCATCGTACTCTCATGAACTCCAAGATTTAAATACTAACTGAGGTCTGTAGAGTCTGAGATGTAGCTCTTGGATTTTTTGCAATCTGTCTGAGCATTGCATAGTCAGATCTGAGATTAAATTGCTGGGATATCCACTACTGAGAAGATTGCAGCATTGTGTTAACAAACTGACATAAAAGGTGCTCACATTTGCTCATAATCAATTAATAAAGTGCGTTGAGTCGCAGCACCTAGCTCTTATTTACCCTCTTCATTCCTATGGAAAGCGTAAGACTGTACTTAGATTTTAACAGCAGTTGGTAGAGTCCAATGAAGGCTTTATTTTTCAACTATTTAACAAGGGTTAAATAGCTTTGCTGCTAATCTCGTGGACCTGTTTTGGTTCAGTTTTTTTTAAGGTTTATTCTTGTTCTTAAGGCTGTTTTATTTAGCTAAAGTTCTGATATGAATGTTGATGTCTTGTTAAATATCCCAATTGTTTGATCTTTGGGCTGAAGGAAAAACAACACTCGGTGTACAAATGCTCAATCAACAATCTCTTTATTCCATACAACACTTAAAGCATAAACGTCCGGACGGGAGATGTGGACAGGAGGGTGTCCGCCAGATCTCGAAGTGTCTGACCGTTTCTCACATTCTTATAGCTTCGGCCTCCCCTCCAAACTAAGCATTCACATTCTTTCTCTCTTACGGCGCCTAAGTGAGATGTTCTCTTTCTAATCAGAAAAGAAAGGCCATGATTCTACACAAACAGCATTTCTTATAACTCAGCAGTATAATGCATCATAAAACAGTGTAATGATTAATCCAAGGCATAATGTGGCCTATAGCCGTATAATGATTCAACAATTCTTTGATTAGAAGTATAAGGTGGCATAAGATAGTATAATAATCTCACAAAAGTAATTTAGGAACTTTGATATATTTTAATGAAAATTAAAAGTTTGACATTTTTGTTGGCAAGTTTAGTTATCTAAAAGCATCGTTTTGGTATTGGTATTTATGAATTGCGCCGATGGTGCTTGATGCTTTTATTTGATCGTGGTTCCTCTGGCGATCTTTGGATTGCCCTTCTGTTTGTCTCTACCATATTTTGGATTAAACATAGTTAGTCTCTGGTCCTTGTTTGGCTGGTTACTTGAACAATTTCAGATCTCATCAGACATCCATCGATTGGCTTCCGCTTATCCTTTTCAGGGTCGCAATTTAGTGTTTCCAATTAACCTATCCTGACTAACTGCATGTCTTGGGACTGTGGGAGGAAGCCAGAGTACCCGGAGAGAACCCACGTAAACTCCACACAGAAAGGTCCTGGCCTGATGGTGGAATTGAACTGATGGTGGAAGTGAGGCAACAGTGCTAACCACCATGCCACTCACCCTCATCAGACATTTGTTCTCAAATGATCAAAAACTATATAATGATTAAATAATTCATGAGGAACAACGTATACACAGATCGAGTACACACAAACATTTCCTTTTTGATGTGTAGATGAGTCAGTTGCATCCATGACTAATCTTAATCAATTCTTCACCCTGCTTTGGAAACTGTAAAGGAGAACAATTTATTCCTGTTAAGCGTGGTGTAATTTCAATCACACTTACTGATCGCGCTTCAGTCTCCACGAGCAGAGACATGACCTACACGTGGAAGATTAACAGCAGGTTAATTGGGGGAAGGCTCTGTCATAAAAGTGGTGCTGAACACTCCTCCCTGTAATTAAAGATAACAAAAGTAGACTTGCTGTTGAAAACATAAGCACTTAAGTAATTCTTCCCTGAATGTGTGCAGCGAAGCAACTCCCCCACCCCTCGTGGCACCAACATCAAAGTGTGGTGTCAGTTTTAAAGCAGAGATAGGCAAAATAAAACACAGTTTGTGGAATGCGATCCCCGCTGAGACTTATAGTAATTAGTCAGGGAGAAAATTGTTCAAACATGTTGGAGAGAACAAAACAATAAAAAGAACACTTGCAAAATCGGATAAAATCTAATTGTCTGTGCAGAGTCTTTATTAGTTTTGACAATGACAGATTTTCAGATCGTGGCTTTTAGTCTTGTATTGGAACTATTTCTACACTAAATCCAAGACTTCACTTGCTTCAAAACACCACCTCACAGTCATTAGTCATGGAAGGAAGGTGGGGTGGTGGCTCACAGAACTTTCTGTTACTGAAAAGAAAAATCACTTCTTTCACATGGAGAGGCTTTATTTGTTTTACTCTTTCTTCTGTCTTCCTCATCGGGGGGATATTTTTCTTAAAGCGGTGATGCATTTGTTGCTAGCTACCTCACAGATGATTGACTTTTTCCAACCATTGCAAAATACACCTAACCTTGTATAGATACCTGGTGGAAATTAAGTTCTCTCTCATGACAAAGGCAAAGTTAATTGAGCGTTCTGTTGAATGGTGTTGAACAGCGTTCCTGCTGCAACCTCAATAGACGATTGATTGCACTCACACAGTATCATCGAGAATCATCATCTGACCTCACAGTTCTCGTCATCTTCATGGCGCTTTCATGTCACTTATGCTTTAATTTCTTTAAGTTTCCGATCCATAGCTTTCCTGTTTTTGCACCTTTTTGCCATCTATTCCTTGTCCTGCCTTTGGTTCCACATCAGGGCTTGTCTGGTGATGATGTTGCCTGGTTTCCTCAGTGTATGGGCTATCCACCTCCATCTTCTTCTTCCTATCTCTTTCTTTACAGATGCTTTATTCGCTTTTTTCCACAGGTCATGCATCTTGATCTTGGTCTTGTTTAATCAGAATGTTGCTGTAATGAGCCATGCACCATGAACCTTCCAACTTAGTAGTGCCTTTCTCTACTTTTAGATAATATTAGCACAACTACTTCCATGTGAGAGGCATCATCTTCTTCATGTCTCATTACTTATCAGTCTATTCCAGGGGTGGGGAACTCCAGGCCTCGAGAGCTGGTGTCCTGCAGGTTTTAGATCTCAGCCTAGGTCAGCACACCTGAATCAAATGATCAGTTCATTACCAGGCCTCTGGAGAACTTCAAGACATCTTGAGGAGGTAATTTAGCCATTTAAATAAGCTGCGTTGGATCAAGGACACATCTAAAACCTGCAGGACACCGGCTCTCGAGGCCTGGAGTTCCCTACCCCTGTTCTGTTCTGTCCTGATTGAATGCACCTAGTCTCGCTGGTCCCTAATAATGCAAGGCTGTAATTTTGCATCGCTTTAGCAATTTGGTAAGCCCTTCCAGTTTGATACATGGTTTGGACTTTCCATGTATTTTAATCCTGGTTGGAAGAAGGATTTTTGGTCCTGTAGTTTTCAAAAACTCCTGACTTTTACTGAATGGCGTTCTTTGGCCTTGGGTTGAAGGTCATTTTTCCAAATTCAAGCTTCCTTGATGTTCTCTTGTCAATATTTTTGGGTTTTATGGGATAGGGTTGCCAGTAGGGCTGCCACAAACGATTATTTTGATAGTCGACTAGTCACCGATTATTTTTGCGATTAGTCGACTAATCAGATCATGCATCCATTGGACGTAAAACATATAGATTATTGCACCAGCACGCATCTGCTCTTATATAACTATCATTAGCTTACAGCTTTAAGTGTTTAAGGTATGTGCTAACTAAAAATAAAGAGAAGATGATAGTTTATTAAATTTTAATGAAATTTGCAGATTGTTTCGGTGAAGTTTAATAAACTCCTTGCTATCTAAAATATAACGGGACACCGGAGTATATTCTCCAGCATCTCACACTTCTGATAATCAGCTGTCTGCTTGACATTTATTCAGCTGTGTAAAAACTATAACTTTAATCTCAGCCAAACAGATTTACTCAGGAACAAATAAAATACTAAAAAAAAGCCAAACAATAACATTTTTAAGTTATCAAGTGACTTATATATATTTAACCTGAGTAGCGAAAGACGGCGGTGGGTTTGAAAACGATTTGCCGGGAGTCCGGTGTTCTCACGGGCTCTAGTGACCTTGCCCCCGGCTAGCTATCGAGCTAGTGGGTAACAGACGTCTCCGAAAACGTCGGAGCGCTTTTGAAAATATGTGGTGTCTTGATAAACTGAGCAGATATTTGAGGTTTACACAGCTACATTCTCGCCTGAAAATATGTTAAACGTTTATTTTGTGACCCAGAAAGAATAATAAGAGTAATATTAAAACTAACTAGCTGCCGCCATTGTTGGAAACTGAGCTGGGCTGCGCTATGAATTCTGGGACACAGCTTCTTCTTCTTCTTCGGGGTTTAACGTCAGCTGGCATCCTTGTACATGCAGTGCTGCCCTCTTCTGTTTCAGTCCGTTATTACACTCTTAAATCCTACTACTTATTCCTGCGTCTTTTGGGATCTTACAAAGCTTCAAATGATGCGTCGACTATTAAATCAGTCGTCGACGATTTTGATAGTCGATGTAATCGTGACTAGTCGACTAATCGTGGCAGCCCTAGTTGCCAGCCAACCCTCCTCCTTTCTCATCCAGGCTTGGGAACCAGCATGGGGGAGTTGAAAGTGAGGAAGCAGTGGGGAAAAAATCTACAAGGAAAACATTTTTCTCAATCTGTGTCAGTTGTTTCAGCTCAATTGAACATCGTATTATTGCATTATTGTATAGGGTTGTTACCTTACAATACAAATAGACTTGAATTTAATTGAATCGGAAAAAAGTTGGTGTTCTATTAAAAAAAACCAAAAACTAATCCAAACATAAAAATAAAGATTTTAGGTGTCCCACTTGTGGAATACCTCCAATCTGCTAACTGTAAAACAGAATAACATAGAATTGAATTATAAAGATAGTTCCTATCGATGGGACTGCTGTCAACGATCAGCTGTCTAGGTATGGACCAATAACCAATCCAAATATCAGATGCTCTGTTATACGGGATATTTCACATTTCTTTAATCTTTAGTGAACATACATTCTTGACTTGTCAGTCTGTTCCTGTGATTTGTCGTCTTATAAACACATTGAAATAGTTTTCTTACATCTGTATCGTTCATTGCTTTCTAAGTGTGCCAGTTGAGACGTTAGCTGTTGTTTTTTTCCCTTTACTTTTAAGTTCTTTTAGCTTAGATGTTGGATAATATCTATCTGATATTCTCCACGGCAGCTGCTCCTGTCAGATCAGTCACTCCGCTTTCTTCTCCACCTTGCTTAGAAGCATTTAGTCGTCCATTATATGTATATATGCTCACCGTTCACTGCTCAGTTTTCTCTTCTTTGAGGCATTAATTTCTTTTGTAGCCGAAGTGATATCGACTGCACGGAGTAATGGTGATATCTGTTATTGTTATAGCTGTTGGCCTAATGACAACTACATCTATTGGAACCTCGTACCAGGCAGGCGTCATTTCACATCAACAGATTAAGCAGCAAAATGATATCACTTACAGACGTATAGGTCAAATGAAAGTGTTTGAGTGGCCGGATCTTTCCAATAGCTGTGATCCTGATTTGCTCAAGCCTGCTCAGTTGATGAATGCGTGACACAGTGGTGTAAAGGTCACAGGTTGTAATCACAGACTGTGTGGCAAAGATGGACACTATGCTGCCGTTTTGCTGGTGTCAGGAGTCCATATTTTGAAGACTTGCCGTTAGGGTTAGGATTACCTGTCACCATCTTCGTTTTCAAGAACCAGAAGGAACCACATTTGGATGATAGGGTGTCTTATTGAGTGTTAGTGTGTGCAGCACAGGCTTTATAGCCATATGTTTTGTCATATAATTTCACCATCAACACCACAAACACTTTTTTCCTAACAGGTTGTAAACATGCTTTTTAATAAGCCATTTGTATATGTGAGTACAGTAAATGGGGAGTGACTCACTTTTGGTGCCAGCCTCAAATGGCCGCTCCAGGAAGTGCAGCTTCCACACTGGCGTCATGCTTTCAGCCCTGGAAAACATGCTCTGGAGCTTGATGCCAGACATCTCTCTTCCTGTATTACTGCTCAACAAAAGGCCCACATGTGCATCCAGTCTGAAAAATCCTTAACTGTGGAAAACGCTGGGATGCAATTGATTCGCATGTTTTTTTGTGCTGCTCATCTTCGATGATTCAGAATGACACAGACCTGTAACAAAGTATCTTACGGTAAAGACTGGTTTCGAATTGAAAATCTTTTTTTTTTTTTTTTGAATTGCAGCATCAGTTGCCTTTCTCATTTAGATTAGAAATAAGTAGGAGATGAAAAAGAAGTGCAGGGGAAGATGAGTTTCCCACTGACAGTCTGCCACGGAGTGGCCTGTGCAGTCTCCCTCAGTCTCACTGCCTCCTGGGAGTTGAGGAAAACATTCTGCTGATGACATGAATCTTGGATGAGTGTGCATCTGTGTGTGAGTGTGAGATAGTGTTGCATGCATACAGAGAAGTACAGTATTCTGGGAGAACCTGTTCATTTAAATCTGCGTCTGTGAGTATGATAGCGTGCGTGCGCCAGTGGCATTCCAAAATTCCACACACACATTCCCATGAATATCTTCTGTGTGGCTCTGTTGACTGCTGAACCGTCCTCTCCCCAGTCCACCCCCATTCTCTCTTTCTCTGCTTCATCAATCACCTAAGCTTTCCCACTGCTCATGGCAGAGCTGGACCAATTAAACCCTCTAATTGAGCCAATTAGCAATTAAACACTCAGATGCACCACAAAATTCTGGCGGTCCCTGCAGGCACACTCGTGTCTGCCAGGGGCTTGGCCAGGAATTCTGACGCACATGTGCCACGAGGTGCAAGTTTTGGGCAAAAGGGAGTCCAGTTGTCCCCCTTCCTGGGCTCATCACGTCCCTGAGAATCTCTCCTCCTTGTGTCACTTTGACTCGAGGCCTCTTGAAGGGCCTCTGCTGACCACAGAGGAGCTTTTCATTAACAGGACCTGTTTCCTCTCCATCGTTATTCTCACCTTTCATCTCCAGTTTGGCTCTCTCGCCATCCCTGCTCCTTTTTCTTTTTTTTCCTTCCCCTCCGACACTCTCGTCTCTTCGCCGGTCTCTTTTATGTACGTTGCAGGATGAAAGTTTAACAGCAGTGTAGATGGTTATTTTTGATTGTTGGGTGTGTGGGTGAAGGGCTCGTCTCAGACTCTCCGTGGTTTAATTAGAGCGCGCGTCGTGCTGCCCGCTTCTTAGCGAGCAGATACACACCCAGACGCACACACGGGGGAGGGGGGGGCGTGGGCAGAACAACAAAGACCACTCGGAGAGGAACAAAGGCAGGCGGCAATATATTTAGTGTGCACGCGCGGGAACAAACAAAAACAAGGAGAGATTAGAGGCGCTACAGGCCCGCTCGCAATTACCGCTCTCTCTTTTTTAACTTTTTTTTTTTCACCACGCATTTCCCCAAATCCTCTCCAAGAGCTTGTTGTACATAAGAAACTATTATTACATGAATGAGCCTCCTTATTCGTGTTATCTGCTCATCAGCCTATAGACTCTAATTATCTGCCGTCTTGCCTCAAGCCTCTTAAATCCCATACTTTTACATTTTAAATGGCTTTATTGGCAGTGTGAGAGAAAGGGGGAGTGGGGGGAGAAAACAAAAACAGAGGTGGGTACAGGCGATGCAATAATATCCTTAATGATGCCTTTAAAGGGGACAATTACGGTAGGGCGATAAAGCAGAGGGGAGAGTGTGGAAAAAAATGCGATAAGAGTGAAAAAGAGTGCGTGAACACTGAGGAGAGATCTCACTGTACTCCCAGCGTTACTTACTGCTGGGCCTTGTGTGTCCCGCACCGTTACATAACACCACGCAACAACGTAACGGCAGCCTAATCTCCTCCTCGCCTCATGCATTTCTTGACTCTGGATCTGTTAGATGAGGATTTGCACATTTCCGCTGTAGATTACATGAATGGCTGTACAGAATGTGGGCTTTCATTCATGTGTGGCTCAGTTAATGCTACGAGTGTGTCTCTGTGTTCTGCGTATAGCCAGAGAGCGCCCCAGCTGGGCTGTTCTAAGCTGCTTACAGGCGCACATTATTGACATTTGACCTTACTGGGCAGTGAAAGGCTCGCCCTAATCTCCAGCTTCTACTCGTCCACCAACGCTGTCTACTGTACTGTCTGTAGTGTTGCCTCCACGAGAACCTCTGAAGCCTCGAGGAATTTAATAACCAGAAATATTGAGGCATCGCTAGCGGCGTTGTTCGGTGAAAACTCGGCAGAGATGCGTGCGTGCTAGCTGCCAGGTTGAGCTCGGCCCGCCAGGAGGGATCGTGCCCTCATGCAGGTCGCACTGGGACAGCAGGATTTTCATACGTAATGAATAGAGAGAAATGTGGAAATGTGCACTCAGCGAGGAGCATATATGGGATTATGTTGCAAACGCCAGAGGAAGTAAAAACATGATGGCAGAAATTGCATTTGTGTCATTGTGTTTGTTTTTGTTCTTCTGTCCATGTTGGAGAGAAACATTTTCAGCCTCGTGATGTAACGACTTGAAGTGAAACACGTTGATCGTCACATGAAATGCTCCCAAAATGAACCCTTGTTAGTTTGATCTCCACAACACTGGCTCTGGATTTAGAAAATCTTTCATTTCAGGAAAAAAAAAGAAAAAAGGTCCCTTGGCAACAGCTGAAGGTGAAAAAATGTTGAACTGACAACATTTAATGGAATATATTTCTGTTTCAGATAAGCTTAATCTCTTTTATCTTTTCTTCCTCCCTCCCTCCCCCCGCCCCCGCTCTCTCTCTCTTTATCACCGTCCCTTAAATCTCTTCCCTCCTCCCCCCCTGCTTCTCTGTCTCATTCTGCAGAATTCATCATCAATCCAATTATCTGGATAATTGAGGACGAATAGGTATGGAACGCAACAGAGCCACGGCTTGGGAAGTGTTTCGGATCACCATTGCTCAGAATCACCACTGACCTGGCACCCACTCCAAGGTCCGAACCCCTTTATCCGGCACCCAGAGCCCAAAGGACCCTTCTCTCCCAAGCAGCTGCCTTGTCCTCCACTTCACCTTCAGTCAGCGCCCTTAGTCTTGGTCGAGTTTCTAAAAAAGCTCCTTTTTAGTCATTAAGGGTTTTTTACCTTCCAGATTGTTGGATATAATCCACTTTTGCTCATAAAGAGAGACGTTTTCCCAAACTGACTAAAAGCAGGTGGCTGAACAGTATGAACTCAGTCATGAAGCCCCTTCCATTCTTTATAAATAGACAGAGTCGGCGGAGTTTGTCGTCCAGGACAAGCCACCTCAGCCTTATGACAGACTGGTGCCTCATGAGCGTCCTAGGCCTCATTCTGCTCTTCAGTCTAGCCTCAAGCCAGAAGATGGATCCTTCTAAACACCCTATCGTGACCACTAACTATGGGAAGCTCAGAGGCATCAAGAAGGACTTGAACAATGAGATTCTTGGCCCTGTGGAGCAGTACCTGGGTGTGCCCTACGCCACGGCGCCCATCGGCGATCGCCGCTTTCAGCCACCTGAGGCCCCGGGATCCTGGCAGGAGATCCGCAACGCCACCCTCTTTGCCCCTGTGTGCCCTCAAAATGTTCACGGTGTACTGCCGGAGATAATGCTGCCCGTGTGGTTCACAGACAACCTGGACGTGGCGGCCGGTTACATCCAGAACCAGAGCGAGGACTGCCTCTACCTCAATGTCTACGTGCCCACGGAGGATGGTGAGTGGGGACAGGGTGAAATGAAGGGTTGGTGGATGTGGGCCTTTGAGGTCTTTGATGGGTAACATTTAGCACAGGGAATAGGTGGACTTTTCACTAAGCTCCAAACCCTTTAGTTACTATTACCGTACCGTTCTTGTTGAGCTTTCCATGCTCACACAGCAGGCACACAGTTACTGCTGTACATGTGTTTTTTTAAGTCTGCAACATCAGGTTCTTGGTAGAAAAAGCCGACTTTTTGTCTGGCTGCCAAATAGAAGATTATATGTGAAGTTTGTTGTTTGATTGAGGATAACTGACAGATTGTTTTAGTGTTTGCAACCAACACCTTTTAGCTTGTAGCTTTAGTAAAGTCAGTAAAGCTCCAGGCACAAACAGCCGCACCATGTAGAAGACAGTCTTTTTTTTGTTGTTAAATATATTTTTTACATTTATATATTTTCTTAAATATATTTTAGAAAGTACTTTTTGGTTTTTTTGGTTGTGTGTTTTTTCCATCTGACTGATAGATCCAGGATTGCTTGCTAGGCAACAGTACCCTCACCTATTCAGTCTTTAAGTGATGACGTATGAATCCTGCTTCCGGGCCCAAACTACTCTGCGTTTCATCAGGCTGCTGTGTTTTTAACATGTTTTACTGCTTTATATCTTGTTGTATTTAATCTCAACAAGCCCCTAAAAACACTCACTGTCGGCTTCTCTCGGTTTTTATTACCACTATTAATTTCAAAGCTCAGTTTTTAAAACCTTAGGCTGTAACTACAGCCCAGCCCATGCAGCAGTATATTAATGACTAACCTCGTATTGTGGATGGATTCTCTCAGTTGTTCTCCTGACTAAAGTTTGGTCCGTTTACAGCATCCTGCCATGCGGTTGCATTTGCCCCTAACCATCGGGAACCCCCACGTTAACTTTTATCAAGTGGAAAAAAGTTAGCGTTCATCCTCCAGCTTCACTGTTTATGTTATGCTAACATAGCTGTGTCGCTAGCAATCACGTAGCACATCATTATATACCAGCTAGCCAAACTTCAGTAACCCTACAAACGTCACTGTTGTTTAGTTTTCTGTCTTCATTTATGTTGGAAGTGATAACAGAGCTGTACGTTTTAATTTTTTCAGAAATCTCTCAGTCAGAACATGGAATATTATGTTTAGGCTGAAACTAGCGAGCTAACTCTCTGCTAACTTCTAACTCTGTTAAATTTAATAAATTCTGTTTTCATGGATGCCTGGATGTTAAACGTAATTGTTATACCCGGTAGAGCAGCAACGCTGATCATTTTATTACAGATGAAAGAATTTAGACAGTTTTTAACTCTCAGTGATGCCGCAGTGTTCATTTGACTTATGGACCTGCAGCGGAGTTTGGGCCCAGACACGGCTAATCACGTCAGACTTAAAGACCGGATAGTTCAAAAGTTCAGCTGCTGTTAATCAGCCCATGCGTCCTCGATATCATTTTACATTAATCTGTCGTCCTGTTGGCTTCAGCCTCATGTTCTTGGACTTCAGCCGGCTACAGCAGCCTTGATCTTTGTGATCTTGTGCGAGCTGGAGAGCCACTCGGACCAGAACCTCAAGTAGGCAGAGAACTGGTTCATGAGCTGCTGCACTGAGACGGTGGAGTTGACATTTGACCTCAGGACGAGAGACTAAGCAGAGGACTGGCTGAGCATTGCTTGAGAGTCACAAAGAAGGCCTAATTATAGGTGAAGAGGAGCACCTTTATCTGCCAATAATCTGTGCCCGCCACACCACCATAGACATACAGTTAAAGCAAGAAATATCTCTTCCAGTATTGTTAGCTTGCCCTGGTGTTAAGTTCAGACTCGTGTTTCAGTCTAACTTCTGACTTGCTTTGAATACACTTAGTTACATTTGAAGAAGCAAATGATGATGAAGTGATGATTTATCTGTTTAGAGGAGGGGCTTAGTGAACAGTCACTCTTTACAGGGATAGTCTGAGTGGTTGTATAAAAGTTACTTTCTACACTTCTTTTTTAGAGTCTTTCACAACTTTAAAAGCTAATATTTCATACCAACCTTGCACATAATGTAGATGACGACTGTTAGTTTTAGGACTATGCTTGCGTCTGGGTTGGACTTGCATATAAAAGAAACAATATAAAACTCCACGGAGAATCAAAAATCATTTCAACTACCCCTTTGCTGTTTTTATGGTACCTCCAATTCTGTGTGTTATAAAACAAAAAGGCCAGGACTGGAGCAGCTTTATGAGAAAAGGGATTAGGTGACTTTTGACTTTACTTTTTTTTTCCCAGTCAAGAACTCTCTTCTCTCAACTCAGATCAAACTGTGGACATTTTTGTCAGTCTAGGGACTATTTGGTGTACGAGCAATAAGGGGGAAAGATTTCCATGTCGTCGGCAGGTGTGATATGAAAAGTGGAGACTCCCGTCACCTCCCTTTCTCTCCTTGCCGAGGATATTGTGCTTCACATTTTTGTCTTTCATTTCTATATCTCGAGTAAAAGCTGCACAGCTTCCCAACACCTTTTTATAGAGACAAACTTGTAAGCATTTTGGGTTTTGCTTGGAAAAGAAAATAAGACCTGAAAGCTAACTGGACGTTTTCCAAAGAGGAATGAAGTGTTACTAAAGATCTGTATTGAGGCTAAAAAAAGAATACTCCATGATGTAGCTTGACAGTGTCTGTGTGTGTGTGTCTTTCTCACCAACACTTTTAAGTCTCCCTCTTTGCCCGTCCATCAGAACTTCTTTCAATTTCTTTTTTTTACCCACCTCGCAGTTCAAAAACATTCCTTCCGCCTCTCCACTGCAGCACCGCAGCCTCAGCCCTCGACACCCCATCATTGCCACTTACGGCTCCGCGGGCAAATTTAGAGCATTATACATCAGGTTTCACTTTTTTTTCCCTGAGATGTGTGATGTGGAAATGGAAATGTCATAACTCTGAAACATATAAACACTCGCTCACGTTCTCCCGTGCAGCGCGCCTTCTGCAAATGTCACACAGGTGCTGAACATCTCCCCACAGTGACCTTCATTCATCAATGTGAAAAATCAGCAGAGCGTCCGGCGGCGTCGGTGTACCACACGGTCACTGTTTGTAAGGTGCGTCCAGGTTAGAAAGACATTATCCCAGCAAATACTCACCTGGTGCACGTGCCATAATTTATCCCAAGTGTGGAAAAAAAGAACTGCAGATCCATATGAGCTCGCTTCACCCCCTCCCCCACCCGTCCTCCATCATCACTGCTGTTATATTTACTGTGGTCGAGTCAGGTATGACATTGCTAGCCTCAGCAATCTCTAGCAGCCCCGGGGTTGCCGTTGTCTTTGCTCCTCTGCCTTTTCTCCCTCTTTGGTTTCCAAATCATTTGTTACACATGCAATGGAGGAGATGGAAGGAAACGAGGAAAGGAGGATAAAAAACAAGGAGAGGAGACTAGGGCTAGAGATTTTTTTAGGGTATATGCATTTTCTCTTGCCACACCACATCTGTCACTGTCTTTCTTCTTACTTTTAAAACATGAATTCACCGTCTCCTGAGAGTTTTGTACTTGTATCCTTTCGCAGGGCACCCTTAAGACAGAATCCTTAAAAAAACTCTGGTTTTAAGTGGATTAAGTTGGCAGAATTACGCCTTAATGCTGCCGTCGGTGCAAGTAGGAGAAAGTGGGACACTGACATGAATGTGTGTTTGTTCGTAGATAAACAAATATGCTAACATTTGGCGCGTACTCATGGCTCTTTAATTAATATTTAAGTGCTTAGTAAGTTGCAAAGCTAGCCATGTGTTGTCATTTCTTTCATTCATCCCATGGCGCTCCTGAATAAACATGCTGCTGAATGTGTCAGTCTTTTAGAAAAAAACAAAATCAAGAAATGAAACAAATTGAAAGAAAGAATGAAAAATGACACTTTTTAATATTTGATTAAAGACAGCTTCATCCAATTTAGTAATTTCATATCACATTCTTTGACTATATGAATAGTTTTGAGCAGAAAATGCTAATCACTGAATGGGTTTTCATGTTTTCTAAACACATTAAATAGCTTATTGTGTATATATTGCTACAGAAAAGACACATTGCAGCACCTTTTGGATTTCAATTAGAGACTACATTTCTATCCAACACATGGTGGCCTCTGGGAGGCACGGCAACGACCCAAAACATACAGCCAGAACGATAAAGAACAAGAAGGCAAGGCAAGCCACTCTCTGGAGGTATTTACTGTTAAGGAAATATTGTATTATTTTAGTTTGTATATATTTGTTTGGTTTATTTGTTCTTTTAAAAGAACATTAAGTTGGTGGTGCAGTAAAGTCAGTCAGATAAGGGAAGCATGATGGATGTTTGCTTTGATTACACAGACATTATGTAGGAGTGGGTTAATGGGTAATAGGTATTGATGTGTAAATAGCTTGAGCTTATTATAGAACACTGTACTACAGTATATTTCCAAGTAGGCCATTCGTTCTCATACTTTATTTAAAGATGTGACACATTTTGGGTTCAGCTTAAAAGAAAGGCAGATGTAAAATGTAAAATTGAGGTCAGAGGTCAAATGTAACATGCCATTGGACGCAGACTATAATATAAAATTTCCTGATCCTGATAGACCTGTATCAAAGAAAGTATAATTTGAAGCAAAGTTAACAATTTATGAGTTTATTTGCATTTGAAGATGAGGTCAAAGGTCAGATGTGTTTAGAATGCCTATATGTCCCTTCCTGTATAGCTGTATGTTGAAAATACAAACAATGGCAGTAAAAATCTTCATTTCAAACAGCTCTATATAGCATTTATTATCATCTTGACCTTTTAGGCTAACCTGTTGACCTTGAAGGAGAGGTCAGAGGTCAAATGTGACATGATATCTTAAATCTTAAACCACACTTGTAATAGACCTAGTTTCAAAGTTATACGACTTTCTGTCAATTTTTGTTCAATAAATCATAAAGTTGACCTTGAAGACCTTGAACTGGAAGCCAGATTTTGATGGATGATTAACATGACCGCATGTTATCATGTTTACAGGCAGAATGATGACATGCATGCAGATACTACAAAATAATAACCTCCTTAGTGGAAGTAATTATTTTATTAACAAGAAAAACAAAAATGCATGGAGTCCATCAAACCATCATGGAGTCAGTTAGAGAAATTAAATGAAGAACCAGAAGAGAGCCGAATCCTTAAAAACGGGATGAGTTTTCCAAGTTGTTTGGAACAAGCTACCTGCAAAGTACCTTTAAAGAAGAATTCGAAACATTCTCAACTGCTTTAAGTGGTTTTTAAACAAAGAGCCGTCCAACATTCATAAGGATTAAGATCTGCTGTGGTTTCCATTTATTAGTACCTCTGAAGGAATAAAATGACCACTAGGTTATAATAAAGGCTTTGCAGTGTAGAAGTAGTCCAGTGAGGGTTTATGGACTCAGTCTTGGTTTTTGCGTCTGGCAGGTAGTTTCCTCATCAAATGCTGGGAGGCAGGAGCTCCACTGGTACTCCTGCAGATGATATCCCATAAATCATAGCGAGAGGTTTTCATCTCACTCCTGCAGAGTCACGCTGGATCGATGGATGAGGCGAGGGGAGGACCGGCAGCCGATGCCGCCTCAGGCTCACAGACAGATCACATGCTTCTCTCAGCAGTCGGCTGCTGTTAACACAGAGCAAGCCTTCATGGTGAATAAGTTGGAGTAGCTGGACTCAGCAGCCCACAAATGGAAACTCGTTATAAATGTTTACCGGCATACACAATCCATTATGGCTATGCTTTGTGGAGTTAGACACAGGGAATAAAGAAACCATCACTTTGAAGTCTGCAGCAGGAAGTTTTTTAAAGAAAGTTTGTCCCATCATTATACCCACAACACCTACAAAAGCCTAAATTGACAACCGAAGCTGGAGACACTTGCCGCATTTGTTTCCGTTTCAGCTTTTTAGCACTTTGATCTTTTTGAAGAAAAATGTATATTTTGCCTTGAGCTGCAGCTTGATTCAGCCCCAGATGTGACTGTTTCAGTAGCATTTAGCTGCTCAGGACCAGGCATCTTAAAACCTTTTAGCATCTCCACTCAAAAAAGGAATGGGTGGTTGTTACGTTTACAAAAGTCTAAAAAAAATTGTAATTTTAACAAAATAGTTTCATGTTTCTATAGTGAACATATTTAAGTCATGTAGGATCTGTATGAAGCAATTCAGCAACTTAATTTGTTCTTGTTGAGATGACATGATACAATCTAGTAAGAGTGGTTAGTTGTCTGGGCTCAGGAAATTCCCAAGATCACACGAGATTTGAAACTGAAGAAAAACCACTGGAGTTATAAGAGACACACACCACACGTGTGCTGTTGCTGTTTATTGTGGTTTAACCTGTCGAGGACAAAATGTAAAGAAAATTCAAGTTGTGTAATCATAGCTGTCCTACTTTTGTTAAGTAAGTGGACTGACAGCTTGGTGGTGTGGTGGTTAGCACTACTGCCTCACAGCAAGAAGGGTTCAAATCCATAATCTGACTAGTTGGCAGTGGGTTCTCCCAGGGTGTTATGGTTTCCTCCCACAGTTAAAAGTCATGCACTTATTGGGGTTAGGTTAACTGGTGATTATAAATTACCCGTGAGTGTAAATGGTTGTTTGTCTCTGCGTGTTAGCCCTGGAGACCTGTCCAGGGAGTACCCTGTCTCTTACCCTGTCACGTCTGGGATAGGCCCCAGCCCCCGTGCAACCCTGGTAAAGATAAAAGGATGGGTGGACTGGAGGTTTTGTAAATCCATTAAGATTTTATGTTTCTTTGACTTTGTTGAGAAAATTGTGAAGGATTAAAATATTCCATGAGCTCTGCTTACTTTATCTAAACATGTTTCAATCACCTTATCAACACAAAATGCACAGGCTTACTGAATGTGAATATGTGAATGTTGAGTTAACTCAGTTGTTTAAGTTGCTGCCAAAGCAAAAACTATTGAATTAAGTAAATCCAACATGTTCTTTTTTCCAGTGTCCACATCAGTGGCATCTGATCTAAGGTTAGCAGTAGGGCTTGTGTTAGGATACAATGAATATATGAGACTTTGTCTTCTAGTTTCTGAAAGTTGGCCATTTAACAAATAGCTAAAAACAAAACACACCCTAGACGAGCTTCTGGTGGAGGTTTATGATCTAGGACAGTGATGCCAAACTTTTTTATGTTGGTGTGAAATTATGAATTAAAAATGAATCGCCATGGGGGAGGTGTTCATTAGAAGGAAGCAGTTGTAAAACTGAGAAGTCCAAAATGTACGCCTCCTTCACGACTAATGGGTCGTTGTCGGGCCAATCCTGGCCCGTGGGATTTATGTTTGACACCCTTGGGGTATTTTTTCTAGCACAGTTTTTGCCCTGAAATAACAAATGCAACACCTCACATGTAGGACACACTATTACATATTACCCCCATCTATGTGACAGTTCCTCACCAGCTTAGAGGTGTTGCTTTCAGCTCACCTTTATTCAGAGAGGCTGCAGTATGAATTAGCGCTCCTCACAAGCTCGGTCAGTTTCACAAAAACTGCAATCAAGAATGTGAGCGCTGAAAGGGAGCACTGTGGAAACAGTTAAAGACTCACATAAATTAGTTATGAAATTCTTACATCCTACATTCATGTATTGCTATCAGTGATAAATAACTGTATGGATAAGCATGAGACAAACTCCAGTGCTCCCACAAGAACGCTACTGGTGGTAGGCTGGGGTTAAATCCCAATAAGCTGTTACAAAAGTGCCTTTAAAGCTGTTCAATTAGTCCCTTCCAAGTGGGTATACGTCAGTTTTGCCAGAGTACCCTTTGGGATTTGAACCGCTAACCTCAGCGTTGTCAGTGCTGTGCCTTTTTGGCAGAGATGCACGGTGCATGCTGGGGGCCTTATAAATTATTACATCCGATGCTTCATCTATCTCCATGCATCAAGCTCAAGCTCCCACATCTCCCCATTCTGCAGTATTTCAATTTTCTGAGGAGATTCATCAAGAAGGGTTCAATACTAATACAATAATGCACACGGTGGCCGAGCGCCCCTCTGCAGCATCGTCAAAAGGCTAGAGATGCATAAATAAGAGATAAAAACAAACAGATAAATAATGGGAAAAAGTGAGAGAAGTGCCAGCGTGCAGCAGTAGACGTAGGATAGATATTGCTTCTGATGCCAGAAAAACCTTGATTATTCTGCTCCATCTCTTTCTTTATGTCACCTCTTCCCCCTCCTTACCCTGGTTGATACCCTCTAAAGAACAAAAATGGGAGAGAAAAGGGGATTATAGGAGGGGAAATAGATCACTATCTTTCTGCAGGCAGAATACACTTCCCCTAGAATGAAAAATTGCTGTTACATACAGTATGGGCGCCTGTAACCCTCTGCAGATGAAATATCCACTGTCTTTCTCGCTCACACACACTTGACAAAAGTTTTCTTTGATGTAAGGGTGCGCTTGCCAGAACCGAAAGACAGACCAGAGGCTTAAATAAAAAGACAAGGACACAATGAGAGCAGAGTTAGATTTTAAGCCAGGCATCTTGAGGTGGTTGTTGTATTGTCAGAGATGGAGGTTAGAACAGAAGGCCTCATCCAGCCTGTGGTCCAGCCCTTACAAACCAAATCTGACATCATTGCTTTTTTCTTTTTTGCCTCCTCTCATGTTTCACCTTCCCGTTCTCCTGCTCAGTCTGCTCCCCTCTGCTCTGTTCTCTGTCCTGAGGCACGGTGGTGCAGACAACGAATGGTCTGCTCGGTCAAAGGCTGTATCTTACACTTAGGTGGCGAGGGCAAAAGAATCAGCCTGGGTCAGTCGCTGCCTTTCAACTGTTCCCATCATCCATGTAGGATCACAAAACACACAGGACCACACGGCTGGTTGTTGAAAAATCTGAAGACTAGTTCCTCAAGTTCCAAATCTGGTCTCACAATTGGATTAAAAAGTTATATTTGTGAAGTCATTCTTGTGTATGTGTTGTGTTGCCTGCCTGTATGTGTATTGACAGTCAGGAGGTGGATATAGGGTGCAGAGTTGTAGGGTGATAATGCTGCGAATGCAGATGCTAAAAAGTAGGCATATAAGTCAGGAACGTTTATATTTCTAACTGTTGAGTTAAAGTACAGAAGTGGGGCTTAAAGAGATTGGCAGGAGTAAACAGTAATGTGTGACATGTATCTGACTTGACGTTAAGCCAGAATAATCAGATTACATTTACCCTTAGGAAGTGATAAAAACTCTTAGATGAGCGGCAAAAACATTTTCTATACTAAAAGATGAACTCTAGATTCCTTTGATGTAGTACCTCTGGTTATACGCCTAGGTTTTTAATTTTGATTTTAATGTGGGAGCTTATGAAATAATTGACATTTACATGACAAAAAGCATCAACTTGTCAGCAAAGAAACCGCAAACGATCTCTGGGGAGGACTAAGGGTTGTCTTATTTTTGATATTTGCAAAAATCTGAAGACGGAAACATCACTCTTTGCTACACTGTCAAGTACTTTATGAGCTGAGAGGAAGAGGAGCAGATTTTTAAATTGCTGACTGCTAAGCTGGTGTAGCTTGTGGGTTTGATGGACTGTTGAAAGAGAGGAAAGGTTATTAGAAATGTGTCCAGAACTACTTAGGCTAACATATCTTACAAGACAAATCTGCACAGAAAAAGTGTAGAGTTGGTGGGAAAAGCATGAGAAAAGAAAGGAGCATCTGCCGGAAACAGAGAGGGTCTGTCAAAAAAGTATCATCTTTTCATTGGGTTTTATGTGATGGATTGTTACTTTCAAATCGTGTGGGCTGCAGTTGGGTAGTATATTATCTGTAAAACTGCACCTTGTGTGTGGGATGCAGTCCAGTACCATAATTGGTTGTGGTTTGAAACAGTTTGAAATCAAAGTCTAAAATTTTACTTCAGTAAGTTGATGCAGTTGGCAGCTCAGCAGACATGAATTTATTTGAATGTGTAGTGTACATTTACCAAATTTCTGCCCACCACTTGTTGATTTTCTGGTGTTAAAAAAACAGTTTGAGAGCATCATATATTACAAGGTGTTATATCACAAAGTTGATTTAAAATACAAAAACAGTTAAAAATACTAAGTTCTTCTTGGCATGCTATGGCCACACTGACCAAGCTTTTAGCGAAAGCAAAGGCAGTGTCACCAGCAGTTCATTAAAAGTAGGGATTTCATTACTGTAACGTGTTTATTTACCACATCATAATATTGATCAATAACTAAAATGGTTCTGAAGTTAATAAAAAAATTAATTGGAGGAGAACTGTTAAATATAGAAGATGAAGTCTGTAAGAACCTTTTATTAGCTGCAGCTAGCCATTTAAGCTAATATTCACTTAGTTTGCTGTTTAGATAAAAAAACCAAAACAAAACGTTGAGCGCTTCAGTTGTTATAATTGTCACAAGTGAACATGCAGTTATTCATATTTGACTCGGGTTTATTGCACTGTCCACTTGCTTTTGTTAAATTTAGTGCAAAGCAGGTGAGAGCTGCTAATGTTATTAGAAACCTCAATAAAGACAAGGGAAGTATGCCCCAATGGGCGTCATAGTCATAAAGATGACAATTTAATATAGTTATTAACGTACTGCTAGTTCACCTTTTATATTTTGTTAAAGGAACTCTGGCTTATAGCACATTAGGCTTTCTTCACTGCTGGTGTAGCTGGTAGGCTAATTAGCAAGATAAGCTAATGATTCCAGTTTTGACTGTGTAAAAGATGGCAGTAGCCACAGTGGCCTCACCCACTGGTTTGTGGGCACATGTTTTGAAGTTTAAACGTTTGTCTTTTGGCCATGGGTATCTTGGTGTTTTGAATAAAGGTCTCCATCATTAGCTAGCACTAATTAGCTAATTAGTGCTAGCTAGCTAGCTTTGTTTGAAAGGTATAGCTATTTCAAGTCACTGTTATTTTTAATTAACATAAAAAACAAAACAAGCTAAACCCATTTACTTTACTTACTGGAGAAACTGAAGTGTCAGTTCACTATGTGTGTTTGTTTTTTGTTTATTGTACATCTTTGAGAATCTTTGAGATCGACTGATTTTCAGAGCACTCTTGAAGTAGCCAGCTGAAGACCTGCAGTGTGGCTTCCTGTTTTTCAGTCCTGGGTTAAAGCAGTGAAACTCCCTTGTGCTTCATGATTTTGAACAAACACACCTCCCTCCATTTCGGTAAGCCTCTTGAGTAAGCTGAGGAGCAATGGTGTAGTTAGCGAGGGACGCCGGAATGAAGAGAGGGTGAGAAACATGGGAAGGAGGGCGATTCAAGGAGTACAGACTTTAGATTGAAGTCATGTGAAGGAAGGAATAGAGGCGAAGGAGGGGATGGAGGGATTGTCTTGGCAACCGTCTACCAGTTCCTGTGTCTTCCTGTCAGAGTGTGCATCAAAGACTGCATGCATTTTGCCTTTCTACTCAGCTCTGAATGAAGGAATTAGCAGCAGCTCAGTTCCTGCTATTTATAGCTTGTAATAGAGAGAGAATGAAAGGGAATGTGTGCATGGATGTTTGTGCTGTGTATGCATGTTCATGCACTTCACATGATCCCAACAATCTGCTGTGTGTTTTTAAATGTTTTGTTGCATTCGTGTGGGTCATTGATTTGATCGACTCTCCTGTCCTTCCTCAATCTTGCTGTTTTTCTGTCGTTATGGTTGCCCTCTTCTCCTGTCCTCTCCCAGCATTACTACATCGTTCCTCTTTTCACTTCACATTCCCACCATTTTACCTCCCTGCTGCCTTCCCTCCTTCCTCGCTCTCTCTCTTCAGCCCCCCCACATCCTCCTTGCATTTCTCACAGCTTCCCAGTCATCACCATATGCTTTGGATGAGCAATAAAGGCAGAAATAGGATTTAGCAGTAGACAGTCCATTTAAATGATCTTTTTAGCCGCAGGAGAGTGAATTGACTTTACAACAGTACTTAAATATTAAGCTCTCAGGCTTTGACTATCCATGTTCTTTTGGCTTGGCTTCTGTAGCAGCGCTCCAGCACAATCTGGGATATCATCTGAATTAACTCGGGGATTGATGGAGTGCATTTAATGTGATTTGATGAAGTCTAATATTCCGTGTCTTATCAATTAGACATTCCCTGTGATCACACGCTCGCTCCCACACGTGTGCCTTTTGTAGGTTTAAAACCCCCAAATACTCGATAAGCTGTTCCTTCCAGTGGCACTTCTTCAAAGTGAAAAATGTCCACCTGTTCAAAAAATGTTTTTATCTTTTATTATTTTTAATTATTTATTTTTTAAAAGAAACAAAAAAGTAACCTCGTGTTGGTAATGCATTGTTTTAAAGCTGCTTGTTTTAAAGCCACATGTAATGATAGCTCCTTTTTATTTAAATATTATTTTACCAGGCCACTTTATTAATAGCTTCCTAGTTCCTCACTTCCTACCTTCCTAGTATATTATCTGTCTAGGAAAACCCATAATGCATTTGTTTGTGGACATCCCCAGTCTTAGTATTTTGTGCAGTCACTGCTAGCAGGGTAGCTGTGGGCCTCTCCCACCTTATAGTCGCTGTTGCCTGAGATTTATTCAGCAGCTGATGTCAATAGCCAGCGTAAAGCACAGCTTGCAGCCGGAGGAGAACTGTGCTGATCTCAGTGAGGTTACAGAGGAAAACAAGGATTGCCCTCTCGTGCTGCAGTCGAACACAGCGGGGTTAGAATTCATCCGCAGGAAGGAAGACTCGCTGGAGGAGCAACTGATTACTTTTCTTAGCTTGTTAAAATGTCACAAAGCAGGAACAAAAATACTTCCAGAGAAGAAGCGTATGAATTTAAAGTCTTTTTATGAAGTGCTTCTCCGATGCACTTTAAACTCACTTCATCCTGTTTTCATTTTGTGTCACGATAAGCGTCTGGCTACTAAAACATCAGATACTGGTTGATGAAAATATTAAACTTAAACCAAGCAAATGGTAAAACAAAATCCTGC
Organism: Perissodus microlepis; assembly: GCF_051167445.1. Classification (NCBI taxonomy): domain Eukaryota; kingdom Metazoa; phylum Chordata; class Actinopteri; order Cichliformes; family Cichlidae; genus Perissodus; species Perissodus microlepis. The sequence continues at coordinate 42,499,871 of NC_140463.1, read as the reverse complement.
GTGCATGCGAACATATCCACAGCTTTGTATCTCTGGGATAACGCCACGAGTAAGCCACTTTATACTGTTAGGATTGTGAAGCTGTGTTTTTCTGGCACAGCCTCAACACAGCTCAGATTTTGTGTAACGTATAGCGGGAGAGAACAGTCATAAATCGCCGCACACTTCGCAGTATATTTGCCTTTTATAATTAATCCTCCGGTTTATTGATATCGTTCACATTTTGAGCTGCTGAGTCAGGGATTTCGGTGCAGCACGGTCAGTTGCCCTGTTACCATGATGTTGATGAGACCAACAGTGTTGGGAAATTACTCAGCAACGCTGTGAAACAGAGATAAGCTCAGAGTATAGAAGAGGAGTAGTGTCCTGCTGAAGGATTTTATTGAATGGCAGCACAGAAACGAGTGAAACTGATCCCAAACTTTCTGGTTATAATTAGTCGATTTGATCCCTTTGTGCTTGATGTTTACTGTGTTTTTACTTGTAATGGAAGCGAATCATGATAAACCTTATTCGGGCTGAGCACAGATCTGATCTACCTCTGTTTTAGGTGTCCCTGGAAATTAGAAACAAATCGTGTTCTCAGGCTGAAAGTGCACTGCAAGTGTTAATAAAGTAACCTTGAGAAAAGAAGATATAGGAAGATCAAAGAGCCCAGCAACCTGTGAGGCATACAGCAAAAAGAAGAATTCAGCTGTCTGAGGATTAATAATGGCTGCAGTTTGCCTCAAGGCTTAGCTACTGAAGATGCACATGTATGCAAACAGACACACACACACAGTCACAGACTTGTTGGTGCATATACACATTTAGTCACACTGCTCACTGTGCACTAAGAGGTATGTTGCTGCCTCCTATCCGCCCCCCTCTCTCTCTCTCTCTCTCCTTTTTGCTTACACACTCACAAACACTCACACAGACTCACACACACACACACACACACACGTACCCGTCGTCTCTTTCAGTGCAGCTCAAAGGGCCATCTCTTCAGGGCTTCTGAAGCCGAGGTCGCCTGTGGCAGTGAATGCAAATTACCCCTCCTACAAACACACACACACAGCTTCCTATGCCAGATCCCACTGCTAACAGTGCCTCCCACAACACTGAATGGTAAGGGTAGAGAGGAAAAGAAGATTTAAAAAAGGAAGGAATAGATACAGAGAGCAGGAGGTTATCCAGAGGTAAGGCCTCCTCCTCTGGAGGAACAAGTCCATTGATATCCTCACGCAGGAGAAAGTCAATGAATCACATGCAAGCCAATTCATCACGGGTTAGCAGGAGACGCTGCTCAAGTCAGGGAGACGCTGATTGTTGGAGATGAAAATTCAGTTTCGTTCTCAGTGCGGCTCAAACACCTGGACTAAAGAACTCATGCGTACGCACACAGATGCTGACGTGCACAGATGTACAGTGTGGCGTGTCATATAGCATGCAGGCTGAATCACGTGCTTACTGTAACATAACAAAAAAATGAACTATTTATATATTCACAGATTCACAGTTTGGATTCTTTGATAGTTGAAGTTAAAACAGATTAGAAGAACTGTACCCACACCCTGTAAGCTAACATTAGGACACAACGGCACATTTAATATCATATCATCAGAATGTGGTGGTGTATCAAACTACCAGCTTGTATTTGTTATTGCATTATGCAGCTTTCAGTCTTGGAACACTTTCCGTTTTATATCACTGTCAACGCTCTTCTGCAGTGTTGTGTTTTTGCGAGATCACGTGCGGCTTTTGGCTCTGTCCTCAATTTGTTCTGTAATGAAATTAAGAAACAGCGCACATTCAGTTGTCACTAACCAGCAGCTCACTGCCGTTATGCACAGTGACGCCAGTTTGGCCGTCTGGGAGGCTTTTTACCAGCAGCACGTGCCGCACACTCATAGCGGTGCAAATTTCAGCACCACGGACAGCGTCACAGAAACTGTAACTGATCGCAGTTTGAAGACACTCTGCTTCTTCCTTCCATCAGGCTTTATGTAAATTCACCTCACATAATGCTTACAAGTGAGCTTTCAAGTAAGTAACCATCTGCTCTTACAACCAAAACAAAGGAACGTTTTTGCTATTCAGAGTTTATGCTCATCTGTCATACTATTCATGTCACAGGAGTTTTCTATATCATCACAATTCAAACTAGTATGAATTACAGTAATCCACAGCCATGAATACTGTGTTATATTATTGTTATTTCACCTGTATCAGTAGTTGCAAGCTTCAGTCCAACCTCTCTACTTACTGTGGGGGAAATATTTATTTGATCCTCTTTTGAATTTGTAAGTTTGCTCACTTACAAATGAGCAGTCTCCATTTTTTATGATAGTTTAATTTTAATGAAAAGAGACAGAAAAGACAGATACAGTGAGACACATTACATAAAAAAAGGATCATAAAAATGTTAAAGTTTTATGTCACTGAGTCAGATAAGTATTTGGTCCCCTACAAACCCAGCCAGAGAAATGCTGAGTATGACCAAAACAACACCTTCCCCTGCTTTGGGCACAGGACATTTGTTCATGTATCCTAAAATATTAGACTAGAATCTACATCCCTCAACCAGAACACTGAAGATGGGTCCTGGATGGGTCTTTCAGGATGACAGAGACCCAAAACATACCACTAAGGCAACAAAGGAGTGGCTAAAGAAGAAGCACAATAAGGTCCAGAGTGGTCCAGCCAGTCTCCAGACCTTTAACCTACAGAAAATCTGTGCAGGGAGTTTGCCAAAATCCCTCCTGAGATGTATGCTAACTCGGTGACTGACTACAACACTAACTACAAATGCCTTACCACTGTGCTTGCCAACAAGGCTTTCTCAACCAAGTGCTAAATCTTGTTTTGCTTGGCGATAAGATATTTATTTCACTCAGTTACATGCAAATCAATTTAAAGTCTTGAGCATCACCATAACATATGAATGAACTAACTGTTGAAACATTCTGCATGATGCAAGAAAGTCAAGTTAATCACAGAGCATGGGTCTACGTGTAGGTGATGTTGATTACTACATTTAGCTTTACATTTAGGCAGAAAAACTTTAATAACTAATGGAAACACAAGTGATTCTATGAGGTATTTTTTTCCATGAAGTGCTAAACTTTTAATTTCTTATCAAAGTTTTTCTTCTTTTTTTTATGGATCTAATCAAATACCTTTTTAAAGCTAACAGAGCTGTTCCCCACTTGATTTTTACAGTAAATGCAGCTGCTACGGGTTTAGTCTCTACCTGACAAAACACATTACACTGTTGGGTTGTATGTATGATGTAGCTTGGGGAGATAAGGTGGCTTGAAAAACAGATGGCAATTGAACTGTCCAAAAGCATTAAAATAACATGTTCTACCACTGCTGTCAGCTCTGCCTTATTTCCCAGACGTCTCCTTTAGTTTTGCGCTCAAGTTTAATAGGATTTTACTCCTATTTTAGAAGACCTTACTGAGCTAAATTAATATTAATGGAAAATCTCAGATGGTTTCATTATTCAGACTTAGCAGGGTTATTTAAGAGTGGACTTTTCCTTCAATGAAATATGCACAACTTACAAACATAAGGAGAGAGGCTGAAAAGCCAAAGGGAGACACAAAAGGTATAAAAGTATGTATATAAGCATGTTTCTGCATCCTGGTCTCCCTCCTGGCCTTTTGACCCAAATTACTCCCTTTGCTCCATCTCAGTACTCCGTCAGGGGTCCACTCTGTCAGCATTAGGAGCTGTGCCTCATCTGCTCAATGGTTAGTAATGTCCCAGTGCTGCAGCCTGCGGTGGAATAAGCTCTTACAAGGCTGCACTGAGAGGACCGAGCGCTGAGATGGATTTAGATGGTGGAAAATAAAAAAGTGTCTGCCCCAAACCAGCTTCACTGCTTTGTGTCATCGCTCTCAGAGCAGCCGGCAGAAGTTACTCAGGCTCTTTTATTAAGACTTGCCCAGATTGCTGTGTGCACTGACCGTCTCCATCCTAAAGTTTTTTTATTTAGTGGAACGTATCAAGTAGGATCATGTGTCACTATTTAGAATTTCATTTTAAATGTACGCCATCATTTACAGAAAATAAAACGTTGACCTCTGTTGATTCCACTTCTGCGAGGCTTTTACTGCTGCAGCTTTACTTCGTCGGCTACAACCACTGGTTTATGGTGGCTAATGGTTAGCAAATTTTAGCAAACTGTAATGTAGTGTAGTGATGTAATTGTTTTCTAAAAATGTGTTTGTATTTAGAGCCTAATAATGATCTATGTGAAGCAACAGGCTCAGGAGTATATATTCTTCTTTTCTCTTCCTTTAAAATTAGCTTGTGTGTGCGTTTGTGTGCAAGGTATGATTTTATGAGGTTTTATTTGTGTGTGTGCCTGTTTTGGTGCTCCTCCAGTGCAGGAACCTACTGCTCATTGTGGTTGAAAGTAGTAATTTTTCTTTTTCACTGGCTCATTTTGTCTCTTCACTCACTCTGCCGGCACTTTCATTATCAATGCGTGCGCACTGATGCACTGACGCGTGAAACAATCCATTTAGCTGTTAGCGTGTTTCAGAGATGAAGCAGTCTATAGCTGATTATTTAGAGAGAAAAAACAATGAGGAGAAAGAGCGGCAGAGGCTGATGAAGAGTTAGAAACAACAAGAGGTCCCAACTCAAACGCAATTGATGTGAAGTCAGGGAAATACTGAATAAGTCAGTAAGGCAACAGCCACTGCTAGGTGTATGAGGGCAATTCTGTGGGTGTGTGTGTACTATGTCTACATATCTTTGTGGGGACCAAACATTGAAAGTCTACTACACTTGTGGGGAGTTTGAAGGCATTTTTGTGCTTTTAGTGTCAGGGTTACATTTAGGTTAGGCATTTATTTTTGATGGTTAGGTTTGGAGTAAGTGGCTCGGGAAAGCATTATGTCAATTAGATGTCCCCACAAGGATACGAAAACATGACTCTGTGAGTGCATGTATGCTTATTTAAACATCTTTGTGAGGACCAAAAATTGGCATGCCACTATACTTGTGGGGTCCAACATTCACTACTTCTTCATCCTGGCGTTGTTCCCGCTGGTGCAGGGTCTGCTTTTCGGTTTCTCCATTTGGTTTTCTCCAAAGCATCCTCGGGTGATGCGTTGACACCCTTAATGTCTTCCTTGATTTTGTCCATCCACTGTTTCTTCGGTCTGCTTCGAGGCCGGCTTCCTTCTGGGTCGATCCTCATAGCCGTTTTTGCTACAGAGTCCTCATCGCTTCGAATCACGTGTCCATACCACCTCAGGCGGGACTCTAGCATCTTTTCCTTAATTAAGGCTACACCTAGTCGCTAATTCCCAGGCTCCATCGGAGCATGCGCATCGCCATGGTGTTTAGGGCCTGCTCATGTGTGGTCAATGCGGGCCAACATGCGGAGCTATGCGGGCTACTGGGCGGACCACCGCGGGTCCAACTTTCACTTGTGGGGACCAAATGGCAGTCCTGATGAATTTGAAGGCATTTTTCAGGCTCATAATGTAGTTTTGGGCTTAGCGTTACAGTTAGGTTTATGCTAACCCTAATCATTTCTAATGATTATAGTTAGGGGAAGGGAATGCATTACGTCAATTCGATGTCCTCACTAAGATGTGAAAATGTGTTTGTATGTGTGTTCTCATTGTCAGAAATTTGGGTTTTCTATTGGAGGAAACAGTAAACTTGTCTCCCAGAAAACAGCATTAGAGACCACACAATACTGAAATCAAATAAATACACATATTAGCATCAATCAGAAACTTCACCTACGGACATACGTGGATGTAGCCTCAGTGATGTCACCTGTTGGTCCTCAACTTTTGGATTTTTGCTGCTGCCGTGTTTGCCTTTTGGAGCTAAAAGTAACCAGATTACATGCTAATACAACCAAGTTCCAGTTAAGTTCTGGTTACTAACCAAGATGGATTAAACTTTCATGCGAAGTAATGTTTATTCTCTTAAATTATTTTGTTCTGGATTTCTGTGCAGAGTTTAAGTGTTTTGCCTTTAGTAACCCGAAAAATATCAAGTGCAGCTTCCTGGGGCTCTGACAGTCTTTGTAGTGTGAGGTGAGTAAAGGAAAAAGTCAGTTCTAATTGAATAATTTAATCATCTAAAGCAGTTTTACAGAGGCAGAATTTTGATTTGTGATCCAGTACCTATTGAGGCATCCTATGGATTGAACTGTTGCCTTTGTATAATATAAATCTAGCCAAATTATGTGCTTAAATCTCTCTTTGGGTCTTGTTTTGGTCTTTCACCTGTGATTTTATTTGTTTGAAAGTTTTTCTGTTCTGTGTGTAGCGATATAAAAACAAAGAAGCACAAAGTGAGCGTAGTCCCAAACACTATTTGAGTCCATACTCAGTCACTTCAGTTGAATAAAGACATTCTTGTCTGCTTGGTGTCTCTTTAGGAGAACAGGCTGCTTCTGTGTATCATGCAGTGGAAGCAGCTTTGGTGCTAAAGAAGACTTTAAAGCCCACATAGATGGATAAACAGCCACAGTGATCTTGGACCATATTAGAAGGTTATTGCGCAGATCACCAACAAGCCTTTGTTTGGGGCAGAAATAGCCCAGGGGTTGAATGACTGTTCAAACACACAAACACAGATTGATGCCTTTGTGTTTTTCATGAACAGAGGCAACAGAAGACAATACACCGCAGAGATTACCTCTGAGATGAAATACTACATGAAATGGCAACAGAGCAGCTGAGCCTGTCGGCATTTTTGATAGCTCAACAGAGCAGCCTCCCGCCATATTTTTCTTGTTTCCCCTTTACCTCCTCCACCTTCCCCATATGTCAGACAACATAAAGACTTGTTGCTCTTCAAAGGTTAGCCTAATAAAGAGCACACACATCTCTGCTGACAAAACTGCAAATGTCAAAATGGTTAAAAAGCAAACTTTTCTGAGCATAGCTCTTATCTTATACGTGGAGTGAGGAACAGAAGATGCTCTTCTGATAGACGCAGGGCATTATGGGATATGGGGTCTGTGTCTTTATAGTATCTTATCACCTCTGCAGTATTAAGAGTAGAAATTGACTAGATAAGCACAGGTGCGAATTGAGAATTTGAAATATCGTAGTATGTGTGTCTTAAATTGTGATTATTTTGTTAAAATTGAACTCCAGACCTCTATAACTACTGCTTTCAAAGAAAAAGAAGAGTTTGTGTTTTTAAAAATCTATCATTTTTGCACAAATTGATTTCAAACTAATGCCGTTGCTTTTTGCGATCTTGCTATGATTCATTACACTCAGAACAATGGGATAGCCTTCTTTTGAAAGGCAGACCATAAGTCAGTGGTAATCGGATATAATCACAATATTTGGTACAGTAATAATGGTGAAGTGGTGAGCTGGCAAGCCTCGTCAGTGTAATGTTTGGAGTTGCTACCTGCTGAAGCCATTGTTTGCACTGGCGCTGGAGTGCTCAATTACAGCGAAAAGCTTAGAAATGATGACGTGTGTTTTAGACCTAATATCACTTTGCTCCCCAGCTTCTGTTATTTACATTTAACAGTTATGAGCTCGCTGCTTTGTGAAGCTGATGTGAGATGATCACCAGTTTATTAGGATACTTTTATATACTTTTACTTTTACTTTACTTTTATGTGCTTTTTACTTTTAGATTATTAACCATGGCCCAAAGTTATAATTAATAAAGTCAGCATACATTTTTTTGACCGTCACCCAGTGAAAGGTTTATGCCACAGCTGCCCTCAGTTACCAGCACTGGTAATTACCAGAATCATCACTGTTCCTGTAATGGTTAATCCATCTGTGTACCCAAGCTCTTTAAACAAAATGATGGTTTTAATGCTAAAATATTATTATCACTGTTATGCTTATTTTTCAAATTTACTGTTTTAAGAAAAAATAGTGCCTTAATATTATTTTTTATTAATTAATTACAGTTATTTATTTGCAGTCTTGAACAGAAAGTTAGTTTTAGTCCTTGAATGTTAAAAGTTCAAATGTGAGAATAAGGTTTTTGACAGATTTCTTTTCTTTCTTGTTTTCATCACAGGTGGACAAATACATTTGTTAAGCACTTTATGTGCAAATGAGCCAAAAGCTCATCTTTCAGTCTGCAGTCGGTCAATGAAATGAGGAGTCGCACCAAGGCCCGGTTCAAGTTATATAACTCATTCAAAGCTTTAGTAAACTCAAAGAGTAACAAGGAAATGGGCAAGTCTTTCATTTTTTGAGCGCTTAATAATTGCGAAACGTAAAACTTGTTACGTTTTTAATCACAATTTTGATTATATCATTTTCTGTTTAGTATAAGTGGAGTGTGACTGATTTATTGGTGGGCCAGTATTAGTGTTTTAGTGGTTTATTGGTATTGGCATTGATAATGGCTGGTAATATGAGTGTTGCTATTTGGTTTGCTCAGGGTGCTCTGCAACTTTCCATTTGGGCAGCGGGTAAAACGAGTAAATGAAAGGATTTTTTTAAATGGATATTGGTCTTAAAAGTCCTACATCAGTTGGGTTCTGAATGTAACAGGGACATTGCCATACACTTCACTGCAGAAACAGGGGGCTGCTGTGGAGGTTTCTTCATTAAAATGTGAGTGCAGTGAACAGAGTTTGCACAGGGTGTTCTCTGTGACATATGAAGCAATATAACGATTTTTTTCTTTATTTGTTCACCTTATGAAAAGTTAATGCAGCAGCACGACCCCTCACTCAGGTTCAGCGTGGGTTAAGAATAGCAGAATGTCTCATTCGTGGTTGATGGTAATCCTTTTTTACTGATAATCCTCCTTTCATTTTTTGTGATGACGGGTCATTGTAAAACCCTGAACTGTTGTAATTTGAGGTCTGTAGTGATTCAGATTCAGCTCTAAAGAACACATTTGTCAGTGTAGTGAATGCATGAATGCATGAACAGATAAGCCTACTAGTGAGTGTGTGTGTGTGTGTGTGTGTGTGTGTGTGCACGCCTGGCTACATGGGGAGAAAATGGCTTTAACCTTCATGCCCACGCGATCATCACCACCACGTAAATGTCACTCCATCTGCCTCCACCACTCCCTACACCTCTGTTTACCTCGCGTTCTCTCGGATTCACATAATCTCTTTATCTCTTTCCACTGTCATCTCTTCATCCATAGTTTTTTTTCCCCTCTCAGAATCCTGTTTTCCTCCCAGACTTCCTCTTCCCTCCTCAGCTCCTTCGCCTCATTTCTTGTCTTTTTCCCTTTAACTCCCACCTCTTTTACAAATACCCTCCAGCCATGCTTTCCACCTTTCCCCTCATTCATAACATGCCCACCTGAACAACACATGCACGCACGCCCAACCTTTTCTTCTCATTTACTTCCCCATACCTGTCCAAATATCAGCCTCTTTCTCTTTTTATTTTTCAGCTTCGTCTTACTGCGTCTTTCCTGTCTCTCTCGTACACGCATTATTGCGAAAACCTTGTGTCAGCATCCTATTCTCCCATGTCTTCTCCATCCTTTTTTCTTTCTTTCCTTTTTTTTTTTGCCCACTCGATTCTGGCCCTTCAGCCAGGGTGGATCGATATTTCTCAGGCTCTCAGTCTGAAGCTTGAGAATGAGGCACCGAGAGACTGAAAGGGGAGAGAGAGTTGACAGCGAGAGAAAAATGGTGTACAAAAAGGAAGGAGAGGGGGAACGGTATTGGAGAAAAGGGAAAAGAAATAGATTGTATAAAAAGAAAGAAAAGGAAGGAGGAGGGGCAGAAAGAATGATGGCTACCATGAAATGACTCTGAGTCAGAAGCATGTGTACTCATAATGGGCTGCTTTATGGCGCAGTTATTTCTCACTTTGCATCTTAATTAGCTGACATATTATCTACTACATAGATTATCTACTACATACATTGGACGCGGTATTGATTTTTAAATATATAATATATTTAACTAACTAAATAACTTCGAGAGAATTAAAATGAGACAATATTATCGCTGCTTTCCCACGATTTCAAAGCTCTCGTGCAGAGAGTGGAGGGAGACAGTGTGGCCCAACAGTCTATGATATCTTATATTTAGAAAGCTTACATTCAAACAACCACACTCAAAAATAGTGACTATTTTCTTCACTACGTCACAACAACAAAAAACTATTGGTCACTTTGTGTTTTTTCCGCCTAAAGTCCAAAGTTACACGCTATCACAAACCAACCAATCAAGCAGTACATGAACAGCTCCTGTATTTTGCAAGGCGAGACTGCAGATTTCCTCAGTGCAGTCTGGTGGAGTGTAACGGCTTCATTTCCCTATCAGTGTGACAGCAAAAGGTGAAAATGTTCTAAATCTAACATGCACTTAAGTCAATATCGATTTATTTTAGGAAACTAAAATCAGTTTTGCAGCTCAGTGTGATCACAGCAATCCGTGGCCTCGGTTTCTGTGCCGGTCGGTGCTCCTGCCTCCTTAGGGGACAAGGCGCTATTCCCAACTGAGAGCAAACAGTTTACCCAGTGAAATGGGTACTATTGAAAAGAAACATACTGCATGGTTTTAACAAGATTGCTACAAATTTCAGCAACTCCTAGCAGAACTAGTTTTAAATATTTTGTGTTGTTCGGTCTCTGTTAAATAAAAGTCCCTTTGATATCTCACTTTTTGCTTTTTATGGAAAATACTGAGATATATGTCTTGTTTTGTACCGAAGCACAGCTGAAACCTTTATCACAATATGGATTTTGTTGTAGAAATGTCCACAGTTGGGTTTCTGTAAGCAAAGCAGTGAGTACTACATTGTCAGATCAGTGTAATAACTTAAGGAGCCATAAAATCAGCAGCAGCAGTAAATTTACAGAGTCCTGGCAGGCGGGCTTTGCTTTGTCATTGTGGAGTATACAGTGTGCATTGATAAGATTCTGAAAGTCGTAATTTCAAGATGAATACAACCTTAGTAATGAATGTAAAGTACATTAACTCACACTAATTAGACATATTTGGAAGGACACTTACACTTTCCAGATGTGTATATATAGTCACGTTATTTACGTTTCTACATCCATTCTCTTCATCCATGGAGAGAGAGGCAGGGTACACCCTGCACATGAAACGTGAAACATGAAAAGAGACATTCAAAAATAATCAACATGTCTGGGCTCAGCCATATCAATAAGGTGAGGAGCTCACCCTATCCGCGAGGGACTTGGAGAAAAGCTATTCCAAATTTAAAGGAGGCAGTTGAGCTGGTTTGGGCATCTGACCAGGATACCTCGCGGACACCTTTTGAGGTTATGTGGGCATGCCCAACTCAGAGGAACCCAACTGGGAAGACTAAGGACATGCTGGAGATTCTATCTCTTGGCTGACTTGAGGATGCATTGGCGTCTTTCTGGAAGAGCTCAAAGAGGTGGCGAGGGTAGGGGGAGGCTGCCCCATTAAAATACACTCAAATCACCTTTTTTCCCCATTCTCATGCTCAATTCTGAAATTCAGCAAATTGGTTGAACAATAATGAACTAAGTCGCTGCCATGCAACTCAACATATTTGCATTAATGGGTAGTTGAAGAGCTGTACCTAAATAAATGAGTGTGTGTACTGCTGCAGTGGTGGATGCCCATATTTAATACAGAAATGTGGTCTTAAAGTGGGTGGAGCTAAAGCAGCTTACTTGAGACACAGGATGAGCTGAGGGATTGGACCGAGGCCCAGTGTAGGTTGGATCATTTCGAACAGTGGATCATACAGAGCTACTCCAACTGAGTCCAAGTATAAAATGAGCACATTAGGTGCACTTTAAATGATTTTTATTAACGTTGAACATCTTATGAATCGCTTTTTATTCATGAATTTCAAAACACATCACCCAGTCCCACTTTTTCCTGTCAGTTTTGACCAGTCGATGCCTCGGAAACAACCCAAGTGGTATACAGATGTAAACAATAATAAGCTGTCAGAACCTTCCACGCATAAATCTCTTACCCTCTTTTTATGTGCATATACAGGGAGTGCAGAATTATTAGGCAAGTTGTATTTTTGAGGAATAATTTTATTATTGAACAACAACCATGTTCTCAATGAACCCAAAAAACTCATTAATATCAAAGCTGAATGTTTTTGGAAGTAGTTTTTAGTTTGTTTTTAGTTTTAGCTATTTTAGGGGGATATCTGTGTGTGCAGGTGACTATTACTGTGCATAATTATTAGGCAACTTAACAAAAAACAAATATATACCCATTTCAATTATTTATTTTTACCAGTGAAACAAATATAACATCTCCACATTCACAAATATACATTTCTGACATTCAAAAACAAAACAAAAACAAATCAGCGACCAATATAGCCACCTTTCTTTGCAAGGACACTCAAAAGCCTGCCATCCATGGATTCTGTCAGTGTTTTGATCTGTTCACCATCAACATTGCGTGCAGCAGCAACCACAGCCTCCCAGACACTGTTCAGAGAGGTGTACTGTTTTCCCTCCTTGTAAATCTCACATTTGATGATGGACCACAGGTTCTCAATGGGGTTCAGATCAGGTGAACAAGGAGGCCATGTCATTAGATTTTCTTCTTTTATACCCTTTCTTGCCAGCCACGCTGTGGAGTACTTGGACGCGTGTGATGGAGCATTGTCCTGCATGAAAATCATGTTTTTCTTGAAGGATGCAGACTTCTTCCTGTACCACTGCTTGAAGAAGGTGTCTTCCAGAAACTGGCAGTAGGACTGGGAGTTGAGCTTGACTCCATCCTCAACCTGAAAAGGCCCCACAAGCTCATCTTTGATGATACCAGCCCAAACCAGTACTCCACCTCCACCTTGCTGGCGTCTGAGTCGGACTGGAGCTCTCTGCCCTTTACCAATCCAGCCACGGGCCCATCCATCTGGCCCATCAAGACTCACTCTCATTTCATCAGTCCATAAAACCTTAGAAAAATCAGTCTTGAGATATTTCTTGGCCCAGTCTTGACGTTTCAGCTTGTGTGTCTTGTTCAGTGGTGGTCGTCTTTCAGCCTTTCTTACCTTGGCCATGTCTCTGAGTATTGCACACCTTGTGCTTTTGGGCACTCCAGTGATGTTGCAGCTCTGAAATATGGCCAAACTGGTGGCAAGTGGCATCTTGGCAGCTGCACGCTTGACTTTTCTCAGTTCATGGGCAGTTATTTTGCACCTTGGTTTTTCCACACGCTTCTTGCGACCCTGTTGACTATTTTGAATGAAACGCCTGATTGTTTGATGATCACGCTTCAGAAGCTTTGCAATTTTGAGACTGCTGCATCCCTCTGCAAGATATCTCACTATTTTTGACTTTTCTGAGCCTGTCAAGTCCTTCTTTTGACCCATTTTGCCAAAGGAAAGGAAGTTGCCTAATAATTATGCACACCTGATATAGGGTGTTGATGTCATTAGACCACACCCCTTCTCATTACAGAGATGCGCATCACCTAATATGCTTAATTGGTAGTAGGCTTTCAAGCCTATACAGCTTGGAGTAAGACAACATGCATGAAGAGGATGATGTGGACAAAATACTCATTTGCCTAATAATTCTGCACTCCCTGTACTCTCCTGAGAAGAATACAGAATGAGATTAAAGCCTGCCCAAGCCAGCTCAAGCACAACAGATCTACTTCTCATAGCTCAAAATAAGGATGGAGAGCAAGCAGAACTTGAGTGCGCACTTGTCTTATGAATAATTCGAACGTTCAAAATTAGGAGATGGGCAGCATAATCCCGAAGTTATCAAGCACTTCTAAAATATGGAGATGTAACCAATTTTTTTAATAATGCATGCAGCTTCATCTCTATTACCATTTATTTCTTTATTTTTATTTTATGTTTTGCTTTTAAAACTTAGGAAAATGCACAAATGTCTTGTAAACAGTTTGGCATGTGAGAGCCGAAACTTCACGAAAAAATAATAACCTTTCATAACCCTGGCGCAACATGCTGCTAAAATTTAGTGTGCTGTGGTTTTCCCTCTGGTGGCCTTGAGCATCATGGGACAGCAGCATGACAGCCTCATCTATCTTTCTCCGTTGGTTTAAAAATCCCCCACAAAGCCTATTATTCACCTAACACTCCGACAGGCAAGGTTACTGTGTGCTAAGTGAGATAGACATGAGAGAAAGAGAGTAGCTCTTATTTTAGTCTTCTTAATCAAAAAAAAGCCAGATCACTGTAGCATCTGATTGGAAAAGGGCCTTGTCGCACCCGTCCTGTTCTGTGTCGTCCAGTTTTAAATCGATTTTTAATTTTTGTTGCCCTCCTCCAACATTAAAGAGCGGTGTGATTTCACAGTGCCTCTCGTTCGAACGCTTTACGTCTTCGAATTCTGCGTCGCGCGCCGGTGTTGTCTGATAAACAGTCATGCAAATCACCTCATTTAATTGAGAGAACTGAATTGAGACTTAATGACGCGGGAGTCCCGGAAAACTACTTTTGACAGGGTGACTAATGACGGCTGTGTAAATCCATTCGTGATATTTCTGATGTGTGAATTTCGAACATCACCTGAAAGGACAGAAGCTCCGCCAAGCTCGCGGTGGCTCCGACTTTAACTGCCATTCATCCGAAAATGGACTTCACAGTTGTTTTGTAATGTAGTCACAGCTATTCATGTGCGACCAGCCCACGCGCTACTCATACGCATGCAGAGTTTAGCGGCTCAGGGAGCTGTGCTGCGTGATAAATGGCAGCATTATATGTCTGCCTGCCCGGCTGCTTGATTGTCTGTACATCTTGCCATTGTGCAGCTCTATTGCACACGCATGCACTCGCACCAGAACATGGACTTACAAGGTGTGAAATAGGAGAATGTGGGTGAGCGACTCTCACCCGTTCCCCGTTGCTCATCTCTAACCTGTTCGCTCACAAATCCGATTGAGGTATTCATTTCATTTCTGTTGCTATACTTTAGCTCGAGGACAATGGTGGGATCCTATCTTCCCGTCTTTACGACCATCTCACACAGACACACGCGTAATCTTTTGCACAGTCGCCGCTCACTCAGAGGCTGTCAGGCACACTAACGTTTCCTCGTAGATCACGTCGGACTGCCTAAATGAGCTACTCAACACGTACTTACTCGCGCAGCGGCACATAAACAGTTTTACGCACGTTCACTCATATCCATAAACACAAAGAAATAAGCCTCTCCGGTGTTTGGGAATTCAGTCTGCGTCAAATCGCATAATGACACCAACTGGTGTGGTACACACAGACTGATATGAATGTACAAAACAGGGCAAAATATAGTATTATTTTAAAAAAAATCCAAGCAATGAACAGGGCTCTGTTACCCATTGCATCAGATGGAGTTTAACCAAAATAAAAGCTTAATTAATAATTATGTTCCTTTTGAAAAAGCACAAAAAGAAAAAGAGATGACACTTGTGAAACTTGTAATTGCATTAAAAGCTATCGACCCTGTAAAAACAGATATTATTTATATTTATTTACTATTTCGCCTTAGTTTCCTGTTTTTAGCTGATCCGAGTAGGCCCTGGCGTGGTTTTCTGCTGCTGTAGCCCATTAGCTTTAGAATCAGAATCAGAATCAGAATCAGAAAGGGTTTTATTGCCAAATGTTGAGCAGGTTTACAACATTAGGAAATTGCTGCGGTGCTTAGTGCAAACATACTGTCATAAATAACGCTTAAATAGACATGAGAAAAAAAAAATAAAATAAAAAATAAGAATAAGAATTAAAAGTGCTAAGTAGATAGATATATACATGATATATACATGAGTGCAGGTGGTGATCAGTGCCAAACATGGAATGATGCAGTGAACACAGCGTAGGGTCATGTGTTGGTGGTGGGAACAGTCATACGGTTATTGTTCATGTGTCCAACAGCAGAGGGGAAGAAACTGTTCTTATGGCGAGAGGTTCTGGTGCGAATGGACCGGAGCCTCCTGCCTGAGGGGAGCAGGTCAAACAGACTGTGTCCAGGATGAGAAGGGTCAGCTGAGATCCGAGCTGCACGCCCCAGTGTCCTGGAGGTGTACAGGTCCTGCAGAGATGGGAGTCTGCAGCCAATCACCTTCTCAGCAGAGCGCACAACACGCTGCAGTCTCTGTTTGTCCCTGATAGTGGCTCCAGCGTACCACACGGTGATGGAGGAGGTGAGGATGGACTCGATGATTGCAGTGTAGAATTGCATCATCGTCCGTGTTGGCAGGTTGAATTTCTTCAGCTGCCTCAGGAAGTACATCCTCTGCTGGGCTTTCTTAATGACGGAGGTGATGGTGGGCTCCCACTTCAGGTCCTGGGTGATGGTGGTACCCAGGAAGCGGAATGAGTCCACAGAGGTGATGGGGGTGTCAGTCAGGATGATGGGGGGGAGTGGGGCTGTGTGCTTCCTGAAGTCCACAATAATCTCCACTGTCTTCTGGGCATTCAGCACCAGGTTGTTGTGGCTGCACCAGGACACCAGACGTTCAACCTCCCTCCTGTAGGCAGACTCATCCCCGTCCGAGATGAGTCCAATAACGGTGGTGTCATCTGCAAACTTGATTAGCTTGACAGACTGGTGGGTGGAGGTGCAGCAGTTGGTATACAGGGAGAAGAGCAGAGGAGAAAGAACACAGCCCTGAGGGGAGCCGGTGCTGATGGTCCGGGAGTCCGAGACATTCTTTCCCAGCCTCACGTGCTGCTTCCTGTCCGTCAGGAAGTCAGTGATCCACCGGCAGATGGGATCAGGCACATTCATCTGGGAAAGCTTGCCTTGGAGATGGTCTGGAAGGATGGTGTTGAAGGCAGAGCTGAAGTCCACAAACAGGATCCTGGCGTAGGTTCCTGGGGAGTCCAGATGCTGCAGGATGAAGTGTAGGGCCATGTTGATGGCGTCATCTACAGACCTGTTGGCTCTGTATGCAAACTGCAGGGGGTCCAGGAGGGGGGCCGTGAGGGTCTTGAGATAGGAGAGAACCAGGCGCTCAAATGACTTCATGACCACAGATGTCAGAGCCACAGGTCTGTAGTCATTTAGTCCAGTGATCCTTGGTTTCTTGGGGACAGGGATTATGGTAGAGGACTTGAAGCAGGCAGGCACATGACATGCCTGCAGTGAGGAGTTGAAAATGCCAGAAAACACTGGGGCCAGCTCGTTTGCACAGTGTCTGAGGGTGGCAGGAGACACACCGTCTGGGCCGGGAGCTTTTCGAGCATTCAGATTCTTAAACTGCTTCCTCACACCTGCTTCATGAATATGAAGAGTAGTGGTGGGAGGAGGTGGTGTGAAATCCCCCTTTGTGTGGGGAGAGGAGGGGGGTGTTGTAGGTGAAGTGTTTGATGGTGGTGATGGCTCTATGGAGGGGGGAGAGGTGGGGGAATGAGTGTCTCTATTGTTGGGGCCGTTGGAGGTGTGAAGGCTGCCTGATGGCTCGTCAAAACGGCAGTAAAAGTCGTTAAGGGTGTTGGCCAAGAGCAAGTCATCAGTGGAGTGGGGGGTTTTAGGCTTGTAGTTGGTGATATTCCTAAAACCTTTCCACACAGAGGCCGAGTCATTCTCTGAGATCTGCTGCTGCATCTTCTCAGAGTGCTGATGTTTAGCAATGTCCACTTCTTTAGTGAACCTGTACTTGGCCTCTCTGTAGCAGTCCCTGTCTCCGCTTCTGAACGCCTTTCTCTTTTCCAGCCACAGCTTTTTGAGTTTAGGAGTAAACCAGGGTTTGTCATTGTTATAACTCACCCTGGTGCGTGATGGCACAATGCTGTCCTCACAGAAGTGGATATAGGAGGTGACAGTGTCCGTAAACTCGTCCAAGCTGTTAGAAGCAGCCTTCATTGTGTCCCAGTCTGTAGACTCCAAACACGTGCGAAGCTCCTCCACAGCCTCGTTGCTCCACAGTTTTTTAGTCCTCACGACAGGTTTGGAGAGCTTCAGCCTCTGTCTGTACGCGGGGATTAGGTGGATCATGACGTGGTCAGAAAGTCCGAGTGAAGCGCGGGGCACCGCGCGATAGGCCCCGCTGATCGTACTGTAACAGTGGTCTAATGTCCTCTCCTCTCTGGTCGGGCATTTAATATACTGCTTGTATTTGGGAAGCTCATGGCTCAGATTGGCTTTGTTAAAGTCCCCAAGAGCAATAATGAGAGAGTCCGGGAATGTCCGCTCCATGTGCAGTATCTGCTCCGCGAGTGCGCACTGAGCTGCCTGCACATCTGCATCTGGCGGGATGTAAACAGCGGCCAAGATGAATGAAGCAAACTCCCGCGGAGAATAAAACGGTTTGCAGTGAATGAAAAGATATTCCAGAGAGGAAGAGCAGTGCTGAGCAATCACTGTTACATCTGTGCACCAGCCACTATTAATGTAGAAGCAGACACCTCCACCTGTGGTCTTACCAGAGAGAGAGGCCTGCCGGTCCGCGCGCAGCAGATGAAAACCCTCCAGCTTGAGCGCGCAGTCCGGGATGTCCATTTAAGGTTGTTGTTCAGAGATGCTCTTCTGCAAAAGTCATTATTTGAGTTACTGTTGCTTTCCTGTAGTCTTGCATCAACAAGACATTTTTTTTTTACCAAAGAGCTGCTGTTTACTGGATATTTTCTCTTGGTCATATGTCAGGTTTTTTTGTTTGTTTGTTTGTTTTTTGGGGTAAAATACCAGCAGATCAGCAGTTTCTGAAATAGACCAGTTTGTTTGGTACGAACAACCAGCCACCTTCAAAGTCACTGAAATCACCTTTGTGACACATTCTGATGCTCCATTTAAACTTCAGCAGATAGTCTTGACCGTGTCTATGTGTGCTATAACTTTCAAATGATTTAAATGTTTTTTGAGCACACTGAAAGACAATAAATGACAAACAAAATCCTCTGCTGTTTAACCTGTTGTTTCTCTAAATGTCAGACACAGCTGCACAAATAATATAGTTTAATATGTTCAGCAATGCAAGACACAATAAGTACCGTTTCCACCGCTTTTGGCTTTTCCCCCCATCTTCTTTGCTGTGCGCACCTTGTGCATGAATCTGTGAGCATCTCCTCACATCCTCCATTGCCAGTGTGTCCTAACAGTCCATTTTGCATGCACCTTCCATGTTTTGGAGAGGTCTGGCCATCGGGAGAAGTGGAGCCAAATTGAAACCTTACATAACGGGCTTCAAAGCGAGCTGCGGTCGACCCACGATCCAGACAGAATAACGCAAGCAGAGGAAGAAGGAAGGGGAGGATAAAAGGATGGTCTGTGTAAAACGAGAGGGTGTAAACAACTGGAGGTCTGAAATATTCTTAGCTGCTGCTTTATGTAGCATGCCTGATTAAAATACATCTTAATATCCGAAAAAGTGTACACAAAAGCCTCATTAGGCTTTTTTATTTCTAAGAGTTAGCAGATGTCTTTGTTTCAGTCCTGGGGTTGAACTAGTCTGTGCAGTGTTAATCCCTTCTGTCTGTTTTTGGTGTGCTTTAATGACATGTGCTGGTATTTTTAGCCTCTACAGGTGCAGTCAGTGCATGCGGGGGGTAAATGGGGTTGATGGAGTTAGGGTTTGATTCTCCAGGAAATTACTCACACGCCCATCACTGCAGTTCTTTTGATTGTGGGGAGGAAAAAAAGGCCTTAAAACGTCAGGAAGACCAGTTATTTCTCCCACCAATAGCTTGATTCTCAGTGTTCAGCTCCTCGCCCACTCATTGCGAAAAGATGTCAATCAAGCTACACTTTTACACTTTTCCTCAGCATGTTGCTGGTAACGATTTCTTGATTTTACTTACTTCCCATTTTGTCACAGCCCCCCAACCAAACCCCAAAACCCCTGCTCGCTCCTGTTTCTTTAATAAGCAGTTCAGCATTTAAACTTTTTTCACAGCTTTTCGGGACGTCGTTTTGATGTGCGTCAATCACATTGGTTGATTTTTTTGTGCCCACAGCTAATATTGAACTTCATCAATGAAGTGGTCAGTCAGGGACTTATTTTTACTCTCATGTGTTTCACTAAAGGAAAAAAAAAAATCCACGTGTGTCAACAAAAGGATGGAGTTTACTCAGGTTTCCACTGGTGTTGTGTCCACTAAAGAGTTTCCATTCTCAAGGATCTAACTGGTGACTCTCAGCTCCCAGGATTTTTTGTTTTATAAGCAAAATCTGTTTTTAGTTTGGAAATGCCACAAAAGATGTTTAGGTCACCAGTCTTCGAGTTTCCAGTAAATTAGTCATCATAACTCTTTTTGTTGGTCTTTTCTAATAATTTACTCAAAACAAGAAAGCAGTTTGTATTTTAAAATGTAAGAAGGAATTCCATGTTTGTGTCCAAAAAAGTCTGTAACACGTTCACTGTTTCACTTGAACGTGTTACGGTCTTAAATACTACCTCCACTGTACTTTGTGTGGTAGAATGGCACTACACTAGTGTGGAGGTTGTAAGGCTTCATATGTCAGATAAGCTCAGCATTAGCTGCTGGAGGACTTTCATGAACTTTCGTAAAAGCATAATGTTGTCCACATGATGAATCCTTCTGTCCTAACCTCGCTCGGATTGTAAATCCATGTCTCTGTGTTACAGTTCTATATATCATGTGTCAGGATCCACACCCACGGGCCAGATCTGGCCCTTTGTAAGTTTGAACCTGGCCCACATTTCACTTTTAGCACACCAACACACCAACAACCGTCTCCACAGCGATTCATGGCCAGCTAACAGAGAATACAGCAAAAATCATAACTGATGTTGGGTTGGTGAAAACAGTTTCTGTTCTCAAACAACATAACTCGCATTGTTATTGTGCTGTTTGAAATCCACACACTAGTAAAGATTTGGAGCCATAGACGAGGAACAGAGGCTTCACAAAGTCAAAGACATAAAAGACGCACAATTACAGCACAATAGTCTGTGCTTTGAGCCCAAGTCTCAAAGTGATGGAGCTGTGAAGGCAAGTGTCATTTTTGTGTGACCAATTTCATGGCAGAAAGCTACAGCGTGTGGACATGTATATTACATGAACTAAGATCTCTGACTTCTTGTTTTAAATGACATTTCTTACACAACTATTGAGATGCCTTGGTCTTTTTCAGGCCTTTGAAGCAGGCTTGCTAAGATTTGTAGACAGATGTGCACATAAAGATTCATTTGATTGCTTCATAATCGGGTTATATTTGGTTTATTTAATTGCCCCACACTATCAAAGTGAGGCTGTGAACAGGGCTGTTGTAAACTAATAGAGTATTTTGTGAGGCGTTTAACTGGAAAGGCTCTAAGAAACATCCTTTCTAGATTAAAATGAAAGCATGTTAAACTGTATGCACTGAGCTCTTGATATGATTGCGTGTGATTTTTCTTGTCCTGAAAAACCTGATGTGTACTCTCAGACACACAAAGTGCTACTGTGAGCAAACTACTAAAAAGTGACACAAATTAAAACACACATATGTAAAGTGTTATTTATTTATTTTTATTGTCTGAAGTTACAAAAAACCCCACTCCATATTAAAAAAAATAGAATTTTCTGGTAATTATTTAACAGTTCAGGCTTTACTGGGTTAAAGAAGCACAAGTCAGCCAAGTTTTAAAGTATAAAAATCAAAAATATTAAATACATATTTATAATAACAGGGAGGATGAGCTCTTTTTATAATTCCTTCCTATAATGCTGTAACCTGCTCTCTATCTGGTCTTTAAGTGATGACGTATGGACCCTGCTTCTGGGTCCAAACTACTCCTTGTTTATTACGGCTGTTGTGTTTTTAACATGTTTTAATGCTTTGTATCTTATTCTACTTATCTAAACAAGCCCCTAAAAAAAGTCAGTGATCACTGTCGGACTCTCTTGGTTTTTATTACCACTATTCATTTTAAAGCTTTTAAAACCTTACGATGTAACAACAGCTTAACCCATGCAGCAGCATATTAATGACTAACCTCGAATTGTGGATGGACTATCTTAGTTGCTCTCCTGACTGAAGTCTGATCCATTTACAGCATCCTGCATTTGTCCCTGACCATCGGGAACCCTCATGTTAACTTTTATCAAGTGGAAAAAAGTTAGCGTTCATCCTCCATCTTCGCTGTGTTTATATTATGCTAACCATAGCTGTGTAGCTAGCCACCACGTAGCACATCATTATATACCAGCCAGCCCAACTTCAGTAACCCTACAAACGTCACTGCTGTTTAGTTTTCTTTCTTCAATTATGTCGAAAGTGACAGCAGAGCTATATGTATTAAATTTTTCAGAAATCTCTCAGTCAGAACATGGAATATTGTATTTAGGTGGAAACTAGCGAGCTAACTCCCTGCTAGCTTCTAACTCTGTTAAATGTTAAAGTTAATTGTTACACCTGGTAGAGCAGCAACGCTGATCATTTTATTACAGATGAAAGAATTTAGATACGTTTTAGATAAGTTTTAACTCTCAGTGATGCCACAGTGTTCGTTTGACTTTGGGACCTGAAGCGGCTAATGATGTCAGACTTAAAGACCGGATATCTTTTTTAACCGGCGCTGTTGTCATCATAGTTCCAAACATAATGTTACTCAGCTCTAAAAATTGTTATAATAGTTTCATAAAGACTTTTATTTTGAAATCTCCTATTTGGAGGTGAAGTGTTCCTTAGACTTTAGTCATTTATATCTGCCCGGTTGTTAGCAGATAATTGACATTCAGCATTCACCTTGTAGTTTGTGCACCGGCAATATTTCCCCCCTGATGAATTTCAGATACTCTCAGTAAGTTGTTGTTATATAAGTTCTTTTTTTCCCCACAAATCCTTCAGAAAAAAAAGGTCCTCTGCCAAACCTCAAGTTCAAAAAGTGGATTTATCAGATGAAAGCCAAAGTGATGAAAGGTGAGGGAGTATCTTGCTGTAGTACTTACTTTTCTGAGCGCCGAGGTGAAGAGTATTTTCTACAAACGCTCACCTTCTGAGAGACGAGGCGAACCATATGCACACGTAGCATTTGTTGGAACTAGAAAAAGCATTTGTCTTCCTTTTTTTTTTTCCTGTGAGATCTGAGCTGGATGTGACCGAAGCATTCAGAAACCTGACAGGTGGGTGGAGGATAAAGCCAACGTCATCTACAGAGTAGTTTTTTGTAAAGTTCTCACTTTGTGTTGATGAAGAAAAAGACTTGATGTCACAGTGAGGCTCCATCAACGAATGAGAAGGGTTTGTTTTTTCTCTCTTTGATTTCTCTCTGTGCAGATCTCTCTCTTTGTCCATCTTCTTGCATTTTTGCATTTCTCTTTGCCGCTCATTTAATTTACAAAAAAAAAACAGCCCGTGGGTAGATGGGGTTCAAATTACATTCACCTTTTACCTGCTTTCCTCTGCGCAATTAGTACCACGCTTACTTGTCATTTCAAATTGACACACTGCTGTTGTGTTATGTAATTATTTACCCGCCTGGGGAATAACGCTGTGGTTTACCCACTAAATAATGCACACACACGCACACACACACACATGCGCTCACAAAAAACACTAAAGCACCTGTTCCCTGTTTTATCTGAAACATGTTTAACATGCCTTTTAACATTCCAGGGTCATTGTCTCCTGCTGTCTAATTAAAGGTGTCTTTGTGTGTCTTTCTAAAAAGCTCTAATTGACTAATGTTGTGCAGCAGCCCGTGGAGATTTTCGGGGTGCTCTGGCTCCTTAAAGGCTCAGCGTTAACATTTTGAGGTTTGAGGATCAGGACCCAAACCTGCCGTCCGTCCTGTAGGTGTTTTCTTCTTTTTTTCTGCGTGGAGGAAAGGGCTGGGTCCTGTTCTTCAAACCACCGAGGTCTTATTAATCCACATTCCCTTTTCCCCCCCTCTTCCTCCACCCCCCGACCCCGACCTTCCACCTCCTTTCCCTTCCACCCACCCAGCTTCCAACAAAAACAATACAAGTTAGACTCAGGAACAAAAAAAGGGTTTAAAGGAGAGAGAGAAACCAGGGGCCCAGAAACAGTGGCAGCATTTCTTCTGCAGGAGGAGAAAAGGAAATCCGAACCAGTTTTCTTTGATCTTGTGTCTTTTCTTGTGATAAATCTGTGTCTGTGATGCCTTTTGTTTTTGTTTTTGGTACTCTTTTTAAAGGAAAAACACACACGCACACACACACACAATAAGCAAACATGAACTCTTGCTGATTTGTCCTTTTTGCTCTTGCTTCTTTTCTTTTTTTGATATTCTTTTTTTCGGTTTTTGCCAGTAATCTTTTTTGAAATTTTCTCTTTTCTCTTTTTCCCCCCTTTTTTTCTTAACCCTAGGTCCGCTCACAAAAAAACACGATGAATCTTCAATGAACAAGCCTCGAGACGAAGGTATTTTTGTTGCATGTTTTTCCTTTTTTCTTGTTTTGAAGTCTTTTTGGGGGATGTGTACACACACACACACACGCACACACAGGTGAAACATCTTCTAGGTGGGACTTTGGAATATCAGATGCATACCGATGTGTTGGTGTAAGTGTATGTGCTGACCGCTGCAATTAAAAAGCTGTCTTTCATATGCAAATCATTAGCCCCAGCTAACCTTGGATGATCATAACGGCTGGCTAATGGAACCCAGATACCCATTATTAAGCCATCTCCACTGTTTTCCAGAGGTCCTTTTCTTGCTCTCAAATAATAGCCGGCCTCGGCTACCACCATCAACACCGTGCCCTTGAAAATACATTGGCCAGCTGAACGGCATTGTCCCCGAAACCAAATTGTTGTCAGGATTTTGAGCAACAAAGCACCTATTGAGACCTGCTTACACAATGAGGTGCATTATTATTGCGCCTCAACCTCCGGCTCAAGGATCAAATTGCTGTTGAATAAGGAGCTACACAAATATTAAGCTAGCTCTATTCCAAGTCAGTGATGATAACATCAAATCAAGTTAGGGGAAAAAAGGAAAAGGAGGGTGGGGACATGCAAGGACACTCATGCCCCGCTTTGGAAGATTTAGGTCTAATAAGCTGTTGGAATAAGGGCACAGAACTCTCAGCCTGCTTTTAATTTATCTCCTACCTGCAGCACTGATACCACGGAGGTGATTTTATCTGCACTTTCATCTGCCGCCCCTCCCCCTCCCACTCCCCCCCACACACACACACACACAATCATTCCTTATTCTTTTGGACTTGTTTCTTGGAGAAAGATGACTGATGATATTTTGATACATATTTCTCTTTATGCTATTTTGAGGGTTGTGCGGTGGATTTTTTTCTTGCTCTTTGATTTGGGGTCTTTTTTTCTTTTTTTTTGAAGTTGGGAGTCGGAGGAAGTTTGACACAGGAGGATTTTCTTGGTGATCAAACACAGACACAACTTTTTTTTTGAGCTGCCACAGTCAGGAACACAGTCGAGGCCAGTCGAGACGCCCCTCCTCCCCCTTCCCCCCCATCCTCTAAATATGTCTCTCATCCCTCTGTTGCAATGTGCAATTAACCTCATTTGATTTGGGAACTGCTAATCCCTATGCAGTAATTTAGCATTGCTAAACTCCTAAACTGGAGTTTAGCACCGAAAAAAAACCCACTTACCTGTCCCCACACTAAAATACACATCCAGAAAACTTGTCTAAATAAAACAACAAACAAAAAGAAAAAAAACATGCTCTTTATATTCGTCTTTGCTTGGCAATATCCATGCACATAGCTGTGAAGAATACTGGCAGCCTTTTAGTTACACTGGTAACCTGGGCCACAGCCAGGCATTTAGAAGTGTTTAATTTAAATCCAAATCCCCCTAATAAAGATCAGCTTATAAAGCATTTTCTTTGTGCACATATTTCATTCAATTATAGTCTTCTTCATAACATATCTAAGGTGCATATGGTTTCAAAATGTTTCAAAAATCTTCTGCAGCACCCCTGATTACCAAATCATTACAATAAATTGTAATCTAGCATAGGCTTATTTCAGGCAGGTCAGAAAGTCAACCTCAGCTACCATCTCATTGCTAGCCCACATCAGCTGCTGATTCTGCTGATACGCTTCTATACATCCAGTCTGCTGTCTCACACAACCTTAGTAATTGGGCAAGCTCTACAAGCTGGTTTAGCCTGCTTAAAAGTATATCTGCACACCGCTTTGCAACCCACCTCCACCTTCCACGCTGTATCTAACTTATTCAGTGTCTGTTATCACTGATCCGTGCTGATGCCTCATGTAGGACAGAGCTGTGTCGTTAGACATGAATAACTGATGCTGGACGTATCAGTCTTCTTTTGATTATAATTGCCGTGACTAAAATGTTTTGTTTTCCCAATATTTTATCCAAAGAAAAGAGACTTATATAAAACCACTCTCCACTCAAAGACAAGTTTGGCTTGCTGTTTATTCCCTTGGATATTTGCAGTTTTTTTTCATTCATCTGACGAAGGGAGAAACCTTTAAAAGGTTTGACATGAACAAACAAGGTCAATTTTAAAGTAGTTTGGAGGCCAGTCATGATTGCTTATGTAACATACTTGAAATATGCCGTCCACATACAAAGAAAACCTATGTGGATGGAAACTCATCCAGTAAACATTTTAGACATTACCTGCCTTTATGATCAGTGAAGGAGGAAGAAGTCGTTGTAATAATGCGTTTAAACTTTGTGCAATAGTGATTTTTTAAAATGCTTTATTGTTGAAGCATTTTTGTTTTGAAAACCGGAGTGGATGTTTTAATATATTTAAAACATAAATTAGAATGAGCTTTCAAAACCTGACATGTGAAATTAAATTTAAGCTGGTGCTCTGGTTGGTAGTTATCTTATCCAATTCGCATGTCTTGGCACTTTCAAATCTGATAGAAAGCAGTGTTTTACTGAGTAGCTGTTTATTTTCGAGAAAAGTGCATTACTGGGGAACAATGCACAGTGAAAGATTGACTGCTACTATTATCTAAAAATACTGCAATAGATGTATGACATAATAATGGCCAGTTGTTTGAGTATCCTTCTACTGGAAATGATTCAGAGACACTGTCATGAACCAGCTCAAAGTTCAGACAAAAAGAACAACAAAAAAAGATTTCCACATAGATTTTAACCAAAAAACCCCAAAAAACTTAAAGTGAAAGGAAGCTTTGAGTGGCAAGATCAGCCATGTGGGGTGTGAGAATGCTCCTACCAAAACAAGTGGAAGGATCAAGCAGGCAGAGTGGAGGGGTCATCAAAAGAGTCTCCGGTTTACCCAAACACAAATCGCTAAATATGCCAAAATGCATTATTCTTGCACTTGTCATATATTAAGAGTCTAGATTGACAGCCACTGTTGGCCTGTAGTACTGTCACTTACCTTCTCTGCAACCTTAGTAATTGGAGCATATTTGAGATGGGAGGATGAACTAAAAAAACATGCAAAACGAACAGTTATATGCTAGGCACCTTAACCGGATGGCAGCTGCCTCTATATGGTTACACCTGTGAAGGGTTACACGGAAAGTTTGCTAAGTAGCAAATGACCCTAACCAAAGGTGACCTGTAGTCTTAACACAAAGGTCAAACAGTGTTCCTATAACAAGTTGCTAACAAAATGTTCAACAACCTGTAAGCTTGATCCTTTGAGCACTGATCAAATGATTCCAATGGAGGAGCTTCCGAAGAACCGATATTCAAAATCACCTACAAGTCAAGAGCAAGTCACGCTGCAGTGGGCTCTGCAAGAGTGGAAAACTGAGGAACAGTTCCACTACTCACCAACTCAACCTTGGTCTTTAGGCAGTTAATTGGGAGGGGTAACCTAGTATCAGAGGTGTCAGGCAACTGGTTACACCTGTGAGCCAACTATAACCACTGCAGTTGTTCCTGAGCATGTAGCTCTATTCAAATTCACCACCATGCTACAGCTGACCAAATAGATTCCCCACACAGTACCTACCATCCAAAACCTCTTGGAAGCATTAGACTCCAAAAATTCAATCATCCTACCTTAAAACCAAATACCTTTGTATAGCCAACCAAATCTATTCAGCAGTAATGCAATAGGATAGAATAAGGTTCAGGGAAGGCAGATGTGACAGCAAATAGAAGACAGAAAATAGGAGCACAGAGAGACCCCGAACAACATGTAGAACAAAACCCGAACTATGGGATATAGCAGATAAAATTTAATACAAAGCACATGGTATAAAACAGCTAACAGTTCAGATCAGGACTCTACAGTCCAGTAACATTCAATGATGAGGATGTACATATCCTGGACAAGCAGGACTGCTAGTTTGAGCCGGGTGTCAAGGTGGCAAATGTCTATCTTTAAACTGAGGGAGGGGGGGATTAAGAATTAAGAGTACATCTTTCACCATCTTACAATGCTGAGATTGCAGCCATTCCTTAACTCTCTGTGAATGGTAATCATGCCTATTAATCACTGCTTATGACAAGTTGCATATCGACAATGGTGAAACTGAGCCATTGCTTCCTAGCAAAGGCATCAGGATAACACTGAGAAAATAAAATAGCAAACAGTAGACAGAGCTCAAAGAGACGGCTTGCCGAGCACACTGGCTCCATCTTGGATCTTATTAGTAGCATGTAATCACATTTGGGAGTAAAAATAGAGTAAAGAAGCAGTGTTCCTGGTCCCCCAGGACCCTGAGCCTTTTAAACAGTAAACAGTAATCCAGATCAAGTCCTAATCTTAATCCATCTTCTTAAAAAATGAATGTTTTAAGACTAATCTTAAAACTAGAGATATCTGTCTCCCCAATCCAAACTGGGAGCTGGTTCCACAGAAGAGGGGCCTGAAAGCTGAAGGCTCTGCCTCCCATTTTACTTTTAGAAACTCTAGGAACAACTGGTAAATGGCCTGTATTTGTATAGCGCTTTTCTAGTCCCTAAGGACCCCAAAGCGCTTTACACAACCAGTTATCCACCCATTCATGCACTGGTGATGGCAAGCCACATTGTAGCCACAGCCACCCTGGGGCGCACTGACAGAGGCGAGGCTGCCGGACACTGGCGCCACCGGGCCCTCTGACCACCACCAGTAGGCAACGGGTGAAGTGTCTTGCCCAAGGACGCAAAGACAGAGACTGTCCAAGCTGGGGCTCGAAGGCGAACTCCCAACTCTTGAGCCACGATCGCCCCTAGTAAGCCTTAAATGGCATAACAGGGTCTGATCATTCAAGACTTTTTATATAGAAAGGATTTTAAATTCAGTTCTGGATTTAACGGAGACCCTGAAATGAAACAAGAATGATCTTTCTTACTAGTCCCATTTAGGCCTCTCGCTGTGGTGCTCTTTGGATTGACTGAAAGCTTTTCAGGGACAGCCACATTATAATAAGGAACTATAGCAGTCCAGCATAGAAGTAACAAATACATAGGGTACTTCTTCAAGCATCACTGATATGATGTCACTAATTTTGGCAGTGTTACGTAGATAAAAGAAGTGCCAACATGACTTCAAAGTTCCTCACTTTAGTACAAGGCCACAATAATGCCATCCAGGTTAAGTGTCTGATTAGATGATAATCGTTAATCAATTTCTGGCTGGTTAATTGTGAAGGATTGGTGAGCACGATTTAGTGGTGGTCAGCTGCAACCTGCTTCCTCGGTCCTTTCTTTTCAAACATGTATGAGAACCTCAGATGGCCTTGGTTTAACTTAAGAATATGAGAGGTCATCTCTGTTTGGTTTGTAGAAACATGCTGTTCCAATACATCAAGCTCCATACTTGAGCACCTGCTCCCTGTGTAGATAAAAGACAGCTAGTTGAAGTGTGTCTCTCCACCTAAGCCACTGTGGCCCTTTAAGTGAAGAAACCTGGTGAATCCTTGGGCAGCTTTTGTGTGATAACAGCCACAGCCCGCACAGTCAGTTCATCTGTTTTAGCCACCATTTTGTCTTCATTCTTTCAACAGCCTTTTCAAATGTGCATGCTTTGAAGCAGGATGTTCCTGGCCGTGTATTCACAAGCAGGCCTTTTCAAGTAAAACAGTGCTTACTATAAGTACACTCAAGATGCATCCTTGACCAGTGCAGACAGCTTCAAAGAAAGCCAACCCCTGCTTTTTGCATCAGGTGTGAGAAAGCAAAAGCTATCGGGCCTCCGTGCTGTTCGCGATCAATGTTCCGAAAGATTGATAGAGCTTAGAGCTGCTTGTGTGTTTGGAGAGAGAGAGAGAGGGGAGGGAATTACAAACCACAGTGAGATTGTGCTAAATCAAGAAAGAGACAGCAGTTGTGTGTTACTGTGCTGTCCTGTGTGTCAGCCCTGATCAGAGACAAACCAGAGCCACCTGAGCCCCAAACCTGGAACATATTTCTGCCAGGAACAATGTCACCTCTCTGTGACACAATTACACACTCACACACACACAGTCTCACTTGCACAGAGGGATACAAAAAAAGACCAAACCCCCATAAAATAAGACCTACTACTTAAAGGAAATATCCCATCAAAACTAACCTCACAGAAATCGCTTCGGATCACCATTGAAGTGAATAAAAAGAGGCTTTGATTCACGCAAGCAGTTAGCAGTTACAGCTACAAAACATAAGGATATCTTAACATGATAACATGATAGCTATTATCTTTCATTTCAGCACAGTGTTCACTGTTAAGTCCATAATCAGTTAAAAAAGGTAAAAGCACTAATGAAAACCCCAAGCAGTGATTTTACGATGATTTCCCTCGTTAAACATTAGTGTATGATCCACCAGACTCACTGGTTGACATAATCATTTTGCTACAGCTTTGGAAAAGAAAAGTGATCTTTGGTGGTGACACTGAAACCTAGAAAACAAATCAAGAAAACCAAGATGGTTTCTGTGTAGCTGTTTGTGTTATGGTGATATTTGAAGGACCAACATTCTGCTGTTTATTTTCAGTTTTCTGGCGGGATGCTGCTACAAAATACCTAGACCAAAGCAGGTAGTGCTTTCAGCCGTGAAAACACATTAATGTTTATTCCTGCTGGAATAACTTATTTTTAATCTCCCTAACATAAATCAGTGGCTCCTTCTTTTAGATTTTTTTTTTGTCTAGCTAAAAAAAGAAGAGCATATTAAAAAAGTAATGAGGACATTTTATGAAGGATACAGTTAAACTCAAGAAAATGCTTTTCACTCAGTCACAACACCAAAGAAAAACAGAAAAAAAATCATAAGTATTGCTGTTTTGAATTAGTTTTATTACTTTAATATCCTAAACTCCCTGCCTGATTAGCTTCCTTTGAAGAGCAAAATGTCTTTTTTTTATTCAGACATTATCTATGTAAATTATATAGTGGACTTAATGAAAGCCTTTTCCAATAATGCAGTCAATTTTCTTCATGATTATTAAGCACACGAATATGAACCATCCGTCTGCTTAAATTACAGTGTAATAGTGTCATTAATCAAACAAAGTGATCAAAGGTTGATATTTGCCACAATTATTCTGTTAGCCTTTGCTGCATTTGTAATAATTATTTCATGCTGCGGCTTATGAGTTGGGATGTAACAGGTAATAATTTTGTGACTTGCCCACATTACGCAGTTAATATAGTCCCATTTATATTCTAAAGATTCTTGAGATATTTTAACAGGCGCGGTCTTCTTAGGTGGCTCATCTGCATCTTTGCACAGAACATAAAACAGACATAGATATTAAGAGCAGTCGCTGGCCTTCAAATGCATTTTTATCATAACATCTGTTAGAGGATATAGCCAAACATGCAGGTCGGTGGATGATGCGGTGAACATGGGGCTGCATTACATCCTGCAACACCTTGACCGTCCGGGAACTTATGCCAGGGTCCTGTTTGTGGACTTTAGTTCGGCTTTTAACACCATCGTGCCTGAACTTCTCTCCTCCAAACTCTCCCAGTTCAGCGTGTCACCAGCTATCTGTCAGTGGATCACCAGCTTCCTGACAGACAGGAAGCAGCAAGTGAGGCTGGGGGAGATCACCTCTGAAACTCGGTCCCTCAGTGTTGGTGCCCCTCAAGGATGTGTCCTCTCACCACTACTGTTCTCCCTCTACACTAATGACTGCACCTCCAAGAACTCGGCTGTTAAACTCCTTAAGTTTGCAGATGACACCACCGTCATTGGCCTCATTAAGGATGGTGATGAGTCTGCATACCGGCAGGAAGTTGAGCAGCTGGTACTCTGGTGCAGTCGGCACAATCTGGAGCTGAACACGCTTAAGACTGTAGAGATGACAGTGGACTTCAGGAGACATCCCTCAACACTGCTCCCCCTCACCATATCAGACAGCCCTGTGTCGACTGTGAAGATCTTCAAGTTCCTGGGTACAACCATCTCCCAGGACCTGAAGTGGGAGACCAACATCAACTCCATCCTCAAAAAGACCCAGCAGAGGATGTACTTCCTAAGACAACTGGGGAAGTACAGTCTTCCATAGGAGACTTAATATAAAATGAAAGTTTAAAATGATGAGTATATTTATTAAGATAACTAAGCTACCCATTCCTAACTGGCACTATGTGTAAAACTAATCGTAAAAGGGCGAAACCACTGCTGACCAAAAAGATGAAAAAGGTCGTCTTGCAGTTGCCAAAAACCCCCTCAATCATCCCCAAGACTGGGGGGAAAAAGTCTGAAGAGACAGACTGTTGTCATTCCTGACACGTAACATACCGACGATTTGTCACGTTCTGAGGCGTCCCATAGGAGCGCAAAAGGTACACTTCCACATCCCTATGATACGCGCTGGATTATGGATGGAATAGAATGACGCTCCCGGCGGTAACACACGCTCCAGCCTAACCTTAACTGCAACCTTAATCGTGTTAGATTCATGATGAGAAAGTAAAATGAAATGTACATGTGCAGATTCATTCCAAATGGTTCTCATGTTTCCTGACGTTTCCAAACGCATAACATAGAGACGTGTTGTCACATGGCGTAATATGTTACGCTGTGGGATGAGAACGTGTTGAAAGGGATCAGACCTGAACATTGTGGAAGGTTTGAGTCCCGTCACATCTGATTCAGTGTGATCGTCTGGGGCTGCTTTGCTGTTTCAGGACTTAAACGACTTCTAGTAAGTGTTAAAACCACGAGTACTGCTCTCTACCAGAAAATCCTGAAAGAGAATGCCCGTCATCGTTTGATACCCTGAAGCTCAAACGCTCTTGGGTTATGAAGCAGGACGATTATATGAAACACACCAGCAAGGTTTCAAAGTGGCCCAATCAAGTCCAGACTTAAATCAGAGTAAGATGCTTTGGCGTGACTTTGAACAGGCCGTCCATGTGTGGTTGAATAAATAGTTCTGCAAATTCCTCCACGTCGACATGAAAGCCTCATTTCGAGTTATCACAAATGCTTGATTACAGTTTTTCTGCCAAGGGTGGCACAATTAGTTATTAAGTTTAGGGGGCAATTACACAGAAATTACACAATTTTTCACACAAGGCCAAGTAGACTTGGATAGCTTGTTTTCCCCTTAATAAATGTAATCATCATGTAAAATTTGCATTTTGTATTTAATCAGGCTATCTTTCTTTAATACTTGAAATTTTGCTTGATGATCTGAAACGTTTAAGTGAGACAAATATACAAAAAACTAAAGACGTCAGAGGGTAAATATTTTTTCATGGCAATGTAATTTAAGTGAGCACATGCACGTGACACTTTTAAGTCTGATTTGGAATAATATATGTATAAGTTGGCTTACTTCGACTAAACAAAATGAGCCATGATATGAGAATAATTAAAATGGACAAAATGAAGGAGGTCTGGTTAAAAATAAAAGCATCTGGATTAAACTTGCATTAGGTGTTATTTTTCACTGCTTACGAGCCAACGAAAGAATGTGTGGTAAGTACAATGCTGACATATAATAACCTTGTTAAGAATATTAAGCAACAAATATATTAATTAATTTTATCCACCTGCTAAACAAAACAAATATTTACTCTGTGTTGGCTCTACTTGTGTCTGTAATGAAACGCCTCTTTAGATTATAAACAATCCACTAACTAAGCAGGAAACACTCACAGCAGGAATACTGCACAAATCGACAATACAGAGAAAAAAGTGAAGTTCTTATTAAATAACTGTCTCTACATTGTCTGCGGTCTACAATAAAAATGTTGAAATAAAGTTGCTTTGACTATAATACAGTCATAAAAACACTTTTATTGCACAAATGATTCTGAATTTCAACATATTTTCAGGTTAAAGTAAAAAAGATGTTCTGTGTTTGTATCGTTCTAAATATCAGTGTACAAATAAAAAAAAAATCACATCATAGATATGAAAAAAACTGGACTAAGTACCAATGACCAGTTACTACAATAATTACTGTACTGTAGACCCAAATGAGTAAATTCAGTTACTAAAAAGTGGAGTAACTAATCCCTTAAAAGATTTATTTGATAATTTTAGAAGTTAAATGTCCGCTTCAATTACACGATTGGGTAATACTTTTGATTACAGTTAAATTAGGTCATTATATAATATTTTTACAGTTTCCATTCACCTCTCCCGTGGGATGTGCTTAACAGAATTAAAAAATAATCATTTTTAAAAAACTTAACCAAACATATGCATTTATTGACTTTAATTATTAGACTGCACACAAGCAATGCAGTACCGAATAATGTAACTATTTATTTTAAGCTTTATTTAAAAGAAGATCACGAATTTCTTTTGCTGTGTTCTACTACTACGTTTTTCATTAACCTTTAAAATTACGTTATTAGTTTTTTGCACAGTTTTGAAGAATTATTTGAATTTTTACTTGTTACATTGGTCTTGCTCATCCTTGTTTGGCGTCAGTGGGACAGACTAACCTTTAGATTTCTAGGCCTTTATTTTAAGCTTCATCTTAGCATCTCTAGCAGTGTATGTACTAACAGAGTGATTGTTAATAACCCACTGAACCCACAATGTTACAGTTTGATGATTACATAAAAGTTATTTATCTCATGTGTAAACTTTGCTACTTCACCTGGAGCTTTCATAGTTCACAACTCTACACCATTAAAAGAAATAAAAAACAAATAAAAAACAAACAGGTCTCTTTTGGCTGTCAAATTCTTCGTGTCTTTCTTGGTCCATAAATGCTCCATAATAATTAACTAAACACACCAATGCCACTGATATAATTAGTTCAGACTCAAATTAAGTCCTTACTTAATCAGCAAAACAATTATGTTAATCAAACATAATCTTATTCATTCAAAAGTAAAAATGTTACACAGGAACCCTTAGAAGGAATAAGTAATACTATCATTTTATATATTTATTTGTTTAAAAATCTCAAGTTTATTCTGGTTAATCTGTTTAAATACATGGAATATTTGAGTTTACAATGTGCTGAGCACCAAATGCTTGTAAAAGTTTATCTGTTAAATTTATTGTCCCGGCTGAACGCCGTCTGCTCAAAGCAAAACAATGACATTGCATTAGGGTTTTGATAAACAGCCATAGCGGTGGCTCCGCAGAAAGTTGTTCTCCACCGGCTGCATGAGTGAGCACTGCTCACTGAATCAGCTCTTAATTAATGTCTCTTAATTGAACATGTTGCTTACAGTAATGGCTGAAAATGGCTTTGATGTCACAGAGGAAAATGTATTTTTTTGCCTGGCAGAGACTATTTTTTAGTGTTCGAGATCTTGGGGTTAATTTTACCAGATTGTTGATGAATTATTATAAGCGTAGAGGAGAGGCTGATACGGATGAGAAAAAGAGAAAAAAACGACACCAGAGGGGCATTAGTTAGTGACGGAGGCGTTGGAGGAACCTGCTCTCAATTCTTTATGTTGGCGCAGAGATGTCCAAAAAACGTTCACGATGGTCTCTCCTGGATGGCAAGATGGTAGATGGGGTGAAGGAGTAATAAGATTTCGTCGTTGTCTGCGTGAGATAGAGACAAGCTTTTGTCTTCACACTGTTTTTGTCTGCATTGATGTGTTTTTCTCCATTTGCTCCTCTTTTTTGCCTCCTCGCTCTGTCTCTCTGTATTATGTGGCGTTTCCACTCTGGTTATAACTCCTCTAACAGACGCTGGCCTGTAGGCAATGCAACATCTCTCTATGTCAGCTTCTCTTCCCATGCATTCACACGTATGCATTTGCTCTAAAACACCCCCACCCTACTCGCTCGCAATCCTTCGTTTTGGAAAACAGCGCCATGCAAGGACACCGACTTGGCACGTTTCATCTTTTTTCGTATAATTAGGAGCATCCAGGGAGATATTTTTGTGCTAAATCCATCCTTTTCCTGGTGGATTTTCACTAAGGCCAAAGTGTAATATCCAGTGTGCCGTACAATAACACATTCATCCAGACAAATCTCCAAATTGTTGAAATACAAAGAGACAAGGGGACTGTAAGCAATCAGCAATGGAAAATATGCAGGGCAGCATCCATTATATGATTTATTTCACCATTTTTACATCCTTATGTGTTGAGCACAAATTACTTCCTAAGAGGATTTTGAAAGGAATTATGTGGCACATGGACAAGACCAAGTAGTCCTGTGTATTGAAAAATGATGAGAGGAGAATGAAAAGAAAAACAGGAAGGTGCAGAAGGATGGAGCAGAACTCAGCAGTGAAAATACACGAAATAAAATGACAAAAAAGGAAGGCCTGATGTAGAAAACTGGACGTATTAGCATGTCAGGGTATAAACTAGCACAGTACGGCTGGGTGCAGTAGAAAGGAGCCCAGCACAGAACCAAATAGAATTTTCTGCAGGAAAGGATCAACAGTACTGTCAAAGCAACTTTATTTCAACATTACTATAGAGACTGAATCTCTTGTCTCTTTCCATCACTCTGTCTCTCAGTGGGCCTGTCGGTTATTTGCTGCCGAAGCTCCCTACCTCCCTGTTACCTCAATGCTCGGCCCACATCGTGTCAAGGTTGTGTCAATATCGTGTCGAATACACCTACTCCATTGCAAGCTGACAGATAGTATTTTATTGAGCTTGAAACCCTTTGACAAGACAAAGAAAATGAAGAGGAGGCAAAGGAGGGAAGCTGAGAAAGAGAAGGAGTTGAAAAGGACTGGAAGGTAAAGGGAGATGGAGCAGGACAGGCGAGAAGGAAAGAAAAGGAGGGATGAGAAAGAGCTAGCTGGCACTGTGTGGCCTGTCAGCTAGCTTAGTGCTTGGGAAAAAGCTCCACACAGTCTTTTTTTCTTTTTTTTCACTTGGCTGGGTTTATTGCCATGTGTGATGGCTATAAGGGACTCAGGGAAGCAACTGGCTCAGCTTCTCTTCCACTCCTGAATCTCAGTGAATACCCCCAATGCTGGCCTTGTGCTAGCCAAGAGCTATTGTGGGTCTATTTAATCCAAATCAATAAACTTTAAAGTGCTCACTGAAACAAATGAAGTTTGGAAATTGTATTGGAGACAGGACCTCCCAGCAGGAATTGTTGACATCACCAGTATAAGTAAAGCATTGTAGAATCTTTTACTGTGTTGTTTTTCTCTATTAGAGAGGAGAAACAGCACATTAAATAATGCTGATTATGATATAGAGGCAAGGGAGCTTGTAATTAATGTATACACTGTTGTCTATCAGCTGCTGGTAGTCCTGACTGTAATTCAGTGTTTAGCAAGAAATACAGGAGTTACAATATGATACTGGATTTCGCTGCCACGTCATATTCAGTTTTAGAAACATGGTTTGAAACTTCAAGTGTTACGTTTATATTAAGAAAACCTGTTAAATCTAAAAGGTATTTGGCACTTCATCAAACAACTTCTCCCTGGTGGATGTTGCTTTAATCACTCACCTTGAAGTAGAGCTGGGCGATATAAGATTTTTTCATATCGCGATATGTTTTTTTCATTTCAGGCGATAACGATATATATCACGATATAAGCCAAATAACTATATTTGTAAGATTTAAATGTGCCGTTGCTTACAAGTAAAATGTGAAATAATCAGCAGCTTGTTTTGATTTAAATATTTATTTCCCATAATAAGTTCAACAGGGTAGATGTACTTAAGGAACATGAGACTTTTTCAGATAAATAAAGGCAAATTTTGCAAACTACACAAAAGGCAGCCGCTAAAGCGTTTAAGTTTCAAAACAGAACAAACAAAACAGACTACTAAATTGTCAATTCCACTTAGAAACAAAATATTAATTCTAAAAATAAATCTTAGTTTGTTTTACAGAAGAACAGACAAAATTGACTAACTTTTGTCAATATCAAATAAACTGAGAACTAAAAGGAAATTCTCAATCTCTCCTTGTTGTATAGCTTCGCTTTTCAAACAGTTTTAACAGTTACTTTAGTCTGACAAAAGCTGAATGACGAATTAGCGCTTCCAGTCAGAGATTGAGCATGCACCGGTTTATTGTATTTCCAGACTTGCTTTCGGCACAATTTACAGTGCGCGCTACTCTGTTTTTTGTCAGACTTGAAATAGCCGAAATACCGTCACACTACGGAACTTCTGTGGCTCTTCCGTTCGACAATCTCTCCGGCATTGGAACCATCATCTGGTAACCTTCGGTAACCTTCAGTAACCTTCGGTCACGCTCTCGTTGATTTTTCTCTAGTCAGCACACTCATTTCCTCCATTACCCGGGCGGCGCGGCGGCTGGCTGCTTCCCAAACAAATACACATGTGCGGCTTGGCACTTGT
Organism: Perissodus microlepis; assembly: GCF_051167445.1. Lineage (NCBI taxonomy): Eukaryota > Metazoa > Chordata > Actinopteri > Cichliformes > Cichlidae > Perissodus > Perissodus microlepis. The sequence goes on along the minus strand of NC_140463.1, from coordinate 42,461,457 downwards.
GCTGTACGTAACAAGTCACGTGACGTGACGCTGCGGCTGTGATTGGTTCGGCTCTGCGCTACTTAATTTGGATTGGCTGTTCTTTTGTTTTTTAAGAGGACAAGAGCGGCGAGGCCTATCGCAATAGTTTAATTTTTCTATCGAGAAAAAGTTATTTCGCAATACATATCGTTATCGTTCTATCGCCCAGCTCTACCTTGAAGCAGAGAAACTTTGAAATCATCTGAAATCACTGAATGACATATTTTTGTGGTCATTAGTCCCAACGTTGCTGCAGTTTGGATACCTCTTTATTCCGAAAGCTGGCGCTAAGCAGATAGTTGCTGTCTGTCCTGTCTTGTGTTTCCCTTGAAGCGAGCTGGTTAGCTCCCTTTTGTAGACGTCCTTGTCCCTCCAACGTCCCTTCAACTCCATCGTCTTGGGCCACATAACTACACTTTACTGTCTTTTGGAGAAAAGATGGTGGCTTTGTTTTGGTAGTAAAAGCAAAACTAACTGACATTTTTAGGACATATTTATATCTTCTCAGTTCTTAATGTAAAATATCTGGCTCTGAATCCCACCAACCTACAATCTGTGATGCCAGTCTAATAGATGAAAGCATCTACTGCTTGGCTTAAAAAATAATAAGAGAGTCAAAAATAATTAGTATACAGACAAAACCTCTGAGAGAAGAAGTTGATATTTTTGGATTTTTAAAGGTTTTAAGTAACCTCTCTGGTAGCTAACAAAATCAAAGTAAGTAGTGTAAAATTACATCTGATGTAAATAAAGAAAAAAACAGGTTGTGTGGCCTAGTTTTAAGATTGCATATAAATAGTGTACCCTGAGGAAATATTCTTGGCAGGTATGTTTATTTATTAGTTTTGTGGAGAGGAAGCCGGAAAAATGAGATTTGGACTCTGTATCATCACAGGAGACAGCTGTGATCGGGTGGGACTGCAGCACTCATAATTCCAAGACTCTTTTAAACACCAAAAGATTCACCGGGATTCTTTTTGCCGGCTGCGTCAGTACAAAGGGGAGTATGGAGTTCGGTGTATATGTGTCGCAGCAGAAGGTCTATCAGCTCTGGGAACAGAAGTAGAATTTACTTCTCTAGCATCAGATTAACTTTCAGGACAGACGAGGACAAGACAAGCGGCTGCTGACAAACCAGATACTCCCACTGGGGTGACATGTAGCACAAACAATAAGATCTGGATTCATGTAAAAGCGTTTGATTAAAGATTAACGGCTGCACACACACCTTTACATCAACGCACACACTCGCACTGCGCTATCCACACTCCTCAAACTGAGATAAACGCACACACACTCATAGAAAAGACAAACTCTTTCCCTCAGCACACATATGCAGTTCTGCTAATACATGTTGAGCTAAGTTGCTTTAAGTTGCAAAAGTTCCACTCAGTTTGGCCAGCTGCTGCATTTTTCAGGGTATGTTGTCTCTTCCTCACTTTGTACACGTTGCGTTTGTGTGTTTTCACCTGGATTGTGTTGTAACTGTCACAGGAGCATTCCAATTAAGGAGGTATTGTTATGTATGAGATGGAGAGCGGCGGGTAGTGACAGAGCTGACAGCATTACTTAATGGAAACGCTGGTGCCTGAACGGAGACGACAGCACAGGCTCTCTCACACCCAATTTCTTGTTTCTGTGCTCTTCCTGCTGCAACTCACAAATAGAAAAAGAATACATTACACGCTCGAAGTAATAAACTCTGCAGATCAATAAATAACACGACATCTAAAAGATGTTGCTTGTGTGGGGATCGCATGTTCTCCTGTTGTTCAGTTAAACAGTAACTTTACCTTAAACTTGAAAACATCATGAAATAGGGCGTTATTCTGATTAATCGATCAATAATTATATAGACAAATGTGTTATTAGTATATTGGTCATCAAATGTAATGGTGTTTATATGTGACTGCAAAATGACAGATTTTGAATTTTGGTTTAATGGTCATATTTATTATATGAATACATCATTTTAAGTTTTAAAAGGAAAACGTTTACAGCAAAAACTGATGTAAGTGCTGCCATTAGTCAGCAATTTCATACTGAAAAGACATTTCCTTTTTCTAATAAAAAAATCAGCCTTTTATAATAAAAACTTTCATTTCATTAATTCCTCCTCTACTTTTTCATCCAAGTAATTTTCATTTCATATACATCAGTTCACACGTATCTGCTGACCACTGTTGACTGCATCCAATGCACTGTGTAAAAGATGGATTTAGCATAATTTCATCAGTTTGGTTTGGACTCTGCTAAAAGTTTTTCTGGTCCAGAAATGATCATATTTGTGTTTTTGTGGAGTTACCAGCTAATGCTAGCAAGTTCTTAGCAAACTGCAACCAAAAACTGCGACGTAATGTGTAGATACAGATACTAATTATTGCTAAGTGTCAGACCAGTAATCAGTTTGGCTCAGTTTTATTTGTATACTGTTAAAAGTTTGTTATGTAAATAAACAAAATGTATTACACACTACTTGTAAGTAAGAACTTACATTAATAAATTGCTACACTGCTTACTACTTTTTGCATTACTCCATAACATGAAATGTATTGTGACATGTATACTAGTTAGCAATCTAGACACTGACACAGGCCTCTGTCCTAATACTTACCATGTTTCTTTTATTGCTTAAATTTGAACACTACACCAAAAGCACAAAGCAAAGCTGAAGAAAAGACCAAAAGAGATTTCAAGCAATCACTATAGAAACTGTACTGTAGAAACATGCACAGGTAGAAATGGAGGCTACAAGCCTGACTGCTCATCACTTTGTTGTCTGTTGAAGGTCTGTCTCTGGCAGCTGGGCTGGGGTCTGCATACACTCACATTTAACATCCTTCATTAGCTTTGTGTTTGCATACTGTCTGTTTTACCGTCTGCTTTACGATTATGTTTGGGGCAATACAAATATAAATAATGTACCTGTCTTCAATTCTCTAAAGTTGGCTGATATAGCCTCAAAGTTATATCACGATATTTCAAGAAAAACTGCGATAGTGATATTTTGGATAATAGAAAAAAAAAGCTTAAGTTTTATTGATACTTGCAGGCAACAACATTTTAACAGCATTATAAGTGTAAATGAAAGCCATTTTTTATCCAGTGAGCTACTGTCATGATGACAGACTACCTAATTTAAAGTGAAACTGGGTGCTAGAAACAGCAGCGTTATGGTGCAATAGTAGTGACACACCATGTCAAATCTAAGCAAAATTTAGTCTAGCTACTGTCCTTGGAATATTTAAGTAAATGTATATAATAACTGCCTTACACTTTAGTTTAACAATAAGTGTTGTCACATCATAGAACTAAAAATATTTTCTACCTGGGATTTTGTGTCATGGGTCCACAGCTGCTTAAAGCACTGCTATTCCACTGTGCAACTGCACCAGCAATTTCATTCACCGTTCGCTCTTCACATGTAGTGCAGCCAGTGAATGGTGGAACGATGCTCTGTGGAATCATTTGTTTGGATTGCACATCTCCACAAATGACTAGCATCTCCTTCATAGCTTGATTGTACTCAAATGTGTGTTTTAGCCTCAAGTGGTTGAATAAGTTTGTTGCTTCCACCTTCAGCAGGCAAAGTTTTTTCTGCATATTGTGCAAAGTACTGTGTTTTGTTGGAGGTTATTGAAGTAGCTCCCTTTTTACTAAATTGTCACCGTAGACTGACGAGCGGCTCTTTAACATGTCCCGGCTTGTCTCATCGTTGCACGCACAAGGGAACATAAACCCATGGGGTTGCCATAGCAATAATATTGTGATATAACATTTTTATATGATGTAAAAAAAAGTATACTTATACTAGTATTTTCACAGACATGTGGCACAGCCCTAGTGTACAGGAGAGATGACAGATTTTTAATGGTGTCTTTTTTACTTTTTTATATTGCATATTGTGTAGATAATTGAAGAAACTTTGTAATGAAAATTGTAATGATATTTTTCATTAAAGAATTTAGTCCAGTAGTGCATTACATTACTACACTGCCAAAAAATATGATTTGACACGCATGTCATGACATGTGTTTTTCAATTAGATCACTGTTGTAGAATTTCCTTCACCAAAACTGAACCAACAACTTCTTGGATGGTCTGTATGAAAGAACTTGAGTACCATATAATTACTGTATAAATAATTTGAATTAGTTTAGTTCAGGCCTAGCATAAAACAGTTAGCTACAGCCGTCTATGTCAGGACACATGTAAGTCGAACCCGCCACAATCCAACCCAGATCCAAGTATAAAAAACTCACATTTATCAGACTTACATTTGATATTTATTCATTCATTCATTCATTCATTTATCACATATTACATAGACTGTACAAAACAATCCATCTAAGATCCATGCCTGTTTTACAAACAATGGCTGAAGAGGCTCAGGCTGAAGCAGTGCTTATATTTATGCCTGGCCTATATTCTCATCATTAAAGATACTCTACCCTAAAATTAACAAACAAAATAGCAACAATATTCTCACATGTAACTCTCAAAAATATTTGTAGATTCCTTTGAAGGCCACAAATAAATTGCACATTTTTATGCACATGTCAACATCATTCAAAAAAACAATTTTTTTTTACAGTAAAATTACTCAATTTTTGCAAAGGCCAAAAATATTTTCTGTATCGGACTGTGAAGAGCATGTTTGCATGCTTTGTTTTAAAGTTGAACATTTTAGCATTTGAGGTTGCTGCTTGCATTGCGTAACTGCATCAGACTTACTTGAAGAATCATGTACACGTATGACATTTACTACGTTTTTAGAGGGAGCATCTTGTAGTGGATGGTTTACTGCCCAGCAGGAGAAACCTAATATATCTCATTTTTTTCCACTTCTTAAAGCAATTTTCACTCACTATCTTAAAGCATTTACGCTTGTTGTTGGACAAAATTGTAGGCGCAACATTTGATTTTAGTGGTCACTTATACTCAGCAGCATTGTGAGCTCTTCTGTTCAGCTAAATGAATGAAATGCATTAGGACTGAAGTGAACACAACCATTGGTCCTTTGAAAGCTGTCGTGCCTACACTCTTTCTTCTGTCCTTATTGACAGGAAAGCTGTGAACACTAATATCACTTCCTTTTTATTTCTTTTTACTGAAAATTACAGCCAAACGTAGCACAGCGTGGGATTTTTCTAATACTTAGAATGTAAATTATAACTTTGTTAAGATACAGTGCAGCCATTTAATGTCACTAATAGACAGCACATTTCACACACAAACTAAGAGCGGTCTAATTGGGTCAAAAAATTACATATATACCATATTTGAGGCTCCTTTTAAACACACTGTGGACATGTTTTGCTTGTTTCCGTTACAATTCTCATACTAACCTGATGATTACAAAATCTTAGCTGCAGACACAATTGTATTATTTTACATGTGAACATAGGATTGGTACACACTAATCTGGACGTAACAATACTAAAGCTTCCCTCAGTGTTGAAAAGATATTTCCTGTTTGCTGTTAGATATCTCACAAAAATACTTTTCCATCCAGCTTTCTAACATTTACTGACATAAACTTCAGTTTTTTATGTGACTTGAATAAAAATGGTAGAAGAACTGCAGGAGTTTTGCCACAGTGTGATGCTGCCATGGATCGTCGAGCTTGCAGCTATTCTGAGTTTTGCATATTGCTGTTACCACAGGGGAGCCGAATACAAAATGTATATTTGCCTCCTTTGTTATAATAAACCCACTGAAAGTAAGTTTAAAACAAAAACAATGCTTCAGTGTAGACATCTCAAAGTCAGAGAGGGATTGTTGAAATGAATTAAAGCGGGTGTTTGTGTGTAAAATATACTAGAATGCGTGTTTCTATGTAAAGACTCCATTTAACTACACCAGTCTTGGGTGGGATAGACACACCAAGCCTCCCATTCAGTGAGGCCTCACAGCAACACACACTCGTGCTCATTCAGTCCCAATTAGACCCCACACACCCCCGTGAAACAGGGCTGGAACGGTAGCCCCAGTAATGACCAGATCGTTATAGGAGAGAGCAAAGTGGTGAGGGCAGAGAGGCCGAACAAGGGAGGTGGACTGGGGATAATGAGAGGTTGCATGAGGACAGGGAAGGAAATAGATGGGGTGGAGTGTTAGAGCATGGCTGTTTGCACTTTATTTATTGACACAATGTACAAAGTAAAGGAAATCATTTGATTTATGTCCCCACATGCTGGCGTACATATGCAGAATAAACTATTACTGTTGTTCTTTTGTAAGTCATTCAGTGTTAAAACTTGAGCACGTGTCATAAAATCTAAAACTTACTGAATTCCCGTTTTTATGCCCAAATCTGAGACGGCACACTGGACGTCTGAGACGCACTAAAAGTCATTTTTCTGTTCAGGAAGTAAATAACTATAATTTGGCATCTTAGTCAAGAAAAAACAATAATAAGCTTTGCTAATGTTTGCTGCTTTTTTGTTAATTCTTTTTTGTTAATCATGGATATCAACAACAGTTATATTTCAGCATTAAAATCATTTTCATGAGAGCGTGCTCATACTGGCAGATTAACCATTACAGAAAGATCAAAAATGACGTTGGTAATTACCAGTCCTCTTAATTCAGGGCAGCTGTGGGATTAACCTTATATTGGCTAGTGGTCTTATAAATTTGTTAATCACTGTTCTAGTGTATGGCTCCGTTCTTAAGCAAACAGCGATCTAGATTATTGTTAAATGGAAAGGTCAAAGTTTTGTTTAAGCAGTAGAGAAGGTAGCTACTCCTTATGGTTAGCACATCGGAAACTATACACAATAAGGAGTTCAAACGATTTTAAATAATTTGGAGCTTGAGTGATGTTTTAGCGGTAGTCAAGTGCAGGTGAACCATTTGTAAGGATCAATGTCACAGAGAGCTCTTTGAGGCAAACTCTGAGTTCTTGTCAGTTTCCTAGTATATTTTAAAGAGGAGCAATAGAAACTGGAAGCATCTCACAACAGACCAGTCTTTCGGAAATAAAACATTAATAGGAATGTTAAAGCCTTAAGAAATAATGAGTGATTGCAGTTTTTAAGAAATAACTACCTTAAAAGTTTCTGAAACAATTATTTTTAATGTCATAAATAGTAAGTATAGTCTTTTGAAGAACATTAGCCTTAGCAGTGAAAAGGAGGTGCACGCATTGAGGCAAAAGGACTGAACCGAATCCTTGACCATTCAGGATGATTCCAAAGTGGGATCTTCAAGTGATGGAGATGGGATTGTTCTGTGACCAGAAATAAGGTTTATATTTTTTAAGTAATCAGAGACTGACTAGTGTTTAAGCAATAAGACGTAAAGTATTAATGTATAAGAAATGTCTAAAAGCAGGGAGGTGTAATGAATTTAAGCCTGAAGAAGACGGGATTACATTTGAGCAAAAAAGGGATTAAGGATATTTATAGGTTAAAAGTTATGAAGACAGTCTTTAAGCAGAAAGAAACCTCAAACAGCGTTGAGCAAATAACCGTTAGAGTATGGATAGACTCTAAGCACAAGGAGGGTAGAATAATTTAAGCAACAAGGAGCAAGTTTGTAATCAATAAACACTGAAGTTATAAGGAGTCAGTGTGAGCGTCTATATATAATAAGCAGGAAAGGAACAGACTGCCACAGTGACGAAGAAGGAAGCTAAAAACTTAAGAAATCAGGACCAAAGATGATTTTTAAACATTAAGTTTAAAGTGATTGTAGTTTGGATAGTTGTATTTGTTTTATTTGATCACCCATCTAGTGTTGGGGTTAGTGTTTGGTGATGATAGTTACATTAAGCTCAGACTCTAAGGAATGAGAAGATATCTGTCTACATAGTCAAGGATTTAGAATATGTAGGGACATCAAAATGGTTCATGTTTAAAACTAAAAGTTATGAAGGTAGTTTCCAAGCAAAAAGGGACTTCCAATGTCATTAAGTAATTATGTGTATGGGTAGTTTTATGAACTAGCAGGTAGAGTGCCTCAAGGTAGAAAGCAATAAGGTTCGGATAAATTTTAAGGCTCAAGCAGAGTTTGATTTATGAGTATGGCATTTGTATTTATATGAGCAATTGTGTTGTTTGCTCTCTGTGTTTCCGCGGTCATGTGGCACTTCAAACACGATCCTGTTATCTCACACCGCGCATAATCTTAGAGTCAAACAAACACGTTCATATAAAATTAGGCTATTTTGTTACCAGTCATGCATAATGAATGCAGAGAGAAAGAAAGGGAAAACGACGGGAAAACGAGGCAGAAAATGAGAGGGGTCAACTGAAGTCCAAAAGGCTTAAGGCTGAAAGAAAGGGATGTGGCAAATGGAAGAGAAGAGGACTGTTACGAGAGAAAAAGGGAGAGCCCGCAGTGGGAAAACAAGGACAATGGCCGTGTTTGTGTCGTCTTTGTCACTGTGGCATTTCGGAGGACAGAGGGGCCATCTGTGTGTATTCGCTTCCCCATCCACTCAATTTGTGGAATTGATCCGCTCCCTAATAGTGAGCAAAACAAAATAAAAAAGAAAGAAAGTCCGCCTAATCCAACCACTATTTATAAGACAGATGGGAGAGAGGAGAGGGATACAATTTAACAGTAGAAGTGCTCCAAAAGCCTGCGATGAAGAGATGAGAAAAAGATAGAGGAGGACAAATGAAGTGGAACAAAGACAGAATAAGGAAGACTCGGTGCAGTTGGAATAAAAACAAGAAGCTTGAGCTTGTTGTGCTTCCAGCCATATGAGGGGCTTTCGAAATAGAGTCTCCCAGCAAGAGGCCAGCCAGCTGCAGATTAAGATGGAGGCAGGAATGGGAGGAAAAAACGATAAAAGAAAGGAGATATCAGGCAAAATGGAGATCAGAAAGAGGACAAGAGAGTGACTGCTGCTGGAGGAAGTGAAGTGTGAATGGAAAGAATTTGAGCTAGATTGATCAACAGGATGTTTGTGGTGGTAAAAAGTGAGAGGCGGAAAAGACGAAGGAGGGACAGAGAGTGATATATGGGCAGGGAGAGAGAAAATGAGGGAGTCCTTGTGTTTTTGGAGATGTTGTTGAGTGTAATAAGAGCTGGTTGTTGGAAGACAGGCCAGGGCGCGGCTATTCTTATTCCCAGCGGCCCTACTCATCTTTCCTCTCTTGCTCCCTCTGCTCCTTTTTTACCTCGCCCACTCCTAATCTGCCGACGGAGAGAAGAAGCACTGCAGTCTGATTTGGGAAAGGGAAAGTGGTTGCAGGAGGTGTTGAGCTCAAAAAGAGCAAGTGGACAAGCCGCTCGGCACATTGCCACTTTTTTTTTTTATTGTTTGGGGTTTTTTTTGGTGATCTAAAGTGCTGACTCTAGATTATGAATCAGGTTTCATGGAATTGTATCCAGTATAATATCTCTGATATTATCCAGTGTCAGATAAAATACTGCGGTTGAGTCCAATACCTTCAAGCACAAGCTGTTTGCTTATTTTTTAGGAAATATGGTTTGTTGATCTGATCTTTGGAAGCATTATTGAGCTGTGAGGTGGGCGTTTGCTTGCTGTCGCAGGCAGTGAATTTGGTGTAGACAGAGTACAAACAGTACAAGAGCAAGGATCATCTAAACTTCATGCTGGTCCCTGCAGTCCCAGTGTTATAAGCTCGGGCAGACGGAGAGAACACTTTGGTGTGTGTGTGTGTGTGTGTTCGAGTGTGACTCTTCAGCCTGCACACAAACACAGTGAGGGCGAACCTTCCTGTAATTGTCTGTGCCGACAAGCAAATCAAATTTAGCTTAATGTAAAGCGATACAACGCTAGACGACTGCTGAGCTGCACTGCAGTGTTGTTGTTTGTACTCGTGCCTCACTGGGCTGAGTAGTTTCTGTCATTGCATGAATCTTCTCCGTTATGCACTAAATGTAAAGTGTTAGATAGACACACTGACGTTATTAAATGCTTTCAAATGTGTTTAAACAGCTGCTTTAGAAGTATTAAAATAGAGCTGCTGACTTGAAAGGCAGCACAATAATATATCATCTTAAGATCTTCATGGAGCTCTCTTTAAAAAGGCTCTGTCTCAGTGTGCCTTCTGCACAATTCATATTTTTTGAAACAACAGATTTACTTATCTAACGTATCTCGGAACACTTAAATGCAGCCATAAAAGAAGAGATCAAATAACGTGTAATCATATTATAGTAGAAACAATAAAGTGAGTCTGACATTGGTATTAAACTGAGGTATTCTAGTAGAGTAGCTTTGCATAGCTGACATTTCAAAGCATTCTTTTATATACATATATCTATGTGTGTACATGCACTGAAAATATAATCAAACGGTGCAATATCCCTGTTGTGAAACAAGACGTTTTGCCCTCCACTAATATTGGACACATTTCAGTCGACTTTGCTTCAATTGGCTGCCCATCACAAACAGAGGGTATGAACAGCAGGTGGGCGGGGTTTTTGTGCTCACAGCTGTATGCCTGAGATGATCATGTAAGGGAGAGCGAGTGGCATCACTATAAAAATTTATCATTAACCGTGTGGGAATTAGAGCCAGTTTCATGCAACAAGCAATTTCATGGGCGTTTCTTGTTATTTCAAGACAAATAAAGCAGATAGAATTTCTGAATCTGATTAAGTGCGTTTGTGTTGTTAGAGCTTTTCACTTTAATATTAAATATGAGGTCCAAACAGATGCCAGTGCAGGTGAGAGAGGTCATCATGAGGCTGAAAAACCAAAATAAACCAAGACTTTAAAGATCGCACAAGACAACTAAAGTGAGTGATCACATAACTTCACAGCTTTTGATCAAGGCAAGAAGACACCCTGGGAGGCAGGGTACAAATGAAGAAGTAGCAGAATGATGGGAAGAGGAAAATATGGAGAAAGGTCGTGATCTGAAGCATGCCACATTATTGTGGCCACATGGTGATAGAAGCAGCAGGAGCAGCTCTGAAGTGTAGACGGCTATATTCTCAGCTCAGATTCACCCAAATGCTGCAAAACTGAGTGGACAGCGCTTCACAGTGTTAGTCGATGATGACCCATCGCATACTGGGGGTGACTGTAGCTCAGGTGGCAGAGCAGATCAGCCACTAACCAGAAGGTCGGTGGTTCGATCCCAGGCTGCTCCAGTCTGCATGTTGCTCTCCGATGCATCCATCAGAATGTGTATGATGTTAGCACTTAAGCTTAGACGTGTTTGTGTGAATGGATGTGAATGAATTAGTTGTATAAAGCGCTTTGGGTGCTCAGACAGAGTAAAAAAGCGCTATATAAGAACCAGTCCATTTACCATACTGCAAAAGCTACCCAAGCAAGACAAAGAAACTGGGTATTCTTCAAGTTAGTCAGCTGATCTCAACCAAACAAAATATGATTTTTAGTTATTAAATACAAAACTGATTGACACAACTGCACACATACTAGTGAGACTAAAGGAATATGTAACAAAGTAACAAACTGATTTAAATGTAGAAAAGAAAGTAACTAAAGACAGAACCATGGCAGTTAGACGTTCGTACACTGACTTTAATATCTGAAACTTTGGCCATCTTTAATGTGAGCAGTACATATATGACAGAATATTAAGAAAGGACTCACATGTCTGCTTGTTTCTCCTGCACTGGGCAAGAAATGTTCAGCGTGTGAGGAGTCAGTGTTATAAGTTAACTATGTGCCAGAACTCAGACAATTGGTCATTTTATTTCTGACACAAATCCACAAATTGTTAAGGTGGTCTGACCAACCACCTTAATAAAATGCCTTGACTTTCACTGCAGAAGTTGTTGGTCCTCACAAGCGTTATTATACCAGATCGCAGACACGCACGTCCCAGATGCAATCAGCGTGGCCTTTGCCTTGATCCATTGTGCTCTAACGATTAAGCCTTACACCCCTGCTCGGTGGGTCAGCTCTGCTGCTTTGCATCTCATCACAGCCCATTCATCACCGCACGTCTGTCTCCACCTCCAGCAGCCCTCTGTGACATCAGCTTGCTACTGACCTCCCACCGAATCACGTGCACGCTCATCTCATTCAAAACAAACTGCCTCACAGTTAAGAAGACCACGCATACTCCCATCAGAAATGATGAAGGCCAGACGGACAGCAGGTTAAAACTCTGTTCTTAGAATTACACAAATAACCATAAGGGGTGAAATTAAATACAAACAACACAACATATGAACTGAAAAGCTTTTTTCTATTCCAAGAGGTAACCCTTCCACTTCTAGGCTTCATCAGTACAAATCCTAACAAGTAAAGTTTATATGCTATGCATTTTAAATACGCCATCATTTAAAAAAAAGGATACTCACACTCTTATTTCCCACTATTTCCCAATATCTCACCCATACTTTCTCAGGTACTCTTTATCCTTCAGTTGATCCCTTTTTTTCAGTTATTGTTCAGTAATTGCTTTGTCTTTTGTTTTGTTGCTTGTTAACGCCAGTGTCCAGGAAACACTGTGGATGGATGCACCTTTTTCTGCTTTTCTTCCAAGTCCAGCTGAGGAGTTTTCCTGCTGTTTTGCTTTAGTGGACAGGGGTCTGTATAAGAACAACTTCACCGCTCTCTCATAAGGGTGTGGCAATTTAGAAAAATCTGGCCTGTTTCAAAAAGGACGTTTTTAATGTACAAATGAATCTCTGAGGCTTTTGAATATGCAACATTGACACACTGTGGTGCCTTGCATTTTGGATTCTAGCAAAAGACGCACTTTTAGTTTTCAGCGAGTGTTTTCTCATTGAGGAAGCTTCTTTGCATATTCAGAGTGAAGGTTTATCCCAGAATATATTTAGCACCATAATTTGGGGAAATACAGTAAATTCACATATATGCGTATTTGTTTAAAAAAAAAGGCCTGACCTGCACACTGAAGATAAGCTTTCAGAAATAATTCCAGTCCATCATGACTGAGCTCAGAATTAAAGAAATATGCCCTGATGTGTTCTCTCCATTACCCTGTAGCAATATTTCCACTACTCTGTAACCTTCCTGTTAATTGGAACACTAACACAAAGGGCCTCTGCGTATTTGCACACAGATGACAGCTCATCGTTTGCTGCGAGCAATTTCACTATTATTACGATTTGGAACCTGAGTGTAAAAGGCCAAAAATTTATCTCCACCTCATGCGCTCGTGCGTGCACGCTCGCTGGTCACACGCTCTTTTGGAAGTTGAAATGGTGGAAAAACGCATTAAGTGAAGCCTGCATGGAAGAAATGAAAATGTTAATTCATACTACATTCTGTATGATTTCCTCTTCCTCTTCCCGAGTTGTCGCTTCGCCCCAATGTGATTCAATATCTTTTTAATTATGGCTTTTGAAAGGAGAGGGCCCTACACTCACCATCTCTCCATGCTCAGGTCAACATATGGGAGGATGATATCGCACTGTTCTGTTACAAAGTAAAATATGCTTTTGAAATCATAGCCTCTGCTGCTGTGGCTCAAAGGGGAGAATCTACCAAGTCGTGATGCAGTTGATTCTTGGGTTAGTCCTACTCTTTTTATTCCCCCCACCAAAAAAATCAACAGCTAAAATATTCATGCAGACCTTTAAAGCCGAAAGCACTTCATCTTTCCAGATCCTGTCGGAAATAAGCGCATGTCAGAGTTTCCCCTCCTTCTCAGCAGGCTGTGTCAGTGTTTACTGTCAGTAAACATCAATTCCCATAAAATCAGCGGCCGACGGTGACGCACAGAGCGTGGCCGACTGCGCTCCATCCCCATGACTAATCACTCATTTGATGATGCAGTGGAAAGGAAGCTGTTTGTCTCCATCGGGGGACCAGGGGGTGGTGTCTCCGAGGGCCGTGGTGGACAGCGTGCTAAACTGGAATGCTCGACACAAGTTTAGGCCTAATCGTCTCATTGTCTCCGTTCTGCTTGAAAGGATCAGCAGCCGTGCTAAGCTCCTCGGGGTACCAGCACTCAGCTGCTCTCTGCCATCTTGCTTTGTCTTCGCTGCTGTTGTTTGTGTTTACTGAGCTGAGCAGTGTTGTTTTTTTTTCGGTTATTAGATTTCATTCGTCTTGTTGAATTTGTGTTTTAGTTAATTGTCGTTTAACCTGTGCATCGTGGCATCCTTCATAGTAACTATTGGCCTTGGAGTGAATATGCATTTCTTTTTATCAGTAATAATTGAAATATGGATTTTAAGTCAGGATAGGTTTGATGGCACGCCCGTCCATGTGCACGCATGGACTGTTTGAAGTGCGAGAGCAGCACAAAGTGATGCCTGCCAGACATGTTCCTATGTTCATGTTCATGTTTGAGTGTTCTGTTGCCGTTACTCGCCTGTATTCAAATTGTCTGGGATCATCGGATGCCTCGGATTTATTGAAAGAACTTAGATGTATCCAGCACAAAAATGGCTGCCTGATGTTTGTTTTGGGCTCCAGAGCGAGCTCTGACAACATTTCCGCGGCTGAGCACATTTTTCACTATATCCGAGAACAACTTTGGCAGCTGAGGCGGTATGCTGACTTTAAAGATTGGCGAGGGAGCGTAGGAGAGGAGCGGGGGGGGGTTGTTGGTGCAGAGGACCTTCCGGTATAAAGGTGAAGAGCTCGGTGTACAGGTGTGCAGTGGAGGGCACAGACCCGTGGTAGCGAGCCAGCACTGATTCTTTCTCTATCTCATATTCTGTCCCAACTAACTAGCAACATATTCCAGTATTCTGTGAGGTATTTCACTGCTATAGGATGCAAGGGACAGTTTCTGCCTTCAAGTCGCAGGGTTTAGCTGTCCCGTGAGAATGGATCTTGATCTATGGTCGCCCGGGGAAAAATAGCAGGTGGAGGTGTGTGTATTTATGTTAATGAGAGATGGTGCAAGAACTGCACACTTTGAGAGTCATATAGTTGTCAGGATATTGAGTTTCTCCCCTTCTACGTCCCTCAGGACTTTGGAAAATTATTTATAACTTGTTTATATTCATCCGAGACCAAATACTAGGCCTGCTGAAGATATAATATATCATGCGGTGGTTAGGCTTGAAAATGTTGCTCTCGAGCTCCCAAAATTTGTATGAGCGGACTTCAGTGGCTGCTCAGTAAGACAGACATTGTCCCGCTTTTATCAGTATAATAATTATCCTACCAGGGGAGAGAGGATACTTACATAGAGGGGGTATCCAAAACCCACTGGAGGGGGGAATAAAATGATGACTCTACATGACAAGGAGTCGACATGGATGACTTGAAAGAACTGCATGCCACATTATCAAGCTGTAAATGTAAAAATACCTCAGTAAATTGGCCTGCTTCTGACTCCAAATGTTGGGAAAGTGGAAGGCGATTCTTAGTGATGTATTACACCGTCTTTATCGTGAATATATCTTAACACCATCACGATGCAGGTGCAGGTATCAGCTTTGTAGACGTCTTGTAGCCAGTAATCTGTTGAACAAAGGCAGGTGATGTGATACTTTGTGTGTTGAGCTGGCACACTGGACTTCTTCTTCTTTAATCAAAAAGTAATAATGTGCTTTACTATATGTTCCTTTAATAAAACAGTAAATTTGAAAATTCACGGGTAACATGATTAGTAATATTTTAGCGTTAAAAATATAATTTCAGTTAAAGAGCTTGCACATACTGGTGGAAAAACCCTTACTGTTCATTTAGATCAGCTGTGGCGCAAACCTTACACTGGGTGGGTGGTGTAATAGATTTGTTAAGCACTGTATGATACCCAGTATGTCAGATAAAGAATGAAAGGAGGAGCTGGACAGGAGTTGGGTTGCAAAGTGGCTTGGAGATACACAACATGTGTGGGCAGGCCAAAGTGGGTAAAATTGCTCACCCTATTCACATCTGGATGCACAGACAAATAACACTTGAGCCATCAGCTGTTGGTTAACATTGGGATCAGTGAATCTACTGGATTTGAAGTCAATATGACTTTGCAGGCTATCTGAACTAACGCCATAACTGATTTGTTCATAGTTTATTTGGAATAACTGAAGGAATCCTGTTAGTAAATTAGTAGGGAATTTCAGCATTATCTCAAAAATCTAGGTTTTATATCCAGACACATAAAACCTACTGACACTCACATTTTTAATGTTTGATATCCCACTCTGCCTTTAGTAATTTGCTCCACCTGAAGCCTGTAACAAGCAGTGTTGGTCAAGTTACTTGAAAAAAGTAATCAGTAACTAATTACTGATTACTTCCCCAAAAAAGTGTCCTGATTACTTATTTTCAAAAGTAATTAATTACTTAGTTACTTTTTAAAAACACGATTTACAACCTGAATAGGTGATAAAACGATAGATCTCTCAGCCCAATTCTACTTTTTCTACATAGTCCATCATACAAAATGTAATCAAATGGAAAAGTCCCTTTTTAAAACTTGTTTTATTAGTTTTAATCTTTTAACTTTATGCATCAAGCAAAAATGTAATTATATGCAACATTCACTGACTGGAAGAAATTTGTTTAATATTTAAACCTATTTTCTGCACATTCCAGCACATAAATTTTTTTTTTTTTGTGTTTACACTCAGTCTTTCAAATAGATGCAAATAAAACACAGCAGAAAATAAATAAAATCAAAGACTAGCGGTCCTTTTGCTCTATTTTCACCTGTAAAGCAGGAGTGGGGTAGGCGGAGGTTTACCCTGGTGCAGGTGTGCCGCAGCGGTCAGTGGAAGGATACGGCAGTTTCTCTGTGAATTTCCCATTACGTCATAGCGCACTCGGAGCTTGCTTGGAAGTTTAGGGGTTTTTTTTCTGCTGTAAAAAGAAGTTTTCTTCCCATGCACAATGCTAATGGACGCTAATGTTTTTGTCACTTTTTATGGAATCAAACTCAAAGTAAGGTCAGTACTTCCACGCTTTAAACGCTGCACGCTCATACTCTCTCCCATACTCGATATATGATCCACTGTTGATCTGCACACAGCTGTTGTCACCAATGTCATCACTGTCATGAGACATTCTTGCAAAAAAAAATCACGGTTTTAGTAACGCAGTAACGCAGCGTTCCTACGGGAAAGTAAAGGTAATCTAATTACCGTTTTTGCAATAGTAATCCCTTACTTTACTCGTTACTTGAAAAAAGTAATCGGATTACAGTAACGCGTTACAAGTAACGCGTTACTGCCCATCTCTGGTAACAAGTCCCAAAAGTCAGCAAAAAATGTATTTTTCCATCTGTTCACTTAGTAAAAAAAACCTTGCGCCCTTATTGCAGTCGACTACTATACAGCCGTCTAACAACTACTTGTTTCAGAGAACTGAACATGGCAACCCAACAGCTGCCTGAGAACTTTCATTAAAAACGAAAACATCTTTGATCACGTAGTTTGCTGGACAGCTTAGTGTCCTGCCATGAAATTGGCTGCACACAAAAATATTAAAATAAACTTTGTAGTTTTTTGCAAAATTCATGTCCCTTTTACAGCATCATCATTTTGAGATTTGGCTCGAGGACGCACGTGATGTCGTAGCTGAATGTGTTCTTTCGGTTCAGCAACTTTTTGAAGACTCTGCTTCTTGTTTCTTATCCTTGGCTCTGTATCTCGGCCGCTGCGTGGATTCAAAGTGACAATGCAGATTGTGTCTTTGAACGCAGACATCGACTCCTAGTAAATGGATACACGGACCTCTCTTTAAAGATGCACTTGTCTCCCACCTGTCTTGAGATTGTCTGCCTTCATCTTCAACTTTCCTTTTCGTGCCGTTCTGTCAGCTAATTTGTTAGTTTACAGTGAAAGCAAAGTTGCGGTGTGGTGTGTGTTGCTGCGTACACACAGAAGGGCCAAAACCTGCTGAGATCTTAAAGGACGGGTTTGGCCCTGTCCTTGAGTTTGACACCTTTTAGACTGTTAAGCTGTCAGCCTGCATTTGAGGTGCTGAACCATCAAATATTCAAGGTTCTCAGTTTTTGTACAAAAATGACTACAATAACCGAGAAGACAAGACCTTCATCATTTATTCCACATGACATAAAAGCAAGATTATGTTACATTAAGAGATTTTTCAAGTATTTGCCATGACCATACAGGGAGAGAGTTTCAAATAATTACGTCCATGTTTGTGAAAACCAACAGTCCAAAGACATGCAGTAAGTGGGTTTAGGTTAATTGGGGATTCTTAACAAGTGTGAGTGAGAGTGCAGATGGTCAGTGCGTCAGCCCTGCAACAGACTGATGATCTGTCCAGGGTGCACCTTGCCTCTCACCCTATGGTAGCTAGGATAGGCTTCAGCCCCACCGCAGCCCTGATAAGGATAAGCGTAACAGAATGGATGGATTCCCCAATATCGACCTGCCAAGTGCTAAACTTGGAGCAAAGCGTTGAGCAGAGACCTCTCTCCCATATGCCGTCAAACCCTCTGTTTACAAGGGATGGCCAATCAGATAAAAGCTGCCATAAAGGGAGCGAGGCCCTGAAAGAGCAGGCTGTTAATACATTTTATTTCAGAGGGAAAGCTGGGGTGCTGCGCCCTCTACTCTAGCAGAGTCTAAGATTAAAGATAGAGGTTAAAATAAGCAAAAGGTCCCTCTAATGCTAAATCATTTGTATGTGAAGTTGAAAAGCTACAAACTAATAATAAGCTAAAAGTAAAACACAGAGAGTCTTACTTGATATGAAGTGGATCAGTTGTGGGAGGAAAAAGGGGAAAAAACTAGAAACTTGGAACTTTTTACTTTTTTCCCTTGAAATATTAAATGAAAATAATTATTTTTTTGAAGATATTTGCAAGAAAAAGTTTTTACTATGGTCTGAAATAAACATATAATCATTTGGAATTATACACCAGCTGTAGGTGGTTACTTACATAACTCACTGAGGGCTTATACGCAAAAATAGTATTACAAATCATATGAAAAATATCAAATGCTGTTAAACAGCTGTGGCCTATAGATCAAGTGATCACCTACTCCTTACTTTACATAAGTCTAGGATGGTTCATAGAGGAGATCGGGCATTTGCAGTTGTGGCACCGAAAATGTGGAACGATCTACCTCTCCACATTAGAAAGGCCCCAACTGTTACTCTTTTTAAATCACATCTTAAAACATATTTTTTTACTCTGGCTTTCGAAACCGTAGGAGAGTTACCAATTCTTTTATCCTAATCTGTTTTTAATTTTTATCAGTTGTTGTTGTTAATGTCACTGTTTAAGTGTTATGTTGTACAGCACTTTGGTCAACGCCCTGTTGTTATTAAATGTGCTTTATATGTAGCTTGCCATCACCAGTGTGTGAATGTGTGCATGAATGGGTGGATGACAGGTTGTGTAAAGCGCTTTGGGGTCCTTAGGGACTAGAAAAGCGCTATACAAATACAGGCCATTTACCATTTTATTTACCATTTATAAATGAATAAATGAAATGAAATATAGCTGTTATCAGATTAAGGCAGTTGAGCAAAAAGTTTATGATTTTGTTCCCTGTTGAAATGGAAATATTTACATACTTTAGCAGAGATGGAGCACACACTTCTGAAAAGCCATAAAAGCCATGAAACAAAGCGCGAGTAAACCTCAGTCGGTCGCCCCGTACAGTGGCTGTGTTGACCTGTTTTATAAATCTACTCCGTTTAATTCCTTTAGTCGAACATGTAAACGTTAGTGTAAAACAAATGAGTCAGCTTTAAGCCCCTCCTTTAGCTCATGCCTGTGTGAGAGTATTCACCATCTGCCCATTATAAACATGGACGTTAAGGATTTGTCGAGGCTTTGTATGTATACGTGGACACTATCCCATTTCCCCAGCTGCCTCCATGGTATGGGACATTCTGTCGTCGTGCAGCACCTGTTCACATTGTCAGCAAAATAACTGAAGAGTACGGTGGCCCTGAGAGGCCAAATGGACTGCAACTTCAGAAAACACTTGCAAAAAGAAAAATGCTGCAAAAAGAAAAACGCTGCAAAAAGAAAAATGCTGCAAAAAGAAAAACGCTGCAAAAGCACACAAAGCACAACGGAAATAGGAAAAAAGACAACGGAAATGTTTCTGGGGAGACAATAACCGGACGGACCAGTTGCACGAACCAAAACATGCTAACAAGTGCACTGGGACTGGGAGACACTTCAAAGAAGTGGAAGCGGAGCGGCCAAAGAGTAAACTTTCAAAAGTAAGTTCTGAATATTATGTCACTTATTTATGTGCAAATGTTTAATAATGAGGAACATTAAAACATTACTGTTGGCCACATGCCGGCAAAGTTATGTGACATTAGCGATGTTTGTACTTTCAGCATTTACTTTGTTTTAAAGCCTTTACTTTATACGCCGTTAGATAGTCGACCTTAATCTTACAGAGAATCTGATGATTTTGTGGATAATTAAAGTCAGTCATATATCCACAAACACAACAGGCTGAAAGTCAGTGATGCTGCTCGGTTTGCAGTCCTGAATATCACGGCACAAGCAGGATTCACTGCACTGTTAATGTTAGCTATGTTATATTGCTGCCTCTGTTCGGTGGTGTCGAGCCAAACGGACTTTAACGTGTGTTTGAACGAGCTGACGGTTCACTCGTTAAGCTGAAAGAAAGATGCTTTAATCACAGGAGTCACACATGTGTCCACTGTACCATCTGGGAACTCTTCCTGTTTAGCACTCGTAATAACACAAACACTAAATCCTCCTGTTTGTAGCAGTGTGTACACCTGAGACTGTCACTTGTCTGTCTGTCCTGCACTCTCTCTCTGTTTCTTTCTCTCTGATTGTGGAATAAAAGTATGAACATGTATTTATAAGTTACACTTGTGTTTGAATCCTGCAGCTTATCACACATTTGATTTCCATGTGTGACAACTGCAAGTGTCCAGAGTGAGGACAGACTGAGGGACCCACTGCTGCACATCATCTGTGAGGCTTTGCACCCCTGATGATCCACCAGGACAAACTCAGCAGTGTGTGAGGAAGATGAGGAGGAAGAGCCAGCAGCAGCTGACAGATGGAGAGAATAGACAGACTGCTCCCTGTTTGTGAAGGACTGCTAGAAAAGTTTAACATAACTAATTGTCTGTCCTGAATCAGTCTTATTAGGTAATGTTCAAATAATTTTATCATTCCAGTGTTTTCAGTGTGGGAGAAAGTACTCAGGGCCTTCAGGTTAAACACTATGAAAGGCAGCAACAAGTTTAATATTCAGAAACCTAAAGTATGTATCAGCAGCAGAATGGAGCTAAAAATAAATGTTTGTTTCAGTTCTATGAAGCTTTGCGTATTTTGGATTAGTAGCACTGCTGTGTTTGTTGCATCATATTGCTGTAATTGTTTATATGCTTTATATATTCTGAGGTAAGTTGATCTATAGTGTTACATCATATTCTATAAGGATGTTATGTGTTTGTGTACTTTCTGCCCAGTTTGACCCATTTAGCAGAAGTCAGCCTGTTTAAGGCTCTGATATCTATTCTGTATGACTTAAAGCAGTTATGACATGGTATGATTTTCTCACCCAATAAAGGAATATTTAATATATCAGCCTACTCTTCATTCTATCAGAAACAGTTTTCACAGCTCGTACATTTGCTTTTTCCACACATATTGAGCCAAATTTAGTAATGCCAACATATTAAAAGAACAATATTTGTCTCTTATATATAATACATCTATAGATACACTGTCACAGATACTTGTCTTTAAGTGAAGATTTAAGGTGATAGGAAATATAAATAAATGCAACTTGAATCTTTATTGAAGCTCGGTGTTTGGCACAGAGTTCATGTTCACTGCTGTAATAACTAATAATGATTAATATAATATTGGCCATATTATATTTACATTACCAAAGTGAGATGACTTTAGTCTCATGAACAACATTAGCTAATTGTTATTTACTAGCTAATCTTAAATGACTGTTCAGTACAGAAATGAAGCCCAAAAATCATGTTTTACAGTCCTGTGGTCTCAGCCTCAGATACTTATCAAATCACACAGAGCTCATGTAGAAACAAATGTACAAAATATGTTCTCCTTCGTTTCTGTCAAACAAAGCTGTATGAAACGTTTCCAGCTGTTAGTATCATGGTTGCTAGGCAACCTGGGCAGCGCAACGGAGGCTAGATCGTCCCATCTCACAAGCCTACAAGCCTCACACTTCCGGCCTCAGCGGTCTTTGAGTGCGGCCCTTGAGGACCGTTAAGGCTGCGTACTTTAACGCTGCAGACCCTGAATTGGGAAACAGTCCCTGAATTGGGATACAGCCATACATACATGTTTTGGTTCGTGCAACTGGTCCGTCCGGTTATTGTCTCCCCAGAAACATTTCCGTTGTCTTTTTTCCTATTTCCGTTGTGCTTTGTGTGCTTTTGCAGCATTTTTCTTTTTGCAGCGTTTTTCTTTTTGCAGCATTTTTCTTTTTGCAGCATTTTTCTTTTTGCAAGTGTTTTCTGAAGTTGCAGTCCGTTTGGCCTCTCAGGGCCACCGTAGAAGAGAGACAAATTATGCAAAAAGTATTTTTAAAGCATGATTGCACGCTTTGATAAATGATTGAATTTTTTTCAACCCACATGTGGTTCAAGTATGGAAGTTGAGGGTGGAGAGCTAACCACCAGCCCATCTGCGGGCATCGCACGCTAAGCTTTAGTTGTGGTAGAAACACAACAAAGCCAGAGGCAGAGAAAGAGAGAGAAAGAGAGGAGAGCTTGTTACCCTTGAGGGCCTCGGTCCTATCAGTCACTGTGCCACAACGATTTGCCCTGTAACTGATCCGTGGACGCCGAGTCTACAGGTCAACTGTGACAGTCTGCTTTGTGCGTGTGTGTGTTTGCATCTTGTGGGTTTGTGTGCGTGTGCATCTGCATTCTGTCCCTTGATGCCGGGGGCTGTCGCTCTTCATCCCCTGCAGCAGAATACAGAAACATGCATGTAGGAGGTGCGCATGTGGTCATTCGCTGTTAATGAAATGACATGCAGGTAGAAGCACGGCGAAGGGCATCATGGGGTTAGGCATGCAGGACAGCAATATGTTGCCACAGCAACAGTCAATGAGACTTTGTCCAAGTGAGAGGGAGAGGCAGGAGAGGCGGAAACAAGTCAAAGTGGAGCAGTTGCCATAGCGACTTCTCCATTGCAACTGCCTGTGAATTTCTCTCTCACCGGTGTGAGTGTGTCTGCCTGACTGATGCGCTGGTTTTAGCGCCATAGCTCTGTATGGATGTGTCTGTGACACCCTAGTCTATCACTGGAGATTTACGGTGCTACATTTGCAGCCACCTTACATACGTCTGTGTACTTAACACGGCATCTACATATATATAAGCAGCTTTCAAAGAGAGCCGCACACCCTCCATCTCTCCTGCCTTCTATGATAGATGCAGTAGTGGTTATTTATGTGGTTATTTGCCACTACTGTTTGCTCATATCCTCAGGCCTGCACGCACACACACTCGCAGACACACAAACAGAAGCCAACAGGGGCTGTCACTGTGCCACTCTTCTGAGTCTTCTGTGCCATATGCTACCGTAGGCTCCTGGCAGGCAGGAGCGACGCTGCTCACAGTCAGCTAGGAGACTGGTTCAAAGGCCAACGAGGGCCCATCGGGGATCGTCCTACGTGCACACACAGCGCTGCAGGAGAGGGCGTATGCTGAAAACTCTCAGGACTGACATTGGATGCTTTCTGAAATGAGCTGCATGAGTTTCTTAGTGGAGGATGCCAGAATTTATCATCATAGCTTCCCTGAGCAACCATAGAGTTTAAAGGGCACCTGTTATGGTCATTTTCAGCTTCATATTTTTATAATTAGACTCCACTGGAGTAGCTTTAAGTGTTTTATGGTTCAGAATAGCCTTTATTCATCTTTTACCAGGTCTTGGTGCAACCTGTCAGTTCATCCAGTGTCTGAAACTAGCCATTTTTGCTACCTTTCCAACGTTCCTCTGATTGGCTACCCTTTACAAACAAAAGATCTGAACAGAAAGTGGGTGGGATCAAAGAAGTGTTCTGTTTGGGAGGCAGGCCATCCCCTCAAGCTAGTGGTAGAGAAATCACTGTCTCATTGTTTGTATTTTTTGTTTAATATGAGCATCCACCACTGTAACAGTATATTATATGTATATATCATCATATATTATATATAAAAGAAAATAAGGAAATAGATAACACAGTAGGTCTACATTAACTGAATACCTTCAGCTTGCCTCAGAAATTCATGTTTACAATATATTGCAGAGAATGTTTTTAAGTACTTGTTTTCACATTTTTGTAAGCATTATTATTTAAGTTAGTGTTGTCCAGGCAACACTAGTTTAAATCCATACATCCATCCATTCGCTTCCGCTTATCCTTTTCAGGGTCGCGGGGGGCGCTGGAGCCTATCCTAGCTGTCATAGGGCGAGAGGCGGGGTACACCCTGGACAGGTCGCCAGTCTGTCGCAGGGCTAACACACAGAGGCAGACAACCATTCGCACTCACACTCGCACCTAGTGGCAATTTGGATTATCCAATTAACCTATCCCCACAATTTAGTTTAAATTACTATAGCTAATAATAGACAGATCCTGCCTCCAGTTTGCATATTTATACTTATTTTCAGTAAAATAAATACAGAAAACTTTACGGGAAGCAACTCTGGAGCTAAACTTTGTTTTCTAATGTTCTTGCGTAACATTTTCATGGGTAACTTTTTAGCTATCTTTCCATTTTTCACCTCAAGGCGGGACCCACCAACAATTTGTGCCAGTGCAAAATGATAGCATCCAAGAAAACTGTGTTCTTCTAGAGATTCCACACAGGGGAGTTGACCTAGAAATAGGTTTCTATAGCTGTCCCTGCAGCTCAAGGCGACTTGAAATTTGCATTTATGGTGGTTCCGAGTTCCAAGGTGCAAAATAAAACGAGGAAATTATGGAAATTTATTGCACACATGATATATTGAGAGCCAGTGGCCTTTTATTTTGTGTTGATTGCACACTGAATGCTCTTCAGAGGGGAGTATACACACATCAGCTCCACTCCTTTGGGGCCCGGCTTTGATATGCTTCCTAGTGTCATCCTGGTACCTTCTTTTTTACCTTCTGTATGTTGTGCCACATTGCTTTGAGTGTGTTTACTAGAGAGTGGCTGTTTGCACAGTGTTAAACATCTCTTCTCTGCAGCAGAGAGCTCTTTGGGGTGAACTCTGACACCAACACGTTGAGCTACCCCATCATAAGAGCTGTTGTGCAGATATTCTGTGAATTTATCTGGACATTCTCTGTTGAAACTAATTGCCTCAGGCTGCCATCAATTTTCAGTTGCACACACAGATGCTTTTGCACTGCGCTAGGAATTGCATCAGTTTTAGTCAATCTGGGCCTCAGTGTGAAGTAAAGACTGATGCACGACAGGCTCTAATGTGAAGCACTACAGTAGCTGGTAATTTTCTTCAAGCCTTTTTTTCTCGCTTTAATCACCAGGAAACATTTGACAAGATTCTCACGGTGGCGCCTCTCGTTACTGCCTGTTGTTAGAATCACTGGCTGAAATCTAAATGAGCTCAAGCCCATTTTTAAAGGTTGGCATCCAGCCGCAGGAAGTAATGCAGCACTGATCCAGTGCTGTGTTTTCATCACGCTGCAGTTTGTTCCATATACAATGTCTAATCATAACTGTGAATGCAGTTATTGACTTTTTGTTCTTTCACACTCTGTTTTTCCCTGTTTGTGCATGTAGATATCCGTGACCGCAGGAAGAAGCCGGTGATGCTGTTTATTCACGGCGGCTCCTACATGGAAGGCACAGGAAACATGTTTGATGCCAGCGTCCTCGCCGCCTACGGCAACGTGATCGTGGTAACCATGAACTACAGGCTCGGCGTGCTCGGTGAGTGGCCCTCATGACTTTTTCATGCTAACAGATTTGCACCAACAAATAGATTAGATTTATATTCCATATCTGCCCAAACTCTGAGCTAAAAGAACGTTTCTTCTTTTCTCTAAACTGAGTCGATGATGGGTGACATGAATAGAATCCATCATTGTAATGACAACCAGTCCAGGGCCTGATCGTTACAGCTCACTTGCTTATAGATTTCCCCTCACTGTCTAAACACCGATTGTGTAATTCTTTAATTTTCTTTGAATACTGATGGCCTTTTTTTGTTTGTTTTGTTTTTGCTTTTTACACATACTTTTGCATTGTAAACCCTTTCTTGGAAACAGGGGGAGCTGAGATGAAGACACTAGCCAGACTGTTTCAGCTGAAACACACCAGAAAGGAAGTCTGGCTTGTCTTTACCCAGTGTGCAGTGTGAATAAAAAGAAATAAAAAATGTTACAATTCTTAGTTTCCATGGTATCCCTTGGTGATGGTGCCAGGATAGATCACCATCATTTGGTAAAGTTGTGGATGAATCTGGTATCTAGAAAAATACAAGTATTGTGGTGGAGCCTGATACAATGGGACTGGAAGGATCAAAGTATAAAAATGTGCAAAGACTCCTTGAGTGTTTATGGTTTAATGCTGAAGTCTAAACCAGGTTGAATCAGCTGCACATATTTCTAGGAGGACTGTAATTTATAAAGATGTGCACAGTTTTATCCATCCATCCACTCGCTTCCACTTATCCTTTTCAGAGTGGCGGGGGGTGCTGGAGCTTATCCCAGCTGTCATAGGGCGAGAGGCGGGGTACACCCTGGACAGGTCGCCAGTCTGTCAAAGGGCTAACACACAGAGACAGACAACCATTCGCTCTCACATTCACACCTATGGGCAATTTAGATTGATCAGTTAACCTATCCCCACTAACTGCATGTCTTTGGACTGTGGGAGGAAGCCGGAGTACCCGGAGGGAACCCACATAAGAACATGCAAACTCCACACAGAAAGACCCCGGACTAGTGTTGGAATTGAACTCAGGACCTTCTTGCTGTGCGGCAACAGTGCTAACCACCGTGCCACCGTGCATCATGGACCCTTTTTTCATAAAATAGAAGAATGCAGAATAAGTAGAATGAAGAGCAGTTAGAAGAGAAGGTAGATATGGTTTTGCAATGTATTAATCAGAAGAATTTTACTTTCAAAAATGTGGTCGAAGACATATATGGAGCCATAATCAGCAGTGACTTATTTTAAGTTGGGAGGAATGAAGCACATGGCTTCATATGCACTAGATTTCTCCTAAAATTTAAAAAAAAAAAACTTACCTTAAATCGTGTCTAGATTTGTCTACATAATTGTTTCCCAACCACTGTGGATAGGTGTGCCATGAGAAATAATCAGGTGTGCCGTGGAAGATTATCTGGTTCAACCTGATTAGTAACGGGCAGATTGATTACTCTCTCTTCCACTAGAGGGCAGTACAACTACCTGCTCTAATTAAATGGGTTGCCAACTGCCAATAAAACAGAAGAAGACGAAGAAGAAATTACATAATAGTCATGCTGTGAGTTAGATGACAAAGCGTGTAATAAATAAATAGATAAATATTTGAAAACGTAGTCAATCTGACCTGGATCCTGGAGAAAATTCCGACCCAGATGAAGCCCTAGCATGAGTAGTGGTCAAAAGAAAGCAAAACAAGTATACTGGGGACAAACCAAACCAATTCCACTCTGCCTGGTGCGCAGGGGGAAAATGATCAATATCCTTTTTGTGACATTTTTGTTTGGTGGTGTGCTGTGTGATTTTTCTAATGTGAAATATGTGCCGTGGCTCCAAAAGGTTGGGAAACACTGGTCTACATAGAGTTAAAGTTAAAGTGCTGCGAAAAACTGTTTACACCCTTCCTGACTTCTTTCTTTTTTTTTTGCTTATTTATTATCCTTGCGGCACTATGTTAATAAGTAATTGCCCTCTAAACCTAATAACTGGTTGTGCCATCCTTGGCATCAACAGCTGCAATTAAGTATTTGTGATAACCAGCAGTGAATCTTTCACATTGCTCTGGAGGAAACTTGGCCCACTCTTTTTTGTAGAATTGTTATAATTCAGACTGAATTGTTTTCGAGTATTAACAGACTGCTTAAGGTGATACCAAAGCATCATATTTTGTTTGGTTTCTTTTTGAGCTATTCAGAGGTGGACTTGGATAACCCAAATGCAACCAACACCTTCAGAGCACAATGATGGTTGGACATCGTCCTTCAGAATTTCCTGATACAGAGCAGAATTCATGTTTCCCTCAATTATGGCAAGTCTAACAGGTCCCGAGGCAACAAAACAGCCCAAGACCGTTACACTACCACCATGTTTGACTGCTGGTGTGATTCTTGTAGAATCATGAACTCTGAACTTAACTGAGGCAAGTGAAGCCTGCAGGTCTTTAAATATTGTTCTGTGTTATTTTGTGACCTGATGAGTCATCAGTAGACTCTTGGAGGAATCTTGGTAGGCCAGTCACTTCAACACTGGAGTCCTAAAGTCTTAGAAATGGCTCTTTTCAGACTGATAATAAAAGTCAGTGACTTAGTATGTCAGCTTTTTCATTATGTGGTGGCATGATGTGTTGCTTTGTGAGATCTTTTAGCTTACTTACTTAATTCTCGTACTCTTGTCACCATACATCCTGTTTTTTTATTTGGCTACTGAGTCCTGCATTGCCAGGAAGTCTATTAAAAGTAGGAGTGGAAGAAGAGAACAAGCATGCAAATCATATACAGATGTGGCATTTTTACTGACGTGGAAATGCACCTCACAATTCCTCATTTTAACTGCACGCCCTCGCCCAGCACCTCCAACCTTCAGATGACTGTTTTGCAGATGTATAATTCATTCCACAGAGAGTAGGCATTGTAAAAAAAAAACCTTTGCAGAGTATTTTGGTAGGGGAAGGTTTGGTTATGATGCACTTTTGAGCTGTTAGTACCAGCAGCAGCACTGAGGGAAAGTGAGGGATTTGGAAAGTGGTTAAAGTGGCTTTACAGGCCCGGTGTAGCACGCTGTAACCTGTCTGCTCAGTTCACTGTGAGATCTGCCAGCACACTATTGTCTGCCACCTCAGCTCTCCAGCACGAGCGCGTCATCCCTTTTTTGAAAATACACTCGACTTCTCCTCTTTGTTACCGCACTCTGTCTCGCTCCACTGAGACCAAGTAATTTAGCTTGGAGAGGAGGAACATGCCTCTAAGGAGGCAGGTGCTAACTAAAGGAAACTAAGTGCTTTAGATATTTCATTAGCCGAAGAGAGAGCGGGCTCCTGGAAGCTGTTTTAAAATAGGCAGCCTGGCTTTGATTTGTTTTGTTTCTTTCTTAAAGGATGTTGCTGTGTTGTTTTTGGAGCATTTAAACCGCCTTTACTGCAGTGACACATTTTCATTTGCATGCAATTACCTAAAGTGTTTGCTTTTCAGTGCTTCCCTATTGAATTCATCAGCATTTTTTTGCTACAGTGAATAACAGAATGCAATATGAAATATCTATTAAAGGACTGTTAAAAGGCCTTTTTGTTGCTTTTGTTATTGTTGATTGCTGCTATCTATAAAAGTGTAATTCTTCTCATCAAGTTAATTGTTACAGAAAAGTGCTGGTAACGAGTTTGTTACTTTGTTAAGAGTGACAGTTTTAGCCAAAATCTAGCCGCTGTGGTTTAGAGTCAGCGCTAGTGTCATTCTCCTCCTAAAAGTGCTGCCACCAGGGTTGTGGAGCTGTAATTAGCTCTAATTAGCTTGCAGGTGAAGTGGTGCTCATTAGCAGCCGGCACACACTTGTTATCATACAGAATATTGTGAATACCACTGCAATGCCATGGCTATCCTGAGTGCTATCACGCTAGCTAACCTGACTGACACAACTGTAAAAGTGTGAAAATGGTATTTTCTTTTTTTTTCTTCTGTCAAATTGAAATGATTGAGAAAAACATGGGAGCATGCTAGTATTTCTCATGGTACCAGGTAATTTATTTCATGTTTACAACATTTAATAGAGAGGGAGCACCAAATCACAGTTAGCTTTACTTTACTCATCTGACCTCTGTTAGTCCTGAATTTGTGTCTGGAGGTAGTCGGATATCATCTGAACAGCTAAACTCATTGTAAATTACAGTATATTTGCCATATCCTTTATTCCCTTTGAAACTGATGTAGTCGTTTGAGCTATTTTTATAGCTTTAACAGCTAATGGCAACAGCAGGCTATGAGTAAAATGTTGAAGAAGTAGAAGTACACTGTCACTGTTAATACAGGAACTAAGAGGACAAAAGCAGCAAGGCCCTGCTAAACAAATGTACTTGATTTCCTTGACTTCCTTAGAAGTGCATCAAGAGTGAGGACCACTATAAAAGAAAAATTTGGCAGCTTGTTGTTAAGCGCATTCAGGTTTGTGTTACCACAATGCCACAGAGGAACCTTATCAACAGTTGTTATTGCCCATCAGTCTGTGTGTCTCTTACGTGGCATTAATGATCTAAAGCAAAGCAAGAAAACATGTGAGAGATTGATAAAGTCATACAGAAAGCAGTTACTAAATAAAAGAGCTTTTCAATCATTGTGTGTACTTTTGTTTAACCATGGCTGTATATTAGCCAGCTTAATGCTTATATTTTTGTGTATGTATGAAAAAAAATCCACAGTGCTTATAAGTGGATCAGTTTAGACCAGATGGGCTACCAAGCTTGTAATAGACTGGCAGAAACCCTGTTTCTGAAAGGAAAAGCAATTCTAGCAAAGTTCCAGGTTAGATGATCTTGGGAATACAAAGCAAAGGCTAGTTTCCTGTTTTTCTCAACATAACAAGGGGATTGGTAACTTTTCAGGCATTAGGTTTCTACCTCCAGACTAAAACCTGGCTACATTGTTGGCTTGTTAACTTGTTAATTTGTGCTCCCAGCGCTCTTTGATTTGTTTTTATCAGTAAGATGTAAATTGTTTTTTTTTTATATGTGGTCAACAACAGCGTCATATATCTGTTAGTACTCTTACAGAGCAATGCTGTATGATAGCTCTGCATACTGAGGATATTCATAGTGCTGTTTCATGCCAGCTTGAACCTGGTGTGTTGACTTTTAGATGAAAGTAATCCTGTACAAAAGACATTTAAATGTGTGGATTACAAATGTAGTTTTCAAAGATGATAAAAATAAGTCAGGTGTCGCAGCGGCATTAGATTCTCCCCGAGTATCACGCACTACCTAATGACGTGAGCATTAGGTTGGACTTAATTATCTGTCCTTGTATGTTACATCTCTCTCCCTCCTTCCAGTCCTCCAGCTGCATTTCTGCATTTTCTTCTTCCTGCACCCTGTCTGTAACTCTCTCATCACATTCTTTGAGTCAAGGAGAAAGCAAATTGCGGGGGAGACTTTGTCATTTGTATGCAAAGAGACGGCCACAGCCATCTCCCAAATATGAGAGCCATCCAGAGCAATTTGGCCATGATTGGGAGAAATGTGAGTAATCTTTCACCCCATGCGTCCTGCATGATGGATGGCATTTTCCTTTGACAGAGAGAGGCACGCAGCAAAGCTAGTGTGGGGTTAGAAGCGAGCGTTTGTGTGTTTAGAGGTGGTGTGCACCAGGCACGTGTAGGTGCATGCAGTCATGCATATCAATGTCTGCTCTGTGGATACGCTGTGCGATGGTTTCTGCTGTTTGTGTTCTTGCTTCAGCAATCCGACATGTCGATTTGGAAGGGCGATGCAGGAATTATTGATACAGAAGCTAGATGTGGCCTTGTGATATGAAAACTCGAAACAGCGTGTGTTTCTGCGCAGGCCGACGTCTTCGCATGAGATTATATTCGATATCATCAGCGATGCAGCCTTCCGGTGCTGCAATCAGCAGTGCAAGAGTTCAGTTTTGTGGTCTTGGTTTACGAAGCCTACCACAAATTAGTCTGGGTCTCGCAAAGTTTCCTGTGCTGTATGGTTTCGACGTAGTGATGTATTTAATTACCCTGATCATATAAATGATTAAAGCTGGAGTTGAGTTAATTGGAATGCACTGCTGCTAATTAGGACTTAAAGCTGGTCTTTGAAACATGCCTTGCCCATACTGTATCTGGAGAGCAAAAGGAAGTGCAATTTATTCTGCTCCTGAACTTGAATCTGGTTGTCAAAACTCATAAACACATAAAATTCAAATCATTTAATGTATAGTAAATGTTTTTGGCACAGGTAGGGGTGGGCGACTGGATAAAAAATAACGACTGTCGATGATAGGCTGAGGCCATCGGCGATTTATTTATTTATTTATCTGCTCATGAGTAAGTTTGCTAATAATGATGGAGCTAATAGAAGCAGTCAACAGAATAATAGTGCTGTTTTAACAGCACCCTCTTTCATCTGCAAGCAAATGCCCCCATCTCATCTGCTTGTTGATTGAGGTGCAGAAGCTGGTGATAGCCTATCATACTCAGCCAGATGGTGGACACGTACATGCTCATGCAGCTTAGTCGTGTTTGAGTACTTTGCTTGCACTATACGTCTGCACAAGTGGCACACCGCTTTGGTTACATTCTTAGGTTTACCTCTTTCATCTGGTTTAAAGCCAATGGCAACCTTACAATTTTTTAGTGCTGTGAGCGTTAACGTGCCGTCATCACAACTAACGCGATTAATAATTAACCCATCTGGAGCGCAGACTGAGTCAAAATCCCTCTGTCATCAGTCATCAGTGTTCTCTTTTTATTTCTCAAGTAATAATAATGGATTGCATTTAAATAGCGCTTTTCAGGACATTCAAAGCACTTTACAATTCCACTATTCATTCATTCTCACATTCACACACTGGTGGAGGCAAGCTACAGTTGTAGCCACAGCTGCCCTGGGGCAGACTGACAGAAGCGAGGCTGCCATATTGCGCCATCGGCCCCTCTGGCCATCACCAATGTCATCACCAATGTGTCTTGCCCAATGACACAACGACCAGGACAGACAGAGCTGGGGTTCAAACCTCAAGTGTATATACATGTATGCATACTGGAGAATATTAGAAGCCCTTTGGCAATGGCAGACTTGTGACGTGTTTTAAAAGCTAGCTGAGTTTTTACAGGACCTTAGTTCCACGCAACACTCTGACAGCTGTAGTTGTCTGTGGCTTTGAAAGTTTCTCTTCTTTCAGGCTTTTTTAGTGTATGTTGAACAGGTCTGATGCCTCTTGTTAACAGGGTGTTATTCAAAATTTGTTGTTGAATAGCAGTTAGCAAGCAGCTTCTAGATGCCAACTTGTGATGATGGTCATAGCACATTGCATCCTACCAAGGTTAAAGTTACTATGTTACAATGGTTTGATGTATAACGTGCAGAATTGTCTTGCAAAAAAAGGGATATTTAACCCTGAGTTAAACTGTCTAGCGTTGACTCGCTATAACAGTAAACGTGAGGTTTCCTGATGGTTAGGGACAAATGCAATCGCATGGCAGGATGCTGTAAATGTTCCAAACTTCAGTCAGGAGAAAAACTGAGATAATCCATTCACAATACGAGGTTAATCATTAATATACTGCTGCAGGAATACAAAGCATTAAAGCATGTTTTAAAAAAAAAAGCAACAGCTTTAATAAACAGAGTAGTTTGGACCTGGAAGCAGGGTTCACACGTCATTACTGTTATAATACACTCAACACTGTCTACAGGGTGGGCCATTTATATGGATACACCGTAATAACATGGGAATGGTTGGTGATATTAAAGTCCTGTTTGTGGCACATTAGTATATGTGAGGGAGCAAACTCCTCAAGATGGGTGGTGACCATGGTGGCCATTTAGAAGTCGGCCATCTTGGATACAACTTTTGTTTTTTCAATAGGAAGAGGGCCATGTGACACATCAAACTTACTGGTAATGTCACAAGAACAACAATGGTGTGCTTGGTTTCAACGTAACTTTATTCTTTCATGAGTTATTTACAAGTTTCTCACCACTTATAAAATGTGTTCAATGTGCTGCCCATTGTGTTGGATTGTCAATGCAACCCTCTTCTCCCACTCTTCACACACTGATAGCAACACCGCAGGAGAAATGCCAGCACAGGCATCCAGTATCCGTAGTTTCAGGTGCTGCACATCTCGTATCTTCACACCATAGACAATTGCCTTCAGATGACCACAAAGATAAAAGTCTAAGGGGGTCAGATCGGGAGACCTTGGGGGCCATTCAACTGGCCCACGGCGACCAATCCACTTTCCAGGAAACTGTTCATCTAGGAATGCTCGGACCTGGCACCCATAATGTGGTGGTGCACCATCTTGCTGGAAA
Source organism: Perissodus microlepis (assembly GCF_051167445.1). NCBI lineage: Eukaryota > Metazoa > Chordata > Actinopteri > Cichliformes > Cichlidae > Perissodus > Perissodus microlepis. The sequence goes on along the minus strand of NC_140463.1, from coordinate 42,427,396 downwards.
AACTCAGGGAACGTGCCAGCTTCAGTGCATAAAGAGGGAAACACATCATCATGTAGCAATTTCAAATATCCAGTGGCCTTGAGGTTTCCATTGATGAAGAATGGACCCACTATCGTTGTACCCCATAAACCACACCAAACCATCACTTTTGTTGTTCCAACAGTCTTGGAGGGATCCATCCAATGTGGGTTAGTGTCAGACCAATGGTTTTGTTTGTTAACTTCACCATTCACATAAAAGTTTGTCTCATCACTGAACAAAATCTTCTGCGTGAACTGAGGGTCCTGTTCCAATTTTTTTTTGCCCATTCTGCAAATTCTGTGCGCCGATCTGGGTCATCCTCGTTGAGATGCTGCAGTAGCTGGAGTTTGTAAGGGTGCCATTTGTGGGTAGCTAATATCCGCCGAAGGGATGTTCGACTAATGCCACTCTCGAGTGACATGCGGCGAGCGCTACGCTGTGGGCTCTTGTTGAATGAAGCTAGGACAGCCACTGATGTTTCTTCATTAGTTACAGTTTTCTTGCATCCACATTTTGGCAAATCCAACACTGAACCAGTTTCACGAAGCTTAGCAAGCAGTTTGCTGACTGTAGCATGGGAGATGGGTGGTCTCGTAGGGTGTCTTACATTGAAATCTGCTGCAATGACCCGTTTACTGCGTTCACCAGATATCAACACAATTTTGATCCGCTCCTCACGTGTTAACCTCTCCGAGATGTCAATGGCTGTGAACAAAGAGAAATTTATAAATAACTCTGAAACCAAGCACACCATTGTTTTTCTTGTGACATTACCAGTAAGTTTGATGTGTCACATGGCCCTCTTCCTATTGAAAAAACAAAAGTTGTATCCAAGATGGCCGACTTCTAAATGGCCACCATGGTCACCACCCATCTTGAGGAGTTTGCGCCCTCACATATACTAATGTGCCACAAACAGGACTTTAATATCACCAACCATTCCCATGTTATTACGGTGTATCCATATAAATGGCCCACCCTGTACATCGCATGCATGCATCACGGAGTCGAGCGCTCTCTTCAGTCTTTTTCTTTTTGTTGTTTGCTAGGCTAGGCTAATGTCTACTGTTGAGCAAAAAACTATTTTGTCCTGATTTCCAATTAAAAAAGGGAAAAAATCCTCTTTCGAGGACTAAAAATATTTGAAGCAGGTGACAGTCAAATTGTTCTCCGTGTTGGACCCGGGTAGTGTTTCTATACTGCTTTTCTAATCTAAACCACAATTCAAAGCACTTTATTTAGTGAGATGTACTCCACTCTTACCTTCATCCCAGACTGCAGCTCCCGCCTTTATCCTGGTTAGTGCTTTGCTACTTCTTCTGCCTATTTAGATCGCCTCTCCCTTGTGGCAACTTGCTCCTTAATCCATCCATTGTAAACCCTTCACAGCATCTCATTTAGCGAGTTACAATCCCAGTCAGGACAGCAGAGTCGCTCTGTGTCCTGTGGGAAGAAAACCTCCAAACACCATTTCTTGAAAGAACTAGTCTTGACTTATTATAATTTCTTTTTAATAATAATGTAAAAATTCCCCCACTCTGCTTCTTTTTTTATTATTATTCGAAAACAGTTATTAAGGAATAAAGGCATAGCTGGGATTTACATTTCCATTAGCATGTAAATAAATAGTTTCTCTCGCTCTCTCTGCTAATCTCTCCCCTCTGGGCTTTATCTATATGTTTGTGTCTGTGTGTGCATGATAGAGTTGATACGTGAGCATTTAAGAAAAACAAAATGAAAGTCGAGCACAGACAGGATGGCAGTAATAGAGGTTGGGGGTCTTTTTTTCCATCTGGCTGATTGAGATCTTTTCTCTCTCTGTCTTCCCTGACGCCCTTATTTAACAGCTGCCTCGCCAGCCATGGCGGCGCTACACAAATGCTAACCACCGTGGAATTATTCACCTAGCAGGACACGCCTGACTCTGTGCGTATGCTAATGCGGTGGAGTCGTACCTGTCTGCAGCCAGACAGGCGGGCTTGCAGCGAGACGGGCTTCGAAGGGGTAGAGAGGAGCAGCAGGCAGTCTCCGGCGAGGTCTCCGCAGGGAATTCGGCCGAGTTAAATATGTAATGAAAAGCTTCACCGGGCCACCGAGCAATTGACCTTGGCTCGGCTGCCGTGGAGACAGACGTGCTTACAGTACATACGTCACCTCCACCCCAGCAAGCTTTTTACATCCCTCGGCTGCCTGAGAGGAGAGAAAATGAGACTGTGCATTCATTCAGACATTAACAATGATGATAAGAGCACAGAGGTGGAACAGCATGGCACAAAGCTTATAGAATTTGTTATTTTTAGTGCTGCAACCCCTTGCATGGATGTAATGTATGCCGCCTGTGTGTGTGCGCGGCCAAGACGTTCTGATAATACAGGGTGAGAGATTTTAAGAGATGAGAGAAGTGACAGTGGGGGAGAGTGAGGGCAGAGAGCAGGAGATGAGGGAGGAGAGGGGCTCCATTTGCCTGCGATGCTAAAAATAAAACTTGCATATTTTTGAGTGTGCACTAGAGTAGACATTCAGCTAGGGCACAATTATATATGCTTCGTGCTGCTGTCTGTGCGCACGCACGCAGGAGAGATGGCATTGACTCTTCATTACAGTACGCACACACACGCACACACACACACTTTTTTACACTGTTACTTTTGAATTGGTATTCATAGAGCGTGGATTTGAAAAATGTCTCCTCCAGGCTTCTGTGGGGGGTCTTTAGTTGCGGGGGGTGGGCTGCGCGTGCCGTACTACAGGCAGACATCAGTGTGAAACGTGACCTGACAGGACCAGAGAAGATATTAAGACACGCGCGGGCTGTACACCACAGCCAACCGCACGCATGCACGCGCGCACACAATATTCTCAGTCTCCATAGCAACCCCCGACAGAATTGATGAGCAAAGTCCTATTGACTCTGTGTGAGAGGAGAGAAAGGGGGACCATAGTGTCTTAAGTGTGTGTTGGGCGGTATAGAGTGTGACTTTGAGAAAGAGGACAGGCTGGTCCACTGTTTTCTGAGAGGGGATTAGCACCTCAGCTAGCCTCTGTCACACACACACACACACACACACACACACACACACACACACAGGTGAGACGCTCTCCTGCGCTGACACACACATTAACACAGTTTCAGGCGTGTTTTCAGACATCCCTCATGACTTCTTTTCATCTGTCCCCAGACGTTGTTTCTCCTCTGTTTGTCCATGGCCTTGATGCTCAGCCAGTCAGTCAGCTGATCTGACTCCTACTTTCTCATCTTCTCTTCTGCTCTCATCATAATTCACCTTAAAGGAACTTCCAATAATCCTAATAGGGAACCATTCCCACTAGTGATGGTATTTCTTATTTCAAGAGGACACCCGCTGCTTATGCCAACACCCACTCTTTCTTCTCCAAGTCAGAACTGTGGCTTCTCTTTCAATTAATCCAATACAATACAGTAAAAGTATTGTATTGAAAGTCTCTTTTCTCTTGCAAGGCAGTATTGAATCGTGTGTTTTGGAGTTTGGTTATTATTTCACTGTTCCTTTTGTTGCCATAAAAAATAAAGCTTGTGTAGCGAGGTGGCACAAAGGAAAGTCTGTACGTCATGAAAGTAATCCTTGCATTACCAGTTTATTTAAAAAGGACCTGAAATTGATTTATGGAAATGCAGATTGCATCTGTCATCTGCATGAAACTAGCATCTGCTAGCTAAACACAGGCTTTTAGCAAAGCAAAACTGCTACTCTTTTAAAAGATGCTACTGATATCCACAGAGTGATAATATCGTGCAGCGAGACCCACTCAGTACATTCAGAGGCACTCGTAATGTAGTGTGCATGCCCTCTGGACTATGTAAGTAATATGCACAAGGAGTTGCAACAGGGTGTTATGTTACCTTCAGGCAGTAATCTTATAATGTGACAAGTTACTTTCAAAGGTCACTTTATCCAGCAGTGCTTCCTATCTTCACATCTCCAACATTGTTATAAATCTGTAAAGACTTCAGTTTAGATTTAATCATAAAGAACAGCCACAATGTCATAAAAGCTTCAGTGGGTTTTTTTTTCTAAATGATTCAAAAGCTTGCCTTTCCCACTGTTGCAAACGATCAGTCCTCATTGTAGTCTGAACACCTCATAGTATCCTAACTGACCGCAGGCTAACTTGTAGTTCCTAAAGTTTTTAAAAGTACGTCCTTCAGCGATCTGGTCCTTCACCAGTGGAATCAGCTCCCAGTTTGGATTCAGGACACAGAAACCATTTCTTTACTTTCTAATGAAGCTAATAGTCAAGGCAGGATTAGTTGACCCGGAACCATCTCTTACTTACGCTGCCATAGGCCCAGGGTACTGAGGAACTTCCCATGATGCAATTTCTTCTTCACTCCCATCGGTTTTACTCTCCATGTGCTTACATGCCTCTGCTGCATGCCATTTTGTCTACTTTCTCCTGTCATGTTTTGTTTATGGTCTCTTTATGCTCTGCTTTTTTGGTTCTTCAGGAGGTTTCTTCCTGTTAAAGCAGGGTTTTTCCTTGCCGCTTTTGCCAAGTGCTTCCTCATTGATTTTTGGGGTTTTCTCTAATATTGTAGGGCCTTATTGAAAACACCTTGAGATAAGATGTTCTCGAGGTGTTCTTGGGTACTGGTGCTATATCTACATGAAACTGAATTAACCTTGAACTGAACTGCATTAGAAGAGACTTAACAGAGGTGGATGACAGTCTTAGAGTTTATATTAGTGACATAAAGCACAGTGAATCATTTTTCTTGTCTCTTCATCTTTTTCATTGACGTAATCCAGTGTTGTCAAAACTGGGCTTTGTTGGGGGTTATATGACACTTGACGTGTTTCCTTACTGGGCACAAATCTGCTAATTCCAATTATCAGAACTGGGAAAGCTATAATGTCAACGATTTCCCATTGAGACCTGGCTATAAAACCATAGGCGGCCACCCTCTTTACCTTCTTACTACTTTTACTTTCTCTTCTCCATTTGCTCCCATGTTTTGTCCTCTGCTCATCTTCCGTTTCATTTACCTCCAACTTCTGACTCCCATCCTCACACACAGTGCGTGGTTTGCTGTGGGTGCTCTTTTAAAAAAAAAGAGTTATGGGGCAAATTACCCTGATGTATGTCTCACATGTCAAACAATCAGCTTGGTAAGTGAGAAACCACGGGCTGGTAATAGCTGCGGATGGATCATCATTACAGAGGGATGACAGCCGTTTGAATCATCGCGAAGCGCTACAGGGCTAACTGGGGGACTTAGTTCTCCCATGGGGATAGCGGAGTTGTTTGGGGAACCAAACGATCATCCGCGTGCATCTGTACATTCAGACTGGCGCTCATAAAGACAGGCTGTTAGCGAGTGTAAACACTGCTAAGAAAAGCAGTCAGCATTTGTATGTGGAACCCGCCGCAGTGCCGTGTGATGTTTGTGTCAGCCTTTGAGCTCTCTTTGCACGCAGCCAACACAAAGACGTAATAATTAACATATGGCATTAGGATTCTACACTGCTGTGTATTTAATGCTCACTGCACTGTAGGCTGTGCGTGTGTTTGTTTCTCTTAGCATTCACTCAAACAGAAGTATGTGCTTTGGTTGCAGTGAATTACTAATGTAATCACAAACACAAGCCGACTTTTCTGTGAACAAGGAGCAATCCCCCATTGAAAGTGTTACACCATTAAATGTGATTTTTCTTCATTTCTTTCTTTCTTTCTTTTTTGCCTTATGTTCTGCTTCGTCTTAAGCTTGAGCTTGTTTTTAATGATTTTCCGAATATTCCCAAACACCTCTCCATGATCCTGTGAAGTTGATGCTGTCACCTGTTAGTTATGCGTGAGTTATGAATGACAGGTGATGGATTTTTCACCCGAATGAATTAAAATGGCTTTCTTTGCCTCTCCTCTGACAGTATCCATGTTGTGTGGCTTTATTTGAAGTCAGTGCATCTACTGCTGTAAATTTATACCTGCTTGGGCGTTAAACATTAATGTCATCTAATATCTAAAACCAGGAGCCCTTCATGAAGCCATCTGGACCTGAGAGCAATGACAAAACACACAGAGTGTTGACATTTTGTAAAATTAAGATTGAAGTGAAATAAAGGTGAAAGCTGCCAATAAATTAGTTTGGCCCTAAAGGCATCTCATAATGTGAAGAATTGGTTAGAAAGAAATTCAATAATCTGCTCCCGGTCAGCAGGATTGCAGCCTTGGGCGCTTAAAAAATGTAATTTCTTCTTCTGTTGTTTTAGCTGCTAGATTGTTGCACAGTATTTAGAATTTCGATACATGTGGGGGATATTTTTAGAAACACCGTAAGATCTTTAAAAAGATTGGGAACGCCGTCCTTAATGTCATCTGGTCTCATATCAGAACCACCAGGAATACGAGGAACTTTGTACCTCCAAACATTTATTCTTTGTGTCGGATAATCAGTCAAAAAAAAGGTATTGCCGACTAGTCCTGGCCACCGTGATCAACCCAGGCTCACAGCAAAAATAGTAAAAAACACAGAGGTCCACAACCCGCGGGCCACGGACCGGTACACGGACCAGTACGGGAATTTATGGTTTTCAGGGTTTTTATCGTTAACTCGGTTTCCCTGGGTCTTGTCCTGTGTTGTAGTTGTGTGTCTTATTTTGAAAGAAATATTTACGCGTTACCATAGCAACCAGAGAGCATTAAGGGGCAGAGAGGGGGATGTTACTCTCAATGTTGTTGGCGATTTAAGGTAATAAAGTTACACAATTACACAGTGATTTTGCATTTTTTATTATTATATTTAAAAAATGCCACAGTTTCTGTCTTGGTCGTATCCTGTTGTATTTGTCCGCGACACCTTAAAGGCCGGTCCGTGAAAATATTGTCTGACATTAATAAAGGTTGGGGTTTAACATACTGTCTGTGATAGATTTTTACATCTTTAAAAAAGTGTCGTCTCACGATATAAATGATATAGCAGCTCCAGGTATTTACTTTCCTGAGTGTCTGCGATGATGACATCATTTTGAGGCCCTGTCCCTGAGACTTAGTATGTTTTTTTCGAGGTACACACTGGACAGGGTGGAAGTCTGTCACAGAGACAACCGCGCTCGCATTCACACTTAACTAAATAACTAGTAAGCCTAATCCCAGCATATCTTTGGATTTTGGGAGGAACTCACAGGCTGGATTTAAACCCAGGACCTTCTTGCTGTGAGACAACAGCGCTAACCGCTGCTCCACCGTGCCGCTGTGCCCTGTTTATCTTCGCATCATTTCCTCACTGATTTACACACCGCCTGCTGTTTCCCATTACACCACCCTGCGCTTCTTCCTGCCAGCCTGCTCTGCTGTGACATCTTTCATTCCAGAAACACCAGGTCATCCCGGGGCTCCGGCTCTCTTGGAGTAGTCTTTTAGATGGGGCACAGCTGGACATCACAGTCGATCTGCGCTCTTCCTCCCTAGATCTCCACTAACACGCACGCAAACGCATGTCTGTCCTGCCATTACTGCTGCATTAACCTATCAGTGCTGGCTAACACAGCACCTGAGGCCAGAAGGGGAAGTGTGCGTGCTTCGTTGCTCGTGTTACGCATTCCCCTCTTCTGCTGCGCACACCGGGAATATGTGTGGCCACTCAAGTCATTTGCATTTTAGGACGGGCGAGGTCAAGGACAGAACTGCCCGGTGTTGACTGTGTTGGCCGTGATTGACAGGAAGAATAGTATGATCATGGCAGAGGTGATAACACCTAACATCAACACACACACACACACACATGCATAATTGAATGAGAGAGCAGAAGGGAGAAGGAGGTGGACAAAAGGGAAAGCAAGCGCAGCGCAGAGAGAGTAGTGAGAGAAATAGAGTTCACCCATCCGTGTAGCTCACTCTTCTCCACACACACACATGCCAAACACAGGCTGATCATAGTAACTCAGTGGCCCAGTAACAGATGCTGTGAGCAGTGTGGCAGTCTGCCTGCTCCTCCACCTCCTTTCTGGTCCACACAGTCAGACCCAGAGAGACGCAGTTCCTGCCTCTCCCCTTACCCAGCCATGTCACCTCTGAGCCAGGCTTACTCCATGTACATCCCCCCTCCTGGCTATTCATCTGCCATCTTAGAGACAACAATCAAGTTATGGCGTCATTAGCCCCAAAAGACACACATATACAGAGTTGGTCACTGTCTGCTGCAGTTCACAGGTAAACACACTAAGGCTACGTCCACACGTACCCGGGTATTTTTGAAAACGCAGATTTTTCTATGCGTTTGCACCTTTCGTCCACACGTAAACGGCGTTTTCGGTCACTGAAAACTGAGATTTTTAAAAACTCCTGCCAGGGTGGATATTTTCAAAAACTCAGTTTTTGCGTTTACGTGTGGACGAGGTAAACGGAGAAAACGCAGCGTCAAAGTGTGTTCATTTTTTGACGTCACGTTATTGTTTCGGTGAAATGAATTTCTACAATGGCAGACGTAGACAAAATACTGTTACTGTTAATTTTACTCTCTGCAGTGATTAAATGCTTACATATACACACACAGTTACTGTCCCTCCACACAAACGACTCAGTTCTGCTTCTATGCGCCATCTTTGTTTACTCTTTCCCACCCAGGCTTATTGACTTCTGATTGGCCAACATTTCTACACGGATAGGGATATAGCGCCACCTGCTGCTTTGGCATGTTCCTAGCAGCGTTTTCCTTCGTTTTTGGCTTTTATGTGTGGACGGGATTTTTTTTATAAACGAAAACGGAAAATCTTCGTTTTCAAAAATACCCGTGTACGTGTGGACGTAGCCTAAGAAGTGTGCGTGCACGCCAAGAAGCTTCTGTCAGTTTATTAGAGCCAGGTTGTGAGTTTTAGATGTTCGGATCTAGCGTCTTGAATACCTACACACACTTTCATTTTCAACCTGTTTCAACACCTGGTTCTTTAATTGAAAACCTTACCTGGTTCTCCAAGGTGCCAGAGGTGTGTGTGCGTGAGGAGCATTTGCACTGACTCCCCTGCGCTCAACACATTAAAGAATTTATGCAGAGGTGTTAATTTCATGGCAGTGATGGAAAAGCCTATGAATATGTAGAAGGAGAGAGGCGGTGAGTATGTATGCGTTATCCACCTGCGCTGGATGAAGCGGTATAGGGCTCTCATTAGGAGCTGCTGCAGCTAATTATCTAATTAACCAGCCTATCCCGAGGAAGCGACCCCTTTGCCAATCAGCAAGCCTCAATGAGCTGCATTCACTAACCTAAAGGGAAGGCTGCAGCCGGCTGTGTATCTTTCTGCCGCATTTGCTTTCTGCAGCCTTGACATGCCCACTCACACGTGTCTTCGGCTGAAACAAAGACGGCTGATGATAATGAACGTTTATTTGTTCCTCAGACAGCGCTGTCTTGTGGATGGACGCGTGTGGGCGCGCAGACGTAGACGCTCTGAAAGGAGTTTATGTTTTCCTATGGAAAGTCCTGTGATCTGCTGAGCTATGAATGAGGCAGATGGTGCCTCTAAAGTGGTGCCACAACAAGCTCGAGCTCCTGTGTGGAACTGCGCTCTCTCCCTCTCTGTTGTTGGCTATTTCCTGAACCCTTCTGGAACATATCTCCATTTCAAAGTGCACTAAATGAATGACTGTTTCAAACTGTTATATCTGCACAATCAGCCTGATGTGGGAAACACAAATGAAAATTATTGAAAGCTTTCATTTCATGAAGTAGATTTCAAAGCCTGGATGCACTTTCAGCTTGACAGAGACTAAGAAATAATGGAAGGGGGCATGTTTATGATCCGTGTGCATGCATGTGAACACTTCCCTGTATATCTCTCTACAGAATCTTGTTGTATCTCTTGTACCCTCTACTAGCTTCGTCAGTGTTTGTACGTACAGGAGTCTGCTCACAACAGTTGACTCTTGAATTAGTAATGTACACAATTATGGACGGCTTCATCCTCAGCTCCTAAATCCAGAAGGAAAAGGAGGAGACAAAACCATAAACCAGCTGTCCTTCTGGAAACCCCTCTCCCAAACAGCTATATCCAATCACAGCTTAGAAACCGGCACGAGAGGGGCCCGCAGTTAAGCTTTGGATTTTTTTCATATGCCAGCATGACTCCTGATAATCACAACAGTTATGTCTGTTCTTCCACCTGGCCCCCGCTGCGCTGCCGGCAACCCGCCCGATTTTTCCGTGCATCCGTCATGTGCTCTGCTCCGCCTGGCAGCAATATCCCATCCACAGCCCGTTCAGCCCTGCGGAGATTTTTCATCTTTCATCTAGCTACGGGCCCCGATATATTTATCTATCAGTCACATCTAGCTAGCTCTGGGCCATGATATAGCAGGCTTCATATCAAAATGTGTGTAAACAGCGCGTGGTGCTAGGCAACCAGACATGCCACAATTGTTGAGTGCGGCGTTTTAAATTGATTTCTGTGGTGGTCAAAACGGCTCTGTTGGTGTATCCAAAAAATTCAAATGATTTTAGATGATGTGGTTTTATTTGAACAGGGTTACATGACTGTCAAAATGTCCTTGGCAGCTCTAGTGTGAACAAGCTTAGACCTCTGAAAAAGCAACCTGTTGTTCTTAGATAGTTGCTTCATTAATTGTGGCGATGCCAGCTACTCGGTGGTGAAAACTGATTTGATTCTACTGCATTACTGAGAGCAAGATGTTCATAGTGCTTCATACTCAACCGTGGTCATGGCTAGAATGGTTAGCTTAACAGACATAGGAGTAGATAGCATAGGAGCAGAGCTTGGTGAGCGTACATGTTAAAAGAGGACAGGTGTGTGTGTGTGTGTGTGTGTGTGAGACCTCAGTCAAACAGATGTGTGAAAAGCGATGTCTATATGTCCTTTCTTATGTGGGTTGTGACATGCCTTGGATGTATTCACAGCTATGGCTGGAAAGTTTTCAGCAATGTATTCTAGCCTGCAGGTATGTAACCATCCTTATACTTTGCACTAGTACTTCAGCCCCCTGGGGATTAACCCACAACAAGATTCACGGACTGCACCAACCTTCCCTTCAGCAGAATTTTCACTTACTAAACGACTGCTTCTGTAAAATATTTGGATTCGGAGCGCTCTAAAGGGTGGGGTGAGATTCATTCGCTCCGTGGTGTTTTTATAATGTCAAGTGTGTTTTGAAGAACCTTCATGCAGCACAATAGTGGAAATGAAATGCAGACACGAGTGTTTTGTTACACGTTATTAACCGTATTCCGTCTGATCTTTGCTTTGACACGTTTGGTAGTCTCTGTTGTGCCTTTTGTGAGAAGCGTGTTCCCTCTTATTGGAATGCAGCAGAAGAAACAGTCGTGACGAATAAATCCTGGCCCTCGAAATCTGTTAATTGTTGCACTTGTTTATGCAGCGAGACTTTATTCATGTCATCATGTCCCTCTTTAGTAAGCTTTACTTACTCCACCTTCGCTCATCCCCGTGGTCACCTTACATGTTTTCCCTGCTTCCTTGTGCTTATTTTAATTAGAAATAAATGTGCTCATTAGCTGGATGATGAAAATGAGAAAGGATACAGAAATTAAAAAAATAACATTCAGAGCTCTGCTGATGAAGGAAATGGGGTGAATAAAATATTCCGTCTTTTTTCACATGCACAAAGATCCTTGCTTAAAAACAAAGTGCCGGGACCGTTTGTTGTATTTTTTAGAAAGCAGAATTGTATCAAACGGAGGGTGTAGCCTTACACATGTAAACATGAGATGTCTGGGTGACTTTGAAGAAATGAGCTGGCTCCAAGTGGGCTCGAGCAGATGTGAGCTATGGAAAAAGCAAATTGGAATTGGCACTCGATCTGACAACTTGGAAGTGTCTTACCCCCCCGTCCTCAATATGAGCGTGGTACATTGAGTGCGGCCCAGTATGGGAATAAGATGAGGGGATTCTTTTTTCCTCTCCTTTTCTGGCTTTCTTGCACATTGATACATGTCTGCAGTCTTTCAAAAATACTGCTAACATCTTCACTCGTGAAATAAATGAATTAGTAGCAGCTAATTGGAGAGTTTTTCAGGTGGCACGGTGGTTAGCACTGTTGCCTCACAGCAAGAAGGCTCTGGGTTCACAACTACCAACTAGCCAGGTCTGTTTTTGTGTGTCTGCGTGGGCTCTCTCTGGGTACTTCCTCATCCACAGTCAAACACATGCAGTTATTGGGGTTAGGTTAACTGGTGATTTCAAACTGCCCATAGGTGTCAATGGATGTCTGTCTTTTGTGACAGGCTGGCAACCTGTTCATCGTGTACCCGCTTGTCACCCTATAAATGGACAGAAACTTTTTTCCTGCTTGGTACAATGTCAACTAACTTAGTCTTTTAATATCAAGGATGGTGCCACAAACACACACGACACGTGTAAAGCTAACATGACAGAAACCATTTAGGTGTCACGGGCAGGAGATTTTGCTCCCTTACACGAGCAGTGTACTGTTCCCTTATTCATGAGCTGTACCATGGATAATGCATGACTAGAGCTGAGGGAGCTCCAAAGAGGCCTTTCCTTTTCCAACATTACCCAAATACTGTGTGGGCTGTTGTGCGCACGTGCAGGTACATTCATGCTATAAGATCGTCCTGACTCCCCGGCTGATTTCCCAGCACGGAGCTGCATCTGGGAGAGTTTTACATTCTCCCAGGGAGGATGAATACAGCTGTGTGGGGGGCTGATAGCTAAGACTATGACTATGTACTCTTCCATTAGTATTCATGAGTCAAAAAAGTCTATTCGCATGCTTACACAGTTCTGCCTCGTGGCAGATTTCCTGGCAGAATTGATGTGAATGTGTGAGAGAATAGAAGGGCTCTTCTTCCTCCTCTACTGTTGTGGGGAAAGCTGCAGAGAGCTCCACCGGGAATTCCTTAGACGCCAACATTCACTCATTCCCCACCCCACCTTTTTTCCGCCTTCCACTCCAACCTCCTCCTCCTCCTTTTTTTTTTATTCCTCAGCGTGATATCACGCCTTTCTATCTCCCTCGATGTGCCTCCCTCCTCGCTAACGCCACCTTCGTTGTCTCCTTCCGTTTTTTTTCCCCCTCATCTTTCTCTTAAGTGTGAATATGTATTAATAATTTTCCAAGCAAATAGTTTGTCTGCGCAAAAAGGAAATTAAATTAGTACATTTTTGGCATGTGTGTCTGATTACTACTTCAGTCATTAGTTCTAATTGAAAAAAAGAAGTTGTTACTGTTGTTATCGGCCCTCGTGAATAGGTTTTGTGATTAGAGTTGAAATATCTAATAAGAATTCTCCTTATATTAATGAATCATTGTTTTCTTAGCTGATGCAGCACTGAGCCGCCTGAAATGTTTACATTTATTCCATCTGGAATTCTGGGGTACCAGATGCACTTAATTAAGCGAGGGGATGGCGGCGAAAGTTTTATTTGCTCATTTACTGCAGATTCAAAACTGTTGAAATATAATACATTTTGTAGTAATCAGTGGATAATGTTAGCATTGATGTATCAGATCAACCCAGAGCCCATGTTTATGTGTAGCATATGAAAAACACATTTTTTTGACTGCCCACTCATAAAACGTAGCGCCCAAGAAATCTCGTACTTCATGAGTTGTACATGAATAATGAATCTAATTTTTTTTTCATCAGTGACTTCGTCGATTTACATTTTCCGATTTGCAACATGTTTACAAAACACCTTGCAAACCTTTTTTTTTTTTTTCTCCACGAGTGAGTAAGTGTTTTTATTTGATGCTAACTTGCTCTGAAGTGTGAATCTGGCAGCAGTCACCTCAGAGAAACTGGCCTACTGCTCTCTTCCAACCTTTCCTTTCTTCCCTGCATCACATCCCTCCATCACCCTCTCTGCTGCAAAGCAAGGCGATCACTTCAGACAAGCATCCTCTGCCTCTCAGTTTCTCCGCGGTATCCGGAGTCAAGCAGATCAGACTGGACTTCCTAGTGTTGTACACCTCTGTTTCACATTTTTTGCCCTGCCGCCTCCATCTCTCCACTTCATTTTTCGTCTTTTTGCCAGTGTATTGGAAGCCTGGAGCTGTGATAGGTACAGGGCTCGGGGTTATTTGTATTTTTTTTTAACCTATAACACTGTAATTCCCCTGTAATTAAATGGAATTTCAGTGTATTTTATTTGAAATTACAGTGTAATTATATTTACCTACAAATAGGTAAAGGAAGGCGCACTCAGACAAGGGGGCAACAAATCAAGCTTTTACAGGAAGCAAAGAACTGTACGTACTTATACCAAAGTCATTTTAAGTAACGGTGAAGTCATTTTTCATAAAGCGTGAGAAATGTTAAGTATTGCTCAGCTTTGTGTATTTTACAGCAAAGAAGAAATAGCATCACATAAGTATCTGTAATAGTAGCTAACTGTGTGTTTTATAGACTGTAAATGATACTGTAATTTTCAGTACTGTATAAGTCATTTTAAGCACGGAAAAACAATATTTCCCTATCTTACATTGTAATTATTTATTTATTTCAAAGATTTTTAAGGGTTTTTTTTATATACATATGAGCTAGAACCATTAAACAGGCTTAGTGTTTATGTAAAAAGGCTTTAACGACAGCATGAAAGAGCAAGATGATGAAGAAGTTAAACTCATGGTAAGATTATAAATTTTAGCCTCAGTTGTTTTCATGATGTCCGTCCATTTATGTTGATAAATATTGGGAACACAAATCTTTAACATCATGTAACTGCGGCATGTGGACGACTTTCATTGTGTTTCACTCTTCTCCAGCTGAAATAAGCTACTTTCTCTTTTAGCCAGAAGAAAGATATAAAATTGCTGGTGGCTCCATCCACAGCAATGAGTAGAGCTCTACATAATAATATAAGATATAATAGATCTTTACAGTTACTGTTACAAGAACAATGAAAGGCAGTTTGGCATCTCTCCATTAGCACTGTGTAGACTTTTTACATTTAAATTACTTTAGAATAAGAGATTAAAGTTACACGGATATATAGATATATACATAATATTTGAGTATTCAGTAAACATTGTTAAAAATTTACTAGATTAACATTTCATTTTGGGTGCTTGACAATTGCTCCTTTTAGCAAGTTTTTTGTGTTCCCCCCTAAAACCCAAAAACCACCCGCTACATATTACCAAGTACTGCTCTCCAGCAGTACTAAAACAAGAAGCGTCTGAAAAAGGTACCAAGAACAAACTCACACAGACAGCAGCGAGGGAGACAAAGACAGAGCACAGCAAGCATGTGAGAAAGGCAATGCAAAGACCAGGATGGTAACAGAGCCATGTGGAGGCCATGCATCATGTTAGGGAGCAAAGTGAGACACATTCTGTTGCTTATGGCTTTCTCTGTCAGTGATTATGTAAATGTAGCACATCCATTATCATCAACTCTTGTGTGTGTTCCTCTCAGTGTCTTTGTACAGGTAATTGCAGGTTGCATGTTTTTAAAAATGGAAATGTTTACCACCCCTTCTTGTCCACCTCACAGCAGTGGCATTCATGCTTTAGCTCAATTTTACCTCAAAATATGCTGCTTTCCAAAAACCTCTGGAGGAACAGCTCCCTCAGCAAGCAGCAGCACCCAGCAGGAACCCGCGTGCTACTTCTAAGTTTCATTCTGAGTAATCATAACGTGACCGTTTATCTGGGATTTTGTCAGATGCTGTTCCGATGACCTAATCGTCAGCAGCACTGAGTCTGCACACAGAAGGAAGGGAGCATGCCGGGTTGCTGTGCTGTCTGTCCCACACAGCATATGTCCATGGTTGTCATGACGAAGCAGTGAGAAAGAGTATCTGTGCCTCAGTGTGTGTCTCAGTGATAAGCCTAGATGCGTTTCTAGAGTGATACGCACATGGTTGATTTATCTGAAAAGGGTCCTATTATTAAGCCCCACCCACTCCGGGCCAATCTCAGCCACTGAGTAACAGTTTTGGAGGAAACCATGGCTCCGTGCCCTCCTTTTATTTTCACGCCCTCTGCGTCGTTGGCATTGCAGGTCAGGCCAGTTCAGAGCGTCAGGCTGAGCAGTCAGCTCCTGTTATGACAGCCTGTCAAAGTGAATACACCTTCTCCTCTACTCCTGCTCCTCCTCCTCCAGCTCTCCTTCCTCTCTATCTCTCTAAAATGCAGCTTTGCTGGACTCTCAGTCCATCCTGATCCACCCTTCATCTCTCACTGCAATCGCACTTGCCCTCTTTACCGTCCTCTTCTACTCCATCCAGCCATTGTCAGCTTCTCTTCCTCCCTTGTAACACAGCGTTGGCCCTCCCATCCATCACATACTCATCCTGTCTTCTCTCATTGCCTTGCATATGTTTCAAACCTAAAAGCTGTCCCTCCGTCTCCGTCTTTCCCAGTTCATCTGTCTCCTCCTGCACCACTCCGCATACACCACCACTACCATCCCCCTTCCTGGGTCCCGCATCTGTCCCTGCCTTCATTTTTTTCCCTCCATTTCTCTTCTGTTTTTGTACTTTTCCCCTAATGAAAAGATCCATTCGTTCTGAACCTGGGAATCGTTCATCTTCATTTTCTTGCGTTACAAGCTGCCCGTCTGTTCATTAATCTTTAGCTCTCCCCTTGTCTTTCTCTTTCTTATCTATCATCTATCTGTCTCTATATCCAGCTCCTCCAAATTTGAAACTCTTTCTTGGATTAAACTCATTCCCATCTGAGATGTATCCCCTGATTGATTTACTCTTACATGTTCATTTGGACTAATGCTTTCTACAAGTACTCAGCAGTTAACATTTAATGTTAGGTAAGAATAAAACCTTATAAAGATCAGCTTCAGTCTGCATCGGCCCACATATAATTACATTCAGCAAAGAGAATGCTTTTACATGGAGTGGAATTTGGCTCGAGCTTAATTCAATATACTTTACAATATAAAATTTTCTTGCAAGTATGCTTTCCATATTCCCATATGGAGAGTCTTTCTCACTGAGCTTAATGCAAACACTGGAGGACAATGCCGTTTCAAGCTGATCCTTATTTTTTTTTAAAAGCAAATAACAGATTTTAAAAATCTTTCTCTTTATTTTTTTTAATTATGCATTTTTTAAATCCATTTTCTGTTCAGTTCTCAGTATAGACTCTGACATCCTCACTGCTTATTAGCATCAAAACACAGGTAGCTATTAAAAAATTTAATATGTTAGTTGAGGCAGGTCACAAAGTTTAGCTCAGATGCAGCCCGGCTACTCCTTTCATGACTTAATCACTGTCATATCTATTTGTTGCTAATGGCTGCTTTGGACTCTTGCAGCTGCTCTCATCAGAACCGATCCTTGCTGCTAAATATAAATGACTGCATTTGCAAATACCAATATTCTTTTGACAGTAGTTGTAGTCTCATATGGTTACATTCATGGCCGTCAGCTCAATGTGAAGCCTGGAGCAAGGGACGGGTGACCTTTGTGGTAGGAAGAAATTCACTGTGCCAGCACACAATGTTGTCTAGAGAGAAAAATGAAAGAAACTTTAACTTCATGAATCGGGAATACCAAAAATGCCAACCTAATTTGTTGCTTTGCTTCAAGTCAGACATCTCCTTCATTAAAGTCATGAAAGTATGTGAAGTTGTTGCGTTGACCCTGACGTCTAACTTCTTGTTGTGGCCAAGAGTAAAGACGGCTCAATAGTATGTCACATTATGATTATCACTCTAATTGGTGTCATCAGCAGCAATCATTGAAGCTAGAACCACTCTTATCTTTTCATTCTGATTAGTTTGCACACTTAAATTAGCAAATGGCCTTTTTTTTCTAGATAGAAAATGAGCCATTAATGTTGCTCTGCTAGTGTAAATTGTTCTATCCATGCTGGTTTGGGATAGCATTCCTAGCACATTGTCTTTTCATTACTTTAAATTGCGATTTACCTTCAGTCAAGAGTTCTTCATTGGTTCGCATTAATTGAACCAACGTTTCCCTAGTCACCTCCCATTAGCGGCTGTTTAGCCCCAGCTTTCCCTTTCCATTACCGAGACTGACAGTGTAGCTGGGTGGAGCAGAGCCAAGCACCCTGAAGCCGACAGGCCAGTGCTCGTCTATCAGAGACACACACGCTGATCTTAGTAAGACCAAATTGAGGTCAGTATATCTAACCCATATTGAAGTTTACTAACAATTCAAAGTGTTTTGGTTTGCTGAAGTAGTCACAACACTTAAGATCAATATTAGGATCGATATTAGTCTAAAATCAATCAAGCGTCGGTGTATTCTTTGCAGGCCGGTACATAACTTGCGCACACATTGACGCATTCACAAAATCATCAACCTCCGATGGAGCTTGGGGAAGAGCCCACAGGAAACAGTTTTTCTTTTATCTCCTGTTCCTACGTTATGTCCGAGTCCAGTGACTGCCTGAATAAATCCCTTTGTGACTGCACTTTCCTCACAATCATGTTCAGAGGATTTCGATGGCTATTTTTGTGTTATTTGGTGATTTGTACTCCCAACTAAAATAAATTGCACACATGACTCATGCTCGGTACGAAAAATGTCTGCATTTGTGATTGCTTTGCTATGTTCAGATGCTTGTTTGACCAATTATGCTTCACTTTCCAGTTTAAGCCAGCATTTATTTGTAATAAAACCATCTGCAGATGATGTGGAATACTCCCAAGAATCTTTGTGGCATGAGTCAGTGTTGCTCAATGGTCCTTGAGCATTGCGAGACAGGAAGACATGAAAGATCACACTGTAGTGGGATAAAGAGATCCGGGGTGAAAAGAAAGACAAAGGGAGAAGAAAACACTGGAGTGAGTTATCAGTGAGAGTGATTGCAAATAGAAAGGAGGTAGAGGGTTGATGACGGATGGCGATGAGAAGAGGTGAAATGGAGACCTAGAAAGTATGCGAAGGACCTGAGTTGACGAGAATGGAAAGGACAGATCAAGCAAGCGAAAGGGACACCAATCAACACCTCCTGATTGCCTCAGGTGTCCCAGGAGGAATATCGATCTTTGGGGAAGGGGAAGGAAGAGGGTGTAGGAGAACAGAAAGATAACCGCTCCAGACACTCGTCAGAGAATACAAAGGAGTGTCATATCCTCCCCCAGCTCTCCATCTCTCTGCGGGCCACTCAGGGGAATGAGCTGAGATGGCACAGGGGTTTGATGCTCAGCTTTGTTCAGTCATTGCTGACAATAAATGAATGCTTCAACATCTTTCCCAAATGCATGTACTAGCCAATCTGTCCCACCATCAATCATTCAACCGTTGTGTATGTAACTCATTACTTAAGCCAAAAACAATTGAAAGCTGTAAAGTGGAAAAGCAGGCGAATGATCACAGATTGATATCCTCACCAGGACTTGAAGGAAAGCTGAATTACAGTTGAGTCACATCTTTACCCAAAGGTAGATTCGCTTACATTTGTCAAGATCGTAAGGCTGTGAATGAAAGCACTATGTGTGCTTTGTGTCATGGTCCTTCCTGCCATTCTCTGATAGGACAGAGAGAATGGACTGATTTGAGGTTGAACGTCTAAATAAAGGTTGCTTTCTCGTGGGGAGATGGGGCAGTGTGGAGCGTTCCCAACAACTGCTAACTGGGGTGGTTGGGTTTGGTTCGGTTTAGGCCAAACTATGGCTCGGATAGTTTATGTGGATTAAATAGTTGCATTCAAGGTCTTGGTAAAAATATAACAGTAGCACAGAATGAAATTCACATGCAGGAGGACATCTTTAACACCACAACAACCCCATTTTATTCCATGAGAACTGCACATTTCAATTTCCTGAGAAATAATGTTTGAAAACTGAAAACTATACGTCTAAAGTAGAAGCTAAAGTAAATATGGACCTCTACTTCTATAAGAAATGAAGAAAACTTTAATATGCTTGGTCAAAGTCAACTTTGCAACAGTGTGTAGCACACAAACAAAATCAGAAACATTACAAAACTCTTCTTTGACATTTAAATCGTGCTGTCAGTGACGAGTAAGCAACAGACGATCTGGTTGTAGATCTGTTCTGCGTTCACTACCTGACAGATCTGCTGGTACACGACGAATGCAGGTCCAAGCGTTTGTAACGAAAAATGAACCTGAGCACATTCGTGAGGATCTTGTGACCCGATAATTTGTGCTGATCTTGGTAGATTAGATGGGTCAGTGTTGAAATTAACTGGCTGCATCTGTGTTCATAAAAACATTTGCTCATGACTTATAGATCACCTACAGAACTAGCACTTTTTTCTCCCTCATTGTGGCCTCACAATATTCTGCCCTGCTTTGTAAATCTAACCCTACAGCTGTAAAATTTTAAAAAGCAACAACAACAAAAAAAATAAGACTTTAGCTATGCCTTTTCTGTTCAAAGGACTAAGACATACCTCGAAGTACTTCTTAATTAAAGTTCAGTCATCCATACCGACAGTCGGTTCGATAAAGAGGCAAGATGAACTCACTTGTACCTGCTGATTGTTGTTTAGGAATCGAAGAAGCACTCATGCTGCGTTACTCAAACTGTATTTCCCATAAATGTCACGTGTAGACCACTACCTCTGGCTAATTCTTCCCGCTGGTGACTTCAAATAACGAAACGAGCGTGAACTAATCAGACCATCAACTGACTCCAAGGTGAGGGGAAGTCAGTGTGTTCTGGTCCTCCATTCTTTTCAATTATGTCTCCATTTTTTTCTCCTTCTCAAGGATTTTAATTAATAACAGAGTTCTCTTATTCATACCTTCTGCAAAGTCCTACTTCTCTCTGTTAGATAGCTACCAATGGCTCAAACTCTTTCACTGAGAGTGAATGCGGCCAACTCAAGGAAATGAGGGGTCACTGTGTTGTTGTCTCCTTGCTGTTATTTAGTAAATGCAGGCACAAATAATAGAGTGAGTCACTGGGAAAACTGAATGGAGTGTTTCAGCCTCGAAAAACAGAAGTTGAGAAAACTGTGCTTTTTGACTTTTAGAAAATGTTCAAGGTTCCTGCACCCAATTGCTCAGATTCATGAGAAAAATTCAGTGAAATTAAACAGGAGCCTCAACATTTCTTGACACCTTCTCTGTTGGTGATAATAAATTCATCTTTCCCTGTTCTTAACATGTGTCACTGCAGTGACATTTGCTTCTGTGCACATTTGCTGAATTAATATTCGGATTTATCAGGTATATTTAGTCAGCGAAGCCATAAAGAAAAGACAAGACACAAAATGTTTTGAAAGTGCGTTCTGGATGGTTGAGCAAAATCTGGGGCCTTCTGCACACAAGTGTTTGCGATGTGGAAACTGTGAGGGGCTGCGTGCCACGGTTTAGACAACTTTCATAAACTGACAGTCTGACATTCACACCCACTTGACACAGAGGCCAATTGTGTGGAGGAGGGAGTATTAACAGGATTTAAATTTCTGTCTCAAGATCTCATTTTATTTTTTTTCACTTAGTACCACAACTCTAACAAACCATGAGTAATGTCACATCTTTACCGTACTTAAATGTTAAATTCTTCCCGTGTCTCTCCTCTTTGTGCATGTTTTTCCACTTACCTTTAAGTAAAGTAATTCTGAGCAAAAGTTAACACTTTTGGGTGCATGTAACCTTTTTTGTAACACACCCACTTCTCATAGCAGTTAGCCACTCGTGTGAAGTGGAGAAAACAGGCAGGATCTGAACTTCCATCTCTCCAGTTTTTTTTTCATTGTCTTGTTCTTCACACAGCTACTTTTTTTTATGTCTACAACTTTAGCACCAAAACACTTAGTGAGCCTTTTCACACGAGTTTGTATTGTTCACATTTGTACAATTTATTTATTTCTGCGAATGCTGGCTTTGCATGCGAGCTGTGAGCGTGGCCATTCGATGTGGGAATAAACACTTCTGCTTTTAGGCACATTATTTTAGAACACACATTGGCTTTTAAAGTGGTTAAGCGCATCAGAACCACTTAGCTTATTTATTACACAAGCTGACTGTGAAGCTGGTGTGACATTTTGAAATAAAAGGAGGGGTAAAAACACAAATTTTAGCAGGGATACACCAAGAGTGAGTTTAGGAATTAATGCTGATCTCCAGCTTTTGTTTCACAGCAATCCCTGGCTTCATATCACCTTTTTACAAATGACTTTAAAAATGTTTTAGACAGCGAGGTTTACAGATTACACATTTGGGGAAATGGAAGCACTCGTATTGAAGCTGTACTGTGTGTTAACAGATACCTATTGTAAAGTGTCAACATGAAGTGGGGATTGGTAGATCCCAGAGCAAGTGGAGCTAAGTTGTTTCCCAAAATGTTTTATTTGCCAAGTATTTTGTGACAAATAGTGTAGGATTATATTCATCTGTCTCACATCTGATGCTGCAGTTGGCGACAGTCGTCACTGTACTGCAGCCTCGGTGAGCTCAGAGTAGCAGCACATGAACCTCTTCTCCTGCTACTGCAGGTTCTGATTAGTTGGAGTTTGAGTCCATCCAACTGTGAGCACATGTCCTCTTTGGCAGCTGAAGGATACAGAGGAACACGACACTAGGGATTTAGCCACTTTAACAGCAACTGTAGGTTCAAAATCAGAGCGAGTGAATTGCTCACTTGTTAACTGGTTGTGGATGATGTTAAGATAAGATAAGATAACCTTTATTAGTCCCACGTGTGGGAAATTTGTTGGGTTAAGGCTGCCGACCTTCGCCAGCGCCATCTTACCCTTCCGACCATACATACAATACAACATCACATGGGGAAGACAGGTCAGAGAGGTATAACAATGGAAAATGCACAACATGAGGAAAGACTAGGAGAAAAAATAACTCCCCCCAGACTGAGCTCCAACAGGGAGATCAGTTTGAGAACAGAAAAAAAACACCTCAGCACATGAATCATCATATCTCGCTACATAGAAGACATAAGCTTCGAAGGCGTTTGGGGGGGGGAGTGTAGGTCTGTGTCAGTGTCACTCATAGGCACATATGTGCCTATGAGTGTGTGTGTGTGTTCCGTGTTCAGCCGAGAGAAAGTGTCCCTTCACCCGGTTAGGCAAAAGTCAACAATCTTCGGTCGACGCGGGTGGCCTTGAATGAGGGGGGGGGGAGTCACAACACAGTCTTATTATCTAAAGGAGAATTGTTATTCCCGTCAGCTTTTGCCTTGAGCATCCAGGGGGGGGCGCATGAGATGAAGATGGTAGTTAGTTTGGTTAGTGCGAACAAACTGCATCCAGTGTTGGTCTAACAGTTGGTCTAATGTCCGTCACTGGTCACAGGTCTCTCAATTCCAGTTGTTCTTCTTCAAGATGTTATCCATATAGCAGAGCCATGAGCTTCTCCAAGATCTTGTCCATATTGCGTTCAAAAACAGTCTGAGTACTCACAGCCCTGCCCATCGTCTATCATGTTGGCCAGCCTTGTGGAATTTTGAACAGCTGTAGCCGCTTCTTGTCCTTCGATAAGCCAGGTCCAAGCCAGCTCCAATCAGCCAGAAGGTGTGACCGCCTCCGTCAAGAGCCAAGAGAAGAATAGATATCTGGACTCCAAATATACTCAGGCTGCCATTATTTTGCATGGACAGCCTGCATGAGTTTACGTGTGGTCAATGGCTCAGTAAATATAGGACAGCTACCTTCTTATGACTATGAAAATTGGTCCAATGATTGTGATAAGAGATTTTTTAGTTTTGTGATTATTGTTTAGTTGTAGCTTCATTTAAGATAGGAGAGCTTGTGAGTTGGAACCACCACAGGAAAGGAAAGTGGAACCAGATGTGTAGAGGAATGCGGTGACATACATACTACATCCTGAGTTAACGGTCACCCCCCTCTCTCACTCTCCTTTTAAGGAAATGTTTACGTTTCTATACATACCAAGATATCTCCTGTTTCAACAGATAAGCTAAAGGTTTCTCCTATTATGGAAACGTTTTTGTATACTGAACATACCACTCCTACTTCCTTGAAAGCTCACTTGGAGTATAAATAAAGAATGCGCTGAGAGCCCTGGGCGGTTTTTCTGTCACATCTGTTGTGCGCACTTTGAAAGCAGAGCAGATCGGACCGTGACCGCCCATGCGCATGTAAAAATTAGATATCTGAGTGTGACTTCATTTACCTTTCTAATAACTTTTCTCTTCACAGATTGCAATAAGTCCTGTTTTTCTCTTATGTTTTGTTTTGTTTGCTTGTTTGTTTTTGTGTTCTGCAACAGGCTGCAACTAGTAATGGTTACCAACTGCTTGGTAGCGCCACAAACCTCTGCATAATCCTTTTAGATTACAAGCTCACCAACTGGATGGCAACCTGTCTCCAAACAGTCGCGGTCCAACTTGGACTGGCTGCTGTCACTCTCAGGCAGACTGGTGAATGTTTGCAAATATTTGTAATTTATAAACATTGTTGCAGTCATTCTGAGTCACTGTGCCGATGAGAGCGACTCATCTGTGATGTGTCCTTTTGCAGTAGGTGACTGGATTCAACTGGTTGCCAGCTGGCTGGTTGATAAAAACAAGGTTGCCAAGCTGCCATCCTGCAGCAACTATGTGACTCTTTGTGGGGGAATTTCTGTTTCAGAGCCACGTTTCTGGCTGGACTCTGAGTTTTAACGTCAGTTTGTGTTTAATGTGAGTTTCGGTGTATGAAGACAGCGACAGATTTATTATCACAGACTGCATGTAACTGCCACTTTGACCCCATTCAAACGCAAACTGATAGCTGATTAAGTCTTATTGACATTTTATTGCTGTCTTGACACAAGTTTGCTTTAAAATGGTAACTCAGTGTGAGCGGTCACAGACCCGGTCCTGTCTACAAGCTCGCTGCACATAGTCACAATAATTTTGGTTATACCACAGTCTCTCCAGCCAATGTTTTCCTTAGTGTGACTGCACTGCATTTTTTAACCAGTCCGTGACTTTAGATGAAATAGTCAAAAATACCAAAGACAGTGTTCACAATATGAAACTGGACCATTTTTCTCTTTTGCTTTAGGCCACTGGGTGTTGGATCCTTACACAGCGTGTTGTCAGAGGAATGGGGGCAAACTCTCCGGCACGGATATATTAGGAATACTTATTTTATGACCTTTAATGCCATGACAGAATAGCTGGTGCCATGGCAACAGCTAATGGATGTTAATGAGCTCTATAAACCCCTTTTAGTTGTTGTCACTGTGTGGATTAGAGGTCTTCTTACAACTTTAAAAGAACAGATGGTGTCATAGGCGGGTTCTGTCAGGTTACATCACGTATTCTACGGCCATACCGAGCATCATTAAATACTCGGATAATTCATGCAATTTGCTTAACAGTGCTCACACAAACTTCTTTATCCCGAGGCAGAGAAAAAAGCGGCAATTTTTTCTGTTCAACTTCAGTTTTGAGAGCAAACTTTAAACTCTGCTCTCAGCTACTGACCTCCTTACTCATTGTTTGAGACCTTCAAACGGACAAGCAGAGGACACTGGTTTCATTAGCCATTCAGCGAGCGGTGTGTGCGCATGTTTCTGCGCGTGTGTGTAAATGTTAATGACATAAGAAATGGAAGGATGGCTTAAATGAAAGCCGTGCAAAATGTCAACTGTGCGCACGTATGTGTGCGAGTGTGTGTATGTGTGTGTTTTTCAGTTTTCATTATTGCTCCCGTCTCTCCCTCCCACTCTCTGATTCGCTGTCTTGCCTATCATGCTCTTGCTTTGCAATTATAACCTCCATTAATTATGAATCGGGGCCCCGGATGAACAGGGCGACGCTGCTGCCACTGTCGATCGAGCCAGGTGCCAGAGACCTGGCAAACTCCCGAGCTGTTGACGCCGCCTACGGAAGCGCCGCATTCTAATTTTTCTTTTATTAATTCAGGTTGCTGATGGCATGAGCGTGGAGTGGAGTGGCTGAAAGAAGGAGAAAGGGACACGCTGTAGGGACGGAGCATGGAGAGAGTGTGGCATATAGCTGTAATTACCCTGCATTATTAGTAATGATAATAATATTGCTGAGAGAGTGGAATGTGTTTGCCCCTCAGCTTCGCCTTCATTTCCGAGCATGGGTTGATGAATTAATAAAAGCTTTCCACTGGCTGGCTCGTTGAGTGGCATGTGACATACAGTTTCTCGCTCTCCTCGCTTCTCCAGGTGACTGGCTCGCTCGTTCACTGACAAAATAACATCACGCACCGTGAGAGGAGGGATACAGGAAAGAGGTGTAATCAGCAAAATTGAGGCAGAGCTCCATCCACGTCAGTTCACCAATGGCAATCTGTGTGCATTCGGACAGCTTGCTTATATGTGTGTGTGTGTTCCCCGACAAGGTTCCTGCCTCATAATCAGGGCAAAGAGTGCGAACAGGTTGGATTGGGAAACGCCCGGCATCCATCTGTCAAAGTTTCATCACTGAACTAGACACTCGATCGCCTCAGCTCATCGTGAGTGGTGCTTGACAAATAGACCTTCAGGAATGTTTCTGGCAGAGAAGTTTGTGTCTGTTACGTGCAAGAAGTTGGTGACGAAAACAGTCTTTTGCGGTCAAAATGTTTCCCTAATTAAGTCACAATCCAGCACAACACCCTGTGAGACTCAGAAAGGCCATTTTCAAAAAATAAGCCTCCTCTCTTTCCTTGTGATGTACCGTGTCTAAAAAACATTTTGTTTTGCCTGGAGGAAAAAAACTCACTCAAATCCCATGCGATTGGGGGGGTTGACAGCGTTCAGCGCCGGCGCCGTCTGCGCGCTTCTCCTTTGTGAAGTTGATGAAGCTTCTCTTAATGAGACCCCGCTATGTTTCTGCTCTGAGACTGTTTAACTTGGAACACTTTTCTCCTGTCATGGCAGGTCCTCTCATTAACCGACATGTTCTCCTTATTTCACTTGGCTTGTTTGTCGGCCTCGTATCCCGCTGCCTTTCTCTTTCGCTCTTCACCCCCCCTGTGGCCGACCATGTTGTTACGTGTTGTTGTCATTTAGACACCTAAGAACCCTTGTAGTCCCCACTGGCCTGTGCTGACAGGTCTGGCGATAGGAATGGGTAGACAAATTGAGTTGACGAAAGCAATTAGCACATTGAGGAGCTCTGTGTTGCTGCACGTCACTTTGTTTTTCTAGCTGGAACTCCATCTTGCCATGACCAAGAGGTCGTTTATCTTTCAAAGGGACAAGTGTGTGTGTCTGAAAGTGGACTTTGAATTGTGTTTTGTGTCCACGCAATGGTGAGTAAGAAGAAAGAACATTCTTTCATTCAAGTATTGCCATTGTTGTCTTAACTTACAGTCTCTTGAGAGTGGTGAAAGTAATAATTCCTCTATTAAACCTCATTCTTCTCTAAGTGTGCAGAGGCACTATCAGCAAAATGTATAATATCAGAAGTAAAAGAACTCATTCTGCAGAAAAAGTGTCCTACCATATACTGTATATGTCCTTAAATGCTGCACGAATCACTTCTAGAAAGCACCAAGTCTAAACTAGCTAACTGTAAACTTATAGATAAGAACAAAAAGACAGTAGCTCTCTCTGTATAAAATAATGTGTTACAAACAAATATTTCTGAACAAACATCTCTGCGTAATCAACAGGCCTAATAAAAGTATCCAAGAACTAATAATTTCAACAGCAGGTAAAAACTTTGTCATTTGTGTGTATTACAAGTAAAAACAATGACAAAAAAAAAAAAATCCACAGTTTGGATGAAAACACTAACAGTGAAAGCAGTTTATGTATCACACACACTCAGACACTAATGGAATCATCAGAGGTAATTTGAGGTTCAGCATTTTTCCCAAGGACACTTGGTCACCAGTGAAATTTGATTTAGAAAAAAAAAAAGGTTTGCTGGCATTGTGGAGTGCCGTGTCTCTCTTTTATAGTGCGTCTGGCCCCAGCTGGCACAAAGGAAATACACAACTGCAGTGTTTTTCCTGCAGGGAAGAATGTTTTTTAAGCATCCTCCAAAGACTTTTAGCTAGAGACAAAATGCACAGTTTTCTTGGTTTGCATGCTCCCGATCCAGGAAAAAGACTGAAGTCTTCCACCCCACAGATCTTCTAGTCTGTAAAGAACAGGGCCAAAACAACGCCTAACCCTTAATGGGTTGCCAGTGGTACCAGGTGCATGTTAAAATGTTTATTACCATCTCTGATTTACAATGAAAGGGACATGTGAACATGTGAACACTGTGGTATACTTCGTGGTAATTCAGGCATAAGTCTAATGCCACATTGAATCCAATGCCTTTCCCATCTTAGCACCCTCTCCCTCCTTTTAGCATCAGGAGTAGGCAGCTCTCCCTCCATACAGTGAAGTCACCACTAACACGTGAATTATACTTCTGCATCAGAGCTGCGTCATAACTAACGCCATAACTGGAACCCTATTTTAACCCTACGTCACCTTCTACGTAACTACACATCGGGTTGACGCAACCACAATGGATTGAATGGTGTGGAAATTTGCAGTGTAGGGATAACAGGAGTTTCCAGTTACATCATACGTTAGGACGTAGATTTCATGCAGAAATCTAAATGAAGCTTAAGAGTCAACCCTAAACATGGGGAAGTGTTTCATCCTCACCTGTTGCAGATTGGAAGCATGAGATGAATGGGTATCATCACAGGCCATTTTCAGCAGATGGCTAGGCTATCATTAGCATCTTAATCATTGTGTTTATCTGCTATCTGATAGCCATCGCGGCTCAGGCCAATTTCAACAGCCTAGTGCTGAATAGTCGTCTGATCTTTTCAGCAACAGAGTCAAACTGAACATAAGTGTTCCAGAAACAAGAATCTTTTTTTTCAGCAGGAAATAAATATATCATCTGTCACACACTGGTATCCTTTTTGGCATGTTGATTATAATCAGAGCCCTGCGGTGCACATGTAGAAGAAACTGCTAATAGTCCGATGACAAGACAGCGGCAGCGGCGGTTATCTAAACAGATTTGATGCTGGCACACACTGTAATCCTGTGAAACATGCCACTGAAGTCATTTTATCAGCACTGACATACCATCCACACAACACCTAATCCCGCTTCTGTGCTAATGGAAATGTGGCTGCACGCTGTATCGGTGCAAACTCCCCAAAGAAACTGACGATATTAAGATGGCTTAATGCTCTCATCCTGCACTCGCACACAAACGTGCTGTACGCACACAGAAAGACACACACCACCTCCAGTTTGTCAGAGTGGGACGTTATTTAATGGAATCATGCTTTATTTTTTGTATTTTTTGCTCTTATCGGCCTTTCTGCAGACACCCTGGTTGCCCTGGCAGGAAAACAATGAAAGCACAAAGCCTTTTGTTTAGGACGAGTACCCTGCATTTCCAACATCGTCCCCAGAAAACAACCCACGATGTGCTCACACCTCCCCGGTGTTATTTCAGTGCGGTCGCACTTCCATCCCTTTGTCTGCCTGCATGCCCACCCTGCTTTTTGGCAGCACGTTCACCACCACAGATTTTTTATTTCTTTTCCCTTTTCTTTCAAGATGTGCTCAGGAAGATGTGGAGGTGGGAGTGATAGAGGAGGAATGGCACAGGAGGCTGGAAGTAGGGCAGGGCTGTGCATCCCACCTTTCATTATTATCAGCTGCTTTTAACACGGTGACTTCAGCAGGTCGGATGTTGATGCATGCATTGTCTCCGGGCCGTGAGCTGAAGTGCTTCCAGCTCGTAATGACGTCAAACACATGTACACACGAACATGTGCGTGCATACGATTTCTCCCTCTCTCTCTCAGGCACACGCACACACACCTTTATCAGCCTCCTTTTTTTTTATTAACACCAGAGTAGCTGCAAGCACCATCTTCTTTAATTTCTACCAGCCAGCTCCTCCTTCCCTAACATGGACGGTGTCATTAAAACATGATTAATTTCCTCTGAGGGGCATTTTCCTTCCTGCATACCACGCTAATATCATTCCGGCCTGATATGCATGCACACCCACATTTACTACATGAATTATAGAATTTAGTGATAGCAAATTCGTATTAGTGTTTGGCAAATCTATGTCCTCGGGGCAAAAGGTGCGTATGTTATTGGGCCTAATTTGTGCATGGAAATGTTCCTGCTCTGCTCACATAATAAGTGCACACACAAAACTACCATCAAATTTGTAAAATGTGTGTAATGGAAAATTCTGCTCATCCCTCCATGTGTATTTTCAGAGTCATCCGAAATCAGAGGGTGCACGCTTTTTATATGCAATCTGTCATTTCTCCGTACAGAAGCCAGTCACCTGGGTGGGGATCATATAGGTAGCGGTGAAGCAGGAAAATTCCTCGACTGAAGAAGCTGAAATGGTGTCTGAGGACGAGGAATTCAGAAAAATGTGCAAGTACAAGTGTCGTGCACGTTAGGGGACCCAGATGCGGAAAAAGGAGGCAAAATAATTGACAAAAAAGACAAACTTTTAATAACTACTAAAAGAAGTCCAAGATTCAAAAAGTTCAAGAAGTCAAAATATCAAGAAAAATAGGAAGAAACAGAAAACAAACCTTTGGCAGCACATGTGGGAATAACCGAGACAAACAGAAACACCCCCCAGAAACTCTGAAGGAACTAAAAACACAAGAAGTAATAAACTAAAAATGGGAACCAAAGCTTAGCAAACACCAAGAAACTAAAACAGTAAAGCAATAAAAAGTGGCGCCAACTATTTAAGACAAACAGCGGCCGGAACTCAAATATAACTGCGAGAATTAAAGCTCAGCATTATTAGAATGATGCAGAAATCAATACAGGAATTCATTTTTTATTCATATTTAACTAAATGTTATTAAAAGAACTTTTCTCCTTCTGTGTTGATGTTGTTATAAGTAAAACTGACGAATGCATGTGTGATAAACAGGGATGTGCCGTCCTCCATTATGAATTTGGTAAAGATCAAAGCCCTGCCGGTGTCCACGCTAAATGTGTGATTAAACACTCTACTATTACTCACTGAGATTACATCACCACAGCCAGTCTTCTGCGAGGTTCAGCCACACACATGCAGACGTATACGCTCTATACAGTTTTTTCTTCCCCGGCGCAGTATTGGCGATGATAACTGTGATTAGTGAGTATTTTGTAGGATGGCAACTGATTATTTCTTTGTTCGGTCGTGTTCTTTCTCCTAACACTCAAGTCTGCTAGTAGATCAAAGATGAAACTACATATTGATTGCATTTTCTCTGTCATGCCATTGAGCATACAATTCTCTGCACCCGTGCTCTTTTTCTTTCCCTTAGTTTCTTTTTCCATCCCCTCCACTTCTCTCACTCCTTCTCACTCCCCCCCCCCCGATCTCTGTCGCGGACCAATCAATCCCATATTCTATCTTTAATGCAGTCTATCATAATTTTCTCATTATAATCAGAGAGTGATTGGATTCTGGGGTAAATGAGGGATTCGGAGAGGTAATTAGCAGACTAATAACTCCAAGTTCTGACATGCTGCAATAAGAGACGGATGGAAGGACTTTGAGTCTCTCATATGCATGGATGAGAGGAAGAAGGGCGCAGGAAGAGGAAAATCAGCCTCTTCTTCAAGCTCTCTGCACAGATACATCAGTCACAAGTCCAATATTATTCTGTGGCAGTGGGAGGAAGGGATAAGTGTGTATGAGAGTGGTTATATATTTGCAGAAGAGCAGGCACGTTTGTCTGAATGTTTAATTCTTCTGCCAGAGTCTTCTCAGGAACTCAGTATGGCAATACAAAAGCCTGCTAGAACGACACAGGCAGCACAGAATGACTTTTTAAGGCATCGGCCAATCAGTGTGCAGAATCGCTTAGTTTCATAATCATGTAAACCCTGCACTTATAAGATGATATGGTGATGTTGAGTTGCTCGCTCTTGACACTTCACAGCAAGACTTCACTAAAGTCTGTTTTAAAAATACAATCTATTGGACTCACTCACTTTAGGAAGCTGCCTCATGTGGTCATTTGAGGAACTGCAATTTTGGCACTTGTATTAACAGACCCGGGACCAGATCATTCCAGTCCCAGTCTATATGCTGCAGTTCAAACGTCTTGCATTCTCAATCATCCAGGTAAGTAAATCTCCAAAAGTTTATTCTGTTCATCTGGACGTAGCGTCAGACCTCCCTGACCTCCCAGCCCATTGTTACTTCAGTGGACTGGTTTCAGTCATTATGCAAATGTACTGTTTATAAGATTTGGGGAAACCTGCAGTCGGCTGAGACTGAAGAAGTCACGTGGATGAGTGACGAAACGTTTCTCCCACAAAACGCTACATCCAGATGAACAGAATCAACTTTTGGAGATGCTGCAGTGGAGCTTTGCCAAGCGCATACAGCAGGAAATATAAAGTGGTATTAATGATAATGGATTGGATTTATATAGCGCTTTTCAAGGCACCCAAAGCGCTTTACAATGCCACTATTCATTCACTCTCGCATTCACACACTGGTGGAGGCAAGCTACGGTTGTAGCCACAGCTGCCCTGGGGCAGACTGACAGAAGCGAGGCTGCCATATCGCGCCATCGGCCCCTCTGACCAACACCAGTAGGCAGTAGGGTAAAGTGTCTTGCCCAGGGACACAACGACCAGGACAGAGAGACCGGGGATCGAACCGGCGACCTTCCGGTTACAGATGCGCTTCCCAACCCCCTGAGCCACGGTCGCCCAATTAATCATGCTAATCGTGTTTCTTTTCAAATACAGGATGTGTGGTTAGGTCATAAATGCATACCATATTTAAACATGCTAACACTAGGCTACATGGTGGACAGAGAAGTGGACAAACCTCCATGTTTGAGAAGAAGCGCTTGTCTGATCGTTGAGTTGCATCTGTCTGATTTTCTTAATGCCCGTCGCCTCAGGCGCTGTGATACTGACACCTTTGTCTCATTGCGAGATCAATGAAAAACAGCTCCAGCGATTTCTGCATATAATGAAAAAGTGTTTATCTGATCCCTGATCAGTTCAGCCGCTGACTGATCTTTGTTGGTACGAGAGCACTTACTGCTTTGAGGGAGCAGTGTGACTTAGAGTACATTTGCAGAATTCTTCTTCTTTTGTTTCTGGCAGCTACCAAACAGCTTCAGGTTTGTTAGCAGCTCCTTCTGAACCAGAGGAGGGCTGACATTTATGTGCATGTTGGCCAGGCAGGCCGAGATGGATCACAGTCAGACCTGATATCTGAACAACTTAAACATGCATACTTTGTGTCCAAATCTTGACTTCAGCTTGGTATTAGATTTAAGCCCAGTAAAAACACTCTGGAACACTGTAAGAAGTGTTTTTCAGACTAAAACTGTCTCCTCTAAATGAGACTGGAATACCTGCTTTGGTGACTTGTTGACTTGCTCCCTTAAATGTCGAGCATCTAGTTGATCATACTTCTGCAACATTACATAACTCCATCTGGTTCAAAAGGCTCAGCCATTAAATGCTGGCAGATGGCAAACTTTAGCCCATGTCAGATGCCACGAAATGATCGTAGAGTAGAGATTATAGTAAACTTGATCGTGAGCCAGCCTTTAGATTGGGATTAATCACATGGCTATTTTTAAAAGGTGGATTTCCATCTCTGCTTGTGTTAACAGACAGAATAAACACAGATTGGGTGTCAAAGTTTAAGTTTTTTCTGTTCATTTTGTGTTATATTAAGTGACACTTGCCATTAAAAGACAACTGCATACAGTGACAGGTGTGAAGTGTAACCAGGGTTCAAAATACTTCAAAGTGCAGCTTTTATAGTGCCACCATGATGTCCCTGTGTAGCTCTTTAGTCGAGCAGCAAGAGAAATTATGAGAATTTAACCAACACAGGCACGAATAGTCCTCCGAAAAGCTAACAGTGCATGGGGCCATGTCGCTTGCTCAGAGCACACAGCTGCAACATGCAGATGTGCAAAGTTCTGCAAAGCACCTATGGACTGCCACTGCACTGTGATACCAGGCACCTTTGACTTCTTCAGAACCAAACACTGCATGTATTCATTCCTCAACTGTCACCACCAATCAGCTTGATCCAGTCCCATGTGATGCAGTCTAATTATAACTACCAGATGTAACGCGAGTCTCCACATTAAAGGACACAGCGAACGTAAATCTCTTGTTTTGTTTTTTCTTCTTCGTGCACTCTGTTCCCACTGCACATGCTCCGTGTGCTTAAGTTTATGTAAATATTGTCATGTTTAACACATTTATGTAACACAGACAGACATTAGAGCTATAAGTTCACATTTTTCCTCGGGGATGAATCGTACCTTTTTACAGTTGCTTGGCTCTGCTGGCCTCAGGTGTATGTGTCCTGGCCAGCGGAGCGCGTGATTAGCCAGCGCTGCTGCTCATCCATCTTGGTTGGTGGAGAGGACGGGAGGGGTTAGGCTGACAACAGACCTGGCTGGCCTGGCCTCGGGATACGACTATGTCTCCATCCACCTACCGACCGCACAAACACACACGCAGCAGCAGCAGCAGCAGCAGCTCCGAGCCTGTGGGTTAATGGCTTTGACTCCTGTCCACTCCATCTCTCCCTCTCTCTGTCTCTTCCTCTCTCTCTCCCTCCTGTCATTTTGTTGTCCTCCTCAAATGTTTGCGCTCTCCCTCTTAAGCTCTCTGTGTCTTCATCACCTCCACATATCCACACGTCAGCCTCTCCTTCTGTGCCTTTCTTTTCCATTACTCCATTTGTTTCCTCCATTACCGGTCCATCTCCTCATTAGCTTATGCTAGTCCT
Source organism: Perissodus microlepis (assembly GCF_051167445.1). NCBI lineage: Eukaryota > Metazoa > Chordata > Actinopteri > Cichliformes > Cichlidae > Perissodus > Perissodus microlepis. The sequence goes on along the minus strand of NC_140463.1, from coordinate 42,392,784 downwards.
TCCCTCCCCCACCACCATCTCTCTCTGTCTTACCTGGAATGCATGTTGCATATGTATGAGGGACGTGACAAAGTGCTGCCCTCAGCACAAACACAGCCAGGGCGTCAGACCTGTAGGATGTGGAGAGGAAGGAAGAGAGAGAACAAGAAGAGAAGGAATCAAGAGGAAGAAGAAGACGTGTAAGAGAATGAAAGGGAGACAGAACAAAGAGAGAGGAACTAGAAAGAAGGAGGGTGAGAAAACGTGACACGCTGAAATAGAGGCGTGAGAAAGCGATGCTCTACTTGTGCCATTTTCAAAAGAGGAGACCGTGTTGCCACGTTTTCCCACCATTATGCTTCTTTATCTTTTCAAACTCCTGCCATAGAGTGTTTTTGGCTGCAATAATAAAATGCTTCTCTTTGCTGGGTTTAATTATGGTATGCTGTTTGCCATTATCCAACCAGGAGGCCTCTTGAGATGCATTATCATGTTCACACAGACAGTTAATTTTCACCATTTGTATATTCATTGCACTCTGCTAGAACCAGCACGAGTTCTGTTCATCATTCACAGTCAGTCTGATGTTCGGATGTTGCAGAAAACAGAGACGCCTTGTTTTGGAAATGCTTTTTAAAAAATCTCCAAATGTGGTTTGTGTTTGGAGATGAAGAGATGTTTAGTGGTCCAGATTTTCTGAACCCAGTCTGTATTTGCCAAAAAAAATGAATTTAGGCTGGCAGTCTGACCAAGGCCTGGCATGCACGCGTCTAGAAGTGCAGCATTTACTTCATTTATCTTCATTTTAGTCATATAAAAATGTCTAAAACTATATTACAGCGCTGATCTTTGATCTCATTAGGGCCATTTGAATTTCAGCGGAAGACTGACGGTGACCAACTGTCACATATCGGATATTTAAATAACTCCAACATAAATTTGTCCTGAAGGTGCTTTGATAAATCTTTTAATTCATTCATTTTGATTCGGTCTGGTCCTTAAAGGCCTGCTTTTATTCATGTCATCACAGAAACCACATTTCCACTTGTGTTTTGGTGAAAAATGGAAAAAAAAAAAAAAGTAATATTGGACCAAAAGTATGTTTAACCTGCTCTGATTCTGAAGGATTGTGCTTGCCTTAGTCACTGGCATAGAAAGAAATGATGAAATTCTACTGTGGATATTAATGGGCTGAAATAACTTGTCCATATGTAACGAGTATGAAGCATTTCTTTCATATTTGGTCATGCTGGGCCGACATACTTCAGCTGTATTCACCGTATCTCGCTTCTTCAATCCTGATTTTTGTAACAGTAGTTGAATGCAGTCCCAGCTGTTTTTATACAAAAGCAGTCCAGTCACAGGACTACCGGGCCTTTGAAAGTAGAGAGGGAAAGGAAGTAGAGCATGAAACAAGTTAGAGAGGGGCTGCGCTTGTGTTTGAAAGAGAAGAGAGAGGAACGCTAAGATTATGAATGGCTAAAAGGGAAAAAGGCACGAAGAGTGGAGCAAACGAGCTGGGAACAAGGAAGGGTTTTCACTCACAGTTGTCCATTCACTGTCACTGTAGGTATATTGTATTGCACTTTTTAAGTCTTTTGTTCGCAATGTGAAGTCTTTTAAATGTGGAAAGTCTTAAAAAATGAAACGGCTTTTTGTGCCTTTCAACAGTGAGAGGCAAGCGCTGGCAAATCTGAAGTTATCATCTTCTTATTTGATAAAGAAGAAAAGGTCTGATGTCAATTCAGGGAAGTGGAAGCCCTTAATATACACTTGTAAGTAAGGAGAAATTGATAAAGGCGAAGACACAGCTAGGTCTTTATATGAATGAATTATGTGTGACTGTAATTCCTAAACAGCTCAAGCGATAGTTTTCCCTTCATTATTTAAGACGGTTGAACAGCAGCAGATTTATGAAAAAAACTGCCACTGCCCAGATAATGAAGCACCTGAGTGTCAGCAGGTGCAGAGAGCAAAGATGAAGAAGGAAAGCAGGAAGATGGGAGTGGACGAGGGGAGGAAAGAAGGGAAAACGGCAGGGATGCAGGCAGGTCGTCCTTCTTATCTCCAGCGATGTTCTACCTTTGGCCAGTTGCCAGGCAACGGTGTGCTTGACAACAGCTGAGGATGAGTTGATGTGGCTCTCCTGTCACAGCAAGCGGTGGCGGGAGAGCCAGTGTCAAACACTCCCTCCAATCCTCACAAGGTCAAAAAGAGGGCGCTCATCTTTTACCAGAGGGGGATCAGAGGTCGTCAGCAAAGTCGCGGCAAAGAATTGGCTTATAAAACCAACACGAAGAGGACGCGCTCACGGCTCCAAAATTACACGCTAACACATGTAGCCACACCCCAAAATGCGAGGAATCATTTTGCAGTTGTGTGTCCGTGTGCGTGTTTGTATTTATTCCACCTCACTGTTTCATGCTGTATCTTTGAATAAGCGAGTGGCTGTGCACCCCCACTGCGTGTGAGACCACCTGCCTGTGCTTTGCTCCTTTTTAGTCTCCAACCAGACACCTTAACAGAGACCCACCACTGTTTACACCTGTAGCTTATGGTAATACAACCACTGATACACAAGCACGGATTAAAAAAAAATGGTGCACACACACAGAGCGAGCACTATCAGTGGGAGTTGAGAAAAAAACCTTCTTGTAGTGACAGATGCGAGTAACTGAGTAGAAGAAAGCGAATGAAACATGAGAAGACATCTGAAAGGACTGACATCTCTGAACATGCCTGCTGTTGTGTTGGTCTTATGTATTAACAATCATCAACATGAACTCAATAATATTTATTTTAATGCAATAGCTAAAGTAACCTGGCAGTTAAGTGTGTCTAAATGTTGTAGCTACAGTATTTTAAGCTGTTTTCAAACTGACATTATTTACATGGTGTCTGTCATAGCATGAAACATGAAAGGGAGGTTTAAAAATGTGGGCTAATCTGATTTGTAGACAGAAGAAAGCTAACACGCATCAAAGCGGTGGCATGTGCTTTGTAAATGTGTAAAATAATTCTGCAGTTCATGTGAAACAATCCAAAAGTTTCTGCTCTGTAAAATCTGAGTCGGATTTAACGTAATTTTGTAAAATTATCTGTCGCCAGAAAGTAATTTATTGCAAATGTGTTCATTAATAATATGAAGACAAGTTTAATATTCATGATGCACATATCATTCAAAAATGATATTGTATATTTTACACATGTTTGTATGGGATATTGTATTTGTTTTAAATGTTATATACCTATGTGGTATGTGACTTTTGTTGCCATGATGCCAGGTCTCTCTTGGAAATGAGATTTTTAATCTCAATGAGATTTTTTACCTGGATAAATAAAGGATTAAAAAAAAAACAAATAAGGCCAAGTATTAGACTATATATGCTAAATATACAGTCATCTGTAATGATATAGTCACATGAAAGAAAGATGGAGTCAGTCTGAAATCTCTTTGCGATAATACAGTAATTAGCTGTGTTTAATCTGCAAACATCACAAATCTGTTGCCATTAAAAGTGTTTTTAATGGCAGCGTTTTAATGATTGGCAGCAGTGGGTAAGCAAAAGGGTATATTTGTATTATTTCACTTATTTCTTAAAAAAATCACACCCTCACTTTGAGTCCTTTTTTCACTCAGAAACAATTAAACACAGATGGGACATTAATCACAGCACGCCTGAAACCTAAAAGGGAAAAAAACAAAGCAGCAGTAAGGATGTCATCCCTGGAATTAATGTTCTGCTCCTTTGTATTTGCCAGTCACGCGCTAATATGTCAACTTTCTCTGGCGTGTAATATTTTAGTGCGGGAATGTGTTGCTGAAATGCATCATTCCCCCCAAAGTTGCATTCATCCTGTGCCGTCTGACCTATTACACATGACAGATGAATGGGGGAAAGGGGATTTAAAAAAACTACCTTATCGGGAGCCGTAATGTCACTTGCACTCTTACTTACTGTATATCCTTGTTTTTCTTGTCTCCTGTTATATGTTAAGCTCCACATGTGCTTGCTCAAACCCTCCCCTGTCACGTTGGCAGTAACAAATGGCAGAATGAGGAAGTGTTCTGTTATGCCTGGCTGCCTGCTCTGCTTAAGAGAAATGGTGCGTTCACAATAATGTGATAATACAGCCCTGATGAGCTGTCGCTCAAACCCCTCGCTGCTGAACGAAGGGAGGCACAGCCTGTCTGCGTTTGCATGTGTGCGTGTGTTTGTGCTGATATTAGGGTGGATAAGAGGGAGGGAACAGGTGTGTGTCTTCCCTCATTTTTATGTTTGTTTTCGCCCGTGTGTGTGTGCTCTGTTTTATCAGCAAACCTGTGTTGTGCTGCGTTTTTACCCAGACTTTTCAGTGTGTCTGCCTCAGTGTGAGTACATGGGTGTGGCGAGAAGTAAGGGGAGAGTAGGTGTGTGTGTGTATTGATATGGGTATACGCAGTTTGTGTGTGTCATTAATTTAGCAGAGCTCTGGAAGCGTCCGGGCAGGCCAGTCTGTTAGCGTAGCCGCTCCGCTGCTACTTATTAATCAACCTGGCAGACAGACAGCGGTGGCACTGCCCCTCTGCCTGCCAAATAGGGAGCTGGTCTCACTCTGATAACTTTCAACACACTACAGCCATTGCTGTGAGGATGCCAAATTAGGAGCAACTCTGGCTAAGATAAGTCTAATAGTCTCATGCTGTGGGAGGGTGATAGACTGTGGTTCGCCTAGAAGACTGATGGTTTGTGGTTGGTGCTGCAGGGCGGGGGTTTAAACGAAGAAGGCTACGATTTTGGGGAAGCTAGGAGAAGAAAACAGGAATTGTAAGTTGTTGTTTTTTCCTAGATAATCCAGAGAAACTTCACATGGAGGAAGATGTGGGCGTGGGACGCAGATTGACTGAATGCTGGTGTGCACAGCGGTTCTTCTGCCAGCAGAAAACACGATTATTTACAATATTCATTCATGTGTCAGTCCAGCAGAAGCAATGTCACTGCCAATCTTTGCTGGCACCACTTCCTCTAGGCACAAAAACGCAAATTGATCGGCCAAACTGTGACTTTGGACGGGTCAGAAGATTTAATCCCCGCGCTCTGTGCTGAAGTGTAAATAACTGTCCAAACCTCGAGCGCAGCAGAGTGGAATCTGTAAGTGTATTTGTTAATTTGGTTCCTTTATGGTCTGCTAAACTTAAAGACTTCATCGCTTGGTTCCTGATGAATGTTTTATGGCAATTTAAGATCATCTGAATAATGGACATTTCTGGTGTGCAGAACCATAAAGAACATTTTACACAGTGAAGGGTTTTTAGGTTACTCTGCTTCTATTTATGCCGTATGAATTATTCATCAAAGCCTCGGACGTCTCGATGAACGGCACACATACATGTTGACTTTGACTTACTTATCTCTTTCGCTTAGTTTCCGTCTCGCTCTATTTCACTACCATACTTTAACCATACCAGTGTTCTGCGTAAGTAGACGGATGTTTAAAAAATGATGTCAGGCATGTTGATTGGCCCATTCTGGCCAATGAGCAGTCACTTGTTCTGGGATGCTAACACTAAATCCCCTTTGCTGCTATGAGAAACTTCACCTTGTGATAGTTTGACCTCAAAGATGCTTAATGAAGTCATGCAAGGAAAATACAGGCTGTACCGTGAACTCCAAGAACAGTTTGGTATTTTTACCCAAATCGTGGCCGTGCTCACAGTATTCACTTTTTCACTCCCTCACCTACTGTAGAGCGCTCGCTTTGTACTGAACACTGAAGCAAACATTTCAAACACAGTTTGGCTCACTTCAGTTGTGCTGTATCATCCCACACACGGCTGATGGCGACTGCCCATGGAAAGCAGCCTAAAATATTAACATAACTCTCCTTTGTTGGTATTGCAGATATTCGACAAGCTAGCTAAATGACAAAATATTACTCATTCATACAGTTTAGACTCAGAAACTGTCTCAAAATTGGGTTTTTATATGCTCAGGTTTTAAGAAATCAGTTTTAAAAATAAATCAATAAGTTCTAATAATATAATATAATCATTTCCAAAGTTGCTTAGAGCAGTTAAACAAATGAAGTCAGTTTTTAGCTTGTTTTCCTCTTTAATGCATTAGCATTCCAGTGTGCGGGGAAGGCACAGTTAACAGGTGAGCCATTTCATACATACGAAAATAGAAGAGTTTAGTGGAGCTATAGGTCAGTGGTCACTAATTCCAGTAGGCTGAGTCATTCATCATTATATGTAAAATAAGCTCTCCTGCAGCTAGAGTCTACATTCTTTGTCTTTATGTTGAAAATTGTGTGGAGTGTTGTTGTGTGTTTGGCTACACTGGGCCATAGTGCATTATGGAGGGTGGATAGCATTACCTCAGTGAGTGCACATTAACCCCATCGCCCATTCCCCCATATCAGTTACTGTCACTCAAACAGGGGGGCAACAGGAACGACCGGATTTCGGGGCAGGTCACCAAACTTTAGTGTGTATTCTGCATCATATTGCTAACATTTATTCTGTTGTTCGACTCTGCAGAGAGCAATGACAGTGATCACACAGTAGAGCTACCCACCACTCAGAGCCGGTACCAAAAACCCTGCTGACCTTTCAGGATATACAGCAGGATTACAGGGGGTGCATGAAACATATAAACGTAGGAGACATCTCAGAGCTTCCAGAGAGCACACACTCTACTGTGATTCTGGCATTTCAGCCACTTTCAGAATCGAAGGTCACGTTACAGACTTTTCCAAGAAAGACTTTTCCCACCCTCCGACTGATAGCTGAGTGCATAGTGGAAGGGATGAAACTTTGTGTGAATAGCAAGCCTTTTAATGAGCCTACTTTGTATTCATGCTGTTACTTTATTTTTTCTCCATTATGAACTGCAGTCAGAATGTTGGAGTGTTGTGTTTGTTCTTTGTTCTGATAAAAACAGATTTTCTTTTTATTTCTTGAACATTCTTATTAAGCTTTGCCAGTTGAAAATGTGTCTCTAATTTCTCTCTAATTTGCTGAAATATACGTCATTGTTTTTTTAATTACTGTTATCTGAGATAAATATGCTTTATCAGGACTTTCAGTACAGATCAATAAGAAGTTGGAAGTTTTTATTAAAAACAAACAACAAAAAGTCTGACACAGACGTAGAATTACATTACATTTACATTACATATAATTGCATGCTATAGCATAAAAAAACATAAACTCAATATTTGATTTTTTTCAGGGAAAATGCCCCAAAACAAAACAAAAACAATCAAACATTGTCAGTCTTTCTCACAGGCTTTACCGAATGCTAACACTGTTAGACGCGGTGCTGCTGGGGGTGATACAGCACGCTGTGTAGCAAAGCTGGAACAGCTGTGTGGCGTAGCTGCAGGCTTCAGATGCACTGCTGCTAGTACGGGGAGAGAAAGAGGTGATAATTAGTCAATATAATTAGGAATTTAATTGGACGGATATAAATGATTAATTCAAAGTAGAATTAAGTCAAAAGATTTATCTGGTTATTTTCCAAAAATGTATAACTTATTAAAATGTATAGCTTGTTGATTGTCATGCATGTGAATATCTCAAAATTCAAAATCCTCTGTAGTGAGGGATAACGTAATAATATAAGGCTTTTTGTCAATTTTCGACCAATAAATCTTTAAGTTGACCTTAAAGACTGTGGTGGATGTAAGACAGGTTTTAATGGGTTGTTGACATGACCCCACCCTGAACGAGTTGACAGAACGACGCACACACAAACGCTACCCAAACCATAACCTTGCTAATATGCCCTTTTACTGAGGCCCGGGGTGTCGAGCTCCAGGCCTCAAGGGCCGATGTCCTGCAGGTTTTAGATCTCTCACACCTAAACTAAAGGGTTACATTACCAGATCTCTGGAGAACTCCAAGACATGTTGAGGTAGCCATTTAAATCAGCTGTGTTGGATCAAGGACACATCTAAAACCTGCAGGACACCGACCCTTGAGGCCTGGAGTTCGACACCTCTGACTTAGGCAGTACAAGGGTCTCAAAAGTGGCTTTTTTGGTCCTCTCAGTTGGTCCCTGTGATTCAATTGCAGAGACACAGGTTGGATTCAAAGGAGCCTGAGAGCCTAGGTTTATAGTAATTTTGTTTCAAAGTAGGTCTAGATTAAGATAAGATAAACCTTCATTAGATAAACATGCTAATAGATATTTTCTTTTACTTTGCAGTTCTTCTTCTTTGTTGGTAAAATTGACTTTCAAAATAAGCAATTACATGTTTTGTTGCTTATTTCTGTAAGTTAATAAATACAACAATATATTATTATATTTAAATTATTAAGAAAATAGTTATATGGGGTAAAAGATTCGATTAGTCACAGCCTGCTAAGGTAGTCTATCAACAAGTGTGTGTATATGTTGATAGGCTACGTTAGCAGGCTGTGCCACTGTTATTACACAGTTATTATAGGGTTTGTGGGAAAATGCAACATAGGTTCCTGGTGGAGTCTTGGTTTTCTTTGCCTGTTTTGGACTGCATGGTTATGTAGATTTTTTAAACCTGTAGCAGTAGTTGCAGCTTTTGTTGTATTGGCTTGCCCTCTTGTGGATGTAATGCAATATTTGAATGGTTCAAACTTGTGTTTTGGGGTTTTTGTTCAATTATTTTTTCTGAAAATAACCAGCTGTGGCTAATGCTCAAGTTTGGAAATTTTAATATGGGTTCGCTGACATTTTTCTTACAGGCCCAGTTTCCAGTGTAACTTTGAATGCATGGGATGGCATCTTGGAAAACATTAAATTCTATAAATTTCTAAATGCAGGTAATAATAATGTGAGAGTTTCACGGGCAGCTTTTAGAGCAAATTAATTCATTTTTTTCTGGAAAAAAGTTAACTATAACTAGCAATCAATCAGTTGAGTAATTATGTAACGAACTACACGCTCTGGATATAATCCAAAGGCTCTGCCATTCCTGCACACATAAAGTATCTTGATTTTTGGCAAAAAGCAATTAAAATTCCTTTCCATTGAACACAGCAGGTAATTTATTGGGTCATTTAGAAGCTCAGACAGTTGTCGTGTACAGACAGCCCCGCAGTTTATTCTGGCTCAGAGAATAAAAGAGAAGAGTGCTGGGCAGTGTGATGAAGAAAGAAGAAAGGAGATGAAATGTACTGTATTCTGTCAGCAGAGTTGTGGTGTCACCAGCTCAGGGACGTGCACATGATGGAGGTTTCATGCCTGGGCTAGTCTTGGAAGACCTCGAATTAGAGGAGAGAAAGGGGCCAGTGCATTCAATAACACTGAGACAGTGGGAGGGAGAAGAAATAGATACCACATTGTCTTTGAAGGTAAATGACACATACTTGCAGTAACTGCTTGCACTGCAGATTGTTTATTTCTTTCTTTTAGATGTTGGAGACTTCCAACATTTAATCTTTTGTTGTTTGATGATGAGTTTACTTTATTCTTTGTTTGCCTTTTGCATAGCTGTGATAACAGGGCTGTCATCATGTCATATGTTTAGACTCCCATGTTGAAGTATTAAATAGCATGTTAACTATAAATAGTTTCCCCCTTTCATAATAACCGAATGCTCGGTGAAGTTTTTCATAACGCGCCTGTTTTAATTGTGTTGAGTCTTTAAGCTTGGAGCTGTAGAAGCCAGTTCAAGTCCCTGAACTATACACGTTGTTTCTGTTGTTCTATTTCAGGCATTTTTAATTTAATTATTTGTCAAATAAAGTGTTTTACTTTAAGTAAAATCCATCAAAGAAGCTTGTGCTTCAAGTAAAATTCTTTTTTTTAAAACTATTAGCACTAATTAGCAGCATTTGTCTCTATGTGTTTATGTTTTGTACCCATACAGTTTATGAATGTGATCGCTTACCAAGCTTGCTGTTCTTGATTACGTCACTCTCTAGTCTAAATATGGTTACATCCAAAAAAAGAAATCAAACGCTGGTGCTGAGACTTTAAGCTGCAAAGTGGATGTAGGTCATAGTGGCTACGTCAATCTTCTATGAGACTGAAGAGGAGTGCTCTCTCTTTGGTTCTGCGCTGCTGCATCATTGTAGGGTATGAATGAAATGTTCTGCGCTCTCTCCTTGTCATCACATTAAACATTGCCGGGGCCCACAGGCTGAACATTGAAAACACTGGATGTAATTGGTTGCCGTGTGCTACATCATACATGAAGTCGATTTTTCCAGTAGTGCGAACGCTGAGAAATGACGGAGTTTCCTCTGACAGTCTCATGTTGTTCCATTTGTACATTCTAAATCATCTTCTGGTACTTCCTCTGCACGCGTTACAGATGTGATAGATGTGCTCCCGACACAGACCCGTCTTGTGAGTTGATCATGCAGCGAGACGAGCGTGGTCCTCCCGAGAGTGATTTCATTCACGGTTTTCCCCGTGTGTGTTCAGAGCGATACGACAAAGCACACATCACGAGGTCGACAAACAGCGTTATCTGGCTTCTCGCGCAGGATGGGCGTTTTTTCATTTGTAAGTGATGCAGTGAAGAGAGAAAAACATCACCTCTGACAAAAGCCTTCGGCAAACTTATTTGTTGTTGTTTATTATTATTATTATTGCAAGAAATAATGGAAGCTCTCCAGTAGCCTTTAACTTCAGGTTGATAGTACGTGCTTATGCACTCTACCTCTGTTAACCTGCTGTTAGTGTGATGGGATCTTCATGTACGCTTTCAGTATTCACTGGGGACTGTAGCTGTTTGTTACTGTTTTGGTGTATTTTTACCTCTTGGGTTTTTCTTTTCTTTGTTTTTTATCCCTCAGCCGTAAAAGGCTGATGGGGTATTGTCGTCACCCGCCGAGTGTTCAGGCGGGGCGGCGTGGACACTCAAGTTTGTGAATGTGATACTTAGAAAAGGAGGCGGTGTAGGATTTTCAAATTCATACCCTAAGTGTATCTACTAGGAAGGGGAGGAGTAGCCACTCCTTTCAGCTATGATTAGGAAAATGATGCTGCAGTTTGCAGAGGCTTACCAAAGGTGGACAACAGAAGACTGCAAAAATGTTACTTGGTTTTAATTAGCCTCCGTTTGTGCTGGAACATTCTGATGGTAGGGTTTTGGCATAAACAAGATAAAAGCATGGACCCATCCTGGCTCGTATGAGCGATTCAGGATGCTGGTGGTGTAATGGTGTGGCACACTTTGAACCGCTTAGAACCAACTGAACTTTGTTTCAGTGCCACAGCCTACCTGTGTGTTGTTGCTGAACATGTACATCCCTTTATGACCACAGTTCCAGCAGGTTAACACTCCATGTCTCAAAGCTCAGGTCATCTCTAACTGGTTTGTTGAACATAATAAATGTTCAAATCTGTGAGGAATGTTTCCAGCATATTGTTGAATTAATGCCGTGAAGAATGACGACAGTGCTGAAGGAAAAATGGTGTCCAACCTGGCACTAAAGTGTACCTAACAAAGCGAGTGTAATTTTTGTTTCCAAAGGGGTATTACTAATTTTACATTAGTGTAATTAGTTTCCTCTTCTGGAGTTTATGGAAATAATGTGAGCAGAGCATAAAGATTCACAGTTAAATTTTCATCTCTAGTTGTTCATAATCGTTAATAATTCTAAGAATACCAAACATCAAATGAACTCTGATGAAATGTTGTTATATTTCATTATATATATCAGTGGAAATATTCTTATTTGTTTTTACTGACATGCAACAGTGTATATAATTATAGACGCTAAATTTCATATCCAACTCCAGGCCTCGAGGGCCGATGTCCTGCAGGTTTTATGTGTCCTTGATCCAACACAGCTGATTTAAATCGCTAAATTACCTCCTCAACATGTCTTGAAGTTCTCCAGAGACCTGCTAATGAACTAATACTTTAGTTTTGGCATGTTGACCCAGGGTGAGATCTAAAACCTGCAGGACACCGGCCCTTGAGGCCTGGAGTTGGACACCCCTGCAGTATGCCTACTTAAAAAAAACCTTTATTTACACTGTGCTGGAGACAGTGCTCCGAACAGTGAGTCTATACTTGCCAGCATCCCCATACATCATAGAGTACATTATTCAGGAAGTCATAATTTGAGTTGCACAAACAAATAACAAAGTAACATAAATTATAACAATACTGAATATTCATTATCGATAAAATAAGATGAGGTAGCCTTTATTAGTCTCAGAGTTGGGAAATTCACATTGTTACAGCAGCCGAGTGAACAATATTTCTTATGATATGAACAAATAATAATGTGTTCCTGACGTAAATTAATGAATTTGTACATAAAAAAAGAAGAATGCAGAATATTACGTGTTTGACATATTTCCTGGGGGAGGACCTCCCCCCACACACAGCCAAACATGTGTTAGTCACACAAATTTTCCCGGGTTTAAACCCTATGACTGTGTCAAAATATTGTCTGTGTGTGTGAAACTAGACACACAACCAAATAGCGTGGGAGCTGGAAGTGCAGCATTTTTCCAAAACATTATTTATCTAAGTTGTTTACTCAAAAATACATAGAAGGTCAAAGTAATTGAAAGCTTGTGTGTGTTTGTGTGTGCGCGCGTGCAGAGGTGTTTGCGTCTAGGATGAGCAATACGAGGGGGATTTGAGAAGCTGTCTTCCGCAAACTTCAGAGGCAGAAGTCAGATTAGTTTCTGTATGAGCCGGAGATAAAGCCCAGAATTCCCTTTGTCTCTCAAACACGCGGGCTCGTGTCAGCCTCACTTTTGATGTGAAGCAGTCTTATCTGACGGTAACCTTTCAGAGCCGAAGGCATCGGGCACGACTGCCATTGAGTCATTAGAGTGAAACACATTTTATGATGCCATTTGCATATTTTAATTACAACACCGCGGAAGTGGAAAACATCAGACATCTCAGAGTTGTTGTGCTTTAAAAGGGTGGGATGGTCGTGTAAAAACAAATGCGTACAGGTGTGTGTGCGAGGGAGGGAGAATTAGACGTACGATATACTGGTTAGCTCACAGAGTGAGTCTTGGAGAGGTTTGGTTTAAGCGGTTGCAGCAGAGGAGCATATTAACACTGACACTCCCCCAGCGAGGCCGGCTCTTTGAGTTGAGATGGAGGTTAGCAGCTGAATAATGATTTCAAACACATTTTCAAAAGGAGCAGATATGGAGCTGTCCCTTTTCATTGACATGCATTGAGGTGAAAATTGTAGGACTATCTGTTCGCTCTCAGCCCAATTTAGTGATGCATCATAACACCGAAAAAACTTCTTCCACAATAGTAAATAACAGATTGATTTATGGACGCTGCACAAAGGAGGCTGGTTAACGAGAACAGAGCCCGTCTGTGTCATCGCCTTTTTTCTTTTGCTTTTTGTGACATAGTTAAGGGACGTTTGTGCTACGCCGCGGCACATGGTCTGATTAACAAGACTCCAAAAAGTGGCAACGGTGGCAGCTAAACAAAACCCGAGCTCAGCTAAATTGTAGCACATTGGCTATATGCAGTGCAGTGTAGTGGAGTTACAGTATGTAGGCCAAACCCAGCATGGGATCCATTTGAAGTATTTCACAACTTTGCCAGCGTGTAGTGGAATAGCAGGGGTTTACTTTTAGCTCCACAGATTCACATCCATTCATTCCACTTGCAGCCTAAGAGGGTGAAATTGTGAAATTGTGATTAGATAAACACACACACACAAACAGACACAGATAAATATGCAGATAAACATACAAATAAGTACAGTCGGATACTCCGAGAGACACGCGTTCAAAGACCCCGCAGACCCACAAGGACTGTTTACCCATTTATTTTTTGCTGTTTGTTTGTTTTGCTCGGTAAATCTAACCAGCGCACAGCTGCTGCTGCTGCTGCTGGAGCAGGCGCGGACACCAGTTCGGGGATTCATTAGCTCTTGTTTTTCCTCCCCTCATTTCCCCACTTTTCTCGTCTCGCTCCTTTTTCCCTGCGTCTCGACACAGGAGCGCTGTATAAGTTTTAAACACTTCAAGTCTGCAGGAATAGTTGTAGAAAGGGTTTGGAGGAACTTGCTAAAAGTGGAGAGAATGATCTCCAGCGATGTCTTCGGGGTTATGTCAGGTTTAATATGTAGCTTGCACAGTTTTAACTGTTTCGCCTGCTGTGCCCACTGGGGGCGTGAAGTTGGTACACTTTGGCATTTAACAGGCAACGAGGAGCTAATAAAAGATGCTCTCAGGAAGAATTACAGGCTCTTAAGCTATTGAAGGTAAAAACACCAAAGCTTTATGCAAAAAATAAAAAAGTTGTGGCAGATTTGAATTTTCCCTTCAGCTTTGTCTCCTTGTGCAGCTCTCAGTCTTTACTGTTTTTCGATCTAACCACTTGCTCACATGCACCTTGCAGTGTAACTACATCAGACTTTTGCAGATAGCAGGTGAGAGATGAACCAGCCCAATTCATCACAATGAGATTCATAGCATACTAAAACTAGCAGGTATGCTGCAAGCATTTGCATCTCTGCCCACGACGATGACCTTGAAGAAGGCGAGAAACTTTACAGTTCTGTAAACTAAACCTGCATCCACACTGGAAGAGACCAGAGAAAGTGAACGACATTCCAAAACTTCAAGCAAATAAGATGACGGCTGGCAGCCGGAAGCATGCGGGATCCAAGATTTTAAAAAATGTCTTCCAGCCGAGCAACTGAAGTGACACTGAAGACTGGTGCTGATTGACACATGACCTAGTAGTAGATACATTAAAGAGTCACCTAGGAAACTGGAGCCTGGAACGTCCACGGCAACCAGAGAATTAATTTATTTGGAATGACATCAGCTTCAAAGCGATGTGCAAACCAGCGACTGGCTTCCAGTGTGGACGCGCCATATGGATATCTCATCCTCTGCTGCTTCAGTTTGACACTTGTAATTCTTTATTCAGCCTTTTAACGATTTTAAAGTTCAGCATGAAAACAATTAGACATGTTAAGGTCAACCATTGATTCATTAGGCACAATTTCACTGCTTTTAAATACCTGGAACATTTCTACACAGCTTTAATCCTTTTCAAGCCAACAATTATTGCATTTTCTGGATGGAACACACTAATCGACTCTAACGTCGCATCCTGTCAACGGGTCGGCAAATGAGCGAATAAAGAAACTCAGTGTGTTGTTTTCTTGTGCCAGCCGTGCCGGTGACTAAAAACACTTACTGCAGCTGCGTGCTAGTGCAATGCACACAGCTTGGACTATACTATACATCGTGTCCGATCTGGCCCACGGCACCCCTATTTCACCCGCCATTACCCTCCGACTGGTTGGAAGACCCCGGGGACGGACACACCCGAAGGAGCTGAATGAAAGATAAACAGGAGTGGGGCGAAAGAATTCAGCTGAAGAAGAGATGTAGAAACACAAAGAAAAGGAGACAAGGAGGCGCACACACACAACACGGAGAGAGCTCATGATGGGAGTGTGTGATGAGGAGGATGAGCTATTGTTCCTCAGGGCTCTAAAAGTGTTCACAGGGCAACAAAACCTGATCGATAGACACACACCTCCACTCTATAAAGGCTCTTGTTAAAGAAGAAGAGTGAAATAGATACTGGTCTTTCTCTCATCCCTGTGGACACACACACACACACACACCTGGCAATCTATCATCTCACTTCCTCTCACTGTGTTTGTCCCTTTGTGACTCATTCTGTCTCTGTCAGCCACTTCTCCTTTGCTGCCATCCTCCCTCAGAGTATGGCCGAGTGTGTGTGTGTGCATGCACACGTGTGTGTTCGTCTGTATCCCTCTGACACACTTGGACTGGCCTGTGACAAAAACAAGAGCAATCACACCCCTTCATGCTTAACATACACATACACAAACACACACACACGCAGAAGCCCGCATGGGCAGATTGAAGGCTACGAGAAACGCTTGTGTGCATATGGTCGTGCTCTGCTGGGAGCTGGCCTGGTTTCTCTCTCACCAGTGTCAGGACTTCAGATGCTAGCAGCTCCAGCTCCAAACCCAACCCTGAAAGGAAAAGACTCAGAACCACAAGGGACGCGGCAGATGAAAGAATGAATGACATAAGAGTGAATGCAGGAGCGTCCATGAGGAGAGAGACAGAGTGCAAAAAAGGTGATGCATATACAGCATGTGTGCACGTTATTGTTCTTACCTCTTACCTGAGCTTCATACGGCTGCGCAGTTGCCACTAGGAGAATTCGTTTATTTGGAATGACAGGTGAGATGCTGTGAAATGAGGGTGTACAGTTCTTCAGCATCACAAATCAGCATTTCACTCACTGTCCTTCACATATTTTCTATTAAAATGTCTGTCAGAATACAGCCGTTAATATGAGTGAAGGTTGGTTAGGCTAATAGGAGTTTCCTGCAGTATCACACGGAAAGTCAATTCAGTTCTATTGAAAAAATTACCAAAGCAGTCAACTCAAGCCACTACGAAACCCCAACAATCAGATGATCCCCTATGAGCAAGCTCTTGGCAACAGTGGGAAAGAAAAACAGGAAGAAGCCTCCAGCAGAACCAGGCTCAGGGAGGGGCGGGGCCATCCACTGCGACCAGATGAGTGTGATGTTCACATGTCTGCAATGTATGTAATATTTTGTGCTCTACTGGACATCCATCAGCTGTTAGACACAGACTGAAGAACGGCTGGCCGACATCTCCGACCCTGCCTGCTCCCTATTAGCTTCTGATGCAAAACTTCATTCCTGCATCCAAACGTTTTCTCCCGCTGCCTTTCCTCATGAGTAAAACCTGCTCTTGCTCTTTGTTATGTGCTGTGAGATTACAAATAACAATCGGTGCTTGTTGTTAATAGAGCACTACCTCGTCGCGTCTGCTCGTTTGCAACTCGCTAATTTGTACTGCTCTCGGTTCTTTGTGTTGATCATTATTGAAATGAACCTGCTGCTTCTGTGTTTTGTTTTGGAGTTTTTTTAGTATCACCCATCAGCTTTTTTTCTTTTTTTCTTGGTTACTGCCGTGCCACGCTAATCTGCCCCACTCAGTAAATCTAGCTCTATGCTAATAAATGAATTCCACTTCCTGTTTCATCACCATGTTAAAAGTTACCCCATGTTTGCTGAATGATTTCAGGGGGCGGTTTAGCAGCGATAGCAGTAACTCAGTACAGATTTGTGTTAAAAGGTTCCACACTGAGGCCGATACCAGTGACAGTAAACTATCAGTAAAGCCGGATCATAAACCAATCAGCAACTGAAACAACTAAAACCTGTTAACATGTAAAGTTTTTCACACACTACTTTGGTAACCCCCTGATATATCGTGTCATATGTCAAGCAATGATGTCTTTCATTCCTACTGGTAAAATAGGTTGATATAAATCTCCCCACTTCACATGGCTGCAGTTATTTTACCCGTTATTGCTACAAGTTGCTGAATTTCATTGACTTTCCATCTTGGTTTACCTCATAGCCACTAGTGTCCTTCTGCGTGGATTTTTGTTAAGAGATGAAGAGTTAAAATGAATGATAACGATGTGATGTTCTGCTGGGAAGCATCAGGATCAGCTGCTTATCCCCTCGTGCCAGACATCACCGGACACCCCCACAGGTCCCGTTTTTTGCCCTGTTGAATCAGAGCTGAGTTCATGGACCTACACGGTATCAGACGGCTGTAATGCTGGGCCCGATCGATCCATGCATACAGTGATTTTGGTGAGCCCTCATGCATCAGTGGTTTTTCGACTCCAGCCCAGAAACCGCAGACTCCGGCAGAGAGGTAATTACTGAATATAGTAGCATTGATTGGCAGCGTGACAAAATAGGGTTTGATTGATTCAAAGCTTTATAACTTAAAAACGAGAGGCCGCTGTTTTATTTTACATCACCATTAACACGCCGCTGTTTGTTTTCTCTGCCGTGCTGAAAAATCAAACGTGACTGTTACAGAAAAGGAGGATTTGGGCGATTAGAAGGAGAGGATAAATACAAAATAAAGCGTTAGGAAGGCCGTGAATTGAACTCCCTGCTTCTAATGTTAAGCAGGTAACCCTCTCATTTGGTGTGTTGTTCTGCTCAGGAAAGGACTGCCATCAAACACATCTCAGCACACACACACTCACATATGCAGGGGTCCTGCCCAGTAAGAGGGCATAAAATCTGAATAATTTCACAGATAATTTGGTTGTCACAGGCTGGCAATAGCAATAACAACTTTAGATAGAGAGCCAGCACAAAAGGGAAGTAGAGAGAAGAGCAGAGCGAATCACCCTTAGCCAATCGCTGTGTCTAAGCCAAAGTGGTGTTTGTGGGAGGATTAAAAAAAAAAGAAGCTCCTTTTTAAGCCTGTCGAAGAAAATGAGGGGAATCGCTCTCATTTCCCCTTTTCTCCTGCTTCCAAATCGTTCCTCCTCTCCTTGCATCACTCAGCGTGACCCTTTGAAAAATCGCAAAACGTTTAACGTGGCGGCGGGATGATCGCGCGCTCCAGCTTCGGCGATGGTGGCATAAAATATGGGGTGCTGTAATTGGAATTATGCACTTAGAAACAGTTTTTGGGGATGTGCAGTCTATCCAGCACACAGGTGGCTTTCATCACCTCGGAAAGAAGCAGGCAGCGGTGCGCGTGTGTGGGTGTGCGCGGCCACATATTGAAATTGTGTGTCCTATACATTATTCAGATGCTTCGAGCCACCACATCTGTTCATTTCTCTGAGCGACACACACGCGCACACACACACCTGATGAACAATAATTACTCTGCTGCCTGGCACCCGTGTCACCCTCTAACATTGGCTTTGTGCGGCATGTAGTTTGTGAGGAGTGCTGTTTGTCACCTGTACGCACAGATCATAATGACAGAAATAGCTGCGCACAAACAACAAACTTGTGCAGGATAGATGCACCACAGTTTGCCGTGCATGTGCTCAAAATTCCCGAAGAGGTGCGTGCACACTTTGCAGTCTGTGGAGCGTTTCGGAGGGGTGCTTACAGTACGTACTCGCTTGATCCCCGTGTCTTTGCGCGCTTACATGTGTATGTTGTGTGCGGCCTGTGTTTTGGGAGAGGAGAGAGAGATAAAGAGAAAAGGAGGCAGTCTTTTCTGTGGCGTCAGCCTTTGATCAGTGTCCCTCTGTGTACGTGTGTGTGTGTATGTGAACCAACCCCTGGTGTCTTGGAGGCAGATGAAACAGTGTGCCTCTATCCGGGGCTCACAGAACACCCACTATCCTCCTCGCCTTTTCCTTTACTCTCATCTCTGCCTCGCTCTACCCCTCCCTCATCGCGCCCCCCTCCCCCAACCACTGTTCGTTACCACAGCCATTTTAAAGGCTATTCATGCGGCGCCGCGCCTTTCATCTTGCATTGCTGCGTTTTCACCAGCTCCTCGATTTCTTTTTTTTTTCCCCTCAAGCCTTTTATCAGATTAGAGCAGACGGGGGTAGGTGGGGGGGAGGACGGGTGAAGTGGCCTGCTGTTGTGCACTGTCTCTCTGTCAGATGGACGCAGCGTGGAGGTGCAGAGAAGACGGCGGCTTCGGCTGTTATGAAAGATAACACGAGGATCTGGGGTGTCTGCTGGCTCTGTGTGGCCCACTTCTCTGTTTTGCTGCTCCACCGGCACAGCCACTGTGATAATAGATGCTTCAAGAAGCTGCACAATAATGATTATTTCCCACCTTTGGACTTTGCTGCCAGAGCTTTCTCTTTTTCTTCTTTGTCCAAGAAACTGTGCTGACACAGAAATATTGCTATGCATTGCAGTAATTAGCCAAATTAATGACCTCATTAGCATAATTGGTTATGTTTAATATATCATGGTGATTACAGTAGGGCATTAGGCAGCTTATTTGCCTCTTGTTTGTGCTCGGCTTAATTAACGCACCCAAACATGCTGCTTATTTATGAGTGTTTGTGGTCTTTTAAGAGCAGCACAAAAGCCGTAATGGAATGAGATGCTTCTCGAGACGCACTTCTGATCTGTTTTGTTTTATGGATCGTAAAGGTGAACTGTAAAAATGAAGGAGAAAGTAGGAAAATATTGATTCATTATGTACTTGACGTAATTAGTTTGGTTACTGCCGTAAACTCTGTGCAGCATCGACAGCTCGTTTGTGGTGCAGTGCAATTAAAATGAAATATTCATGCACAAAAGGTGATCAGGTAACACCCCCCTCCCCCGCCCTGCAACAAACTTCATATTCCTCATCTCTCCATGAGCTGGATTCATGTGGCCAGTAATGAGCTCACCACCTTTCTCGGAGCAGTAAACGCCCTCCCTCCTCAGCAACAGCTCCGGCAGTGTGGGGGCTTCGGGGTTTATGGGAAGAAGTTTGATTATCCAGTTTTAAAGCGTTCATGTAGGTGCAGCAGGTTCACTGGTCTGTAGTTAGACGAATATGCGAGTAAATTCCAATAACTTGTGTCTTCTTTTTACTGTAATTCTTTGGATGTTCTTGTGTTTAATAATTATCATCAGGTTTCTCTGTGATTTCTCAGTTATAGCCACTACATATTCATGCCATAATATCAAGCATGTGTTTCTGTAGTATGTGAGGGATATTTGGAGAAAATGCAGGTGGTCTTTCTTGTTTTTACCACAAGGTGGCAGCACATCCTCATGTGTAAGCCCTTAGTAAGTCCCCCTTTTCCCCCTCTCACTTATATACTTAATAATTCCTGTTCAATTATAACATAATATATACAGTTCTTGGTTGTATTTTTAGTTTTTAATTTGGCTTGAGTTATTTGTCTTTATTTAGATTTTCCTTCCTTTATTCTTCCTCCACAGACAGATCATTAGACCCCACAAATACAGTCGGGCCTAGCTGTTTCACAGTGTAACCAGCGCTGAACAGATTAAATGTGTAATAAAATAAGAACTGTTTATGTTGGTGTGCTGGCTCCCAAATTCCCGTTTATCTTGATAACACTACTGAGACACCCAAAGCAGATAACGTACTGTATGTTTGTGTTAGAGCCGATCAGAGCAGCTACCAGCATACAAGTGTTCAGCTTCCACTGTAGCAGCTTAATTGATGACCTTTCCAGTGCACCTGTCTTTAATAAAGCTTTAATTAGAAGTCCCGTTAGGATCTCAGGGGCTGCCGGTTAATGGGTACTCAAATAGGAAAGATTTAGGTCTTTGGTGGAACAATCGAAGATACTTACCAGTAATCGTGAGAGGCAAATGTCGGCGAACATCATAAAGGGCGAGGTATTATTCAGCTGCTCTGATAAACGGGACGGTCGTCTTACGGGGAAACTTCGGGAAGCGTCGGCTGCTTTATCGTTCCGCGGGGGGAATTTGATTTGAAAACAGCATTCTGTGTCATTATGAGGTACAATGAAAAAATTAGACTCAATTATATCAGACAAAGCGCCGAATGAATAATTAATGCGCTAACAGTGCTGCATGCATAGAGTGGAGGTGTTCGGGGTATGTATACTTCACATTATGTATGCAAATTAGGCCCCTGCACAGCTCATGAGAGGATGCATGTAAGGAACTGTGAAGCTTTGGCTTTTCCAATCAGACCACATTCTCAGTTAATTCAGATCGCTCCCTTTGAGACATTTGCTCATTTCAGAGTCTTCATGGGTGTGATGGGATACACACAGCATGTGTTTTGAGTTGCTGGGGTACTTTAATTGAACTTGAATATTCATGCATTTTTCTGTGCCACCTGTGTCGCTTTTTTTTTCTGTCCTACAATCTTCTGCCTGTGAAGGTAAATGTTTCTGTTTGGTCTTCTTTCTATTTCATATCATGTGTCATGATATTTGATCTGGTTATTTGTACGATTCAGGTCAGGGCCTCCTACGTTCCTCAGACACGCGGCTGTCGTACTCTGAGTAGGTCTGTTCAGAAATTGCTGCTCGATGACATTAGAGAGAGAAAACGTCATTAAGACAGGGGCTGAAAAAGCAATTGCTTGTGCCACTCCCTTTGTTGTCTCTGTGCACCGGCTGTGACTCCTTGTTGATGACTGATGGTGCTGCACACTCGAGCGCTCTCGTTCTCTACACTCTTGAAGTTCCCTCCCAGAAGTGGAGCTACAGGCCAAAGTGGGAATCACTTTCCTGACAGATGCTAAATATTAAAGCTACACTTCCCAATAACATCTTGTCTTGTTCTCTCTTCATCCCCCTCCATCCTCCCCCCTCCTCTTCTGAAAACACTCCCTCACCTTTCTCCTCCATCCATCTTTGTGTCCCACACATAAGGCTTCCTGAGCACTGGAGATCAGTCTGCTAAGGGGAACTATGGCCTGCTGGACCAGATTCAGGCTCTGCGTTGGCTCAACGAGAACATAGGCCACTTTGGCGGAGACCCGGAGAGGATCACCATCTTCGGCTCTGGAGCTGGGGCCTCCTGTGTCAACCTCCTCATCCTCTCGCACCACTCTGAGGGTAAATGTCATGTTTTATTTTAATGTTTGGTTTTATTCCTCGTACAGCACATATTTTTTAATATCTTTTCACCACCTTTACTGCTTTTTCTTATTTAAACCAACATTAACTACCAGCTACCAGCTTGGATCCACCCTGTCAAATCAATGATCAAAGAGGGCCAGGTTAGCTTATTTCCAGCTCTGTATTTCATTCTTAGACTTTGGTGGAGATGCTTTACATGGATCAGAGATGTCTTATAGAGGACCAGAGTGCAGCTCCTCTGTTCATCCTCAGACTGAAACAGCCATTTCAGCTCTTATCCCCCTTTCTTTAAACCAACTTTCTTCTGATTGTCGTCTTATTATAAACAGAAGGTGTGAACAGCAGGAGGGCGGAGCTTCTTTGCTCATAGCTGTGTGCCTGAGATGACTACATCAAGGATTTTTGCTGTCTCTGACATCACACAGAGCCATAAGTAGAAAAACTCTCAAAAAACCAACATCAGTTTCACGTATTTTGTTTACTCTGGGCTGGATCTGATAAGCTTAAAAATTTGTAGTTTTTTCCCGTCGTTTATTTCTTTTCACAGAGACAAAACTCTAAATGAACCAACATCCGTCGCTATAAATCACACCTTCAGTCTGCTTAGTGGCCAGATGTGTGCAGGCCAGGCGCAACAAAAAATGAAATACAGGATGAAGGTGTTGTGTTCTGGACTGAATAACATGGAGAGTTGTTTATCTGTGCAGTTTTATTCATTTACAGCAAACTGATGCAGTTTGTGTTCTCTGCACATCTGTGGTGCTCTGCTGCGTCACACAATGTGAAGCATGTCAGACTACGGAAAGATGTGTGGTTCAGCTAGAGACCGGGTCGGACCACGGGGAGGACCATGCCTCCTTTAACATACATTTCTCGACTAATATATTTTTCTCCTTTGCATACATTCTGTCTGAATGACTAAAGTTTCTGTCCTCAGTCAGTCAGTTCAGCTCTCTTTAGTGAGCCATGTTTTATTTAATGTAAAATATGATTGTCACGTACAGAAGCACAGCTGGCAGCTTCCAGCCCAGAAACAGTTAAGTCCTGTGATGTTCACTGGACACCTTTATCCCCAAAGGAAAACACTGCTTGTCCTTTGAACTGAACAATTTAAGCAGTCGTGTAGCTAATGTGCGAGCGGAGGTTTGATCCACGTTATGTTATTCATTTCTTTGGAGGATAAATGGCGTGGGAGCTCCAGCATTACCCTGAATTACCTGCCTTTGGCGTGCGCTCCTCTGTCCGCGCTTCACTGCTCTGCAGCAGGAAGTCTCTCTCTCCACTGAAATCCAACATCTATCTGACCTTGTGCTCCCCATTACCAACAACACACCCCGAGGGCTAAGTGTTAACACCGCACCGCCAAAAGACAGAGGCCGACAGACCAATCGACTTTGATCGGAACTCAGATCAGCGTGGCCGACGATCCGCAGCCAAACGGTCACGCGCTCGCCTCCTTTGATCATGCTGTTCTTGAAGCTGTCCTCCTCCAGTCGTGGCTCCTCTGTTCTCTCGGCTGCTCGAGGACTCTCCCTCAATATGTCTCCCCTCTCTTCATTTTCCGTCTCGCACACACAAACTGCAAAGGACAGAAACAGGAAAGAAATGGTGGGTGAGAAGAACGAGAGAGATTAGAGAGTGTGTTCACACAACCACGCATCTGTTTCAATTACTGCTCTGTGCGCGTGTGCGTGCGTGTGCGTGCGTGTCTGAAGCACCAAGCAGACGTCTGACTTGTCTCTAATGTTGACTCATTCTGTCTGCGTAGATGTGCCTTGAAAACAAATGTGTTGTCAAAGCTTGAATGAGCATCCGTGCGCTGCTGCTGTGTCACTGTATCTGTTTAACACAATGTCTGTAATTACTGCTGATGTCTGTTAACCCTTCACATTAACCCAGACCACCCCCAGACTTTCCTGTTGAGCACCCCTGTCTGATTGCATATACACAAATATAACCTATAAAGCCTGGTAACCTCACTTCTTTAACACTTTGGAGGGAAAAGTTTGTATTTTCTTTGTGTTGCTAAGTCATGGTGTGATTAGCATAAGTTAAAAGAGGTAAATAACTAGCCCGACATCCCGCAAAGTGACTAATATTAAATGGGTTATTGTAACTTACGTGCTTTCATTATTATTAGTAGTTTTATTAATGGGAATACTTTATATGAAAATACACATTTTAATTATAAGTCCATATTAGTGTGTGTGAATGTGAGAGTGAATGAATAATGGAATTGTAAAGCGCTTTGGGTGCCTTGAAAAGCACTATATAAATCCAATCCATTATTATTATTATTATTATTAGTTGCTTCTGGTCTCTTTATTAGTTATCATGAAAAGATGTAATAACAGATTACAATTTATGGCAATATTCCACAGCTCCATGACCATTAGTTCAGTTATCCTTTAAAAACCTTGTCATTACTGCATAACAACAGTAAATAACAGTTAAAGTATGAGTGCTATGACTGATGATTTTAAGTCTTGATGTGTAAAGTCTGTTTGCTAGCATATCATTTTTCATGTTTATTTATATAGTTAACTTTTTAAGATTGTGTGTTTCACAGCCCTGTCATGTGTTAGTCAGAGGTATTCTTTGTTCTCATTGGTGGATGCGGAATGTTTACCTCAGTACTCAGTACTTCTGTGACTACAAGTCATTGGTCGCTGGTTGCCATGACACCACTAGTTCCATGTGTACAGCCCTTTAACCCTCTCAGGCTCAAATTAAGTTTTTGTTGCTAATGCACAAAAGAATACCTGCAGTGGTACTTCTGAGTAAAAAAAAGTCATAAAATGTATGTGGGGTAATCAGGTTGTTAGCTTTTACTTGTTGCAAATCTGCAACGCCTGCCTTGAGAGGGTTAAAGGGTGGTGGTGCCATCCTGCAAGATTAATAACATGTAGTAAATGTGGGTGACTGACCACAAAACTACAGCTAACTCAGAACATATTCCCTGTTCTAAAGTCAAATCGTGCCCATGGCTAACAGGTTGCTCAGCAGTTATTAAACAGCAATAAGAAGGTTAGTGAGGAAACTCTCTAAATGGTCTTCTAGTTGCAGAATATGCAGACTTAGACGTTAATGCTTAATAAACATTGTGACTGATGAGGAGCCATTCTGTCGCTAACATGCTAATAAGCAGCTTGTCAGTTGTAGATTTATGTGCTTTAATGTAAAATGTTACCTTTTCTTCACATTTTCTTTCTCTGTGTGAGTGAGCTCCAGAGATGTCTCTAATTATAGTGTCTAACTTGCTCTGCTTCTAGCATTAATGCTAATCCATAATGATTACGTTCCAGCTCCAACATGAGCTCAAATAAAAAAAAATCTAAAGCACAACCTTAAAAACCGAGGAATGCCACCGTTTACCCCTTTTGTCTTGTTGCTGACAACCAGCCTCACCCCGTCCCTCACTGTCACCTGTCTGTCCTCATGCCTGCGCTTTGTCATCACCCCGTCGTCATCTTCCTCTTCATCAGCATCTAATGGCGTTACATCAGTCCACTAGACGCCACCTGTCTGTCATGCCTCCCCCCCCTTCTCCCCTCCACCAGGGTGCCAGGTAAGGAGTCTGTCATCCTCACACTTAATGGACACCAATCATGTCAACAACACAGTGTCACAGATCAGGGCTGACATCAGAGGCTTACAGGACGGATAGCAGGACGTAGGGAGGGGGTTGTTAGTGATACTGATATGAAGGTTAGAGGGAGGCAGAGGACAGTAATCAGTATCCATCCACAGTTAAGAGGAGTGAGACAAGGACAGGATGAGAAACAGGAGACTATGCTGAAGAGGAGAAAGAGGGAATAAAATGCTTTGAAATGGAAAATACGAAAAAAGCGGCAGCCAAGTAGAGCAAGGTTTCAAGCAGCGAAGGCAAGAGGCACTAAAGGAGCGACAAAGAAACTGATTTTGAAGACGAATAAAATATACCCTCTCTGTCTGTCTCTCCTCCCCTCCTCGGCCTCTCTCGGTGCAGATATGTAGGTATAGCTGTTTCCAAGCTACTTCTTACTATAATTGATTTCCCAGGGAAAGAAGGCTCTGCAGCTCTGCTTAATAATTAACTGACCAATCTTCAGCCCAGGAGAAGGGAGAGAAAGAAAAAAGGGAGCTCGGGAGGAAACGAGAGAGAGCCAGGCGGCCCCCTTAATGAGCCACTTGAGTGGTTTAAACAGCACAGGACAGCCAGAACTAAAGGAGAGAGAGAGAGAGAAAGAGGGAGACAGAGAGGGGAAAATACATCCAAGAGAAGCTTGGAGGGGGGGAAAGCAGCTCAAGAAAGGAAAAAATAGATCTTTTGACATCTCAGATGAGCTTTTTCCCAGTCCTGCCTCCACTTTTTGGAGCTAAAGCTCCATAGCATCAGTGATGCTCTGGGTCTGTAGTCCCATCCTGTGTCTACCAGCTTTTCTCTAGTAAGAAACGTGATGACGAAAAATTGTTAAACTGTATTTTTAATCAAGTTCTCTAGCAGAAAGAAAGTTATGTGATTTATACATCAGGCATCCTCCCTCTGCCCTGAACCTCACCAAAATGTCTTTCTTTCCCACGTCTTCTTTCAGGTCTGTTCCACAGGGCCATAGCGCAGAGTGGCACAGCCATCTCCAGCTGGTCCGTTAACTACCAACCCCTCAAGTACACCAAGATCCTGGCCCGGAAGGTGGGTTGCACCTACGCAGAGACGGCTGACCTGGTTGACTGCCTGAGGCGCAAGAACTTCAGAGAGCTGGTGGACCAAGACATCCAGCCGGCCCGCTATCACATCGCCTTTGGGCCTGTTGTGGACGGAGACGTAGTTCCTGATGATCCAGAGATTCTCATGCAGCAGGTGAGGGTCTGATAACAGTATCTCTGTTGTGTTTTATTATCCAAGCAAAGTGGTGAGAACTCCTGGGATCAGCCGTGACGTGAAACCAAAATAACTGCAGAGAAAATAACTGCAGTGTTGGTGATGTACATGATCCGGGTGTTATACTTTAGACACACTGAGAAGTTTCTCTTGTGTTGTCATGAGTGTTCGCCAGAAGCCCAAAAAGCAAACAAATAAGACTTTATTAAAGAAAAGTATAAACACAAGTACACGCAAAGATGAGACACAACTATAGAGACAAAGAGTGATCTGACTGGGGCAAGTAAAACTAACTGGGAGAGCAGTTTTCTTCCAACAATCGCTACCAAAATAAAACAGGAAGCAACAAGACACAGTAGCAAATAAGCTAAATGTAGTCAGACCTGGAAAATGTTAAGCTGGAACAGAACCTTAAAGCAGCAAGATGTGATCCTGTAATTCAAAGCCGACAGAGAGTCGTCGAGGTTTCAAAGAGCAGGTTTCTCTTCTCAGTTTGATTGGAATATTTTCATGTGACAAGAATAAAAAAATCTTCTTCTTCTTTATTCATCCATCCAGATGGTATTTTGGACCATCTTCTAAGTGAAAAACTGAAAAAGTTGATTTGTGTGTATTATTAGTGTAAGTAACCACTGCTGGTTGACCAGGATTTTTAATTACAAAAGAGATTCTTAAAAAGTTTTATTATTTGATTAAATAGATGCTACATTTTTTTCATAGATGCAAGAGGTTGCAGATGCAATCAGTGTCATTAATGTGAAAGTCATTTTGGAGACGGGGGAAGTGTTTTATGTAAGGTGAAAAAAATCAAACAAAAGGTGTGTAGAAAGCAGTAACGTGAAAATCACTACAGTGACATATTGTGTGTGAGAGGAAGAAGTGTGAGTTTTGCAGCTCTATGCATTAATCGACACTGCAGACTTTTAAAGGATCGGCCCTGAAGCCGTGACCTGCAGAACACGCAATATGATGAAGATCATGGACTTAAGAGTCAGTCTTGGAATCCTTGAAAATGCTTGAAGTTTAATATTGTCTTTTCAAGGTTTGAAAAGTGCTTGAATTTCAGATGTGGCTCTTAAATGTGCTTGAAAGTGTTGTAACTAAAGGTTACTGTGACTCAAACATAGAAAAATTAGATTTTTTTATTTCCCACACCTAATTAATTAGAGATTATTTTATTGAAGTATTTAATAGCATATAACACCCAAAATATGCTTCGGTTCACATTTAACTCCCGAAAATCATCAATCAAAACATGGATATTACCTGACCACAGATTCGTGGTGATGTCACTGCTCTTTTAACTGTTTGGTGTCTTTGCTTTGTTTGCTGGTTGTAGAAATGATTTATTTGAGCTTTGAGCTGAGATTCAGAGGTTTCTGTGGACACTGCTCATGTCGGCACTTATATTTCTGACCTTTTCTTATAACCGATTAAACATGATCTCCTCCCTTTTGCCCCCATTTTTGGTGGTGTAGGTACAAATGATCAGGCATGACATTCTCATCAGGGCTCGCAAAATCGCTAGCCCGACGTCCTGGGGCTAGCGATTTTTCCAGTCGGGCTACCAAAATCTATCTCTGCCCTGCCCGTCGGGCTATCGTAGGAAGGAAAAATATATGTCAATGTTTTTGCATTCTTTCGGAAATGTAGCTGGGTAATTATGTCATTGGCATCGGTGAGCCACTGTCAATATGTGACATATTGAAATCGCGTTTGAATTTGCGCTTGTTTTTTGCTTTCACTTTGCGAACTGTGTATAGAGAGCGACAGTACTGAT
The DNA here is from genome assembly GCF_051167445.1 of Perissodus microlepis. NCBI lineage: Eukaryota > Metazoa > Chordata > Actinopteri > Cichliformes > Cichlidae > Perissodus > Perissodus microlepis. The sequence goes on along the minus strand of NC_140463.1, from coordinate 42,363,823 downwards.
TGGTGAGTGACGATAATTTGCGCACCAATTCCTCTGACATCGTCTTATCAATCGTTAGCTTACTACGCAAACATGACAAGTGAAATCTCCCGCAGCAAGCTTAAACATGTGAGAGGTTGATCGCGCAGAGAATCGCTGAGCGTTATGTGAGTGCGTGTGTAAAAGCAGCAGGATATATATTTTAGTTCTGCTGAGCCAGCGTGAAGAAGTGACAGCCAAAGAAAAGCTTACCACAAAACGGAAAAGTTATGACAAATCAGACTATAAGGCAAAAAGAAAGTGCAGCTTTATGGTTTCATGGACAAAAGAATTTCTGTGGCTGCAATATGACGAGCTATATAACCAGGGCTGCACATAAGTGGTCCGCAGGTGCGCATTCGCTGTCAAAATAAAAAACGCGCACAAGATAAGAAGTTGCAACGCGTGTTTGCGTACATAGGATTTTCTGAAGGAGGACAGACATTTGTTTAGAACTCTTAAAGATGTCGAAGAAGTAAGCTCCTTTAAGCAATTACTTTGGTTTTCCTCCACCTCCAAAGAAATGTCAGAAGGAGTCCGAACCACAAAAGAAACGCGTATTCTCGGAAAAGTGGTTGCAGGAGGTGAGCTGGCTTCAAACAAATGATGAACACACAGAGATGTGGTGCGGAACGTGCCGTAAAATTCCCACTCTAGCGGACAAAAACAGTGCCGTTTATATGGACGCAAACGCGCGTTGCAGCAACTTATCTGGTGCGCGTCTTTTATTTTGACAGCGAATGCGCACATGCGGACCACTTATGTGCACCTGTGTAAATAACATAATGTTCTGCCGGGTGTGTTGTTGGTTTTCCCTCGATTTCTGAGTTGACAAGCGCCTTTGTTACTGGGACCAGTCATTTTAAGAAAGGCCCCCATTAGAACCCATGAGAAATGCAAGAAATGCATTATTGCTCAGTCTGCAATATCTTTCCCAGAACTTTCCCCAGCCCTCATTAATAATTTTTATGTCCGGCTGGCGCTGTTGTCTTTCTTCCAGCTCTTTATTTTGGGCTTCCATTCGTCTACACTTGTCCTCCAGTTGAAGTTTCTCTTCTTCAATTTGTTGCAGTTTTTTCTGGAGAAGGTAGTTTTCCTTCCTACTCTCCTCTAATGCCCTTTGGAAGGATGAGACGCTATTTGGGGAAATTGGCCGGCCATGCCAGGAAGGAGAGGCGGCGTAATCTTTTTGAATTGGTTGTTTTTTTCTTGGAAACATGTTGGAGTTTCTATACGATGACTTTGAAGAGCTTTCCAAATGTTTCTGTGGTGAATGTTTTGTAGGCTGCAAACACAGATGCTGCTGAAACGAACTAAAACTTGCTGTTTCTCACCCCTACTTAAGGAAAAACATCAAAGGACTTAAGATTCTTAAGATCTATGACATCATCACTCCCTAAGCCAATGAGATTGCCACAAGACATTTTGGAGTGGGGTATTTTTTTTTAAACTGTTTTCAAACTTAACTTAAAATTTCAGTGTTTCCTAGTTGTGGACTATTGGTTAGTCCAGCCGATTAAGAAATTAATTGTCACAAACATCCCTAATATTATATAACAGACAACAGAAAACAAGACAGTATTTTTTTTCTAATAGAGGTATAATAAAAGTTTTTTTTAATGATCCTACTTTTTATAAAAGAGAACATTTATTAAAGAATATGTATTTAATTAAAAAACTCTGTTCATCTAAAGCAGGGGTCAGCAACCTTTAAGAGCCAAAGAGCCATAATTGGCCTATCTGGGGTTGAAAGGCTCGATAAATGCACGGCGTTTCGCGGGTACACCGGCTTCCGCGAGTGTGATGCTTATTTTGAGCGATGAAAAAATAACAAAATATAATTTTATTTATATATTGCAAAATCACAATAATCTTCCAATTTAGAACTACAAGTAAAAAAAAAAAAAGAACTAACATAAATAAAATACACTTCAGCTAAATACTAATTTATTTTCCCAAACCACGCAGAGCCGCACTATAAGGACTAAAGAGCCGCAGGTTGCCGACCCCTGATCTAAAGGCTATAACAAAAAGGGGGAGCTTCCTGCTGGAAAATGAACGAGCCCCGGCTTGGACAGTCTCGGTCGTTGTGTCCTTGGGCAAGACACTTCACCCAGCAAGACACTTCACCCGTTGCCTACTGGTGGTGGTCAGAGGGCCTGGTGGCGCCAGTGTGTGAATGTGTGCGTGAATGGGTGGATGACTGAACGTGTAAAGCGCTTTGGGGTTCTTAGGGACTAAGTAAAGCGCTATACAAATACAGGCCATTTACCATTTTTCTGGGCGTGGGTGCTTAACTAGTTAAAAAGAACAAAAAACAAACAAACATCTGTCTCCTATTTTTTTTATGTCACACAGGAAAGAAGCTTCAATATCTGATGAGAAGACATTAATTTGTTGGTGTTTGGTGCAGTTTTCTTGTTTTCTGGCTTGTTGTTTATTTACAGTGGAGATGAAGATCTCTAACAAGTTGATTTGTTCACATTTGCACATTTTTAAGAGGAATGTGTTTGTTGAGTTTGTACACTATATGCATGTAAGGCAACCGTTTCCTTTTTCACTATTTTTGTGTGCTGCATTTTTCTCTTTTAACAAAAGGGGAACAAAAGACATTTAAGTCGACCTAAGATGATTTGTTTACATTTTTACAAGGTCTTACTGAGGTGATGCAAAGTGAAACATGCTTTCTTCTTTTTTTGGTAATGTGCTGGAAAAGCTTGAAAATTGACCTTGAATGTGCTTAAAAAGTGCTTGAATTTGACCCTGAAAAATGTGTATGAACCCTGCATATATTGCAGTATTTACAGTTTATAGTAGGAATTTCATGGCAACAGCGATTCTTTATTTTGTTTACTGGGAAATGAAATGCTGCCAATTCACAAAGCTGTGTTTCAGCTGCACTTCCTGTTGTAGACTTGTGATGCACACAGGCTCTGTTCCAGCACTCAGCATGTTCTTCCTTATTTTCTCCACCAGGGGGAGTTCCTAAACTATGACATCCTGATAGGAGTGAACCAGGGAGAGGGGCTGAAGTTTGTGGACGACAGTGAGGACAACGACGGCATCTCAGCTGCAGCGTTCGACTACACCATCTCCAACTTTGTTGACAACCTCTACGGATACCCAGAGGGTGAGGACGCCACCTCTGTACACTGCCACTTTTCAGTTATTCCATTTTACAGCCTCCTCTCACTTAACTGCATTTTGCAGCATCATCAGGTTTTGTCTTATTAGGAGCCGCGTTTGTTGATTTGTTAGTTTTTTTCTGTTTGCTGTATTCATTAAAACAAACGGATAATTATCAAAATGACAAATGTGGACAATTATCAAAGCTTACATTACAGTTCTGACAGCTTGAGTTCACATGAATTTTCAAAAGAATATAAAAACCTGTGAAAGTGCTTTAAGCGTTTAAAACATGCGAGTAAAGAATGGAATCAGTAACATGTGAGCCCAGTGAAGTGCATCAAACAAGACAAGCGTGCTAAAGAGAGCCACTCATCCACATCACGGCGTGTCTGCGCCTTAACCTTTGAGGCTCTGTGGGCAGTAATGCTATCATCCCCCAGGTAGTCGGCTCCCAATCTCAGTGTCGGTGTTTCTGACAGATCGGCCTTCGAACCCCTCACAGCCGGACCACAATCACAGTACAGACATGTTTGGATAATGCAGTCATGCTTCCTCTCTGCTGCCTGTCACTCGTTCTGTTATATGAAAGAGTTTTTTTTCCTCTCTAGATTTTTCACTCGCTTCCTGGCTCTTGGTTCATCTCACCAACATTTGCTTTGGTTTCATATCTTTTATTCAGACCGATCTCTTAAAAAATGTCTCGCACTGCTGTTACTTTACTCTTAGCAGTTTTTCACTTTTATCTTTCTTCCCCCTCCTTTTTCCCCTCCTGTGCTTCTTCACCAGGCAAAGACATCCTGAGGGAGACCATTAAGTTCATGTACACAGACTGGGCGGACAGGGACAACGGCGACATGCGGCGGAAGACTCTGTTGGCCCTGTTTACGGACCACCAGTGGGTGGCACCAGCTGTGGCCACTGCCAAACTCCATGCTGAGTTTCAGTCCCCAGTTTACTTTTACACGTTCTACCACCACTGCCAGACGGAGACGCGGCCCGAGTGGGCCGACGCCGCGCACGGAGACGAGATACCTTACGTGTTCGGCGTACCGATGATCGGTGCCACGGACCTGTTCCCGTGCAACTTCTCCAAGAACGATGTGATGCTGAGCGCTGTGGTCATGACTTACTGGACTAACTTCGCAAAGACTGGGTAGGCCTCATGTCATAGTAGTGTAAACTGTACACGTTACTGTGTGTTCTCTGATAGCCTTCTAGTCATCTTGAATACTTGAATCTGGGTTGCTAGTTTAATTCCCGTGTGGCTTTGAAGAATTGAACATACTGGTTCACCAAAAGCATCCAGATCCCAGAGCAGCCGGTTGGTCTTAGATAGTTTAAAGGTTGCACAGAGAATGGGCCTCCTGTCTGTATTCAGTGTATTGATGCCACATGTTACTTATAATGGAGACTGAATATAACTTTGAACTGAAACGTTTAACCTTTATGCTCCACCAGGGACCCCAACCTGCCCGTCCCTCAGGACACCAAGTTCATTCATACCAAGCCCAACCGCTTCGAGGAGGTCATCTGGACCAAGTTCAACTCGAAGGACAAGCAGTACCTTCACATCGGTTTGAAACCTCGTGTCAGAGACAACTACAGAGCTAACAAAGTGGCCTTTTGGCTGGAATTAGTCCCTCATCTTCACAGCCTGCACGACGTGCTCTTTCCCACCACTACGCGCTCCCCCGCAGGCCGTGACCCCGGCACCATGAGGCCCAGAAACAACGTTCCTCGAACCACTCGTCATCCTTACCCTACCTTCCCGTCAGATCCTGAGCCCGAGGGCTCAGAGCGCCCGCCCCAGGACCTCTTTCCCGGAGACACCCGCGACTACTCCACCGAACTGAGCGTGACAGTTGCAGTTGGAGCGTCGCTCCTCTTCCTCAACATCCTGGCCTTCGCCGCCCTTTACTACAAGCGTGACAAGCGGCACGAGATGCGCCGGCACCGGCTGTCCCCTCAGCGGGGCGGCCCCGCCAACGACTTGGCTCACAGCCAGGAGGAGGAGATCATGTCCCTGCAGATGAAGCACTCGGAGCACGACGCTCACCACGACATGGAGCCCCTGCGGCCCCACGACATCCTGCGGCCCGCCTGCCCTCCCGACTACACCCTGGCACTGCGCCGCGCCCCCGACGACGTGCCGCTGATGACGCCAAACACCATCACCATGATCCCCAGCACCATCACCAGCATGCAGCCTCTTCACGCCTTCAACACATTCCCCTCCACCGGCCACAACAACACCCTGCCCCACCCCCACTCCACCACCAGGGTATAGTAGGGACAGGCCCGACACAGCGCCACCTAGGGACCAGGAACACTGGCTCTGCTACCGCTCTGGAAGGGAGGCCTCTAGACGTGGGCCTTCGTTCTGTCCTCTTATTCTCTTCTTTCTCCAAAAGCAACTACACCTGCTGCGTCATGTGCTGTAAAACTTGGCAGCTCCCTCCACTGGTGGCATGTGGAGGTGCAACTGAAGTGTACAGCAGCAGATGAGCAGTTCGGGGTGGGGGTGGGGTGGGTGACTCAGATCTTTCAAAGATACTGTTTTCAAAGACGGTCTGCTGTTTCCAGGCTCAAGACCTCCAACATTTGTCAAAGGGACGAATGCTCTCTCGCTCCTCGCTGTTTTCTCTTTTTTACGTTGGCGTCATCTCTTTTTCCATCTCCTGTGTGTTATGTGCACATTATGCTTCTCTTTTCTACATCCATGTTTTATTACTGCTCTCTTCCTCTCATTTGACACGCCTCCCTCCTGCTCTTCTCTAAAAATTCCCGATCTGCTGAGCAGTTTAGAGGGGGGAGGCGTACACTAAACATATAACTATGAAAACACTGATATCTTTCATTCTACCAGCATTTTTAGGTGCCAAGTAAGTACTGCTGTGTTTCATTTCTCATCGAGGGAGAAGAAAAACGAAAGAAAAATAGAGTATCGCTATTTACCGTCAACTAACAGAGTTCTGTCATGTTCTCATGACAAAGTGCCAAACTGGCCTCAGTCGTGATTTTCTTTCTTTCATCTTCTCTTTTTTTGTTGTTTTGTTTGAAGCATTTGTTTAATTGTTGTTTTTTATTGTGTGGAAAGAATTTTTCTGAAAATATAGATATAGAGAAATGATATTATATATAGTTCTATATAAAAATGTGTACAAAGGAGAAAGTATATAAAAGGGTTTTCTCAGTGGGGGATCTATGCATGAATTATTTTTAAAGACGTGGGGAAAAGGACACTGTACCTGTCGATGCACGTTTCCCAAAATCTAAATGAGTCATATCGCTCCATGTTTGCTACTTTTGGTTTTTGGTTTTCTCCCGCAGAGTAAGAGCATCGCAGGAGCTCCTGAAGTCAAACGACGCCTCCCAGCACTCATTTATTAAAACGGAGTCGATGCCAAAAGTCTTAAACGTTAGAATCAAAGCAACAGCTGTGAACTCAGTCATGGTGTCATGTGCAGCCTCCATCTTACTGTCACTACTTTTTCATTTTAGGGTACGTGAGGTAAAGCGTCCGTCGATGTAGCTTGATTGTACAAAATTATTTTTCTACGTTATTAACAAAACAGAGCAGAGACTGATGCTGCTCCTGTCTGACCCCCTTATGTCTGGCACATGTGTATTCTGACTGACGTGTGTGTGTGTGTGTGTGTGTAGGAGCGGCAGTCGCTGTGTGAGTGTGATATCACATCTGCATCACTCAAGCGTAGGCGGGCCCGCGTCAGACAACAATAAACAAAAAGCAGAAAAAGGCCAACAGTAAAAAGTCAGACTCCAGCATGAGCTCCTTCCTGCTGCTTAACCAATCACCTTCCTCCATATCATCACCGCTCCCTCCCTCCTCCTCTCTCCATCCTACACCGCCTTTGTTATTTAACACCGACCCCCCCAAACTTGATAATCAGACAAATTCCCAAACACCTGACTTCACTGTGTCGACACCGTTCCTGACTATTTCTGACCTCAGTTCAGCTCTGCTATTATCCTCACATTAAGGGTTCGTTCACCTGCCTGCAGATGATCTGTGAGCTCATCGGTTGTAAATTAAACTCTAAGCACACTGAGGGTAACCAGGAGGCGTTCAGGGCCTGCAGTGCAGAGCTGCAACATGAAAAAAAGGGATGGGGGCTCAGATCTCCTGAACAGGGTAGAAACAACACGGTGGGTTTGTGCTGTTTGTGATTCCTGCTCCGTCACTCTGGTGGAGACGACTGCAGCTCAGCAGCACTCCCTGCTGATCCTCTGATGAAGATGTCAACAGTATGTAAACTGAGCTGATGTGCTGCTGTTTGAGCCCACATGGTAGCGTACGTCCAGTATGGGAGAACTTAGTCACCGGTGCTGTCTTTGCTTGTGCTCTAGCTTTAGCCTGTTTGATTGTTTGTTTTCTATTTTATTACTGCCTAAAAGGGGAGGTGGGGGAAACACATGCCTGACTTCTCCTGTCAGAGGTTTTGTAAGCTCACTGGAAGGGAAACGTGCACAATGTAAATCATAAAACAACTGACTGGGGCTGTGCTGCAGGTGGATCAGTGCTGTGGACAGTAGCTGTGGAAAAGAGACTGGACAAAGACTCTCAGCCTTAAATACAGGACAGAGGATGATCTGATCATCTTTCAGCTAACAGTGTCGAGCAGAAGGACGGCCGGCTGATGCGTCCGTACGAACCCTTTTGTACTCACTCCTGTGTATAAGGAGGCGGCGAGGGGTTGTGTAGTTAACCTCAGCACCCCACAGCTACAGCAGAGGAGAGAACACAAACGAGTCCTTTCATTCGGCTCTGTTCTTTCTCCTTGTCTGTTTTATAAGCTAACACTAGAGGGCGCCATTGTGGCACATTCAGCGCTCACTCTGAGGTCACTGGACAGAGAAGAAAATACCAAACTGGGAGACGGATGGAGACGAAACATCTGGAAGATCAGAACTGTACATTTTTAAGTGTAAGAAAAAAAAACAGACAAAATATTTGTAAATATTAAGTTTCTTGTTTATTTTATGTTTTGTTTTTTGGGTTTTTTTTGGAGTGAATGAATGATATGCTTATTTTGTGATGACAAAAGACAACAGGTGCAGTTTGTAATGAGAAGAAAAAAATGGCCGTTAGCTTGAGGTTTCAAATGAGTTCATCCTTACCATCGATCAGTTTTGTCTTTGTTTTTTCAACATTTATTTTATTTTTGTCATAACGTTGATCGTTATCATGTGACCATCCTGTAGCAGGAAGGTCGCTGTAGCAGAAGTCATCTCCACTGAAGCCCCCTCACAGCAGAGGGCCAGTCATGCTGTTTATTAGGATTTGCTAGTTTTCAGTGAGAAAAAACTTTTCATCAAGTTTTAAATCGTTTTGTTGCTCTTTTCTCTGCTATTATCATAAAATCGTCGTCCTCTTTTCAAGCCTTAGCTCGCTTTTATTTTGAAACATGAGTCTTGTGATCAGAGATGAATCTGTGCTGCATGATGTGCGTAACATCAGAGCGATAAAAGCCAGCTTTGCCTTTCAGTGATTCGCAGTAAGGACATAAATGACCTAAACTGAGACTGAAAAAAAGTGCAGTCAGTTAAATGTTAGCTCACCTAACATGTAGCAGTGTTTACATGTAGCCATGTTTGACAGACTCCAGGGCTTTGATACCATAAGATGCCTCATATCCTCACAGACTCATAAGATCACACAGGTGGTCTGACCTGCTCGTGTCACACTGAGCTGTCTGTCCGTTGTTTTTCTCCTGCAGTGATGTTATGTAGCAGAAAAACAGTTGGATGCTCGAAAAGTGCAGAGCGATGGGTGACGTGTGGAGAACATCAAAGTCTGTGTGTGTTCAACAGCTGTTAGAGCCACACTTTGTCCTTTCCGTGGTATAACTGCTGGATTTATTTTATTTCAACACTCAAAAACTGTCAGCAAGGCAAAACTTCATGATTGGATGATCCCGTGTCACGTCCACAGTGTCGAACGTGCACAGAGACAGTGACACCCACAGAGAAACCCTCAGCTTGGTGTCTATTGCAAATCTGCACCTGTTGTCTTGTTTCTACTTTCTTTGTTGAACTCAGAAACTCGAGACTTGAGATGAAGAAAAATGTTAAATAATGGAATAAAAAAAAGATGATTATTAAAAAAAGTAAAGTAAAATTATATAAATAAATGAGGTGATGATATTTCTGTTTACTTTAGAAGTTATTATACACTGTATGCTGTGATTCTGATCTTGGAAACATTAAAGACATTCATAGCCAGACTGCTGACTTTGTCTCTTTATTCAGTCGCCTAACAGAAGTGCAGTGAGAAACGATTTACCCCATCCTGATTTCTTAGCTATTTGCATATTTGCCACACTTACGTGTTTCAGATCGTGAAGCAAATTTTTATGATAGATAAAGTTGACCAGAGTCAGTGTAAAATAAAGCTTTTACATGTATTGCTGGGAGGTTGGCAGCTCCCTCCACTGCTTGGCCCTCTGTGAAAAACAACTGGGATCCAGCTTCCCTGTGATGCTGAATTATATAAGCAGAAGAAAATAAATAGATAGAAGGATGGATGATTGTATTTTGTGTACAATCGTTGAAGTGTAAAAAGGGTTGGCCCTCCGTGGTGCCCTAAGCAAAGTTTGATTTTTGGGGCCTTTTAATAGTGCCAATAATACTGATTAATGATCACCTACTATAAATGTATTTCATTTTCTAATGTTGATGTTGTTGTAATCCACAGTGAAAAATGTCATAAAAACAGATAACAAATTTGCAACTTTGAAAAATGTTTTGATTAATATTTAAAAAAAAAAAAACTAAGCAAAACACCTCCCCCTGCTGGCCACACAGAGAAACAATAGATAAAACCTGAGAGCTGCACAGTTGCAGCAGTGTGGTTTACGTCATTCTGTTGTCAGCCTGTTTTACACATCGGGTGGTTTCTTATTGACGTGTAAAAAGATCTGAAATCGTAGTAAATTCAGCTGCAATTGTGGGCTGGGGATGATTTACACTTAACATTTTAATAACTGGGTACTGAATGTCATAGGCCCAATGTTCCCTCTAATTTTTCACGTGTCTGAGCGAACACACAAACTCCCTGAGCGATCCCTTGGACCACTGTGAGCGACATCAGACGTGTGCACTGTGGTCACGCCGGCATCGAATCCATCCAAGTTTCATGGTTTATTAAAATAATCAAATTACAGCGTTTACATTTATGTTAGACTACTTTTAATGAACTGCTTTAGCCCATTTACAATGAAAATGAAAAAAAAAATCTTGTTCATGACCTGTGTAGTATGTTAACACTATTGGAAGTAAAAATAACTTGAACTCCAATTTCGAAAACACAACTTTCTTTTTTTTTTTTTTTTTTTTTTCATAAAGCTCTGACTTGTATTATGAGTCTGTGGTCTGGGAGAGAGTCCTGTAACTCTCTGTCTCCAAAATATAGTATATAATGACCAATGCTGGGAAATTAATTATATAGTTACTTCTTCAAAAAAGTAACTCAGTTTGGCAAACAAAGTTTTTTGCAGCTATTTTTTTAAATGCAGCCAAGGCATTTTTAAATAAACATTTCAAACTATTTACAGAACAATCAGCTGTTCTGCATCAAATCTGATGCCACACAAATCATTTGTGTCACTCCAAAAAATAATTTCTGTCCACTATGAGATAAAGGAGAACAACAGCCTGATACCTGCAGGCCTGACAACAGGAGATGTATCACTGCTGTAACACCTGTAACATTCAGCAGTCGCCTCATTGTTCTGACACACACAACAAAACTATTGACTACACTACACACTAACTACATAAGATTTGCGCTACAGGTCGCAAATCTCTCACATCTCAAAGCACCGCCGTAACTCCTAAAACTTCCCCCGTATCTTAACAACTAGATGCCACGTTGCCATATCATTTTTTGATTGGTCGACATGGTACTTTTTTGGACGAATAGGAAAGGCAGAGGGGGGTGGGGTTTGTTTTTGCTCATAGGTGGAGAGCGCTTTCGAGACTTTTTTCTTATAAAACGCCGATTTAACCGTTTCTTCCTGCAGTAAATATAAACAACCAGTATTCAGGAAGAAAACCAAACATTGCATATTTTTTTATCACAACTCTGGTTTTACGTGGCCTATCAACACAGTTTAAAAACTGGTATAAAGTCCCCAATTTTTCCGTCAATTGTTCCGTCTGTCCTGCTCACATCTCCAATGGTTGTACACGTTGTCATTAACGTGGCTTCACTCCACATCAGCCACGCTGCTTTGCCAGCTAACACACCGGTGTCGGCACATAAGGACGCTGTCATAGCCTGTCAACAATGTTGATTGGCTGCGCATATACGCATTATTGGCTGGACTATGGGATAATCAGAATCAGAATCGTGTTTATTGGCCAAGTATATGTGCAGACACATACAGGGAATTTGGTTCCGGTAGATGGTGGCTCTCAAGCACAGCAATGTAAATCACACACACACACACGTGTCTATATACACACATTACACATACATACACAAAGCTGTGTAAACCAACTATAAATAACGAATCTAAACTATATACATAAAATACAGAAATGAATGAGGTGGAATGAATACTACAGAATGTACATAAGGTGCAGTTGCAGTCTGGCAGTGGGAGCAGTGTGACAGGTCAACTGTTTAGGAGGGAGATGGCGAGGGGAAAGAAACTGTTCCTATGTCGGGTGGTCCTGGTCTGCAGGCTTCTGTACCGTCTGCCAGAGGGCAGCAGATCAAAAAGTCTGTGTCCAGGGTGTGAGGGGTCTGTGATGATTTTCCCTGCCCGTTTCCTGGTTCTTGAGAGGTACAGATCCTGGATGGAGGGCAGGGGGGCGCCGATGATCCTTTCGGCTGCCCGTACAGTCCGCTGCAGTCTGCTCCTGTCCTGTTTAGTGGCTGCTCCATACCAGACTGTGATGGAGGAGCACAGGGCAGACTCAATGACCGCAGTGTAGAACTGGATCAGCAGCTCCTGTGGAAGACTGTACTTCCCCAGTTGTCTCAGGAAGTACATCCTCTGCTGGGTCTTTTTGAGGATGGAGTTGATGTTGGTCTCCCACTTCAGGTCCTGGGAGATGGTTGTACCCAGGAACTTGAAGATCTTCACAGTCGACACAGGGCTGTCTGATATGGTGAGGGGGAGCAGAGTTGAGGGATGTCTCCTGAAGTCCACTGTCATCTCTACAGTTTTAAAAGTGTTCAGCTCCAGATTGTGCCGACTGCACCAGAGTACCAGCCGCTCAACTTCCTGCCGGTATGCAGACTCATCACCATCTTGAATGAGGCCAATGACAGTGGTGTCATCTGCAAACTTTAGGAGTTTAACAGCCGAGTTCTTGGAGGTGCAGTCGTTAGTGTAGAGGGAGAACAGTAGTGGTGAGAGGACACATCCTTGAGGGGCACCAATACTGAGGGACCGAGTTTCAGAGGTGATCTCCCCCAGCCTCACTTGTTGCTTTCTATCTGTCAGGAAGCTGGTGATCCACTGACAGGTAGCTGGTGACACGCTGAGCTGGGAGAGTTTGGAGGAGAGAAGTTCAGGCACAATGGTGTTAAAAGCCGAACTAAAGTCCACAAACAGGACCCTGGCATACGTTCCCGGGCGGTCAAGGTGTTGCAGGATGTAGTGCAGCCCCATGTTCACTGCATCATCCACTGACCTGTTTGCCCGGTAGGCAAACTGCAGAGGGTCCAGCTGGTGGCCTGTAATGTCTTTCAGATGGGCTAACACCAGTCGTTCGAAGGATTTCATGACCACAGACGTCAAGGCGACAGGTCTGTAGTCATTCAGTCCTGTGATGGTGGGTTTCTTGGGAACAGGGATGATGGTGGAGCGTTTGAAGCAGGAGGGAACTTCACACAGCTCCAGGGATCTGTTGAAGATGTGAGTAAAGATGGGGGCCAGCTGTTCAGCACAGGTTTTGAGGCAGGAGGGTGAGACGCCGTCTGGTCTGGGGGCTTTCCTGGGCTTCTGTTTCTGGAATAGTCGGCTCACATCCTCAGTGTGTATTCTGAGTTTCAGGGAGGAGGAAAGGGGGGTGAGAGGTGTGGTGGAGGTCATTGAGTCTGGATTGGAGAGGGTGGTGGTGGTCGTTGAGTCTGGATTGGGGAGGGTGGTGGTGGTCGTTAGGTCTGGATTGGGGAGGGTGGGGGTGGTCGTTGAGACTGGATTGGGGAGGGGGAGGGTGAAGGGGGGAGAGGTGGAAGGTGTGTTGGGGGTCAATGTCTGAAGCAATGTCCCTGGGGAGGGGAGTGTTTAACTCGTTGGCCAGGTCTTTGTTTGCTTCAACAGTGGGTGGGGGGCGTCTGTAGCTGGTGATTTCCTGCAGGCCCCTCCACACTGACGCTGGGTCGTTGGCTGAGAGCCGTTCTTCCAGCTTCTGGGAGTAGATGCTTTTAGCTGCTTTGATCTCAGTGTGTTCCTAGCTTGCTTGTACAGGGCCCTGTCACCACTTCTGTAGGCGTCCTCCTTGGCCTTATGAAGATGTTGAAGTTTAGGAGTGAACCATGGTTTATTGTTGTTGTATGTGCAAAAGGTCTTTGTTGGCACACACACGTCTTCACAGAAACTGATGTATGATGTCACAGTGTCCGTGAGCTCATCTAGGTTCTCAGATGCAGCTTCAAAACAGTCCAATCAGTGGAGTCAAAACAGTCCTGCAGTTCCTGCTTTGCTGCGTTAGTCCACTTCTTCACAGTTTTGACTACAGACTTCGCATGTTTGAGTTTTTGCCTATAAACTGGAATAAGATGGACCATGCAGTGATCAGAATGTCCCAAAGCTGCCCGGGGCACAGAGCGATAGGCATCTTTTAGAGTGGTGTTGCAGTGATCCAGTATGATGTTGTCCCTGGTGGGGCAGTCTATATGCTGTCTGTATTTAGGGAGTTCGTAGTTTAGGTTTGCTCTGTTAAAATCCCCAAGAATAATTGTAAAGGAATCTGGGAATTTCTTCTCCAGGGTAGTAATCTGGTCAGCCAGCTCGCGTTGGCCTGTGGAGGGATGTAAACTCCGACCAGCATGAAGGAAGAAAACTCCCGCAGTGAATAAAAAGGTTTACAGTTGATGAAAAAACTTTCCAAGTGTGGGCTGCAGTGTTTCTGTAACACTGTGACATCAGTACACCAACCTTCATTAATATAGAAGCAGACTCCACCACCCTTTGTTTTCCCTGAGAGCTCTGTTTCGCGGTCCGCCCGGTGAAGTTGGAAGCCCGGCAGATTTAAGACAGCGTCAGGGACTCGCTCACTGAGCCAGGTTTCAGTGAAGCAGAGGGCAGCAGAGCGTGCAAAGTCCTTGTTAGTCGGGTTTAAGAGCATCGTTCCCATATGGGAGCAGCCAGTCACTTACTGACTAACACTGCAAAACAGAATTGTTAAAGTATTAATTTTAATTTCAATTCAGGTTAGATTTTTTTTGTGCACAACGCAGAATTTCTGTGCGCAGAGACTGTGCCAGCAGTGCGCAATTGCGCACGTGCGCAGCTTAGAGGGAACATTGCATAGGCCCACTAAAAGTTACAAAATAAGCTAATATCAAATACATTTACTGTAAACACATCAGAAGGTTATTTATGTGGCAAAAAGTTAGATCTATACAAAATGTTGCAGGGAAACAGAGAAGGAGCTCATATAGGTTTGAGTATTATTCACATCTATTGTGCAGGTACAAATAGCAGAGTGGAAAACTTTATATTTTGTGTTTGCAAACATTAATTTATGAAGATTAATTAACATGAGTGTAGCACAAAGTAAAGGTGAAAGCAGTATTCTGACATGACAGTGCAATCAAAACACATTTTGCCACTACAATCTGTGAATAATTGTGACAAACAACTGTCATTTTAATATTGGACAAAATAGTTGTGCAGCCCTAACCTGAAATATGCTGTTTGTTCTGAATGAAAAACGTTAGTCTTTGGTAAACATTTTAATCACATTTATAGATGCAATATGTTATTTCAGTTAAGACTAAATGTTACCACACGTTCCCATCATTAGAGCGCATTTAAAGTGTGGAGAAGTCTGTGAAGGTTCTCAGTCATCCAGGTCATCGTAGTCTAAGGAGCTTGGAAAGAAAAGCGTCTGGACTTCTTTGAGTTACTTGAAGACGTTTCACCTCTCATCCGAGAAGCTTCTTCAGTTCTAAGGGTCACATGGTGGAGAGTCCAAGCTGTATTGAAGAATTTCTAACTTCATGTAGGCTAAACAGCGGCCTAGAATTAGACTCAAAACCCTGCAGTTGCCCAAAATAAAGGGGGCATTAATGTACCAGATTCTACAGAACACCAGAAATAACTGCTAAGATGGGTCCAACACATCTGAGTTCATGCTGGAGGAACTGTGGGACACACTCTGCCAACCACACTCATATATTGTGGCTCTGCCCTAAACTCTGTGTATTCTGGAGGCAGATATTTGATGCTCTCAAAGACATTTTCCAAGGTAAATATTCCACTAAGTCCTACAGTAGCAGTGTTGGGAAGGATTGCAGAACATATTGACTGCAAAGCCAAAACTTACCTGCTAAATATATGACTCACTGCAGCCCTAAAATGCATAACTATCAGATGGTTAAAACCAGAAACTCCCACATATGGATATATGGATCCAGAGAGTGTATGATGTCTGTCTGATGGAACAAATTACACACTACATACTACCTTTACTGTTACAATGAAGAACACCACCTAATTTTGTGAGCTCACTCTCTTTCTACACACACACACACACACACACACACACACACACACACACACACACACACACACACACACACACACACACACACACGTGTGCTGGACATTCATGGCTGCTTTGTGTAGTTACAGTTGAATAGAGGAAGTGTAGGATGTATCACTGCTGATTCAAAATAAATAAAAATTTAGTTAAAAAAGAGTAACAATTAAAAAGATGCAACACTGTTGTAATCTTGTTGAAATCTGGACAGCAGGAGGTGTAGTTTCCCTGAATTTGTTTCCCTGAATTTCTCTGTATTTTTTGTCACTAAGAAGTCAGGAGGCAGCATGAAACATGAAGTAGATTCACAACTTTTTTAAAATTTGATTAATTATCCTTTACATTTGAGAGTAACAGATAGTTAAGTAAACTAGTTATCATACACTCTTTAAAAAAATGGAAATATAAATATTTAACATCAGATTTCTCACAGAAACACAGAATTTATATCAATAACCCTAAAACATAAAAAGCAACTTGTCCACCCAAGTTGTGAATGCAATAACATGAGAACGAAGGGACGTAGGAGTTTCAAACTGATACCACAGGTGTATCTATAATTGGTTTAAAATCAGTAACCTTGACCTTGAGGTCAAATTTTTATGAAAATCTTGTAAATTGATAACTTGAGAACATGGCGACATAGGATATAGAAATTCATTACATAGGTACATCTGCTGGGAGGCTGAGGGGCACTACTGGCTGTTGCTAGTAGTTTTTCTTTGAAATTTTCTGTTTAATTAAAACAATACAGACTGAGTCATCTACAACAAAGATATGATTACCTGACAAAATGAACCTCATATACATGTCTATTAAGTAAAAGAAATTAATTGTGTTTAAAGCAAACAGATAAAGGGATCAGTAATGGCAATTATTTGTCATTGTCTTACTTGTCTTAGCCCAGTTAGGTAAACATTAACAATTGTGGTGGCAGATTTATTTTGTCATGTATTAACTGAGAGCCATGCTAGGCTCAGGGAGACTCTGCTGACCGTCTGTCCCGCGGTCATGCAGGGACTTCATCAAGCTTGCTTGTCTGTTCTTTGTGTGTTTTGATTAAAGAATGTTAGCTACCGCTCACCGCTCGTCTGCAGGCTTTATTTAAATGGAAAACTTCCACAACAGGCAAAAAAAAAAAGCTTTTTGCTAAAAAAAAAAAGATTTAGAGCAGAAGTTTTTTGCACTGCATTTTAAAATGAAAGCATATTGCATTTATTTACAGTTAAAGACACACAGAGCAGAAAGTGTGTTACTGTTTTACATCCACAGACACACAAGAAAAGAAGCAGGCAACATGAGGTCAAGTTATGGCAATTTTATTTGTGTATTTCAGTACATGTATTTAGATTAGAGTTTTTTAAAAAACAAACAAACGTCCCAAGAAGAAGGATGGGGTGAAAGAAAGGTGGAGAGAGGGGGAAGGAGGAAGAAACTATTGATCTCCTCAAACTTGATGCTGCTGGGTCAGTTCTTTCTCAGCAGTCTGCTCCAGAATCCCCTCCTGTCCTCGGCTTTCTTTTCTTTTTCTTTTGCCTTCAGTTCTTTTAAGGTTTTGTTGAGCTGCTCCTCGGCATCTTTAAATGTTTCTTTCAGCTGCTCTTTGGCCAGTTTCACTTTCTGTTTGAGGAGCTCTTTAGCTTCCTTTTTGTGCTTTTGTATTTCTTTAAGTGCGTCTTTGCAGTCTTTCTTGGTCACCGTCATTTCTTTCTTGAATACCTTCACCTCAATTTTCTCTTCTGCAAGTTCTTCTTGCACTTTCATCAGTTCCTTCTTCATGTTTTCAGTGTAACTCTTTGTATCTTCCATTTCTTTCTTTGCTTCCTGTATTTTCATTTTCTCTTCTTCCAACACTTTTTGAGCTTCCAACAATTCTTTCTTCATATTCTCAATCTCATTTTCTGCCTCGTGTTTACGTTTTTTCTCCTCTTCAAGTTGTTGCTTTACATGCAGTAATTCCTTCCTTAGTGTTTCAGCTTCAGCCATTACATTTGTAGCTTCTTGTGTTGCCAACTGCATTTTCCTTTTTTCCTCTTCAAGAGCTTCCTGCACCTCCTGTAATTCCTGCATCACATTTCCTGCCTCCTTCTTTGCAGTTTGATATTTATTTTTGGCTTCTTGTGCTGTGCTTTTCTCTTCCTCCAATGCTTTTTGAGCTTCCAACAGTTCTTTCTTCATGTTTTCATTCTCGTTTTCTGCCTGTTGTTTTCCCATTTTCTCTCCTTTAAGTTTTAGACCCACATGCAGTAATTCCTGCAATACTACTTCAGTTTCAAACTTTGAATTTTTAGCTTCTCCTCTTGATTTTTCTGCCTCTTCTTTTAATTTGACATTTTCAGCCTGTATCATTTGAAATTCTTCTTGCAGGTTAATCAGCTGTACTGAATTGTGAGGTGAAGCACTCGCCGATCCTCTTCTCGTTCTCCCTCGATTCATTTTGGCCTTTTAAACAAAGGAACCAACGTTTTGTAGAGGAGTGAAGTGAAGTTTTCGATGTTTTCTTTGTCAACTGTCGTTTGTCCTGCACAGAGATGCTGCTGTAGATGTGTCTCTAGCTGTGTCTGGATACAATGAAACATGCTGTAACTAAGTGCTTGTGTTGCACAGTTCTACTGAACATTCCATTTCATGCATGCTCCGCCCACATGGTCAGGAATGTCAGGTGCTGCATCTCCAAATGCTGCTCCCGTTGCCTAGCAATAACAGCTGTTTACTTTTTGGGGTCTGGTTCATTGTTTAATAAAGAAAACATGTCCAAGTATTGGGTGCTGAGGCTCAGCGCATATTCTAGCCTGCTGTGTGGGTGGGCAGCTAGAAATCACTGGTGGGCAACATGAGTGAGGAGAAAACTGGAGCAGCCAAGCAGGGAGCTGCAGGTTGCTGGTTTGAGTCTCTGTTCAGATGCTGGTGTCTCCTCTCTCTGAGATGTCTGCAAACAGTCCCAGATAAAACAATAAGGATAATAAACAAACACGTGACTAAAATAACAATTATGACTCTGATGTGTTTCATGTGTAGCAGGATGGCCTCTATACAGCAGTCGCTGCAAGCCTCCACATCGGCACACTTACTTTTCTTTAAGCAGGCGTGCTGGGCTCCTCCTAAGGAAAGTTTGAAACTTCATTTCCTTCATGCTGGTGAACTTTTTACCAAATATTTTCATCAAAGCTTGTCCATCACTGACAGGGATTGTTTGGATTTTCACACTCATCTCCACCAACCCTAAAAAATGAGTCTCACTTTGCTCATATAATGCCAGGAGTGTCTCCATATTCCACAAAAGTCTATGCAAACATGTAACAGTATCCCATATTCATATAAATATTATTGATATTATAACAAAAGCTGTCACCAACACAATTGTCCCAAGTGCTTTTTTTAAACAGGATTTTCAACCAGAGGATTTCCCTATAGCTTAATTTTTTTAATATTTTGTACACAACAACAGAATCATTTCAGAAAAACTCAAAATGACTGGTGTCAATATTATTTGCCCCACAAAAAAGGTTGAATATAAAACAATATTGCAAATATTGCACAGTTGAAAAAAAAAAGCACTACAGCTCAGTTGTTCCCGCCCTCCTTTGTCCTCCTGTTTCCCCTCCCTCTCCCCTCCAACGAGGAGTTTGATGGCGTGTGAGACAAAGGAGTTTTTAAGCCTGTTGGTTCTTGTCTTTGGGAGAAGCAATCTGTCGCTGAACAGGCTCCTCTGATTATTTACCACCGTGTGCAGAGGATGCCCAGCATTGTCCATAATGTCCAGCAGTTTCTTTAATGTCTTTTTCTCTGCCACTGTCACCAAAGTGTCCAGCTTCATGCCGACCACAGAGCCAGCCTTCCTGATTCGTTTTTCCAGCCTGGATGAGTCCTTCTGTGCTGTGCTGCTCCTGAGGAAGTACAGTCTGCTTTGGCCTTTTTTATACAGGTGCTGCATGTTGCATGACCAAACAGACAGAGACAGTGCGATTACACAGGACAAAGCTGAAGACAACTGACTGCAATGGACTGCTGCAAGGGGGGGAGACGAGATTACAGTGGAAGGAGGGGGAGGAGACATGGAAGAACGCTGTTGTTTAGTGTGGGAGATCAAATTGGGCTAAGGAACCTGGGGAGGAAAACCGACTGCCTTTGAGTGGAGAATTGAAAAGTGTCTGAAACACTGCATGGAGGAGAGGCACACAAAAATCACACACACAAACAGAAAATGCATCAATCCTACTAACACATATACACATTGTTGTGGAAATTTTAACAATAACCTGCAACACACCCAGTGAGCTTGATTTGAAGTGGGTTTAATAAACACATTGCAATGTGGAGAGAGCATCCCAGTGAAACACCAGGACCATCTCTGAATTGTGGCCACCGCCCTTACATCTTATGTACAGAGTTTGTCTGTGTCTATATGTCAGGTCGGGTCTTACACTCCACCTCTCTGGGAACTCCCAGGCCCTCCAAAGGCCTATCTCCCCTCACCACACTCCCTGCCGGTAACTGATGCCCTCAGGGGTCGGTGGGTTGGTGGTTCTTGGTGTCCGGGGCTGGGCGCTCAGGTATGTACCAGCTCACTCCCGGTGATTACTTGGCAGGGCCTGGTGCCTGTTGCCCGGTCAGGCCTCTTCCGGGGCAAAGGGGGCCCTCGGGCCTCCGGCCTCTGGGCCTGCGGCTCGGTTCACTCTGGCACAACTGGCTGCCGGCAGAGCCGACGGGCACGCCACTGCAGCCCCCTCTGGCTTCTGCTCCGTGGCTACTGGGTGACCCCTCATCTGGGGCTCTCCTCAGCTCTTCCCAGGAGGGTGGCACGGATGCCCCTCCGGTGGTCCTCCTTGGGCTGTCGCACTCTGGGGCCTCTGGATGTCTGGAGCCTGGATCTCCTCCATGCCTGCTTCATGCCCTGGGAGACGGGGCTATGGCTCTCTACATCCTCTAGCAGATCATTACATGGGGAAACCTTTTGAATACAAGCGCGCTGATCCACACAGGTGTGCACACGGGTGTTCACTGTTCATAGACATAAACTACACCTTTATTGGTGCTATTTCCAAGCACATTGTGCGCTGTCGGTCCTGCTTGCTACACAACAACATTCAATATTTAGTATTTACTGCTGTTTACACTTAGCTAGATTAACGTGATGGTCAGTGGCGGTCCTAGCCTGTTTGGCGCCCCGGGCGAACACTCTCTCTGACAGATTCACTTTGTCTAAGGTGTATTTCTGGGATTTCACACAACCCAGGATTCAAATCATGAATACATAATTTACAACATTATGAATGAAATGTGCTCTACTTGGAAGCAGCCGGCCTCCCTCCCCTTTCGACGGGTTGTGTGTGAGACTTTAAATCATCAAACTGTAAATTATACATTTTAAATTGTTATTGATCCCTTTACCACGAGTCCTAAAGTGTATATTTATTTTCTTACTCTTCTTATATTTATTGTTTGTTTACTTGCACTGCTGTAAATGGAGCCTCGTCGTCTCGTCTCTCTATATACTGGACTGTATGTAGTGGAGATGACAATAAAGTTTACTTTGACTTCAGCAGCGAGCAGGCGCACCGAGGACTCTCGCGCTCACTTTTCGCGTACTGAATTTCGAAAAAACATCGGTGCAAATTATAAGTCTTATTATAATGTCTGGTGTTTTCGTGTTTGTTGGTTTGTTTTATTTTATTTTATTTTTTTTATTTTATAGAAAACCGATCGGTGCCTGTACCATTCCCAATATGAGCTGGCTGACGTCGGGGTAGCATGAGTACAAGCAATTTTTTTTTTTTTTTTTGCTGATGCCCATGATGCCGCCCCGGGCAACCGCCCGTGTCGCCCGTATCAAAAACCGCTACTGGTGATGGTGTTGTGTTTAGTATGTTGCTCTCTTCTTTTTCTCTCAACAGGTGATCCAGGAGATTTTTTTTCTCTTCTTTCTCTTTTTAAGTGCCCTTTCTCACTGTCCCTCTTCCCTTCCTATCCCTCAGTCATGTCTGTCCCGTCTGTAACAACTGAAAATAAAATAAAAATAAATAATAACAACAAAGGTCGATCAAATGGACCAATACGGCAAGGCCGTGATGATCCATTTGGGAAAGTAAATCCATTGGGTCTCCTTGTTGGTCTTCAGACAACAATTCTGAGGGCTAAAGAACCAAATGGGACAGGCAAAAAAAAAGTGAAGTTGACTAAAAGATCTCAGAAAGCAACATCGTGGACATCCAAAGAAACAGCTAAGAAACACTGAACTCTATCAGTCTGGAAAGGGTTACAAAGGCATTTCAAGCGCTTTGGGAATCGAACCACGATGAGGGCCTTAATCCAGAAAATGTGGAAAACCTGAAGGCCTCACTTGTCTCATTTAATGTGCCCTGAAGCTCAAGTGCACCAGGACAATAATGCAAAACACAGCAGCAAGATCATCTCTGAATGGCTCAAAAAACAACATGGAGGTTTTGACCTGGTCAAAGTGCAGACTGCAATCAGATTGAGATGGTTTAGCATGACCTTAAAAACTCAGCCTATGCTGGAAAACCCTCCAAAGTGGCCGAATGAAAACAATTCTGGAAAGAAGAGTGGACCAAATTTCCTCCACAGCGCTGTAACACACTCATCACCAGTTATTGCAAATGCTTGATTGCAGTTCTTGCTAGATGACAAAACCACTTATTAGGTTTAGAAGGAAATGACTTTTTCTACATGAGGTAAAGTTGGAGAGCTGTTTCCCCAAACTAAATGAAATCATCATTTAAAAAACTACAATCTGTATTTACTCTGAACATCTGTGTTAACATTTGAAATTGGAAACATGTAAGTGTAACAAACATGTTAAAACATAAGAAATCAGGAAGGAGCATGTATAGGAATTTCTTTTACTTATGTATTAATCACATTATTTTATTGTATGATACCTTGGTGCCACTGGATTTTAACATGTCTCACACTCATACAGTAAGACAAATGGTGGGGGTCTAGTAGGGAAGTTGGGGGAAGCAGACAACTCCACAGGAAGAATCTTTTGTCTCTTCGAGGACTCTGGTAGGTAGCAAGGGAGTGTGAACCTTAAGGTGTGAAACAGCTGTGTACTGCCTTTTGTTCCTGGAGAAGGTATTTAATCACATATTTAATCATATCACATTAGTTATAGTAATATCACTTTCTCACTTTACTATAGTAAGAGCACTCCTGTCACTAGTTTACATGCATGTGGAAAGTTAACACAGTGGAGCCGTTGTAATGTGAGACGTTAAACAGATAGTGAGACTCCTTCTCCTTATCAGGGATGTAAATCCTTAGGAGACGGCCAAGCAGAAAAAAAGGTCATAATTCTCTCTGTGAGGGAGGAGGTATAGCCGTTCCGTAGCTGTTCCACAGACGAGGACCATACCACTGAAAAGCTGCCTCTCCGTGAGTATGTGTCCTGACTTTGGGAACAGTCAAAAGGCCAGTGCCAGAGGACCTCAAGGTCCGCGAGGGTTCATATGGTAAAAGCAGATCTGAGAGATAAGAAGGCCCAAGACCATTAAGACATTTAAAAACCAATAAAAGAACTTTAAAATCGATCCTGAAACACACGGGGAGACAATGCAGCAATTCTAAAACCGGTGTAATGTGGGCCCGCCCTCTGGTCTTCGTCAGCACACGAGCTGCAGTTTTGTAAAAGTTGTAAGGGTGATATATTCTTTTTGGGGAGACCAGAGAGCAGGGCATTACAGTAATCAATGCGACTGGTAATAAAAGCATGCATCAACATCTCCGTGTTGGCCCGAGAGAGAATAGGGCGGACTCTGGCTATATTTTTTAGATGATAAAATCCCATTTTGGTTACATGTTTAATATGTGGGATAAAACCAAGCTCAGAGATAAAAATAACACCCAGGTTTTTCACTTGTAGTGAAGGACATAGTGAAAATGCCTGTAATTTAGACAAGAGTTTCTCTCTCTGAGCCTCAGGACCGATGATTAAAACTTCAGTTTTGTCCTGGTTAAGCTGTAAAAAGTTTTCTGCCATCCAAGATCTTATATCTAAAATACAGTTAAAAAGGGCATCCATTGGTCTGGTGTCATCGTGAGACACGGAGATGTACAGCTGAGTGTCATCCGCGTAACTGTGGAAGTTCACTCCATGCCTCCTGATGACACCGCCAAGAGGGAGCATATACAAATTAAAAAGTACAGGGCCTAAAACCGACCCTTGGGGCACACCACATGTCATTTTATGGATCTTAGAGGAGCAATTAATTATATAGTTACTTCTTCAAAAAAGTAACTCAGTTTGGCAAACAAAGTTTTTTGCAGCTATTTTTTTTAAATGCAGCCAAGGCATTTTTAAACAAACATTTCAAACTATTTACAGAACAATCAGCTGTTCTGCATCAAATCTGATGCCACACAAATTATTTGTGTCACTCCAAAAATTTATTTCTGTCCACTATGAGATAAAGGAGAACAACAGCCTGATACCTGCAGGCCTGACAACAGGAGATGTATCACTCCTGTAACATTCAGCGGTCGCCTCATTGTTCTGACACACACAACAAAACTATTGACTACACTACACACTAACTACACAAGATTTGCGCTAAACGTTGCAAATCTCTCACATCTCAAAACACCACCGTCACTCCTAAAACTTCCCCCGTTTCTTAACAACTATATGCCACGTTGCCATATCATTTTTTGATTGGTCGACATGGTACTTTTTTGGATGAATAGGAAAGGCAGAGGGGGGTGGGGTTTGTTTTTGCTCACAGGTGGAGAGCGCTTTCGAGACTTTTTTCTTATAAAATGCCTATTTAACCGTTTCTTCCTGCAGTAAATATAAACAACCAGTATTCAGGAAGAAAACCAAACATTGCATATTTTTTATCACAACTCTGGTTTTACGTGGCCTATCAACACAATTTAAAAACTGGTATAAAGTCCCCAATTTTTCCGCCAATTGTTCCGTCTGTCCTGCTCACATCTCCAATGGTTGTACACGTTGTCATTAACGTGGCTTCACTCCACATCAGCCACGCCGCTTTGCCAGCTAAAAGACCGGTGTCGGCACATAAGGACGCTGTCATAGCCTGTCAACAATGTTGATTGGCTGCGCATATACGCATTATTGGCTGGACTATGGGATAAGGTGGCATCGTTCTGATCCCATATGGGAGCAGCCAGTCACTTACTGACTAACACTGCAAAACAGAATTTCAATTCAGGTTAGATTTTTTTTGTGCGAAACGCAGAATTTCTGTGCGCAGAGACTGTGCCAGCAGTGCGCAATTGCGCACGTGCGCAGCTTAGAGGGAACATTGCACTGCAGTGAAAACTGATGTTACTGATCACGAGAGAGGAACATATGTTAGTGACAAGTTTTTGTGTTGTGTCCCACCTGTATCTACCCAGACCCTGTGGTCTATATCATGAGCACCTACACATTAAACAACTGTAACATTATAATGGCTTCAAGCTCACGCAATGATACCGACATGTTACTTCCGGTCGAGTGAACGCTGGCGCGCTTGGCTGCCGCTGCTCACCGGTTATTATTATCTTATTTTTTAAGTTGCTGACGACAATTTAAATCAAGTATCTAAGACGCGACCCTGTTTTGACTTGTTTTCGCAATATTTACGGGCTTCTATTGCTTGCGCTGCAGCTGTCAGCTGTCAGCTGGTTGTTCGGTCCCTCCGTTTGTGTTCAGTGCTCGGCCCTGATTAAGATGCGGATCCACAGGGTGTTGGTGTGGCTCGTGCTCACCTGGGTTTTTTTTATCCATCATTCATCACCCGGCGACAGCTCTTCTCCAGTACTCTGCTACGGATCTTTTGCGGCTCCGTTTTTGCCTGGCTGTCTCTCCACCGGTGGCTCTATACTTCTACCCGGACATCGCCTTCCAGCCCCGCCACAGGTATATCCACCGAGGGCTTCGGCGGAAGTTCAACATCAGTGACACTAACTCAATATTTTCCATCTGGTCAAAAACTCGTCGTCCTCCCTGCAAGACAGACCGGGCTGTTGACCACAGTGTGCTGGCCTACCGGGCTAGATCAACTAAGCCTACTGTCAGGCATGTTAACTCCAGCATCAAGTTTGGTCTATTAAACATCCGCTGTCTCACTGGTAAGGGACATCTCGTCCATGATCTCCTCTGTGATCGTAAGTTGGACTTTCTTTGTTTGACTGAAACATGGCAACTGCCTGATGACTTTGTTTCTCTCAACGACTCCACTCCATCTGAGTTTGTTTACACCTGTCAACCTTGCATCTCGGGGAGGGGCGGAGGTCTCGCGATAATTCACCGGAGGCACTGGAAAGTGCTCCCTGTCTCTGCCCCTCCCTCCCATTCATTTGAATACACTGCACTACAGCTCCCTGGATCTACCCCACCATCATATGTACTGTTTATCGGCCACCTAAGCCAAACAAGGAGTTTTTAAATGAATTTTCTGCTCTTCTCACTCATTTTTCTGTACTTTCTCCAAATCTGATCATTGCTGGTGACTTCAATATTCATATGGACAATAATAAAATCCCTCTTTCCAGAGATTTTACCTCCTGCCTGGAAAGTTTGGGGCTTCTACAGTACATAAAATTTCCTACCCATTCCAAAGGTCATATCCTGGATTTGGTCTGTTGTTCTGGCATTACCCCCACCCATTGTAAAGCCACATTGTTTCCCCAGTCTGATCATATGTTTATTTCTTTTGATGCAAACATAACCGCTTCCAAAACCTGTATCTCTCGTAATATCACTTTTAGGAAAATTAGTAATATCAACCCAGCTGTTTTTTCATCTGCCGTCCATGACCTTCCATCTATCCACTGCTCCTCAACCCGTCATGAACTCGTTTGTCATTATAATGTCAACCTTCATAACCTTCTTAACATATTTGCTCCCCTTAAACATCGAACTGTCTCATTTTCCCGTTCAGCTCCATGGTTTACCTCCGACCTGCGTCACCTTAAAGCTAAAGGACGCCAACTCGAACGTCTATTCAAGAAAACTGGACTTACTGTACATAAAGAAATGCACAATGATCATGTTTTGTTCTATAAGGACTGCATTGCCTCAGCCAAATCTGCTTACTACTCTGGTTTAATTAGTTCTAATGAAGGTAACTCCAGGTCCCTCTATTCATTGTTCAGTAAAATTACAAAACCTCCAGACACATTCCCCTCCCAGATGTATTCTGTTGATTTTTGCAATTCTCTTATCTCTTTTTTCACTTGTAAAATCTCAGACATTCACCATCAACTTAACTCTTTAGGAGCTCCTGACTCTGAAGTAGACTTCCTGGTTCCCCCACTGTCTTCCTGTCAGTTATTTTCAAGCTTTAGTCTTCCCTCCATAACTGACGTATCTAATCTCATTAAAAAATCTAAGTCATCCACCTGTCAACTTGACCCTCTCCCTACTGTGTTAGTTAAAGCCTGTCTTCCCTCGTTAGCACCTCTCATAACCAATATTATTCATTCCTCCCTGAACACTGGGATTGTTCCTGAAGCACTGAAAAAGGCTTCTGTTATCCCAATTCTCAAAAAGCCTGGTGCAGACCCCAATAACTTTGATAATCTTCGCCCTATATCAAATCTCCCCTTTATTTCAAAAATTCTTGAAAAACGTTGTCGCCGCCCAGCTTCATTTACATCTCAATGACCATAATCTCTATGAACAATTTCAATCTGGTTTCCGCCCCAATCATAGCACAGAAACTGCTCTGTTAAGAATTACCAATGACCTTCTGATGGCAGCTGATTCTAGTCTCCTATCCATTCTCATCCTTCTTGATCTTAGTGCGGCGTTTGATACCATTTCTCACAATATTCTCCTGGACCGGTTAGCTTCCATTGGTATTAGTCATACCCCACTTACCTGGTTTACCTCCTATCTCTCAGACTGCACTCAGTTTATCCAACTTAAATCCCATTCTTCAACTCTCTATCCTGTTTCTGCTGGTGTGCCCCAGGGTTCAGTATTGGGGCCTCTTTTATTCATTATTTATATGCTTCCTCTTGGTTATATATTCCGAAAATATAATATAAATTTTCACTGTTATGCCGATGACACCCAGCTCTACCTTTCTTCTAAACCCAATTCATCCCTCCCACCTACCTCCCTCTCAGACTGTCTTATTGAGATTAGATCCTGGTTCTCCTCCAATTTCCTCAAACTTAACAGTAATAAAACTGAAGTTTTACTTGTTGGTACACCATCTATCTTAACCAAATCCCACAGCTTTTCCATTAACATTGAAAATTCTCCCACCCTTCCCTCCCCTCAGGTTAAGAGTTTGGGTGTCATACTTGATAATACTCTTTCATTCCAGTCTCACATTAATTACATAACCCGGTCTGCATACTTCCATTTACGTAATATTCACCGACTCCGTCCCTTCCTTACTCCCCATGCTGCTGCCATCCTTGTCCATAGTCTTATTACATCCCGTATTGATTACTGTAATTCCCTCCTATTTGGTCTCCCTAAAAGGTCCCTTCATAAACTCCAACTTCTTCAAAATTCTGCAGCTCGGGTCATAACTTGCACTCCGTTAAGTGCTCATATTACCCCAGTTCTTCAGCAGCTTCACTGGTTGCCCATAGAAGCCAGGATAAATTTTAAAATCTTACTTCTTACATACAAGTGTATCCATAAATCTGCTCCTTCATATTTGTGTGACCTGCTCCATATCACCACTGTTTCCCGCCCTCTCAGATCATCATCTGCTATTCATTTTACTGTTCCGTCCTCACACCTTATTACTATGGGGAACAGAGCTTTCAGTCGCTCTGCTCCCCGGCTCTGGAACTCTCTTCCTCCTGCACTAAGAAATATTGACTCCCTCTCCGTATTTAAGACACAGCTCAAAACACATCTGTTTAAACTGGCTTATTCGCTTTAATGCTGATTTTATCTGTTGTCACGCTCTGTTTTGTAATTTTAACTTATTTTATGTATTTTATGACTATTGTTCCTTTTATTAATTGTGTTTTTTGTAAGGTGACCTTGGGTTTCTGAAAGGCACCCTCAAATAAAATGTATTATTATTATTATTATTATTATTATTATTATTATTACTGAGGCCTGTGGGGCACTATCAGCCACTGAGACAACAGACAAATTTCAGTGTTTTAACATATGAATATTAAATACTTAAGGGCTACTTGTTTAAATAATGGAGGTGAACGATACATCATAATTTTACATGATAATATCACAGATGATAGACTAAATGAATAGATTTTAGGTAGATGCTTGTGCATTCTTAAAGTCTGATATGTTGAACTGAACTGAGTGTGTCAGCTGTTCAAAGCCTCTCCCAGTCAGTGCTGTTCTCCATGCCTGTCTTACTGTACATGGTGTTATTAGCACAAACACTTTAAAGGTGAACATTTAGGACTTACTGCAAATGTTACTATGTCAAAGTTACTGTGACTCAAACAGAGGAAATTTAGATTTTTTTATTTCCCACACCTAATTTATTTAAAAGTATTTTATAGCATATAACACCCAAAATATGCTTCGGTTCACATTTAACTCCAGAAAATCATCAATGAAAATATGGATATTACCTGACCACAGATTCGTGGTGATGTCACTGCTCTTTTAACTGTTTGGTGTCTTTGCTTTGTTTGCTGGTTGTAGAAATGATTTATTTGAGCTTTGAGCTGAGATTCAGATGTTTCTGTGGACACTGCTCATGTCGGCACTTATATTTCTGACCTTTTCTTATAACCGATTAAACATGGTCTCCTCCCTTTTGCCCCCATTTTTGGTGGTGTAGGTACAAATGATCAGTCATGACATTCTCATAATAAATAAGATACTGCAAATAATTATTTCTGCATTTGTGCAATTGGAGTGAATTGAAAATGTGTATGCAATGATACTGTTTTAAAGATTTGGCCTAAATAATTTTGGAGTGAATGAGTCTAAACATGATGACCTAACTAGTGATACCCTGACACACAGACACACAGACACACACACACACACACACACACACACACACACACACACAAACGCATGTTATGCCGGTTTCAGCTGAAACTATGTTTCAAACTATATTCTGTAACGATGAGATGAAAAATACTCAAAGGATAAATTTAATTGGTTTATTATTTAGATAAGTTGAAAGAAAAGTTAAATTCAATTCAATTCAATTTTATTTATATAGCGCCAAATCACAACAAAAGTCGCCTCAAGGCGCTTCATAGATACAGAGAAAAACCCAACAATCATATGACCCCCTATGAGCAAGCACTTTGGCGACAGTGGGAAGGAAAAACTCCCTTTTAACAGGAAGAAACCTCCGGCAGAACCAGGCTCAGGGAGGGGCGGCCATCTGCTGCGACCGGTTGGGGTGAGAGAAGGAAGACAGGATAAAAGACATGCTGTGGAAGAGAGACAGAGGTTAATAACAGATATGATTCAATGCAGAGAGGTCTATTAATACATAGTGAGTGAGAAAGGTGACTGGAAAGGAAAAACTCAATGCATCATGGGAATCCCCCGGCAGCCTACGTCTATTGCAGCATAACTAAGGGAGGATTCAGGGTCACCTGGTCCAGCCCTAACTATATGCTTTAGCAAAAAGGAAAGTTTTAAGCCTAATCTTAAAAGTAGAGATAGTTTCTGTCTCCCGAATCCAAACTGGAAGCTGGTTCCACAGAAGAGGGGCCTGAAAACTGAAGGCTCTGCCTCCCATTCTACTTTTAAATACTCTAGGAACAACAAGTAGGCCTGCAGAGCGAGAGCGAAGTGCTCTAATAGGGTGATATGGTACTACAAGGTCATTAAGATAAGATGGGGCCTGATTATTTAAGACCTTGTATGTGAGGAGCAGGATTTTGAATTCAATTCTGGACTTAACAGGAAGCCAATGAAGGGAAGCCAAAACAGGAGAAATATGCTCTCTCCTTCTAGTCCCTGTCAGTACTCTTGCTGCAGCATTTTGGATTAGCTGAAGGCTTTTCAGTGAGTTTTTTGGACATCCTGATAATAATGAATTACAGTAGTCCAGCCTGGAAGTAATACATGCATGAACTAGTTTTTCAGCGTCACTCTGAGACAGGATATTTCTAATTTTAGAGATGTTGCGCAAATGGAAGAAAGCAGTCTTACATATTTGTTTAATATGTGCGTTGAAGGACATGTCCTGGTCAAAAATGACTCCAAGGTTCCTCACAGCGTTACTGGAGGCCAAGGTAATGCCATCCAGAGTATGAATCTGGTTAGATACCATATTTCTAAGATTTTCAGGGCCGAGTACAATAACCTCAGTTTTATCTGAATTAAGAAGCAGAAAGTTAGCGGCCATCCAGGTCTTTATGTCTTTAAGACATTCCTGCAGTTTAACTAATTGGTGTGTGTTATCTGGCTTCATGGACAGATAGAGCTGGGTGTCATCTGCATAGCAGTGAAAATGTATGCTATGTCTTCTAATGATGCTGCCTAAGGGAAGCATGTATAATGTAAACAGAATTGGTCCTAGCACTGAACCCTGTGGAACTCCATAATTAACCTCAGTGTGTGAAGAGGACTCTCCATTTACATGCACAAATTGGAGTCTATTAGATAGATATGATACAAACCACTGCAGTGCAGTACCTGTAATACCTACAGCATGTTCTAATCGCTCTAATAGGATATTATGGTCAACAGTATCGAACGCTGCACTGAGGTCTAGCAGGACGAGCACAGAGATGAGTCCACTGTCAGAGGCCATAAGAAGATCATTTGTAACCTTCACTAAAGCTGTTTCTGTGCTGTGATGAGCTCTGAAACCTGACTGAAACTCTTCAAATAAACCATTCCTCTGCAGATGATCTGTTAGCTGTTTGACAACTACTCTTTCAAGGATTTTTGATATGAAAGGAAGGTTGGAGATTGGCCTATAATTAGCTAAGACTGCTGGGTCTAGAGATGGCTTTTTGAGTAAAGGTTTAACTACAGCCAGCTTGAAGGCCTGTGGTACATAGCCGATTATTAGAGATAGGTTGATCATATTTAAGATCGAAGAATTAATTAATGGCAGGACTTCTTTGAGCAGTTTTGTAGGAATGGGGTCTAAAAGACACGTTGATGGTTTGGAGGAAGTAATTATTGAAGTTAACTCAGAAAGATCAATTGGAGAAAAAGAGTCTAACTTAACATCAATGGTACTAAGAGTAGCTGTAGATAATATTACATCTGTGGGATGATTACTGGTAATTTTTTCTCTAATGATAAAAATTTTATTTGTGAAGAAGTTCATGAAGTCATTACTAGTTAACGTTAAAGGGATGGTTGGCTCAACAGAGCTCTGACTCTTTGTCAGCCTGGCTACAGTGCTGAAGAGAAACCTGGGGTTGTTCTTATTTTCTTCAATCAGTGATGAATAGTAAGATGTTCTGGCTTTGCGGAGGGCTTTCTTATAAAGCAGCAAACTGTTTCTCCAGGCTAAATGATGATCCTCTAAATTTGTGACACGCCATTTCCTCTCCAGATTACGAGTCATCTGCTTTAGGGTACGTGTTTGAGAATTATACCACAGAGTCAGGTACTTCTGATTAGAGACCTTAGTTTTCACTGGAGCTACAGTATCCAGAATCGTACGTAGTGAGGAGGTGAAATTATTAACAAGATAATCGACCTCTGTTGGGGTAGCGTTCAGATAGCTGCTCTGCTCTGTGTTGGTACAGGGCATTGAAGATGATAACAGTGGGTGGATTATATTCTTAAACTTAGTTACAGCACTTTCAGAAAGACATCTACTTTGATAAAATCTACTCTCCACCGCTGTGTAATCAATTATTGTAAATGTAAATGTTATCAGGAAATGATCAGACAGGAGAGGGTTTTCAGGAAACACTGTTAAATGTTCAGTTTCTATGCCATATGTTAAAACAAGATCTAGAGTGTGATTAAAGTGGTGGGTGGGTTCTTTTACATTTTGAGAGAAGCCGATTGAGTCTAATAACAGACTAAATGCCATGTTGAGGCTGTCATTTTTAGCATCTACATGGATGTTAAAATCACCCACAATAATTATTTTATCTGAGCTCAGAACTAAATTAGATATAAAGTCTGAGAAATCAGACAGAAACTCTGTGTAAGGCCCAGGTGGACGATAGATGATAACAAGTAAGACTGGTTTCTGAGTTTCACAGCTGGGGTGGACAATGTTAAGCATCAGGCTTTCAAATGAATTAAAAGTCTGTCTTGGTCTTTCATTAATTAATAGGCTGGTGTGAAAAATTGCTGCCACACCGCCCCCTCGGCCTGTGCTTCGAGGTTTCTGGTAGTTAGAATGACTCGGGGGTGTTGATTCATTTAAACTAACATAATCATCCTGCTGCAACCAGGTTTCTGTAAGGCAGAGTAAATCAATTTGTTGATCAATTATTAAGTCATGTACTAACAGAGACTTGGAGGAGAGAGACCTATTATTTAATAATCCACATTTCACTGTTTTACTCTTTGGTTCAGATGTGGATACTGTATTGTTCTTTCTTTTTGATTGTTTATGTTTAAGTTGTTTGTTGCTGGTTTTTAGTTTGTTTTTTGTCTTTTTGGAAGCTGACACAGTCTCTATGGAGATGGGTTTTTGGGGGGGTAGCAGAAGGAGAGAAGCTGCAGAGAGGCGTGTAAGACTGCAACTCTGCTTCCTGGTCCCAACTCTGGATAGTCATATTTTGGGGGGGTTTAATAAATTTGTCCATATTTCTAGAAATGAGAGCTGCTCCATCCAAAGTGGGATGGATGCCGTCTCTCCTAACAAGACCAGGTTTCCTCCAGAAGGTTTGCCAATTATCTATGAAGCCCACATCGTTTCTGGGACACCACTCAGACAGCCAGCAATTTAAGGAGAACATGCAGCTAAACATGTCACTCCTGGTCTGGTTGGGGAGGGGACCAGAGAAAACTACAGAGTCCGACATTGTTTTAGCAGAGTTGCACATCGATTCAATATTGATTTTAGTGACCTCCGATTGGCGTAACTGGGTGTCATTACTGCCGACGTGAATTATGATTTTACTGAATTTACGTTTACCCTTAGCCAGCAGTTTTAAATTTCCTTCAATGTCGCCTGCTCTGGCCCCTGGAAGACAATTGACTATGGTTGCCGGTGTCTCTAGCTTCACATGTCTGAGAACAGAATCACCAATTACCAGAGTTTGACCCCCGGCGGGTGTGTCACCGAGTGGGGAAAAACGGTTAGACACATGAACGGGTTGGTGGTGTACCTGGGGCTTCTGTTTAGGACTATGCTTCCTCCTCACCGTCACCCAGCCGCACTCTTTCCCCAGCTGCTTGGGGTCTGCCGGGGAACAGCTAGCGGGGCCTACGCTATCTTCGGCTGCACCAGCTACAGGGGCCTGGCTAGCTACGGGTGAATGAAGGGTGCGAAGCCGAGTCTCCAATTCAGTAATCCTGGCCTCCAGAGCTGCAAAAATGCTACATTTGTTACAGATATCATTACTGCTAAAGGAGGCCGAGGAGTAACTAAACATCTGACACAATGAGCAAGAAAGTGCAGGAGGGACAGGTGAAGTAGCCATGGTGCTAACGAGTCGGCTACGAGCTAAGCTAAGCTAGCGAAACAGTACAGAGACAGTGAGTGAATACTTTGGCTATAAATTAGGTAGTGAGTACACAGAAAGTGTGCTTCGGATGAAGCACGTGAAGATTATACTATGAAAGAAGAATGTATTTAAAAGTTGTTAATTAAATTGCTAAGCAAATAAGCTACTCAGAAACACCACTGTGTTTGAGCAGGAACAGGAAGTGATACTCTACCGCAGAGCGATGTTGTGTCTCAATAAGGGACAGTTGGCTCCAGGAGATAAGTGGGAGTCGGTGCCTGTCCTCGAGAAGGAGAGAATGTTCCTTTGCTATGTCAAAAGTAGTCAACAGGTCCATATTGAAGTGGAGTTCATATTATTACAGGTTTTGTTTCTTGGCAATTCTGCAGACGCAGGCTCTGGGCGGAGCCAGGAATTGAACAGATCTAACATGTCATAATTAAATTGATTTCATTCCCTAACACAGGATGACAAGACTGGAGCAACGACACTGGATAAGAGAAAGTCTGATACTTTCTAAGATATGAGGTCACTAACCTTTTCTTTTAATTTTCTAGCTCCGTTGATTTGACACATGGGAATGTGTCAAAAAAGGGGGGAAGTTGAGTTTTAACATCAAACAAGGGTTATATGAACATTTTTATGACTTCATTTGTGTTTTAATAACTTAGGTATGGTAAAGCTTAAGCTAATAGGGACCCAAAAGGTTTCTGGACTTTTTTAGAGAATCAGTGAGAAGCATAAATCATTTTTCCATGTTTAAGCATTAATCATTGAAATGAACTGAATAGCGTTTAGAAGATAAAATGCCTGTGTTCACGAGAAGCTGAGTACCACACTGGAGAGGAAACCGTGGGACGGTAGGCGGAAGGAAACACATGATTTTTGTGAAAACGGGGGGCAAATGTTAGAATTAAAAATGGCTAATTTGTTTTTAATGTCTTTTGTTAAAATGAGTGGTTTTAATAATTTTCAGACACACCTTGCAAATGTGCTTATAATGAGTTGGCACTCGGTCTTTTGAAGGTCATAAGCTTCGTTCGGCGTGATGGTCCGGACTGATATATTGCAGGTATTGACTTTGAGTGCAGAGGGCTAAATGCAAACACGCTTACACACACATAGGATATGATTAGAATAAGTCCCTGGGACATTCTGAATGTCCTAAACCAATTCTGAATCACCAGAAGGTCAGTAGATAACAACATTAGATTATTAGGGCTAGGAAGAGAGGTGTTTTGGTTTTCTGTCTCTTACAGAGAAAGGAACAGACACCAGACGAGGTCACAGATATACGAGGATCCTTCGCAGCAGAGACAGACACGGTGACTGCCGAGACACCAACTGGGTTCAAGTGTCATGGCGTTTGGGCTCCGATTAGTCACCTCAGAGGATGGATCCCATAAACACAGCAATAACCATGAAGGGGTTGGCGGAAATCCAGGAACACCAGACCAGCGAGGTTCGAGAGGCTCTTGGTCAAAAGGGGGACACGTTCCTGTTCCTTTTTCTGGGGGACACAGTTGTGACCCGAGGATACACAGATCGTTGTTTGAAATCGGGGCAGAATAATCCCCTGATCTGTGCAACGACTGAAGGGTTGTCTAACCCCTGAGGTTGAAGAAAGAAGAGCAGAAGATCACCCGACTGGAAGACACTGGTGGCTGCAGCAATAAAATAAAGGCTAAAAGCTCCTTGGACAGAGGTTCTAGTCTGAGTACGTCTGAAGGGTATAAGGTAGCACCAAAATAAAGCTGTGGGAGAACTGGGGAGTGTCATCTGTACCTGCTACTGTTGTAATAATAGTTTTTCTTGCATCTGAACTGCGCAAACACAGAGGTCATCTCACATATGGTTCGCCCAACATGGGGACAAAGGGCCTCAGGAGTGAGAAGAAATGAACCCGGCAACACTGGATTACAGGGTGTAGGTGAGCTCTTTATTCTAAAGAGCTCAACAGGGGGAGTGTGGGATTATAATATTATTTTATGCCATGTTAGACCCTTAATTAAAGATTGTGAATTATTATGTAGTTTTAGTTTGCATTATTCTCCTGAATTAGAAGAAGGTGATAACTCTTGCATTTGTTAAACTGATTTGCATTACATTAGACTGCTGATTTATTGTGAATGAATGATATTGTTTTATGATGCATTATACTGCTGAGTTATAAGAAATACTGTTCGCAGAAAGTCATCGCCTTATTTGTCTGATTAGAAGAGAACAGAACATACTGGAGAGGTTTTCTGCCCCATCTCAGCAGGAGCAGATAAACAGGGAGCCAAGGTCGTAGCTTAGGCGCCGTGTGAGAGAAAGAATGTGAATGTTTAGGCTTTTATGATTAGGTGGGGGCCACTAGAGGCTATAAGAGTTTGATCAATGCTCCACCATTTTGAGATCTGATGCTGTCTGCGTACAGTGTCCATCTCCCACGCGTGTGATCATTAAAATCATCGTTTGACTCAACCCGGCCGGACCAGTGTTGTTATTTTGGTTTTTCCTCTTGTATCCATCCCCAATATTTGAATCCGCAACACTGTAAATGAATAAAATTGCACAGATAAACGAGTCTCCATGTTATTCACTAGACCGGAGAACGGGCACCTTCATCCTGTATTTCATTTTTTGTTGCTCCTGGTCTGCACACATCTGGCCAGTAAGCAGACTCAACGTTCTCACGTGGTTTGTAGTAACGCATTTTGGTTCACTTGGAGTTTTGTCTCTGTGAAAAGAAATAAACGAGGGAAAAAACTACAAGTTTTCGAGCTTATCAGCAGATTCAGCCCAGACTAAACCAAATGTGTGAAACTGCCCTACAACAGTCTTCAGCTGTTGTTTTTGACAGTTTTTTATACTTATGGCTCTGTGTGATGTCAGAGACAACAAATATCCTTAATATCAGTCAGTCTTTATCAGTCAAAGACTTTATTTATCTCCAAGGGGCAATTAAGATAATATAATATAATATCGTCATCTCAAGCACACAGCTCTGGCCATGAGCAAAGAAGCTCCGCCCACCTCACACCTTCTGTTTATAATAAACCACCAGTCAGAAGAAAGTTGTGAGAGCAGTGAGAAAGGATGAGAGCTGAAATGGTTGTTTCAGTCTGAGAATGAACAGAGGAGCTGCACTCTGTTCCGCTGTAAGACATCTCTGATCCATTTAAAGCATCTGCACTAAAGTCCAAGAATGAAATACAGAGATGGAAATAAGCAAAAGTGGCCCTCTTTAACAACACAGGGTGGATCCAAGCTGGTAAAGCTGGTAGTTAATGTTGGTTTAAATAAGAAAAAGCAGCAAAGATGGTGAAAAGATATTAAGAAAATATGTGCTGTACAAGGAATAAAACCAAACGTTAAAATAAAACATGACATTTACCCTCAGAGTGGTGAACTGAAGGCTTTCCCGCCCATTCTACTTTTAAATACTCTAGGAACAATCATCATCAAAGAGGTGACGTGTATGCAATTCTGGTGATCCTTGTGCTCCATATGTGTCAAGTACAACAGTGACTGTCCAGGACGTCCCTTTCCCCATTTATTTTTGTGGACCTTTCTTTGCTGCCTTTGTGCTGTGAAAGTTTGGGTCATGCAACTTGCTCTGTTGGTCTGCGACCACTTTCTTTTTCTTTTGCTGGTATATTTCTAAGAAGCTTAAAGAGTTTTACCAGTTTCTAACCCCACATTATCCGGGTTAATTAACAAGTCCACTGACTGAGAGGGGAGCTGCCTTTAACAGGTGTGGCTAATAGGATTTGACCTGCAATCGGTGGGAGCAGGGAAGACACCTGGACGACGAGATAGTTAGAGCTAGGTGAGTCCTGCTGAGTAATACTCATAGGATCAGAGGTTAAATCTTTTTCAACAGAGAGCCAACCTAGCCTTCCTGTATTGGGGTGCTGGTCCAGCAGACGGACACTGGTACAGTGTTAACATAAAAGCACTGTAAATTAAGACCAAATTGTAAAGCCTGCTGAGCCACACACCACACCCCACTACAGACGTAGTTCCTCTCTCTTTATGTCTTTCTCGCCTCTTCTGCACACCCTGAACATTTCGCCAGTCCATTACAGGGTGAATACAGACAGACAATCATTTGTTCCCGTAATTCATCCAAGACAAATTTCTCCTAAGGGACACAATAAAGAGTCATCTAATGTAATCTATTTTAATCTAATCTAATGATTTACGTTAACAGTCACACCTATAACTTACATGTCTTTGGACTGCACACTGACAACATGCAAAGTCCTGACTCACCTGAGCTGACTGGTGGATTCAAACCAATCCAAGATCAAGTTCAAGAGTGATTAAATCAGCGAGTGGCCTTTTCTCGTTTGTTTTAGTTTTAGGTTGGTCAAATTTGTGGTCACAACTGGTCTAATGAGGACTTGACTCAACACAAGGGCCTATGCTGGGGTGGCTGTAACTCATGAGGTAGAGCAAGTTGTCCAACGTGTGCTCCCTGGACAACAAGCTGGATCATGGACGCTGAATTCGGTCCACCTTGAAGTCCGTGAGGGAATGTTGTGTCTTCGTGGAAAATTGGCTTAACAACAACATTTCAGACAGCGCCATTCAACTCGACCGGCTAATATGCTTTCGAGCAGACAGAGCTCTCGCTGAAGGGGGTAAGACTCGAGTAGGGGGACTCTGTGTTTCCATCAACGATGCCTGGTGCCGTGATACTGTTGTGGCTTGCAAACATTGTTCACCTCTGCTGGAGCTTATGATCATCAAGTGCAAACCGTTCTACCTACCGAGGGAATTATCAGCCATACTGTTTGTTGCTGTCTATATCCCTCCCTGCTCCAATAACAACATCAGGAGTGAGGCACTGAATGAACTGCATCAGCTTGTCAGTGAGCAGCAGACGGCCCACCCAGATGCTTTTTTTGTCCATGCGGGTGATTTCAATGATGCAGACTGTTGGCTCTGTGTTTCCACATGCCCCGCTAGTTTAGAGACTTATTCTCATGAAGGAAAAACAAAGCAACAGCGGTCGATCGGTTTACTTGCGCAAGGGAGGCCTCGTCGGTATCTCAGGAACGCACTTCGAATCCTACCACAAAATGACCCCGACTCTGGCCTCCGCTCGCTGCCTTTTATTGGGAAAAACAGTTCACACAATACACATCACAGCAAAAGCACCTCCCTCCGTAAAACCCCCCTTGGTTACAAAGACAAGGCACTATGTGTGTGTATGTGTAAACACCTGTATGCATGTGAGAATGTGTGTGTGTGTGTGTGTGTGTGTGTGTGTGTGTATGCATGTGAGAATGTGTGTGTGTGTGTGTATGCATTTGAGAATGTGTGTGTGTGTGTGTGTGTGTGTGTGTGTGTGCATGTGAGAATGTGTGTGTGTGTGTGTGTGTGTGTGTATGCATGTGAGAATGTGTGTGTGTGTGTGTGTGTGTGTGTATGCATGTGAGAATGTGTGTGTGTGTGTGTGTATAAGCACGTGTGCAAGAATGTGTGTGTGTGTCATGGGTAGGGATGGGTATCGTTTAGGTTTTATCCGATACCGGTGCCAAACCGGTACTTTTGAAACGGTGCCGGTGCTTAAACGGTGCTCAAACCGGTGCTTAAAGAATGGAGAACACAAAATTGGTCCAAAAACCTCTCATGTTCAGCTGCTTTTTTGTAAAAAGATAACAATGTTAGCCTTTTCTGCAGCTATGGGGCATATATGGTATCACTCTTGGCTGGAAGCAGTGTTTAAACAATGGAAAAAAACACAAACTTTGTCCAAAAACCTCTCATGTTTAACTGTTTTCCACTTTTTCTTTGGTCATTTTAGCCTTTTTGGCCAGGGTGAAGGGAGTATCTGCCATCAAACAAGAAGACAGCCGCATGCAGCTATGATGATGTTTGCTAGTTCACCTTACATGCATTAATGTAATAACGTGGTTAGCCTACTCAACGTAAATTACACACGAACAACATTAAGCTACTCACGCAGAGAAGAACGGCTGCTGCTGCCATCATCATCCGTCATCATTTCTGCTACACTGGTAGGGCTAGGGGCCAGGACTCTATTCTTCGGGTTTTTGGGGGATGTTGCTCCGGGTCCGATAACTGGCAACCCACCCGCAGTAGATGTGCACGGTGTGAGGTCTCGCAGCAAGCTATCGAATACGGCGCATTTCTCGGCTTTTAAAAAAAACGCTATGCGTTGCCAGGTGTTTCATTGGATTTGAGGTGATACCTCCTTTGACAGTATCACAGTATCAGCTTAAAGCACTTGTTGCAGGCTGCTGAGTTTGCATCTTTTGATGTGAAGTACAGCCAGACTTTTGACCGCTTCGCCTTGGGCATTTTTAATCTGTAGCTCTGCTCTAAAAGAACGTACGTACCTGGACCCGCCTACTATCCTCGGAAACGTAAAATGATTGGCTAGAATCTAAAGTGTATGACATCTCAGGGGAAAAAAAGCACCGAAATAAAGCACCGAAATGTGCGCTGCTTTTCGGTCTGGTTACTACCGTTTATGTCAGAACCAGTGCCATCATGGCACCGGATACATTTGTGCATTTGTGTGTCCTCCTGCTGACCAAAAGGGTCATAAAAGCAGGAAGCTTACAACACAAGAAACAGATCTGTCAGATAGGATGTATCTGCAATAAAACCTCCCCCAGCACAGAGTGGCTGGAGAGGTGGTCAGAGACAAAGGAATGGCTTTGATCCTATAGTTTGAACCAAGACTTTACAAATTTAAGAAACACAATGACACATTCAACAATTTGACTTAACACAGACCCAAAGACTGTGCTTCCCAAACTGCATAAACACATTACATTTCCCACACGAGGAAACAACATTTTGGACAATGTTTTCACCACCCAGAGAGGAGATTACAAAGCCCTCCCCTTCCTTGGTGCCTCTGATCACATCACTGTTATGCTAATGCCAGCATACAGGCTTCTGGTCAAAGTCACCAAACCAGTTTGTAAGCAGGTACGTGTGTGGCCAGAAGGGTCCTCAGACGCACTGCAAGACTGCTTTTCTACCACAGACTGGGAGATCTTTAAACAGGCCGCCACACACGACAACACCACAGACCTGCAGCAATGTACAGAGACTGTCATTGCCTACATCAGTGGTTGCTAGGCCCCCCTTTGTTTTAAAAGAAAAATGTCCCCCCCCCCGCGAGCGCATGCACGCGCACAAACACATCCTCCAACCACACACACCCCTATTTTGCTCCATTGCGGTTTATTTCACACCTCAAACATTTAGTAAACAATTAAGGAAATACAAGTAATCTGCAATAAATTACAGGTAGTAATAAAATAAACTACTAACTCTTTTATGCTACGTCCACACCTACACGGGTATTTTTGAAAACGCAGCTGTTTCGTCCACACGTAAACAGCGTTTCGAATCAGCAAAAATGGAGATTTTTTTAAAACTCCTTTTTTGCGTTTCCGTGTGGACGAAGAATACAGAGTTCGTCACGCAACGTCAAAGGTATGTGCCTTTTTTCACGTCACGCTGTGCGCCACGTTATTGTTTACATGAGATGAATAGCTAACATCTCCAAAATGTCAGGAGTAGTTAGTCATTATGAGAAGTGTTTGTGAACTAAAAATCAAGAATGTGGGATACTGTTTGCCTGTGATTTGAAGAGCCCAGCGCGTGCTCCCGATGCAGGGAAAACTAATTATGCAGGGGAGACCTACCTTGGCACTTGTGCAGGTGAAATCAAAGGGAAGACATGCTTCACCATATTTTCTAGTCTTTGGCTTAGAATGAAGTTGGTTTGGAAACATATTCAGCTATGCTTCATCTCCTGCTTTGCGTTTGTGTGGGCGCCCCGTGCTAGCAGTGTCCAAGCGTTTTGGGGTTTTTTCCCCCCTTTTCATACCGCGCCCCCCCTGCAATGGCTCTGCGCCCCCCCTAGGGGGCGGGCCCCACACTTTGGGAAGGTCTGGCCTACATCTTAAAATGCATCAATGATGTCACAGAGACCCGGACTATCACTGTCCGGGCCAATCAGAAACCATGGCTCACAGGTGAGTTCTACAGGCTCCTGAGGGTGAGAAATGCAGCCTTCAGAGCTAGGGATGAGGTGAGCCTAAGAACAGCAAGGGCAAACCTCTCACGTGGCATCAGAGAGGCGAAAAGGCAATACTCCAGGAGGATTTCCCAAAGCTTCAGTGACAGCAGAGATACTCGGAGGATGTGGCAACGGATACAGACATCACAGACTACAAGCCCACTCCGCACACTGCTGTCAGTTCCACTTCTCTACCTGATGAGCTAAACAAATTCTTCGCTCGCTTTGAGGCACGCTTTGAAGACAGCACACCGTACAGGTCGGCAGCAACAACTCCAGCACAAGAACACTGAGTGGCTGTAGCTCAGGTGGCAGAGTAGGTCAGCTAACCAGAAGGTCGGTGGTTCGATCCTAGGCCAAATATCCTTGGGCAAGACACTAACCCCATGTTGCTCTCCGATGCATCCATCAGCGTGTGAATGTGTATGAATGTTAGCTACTTAGCACTTAACAGCTTAGAAGAAGTGCTTGTGTGATTGGGTGAATTAATTAGTTGTATAAAGCGCTCACTTTGAGTGCTTGGACAGAGTAGAACCTGTCCATATAAGAACCTGTCCATGAATACGGGGGCTCCCCAAGGATGTTTAGCCCCCTTCTCTTCACCTTGCTGACCCACAACTGCACACCATCACACAGCTCCAACCTTTTCATCAAGTTTGCAGACGACACAACTGTGGTAGGTCACATCAGCAACAACGATGAGACCTACTACAGGGGTGAAGTTAACCATCTGGCTGAGTGGTGCAGCAAAAACAACCTGCTGTTGAATGTGGAGAAGAACTCACTCCCTGCACATCCCACTAACCATCAATGGTGCTGCTGTGGAGAGGGTAAGCTGCATCAAGTTCCTGGGTGTGCACATCTCAGAAGATCTCTCCTGGTCAAAAAACACTGCATCACTGGTCAGCAAAACCCAACAGCGACTATACTTCCTCTGCAAACTGAGGAGAGCAAGAGCCTCAACCCACATTATGAGCACCATCTACAGAGGCACCATTAAGGGCATCCTCACCAGCTGCATCACTGTGTGGTA
Organism: Perissodus microlepis; assembly: GCF_051167445.1. Taxonomy (NCBI): domain Eukaryota; kingdom Metazoa; phylum Chordata; class Actinopteri; order Cichliformes; family Cichlidae; genus Perissodus; species Perissodus microlepis. The sequence continues at coordinate 42,320,297 of NC_140463.1, read as the reverse complement.
TGGCTCCTGTCGGACAAAGTTACAACGGGTAGTGAGAGCAGCAGAGAGGATCGTGGGTACTTCTCTTCCCTCCCTCCTGGACATCTACTGCACCCATCTCATCCAGAAAGCCCTCTGCATTACAGGTGACTCCACTCATCCATCCAATGGCTTCTTCAGTTTGCTGCCATCAGGAAGGAGACTGAAGAGCCTCCGGGCCAGAACCAGCAGACAGAGAGACAGCTTTATCCATCAGGCTGTTAGGATGCTGAATTCACTCCCTGCTCTCACACACACGAACTCCACACCTGCACTCACATCTTCCCTCTGAACCCCCCACCTCCCAAACACACAAACTCTGAACCACCACCATTGTCCCTTTACTCACTGCCCCACCCCCAAATCTGTATGGTAGACTTACTTTACATAAATTTTACATTAATTAAATCTTACAATCTTACAATCTAATCTGAATATAGGCTTGGTTGAACAAACAAAGAGGCAAAATGAGATCAGAAGGCCAAGAGGAGTTTTTAAAAAGTAAAAAAGTAAAAAAAAATCTTTTTACAATCACGAAAATGTAAAAACAAGATCACAGTTCAGAGCACAAGAGAAAAAATTATTACACAAAACACAGACTTCAGTATCCTTATGTACAAACTGTTAGTAGCAGCCAATGAGTGTCTCCTTCAGCATTTAAGTTAAAAACAGCAAAGTGGGCAGAGTTTGAAAAAATATATAAATAAGACAGACAATGAAGAAAGGATAGATAATTGGACTAGTGCACTAACAGAAGACGTGCCATAAATTGATTATGATCTGGACACAGGTGTGGGGCACAGGAGTGAAAATTTAACTGATTTATTGCACCCACAGATGGTTAAACAGCAAATAAAGATAGGATAGACAATAGAGTCTTCTTGGAGTTTGGACAAACAAGGGAGACAGACAGGTGAATCCCAAAGGGTGTGTTTCCGGACACATCTTTTCTCCACTTATTTCTCTCCACAGACTCCTCCACACAGGGACAGTCTGTGCATATGAGACAAAGGTAAGTCAAAAAACACAAAACAGGTTTCTTCACAAAATAACAACCACCACATATGATGAGCTAAGTTACACTACCACTATTCAGTGCAACAGTCTATTGACTACTTATTATATTGGTTTGGCAAGCAAGATGGATCAATGGCAATTTGCTCCCATCTACTGCTTGTTATTTCCTAAGTCAGGCTTCTGATTAAGCTTGATGTATAATATCAGTCTCAGATCTCTATATTATCCTAAGTAGAATACTATTAACTACAGTTTCTCTGTTTTAGTCCAGAAATCCAGGTTCACAAGTGTGTACATACTGAAGATAGTTTCTCCAGCTGATCCAAGCTCTCTGAACAGTTTTCTTCTGTGATGGAAATACTTCCTGACTGTCTGACTGTTTTAATGCTCTCACGGTCACATTTGCCATTTGGGTGGTTTCCTAATCTGAGCCCACAGATTCTCAGTCTGGTAAAAAATAACTGAGTCTCTTCTTTTACCAATAAATAAATGTCTTTCTCTTCTCACTGTATTAAAAGGTATAACCTTCTTAATAATTTCCCATAAGCTTTGCTGTTTCTCATCTATTGATTTATTTTTTTTTTACTTTTTATGCATTCAGATGTACCATACAGAAAAAGTCCTATCCTGTTCCATATTACATTTTTGGCCAAACAATCCATGAGTGACATTGAACACAGATAAATCCCTCCCCACTCACACCCCACTCTGTCTGTTCTGCATAATGTTTCATATGTCTCCGATAGCAGGTCAGGTCTGGATTTGAAATTCTATTCCTTAATTGCTAACAGTATTTTTTGAACAATTTTGCTTTTGGTCCTACACCCACCAATCCAACTGTGATCACCTCTGCCCAAAAAAACAGTGTTGGGGAGTAACGGAATACCAGCGTTACGTGTTTAAAATACAAAATATGAGTGTATTCCGTTACAGTTACCGTTTAAAAAGGTGGTATTCAGAATACAGTTACTTTGTTGAACTAAATGGATTACACGGCAGTCTTTTCCTGTTTCATATGTTAGGCTATGCCCTCTCTATTTTTGGTAATTCCACGTTGGTGGAAACCCAAACAAAACACGCATTAAGAGGCTCTAATGCCCGTGTCTCAATCTCGCGGCCCAGGTCACCCCTACTTGCGGCTCGCATAATGACGTGAAGAAATATTTAAAAAAAATTATTATTCAAAAAATGATTTAATATGGAGGCAATAGGCAGAGTGTTACAGGCATAGCCCTAAAGAATGTAGCCTCATGGGCAGTGTAGTCCGTGCTGCAGGGAGAATGGACTGCCATACCCGTTATGTGTCTGTGAGCGCAAGGGAGGGAGAAAAAGGAGAGTCAAAAAAGTACGAGTTGTCACCAAGCAGAAACGGGAGCTGGAAGCCTGTAAATATAATAATAACCACTGCAGCCAAAAAGAGTGCCTGACAAGCCCAGTTGTAAGTAAGCTATTAAGACTTGACTGTACACTGTGTTCGTGTTTTCCTCCGAAACAATAAGTTCTGTTGGAGCAGCCTTTCAACGCCTCTCTCTATCACATGTGTGCTAGCAAAGTTGACCCAAAAAACAAAGTAAAGCTAGTTTTTGGCTACAAGCCCAACACGGAACCCGACGTATTAGCCAGAGGTCCCTTTACTATGATTCGGAGCCGCGGACCTGTTTTATATACGCACGGAATAGTTTTCTCTACGAGATTGCTGCAAAACGTTCAGCCTTACCTAATGTCCACCCTACTGTTACTCATTTTATATTAATTTAAAAATCTAGTTGGTGTTGGTGTGGCGAATAACCTTCAGTAATAGTAATAAATCACACATCAATAGTAAATTCATGCAGTTGTAAAAAGCATGATAATATATAAAGTAATCCAAAGTATTCAGAATACGTTACTCTCATTGAGTAACGTAACAAAATACGTTACAAAATACATTTTGGAGCATGTATTCTGTAATCTGTAGTGGAATAGAGTAAGTAACCTTCCCAACACTGCTAAAGAATGACATGATCTCTGCAAGCCTGTAACTTGAGCACAACTTGTATACAGTAACGATGCAAATCAAAAAACCGGTCCTCAGTTGTCCAGTTCGGTGGAAGAAAGCACGATGGTAACTTCATCCAGGACAGAAACAGCTGCATTATGCTGCTAACACAACTTTGGCTCTTCACAAGAACCTCCACAGACAGCATGCTGACACTTAGCTAGCAAAGAACCCAGGGTGAAAGCTGAATGAATGGCGACTTCATGACTCCAGCGCAGGAGCCACACTCTGAACTTCAACAGGTAGCAAACTAATAAGCAGTCAGCTTTTGTTTCTACCTGTTCATGTGTCTACAGTAGAATCACCGTGACGATCGCTTTGAAGTCTTTTTGTGCTTGTTTTAATTTTTGCTTTGTGTTTTCAGTTTTGTTTTCATACCTAAATACTGAGTGAACAATAATATTTGTGTCCTCATTAGGATAGAGATTTGTGTTGGTGTGTAACCATATGACAAACGTAGACCAAGCAGAAGTGTAAAGCTTTACTTTATCTTGCAAGAGGAGTAACAGCTTACACAGTATATGCAGGAACCTGAATTGGGGGAAGTCTGGATCACAAACAGGGTCATGAATCTGGTGTTATGGATTGCACTCCCCTCTTGTTTAACTCTACAGGCCTGACCAGAGGAGAAGATTAAGTGGTCATCTCTGTATAAGGAGATGTCCAAAAGGTGCAGGAAATGAAACGTGAGCCGGACATGGAGTCTAAAGGCTTCCCTCCAACTTTTTGACCAATCATGTTAAAATTCTGTTTTCTGCTGTGATGTTTGCACCTTGGATGAAGTCTCACAAGTGTCAGCTTTGTTCCACCCCACTTGAGCTCACTACCTCAATAACAGCTCTGTGTCTTTGCTCTCTGCTGTAGGTGTGTGAACTACATCTTCATGTTAAAACTATGACAACATCATCGTCACTGCTGCCTTTGTGTTATCAGTCTTTCTTTTTAAAATTGGGGCTTGCGAGGGCTTCAGATGGGGACGACAAGGAGTACAGAGAACTGACCCAAGACTCTGTGGACTGGTGCCAGCTGAACTACCTCCAGATCAACACTAGTAAAACCAAGGAGCTGGTGGTAGACTTTCGCAGGCACAAACATCCTCCACTGCAACCACTGAACATCCAAGGTATGGACATTGAGACTGTGGACAGCTACAGGTACCTTGGTGTTCATCTGAACAATAAACTGGACTCATAATTCAGACGCCCTCTACAGGAAAGGGCAGAGCAGGCTGCACCTGCTGCGGAGACTCAGGTCTTTTGGAGTGAAGGGCCCATTCCTGAAGACCTTCTATGACTGTGGTGGCCTTAGCCATCTTTTACGGTGTGGTCTGCTGGGGTGGTAACATCTCTGCTGGGGACAGGAAGAGACTGAACAGGCTGATCCGCAGGGTCAGCTCTGTTCTAGGATGCCCTCTGGACCCAGTGGAGGTGGTGAGTGACAGGAGAATGGTGGCTAAGCTGTCATCCCTGTTGGACAATATCTCCCACCCCATGCAGGAGACTCTGACAGCACTGAGCAGCTCCTTCAGTGGCAGACTGCGGCACCCACGGTGTGGGACGGAGAGATTTCACAGGTCTTTCCTCCCCGCTGCTGTCAGACTCCACAACAAAGACTTTTGCAGCTGATCAAACACACAAAAACACATACATTAGTGATGTGTCGGTCGCGAACGACACGGCTCTTAGAGCTGACTCTTTGAAGTGAACGACGCGAGCCGGCTCCTTATTGGGAGCTGCGGGGTTTTTTTTTTTTCTTTCTCTCACCCTCTCTCTCGCACTTTTTTTCCGCTTCACTCCGCACGTGAGCCTTGTGCTTTGCGCTGGGAAGAGGGGGGAGGGGCGGTAGTTACACTCACAGTAGCACAGGAACAGAGCGGGAGGGAGCAGTGTTGCCAACTTAGCAACTTTGTCGCTATATTTAGCGAGTTTTCAGACCCCTTAGCGACTTTTTTTCTAAAAAAAAGTCGCTAAAAAGGAGGGGCAGGGTTGGAATTGTGACATTAAAAAAAAACAATAATTGCTAAAAGAAATTTAATTTGTAGTTCTAAATAAACTCTAAATGCATTTAGGACGTTTTTTACTCACTTTATGTCTCTTCCATGATGTTATTTCTCTCTCCAACAACATAGGTTACAATTAGATTAGCATGACCAATTATGCAAATTAGGTGATGACGTCATGTAGCGACTTCTAGCGACTTTTAGGACAACCAATAGCGATTTTCCTTACTGAGGAGTTGGCAACACTGGGAGGGAGAGAGAGAGAAAGAGAGCCAGGGACAACAACGTCACATTAGAAAGGTAAAGTAATCATCCACCACATCTCAGTAGCTGATGATAAAGGATTCAGAAAGTTTATTCATGCGGGCCCATATGACAGAGAATGTGCATCTTCTTTTTGTTTTCATATTTTTTCATATTTATAATTAATTGTGTTGTGGTTTGCAGTGTTTTGTGTTGTTTCACTTTAAATTTGTTTAAAAGGAAAAAGCTGAAAATTTAAATAGTTAAAAGTTGAAATGTAAATAGTTGGTTTTTGTATTATATGATTCATTTATTACATTTTATGTGGAGTGAATAAATAAAAGTATATTTATGGTGGCCCCTAGAGACAAAGCACGTACAAACTCCAAAACACGTACAAACTCCATAACACGTAAAAACTCCATAGCACGTACAAACTCCATAGCACGTACAAACTCCGAAGCACGTACAAACCCCGAAGCACGTAAAAACTCCAAAACACGTAAAAACTCCATAGCACGTACAAACTCCGAAGCACATACAAACTCCAAAAAAACCCGTACAAAACACAACAGAAGTGCTCCAGGATGCTAGGGGCAGTGCTGAGCTTTTGTTACCTAGTGGCTACACAAGCCAGGAAGTACCAACGACCGGATTTGGTGTGTGGTAGTAACAGGTAAATGAACATTTTTTTTTAAATTATTTGAATATATATGAGTGCTTGTGTATAAATACACAAACAATACACATATGCTTTCAATTGTTTAATTTAAGTGATCTAGGTAGCTCTGTTTTGGAAGTTCAGTTAACGCTAGAAATGTGTTTTGGAGTTTGTACATGCTTTGGAGTTTGTATGTGCTTTTTGGAGTTTGTACGGGCTTTGTCTCTAGGGGCCACCGTATATACAGTGGGATGCAAAAGTTTGGGAAACCTTGTTAACAGTCATTATTTTCCTGTATAAATCATTGGTTGTTACAATAAAAAATGTCAGTTAAATATATCATAGAGGAGACACACACAGTGATATTTGAGAAGTGAAATGAACTAATTTCACTAATTATTGGAACTCAAATTGGTTTGGTAAGCTCAGTGACCCCTGACCCTACATACACAGGTGAATCCAATAATGAGAAAGAGTATTTAAGGGGGTCAATTGTAAGTTTCCCCCCTCTTTTTTAATTTTCTCTGAAGAGTAGCAACATGGGGGTCTCAAAACAACTCTCAAATGACCTGAAGACAAAGATTGTTCACCATCATGGTTTAAGGGAAGGATACAGAAAGTTGTCTCAGAGATTTAAGCTGTCTGTTTCCACAGTTAGCAACATATTGAGAAAATGGAAGACCACAGGCTCGGTTCAAGTTAAGGCTCGAAGTGGCAGACCAAAAAAAATCTCGGATAGACAGAAGCGACGAATGGTGAGAACAGTCAGAGTCAACCCACAGACCAGCACCAAAGACCTACAACATCATCTTGCAGCAGATTGAGTCACTGTGCATCGTTTAACCATTCGGCGCACTTTACACAAGGAGATGCTGTATGCGAGAGTGATGCAGAGGAAGCCTTTTCTCCACCCACAGCACAAACAGAGCCGCTTGAGGTAAGCTAAAGCACATTTGGACAAGCCAGCGTCATTCTGGAATAAGGTGCTGTGGACTGATGAAACGAAAATTGAGTTATTTGGGCATAACAAGGGGCGTTATGCATGGAGGAAAAAGGACACAGCATTCCAAGAAAAACACCTGCTACCTACAGTAAAATATGGTGGTGGTTCCAACATGCTGTGGGGCTGTGTGGCCAGTGCAGGGACTGGGAATCTTGTCAAAGTTGAGGGACACATGGATTCCACTCAGTATCAGCAGATTCTGGAGACCAATGTCCAGGAATCAGTGACAAAGCTGAAGCTGCACTGGGGCTGGATCTTTCAACAAGACAACGACCCGAAGCACTGCTCAAAATCCACTAAGGCATTCATGCAGAGGAACAAGTACAACGTTCTGGAATGGCCATCTCAGTCCCTAGAGCTGAATATTATTGAAAATCTGTGGTGTGAGTTAAAGAGAGCTGTCCATGCTCGGAAGTCATCAAACCTGAATGAACTAGAGATGTTTTGTAAAGAGGAATGGTCCAAAATACCTTCATCCACAATCCAACCTCTCACTGGAACCTACAGGAAGCGTTTAGAGGCTGTAATTTCTGCAAAAGGCGGATCTACTAAATATTGATTTCATTTCTTTTTTTGTGGTGCTCAAATTTATGCACCTGCCTGATTTTGTTTAAACAATTATTGCACACTTTCTGTAAATCCAATAAACTTCATTTCACTTCTCAAATATCACTGTGTGTCTCCTATATGATATATTTAACTGACATTTTTTATTGTAACAACCAACGATTTATACAGGAAAATAATGACTATTAACAAGCATGCCCAAACTTTTGCATCCCACTGTATTCATATATAAACATGTATAAATAAAACCAGGTTTTTTTTTGCATAATTTTATATTGTTACTAATAATAAATTAAAGCAACAAAACAACCTGAGGAGCCGGTTGGTAGCCGAAAGAGCCGGTTCTCTAAAAAGAGCCAGAAATCCCATCACTAACATACATGTGCAGTAAGACTAAGTGCAATACTCTGCAATACTGCAATACTTTTTCTGACAAAGTTGTATTGTTACTCAGTTGTATATAGCATTTGTATTCTATTTTATTCTATTGTATATTTTATTTTATTCTATTGTATATAGTATTTTATTTTATTCTATTCTATTCTGTACAGTTGTGTACAGTATATTATTCTTATTGTATTCCAGTGTTCTCTAATTATTGCTACGTAACTTTGCACTGTCCACTTTCTGCTGTGACAAAACAAATTTCCCATGTGTGGGACTAATAAAGGTTATCTTATCTTATCTTAATGCTGTCATACTTTTTATTCACATGTGTGCTCCAAAATATGTTGCAATTGGCAGAGGTAGCAAAAGCACAGACACTCTGAACCCTAAGTAAAAAGATAGATACTTGTGTTAAAACATACTCTGGTAAAAGAAGATCTAAATCAACTTATTTACTCAAGTAAAAGTGAAAAAGTGCAGGCTGTGAAATGTAGTCTGAGTAAGAGTAAGTAAAAAGTACCTCTTTTGAGAACATTTTTACCTGAACCTTGTGCTGTATTATTGTAATAATAATATTAGCACATGGGAATATAAACTGTTAAAATCAGTTGAAATTTAAATTCTAATGAATGTATTCAGCTCAAATCAGTTGTGTAGAACATGAGCTGAGAAATGAAAAAAAAAAAAGCTCTATTTTCTGTCGCCTACATTGTAGAGGGACAGTTAGGGGTTAAAGAGGGACTCAGCAGGTGGTGCAAACCCTAAAATCAGTTGTAGTATCTAAGCATTGAGAAAGAAATCACAACTCAGAATAATTTCTACTTCTTCAGTAGATTTTCTGCTGCAGGCTGTGATCAGCTGATCTGTGCTGCTGCTCTGAGGTTTACTGCTCTTTGTGGTTTTACACCACTGAAGATATCAGCAAATGTTTCAGGAGTTGTCCTGGTTGATTTCCATTGATTGTTGATTTCTACAAAGACAGTATACTGTTTGTCATGTCTGTATACAATGTGGTATAACGTTAGTATAAAAGTGGAATTCAGTGACTAGATCTAAGCACCATTAGCTTAAATTTAAAATTAATCTCTACTACTCAACCTAATGCTGATCATGACCACCACAACCAGGACACCAATATTACTTTTAGATTTGTACAAAGATCCCTGTAACTTTCTGATTACCTGCTAGAAGTGCTTACAATACATATTAACAGTTGCTGTTAAGTCAGGGGTGTCCAAACTTTTGCAAAGAGGGCCATTTTTTATGAAGTGAAGATGCCTGGGGGCCAGTGGTTGACATTTTTTTCCATAACAAAGTTACAAGAAAATATAATGAAGAACAATTTTAATGGTCACAATTACCTTTATTTTTAAAATGGAAATGTACCTAAATAAAAGCCACTCAGGCAAGCATGAACAACTCTAAAGACACAATTCTGCCTTTCATTTATATCTGGAGAGTCAGATAACATTGAACAAACTGTGTAGAATAACCTAAATTTCCACGAGTTTGCAATATCTTTGCCTCATGAACATTTTAAACAGGAGTTATAAGTAATGAAAAGTGGTCTGTTATCAATAAAGTTTTAAAAAAAGTGAATTTTGCCCTTTACTTTTACAAGATCTTTCAGGAAGCCAAAGTTTTTCACATCTACAGGAAGATTACACAACTGGGAAGTTCACTTGCCACAAGAAATAAAGACATGTATAAATATACACAATATGTACACAACACACTCTACTATGAATTAAGAGCATAACGTCAACAGTTAAAACCAAGGGGGGGGGGTCACGTGGCCAAGCCTTGAGATAGCAGCTTAGTGGGGTCGCTCTCAAGACAGTGTACAAACTTTCCATAAAAAACCCTTGTATATGCTGTTAGTGTGGTCTGGAACATACGGCACTGACATGTCAAAAGCTTCATCTGTGAAACAGTGTGAAATCTTTACCCGAAGACGCAAGACAGGCGCTATACCATCAACGTCCGACACAGATGCTAACATGGCTAGCAAGTTGGACAGCATCGATATAAGACTGACTGGGATGGCGAGCGCTGTGACTGCACTGGAGGGTAAAGTCTCGGAGGTAAAGCAAGACATATTGAACCAGGGGGCTCATATCGAGGAGGCCGAAGCCCGCATTGCCGAAGTTGAAAGCACACTTGAAAAAACAGAAACGTCACTGAACTCGGCTATCAAACGAATCGCACTTCTTGAAGCCAAAACAGATGATTTGGAAAACCGCGGACGACGAAAGAACCTGCGCATCTTCGGCATAAAAGAGGGAGCAGAGGGGCAACAATCACTCTTCGACTTTATTAACATCATGCTACCTAAGTGGCTGGGGCTAGCGCCCGACAAGTCATTCACACTGGAGCGAGTGCATCGCACGCTTGCCTCCGGGAAACCAAACCAGAGCAGAGCGGTGCTTGTTCATTTCTTAAAATTCCAAGAGAAGGAACTGGTATATCGGGAAGCAAGAAAACAACAAATTACACATGATGGGGCCAAGATCACATTTGCGCAGGATCTGTCTGCGGAGACGGTTCGGATCCGACGGGGATTTCACCCGGTTGTCAAACTGTTTATTGATATCAATGCCTTCCGTGGATTCCAGCACAACCCATGCAGACTCAGGATCCTGTACGGTGGAAAGATCCACCTCTTCTCAACACCTCAAGAAGCCGAAAAATTCTACAAGAATCTGCCGAAGGAAACAGTAGGGGATGCTCATCACCAGTGAGTCGGTTAAACAACAGGTTAACCATTAAGACACTCCATAAGACTGCCTCTGCTTCAGCATAACCGACCAGTAATTGAGTCACTGATAAGAGACAGATAAAATTTTGAGCTCGAATTTATGTGGGACTTACGTTAACATAACTGGGCGTTTTTAAGCGCATATTCGTTCTAAGTTTAATCGTAATCGTTTTGGGGTTGTATATTAACAGCTGAACCTTAACTAAGTCTTTTTTTTTGTTTTGTTTTGTTTTGTGCTACCAAGGGTGAACTTTACTTTATTATGGGGAAAAATCAGTATCATTATATGGTTAGTGTACACTGTCTGATTTATGGGGTTTTGGAGAGGTCGCGTTGACTAGTTACTCCTCAGTGATGTGGATTAACGCCCTCCAAATAATTTGTTCAAGGGAGGGGGGAGACATTTCCAACAAGGAAATGCAAATGTTCAATCAGAAATTGTTTACAAGTTCTTTATCTGGTATGTGTGAGTGTGTGAATGTATGTGCAAACCTGCTTCTTCAATTTTTCCTTTACTTTGTTTATTTAAGTAAACAGTCTGACAATATTTTATGGAGAGGACAACTAAAGAAAACATTTTGAACGTTAACATTACGACCTGGAACGTTAGGGGGATACGGAGGTTAGTTAAACTGAAACAAGTATTAAACCGACTAAAACATTTTAACTCTAGAATTATTTTCCTACAAGAATCTCATCTTACTGCATCAGAGATACATTTATTAACCAAAACATGGCAGGGTCAGGTATATTACTCTTCTTTTACTAGACATGCCAGAGGAGTCATTACTCTTATACATAAGTCAATCCCATTTCAAACTACGAGGGTGATTACAGATCCAAACGGGAGATATGTAATTGTGCAGGGCCGTATCTCCATGTTAGAAATAAACCTGATAAATATCTATGGCCCCAACGAGGATAACCCATCCTTCTATGAAAATCTATTTCTCACAATATCAACCTTGGAGGGGCTTTATATCATAGGAGGGGACTTCAATTGCGCCCTGGACCCTAACCTGGATAGGTCCTCTCAAACTGACACTACTCATACCCAGACTAGAAAAATACTTTTTAACTATATGAAAGATTTGAGAATAAATGAGGTCTGGAGGACAAGGAATCCAAATAACAGGGAATTTTCATGTTATTCTAGTTCGTATCGAAGTCATTCGCGGATAGACTACTTTCTTATCTCTACAGAGTTACTACCTTGTGTTGAGAACTGTTGGTATAACAGTATTGTGATTAGTGATCACGCAGCAGTATGTCTATCAGTTAGATTGGGTGAAGTTGATCAAGGTGTAAAGCGATGGAGGATGCAAACATTTTTGTTAAAGGACCCATCATTTGTCAAATTTATAGAAACTTGCATTGATCAATATTTTCAAATAAATAAAGATGAAACCACAGCTAGTATTAGGTGGGAAGCATTTAAAGCTTACATAAGAGGGGAAATTATAAGCTACAGTAGCAACAAGAGTAAGCAATATAACCAAGAATTAAAATCGTTAGACAGGCAAATTAAATCTAATGAAACAGAATTTTACCAGAGCAATGATCCCACTAAACTAAACAATCTGACTATTCTAAGAGCCAGGTATGATAAATTAACAGCAGAGTGGCAAAAAGTTTAATGTGGACCAAACAATTATTTTATGACCAAGGAGAGAAGGCAGGAAAATTATTGGCCTGGAGGATAAAAAAGATGCAAGCAGAAAAAGCCATCACCCACATAAAGTCCAAATCGGGTATTATAACAACAGACCCTTTAGAAATAAACGAAAATTTCAGAGAGTTTTATCAATCTTTATACCAATCTGAATATACAGGAAACAGAGAAACACAAGATGCATTTCTTGATCAGTTAAAATTTCAAACCCTCTCAGAAGAGGATAAAACAGCCCTTGATAGTCCTTTAACAATAAAAGACCTGTCAGAAGCCATAGATGACCTGAATAGCGGTAAAACGCCTGGCCCTGATGGACTTCAAATGGAATTCTATAAAACATTTAAAAATAAATTAATGCAGCCACTTCTTAACATGTATGAGGAGTCATATAAGTCCGGAATACTCCCAGACTCACTGAGATTAGCTACAATAACCCTTTTATTGAAGCCAAATAAGCCTCCGACTGAATGCTCCTCTTATATGTGATACAAAGATTTTGTGTAAAGCACTCTCTAGGAGACTAGATAAATATGTGCCTAATTTGATAACAGACGATCAACAAGGTTTTGTTAAAACGAGACAAGGCTATAATAATATAAGACGTGTCCTCAATGTACTTTATGAGAAAAACAATAGGGAGGACACTGCGCTGCTATCACTAGATGCGTGCAAAGCCTTCGATAGAATAGAATGGAATTATCTCTTACAAGTGCTCCCCAGATATGGACTAGTTGAAACATTCCTGAAATGGATCCGATTATTGTATACACATCCAACAGCACAAGTTTTAACTAATAATAACGTATCAAAACCCTTTAATTTACAGCGATCAACCAGGCAGGGCTGCCCTCTGTCACCAATTCTCTTTGTGTTAGTAATAGAACCTCTGGCCATAGCTGTGAGAGCAAATGCAGGAATATCAGGGATAAGAATTAGAGGAAGAGACCATCTAATTTCTTTATTTGCAGATGATATTATATTTTTTTTGACTAATCTGAAAGATAGTATCCCTAATTTAGTAACATTAATAAAAACATTTGGAGAATTTTCAGGATACAAAATTAACAATTCTAAATCAGAATTAATGTTTCTTAATGAAGAAGAAAGAAGAAGCCCTGTGGTGGCCACCCCATTTAAAACAACTACAACAGGCTTTAAATATTTAGGCATTAGGATCACCCCAAGCCTCAAGGACATAACCTCAATAAATTATGATCCCCTTGTAGAAGAGGTCACGGAAATGCTAAACCGTTGGACAAACCTGCCTGTATCTATGATAGGCCGGATAAATATCCTAAAAATGACAATTTTACCCAAATTTTTATATTACTTCCAAACACTTCCGTTGCCTCTACCAACTTCATTTTTTGACAGTTTAAACAAACTATTTAACCAATTTATTTGGAATAATAAGAAGGCAAGGCTCCGCTTACAACTACTTTACTTGCCCTATGAAAGAGGAGGTCTCCAAGTCCCCAACCTCAGATGGTATTATATGGCTGCCCAACTAACATCAGCCACCCATTATTTCTGCCCAACAACACCTCCAGCCTGGGTTGACATTGAGCAAAAATCTGTTCCAGATCTTCCCTTACACACTTTTCTATATTCTTCAGACACTAAGACATTAAGAAAAAATACAAGGAACCCTTTCTTGAAAAATACAATTATAATTTGGCATGCAGCTCATAAATATGTGGGCGATCCTCCATTGCTTTCGCAATTTACCCCTATTTGGGGAAATGAAAAGTTCACGCCTGGTAAAAGTGATGGAGGATTTAAAATATGGAAAAATAAAAGGCATTCAAAAAATTAAAGACCTATATGCAGACGGCATGCTGCTCACATTTGATCAGTTATGTAAAAAATATTTAATACCCCCAAAGCACTTTTTTAAATATTTACAATTGAAAAACTATTTGTCATCAAAACTGCAAAGGATTGCTGAACTTCCACCATTGACAAAAATAGAGGAGGTATGCATTAAGAATACAAAAGGGAAAGGTTTTCTCTCTATATATTATAATTTACTGATGCTTTCCTCCAAAGACTCAGCAGCAGATAAACTGGATGCTTGGAGAAGGGAGATCCAAGAGGACATAGATGAAAATGACTGGAACCAGGCTTGCTTAAAAGCACAAAAACAAACAATAAACACACGCTTTAAACTACTGCAATATAAATGGCTCATGAGAACCTATATAACACCTGTCAAGCTTCATCATATGTCCCATGATATTCCGGACATCTGTACTAAATGTTTAGTTGAAAAAGGAACTCTTCTTCATTGTCTATGGGAGTGTCCTAAAATCCAGGAATTTTGGAAAGATGTTATCAAATATCTGTCCGAAGTGTTTAAGGTAAAAATCCCTTTAAAAGGAAAACTCTGTGTACTTGGAATATATCCAAGGGAATTTAAGCAATCGGAAAAAAAAAACTAAATTACTGGACTATGGACTACTTCAAGCCAGAAGAGCCATTGCGCTATATTGGAAGAGTATGGATGCTCCCTCCATGGGACTCTGGAAGAAGGAAATTGCAGTCTCTCTAGGCCTGGAAAGACTAACATATATTGCCAAGGGCAAACAATGGGACTTTGTGAATATGTGGAAGCCATATATGGATATTTTAGGGAGTGGAGGTGAAGGACGTTTATGAAAAAGAAGGAAAAGAAGAAGGGAAGGAAGGGAAAATCTTGTCTATCCTAACCCATTGTATTTTTGTATTACTGTGAGAACTATGCTCATTTCTACATTTGAATGTGATGTAGGCAGGTTTGATGTATGGATGGGTGTGTGAATGTGAGGGTGTTCAACATTTGTTTGTATTGTACTATAAAAAATTTCAATAAAAATATATGGAAAAAAAAACAGTTAAAACCAAATCTTAAGAGTTTTTTTACTAGCTTTTTACTGTTCAGGAACACATGACTAATGCAGGGATGTCACGCCTGGAGGGCTGCTCTTCTGCATGTTTTAGTTCTCTTTCTGGTTTAACACAGTTGAATGAAATAATGGCTCATCAGCACGTCTCCTCATTTACCATGTGAAAGTTCTGCAGAGGCCTGCTGATGTGCCATCATTTGATTCAGCTGTGCTAAACCAGAAAGAGAACTAAAACATTCAGGATAGCAGCTCTCCAGTACAGAATTTTGACATCCCTGCAATAATGACAGGGGTGATACTGAGATCTAGATTTTAGTAAAGCGATCAGGTCTGGTTTGAGGACAGTGGTTGAGATAAAATATCACGCAAGTGGGAGTCACTCATCCTTGATCTCAATCGGTTCTTGTTTAAGTTCATGACAGATAATGTTTGCTCACACAAATATGTGGAACCAAATAAGCTCAGCATTTTCTCAGCAAGTTATCGCACTTCAGGAAACCTGTCTTTGTCTACCTTCTTATAAAAGTCATCAAGAGAACACTCCTGGTGTTTTCCGCGGCACTCACCATCACACTGCAGCTCAGTGAGCTCCAGCTGAAGCTGCGGAGGACCATCATCAGGGTCCACGGAGGGTCCTGAAAGCGGCGGCCCTTACTGTCAACCTTCTCTTTTTTCCAGCACAGGTGCACGAAAAAGCAGGGAAAAAAAGTGCTACCACCATGTGGTGAAAAAAGGAATTACCCTTTTAAAGTCATGATTTAGACTTTCAGTAAGAAAGTGAGCAATAAATACCTAATTAGACTGAAGCTGGGGGCCACGTGAAATCTGACCGTGGGCCGGACTTTGGACATGCCTGTAGTCTTTCTTTTAATGTAACACACTGAAATTTATTACAACATTGCCAGTCCTGGCCGTAACTACTTTGGCACCCTAGGCAAGATTTTAAGTGGCACCCTCCTTGCACTGGAGTAAATTCCTTCGCCCATACATTCACACAAGAAACTCAACAGCTTTGTCTCTTTCTATACTGTACTGTTTGTGAATAACATACAATGCATTTTTTGATTGCAAGTCATATTATATTCAGATTTACTATCATTACAGTGAAATGACAATTAGTAGAATGCAAGTATAATATAGCATATTAGATGGAACTAAGTTATGGAAAATTTACTATTAATTCTCATGATGCGCACTTCAACAACTCCACCACCCACTGCTCCCACGCCATTGCCTGCAGCTCCACCACCTGCAGCTTCCACGCCGCTGTCTGTTCCTGCGCGTCCACGTCCAGCACAGCCTGAACGACGTAGGCGTCCAGCGGTGCAGGCCATTTAATTATTTAATGATGTATTTAATTAATTTGGCACTCGAGGCCCTCAATATCTGACAACAACCAAAACCTGTCAGTTCAATAAACTCACCCTATATTTGCTGTTATAAATCTCTTTTCAAAGTTGTGTAAAGAGGATTTCTGAGTTGCACCTACAGAAGACTAATTTTCCATTGAGGAAGCCCTGGAAATAACAGCATCATGCATCTGCACCTATCTGTATCTGCTTCAGCATGTGCTTTGGACGTATATGAGCAATACAATCAGGTAAGAAAAATATGAAAATGAATGGAATTTTTTTTTTTAAATTTTCAATAACCACCCACTAGCCAGTATTTTAGTTTTCATATAAAATAAAACTGGTAAAATGGGTGGTTTTATTATGGTGCGGTCATGGTCCTGGGTCAGTGAACCAGTGTTTTCTATTTTGTATTATTAATCTTTGATTTCTTGATGTGTCTTTGTTAGTTGTTAGGGTTTTGGTTCTTGTGTTTAGTGTTTTGTTATTCCTACCTGTGTCCCTCCCCGGTGCTCTGTTTGTGTCTTGAGTTTGTGTTTGTAAACAGTTTGTGAATTTCCTTGTTACGTCCCCACATGAAAGCTAGGCGAAGAGGGTGGGGGACCGTGACAATTGGATCCGGATTGGAATGAAAAGGACGCCAGGCAGAGGTGTTTAACACAAAATAAGTCTTTATTATAACCAATAAACCAATAACCATATAAACAGTATCAACAGAAAGAGGCAGCAACGCTGCTATGACGATAAATCAGACAGGCCAACCCAAAGAAATGGTGGCCGCTTCAACTAAGAAAACAATTATAAGGATTCAACAGAAAAAGACAGCAATGCTGCTATTAGCAATAAACCAGGCAGGCCAATCCAAGGAAAAGGAGGCCGCGTCACCTACGAGAAACAACTGCCCAGTTGAGAGCTACTCACAAAAGAGCCACGCACAGTGGGCCTTTTCCACACCTAGGCCAAAACCACACACAGACCAGCGCAAAGGAAAACCACCAAAAACCTCTCCCACATCCACACTGCTCTCGTCCAGCTTATATCACCTCTGGAGGGTAATTGGTGGTAAACGAGGGCAGATGAGCAGCACCTGTGTCCTAAAGGAGAAGGCAGGGGCAGAGAGAGACAAGGGGAGGGGCAAGAAAGAAGGAGGAGGAGAGGGAGAGGACAACACCACGCCCACACACTCCCACAGCCTCACAGGATGTAACATACCCCCCCCCCTACATTCACACAAAACACAGAACAAACACATCACTATGCGCTGCGCAAAACTGCATCAGCCACCAGATTCTCAGTCTCTTTCGTGCGTTGGATAACGAGATCATAATCTTGCACTAGCAGTGCTCAGCGCATTAGGCGCTGGTTGTGGTTGTACATACATTGGAGAAACGTAAGGGGATTGTGATCTGTAAACACAGTTACTGGAAAGGAGCTAGAGCCCACATACACGGTGAAATGCTGCAAGGCCATCAGCAGCGCTAGAGCTTCTTTCTCTGTGGTGGAATAGTTTAGCTGATGGCGCTTGAACTTTACAGAATAGTAGCAGACTGGGTGACACACACCCTCTGCATCATCCTGTAATAGCACAGCACCAGCTCCGGTGGCACTGGCGTCAACTTCCAGTTTGAAAGGCTTAGAGAAGTTGGGGGCTGCCAAGACCAGGGCGCTGCAAAGGAGAGATTTTGCAGACTCAAATGCACGCTGGCATTCCCCTGACCACTCAAAAGGGATTTTGGGGCTACATAGCTTCGTCAAAGGGGCCACAACTACCGCAAAGTTCTTGCAAAAACAGCGATAGTATCCAGTCATGCCCAGGAACCGCTTTAATAATAATAATAATGGATTGCATTTATATAGCGCTTTTCGAGACCCTCAGAGTGCTTTACAATTCCACTATTCATTCACTCTCACATTCACACACTGGTGGAGGCAAGCTACAGTTGTAGCCACAGCTGCCCTGGGGCAGACTGACAGAAGCGAGGCTGTCATATTGCACCATCGGCCCTTCTGGCCAACACCAGTAGGCGGTAGGTGAAGTTCAATTCAATTCAATTCAATTTTATTTATATAGCGCCAAATCACAACAAAAGTCGCCTCAAAGTTCATCAAAGTAAAAACAAAAGAAGTGGAACAAAGATATAAAGCATATAGAAATAAATTGACTGATATTATAAGAACGAGTAAACAACTTTATTATAGAAGAAGATTATATGAAAATAAAAACAATATAAAAGGAACTTGGGATGTGTTAAATAACTTAATTAAACAAGGATCTTCTGGAACATCATATCCTGAATGTTTCATTGATGCAAATGGTGAAAATCTCAACATGAGTAACATTGTAGATGGGTTCAATAAATTTTTTATAAATGTTGGCCCTGAACTAGCAGCGGACATCCCGTGTCAAAAAAATGAAAATATCAGTAATATAAAATCAAATCCCTTTTCACTGTTCCTCTCAGCTACAAATGAGCAAGAAGTAATAAATATCACATTAAAATGTAAAAGTAAGTCTTCAATGGATTATCATAACATAAATATGTCTGTAGTTAAACAGGTTATTCTGAATATTGCTAGTCCCTTAACTGAAAAGGATAATTTATCATTTCAGTCCGGTTGTTTTCCAAAAAAAATGAAAATTGCGAAAGTAATACCACTATATAAAAGTAATGACAAACACAGTTTTACCAATTATAGGCCTATTTCTCTACTGCCTCAATTCTCAAAAATTTTAGAAAAACTTTTTAATTCAAGATTAGAAAAATTCCTTGAAAAACATCAAATAATAAATGTTGGTGAGTATGGTTTCAGAACGCAAAGAACCACTTCAATGGCGATAATTGAGGCAGTAGAAGAAATTACTAATGCACTGGATAAAAATAAATATGCAGTTGGTATTTTTGTTGATCTTAAAAAGGCCTTCGACACAATCAATCACTCAATTTTATTGGATAAATTGGAAAGATATGGTATTCGAGGGAAAGCTGGTAACTGGTTAAAAAGTTACCTAACGGGTCGGGAACAATATGTTAGCATAGGGCATTACCATTCAGAGAAACTTGGTATTATATGTGGTGTTCCCCAAGGGTCAGTGTTGGGACCAAAACTTTTCAATGTATACATAAATGATATTTTTGATGTTTCTCAAGTACTTAAACTCATACTGTTCGCAGATGACACCAACATATTTTTCAGTAGCGATGATTATACTGATCTTGTAATGACCGTAAACAGGGAGCTAAAATTAATAAAAAAATGGATGGATATAAATAAATTATCATTAAATATAAATAAAACTAAAGCAATGTTTTTCGGTAATTTAAAATATAATATAGAATTACCAATTATCATTGAAGGTGTACCAATTGATAATGTGAGTGAAAACAAATTTTTGGGAGTTGTAATTGATAACAAAATTTCATGGAAACCCCACGTCAGACACATAAAAACCAAAATTTCCAGAAGCCTCACAGTTTTGAACAAAGTGAAACCATACCTTGATAAAGATGCACTTCGTACTCTGTACTGTACCCTGGTTCTTCCATATTTTACATATTGTGTGGAAGTGTGGGGAAACACATATAAAAATACAACTAATCCATTAGTCACAGTACAGAAACGAGCACTGCGTATTATTCACAAGGCTGGTTATCTAGATCATACTCACAAACTCTTTCTTCAGGCAAAGTTACTTAAATTCCAGGATCTGGTTAATTACAATACATCCATAATCTTATACAAAGCCTTTAATAAACTTCTACCTGCAAATTTACAAACTATATTTGAAATTCGAGAAAGGGTTTATAATGTGAGAGGCTTCGGAGAATTCAAATTACCCAGAACTCGAACAACCCGTAAAGGTTTTTGTGTGAAAATCTGGAACAGTCTGAGTTTACAACTGAAACAATGCAAAAATATTCATAGATTTAAATTCCTCTACAAACAGTTGGTCTGGTCACAGTATACTCAATGATGGTTTTAGTGTGCTCTGTAATGTCTGTTCTCTTACCATTGCTGGTATGGATTCCATATATAACTGCGTATATATGTACATGTGTGTGTAGATATATATGTATGTATGTATATGTATGTGTGTTTGTCACTATGTAATTATTATTGCCTGTTACCTGTGGTAACGCAATTTATAATTAATATATATTTTGTATTCAGTTATGAAGGTTCTATTTGTTGTTTGCGAGCTGCCGTTGAGATGCTTGCATGTGCCCGGGGCTGTTGATGGTTTGTTTGGTTGCAACGATGGGCGTAGCTGTGGGAAGCTTATTGTTTTTTGTTGATGAGTGAGTATAGGGGTGGGATTTAATAAGTTTTCTTCGTCCCACTCCTTTTCAGGTAATTTTTGTTTTTTGTTTTGTGCACTTTATGTTCAATATATGTATTTTTGTTGTGCCTGAAATGAACAAATAAATAAAATAAATAAAATAAAATAAAGGCGCTTCATAGATACAGAGAAAAACCCAACAATCATATGACCCCCTATGAGCAAGCACTTTGTCGACAGTGGGAAGGAAAAACTCCCTTTCAACAGGAAGAAACCTCCGGCAGAACCAGGCTCAGGGAGGGGCGGCCATCTGCTGCGACCGGTTGGGGTGAGAGAAGAAAGACAGGATAAAAAACATGCTGTGGAAGAGAGACAGAGGTTAATAACAGATATGATTCAATGCAGAGAGGTCTATTAACACATAGTGAGTGAGAAATGTGACTGGAAAGGAAAAACTCAATGCATCATGGGAATCCCCGGCAGCCTACGTCTATTGCAACATAACTAAGGGAGGATTCAGGGTCACCTGGTCCAGCCCTAACTATATGCTTTAGCAAAAAGGAAAGTTTTAAGCCTAATCTTGAAAGTAGAGATAGTATCTGTCTCCCGAATCCAAACTGGAAGCTGGTTCCACAGAAGAGGGGCCTGAAAACTGAAGGCTCTCCCTCCCATTCTACTTTTAAATACTCTAGGAACAACAAGTAGGCCTGCAGTGCGAGAGCGAAGTGCTCTAATAGGGTGATATGGTACTACAAGGTCATTAAGATAAGATGGGGCCTGATTATTTAAGACCTTGTATGTGAGGAGCAGGATTTTGAATTCAATTCTGGATTTAACAGGAAGCCAATGAAGGGAAGCCAAAACAGGAGAAATATGCTCTCTCTTTCTAGTCCCTGTCAGTACTCTTGCTGCAGCATTTTGGATTAGCTGAAGGCTTTTCAGCGAGTTTTTTGGACATCCTGATAATAATGAATTGCAGTAGTCCAGCCTGGAAGTAATGAATGCATGAACTAGTTTTTCAGCGTCACTCTGAGACAGGATATTTCTAACTTTAGAGATGTTGCGCAAATGTCTTGCCCAAGGACACAATGACCAAGACGGTTCGAGACGGTCCGAGCAGGGGGGCCCTGTGGGCCTCTCGGTCATTACAAGACGAACTGCCAACTCTTGAGCCACGACCGCCACTAGCTCCCCCCTAGTGGTTTGGGCCGGGTAGCTGAGGACAGCTTCGACTTTCGCCTCCACCGGGCGAACCTGCCCGAAACCCACCTGCTTTCCCAGGTATGTGACTGTTGCTTTGGCGAACTCGCACTTAGCGAGATTTAGAGTTAACGAGGCTTCAGCCAATCGCTGAAACACTGATTGTAGGATAGCCACATGCTCTTCCCACGTGTCCGTGTATATCACTACATCATCCAAGTACACATTACACCGGGGCACATCCCCCAACACCAGCTGCATTAAACACTGGAATGTGGCCGGGACATTTTCCATGCCAAATGCCATCACCGTGTACTGCATGAAATGGTCAGGTGTGACAAATGCGGAAATGTTGCAGGCCCTGGGGGTCAAAGGCACCTGCCAATACCCCTTAAGAAGGTCCAGTTTGGAAATGTATTTGGCAGGACCTATATTGTCAATGCAATCCTCCATACGAGGAAGTGAAAAGAATCAGAGACTGTCACTGCATTTACCTTCCGGTAGTCGATGCAGAAACGATTGGGGTTTGATTGGGGTTGCATCACCAACATTGATATCATGTTCACAGACACTAGTACGCGAGGGCACATCCCCAAAGAGAGAAGGATAAGAGTGCAGTAGCCCAAGCACATCTCCGCACTGTGAAGGGGAAAGATGAGACAAATAGGCTGTTGCCTCGGGTAAATAAGACGAATTCGCCAACCACCCACACTGTTGTCCCTCAGAAAGCATATGCAGATCGTCGTCAGCCCTGGTCTCTACGCTCAGCACAGTCGCAGGGACAGGACTGGCGGTTGCTGTGCCGGCAACAGTCTCATGGGTTTCCCTATCATGGTACGGTTTCAACATGTTAATGTGGCACAGGCGAGTTTTCCTCCTGCGTTCCGGGGTACTGAGGACATAATCTGTCTCGGACACCTTCCTCACTATAACATACGGTCCCACAAAACGGGCCGAAAGGGCAGAACCGGGCACCGTAGATGTCTCCAGGCCAAAACTGCATTTTCACTGCCTTCCTATCAAACCACTTTTTCATGTTTTCCTGGGATGTACACAGGGCCTCTTTTGCTAGTGAGGTAGCATGTTGCCATCGATCCCTACACGTCTTCACAAAATCTGCCACATCAATTTTTGGAACACCTCTGCTAAGGAAACCCTCTTTCAACACCTTCAGTGGGCCCCGCACATCACGGCCAAACACAAGGGTAGCTGGGCTGAACCCCAAGGACTCCTGCTTGGCATCGCGTATCGCAAACAGCACAAAGGGGACACCTTCATCCCAACTCCTGCTCGTGTCATGCCAGTACTTTTTCAACATGAGCTTAAGCATTTGGTGCCAACACTCAAGTGCACCCTGCGACTCTGGGTGGTAAGCACTGGACACAGAATGAGAAATGCCAAGGGAGATTAAAAAGTCAGTTTAAATGCTCAGGATAAGAAGTTAGTTCCCTGATCTGTTTGTACTGTTTTCGGGAGACCAAAGGTGGTAAAAAATTTGATTAGCGCATTAGTAATGTTTGCCGTGGTGATCCTCCGCAGAGGAATTGCTTCGGGGAACCGCGTGGATAAGCACATTATGGTCAATAAAAACTGATTACCTGCCTGTGTTCTTGGCAACAGACCAACACAATCCACCAAAACGTATTCAAATGGCTCAACAATGGCAGGTATCGAACATAGTGGGGCAGAGGGCACTTTTTGGTTTGGTTTGCCCACCAACTGACACGTGTGACAGGTATTACAATACCTCACCACATCTGCCTTTATTGCCGGCCAGAAGAAGTGCTGCAGAATACGGTCATACGTTTTAGTTATCCCCAGATGTCCTGACCATGAATGATCATAGGCTAATTGTAGCACATGCTAGCTTAAACTAGCCAGGACCACTATCTGTTGGACTACACACCAGTCCTCCCCAGGCTTTGGGGTCCACCTGCGCATCAACAACCCATCACAAACAAAAAATGTCTGCTTCCTGTCTCCTGTCGGACCATCACTCTCATTCACTGCGGCAAAACATTTGGCTAATGATGGGTCCTTTTTCTGAGCGATCATAAGGGCCTCCTGCGTGAGGAGAGGGGGGGCTGCGGGTTCAGGAGCAGGCTCAGCTACCTCTTGAACCAGTTCCTTGGCATCAGGACCCGCCTCCTCCTTACTTGAGAGGCGCCACATTTCACCCATTAACTCTACATGTCATCTCAATATTTAATTTCTCCATTTAGTTTCAGTGCCACAGTGCACGCTGATCATTAGAGATGTCTCTTAAGGGAAAACGTTACTTTAAGTTGATGATGCCCATCCTTTTCTATGTTGGAAAAGGATGGGCATCACATCCTTTTCCAACATAGAGCCAACCACTGACTCTGACAAGTCAACCACCTCTCCCTGTTGATGGGCATGTGACTGGGTAAGAACACCTACAGGGAATACTTCCGGGTGCTGCCTGGTTAAGGCATCTGACAAAGGCATTAGGTCTGGAGTCTTTGTGACCTCTGGGGTAGGATAAACCTTCCCGCCTGCTATGTCATTGCCCATTATGAAACCCACGCCATCAATCAGGAAGCAAGAACACACAGCCACAGGAAAAATACCACTTACTAGGTCACTTCGCACCCAAATTTGATGGAGGGGGGCGGGCACATAAATCATTCCAACGCTCTCACAATAACGTCAGTTCTTTTCATCAAAGGCAAGTGCACTGGCCAGTATGAGGGACTGTGAGCCACCTGTGTCGCGTAAGATAGTCACAGTACACTCATCTTTAGGCTCACCAGAGAGCGACACCGCTCCTTTAAAAATGAAGGGTTTAAAACATTCATCAGGAGTCTCAGTGCTAAGGGGTCTGTTAACAGGGGATGCGATTTTAATCACCCCCATCCCTTTTGGCTTACGTGGTGTTGAGGCTGGTTGCCTTCGCCTGTAGGCCTCGCAGTCCGCTAATAAATGGCCAGTTTTAAAACAGTAAAAACATTTCTGGTCTGATCTGGGAGGAGGCACAGGTACCTCTCCCCTTGTGGCTTGCTCACCACTAGCACCGCTGGCCTTCGCTAGGGTGTCGCATCGCTCATGCTTAACGATACTGGCTTTAAGGAAGAGTGCGAACTCGTCAGCCAGTGTCGCGGCTTGCTGCAACGTGGAGACTTTCTGTTCATTCAAATATACTGCCATTCGCTCGGAGATGCAGTTTTTAAATTCCTCAATGAGAATTAACTCCCGTACTGAAACTAGATCTGCAGCTTTAACGGCCATACAACATCGGTTAAAGAGGACACTCTTTTCCATCGTGAAATCCAGGAAGGATTGACCCTGCACCTTTTTCAACCCCCGAAATCGCTGCCTATAAGCCTCGGGGACTAGTTCGTAGGCTAACAGGATAGCACTTTTCAGTTTGTCATAATACAAAATGCACTCAGTGGACAACGAGGAACAAACTTCCTGTGCCTTGCCCACCAGCTTGCACTTCAGCAGGATGGCCCATGCATCCCGCGCCATCCTACACCTGTGGGCCATGCAAGGCTGTCGCTATCCACTCAAATGATTCAAAATACACAGGAACCACATGGCCAGATGGACTCTGAGCCTAGCATCCTGTTTAGAACCCTCCGATGACTCCGTGGAGAGCCTATCAAAACGGAGTAGCGTCATTGGCCCGCCCTCGGGCATCCCCTGGCCCACAGGTGTAGACGCTGGCGGTTCTGCGACCTGGCTTGGAACATGAGGCGCTACACGTGGTCCAGCCGGACCGGGTGTGCTCGGGGATTCTTGCATCACAACCACCTCCTTCTCAAACAGCCCAGACACCAGAGCGGCCTTCAGCTCCGCTTTACACAGACCAGTGGAGACACTGATCCCGTAAAATGTTGCCACCTCATGCAGATCCCTCTTCCTACAAACATCCAGCAGGGCAAGCGACAACTTTGCCGTAAACCCAGTAATATCAAAAGTGGCCATGAAAACTGGCAGCAAACAAAACGGCCCGGAACACACAAGCTAACCACTCAAGGGCCACCGACAGCAACCAACACACAACACCTTCACTACACAACTCAAAAAGAGGCGAAATAAATTGTGTTGTGTCAAGTCAACCATTAACTAAAATTCTTAACTAAAAGTCCTACCTACTCAGAATCTAGCCTCACCTAGCTTCTGGAGCATACCAGGCTCGAGGCCACTTTAAAGGCGAATCATCAAGTGCCCAAGGCACCGAAAAGCCTGCCCCCAACGGGGAATTAATCCCCACCTGGGTTTGCTCCGAAAATAACAAAGACAAAACAAAAAACGAGTGTCTGAAGGAAGAGCAAACCAAGTCCAAAGGAAAAGGAGGAGTTTTACTTTGAAGGTCTGTGTCTCGTCATGCCCAGTAGGTATGCTTGTGTGTTCCTCCTGTGTGTCATTTCCTGATTACCTTGTGTGTATATTTATAGTGTGCATCTACCTCTGCTCCTACCTCTGGTTTTGTCTGCGTTTCTCTCCTCCTCGCCTCGTGTTTCCTCTTCATGTTATGGTTTCAGGTTTGCTTACTAGCTTTCCCAGTTTAGTTTATTTTGTCACTCTCACCATCGCTTTGTGTTCCTGTCCCCCATCATCAATAAAGTTCACTCGCATCACAGCCGTTGTCTGCAACTTGGGTCCTCCTTTTCCAAACACCACAAGACTGCTAGTGGCAGTTGCACTGTTTTAAAAGAAGATTATAAACTTTGTAAATCACATATTTCTTTATTCTCCTTCTTAGTTTTTTCATCTTAATAAAATGTGTTTGTTGAGATTTTCATTAAATAAACTCTTATTTTTGCCCGTGAGTGTAACCATTTATTTCTAAAAATAATAATAACCACTGCAGCCAAAAAGAGTGCCTGACGAGCCCAGTTGTAAGTAAGCTACTAAGACTCGACTGTACACTGTGTTCCTGTTTTCCTCCGAAACAATAAGTTCCATTGGAGCAGCCTTTCAACGCCTCTCTCTGTCTCTAGCTAGCAAAGTTGACCCAGACAACAAAGTAAAGCTAGCTTTACTTATTACTTCCGGTTGCGCCGTAAGATGGCCGCACCGCCGAGAGCTCCCAGTCATCTCAGCAATAATGTTATTATTTATTTTGTACCGCTTTCTATTTCTGTGCGCACAGCGCGATCATACACTCGGTATGACAGACAAACGCTTTTGGAGCTACGTTCGTCAACAGAGCCAACATGAAGAAGGTTCTCCCCAAATACTATCAACACATCTCTTTCCCCACAAGAGGTGATCAAACACTGGACTCCATTCAAAGAGTGCTACAAACCCCTCTGCCACCCAGCTTTTGGCAAGGCAGACCATTGTTCCATACTGCTGCTGCCTGCATACAGACAAAGGCTGAAACAGGAAAAAACAGTCTCCAGGGTCATCTACAAATGGGACAGTGAGGCTGAGGAGGTCCTACAGGACTGCTTTGAGACAACTGACTGGCAGATATTTGTGGATGCAGCTGATGGCAACATCAATGAACTCACAGACTCTGTCATTGGATATATTGGAAAATGCATGGACGATACCATCACTAAAACCACTCTCCGCATATATCCAAATCAGAAACCCTGGGTAAATAAAGACATTCGTGCCAAGCTAAAAGTGCGGACATGGAGGAGCCAGGGAGCCAGGTATGACCTCCGAAAGTCCACAAAAAAGGCCAGAAAGGACTACAGGGACAAAATGGAATTCAGCTACCAGAGCTTTGACACCAGGCGACTGTGGAATGGACTGCGCTGCATCACTGACTACAAGAAGGACAACACAGGCAGTGTTCAGCCCACTGCATCTCTCGCAGACGAGCTCAACAACTTCTATGCTCGTTTTGATGCAGACAACAGAGAGCAGATCCTCTACCCTCAGGAGGACAGTGAGGCTGTAACTTTAACTCTCAAAACAGAAGCTGTGAGATAGACTTTCAAAAAGGTCAATCCTCACAAAGCTCTGGGACCGGACGGCATCCCAGGCCGGCTTCTCAGAGTGTGTGCCGACCAGCTGGCAGAGGTGTTCACCAACATCTTCAACCTCTCCCTGAGGCAGTCAGTGGTCCCCACGTCCCTCAAAACATCCACCATCACTCCCGTTCCTAAAAAATCAGTGGTCTCCTGTCTGAATGACTACCGTCCTATTGCACTGACATCCGTCATCATGAAGTACCTTGAGCGGCTGGTCAAAGGTCACATCTGCTCCTCCCTCCCTGACACACTGGACCCTCTTCAGTTCACCTATCAGACAAACAGAGCCACAGAGGATGCCATCGCTCTTGCAATGCACACCACCCTCACTCACCTAGAAAAAAGGGAATACATATGCAAGAATGCTCTTCATCGACTACAGCTCGGCATTTAACAACATCATCCCCTCAAAACTTGCCACGAAGCTCGTCGACCTTGGGCTGGGAACACCAATCTGCAGATGGATTCTAAACTTCCTCACAAACAGGCCCCAGGTGGTGAGAGTTGGTAAGCACACCTCCTCATCACTCATCCTAAACACAGGAACGCCACATTGTTGTGTGCTTAGACCCTCCTATATTCCCTGTTCACACCCTAAACATGAGTCCAACATCATCATCAAGTTTGCGGATGACACAACCATCATAGGCCTCATCACAGACAACGATGAGACGGCCTATAGAGAGGAGGTGATGGCGCTTTACAAGTGGTGTCTGGAAAATAACCTGTCTCTCAACATCAGCAAAACTAGAGAAAGGATAGTGGACTACCAGAAACGACCAGTCAGGGAACACCAGCCCATCCACATAAACAGTGTCAAGGTCGAAAGGGTCAGCAGCTTCAAATTCCTTGTAGTCAACATCACCGAGGACTTCTCCTGGACCCTTCACACAGACACTGCTATCAGGAAAGCTCGCCAGCGACTCTACTTCCTGAGGAGGCTGAGGAGGTTTGGCATGAACGCTAACATCACCTTAAATTTCTACAGGTGTGCAATTGAGAGCTTGCTGACGAGCTGCATTACAGTCTGGTACGGAAGCTGCTCTGCCAGCAGCCGTAAATCACTACAGAGGGTCGTGAAGGCAGCAGAGCACATAACTGGCACGAGGCTTCCTGGCATTCAGGACATTTATCTTCAACGTTGCCTCTGCAAAGCACACAGCATCATCAAGGACCACAGCCACCCAGCACATAAGCTCTTCTCCTTGTTACCATCTGGCAGATGTTACAGGAGTCTGCCTGCTCGGACTACAAGACAGTTTCTACCATCAAGCCATGCGACACCTCAACCACAACACTTAAACACACACAACACAGGATGCACTCAGAAGCTACCCTGCAGCTTCACAAGTACTCTGTACTCTCCACTTCATTGGTATTTATATTAAGGGAAAAAAATGTGCAATACTGTACTAACTGCAAAAAATTTCTTTGTACTGTTCAGTCTGTACTGCTGCTCATTCCTGCCACTGTGCAATATCGGATGTATTAGCCAGAGGTCCCTTTACTATGGTTCGAAGCCGCAGACCTGTTTTATGTACGCGCAGAATAGTTTTCTATACGAGATCGCTGCAAAAAGCCTTGCCCAATATCCACCCTACTGTTACTCATTTTATATTAATTTAAAAATCTAGTTGGTATGGCGAGTAACTTTCAGTAATAGTAATAAATCACACATCAATAGTAAATTCATGCAGTTGTAAAAAGCATGATCATATATAAAGTAATCCAAAGTATTCAGAATACGTTACTCTCATTGAGTAATGTAATGGAATACGTTACAAAATACATTTTGGGCCATGTATTCTGTAATCTGTAGTGGAATACATTTTAAAAGTAACCTTCCTAACACTGATTTTGGATATGATGTAACTCAGAGAATGGGATTTTACTAGCGTGAAAAAGGGTTCCACAAAACCCAATTCACTGTTTTCTATTATATTTTTAATGTTTTGATCAAAGTAATGTCTGACTTGTAGATACCTATAAAAATTATCTTGACCCAATCCATATTTTTTGTTTTAATGTCTCGAAACTCAAAAATGTCCTCTCATGGGTCAATGAGTAATATGTAGTTAAATCTTTTGAGACCCATATCCTAAACCTATTATCGTGAATATTGGGCAGAAAATCAGAGTCATAAGCAATCCATCTCATTATCTTAGCTGCTTTCTCCAGCCCACTAGTTTGAATAACTCCATCCCAACATTTTAGGAGAGAATCATACATAAAATCACCCAAGATGCCAGTTTTATTTCTTAATTTCTTATCTGCCAAGAGCGCCATAATTGGCACCCCATTTATAACCGTCCCCTCAACATCTTTCCATCCCGAGGAATAGGTTAGGGAACATAAACACATCAGGGGTCTTAATTGGGCTGCGTAATAATAGTCACAAAGGCATGGTAAACCGATGCTCCCTTTCTCTTTTAATACTTGCACTGTTTTATGTTTAATTCTTGCTCTTTTATTTTGCCAAATATACTTGGCCAATATTCTGTCCCATACTTCAAAATGTTTCTGTGGTATCCAGATTGGTAAGTTTCATAATCAATAAAGTTTTCCTAATATTGTCTTGAGTCTGTCTTTGTGTAACCATGAAGTTGCATACTTCTTTATGCAGGAAAGGTGTGTATTTAACCTGTTTAATAGTTTCAGAATTCACTTTATAATAAATAGCCTTTAATCTGCAACACAGCAGAAAGCCTTTGTGCACTATATCATCAAAGGCAGTTTACTGTAAAAGGCTTTACAAGAAATCACATCATCTTGAGTGAAACTGAAAGTGTTCATCTCACAGCATCAAAACAGTGGTCACAATCTCCCTGCTCCACTTTGCTATATGTGCTCAAAGATTTTTAACAGTAAGGGAGCAATAAATAAACTCACCCTAGATTTGCTGTTACAAATCCCTTTTCAAAGTTGTGTGACAAGGTTTTCTGAGTTGTACCTACAGAAGACTAAATTTCCCTTGAGGAAGCCCTGTATATATCAGTGTCATGCATGTGGACCTCCTTTTGAATGTGCACATTCACTTTGTACTTGTTTGAGCAACGTCCAGTAAAGTTCATTGTTAGTAAAGCTTGAGTGTATATACACAAGTTTGAATTGGTGTTTTAAAATACACCATTTGGTGCCCGTTGATACATCATCAGTGATGTAACCTGGAGTCATGGGGGGTTTCGGGTCTTTCAACAACCAGACCCCCTCTCCCAGGTGACCCAGCTAGGGTTGATCAAGCCCCAGCTCGTGTCCAGGTAGCGCTACCCTATATGCAATGCCTTTCCTCTTTCGATCCACAGCCACCTCGACACCGCTTCTGCTGCGTTGCTGGCCAACTTGATGGCCCTTCGCTGGCTAGCCCCTATGATGCCCAGCATTTTGTATGCCCTGCAGAGGGATTGGCCTGCAAATCCTCGACATCCTACTTTGATTGGTTGTGTGTGTGTACAACTAGTTTGCTCTTGTTAATGTAAATACTGCAGCTCATAGAATAACTCATTTAAATGTGGAACACATTGTTCTCTTTTTTAAAAAGATTTTTGCGCCAAAACCATGACAATTAATAGATCTTTTTCTTTTCACTTGTTTAAAAACTCATTTATTGTATTTTCAATAACCACCCACTAACCAGCATTTAAGTTTTCATATAAAATAAAATTGGTAAAATGGTGAACTGTTTTAATAGTCTTTAATCTGCAACACAGCAGGAAACTTTTGTGTACTATATCATCAGAGGCAGTTTACTGTAAAAGGCTTTACAAGAAATCACATCATCTTGAGTGAAAGTGAAAGTGTTCACTTCACAGCATAAAAAGAAGTGGGCACAATCCACCCGACCACTTTCCTATATGTGCTCAAAGACGTCAACAGTAAAGGAACAACAATTCTACTACCAACACAGCAGAAACAGGAAAATCAAACAACAAAAATCAAAAACACTGGATAACAGAATGGACTGTTTGACAAATCTCTTGGATAAAGGTATGCTTTATTTGTCATTTTTTATGCCATTTTTTGTCACTGATGTTTCTGTTATGTGCATGGCTTGGAAGACTAAAAACCAGAGCTATAACAGAGATGCTTTGTGTAATAACAATAATCAGCCTGGTGCTGGGAGAGGCTGCAGCCTCCAATGCCCCTAAGATGATGAGGTGATGCAAAGGTAGAATGATATTGACGTTGACTTCTTCAAACTTATAGTCTTATTATTTTGCCACACTGCCCCATTAATTATGATTACCTATATTACTACTCGGGAATAGCTTTTTTATATTAAATCATTGTTATGACACAATAGTGGGTGAGATTTTAAGATGATCATTGTGCTTAGAGAACAAAACTGCTATTTCACAAGTTCATGAGAGACAGGAGGGTTTCAGCTTAAACTGTATTTTTTTCTGCTTCTCATGTCTCTTTCAGTATTAGCTATTTTTCTACATGCTTAATTGCATTGAAGTAGGAGATGGATGGCAAACTTAACGGCAACTTTTTTTTAATAATTGTGAACTCTGACTGTTTTAAAAGGCCTAAAAATTTCACCACAATCTAAAACTTTGATTAGACAAAAGTATTGAATAGATGATATCATGTATCTTGAAATGGTATGTTAGATTAATGTATGAAGATGTATAAGGCCACAGGTCCTAGGACCCCGGGTTGCAAAGGAGCCTGAAAATCAAGATTAATGTGATGATGACAGTGTCAAACAATATTGGCACTTAGTTCGAAATAATTTTTTTGCTTCATCAAGATTGGTCTGCTCATCTTTAAGGAGAACATACAAATAATACATATACAAACTATGATCATTATAATTTTCCACATTATTATTACTTCCACAGTTCCTTGTTGTCATGTGAAGACCACATTGTTTAATACCAGAAGTGAGTTAGTGTCTCAACATATGGAAGAAATGTCCTGCCTGAATCCAGAAGAAAATGGGGATGAAAAGAAAATTCAATCTGCTGTGCCCTGCCTTGCACACACAAGTAAGTAAAAAATACACATATTTAGAAAAAAGGTAAGAAAATACCTCATAAAATTAGAATACATGGACTCAGTATAAACACAAATTTCAATGTGAAAAACAGATCTACAAGTGAATGTTTTAAAATCTCAGGACGACAGTGGGTTTCAGTGGCATAACTTTTTATATGGCTAAAAATGTAAAAAGTAAAAAGTAATTAAAATGATGAATAACTAGAAGTTTTTTTGCAACTTTGATGTGATACAGCTGCTCCAAGTCACACAGAGTATAAGTAAATCTGAGTTGCACACATTACGTGACTGATTCTTCAGAATTTGGATAAAACAAATGTTTTTGTTTAATTGTTAATTTGTTTGACAGGCTATTTGTTTAGCCTCTAATCTATTTTGAGCTTTTCATTAATTTATTTTGGGTAGGTTTTTGATATTCCATCAAATACTAATATGGGTCTGGTATTATTTTGCATGGTGCATTTGTCACGGCTGCGCAGCCAGAAAGGAGGAGTGGACTCAATTGCAGACAAAACTCAGAGACCCAAAGGAGATGTATTAAGGGAAGTTGTTGGGTCTGCGCTTCAGCAGGCCCGCTAGTTCAGACTTATTCCTGTGAACAAAGCAAGACAGAACAGTTCAACCGGTTTTTCACATGCTAGCAAGGGGAGCCAGACGGCAGCATCTCTGCCCTCAGTCTCAAACGACTCCAAAGAACCAGCACCCCCCTGCAGCCTTTTATTCTGTGACACACAGTTTACACAAACACTCATTGTAAACCCCCCCTATGGTGTGTCATAAAACTAAGGCACTAAGTGTATCTGTGTATGCATGTGCGATCGTGTGTGTGTGTTTTTATGTGTATGTATGTGCAATTGAGTGAGTGTGTGTGGATGTGGGTGTGTTTGTGTGACTTCCTGCTCACAAAAGGGTCATCCAAACCTAGCAGTAACTAGATTCTTTGAATATGACAACCTTCACTGACTATGGTTAGCAGACAATCTCGCGAAGAATGAGCGTGAGCACTGGTCTTAAATCCTCACAGAATGATTATGCACAGGTGTTGCCAATGCGAGTAGAAACCATGGCTCCGCCCCGAGGTGGAAACACTGGTACAATGGAAAAAAAAAACAGCACTCGCCCGGACCATGACAGCATTTGCACAGCATTTGACGCCCTATGAGCAAGCACTGTCGCCAAAGTGCTTGCTCATAGGGGGTCATATATTTGTTGGGTTTTCTCTGTCTCTATTATTGTATGATCTATTGTACAATATAAAGCACCTTGAGGCGACTGTTGTGATTTGGCGCTACATAAATAAAATTGAATTGAATTGAATTATACAGTACCAGTCCAAAATTGAATTGGTAGTGTATAATCTACATACACTTTTAAAAGAAAAGTAATTCAATAGAAATGCCATGCCTGATCCAAACAGTTTGTCCATAACGAACACTCTGTTTAAGCGTAAAGATATTCATAAGTGCACATGGCACCAGGACATCCTAGATCTCAGCTCAATGACCGATTTTGTAATTGTCTCATTGGATCTGTGGTTATATGTTTTGGACACTCAGGTGAAGAGGGAAGCTACACTCCTTCCCTTTTGTGTTAGCCCCATCTATGTGTGTGAAAGGTTTAGTGAGTTGCATTAAAATTGAAGGCAGGTAGGACAATGGAAAGCAAGCCAGTCACAGATAGTCCTGCAATATGATTCCCCACCACCATCCCAGCTTGCCCTCAACATCTTCAGTATTAGATATGTCGATGACACCTGGGTAAAAATCAAATCTGAGGGCGTACTACACTTCACGGATCACATTAACTCGGTGGACCGACACATCAAATTCACCAGGGAGGATATGAAAAGTGGCAGGTTAGCCTTCTTAGACTGTGAGATTTCCATCAGTAATGGGGCACATCTAAAAGCTGATGTGTACCGTAAACCTACACATACGGATCAGTATCTAAGGTTTGACTCTCATCATCCACTGGAGCACAAACTGGGTGTCATCAGGACGCTACAACACAGAGCAAACACCATCCCCACAGACACAGCGGCCAGGGAGGCAGAAGAACAGCACATCAAGAAGGCCCTGAGTAAATGTGGTTATCCCAGCTGGACTTTTGTCAAAGCGGGAAAGGCACCTAAAGAAAGCTCCAGCCGATCCAGGAGAGAAGGACAACCGCTGGCCAAGCGAAAACCTGTAGTGATCCCATATGTGTCAGGAGTAGGGATGGGTATCGTTTAGGTTTTATCCGATACCGGTGCCAAACCGGTACTTTTGAAACGGTGCCGGTGCTTAAACGGTGCTCAAACCGGTGCTCAAACCGGTGCTTAAAGAATGGGGAACACAAAATTGGTCCAAAAACCTCTCATGTTCAGCTGTTTTTTGTAAAAAGATAACAATCTTAGCCTTTTATGCAGCTATAGGGCAGATATGGTATCACTCTTGGCTGGAAGCAGTGCTTAAACAATGGAAAAAACACAAACTTTGTCCAAAAACCTCTCATGTTTAACTGTTTTCCACTTTTTCTTTGGTCATTTTAGCCTTTTTGGCCAGGGTGAAGGGAGTATCTGCCATCAAACAAGAAGACAGCCGCATGTAGCTATGATGATGTTTGCTAGTTCACCTTACATGCATTAATGTAATAACGTGGTTAGCCTACTCAACGTGAATTACACACGAACAACACTAAGCTACTCACGCAGAGAAGAACGGCGGCTGCTGCCATCATCATCCGTCATCATTTCTGCTACACTGGCAGGGCTAGGGGCCAGGACTCTCCTCTTCGGGTTCTTGGGGGATGTTGCCAACTCCGGGTCCGATAACAGGCACCACACCCGCAGTAGATGTGCTCGGTGTGAGGTCTCGCAGCAAGCTATCAAATACGGTGCATTTCTCGGCTTTTAAAAAACGCTATGCGTCGCCAGGCGTTTCATTGGATTTGAGGTGATACCTCCTTTGACAGTATCACAGTATCACCTTAAAGCACTTGTTGCAGGCTGCTGAGTTTGCATCTTTTGCTGTGAAGTACAGCCAGACTTTTGACCGCTTCGCCTTGGGCATTTTTAATCTGTAGCTCTGCTCTAAAAGAACGTACGTACCTGGCCCCGCCTACTATCCTCGGAAACGTAAAATGATTGGCTAGAATCTAAAGTCATCACAGCTCAGGAAAAAAAAGCACCGAAATGTGCGCTGCTTTTCGGTCTGGTTACTACCGTTTATGTCAGAACCGGTGCCATCATGGCACCGGATACTGGTACCCATCCCTAGTCAGGAGTATCGGAGCAGTTGAGACGCATTTTTTCTAAACACCGGGTCTATGTGGCTTTTAAACCTCAAAACACGCTGCGCCAAAAATTGGTCCACCCCAAGGATCGGGTCCCCCGACACACACAGAGTAACATAGTGTACACTGTTAAGTGCCAGGAGGATTGCCAGGATTTATACATCGGGGAAACCAAACAACCTCTGGCGAAGCGGACGGCACAACACAGAAGAGCTATCTCGTCAGGCCAGGACTCTGCAGTCTATTTACACCTACAGGCCAGTGGACACTCTTTCAATGATGAGGATGTACACATCCTGGACAGGGAGGAACGCTGGTTTGAGCGCGGAGTCAAGGAGGCCATTTACGTGAAAAGGGAAAGACCATCTCTGAATCGAGGAGGAGGCCTAAGGGTGCATCTTTCGCCATCTTACAATGCTGTGATTGCAGCCATTCCCCAACTCTCTGTGTATGGTACTCATGGCCATTGATCAGTGGTCTTTGATCAGTGGGTTTTGGTCAGTGGTTGTTGATCAATGGTCATGAGAATTTGCATAATTATGATTAAGGAACTGACCTCCCAGCCCATTGTTCCTTCAATCACATATGCAGGACACCTTAAACTAGTTTTTTAATTAAGCAGCAAGGCAGAACAAAATCAGGGCTGTATCAAGACACGAGGACTAAACCCCAATTCAACCAGACCCAGAACTGATCCGGAATTAAAACAGGACTACAACAGTTCAAAATCAGGACTACTTAGGATTTAACCAAGACAGAACCAGAATCAGAACTAGATGACAGTAGCACTAAAAATCATCATAGACCTGCACTACACTTATTTTTTAATTCTACCAAAGTACACTATTTAGATTCAGAAAAGTTTATATAATTATTTAGCCTTGTTGTGCAAACAAGCCTGCATAACTTAATAAATATAGAATTTGAAAAATAACAAACCTAAAAAGAAACACTAGGTACGAGATACATGAGTACCTATGATACGGTGATACTTTTGGTAAACAACCATTTGACTAACATGTCTGTCTCACCTGCTCTTGTTCCATCTCTGTTCTGTCCTCATTCTCCTCTCCTTCTCCCTCTATGTTCCTCTCTCTCCCTCTCTGTTCCTCTCTCTCCCTCTTTGTGCTGACAATCAAGCCAAACACCAACATCATCAAATATACAGTTGAAACCAGATATTTACATACTCTTCAGATAAAAACACAAACACTTTTTTTAATTGTAACATCAAATCAGACTAAATGTTTATTTTTTTTAGATTGATAAATATAAAAAACATATTTGTTAACTTTAAGAGTAAAGAGAGAAACTATCTGTATTTCTTAATTGTAAATGGCCCCAAATTGTATTCAAAATTGAGCCACACTTATGGAGGTCCACAATTCTTTTCCTGGTGTTTTGTTGACATCTCTTGATTTTCCCATTTCAAAGAAACAGGCTCTGTGTTTTGCCTTATATGCATCCACAGGTGTGCCACCAATTTACTCACATGGACTCTACTAACCTATCAGAAGCTTCTTCAGCTCAGAATGGAATCGTCTGGAGTTTTCTTATTAATTAAACACACAATAAACTTAGTGTATATGTACTCCTAAATTTGATGAAAGTGATAAAAAATAGACAATTCAAAAGATATTTCAATATTTATTTATCCAAAACAAAACAAGTTTACTCTAAATTGATGTTGTACAGTAAAAAATGTTCTTGTGTTTTCCATAAAGTGTATGTAAATATCTGGTTTAAACTGTGAATATACTGCTGTGTATTGAAATTCCTCTTGTTTTGCATAGAAATATACTGAACAACATACAAAGCATAATATATAAAATAACATCTACCAGAAGCCCCTTATGTCCATTCTTGCATATCAGTACATTACTGAAACCGATTTATTTAGCCGTGGAGGGTAACAACTGAAAATATGAAATAAACACACATGTAAGCTAGGGGTGCAACGATACACAAAATTCACGGTTTGGTTCGGTTCGATACTTTGGTGACTCGGTTCGATATTTTTTCGGTACAAAAAATGTTCATGCCTTTTTAATTTATCATTTATTAAAATTATAAATATATATTTTAACTCAAAAGTACAGTTTTTAAATTTAATGTTGCTGAAACAACAAAATAAAAAAAATAAATCTATCTGATTGAGAAATCACTCATCTTTGGAAAAGAGAGTTTATTACAGAGAAATGGCTCTTTCCAAAATAAAAGCTATACTATACGCTTCTTCTGGGCTATATTCTCAGCAGCATATTAAACATATCAGGTCCCCATAAGGAGAATCATGTGCTAACGGCTGTCTACATGACTCAGGTAAAGTTTGTAGCATGCGTGCTTGTTGTTTTTGTCTGCTTCCACTTGTCTTTGCACTAGGATGATGTCGGCGTAAATGTGTTGTCATATTCGTTGTGTTCCCACTAGTGCTGTCAGCATTGATCTTGTTAAAATGACATTAACGCCATAACGTGGCAAATCTCCGTTAACAAGTTACCGCGGATCGCCCCGTGCGTGGGGCTGGACGGCGTCAACACGTTAACAAGCTAACTGCGCTAACGCACTAGTTCCCACAAATTGAGCATTGCGTGGCACATCCGACATACTGTTTTACTTTTGTCCATGACGCGCTTACCATCAGGGTCATGCTTCACATGAAAGCCAAGATAGTTCCAAACGCCAGATCTGAATGAAGGCGGGGGAGGTTCAATTTCGGGTAGCGTTGAGGCAGTTGCCATGTTGCAATGAGCTTAGCTTCTGTCTTGCTAGCTTGCGCTACGCTCAGTGGATCTGCACTCGACAGTGCAGCCTAGGCGTGGTAGTCGAACGCAGATCCACTGAGCTCTCAACACAGAGAGCATCGTCAGAAGAAAAGTTGATAAAATAAATTAAAAATGTTGTATTGTTCGATACATATGCGTACCGAACCGAAAGCACTGTATCGAACGGTTCAATATCGATACGAGTATTGTTGCACCCCTAATGTAAGCTAGGACTCTCTAAAAAAACAGCATTGTTGTTGTTCGGCTTTTCATTTCGCCATTTGTTGATTCACTTGAAGAGCAAGTAACTTAATATGGGTCAAGTGATCTGTTTGACATCAATCTTTTGTGATACACCGTCATATTTACATTATTTGTGCAGTAGAAATGATTTGCTTTGGTACCTGGTCGAACTTCAGTTCTCCTCTGTCTGCCTGGCTGCGCTTCTCCAGCGGCGCACTCGCAGGCAGCAGCTCCCCCCGCCCCCTCGCTCAGTCGCTTAGTGTCTGAGCTTGGATCATACCAATATTAGGGGGGATTTACGCACAGTCGTAAATTCCCACAGTGTGTACTATGTGCTTCGAATATTGTGTGTAGTTTTTGTTTTATACAGTTGTCAGCCAGGCATCTAACTATGAAACAAATTACACTCCAAAAGACCCCGGGCTTCTGAAAAAACAACCCGGGCTTGAGCCCAGTAAGCCACCCCCCCGCTCCGCCACTGTGAGATCCCACTCTTCGATACAAAATGGACAAATGATTAAACAAAAATGTTTTAAGATAGAACTCATTTAGCTAGTATGATATTTGGTTAAATGCTTTTTTTCATCCCTTTTCCTGTTACAGCTCCTCCAAATGCTGACAGTTTCAGACCAGTAGAACATCATGAAACCAGCATCACTCTGCAGTGGAATAAAGTCAACAACAATGTCAGCTTTGTTCTCCAGTTTAATGGTACAGAGACAGACATCAGTGTTCCAGATGAAGATGGACCAGTAACTCACACAGTCTCATCTCTCACTGCTGGAACTGAATACACATTCACTCTCTACTCTGTGTTTGAGAATGTCAGAAGCAGTGGAGTCAGCATTACTGCAGTGACTGGTGAGTTAATAAATCACAGCATAAAGATTTACATATTTGATGAGGCAGACAAATTCGTACAGCCATAGCAGATGTGTTTTACTGAGGTACTCTTGGTAGGAAAAGTGAGATATCTTGTGTTCCACCTTAAAACTATGACATGATGTACTGATGTCAACATACAAAATCACCAATAGTTCTTTTTCTACACAGTCTCTGTAACTACAGAGACAATAAGCTGATCAAGTCAACTGTTTCTCCTTTTGTTTTTCAGCTCCTCAGAATTCAGAAGGCCTAATATCATCAGGACAAACTGAGAACAGCATCACCCTGCAGTGGAATAAAGTCAACAACAATGTCAGCTTTGTTCTCCAGTTTAATGATACAGGGACAAACATCAGTGTCCCAGATGAAGATGGACCAGTAACTCACACTGTCTCATCTCTCACTGCTGGAACTCAATACACATTCACTCTCTACTCTGTGTTTGAGAACGTCAGAAGCAGTGGAGTCAGCATTACTGCAGCTACTGGTAAGTACATTTATTTCAACAACACACACTGTAACAAAAACAAAGCCATTCTCTGCAGTTCAGTGAATTATTTTAGAATATATTCACAGGTTACAATATTTTTTCATGATACTGTGCTGTTTTACAGAAAATATACTCTGAGCACAGCAAATACAGTTAATAATTCTAACGGTAAACTCAACAAGCAGATAACTACAGTAAACATACTTACATTGTTATCTCATAAAATGTATGTAAAGTTGACTGGATGGTCTTTTTAATGATGTGAGGGGGAGATGAACGTAGTCAGACACTGGATAAATTGTTGCCGGTTTAGATATCAAAGATTAGTTCAGTAGAAATGTACTTTACACAAATGTTTTGTCTTTTTTTCCTTCCTGTTACAGCTCTTCCAAATGCTGACAGTTTCAGACCAGTAGAACATCATGTGAACAGCATCACCCTGCAGTGGAATAAAGTCAACAACAACATCAACTTTGTTCTCCAGTTTAATGGTACAGAGACAGACATCAGTGTTCCAGATGAAGATGGACCAGTAACTCACACAGTCTCATCTCTCACTGCTGGAACTGAATACACATTCACTCTCTACTCTGTGTTTGAGAACGTCAGAAGCAGTGGAGTCAGCATTACTGCAGTCACTGGTGAGTTAATATATTTCAGAAATCTCCACTTTAGTAAAAACAAAAACAAAACAAAACAAAAACGCTATCCCGTGTAGTTCACTACTGATTCACCAGACTAGAACACATTTGCAAGTTACAATTTTTTTCAAATCCTGTCCTATTTAAATAGCACTAAAATAAAACTCAGCAGCTGGGTAACAACTAAAACAGTCACACAACCCAATTGCCAATAACCCAAAATCTAAAAGAGTAGAATTTAAAAACAAGCTAAAGTTAAAACTCTGAAATTCAGTGAATGCTGATTACATTTAAGATCCATTATATCAATTTAAGGAACTTTCAAATCCTACCTTGCCCAACTTTTCAAATACCAGTTGTTCGGGGGGGTTTTTGTTTACTTTTTTAAAAATTCAATATCTATTTTTAAATATTGGCTGAAATCCACTATTCATATAATAATTTAGACCGTTACAAAGGCAATCAAAGAAACCCATGTAAGTTAAGATAAACATTTATATTATCAAAACAATGGTATGGTATATGCTAATGAAAAAATTAGGGTAACAAAATTTCACAAGATAACAGGGTTGAATAGATATATTTCTTTTATTCGCAGTATATGAATTACCAGTGACATAAATACTCAAGATCACAACAATTGTGTTTAAGAACATTTTACATGGTTTTAACATGTGTTTGTAATGTTTCTTTCATACATACACCGTAAAAGAAAATCCTAAAAAAAACCGTAATATACCGGCAGCTGGGGCACCAAAATAATACCAGAAAATAACAGAAAATAACTTTCCCATGAAAATGCGGTTATTTTCAGTAATGACAATACAGTTTGTTGCCCTAATTTTACATGGGATTTTGCCTTTTTCAAGTGCTTTTAAACATTAAATTAGGAACATTTTAATGTGATTAAACAATGAAATTACCTATGAACAAGGTCAATGAATGCGGCAATATGAATAATAATACTTAAATGTACAGAAATATACAGTTAACAGTTGGTTTAAATAATAATGGATTGCATTCATATAGCGCTTTTTGAGACCCTCAAGGCGCTTTACAATTCCACTTTATAATTCCCCTCTGGCCATCACCAGTAGGTGGTAGGTGAAGTGTCTTGCCCAAGGATACAATGACCGAGAGTGTCCGAGCCGGGGCTCGAACCGGCAACCTTCTGATTACAAGGCGAACTGCCAACTCTTGAGCCATGATCGCCCTAAATACCAATAATAATAATTATTTGATGTAAAAAAAGTTTACAAGAATCATTTTATATATTTTTCCATAGCATTACATTTGAATTTAACAGTTCAATCTTTCAAATAACGAACAAATATTTGTGAAATTATGATACATTAGTGAATGTATTTTAACAATCT
This sequence comes from Perissodus microlepis, assembly GCF_051167445.1. Lineage (NCBI taxonomy): Eukaryota > Metazoa > Chordata > Actinopteri > Cichliformes > Cichlidae > Perissodus > Perissodus microlepis. The sequence goes on along the minus strand of NC_140463.1, from coordinate 42,277,587 downwards.
AAATATGCATATGTACAGACAAATACATTTAAAAAACAGGAAAATTATGTTTTATTACATTTACAGTGATTTTACATTAATTTACATTTGAAATGTAAAATCACAGTCTATTTATGTAAATTTAATGATATTCTAGAAGAACAGTACAAAACTGTAAAATACACAGTAAAATACTTTTATATTACTTTTTTTTTTTTTTTTTTTACAGTGTATTGTAACAGGGTTGACGGAATAATAAGTTGGAAGATTGGAACTCAGTGGTAGCGTTAGCATTTTCTGAGAAACAAATGCTAGCTGCATATTACAATTAACTGTGAAAGTTAAGGATAAATGTAGTTCTATAGTGAACGGAAGGGAAATTTGAAATGCATTTGTCTTTTTTGGGTAATCTATGTAACAGGGTTACAGTTGTTAGAAGGACACAGTCTAGTCAGATTGGAAAAATTCAAATTGTTTTAAAGAAGCTTTGGTCTACCCATGGTGTTAGCACACGACTTGATAATGTCACTTCCTGTGTGTCAAAATCAAAAGTAAATTCATATCTTATGTGAGTGTTTTATATATTTATAGTTTTTATACTTGAAATGCAAATTTCATCATCGAATTTTAAATAACATTTTTGAACCACTTTTCTAACATCTAGATTTACATATTGTCTCAAGACAAGTGCAATTTAAACAACAACTGTATATTTTAGCATTTTGTGCATGGATTACTTTCGATTCAAGAAAATGAATGTCCAGCAATTCTAGAATAGCCCATATAATAGCACTTCTTAAATACTGGTCTTAGAAAATACCTCACCTCTGCTGAAAAAGTACTGAAAAAAATCTAAAAAAAAAAAATGCCCCAAAACAAATTTGAAAAATGAAGTGTACACAATTGTAACTCATTCTTTATAGAATGCTATAAGCAAGATTGTATTTAAGACCTTGAATAAAAAAGACTGATTTTGGATAGGTACATTTTTATGTGCTATAATAAAATGTTATAAAATGATTAAATATCCGTTCAGAAATAACAGATTCTTTTTTAATCCACAGAGACACACCTGGAGTGCTTACTAAAAGATCTCGGTTTACAACAGTACTACACAAAGAAACTGTCACTGAGCAAAATACTTGAGATTGATAAGATGACCATCACTGATGAAGCTGCCAAGAGTAACTCAGACTTTCCATGGTATTTTCTAAAGAAACTAATGATGGTTAATGTGGCAGCTAGGAATATGACATGTACATCGGATTGTGAGTCTGATGATGAATCAGGGATTGCAGAGGATTCTGACAGTTTAAACAAAGATGACATGCCAAACCCACTTGACATAATCACTGCTCTCTTTCTGTGTTCTGATGGTTTTGTACAGCAGGAAATGGCACTAAAAATGTCAACATGTCAGTTCTCTGTTCCTTTGCTGCTTCCCAATTGTGACACCAATCAGTGCACACTCATGCTGTGGGCCATGAGAGACATTGTTAAAAAGTACAGACCTCAGTCTCTGTCAGAATCCAAGGGCTTCATTGAAGACAGAATCGTTCTCTCTGAACTTCCAATGATCTCTTTTGTCAGACTGGGTGAGTGCTCCTTATCCAAGTCTGAGATTCTTAATAAGCTTCTGAGCAATTCTCAGCAGTACCATGACACCTTTGTTCACTACAACATGGAGTGTGGTGACAGTCCAAGAACAATGTCCAACGGACTGACTGAAATTACTTGGTATCTTCCTTGTGGAAACACAAACATTGACATTTTCAGTCAGCCGGTGGCTGTAGCTAACCTTTGTGGTGACATTGCTTCATTTGAAACACAATACTCCTTTTTGTGTCAGACATCTGCAGCAGTTTTTGTGTTCTTTGACCAGCTGGACTCTGAGTGCAGTGTACTTACCAAACAACACCACAAGGCACAGATCTTCTTGGTGGGCAACGGTGAGAGCAAACGCTGCACTTTAGATGCTTTAAATGAAGTGGAAACTAAGTTGGGCTTAACTAAGAACAATATCATTATTAGGAAAAAGCAGAAAAATGATGCAGAGTTTGTAAAAAAATTGAGGCAAAAAGTTAGAAATGTAATTAAGAAATCGAAGAACATGACAATAGAGCAGATGGCAGACATTGCCCATGAACTGGGAATCCTGGTTGATGAAGACTCTCCAGAGTGCCAGACTGCAAAGAAAAATGCAGAAGCCATCACTGCTGAAATTCAAGACATCCTTAAATACAAAGAAGATCACCTTCCTCGGCAAGGTGAAATATGGAAAGAACTGACCTGCTTAGAGAAAGAAGAATTTCGCCTTCGAAAAGTTGGCTCTGGAAATATAGAAGATTACAAAAGTCAACTTCAGGAAGACAGAAAAGAACTGCGGAAAAGGCAGAACTCTTATGACATGTCGACAGCTATGACATGTTTCATCAATGCAATATCAAGCCCAGGAACAGAGAGGTTTTATTTCCTGAAATGGATGCGAATGAACCTGGACAACATGTCGCGGATAAAACTTTCTGAACTTCATGAGAAATATAAAGAAAAATGCAAGAACTCTGAGAACAAGAAGGAGATAAAGGAGATTGACAGACAAATTTCCAACAGCTCACTGGGGACTGAACACTTCTTCCGTGAAATGGGTCAGATCTATGAAGCCTCACTGTCCCTTCCACAAACAGATCAATCACGTCAACAGTTGCAGCATCTGCCCAAACTGTGTGCAGAGTTGTTGCTTGATGGATTTCCTCTTGAGCTTGTAGATGGAGATGCATCCAACATCCCTCTCAGATGGGTGAGTGATGTTCTCTCTCAGCTCAGTGACTTGGTGTCTCCAAACAGAAAGATCCTGGTAGTCACAGTTCTTGGAGTTCAGAGCACAGGAAAGTCCACTCTCCTTAACACCATGTTTGGAGTGCAGTTTGCAGTCAGCAGTGGTCGATGTACTCGAGGTGCCTTTATGCTGCTCATCAAAATCAATGAAGACATGAAAAAAGTCCTAAACTGTGACTTCATGCTGATCATTGACACTGAGGGCTTAAAGTCACCAGAACTTGCACAACTGGACAACAGCTTTGAGCACGACAATGAGCTTGCTACACTTGTTGTGGGGCTGAGTGATGTCACCATTGTTAATATTGCAATGGAGAATTCAACTGAAATGAAGGACATCCTACAAATAGTTGTGCATGCTTTTCTCAGGATGAAGGAGGTGGGCAAAAAACCGAAATGTCAATTTGTTCACCAGAATGTGTCCGATGTTTCAGCCCATGAGAAGAACTCACGAGACAGGAAACTGCTCCTGGAACAGTTAAATGAGATGACCCAGGCAGCAGCCAAAATGGAAAAGAAAGAGGAGAACAAGAGCTTCACTGATGTGATGGAGTACAGTCCAGACACTGGGAACTGGTACATTCCTGGACTCTGGAATGGAAACCCACCAATGGCACCAGTCAATGCAGGCTACAGTGAGGCTGTATATAAGCTCAAGAAAAACATCATCCAACTGCTGGGAAACTGTGAGTCATCTGCTAATGATGTCATGGAGTTTAAAGAGTGGGTGAGAAGTCTGTGGACTGCAGTAAAGCATGAAAACTTCATCTTCAGCTTCAGAAACAGCCTCGTAGCTGATGCATACATGAGACTCTGCACAGAATTCAACAAATGGGAGTGGGAATTCAAAAAAGAAATGTACACCTGGGTAAGAAATGCAGAAACAAGAATTTCCAATTTTGGTACAATTGCAGCAAAATCTGAATTGTCTGACATGAGAGAATTTCTCACATCTTTGAAAAGTGAAGCCTCCAAACTGCTGTCCACATGGGAGACAATACTTCTAGAAAATCTAACACAGTATTTTAAGCAATCGGAGGGTCATGTTTATCTGGTTGAAGGATACAGAGAGGAATTCTCAAACAGTGTAAACAGCCTCCGGCGTGAAATGGAGAGATCTGTTTTTAATCAGCTCACAGCAGCAGCAGAAAACAGACAGGGGATGGCAGAAATTGATAAAATCAAAGAAAATCATGCACAAGAGATTGAAAAGGCAGTTCATGTGTTAATAGATACATGCAGAAAGAAAAAGGCCCAGATGAAAGACAAAGAGCTGGACAAAGAGTTTGATAAAATGTGGAATGAAACACTGGAGAAACTTTCTTTTTCTGAACAAAAGACAACAAATGTCTTCACCAGCGTATCTTACTACCTGAGAATCAATCTGTCACACAGGGGGAGTCATGCATGTGAATTATTAAGTCAAAGAAGGCTACAAGATTTTGGAAACGAGCCTTTCAAATATACAAGTGAGAACATACGTCACAGAGCTACACATGCAATGGGCAGAGTGGCTACATTTTTCAACATTCAAGATCACATAATGGCTGTACAAAAACTGGCTGACAACATCATAGATGCCTGCACTCAGTTTGTGAGTGAAACAGTAAAAAGAAAAAACAATTACACTGACACTTACATCCAGGAGATTCTACACATGATTGATGAGAAACTACAAAACAATCAAGATGTTCAGACAGACATTAAGTTTGAAGTTTGTCTAAAACAGCACATCTGTGGATTTGCAGCCAGAGAGTTTCAGAAAATGCACGAAGATTTCATCCAAGCAAATGATCCCTACAGATGTCTGATGAAAAACAAGGAAAAGTTTCATGATGATTTCATTGATGTGTTCCATGAAAGAGACCAGTGTCAGAAGAAGGCAGAAGAATTCACCAACAAGTACTTGAAGCCTGCTGTGGAAGACTTTGTTGATCGCTCCCTGGGTCCTAACATCATTGATGAATTGCTGACATGTGAGCAGTTCAGCACACGAATGTCCTTCCAGTATTCAGTTTTACTGGATTTACTCTCAAAGGATGATTTTAAAAACTATGTGAGCTATATATGCTCATATGAGAAATATGTCAAGACATGGATACACAACAAAATAGTGGAGCACTTCTCAACTGTTTCAAAAATATCTGAGTGTGAGGACCAATATCTTAATTCATGTATCAAAAGCATAAATGATGCCATCAACAAGGCCAAGAACGAAAAGAGTGATGAACTGAAGACATTTATTGAAGATATTTGTAAAGAACTTGGTGACAAACTGGTCATTTCCCAGGATGCGCTTGGTGCTTTCATGATCCTGAACAATGCTGTCAAGAAACAGTTTGCTGACTGGCTCACAGTGTCTGTGAATGAGATAGCACAAGATCTGAGAAAAGAGTTTGACAATGTAAACATTGAAATAAAACTACAGTATCTCCATGTGCAGCCCCAGAATGAGCTTTTCAACAAACTGGTTGGTTGTGGCAAACGGTGTCCATTCTGCAAAGCTCCCTGTGATGCAGGAGGAGGAGCCCATACTGAGCACTTTGCTCTACTGCATCGGCCAGAGGGTCTGGGTAACTGCAGGTGGGACACAACACAAAAACTTGTCACTAACATATGCTCCTCTCTCATTGGGAGTGACAACAGTTTTCGCTGCAGTGCTACAAACCATGAATGGCACCCTTACAAGAGTTACAAGGACATTTACCCAGACTGGAAAATCCCTCCAGATGTGAGCCTTGAGGCATCCGACTACTGGAAATTTATAATGGTAAAGTACAACAATGATTTTGCCAAAGAATTTAATGCAAAACCTGCTGATATTCCAGCAGCCTGGAAACAAATCACAAAACAGCAGGCAGAAAAAAGTCTCAAAGAGTCATTTACCATCAAGTAACAACTTGCATTTCTCCACGTTTTATGTACGTAAGAAAATATCACCGATATTATTTTAGCGGCATTAAAGAAAACTTCTAAGTATTTTATTAGACAAAATTAAGATACTGTTAGTGCAAAATAAGACAACTATTAGTCATGTTACCTGAGTTTTATTTTACACATTTAATGTAAAATAATCTGACCTCAAAAATGATCTTTTTCCTTTTTTGTTTTGTTTTGTACATATTATTTACATATCCTCAGGCCTAATTATGAGAATATATATTCACTAATGATTTTTTCAGTGAACAAATAGATATGTGAGCATTTATTTTTTTTCACTTTGTTAATTGTCACATGTTCACATTTTGTTATGGAAACTAAGATTAAATGTGTTTCTGTGAGGAATCTGGTGTCAAGTATTGACACATTAAGTTTTAAGAGATCAGAGTAGGTGGTTTTTTCTAAAAATTAATTTCAATATGTGGTTTTCTCGCTCTGAATTTAAGATTTGCCCTTCTTTCATGGCATATATGATCTCACATACTCACACTTTTGAAAGGACGTAAAGGATCACTAATCACTATATCACTATATCTGGTAAAGTCCACAAATCAAGTTAATTATTTATTGTTACTGTGGTGGATTTTTTGGATGACATGTATATCTATATAACTATATACACTCTATATCTATCTGCACTGAACATATATACTGTGACTTTCACGTATACGAGAAATTCACTTCACCATGGTTTACACACACACACACACACACACACACACTCATGCAGCACGACAAAAACAGTAACATTGTAACAGACATACTGAACACATCGCAATAAAATCACCTTAAGGATCATTACAATACCATATAATCACACACACACACACACACACTATAGACCTACAATGAGTATCACCATGTTAAGCATGCAACCTATGTAGTTAGGTTAAGTATTATTCACATGTATAGTATATTTAATAATCAGGATTAATGTGCGATGTTTGACTGTATTGTGACCTATTGTGATTAGTCAAAGCAAAGGGTAACCTGAGCCCTGGCTGCCCCCTGGCCAGGACCTTGGCCACTACCTGACCCTGTAGCTGCTGTTTTTGGCTGGAGGACGAGTGGGAAAGTTACTCAGCAGCAGGGGGCAGGGTTACTGGTCCCTATATATTAGGGGACCAGAGGACACCCCAGCACTTTTTCCCCTCTGCTCTTTCTCTCTGTCCGTCTCTGTGTTGCTCTGCTGTCTGTGCTTAAGGCTGTACACCCCAGGGATTTGCTTTGCTTGCTTTCTGCTATGTAATTCTCTTGCTAATTGTCTGTAAGTATTTTCTTGCTGTTTCAAGAATTCTACTCTTTTCCAGAGGATCTTTGTGAGTGCATTGATTTTAATTGGGTCTTAAAGAAAAGTTGGCAGTAGTGGGATAAGGTTATCATGATGGCTTCAAAATTTGCAACCACATTACATTACTGAATAATAACCTTAGTGATGTGTATGTATCACTGTCTTTGTGTCTGTTGACTGTTAGGTAGCATGACAATGGATATCAAAATTACTTCAGTGATGTGTATGAAGCATTGTTTGAATTTGTTTTATGGTTTTGGAGTAAGAATTAAAAAAAGAGTCAAAAGTGTGATCAAGAGTATTTTGTACCCAATAAAATGCAAAAACACGATTGACGTGGAAATTTAATTAACAAAGTCTGGTAGCTGTGATCAACACCTTTATTGACATGTGCATGGAAGAGCAAACAAACAGCTAACACAGCCATGTGAGCTCTGAGCTCTCGAGGCATGGCAGCACATATTTATCCCCCCATAACAACAGCTATCTCCTCTTTTCCCAGACCCTGCGTTCTCCACCACAGCCTGTTCAAGAACAGTTATCGCAATTCCTCCCTCTATAGGGTGGGTCTTAACTTTCTGTTAAACAGGCTTGAGGTATGACCCACTGATCATTACCTGAATACTGGTTCTGCACAAGATATATGCGACACATATGATGACTTAGTTTCTAGAAACTTCCAACCCAAGAATGAGGAAACTACAGCATAGTGTTTACAGCTGCAAATAATTAACAATAAAATGTTCCATTCCATTTCCACCCTTTTGATTACTTGCTAATCACATATTACCTGAATAGGAAATTTTTCAGTTCAACATCACGCAACATCCAAAGCATTGCATTCTCAAAGGTGTTTCACAGTGTGGTTCATTCCAGTGTCAGAGATACAATTTTACACTTAACGTTCATCACCACTCTCACTATCCTCTCTTCTTTATTTGAATATCCACCCTTTTGTTTATTTTCAATCGTCTAAAATTTGTACGCAAAATATGGCAGTAATGATACAAAGGAAAAACTTCCAAAAATATCAGATTACACGTGGAAATATGAAATAGCATGCATAGTTCACCTGTAACAACAGAGCTTTAAAACTTTAGCTAAATTAAGTCATTCATTTATGAGAGACTCTTGTTAACATAAGTAAGCCAATTTGTGTGAGGCATCAAATCCATCAGCCAAGGTACAACATGCATCATCAAACATCACACACATCCTCTTTTGTGCTGTTCTATTTTGTCCAGATGTATGCCATCAGGGGATAGTGAAACATTACTCCATCTGTGGCAAATCTCAAACTCAGACAGTCTTTCCAAGTCCATTCACACACATTGATATTGCAGGTGACCCTCCCAGCTCCATCCATGATGGTGTTCGTACAGTGGGGCAAAAAAAGTATTTAGTCAGCCACCAATTGTGGAAGATCTCCCCCTTAAAAAGATAAGTGAGGCCTGTAATTGTATACCTCAACTATGGGAGACAAAATGAGAAAAAAAATCCAGAAAATCACATTGTCTGATTTTCAAAGAATTTATTTGCAAATTATGGTGGAAAATAAGTATTTGGTCACCTAAAAACAAGAAGATTTCTGGCTCTCACAGACCTGTAACTTCTTCTATAAGAGGCTCCTCTGTCCTCCACTCATTACCTGTACTAATGGCACCTGTTTAAACTCGTTGTCAGTATAAAAGACACCTGTCCACAACCTCAGACAGTCACACTCCAAACACCACTATGGCCAAGACCAAAGAGCTGTCAAAGGACACCAGAAACAAAATTGTAGACCTCCACCAGGCTGGGAAGACTGAATCTGCAATAGGTAAGCAGCTTGGTGTGAAGAAATCAACTGTGGGAGCAATTATTAGAAAATGGGAGACATGCAAGACCACTGATAATCTCCCTTGATCTGTGGCTCCACGCAAGATCTCACCCTGTGGGGTCAAAATGATCACAAGAACGGTGAGCAAAAATCCCAGAACCACACGGGGGGACCTAGTGAATAACCTGCATAGAGCTGGGGCAAAAGTAACAAAGGCTACCATCAGTAACACACTACGCCACTAGGGACTCAAATCCTGCAGTGCCAGATGTGTCCCCCTGCTTAAGCCAGTACATTTCCAGTAATTAAAGGTTTATCTATTTTTGGTAAAGACATCAGACTGACTCAACTAGCAGACGATACCGCTTTATTCTTGAAAAACAAAGATCAGATTGAAAATGCTATTTCATTAATAGATGAATTCTCAACTGCCTCCGGATTAAAAGTGCCTCCCACGATGGAAAAAACTAAAACTATATTGAACTTATGGCTCCAAAGAGACCTACCAAGTTTTGGTAGAATCCTTTTGACTAAAGCTGAAGGTGTTTTCAAATTTGTGTATCCAGCCCTTTCCCTTAATGTGTATGATTCCACATGTAAAAATATTAATAACTTATTTGTTAACTTTGTATGGAAGAATAAGCACCATCATCTGAAAATAGTTAGTTGGAGGTCTACAGTTCTTATTGTCTTGTAATTACAGTATATCAAAGTTACCAGTTAAAATGTCTGCATTTTATCAACAGGCATTGTTGGCTTGGAAACTATTCACATAACTTTTCTTCACATAGATGTATTATCTGGAATAATGAATAACTAACTAAAAGGAACAAATCACTTTATTTGCAGAATTGGATTGATAAAAATAAAATCTATTTAAAAGACTTATTTGACTCTGAAGGCCAACTACTTAGTTACAATGACTTTATTACAGAAAAACATTCCCTGTCAAACTTAAAGATTTTAGCTCAGTAATAAAGTCCGTTCCCAGTGGACTGATTGAATTGATGAAAAGCTACAAAAAACAGAACACACTACATGTATCCGGTAACACTCTTTATATAAATGGTATTGATCTCTTAAGCAAGAAATGCAGCAATAAACATATTAGAGAATGTTTGTATAATGCTAAGAAAATAATTCCAAGAGGGAAGTTTGTTTGGAATGCTATTTTTGAAAATATCAACTGGGATAAGGCGTGGCTTGTTCCATTTAGATTTTGAATCACAAACAAAATAAGGGAATTACATTTGAAAATACTACATAACATATATCCATCCAACACATACATTTAAAGATTCTGTGACATTGATAGAAAATGTACCTTTTGAAAATTATATCTACGAAGTCAAAATTGAAGGGAAGGACATTATCACTTATTTTGAAACCAAAGAAAAAAAATAATGTACCATTGTCAATCTTTGTATTTTACTAGGGAAATTCCATATACATAAATGTAAATTTCAAAACTCAACCCCATTATTTAATTTGTTTTTGTTTGAAATTGAATATTACTTAAACTCTCTTAAATTAACCTTAAATAAAAAAGGTTTATCATTGATTGAAATTCATTCAGAACAACAAATGAGCTGTCACAGATACAATTTTCAAGTACAAAGCTATTATGAACTCTGCCACATCCCTCTTTTTTTCCTTTATTTATTTATTTGTTTTCATTGTACTGCTTATTGTTACTCTTATTTGCCCTGTATGTCTACTGTACAAACTGAACTGGAATGACTGACTGTTCACTTTACAATTTCAAATAAAGTTCTGAAAAAACAAAACAAAAAACAAAACAGATTGTAGATTAAAAAAACCCCCAACATTTTCCCGCCTGCACTTTACTCTTATGTCACGACACCACCCTCTAGTGGTGCAATATGGTATAATCATTACAGGACACAACATCTCCTCTCTCTTTATGATAAGAGTTCATCACAGCAAATTATCACGAAGTAGTGTAGTACGGAAATTAATTAATTCACCATTTAGCAAATCAAACATATGCTTGTGAACTTAAATGTCGTAATAGTTAAAACATCAGAATACTACAACTAGCAAAGCTAAATAAACCTGAAATTATATTGCACTCCTATGTAAAATGAAAAATACATTTTTTGTTTAGTTCTTAGTGCATTGGTGGCAGGAAATCAGTTCTTTTAAACTAAATAAAACAAGTGATAACATTTCTCTATTGTCCTTTTATGGTACTATATAATCTTTGTGCCAGTGAGGCTTGTACTTGACGCATGGCAGTCTTCTGGTGGTAGGTGAGCCAGTCTGAGTGTGGTGCAGCCTAGCAGTGTCAGCGTTCTTTTCAGTCACTGAGCAACAGCGTGCTAGATGAGTGTCATTCCAAATCTTTCCATCATCTGATAGTGTGGCACTGCATCTTCTTCCCTTAGTGTCACTGTTTTTCAATCTGTTAATTAAAGTCCTTAAACATGAAATAGACCGCATCCACAACGAGTCAATACAGCTGTGAATGCTGCCAATTATCAGTCAGTTACCAATCAATGCTAAAATGATAGCTTTTATTTTCTACATGCTTCAGTCACCCACTCACCCAGAGGCTCTTCAATCCCAGAAAATTCCTCCTCCTCAGCCTTCCATGCCCTGGTAACTGGCCCATCCGGAGCTGTATCATTTTGAAATATACATACAACAAGCCGAACCACACCTTGATCACACCCACCCTTTTCCACCCTGAGGATGTCCAACACCATCCTAGTCTGGATTGTCAAAGGTGACTTGAACGACTGTTCTGACAGTCCTGTTTATTGCATTCCCTGGTCACATAATCAACTTGGTCCACATTATATTGGGTGTTATTTCAAAATATTATAGATTTGAACCCTCAATCCTTATGGGGTTTGCAAAAATATATTCATCCAGAACTCCTCTCTGTCTCTAAATTTTGGAGAATTTTATGCTTGGTGTCAAATTTTAGGAATTTGACCATAAGTGACATTTATGGTGTTATCACCCCCATGGCGGCTTACTTTTCCCACTTTTGGTGATATTCCTCCCTCGAACATTTGCAATTACCCTCCTTTGGTTGTGAAAAACTGTTGGTGTGGTCAAGTGGGTGCTATAAAAACAAAAGCTCAGAACAGAACAGTTATCAGTCATGTGCTTCATACAAAATTCGCATATGTTTTGATTTCATGTTGATCCTCTGAGTTTAATGGCACATTTTAATTTGAATTTATCAAAGCTAAACAAAATGGGTTTTCTTTATTTATTTTGCTTTTGTGCTTTTGCAGTGCCACATCCTAGCACGTGCCCCTGTCGGTTGTATTCTACTTTTGATTATTGACTATTTTAAGGGAGAACCTAAATCACGTGGATCAGTGTTTGTTATTACATAACTCTATTTTGAATGTGACCAATCAACCATTCCCCTATGTTAATCATAAATATTGTTTTGGTTTTGGCCATTTTCCTCTACAAAATTAATTGACTTTTACAGTGGCTTGCTATGGTTAATAGTAACATATTCCAGTCATGAGTGATGTCAAAAGTTTTCTCCACTGTAGCATTTGGCATTCCCAACAATATAATGTGATACCCTAATCAAAACACAGCCAATAAAACACAGTTTTCTTCATGTAAAAATCAATAACTCAAAAATGAGCAAATACAGGGTTAAGTCTGCAGTTCCACACACTCATGTGAAGCTACAGTCTCCCTCCTTTGGTCTCTCTTGTCCTCCTGCTCCAACTAAAAACACGCCTACATACACCCTTTTTACTACTAGGGTGAATTAGGCCTTGGAAATGACTAATCCAGAAGAAGTCCAGTCTTTAATCTCAATTTCAACTCAGTCAAAACTTTAGTCCACATCGTCAGTCCCTCACAGTCCAGTCACACGCATTCATTCACACCCATCCATACCAGATATTGCTGATAGTGGAGTCTCACGCGCAACATATTCAAATATCCACTAACAGCAAGATGACGTCATTATTTTTAAAAGGAAAACAATTCTTCATAATTTTGGACTGGATTGACTCACTGCAATCCTTTTAGACAGGGACTTACCATTTGATCGTGTCTCACATAAATAACTTTCTCCACAGCCCATTGTAATTTTAGAGAAACTCACCTTATACTTGCTCTCAAGAAAATGTTTTACAGTGCTGTTAATTCCAATTTTGCAGGCAGAACTGATTGTTAAATCATGGACTCACAAAATATCCCCACCAGTGGATAACACCTCTCAGATTTCTTATCCCAGTGCACTGTAACAAAAGCAAAAACAAAAGTCAACAATAAAATAATAATAAAATAACAAATACTAGGGCCAGTTCCCGACATGTCCAAGCATAAAACTGTCTCTCTCTCTTAGAGAAAGAAAACAGGATGCACCTGCACGGCATCCGCAGACCACGCCCCACCACAATTACCTAATGGCTAGTTGGTCGTGCAAGTTTTCCTTTTCTTTTCTCTTTTCTCTTTTAAAAAAAAGTCCACCTGTTCTCCTGCAGCCCAGAGAGTTAATTATCAGCGTTTGATAGGATGTGTCTGTTGAGTCTATTTTAGCATTAATGAGAGATTTTTCTACCAGAAGCATTTAATGTGTGTGTGTGTGTGTGTGTGTGTGTGTGTGTATGTGTGTGTGTGTGTGTTCTTTTTTTTACCATTTTATTGCAATAGTCTGGACACTTTCTCAACCTCCACAAGTCCATCAGCTTTACCTTTCAACTCAATTTTCATATTCTCTCACTTTAACAACATCAGCCTTCATTTTCCTCCATGTTCTCCCCCCACTCCTCACAGCTGCTGTCTCCTCTCCCACATCTGCGTATGTGTCAGATGGCCCAGTGGGCCGTTCCTCTTCAGCTTTGCCTTTCACCCTTTTCTTCCTTAGCCATTTCGACTCCCAATGTGACAAATATGAGACTCAGAGACTCTAATCAAGTCCACTCACACAGAACGATGTTGCAGGTGAACCTCTCAGCTTGTGATCAAGAAGGCATGCTTCCATCTGCAATGGTATTCGTACATGCAGCTGAACCCTTTGAAGTTTTAGGGCAGTGCTGCTATCTGTTTCCCTGGTGTTGACTCTTGACGTTGATGCTGTTGCTCTGAAACTGCCTTTTGTCTTCAGGGAGAGATTGACTGTCCTCGAAGCTTCTACATGGAGGTGGAGATGTGAAATTTTCAGCCAAAACATGGCCTAGTTGTGGTTCCAATTATGTTAATCTATCATTTTGCTCTGGCCGATGTGCTTGTGGTGGACGGTTGATCTAGGTCCATAGTCACCTGTATTAACACACTAAGAGATTTATTTAATATCATTTTCATCCCTAGTTATTTGACACTCTCATTCTCTGATTCTTTAAACTCATTTCCCTTAGTCGCTAATTTAAATATTCCTGTGCCTTCTTTTCCCAATTCCTCCTGTTCTGCTTTAGTTTTTATGCATAATTCATAGTAATTTTACCCTTTTTTCTTTTGCTCTTGACTCTCTGTTTTAGGCACTTTCCCCCCTGCAGTCACACAAACTGCCTCTCCTAGCTCCTCCTGTGTCCTAGCTCATGTGTCCTAGCTCCTCCCAACTCAGAGGAGAGGAGCTGAGTTTGAGTTGGACCCACCTCAAACTCAGCTCCTCTCCTCTGAGTCGGGCCATTTGCTCCTCCTCCCTCTGTCAGTCTGGCTCACTCCACTCTGAGAAACACTTCTCCTCTCCTAGAATGTGACATGGTGCCTGTCACATTCTACTCCACACACACACACACACACACACACACACACACACACACACACACACAGCGCAGAGATCTACTATGCTAATCCAACCCGCCTCTTTTCTCACTGCAGCTGCTATTTAACAAAACAAAATAATTCGCTCGCCTGTGAGACAGGTCACAACATATGGGACTCTTAAAGTCCTTTTAATCTAAACAGACACAGCAAGCTTTACACTTTATGGCCAGCAGACATCAACCTGCAGTTGTTAACAAAAGTCTCTTGCTCTGCACTATTCTAGTACTCACACACTATTGCAGAGCGCGTGTCTCACTCTGCACACACCCAAACACACGGTTTTAGACGCAAATTTAAACTTTAACGCCAATTACTAACCCAAAATTGACCCAGACAGTCTGGAGACACTGCAGCGGGCCAACGGAACTCAGCACTCTCATACAGGCTGTCAACCGTGGTGAATTTAACTACTTGATTTCAATCGAGACGCGACCTCTAGCGCTTTCACATACACACAGACACACACAGCCCAGAAGCGCTGCTGCAGAGACTCTGTTACTCCCCTCCGCGGCCCCGTGTAGCGGAGAAATTGGGTGGGGGGGGCTATGCTCATGCAAACCTTAACTGTGGCAGGGATCCCACACCCTGACTGGATTTTTAGGATGTCCTCAGTTCCCAGGTTACCACCCTAGTCCTTCCGTCCCACGGGTCTTGCCCTCGCGTCCGCGAGCGAGTGGGGCAGCCAAGCCCAGAACAATTACTCTTACTCTCTTACTTTTAGTCCCTATCCACAACAGCCAATTATTTTACTCGGCATTACATTACTTCTGGAAGGGAGATGTGTCCTGCATGACACGTTGCCGCGGATCTCAAAATGGTAGTGTGTCCCTAACAGTTTTATTAGGGACACACTAATAAAACTTTAGTCTAAACAACAGTGTCTCAGTAACTTTCCATTAGAGATGGTCCCCTGTTATCTACTTTTTCCCAGGCAAGCGTGAGTGGGAGTCTACAGCTTTCTACTCCCCAAAGACACGCAGTCTAATGCCTTTATTTTTCAGGGCTGTGTCCACTTAATACTATACTATATAATTTTATAACACTTATCAAATAAAAGGCATAGCATTATTGAGGCACTGCAAATTATTTAATCCCAACACCGGATATCAGCCGCTGATAAAGGGGGTTCACCTATAAAGTGCGCTGTAGTTTTCCAAGTGTTGATTGCTCTCCTTTTAAATCCTGTTTGTCACCTTTAACCCAGGTCAGTTACTCTGAGGGGAAACACAAGCTCCAGCAGCTTTGCGCTCAGGAAACAAACCACATTTACTTTTATCTTGTGCACACTATTCTGCTGCTCTGGAACTGCAATATTGAACAGGGTGAGGTTAGTTGTCTTTGAAGCTTGTTTTTCAGGATAAGATGTACATGGAGGTGAAGCTGTGAAATGTTTAGCCAAAAACTGGGCCTGGGTGTAGTTCTAGGTTGATCCAGGTCCGTGTCTGCTACTTACACACTGAGACATTTACTTAATCATTATTTTTCATCACAGCTTACTAACACTTTCCCTCTCTGATTCTTATTGTTTATATATATATATTTTTCTCTGTCAAGAAAGAATCTGCATTAACTACTTCCTTTTTTACCCCCCAAGAATTTCTCCTTTATAGTTGTCACAGTGCAGTTTCATATATTGTTACTTATTTATTCTTATTTCTACCTTTATTGTTGTTTATCCATATGTAATGTATGTGTGTATGTGTGTATGTATTATTTCGCTTCCCTGTTTTTTAAGGGCAACATAGGAAAACCACAGGATATAGGGGGACAGTATGGCGCCGACATTACGTTGTATCCAGCAGCAGCTGCCCACGTTAAACCGTGACTATCACCAACATGGGCGTGTTTCCTGAATCAGCAGCAGGTGTTAAACAGCTGACAGGTGAGCAGGATGTATGCAGGTAAACTGAGGGTTCGTCGAGCTGATCGGTGGTGTCATGAGGAAAATGTTGGCTTGTTATTTATGTTACAGAAACACAGACACGAGACCAGGCGGAGTTTTAATTCAAACAATTTCATTGTTGTCTGAAGATAATATTGATGCGCGTATGCATTTCTAGGAGCTGGAGAGGATGGAGACCTTTTTTGCTGAGGTCTTTAATCTTGTTAAACTGCATGATGACACAATAACAGAAAGAGACGACTCCAAAAATATTGGGGCTCTGTTGCAAACATGTACACTGACAAAAATATAAACGCAACACTTTTGTTTTTGCTCCCATTTTTCATGAGCTGAATATAAAGATCTGAAACATTTTCTACATACACAAAGGACCCATTACTCTCAAATATTGTTCACAAATCTGTCTAAATCTTTGTTAGTGAGAACTTTTGCTTTGCCAAAATAATCCATCCCACCTCACAGGTGTGGCATGTTGTGAAAAACTGAAATCTGGAAATTAGAATTGTTTTTGTGTTTAATTTGTTAATGTTTTTACATATATTCTATTTAAAAAATACAAAAATTTGTATATTTATTTATTTTTGTTTTTCTGATAGCCTTAAAAAATAAATTGAACATTACAATAAGTTACTCACTACTTGAGTAGTCTTTTCACCAACTACTTTTTTTACTCTTACTTGAGTAATTTTTTGGACGACTGCTTTATACTTTTACTTGAGTAATAATATTGTAAAGTAATGTTACTCTTACTTGAGTACAATTTTTGGATATTCGACCCACCTCTGAGTGTCAATAGCCACGATGTGCACTCCACCGACACACAAACTGAAATCGGCTGCACAAGCACAAGTGGAACTGATAAGCGGGATTGATATGCAAGCAAACTAACAATCCAAAGAAACTGAAGTACTTGGAACTGGTTTTGTCATGGCCTGGGTCTAAGAACCCAGGGCTCATGTCTTTTTTTGTATATGTTTATTTTTCCGTATGTTGTGTTTTTGGTGGTTTTCTCTCCTTTTTTTCCTCCTTCTCCCTGTGTGTGTGGTCATACATACTCCCGGATGTTTTGTCTCGCTGAGGGGACTGCGACCCGGAAGTGTTCCCGCACTGGAGGCTGCCGCACCTGCTGCTCGTTAGCCTTCACCAGCTGCACCTGATGGCCTCATCAAGAGCGTCTTATTTAAGAAGACGGAGCTCCAGTCAGCGCGGGATTATATTATGTCAAAGCTGAAAAGCACCTCCGTTGATGAGTGTTTATGTACTGTACGGCCCACTTTCAAGGGTATCCTTTTAGTGAAAGCAGGCAGCTGATTTCAAATTGAGATCCAGCGCTGTAACTTGTAAATGTCAATCAAGAGGTCAAGGCAGACGTTACGTTTGAAGTTTTTCTAAAACAGTGATGATTTCAAACATGCGGTTAATAAAGAAGACCAGTGCCAAAAAAAAAGCAGAAGAATTCACCAACCAGTGCTTGAAGCCTGCTGTTAAAGACTTTATCAGTCAGTCCCTGGGTCTTAAAATCATTAATGAAATGCAGACATGTGAGCAGTTCAGCACACAAATGTTCTTCCAGTGTTCAATTTTTACTGGATCTGCATTCAAAGGAGGATTTTAAAAACTACCAGAGATATATTTTCTCATATCAGGATTATGTAAAGACATGGATACTCAACCAAATAGTGGAGCACTTCTCAACTGTGAAAACAATATCTGAGTTTGAAGACAGACATCTCCAGTCATGTATCAGAAGCATAAAAGATGCCATCAACGAGGCAAAAACAGGAAAGAGGGATGATTTGAAGACATTTGTTGAAGATATTTGTAAAGAACTTGGTGATACACTGGTCATTTCCAAAGATGCTCTTGGTGCTTTCATGTTTATGAACAATGCTGACAAGAAACAGTTTGCTGACTGGCTCACAGTGTCTGTGAATGAGATGGAACAAGATCTGAGAAAAGAGTTTCAAACATTGAACTTTGAAGTGAAACTACAGCATCCTCATGTGCAGCCTGAGAATGAGCTTTTCAACAAACTGGTTGGTTGTGGCAAACAGTGTCCATTCTGCAAAGTTGTCTGTGATGCAGGAGGAGGAAAACATACTGAGCACTTTGCTGCAGTGCATAGGCCACAGGGTCTGGGTAAATACACTTGGCATGTAAGAAAGAAACTTGTCACTGACATATGCTCTTCCTCTGTGATCAGTGAGCAGTGTTTTAGCTGCATTGATACAAATGGTAGATGGCACCCTTACAAGAATTACAAGGAAATTTACCCAGGCTGGAAAATCCCTCCAGATTCGAGCCTTGAGGCATCAGACTACTGGAAATATGTGATGGCAAAGTATAACACAGATCTTGCCAAAGAATATAATGCTAAACCTGCTGATATTCCTGAAAGTTGGAATGACATCACAAAAGAGCAGGCAGAAAAAAGCCTCAAGAAATCATTTAACATCAAGTAACAACTTATATACCTTCTCATTTTTCTTCTTGTGTACAGAAGAACACATTCCAGATATTGTAATTTTTGTTTTTGTGAGATAGAAAGAAAAACTAGTATTTCATAAGACAAACCTTAAAATATTTTTAACACCCACATACATATTTAACCATTATGGTTTACAGCGATCTTCTTTTGATGAAGTTTTTGGTTACTTTTACCTGTGTTTGAAAAATAATCTGCTCACAGGTTTTTTGCGTTGCACTTTTAAGTAATTAATTCAAGTAATTATAACAAAACTCAAAAAATCTCAAGCTATTCACTAGCTCCTGTACATTCACACATGCACATGAGATAATCACTATGTGTGTTATAGATGACTCAGTCTCTATTCTTTTAATAGGACAGTCAAAATTAAAATGCTAACAGTGCTGTATCTGGGGGATATGATGTAAAATATTTGCATGTTCAATGTTTTAGATGCAAATCTGAGTATATGCTACGTATGTGACTTTCTTATTCTGTATTTAAAATTATCTTTTCCTTCTCTGACATATATAAATCTTATATGTATCATTTTTTAAATGTTTTAATGGAACATTCATTGTATTTCTGGTATGATCTACAGAGTTAAATTCCTGGTAATGTTAGGTCAATGATAAGTTAAAATGACCTCAGTGATGCGGATTTCTCATTGTCTTTCTACATATATATATATATATATATATATAGATATATATATATATATATATATATATATATATATATATATAGAGAGAGAGAGAGAGAGAGAGAGAGAGAGAGAGAGAGAGAGAGATATATAGATAGATAGATAGATAGATAGATAGATAAATAGATAGATAGATAGAGATATATACAGGGATAATTTAGGCTGCATTCCTACCAGGCTAAGCGAGCCTACCGCAGACATGAGCGAGACAGATAAATATGAAGGCATGCTGGCTCGGACGTCGCCCGGATCAACAAGGTCCGCGTCAGGTGTTGAGGAACCAGGGCACCCTGACGACAAGTGGGCTACTGGAACAAGAAGGCATCGGTGGGCAAGAGACGAAAACAGGGCGTTGTTGGAATGCTACTACGCAAGTAACCCTGGCGGTAGGGGCTACATGAATAGGATGAGGGACCTATGGATTCTTCGATACCCAACATCCACAATGACGGCGAAACAACTAGTAGCTCAGTGTTCCAACATTCGAAAGAAGGGACTGCTATCACCAGGCAAGACCCCAGGTGCAGGCTGTGTAAAGATGCTCCAGAGACAATCCAGCACATAACAGCAGGGTGTAAGATGCTAGCAGGCAAGGCATACATGGAACGCCATAACCAAGTGGCCGGCATAGTGTACAGGAACATCTGTGCCGAGTATAACCTGGAAGTCCCGAGGTCAAAATGGGAGATGCCCCCAAGGGTGGTGGAGAATGACCGAGCTAAGATCCTGTGGGACTTCCAGATACAGACGGACAAAATGGTGGTGGCTAACCAACCGGACATAGTGGTGGTAGACAAACAGAAGAAGACGGCCGTAGTGATCGACGTAGCGGTTCCGAATGACAGCAATATCAGGAAGAAGGAACACGAGAAGCTGGAGAAATACCAAGGGCTCAGAGAAGAGCTCGAGAGGATGTGGAGGGTGAAGGTAACCGTGGGCCCCGTGGTAATCGGAGCACTAGGTGCGGTGACTCCCAAGCTAGGCGAGTGGCTCCAGCAGATCCCGGGAACAACAGGACCCTCAGGCTCCCAGGCCTCTGGTAGAGGACCCGAGCTTGAAGGATAAACCGCCCGCAGGGGCGTGCTGGGTGTTTTATATATATATATGTGTGTGTGTGTGTGTGTGTGTGTGTGTGTGTACACCCAGCAGAATAAAAGGCTGTAAAGCTGAATTTGCTAAGGGATAATTTAGGCTGCATTCCTGCCCAGTACTACTTGTGACATTTGATAGGGATAAACGCCACGATAAAAGAATGGCACTTTTCTGATTTTCTGACATGGAAAATCTGTCTTACAAAGGTAAGTCACTATTCTTAAAATTCTTCATTTATTTTTCAAAATTCTTCATTCATTCATTTATTAGGAAGAAAGAAAGAAAGAAAGAAAGTGAAATGCAACTAAATCCATGAGACACAGTTCAGTTCTACTTAATTTCAATAAAATGCTGGTTTTGCTACTATATTAATAATTATTACTCTCCTCCCAAAGTTTTGTTCTGTAAAAAGGAAAAAAATACCCATGAAATAAGTCGAGCGTCAAAAATAAGTGCGTAACTTAGGCTACGTCCACACTAGCCCGGATAGATTTGAAAACGGCGTTTTCGTCTGAAAACGCTCTGCGTCCACACTATCGTCTTAAGTCGTTTTCACAGAGTCGTGCGTCCACATTGAAAATGTCGATGAAAATGCTTACGTTCCAGTACTGCGTGTGAAACGCAAGAAGATTCGGCCTGCCTCATTTCTGTCTGCTGTTTATTTACTTTCCGGCTCTTTGAAACGTTGCGGCAGAATGTTGAGTTAAAGCGCCAAGTTTTTTAAATGGACTAACAATGAGGTGGAGTTGTTGCTGCAAGTAACACAAAAGTACAAAGTTGCAAAAGCGAGTGAGAATTAAATAATTTGAAGAAAAGCTATCTGGAGCATGTACAAACTGATATTAATCTTTAATAGGGCTGTCAAAATTGAGAGCAAACAAATCAACTGCTGTATAATGCACTCCGCTATCTTAGTTTAATTGGTCACATGACTGCATCATATGACTAACATGCGTTATCGTTTTAGAAATTCTCAGTTTTCGCTGTCCACACTGTGACGCAAAAGCACTTTTTTTCAAATGTATGCGTTTTCGAGAGCGTTTTCAAAACGCTGCGTTTTCCATGAGCGAAAACGCCGTCTCAGTGTGGACGGGAGGCCAAAACGGAGAGAAAACGATCAGTTTTCAAATGAAAATGCATTAGTGTGGACGTCACCTTAAGTGCAGTTCTCCAGCTCTCCAAACACCACAATTCACTTTGTGGTAGTTTTTTTTTTCTTCTTTAAACGTTTGTCAAAGTGCTTTAAATGAAAGAACAGAAGTGTCTCAGACACACACACATAGATGCACACTTAGATGCAACACAGATGGCATTAACAAAATAAACTGCACAGTAAGTAAAACACAATTTTTTCGTTAGTCATTGTGAACTGAGTGTGGTGACTCATGCTATAGTTCTAGTATCTTATGGCTAAACAAACTACACAATAGATAATGATGTCAAGGTCATAGCAAGCTAAAAGTCATGGTTAATTAACATGTTTCCTGTCTATAAACTCAGTCAGAATAAAACAGAATAAGAATGATATCTATATTGCCATGCGTGGTATATTAGTAAACACCTGTAAACCTTAAATACAGGAAAATATACACTGTAGATCAAAAACATACAACACCACACTGGACTGATTTGCTCAAAAGCCACACTCCAATTGCCCACCAATGCTGTCAGTGAGTGGTATTAATTTGCTCTCCAGCCTAGCAATCACTACATCAACATATAAGGTCCCAAACACAAGAAAAGTCTTAATAGGTCCAAGCCTTTCAAACAGTACTGACTTTTTGTTTTAATAATTTTGTTAAAATCAGAATAAATCTAAAACTGCTAACCCACAAACTACTTCTTTGTGGTTTATCAGCATAAACCACAGAATAAATATACAATAGTATTTATACTGTAGATTTATTCTTTCCTTTTGGATGCATGTTTTCTAAAGTTAACCTTTTAGTCCTGTTTCCTGCTGCTTTTAGTGAGGCTCCCTTTGAACAAACTGGATCACATGTGAGATGACTGAGAGTGGAGTCACAATGAACGATTCAGAGGAGGAAGAGGTAAACAAATGTATGATATGGGGATAGAACTGCATTAGAATATAACAGCATAATAACTGAATAACTCATGAACTCATTTAAAGGAGTTCCATGATGCAGTGGATACCTTCGTTGAGCCAGAAGAAGATTCTCTGATATCATCACACTCTGACCGTAAGTGAAAAAACTTCATGAGTGCAGATTCAGATAAACAGAATGCACCAAATACTATAATTTTCAAGTGTTAAGAAGTTTTTTTTAAATCACTTTTTGTTTTAAGAATCTTTTTTTGATTGGAGACAATGAAGAAGACAATGCATTGGTTAAAAAGTAGTTCAATAATCTAAACTGTAAGAAGAATTAAAGAATGGATAATATGTACTGTGGAAGTCCAAAGGAATCCAGGTGGGAGTAGAGCACCACTTTCCTGTCCTGAGTTCCCTGACAGTTTGCCAGAATTGCTTGTGTGTTTCAGCACACAAGACAAGGACTATCAAAATAAAACAGGAAACACACCGACCAAAACTCAGACTAAAGACAAACAAGCTTAACACAGTGAATGTGTGGATTACAGAAAATGTAAAATAAATTCACATTTGTTATTTTCACAGAGCCCAACCCTCCTATCCAGATTATTGCAAGTGAAATATGCAGTGATTCGGTGTCTCTCCAGTGGGACACTCTTGCTGGTGAAGTAGTGAGCTACACTGTGACTTGTTGCAGCGAGGGGAAAACTGTGCAAGAGCTATCAACAGACTCAAACAGTCTGACCTTCAGCTGCCTGAAGCCAGGGGTGTGTTACTCCTTCCATGTATCTGCACAACTTAAAAATGGAACGCAAACCAAGCAAACAGTAACATCTGTTAAAACAAGTAAGTGAAAAGGCCAGCAATATGATTACGAATAAAATGAAATTATATCAGTTATAAAACTGCCTTCATTAACCATACAATCACATCTATCAATCTATGGAATATTATTTGGACAGACTGAGCTAAATTATTATCATATGCTATATAATTGCATTCATTACAAAATTACATATGGTTCCATCTATATCACTTTTGATTAAAAATATATTTGGGGTATTTAGTATCTTCCTGTTTCAGTAATTGTAGGTTTCATATAGAAAAATAGAGATGCCAGGATTTATTTGTCTCTGTTAAAATTTCCCTCTTTATCATGGGGAGGACTAATGAATAAAATAATCTCTGTGTTATTGGGATGCATAACTGAGGAATTTTATGTTAAAAATTTTTAACAAATCATATTCTAATCTTATCTATGCCCTTATTGGGCATTGATGGAACCTTGTGGTTTTCCTTTATACTCTGACACTGTGAAAAAAACACTAATAACTAGTAATTCCTTTGTTTATTTGTTTATTTATAAGGAACCCCATTAGCTTCCACTGTTGTGGAAGCTAATGGGGTTTGAATCATCTGTTCCGCAGATGATTCAAATTTGGTATCTAGTGAGAAAAAGTTTAAAAGAATTTCTGTTATAAAATAGCCTGTTTTCTTTTTTGTTTTGTTTTTTAGAAAGGCATATATTTAATCTGATTCAAAACACATTTTTTTATTTTCAGAAAGTATCATATCAGAAGTTCATAAAGTGTGTAGTACTGTATCCATCAAGGAACAAACACTATAACATAACATTTACAATCTAAAATTTTTACAGAGAATTTGAAATCACTTGTGCTTTAACTTCTACTCAGATTAAAATCTGCCTAAGGATACATGCAGATTAGTCCCAGCTGTGTTTTGACTTGTTCCCCATCCGCTCGTATTCCTGCCTGTGTATTTTAGTTCTCAGTCTTCCCCCGCCTGTTCTCGTGTCGTACACTCTCTTCGTGCTGTGTTTTCTTTCCTCGTGTCCCTGGAAATATCCTCGCTCTCAGTTAAAAAGTATTCTAAAAGAGGGTAGTAATCCACACAGACAAAGGGAAGACACAGAAAGAGAAAAAATACTGGCAAACGCCAGTGCTACCCTGCAACTTCCTAATAGACGCAACAATACTATCAATTTCAAAATCCTATGTCGCCTTGTTCTCAAGGTCACAAGATTTACAGAAAATTTACTTATGGGATCCTGAAGATTCGAACTTGTCTAAGATCTTTAGTAGATTTGCCAATGGTAATGGCAATTTGAAAATCTTAGGTGACCTTTTTGAATTATCTCATTCGCAAGATGTTCAGACAGTCACTGAGATTCCAACTCATATAAGATTAGGAGTGAGTTCTTCTCCACATTCAACAGCAGGTTGTTTTTGCTGCACCACTCAGCCAGATGGTTAACTTCACCCCTGTAGTAGGTCTCATCGTTGTTGCTGATGTGACCTACCACAGTTGTGTCGTCTGCAAACTTGATGAAAAGGTTGGAGCTGTGTGATGGTGTGCAGTCGTGGGTCAGCAAGGTGAAGAGAAGGGGGCTAAACATCCTTGGGGAGCCCCCGTATTCATGGACAGGTTCTACTCTGTCCAAGCACTCAAAGTGAGCGCTTTATACAACTAATTAATTCACCCAATCACACAAGCACTTCTTCTAAGCTGTTAAGTGCTAAGTAGCTAACATTCATACACATTCACACGCTGATGGATGCATCGGAGAGCAACATGGGGTTAGTATCTTGCCCAAGGATCGAACCACCGACCTTCTGGTTAGCTGACCTACTCTGCCACCTGAGCTACAGCCACTCAGTGTTCTTGTGCTGGAGTTGTTGCTGCCAACCTGTACGGTGTGCTGTCTTCAAAGCGTGCCTCAAAGCGAGCGAAGAATTTGTTTAGCTCATCGGGTAGAGAAGTGGAACTGACAGCAGTGTGCGGAGTGGGCTTGTAGTCTGTGATGTCTGTATTCGTTGCCACATCCTCCGAGTATCTCTGCTGTCACTGAAGCTTTGGGAAATCCTCCTGGAGTATTGCCTTTTCGCCTCTCTGATGCCACGTGAGAGGTTTGCCCTTGCTGTTCTTAGGCTCACCTCATCCCTAGCTCTGAAGGCTGCATTTCTCACCCTCAGGAGCCTGTAGAACTCACCTGTGAGCCATGGTTTCTGATTGGCCCGGACAGTGATAGTCCGGGTCTCTGTGACATCATTGATGCATTTTAAGATGTAGGCCAGACCTTCCCAAAGTGTGGGGCCCGCCCCCTAGGGGGGGCGCAGAGCCATTGCAGGGGGGGCGCGGTATGAAAAGGGGGGAAAAAACCCCAAAACGCTTGGACACTGCTAGCACGGGGCGCCCACACAAACGCAAAGCAGGAGATGAAGCATAGCTGAATATGTTTCCAAACCAACTTCATTCTAAGCCAAAGACTAGAAAATATGGTGAAGCATGTCTTCCCTTTGATTTCACCTGCACAAGTGCCAAGGTAGGTCTCCCCTGCATAATTAGTTTTCCCTGCATCGGGAGCACGCGCTGGGCTCTTCAAATCACAGGCAAACAGTATCCCACATTCTTGATTTTTAGTTCACAAACACTTCTCATAATGACTAACTACTCCTGACATTTTGGAGATGTTAGCTCTTTATACAGTAAAGTTACAGTGGGATACAAATAATATCAGGCTGATCCTGCCACGATTTGTCCCCCGGTTCAAATCACGGACAAACAGTACCCCACAGTTGTTTGTGTTTTTAAACCCATTTTGCACAGAGAGGCATTTTTGGAAAAATGTATTGATAGCAATGTTGAATATTATTACACAGGCAAAAAACAACTACACGTAAAATAATTACACCGTGACGCCTCTGCCTTTCTAAATGGAGGGACAGTAACTGCGTGTGCATATGTAAGCGTGTAAAACCTGAAGATAGTCAGATTAACAGTATTTTGTCTCTATCTGCCATTCTGCAATTCATCTCATGTAAACAATAACGTGGCGCACAGCGTGACGTGAAAAAAGGCACATACCTTTGACGTTGCTCTGTATTCCTCGTCCACACGGAAACGCAAAAAAGGAGTTTTAAAAAAATCTCCATTTTTGCTGATTCGAAACGCTGTTTACGTGTGGACGAAACAGCTGCGTTTTCAAAAATACCCGTGTAGGTGTGGACGTAGCATAAAAGAGTTAGTAGTTTATTTTATTACTACCTGTAATTTATTGCAGATTACTTGTATTTCCTTAATTGTTTACTAAATGTTTGAGGTGTGAAATAAACCGCAATGGAGCAAAATAGGGGTGTGTGTGGTTGGAGGATGTGTTTGTGCGCGTGCATGCGCTCGCGGGGGGGGGGACATTTTTCTTTTAAAACAAAGGGGGGCCTAGCAACCACTGATGTAGGCAATGACAGTCTCTGTACATTGCTGCAGGTCTGTGGTGTTGTCGTGTGTGGCGGCCTGTTTAAAGATCTCCCAGTCTGTGGTAGAAAAGCAGTCTTGCAGTGCGTCTGAGGACCCTTCTGGCCACACACGTACCTGCTTACAAACTGGTTTGGTGACTTTGACCAGAAGCCTGTATGCTGGCATTAGCATAACAGTGATGTGATCAGAGGCACCAAGGAAGGGGAGGGCTTTGTAATCTCCTCTCTGGGTGGTGAAAACATTGTCCAAAATGTTGTTTCCTCGTGTGGGAAATGTAATGTGTTTATGCAGTTTGGGAAGCACAGTCTTTGGGTCTGTGTTAAGTCAAATTGTTGAATGTGTCATTGTGTTTCTTAAATTTGTAAAGTCTTGGTTCAAACTATAGGATCAAAGCCATTCCTTTGTCTCTGACCACCTCTCCAGCCACTCTGTGCTGGGGGAGGTTTTATTGCAGATACATCCTATCTGACAGATCTGTTTCTTGTGTTGTAAGCTTCCTGCTTTTATGACCCTTTTGGTCAGCAGGAGGACACACAAATGCACACCCATGACTAGGGATGGGTACCGGTATCCGGTGCCATGATGGCACCGGTTCTGACATAAACGGTAGTAACCAGACCGAAAAGCAGCGCACATTTCGGTGCTTTATTTCGGTGCTTTTTTTCCCCTGAGATGTCATACACTTTAGATTCTAGCCAATCATTTTACGTTTCCGAGGATAGTAGGCGGGTCCAGGTACGTACGTTCTTTTAGAGCAGAGCTACAGATTAAAAATGCCCAAGGCGAAGCGGTCAAAAGTCTGGCTGTACTTCACATCAAAAGATGCAAACTCAGCAGCCTGCAACAAGTGCTTTAAGCTGATACTGTGATACTGTCAAAGGAGGTAACACCTCAAATCCGATGAAACACCTGGCGACGCATAGCGTTTTTTTTAAAAGCCGAGAAATGCGCCGTATTTGATAGCTTGCTGCGAGACCTCACACCGTGCACATCTACTGCAGGTGGGTTGCCAGTTATCGGACCCGGAGCAACATCCCCCAAAAACCCGAAGAATAGAGTCCTGGCCCCTAGCCCTGCCAGTGTAGCAGAAATGATGACGGATGATGATGGCAGCAGCAGCCGTTCTTCTCTGCGTGAGTAGCTTAATGTTGTTCGTGTGTAATTTACGTTGAGTAGGCTAACCACGTTATTACATTAATGCATGTAAGGTGAACTAGCAAACATCATCATAGCTGCATGCGGCTGTCTTCTTGTTTGATGGCAGATACTCCCTTCACCCTGGCCAAAAAGGCTAAAATGACCAAAGAAAAAGTGGAAAACAGTTAAACATGAGAGGTTTTTGGACAAAGTTTGTGTTTTTTTCCATTGTTTAAACACTGCTTCCAGCCAAGAGTGATACCATATATGCCCCATAGCTGCAGAAAAGGCTAACATTGTTATCTTTTTACAAAAAAGCAGCTGAACATGAGAGGTTTTTGGACCAATTTTGTGTTCTCCATTCTTTAAGCACCGGTTTGAGCACCGTTTAAGCACCGGCACCGTTTCAAAAGTACCGGTTTGGCACCGGTATCGGATAAAACCTAAACGATACCCATCCCTACCCATGACACACACACACATTCTTGCACACGTGCTTATACACACACACACACACACACACACACACATTCTCACATGCATACACACACACACACACACACACACATTCTCACATGCATACACACACACACACACACACACACATTCTCACATGCATACACACACACACACACATTCTCACATGCATACACACACACACACACACACACACACATTCTCACATGCATACACACACACACACACACACACATTCTCACATGCATACACACACACACACACACACACACACACATTCTCACATGCATACACACACACACACACACACACACACACACATTCTCACATGCATACACACACACACACACACACACACACACACACACACACACACACACACACATTCTCACATGCATACAGGTGTTTACACATACACACACATAGTGCCTTGTCTTTGTAACCAAGGGGGGTTTTACGGAGGGAGGTGCTTTTGCTGTGATGTGTATTGTGTGAACTGTTTTTCCCAATAAAAGGCAGCGAGCGGAGGCCGGAGTCGGGGTCATTTTGTGGTAGGATTCGAAGTGCGTTCCTGAGATACCGACGAGGCCTCCCTTGCGCAAGTAAACCGATCGACCGCTGTTGCTTTGTTTTTCCTTCATGAGAATAAGTCTCTAAACTAGCGGGGCATGTGGAAACACAGAGCCAACAGTCTGCATCATTGAAATCACCCGCATGGACAAAAAAAGCATCTGGGTGGGCCGTCTGCTGCTCACTGACAAGCTGATGCAGTTCATTCAGTGCCTAACTCCTGATGTTGTTATTGGAGCAGGGAGGGATATAGACAGCAACAAACAGTATGGCTGATAATTCCCTCGGTAGGTAGAACGGTTTGCACTTGATGATCATAAGCTCCAGCAGAGGTGAACAATGTTTGCAAGCCACAACAGTATCACGGCACCAGGCATCGTTGATGGAAACACAGAGTCCCCCTACTCGAGTCTTACCCCCTTCAGCGAGAGCTCTGTCTGCTCGAAAGCATATTAGCCGGTCGAGTTGAATGGCGCTGTCTGAAATGTTGTTGTTAAGCCAATTTTCCACGAAGACACAACATTCCCTCACGGACTTCAAGGTGGACCGAATTCAGCGTCCATGATCCAGCTTGTTGTCCAGGGAGCACACGTTGGACAACTTGCTCTACCTCATGAGTTACAGCCACCCCAGCATAGGCCCTTGTGTTGAGTCAAGTCCTCATTAGACCAGTTGTGACCACAAATTTGACCAACCTAAAACTAAAACAAACGAGAAAAGGCCACTCGCTGATTTAATCACTCTTGAACTTGATCTTGGATTGGTTTGAATCCACCAGTCAGCTCAGGTGAGTCAGGACTTTGCATGTTGTCAGTGTGCAGTCCAAAGACATGTAAGTTATAGGTGTGACTGTTAACGTAAATCATTAGATTAGATTAAAATAGATTACATTAGATGACTCTTTATTGTGTCCCTTAGGAGAAATTTGTCTTGGATGAATTACGGGAACAAATGATTGTCTGTCTGTATTCACCCTGTAATGGACTGGCGAAATGTTCAGGGTGTGCAGAAGAGGCGAGAAAGACATAAAGAGAGAGGAACTACGTCTGTAGTGGGGTGTGGCTCAGCAGGCTTTACAATTTGGTCTTAATTTACAGTGCTTTTATGTTAACACTGTACCAGTGTCCGTCTGCTGGACCAGCACCCCAATACAGGAAGGCTAGGTTGGCTCTCTGTTGAAAAAGATTTAACCTCTGATCCTATGAGTATTACTCAGCAGGACTCACCTAGCTCTAACTATCTCGTCGTCCAGGTGTCTTCCCTGCTCCCACCGATTGCAGGTCAAATCCTATTAGCCACACCTGTTAAAGGCAGCTCCCCTCTCAGTCAGTGGACTTGTTAATTAACCCGGATAATGTGGGGTTAGAAACTGGTAAAACTCTTTAAGCTTCTTAGAAATATACCAGCAAAAGAAAAAGAAAGTGGTCGCAGACCAACAGAGCAAGTTGCATGACCCAAACTTTCACAGCACAAAGGCAGCAAAGAAAGGTCCACAAAAATAAATGGGGAAAGGGACGTCCTGGACAGTCACTGTTGTACTTGACACATATGGAGCACAAGGATCACCAGAATTGCATACACGTCACCTCTTTGATGATGATTGTTCCTAGAGTATTTAAAAGTAGAATGGGCGGGAAAGCCTTCAGTTCACCACTCTGAGGGTAAATGTCATGTTTTATTTTAACGTTTGGTTTTATTCCTTGTACAGCACATATTTTCTTAATATCTTTTCACCCTCTTTGCTGCTTTTTCTTATTTAAACCAACATTAACTACCAGCTTTACCAGCTTGGATCCACCCTGTGTTGTTAAAGAGGGCCACTTTTGCTTATTTCCATCTCTGTATTTCATTCTTGGACTTTAGTGCAGATGCTTTAAATGGATCAGAGATGTCTTACAGCGGAACAGAGTGCAGCTCCTCTGTTCATTCTCAGACTGAAACAACCATTTCAGCTCTCATCCTTTCTCACTGCTCTCACAACTTTCTTCTGACTGGTGGTTTATTATAAACAGAAGGTGTGAGGTGTGAGGTGGGCGGAGCTTCTTTGCTCATGGCCAGAGCTGTGTGCTTGAGATGACGATATTATATTATATTATCTTAATTGCCCCTTGGAGATAAATAAAGTCTTTGACTGATAAAGACTGACTGATATTAAGGATATTTGTTGTCTCTGACATCACACAGAGCCATAAGTATAAAAAACTGTCAAAAACAACAGCTGAAGACTGTTGTAGGGCAGTTTCACACATTTGGTTTAGTCTGGGCTGAATCTGCTGATAAGCTCGAAAACTTGTAGTTTTTTCCCTCGTTTATTTCTTTTCACAGAGACAAAACTCCAAGTGAACCAAAATGCGTTACTACAAACCACGTGAGAACGTTGAGTCTGCTTACTGGCCAGATGTGTGCAGACCAGGAACAACAAAAAATGAAATACAGGATGAAGGTGCCCGTTCTCCGGTCTAGTGAATAACATGGAGACTCGTTTATCTGTGCAATTTTATTCATTTACAGTGTTGCGGATTCAAATATTGGGGATGGATACAAGAGGAAAAACCAAAATAACAACACTGGTCCGGCCGGGTTGAGTCAAACGATGATTTTAATGATCACACGCGTGGGAGATGGACACCGTACGCAGACAGCATCAGATCTCAAAATGGTGGAGCATTGATCAAACTCTTATAGCCTCTAGTGGCCCCCACCTAATCATAAAAGCCTAAACATTCACATTCTTTCTCTCACACGGCGCCTAAGCTACGACCTTGGCTCCCTGTTTATCTGCTCCTGCTGAGATGGGGCAGAAAACCTCTCCAGTATGTTCTGTTCTCTTCTAATCAGACAAATAAGGCGATGACTTTCTGCGAACAGTATTTCTCATAACTCAGCAGTATAATGCATCATAAAACAATATCATTCATTCACAATAAATCAGCAGTCTAATGTAATGCAAATCAGTTTAACAAATGCAAGAGTTATCACCTTCTTCTAATTCAGGAGAATAATGCAAACTAAAACTACATAATAATTCACAATCTTTAATTAGGGGTCTAACATGGCATAAAATAATATTATAATCCCACAACAGCAAATTGGTACAGTTTGTGTACTCTGCACACCTGTGGTGCTCTGCTGCATCACACAATGTGAAGCTTGGAGGGAGGAAAAGCAGCTCAAGAAAGGAAAAAATAGATCTTTTGACATCTCAGATGAGCTTTTTCCCAGTCCTGCCTCCACTTTTTGGAGCTAAAGCCCCACAGCATGCTCCGTCAGTGATGCTCTGGGTCTGTAGTCCCATCCTGTGTCTACCAGCTTTTCTCTAGTGAGAAACATGGGATGGGGAAAAATTGTAAAAAATTTTGTATTTTTATGTATTTTAATTTTTTTGTATTTTTAATCATTTTTAATCCTCACATTAAGGGTTCGTTCACCTGCCTGCAGATGATCTGTGAGCTCATCGGTTGTAAATTAAACTCTAACCACACTGAGGGTAACCAGGAGGCGTTCAGGGCCTGCAGTGCAGAGCTGCAACATGAAAAAAAGGGATGGGGGCTCAGATCTCCTGAACAGGGTAGAAACAACACGGTGGGTTTGTGCTGTTTGTGATTCCTGCTCCGTCACTCTGGTGGAGACGACTGCAGCTCAGCAGCGCTCCCTGCTGATCCTCTGATGAAGATGTCAACAGTATGTAAACTGAGCTGATGTGCTGCTGTTTGAGCCCACATGGTAGCGTACGTCCAGTATGGGAGAACTTAGTCACCGGTGCTGTCTTTGCTTGTGCTCTAGCTTTAGCCTGTTTGATTGTTTGTTTTCTATTTTATTACTGCCTAAAAGGGGAGGTGGGGGAAACACATGCCTGACTTCTCCTGTCAGAGGTTTTGTAAGCTCACTGGAAGGGAAACGTGCACAATGTAAATCATAAAACAACTGACTGGGGCTGTGCTGCAGGTGGATCAGTGCTGTGGACAGTAGCTGTGGAAAAGAGACTGGACAAAGACTCTCAGCCTTAAATACAGGACAGAGGATGATCCGATCATCTTTCAGCTAACAGTGTCGAGCAGAAGGACGGCCGGCTGATGCGTCCGTACGAACCCTTTTGTACTCACTCCTGTGTATAAGGAGGCGGCGAGGGGTTGTGTAGTTAACCTCAGCACCACACAGCTACAGCAGAGGAGAGAACACAAACGAGTCCTTTCATTCGGCTCTGTTCTTTCTCCTTGTCTGTTTTATAAGCTAACACTAGAGGGCGCCATTGTGGCACATTCAGCGCTCACTCTGAGGTCACTGGACAGAGAAGAAAATACCAAACTGGGAGACGGATGGAGACGAAACATCTGGAAGATCAGAACTGTACATTTTTAAGTGTAAGAAAAAAAAACAGACAAAATATTTGTAAATATTAAGTTTCTTGTTTATTTTATGTTTTGTTTTTTGGTTTTTTTTTGGAGTGAATGAATGATATGCTTATTTTGTGATGACAAAAGACAACAGGTGCAGTTTGTAATGAGAAGAAAAAAATGGCCGTTAGCTTGAGGTTTCAAATGAGTTCATCCTTACCATCGATCAGTTTTGTCTTTGTTTTTTCAACATTTATTTTATTTTTGTCATAACGTTGATCGTTATCATGTGACCATCCTGTAGCAGGAAGGTCGCTGTAGCAGAAGTCATCTCCACTGAAGCCCCCTCACAGCAGAGGGCCAGTCATGCTGTTTATTAGGATTTGCTAGTTTTCAGTGAGAAAAAACATTTTCATCAAGTTTTAAATCCTTTCGTTGCTCTTTTCTCTGCGATTGTCATAAATTCGTCGTCCTCTTTTCAAGCCTTAGCTCGCTTTTATTTTGAAACATGAGTCTTGTGATCAGAGATGAATCTGTGCTGCATGATGTGCGTAACATCAGAGCGATAAAAGCCAGCTTTGCCTTTCAGTGATTCGCAGTAAGGACATAAATGACCTAAACTGAGACTGAAAAAAAGTGCAGTCAGTTAAATGTTAGCTCACCTAACATGTAGCAGTGTTTACATGTAGCCATGTTTGACAGACTCCAGGGCTTTGATACCATAAGATGCCTCATATCCTCACAGACTCATGAGATCACACAGGTGGTCTGACCTGCTCGTGTCACACTGAGCTGTCTGTCTGTCTGTCCGTTGTTTTTCTCCTGCAGTGATGTTATGTAGCAGAAAAACAGTTGGATGCTCGAAAAGTGCAGAGCGATGGGTGACGTGTGGAGAACATCAAAGTCTGTGTGTGTTCAACAGCTGTTAGAGCCACACTTTGTCCTTTCTGTGGTATAACTGCTGGATTTATTTTATTTCAACACTCAAAAACTGTCAGCAAAGCAAAGCTTCATGATTGGATGATCCTGTGTCACCTGCACAGTGTCAAACGTGCACAGAGACAGTGACACCCACAGAGAAACCCTCAGCTTGGTGTCCATTGCAAATCTGCACCTGTTGTCTTGTTTCTACTTTCTTTATTGAACTCAGAAACTCGAGACTTGAGATGAAGAAAAATGTTAAATAATGGAATAAAAAAAAGATGATTATTAAAAAAAGTAAAGTAAAATTATATAAATAAATGAGGTGATGATATTTCTGTTTACTTTAGAAGTTATTATACACTGTATGCTGTGATTCTGATCTTGGAAACATTAAAGACATTCATAGCCAGACTGCTGACTTTGTGTTTTTATTCAGTCGCCTAACAGAAGTGCAGTGAGAAACGATTTACCCCATCCTGATTTCTTAGCTATTTGCATATTTGCCACACTTACGTGTTTCAGATCGTGAAGCAAATTTTTCTGATAGATAAAGTTGACCAGAGTCAGTATAAAATAAAGCTTTTACATGTATTGCTGGGAGGTCGGCAGCTCCCTCAACTGCTTGGCCCTCTGTGAAAAACAACTGGGATCCAGCTTCCCTGTGATGCTGAATTATATAAGCGGAAGAAAATAAATAGATAGAAGGATGGATGATTGTATTTTGTGTACAATCGTTGAAGTGTAAAAAGGGTTGGCCCTTCGTGGTGCCCTAAGCAAAGTTTGATTTTTGGGGCCCTTTAATAGTGCCAATAATACTGATTAATGATCACCTACTATAAATGTATTTCATTTTCTAATGTTGATGTTGTTGTAATCCACAGTGAAAAATACGGTGGCCCTGAAGTGCAAATCACACCAACAAATTGCTAAACACAACAACAACATTGAGAAACACAAAAACAAAATTGAGAAGCACAAAAACAATACTGAGAATCACAAAATCAAATTAAGAAGCACAAAAACAAAATTGAGAAGCACAAAAACAAAACTGAGAAGCACAAAAACAATACTGAGAATCACAAAATCAAAAGAAGAATCACAAAAACAAAATTGAGAAGCACAAAAACAAAACTGAAAAGCACAAAAACATAATTGAGAAGCACAAAAACAAAACTGAAAAGCACAAAAACAAAATTGAGAAGCACAAAAACAAAACTGAGAAGCACAAAAACAAAACTGAGAATCACAAAATCAAAAGAAGAATCACAAAAACAAATGGACTACTTGCACTAGGGCATGTGACGTATTTCCGTTTCCAAATACTACCGCTTGGGCGTTTCCGGTATGTTTGTTTATCTGTCGGTAGCTATGCTAATGTCGCTTCAGAATGAGTATAAAAAGGAAAGTATTTAAAACAGAATATTTTCAAAAACAGGACAAGAAATACTCCGAACATTGCTGTGTCCCACTTTGTTCGGCTTCAGCCAAATTTAACGGCATACTAAGTTTTCATGGCTTTCCGACCCATTCCGACTTGAGAAGACAATGGCTGGTAAACATATGCCGGGATCATTTCACGATTACCTCTCACACCAGGGTCTGCTGCAGCCACTTTTCCAGTGATCAACTCATAGAGCCAACAACCCTCGATGGTCGAAGGCAGCTTATTAAAGGTGCTGTACCAACACTTTTTTGAGTGGAATGGCTATAAAGTTGAACCACCGCGGCGTAGTGTTTGGGAGAGAACGGAGCGACGCCCTGAACTAGTTCCTCCTGACGATCAAGAAGAGCACAGTCTTACAAGAGACCATGACTACTGCTCAGTCCCTGAGCCGTCTGCATTGGACATATCTGCATCAGCTGCAGAAGACCTGTCCAAAGACGTGGAGACTTTGAGGAAGGAAATACAGGAGTTACGTGTCCAGCGAGAATTTGGGTTACAGCGTTTTGCTGGCTCCGACACTGACATCCGATTCTATACCAGGTACACCTAAGTTCTATTCAAGCTAACTGTTTAAAATATACCAAGGTTAAATTTCAAGTGTTTCCAGTCTTAATGAAAACAAAATAGATATTTACTTTTTCTCTGCTGATTGTATGTTTCATGTAGATGCTTTAGTATTTAAACCATATCCTAACGCTACAGGTAAAATACAACACCAAATAGACTCTTAATCAGACTATTTTATACAGCATACCAGTAGCATATTTGTCACAGTTTACATTATTTTTATGCCAATGTTGGATGTTAATTAATGATTGACACATGTATGTCTCTCTCGTGAATAGATTTCCAAGCTATGATCATTTGATGGCATTTTGGTTTTTGATTGAGCCTTGCATCTATAAAATGATCCGGGTTTCAAGAGCCAAGTCAGCTGCCAATCAGAACGAAGAAGTGTTGACACCTGCACGAACATCAACGGTAGGTTATGGGTTTGTTGGTAGTTAGAACTAGAGGTGTAATGTTATTGTATTTATGTACAATAACATTACATAATGTACAATAGCATACATACACAGGTGTATGTATGCTAGACTCAGTATCCTTTACATACTGTGTACTACAGCACCTCATTGTTTACCCCATGGTACAGTATGGTATGCATAACCATTACAAAACATTTAGCCAAGAAAAGCATAATTTTACTAGTTCATAGCTTAAGGAGTAACATTTTCCCTTTTGTCTTCACCTTCCAGAGGCAGCTGCTACAGCCAATTGACGAGTTTTTTCTTTTCCTGGTTTTCCTGTCAGTTGGTTTGAAGGAGAGGGACCTGGCACACCGATTTAACATACACCAGTCCACAGTGAGCCGCATTATTGCAACATGGACAAATTTTCTTGCCACTGCACTGGGGTCTCAATGCATTTGGCTTACACGTGAAGAAGTGCAAGCTTACCTCCCTGAGGAATTCAAAGATTTCTCAGACACCCAGATGATCCTCGACTGTACAGAGCTGAGGCGTCAGACACCATCCTCACCACTTCTCCAAAGTGAAATGTACTCTTCGTACAAATCCCACTGT
Organism: Perissodus microlepis; assembly: GCF_051167445.1. Lineage (NCBI taxonomy): Eukaryota > Metazoa > Chordata > Actinopteri > Cichliformes > Cichlidae > Perissodus > Perissodus microlepis. Next base: position 42,239,983 of record NC_140463.1, on the reverse strand, counting down.
ACGATGAAAGCCCTGGTTGGCATAGCTCCACATGGTCCAGTGACATTCATCTCTAATCTGTATGCTGGTTCGGTTAGTGACAAGGAACTATTCAAACAATCAGGCATTGCTGAGAAGTTGACTGAAGACATGGCAGTGATGGTAGATAAGGGCTTCCTAATCACCGATTGTTGTAAATGCAAAGTGTACTGCCCACCTTTTCTATCTAAGCAGAAGCCAGCATACCAGGTTAAGGAGACGCAGGCCATAGCCAGACTCAGGGTGCATGTGGAGCGAGTCATTAGGAGGATAAAACAGAACAAACTTTTTGATAGCATCATTACCATGTCACATGTTTACAATATCAACCGTTTGCAGTAGCATGTATGCTGTCAAATTACCAGAACACAGTATTAGTTAAAAAATGGGTTAAGTGAGACAAGATGGATTTTTCCCAAGACACCAGTGCCAGTACAAGTAACTTATGGAAAATGACCTGCAGCTGAGGCCACTACAGTTGCATTTCTTCCTTCTCAGCTGACAATACTTGATTACAGAACTGGTACTTGAGTGCTGATAGTTGAGTTTCAGTTATTGATAATTCAAATTCATTGCAAATGTTGAATGTTAATAATACTGTTTAATTATACTACTATATTACTATTCAGATTCAACAAAATTGTTTATCAAAATTATAAAGTAAATCACTAAATCGTTTTAAAATCATAAGTGACATTGTGCTTTTGTAACATCAAAAATACCATTTGTCATTTTCTTCATTCAGTTGTGTTATTGTCTAAATGTATATCAGTATGCTAGGCATGGAGTTTTAAATACTTACCATGTAAATAAGTTCTGCACAAATTCAATGTTTTAATGTGTGTTTTTAAAAAATGAAATTGATGCCATTGCTTAAATAACAGTTTACTGATTTCACATAAAAGTAACATGTAACAACAAAATAATTCATGAAATACATTGCAAATAAAACATCAGTTATTTTGTTCCAGCCAGCCTGAAGGATCTGTTTTTCTTTTTGCTATGTTTTCACTGTTCATTTTTCCAAACACAGGTATCTTGGCATATATATGTAAAAAAAGAAATAGTCTGCCTTTTCTCTGATTGCATTGTGCACATCTGTATCCATGTATATTCTTTGCACTAGGTAGTCCTCTTGTGCCCACACAACAAAGTCACACCACTGCACCCCACTGATGAGCAGTTGAACAACAACTAAACTAAAAACTAAAAGGTGTAAAACAGTGGTGCATAAGTTAGAGACTGGGATGTATATGTACATGACTGAGTTAGCCGTCTTCAGAAAGTGTAATGTTGTATGTAAATTAATACCTATTCTGACACATGTATGAACAAATAGCAACATACATTTGTAACACATGAAACCAAATTTTACAAATCTAATTACCGTACTCCAGTCTGGGCCATCCTATTTGGTACTGGCTTAGTGAAGATCATGGAGTTGATGGGTCCTGGCTTCACACCCTAACAGAAGACACATTTACTATGGATGGTGTTGCTGTTCATATGTAAACATGGACTAATTCAAAAACTTTAACCTCATTTAAATTACCACTGTCCGTGGCTTGTGCCATTGCTGTTCAGATTCCGTGCAGCTATGCACAGGGGGGACAACCGGCACTCCTGAGTAGTGTGCTGTTTGGAAGAGCAGTGCCACTGTGTGATTGCACATAACAACGCCTGCCACACAGGAGCACTGACTATGTGTCAGTATCACCAGCGATGAATCCAGAAGCTTAATCTAAGAAGAAAGAACAAAAATTTAAAAATGTAACATCTTCATGGAAGAGCCGAACAGGAACATAGTTCAGTGTTATGGTTACTGACCCCTACAGGCTTACCCTCCTGAATGCTTAGTGTTTCCTTCTCTCCCTATTAAAACAACTTAACCATCCTTGATAACTGTAATAACTTTGTGTATATTTGCAGTATTAACTTGGTGTCAAATGTTTCTGATCACCCAAACACACGTTGATTTAACTATCTGACTAGTCAAATTAGGAGTGATAAAGCAGGGAGACAAGGAAAACATTCAAGTTGATGGGCCTTTAGGAATGAACTTAACTAATGCTTAAATGAACTGAACCCCACTGAACGGGGATTAACAACTTTACACAGCTTCCTGCCTACACTTAGTCTGTGTGGTGCCTCACTCTTCTTCATTGACCTGTAGCACAGGGCTCTCACACCGACCTCCCCTGACAACCTGTCTTTATTGGACACTGAATAAAGATACAAGTACCATTAGCATTATTTCTGTATTACTCATGTCAGCACGTCTTAAACATATATATTTTACACTTAGCAAGAGTAGCATTAGGTAGTTAACTACCTCCTTAGTTAGCCAACTACCTAACGCTATTATAACAGTGTCTAACAACAAAAGTGACATTAGTTAAGAAAACCTCAACTATAGTTTCGGACGACATAAAATACCGTTTAATAAAACATGTAATATAGAGAATTGACATCAAGTGAAGGACATAGCGGAGTAACGTAGTGTTTGCATTTGACGCTAGCTAGCGTTTCTTTGTCGGTTAATTTACGTTTTCTTACCTTCGTAGTTGTGTATATATGATGCAGCATATAACTTAAATCCTTTAAATAATTTGCTGGCGGGGGTAGTCGTCACTCTGCAAATCCGATGAACATCAGTGATGTTCAATTTTGGGAGCTCTTGTAGGCAGCGAGTGTAGAACGTCGCCATGGTTTAACCACACCGGAAGCACTGGGGCAGGACTACATAGAACGCGGAAGTGATTGTGCAAGTAGTCCATTAGTTCCTGGTCTGGGACCCCAAGGAGTGTGATGGTGTCACTAAGACTTCTCTACCTGTGAGGGAGCTCTGGTCTCTAGACATCATTGTTTATGAGTTGTAAGCACTTCAAATATAACATACATCCATACAACACCATCATCATGACTGGATGGATGGAGATGCAATGGACTGCTGCAAGGGGGGAGACGAGACTTCAGTGGAAGGAGGGGGAGGAGACATGGAAGAACGCTGTTGTTTAGTGTGGGAGATCAAATTGGGCTAAGGAACCTGGGGAGGAAAAGCGACTGCCTTTGAGTGGAGAATTGAAAAGTGTCTGAAACACTGCAAGGAGGAGAGGCACACAAAAATCACACACACAAACAGAAAATGCATTAATCCTATTAAGACATATACACATGCAATGAAGACCAGATAACATCTTAAGCATGCGTTTCTGTTTTATCATCTTGTCCAGTTCACTTAGTGGGATGAGAGGTGATATGTAAACTAGTGGACTAGTATTATGTTAGGAAAGATGATTGAATGATAGCAGGTGTAAACAGAATGCTGTAGAGAGGGTTTAAAATGGGTGGCACTAATAGATTCTGGGTTCTGATGTGTGGGGGAGGTTTTACCATGACACACACCTGCTTACATGGGAAGAAACTCATTATCTAATAGAACAGCAGTGTTATGTGGTGTGTGTGGCTGATGGATGAATGTTTTGGGGATTTATCTGGCTGAGGCATTTTCTTTTGTTACCAAGTTGAACCTGCCAATTAGTTTTGGTTTGAATTACCCTTCCAAGATGAAGAGCATGCTTAGATATGTCCTAACTAGGCCTTCCTGTCTGTTTGTTTTTTTTACTTTCACAGTGCACTGAAAGTTTTGTTTGGTCATGCAACACGCAGCACCTGTACATAAAAGACCAAAGCAGACTGTACTTCCTCAGAAGGCTGAGGTCCTTCAACATCTGCAGGAAGCTCCTGAGGATGTTTTATCAGTCGGTGGTTGCAGGAGTACTGTTCTATGCTGTGGTGTACTGGGGGAGCAGCACAGCAAAGGACTCATCCAGGCTGGAAAAACGAATCAGGAAGGCTGGCTCTGTGGTCGGCATGAAGCTGGACACTTTGGTGACAGTGGCAGAGAAAAGGACATTAAAGAAACTGATGGACATTATGGAAAATGCTGGGCATCCTCTGCACGTGCTCGTAAATAATCAGAGGAGCCTATTCAGCGACAGGTTGCTTCTCTCAAAGTCAAGAACCAACAGGCTTAAAAACTCCTTTGTCCCACACGCCATCAAACTGTTTAACTCCTCGTTGGAGGGGAGAGGGAGGGGAGACAGGAGGACAAAGGCGAGTGGGAACAACTGAGCTGTAGTGCCTTTTCACTGTGCAATATTTGCAATATTTTTTTATATTTGACCTTTTTTGTGGGGCAAATAATATTGACACCAGTCATTTTGAGTTTTTCTGAAATGATTCTGTTGTTGTGTACAAAATATTTAAAAAAAATTAAGCTATAGGGAAATCCTCTGGTTGAAAATCCTGTTTAAAAAAGCACTTGGGACAATTGTGTTGGTGACAGCTTTTGTTATAATATCAATAATATTTATATGAATATGGGATACTGTTACATGTTTGCATAGACTTTTGTGGAATATGGAGACACTCCTGGCATTATATGAGCAAAGTGAGACTCATTTTTTAGGGTTGGTGGAGATGAGTGTGAAGATCCAAACAATCCCTGTCAGTGATGGAGAAGCTTTGATGAAAATATTTGGTAAAAAGTTCACCAGCACGAAGGAAATGAAGTTTCAAACTTTCCTTAGGAGGAGCCCAGCACGCCTGCTTAAAGAAACGTAAGTGTGGCGATGTGGATGCTTGCAGCGACTGCTGTATAGAGGCCATCCTGCTACACATGAAACACATCAGAGTCATAATTGTTATTTTAGTCACGTGTTTGTTTATTATCCTTATTGTTTTATCTGGGACTGTTTGCAGACATCTCAGAGAGAGGAGACACCAGCATCTGAACAGAGACTCAAACCAGCAACCTGCAGCTCCCTGCTTGGCTGCTCCAGTTTTCTCCTCACTCATGTTGCCCACCAGTGATTTCTAGCTGCCCACCCACACAGCAGGCTAGAATATGCGCTGAGCCTCAGCACCCAATACTTGGACATGTTTTCTTTATTAAACAATGAACCAGACCCCAAAAAGTAAACAGCTGTTATTGCTAGGCAACGGGAGCAGCATTTGGAGATGCAGCACCTGACATTCCTGACCATGTGGGCGGAGCATGCATGAAATGGAATGTTTAGTAGAACTGTGCAACACAAGCACTTAGTTACAGCATGTTTCATTGTATCCAGACACAGCTAGAGACACATCTACAGCAGCATCTCTGTGCAGGACAAACGACAGTTGACGAAGAAACATCGAAAACTTCACTTCACTCCTCTACAAAACGTTGGTTCCTTTGTTTAAAAGGCCAAAATGAATCAAGGGAGATCGAGAAGAGGATCGGCGAGTGCTTCACCTCACAATACAGTACAGCTGATTCATTTTAAATTTCAAATGATACAGGCTGAAAATGTCAAATTAAAAGAAGAGGCAGAAAAATCAAGAGGAGAAGCTAAAAATTCAAAGTTTGAAACTGAAGTAGTATTGCAGGAATTACTGCATGTGGGTCTCAAACTTAAAGGAGAGAAGATGAGAAAACAACAGGTAGAAAACGAGAATGAAAACATGAAGAAAGAACTGTTGGAAGCTCAAAAAGCATTGGAGGAAGAGAAAAGCACAGCACAAGAAGCCAAAAATAAATATCAAACTGCAAAGAAGGAGGCAGGAAATGTGATGCAGGAATTACAGGAGGTGCAGGAAGCTTTTGAAGAGGAAAAAAGGAAAATGCAGTTGGCAACACAAGAAGCTGCAAATGTAATGGCTGAAGCTGAAACACTAAGGAAGGAATTACTGCATGTGAAGCAACAACTTGAAGAGGAGAAAAAATGTAAACACGAGGCAGAAAATGAGATTGAAAATATGAAGAAAGAATTGTTGGAAGCTCAAAAAGTGTTGGAGGAAGAGAAAATTAAAATACAGGAAGCAAAGAAAGAAATGGAAGATACAAAGAGTTACACTGAAAACATGAAGAAGGAACTGATGAAAGTGCAAGAGGAACTTGCAGAAGAGAAAATTGAGTTGAAGGTATTCAAGAAAGAAACGACGGTGACCAAGAAAGGCTGCAAAGATGAACTTAAAGAAATACAAAAGCACAAAAAGGAAGCTAAAGAGCTCCTCAAACACAAAGGGAAACTGGCCAAACAGCAGCTGAAAGAAACATTTAAAGATGCCGAGGAGCAGCTCAACAAAACCTTAAAAGAGCTGAAGGCAAAAGAAAAGCAAGCCGAGGACAGGAGGGGATTCTGGAGCAGACTGCTGAGAAAGAACTGACCCAGCAGCATCTTCCTCCTTCCCCCTCTCTCAACCTTTCTTTCACAAAAATCCCCCCAAACTTTACTTGGGACGTTTGTTTGTTTTTTAAAAACTCTATTGTGAATACATGTACTGACATACAAAAATAAAATTGCCATAACTTGACCTCATGTTGCCTGCTTCTTTTCTTGTGTGTCTGTGGATGTAAAACAGTAACACACTTTCTGCTCTGTGTGTTTTTAATTGTAAATAAATGCAATATATCTTCATTTTAAAAACTTCTGCTCTAAATCTTTTTTTAGCAAAATGCTTTTTTTGCCCCTTCCTGATTTCTTATGTTTTAACATGTTTGTTACATTTACATGTTTCCGATTTCAAGTGTTAACACAGATGGTCAGAGACAGAGGTTTGGACAGCTCTTTCCCTTTATTTGTATTTATTCGGGTTATTTTTATACCCAAAAATCCATCCACAAGCTGCAACGCGTCCAGAACTCTGCTGCCTGTATCATCACCAGGACCCCTTCTATCCACCACATCACTCCTGTCCTGCAGCAGCTTCACTGGCTCCCGGTCAAATATCGCATCAATTTCAAAATACTCTTGCACACATTTAAGGCTATTCATCATCTCTCCCCTCCATATCTCTCTGATCTGGTTAAGATCACCACCCCATCTGGTTGTCTCAGATCTACTTCTTCCCTTTCACTCTCCGTCCCCTCCCCCCGTCTTGCCACCATGGGGAGCAGGGCTTTCAGCTGCTCTGCTCCACGACTCTGGAATTCCCGACCTCCTGATTTAAGAAACATCTCTTCCTTCTCTCTCTTTAAGTCCCAACTCAAAACTCACTTGTTCAAAATAGCTTATCCCACATAACCTCTCCACTCTGCTCTTTTATTAGTTTATGTCTTATGCTTTTACGATTGTGTGAACTGTTTGCTTTTATGTTGCTTTTTATTCTAATGTGTACAGTGACCTTGAGTGTTTTGAAAGGTGCTTTCAAATAAAATGTATTATTATTATCTCTGAAATATCTCAGTGTGACACTGATACTGTACATGAGTGTGGTAGGTTTTGAAAACAGCATCAGCAGAGTACACAGCAAAGGGGAAAGGAACAATTGTTCCTTTCAAATTTTATACAAAACATCCAATCCTGGATCATATCCATATCCACTTAGGATTGAGTGATCCAAATACACCACATTGTGACAATAACCACGGCATAGCAGCTGATGAGCAGCAGATAGATACTGCTCGTGGCACCACTGGTGCAACTAGACTTGCAGTCAAGACCGCCTAAACCAAGACCAAGACCAGAGGGTATCGAGACCAAGACAAGACTAAGAACAAGTCGAGACGAAGTCGAGACGAGACCAAGACCAAGATGAGACGAAGTCGAGACGAGACCAAGACCAAGACCAGAGGGTATCGAGACCAAGACAAGACTAAGAACAAGTCGAGACGAAGTCGAGACGAGACCGAGACCAAGATGAGACGAAGTCGAGACGAGACCAAGACCAAGATGAGACGAAGTCGAGACGAGACCAAGACCAAGACAGACAAAAAAGTCTTTAAACTGCAGCCAGATGCTGCTTCGTTTACGGGTGTCAGGCATATTTATGTGTTTTTGCTTTCGCACAGCCCTCCTCACCACTGTCTACTGTCTCACTCACTTACTGAGAGGACAGACGCACCCTCCACTTGACTGTCGCGAAATGCAGATCCAAAAGCAACAACATGGCAGGTCAAGAGACAACAGCAGTATCCTGAGCAGCGAGGGGTCCAGCAGCAACAGCAGTATGTGCAAAAGGCATCAGCAAGGAGAAAACACCATCATCATGACTGGATGGATGGAGATGCAATGGACTGCTGCAAGGGGGGAGACGAGACTTCAGTGGAAGGAGGGGGAGGAGACATGGAAGAACGCTGTTGTTTAGTGTGGGAGATCAAATTGGGCTAAGGAACCTGGGGAGGAAAAGCGACTGCCTTTGAGTGGAGAATTGAAAAGTGTCTGAAACACTGCAAGGAGGAGAGGCACACAAAAATCACACACACAAACAGAAAATGCATTAATCCTATTAAGACATATACACATGCAATGAAGACCAGATAACATCTTAAGCATGCGTTTCTGTTTTATCATCTTGTCCAGTTCACTTAGTGGGATGAGAGGTGATATGTAAACTAGTGGACTAGTATTATGTTAGGAAAGATGATTGAATGATAGCAGGTGTAAACAGAATGCTGTAGAGAGGGTTTAAAATGGGTGGCACTAATAGATTCTGGGTTCTGATGTGTGGGGGAGGTTTTACCATGACACACACCTGCTTACATGGGAAGAAACTCATTATCTAATAGAACAGCAGTGTTATGTGGTGTGTGTGGCTGATGGATGAATGTTTTGGGGATTTATCTGGCTGAGGCATTTTCTTTTGTTACCAAGTTGAACCTGCCAATTAGTTTTGGTTTGAATTACCCTTCCAAGATGAAGAGCATGCTTAGATATGTCCTAACTAGGCCTTCCTGTCTGTTTGTTTTTTTATTTTCACAGTGCACTGAAAGTTTTGTTTGGTCATGCAACACGCAGCACCTGTACATAAAAGGCCAAAGCAGACTGTACTTCTTCAGAAGGCTGAGGTCCTTCAACATCTGCAGGAAGCTCCTGAGGATGTTTTATCAGCCGGTGGTTGCAGGAGTACTGTTCTATGCTGTGGTGTGCTGGGGGAGCAGCACAGCAAAGGACTCATCCAGGCTGGAAAAACGAATCAGGAAGGCTGGCTCTGTGGTCGGCATGAAGCTGGACACTTTGGTGACAGTGGTAGAGAAAAGGACATTAAAGAAACTGATGGACATTATGGAAAATGCTGGGCATCCTCTGCACGTGCTCGTAAATAATCAGAGGAGCCTATTCAGCGACAGGTTGCTTCTCTCAAAGTCAAGAACCAACAGGCTTAAAAACTCCTTTGTCCCACACGCCATCAAACTGTTTAACTCCTCGTTGGAGGGGAGAGGGAGGGGAGACAGGAGGACAAAGGCGAGTGGGAACAACTGAGCTGTAGTGCCTTTTCACTGTGCAATATTTGCAATATTTTTTATATTTGACCTTTTTTGTGGGGCAAATAATATTGACACCAGTCATTTTGAGTTTTTCTGAAATGATTCTGTTGTTGTGTACAAAATATTTAAAAAAAATTAAGCTATAGGGAAATCCTCTGGTTGAAAATCCTGTTTAAAAAAGCACTTGGGACAATTGTGTTGGTGACAGCTTTTGTTATAATATCAATAATATTTATATGAATATGGGATACTGTTACATGTTTGCATAGACTTTTGTGGAATATGGAGACACTCCTGGCATTATATGAGCAAAGTGAGACTCATTTTTTAGGGTTGGTGGAGATGAGTGTGAAGATCCAAACAATCCCTGTCAGTGATGGAGAAGCTTTGATGAAAATATTTGGTAAAAAGTTCACCAGCATGAAGGAAATGAAGTTTCAAACTTTCCTTAGGAGGAGCCCAGCACGCCTGCTTAAAGAATAGTAAGTGTGGCGATGTGGAGGCTTGCAGCGACTGCTGTATAGAGGCCATCCTGCTACACATGAAACACATCAGAGTCATAATTGTTATTTTAGTCACGTGTTTGTTTATTATCCTTATTGTTTTATCTGGGACTGTTTGCAGACATCTCAGAGAGAGGAGACACCAGCATCTGAACAGAGACTCAAACCAGCAACCTGCAGCTCCCTGCTTGGCTGCTCCAGTTTTCTCCTCACTCATGTTGCCCACCAGTGATTTCTAGCTGCCCACCCACACAGCAGGCTAGAATATGCGCTGAGCATCAGCACCCAATACTTGGACATGTTTTCTTTATTAAACAATGAACCAGACCCCAAAAAGTAAACAGCTGTTATTGCTAGGCAACGGGAGCAGCATTTGGAGATGATGCACCTGACATTCCTGACCATGTGGGCGGAGCATGCATGAAATGGAATGTTTAGTAGAACTGTGCAACACAAGCACTTAGTTACAGCATGTTTCATTGTATCCAGACACAGCTAGAGACACATCTACAGCAGCATCTCTGTGCAGGACAAACGACAGTTGACGAAGAAACATCGAAAACTTCACTTCACTCCTCTACAAAACGTTGGTTCCTTTTTTTAAAAGGCCAAAATGAATCAAGGGAGATCGAGAAGAGGATTGGCGAGTGCTTCACCTCACAATACAGTACAGCTGATTCATTTTAAATTTCAAATGATACAGGCTGAAAATGTCAAATTAAAAGAAGAGGCAGAAAAATCAAGAGGAGAAGCTAAAAATTCAAAGTTTGAAACTGAAGTAGTATTGCAGGAATTACTGGATGTGGGTCTCAAACTTAAAGGAGAGAAGATGAGAAAACAACAGGCAGAAAACGAGAATGAAAACATGAAGAAAGAACTGTTGGAAGCTCAAAAAGCATTGGAGGAAGAGAAAAGCACAGCACAAGAAGCCAAAAATAAATATCAAACTGCAAAGAAGGAGGCAGGAAATGTGATGCAGGAATTACAGGAGGTGCAGGAAGCTTTTGAAGAGGAAAAAAGGAAAATGCAGTTGGCAACACAAGAAGCTGCAAATGTAATGGCTGAAGCTGAAACACTAAGGAAGGAATTACTGCATGTGAAGCAACAACTTGAAGAGGAGAAAAAATGTAAACACGAGGCAGAAAATGAGATTGAAAATATGAAGAAAGAATTGTTGGAAGCTCAAAAAGTGTTGGAGGAAGAGAAAATTAAAATACAGGAAGCAAAGAAAGAAATGGAAGATACAAAGAGTTACACTGAAAACATGAAGAAGGAACTGATGAAAGTGCAAGAGGAACTTGCAGAAGAGAAAATTGAGTTGAAGGTATTCAAGAAAGAAACGACGGTGACCAAGAAAGGCTGCAAAGATGAACTTAAAGAAATACAAAAGCACAAAAAGGAAGCTAAAGAGCTCCTCAAACACAAAGGGAAACTGGCCAAACAGCAGCTGAAAGAAACATTTAAAGATGCCGAGGAGCAGCTCAACAAAACCTTAAAAGAGCTGAAGGCAAAAGAAAAGCAAGCCGAGGACAGGAGGGGATTCTGGAGCAGACTGCTGAGAAAGAACTGACCCAGCAGCATCTTCCTCCTTCCCCCTCTCTCAACCTTTCTTTCACAAAAATCCCCCCAAACTTTACTTGGGACGTTTGTTTGTTTTTTAAAAACTCTATTGTGAATATATGTACTGACATACAAAAATAAAATTGCCATAACTTGACCTCATGTTGCCTGCTTCTTTTCTTGTGTGTCTGTGGATGTAAAACAGTAACACACTTTCTGCTCTGTGTGTTTTTAATTGTAAATAAATGCAATATATCTTCATTTTAAAAACTTCTGCTCTAAATCTTTTTTTAGCAAAATGCTTTTTTTGCCCCTTCCTGATTTCTTATGTTTTAACATGTTTGCTACATTTACATGTTTCCGATTTCAAGTGTTAACACAGATGGTCAGAGACAGAGGTTTGGACAGCTCTTTCCCTTTATTTGTATTTATTCGGGTTATTTTTATACCCAAAAATCCATCCACAAGCTGCAACGCGTCCAGAACTCTGCTGCCTGTATCATCACCAGGACCCCTTCTATCCACCACATCACTCCTGTCCTGCAGCAGCTTCACTGGCTCCCGGTCAAATATCGCATCAATTTCAAAATACTCTTGCACACATTTAAGGCTATTCATCATCTCTCCCCTCCATATCTCTCTGATCTGGTTAAGATCACCACCCCATCTGGTTGTCTCAGATCTACTTCTTCCCTTTCACTCTCCGTCCCCTCCCCCCGTCTTGCCACCATGGGGAGCAGGGCTTTCAGCTGCTCTGCTCCACGACTCTGGAATTCCCGACCTCCTGATTTAAGAAACATCTCTTCCTTCTCTCTCTTTAAGTCCCAACTCAAAACTCACTTGTTCAAAATAGCTTATCCCACATAACCTCTCCACTCTGCTCTTTTATTAGTTTATGTCTTATGCTTTTACGATTGTGTGAACTGCTTGCTTTTATGTTGCTTTTTATTCTAATGTGTACAGTGACCTTGAGTGTTTTGAAAGGTGCTTTCAAATAAAATGTATTATTATTATCTTTGAAATATCTCAGTGTGACACTGATACTGTACATGAGTGTGGTAGGTTTTGAAAACAGCATCAGCAGAGTACACAGCAAAGGGGAAAGGAACAATTGTTCCTTTCAAATTTTATACAAAACATCCAATCCTGGATCATATCCATATCCACTTAGGATTGAGTGATCCAAATACACCACATTGTGACAATAACCACAGCATAGCAGCTGATGAGCAGCAGATAGATACTGCTCGTGGCACCACTGGTGCAACTAGACTTGCAGTCAAGACCGCCTAAACCAAGACCAAGACCAGAGGGTATCGAGACCAAGACAAGACTAAGAACAAGTCGAGACGAAGTCGAGACGAGACCAAGACCGAGACCGAGACCAAGATGAGACGAAGTCGAGACGAGACCAAGACCAAGATGAGACGAAGTCGAGACGAGACCAAGACCAAGACAGACAAAAAAGTCTTTAAACTGCAGCCAGATGCTGCTTCGTTTACGGGTGTCAGGCATATTTATGTGTTTTTGCTTTCGCACAGCCCTCCTCACCACTGTCTACTGTCTCACTCACTTACTGAGAGGACAGACGCACCCTCCACTTGACTGTCGCGAAATGCAGATCCAAAAGCAACAACATGGCAGGTCAAGAGACAACAGCAGTATCCTGAGCAGCGAGGGGTCCAGCAGCAACAGCAGTATGTGCAAAAGGCATCAGCAAGGAGAAAACACCATCATCATGACTGGATGGATGGAGATGCAATGGACTGCTGCAAGGGCGGAGACGAGACTTCAGTGGAAGGAGGGGGAGGAGACATGGAAGAACGCTGTTGTTTAGTGTGGGAGATCAAATTGGGCTAAGGAACCTGGGGAGGAAAAGCGACTGCCTTTGAGTGGAGAATTGAAAAGTGTCTGAAACACTGCAAGGAGGAGAGGCACACAAAAATCACACACACAAACAGAAAATGCATTAATCCTATTAAGACATATACACATGCAATGAAGACCAGATAACATCTTAAGCATGCGTTTCTGTTTTATCATCTTGTCCAGTTCACTTAGTGGGATGAGAGGTGATATGTAAACTAGTGGACTAGTATTATGTTAGGAAAGATGATTGAATGATAGCAGGTGTAAACAGAATGCTGTAGAGAGGGTTTAAAATGGGTGGCACTAATAGATTCTGGGTTCTGATGTGTGGGGGAGGTTTTACCATGACACACACCTGCTTACATGGGAAGAAACTCATTATCTAATAGAACAGCAGTGTTATGTGGTGTGTGTGGCTGATGGATGAATGTTTTGGGGATTTATCTGGCTGAGGCATTTTCTTTTGTTACCAAGTTGAACCTGCCAATTAGTTTTGGTTTGAATTACCCTTCCAAGATGAAGAGCATGCTTAGATATGTCCTAACTAGGCCTTCCTGTCTGTTTGTTTTTTTATTTTCACAGTGCACTGAAACTTTTGTTTGGTCATGCAACACGCAGCACCTGTACATAAAAGACCAAAGCAGACTGTACTTCCTCAGAAGGCTGAGGTCCTTCAACATCTGCAGGAAGCTCCTGAGGATGTTTTATCAGCCGGTGGTTGCAGGAGTACTGTTCTATGCTGTGGGGTGCTGGGGGAGCAGCACAGCAAAGGACTCATCCAGGCTGGAAAAACGAATCAGGAAGGCTGGCTCTGTGGTCGGCATGAAGCTGGACACTTTGGTGACAGTGGCAGAGAAAAGGACATTAAAGAAACTGATGGACATTATGGAAAATGCTGGGCATCCTCTGCACGTGCTCGTAAATAATCAGAGGAGCCTATTCAGCGACAGGTTGCTTCTCTCAAAGTCAAGAACCAACAGGCTTAAAAACTCCTTTGTCCCACACGCCATCAAACTGTTTAACTCCTCGTTGGAGGGGAGAGGGAGGGGAGACAGGAGGACAAAGGCGAGTGGGAACAACTGAGCTGTAGTGCCTTTTCACTGTGCAATATTTGCAATATTTTTTTATATTTGACCTTTTTTGTGGGGCAAATAATATTGACACCAGTCATTTTGAGTTTTTCTGAAATGATTCTGTTGTTGTGTACAAAATATTTAAAAAACAATTAAGCTATAGGGAAATCCTCTGGTTGAAAATCCTGTTTAAAAAAGCACTTGGGACAATTGTGTTGGTGACAGCTTTTGTTATAATATCAATAATATTTATATGAATATGGGATACTGTTACATGTTTGCATAGACTTTTGTGGAATATGGAGACACTCCTGGCATTATATGAGCAAAGTGAGACTCATTTTTTAGGGTTGGTGGAGATGAGTGTGAAGATCCAAACAATCCCTGTCAGTGATGGAGAAGCTTTGATGAAAATATTTGGTAAAAAGTTCACCAGCATGAAGGAAATGAAGTTTCAAACTTTCCTTAGGAGGAGCCCAGCACGCCTGCTTAAAGAATAGTAAGTGTGGCGATGTGGATGCTTGCAGCGACTGCTGTATAGAGGCCATCCTGCTACACATGAAACACATCAGAGTCATAATTGTTATTTTAGTCACGTGTTTGTTTATTATCCTTATTGTTTTATCTGGGACTGTTTGCAGACATCTCAGAGAGAGGAGACACCAGCATCTGAACAGAGACTCAAACCAGCAACCTGCAGCTCCCTGCTTGGCTGCTCCAGTTTTCTCCTCACTCATGTTGCCCACCAGTGATTTCTAGCTGCCCACCCACACAGCAGGCTAGAATATGCGCTGAGCCTCAGCACCCAATACTTGGACATGTTTTCTTTATTAAACAATGAACCAGACCCCAAAAAGTAAACAGCTGTTATTGCTAGGCAACGGGAGCAGCATTTGGAGATGCAGCACCTGACATTCCTGACCATGTGGGCGGAGCATGCATGAAATGGAATGTTTAGTAGAACTGTGCAACACAAGCACTTAGTTACAGCATGTTTCATTGTATCCAGACACAGCTAGAGACACATCTACAGCAGCATCTCTGTGCAGGACAAACGACAGTTGACGAAGAAAACATCGAAAACTTCACTTCACTCCTCTACAATACGTTGGTTCCTTTTTTTAAAAGGCCAAAATGAATCGAGGGAGAACGAGAAGAGGATCGGCGAGTGCTTCACCTCACAATACAGTACAGCTGATTCATTTTAAATTTCAAATGATACAGGCTGAAAATGTCAAATTAAAAGAAGAGGCAGAAAAATCAAGAGGAGAAGCTAAAAATTCAAAGTTTGAAACTGAAGTAGTATTGCAGGAATTACTGGATGTGGGTCTCAAACTTAAAGGAGAGAAGATGAGAAAACAACAGGCAGAAAACGAGAATGAAAACATGAAGAAAGAACTGTTGGAAGCTCAAAAAGCATTGGAGGAAGAGAAAAGCACAGCACAAGAAACCAAAAATAAATATCAAACTGCAAAGAAGGAGGCAGGAAATGTGATGCAGGAATTACAGGAGGTGCAGGAAGCTTTTGAAGAGGAAAAAAGGAAAATGCAGTTGGCAACACAAGAAGCTGCAAATGTAATGGCTGAAGCTGAAACACTAAGGAAGGAATTACTGCATGTGAAGCAACAACTTGAAGAGGAGAAAAAATGTAAACACGAGGCAGAAAATGAGATTGAAAATATGAAGAAAGAATTGTTGGAAGCTCAAAAAGTGTTGGAGGAAGAGAAAATTAAAATACAGGAAGCAAAGAAAGAAATGGAAGATACAAAGAGTTACACTCAAAACATGAAGAAGGAACTGATGAAAGTTCAAGAAGAACTTGCAGAAGAGAAAATTGAGTTGAAGGCATTCAAGAAAGAAACGACGGTGACCAAGAAAGGCTGCAAAGATGAACTTAAAGAAATACAAAAGCACAAAAAGGAAGCTAAAGAGCTCCTCAAACACAAAGGGAAACTGGCCAAACAGCAGCTGAAAGAAACATTTAAAGATGCCGAGGAGCAGCTCAACAAAACCTTAAAAGAGCTGAAGGCAAAAGAAAAGCAAGCCGAGGACAGGAGGGGATTCTGGAGCAGACTGCTGAGAAAGAACTGACCCAGCAGCATCTTCCTCCTTCCCCCTCTCTCAACCTTTCTTTCACAAAAATCCCCCCAAACTTTACTTGGGACGTTTGTTTGTTTTTTAAAAACTCTATTGTGAATACATGTACTGACATACACAAATAAAATTGCCATAACTTGACCTCATGTTGCCTGCTTCTTTTCTTGTGTGTCTGTGGATGTAAAACAGTAACACACTTTCTGCTCTGTGTGTTTTTAATTGTAAATAAATGCAATATATCTTCATTTTAAAAACTTCTGCTCTAAATCTTTTTTTAGCAAAATGCTTTTTTTGCCCCTTCCTGATTTCTTATGTTTTAACATGTTTGTTACATTTACATGTTTCCGATTTCAAGTGTTAACACAGATGGTCAGAGACAGAGGTTTGGACAGCTCTTTCCCTTTATTTGTATTTATTCAGGTTATTTTTATACTCAAAAATCCATCCACAAGCTGCAACGCGTCCAGAACTCTGCTGCCTGTATCATCACCAGGACCCCTTCTATCCACCACATCACTCCTGTCCTGCAGCAGCTTCACTGGCTCCCGGTCAAATATCGCATCAATTTCAAAATACTCTTGCACACATTTAAGGCTATTCATCATCTCTCCCCTCCATATCTCTCTGATCTGGTTAAGATCACCACCCCATCTGGTTGTCTCAGATCTACTTCTTCCCTTTCACTCTCCGTCCCCTCCCCCCGTCTTGCCACCATGGGGAGCAGGGCTTTCAGCTGCTCTGCTCCACGACTCTGGAATTCCCGACCTCCTGATTTAAGAAACATCTCTTCCTTCTCTCTCTTTAAGTCCCAACTCAAAACTCACTTGTTCAAAATAGCTTATCCCACATAACCTCTCCACTCTGCTCTTTTATTAGTTTATGTCTTATGCTTTTACGATTGTGTGAACTGCTTGCTTTTATGTTGCTTTTTATTCTAATGTGTACAGTGACCTTGAGTGTTTTGAAAGGCGCTTTCAAATAAAATGTATTATTATTATCTTTGAAATATCTCAGTGTGACACTGATACTGTACATGAGTGTGGTAGGTTTTGAAAACAGCATCAGCAGAGTACACAGCAAAGGGGAAAGGAACAATTGTTCCTTTCAAATTTTATACAAAACATCCAATCCTGGATCATATCCATATCCACTTAGGATTGAGTGATCCAAATACACCACATTGTGACAATAACCACGGCATAGCAGCTGATGAGCAGCAGATAGATACTGCTCATGGCACCACTGGTGCAACTAGACTTGCAGTCAAGACCGCCTAAACCAAGACCAAGACCAGAGGGTATCGAGACCAAGACAAGACTAAGAACAAGTCGAGACGAAGTCGAGACGAGACCGAGACCAAGACCAAGACAGACAAAAAAGTCTTTAAACTGCAGCCAGATGCTGCTTCGTTTACGGGTGTCAGGCATATTTATGTGTTTTTGCTTTCGCACAGCCCTCCTCACCACTGTCTACTGTCTCACTCACTTACTGAGAGGACAGACGCACCCTCCACTTGACTGTCGCGAAATGCAGATCCAAAAGCAACAACATGGCAGGTCAAGAGACAACAGCAGTATCCTGAGCAGCGAGGGGTCCAGCAGCAACAGCAGTATGTGCAAAAGGCATCAGCAAGGAGAAAACACCATCATCATGACTGGATGGATGGAGATGCAATGGACTGCTGCAAGGGCGGAGACGAGACTTCAGTGGAAGGAGGGGGAGGAGACATGGAAGAACGCTGTTGTTTAGTGTGGGAGATCAAATTGGGCTAAGGAACCTGGGGAGGAAAAGCGACTGCCTTTGAGTGGAGAATTGAAAAGTGTCTGAAACACTGCAAGGAGGAGAGGCACACAAAAATCACACACACAAACAGAAAATGCATTAATCCTATTAAGACATATACACATGCAATGAAGACCAGATAACATCTTAAGCATGCGTTTCTGTTTTATCATCTTGTCCAGTTCACTTAGTGGGATGAGAGGTGATATGTAAACTAGTGGACTAGTATTATGTTAGGAAAGATGATTGAATGATAGCAGGTGTAAACAGAATGCTGTAGAGAGGGTTTAAAATGGGTGGCACTAATAGATTCTGGGTTCTGATGTGTGGGGGAGGTTTTACCATGACACACACCTGCTTACATGGGAAGAAACTCATTATCTAATAGAACAGCAGTGTTATGTGGTGTGTGTGGCTGATGGATGAATTTTTTGGGGATTTATCTGGCTGAGGCATTTTCTTTTGTTACCAAGTTGAACCTGCCAATTAGTTTTGGTTTGAATTACCCTTCCAAGATGAAGAGCATGCTTAGATATGTCCTAACTAGGCCTTCCTGTCTGTTTGTTTTTTTTACTTTCACAGTGCACTGAAAGTTTTGTTTGGTCATGCAACACGCAGCACCTGTACATAAAAGGCCAAAGCAGACTGTACTTCCTCAGAAGGCTGAGGTCCTTCAACATCTGCAGGAAGCTCCTGAGGATGTTTTATCAGTCGGTGGTTGCAGGAGTACTGTTCTATGCTGTGGTGTGCTGGGGGAGCAGCACAGCAAAGGACTCATCCAGGCCGGAAAAACGAACCAGGAAGGCTGGCTCTGTGGTCGGCATGAAGCTGGACACTTTGGTGACAGTGGCAGAGAAAAGGACATTAAAGAAACTGATGGACATTATGGAAAATGCTGGGCATCCTCTGCACGTGCTCATAAATAATCAGAGGAGCCTATTCAGCGACAGGTTGCTTCTCTCAAAGTCAAAACAAACAGGCTTAAAAACTCCTTTGTCCCACACGCCATCAAACTGTTTAACTCCTCGTTGGAGGGGAGAGGGAGGGGAGACAGGAGGACAAAGGCGAGTGGGAACAACTGAGCTGTAGTGCCTTTTCACTGTGCAATATTTGCAATATTTGTTTATATTTGACCTTTTTTGTGGGGCAAATAATATTGACACCAGTCATTTTGAGTTTTTCTGAAATGATTCTGTTGTTGTGTACAAAATATTTTTAAAAAATTAAGCTATAGGGAAATCCTCTGGTTGAAAATCCTGTTTAAAAAAGCACTTGGGACAATTGTGTTGGTGACAGCTTTTGTTATAATATCAATAATATTTATATGAATATGGGATACTGTTACATGTTTGCATAGACTTTTGTGGAATATGGAGACACTCCTGGCATTATATGAGCAAAGTGAGACTCATTTTTTAGGGTTGGTGGAGATGAGTGTGAAGATCCAAACAATCCCTGTCAGTGATGGAGAAGCTTTGATGAAAATATTTGGTAAAAAGTTCACCAGCATGAAGGAAATGAAGTTTCAAACTTTCCTTAGGAGGAGCCCAGCACGCCTGCTTAAAGAAACGTAAGTGTGGCGATGTGGATGCTTGCAGCGACTGCTGTATAGAGGCCATCCTGCTACACATGAAACACATCAGAGTCATAATTGTTATTTTAGTCACGTGTTTGTTTATTATCCTTATTGTTTTATCTGGGACTGTTTGCAGACATCTCAGAGAGAGGAGACACCAGCATCTGAACAGAGACTCAAACCAGCAACCTGCAGCTCCCTGCTTGGCTGCTCCAGTTTTCTCCTCACTCATGTTGCCCACCAGTGATTTCTAGCTGCCCACCCACACAGCAGGCTAGAATATGCGCTGAGCCTCAGCACCCAATACTTGGACATGTTTTCTTTATTAAACAATGAACCAGACCCCAAAAAGTAAACAGCTGTTATTGCTAGGCAACGGGAGCAGCATTTGGTGATGCAGCACCTGACATTCCTGACCATGTGGGCGGAGCATGCATGAAATGGAATGTTCAGTAGAACTGTGCAACACAAGCACTTAGTTACAGCATGTTTCATTGTATCCAGACACAGCTAGAGACACATCTACAGCAGCATCTCTGTGCAGGACAAACGACAGTTGACGAAGAAAACATCGAAAACTTCACTTCACTCCTCTACAATACGTTGGTTCCTTTGTTTAAAAGGCCAAAATGAATCGAGGGAGAACGAGAAGAGGATCGGCGAGTGCTTCACCATACAATACAGTACAGCTGATTAACCTGCAAGAAGAATTTCAAATGATACAGGCTGAAAATGTCAAATTAAAAGAAGAGGCAGAAAAATCAAGAGGAGAAGCTGAAAATTCAAAGTTTGAAACTGAAGTAGTATTGCAGGAATTACTGCATGTGGGTCTCAAACTTAAAGGAGAGAAGATGAGAAAACAACAGGCAGAAAACGAGAATGAAAACATGAAGAAAGAACTGTTGGAAGCTCAAAAAGCATTGGAGGAAGAGAAAAGCACAGCACAAGAAGCCAAAAATAAATATCAAACTGCAAAGAAGGAGGCAGGAAATGTGATTCAGGAATTACAGGAGGTGCAGGAAGCTTTTGAAGAGGAAAAAAGGAAAATGCAGTTGGCAACACAAGAAGCTGCAAATGTAATGGCTGAAGCTGAAAAACTAAGGAAGGAATTACTGCATGTAAAGCAACAACTTGAAGAGGAGAAAAAACGTAAACATGAGGCAGAAAATGAGATTGAAAATATGAAGAAAGAATTGTTGGAAGCTCAAAAAGTGTTGGAGGAAGAGAAAATTAAAATACAGGAAGCAAAGAAAGAAATGGGAGATACAAAGAGTTACACTCAAAACATGAAGAAGGAACTGATGAAAGTGCAAGAAGAACTTGCAGAAGAGAAAATTGAGGTGAAGGCATTCAAGAAAGAAATGAGCGGCTCTGCGGTGACCAAGAAAGACTGCAAAGACGCACTTAAAGAAATACGAAAGCACAAAAAGGAAGCTAAAGAGCTCCTCAAACACAAAGGGAAACTGGCCAAACAGCAGCTGAAAGAAACATTTAAAGATGCCGAGAAGCAGCTCAACAAAACCTTAAAAGAGCTGAAGGCAAAAGAAAAGCAAGCCGAGGACAGGAGGGGATTCTGGAGAAGACTGCTGAGAAAGAACTGACCCAGCAGCATCTTCCTCCTTCCCCCTCTCTCAACCTTTCTTTCACAAAAATCCCCCCAAACTTTACTTGGGACGTTTGTTTGTTTTTTAAAAACTCTATTGTGAATACATGTACTGACATACACAAATAAAATTGCCATAACTTGACCTCATGTTGCCTGCTTCTTTTCTTGTGTGTCTGTGGATGTAAAACAGTAACACACTTTCTGCTCTGTGTCTTTAATTGTAAATAAATGCAATATGTTTTCATTTTAAAATGCAGTGCAAAAAACTTCTGCTCTAAATCTTTTTTTTTTTTAGCAAAAAGCTTTTTTTTTTGCCTGTTGTGGAATTTTTCCATTTAAATAAAGCCTGCAGGCGAGCGGTGAGCGGTAGCTAACATTCTTTAATCAAAACACACAAAGAACAGACAACCAAGCTTGATGAAGTCCCTGCATGACCGCGGGACAGACGGTCAGCAGAGTCTCCCTGAGCCTAGCATGGCTCTCAGTTAAATACCTTCTCCAGGAACAAAAGGCAGTACATAGCTGTTTCACACCTTAAGGTTCACACTCCCTTGCTACCTACCAGAGTCCTCAAAGAGACAAAAGACTCTTCCTGTGGAGTTGCCTGCTTCCCCCAACTTCCTTACTAGACCCCCAGCATTTGTCTTACTGTATGAGTGTGAGACATGTTAAAATCCAGTGGCACCAAGGTATCATACAATAAAGTAATGTGATTAATACACAAGTAAAAGAAATTCCTATAAATGCCCCTTCCTGATTTCTTATGTTTTAACATGTTTGTTACACTTACATGTTTCCAATTTCAAATGTTAACACAGATGTTCAGAGTAAATACAGATTGTAGTTTTTTAAATGATGATTTCATTTAGTTTGGGGAAACAGCTCTCCAACTTTACCTCATGTAGAAAAAGTAATTTCCTTCTAAACCTAATAAGTGGTTTTGTCATCTAGCAAGAACTGCAATCAAGCATTTGCAATAACTAATAAAAAAAGCACTTGGGACAATTGTGTTGGTGACAGCTTTTGTTATAATATCAATAATATTTATATGAATATATTTATATAATACATTAACGACATTGCTTTTGGCTCTTTACCAATGTCTTGTGCTGCTAGCTGAGGCCACCTACACCACACCAGGGCCTGTGACTCTGGCTAAGGCAATCAACACCACACCAGGGCCTGAGTTGCCAGCTGGGGCCACCTACACCACACCAGGGCCTGTGGCTCTGGCTTAAGCCATCTACACCACACCAGGGCCTGAGTTGTTGGTGAGGCCACTTACACCACACCAGGGCCTGTGGCTCTTGCTCAGGCCACTTACACCACACCAGGGACTGTGGCTCTGCCTGAGGCCACCTACAAACACACCAGGGCCAGTGCTGCTGGCCGAGGCTAACTACACCACACCAGGCCCTGTGCTGGTTTCTGAGGCCATCTTCAAAAATCCAGAGCCTGTGCTGCTGGATAAATGCTAAACTGAGTCTTTGGGTTAGGGTATTAGGCAAGCATGCAGGTAGGGTTATAGGATTGTGTTTGTAACTTCAGGTACTTGCCACCTCATCAGTTGATTCCATAAATTGACACATTGTGCTGGTCCCAGCAGCTTACAGCCATACCACCGTGAGCACGCCTGACCTCGTTTGATCTCGGAAGCTAAGCAGGGCTGGGCTTGGTTAGTATTTGGATGGGAGACTGCCTGGGAATACCTGGTGCTGTAAGCCTTTCATGTCATTGATCTGCTTTTGATCCAGAGAAGGGGTGTATTAAAAGACCCAAAGCAGCTGCCCATTAATGAGGGCACATTAACGACATTGCTTTTGGCTCTTTACCAATGTCTTGTGCTGCTAGGTGAGGCCACTTACACCACACCAGGGCCTGTGCTTCTGGCCGAGGCCATCTTCACCACACCAGGCTCTGTGCTGCTAGCTGAGGCCACCTACAACACACCAGGGCCAGTGCTGCTGGCCGAGGCTAACTACACCCACACCAGGCCCTGTGCTGGTTCCAGAGGCCATCTTCAAAAATCCAAAGCCTGTGCTGCTGGATAAATGCTAAACTGAGTCTTTGGGTTAGGGTATTAGGGAAGCATGCAGGTAAGGTTATAGGATTGTGTTCGTAACTTCAGGTACTTGCCACCTCATCACTTGATTCCATAAATTGACACATTGTGCTGGGGCAAGCAGCTCACGGCCATACCACCCTCAGCACGCGCGACCTCGTCTGATCTCGGAAGCTAAGCGGGGCTGTGCTTGGTTAGTACTTGGATGGGAGACTGCCTGGGAATACCTGGTCCTGTGAGCTTTTCATGTCATTGAACTGCTTTTGATCCAGAGAAGGGGTGTATTAAAAGACCCAAAGCACCTGCCCATTAATGAGGGCACATTAACGACATTGCTTTTGGCTCTTTACCAATGTCTTGTGCTGCTAGCTGAGGCCACTTACACCACACCAGGGCCTTAGTTGCCGGCTGGGGCCACCTACACCACACCAGGGCCTGTGGCTCTGGCTGAGGCCATCTACACCACACCAGGGCCTTAGTTGCTGGTGAGGCCACTTACACCACACCAGGGCCTGTGGTTCTGGCTGAGGCCACCTACACCACACCAGGGTCTGTGCTTCTGGCTAAGGCAATCTACACCACACCAGGGCCTGAGTTGCCGGCTGGGGCCACCTACACCACACCAGGGCCTGTGGCTCTGGCTGAGGCCACTTACACCACACCAGGGCCAGTGCTGCTGGCCGAGGCTAACTACACCACACCAGGCCCTGTGCTGGTTCCTGAGGCCATCTTCAAAAATCCAGGGCCTGTGCTACTGGATAAATGCTAAACTGAGTATTTGGGTTAGGGTATTAGGCAAGCATGCAAGGCTGTGTTCCATCTTATTTTAAACATGCTGAGGTAACTCCTCTGTTAAAAAACAACAGAATCTTGATCCTAGCTCTGCTAGTAATTACCGACCTATTTCAAAATTGCCATTTGTAAGTAAATTACTTGAAAAAATTGTTGAAAATCAGTTCAGGTCTCTATTATGTAAATTACACATTCTTGACCCTTTTCAGTCTGGCTTTCAAAAGCAGCACTCTACAGAGACCGCTCTCTTAAGAGTCTATAATGATCTATTAATGGCATCTGACGCAGGGAACTGTTCTGTGATCATTTTGGTTGATCTTAATGCAGCCTTTGACACCATTAACCACAAAATCCTACTTAACAGGCTCAAGGTTTTGGCTGGTATATCTGGCTCTGCCCTAGACTGGTTTTCTTCCTACTTATCAGATAGGACCTTTTCTGTTAGGACTGACAGGTTCACCTCTGACATTGCTGCCCTGACCTGTGGGGTCCCACAGGGTTCAGTTTTAGGTCCATTACTATTTTCTTTTTATATGCTTCCTTTAGCTGGTATCATTCAATCTTTTAGCAACCTGTCTTATCATTTTTATGCTGATGACATTCAGCTCCATATATCCTTTAAGCCTCATCAGCTGGATAGGCTGTCCACCCTAGTCCAGTGCTTAACCCAGGTTTCTGATTGGCTTTCAAGCAACTACCTTGTTCTAAATACTAACAAGACCGAGACCATGATCATAGCTCCTTCTGAGCTACATTCTAAAATCAGTCAGGTTCTTGCCTCTTTCTGTCCATCTGTCAAGTCAAATATTCAAAATCTTGGAGTAATATTTGACTCTTCTCTGGGCCTTGACTCTCATGTAAAATCTTTGTCCCGTTCCTGTTTCTATCATTTAAGAAACATATCTAAACTGCGACATATGGTTTCCTCAGCTGAACTGGAAAAACTCATTCATGCATTTGTGTCATCACGCTTAGATTATTGTAATTCCCTTTTTACTAGCTTGGATAAATCATCTCTCTCTCGCCTCCAGACAATACAAAACGCAGCACCCAGGCTACTAACTCGCTCTACCAAGCGTGTTCACATCACTCCCATCTTATATTCTTTACATTGGCTCCCAATAGAGTTTAGAATTCGCTTTAAAATTCTTGTTTTAACATACAGAGCACTAAATGGCCAGGCTCCAGATTACTTATCCAAGCTTCTTATAAAATACACTGCTGCTCGTCATCTCCGCTCACAGACTCAGAGTCTCTTAGTTGTTCCCCGTACACGACTGAAGACAAAAGGGGACAGAGCCTTTCAGTCTGTTGCACCAAGGCTGTGGAACAGTTTACCACTACATTTACGTTTGCTTGACTCTGTGGATTCTTTTAAAAAACAGTTAAAAACTCTTCTGTTCAAACAAGCCTTTTGTTGATCTACATATTTTATATTTTTTACATTATTTACATTTGATCTTTTACATTGTATATAATGTCTATTGATTTTATTGTTTATTTTAATATTTTAATATTTGTGTACAGCGCTTTGTGATTGTCTGTCTGTGAAAAGCGCTTAATAAATAGTTTACTTACTTACTTACTTAACAAGAGAATTCTGAGTAAAACCAAAGTTACTTTCCCTAGTAACTAGTTACTTTGAAAGTAACGAGTAACTTAAAGTAATTTAAAGTAACTTACCCAACACTGATTATGATAAGATATGGTTAATTATATGACAGTTGATTGGTATATTTGGAACAATGGGACCTTGAAAAAAACCTTTTGTTAAATTCTAAGCTACCATTTTCTTTCTTTCTGCTACATCTCCTGCGTCTGATCTCACCTGCAGCATGAGTCACTTACCTTTTCCGTCACCAGTGAAGCTAGTTTTTTTTACTTTTGTATTGGCGGCATTCTGGCTCTGTTTTACTCTTCTGTACCACCTTTAGGAGCCAACAACAGGTAAACACGAGCAAGACCAGGTACTTTTCTTTCAAAAAAGATGTGTAATGAAAATTTAAGTTACGGCAAGACTGTCAAAAAACTGTCTTATCCTGGCTTATCCAACTCCCCCATTACATAAGAACATAATTACAGTGCGCCAGAAGCACAAAATACCAAAAAGTGCACTTTTATCCTCAAGAGCCTGAGTCTGCGCCTGAGTCCATTCTGTTTGACATGGAAAGAGTGGAAAACACACACAATCACACACACACAAGACAACACAGGCTGGCAGTGGGTCAGAACGACTTCTGCGTGCAGCAGAGAAACGCTAAGACCACGGAAGGGTTCATATGTTCTATTTGAAATCATCAACGATGAGTATGGGCAAAACAAAAACAATCTTTATAAATATCTTGCCTTTCTTTTAGCTTGTTCTCCAGGTGTTGTTTTTCTTTGATACGATGCTGAAAATGCTCTTGTGAGAAGTTTAAATGTTAATTGCTTATATTTAATTATTTTTAACAGTTCTAAATACAACCAAGTATAAAGTCCCTGCTATTTATTAATATAAATCATGAAAGCTATGCACCAGCCACGCCCAAGTCATACAGACTTCATATTTGAAAAACAGCTGTACAAATTCAAATAGCTTAAATTCATCATTCATTACTCAACATTTTCTTCCATATGAGATAGTTCAACTTATGAATTTCTTATTTCTCGTTTTAACTTGATTTGAGTCATAGGGGCTATAACCTTATTGAAGTCTCATTCCGAACATTCCGGAACCATGGTGCATTATGGAATTCCGAACATTCCGGAACTATGGCGCATTCCGGAATGCCGAACATTCCGGAACTATGGCGCATTCCGGAATTCCGAACATTCCGAACATTCCGGAACCAGGGTGCATTCCGGAATTCCGAACATTCCGGAACCATGGTGCATTCCGGAATTCCGAACATTCCAGAACCTTGGCACATTCCGGAATTCCGAACATTCCGGAACTATGGCGCATTCCGGAATTCCGAACATTCCGAACATTCCGGAACCATGGGCGCATTCCGGAATTCCGAACATTCCGATTCTGGAATATCGAACATTCCGATTCCGGAATTCCGAACATTCCGGAACCTTGGCGCATTCCGGAATTCCGAACATTCCGATTCCGGAATTCCTAACATTCCGGAAATATGGCGCATTCCGGAATTCCGAACATTCCGAAAATTCCGGAACCATGGGCGCATTCCGAACATTCCGATTCCGGAATTACGAACATTCCGGAACTATGGCGCATTCCGGAATTCCGAACATTCCGATTCCGGAATTCCGAACATTCCGGAACTATGGCGCATTCCGGAATTCCGAACATTCCAATTCCGGAATTCCGAACATTCCGATTCCGGAATTACGAACATTCCGATTCCGGAATTCCGAACATTCCGGAACTATGGCGCATTCCGGAATTCCGAAAATTCCGGAACTATGGCGCATTCCGGAATTCCGAACATTCCGATTCCGGAATTCCGAACATTCCGGAACTATGGCGCATTCCGGAATTCCGAACATTCCAATTCCGGAAATCCGAACATTCCGATTCCGGAATTACGAACATTCCGATTCCGGAATTACGAACATTCCGGAACTATGGCGCATTCCGGAATTCCGAACATTCCGGAACTATGGCGCATTCCGGAATTCCGAACATTCCGATTCCGGAATTCCGAACATTCCGATTCCGGAACTATGGCGCATTCCGGAATTCCGAACATTCCGATTCCGGAATTCCGAACATTCTGATTCCGGAATTCCGAACATTCCGGAACTATGGCGCATTCCGGAATTCCGAACATTCCGATTCCGGAATTCCGAACATTCCGATTCCGGAATTCCAAACATTCCGGAACTATGGCGCATTCCGGAATTCCGAACATTCCGATTCCGGAATTCCGAACATTCCGATTCCGGAATTCCGAACATTCCGATTCCGGAATTCCGAACATTCCGGAACTATGGCGCATTCCGGAATTCCGAACATTCCGATTCCGGAATTCCGAACATTCCGATTCCGGAATTCCGAACATTCCGATTCCGGAATTCCGAACATTCCGGAACTATGGCGCATTCCGGAATTCCGAACATTCCGATTCCGGAATTCCGAACATTCCGATTCCGGAATTCTGAACATTTTGATTCCGGAATTCCGAACATTCCGGAACTATGGCGCATTCCGGAATTCCGAACATTCCGGAACTATGGCGCATTCCGGAATTCCGAACATTCCGATTCCGGAATTCCGAACATTCCGATTCCGGAATTCTGAACATTCCGATTCCGGAATTCCGAACATTCCGGAACTATGGCGCATTCCGGAATTCCGAACATTCCGGAACTATGGCGCATTCCGGAATTCCAAACATTCCGAACATTCCGGAACCATCGGCGCATTCCGGAATTCCGAACATTCCGATTCCGGATTTACGAACATTCCGATTCCGGAATTCCGAACATTCCGGAACTATGGCGCATTCCGGAATTCCGAACATTCCGATTCCGGAATTCCGAACATTCCGGAACTATGGCGCATTCCGGAATTCCGAACATTCCGATTCCGGAAACACGATAACAGAGTTCTGGATGATTGGAGCTGGCTTGGACCTGGCTTATCGAAGAACAAGAACCGGCTACAGCTGTTCAAAATCCCACAAGGATTGCCAACATGATAGACCAAGATAGGGTCTAACCCTAACCCTGGTACTCCAGGCCTCGAGGGCCGGTGTCCTGCAGGTTTTAGATGTGTCCTTGATGCAACACAGCTGATTTAAGTGCCAAATGACCTCTTCAATATGTCTTGAAGATCTCCAGAGGCTTGGTAATATGTAAACCCTGCAGGACACCGGCCCTTGAGGCCTGGAGTTCGACACCCCTGTGATAGACAATGGGCAGGACTGTGAATACTCAGACTGTGTTTATTAAACGCAATATGGATAACATCTCGGAGAAGCTCATAGCTTTGAAATGGGTAAGATCTTGGAGAAGAAGAATGGGAATTGAGAGAATTGGTGACCAGTGACAGACATTTGACCAACTGTAAAAGTTGGATGCAGCTGTTCACACTAAACATAAACATTCACCGTCTTCACTCATGCAGCTATCGCACTGGCGCCAGCTGAAGGCCTGCCAAGGTCAAAGCTGACTGGAACAACAAAAATTCTTCCATGATAAACAGGACTGTTGTCAGCACTCTTTGTCCCTCCTTTAAGGCCACATGGGTCCACTGGAGACTGTTGTCCTTCGCTTAACTGGGAGTGGTGACACTTTCTCTCAGCTGAACACGGGATACACACACGCACACACACATGTACACTGATACTGATACACTCTCACCGTCACCCTCCCTTCCCCAAATCCAATGCCTCCTCCCATGCTTACCTCCCATCCGATGTGGACAGCGGATCAGCTGGAGGTGCGATCAAAGATTGCAGCGGTCCCAGAACCAGCTGTGCACACTGGAATGTTGTTTGTCTGTGTTTTATTGTGTTATGGTGTGATGATATCTGTGCATTCCTGGATTATCCCTTTGTGTTACACATTTCACTGTTTTTTCATTTGCTACCTAACCTGGCCTGTCTCCCCAATGTGATGTTTGTGTATTTTATGTATGGTCAGCAAGGTCTGTCGTCTCAGTTGTGGGCAATTCATCTCATCTCATCTCATCTCATCTCATCTCATCATTATCTGTCCTCCAGGGAGTTAATTATGGTTAATTAGGTTAATTATGATCAGTGTTGGGACTAACGCGTTATTAAGTAACGCGTTACAGTAACTACATTATTATTGTGGTAACGAGCACGGTAATTAGTTATTATGCCATAATCAGGAACGCGTTAGTCGTTACTGGGATTTAGATAGGGTCGTTACTCGTTACTTCGTGTGGTGGCTATCGCGGAGCTTCCACAGATTCAGTAACATTAGCAAGTGGTGGAGGCCAGCAGGTGGAGGAGGGAAAGGGGATGCAGAAGGAAAAGAGACCCGAGGCGGCCGCTGGTCCAAGTGTGAACTGAACTTCAGGTAAGAAGTTATGACCTGCAGTCTATCTGGGTCAGATATAAACCAAGTTTAGGTGGAGTTTATTTTCGTTATTCTGACTTTTTCCATACTGTGTACTAGCTAGCATGACGGCGTTTCTATACAGCTGGGTGGGTGCTATGAAGTTAATGATGTTGAACTTTATTTTGTTCATAAGTTATTAGAGTTGCCAACTGTCCCGTCTGGTATTCAGAGAAAATATTACGCGTTTCGTATTGAGGTGAAAAAGAACAGTTTGTCCCGTAAT
This sequence comes from Perissodus microlepis, assembly GCF_051167445.1. Lineage (NCBI taxonomy): Eukaryota > Metazoa > Chordata > Actinopteri > Cichliformes > Cichlidae > Perissodus > Perissodus microlepis. Next base: position 42,209,527 of record NC_140463.1, on the reverse strand, counting down.
TCAGCTACAATGAAAAAGGCACAAAGCTGGAGTTATTCTGTGTCTTTGCTGCACAGTTGCCTCTTCTTCTTTCATTCTCCCCCGTCCCTCTCCTGTTTCTACTTCAATCATGAAAACTGATCAATGATCAGCTGATTGGCTCTCTTGTTTGTTTATCGCCCACTTTGCGCCAGAAAGAGGAAACCAGCCGATGTCGCGTTAAACAACAGCAGCACATTTAAGCTTGATCAGCTGTTGTTAGAATTTATTTAATATTAATTTCTACTATCAGCTGATGTTTGCTGGAGCCACAGCTGCAAAAAAGCTGCTGGTCATGATATCGGTTTGGTTATCTGGTGAGAGGGAAACATGAAGATGAAACCAGGAGACGTCCTTACTGAATCATCAGAGCTGAACAGGTGATGGAGAAACATGTTTACCTTTTAGGTGACATGAATGAGTTGAAGGGAAGTTATGAACTGTTTCTGAGAGACAAATAACACCAGGATCCTTTTTTAGGTAGCTGACAGCTGGTAACTGTGCAGGTGCGGATCTAGCAAAGTTTTGCCAGGGGGGCCAGGTAGGGCATTAACAGGGAGAGGTGGGCACAAGGAAATACTTTTCTTTCTTATTCTCATTTAAAATGTCTAGCTTTTAAAAAATAATTATCTGAATCTTACAACAAACGATTGATAGATTGATACATATATACCATCAAGACAGTGAACATCACTGTCACAACAGCGTTTGTTTTCATGTGACAAAGTGGGTGAGAAGACCATTTGTCTATATTCTTAGTTAACATTCTTGTTTTGATTTAACCATATTTCACATGTAATCTGCAATAGGCAAACATCTACTATCCCGGGTTTGTTTATGTTTTGCACTTTTACAGATTATATAATATAATATCTTGGTTTAAATCAATCCCTACAAGTTTGTTAAGTTAACATGTTATTTATTTCAACTGTTAATTTGTATTGTTTATAACTTACCTTACCTACCTGTCTTCCAGAAACAAAAGGAGGAAATGTATTTTTACTTTCCTGCTTTATACCTTCTGGGTTCATCTGAGGTCACAGGAAGAGACCAAGTGCAGAAGGGGAAGAACTCTTATAATTTAAAGTTGATTTTAGAGGGTTTATGAAGAAATGGATTTATTGTTGTAATATGTATTGATTACACCAGAGTTTATGTTGCCAGTAAAGAGGAGTAGTAGAGGTTTGAATATAATCATGTTCATCTTACCCACCTACTGAATGGAATAGTCCAGAGGAGAAATTGTTTGGTTAAGTGGACTATTTAAGCAGAACAACTCAGGTGTTTCAAGAGAGAAAGGTTCAGGTCAGTGTAGCTGTGTGCAGTTTGACCTTAATTTCTGTTGATTTAAGTTCAGTTATGTTTATTTGAACTGAGTTAATTATGGAGTTGAGTTTCTTATTTGCTTCTTTGTAAATATTGTTTGGGTCACAAAATGGTGAATAAATCACTTGCTACACTGGACAGCATCAGTCTCCTGCACTTCTTTGACCGCTTAAGTCAAGTCCTACCACACAAAGGCTTTATCATTTTTCCTATAATGGTGGGCCGGTCTCTAGTCAAAATGCCCGGGCCAATTTTTTGTCCCAGTCCAGCCCTGTATGCAGCTCATCTGCAGTCTGGTGTTACCTACATCTTCCTATTCAGAAGGCAGAATTTCAGAGTTCTGAGTACAATCGAAAGCACCACGACTGCAGTTTTTGTGTTGGATGTAAAAGGCGCACATGACGCTGTGACGTAAGCTAGAATCATGGCAGCAGTCAATGACGGTCCAGGCGTGGGATTTCTCTCGTGGAAATATGCACATTATTTTTTCCTTTCTATTGGTAGGTGGCACAGTGCACTTGTGGCAAGTAAGCAAGCTAGAAGACTGGCAAAGTTATGGAAGCAACACACAATGCTGGTGATAGACCCGTCCTGTCCAGGTCTATCACCAGCATTGGTCCCACACTACTATCCATCATCAACAGTTCACTGAGGGAAGCTATGCAGGGCTAGGCTTGGTTAGTACTTGGATGGGAGACTGCCTGAGAATACCTGGTGCTGTAAGCCTTTCATTTTCATGTCATTGAACTGCTTTTGATCCAGAGAAGGGGTGTATTAAAAGACCCAAAGCAGCTGCCCATTAATGAGGACACATTAACGACATTGCTTTTGGCTCTTTACCAATGTCTTGTGCTGCTAGGTGAGGCCACCTACACCACACCAGGGCCTGTGACTCTGGCTAAGGCAATCTACAACACACCAGGGCCTTAGTTGCCGGCTGGGACCACCTACACCACACCAGGGCCTGTGGCTCTGGCTGAGGCCATCTACACCACACCAGGGCCTGTGGCTCTTGCTCAGGCCACTTACACCACACCAGGGCCTGTGGCTCTGGCTGAGGCCACTTACACCACACCAGGGCCTGTGCTTCTGGCCGAGGACATCTTCACCAAACCAGGCCCTGTGCTGGTTCCTGAGGCCATCTTCAAAAATTCAGGGCCTGTGCTACTGGATAAATGCTAAACTGAGTATTTGGGTTAGGGTATTAGGCAAGCATGCAGGCAGGGTTATAGGATTGTGTTCGTAACTTCAGGTACTTGCCACCTCATCACCTGATTCCATAAATTGACACATTGTGCTGGGCCCAGCAGCTTACGGCCATACCACCCTGAGCACGCCTGACCTCGTCTGATCTCGGAGGCTAAGCAGGGCTGGGCTTGGTTAGTACTTTAATGGGAGACTGCCTGGGAATACCTGGTGCTGTAAGCCTTTCATGTCATTGAACTGCTTTTGATTCAGAGAAGGGGTGTATTAAAAGACCAGAAGCACCTGCCCATTAATGAGGGCACATTAACGACATTGCTTTTGGCTCTTTACCAATGTCTTGTGCTGCTGGCTGTGGCAATCTACACCACAGCAGGGCCTTAGTTGCTAGGTGAGGCCACTTACACCACACCAGGGCCTGTGACTCTGGCTAAGGCAATCTACACCACACCAGGGCCTGAGTTGCCGGCTGGGGCCACCTACACCATACCAAGGCCTGTGGCTCTGGCTGAGGCCATCTACACCACACCAGGGCCTTAGTTGCTGGTGAGGCCACTTACACCACACCAGGGCCCGAGACTCTGGCTAAGGCAATCTGCACCACGTGTGCCGATGTGGATGCTTGCAGCGACTGCTGTATAGAGGCCATCCTGCTACACATGAAACACATCAGAGTCATAATTGTTATTTTAGTCACGTGTTTGTTTATTATCCTTATTGTTTTATCTGGGACTGTTTGCAGACATCTCAGAGAGAGGAGACACCAGCATCTGAACAGAGACTCAAACCAGCAACCTGCAGCTCCCTGCTTGGCTGCTCCAGTTTTCTCCTCACTCATGTTGCCCACCAGTGATTTCTAGCTGCCCACCCACACAGCAGGCTAGAATATGCGCTGAGCCTCAGCACCCAATACTTGGACATGTTTTCTTTATTAAATAATGAACCAGACCCCAAAAAGTAAACAGCTGTTATTGCTAGGCAACGGGAGCAGCATTTGGTGATGCAGCACCTGACATTCCTGACCATGTGGGCGGAGCATGCATGAAATGGAATGTTCAGTAGAACTGTGCAACACAAGCACTTAGTTACAGCATGTTTCATTGTATCCAGACACAGCTAGAGACACATCTACAGCAGCATCTCTGTGCAGGAAAAAATGACAGTTGACGAAGAAAACATCGAAAACTTCACTTCACTCCTCTACAAAACGTTGGTTCCTTTGTTTAAAAGGCCAAAATGAATGAAGGGAGAACGAGAAGAGGATCGGCGAGTGCTTCACCATACAATACAGTACAGCTGATTAACCTGCAAGAAGAATTTCAAATGATACAGGCTGAAAATGTCAAATTAAAAGAAGAGGCAGAAAATTCAAGAGGAGAAGTTAAAAATTCAAAGTTTGAAACTGAAGTAGTATTGCAGGAATTACTGCATGTGGGTCTCAAACTTAAAGGAGAGAAAATGGGAAAACAGCACGCAGAAAACGAGAATGAAAACATGAAGAAAGAACTGTTGGAAGCTCAAAAAGCATTGGAGGAAGAGAAAACCACAGCACAAGAAGCCAAAAATAAATATCAAACTGCAAAGAAGGAGGCAGGAAATATGATTCAGGAATTACAGGAGGTGCAGGAAGCTTTTGAAGAGGAAAAAAGGAAAATGCAGTTGGCAACACAAGAAGCTGCAAATGTAATGGCTGAAGCTGAAAAACTAAGGAAGGAATTACTGCATGTAAAGCAACAACTTCAAGAGGAGAAAAAACGTAAACATGAGGCAGAAAATGAGATTGAAAATATGAAGAAAGAATTGTTGGAAGCTCAAAAAGTGTTGGAGGAAGAGAAAATGAAAATACAGGAAGCAAAGAAAGAAATGGAAGATACAAAGAGTTACACTCAAAACATGAAGAAGGAACTGATGAAAGTGCAAGAAGAACTTGCAGAAGAGAAAATTGAGTTGAAGGCATTCAAGAAAGAAATGAGCGGCTCTGCGGTGACCAAGAAAGACTGCAAAGACGCACTTAAAGAAATACGAAAGCACAAAAAGGAAGCTAAAGAGCTCCTCAAACAGAAAGTGAAACTGGCCAAACAGCAGCTGAAAGAAAAATTTAAAGATGCCGAGGAGCAGCTCAACAAAACCTTAAAAGAACTGAAGGCAAAAGAAAAGAAAGCCGAGGACAGGAGGGGATTCTGGAGCAGACTGCTGAGAAAGAACTGATCCAGCAGCATCAAGTTTGAGGAGATCAATAGTTTCTTCCTCCTTCCCCCTCTCTCCACCTTTCTTTCACCCCATCCTTCTTCTTGGGACGTTTGTTTGTTTTTTAAAAACTCTATTCTGAATACATGTACTGAAATACACAAATAAAATTGTCATAACTTGACCTCATGTTGCCTGCTTCTTTTCTTGTGTGTCTGTGGATGTAAAACAGTAACACACTGTCTGCTCTGTGTCTTTAATTGTAAATAAATGCAATATGTTTTCATTTTAAAATGCAGTGCAAAAAACTTCTGCTCTAAATCTTCTTTTTTTTTAGCAAAAAGCTTTTTTTTTTGCCTGTTGTGGAATTTTTCCATTTAAATAAAGCCTGCAGGCGAGCGGTGAGCGGTAGCTAACATTCTTTAATCAAAACACACAAAGAACAGACAAGCAAGCTTGATGAAGTCCCTGCATGACCGCGGGACAGACGGTCAGCAGAGTCTCCCTGAGCCTAGCATGGCTCTCAGTTAATACATGACAAAATAAATCTGCCACCACAATTGTTAATGTTTACCTAACTGGGCTAAGACAAGTAAGACAATGACAAATAATTGCCATTACTGATCCCTTTATCTGTTTGCTTTAAACACAATTAATTTCTTTTACTGAATAGACATGTATATGAGGTTCATTTTGTCAGGTAATCATATCTTTGTTGTAGATGACTCCGTCTGCATTGTTTTAATTAAACAGAAAATTTCAAAGAAAAACTACTAGCAACAGCCAGTAGTGCCCCTCAGCCTCCCAGCAGATGTACCTATGTAATGAATTTCTATATCCTATGTCGCCATGTTCTCAAGTTATCAATTTACAAGATTTTCATAAAAATTTGACCTCAAGGTCAAGGTTACTGATTTTAAACCAATTATAGATACACCTGTGGTATCAGTTTGAAACTCCTACGTCCCTTCGTTCTCATGTTATTGCATTCACAACTTGGGTGGACAAGTTGCTTTTTATGTTTTAGGGTTATTGATATAAATTCTGTGTTTCTGTGAGAAATCTGATGTTAAATATTTATATTTCCATTTTTTTAAAGAGTGTATGATAACTAGTTTACTTAACTATCTGTTACTCTCAAATGTAAAGGATAATTAATCAAATTTTTAAAAAGTTGTGAATCTACTTCATGTTTCATGCTGCCTCCTGACTTCTTAGTGACAAAAAATACAGAGAAATTCAGGAAAACAAATTCAGGGAAACTACACCTCCTGCTGTCCAGATTTCAACAAGATTACAACAGTGTTGCATCTTTTTAATTGTTACTCTTTTTTAACTAAATTTTTATTTATTTTGAATCAGCAGTGATACATCCTACACTTCCTCTATTCAACTGTAACTACACAAAGCAGCCATGAATGTCCAGCACGTGTGTGTGTGTGTGTGTGTGTGTGTGTGTGTGTGTGTGTGTGTAGAGAGAGAGTGAGCTCACAAAATTAGGTGGTGTTCTTCATTGTAGCAGTAAAGGTAGTATGTAGTATGTAATTTGTTCCATCAGACAGACATCATACACTCTCTGGATCCATATATCCATATGTGGGAGTTTCTGGTTTTAACCATCTGATAGTTATGCATTTTAGGGCTGCAGTGAGTCATATATTTAGCAGGTAAGTTTTGGCTTTGCAGTCAATATGTTCTGCAATCCTTCCCAACACTGCTACTGTAGGACTTAGTGGAATATTTACCTTGGAAAATGTCTTTGAGAGCATCAAATATCTGCCTCCAGAATACACAGAGTTTAGGGCAGAGCCACAATATATAAGTATGGTTGGCAGAGTGTGTCCCACAGTTCCTCCAGCATGAACTCAGATGTGTTGGACCCATCTTAGCAGTTATTTCTGGTGTTCTAAAGAATCTGGTACATTAATGCCCCCTTTATTTTGGGCAACTGCAGGGTTTTGAGTCTAATTCTAGGCCGCTGTTTAGCCTACATGAAGTTAGAAATTCTTCAATACAGCTTGGACTCTCCACCATTTGACCCTTAGAACTGAAGAAGCTTCTCAGATGAGAGGTGAAACGTCTTCAAGTAACTCAAAGAAGTCCAGACGCTTTTCTTTCCAAGCTCCTTAGACTACGATTACCTGGATGACTGAGAACCTTCACAGACTTCTCCACACTTTAAATGCGCTCTAATGATGGGAACGTGTGGTAACATTTAGTCTTAACTGAAATAACATATTGCATCTATAAATGTGATTAAAATGTTTACCAAAGACTAACGTTTTTCATTCAGAACAAACAGCATATTTCAGGTTAGGGCCGCACAACTATTTTGTCCAATATTTTTTTTTTTTTTTTGTGTCCCGTTTGGATCTTTAGCCATCAGAATTGTTGTCTTAAGGCCAAGAAAGATGCCAAGCGGATTTATTTTACCAAGTGGATCATCATGGCCTTGCCATATTGGTCCATTTGATTGACCTTTATTATAATTATGAATTTATTTTATTTTCGGTTGCTACAAACGGGACAGACATGACTGGGGGATAGGACAGGAAGAAAGAATGAAAGAAAGAGAGGGAGAGAAAGAAAACCAGAGGGGAGAAGAGACGGTGAGAAAGGGGGAAGAAAGAAAGAAAAACAAACAAAACACCTGGATCACCTGTATGGAGAAAAAAAAGAACAGAAGAGAAAGCAAACAAAAAAAGAGCAACATAATAAAAACAGCACCATCACAATAAACTAGCTAGCAGTAGATAACAGTAGATACTAAATATTAAACGATATTGTGCAGCACGCAAGATAGACAGCGCACAATGTGCTTTGAGGCAGTAGCCAAGAAAAGTGTAGTCCGCATCTGTGAACACCCGTGTGCACACCTGTGTGCACACCTGTGTGGATCAGCATGCTTGTATTCCAAAGGTTTCTCCATGTAACGATCTGCTAGGGAGTGTGGGGAGCCATAGCCCCGTCCACCAGGGTATGAAGCAGGTATGGAGGAGATCCAGGCCCCAGATATCCAGAGGCCCCAGAGTACAAGGATCCGAGGAGGACAACCAAAGGGGGGGGGAACCGTGCCACCCTCCTGGGAAGAGCTGAGTAGAGCCCCAAACGAGAGGTCACCCAGCAGCTACGGAGCAGAGGCCAGAGTGGGTTGCAGTGGCGTGCCCGCGGGCTCTGCCGGCAGCCAGTTGTGCCAGAGAGGACCGAGCTTCAGGCCCAGAGGCCAGAGGCCTGAGGGCATCCCAACCCCTGGAAGGGGCCCAGCCGGGCCACAGGCGCCAGGCCCCGCCAATCGGCCACCAGGAGTGAGCCGGTACATACATGAGCGCCCAGCCCCAGACAACAAGGACCACCAACACACCAACGTCTGAGGGCATCAGCCACCGGCAGGGAGTGTGGTGAGGGGAGATAGGCCTCCGTACTTTGGAGGGCCTGAGATGTACCCAGAGAGGTTGAGTCTAAGACCCAACCTGACATATAGACACAGACGAACAGGCGCACGCGGACACAGACGTGCATTCCCACCCCATATGCACAACCAAATACTCGGCACTCACCCAACATGTAGACAGACACAAATAGACACTGCACAGACAGTCGCACTCCCCAAACATACTCTATATCCCAGGTCCAGGTACCCCCGCCCCCAGAGGGGCAAGCCGCACCTAAACCCAGGAGATGTAACCCTTCTCTCTGGGGTGGAGTCAAGCGGAAAGCGGACCACCTCCTTATCTGCAGTAGCAGGGAGGCCCCGCATCCCAGACCCCAATCTGACAGCCAGCACCTCCTCCCAGCCCCCCAGCCCCCAGGCTAACAGAACCGGGGTGAGTGAAGACCCCAAACCTCCCTACGCCCGCTCATATGTAGTGTTGCTGTGTGCTGTTCTAAAGTGCATTTTAAACTCAGGAGAGCATGGTACTAGCTTCCTCTCAGAGAGAAGCACGGCTCCTCCCGAAAACCCTTAGTGTCTAAATGCATTTAAAATTGAGGGTAGGGCACCAGCGCCAGAGGTGGGTTGGAATACACCGACCATCCTCTGGATGCTGTAAAACGTGCCCACCCCCAAGGCCCTATATGTATGTGTTATGTGAGAGTGTGAGTAATGTGGATGTCTAGGTTGCAGAATAAAATTGAGGCACAGGCGGCCAGAAGAGGACAGAGGGGGAGTGCCTCCCCTGCACCTTGGTGACATACCTGCACCCCAACCCCTGCGTGTGTGGGTGGGTGTGGTAGAGCGGGAATAGGGAGGCAGCTGAGGATGGGGAGGGAAGAAAGGGAGGGGCAAGCGGCCCCTCCCTGGGGCAAGCTCCCCCGCTGACCCCAGTAGGCACCCCCACACTCTGGAACCTATTTTGTCCAATATTAAAATGACAGTTGTTTGTCACAATTATTCACAGATTGTAGTGGCAAAATGTGTTTTGATTGCACTGTCGTGTCAGAATACTGCTTTCACCTTTACTTTGTGCTACACTCATGTTAATTAATCTTCATAAATTAATGTTTACAAACACAAAATATGAAGTTTTCCACTCTGTTATTTGTACCTGCACAATAGATGTGAATAAAACTCAAACCTATATGAGCTCCTTCTCTGTTTCCCTGCAACATTTTGTATAGATCTAACTTTTTGCCACATGAATAACCTTCTGATGGGTTTACAGTAAATGTATTTGATATTAGCTTATTTTGTAACTTTTAGTGGGCCTATGCAATGTTCCCTCTAAGCTGGCCTTAAGATGTTTATGCATACTGTTATCATATTAACCTTGTATTCCAGATGCAGTTATAGCTATTTTATACACATTGCATATCTGTGCTTATTTTGAGTTGATGTTCGGTTCATTGAGGGTCTTAAGCTTCACTGGCGTGACTGTCCAGATGATACATGCTGAGGGAAACTAGAACATAGAAGGGATTGCAATACATGCTTACAAAACACTTATATCAGGTCATTTCTATTATCTTTTATATGTTCCTATTCTTGTATTGAGTTTTAAGTAGTATCAGTTGGTTAAAACATTTATTCAGTTTATATTACATCTTTAGTTTTAGTAAACTGTGACACATTTAACAGTGGCCTCTGTTGGACTGCGAGCGTTAGTAGGTGAGAGGAGACACAGTGCCTAGTGAGGTCGTGACATATCAGGTTTGCTTGTAACTGTGGGCTTGCAGAAAGTGCTAGCTCACTGCAAAACATTGTCTGCGGTTTTGGAGAAGCGCTAGTCAAAAAGGTTGACAGGAAACATCTGCCATGAAGACAGAGATAATGTTCTTTTTAAACTGTGTTAAAAGTCATTGTGGTTTTGATCTGACCTATGTATGAAATGTACCTGACGCATGAGGGGGCGTCATTAAATTCAAACCCTGATGGTATAAAATATCTGCTTATGCTTTGATTAGTTGAAGATCAATTGCTGTCTGCGTACGAAGTGATCTTCCCACGCGTGTATTAAAATCATCGTTTGACTTCACCCGGCCGGATCAGTGTGGTTATTCTTCGATTACCTCTTCTACCCTTCCTCAATATTGAACCCTTAACATTTTGAAGCCACGTTAATGACAACGTGTACAACCATTGGAGATGTGAGCAGGACAGACGGAACAATTGATGGAAAAATTGGAGACTTTATACCAGTTTTTAAACTGTGTTGATAGGCCAAGTAAAACCAGAGTTATGATAAAAAAAATATGCAATGTTTGGTTTTCTTCCTGAATACTGGTTGTTTATATTTACTGCAGGAAGAAACGGTTAAATAGGCGTTTTATAAGAAAAAAGTCTCGAAAGCGCTCTCCACCTGTAAGCAAAAACAAACCCCACCCCCCTCTGCCTTTCCTATTCATCCAAAAAAGTACCATGTCGACCAATCAAAAAATGATATGGCAACGTGGCATCTAGTTGTTAAGAAACGGGGGAAGTTTTAGGAGTGACGGCGGTGCTTTGAGATGTGAGAGATTTGCGACGTTTAGTGCAAATCTTGTGTAGTTAGTGTGTAGTGTAGTCAATAGTTTTGTTGTGTGTGTCAGAACAATGAGGCGACTGCTGAATGCTACAGGTGTTACAGCAGTGATACATCTCCTGTTGTCAGGCCTGCAGGTATCAGGCTGTTGTTCTCCTTTATCTCATAGTGGACAGAAATAAATTTTTGGAGTGACACAAATAATTTGTGTGGCATCAGATTTGATGCAGAACAGCTGATTGTTCTGTAAATAGTTTGAAATGTTTATTTAAAAATGCCTTGGTTGCATTTAAAAAAATAGCTGCAAAAAACTTTGTTTGCCAAACTGAGTTACTTTTTTGAAGAAGTAACTATATAATTAATTGCTCCTCTAAGATCCATAAAATGACATGTGGTGTGCCCCAAGGGTCGGTTTTAGGCCCTGTACTTTTTAATTTGTATATGCTCCCTCTTGGCGGTGTCATCAGGAGGCATGGAGTGAACTTCCACAGTTACGCGGATGACACTCAGCTGTACATCTCCGTGTCTCACGATGACACCAGACCAATGGATGCCCTTTTTAACTGTATTTTAGATATAAGATCTTGGATGGCAGAAAACTTTTTACAGCTTAACCAGGACAAAACTGAAGTTTTAATCATCGGTCCTGAGGCTCAGAGAGAGAAACTCTTGTCTAAATTACAGGCATTTTCACTATGTCCTTCACTACAAGTGAAAAACCTGGGTGTTATTTTTATCTCTGAGCTTGGTTTTATCCCACATATTAAACATGTAACCAAAATGGGATTTTATCATTTAAAAAATATAGCCAGAGTCCGCCCTATTCTCTCTCGGGCCAACACGGAGATGTTGATGCATGCTGTTATTACCAGTCGCATTGATTACTGTAACGCCCTGCTCTCTGGTCTCCCCAAAAAGAATATATCACCCTTACAACTTTTACAAAACTGCAGCTCGTGTGCTGACGAAGACCAGAGGGCGGGCCCACATTACACCGGTTTTAGAATCGCTGCATTGGCTCCCCGTGTGTTTCAGGATCGATTTTAAAGTTCTTTTATTGGTTTTTAAATGTCTTAATGGTCTTGGGCCTTCTTATCTCTCAGATCTGCTTTTACCATATGAACCCTCACGGATCTTGAGGTCCTCTGGCACTGGCCTTTTGACTGTTTGACTGAATGTGTGTATTCATGATTGTTTATGTTAATGAGACTGTGGGGAGTGAGTTGGAGGGCGGGGTGGGGTGGGCTGCTTTTAACCATGTAAAGCACTTTGTGCTACTTTTTTTGTATGAAAAGTGCTTTATAAATAAGGATTGATTGATTGATTGATTGATTGATTGATTGATTGATTGATTGATTGATTGATTGATTACCCAGCTTTGGTCATTATATACTGTATTTTGGAGACAGAGAGTTACAGGACTCTCTCCCACACCACAGACTCATAATACAAGTCAGAGCTTTATAAAAAAAAAAAAAAGAAAGTTGTGTTTTCGAAATTGGAGTTCAAGTTATTTTCACTTCCAATAGTGTTAACATACTACACAGGTCATGAACAAGATTTCTTTTACATTTTCATTGTAAATGGGCTGAAGCAGTTAATTAAAAGTAGTCTAACATAAATGTAAACGCTGTAATTTGATTATTTTAATAAACCATGAAACTTGGATGGATTCGATGCCGGCGTGACCACAGTGCACACGTCTGATGTCGCTCACAGTGGTCCAAGGAACCGCTCAGGGAGTTTGTGTGTTCGCTCAGACACGTGAAAAATTAGAGGGAACACTGGGCCTATGACATTCAGTACCCAGTTATTAAAATGTTAAGTGTAAATCATCCCCAGCCCACAAAAGCAGCTGAATTTACTACGATTTCAGATCTTTTTACACGTCAATAAGAAACCACCGATGTGTAAAACAGGCTGACAACAGAATGACGTAAACCACACTGCTGCAACTGCGCAGCTCTCAGGTTTTATCTATTGTTTCTCTGTGTGGCCAGCAGGGGGAGGTGTTTTGATTAGTTTTTTTTTTTTAATATTAATGAAAACATTTTTCATGAAAGTTGCAAATCTGTTATCTGTTTTTATGACATTTTTCACTGTGGATTACAACAACATCAACATTAGAAAATGAAATACATTTATAGTAGGTGATCATTAATCACTATTATTGACACTATTAAAGGGCCCCAAAAATCAAACTTTGCTTAGGGCACCACGGAGTGCCAACCCTTTTTACACTTCAACGATTGTACACAAAATACAATCATCCATCCTTCTATCTATTTATTTTCTTCTGCTTATATAATTCAGCATCACAGGGAAGCTGGATCCAAGTTGTTTTTCACAGAGGGCCAAGCAGTGGAGGGAGCTGCCGACCTCCCAGCAATACATGTAAAAGCTTTATTTTATACTGACTCTGGTCATCTTTATCTATCAGAAAAATTTGCTTCACGATCTGAAACACGTAAGTGTGGCAAATATGCAAATAGCTAAGAAATCAGGATGGGGTAAATCGTTTCTTACTGCACTTCTGTTAGGCGACTGAATAAAAACACAAAGTCAGCAGTCTGGCTATGAATGTCTTTAATGTTTCCAAGATCAGAATCACATCAGGGTGTACAACCTCACCCCTGGCGCCGTTGCCCACCTCTCAATTTTAAATACACGTAGACATTGAGGGCTACCAGGAGGGGCTATGCGCTTACTTGCTGCTGAGTAATTGCATATGAGAGCATGAGGGTGGGAATGGATGTTTGTATCTGTGTGTGCCTGTTTGTCTGTGTCTATATGTCAGGTCGGGTATCAGACGCCACCTCTCTGGGGACATCTCAGGCCCTCCAAGGTATGGAGGCCTATCTCCCCCCACCACTCCCTCTGCCAGTGGCAGACGCCCTCAGACATCGGTGCGTTGGTGGTTCTTTGTGTCCGGGGATGGGCGTCCAGGTACTGCTTGTCGGGGCCTGGAGCCTGGGGCTCGCTCGGGCTCCTTCGGGGGTGGGGTGCCTTTGGCCTCTCAGCCTGGGGCTCGGTCACTCTGGCACAGCTGGCTGCCGGCGGAGCTCACGGGCACGTCACGTTTAAATCATGCTTTTTATCTGTTTTTGTTTTTTAATGTTCTGTAAAGAACTTGGGATCACCTTGTTGTTGAATTGTGCGATATAAATAAACTTGCCTTGAATTTTGGCTGCTACCTCAAAGCACACTGTGCGCTGTCGATCTTACGTGCTGCACAATAATATTCAATATTTAGTATTCACAGTTATATTCACATAGATCATCGCGATGATGCTGTTTATTATATTGTTCTCTTTTGTTTGCTTGTTTTCTCTTTTTTCTTTCTCAACAGGTGATCCAGGTGATTGATATATGGATTTTTTGTCTGTTTGTTTTGTTGGCTTGGACAACTTCCTACCAGACCCGTGGAAGTGGAAGCTTCAGTGAAGAAAGATTCCTGCTCCCAGCCGTTCATTGGCTCGGCATTTTAAACCCCTAAAGGGTCACCTGGCCTGTAAATAAACAGGGCCAATAAAAAAAAATCACAAGAATAATACAAAAATTTCAGCCAGTTTAGTTTAATACATTAATTCATTCTTGTGTACACAGTAATTCATAAATAAATAATGTATATTATCAATAAAGATTGATCTAAACAGTTTAACTGCTATGTACAGATAAAGGTTGCATAGCTTTAAAACATTTGCTATCCAGCAAATATCAGTCAAACTCAACACAAAAGGTAACATAACAATGGTTCAAATTGTTTGGACCGGTGATCCAAATCAACTGGCGTTGGTCAAACTGATGTGTGGTAGACTTACTTTGAAGGAGCTGCTACCGACAAACCAGCAAATAAACACCAAATATTTCATCTGTGACATTTGTGAGGTTTCCTCAAACACACTCCGTCAGTCTTGTTGCTGTTGAACGACAAACTATTTAAAAATGTCGCGGGTTTACCTGGTCATATTCTCATTCACGGGGCGATCGCCAAAACAAAAGCAAACAATTAACACCATGCCGATGCTGTTCACAGGACAGCAAGAGTAACGATCAGGAGCATCTTGTCTTCGTTATCGTTCCCCTCGTACGTGTTATTACTGCGATTTCAGCGTTTTCGCTTCACAACTAAAGTGTGCAGTTTACTTTGTGTGCACTCAAATGGAGTCAAGTCAATTAGCGCCACCTGTGGTCAAGTGCCATAGCCTACAGCCAGATTAACTTGTGACACACATCTGAGCCACGTTTGAATTCCTGTTTCATGCACAATACATTTGTAACTTTTCATTTTTTCTGTTTTTGTGTCTTGCAAATAAACCTTTAAAGTGATTGAAATGATGTTATGTATTTATATTTGACCTATATCTACGGTGGCCCTGAGAGGCCAAACGGACTGCAACTTACAGTTTTTCTCGATTGGTTTGGCTCATTTCTTGAAACCGAGATGACATTCTCAAAACCATAAGGTCATTTGGCCAAACAGTCTTACAGTCCTGCCCAACATTATAGCTCACTAGCAAAATCAAATATCTTTCCCCAAACTCTTCGTCCATGCTTCAAAAGCAGATTCCTTTCCCATATAAAAGGTCAGTACAGTCAAAATAGCACAGATCCTTCTCAATTGCCTTGGCACATGTGCATTCATTTAGTGCTTTTGTCAAAATAACCTGGATGGTTTAGCACAACACCATGGATCCCCTGCAAAAGCTCATATCTCTCCCAAAAGAGTTTATCCATGTGTCAAAACTAAATATCCTTCTCATATAAATAGTCAATGCCCCCAAAATGCATTATACCTTCGGCATTGTTTAAGCACTGCAAGTCAAAATGCTTAGACGTTTTGTCACTGAGGCACAGGTCTAGCAACAGAATACCACTATGAATAAAACTAAAAGATTTTACAGTAAAATCAGCCTCCAATAAACCACTCATACTCAAGGAAACTGTAAACATTTTTATTCGTACAAAGAAATGTTAACATTAGAGAACATACTGTGAAAAGAAAACATATACAGGATTCTGTAAATGTGAACAGTTATAAACACAAACAAAAAACAAAAAAAACTCTAGCCTACCATACTGTAAATAAAGTTTCAGAACTATAGTACAGTAATATTTTCAGTGGTCGCCATTGTCACCCTCTCTTTCCTGGCCACCATCCTCATCCCCCTGGCCATCGACGCGCTGCTCTCTGTCAGGCCATAAATTCTCATCCACATCGCAACGGATATTTTCTCTTGCGATGCAGCGAGGGAAGAAACGGCGTGAATGTCTCAACCATCCCCTACATTGATCCCCTGTGATGTCCTCACATGCAGCATCCATTGCATGCAGCAGGGCCCTCTGGTCTTGAGCCTGATGCTCATACACCCTCCACCTCCAAGCTGAAAAAAACTCCTCAATTGGATTAGGGAAAGGAGAGTAAGGTGGAAGAAACTCCATTAGCATCCGGGGATGGGTGGTCAACCAGGTTCTGATGCGTGGGCCGCGGTGGAAGTTCACATTATCCCACACAATGACATAATGTGGTAGCTGAGGTCCTTCTTCACCTCTCTCATTTTCTGGGATCAGATCAGTATAAAGGTGGTCCAAAAAATTGAGGAGCTTTTGTGTATTGTAGGGCCCTAAACTGGGAATGTGTGTGGCCACACCTCTTTCTGATATAGCGGCACACATTGTTATATTTGCTCCTCGCTGGCCTGGGACATCCACAGTGGCTCGGTGGCCAATGATGTTACGGCCACGCCTTCGACCTTTGGCCAGGTTGAAGCCAGCTTCATCAACGAACACTAGGATGTGAGGGGTTTCGTTGCCTTCTAATGCCATTATTCTCTACAATAGAATAGAAATATATCTAATCAGTCAAGTAGAGACAGATACTGCAGGGAGGATCTAAAGTACTGTAAAAACAGGGAGTGGAAAACTGAAGACAATTTCTAGGCAAAATGCTCTAGTCACACAAAGCTGGATTCTGAAGGTAAAAAGGATAACGCAAAACAAAAAAACAGTGGTAACCATGTCTTACTGTAATAGTGTTACAATGATAGACAACCAGTAGTTGACTTACATGCACATACTGGTACTGCAGCCCTTTCACTCTGTCAGAGTTTCTCTCAAATGGTACCCTGTAAATCTGTTTCATGGTCATCTGATGTTTCTTCAATACCCGGTCTATTGTGGAGATGCTGATAGAGTTTATATTTTGGAACATTACATTGTCTAGCAGGATTGCATTACGAATCTGTCTCAGTGTGATGGCATTATTTGCAATGACCATGTTGCATATTTCTCGTTCTTGTTGTTCATTTAGAAGTTTTCTTCTGCCACCCACTTGAGGCTGTTGTCCAATCCTAGACATACAAGTCAAAGGTCAACACTGTAAATTTGTTACAAAATGAGTTACCAATGTAATTGTACTGCTGTTTTATGGTACTAAAAGTGTGATGCACTGCACAGTGACTGGAATACTATTCACAGTATTTTCTCCATTTTTTTTTCTTTGTCATTTTTATAGTATCATATAACATCACATGAAGATATTACAGTACTCTAGGCCTACACACACACCAACACTGAATAGTTCAATAGCATAGTTCTGTACCTGTTTTCCCTGCGAAAGGTTTGGATGATGGAGGAGACTGTAGACCGAGGCACATTAGGCTGCACTCGGCGACCTGCCTCTGCCATTGTGAGGCGATGGTTTATAACGTGGTCAATAAGGGTGGCCTGGATTTCATCTGGGACATCATGGTGCCTCCGTGCTCCTCGGCCTCTTCCCCCTATTCCTCCACGCATTCTCACTCCTCCTCTTCCTCATCTTCTTCCTCCTCTTCCTCGAGCAGGAAGTTGCTGTTGTACTTGGCGAGGTGCTTCCATGTTCACACTGCAAATGAAACTGGCCCCGGGCCAAGCTCTGTCTATATACTTTTGGCAGCAGTCATAATCATAGACAACACCTGTCAGGTATCTAAACAACCTGTTTGATTGGTCATCTGAGATGTGGGAAACTGCTCCTTCGTTAGTTCTAATTTCACCTGATTGATTGTCAAGTACTGTCATAACTTTATCAAATGTTCCAAGATATTCTTTCATGGTATTATATCTTTGACTAATTTTGACAGTTGAACAGACAATTGTGCATATGATGACTTACACAATGAAACCATGCTGATATGTTTTGGAGTGCGTAACCATTTCACTGAAAAATCAACTAATCAGTTTAGATCGCCAAGATCTATTTATTTGGAAAATGTGCTAAATGTGGGCTCATTGTGCTAACTGTAGCTACTTGTACATAATCATTTGAAAAGAAGCACAGAGTCACTTGAGACATGTACTAAAGCATTTGCAATTTGATAAAACCAATGAAAAATGACATTCTGTTGTGAACAATTGCAAGGTGGTTTGGAGATTTGTCCATGTTATTTTGACAATGTCATCTCGGTTTCAAGAAATGAGCCAAACCAATCGAGAAAAACTGTAAAAACTGCTTCACTGTCTACAAATATATGAACTGAATGTTTCTTTCAGGCTGTAAAAACCTTATTTATCCTCCATTACAGTCCTGCATTCAGAGGATTACTTCTGTTATATTAGTACATGTATTTTATTCTGATGAACACATGAAACTCTGAGCTGGATTGAATCCATTGAATCAGAGTCCAGGACTCAGACTAAACACACTGAATGTGTCCTGAGCTCGGCCGCTGTTCCACAGTAACTGCTGTCAGAGTCACTGTTACTGAGTTAGCTTAGCTAGCAGAGCAGCTAGCAGTTAGAGTATGAACTCTGTAAGCAGTCAGCTCGGTCCTGGACATTGTTACTGACATAAAGCTGCTCTCTGCAGCCATGTTTGACCTGCTGCTTTGTAGGACTACAGTAATGGAGGATTTGGAGGCTGAACTCGGCTCTGTGACACTTTTTGTAGTGAACTGATGAAAGCTGCGTCTCAGATGGATGTTAGTCCAACACATCAGACACGACCTCTGCAGCTCTCAGTTGATGTGCACATGAATGATTTGTGTTTCCTCTGCAGGTGAAGGTAGAAAGTGTGTGTGAGCTGATGTGAATTGAGCAGCATGGATCAGTGTGAGGACAGAGAGGAGGGAGTCCCTCCCTCTAAAACCACTCTGTGTGGGGAACATGAGAGCCAGACCAAAGCTCAGAGGTGAGATGACCATCTCTAACTGTCCATGACTCTTCTCCATGTCACAGCTCAGCACTCACATCACTGCTCCATCATTATTCACATGAACCAACATGGACCTGAACCTGATTCAGACTCTGATTCAGATTCCAGCTCTGTGTCCTTCAAGAGTTGCCGGTCTAGAACTTCCCCCATTGATTTTAAAGTCTCTGCTGCAGAGAGGTGAGCTGTTAGTAACACGAACTCTTTGATTTAAATTATTTTAATGTTTTCTGTTTTCTAAAATGCATCTCTGCTGGAGAGCAGTGTCTCCAAGGACACACAGGCTCAGCTGTAACATTTGGACACAATTGGCTGTTTTTAACTATTTATTTTAATCAGAGGTGTAAATTTAGACCTCACACATCTGGATCCTAAACTATGATAGAAACAGCTGCTAGCAGTGGGTAGTTTGACTTTGATACGCTGCTCTAGAAAGCAAACAAAGGTTTGTGCAGCTCCTCTTCAGAAAAGTGTTCAGAGAGCAGCTGCTGTATTAGACAAAGGCTCGTGGTGTGAGCCCAGATGTGTGTAACAGCTGGATGAAGGAGAACCATCACAGTCACGTCTCCATCCCACCTTTATTAATGAACTTCCTGTTGCTTGCAGATGACAGGAACACAAAGTGTTTGTGCCACGTGATGCTGCAGGATTTGTTAACGTGTCCATGATGGTAACATCTCCTCATCTAACTGCAAACACATGAGCGCTCCTAACGGCAGCTATCACAGCCACACAGGCAGACTGTGTCTCACTGTTGCATTCAGGGACATTTGTTTTCCTGTAAAAAGCTGAACTCTAATCTTAGAGGACTGTTACTGACAGGAAACAGCTGTATTATCTGCTGTCTGTGTGATCACAGCTGCTTCAATCACTTTATCAGAGAATTTATCATTGAATAAAACATGTTTGTGTCTGCAGAGGTCAGAGGTCACAGTCTGCAGGATCCAGCTGTCCATCTGTGAGGAGTGACTGGTCCAAAGTTTACCCTCCAGACTTCAGTGCTGAACCTGAACCAACGAGGTCAGAGAACTGTGATGACTCCTTTACATGTTTGTGTTTTCCTGGATAAATATGACCAAAGATTCATTAAAAAGATAAAAATATTAGACTTTGTCCTGTAGCGCTGTGTGGCAGGCAGGACTGGACCCAAACACAACAGGATGAAGTGAAAGAGGCAGCTTTATTTCAGCTGTGAACATGCAAACACCAGAAATAAGAAAACATAACTGTAGGTTTGCAGTGAATGAAGCCTCAGCTCGACGCTCCACTTTGTCCCTCTTTTCCTTCTCCAAACAGCCACATCAGGAGTCTTTGATGGAGTTTTAAAATATTTAATTACAAATGTCCAAAGATGGGTTCAGGATACCTGAATCCACAATTATTAAAGCTAAAATAGTTCACAGGGTTTGGACTTTGTTAGGTGACGAGAGAACATCAAAGTGTTTTTTATCTTTAAACAGTATTTTTATCACTTCAGTTGCTCTCACAGCCCTGTTTGTTATTTTACCAGAGCTCTTATGTTTCACTCAGTGCTCCCACCAAACACCTTGGAGGACACATTAGTGTGATTTCGATTTCATTGGTGCAAACACCAGTCACACAAGCTAACCCATGGAGGCAGCAGCAGCAGGCTTTGTGTTTGGTAAAGTCTGTTGGCTTAAACTAAGAGAGTTTAGTTTGTTAATTCAATTCAATTTCAATTCAATTTTATTTATATAGCGCCAAATCACAACAAAAGTCGCCTCAAGGCGCTTCATAGATACAGAGAAAAACCCAACAATCATATGACCCCCTATGAGCAAGCACTTTGGCGACAGTGGGAAGGAAAATCTCCCTTTTAACAGGAAGAAACCTCCGGCAGAACCAGGCTCAGGGAGGGGCGGCCATCTGCTGCGACCGGTTGGGGTGAGAGAAGGAAGACAGGATAAAGACATGCTGTGGAAGAGAGACAGAGGTTAATAACAGATATGATTCAATGCAGAGAGGTCTATTAATACATAGTGAGTGAGAAAGGTGACTGGAAAGGAAAAACTCACAAAGAGCTGTCAGCTAAAGCCCCGAATGCACTTTGAATACAGACGAATTGAGAAAAACACTTTAAATACAGCAAACAGTCAAACTGACAACATGTTTTTCTGCTGATCATCCACAGCAGTACATTTAGCATTCATGCTAGCAGCAGGCTATGACTGTCCACTGAGCACCAACACAGGTAGGAGTGAGCAGTGATGAAGCAGGACTGTGGGCAAGTTTGAGCTACAATCCTATTGGCTTCTCAGTTTCTCCAAAGAAAAGGGGAAAAATTCTTGGTGTTGTGAAGATGTGAGTTGGTCTTGTTGTCGTGGGGCTGGAAGGATGCTGGCAGTGAGAGGCTTTTCATACAGTGTTCAGTAACAGAATGAGGAGAAAGTCACTGCACATGAAACAAGGTGCTCGTAGTGTTTGTTTACTGTGTTTGTGCCACAATGTCAGATCAGTTGTAGATTCACACGCAGACTTGTCCAGTGAAACCAATGCAAGTACTGCACAGAGCAAAGACTAAGCAAGCCAGGAGAGCTCTCCAACTTTCTGAAAGTATCAGGATATTTGAGTGATAAGAAAAAGTGGATCATGCAACAATGTCCCTCAGCACACAAAACAATCAAAGCAGAATAAATATAATGTTTTAGAAAGGCCGATCAAACACTTACAGGGACCTGAAGAGAGAGAACCAACAAAATGTCATGGCTAACAGAGGAACTCAAGCACAGACTGAGTTCTGACAAACAAAAAGGTGACAGTTTATTTACCAAAGGGGTGAACCACAGTGCTCTATATATGTACAGTGAGTTGGGGAGGGGGTCCAGGGCTCCAGGGAAAAGAGGGAAGGGAGTCCACACTCACTCCTCTTCAGTCACTCTTGTCCTGCTCTCCACTCACACAGCCACACACGGGAGTCACAGGTAAGCGTCTGTAACCAGGTCCGGGGAAATATTTACTCAAAGTATACACAAAGTTAACCCAACTGGTGAATTTAGAGAGAGATTTCTTAGCAAGGAGCTGAGATCATGAACACAGGAGGTTCAATGTCCCAGCGACAAACTGCTCCATGCCGCAGCGTTAAATGGTTACCGGTAAGCCCAGGTGAATCAGCAACAGGTGGTGTAATCATCATAACTGTGTGGACCAAGAGCAAGAGGCCATTACAAGCTCCACCCAGGCTGGCAAAACACTAGCAGGATAGAGCAAAACACAAAACCTGAAAAGCCATCATGAGCCAGCCAGAGAGACACAGAGTTTATACCAGAAGAGAAACCTGCTCATCTTCATCATATTTGTTTAAATAGAGAAAATCAGAAGTCTCTGTGTGTCAGACCACGGCTCTACACGGACACTTCTAAGCTGCTTCAGAGTGAACTGACCCAGATAATCTGCACACAGCGGCTGTAAAACAGTGAAAGTCATAACTGTCTCTCTCTGATGGAAAGCTTTTATTGTGAAGTCAGGAAGTCTGCAGGAAGTGTTGAGTTTGTATTCATCGCTCAGTGTTTAATGAGACAGGCAGACAGGAAGAGCAGCTCATTAGTGTTGAAGAAATCAAAGGAACTGTGAGGAACTGCAGTTTGGTCACATCTGGATGTTTTTCACTGACAGTAAATGTTTTAGTGATAAAGAAATGTGTTCACAGAGAGAGGAAGAGGAGTGGTGTTTGTGAGGAGGAGCAGCCGTCCTGCTGTGCTTTGTGTCAGGGCGTCCTGAAGGATCCAGTCTCTACCAGCTGTGGACACTGGTTCTGCAGACAGTGCATCTCCTCATACTGGGACCAGTCTGCTTCATCAGGAGACTCGTCCTGTCCCCAGTGTGGAGAAAGCTCCAGAACCAGAGCTGGACTGCAGACAGCCAGTCAGAGCAGCTGTGTACAAAGTACGACTGAACATCTGTCTGCTGATGGACTCATTTCTGAAAACTGGACTTCTTGTGTTGTTCAGACACTGAAGAGTTTTCTTTCTCTTTAGTCTCATTGTTTTTCTTTCTTTCAGCAGATGTTGGTCTGCAGGAGGTTTTAGATGAACATAAGATCAGTCTGAGGAGGAGATGTGAACGTGCGACTGAAGGAAGTGATGAAACAGGAAGTAGAACCCTCCTCAACAGGATCTACACTGAGCTCTACATCACAGAGGGACAGAGTGAAGAGGTTCATACCCAACATGAGGTGAGGCAGCTGGAGACAGCTTCCAAGATGGACGCCCTCCATGACGCTCTAATCAGGTGCCAGGACATCTTTAAAGCCTTACCTGACCAACAGAGACCCATCAGAGTGGTTCTGACCAACGGCGTGGCTGGTGTTGGAAAAACCTTCTCAGTGCAGAAGTTCACTCTGGACTGGGCAGAGGGCTTGGAGAACCAACATGTCAGTGTGGTGGTTCTGCTTTCATTCAGGGAGCTGAACCTGATCAGAGATGAGCAGTACAGTCTTCTGGAGCTGCTCCATGTTTTCCATCCAACATTACAGAAGGTCACAGCAGAGAAGCTGGCTGTCTCTCAGCTTTTGTTCATCTTTGACGGCCTGGATGAAAGCAGACTTTCATTGGATTTCACCAACAGGAAGCTGCTGTCTGATGTCACACGGAAGTCATCAGTCAGCCAGCTGCTGACAAACCTCATCCAGGGGAATCTGCTTCCCTCGGCTCTCGTCTGGATAACTTCCCGACCTGCAGCAGCCAATCAGATCCCTCCTACATGCGTTGACAGGCTAACAGAAGTACGAGGGTTCACTGACGCCCAGAAGGAGGAGTACTTCAGGAGGAGATTCAGTGATGAAGAGCTGTCCAGCAGAATCATCTCCCACATGAAGACATCCAGGAGCCTCCACATCATGTGTAGTATCCCAGTCTTCTGCTGGATCACTGCTACAGTTCTGGAGCACATGTTGACTACAGAGCAGAGAGGAGAGCTGCCCAAGACCCTGACTGACATGTACTCACACTTCCTGCTGGTTCAGACAAAGAGGAAGAAGAACAAGTACCATGAGGGACATGAGACGAGTCCACAGGAGCTGATGGAGGCTGACAGGGAAGTTCTTCTGAAGCTGGGGAGGCTGGCGTTTGAACATCTGGAGAAAGGAAACATCATGTTCTACCAAGAAGACCTGGAGCAGTGTGGTCTGGATGTGACAGAGGCCTCGGTGTACTCAGGAGTTTGTACAGAGATCTTCAAAAGAGAGTGTGTGATCTTCCAGAAACCAGTCTACTGCTTTGTTCATCTGAGCATTCAGGAGTTTCTGGCTGCTGTCTACATGTTCCACTGTCATACCAACAGGAAGACAAAGGTGGTAGAAGGTTTTCTAGAGAATTTCCGAGAAGAATACAAAATCAGATCTTTTTTTAAGCACAAGTTCAAGTCTTATAACTTCACATCAATGGATGTCTTTTTGACTAAAGTCATGGAGAAATCCCTCCAGAGTAAAAATGGCCACCTGGACCTGTTTGTTCGCTTCCTTCATGGCCTCTGTCTGGAGTCCAACCAGAGACTCTTAGTAGGTCTGCTGGGCCAGACAGAGATCAGTCCAGGAACCATCCAGAGCGTCATCAACAACCTGAAGGAGATGAACAGTTATGGAATCTCTCCTGACAGAAGCATCAACATCTTCCACTGTCTGATGGAGATGAACCACCTCTCAGTACATCAGGAGATCCAAGATTTCCTGAAGTCAGAGAACAGATCAGAGAAGAAACTCTCTGAGATCCAGTGCTCAGCTCTGGCCTTCATGCTGCAGATGTCAGAGGAGGTTCTGGATGAGTTGGACCTGCTGAAGTACAAAACATCACAGCGGGGACGACAGAGACTGATTCCAGCTGTGAGGAACTGCAGAAAGGCTCGGTGAGTCCAGATGTGATCATTAACATCATTGATCAGTGTAGGTTAGTAGTTTAATTTTGAAAATAAAATCAGATTGTAACCACAAAGTGTTTGTGTCCGTACGCTGCAACCTTCCACACCATTCCTTTATTGTACAGACTCAGCAGCAGCTCCATGGATCCCGAATCCAAGAGTGGAGAACAGATTTGAAGTGTGTCACATCCATGCAGTCACAGCTGTTTCCACCATGTTTCCACTGATATTAATCCTGTTCAATGACACGTTTCATATCAGTGAATATGTTCTTTAGGACGTCCACTGACATGTTTAAGTGTCCTGCTGGAAATCACTCAAATCATCCATGAAATCCATGAAAAATCCTTTTAGTGTTTCTAACTTCACCCTCTGTCCTCTCTCTCTCTCCATCCTCCTCTGCTTCTTTCACTGATAATCACACAAACATCGTATTCAGCTACAAAATAACACAATAATATCATCCGATGATCATTATTATAAGAGCAGGATCCATATTTGATATCAGAGTAACACACTGCTTGGTTATGTGCAGTCATCATCAGTGACTGTGGGTCAAACAGAAGCTCTCTGATTGGTTGCTGACCTTGGTCACCTGTCCACTCTCACCTGTTTGTGTTTGCTCTCTCTTTGCTGTCTCCATCCTCTCTCTCCTTTCTCTCCCTCTCTGTCTTTGTACCGTCACTCAGGTCCAATGGAAACAGTGACATTTACAAACCAATCAAAGACAAACTGATCCATGTCAGGTTATAACAATATTCAAAGTGAATACAGGCTGCTGGACACAGACAGGTAACATCATTTTGACTTGCTGTCACCTGGATCTGGACTCATAAACACTGAAGCCCTGAACAGGAGTACAAATCATTTTCTGCCAACTAGCGAGACACCAGCAGATAATGGCTCAGAAAGCTAAAATGAGCCAATCATTTCTGTGTTTAGTTCCCCTGAAATCAGATCTGATATCAGCAGCTCTGAGTTCATTCATCATTATTGTCCAGTGATGAGATTTCTGCTCCGTTTGGTAACAGTCAGCAGGTTTTTCCTGCGTGTGGACGTGAACAGTCGTACCTGACAGCAGGTAGCAAACAGAGATCATCTTTCCAGCTGGAACTCTTCACTGAGCTGAACTCATTCAAAATGTTCTGGAGTCAAAACAGGAAACAGTCCAAATGTGTGTCTTCACTCTGACTCTGGATCAGATCTCAGTGACAGACTGTGGACATTATGGAAGCCTAAATGTGACACCATCTTCCTCCTTCATCTGCAGATTAAAGCCAAACAAAGATTCTCATTAAAACTCTGCAGGTCTGAGAGAGACTCAATCGTTGTGTCATGTCAAACACAGTAAGAGGAGCTGAAGCACAGATGTGAAGAGCAGATTCATCAGATTATGACCTCACTCTGTTTTGTCTTCATATACATTCACTCTGTGTTTATAATGCAGATTTTCTGCTTTTATAATAACACATTTTATATTTTCTATCATCACAGACTGACTCAGTGTCGACTATCAGAGACTCACTGTGAAGTTGTGGCCTCAGCTCTGAAGTCCACCCCCTCCCATCTGACAGAGCTGGACATGAGTAACAACTACAACTTGCAGGATTCAGCAGTGAAGCTTCTGTGTGCTGGACTGGAGAGTCCAAACTGTCGACTGGAGACTCTGAGGTCAGTTCACTGACTGCGGCTGTTGTAGTTTTTTTATATTTCATGTCTTTGATTGATGTTTGAAACTTTCTTTAGTTCCTAAATGTTCAGGATGTGTCTGAAGACAAATGTGAAGAAGTTTGAGTGCTTTCAGAAATGTTGTCTTTCCAAACGACTGAACAACAGTTTTTCCTTTTGGCTCCAAACAGAAGTGACAGACTTGAGCAGGGTTCATTTAAAGGCTGACAGAAGTGGAGTGGTGACGGGGAGATGTTTGACAGGACAGTGTTTCAGCCTCCACAGGTTCATGTTGTGCTCCATCAGTCAGTGAAGATGAAGTCAGTGCTGATGAGGCTGTAGAGTGTGTGAGGGATGTGAATGAGGATGATGAAGATCTGATGATAGCAGATAAAAACAGGCTGCAGAGACTTTGAGCCATACAGGGCACACAGTGTGTGTACAGAACAGCTGAAATCATTATGGAGGCCCCACTGGAATATGGAAGCATCACAGTACAGCTTCAGTGAAGCTTTAAAGTCTCTGATATGAGATGAGAAATGAAGCAGCCAGAGCTTTTTCATGAGTGGAAATCCACTGTGACTGTGAGCTGCTGCTTCAGCCTCCAGATTAGCCAGCAGCTCATCCTGCTCAACATTTTCTCACCAACTTTAATGGAAGTGTGATGTTTTCAGCTGGAGTGATGGTCAGGGTGGCCTCCCTCTCCTCTTCTTCTCCTCTTCCTCTTTCCTTTGTAAAGCCACTTCTGCTGCTTTCATTCATTTGGAAGTCCTGTAGCTGAGTTTGGGAGAGACTAACAGCCTCGGCAGCAGAGGGGAGAAAGGCTGTAACACCACCACTTTACTCTGTTCTACCTGTCACATCATTTTATCAGGAAACAAATATGCTCATGTTTTACTATGTTTGTCTTGAAGATGTAAGAAGATCACATGGTGCTTTTTATTGTGTTGGTTTGTTTCCTGTCTCTTGGATGGAGCCCAGCTGTGCGTGGCCCCTGGGCCTGTGGTCAGAGTGTGTGCTGGATAATCCAGCCCAGGATGAGGCCAAACTGACATGGGATGAAATGTCTGTCACATAATTGAGCTTAGTGTAGTTTCATTTTTCCACAATTTATAAAAACAACCAAAACTTTTTTCTGTCTTTTCTGTGTTATACTGTAGACTTTCTTTGATACTGTGTCCAAAAGGAGCAGCTTTTACTTTGAAGGGGAGGCGTCTCTGTTTCCTCTTCAGGTTGGATGATGGAAGCAAATTAGTGTGTGATGTTCTTTCAGTGTTGCACTTTGTAGACGCTCCCTGAGCACTGGTCTCACAGCCAGCTGCACATAGAGACCAGTGTTGTTAGTCCAGGTCAGAAGATGACTTGTTGGAATGAAAATGAGCTTGTAGTTTGTCTGCTTTAATAATGTGACTGGAAAAAGGTGTTGGACTTCAAATATGTCCATTTCTTTCACACTTCACCTTTAAAAGTGAAGCCTTGTGGTTCCTGGAAGGAAAAACACGACTTTTTCAAGTCTTTGTCCTGTTTTTATGATAAATGTACGACTTTAATGTGAAACGTTCAGAGTTTTTTCTCTTGTTGTGTTTGTTTGAAGCTGCTTCCTGTTGGCTTCAGCTGTTTGGAGTTTCCATTTTCTAAACTTCTACATTCTGAACCTTCTTCAGCTCTGAACAGATGATGAAACACTGAATGATTTCAAGCTCACACTTTGTCTAATAAACTTACATCTTTCATTCTTTATACAGATTGAAGGGCTGTGATTTGTCAGAGATCAGCTGTGATTATCTGGCAGCAGCACTGAAGTCCAACCCCTCCCATCGGAGAGAGCTGGACTTGACCTACAACGACAACCTGCAGGATTCAGGAGTGAAGCATCTGTGTGGTTTTCTGGAGAGTCCAGGATGTGGACTTGAAACTCTGAGGTCAGTCAGCATGTTTTAGTTGTGCTGAGATGAATATAATGTGAAAGTTGTGCTGACACTAAACTGCAGACATCAGGCTGATATTATACTGATCCACACTGAGGATCTTCATGGTAAAGTCTGTTTTCTTCTTCTCTGGTTTAGTCCATTGACTGCAGCAGAACAATGTTCACATTTCAAACAGTGATACTCAACGTATGGCCCGCGGCCCACACGCGGCCTGCCCACCTTTCCTGATTCAGAGAGAGGGGACCCTGATTAACTGTGTAGCTTCTTCCTCACAGTTCTAAGTATCAGACACAACAATGAATAATCCACAGCTGACTGTCTTTAGCAGGTCAAAGGTCACGGCACACAGCAGACAGTGGGAAATATTCTAATTCTGATCATTTATCAGCACATATCCATATGTATAAAAACAAAGCTGACACTGTGAGACTTGATCAGAGGTGTGATCATCACAGCAGAGGCCTTTGTGTCAAAGTCACTGAGGATCAAACAGAAACACATGAAGCAGATTTTCCTGTTCTGGCTTTTTATAGCAGATAACCTTCAAAATATTCTGCAGTTGATCAAAAACTGAAGCAAACCATGAATCAACATGTGAACATGAGCTGATGCTGCTGAAGTGAAGCAAAGTTACAGAGGTTTGATTACAGACACAGCTGAGAGTTTGTAATCTGTCATCATTTTAAAAGGTTGAAATTTCTTCAGTATTGAACAGCAGAAATGAGGCTTTGTTTTCGGAGGCCGACAGCTGTGAACACAACAGCAGACTGGTGCGTAATAAGCAGTGAATAATGCAGGAAACAGATTTTTGAAGGTGAACTGTTCTTGAAGTACACTGAGAGAGAGAGAGCTGTGCAGGAAGTAAACGTCAAAGTCAGAGAGAATTCATGACGATGTTCATCAAACGTAAAGCGTAGTTTGGATCTTCTTTTGCTGCTGGTTCAGTCAGTTTTGGTTGGAGACAGATGAAACCTGCAGCTTCAGGATCTGTGAGCTGTCCACTTTCAGCCCCGACGGCGTGTCCGTGTACGTGCCGTCGAGTGAACGATCCACGCTCTGTGTTTCCATCTTTGTGTGTTTAGCTGCTCTCATTTACTGTTTTATCTGTTTGCTTGTTGTTGAAATACTTTTGGGAGCTTTAACCTGAGATTCTGGCAAAATACATTTATATTAAAAATCGATTCAGGATTGAATGAATCAACATCGCTTTATTCAAATTAAAACCATTTAAATAGGAAAATCCATTTTTCTACAGCCGCCTCTAATGCTGGGTAATGTCAGCTGGTCCATGTGCAGCTGGCTGTGAGGCTCAGGGAGCGTCTACAAAGTGCAACACTGAAAGAACATCATCCATAAATATTGAGTAATAACTGGACTCTCATACAGCGAGACTCAAATGCCTTTAAACATCAGCTTATCCTGCTGATCCAAGTCCAACACTGAGTTCGTAAAAACATGTTTGTCAATCATTTTGTTTGGTTTCTGAGGAAAATGATTCAATAACTTGCTGCTAATACACAACATTTCATCATATTTCCTCATAACCCTCTTTTGTCTGACCATTTGATCCCATTTGAATTTGCAATAAAGGATCCACAGAGTTTGGTGACAATAATGACAGTAGATGTTTGTGTGAAAGTGCTGGAAGCAAATTAGTGTGTGATGTTCTTTCAGTGTTGCACTTTGTAGACGCTCCCTGAGCACTGGTCTCACAGCCAGCTGCACATAGAGACCAGTGTTGTTAGTCCAGGTCAGAAGATGACTTGTTGGAATGAAAATGAGCTTGTAGTTTGTCTGCTTTAATAATGTGACTGGAAAAAGGTGTTGGACTTCAAATATGTCCATTTCTTTCACACTTCACCTTTAAAAGTGAAGCCTTGTGATTCCTGGAAGGAAAAACACGACTTTTTCAGGTCTTTTTCCTGTTTTTATGAGAAATGTACGACTTTAATGTGAAACATTCAGAGTTTTTTCTCTTGTTGTGTTTGTTTGAAGCTGCTTCCTGTTGGCTTCAGCTGTTTGGAGTTTCCATTTTCTAAACTTCTACATTCTGAACCTTCTTCAGCTCTGAACAGATGATGAAACACTGAATGATTTCAAGCTCACACTTTGTCTAATAAACTTACATCTTTCATTCTTTATACAGATTGGAGAGCTGTGGTTTGTCAGAGATCAGCTGTGATTATCTGGCAGCAGCACTGAAGTCCAACCCCTCCCATCTGAGAGAGCTGGACCTGAGCTACAACAACAAGCTGCAGGATTCAGGAGTGAAGCATCTGTGTGGTTTCCTGGAGAGTCCAGGATGTGGACTTGAAACTCTGGGGTCAGTCAGCATGTTTTAGTTGTGCTGAGATGAATATGATGTGAAAGTTGTGCTGACACTAAACTGCAGACATCAGGCTGATATTATACTGATCCACACTGAGGATCTTCATGGTAAAGTCTGTTTTCTTCTTCTCTGGTTTAGTCCATTGACTGCAGCAGAACAATGTTCACATTTCAAACCTTCAAAGAAGAAGAAAAATCCTCCACTGGATAATTCACTGTGAAACTCTCAAACTCTTCGTTCCACCTTAAAGTCTGTCTGACACTGAAATCCAAAGCAAAATGTGCGTTTGCTTTACAGACAGCAGTCCAACACAAACATACACACATCATCCAAAACACAGTCCAACATCCAAATCTCCTCCACTGCCAGCATGAATGATGGGAAAGAGAAGGAGGAACACTCTGACATTCAGGGTTAGAATGAGTTTCATAAAGCAGACTGTGAAGATCAAAGCTGCATTAGAAAGCTTACATGAATGAATGAGTGGACAGAAGTGGACAGAGATCATCTGAAGCACTTCAAAGGCTTTAAATCAGCACATTTCTCTTTATTCTTTATCAACTCTGTTAGTTTCTCTCTGTTTTCTGTGGAATGAAGCTAACAGCAGGCTAATAAGATGCTGACCAATAGGTTTCTATTAAAGGTTGTAATTTGTATATGAAAAAGTGCTTTGGCTCAGCAGGGATCAGCTTACAGGTAGAATACAGCTGCTGGATGGGATTAGCATGTCATAGCTATCTACCAAACTGCTAACTGGGGGATTTCAGGCCATCTAGGAATCATTTTTGCTAACTGTTTATTCAGCTTAGGCTCACAGGGCTGCAGCCTGTGCCCTAGCTGTCATAGGGCAAGAGGCGTGGTCCACCTGCATAGGTGGGCAGTCCCTCACAGGGCCAACAGAGAGAGACAGAGAAGCACTCTCTCACATCCACACCTACAGCCAATTTAGAAGCACCAATGAACCTAAGCAGCATTTCATTGGACTGTGGGAGAACATCCAACCTCCACAGAAAGGCCAACAAGCTTCAACCTACAACCTTCTTGCTTTAAGGCACTAGTGCTAACCACTTTTCCCCATTTCAGCCCAAATCCTGCATCTTCCTGTTTCTGACTCCAGGCCAGCTCCACTAACACTTTCTCATCAGACACTGCCACCTAGTGGAGGAAGTCTTAGTTCCATTTGAAGCTTCAGATGACAGTTAGTTCCTTTACAAAGAGGTGGAGGTGGTGGGGCCACAGCACCATCATCACTGAGTGCTAGCGATGGGTATCGCTTAGGTTTTATCCAATACCGGTGCCAACCCCGTACTTTTGATACGGTGCCGGTGCTTAAAGAATGGAAAAAACACAAACTTTGTCCAAAAACCTCTCATGTTTAGCTGTTTTCCACTTTTTTTTGGTCATTTTAGCCTTTTTGGCCAGGGTGAAGGGAGTATCTGCCATCAAACAAGAAGACAGCTGCATGTAACTACGACGGTGTTTGCCAGTTCACCTTACATGCATTAATGTAATAACGTGGTTAGCCTACTCAACGTAAATTACACACTAACAACATTAAGCTACTCACCCAGAGAAGAACGGCTGCTGCTGCCATCATCATCCTCATCATTTCTGCTACACTGGCAGGGCTAGGGGCCAAGACTCTCCTCTTCGGGTTCTTGGGGGATGTTGCTAACTCCGGGTCTGATAACAGGCACCACACCCGCAGTAGATGCGCTCGGTCTTGCAGCAAGCTATCAAATACGGTGCATTTCTTGGCTTTTAAAAAAACGCTATGCGTCGCCAGGTGTTTCATCAGATTCAAGGTGTTACCTCCTTTGACAGTATCACCTTAAAGCACTTGTTGCAGGCTGCTGAGTTTGCATCTTTTGCTGTGAAGTACAGCCAGACTTTGACCGCTTCGCCTTGGGCATTTTTAATCTGTAGCTCTGCTCTAAAAGAACGTACGTACCTGGGCCCGCCTACTATCCTTGGAAAGGTAAAATGATTGGCTAGAATCTAAAGTGTATGACATCTCAGGGAAAAAAAAGCACCAAAATGTGCACTGCTTTTCGGTCTGGTTACTATTAAATTTCGTTCTTTGAATTCTTTTGGCGGCAAAGAAAGACTGGACCCAGGGTGGTCAAAGCTCAAAAAATGATCTTTATTTTACATTCCCGGGAACGGAGACCTGAACACACGAACACACACACTCACACACAGCAGCAGCAGCCAGCATGGTTATTTATATATTTCCGCAGCACGTCACACACTCTAAGTTTTGATCAAAACACTCTGCTTAGTTTCACTTTCTGTCTGCACCTCGTGCTCTGCAAAAGCATGCAGTTTTCTGTCAGTACCTTTGGCTCAGACTCTACTCAGAGCTGGCCCTCTCTTATTAAAATACATAAAACAATATAATCAGCAAATAAACACTAAGAATATATATTTAAATCCCAACATTACTACCGTTTATGTCAGAACTGGTGCCATAATGGCACCGGATACCGGTACCCATACCTACTGAGTGCCATAGGACACTTAACCTTTGTTTCCATATGCTGGGAACTTCCTGTTGTTCCAAGGAGGACTGGAAAATGTGTGAAAATCTCCCAGTCAGTTCCTCACAGCACACTTCAATCATTTCCCTCCCACAGCATCAGGACCAGGGCTTTTTCTCTTTGATCCCACTAAGAGATTTCCACACAAACAAGAGAGCTGCTTTATCTCTCTTTCAACAAGTTTCTGTGCCTCAATCTTTTTCTTCTCTCCCTCATAACAAGACAGCTTCTTCTGCCTGAGAACATGTTGGAGTGATTTACTAATCCAGGGCTGCTTATTGGGGAAAATACTTCCTGTTTCCAAAGTAATCCCCATTTTTCCCAGAAAGAAATGTAAGTAGAAATCGATGATCTAAGTGAGAACATGAGCCTTTAAAAAGTCCCAGTGGGTGCAGTCAAAGCAGTCCCTCAGTCCCAGTATAGAGTCTTTGGTCCAGACTGGAACAACTGTGTGCCCAGTTTGAGCTCTCTTCAGTCCTGTGACCTGACAGACCCAGAGGGGCCATCACATCACATTTAGAAGCTCCCCTAATGGAGCCACAACACATGTCCAACACTTAGTCTGTCTTGTTGGACCAACTGGAAGAAATGATTCAAGGACTTAGTCACAGAACAGAGATTCAAATCTCCAAAATCCAACTGGCTGCATCAGGACATATAGTCTGAAACTCTGCACAGTTTCCTGTTTGAAGCTGCTTCCTGTTGGCTTCAGCTGTTTGGAGTTTCCATTTTCTAAACTTCTACATTCTGAACCTTCTTCAGCTCTGAACAGATGATGAAACACTGAATGATTTCAAGCTCACACTTTGTCTAATAAACTTACATCTTTCATTCTTTATACAGATTGATGAACTGTGGTTTGTCAGAGATCAGCTGTGATTATCTGGCAGCAGCACTGAAGTCCAACCCCTCCCATCTGAGAGCGCTGTACCTGTGGAACAACAACCTGCAGGATCCAGATGTGAAGCAGCTGTCTGATCTTCAGCAGAGTCCAGACTACAGACTGGAGACTCTGTGGTCAGTAGAGTGATGGAGTGAGTGGGTGGTGCTGTCAGCAGTATTGTACTAAACACAGTCAGTATGAAACAAAGATCCAGTGTTTCCTGTAAAGCTGCAGCTTCTCAGTGAAGCTGTGAGAGGAGAATGCTGACAGGCTTCAGGATTGGACACAAACACTTCCTGTTTCTGACCTTTATGGTCACCATGGTAACGGCTGACACGCTCTGATCAAACACTGTCAACAGCCAATCAGCTCTCTGAACAAAGCAGCACGCAGACCAATGACTGCATTCATTTCCAAGTTTAAAGCAGTGAAGAACACAGTCTGTAGGTGAGGAAGAATTTAGTGAGAGCAGATGTTTGGATGGAATTCCTCCAGTTAACAGCTGGAACCGTCCATCTGGATTGTTGGGCTTGTTGTTGGGGTTCCTACAGAGCTCAGAGTGGACACACCAAGGTTCTTCTAATGAATGAAAGTCCAAACTCAAACTAGGAGTGAAAAACATTTTCATCAACTTCAATAAAAATCCAAAGAATAGAAAAAGTGAAGCAACAATGAGTCCTAGTACAGTCCCAGCACTGAAGTCCCTGCTGCTCTTTATACTGGATGTGCTGCATCACTGACTGACAGCTGATGAAGAGTCTCTGGAAACACTCGTTTATCTCCTCTGCTCTTCCTTCTTCTCTCTGCAGGTGGAGGTGATGATGGTAAACAGGACGGTGTGTGTGCTGAGAGAGGAGGAGCTGTGTCCTGGTGATCCAGAGAGGTTGAAGCAGCAGCAGCTTGTGTGTAGAGACGCTCTGACTGGGCCATGTTACTGGGAGGTGGAGAGGAGAGCTTCATCCAGCAGTGACTGACAGAGGAATGAGAAGAAGTGCAGATGACTGTCAGTGCTGCAGAGTGAACTGCTCTGAGAACAGCTCCACTGTCACACACAATGTAGAGTCCAGCATCATCCCTGTGTGTCCCTCTGGATCTGACAGAGGATCATCAGTGTATCTGGACTGCTCTGCTGCTGCTCTGTCCTTCTACAGTCTCTGCACAGTCTCTGTCTGACTCTGGCTTCAGACCCTCCTGGATCAAACTCACCTGGAAAGACTTTCAAATTCAAATTCAAATTGTATTTGTCACACACACAACCATACCCAGTATGACATGAGGTGAAATGCTTGTAGCTGTGCAATGCCCGACCATTAAATGACAGTGGTTTTACAGTATTTACAATTTACAGGTTATTACAAAATTTACAGATTTAACTTAGAAATTTACAGTAAAAATGTGCAAATAGCAGAAAGAGATTATAAGGAAGTGTACATGAAGAAAAAACAGAGTGTGTGTGGTGATGTGATGTGTGTGAGAGTCCAGTCTTATAGTGATGTGATGTGTGTGGGAGAGTTCAGTCCTACACCTGGTTCACGCCGCAATGTATTGCGCCATTTTCCGGGTCCACAAATCAAAACAAACGCACCGTGTTGGAACGACGACGACAAGAAACATGCTTAAAAGCAGCTCAAAGGAAAACGGACGGTATAGAGACCGATTGCGTCCAGAGGCGAAGCAGCAGCACTTGAAAAAATTAGAGTGCATCGCAAATCTGGACCCATATGAAATACGGCAGTGGAGTAAAGACCCAGACAACTTACCGCCACTGTCCTACCCTGATATCTTCACGTATCTTGTTTGTGGAGTAAGCGCTTACACTGCGAACCAGTTTCGTAATTACAAGTCACTGGAGGCGCACATCCAATTTACAAATGGCTGGGTGCAAGATTTGGCTATTTTCAAGCCGCCAAACTGTGAGTACGTCGTCATTCATACCAAGGTAAGTCAGCTGGAGTGCATCGAGTGTAATAGCCATTGTCCACCCCCCACCATAATTAATGTTATACATTTATCATTGAACTGCTAAAATATCGTTATCATATCATGTGCCCATAATTGTAAAGTAGATGCAAACTAACACATTGATAATCGGGCAAATTATTACTTAACGCCAATTTGTGTCGTCCCTGTCTCATTGAATTTATTGTCTTTACATCAACCTCGTCCTTGTATGTTCCAGGTACTGCACTCCCAAAGATTGAATGAACCTGCATTACGGCCATGGGTAATTGTAAGCACCACGGGGAAGGTCGAAGCCGCACACGGAACATGCTGAACATGCTACCTATATAAATCCAAGCAGGAAGCATGTTTTAATAGTGTGATTGGGCCATCTGAACATGCTACCTATATAAATCCAAGCAGGAAGCATGTTTTAATAGTGTGATTGGGCCATCTGAACATGCTACCTATATAAATCCAAGCAGGAAGCATGTTTTAATAGTGTGATTGGGCCATCTGAACATGCTACCTATATAAATCCAAGCAGGAAGCATGTTTTAATAGTGTGATTGGGCCATCTGAACATCCTACCTATATAAATCCAAGCAGGAAGCATGTTTTAATAGTGTGATTGGGCCATCTGAACATGCTACCTATATAAATCCAAGCAGGA
Organism: Perissodus microlepis; assembly: GCF_051167445.1. Classification (NCBI taxonomy): domain Eukaryota; kingdom Metazoa; phylum Chordata; class Actinopteri; order Cichliformes; family Cichlidae; genus Perissodus; species Perissodus microlepis. Next base: position 42,172,812 of record NC_140463.1, on the reverse strand, counting down.
AGCATGTTTTAATAGTGTGATTGGGCCATCTGAACACGCTACCTATACAACGGAGCCATTAACCACGTAAGGTAGCATATTCTGATAAGTTAGCACGGATTGATAGACAAGACTATAAATTTACGCTACGGTAGGATGTTTTGACAGAACACCGGTTCTCGTCCCCAACATTTTTCTATATTAAGCTTACTGTTATCAAGGCATGGTAAATGAACAGTAAACCTTGCCTGATGACTAATCTTCCCGTTTCCCTCTCACTGATTTATTTGGGTTGTCATGGCAGAAATATTAAACAATGCCTTTTATTAGAACATAAGCATTTAAATGCAGTAATTGTATTTGAATTAGTTAAATATGAGTGGGCAACTCTGACCATGACAAGACTGCATTTGCTCTAAAAAAATAATAAAAAATTTAGACATATTGTTGTCATTATTTTTACTCTTCAATTTTATCTGTTTTTTCTTTAAGATGGTATCAGAAGTTGCTCCTCCACCATGAAAAAAACCATCTGCATGTATTCTTTCACCACGATTCTCCTCTGTGGTCTTCCTCATTCATCCTGTTTGGAGCTTAATGTTCAACATCCTTTATCTATTAAAATTACAGAAGGAGAAGAAAGTAATCATCAGAGCAGGAATCATGATAAATGATAAATAGATTACCAGTACATACAAACATAACACTTGCATAATTTCTCGGATAACGCTGCATTGGATGGGTTTATTAACTGTGGGCTGAAATTGTGCTACAGTCTGCTGGTGAGGAACTTTTTTGAGTGTTGAATAAAATGTCCTCCACAATCTGCATACGAATTGTCATTAAAACCATAGAGATTCTTACTTATAAAGGAAAGAAAAGTGGGACAATGCCCATCAACATATAGTGTATATTTTCTGAAACATTACAAAGATACAGGTAATTCTGGGTTCACCTGAATTACAGATTAGACTGGTGGACAAACAGAGATGTTGTGTACAACTGGTGACAGCATCAGTGACAACAAATTAATCAGCAAGGCTGGAAGCAGAATTAGGAGGCGTCAGAGTCAGCGAGGGTCAGAGATCAATGAACAAATTGCCCACCTTCATGGATAATGCATCACCCTCAAAAGGATTCAAAATTTGGGCCATGAAGAACAGTTCAGGAAACCTATTTTATTGTTTCGTCTGTGAAACTGTATAAATGAAATGTAAATTATGTTAAAGGAAAACACATTTGTAAGCCATAAGAAACAAACATGCTTTGCATTATACCTTCAAACATCTGTATAGATTTGATACATTATTTATTAACTGAATTTGCTAACATGTCTTACATAGTGAGAGTATTTCTTTTACTGATGATATTTCAATGATATGTATTTTTTATGACTAAATAATGCTCTATCGAACACCTGGCAATAACAGCAGGTGTGGCAATTTTGTAATTTGTTGTTTAAATTTGATATTATTTTAGGCAGTATATTTTCTTAGCCTTTGTCATACTCATACTTAACCCTCTCAGGCTCAAATTAAGTTTTTGTTGCTAATGCACAAAAGAATACCTGCAGTGGTACTTCTGAGTAAAAAAAACTCATAAAATATGTATGTGGGGTGATCAGGTTGTTAGCTTTTAACTGCTGCAAATCTGCAACGCCTGCCTTGAGAGGGTTAACACAGCAATCTCAGAAACAGTACAGTAATTTTGGGTGTGGATCACAGGGTGAAGAGTGGGGGTCACCCAGAGTCAGAATGCAGTGAGATATGTGTCACCTCTTACAGATTTCCTATAATCTGATGTCAAACATGAGAAAATATATAGTACAGTACAGTAAATTTGGTAAATTTTAGTATTCATTTTCTGGAAAACCGTACAGTAATTTTGGGTGTGGATCACTGGGTAAAAAGTGGAGATGGCCTAGAGTCAGAATCTAGTGAAATATCAGTGTCACCTCTTACAGTTTCCTGTAATCTGAGCTCAAAGATGAGGATATTAAAAGTACAGTACTGTATATTGGGTAAATTTTACTGTAAATTTTCTCGTACAGTAATTTGGGCTGTGGATCACAGGGTGAAAAGTGGAGATGAACCAAAACCAGGAGTGGATTGTGAAGTACAATAGTGTCAGGACACAAAAGATTGTGTTTCTAAGTCAGTCTGCACCCGTACCGTAATATGCATAAGAATAGTGCAACAACATTTTAGGTGCGGCTGGCTTGACTGTGTCTTCGTAAGTGAGGGCTCACTTGACCGCGGTCAAATATGGTGCTGGAGAAACAAACTACAGAGAACTTCGTAAAGAGAGTATTGAGTGCTTTGGCGATGTAAATGGACTGGTTCTTATATAGTACTCAAAGCACTTTAAAGAACTTGCCTCATTCAGGTGTACGCAAGCACTTTTCTCTGTAAGCACTTTCTGTGTAATGTTCACACACATTCAGAGAGCAACTCTGCGTTGGTATCTTGCCCAGGGATATTTGGCATGCAGACGGGGATTGAAGCACCTTCCTCTACTACCTGAGCAAAGCCACCCCATGTTCGTCTGTGCACAGATTTCTTTCAATACAGTATTATCACAATTGTGCAAAAATACAGGCATGAAAGCTTAAAGTGCGCGATCACAATAAAGGTGACGTTCAGAGACTGACTGAGTGATCTGAGAACTCATCAGCGCTCATCACTGCCTTCACTTACTTGCTGCTATGGGTGCAGGAATAACACAGTTGTGCAGCCTCCACTTGAAGGCAAGAACCTTCATTTATCTTCTCAAACGGAATTCAAAATGTTTTTTACAAAGTGAAGGATTAAGATATAAATCGCAGAAGCATCGATCCACACATTCAAAGAAGAACAACCCAACAAACTCTTCATAAAACTCAAAGAGATATGAAAATCTTTACTTCTGTCTATTCTGTGTTGTTAATAACATCACATCTTCACATAGTAGCAAAAACATATTAAAAAAACATTAATCTCAACATGCATACTGTACTTCAAGTTTCTCTCACGGAAAGGCCAGTGTTACTTTTATAGTATCCTTTCCATAAATATCATAAATATCTTTACCCATGTAGTGGAATTATTTTATTTTTTCATTTTAGTTAACAAGTATAATGTGACCACATTCACTTTTTATCAGGACAAGCTACACCACCACGGTGGTTAGCATACAATAACACTGCCTTGTTCTCAAAGCTTCTTGCTAACTGTACTTTTTTCTGAGATGTTCTCTTTAAGTAAGGATACTGAAAGTGTAAGCAGTGTATACGGTCACATCGCGTGCTTAAGGTTGTGTTAGCACTGATAATTCCTTCACAGTTCTTTAAAGATGCTGAAGTCATCATATCAGCTGTAAATGCAGTGCTGCTGCTGTCCTTACGCTATACTTTCAAGCATCACACTTTCTTACTGACCAGTTTATTTCCACTTTTTATGCTCTAGTATGGTGTGACCAGTGTTGGGACTAACGCGTTATTAAGTAACGCATTACAGTAACTACGTTATTATTGTAGTAACGAGCACGGTAACTAGTTATTATGCCAAAATCAGGAACGCGTTACTCGTTACTGGGATTTAGATAGGCTCGTTATTCGTTACTTCGTGTGGTGGCATCGCGGAGCTTCCACAGATTCAATAACATTAGCAAGTGGTGGAGGCCAGCAGGTGGATGAGGGAAAGGGAGGCAAGAGGAGAGACCCGAAGCGGCCGCCGGTCCGAGTATCAGGTGAACTGAACTTCAGGTAAGAAGTTATGACCTGCAGTCTATCTGAGTCACATATAAATCAAGTTTAGTTGGAGTTTATTTTCGTTATGCTGACTTTTTCGTACTGCGTGCTAGCTAGCATGACGGAGTTTCTATACAGCTGGGTGGGTGCTATGTTACTGATGTTGAACTTTATTTTGTTCATACGGTTAATTATTAGAGTTGCCAACTGTCCCGTAAAAAACAGAATCGTCTCGTATTCAGAGAAACTATTACGGGTTTCGTATTGAGGTGAAAAGGAACATTTTGTCCCGGACTTCAGCTACAATGAAAAAGACACAAAGCTGGATTTATTCTGTGTTTACGCTGCACAGCTGCCTCTTCTCCTCTCATTCTCTCCCCCTCCCTCTCCTGTTTCTACTTCAATCATGAAACTGATCAATAATCAGCTGATCGGCTTTTCTCTCTTGTTTATTTATCGCCCACTTTGCGCCAGAAAGAGGAAACCAGCGGATGTCACGCTAAACAACAGCAGCACGTTTAAGCTTGATCAGCTGTTGTTAGAATTTATTTAATATTACTTTCTACTATCAGCTGATGTTTGCTGGAGCCACAGTTGTAAAGCTGCTGGTCATGATATCGGTTTGGATATGTGGTGAGATGGAAACATGAAGATGAAACCAGGAGATGTCCTTACTGAATCATCAGAGCTGAACAGGTGATGGAGAAACAGGTTTACCTTTTAGGTGACATGAATGAGTTGAAGGGAAGTTATGAACTGTTTCTGAGAGACAAATAACACCAGGATCCTTTTTTTACTTAGCTGACAGCTGATAAGGTAGGGCATTAACAGGGAGAGGAGGGCACAAGGAAATACTTTTCTTTCTTATTCTCATTTAAAATGTCTCGCTTTTAAAAAAATAATTATCTGAGTCTTACAACAAACGATTGATAGATTAATGCATATATACCATCAGAACAGTGTACATCACTGTCACAACAGCGTTTGTTTTCATTCAAAGGCTTTATGATTTTTCCTATATAGTCAAATTCCCCGGGACGATTTTTTTTTGTCCCAGTCCAGCCCTGTAAGCAGCTCATCTGCAGTCTGGTGTTACCTACATCTTCCTATTCAGAAGGCAGAATTTCCGAGTTCTGAGTACAATCGAAAGCACCACGACTGCAGTTTTTGTGTTGGATGTAAAAAGCAGGCTAGAATCATGCGGCGGTCAACGACGGTCCAGGCGTGGGATTTCTCTCGTGGAAGTGTGCACATTATTTTTTTCCTTTCTATTGGTAGGTGGCACAGTGCACTTGTGGCAAGTAAGCAAGCTAGAAGACTGGCAATCTTGCTGGGTATCCAGTTACGGAAGCAACACATTAACAAGAGAATTCTGAGTAAAACCAAAGTTACTTTCCCTAGTAACTAGTTACTCTGAAAGTAACGAGTAACTTGAAGTAACTGAGTTACTTTTGATAGAAGTAACTAGTAATGTAACTAAGTTACTAATTTAAAGTAACTTACCCAACACTGGGTGTGACTGAATGAAGTCAGCAAACCAAATTCTGTCCATCTGAGGATGAGAAAAAACTTGCATGAAATGGGAAGAATGAGATGAAGATGGCTCCTATGCTTTAGACGTGACACTGTTTCTGCCATTGTAAGTACGCTAATGCTTGAAAGATCCATTAAAAGTCTGACACTTCACTCTTCAGCTGGAGTGTCCATCAAGTTTTACATTCCAGGTTTCCTCGTTGGGATTACGACTCAGACGATGATGTGAAAAATTAGTTATTACATTAAACCCATAAAATCAACACTGGCAAAAAAGCCGTGCACTTCACAGAACAGCTTTCTATGGCCGAGCAGCTCCTGCAGGTGTAAGGTGTAGGTGTCACAGCACTCTGGTCCAAAGAGTTTATGTGCAGCATGCAGACAGAAAATGGCTTTACAGAATATGACTGAATGTTGAGGCACCACAACACACTCAGTCTGCCCCCTCAGTCTGATCAAGAAGAAAACCTGACTGAGCGCTTCATAACATCAGTATGATGATGTCCCAGAGGCCATGTTCAGGTTATTCTCCCGTCCACACTGAGCGGGCGGATCGACAAGAAAAGCTAGAAAGCTTTATCAACTATAACCCCAGTGAGGACCTTGACAGGTGTCTTGTGTACAGGTGAAGGCTGGACAGTCAGCAGGATACCTTCCTAACATTTGTCATTCCCAGCATTGAACCGTTTCCTGGCACAGCCTCAGTGAAACAGAGCATACAAAAATAAAATTGCCATAACTTGACCTCATGTTGCCTGCTTCTTTTCTTGTGTGTCTGTGGATGTAAAACAGTAACACACTTTCTGCTCTGTGTGTTTTTAATTGTAAATAAATGCAATATATCTTCATTTTAAAAACTTCTGCTCTAAATCTTTTTTTAGCAAAATGCTTTTTTTGCCCCTTCCTGATTTCTTATGTTTTAACATGTTTGTTACATTTACATGTTTCCGATTTCAAGTGTTAACACAGATGGTCAGAGACAGAGGTTTGGACAGCTCTTTCCCTTTATTTGTATTTATTCAGGTTATTTTTATACTCAAAAATCCATCCACAAGCTCCAACGCGTCCAGAACTCTGCTGCCTGTATCATCACCAGGACCCCTTCTATCCACCACATCACTCCTGTCCTGCAGCAGCTTCACTGGCTCCCGGTCAAATATCGCATCAATTTCAAAATACTCTTGCACACATTTAAGGCTATTCATCATCTCTCCCCTCCATATCTCTCTGATCTGGTTAAGATCACCGCCCCATCTCGTTGTCTCAGATCTACTTCTTCCCTTTCACTCTCCGTCCCCTCCCCCCGTCTTGCCACCATGGGGAGCAGGGCTTTCAGCTGCTCTGCTCCACGACTCTGGAATTCCTGACCTCCTGATTTAAGAAACATCTCTTCCTTCTCTCTCTTTAAGTCCCAACTCAAAACTCACTTGTTCAAAATAGCTTATCCCACATAACCTCTCCACTCTGCTCTTTTATTAGTTTATGTCTTATGCTTTTACGATTGTGTGAACTGCTTGCTTTTATGTTGCTTTTTATTCTAATGTGTACAGTGACCTTGAGTGTTTTGAAAGGCGCTTTCAAATAAAATGTATTATTATTATCTTTGAAATATCTCAGTGTGACACTGATACTGTACATGAGTGTGGTAGGTTTTGAAAACAGCATCAGCAGAGTACACAGCAAAGGGGAAAGGAACAATTGTTCCTTTCAAATTTTATACAAAACATCCAATCCTGGATCATATCCATATCCACTTAGGATTGAGTGATCCAAATACACCACATTGTGACAATAACCACGGCATAGCAGCTGATGAGCAGCAGATAGATAGACGAGACCAAGACCAAGACCAAGATGAGACGAAGTCAAGACGAGACCAAGACCAAGACCAAGACAAAAAAGTCTTTAAACTGCAGCCAGATGCTGCTTCGTTTACGGGTGTCAGGCATATTTATGTGTTTTTGCTTTCGCACAGCCCTCCTCACCACTGTCTACTGTCTCACTCACTTACTGAGAGGACAGACGCACCCTCCACTTGACTGTCGCGAAATGCAGATCCAAAAGCAACAACATGGCAGGTCAAGAGACAACAGCAGTATCCTGAGCAGCGAGGGGTCCAGCAGGAACAGCAGTATGTGCAAAAGGCATCAGCAAGGAGAAAACACCATCATCATGACTGGATGGATGGAGATGCGTTTCCAACAAGCTGCAACTTCACTGTGTGTGAATGCAAATTGAGAACAGTGTCTGAGTTGGACATTTGTTACGTTTGGAGTGAAACGGCAATGGAAGAGACAGTGGGCGTAGATTTCGTTTTGGCATTGGTGGGGACCAATGACCAATGATTCAGTTTTTTTTTCCTTTTTGTCTGTGCTTCTTGATAACAAAAGGAGAAATGTACTTGCCTAAATATGCTCTTCTACATGCTTTTAAACCATTTAAAATTACAATTGATAGTTTTATATGTGAGTTATATAATGCTAAATTACAATTAAACAAATGACTAAGTATTTTAGACTTTCAGTCAGCAAGCCGGCCTAAAAATACATCAACGTAAACACACTGGCGACAAACTGAAATACTGCAAAGAATGTGGGAGAAGCTTCCCCACGTCAGGTGACTTAAAACGACATGAACTCTTTCACAGTGGGGTCAAAAAGCATCTCTGTGATCAGTGTGGGTCAGCTATCAACAAGGCATCTAACTTTTTTAGGTGGGGTTGCACTACTGTTGGGACTGCAGTCTTCCTCATTCCTGGTTCTCTTTGTTTGACGAAGACGATTTGATGCTTCTTAGTAGTGAATAATGTCCACAACCCAGTCTTTCTCCCTTTTCAGTAAGATCTGCAGATGTTTGAGGGTATCTGTTTACAATGATTTTAGCAACTTCTTCACATGATGCACGTTTAGGGTTTCTGCAGTGAACTTGCATGGCCTCCACAACAATTCTGACCATACTTCTCCTGTCCTCTGGATGAGCTCTGTCTCCTCTTGTGATTGCATGCGACAGTCGGAGTGGAAATCTTTCCCAAGGAATCTGTAAGTGTGAGACCCAAGAGCTGGAGTAATGGTTGTACATAGTGGTGGATGTGGAGGAGGAGGGGTGAGGTGGATGGCTTGATGTTTCAGCTGATGCAGCAGGGCAAGGCTCCAGAGTAATGGTGTCATTCAGGTTCTCTGGTCTGTTGCCATCTAAAAAAATAAATAAACAAAGATCATTGGAAAAGCTACCTTAAAAAGCTACTATGTCAACAAATATGTCCTCACTAAAAGATGAACCCTTCAATTAGGATTGAGTAGTAACGGCAAGGCAGTTTTGGGGACCTTGTCTGAAGATGAAAAGAAGCAATCCCAGGACTGCAAAAGAACTACAAACTCAAGGTCTTGCATTGAAAAGACCTTGAGTCAATATATTTTACAGTATGTCACAATTTCAAACCCTTAGTTGTACCACTACCAATGAAAGGTTAATGGTGTTAGATTTAGTGTCTACTTTTGTTTATGTTTTCCGTGTTAATTATCTACCGGACAATGTGAGCCCCAAAACGCTCTTCACTATGATACTGTCAAAGTACATGTGTAGTATGGTGAAGAGAAAAAAAAAAGCTAATCAAGCTAATCAGTGACATATGAGTCTATGAGTGACCTTCAAATCATAGACTCAAGTCTATGATTTATACAGAACCTACACAAACCTCCTTTAAATGCAAGAAGTAGTTTACGTATTTGAATTGGTGTGAGAAAGGGTTTGAGATCTTCTGCCTCCACAAACAAAAGATCACTTTTTTGTTGTACACCAATAACGTCCGTCAGATGTTCTACAATGCAGATTATTTTCTCTCTGTCTAGTGCCGGCAGGAGCCTTGTGAGTTCCTCTTCAATTTCCATCCCTGAAAAAGAATTAAGAGGAAACTGAATGGTGTAGGGAGACAACAAAAAGGCCTGCCATGTTATAAAGTGGTAGTGGGTAATAATCCATCAGACTGTCAGCATTTACACACACACTTCTTTCTGTAGGGCAACGCAAGCAGTGAAGTCCAAGGTCAATGAGAAGTACTGAGTGATGCAACTCGAGCACAAAGTACAATCCAGAATCGTTAACAAGTATAACAGCTATCTTCCCAAAAAACCAAGCCATCATCAGTGTCATCTACAATGGAAACATAGCCTTTCACATACTTGGTACCTTTGTGGACAACTGCTGACACATCCAAAGTGGTCTGATTAGTGCAGCCGGCTTTTGCCACAGCTTCTTGAATGACAGCGTTGTAAAGATGATGATTGTAATCACTTGCTTCTCCAATGATTTGAACTGTAGGTGGAAACAATTGGCCCACTGAGAGGTAGGACTGCAGTAACTGATGCCGTTCTGTCAGAGTCTTGCATAAGTTGACGAAGTTGTGCACTGTTCTTGTACATGCTTTGAAATACGAGTGCTTGCTCTCAAACCTAAGGGTCCACAAACGAATGAGTGGTCCAAAGTGAAGGATAAGCTCTGCATAATGTAACAAATAGTGATGTTTAGCTTTTAAAGCTTTGTCAGGAAACCTACTGTGTCTCAGATGTATATAGTCCTCTATCAGTATCTTTAGGTAGGCAATGTCATTGTGACTTATTTTGGGGGCACATACAATATCAACAATGTCTCTAAGTTTAAGGCATAACTGCCAAACCTCACTATCCACAGGATGTTTTATCTTTTCACCAATGTACAGAGGCAGAAGTTGTAGAAGACACCAGTTCTGTGCTGCCACTTCGTACGTGTTTGAACTGTACAATTGCTCTGTTTAACTGGTTGTATGTGAAATGCCCTTCCACTTGCACAAGGGTATCAATATATAGTGACAAGTCACTGGAAACCACTCCTTCAAATAAATCATGGCCCAAACATGGAGGTAACCCAGAGCACACATGGAAATACTTCAGTGAATTAAACACAGAGTCAAATTTAATGCCATTCACAACCGAGTGGTCACTTGTAGAGAGGACCTCAACACTGTCTTTATAGTTATCAGCTGTTCTTTTTTGTCCAAGTGATAGTGGATCATTGATAAAGCTTTCCCTGTCAATTAAGCAGTATCTGCAAAAATGTTTGCTGCAGCTGAAATTCTCAGTGACACCACCTATGCAGTGGGAGCCCAGATTGTCTCCTAAGATGGCTATCAAAGCGACCTTCATTATGGTTCCATCCTCTACCAGAACACCTGTCTCTTCCATATCTTTAAGGTCTGCAATAAGACTGGAAAAAACTTTGTTATGGCCAAAAGTTTTGAAGTCAGTGTTCCTGCAAAGCAGAACAAGTTGCATTGCATCAACAGAGGACCGGTTGTGTGGCAAGATCTCACCTAGAGTCATGTACACTGCCAGAATTTTATGTTTCTTTTTGCCAGACCCTAATGGATTAACCACTTCAAATGCATCTTGGTAGAGAATGAGTGAAAGAGATGATGGATAGTGCTGTAAAAGTGCATTATCCTTGACATTTTGACCATCTGAGACATCCTCTAAAACCATGTCTGGTGATCGGTGTAGTTTTGACTGTTTGTACTGTTCCCGTATTGTGGGTTGTCTCAAGAGAGACTTCAGTGTTTCTTTAATTGGCACATACTGAAAATAACGCTGTTTGCCTGTACTGTCAGATCCTAAAAAAAATTGAGTGGGTTCCACATAACTGAAATTTTCTTTGAAAAATGTCTTCCTTGTTTTGTCAGATCTCAACACACCTTTATTGTACAGTGTTAAGAGATCATTCTGTGAAAGTTCTTGAATGATGTTATCCACTTCTGCCTGTGGAATATTAAATGCAGACAGTTTGTCAGACAGTTTTGCCACAACATCGTGCATTGCACAGCTGTGAAGATCCTGAAATTCCTCTATGATGCACTGTATAGTGCTGGTTGGCAAGAGCATTTTAGCCTGCATTTTTAAATAAAATAAAGCCAATCGATCTAGAAATAAATCTTCATCAGTAGTATTGTGTTGTGAATCCCTGTCTTCTAATAGATTAACTGTGTCCTGTCCTTGTATTATGGCAATTTCACCAATTTCTTGTTGCCTTGACTGCTGAACTGTCTGCTTATGTTTTCGAGAAATATGGCTGGAAAATGATGTTCGGACACTGAAGTATTTAGAGCAACCTTCAAATGGACATAATACTTTTTTCCCATCTTTGATGTGAAATCTGAGATGGGCACAAAGAGTTGTGAAGTTTTGTGCAGCATACCCACATCCAGGAACTTGACAGCTGAGGTCACCAGTGAACTTACAGGACTCCTCCTCAGTGGCCTCCCTTCTGGTTCTGTGATTCCTATGCATATGTGAACGAAAGGCAGGAAATGTTCTGAAAGTGGCAGGGCAGTTCTCAGTTCCACAGGAAAACCTATAGTTATCTACATGTTTGTGGCTTTTAACATGCAAACTGAACAATATAAATTTCCGTGCACGGAAGCCACAAAATTTACAAATAAACATAGTTGCAAAAACTTCAATGACAAATTACCTATCCAAAAGACATATGAAATGCAAAAAAAAACAACCCAAAACAAAATAAGAGTATTGTCAATAGGGACCAATTCCCAGTTTTGACATGATCAAAATGATTCACAAAAGGCTTCAATGAACACAAAATGTGTGCCGACAAAAAGCACAGTAAAGACAAGTGAGCAGTCCACAAAAATGAAAAAATATTTGAGCTCGACGCTTGAATGAGTTTAGCCTGACTTAGTCAGCACTCCGCACTGTACAGGTAGTACAAGTACACCTGAAAACACCGACCATTTACCACCTTTAAGCATGGTAAATGGGCGTAACCTCGTTAGTTCGCCAATTTACCTGTTGCAAGCATCCATGTTTCTATCATCTATTGACATTTTGTCTTAGCATTTGATTGGAAAATAACCTGGCACGGTAGCTGAAAAATCAAACCAAACAGTAATGAGAACACATTTCTGACTTCTCTCGAATAAGTGAAAAAACACTTACCTTCAGACCGATTCGCTGATTCCAATTCAACTTCAATGTTTCCCATGTCAGTCAGTCTTAGGGAAAAAGTGTTAAGTTTAGATGTTTCATTTACTTTGAGATACTCCCACATTAATTGGATGAGAAATTTGGAGTCTAGCAGAGTTAGCACGAATAGCATACGATCTTCAGATATAATCCAACCAACTGTGCATTTGACCTGATTGAACTCCATCCAGTTACCTCTGACTGCTTCTAAGTTGCACATCTTAACAGTCCGTAAATTGTCTCTGTTGTTCTTCCACCATCTCATCATCTCAATGTGCTGCAGCAAACTGGGACTGTGGCACAGAATAGTTGATGGTCATGTTGTTCTCCTGCTTTGCAGCTTTGTTTGAGTCTGAATCGCGTCTTAAACACGCACAACTAAGAAAAGCAGATCAATATTTTCTTCTTGTTGTTATTTAATGGTGGTTGGCAACCAGCGAAAGGAGCATTAACCGCCTCGATCAATATCTTATATCCGCCATTGTTGTTTTGAAAGTGTGCGCCATACGTCACGTTGTACGTCAGGTAAAGGTGTGGTGTCGACTATGGCTCTCCCATTGAGATGTGTAACAAGTGCTACACACACCTGTCGCATAAAACGCTTTAAAAACCTAACATTCGCTTTAAAAACACAACCCAACGCGCTAAACATGAACAAACAAAAACACCCGTGTTACATTATCATGTATATCCAGGACATCTCTTCTGAACCGAGACGAAGTGGTGCTACAAGGGAATTATTTCTATAGGAGAGCATTTAATAGCAGTCTGTCCTGCCCCAAAATGCACCGCTAAAAATACAGTTTCTGCTTGTCCCAGAATTTATTAAATTTGAGAGTGAAGTTGTAGGACTGATGCTGGTTAGTGGTGTAGGTTTCATGGATGTGACACCTGAACTTGTGTAAAATGACCACCAGAGCATATTCCGGGATTTCTGGTTAGTTCACTGGAGTTAAGCAGAGGTGTCTTAAAAGTACCACCTTATAAAAAATAAAATGAAGTTCCAGTATAAAAAAGAATAAGAAGAGAAAAAGCTACACCCTGCTAAATGCAGTAACTTTTAAACATTACTCTAAATGTAACATATAGAAAGGAAATCAGTCTAAGTATACTTTACCTAGTAAGTATACTACAAATGCTTCTTGGGACTACATTGGCCCCCGTTTTAGTATATAGAAGTATACTTGAAATTAACTTTTAGATGTACTTTTTGTTCACTATAACTGTACTAGCATAATGTCCTTTCCAGTCTATAAGAGTATACTTAAAATATACTCTACTCTAACACAATACTAAACTTACAAGTATACTATTGATTTACTTTTTAGTTTATATTTGGCTTACTTCCGATTAACACATAGTAATTAAAATCCAGTTGAAACATATTTTTCACATGTAACAAATCACTCCATTCCCCAGACAGTCAGATAATAGTTCCAACTATCAATTCAATTTCAATTCAATTCAATTTTATTTATATAGCGCCAAATCACAACAAAAGTCGCCTCAAGGCGCTCCATAGATACAGAGAAAAACCCAACAATCATATGACCCCCTATGAGCAAGCACTTTGGCGACAGTGGGAAGGAAAAACTCCCTTTTAACAGGAAGAAACCTCCGGCAGAACCAGGCTCAGGGAGGGGCGGGGCCATCTGCTGCGACCGGTTGGGGTGAGAGAAGGAAGACAGGACAAAAGACATGCTGTGGAAGAGAGACAGAGGTTAATAACAGATATGATTCAATGCAGAGAGGTCTATTAATACATAGTGAGTGAGAAAGGTGACTGGAAAGGAAAAACTCAATGCATCATGGGAATCCCCGGCAGCCTACGTCTATTGCAGCATAACTAAGGGAGGATTCAGGGTCACCTGGTCCAGCCCTAACTATATGCTTTAGCAAAAAGGAAAGTTTGAAGCCTAATCTTAAACGTAGACATAGTGTCTGTCTCCTGAATCCAAACTGGAAGCTGGTTCCACAGAAGAGGGGCCTGAAAACTGAAGGCTCTGCCTCCCATTCTACTTTTAAATACTCTAGGAACAACAAGTAGGCCTGCAGAGCGAGAGCGAAGTGCTCTAATAGGGTGATATGGTACTACAAGGTCATTAAGATAAGATGGGGCCTGATTATTTAAGACCTTGTATGTGAGGAGCAGGATTTTGAATTCTGGATTTAACAGGAAGCCAATGAAGGGAAGCCAAAACAGGAGAAATCTGCTCTCTCTTTCTAGTCCCTGTCAAGAAGGCTTCCTTTGCAGAGAACTACACTCATAGTTCACGTACCAGAATTATATTGCAAACAGGTGAGAAAATGATTTGAGAGTTGAGGTGTATTAACTATTAACCCTTTTCACTCACGGTTTAAACATTTTTTGTCCACTCTGTTACTCTGTTCAAAAGGTAAAAGACATTACACAAGAATTTGTGACAAATTCTTGTTTAAAACATCAATTATTTGTTTCATAGTTGTTTTAATTTTACAGTTAAAGCACTGCAATGCTTGCTGGGTATTTCGTTGTACTTCTTAGTATACTTCAGGTATACTTCAAATACTTCAAATAGTGTAACTGCAACTTACTCCTTAAGTTAAAAATGATGCTGCATATTGTAGTTTACATGTGATACTACTCTCGCAATGAATTGCATTTTATGGTAATACACTCTGAATGAGGATTTAAGTAATTACTCTTAGATCTACAGTAGAAAACAACAGAAATCCGGATGGTGTAATAGTATAATCTCAGTAACATCACCAATTGTTACATTTGCTGTATTTTACAGCTGTTTCCATGAGTACGGTGAGTTACCGTAAAAATAATGTAATCTCATGGAATTTTCCCACAATTACATGCAAATTACAGTACCAAACTGCAAACATCCTTTAGAGTTTTTTACTGTTGATTTTGCAGTACTAAGCTATGGAAATTACTGCAAAGGCTAACAGTGTAACATCAAATTGTAACATCAAATCCGCTCCGCCGATGGTTGACTCCAAATCTCCCGAACACTATGTCGATCTGAGAAAGCAAGACCGAGACCAAAGTCTGTCGAGACCAAGACCACGTAAAAGTGGTCTCGAGACATCCAACTCTACCACACGTCAACCTATTAACTCACTTCTTCAACATCTCTTTTCCTTTCTCTCCAACTGCTCTTCTAACTTTCAACTGACTCATGCTGAGTGAACCCTTTCCCACACAACCATTCTCTGCCATCTAACACAACATACTTTTACCCACAGTTCTTGCTATACAGTCACACAGGAGTTTGTCATCCGGCTGCCCAGTGGAACGTCCGCCGCTTTACTGGATCTAGATCCCATTGTGCTACACGAGGCGTCCCCCGTGAGGTTCCTTGCTTGAACACCGCCACTCCACGAACATTGTGGTACGCAGAAATGGTTCCAGACAGTGGACTCGAACACAGGCCTGGGGAATCAAACACCCAGGATTTTGCCTCCGGTGTCGGCAGGCGTTCCCCTCCTCGGCCAGACAAAAAACTCCCCATGACTGTATACAGGTTAGCTACAGCTCACCCATCTGCAGGAGTCCCCTCAAAGAGATGGATGAAATTAAAGAAATTCTAATATAATACTAAAGCTAGAGCTCTGTGGCAACAGAGAGGCTGCTTCCTACTCATTTATCTCCATCGAACCAGGCTCAATTCAATCTGTAACAGGATTACTAATATTCACTGTATTTCAGAATGACAAAACACAGATACTCACTACTTTCTTGTGGCTGAGACTGGTAAGTACTCACTAAATGTAAAATTTATAACAGGAATAACCATGGACACTGTAAAAAGCTGCTCACATATTTAAATGTTACACTGGAGATTTAAAAACAATTACAATTACTTCTGTGGCAGTACTGGCACAATTAGTTCCTGGTCTGGGACCCCAAGGAGTGTGATGGTGTCACTAAGACTTCTCTACCTGTGAGGGAGCTCTGGTCTCCAGACATCATTGTTTATGAGTTGTAAGCACTTCAAATATAACATACATCCATACATACATCCATCCAACTTCTCCCGCTTATCCAGGACCATGGGGGCAGCAGCCCAAGCAGAGAAGCCCAGACTTCCCTCTCCCCTGCCACCTCCTCCAGCTTGTCTGGGGGAACACCAAGGCGTTCCCAGGCCAGCTAAGAGATATAATCTCTCCAGTGTGTCCTGGGTCTGCCCCAGGGCCTCCGAATCTCTGAATCGTATCTCTGCTTTTCGCAGATGACGTGGTTCTGTTGGCTCAAAAACAAAAGTGAGGGGAGATGTGTGATTTAAGTAGTGATGAGAATGATCAAAATGTCTCAGTGTGTCAGTTGCAGGTGGGAAGCAGACCTGGATCAATCTCCACAGGCGGCGGTCGGAGTAAAATAATAGGTTAACATCATTAGAAACACCCAGGACGAGTTTTGGCTGAATTGTTTTACAGCTTCACTTCCATGTGTTCCTCATCCCGAAAAGCAAGCTCCAAGGATGTTAACGTCTCCCTGAAAACAAGAAATGCAGATCCAAAAGCAACAACATGGCAGGTCAAGAGACAACAGCAGTATCCTGAGCAGCGAGGGGTCCAGCAGCAACAGCAGTATGTGCAAAAGGCATCAGCAAGGAGAAAACACCATCATCATGACTGGATGGATGGAGATGCAATGGACTGCTGCAAGGGGGGAGACGAGATTACAGTGGAAGGAGGGGGAGGAGACATGGAAGAACGCTGTTGTTTAGTGTGGGAGATCAAATTGGGCTAAGGAACCTGGGGAGGAAAACCGACTGCCTTTGAGTGGAGAATTGAAAAGTGTCTGAAACACTGCAAGGAGGAGAGGCACACAAAAATCACACACACAAACAGAAAATGCATTAATCCTATTAAGATATATACACATGCAATGAAGACCAGATAACATCTTAAGCATGCGTTTCTGTTTTATCATCTTGTCCAGTTCACTTAGTGGGATGAGAGGTGATATGTAAACTAGTGGACTAGTATTATGTTAGGAAAGATGATTGAATGATAGCAGGTGTAAACAGAATGCTGTAGAGAGGGTTTAAAATGGGTGGCACTAATAGATTCTGGGTTCTGATGTGTGGGGGAGGTTTTACCATGACACACACCTGCTTACATGGGAAGAAACTCATTATCTAATAGAACAGCAGTGTTATGTGGTGTGTGTGGCTGATGGATGAATGTTTTGGGGATTTATCTGGCTGAGGCATTTTCTTTTGTTACCAAGTTGAACCTGCCAATTAGTTTTGGTTTGAATTACCCTTCCAAGATGAAGAGCATGCTTAGATATGTCCTAACTAGGCCTTCCTGTCTGTTTGTTTTTTTACTTTCACAGTGCACTGAAAGTTTTGTTTGGTCATGCAACACGCAGCACCTGTACATAAAAGGCCAAAGCAGACTGTACTTCCTCAGAAGGCTGAGGTCCTTCAACATCTGCAGGAAGCTCCTGAGGATGTTTTATCAGTCGGTGGTTGCAGGAGTACTGTTCTATGCTGTGGTGTGCTGGGGGAGCAGCACAGCAAAGGACTCATCCAGGCTGGAAAAACGAATCAGGAAGGCTGGCTCTGTGGTCGGCATGAAGCTGGACACTTTGGTGACAGTGGCAGAGAAAAGGACATTAAAGAAACTGATGGACATTATGGAAAATGCTGGGCATCCTCTGCACGTGCTCGTAAATAATCAGAGGAGCCTATTCAGCGACAGGTTGCTTCTCTCAAAGTCAAGAACCAACAGGCTTAAAAACTCCTTTGTCCCACACGCCATCAAACTGTTTAACTCCTCGTTGGAGGGGAGAGGGAGGGGAGACAGGAGGACAAAGGCGAGTGGGAACAACTGAGCTGTAGTGCCTTTTCACTGTGCAATATTTGCAATATTTTTTTATATTTGACCTTTTTTGTGGGGCAAATAATATTGACACCAGTCATTTTGAGTTTTTCTGAAATGATTCTGTTGTTGTGTACAAAATATTTTAAAAAAAATTAAGCTATAGGGAAATCCTCTGGTTGAAAATCCTGTTTAAAAAAGCACTTGGGACAATTGTGTTGGTGACAGCTTTTGTTATAATATCAATAATATTTATATGAATATGGGATACTGTTACATGTTTGCATAGACTTTTGTGGAATATGGAGACACTCCTGGCATTATATGAGCAAAGTGAGACTCATTTTTTAGGGTTGGTGGAGATGAGTGTGAAGATCCAAACAATCCCTGTCAGTGATGGAGAAGCTTTGATGAAAATATTTGGTAAAAAGTTCACCAGCATGAAGGAAATGAAGTTTCAAACTTTCCTTAGGAGGAGCCCAGCACGCCTGCTTAAAGAATAGTAAGTGTGGCGATGTGGATGCTTGCAGCGTCTGCTGTATAGAGGCCATCCTGCTACACATGAAACACATCAGAGTCATAATTGTTATTTTAGTCACGTGTTTGTTTATTATCCTTATTGTTTTATCTGGGACTGTTTGCAGACATCTCAGAGAGAGGAGACACCAGCATCTGAACAGAGACTCAAACCAGCAACCTGCAGCTCCCTGCTTGGCTGCTCCAGTTTTCTCCTCACTCATGTTGCCCACCAGTGATTTCTAGCTGCCCACCCACACAGCAGGCTAGAATATGTGCTGAGCCTCAGCACCCAATACTTGGACATGTTTTCTTTATTAAACAATGAACCAGACCCCAAAAAGTAAACAGCTGTTATTGCTAGGCAACGGGAGCAGCATTTGGAGATGCAGCACCTGACATTCCTGACCATGTGGGCGGAGCATGCATGAAATGGAATGTTCAGTAGAACTGTGCAACACAAGCACTTAGTTACAGCATGTTTCATTGTATCCAGACACAGCTAGAGACACATCTACAGCAGCATCTCTGTGCAGGACAAACGACAGTTGACGAAGAAACATCGAAAACTTCACTTCACTCCTCTACAAAACGTTGGTTCCTTTGTTTAAAAGGCCAAAATGAATGAAGGGAGAACGAGAAGAGGATCGGTGAGTGCTTCACCATACAATTCAGTACAGCTGATTCATTTTAAATTTCAAATGATACAGGCTGAAAATGTCAAATTAAAAGAAGAGGCAGAAAAATCAAGAGGAGAAGCTAAAAATTCAAAGTTTGAAACTGAAGTAGTATTGCAGGAATTACTGCATGTGGGTCTCAAACTTAAAGGAGAGAAGATGAGAAAACAACAGGCAGAAAACGAGAATGAAAACATGAAGAAAGAACTGTTGGAAGCTCAAAAAGCATTGGAGGAAGAGAAAAGCACAGCACAAGAAGCCAAAAATAAATATCAAACTGCAAAGAAGGAGGCAGGAAATGTGATGCAGGAATTACAGGAGGTGCAGGAAGCTCTTGAAGAGGAAAGAAGGAAAATGCAGTTGGCAACACAAGAAGCTGCAAATGTAATGGCTGAAGCTGAAACACTAAGGAAGGAATTACTGCACGTGAAGCAACAACTTGAAGAGGAGAAAAAACGTAAACACGAGGCAGAAAATGAGATTGAGAATATGAAGAAAGAATTGTTGGAAGCTCAAAAAGTGTTGGAGGAAGAGAAAATGAAAATACAGGAAGCAAAGAAAGAAATGGAAGATACAAAGAGTTACACTCAAAACATGAAGAAGGAACTGATGAAAGTGCAAGAGGAACTTGCAGAAGAGAAAATTGAGGTGAAGGCATTCAGTGTGTGTGTGTGTGTGTGTGTGTGTACCTCCCCCACGCACGGCTGTGTATTCCCCTGCTCTCGTACGCACCCCAGCAGACCCCTCAGTCTCAGTGGGAAATGGGGAGATCAGGTCCATAGTGAGCAGACAGAAGAGTACAGGAACAGTGAGACAGCAGGGGGTAGGGTCTCAGTAAACAACCAAGCATTGAAAGGGTAATGCGTTTTAAAATGAAAGCAGCAGATATCGTAGGAAACCCAGGTGCTGTCTGTGTATTTCCCTGTGGCTGTGTGGCTTCACTGACAGTAAATCTCTTTGCAAAAGACAAGTCTGCAAACACTTCACGAATTGAGTCCTTTCTTTCAGTAGAACCCTGTATTTTCACTCTGTGCTGACTTTCTAAGTACCTCCGTCCTTTGATTTGTGCCTGGTCTTTTTTCCATCATTTTCTAAGCTGTAATCACAGGGACACATCTGGCACATATGAGGTTACATCAAAGAGGAAGCACAGGGAGGGAGCTGAGAAAAGTTTGAGGTTGAAAGTTGAAGGAGGCTGCATGTATATTATGTCTGGAGGGTTCGACTGACTGAGCCCAGATCTGAATGGTTTCCAGCCTGACTCGCTCTAATGCCACAGGACTGCCAGGAATAGCAGCATTCCCTGTTTAACTGCTGATATACAAAGAGCAGGACGAGTGGCCTCTCATTATCCGCGTCCACAGCGCTTCATGGCCACTACGCTTTTCCACTATTTGAGGAGTTGTGTGTGTTTGGGGGTCACCTGCCCCAGGTGCAGTACTCTCTCACGCAAGGCGTGTTTCAACTCGCAGCCATAAATTGTGTGGTGTGCCCCATGCAGCACTGCACTGCGTAAACACTTTGCTGTATTCCTGACTGCTGCTCCTTTTTCTTGCTCGTAGCAGCGGCACGCTGCCACGCAGCTCCATCCGTAAATCAGGAATCATTTATCCCAGTTTGAGCGATGCAGCAGATCCACTCTGTACTTGAGTTTTCGCTCTTGTCAGAGCAGATAGCAGCAGATTAGAGACACTGAACAGCTGAGAAGCACGGTCTCGTGCATTCCTGGCATTCCTCCAGACCCCCTTCCCCTCCAGATCAGCAGTGAGAGAGGGTCTTTGTGCTCAGTGGGCTGGCCTGGCTCAGGACTCTTCATATGATGGAGCCAACAGCTGCTGGAAGTGCTTCCTCCTCCTTAGTATCTCTGTCTGCTGCTCCGCCAGGCTGTCTGCCTGCGGCTTGACCTCGGCTCCAGCTGCTCATCTTAAAGGAGGGACTAGAGTTCATAACCAGGATTTATGACCTGACTTGACGTGTTTTGTCACAAGGAAGTCTTTGCTGAGGTGTCACAGTTACTGATCGATTCGTTTTGATCTGCCTCTGTCGCACTTCAGACTTTCAGGGTTTTCAGACACGAGTTATGATAGAATAACTGCATGACTAACCTCCCCTTCTGTTTTTGCCTCCTTCTGCAGGAACCCAGCAACAAGCGCGTCCGTTCTCTCACTAGGGTGACGTCGCTAGCCAACCCCATTTCTCCGGTAAAGAATGGGGTCGTCCGGCGCTTCTTCCAAACCATCAAGGTAAGCGCTCACGGCATCCAATGGAAACACAGCGCATTGGGGGGACAGGGACATCCCTTTCAACATGTCTGACATGTGGTGTTCTTTCTTTCTGAAGGCCTCTTTCCGGGGCGATGGCAAGTTGCCGGGCGTGCCCCAGAAGCCTTGCAGCAAGGCAGCGGCCTCCACACCACCTAAAAGGAGGAACAGCACCTTATGGTCCGAGACGTTAGACATCCACCAGAAAGGAACTTTCTCCACCAAAGAGATCAAGCGGCAAGAGGTGAGTCCAGGAGTCCAGACAGGGATGAATTCTACATGCTTGCTAGACTAGTTCACATGTCTTTGTGTCAAATGGTTTAAATTGGACTAGAAGCCATTCAGCCATCTTGGCTAAGCTCACTATGGTTTAGGCTACGATGTAATGACAACCTGATTTACATGTTTACTAAAAAAGCATCTGTCTGTGCCTCCTCCCATTCCTCAGGCCATATTTGAGCTGTTTCGTGGAGAACAGCATCTGATTGAGGACCTGCAGCTTGCACGCAAGGTTTGTACTTTTAAAAGCTCTGAGGCAGCGGGAGTACATATAAAGCAAACAGATTAAATCAGTCTGGCAGGCTTTGAATGCAGCGCAGCCAGGAGCTATAAAAAGACAGGGATTGTTCCTCTGTCTTTTTTTTTTTGTACCCCTAAAGCTGTTGACCAAGATATTTTTAGTAGCCGCTCCCAAAGCTCTGCCCAGATATTACTGATCACTTTGCTCCATCCACAGGCGTACCACGACCCGATGCTGAAGCTGTCCATCATGTCGGAGGAGGAGCTTACTCACATTTTCGGCAACTTGGATGCCTACATCCCACTGCACGAGGACCTTCTGGCGCAGCTCTCCAAAGCCACGGGGCCAGACCGGACCGTGGGCCAGATTGGGCAAATTCTTATTAGCTGGGTAAGTGTCTTTGACTTTTTGAGCCATCAAAAGCTTTTACGCTACTAAAACCGTATTTTGAATTAGCAGTTAGATAAAGAGTCCCTCCTTCCTTTG
The DNA here is from genome assembly GCF_051167445.1 of Perissodus microlepis. Lineage (NCBI taxonomy): Eukaryota > Metazoa > Chordata > Actinopteri > Cichliformes > Cichlidae > Perissodus > Perissodus microlepis. Next base: position 42,150,283 of record NC_140463.1, on the reverse strand, counting down.
CAGCTGCCCGGGCTCAATGCCTACAAAGACTACTGCAGTAACCAGCTGGCAGCCAAGGCGCTGCTGGACTATAAGAAAAAGCAAGACCCACGTGTGCAGGACTTCCTGCAGCGGTGCCTCGAGTCACCTTTTAGTCGGAAACTGGACCTGTGGAGCTTCCTGGACATTCCCAGATCCCGCCTGGTCAAGTACCCTCTACTGCTCAAGGAAATCCTGAGACACACTCCAGCAGAACAGCCCGATGCTGCCAGCCTGCAGGAAGCTGTAAGTCCAGGAGACAAACTGGTTCAACACACTGATTCATCATAGTGCCTCTCCCATGTAATAATTAGGCTGCTTGTGTGTTCAGATCACTGTCATCCAGGGAGTTTTGTCTGACATCAACAAGAAGAAGGGGGAGTCCGAGTGCCAGTACTACATCAACAAGCTGGAGTATCTGGACGACAGGCAGAGGGACGCTCGCATCGAACGGTGCAAGAGTCTTCTGTGTCACGGGGAGCTGCGCAACAAGAGCGGCACGGTGAGCACAGCGCACACTTCCAAGTCGTCCTTCGGTGCTTCTCTTTGCATGTTAACACGAGGCTGCCGTCCCACATGAGGCGGGCTATGTGCTCAGATGATGCTCTGGTTTGAAAGTTTCTGTTTTTCCTGGAAATTCTTTCAGAAGCTGCACGTGTTCCTGTTCACCGACCTGCTGATCCTGACCCGCCCCGTCACCAGGAACGAGCGCCAGTGCTTCCAGGTGTACCGGCAGCCAATCGCAGTGCAGGATCTGGTGCTGGAGGACCTGCAAGATGGCGATGTCAGAATGGGCAGCTCTTTCAGACGAGCCTTCAGCAATGCAGACAAAGGTAAGGCTCGTCCCAGAAAGTGTCCGCTAGTAGCCTGAGCAGCACTTTGCCCTCGTTCCTAATGACGCTCTCAGCTTTCTCTGCAGCCAAGAACATTTTCCGGGTACGTTCCCAAGACCCGAGCCAGGCACAGTCACACACTCTGCAGGTCAACGACGTCTTCCACAAGCAGCAGTGGCTCAACTGCCTCCGTAGTGCCATTGCCGTCCACCGGCCTCTGAGCGAGCCCTCCAGCCCCAGCCCGCCTACAGGCAGCGTCCGTTCCAAGCGCCGCCCTTCCTCCGTTTCTGCCATCATCCACATGGAGGAAGCAGACGAGAACTACCCGCAGCCAGGCTCTCAGTCGGCCCCCGCCTCACTGTGCAACAGCCCCACCACGGCGTCTCCTTCGCCTCGCTCCCCGTCGTCGTCCACGACGTCCGTGTCATCGACGTCATCCTCACCCATGACACATAAAACCAAAAAGGACAAGAAGGCTCTGTGTTCTTTAGGGAAGAGAAAAGAGACGATGGTGTGAGGTGGAGCGTTGGTAGAGAACGTGGATGGACCTCTTTGTTTTTCCTGTACATAAAACAGCACAGCACATTTATGAGTGTCTGCGTGTTATTACAGCAGTGTTCTGTTACTGTCCTCCAGATTGTCTCCTAAGATGGCTATCAAAGCGACCTTCATTATGGTTCCATCCTCTACCAGAACACCTGTCTCTTCCATATCTTTAAGGTCTGCAATAAGACTGGAAAAAACTTTGTTATGGCCAAAAGTTTTGAAGTCAGTGTTCCTGCAAAGCAGAACAAGTTGCATTGCATCAACAGAGGACCGGTTGTGTGGCAAGATCTCACCTAGAGTCATGTACACTGCCAGAATTTTATGTTTCTTTTTGCCAGACCCTAATGGATTAACCACTTCAAATGCATCTTGGTAGAGAATGAGTGAAAGAGATGATGGATAGTGCTGTAAAAGTGCATTATCCTTGACATTTTGACCATCTGAGACATCCTCTAAAACCATGTCTGGTGATCGGTGTAGTTTTGACTGTTTGTACTGTTCCCGTATTGTGGGTTGTCTCAAGAGAGACTTCAGTGTTTCTTTAATTGGCACATACTGAAAATAACGCTGTTTGCCTGTACTGTCAGATCCTAAAAAAAATTGAGTGGGTTCCACATAACTGAAATTTTCTTTGAAAAATGTCTTCCTTGTTTTGTCAGATCTCAACACACCTTTATTGTACAGTGTTAAGAGATCATTCTGTGAAAGTTCTTGAATGATGTTATCCACTTCTGCCTGTGGAATATTAAATGCAGACAGTTTGTCAGACAGTTTTGCCACAACATCGTGCATTGCACAGCTGTGAAGATCCTGAAATTCCTCTATGATGCACTGTATAGTGCTGGTTGGCAAGAGCATTTTAGCCTGCATTTTTAAATAAAATAAAGCCAATCGATCTAGAAATAAATCTTCATCAGTAGTATTGTGTTGTGAATCCCTGTCTTCTAATAGATTAACTGTGTCCTGTCCTTGTATTATGGCAATTTCACCAATTTCTTGTTGCCTTGACTGCTGAACTGTCTGCTTATGTTTTCGAGAAATATGGCTGGAAAATGATGTTCGGACACTGAAGTATTTAGAGCAACCTTCAAATGGACATAATACTTTTTTCCCATCTTTGATGTGAAATCTGAGATGGGCACAAAGAGTTGTGAAGTTTTGTGCAGCATACCCACATCCAGGAACTTGACAGCTGAGGTCACCAGTGAACTTACAGGACTCCTCCTCAGTGGCCTCCCTTCTGGTTCTGTGATTCCTATGCATATGTGAACGAAAGGCAGGAAATGTTCTGAAAGTGGCAGGGCAGTTCTCAGTTCCACAGGAAAACCTATAGTTATCTACATGTTTGTGGCTTTTAACATGCAAACTGAACAATATAAATTTCCGTGCACGGAAGCCACAAAATTTACAAATAAACATAGTTGCAAAAACTTCAATGACAAATTACCTATCCAAAAGACATATGAAATGCAAAAAAAAACAACCCAAAACAAAATAAGAGTATTGTCAATAGGGACCAATTCCCAGTTTTGACATGATCAAAATGATTCACAAAAGGCTTCAATGAACACAAAATGTGTGCCGACAAAAAGCACAGTAAAGACAAGTGAGCAGTCCACAAAAATGAAAAAATATTTGAGCTCGACGCTTGAATGAGTTTAGCCTGACTTAGTCAGCACTCCGCACTGTACAGGTAGTACAAGTACACCTGAAAACACCGACCATTTACCACCTTTAAGCATGGTAAATGGGCGTAACCTCGTTAGTTCGCCGATTTACCTGTTGCAAGCATCCATGTTTCTATCATCTATTGACATTTTGTCTTAGCATTTGATTGGAAAATAACCTGGCACGGTAGCTGAAAAATCAAACCAAACAGTAATGAGAACACATTTCTGACTTCTCTCGAATAAGTGAAAAAACACTTACCTTCAGACCGATTCGCTGATTCCAATTCAACTTCAATGTTTCCCATGTCAGTCAGTCTTAGGGAAAAAGTGTTAAGTTTAGATGTTTCATTTACTTTGAGATACTCCCACATTAATTGGATGAGAAATTTGGAGTCTAGCAGAGTTAGCACGAATAGCATACGATCTTCAGATATAATCCAACCAACTGTGCATTTGACCTGATTGAACTCCATCCAGTTACCTCTGACTGCTTCTAAGTTGCACATCTTAACAGTCCGTAAATTGTCTCTGTTGTTCTTCCACCATCTCATCATCTCAATGTGCTGCAGCAAACTGGGACTGTGGCACAGAATAGTTGATGGTCATGTTGTTCTCCTGCTTTGCAGCTTTGTTTGAGTCTGAATCGCGTCTTAAACACGCACAACTAAGAAAAGCAGATCAATATTTTCTTCTTGTTGTTATTTAATGGTGGTTGGCAACCAGCGAAAGGAGCATTAACCGCCTCGATCAATATCTTATATCCGCCATTGTTGTTTTGAAAGTGTGCGCCATACGTCACGTTGTACGTCAGGTAAAGGTGTGGTGTCGACTATGGCTCTCCCATTGAGATGTGTAACAAGTGCTACACACACCTGTCGCATAAAACGCTTTAAAAACGTAACATTCGCTTTAAAAACACAACCCAACGCGCTAAACATGAACAAACAAAAACACCCGTGTTACATTATCATGTATATCCAGGACATCTCTTCTGAACCGAGACGAAGTGGTGCTACAAGGGAATTATTTCTATAGGAGAGCATTTAATAGCAGTCTGTCCTGCCCCAAAATGCACCGCTAAAAATACAGTTTCTGCTTGTCCCAGAATTTATTAAATTTGAGAGTGAAGTTGTAGGACTGATGCTGGTTAGTGGTGTAGGTTTCATGGATGTGACACCTGAACTTGTGTAAAATGACCACCAGAGCATATTCCGGGATTTCTGGTTAGTTCACTGGAGTTAAGCAGAGGTGTCTTAAAAGTACCACCTTATAAAAAATAAAATGAAGTTCCAGTATAAAAAAGAATAAGAAGAGAAAAAGCTACACCCTGCTAAATGCAGTAACTTTTAAACATTACTCTAAATGTAACATATAGAAAGGAAATCAGTCTAAGTATACTTTACCTAGTAAGTATACTACAAATGCTTCTTGGGACTACATTGGCCCCCGTTTTAGTATATAGAAGTATACTTGAAATTAACTTTTAGATGTACTTTTTGTTCACTATAACTGTACTAGCATAATGTCCTTTCCAGTCTATAAGAGTATACTTAAAATATACTCTACTCTAACACAATACTAAACTTACAAGTATACTATTGATTTACTTTTTAGTTTATATTTGGCTTACTTCCGATTAACACATAGTAATTAAAATCCAGTTGAAACATATTTTTCACATGTAACAAATCACTCCATTCCCCAGACAGTCAGATAATAGTTCCAACTATCAATTCAATTTCAATTCAATTCAATTTTATTTATATAGCGCCAAATCACAACAAAAGTCGCCTCAAGGCGCTCCATAGATACAGAGAAAAACCCAACAATCATATGACCCCCTATGAGCAAGCACTTTGGCGACAGTGGGAAGGAAAAACTCCCTTTTAACAGGAAGAAACCTCCGGCAGAACCAGGCTCAGGGAGGGGCGGGGCCATCTGCTGCGACCGGTTGGGGTGAGAGAAGGAAGACAGGACAAAAGACATGCTGTGGAAGAGAGACAGAGGTTAATAACAGATATGATTCAATGCAGAGAGGTCTATTAATACATAGTGAGTGAGAAAGGTGACTGGAAAGGAAAAACTCAATGCATCATGGGAATCCCCGGCAGCCTACGTCTATTGCAGCATAACTAAGGGAGGATTCAGGGTCACCTGGTCCAGCCCTAACTATGCTTTAGCAAAAAGGAAAGTTTGAAGCCTAATCTTAAACGTAGACATAGTGTCTGTCTCCTGAATCCAAACTGGAAGCTGGTTCCACAGAAGAGGGGCCTGAAAACTGAAGGCTCTGCCTCCCATTCTACTTTTAAATACTCTAGGAACAACAAGTAGGCCTGCAGAGCGAGAGCGAAGTGCTCTAATAGGGTGATATGGTACTACAAGGTCATTAAGATAAGATGGGGCCTGATTATTTAAGACCTTGTATGTGAGGAGAAGGATTTTGAATTCTGGATTTAACAGGAAGCCAATGAAGGGAAGCCAAAACAGGAGAAATCTGCTCTCTCTTTCTAGTCCCTGTCAAGAAGGCTTCCTTTGCAGAGAACTACACTCATAGTTCACGTACCAGAATTATATTGCAAACAGGTGAGAAAATGATTTGAGAGTTGAGGTGTATTAACTATTAACCCTTTTCACTCACGGTTTAAACATTTTTTGTCCACTCTGTTACTCTGTTCAAAAGGTAAAAGACATTACACAAGAATTTGTGACAAATTCTTGTTTAAAACATCAATTATTTGTTTCATAGTTGTTTTAATTTTACAGTTAAAGCACTGCAATGCTTGCTGGGTATTTCGTTGTACTTCTTAGTATACTTCAGGTATACTTCAAATACTTCAAATAGTGTAACTGCAACTTACTCCTTAAGTTAAAAATGATGCTGCATATTGTAGTTTACATGTGATACTACTCTCGCAATGAATTGCATTTTATGGTAATACACTCTGAATGAGGATTTAAGTAATTACTCTTAGATCTACAGTAGAAAACAACAGAAATCCGGATGGTGTAATAGTATAATCTCAGTAACATCACCAATTGTTACATTTGCTGTATTTTACAGCTGTTTCCATGAGTACTGTGAGTTACCGTAAAAATAATGTAATCTCAATGGAATTTTCCCACAATTACATGCAAATTACAGTACCAAACTGCAAACATCCTTTAGAGTTTTTTACTGTTGATTTTGCAGTACTAAGCTATGGAAATTACTGCAAAGGCTAACAGTGTAACATCAAATTGTAACATCAAATCCGCTCCGCCGATGGTTGACTCCAAATCTCCCGAACACTATGTCGATCTGAGAAAGCAAGACCGAGACCAAAGTCTGTCGAGACCAAGACCACGTAAAAGTGGTCTCGAGACATCCAACTCTACCACACGTCAACCTATTAACTCACTTCTTCAACATCTCTTTTCCTTTCTCTCCAACTGCTCTTCTAACTTTCAACTGACTCATGCTGAGTGAACCCTTTCCCACACAACCATTCTCTGCCATCTAACACAACATACTTTTACCCACAGTTCTTGCTATACAGTCACACAGGAGTTTGTCATCCGGCTGCCCAGTGGAACGTCCGCCGCTTTACTGGATCTAGATCCCATTGTGCTACACGAGGCGTCCCCCGTGAGGTTCCTTGCTTGAACACCGCCACTCCACGAACATTGTGGTACGCAGAAATGGTTCCAGACAGTGGACTCGAACACAGGCCTGGGGAATCAAACACCCAGGATTTTGCCTCCGGTGTCGGCAGGCGTTCCCCTCCTCGGCCAGACAAAAAACTCCCCATGACTGTATACAGGTTAGCTACAGCTCACCCATCTGCAGGAGTCCCCTCAAAGAGATGGATGAAATTAAAGAAATTCTAATATAATACTAAAGCTAGAGCTCTGTGGCAACAGAGAGGCTGCTTCCTACTCATTTATCTCCATCGAACCAGGCTCAATTCAATCTGTAACAGGATTACTAATATTCACTGTATTTCAGAATGACAAAACACAGATACTCACTACTTTCTTGTGGCTGAGACTGGTAAGTACTCACTAAATGTAAAATTTATAACAGGAATAACCATGGACACTGTAAAAAGCTGCTCACATATTTAAATGTTACACTGGAGATTTAAAAACAATTACAATTACTTCTGTGGCAGTACTGGCACAATTAGTTCCTGGTCTGGGACCCCAAGGAGTGTGATGGTGTCACTAAGACTTCTCTACCTGTGAGGGAGCTCTGGTCTCCAGACATCATTGTTTATGAGTTGTAAGCACTTCAAATATAACATACATCCATACATACATCCATCCAACTTCTCCCGCTTATCCAGGACCATGGGGGCAGCAGCCCAAGCAGAGAAGCCCAGACTTCCCTCTCCCCTGCCACCTCCTCCAGCTTGTCTGGGGGAACACCAAGGCGTTCCCAGGCCAGCTAAGAGATATAATCTCTCCAGTGTGTCCTGGGTCTGCCCCAGGGCCTCCGAATCTCTGAATCGTATCTCTGCTTTTCGCAGATGACGTGGTTCTGTTGGCTCAAAAACAAAAGTGAGGGGAGATGTGTGATTTAAGTAGTGATGAGAATGATCAAAATGTCTCAGTGTGTCAGTTGCAGGTGGGAAGCAGACCTGGATCAATCTCCACAGGCGGCGGTCGGAGTAAAATAATAGGTTAACATCATTAGAAACACCCAGGACGAGTTTTGGCTGAATTGTTTTACAGCTTCACTTCCATGTGTTCCTCATCCCGAAAAGCAAGCTCCAAGGATGTTAACGTCTCCCTGAAAACAAGAAATGCAGATCCAAAAGCAACAACATGGCAGGTCAAGAGACAACAGCAGTATCCTGAGCAGCGAGGGGTCCAGCAGCAACAGCAGTATGTGCAAAAGGCATCAGCAAGGAGAAAACACCATCATCATGACTGGATGGATGGAGATGCAATGGACTGCTGCAAGGGGGGAGACGAGATTACAGTGGAAGGAGGGGGAGGAGACATGGAAGAACGCTGTTGTTTAGTGTGGGAGATCAAATTGGGCTAAGGAACCTGGGGAGGAAAACCGACTGCCTTTGAGTGGAGAATTGAAAAGTGTCTGAAACACTGCAAGGAGGAGAGGCACACAAAAATCACACACACAAACAGAAAATGCATTAATCCTATTAAGATATATACACATGCAATGAAGACCAGATAACATCTTAAGCATGCGTTTCTGTTTTATCATCTTGTCCAGTTCACTTAGTGGGATGAAAGGTGATATGTAAACTAGTGGACTAGTATTATGTTAGGAAAGATGATTGAATGATAGCAGGTGTAAACAGAATGCTGTAGAGAGGGTTTAAAATGGGTGGCACTAATAGATTCTGGGTTCTGATGTGTGGGGGAGGTTTTACCATGACACACACCTGCTTACATGGGAAGAAACTCATTATCTAATAGAACAGCAGTGTTATGTGGTGTGTGTGGCTGATGGATGAATGTTTTGGGGATTTATCTGGCTGAGGCATTTTCTTTTGTTACCAAGTTGAACCTGCCAATTAGTTTTGGTTTGAATTACCCTTCCAAGATGAAGAGCATGCTTAGATATGTCCTAACTAGGCCTTCCTGTCTGTTTGTTTTTTTACTTTCACAGTGCACTGAAAGTTTTGTTTGGTCATGCAACACGCAGCACCTGTACATAAAAGGCCAAAGCAGACTGTACTTCCTCAGAAGGCTGAGGTCCTTCAACATCTGCAGGAAGCTCCTGAGGATGTTTTATCAGTCGGTGGTTGCAGGAGTACTGTTCTATGCTGTGGTGTGCTGGGGGAGCAGCACAGCAAAGGACTCATCCAGGCTGGAAAAACGAATCAGGAAGGCTGGCTCTGTGGTCGGCATGAAGCTGGACACTTTGGTGACAGTGGCAGAGAAAAGGACATTAAAGAAACTGATGGACATTATGGAAAATGCTGGGCATCCTCTGCACGTGCTCGTAAATAATCAGAGGAGCCTATTCAGCGACAGGTTGCTTCTCTCAAAGTCAAGAACCAACAGGCTTAAAAACTCCTTTGTCCCACACGCCATCAAACTGTTTAACTCCTCGTTGGAGGGGAGAGGGAGGGGAGACAGGAGGACAAAGGCGAGTGGGAACAACTGAGCTGTAGTGCCTTTTCACTGTGCAATATTTGCAATATTTTTTTATATTTGACCTTTTTTGTGGGGCAAATAATATTGACACCAGTCATTTTGAGTTTTTCTGAAATGATTCTGTTGTTGTGTACAAAATATTTTAAAAAAAATTAAGCTATAGGGAAATCCTCTGGTTGAAAATCCTGTTTAAAAAAGCACTTGGGACAATTGTGTTGGTGACAGCTTTTGTTATAATATCAATAATATTTATATGAATATGGGATACTGTTACATGTTTGCATAGACTTTTGTGGAATATGGAGACACTCCTGGCATTATATGAGCAAAGTGAGACTCATTTTTTAGGGTTGGTGGAGATGAGTGTGAAGATCCAAACAATCCCTGTCAGTGATGGAGAAGCTTTGATGAAAATATTTGGTAAAAAGTTCACCAGCATGAAGGAAATGAAGTTTCAAACTTTCCTTAGGAGGAGCCCAGCACGCCTGCTTAAAGAATAGTAAGTGTGGCGATGTGGATGCTTGCAGCGTCTGCTGTATAGAGGCCATCCTGCTACACATGAAACACATCAGAGTCATAATTGTTATTTTAGTCACGTGTTTGTTTATTATCCTTATTGTTTTATCTGGGACTGTTTGCAGACATCTCAGAGAGAGGAGACACCAGCATCTGAACAGAGACTCAAACCAGCAACCTGCAGCTCCCTGCTTGGCTGCTCCAGTTTTCTCCTCACTCATGTTGCCCACCAGTGATTTCTAGCTGCCCACCCACACAGCAGGCTAGAATATGTGCTGAGCCTCAGCACCCAATACTTGGACATGTTTTCTTTATTAAACAATGAACCAGACCCCAAAAAGTAAACAGCTGTTATTGCTAGGCAACGGGAGCAGCATTTGGAGATGCAGCACCTGACATTCCTGACCATGTGGGCGGAGCATGCATGAAATGGAATGTTCAGTAGAACTGTGCAACACAAGCACTTAGTTACAGCATGTTTCATTGTATCCAGACACAGCTAGAGACACATCTACAGCAGCATCTCTGTGCAGGACAAACGACAGTTGACGAAGAAACATCGAAAACTTCACTTCACTCCTCTACAAAACGTTGGTTCCTTTGTTTAAAAGGCCAAAATGAATGAAGGGAGAACGAGAAGAGGATCGGTGAGTGCTTCACCATACAATTCAGTACAGCTGATTCATTTTAAATTTCAAATGATACAGGCTGAAAATGTCAAATTAAAAGAAGAGGCAGAAAAATCAAGAGGAGAAGCTAAAAATTCAAAGTTTGAAACTGAAGTAGTATTGCAGGAATTACTGCATGTGGGTCTCAAACTTAAAGGAGAGAAGATGAGAAAACAACAGGCAGAAAACGAGAATGAAAACATGAAGAAAGAACTGTTGGAAGCTCAAAAAGCATTGGAGGAAGAGAAAAGCACAGCACAAGAAGCCAAAAATAAATATCAAACTGCAAAGAAGGAGGCAGGAAATGTGATGCAGGAATTACAGGAGGTGCAGGAAGCTCTTGAAGAGGAAAGAAGGAAAATGCAGTTGGCAACACAAGAAGCTGCAAATGTAATGGCTGAAGCTGAAACACTAAGGAAGGAATTACTGCACGTGAAGCAACAACTTGAAGAGGAGAAAAAACGTAAACACGAGGCAGAAAATGAGATTGAGAATATGAAGAAAGAATTGTTGGAAGCTCAAAAAGTGTTGGAGGAAGAGAAAATGAAAATACAGGAAGCAAAGAAAGAAATGGAAGATACAAAGAGTTACACTCAAAACATGAAGAAGGAACTGATGAAAGTGCAAGAGGAACTTGCAGAAGAGAAAATTGAGGTGAAGGCATTCAGTGTGTGTGTGTGTGTGTGTGTGTGTGTGTACCTCCCCCACGCACGGCTGTGTATTCCCCTGCTCTCGTACGCACCCCAGCAGACCCCTCAGTCTCAGTGGGAAATGGGGAGATCAGGTCCATAGTGAGCAGACAGAAGAGTACAGGAACAGTGAGACAGCAGGGGGTAGGGTCTCAGTAAACAACCAAGCATTGAAAGGGTAATGCGTTTTAAAATGAAAGCAGCAGATATCGTAGGAAACCCAGGTGCTGTCTGTGTATTTCCCTGTGGCTGTGTGGCTTCACTGACAGTAAATCTCTTTGCAAAAGACAAGTCTGCAAACACTTCACGAATTGAGTCCTTTCTTTCAGTAGAACCCTGTATTTTCACTCTGTGCTGACTTTCTAAGTACCTCCGTCCTTTGATTTGTGCCTGGTCTTTTTTCCATCATTTTCTAAGCTGTAATCACAGGGACACATCTGGCACATATGAGGTTACATCAAAGAGGAAGCACAGGGAGGGAGCTGAGAAAAGTTTGAGGTTGAAAGTTGAAGGAGGCTGCATGTATATTATGTCTGGAGGGTTCGACTGACTGAGCCCAGATCTGAATGGTTTCCAGCCTGACTCGCTCTAATGCCACAGGACTGCCAGGAATAGCAGCATTCCCTGTTTAACTGCTGATATACAAAGAGCAGGACGAGTGGCCTCTCATTATCCGCGTCCACAGCGCTTCATGGCCACTACGCTTTTCCACTATTTGAGGAGTTGTGTGTGTTTGGGGGTCACCTGCCCCAGGTGCAGTACTCTCTCACGCAAGGCGTGTTTCAACTCGCAGCCATAAATTGTGTGGTGTGCCCCATGCAGCACTGCACTGCGTAAACACTTTGCTGTATTCCTGACTGCTGCTCCTTTTTCTTGCTCGTAGCAGCGGCACGCTGCCACGCAGCTCCATCCGTAAATCAGGAATCATTTATCCCAGTTTGAGCGATGCAGCAGATCCACTCTGTACTTGAGTTTTCGCTCTTGTCAGAGCAGATAGCAGCAGATTAGAGACACTGAACAGCTGAGAAGCACGGTCTCGTGCATTCCTGGCATTCCTCCAGACCCCCTTCCCCTCCAGATCAGCAGTGAGAGAGGGTCTTTGTGCTCAGTGGGCTGGCCTGGCTCAGGACTCTTCATATGATGGAGCCAACAGCTGCTGGAAGTGCTTCCTCCTCCTTAGTATCTCTGTCTGCTGCTCCGCCAGGCTGTCTGCCTGCGGCTTGACCTCGGCTCCAGCTGCTCATCTTAAAGGAGGGACTAGAGTTCATAACCAGGATTTATGACCTGACTTGACGTGTTTTGTCACAAGGAAGTCTTTGCTGAGGTGTCACAGTTACTGATCGATTCGTTTTGATCTGCCTCTGTCGCACTTCAGACTTTCAGGGTTTTCAGACACGAGTTATGATAGAATAACTGCATGACTAACCTCCCCTTCTGTTTTTGCCTCCTTCTGCAGGAACCCAGCAACAAGCGCGTCCGTTCTCTCACTAGGGTGACGTTGCTAGCCAACCCCATTTCTCCGGTAAAGAATGGGGTCGTCCGGCGCTTCTTCCAAACCATCAAGGTAAGCGCTCACGGCATCCAATGGAAACACAGCGCATTGGGGGGACAGGGACATCCCTTTCAACATGTCTGACATGTGGTGTTCTTTCTTTCTGAAGGCCTCTTTCCGGGGCGATGGCAAGTTGCCGGGCGTGCCCCAGAAGCCTTGCAGCAAGGCAGCGGCCTCCACACCACCTAAAAGGAGGAACAGCACCTTATGGTCCGAGACGTTAGACATCCACCAGAAAGGAACTTTCTCCACCAAAGAGATCAAGCGGCAAGAGGTGAGTCCAGGAGTCCAGACAGGGATGAATTCTACATGCTTGCTAGACTAGTTCACATGTCTTTGTGTCAAATGGTTTAAATTGGACTAGAAGCCATTCAGCCATCTTGGCTAAGCTCACTATGGTTTAGGCTACGATGTAATGACAACCTGATTTACATGTTTACTAAAAAAGCATCTGTCTGTGCCTCCTCCCATTCCTCAGGCCATATTTGAGCTGTTTCGTGGAGAACAGCATCTGATTGAGGACCTGCAGCTTGCACGCAAGGTTTGTACTTTTAAAAGCTCTGAGGCAGCGGGAGTACATATAAAGCAAACAGATTAAATCAGTCTGGCAGGCTTTGAATGCAGCGCAGCCAGGAGCTATAAAAAGACAGGGATTGTTCCTCTGTCTTTTTTTTTTGTACCCCTAAAGCTGTTGACCAAGATATTTTTAGTAGCCGCTCCCAAAGCTCTGCCCAGATATTACTGATCACTTTGCTCCATCCACAGGCGTACCACGACCCGATGCTGAAGCTGTCCATCATGTCGGAGGAGGAGCTTACTCACATTTTCGGCAACTTGGATGCCTACATCCCACTGCACGAGGACCTTCTGGCGCAGCTCTCCAAAGCCACGGGGCCAGACCGGACCGTGGGCCAGATTGGGCAAATTCTTATTAGCTGGGTAAGTGTCTTTGACTTTTTGAGCCATCAAAAGCTTTTACGCTACTAAAACCGTATTTTGAATTAGCAGTTAGATAAAGAGTCCCTCCTTCCTTTGCAGCTGCCCGGGCTCAATGCCTACAAAGACTACTGCAGTAACCAGCTGGCAGCCAAGGCGCTGCTGGACTATAAGAAAAAGCAAGACCCACGTGTGCAGGACTTCCTGCAGCGGTGCCTCGAGTCACCTTTTAGTCGGAAACTGGACCTGTGGAGCTTCCTGGACATTCCCAGATCCCGCCTGGTCAAGTACCCTCTACTGCTCAAGGAAATCCTGAGACACACTCCAGCAGAACAGCCCGATGCTGCCAGCCTGCAGGAAGCTGTAAGTCCAGGAGACAAACTGGTTCAACACACTGATTCATCATAGTGCCTCTCCCATGTAATAATTAGGCTGCTTGTGTGTTCAGATCACTGTCATCCAGGGAGTTTTGTCTGACATCAACAAGAAGAAGGGGGAGTCCGAGTGCCAGTACTACATCAACAAGCTGGAGTATCTGGACGACAGGCAGAGGGACGCTCGCATCGAACGGTGCAAGAGTCTTCTGTGTCACGGGGAGCTGCGCAACAAGAGCGGCACGGTGAGCACAGCGCACACTTCCAAGTCATCCTTCGGTGCTTCTCTTTGCATGTTAACACGAGGCTGCCGTCCCACATGAGGCGGGCTATGTGCTCAGATGATGCTCTGGTTTGAAAGTTTCTGTTTTTCCTGGAAATTCTTTCAGAAGCTGCACGTGTTCCTGTTCACCGACCTGCTGATCCTGACCCGCCCCGTCACCAGGAACGAGCGCCAGTGCTTCCAGGTGTACCGGCAGCCAATCGCAGTGCAGGATCTGGTGCTGGAGGACCTGCAAGATGGCGATGTCAGAATGGGCAGCTCTTTCAGACGAGCCTTCAGCAATGCAGACAAAGGTAAGGCTCGTCCCAGAAAGTGTCCGCTAGTAGCCTGAGCAGCACTTTGCCCTCGTTCCTAATGACGCTCTCAGCTTTCTCTGCAGCCAAGAACATTTTCCGGGTACGTTCCCAAGACCCGAGCCAGGCACAGTCACACACTCTGCAGGTCAACGACGTCTTCCACAAGCAGCAGTGGCTCAACTGCCTCCGTAGTGCCATTGCCGTCCACCGGCCTCTGAGCGAGCCCTCCAGCCCCAGCCCGCCTACAGGCAGCGTCCGTTCCAAGCGCCGCCCTTCCTCCGTTTCTGCCATCATCCACATGGAGGAAGCAGACGAGAACTACCCGCAGCCAGGCTCTCAGTCGGCCCCCGCCTCACTGTGCAACAGCCCCACCACGGCGTCTCCTTCGCCTCGCTCCCCGTCGTCGTCCACGACGTCCGTGTCATCGACGTCATCCTCACCCATGACACATAAAACCAAAAAGGACAAGAAGGCTCTGTGTTCTTTAGGGAAGAGAAAAGAGACGATGGTGTGAGGTGGAGCGTTGGTAGAGAACGTGGATGGACCTCTTTGTTTTTCCTGTACATAAAACAGCACAGCACATTTATGAGTGTCTGCGTGTTATTACAGCAGTGTTCTGTTACTGTCCTCCAGATTGTCTCCTAAGATGGCTATCAAAGCGACCTTCATTATGGTTTTACACACACACTTCTTTCTGTAGGGCAACGCAAGCAGTGAAGTCCAAGGTCAATGAGAAGTACTGAGTGATGCAACTGGAGCACAAAGTACAATCCAGAATCGTTAACAAGTATAACAGCTATCTTCCCAAAAAACCAAGCCATCATCAGTGTCATCTACAATGGAAACATAGCCTTTCACATACTTGGTACCTTTGTGGACAACTGCTGACACATCCAAAGTGGTCTGATTAGTGCAGCCGGCTTTTGCCACAGCTTCTTGAATGACAGCGTTGTAAAGATGATGATTGTAATCACTTGCTTCTCCAATGATTTGAACTGTAGGTGGAAACAATTGGCCCACTGAGAGGTAGGACTGCAGTAACTGATGCCGTTCTGTCAGAGTCTTGCATAAGTTGACGAAGTTGTGCACTGTTCTTGTACATGCTTTGAAATACGAGTGCTTGCTCTCAAACCTAAGGGTCCACAAACGAATGAGTGGTCCAAAGTGAAGGATAAGCTCTGCATAATGTAACAAATAGTGATGTTTAGCTTTTAAAGCTTTGTCAGGAAACCTACTGTGTCTCAGATGTATATAGTCCTCTATCAGTATCTTTAGGTAGGCAATGTCATTGTGACTTATTTTGGGGGCACATACAATATCAACAATGTCTCTAAGTTTAAGGCATAACTGCCAAACCTCACTATCCACAGGATGTTTTATCTTTTCACCAATGTACAGAGGCAGAAGTTGTAGAAGACACCAGTTCTGTGCTGCCACTTCGTACGTGTTTGAACTGTACAATTGCTCTGTTTAACTGGTTGTATGTGAAATGCCCTTCCACTTGCACAAGGGTATCAATATATAGTGACAAGTCACTGGAAACCACTCCTTCAAATAAATCATGGCCCAAACATGGAGGTAACCCAGAGCACACATGGAAATACTTCAGTGAATTAAACACAGAGTCAAATTTAATGCCATTCACAACCGAGTGGTCACTTGTAGAGAGGACCTCAACACTGTCTTTATAGTTATCAGCTGTTCTTTTTTGTCCAAGTGATAGTGGATCATTGATAAAGCTTTCCCTGTCAATTAAGCAGTATCTGCAAAAATGTTTGCTGCAGCTGAAATTCTCAGTGAAACCACCTATGCAGTGGGAGCCCAGATTGTCTCCTAAGATGGCTATCAAAGCTGCCTTCATTATGGTTCCATCCTCTACCAGAACACCTGTCTCTTCCATATCTTTAAGGTCTGCAATAAGACTGGAAAAAACTTTGTTATGGCCAAAAGTTTTGAAGTCAGTGTTCCTGCAAAGCAGAACAAGTTGCATTGCATCAACAGAGGACCGGTTGTGTGGCAAGATCTCACCTAGAGTCATGTACACTGCCAGAATTTTATGTTTCTTTTTGCCAGACCCTAATGGATTAACCACTTCAAATGCATCTTGGTAGAGAATGAGTGAAAGAGATGATGGATAGTGCTGTAAAAGTGCATTATCCTTGACATTTTGACCATCTGAGACATCCTCTAAAACCATGTCTGGTGATCGGTGTAGTTTTGACTGTTTGTACTGTTCCCGTATTGTGGGTTGTCTCAAGAGAGACTTCAGTGTTTCTTTAATTGGCACATACTGAAAATAACGCTGTTTGCCTGTACTGTCAGATCCTAAAAAAAATTGAGTGGGTTCCACATAACTGAAATTTTCTTTGAAAAATGTCTTCCTTGTTTTGTCAGATCTCAACACACCTTTATTGTACAGTGTTAAGAGATCATTCTGTGAAAGTTCTTGAATGATGTTATCCACTTCTGCCTGTGGAATATTAAATGCAGACAGTTTGTCAGACAGTTTTGCCACAACATCGTGCATTGCACAGCTGTGAAGATCCTGAAATTCCTCTATGATGCACTGTATAGTGCTGGTTGGCAAGAGCATTTTAGCCTGCATTTTTAAATAAAATAAAGCCAATCGATCTAGAAATAAATCTTCATCAGTAGTATTGTGTTGTGAATCCCTGTCTTCTAATAGATTAACTGTGTCCTGTCCTCGTATTATGGCAATTTCACCAATTTCTTGTTGCCTTGACTGCTGAACTGTCTGCTTATGTTTTCGAGAAATATGGCTGGAAAATGATGTTCGGACACTGAAGTATTTAGAGCAACCTTCAAATGGACATAATACTTTTTTCCCATCTTTGATGTGAAATCTGAGATGGGCACAAAGAGTTGTGAAGTTTTGTGCAGCATACCCACATCCAGGAACTTGACAGCTGAGGTCACCAGTGAACTTACAGGACTCCTCCTCAGTGGCCTCCCTTCTGGTTCTGTGATTCCTATGCATATGTGAACGAAAGGCAGGAAATGTTCTGAAAGTGGCAGGGCAGTTCTCAGTTCCACAGGAAAACCTATAGTTATCTACATGTTTGTGGCTTTTAACATGCAAACTGAACAATATAAATTTCCGTGCACGGAAGCCACAAAATTTACAAATAAACATAGTTGCAAAAACTTCAATGACAAATTACCTATCCAAAAGACATATGAAATGCAAAAAAAACCAACCCAAAACAAAATAAGAGTATTGTCAATAGGGACCAATTCCCAGTTTTGACATGATCAAAATGATTCACAAAAGGCTTCAATGAACACAAAATGTGTGCCGACAAAAAGCACAGTAAAGACAAGTGAGCAGTCCACAAAAATGAAAAAATATTTGAGCTCGACGCTTGAATGAGTTTAGCCTGACTTAGTCAGCACTCCGCACTGTACAGGTAGTACAAGTACACCTGAAAACACCGACCATTTACCACCTTTAAGCATGGTAAATGGGCGTAACCTCGTTAGTTCGCCGATTTACCTGTTGCAAGCATCCATGTTTCTATCATCTATTGACATTTTGTCTTAGCATTTGATTGGAAAATAACCTGGCACGGTAGCTGAAAAATCAAACCAAACAGTAATGAGAACACATTTCTGACTTCTCTCGAATAAGTGAAAAAACACTTACCTTCAGACCGATTCGCTGATTCCAATTCAACTTCAATGTTTCCCATGTCAGTCAGTCTTAGGGAAAAAGTGTTAAGTTTAGATGTTTCATTTACTTTGAGATACTCCCACATTAATTGGATGAGAAATTTGGAGTCTAGCAGAGTTAGCACGAATAGCATACGATCTTCAGATATAATCCAACCAACTGTGCATTTGACCTGATTGAACTCCATCCAGTTACCTCTGACTGCTTCTAAGTTGCACATCTTAACAGTCCGTAAATTGTCTCTGTTGTTCTTCCACCATCTCATCATCTCAATGTGCTGCAGCAAACTGGGACTGTGGCACAGAATAGTTGATGGTCATGTTGTTCTCCTGCTTTGCAGCTTTGTTTGAGTCTGAATCGCGTCTTAAACACGCACAACTAAGAAAAGCAGATCAATATTTTCTTCTTGTTGTTATTTAATGGTGGTTGGCAACCAGCGAAAGGAGCATTAACCGCCTCGATCAATATCTTATATCCGCCATTGTTGTTTTGAAAGTGTGCGCCATACGTCACGTTGTACGTCAGGTAAAGGTGTGGTGTCGACTATGGCTCTCCCATTGAGATGTGTAACAAGTGCTACACACACCTGTCGCATAAAACGCTTTAAAAACGTAACATTCGCTTTAAAAACACAACCCAACGCGCTAAACATGAACAAACAAAAACACCCGTGTTACATTATCATGTATATCCAGGACATCTCTTCTGAACCGAGACGAAGTGGTGCTACAAGGGAATTATTTCTATAGGAGAGCATTTAATAGCAGTCTGTCCTGCCCCAAAATGCACCGCTAAAAATACAGTTTCTGCTTGTCCCAGAATTTATTAAATTTGAGAGTGAAGTTGTAGGACTGATGCTGGTTAGTGGTGTAGGTTTCATGGATGTGACACCTGAACTTGTGTAAAATGACCACCAGAGCATATTCCGGGATTTCTGGTTAGTTCACTGGAGTTAAGCAGAGGTGTCTTAAAAGTACCACCTTATAAAAAATAAAATGAAGTTCCAGTATAAAAAAGAATAAGAAGAGAAAAAGCTACACCCTGCTAAATGCAGTAACTTTTAAACATTACTCTAAATGTAACATATAGAAAGGAAATCAGTCTAAGTATACTTTACCTAGTAAGTATACTACAAATGCTTCTTGGGACTACATTGGCCCCCGTTTTAGTATATAGAAGTATACTTGAAATTAACTTTTAGATGTACTTTTTGTTCACTATAACTGTACTAGCATAATGTCCTTTCCAGTCTATAAGAGTATACTTAAAATATACTCTACTCTAACACAATACTAAACTTACAAGTATACTATTGATTTACTTTTTAGTTTATATTTGGCTTACTTCCGATTAACACATAGTAATTAAAATCCAGTTGAAACATATTTTTCACATGTAACAAATCACTCCATTCCCCAGAC
Source organism: Perissodus microlepis (assembly GCF_051167445.1). Lineage (NCBI taxonomy): Eukaryota > Metazoa > Chordata > Actinopteri > Cichliformes > Cichlidae > Perissodus > Perissodus microlepis. The sequence continues at coordinate 42,130,679 of NC_140463.1, read as the reverse complement.
AGTCAGATAATAGTTCCAACTATCAATTCAATTTCAATTCAATTCAATTTTATTTATATAGCGCCAAATCACAACAAAAGTCGCCTCAAGGCGCTCCATAGATACAGAGAAAAACCCAACAATCATATGACCCCCTATGAGCAAGCACTTTGGCGACAGTGGGAAGGAAAAACTCCCTTTTAACAGGAAGAAACCTCCGGCAGAACCAGGCTCAGGGAGGGGCGGGGCCATCTGCTGCGACCGGTTGGGGTGAGAGAAGGAAGACAGGACAAAAGACATGCTGTGGAAGAGAGACAGAGGTTAATAACAGATATGATTCAATGCAGAGAGGTCTATTAATACATAGTGAGTGAGAAAGGTGACTGGAAAGGAAAAACTCAATGCATCATGGGAATCCCCGGCAGCCTACGTCTATTGCAGCATAACTAAGGGAGGATTCAGGGTCACCTGGTCCAGCCCTAACTATGCTTTAGCAAAAAGGAAAGTTTGAAGCCTAATCTTAAACGTAGACATAGTGTCTGTCTCCTGAATCCAAACTGGAAGCTGGTTCCACAGAAGAGGGGCCTGAAAACTGAAGGCTCTGCCTCCCATTCTACTTTTAAATACTCTAGGAACAACAAGTAGGCCTGCAGAGCGAGAGCGAAGTGCTCTAATAGGGTGATATGGTACTACAAGGTCATTAAGATAAGATGGGGCCTGATTATTTAAGACCTTGTATGTGAGGAGCAGGATTTTGAATTCTGGATTTAACAGGAAGCCAATGAAGGGAAGCCAAAACAGGAGAAATCTGCTCTCTCTTTCTAGTCCCTGTCAAGAAGGCTTCCTTTGCAGAGAACTACACTCATAGTTCACGTACCAGAATTATATTGCAAACAGGTGAGAAAATGATTTGAGAGTTGAGGTGTATTAACTATTAACCCTTTTCACTCACGGTTTAAACATTTTTTGTCCACTCTGTTACTCTGTTCAAAAGGTAAAAGACATTACACAAGAATTTGTGACAAATTCTTGTTTAAAACATCAATTATTTGTTTCATAGTTGTTTTAATTTTACAGTTAAAGCACTGCAATGCTTGCTGGGTATTTCGTTGTACTTCTTAGTATACTTCAGGTATACTTCAAATACTTCAAATAGTGTAACTGCAACTTACTCCTTAAGTTAAAAATGATGCTGCATATTGTAGTTTACATGTGATACTACTCTCGCAATGAATTGCATTTTATGGTAATACACTCTGAATGAGGATTTAAGTAATTACTCTTAGATCTACAGTAGAAAACAACAGAAATCCGGATGGTGTAATAGTATAATCTCAGTAACATCACCAATTGTTACATTTGCTGTATTTTACAGCTGTTTCCATGAGTACGGTGAGTTACCGTAAAAATAATGTAATCTCATGGAATTTTCCCACAATTACATGCAAATTACAGTACCAAACTGCAAACATCCTTTAGAGTTTTTTACTGTTGATTTTGCAGTACTAAGCTATGGAAATTACTGCAAAGGCTAACAGTGTAACATCAAATTGTAACATCAAATCCGCTCCGCCGATGGTTGACTCCAAATCTCCCGAACACTATGTCGATCTGAGAAAGCAAGACCGAGACCAAAGTCTGTCGAGACCAAGACCACGTAAAAGTGGTCTCGAGACATCCAACTCTACCACACGTCAACCTATTAACTCACTTCTTCAACATCTCTTTTCCTTTCTCTCCAACTGCTCTTCTAACTTTCAACTGACTCATGCTGAGTGAACCCTTTCCCACACAACCATTCTCTGCCATCTAACACAACATACTTTTACCCACAGTTCTTGCTATACAGTCACACAGGAGTTTGTCATCCGGCTGCCCAGTGGAACGTCCGCCGCTTTACTGGATCTAGATCCCATTGTGCTACACGAGGCGTCCCCCGTGAGGTTCCTTGCTTGAACACCGCCACTCCACGAACATTGTGGTACGCAGAAATGGTTCCAGACAGTGGACTCGAACACAGGCCTGGGGAATCAAACACCCAGGATTTTGCCTCCGGTGTCGGCAGGCGTCCCCCTCCTCGGCCAGACAAAAAACTCCCCATGACTGTATACAGGTTAGCTACAGCTCACCCATCTGCAGGAGTCCCCTCAAAGAGATGGATGAAATTAAAGAAATTCTAATATAATACTAAAGCTAGAGCTCTGTGGCAACAGAGAGGCTGCTTCCTACTCATTTATCTCCATCGAACCAGGCTCAATTCAATCTGTAACAGGATTACTAATATTCACTGTATTTCAGAATGACAAAACACAGATACTCACTACTTTCTTGTGGCTGAGACTGGTAAGTACTCACTAAATGTAAAATTTATAACAGGAATAACCATGGACACTGTAAAAAGCTGCTCACATATTTAAATGTTACACTGGAGATTTAAAAACAATTACAATTACTTCTGTGGCAGTACTGGCACAATTAGTTCCTGGTCTGGGACCCCAAGGAGTGTGATGGTGTCACTAAGACTTCTCTACCTGTGAGGGAGCTCTGGTCTCCAGACATCATTGTTTATGAGTTGTAAGCACTTCAAATATAACATACATCCATACATACATCCATCCAACTTCTCCCGCTTATCCAGGACCATGGGGGCAGCAGCCCAAGCAGAGAAGCCCAGACTTCCCTCTCCCCTGCCACCTCCTCCAGCTTGTCTGGGGGAACACCAAGGCGTTCCCAGGCCAGCTAAGAGATATAATCTCTCCAGTGTGTCCTGGGTCTGCCCCAGGGCCTCCGAATCTCTGAATCGTATCTCTGCTTTTCGCAGATGACGTGGTTCTGTTGGCTCAAAAACAAAAGTGAGGGGAGATGTGTGATTTAAGTAGTGATGAGAATGATCAAAATGTCTCAGTGTGTCAGTTGCAGGTGGGAAGCAGACCTGGATCAATCTCCACAGGCGGCGGTCGGAGTAAAATAATAGGTTAACATCATTAGAAACACCCAGGACGAGTTTTGGCTGAATTGTTTTACAGCTTCACTTCCATGTGTTCCTCATCCCGAAAAGCAAGCTCCAAGGATGTTAACGTCTCCCTGAAAACAAGAAATGCAGATCCAAAAGCAACAACATGGCAGGTCAAGAGACAACAGCAGTATCCTGAGCAGCGAGGGGTCCAGCAGCAACAGCAGTATGTGCAAAAGGCATCAGCAAGGAGAAAACACCATCATCATGACTGGATGGATGGAGATGCAATGGACTGCTGCAAGGGGGGAGACGAGATTACAGTGGAAGGAGGGGGAGGAGACATGGAAGAACGCTGTTGTTTAGTGTGGGAGATCAAATTGGGCTAAGGAACCTGGGGAGGAAAACCGACTGCCTTTGAGTGGAGAATTGAAAAGTGTCTGAAACACTGCAAGGAGGAGAGGCACACAAAAATCACACACACAAACAGAAAATGCATTAATCCTATTAAGATATATACACATGCAATGAAGACCAGATAACATCTTAAGCATGCGTTTCTGTTTTATCATCTTGTCCAGTTCACTTAGTGGGATGAAAGGTGATATGTAAACTAGTGGACTAGTATTATGTTAGGAAAGATGATTGAATGATAGCAGGTGTAAACAGAATGCTGTAGAGAGGGTTTAAAATGGGTGGCACTAATAGATTCTGGGTTCTGATGTGTGGGGGAGGTTTTACCATGACACACACCTGCTTACATGGGAAGAAACTCATTATCTAATAGAACAGCAGTGTTATGTGGTGTGTGTGGCTGATGGATGAATGTTTTGGGGATTTATCTGGCTGAGGCATTTTCTTTTGTTACCAAGTTGAACCTGCCAATTAGTTTTGGTTTGAATTACCCTTCCAAGATGAAGAGCATGCTTAGATATGTCCTAACTAGGCCTTCCTGTCTGTTTGTTTTTTTACTTTCACAGTGCACTGAAAGTTTTGTTTGGTCATGCAACACGCAGCACCTGTACATAAAAGGCCAAAGCAGACTGTACTTCCTCAGAAGGCTGAGGTCCTTCAACATCTGCAGGAAGCTCCTGAGGATGTTTTATCAGTCGGTGGTTGCAGGAGTACTGTTCTATGCTGTGGTGTGCTGGGGGAGCAGCACAGCAAAGGACTCATCCAGGCTGGAAAAACGAATCAGGAAGGCTGGCTCTGTGGTCGGCATGAAGCTGGACACTTTGGTGACAGTGGCAGAGAAAAGGACATTAAAGAAACTGATGGACATTATGGAAAATGCTGGGCATCCTCTGCACGTGCTCGTAAATAATCAGAGGAGCCTATTCAGCGACAGGTTGCTTCTCTCAAAGTCAAGAACCAACAGGCTTAAAAACTCCTTTGTCCCACACGCCATCAAACTGTTTAACTCCTCGTTGGAGGGGAGAGGGAGGGGAGACAGGAGGACAAAGGCGAGTGGGAACAACTGAGCTGTAGTGCCTTTTCACTGTGCAATATTTGCAATATTTTTTTATATTTGACCTTTTTTGTGGGGCAAATAATATTGACACCAGTCATTTTGAGTTTTTCTGAAATGATTCTGTTGTTGTGTACAAAATATTTTAAAAAAAATTAAGCTATAGGGAAATCCTCTTGTTGAAAATCCTGTTTAAAAAAGCACTTGGGACAATTGTGTTGGTGACAGCTTTTGTTATAATATCAATAATATTTATATGAATATGGGATACTGTTACATGTTTGCATAGACTTTTGTGGAATATGGAGACACTCCTGGCATTATATGAGCAAAGTGAGACTCATTTTTTAGGGTTGGTGGAGATGAGTGTGAAGATCCAAACAATCCCTGTCAGTGATGGAGAAGCTTTGATGAAAATATTTGGTAAAAAGTTCACCAGCATGAAGGAAATGAAGTTTCAAACTTTCCTTAGGAGGAGCCCAGCACGCCTGCTTAAAGAATAGTAAGTGTGGCGATGTGGATGCTTGCAGCGTCTGCTGTATAGAGGCCATCCTGCTACACATGAAACACATCAGAGTCATAATTGTTATTTTAGTCACGTGTTTGTTTATTATCCTTATTGTTTTATCTGGGACTGTTTGCAGACATCTCAGAGAGAGGAGACACCAGCATCTGAACAGAGACTCAAACCAGCAACCTGCAGCTCCCTGCTTGGCTGCTCCAGTTTTCTCCTCACTCATGTTGCCCACCAGTGATTTCTAGCTGCCCACCCACACAGCAGGCTAGAATATGTGCTGAGCCTCAGCACCCAATACTTGGACATGTTTTCTTTATTAAACAATGAACCAGACCCCAAAAAGTAAACAGCTGTTATTGCTAGGCAACGGGAGCAGCATTTGGAGATGCAGCACCTGACATTCCTGACCATGTGGGCGGAGCATGCATGAAATGGAATGTTCAGCAGAACTGTGCAACACAAGAACTTAGTTACAGCATGTTTCATTGTATCCAGACACAGCTAGAGACACATCTACAGCAGCATCTCTGTGCAGGACAAACGACAGTTGACGAAGAAACATCGAAAACTTCACTTCACTCCTCTACAAAACGTTGGTTCCTTTGTTTAAAAGGCCAAAATGAATGAAGGGAGAACGAGAAGAGGATCGGTGAGTGCTTCACCATACAATTCAGTACAGCTGATTCATTTTAAATTTCAAATGATACAGGCTGAAAATGTCAAATTAAAAGAAGAGGCAGAAAAATCAAGAGGAGAAGCTAAAAATTCAAAGTTTGAAACTGAAGTAGTATTGCAGGAATTACTGCATGTGGGTCTCAAACTTAAAGGAGAGAAGATGAGAAAACAACAGGCAGAAAACGAGAATGAAAACATGAAGAAAGAACTGTTGGAAGCTCAAAAAGCATTGGAGGAAGAGAAAAGCACAGCACAAGAAGCCAAAAATAAATATCAAACTGCAAAGAAGGAGGCAGGAAATGTGATGCAGGAATTACAGGAGGTGCAGGAAGCTCTTGAAGAGGAAAGAAGGAAAATGCAGTTGGCAACACAAGAAGCTGCAAATGTAATGGCTGAAGCTGAAACACTAAGGAAGGAATTACTGCACGTGAAGCAACAACTTGAAGAGGAGAAAAAACGTAAACACGAGGCAGAAAATGAGATTGAGAATATGAAGAAAGAATTGTTGGAAGCTCAAAAAGTGTTGGAGGAAGAGAAAATGAAAATACAGCAAGCAAAGAAAGAAATGGAAGATACAAAGAGTTACACTCAAAACATGAAGAAGGAACTGATGAAAGTGCAAGAGGAACTTGCAGAAGAGAAAATTGAGGTGAAGGCATTCAGTGTGTGTGTGTGTGTGTGTGTGTGTACCTCCCCCACGCACGGCTGTGTATTCCCCTGCTCTCGTACGCACCCCAGCAGACCCCTCAGTCTCAGTGGGAAATGGGGAGATCAGGTCCATAGTGAGCAGACAGAAGAGTACAGGAACAGTGAGACAGCAGGGGGTAGGGTCTCAGTAAACAACCAAGCATTGAAAGGGTAATGCGTTTTAAAATGAAAGCAGCAGATATCGTAGGAAACCCAGTTGCTGTCTGTGTATTTCCCTGTGGCTGTGTGGCTTCACTGACAGTAAATCTCTTTGCAAAAGACAAGTCTGCAAACACTTCACGAATTGAGTCCTTTCTTTCAGTAGAACCCTGTATTTTCACTCTGTGCTGACTTTCTAAGTACCTCCGTCCTTTGATTTGTGCCTGGTCTTTTTTCCATCATTTTCTAAGCTGTAATCACAGGGACACATCTGGCACATATGAGGTTACATCAAAGAGGAATCACAGGGAGGGAGCTGAGAAAAGTTTGAGGTTGAAAGTTGAAGGAGGCTGCATGTATATTATGTCTGGAGGGTTCGACTGACTGAGCCCAGATCTGAATGGTTTCCAGCCTGACTCGCTCTAATGCCACAGGACTGCCAGGAATAGCAGCATTCCCTGTTTAACTGCTGATATACAAAGAGCAGGACGAGTGGCCTCTCATTATCCGCGTCCACAGCGCTTCATGGCCACTACGCTTTTCCACTATTTGAGGAGTTGTGTGTGTTTGGGGGTCACCTGCCCCAGGTGCAGTACTCTCTCACGCAAGGCGTGTTTCAACTCGCAGCCATAAATTGTGTGGTGTGCCCCATGCAGCACTGCACTGCGTAAACACTTTGCTGTATTCCTGACTGCTGCTCCTTTTTCTTGCTCGTAGCAGCGGCACGCTGCCACGCAGCTCCATCCGTAAATCAGGAATCATTTATCCCAGTTTGAGCGATGCAGCAGATCCACTCTGTACTTGAGTTTTCGCTCTTGTCAGAGCAGATAGCAGCAGATTAGAGACACTGAACAGCTGAGAAGCACGGTCTCGTGTATTCCTGGCATTCCTCCAGACCCCCTTCCCCTCCAGATCAGCAGTGAGAGAGGGTCTTTGTGCTCAGTGGGCTGGCCTGGCTCAGGACTCTTCATATGATGGAGCCAACAGCTGCTGGAAGTGCTTCCTCCTCCTTAGTATCTCTGTCTGCTGCTCCGCCAGGCTGTCTGCCTGCGGCTTGACCTCGGCTCCAGCTGCTCATCTTAAAGGAGGGACTAGAGTTCATAACCAGGATTTATGACCTGACTTGACGTGTTTTGTCACAAGGAAGTCTTTGCTGAGGTGTCACAGTTACTGATCGATTCGTTTTGATCTGCCTCTGTCGCACTTCAGACTTTCAGGGTTTTCAGACACGAGTTATGATAGAATAACTGCATGACTAACCTCCCCTTCTGTTTTTGCCTCCTTCTGCAGGAACCCAGCAACAAGCGCGTCCGTTCTCTCACTAGGGTGACGTCGCTAGCCAACCCCATTTCTCCGGTAAAGAATGGGGTCGTCCGGCGCTTCTTCCAAACCATCAAGGTAAGCGCTCACGGCATCCAATGGAAACACAGCGCATTGGGGGGACAGGGACATCCCTTTCAACATGTCTGACATGTGGTGTTCTTTCTTTCTGAAGGCCTCTTTCCGGGGCGATGGCAAGTTGCCGGGCGTGCCCCAGAAGCCTTGCAGCAAGGCAGCGGCCTCCACACCACCTAAAAGGAGGAACAGCACCTTATGGTCCGAGACGTTAGACATCCACCAGAAAGGAACTTTCTCCACCAAAGAGATCAAGCGGCAAGAGGTGAGTCCAGGAGTCCAGACAGGGATGAATTCTACATGCTTGCTAGACTAGTTCACATGTCTTTGTGTCAAATGGTTTAAATTGGACTAGAAGCCATTCAGCCATCTTGGCTAAGCTCACTATGGTTTAGGCTACGATGTAATGACAACCTGATTTACATGTTTACTAAAAAAGCATCTGTCTGTGCCTCCTCCCATTCCTCAGGCCATATTTGAGCTGTTTCGTGGAGAACAGCATCTGATTGAGGACCTGCAGCTTGCACGCAAGGTTTGTACTTTTAAAAGCTCTGAGGCAGCGGGAGTACATATAAAGCAAACAGATTAAATCAGTCTGGCAGGCTTTGAATGCAGCGCAGCCAGGAGCTATAAAAAGACAGGGATTGTTCCTCTGTCTTTTTTTTTTTGTACCCCTAAAGCTGTTGACCAAGATATTTTTAGTAGCCGCTCCCAAAGCTCTGCCCAGATATTACTGATCACTTTGCTCCATCCACAGGCGTACCACGACCCGATGCTGAAGCTGTCCATCATGTCGGAGGAGGAGCTTACTCACATTTTCGGCAACTTGGATGCCTACATCCCACTGCACGAGGACCTTCTGGCGCAGCTCTCCAAAGCCACGGGGCCAGACCGGACCGTGGGCCAGATTGGGCAAATTCTTATTAGCTGGGTAAGTGTCTTTGACTTTTTGAGCCATCAAAAGCTTTTACGCTACTAAAACCGTATTTTGAATTAGCAGTTAGATAAAGAGTCCCTCCTTCCTTTGCAGCTGCCCGGGCTCAATGCCTACAAAGACTACTGCAGTAACCAGCTGGCAGCCAAGGCGCTGCTGGACTATAAGAAAAAGCAAGACCCACGTGTGCAGGACTTCCTGCAGCGGTGCCTCGAGTCACCTTTTAGTCGGAAACTGGACCTGTGGAGCTTCCTGGACATTCCCAGATCCCGCCTGGTCAAGTACCCTCTACTGCTCAAGGAAATCCTGAGACACACTCCAGCAGAACAGCCCGATGCTGCCAGCCTGCAGGAAGCTGTAAGTCCAGGAGACAAACTGGTTCAACACACTGATTCATCATAGTGCCTCTCCCATGTAATAATTAGGCTGCTTGTGTGTTCAGATCACTGTCATCCAGGGAGTTTTGTCTGACATCAACAAGAAGAAGGGGGAGTCCGAGTGCCAGTACTACATCAACAAGCTGGAGTATCTGGACGACAGGCAGAGGGACGCTCGCATCGAACGGTGCAAGAGTCTTCTGTGTCACGGGGAGCTGCGCAACAAGAGCGGCACGGTGAGCACAGCGCACACTTCCAAGTCGTCCTTCGGTGCTTCTCTTTGCATGTTAACACGAGGCTGCCGTCCCACATGAGGCGGGCTATGTGCTCAGATGATGCTCTGGTTTGAAAGTTTCTGTTTTTCCTGGAAATTCTTTCAGAAGCTGCACGTGTTCCTGTTCACCGACCTGCTGATCCTGACCCGCCCCGTCACCAGGAACGAGCGCCAGTGCTTCCAGGTGTACCGGCAGCCAATCGCAGTGCAGGATCTGGTGCTGGAGGACCTGCAAGATGGCGATGTCAGAATGGGCAGCTCTTTCAGACGAGCCTTCAGCAATGCAGACAAAGGTAAGGCTCGTCCCAGAAAGTGTCCGCTAGTAGCCTGAGCAGCACTTTGCCCTCGTTCCTAATGACGCTCTCAGCTTTCTCTGCAGCCAAGAACATTTTCCGGGTACGTTCCCAAGACCCGAGCCAGGCACAGTCACACACTCTGCAGGTCAACGACGTCTTCCACAAGCAGCAGTGGCTCAACTGCCTCCGTAGTGCCATTGCCGTCCACCGGCCTCTGAGCGAGCCCTCCAGCCCCAGCCCGCCTACAGGCAGCGTCCGTTCCAAGCGCCGCCCTTCCTCCGTTTCTGCCATCATCCACATGGAGGAAGCAGACGAGAACTACCCGCAGCCAGGCTCTCAGTCGGCCCCCGCCTCACTGTGCAACAGCCCCACCACGGCGTCTCCTTCGCCTCGCTCCCCGTCGTCGTCCACGACGTCCGTGTCATCGACGTCATCCTCACCCATGACACATAAAACCAAAAAGGACAAGAAGGCTCTGTGTTCTTTAGGGAAGAGAAAAGAGACGATGGTGTGAGGTGGAGCGTTGGTAGAGAACGTGGATGGACCTCTTTGTTTTTCCTGTACATAAAACAGCACAGCACATTTATGAGTGTCTGCGTGTTATTACAGCAGTGTTCTGTTACTGTCCTCCTTGGCAGCTATTTACCTTACTCCTCCATCCAAGTGCATCCCATAGAGACACAGTATTCTGGAGGGGGGTGCACGTGGTTCAGCTCTAAAAGGGAAGCATGACAAGAAGTAAACCCACGGTTCACACTCGGTGTGGCCAGTTTGCTGAGTTCTTGAAGAAAGAGTTGGTGCATCAGATCCTGTTTACTATAAAGTTCATATTTAAACATTCTTTTAGACCTTTCTTTGGGGGATAATACACTTTATATTTTCAAATCTATCCTAGTATTGTTTTAGGTACTGTAAAGCAGCAGAGTTTTAGCTGTTAGGGCAGGTTTTTGAACATTTGCCGATGTCAAGGTGAAAGACAAAAAGCCAACCCCCAAAAAGGTGAGGTGTACCACACAAACAGATTTCTGTCATAGTTGGGTTTTTAGACTGAGCAGAAGATGTCTTATTTTTATACATTCCTTAAATAACAGATGCTAGAAGCCAGACATTATTTTATTTTATTTACTACAGAGGCATTAATTTAATTCCAGAACAGATGAGATGCAAAAAACCGTGATGAAATCATATCGCAGACGAGATGATGAGTTTTGTTTAAGACAAAATTTTGAACTGAGCCACGTTGGTTTCTTAAAAAGCTGATGCCTGAGAATGAGGCGGATCACTTTTCAGTGTAGGATCTTGCATGGAGCTTTAGTTGTGGACGCCGCTTGCACCTGAAGAGGCGGCATGATGTATGCGACTGTCCCGAGGGACGGGACTGAGCGACGATGAAAGTTGTTGAAGGCAGAAGAGAACGAAGACGAGAACGTTTAGGAAGTGAAACGGTCAGTGTGACATGTGTAACTCCCATCAACAGTATTTCCTGCTTCCCATTTGAAACCTTCCTGGGTAAACTGAAAAAGATTGTGCGGAGGCCTCATAAACCTGTGGAACAAATTGTCAAGCGCGTCTATGAGACGCAAAGTATTCAGAAGAAAAGAAAAGAGAGGATGTCTGTTCCCTCTCCTCTTAAACAGCCTCATAACTCTGGACCAATAACAAGTGATCTTGGAACTTTTAAGCAGTACAGAAAATACACTGATGGACAGACATGTGTTTCTTGCTCCATGGGAGATAACTGTTTCAATGTAGGGGGAAAAATTCTTATTGTGGCAAACATTTTACAGGATTGCCAAGTTGTCAAAGCACTGTGTCAGGTCTTTGAAAACTGTAATGCCTTTTTCAGCTATCCATTGGACTCAACATGCCTTGGAATTTACTTTGTTTCAAATCTGTCTAAACAAATGAATCTTGTATTACTTGATGAATTAAAACAGAAAATGGTGCTTTTGCCACTGAAGTCTGGATATGTGGCATTGCCACTGCTGTACTAGTTGGCTTCTTTTTGCTTTCTCACCAGCATGCTACCATTTGCAGTTGTTGATTTTCTGGATGGTGGAAAATTTCCCTGTAATTTCACTAACAACATTTTGTTGGTGTATGTCAAAAATTTACAGAAAACTATGAAAATGCCAGGGTGAAACTGCGGAGGTCTGAAGCAACCTCTGATCTGCAGACTGAGTCAGATTCTGGAAGCAGATTGGGAAAAGGGAAGCGGAAAAGGAAGTAATTATGTTTCTTAAAAACGCCTTAAAAGCAACAATTTATTGTGGTGATTATAAGAAAAACAAAAACAAGCTGACAGTATCTTTAGCAGACCATTGCTGCTCACCAGATTTAGATATGATCTTAAAATAGCACTTTGTAACTTTTTGACTTTTAAAAATCAGTTTTAGACTCCTTTTGATGCCGGACTATACATTAATGTTTTTAGTTTGTAGGACTAACCAGTAACTAAATTGTTTGTGGGTTTTTTTAATATTTTTTAAAATTCATTTTAAGGCCAGTGATCCAGTTAAGCTCGGATGAGGATTGGGACAACGCTGCGGAACAGCCAGAGACCTCATCACCATCAGCAATGGAGAATAGACATTCTAGTGAAACTCCCCACCAGAACGTCACTCATCCATTTGTTCAGCTACCACCACCCTCAACTCCTTCACCTGTGGTTTCACAACCAGTTCCAAGACAACTTGTACAAGCCACCAATACCAGCATGTTTGTACGTGTTCTAACCCTCCTGGAAGACATTAAGGAGACTCAGAGGATCCACAGTCGAATGCTACAGTCTCTCCTCAGTGCAATGAAGTAGTGGAAGGTGAGCTCCACAAAAGTTGCTGTTTTTGAAAATAAAATAGATAAAATAAAAGAAGTGACGTCATTTTTGCGGAAATGTAGTTTTTTTTTTTTACCATCAGGGCCTCATGAGCTTATACTGGTGTTTTTAAAAGTTATCTTTGACTTTATGACTTTCTGTGTCGTTTCTGGGATGCTTAGGACTCATATTGCACTGCTGGAAATAGTTTATTTTGATGCATATGCTGCTTTTTTGCAAATTTGCAGTATAATATTTATTTTCGTTTTTCCTGCAGTATATAAAAATTGGTGTATTTCAAAAATAAAACTATGAAGACACTCAAAATAAATTTCCTGTGGTGGGAAACTATTTTGTGCAACTTTTTTGTATTTACAGTTTTGAGGGATAAGCCTCTTAAATTTCTCTAACTAAAAATATATGTTAAAAAAGCAAAAACGATTTTCAATTTTTTGGGAGTTTATTGCACTTTTTTGCAATTTATGTAATTACTATGCACTTAATGCAGACATATTATTAAAATCTGGGCTATAATGGTTGCATTGATGTATAGCAACTTGAAATGCTCCCAAAAATGGCTCTACAGCATGTAAAAATATAATATAAGCTCTGGCGGACTTGGTTCTATGGTAGGTCTTAAATACCTTCTCCAGGAACAAAAGGCAGTACACAGCTGTTTCACACCTTAACACTAGAATTACTGAGCCTTTTTTTTTCCCTGGTGCGAGTCCCTACTACTAGATTTACTAGCCCTGCGCAAATTTGCGTAAATTCCACTGGCACTGCGTTGTCTTTACAGTCCCTGGCACAGCAGCTGCAGCAGCTTCAGCAGCCTGCGTCTGTGCTAATATTTCCTTGTGCTACATGAATCGGCATCCTCTCTGGTTACTCTGGTATGAATAACTCTGCATCACTTTATGGTAAATAACACACTATCTGCAAAAAACTGCAAAAAACTGTTTGTAGTTCAACATACAAGTGACGACCTTTGACCTTCATCAGGTTTTATTTAATTGTGTTAGAGAAACTCAAGCGTGCTCTTTATGCAGCTGAGTACATCAAGTGTTTAAAACGGAAGCTGTGCAGGTCTGAGATACAAACTGAGGTCCTGTTAATGCTGATATATAGTGACACAGTTACAGGGGTGATTAATCCTTTTGTTTTTTTGTCTTTAACTTTATCAATAAAACAGCTGCAGCTTTCACTACAGCACATGTGGTACTTTAACCTTTGTACTGTTTTCATCAGTTCATTTTGCAGTTAACATGTGAACATGTTGGATGATCTGTCTGCTGTCACTGGGTGGTGCTGAGGTCTGAATCTGAGGGCAGCTCCTGTAATCACAAAGAGAACAGAACCATCAAACTCAAATATAAATGTTATCCCTCAAAATTGAAATAAAGCTGATTTTTCTGTCCTCACACACTCAGGATCTGAAGTTCTTCTCTTACATTTTTTTCAGTATTACAGTACACTACAGTACTTTAATCCATAGTTCCTGAGTAATGAGGAGCTACAAGGTACAAGCTTTTTTTTAAAAAGTTACTGTCTTTACAGATGTGGCAAGAGACTGAAAACATGCTGTTGTTTGCACATATTTAATATTCAGCTCTGCACAGGAGCTGAAGCAGGATGCAGCCTGTTGCTTTTACAGTATAATACTTGTAATAAAAGTACAGTAACAGTAATTAGTGACTGAGCAGCCCGGAGCGTTTCTCTTGACTTCTTTAGTCAGGGTAAATTCATTCACCTGCACAGCTAAACGAACCCTGACAGCCGAGTCCTCATCTTAGCTAGCTAGGTCTCAGGACCGAGCTAAGGACGGTAGTTACGGATTAGCTTACAAACACGTTTAACTTACCGAAAAAGTGCAGCGGGGCCTCGGGTCCTTCTGTCGGGTAGTCCAGTTTACTGAAGAACACCTCAGGCTGTCAGGTTAAAACACTCGGTCGTGTCTTCGTAGCGCAAACGCTGGCCCTCCTCTCAGAGCCTACGCTCTATCTGCTATTCCCGAACAGAGATACGCAAGTTTCTCCGTGACTGCAGCTGCCAGTCAAAGCTGTTATGATGACGTTTTACCCCAATTTAACATCACCACGGTAGGAATTAGAATCAAACTTATGGGAGAGGAGACCCCTTGGACATCAATCAGCGTGATGAGAACTATTGATAACAAAAGAAAGAATCTTTGGAAAAAAATTATCTGAGGAGAATAAATTTATTTTAGTCTGACCCCAGTCCCATCCGCTAACATGGAGGAGGCGGGGTTTATGACCTATACTGCAGCCAGACACCAGGGGGCGATAGACGTTTTGGCTTCATTTTTGGGGAGCTGTCGCGTCGTCCATGTTTTATACAGTCATTGGTCTGACCCTTCCACTCATTTGATTTTTTTCCTCGTCCTTTTTTTTGCCTTTTCATCAAGTCTGTCTTTGTACGGACCTGCCGTGTTCTCCGTTGTTTTGTACAGAACTGTTTTTGGGGCAAATAAAATGTAAGTAGGGATTAAAACCGCAGAATTAATGATTGCTGGAAATGCTAGCGCTTGATGCAGCGTTTTCATTTTGTTGCCACGGGTACCCACAAAGCAATGCGCGAAAGTCACGTGGTCTGTCAATGTGCACGTTAGCATATGCTACTTCCGGTGCGGAAACTTTTTTTTTGTTTTTGTTGTTTTTTATTTGCACAGAAATGGACAACAATTATGGCAATCTCTACAAAGATTCTATTTTCCCAAGATGAAATAGTATCAGAACAGGCTGAATTCCAACATATAGAAGATAGATAATGAACAGGAAGTACAAACAACAACAAATAAATAAATAAAAACAAACCCCAAACATAATCAAAGCAAACAAACAAACAAAAAGACGTTATACCTTAGAGGTTTTCTAGTAGATCTACTTCCGGTGCGGAAACTCCTGTGGGGAGCTTTGTTTCCGGTGTCCTATTTGCGCCTTGTTTACGGTCCAAAACAAGTTAAGCAAATGAATGAATCAAGCGGCGATTTACATTTCTACAGATGTCTTGGGCATTTACCCAATATATCTGTAAATGATGTTCATCGACTTGTCGATATTTTTTCCCTGTGCCTCAGAGCAAAAGAGAAAAGGGATTCAAATGTTTCTCAGTATCTATAAACAGCGGTCCCTCGTTTATCGCGGGTGTTATGTTCTAAAAATAACTAGCGATAGGTGAAATCAAGGAGCCAATTTTATTTTTTGACGGTGCAAAACGTTTGGTGGACATCGTGGACATACAGTACTGCACTTCAGAGTCACACTGCTAGCGATCGATGCAGCGATTCTGTACTGTACAGGAGAGACGTCATGGAGGAGATCGTCTGCAGCGATCAGGACGCAGGACACAATGTGATGTAAAAAATAAGCATGCAAACTTGCACTAAAAAATCCGCGAAACAGCGAGGTGAAAGGTGAACCGCGTTATAGCGAGGGACCACTGTAATTTTGAAGGTAAGTCACAACATACCCTTCGTACATACTAATGTATAGAAACCGTTACCAGCAATTGTGTGGCTTTTTTCACGGTTTGTTAACATGCTGTGTAGGTGTGTACTTGACTAGCTGATCTCGACATAACGGGGAAACATCTGGTTTGACTATTCTTCACCTGTAGTTTGAATGCTGAACATTTTCCTGTTTAAATCATGAGACCAGTCACTATACAGAGATGTGCTTCTGAATGTGGACGATGTGTCTTCTGCTGCAGTGATGCAGTTCTGCTTGTGTTGAGTGATGTAAACAACTGATCGATCTAAACTCTTTAAATGTCAAAATTGATCATTAGATTTTTTGTGACACAACAGTGGTGAGTGTTCCCACCTTCTGCTCTTTGTAACTTAACGCGATCTTTCCGTTTTGGAGTTTTGGACATGGTTTTGGAGTATAGCTTCGCAATAGCGATTGACCGCAAAGTAAAGCTACCGGAAATGTGTGATCCACACAGAAATGTGGTCACAATTGTGAGTTAAGTGTCGTGATATATGGAGATTATTTTGCATGTTTTATTTTGCTGGTTTATTGGTGTAATTTAAAGCCACAATGTCATGTAAGTTCCCTGTTGCCAGGAGAGTGTATAACACTTTGGACAGTAGGGGGCAGCAGCGTGCTTTGGGAACTGAGTCAGGTGCATAGCTGCCGTAAGTTTTCCATTCTGGCAAGACTGACCAGGCGAACGGCAGCGTGTCTCCTGTGTTCACTTTCTCTCCTGTTTTACAGGTCAGTAATGTGGTCAAAAACATAAAGAAATACACAGCTGGACATTGTGATACTTAAACTTTCATGACATAAGACGGGTCTGTGATATGTGATGTATTACACTGTCGCTATGTGAGCTACTTTAGCTCTGTAGGATGTTATAGCTAGGCTGTATGCCTGGGTAACGCTAGCAAGCTGTTGCAACTGCGTATAATACTCCATATAATAATAAGAAGCACCAACCCAGTTGGGTTTACAGTTCCTGATAAACTTGTAGCTTTGTGTTCATGACAAATGTTTTGTATAACGTGTGTGTAAAGTGTTCTGAGCCCACCTGAAGTCATGTGTAAACTTGCTGTTTCAGTGTTAGAATCTAACTGGTCTGAAAAAGACATATGAAGCGAGAGAGCTAATAAGAGTACGGCCAACAAAAATGCTGGCAAGGAAAGTAGTGTAGTAATGTTGAAAGTAGAGTTTCCTTTCTATGATAAGACACTACCATGATGATGTGAATTATTTTGTTTATCTCATTTATGGGAAAAGAGGTGTAGTTGTCATTTGTTTCATTCATTTAAACCCTTTGTTGTTTTATGCCAGTAGTGTGGACTAATATTGAAATGTACTGGTGGAAAACAAGTCATGTGAGGGAATGAGAAGTTATTGTGAAATTGAGTTAACAAAAGAGTGGAGCAGATATGCTTGTGTTGTATGAAAAAATTCTGGCAAGACTGACCAGGCGAACGGCAGCGTGTCTCCTGTGTTCACTTTCTCTCCTGTTTTACAGGATCGTAATCTGGCTACGCGCCCATCATAGTGGGGCCTGTAACAGATTTCTGGGGGCTCGTCCGGGGGATCCTGTTATCAGCGAACTGATCAAACTGAAAGAAACAAAAACAGTTATAACGAATGACGACAGAAGGAGAGCCAGCGGCCCTGTGAGGAAGTTGATGCACGAGTGGGGAAAGCTCAATATCGAAAACCAGCTACTGTATCGCACGGCAGAACAGCGGAGACAGCTTGTGCTTCCAACAGAATATCACCCCCTAGTGCTGAAACATCTTCATGATGACCTGGGTCATATTGGGGCAGAGAGGGTCATTCACTTGGCAAGGGACCGTTTTTACTGGCCTTTTATGAAGAGGGACATTGAAGCGTACGTGACCAGGAAATGCCCCTGCATTAAGAAAAAGAAGCCGGTCAAACAGATCAGAGCCCCGATGGGATCAATCTCCACTTCTGTGCCGCTTGAACTGGTGTCTGTGGACTATATGCACCTGGAAGCCAGTAGGGGGGGCTACGAGTACATCTTAGTAGTCATCAACCACTTCACCAGGTTTGCTCAGGCCTACCCCACGAAAAACAAGTCGGGAAGGACGGCAGCGGAGAAGATATTCAATGACTTCATCCCCAGGTTCGGATTTCCAAGGCGGCTACACCATGACCAGGGCAGAGAATTTGAAAATGACCTGTTCATGGCCCTACGACGCCTGGCTGGGGTTGCTCACTCGAGGACGACACCATATCATCCACAGGGCAACCCAGCCAAGCGATTTAACAGGACGCTGCTCCAAATGCTAAGGACGCTGGAGGAGAGGGCGAAGAGCAACTGGAAGGAGCACCTACCCCAGATAGTGCATGCCTACAACTGTACCAGGCATGAGGCCACAGGCTTTTCACCCCACTACCTCATGTTTGGTCGGCACCCCCACCTCCCAGTAGACCTAATTTTTGGCCTGTTAACCAGAGATCAATCAAAAAACACCTCAGAGTTATGCCAAAACGTGGGCGTCACGGATGAAGGAGGCTTACCGTATTGCAGCTGAGAACAGCCAGCACTCCAGTGCAAGGGGTAAGAAGTATTATGATCGTCACATACAGAACACAGTCACTCTCCAGTCTGGTGACAGGGTCCTAGTCCGTAATATGAGTGAGAGGGGAGGACCTGGAAAATTGAGACCCTACTGGGAGCAAACTGTATATGTCATCAAGGAACAAGTGGGTGACAGTCCCATTTACAAAGTATGCTCTGAGGCAGGTGGTGCTAAAACCCGCATACTTCACAGAAACCTCCTACACCTTGTAAATAATCTACCTGTGGACTTACCTGACCTGCAGAGGGGGCCATTGCCATCCAGAGGGGCTCGAAGGAAAAGGAGTGACCCTGCTGTGGGACATGACGGGATGGAGACGCCCGAAAGCAGCAACTCTGAAAACTCAGACAGTGAAGCACCCAGAGTGCAGTACTGGCTCAGAGTATCACCACAGGCTCAACGCCAAACAAAGAATCTGAGACCAATGCGTCAGTCCCAGAGAAATATTGAAGGAGCCCAGAATGTCCCTGGAAAACAAATATACAGGCCACGGTCAGGAGGTGATATGGCAGAGCAACCCAGAGGCACTTCTCCTGAAAGAGAAGTTGAACAAGAACAAGGTGAAAACCAGACTGCAGACTGCTCTGTTGCTGATCCAGAACACCTTGATGCGGAGCAGTGTCCAGAGACAATGACTGAGGGTGATGAGGCTCGACCGCTGACTCCTCAGGAAGCCACAGTGAGGAGATCCGCCAGGGGCAGGAAACCCCCTCAGGTTCTCACATACGAGTCCCTGGGCCAGCCATCTTACCGAGCACACGGGTCACTTAACCCCACTGGACTTTGTACAGTACAGGCCCTGCCAGTCTGGGGAATGCCACCCCTCGCTGTGCCACACTACATCCCATACCAACCATTCCCCTGCACTGTCGTGCCATACACAAACCCATATTGATACACACACTGACAAAATGCCTTCGCTCTGAAATACGAAGATCAAGAACTGTTTCTAGGTGAGCGAGTTAAAGTGTTAAGAAGTGTGAACTTTCTGTGTATTTTCTTGAAATGTCTGGAGCCATCTTTTTTTGTTTGGGAGCATGTGATCCACACAGAAATGTGGTCACAATTGTGAGTTAAGTGTCGTGATATATGGAGATTATTTTGCATGTTTTATTTTGCTGGTTTATTGGTGTAATTTAAAGCCACAATGTCATGTAAGTTCCCTGTTGCCAGGAGAGTGTATAACACTTTGGACAGTAGGGGGCAGCAGCGTGCTTTGGGAACTGAGTCGGGTGCATAGCTGCCGTAAGTTTTCCATTCTGGCAAGACTGACCAGGCGAACGGCAGCGTGTCTCTTGTGTTCACTTTCTCTCCTGTTTTACAGGATCGTAATCTGGCTACGCGCACATCATAGTGGGGCCTGTAACAAATGTATAACCCCATATCCGGTCTCAAACCAGGAAGTTAGCATTTTCTCATGCACAGGGTCCCTGTCACTACCCGATCCGTATCGGAAATCCGATCAGTACCCCGCGTGTGCGAAAGGTGTCTACTTCCGGTCGAAGCATTTTACGATAGTTGCAGGTCAGGTACGGTGTACATTTTAGGACATCGTCAGGTCTCAAGAAAAAAGTTGTCAGGTATCAGACAAAAAAATTGTCAGGTCTCAGTTCTCAAGAAAAAAGTTGTCAGGTATCAGACAAAAAAATTGTCAGGTATCAGAACACAAGGTACCAGAGAGAAAATCTTCCTGGTGGCGGTGTTGTCATGTCCCACCCACACTCAGAAACATTATGGTTCTTAAATGGTTCTTCAGATGTCTTCATGGTTCTTTAAAGAACCATCATACGTCAAAGAACCTTTTTATTTTGTTCTTCATCCTTAGCTATCTAAGTTTGATGGTGTAAATGGCATAAATATTTATTCACTATAACGAGGCTGTGAATTATACTGTGTGTTTTCTTTGTGTGCATGTGTGTGCGACACTTTCTCACAGCCGGTGACAGCGAAACGGATAACAGTCTTCAGTACCTGCTGGACTTTGAAGCTCTGGATTCTGGGACTGTTGGAAAAGGTAAAACATTTTCATTAAAACCTTATTACTGTTTTGTTTTTGTTACTCGTCATTGTAGCTTGCTGTTAATGTTGTGCTAACAGTAGCGATTAGCTAGATACGTTAGCCGTTGACGTCAGCGCAATTTAGTATCCAACTGTTTTCCTAACAAAACCACTGTTATAATTAAGTGAAGCTGCTCCCAACTATTTTGAACCTTTGGCTTCTAAAATATGTGGTTCAATTGCGTGCTGCGTACATAACCTAATGTCAGCTAGACCGATATTAAAATTTAATATATTGTTAAAGTCACTAAAATGGCGCCTGAAGCCTGTTGTGACGTGAGCTCTGTGTCTGCTCTAGAAACTCTGTAGATCTGAGCCGTACATTAAATACTCACATGAACCTGTACTTTGAATTCTGTATGAGCTGTATAAAATACAGCTATGCATAAGTGTTTTGAATGAATAATTAGATTAGATAACTCTAACTCTAATTATATAGAAATGAATAGAAATGTGACATGAGAAGGTGTGTCTTTGACTGTTCCTGTATAACTTATTTTCGGACTCGTTGACAAGTTATGCTCCGGTCTTTTCTTTGTATATTTCATTTATCCACCATCATACATACAAGCTAAGAAGAGGTCGTTATACTAACAAGAGGTATCAACGCTGGGCTAAAGTTCAGCACATGGTTAAAGTTTGTAATCCAGCCAGGGTGTAAATATCACTCAGCAGCCATAGCTGAAGCAGGTAGCATCAACACATAAATCTACTCTACCCGGCTTAAATCACAAGAGCACCTCTGACCAAAAAGCTGTAGATTTTTCTTGTTTGCACAAATTAATCCAGATTCACATTAATTGTGTTCACAGCTCCAACAAAATGAGGAAGAGGAGGGGGAGAAACACAATTAGGTTGAATTACAATTGGATGGAAGGTGAGGACAAGGAGAAGGAAGCTTAGGATGAGGAGGAAGAGAAGCAGCAGGAGCATATTTAGGGATCCCTATGATGTCATTGAGGTTTGTTTCATTAATATGGTCCTCTCACAAAGAAAGATGACTTGTTTTAGTTCACTTACTTCCTGTATTAAATAGTGATGTGGAAAACGTTGTGGAAAACCACAGAGCAGGCACGTATAGGGCATCTGCAGGTAAATGAACATCAAATCTCTAAGACAGACTGAAATCTGTATATTTATCACCCTTATGATGAAACCCATGTTAGCCATTGGTTTATGGACTTTGTATTTTGAAGCCTCAACATTTGCTTTATTGCTGTTGCTATGTTGGGACCATATTAGGATGAGGGATCAGAATCTGGAGTCATGCACACTATTGTTTCATTTAGTGTGTATCCATAAGATTCGTACAGCAGATCCAAGTTGTGCCTTGAAAACAGGAAAGTCGTCTGCATAGAGGAGAACTTTAATAGCAGGCTTGTACAAAGTGAGGCTTTGTGCTCACATTTGCTGCAAACACTCGTTTTACCCTGTTTTGATGCAGAATTCATTTGAAATCAGGCAAGAACTGGACTTATTTTTTATAATGTGTTCTTGTGAATTGATTGTGTATCGCATATGTTTGATTGATTTGACTTTCTGCAAGACAACAGTCGTCCGCTGGCCAAAAAAGTTTTCCAAATACCTCCACGTGATCTAGCCTGGATTTAGAAAAGAATAGCAAAAAAAATCTGCACCTCCTGCTTGAGATGCAATTTGTGTTTCTGTGTTCAGAGGCAGCGGCGAGAGGGGAGACCTCGGATCATCCAGCTGGAGAGCCTGACCAGGAGGAGTCGAACATTAACTCAGCTCTTCCAGGGCACCCTGCAGACTCGGCTGCTGGCATCGGCGAGGGATGACGTGAACGCCAAACTGGAGTCCATCACAGGTCAACTGCAGGTATGCGAGTCAGACCTTCTGAGGAGGGTTTCACTTTTCTCTCTTCTTTATAATTGACTCTTTTCTCTCTCTTTTAGCTCCTTGTCTCAGAGTGGGAGGGATTTGAAGCACAAAGGGAGGAACTTGTCGTTTGGTTGGCTGATATGGATGTCCACCTGAGTGAGGTTGACCACCTAACAGGAAACACCAGTGAAAAACTGAAACAACTGCAGGTGTGGGCTTGTTTTGATACGAAATATATTTGATATGATACATACGTCAGAGACATTATCCTAAACTGGACTAACAAAGGACCATGAGTACAACATGAAACGTACATTACATAGCGTAAGGCTGAAGTTCATTGATCATTTTAATCATAAACTTGTTGTTGAAATGTTTTTACTGAACATGCAAACATCTGCTGATGAAAATGTGTTGATTTATTGGTCTGTTATGAAGCTATTGCTATTTCTAATGTGTTTTATCACTTTCTGATGTTTTATTAATTAAACAATACATGTATTAATTGTTGTGTTATCTGTAGATATAGTATTTATATATATTTATAGTATAGCAAATATATTTAATTATTACTGTTTAAAACACTAATATGTGACATGTATTAGTAGTGATGTTGTGCTGAGGGTTAAAATGCCTTTTTGTCTTTTGGTATACTACAAAATGACAATAAACCATTAATATATGTCTATGCTGTGCTCGTATTTATTTTACCCTACTCAAATTCAATTTATGATACATTTTATTTTGAAAGATTTAAAATGGTTTTTTAAAGAACCACTCAAAAAAGGTTCTTTAAAATGGTTTTTTTAAAGAACCATTTGAAGGATCTTTTTAAAAATGGTTCTTTAAAGAACCATTTTTAAAAAGGTTCTTTGAAAAACCATTAAAGGTTTTTCAATGAACCACTGAAACAAATGGTTCTTCAAAGAACCATTGTTTGAAAGGTTCTTTGTGGCACCAAAAAAGGTTCTTCTATGGCATCAGTCTAAAGAACCACTTTTGGTTCCAGTTGGCACCTTTATTTTTCTGAGTGTGGGACTGTTTGCAGACATCTCAGAGAGAGGAGACACCAGCATCTGAACAGAGACTCAAACCAGCAACCTGCAGCTCCCTGCTTGGCTGCTCCAGTTTTCTCCTCACTCATGTTGCCCACCAGTGATTTCTAGCTGCCCACCCACACAGCAGGCTAGAATATGCGCTGAGCCTCAGCACCCAATACTTGGACATGTTTTCTTTATTAAACAATGAACCAGACCCCAAAAAGTAAACAGCTGTTATTGCTAGGCAACGGGAGCAGCATTTGGAGATGCAGCACCTGACATTCCTGACCATGTGGGCGGAGCATGCATGAAATGGAATGTTTAGTAGAACTGTGCAACACAAGCACTTAGTTACAGCATGTTTCATTGTATCCAGACACAGCTAGAGACACATCTACAGCAGCATCTCTGTGCAGGACAAACGACAGTTGACGAAGAAACATCGAAAACTTCACTTCACTCCTCTACAAAACGTTGGTTCCTTTGTTTAAAAGGCCAAAATGAATGAAGGGAGATCGAGAACAGGATCGGCGAGTGCTTCACCTCACAATACAGTACAGCTGATTCATTTTAAATTTCAAATGATACAGGCTGAAAATGTCAAATTAAAAGAAGAGGCAGAAAAATCAAGAGGAGAAGCTAAAAATTCAAAGTTTGAAACTGAAGTAGTATTGCAGGAATTACTGCATGTGGGTCTCAAACTTAAAGGAGAGAAGATGAGAAAACAACAGGCAGAAAACGAGAATGAAAACATGAAGAAAGAACTGTTGGAAGCTCAAAAAGCATTGGAGGAAGAGAAAAGCACAGCACAAGAAGCCAAAAATAAATATCAAACTGCAAAGAAGGAGGCAGGAAATGTGATGCAGGAATTACAGGAGGTGCAGGAAGCTTTTGAAGAGGAAAAAAGGAAAATGCAGTTGGAAACACAAGAAGCTGCAAATGTAATGGCTGAAGCTGAAACACTAAGGAAGGAATTACTGCATGTGAAGCAACAACTTGAAGAGGAGAAAAAATGTAAACACGAGGCAGAAAATGAGATTGAAAATTTGAAGAAAGAATTGTTGGAAGCTCAAAAAGTGTTGGAGGAAGAGAAAATTAAAATACAGGAAGCAAAGAAAGAAATACAAAGAGTTACACTCAAAACATGAAGAAGGAACTGATGAAAGTGCAAGAGGAACTTGCAGAAGAGAAAATTGAGTTGAAGGTATTCAAGAAAGAAACGACGGTGACCAAGAAAGGCTGCAAAGATGAACTTAAAGAAATACAAAAGCACAAAAAGGAAGCTAAAGAGCTCCTCAAACACAAAGGGAAACTGGCCAAACAGCAGCTGAAAGAAACATTTAAAGATGCCGAGGAGCAGCTCAACAAAACCTTAAAAGAGCTGAAGGCAAAAGAAAAGCAAGCCGAGGACAGGAGGGGATTCTGGAGCAGACTGCTGAGAAAGAACTGACCCAGCAGCATCTTCCTCCTTCCCCCTCTCTCAACCTTTCTTTCACAAAAATCCCCCCAAACTTTACTTGGGACGTTTGTTTGTTTTTTAAAAACTCTATTCTGAATACATGTACTGACATACAAAAATAAAATTGCCATAACTTGACCTTCTTTTCTTGTGTGTCTGTGGATGTAAAACAGTAACACACTTTCTGCTCTGTGTGTTTTTAATTGTAAATAAATGCAATATATCTTCATTTTAAAAACTTCTGCTCTAAATCTTTTTTTAGCAAAATGCTTTTTTTGCCCCTTCCTGATTTCTTATGTTTTAACATGTTTGTTACATTTACATGTTTCCGATTTCAAGTGTTAACACAGATGGTCAGAGACAGAGGTTTGGACAGCTCTTTCCCTTTATTTGTATTTATTCAGGTTATTTTTATACTCAAAAATCCATCCACAAGCTCCAACGCGTCCAGAACTCTGCTGCCTGTATCATCACCAGGACCCCTTCTATCCACCACATCACTCCTGTCCTGCAGCAGCTTCACTGGCTCCCGGTCAAATATCGCATCAATTTCAAAATACTCTTGCACACATTTAAGGCTATTCATCATCTCTCCCCTCCATATCTCTCTGATCTGGTTAAGATCACCGCCCCATCTCGTTGTCTCAGATCTACTTCTTCCCTTTCACTCTCCGTCCCCTCCCCCCGTCTTGCCACCATGGGGAGCAGGGCTTTCAGCTGCTCTGCTCCACGACTCTGGAATTCCTGACCTCCTGATTTAAGAAACATCTCTTCCTTCTCTCTCTTTAAGTCCCAACTCAAAACTCACTTGTTCAAAATAGCTTATCCCACATAACCTCTCCACTCTGCTCTTTTATTAGTTTATGTCTTATGCTTTTACGATTGTGTGAACTGCTTGCTTTTATGTTGCTTTTTATTCTAATGTGTACAGTGACCTTGAGTGTTTTGAAAGGCGCTTTCAAATAAAATGTATTATTATTATCTTTGAAATATCTCAGTGTGACACTGATACTGTACATGAGTGTGGTAGGTTTTGAAAACAGCATCAGCAGAGTACACAGCAAAGGGGAAAGGAACAATTGTTCCTTTCAAATTTTATACAAAACATCCAATCCTGGATCATATCCATATCCACTTAGGATTAAGTGATCCAAATACACCACATTGTGACAATAACCACGGCATAGCAGCTGATGAGCAGCAGATAGATAGACGAGACCAAGACCAAGACCAAGATGAGACGAAGTCAAGACGAGACCAAGACCAAGACCAAGACAAAAAAGTCTTTAAACTGCAGCCAGATGCTGCTTCGTTTACGGGTGTCAGGCATATTTATGTGTTTTTGCTTTCGCACAGCCCTCCTCACCACTGTCTACTGTCTCACTCACTTACTGAGAGGACAGACGCACCCTCCACTTGACTGTCGCGAAATGCAGATCCAAAAGCAACAACATGGCAGGTCAAGAGACAACAGCAGTATCATGAGCAGCGAGGGGTCCAGCAGCAACAGCAGTATGTGCAAAAGGCATCAGCAAGGAGAAAACACCATCATCATGACTGGATGGATGGAGATGCGTTTCCAACAAGCTGCAACTTCACTGTGTGTGAATGCAAATTGAGAACAGTGTCTGAGTTGGACATTTGTTACGTTTGGAGTGAAACGGCAATGGAAGAGACAGTGGGCGTAGATTTCGTTTTGGCATTGGTGGGGACCAATGACCAATGATTCAGTTTTTTTTTCCTTTTTGTCTGTGCTTCTTGATAACAAAAGGAGAAATGTACTTGCCTAAATATGCTCTTCTACATGCTTTTAAACCATTTAAAATTACAATTGATAGTTTTATATGTGAGTTATATAATGCTAAATTACAATTAAACAAATGACTAAGTATTTTAGACTTTCAGTCAGCAAGCCGGCCTAAAAATACATCAACGTAAACACACTGGCGACAAACTGAAATACTGCAAAGAATGTGGGAGAAGCTTCCCCACGTCAGGTGACTTAAAACGACATGAACTCTTTCACAGTGGGGTCAAAAAGCATCTCTGTGATCAGTGTGGGTCAGCTATCAACAAGGCATCTAACTTTTTTAGGTGGGGTTGCACTACTGTTGGGACTGCAGTCTTCCTCATTCCTGGTTCTCTTTGTTTGACGAAGACGATTTGATGCTTCTTAGTAGTGAATAATGTCCACAACCCAGTCTTTCTCCCTTTTCAGTAAGATCTGCAGATGTTTGAGGGTATCTGTTTACAATGATTTTAGCAACTTCTTCACATGATGCACGTTTAGGGTTTCTGCAGTGAACTTGCATGGCCTCCACAACAATTCTGACCATACTTCTCCTGTCCTCTGGATGAGCTCTGTCTCCTCTTGTGATTGCATGCGACAGTCGGAGTGGAAATCTTTCCCAAGGAATCTGTAAGTGTGAGACCCAAGAGCTGGAGTAATGGTTGTACATAGTGGTGGATGTGGAGGAGGAGGGGTGAGGTGGATGGCTTGATGTTTCAGCTGATGCAGCAGGGCAAGGCTCCAGAGTAATGGTGTCATTCAGGTTCTCTGGTCTGTTGCCATCTAAAAAAATAAATAAACAAAGATCATTGGAAAAGCTACCTTAAAAAGCTACTATGTCAACAAATATGTCCTCACTAAAAGATGAACCCTTCAATTAGGATTGAGTAGTAACGGCAAGGCAGTTTTGGGGACCTTGTCTGAAGATGAAAAGAAGCAATCCCAGGACTGCAAAAGAACTACAAACTCAAGGTCTTGCATTGAAAAGACCTTGAGTCAATATATTTTACAGTATGTCACAATTTCAAACCCTTAGTTGTACCACTACCAATGAAAGGTTAATGGTGTTAGATTTAGTGTCTACTTTTGTTTATGTTTTCCGTGTTAATTATCTACCGGACAATGTGAGCCCCAAAACGCTCTTCACTATTATACTGTCAAAGTACATGTGTAGTATGGTGAAGAGAAAAAAAAAAGCTAATCAAGCTAATCAGTGACATATGAGTCTATGAGTGACCTTCAAATCATAGACTCAAGTCTATGATTTATACAGAACCTACACAAACCTCCTTTAAATGCAAGAAGTAGTTTACGTATTTGAATTGGTGTGAGAAAGGGTTTGAGATCTTCTGCCTCCACAAACAAAAGATCACTTTTTTGTTGTACACCAATAACGTCCGTCAGATGTTCTACAATGCAGATTATTTTCTCTCTGTCTAGTGCCGGCAGGAGCCTTGTGAGTTCCTCTTCAATTTCCATCCCTGAAAAAGAATTAAGAGGAAACTGAATGGTGTAGGGAGACAACAAAAAGGCCTGCCATGTTATAAAGTGGTAGTGGGTAATAATCCATCAGACTGTCAGCATTTACACACACACTTCTTTCTGTAGGGCAACGCAAGCAGTGAAGTCCAAGGTCAATGAGAAGTACTGAGTGATGCAACTCGAGCACAAAGTACAATCCAGAATCGTTAACAAGTATAACAGCTATCTTCCCAAAAAACCAAGCCATCATCAGTGTCATCTACAATGGAAACATAGCCTTTCACATACTTGGTACCTTTGTGGACAACTGCTGACACATCCAAAGTGGTCTGATTAGTGCAGCCGGCTTTTGCCACAGCTTCTTGAATGACAGCGTTGTAAAGATGATGATTGTAATCACTTGCTTCTCCAATGATTTGAACTGTAGGTGGAAACAATTGGCCCACTGAGAGGTAGGACTGCAGTAACTGATGCCGTTCTGTCAGAGTCTTGCATAAGTTGACGAAGTTGTGCACTGTTCTTGTACATGCTTTGAAATACGAGTGCTTGCTCTCAAACTTAAGGGTCCACAAACGAATGAGTGGTCCAAAGTGAAGGATAAGCTCTGCATAATGTAACAAATAGTGATGTTTAGCTTTTAAAGCTTTGTCAGGAAACCTACTGTGTCTCAGATGTATATAGTCCTCTATCAGTATCTTTAGGTAGGCAATGTCATTGTGACTTATTTTGGGGGCACATACAATATCAACAATGTCTCTAAGTTTAAGGCATAACTGCCAAACCTCACTATCCACAGGATGTTTTATCTTTTCACCAATGTACAGAGGCAGAAGTTGTAGAAGACACCAGTTCTGTGCTGCCACTTCGTACGTGTTTGAACTGTACAATTGCTCTGTTTAACTGGTTGTATGTGAAATGCCCTTCCACTTGCACAAGGGTATCAATATATAGTGACAAGTCACTGGAAACCACTCCTTCAAATAAATCATGGCCCAAACATGGAGGTAACCCAGAGCACACATGGAAATACTTCAGTGAATTAAACACAGAGTCAAATTTAATGCCATTCACAACCGAGTGGTCACTTGTAGAGAGGACCTCAACACTGTCTTTATAGTTATCAGCTGTTCTTTTTTGTCCAAGTGATAGTGGATCATTGATAAAGCTTTCCCTGTCAATTAAGCAGTATCTGCAAAAATGTTTGCTGCAGCTGAAATTCTCAGTGAAACCACCTATGCAGTGGGAGCCCAGATTGTCTCCTAAGATGGCTATCAAAGCTGCCTTCATTATGGTTCCATCCTCTACCAGAACACCTGTCTCTTCCATATCTTTAAGGTCTGCAATAAGACTGGAAAAAACTTTGTTATGGCCAAAAGTTTTGAAGTCAGTGTTCCTGCAAAGCAGAACAAGTTGCATTGCATCAACAGAGGACCGGTTGTGTGGCAAGATCTCACCTAGAGTCATGTACACTGCCAGAATTTTATGTTTCTTTTTGCCAGACCCTAATGGATTAACCACTTCAAATGCATCTTGGTAGAGAATGAGTGAAAGAGATGATGGATAGTGCTGTAAAAGTGCATTATCCTTGACATTTTGACCATCTGAGACATCCTCTAAAACCATGTCTGGTGATCGGTGTAGTTTTGACTGTTTGTACTGTTCCCGTATTGTGGGTTGTCTCAAGAGAGACTTCAGTGTTTCTTTAATTGGCACATACTGAAAATAACGCTGTTTGCCTGTACTGTCAGATCCTAAAAAAAATTGAGTGGGTTCCACATAACTGAAATTTTCTTTGAAAAATGTCTTCCTTGTTTTGTCAGATCTCAACACACCTTTATTGTACAGTGTTAAGAGATCATTCTGTGAAAGTTCTTGAATGATGTTATCCACTTCTGCCTGTGGAATATTAAATGCAGACAGTTTGTCAGACAGTTGTGGACAAGAGATATTTTATTTTGTATTCTTATGGTGACAATTTATAATCAGAACTATCATGGATCAATCATTCATCATTGTTGAACCAGTTGACAGAATAATCTCTGAATTATATCTATGGTAATCTGAGCAAAATATTGATGTATGTATATTATCATCACTTTAATTAGTCTATTGTTGTTCTCTATCCTTCTTTCTATCTGCTTAAGCTGTTGCAAATGGTATCCATATCATTGTATTCACACCTCTCGAAGCTGTGGGTCCAGTAGGGCCTTCTACATTCACTTACACACATATTCAGGCCCACACCAACATGCACATAGAGAGTCATGGAAAGTACGCACGTTCACTCCTGCACGTACTAAGAACAGGGAGGTCGTCTCAGGACAATCTCTCGGTTGGACACACAGTCTCACAGAATTGCACAACATATCACAAACTTGTTTGTTTCGAAAGTAGTATCGGATGTCTATATAAGGAGAACTTTGGAACTGTTATCATTTCCAGTAAGATCTAGCTGTGATGTCATCAGGGTAATATAAGGATGGGGAGCGGTCTGCTCGAAGAAGATTGGAAGATTGTAGGGTGGCTGTTGCAAGTTTCTTCTCACACTGTACTGTGTGTTTTAATAAAATAATTTGTGTTGACCCACTATGGACTTCCAGTCGTATGTCTCTTCCTCAAAAAAAAAATCGAACCACGACAATCTTGGTGCCGAAAACCCGGTTTGAGGAGGGAAAAATGGAGTTTGGCTGAGGTATAGTGGTGTCAAACAGACGGACAGTCAGGAGGTCGACTGAGTGATGGGCCCCGAAATAGGAGGTAAGCACCACCTGTTGATCCAAGAAATATCCAAAGGTGCTAAATTGGAAATTAAGCTAAATTAAATGTTCACTCAGTAGAGCTTCTGGTCTGTGTCCGTGGTGATTTTGGGGTAATTAGTGATAAAAGTTTGGGGAATATTGGACTGACTAAATTTATTGCTGTTTATTTTGGGGGTGAATTTTGAGTTAAGAGGTTATGTGTTTAAGTCAATACGGTGTGTGTTTAAAGTGATGAGGGTTGACTGGGGAGGCCAGCCAGCCAACCAGTAGTTTAGGGTATTCGGTCTGATTGATCAGCAGAACGCGGTTCGGGCGTCGAAATAACCGCGGGCTAAGACCCCGCAGTGATGCTTATAATACACTTAAATAAATTGTCTTAGGACTGGGGCGCGGCCCCTAAGAGTGCAGTTGCTCAGCGTGTGGCGGCGACCCCTGATCGTGGACGCACGGTCAGGTTAAAAGCTCGGGTGGTACCCGGGGGATTTCGAGCCCCCCTTAAAAACTAAAGTGATCAAGGGGATCACTTTCCTTACTGCGCTGTTTGATTGACAGGGTGCGACCCGGCTGCGACTATTCAACGTCGGGGACTTGTGAACTTTAAGTAAAGCCAAAAGCGTGAACTGTGATATTTCACGTGGCTGGTGGAGGTCCTTGTTGCCTGGCGGGAAGCAGTTATAAATTAAGTAGGGCTTAGGAATCTGACCGCTTTCGGCGGGGGCGTCCTCGAAGCGGGTTTAATTGATTAGCAAGGCGTGGCCCTGGGCTGAAAGATGCTTTTAAATTAGTCGAAAAACTTAGGAACACCGGTAGAGAAATGAAGAAGATAAGTTGTTCTGGCATATGGTGTTTTCATACGTTTATACGGGCCCGTGTATGTAAATAGAATGTAAATTACCCGTGTATGTAAATTACCCGTGTATGTAAATAAAGTGTAAATTACATTGAGAGCGCTTATATTGTTTAAAAGCTTGCATGTACAGGCTTGCTTTTGTTTGTGGTAGAGAAAAAAGGAAAAGCGTCTCTCTCTCTCTGTCTCAAGAAGCTGCAGAGAGGGGGGCTTGGTGAAGTGCATGAGAGCCGCGTGGCTCTGTGTTCCTGAAAGAAAGAAAAGGTGGGGGCTGTGTGTGTGTGTGTGACAGGAAGTTTGCATGCCCATATAAGGAGTGAGCACCCAGAGAGGAAAACCGAAGAGGCAGACTCTGGCCACATGAAGCAATGGAGGCTTTAAGGAAAGAAATGAAAATGATATTAATGCTATGGTTTAGTGTGTCAATATATATAGGCCCCAAATAGATAAAGGTGGACTTTTCTCAACCTAGAATTGTGAGCATAGCAGCAAAACCATAGATTAACATAATTGGGAGAAAACAAGCCAAAGTTTGGTTTAAAATTTTACAGCTTGACCTCCCACTTGTCCCCATCCTGAGAAGAAGCTCAAAGGACAGTTAATCTTCTGATGAAGACCAACAGAACATCGTGGATTTGGGAAGAATTAATAGCAGGCAAAAGATAGTGCAACTGAACCGTTAACACTGAAACCAAACTGATGGGACCAGCAGCATGGAAGGAACTACGAGATGGAAACGTGCACTGTGAATGACAGGCTGGACAGTTGAACGGTGGGAAAGCACTGGACACTGATTGTCAGATTTGCCATGCTTGGAGTAATCTTGAAATAGACGACTGAAAGGATCAACAGAGAAGAAGAAACCACGTGATGAAACATGGACGGCGAAAGTGCAGGCTGTTCTTACCCTCCTCGACTAAATTGGTTTCAGTTATGTACTGAAATATAAGAATGGACACTAGAGGCTTCTTTCAAAGAAAAACTCAGGCTGGGACTTAATCCAAAAGGAAAATACTGAAGAGAAACAGAGAAGAAACGGACTGTGTTTGCTGGAGACTTCAAGACAACAAAAGGACACTGAGAAAAGAGGACGGGGACCAGTGAGAGGTGAAGCCGGACGAGTTCGACTGCAAGAATACAGGGTATAATTGGATTGAAATGAAACCCTGAACTCATGATGGTGTTTAGAGATGTCCACCAGAAAAAGGGAAAATGAAGAAAGAAAATAACTGACAACTACGTGAATGAATGGAAAACACACATACACAAAGTGTTACATGTGAAATTATTTCTGGAAAGAATCAGAAAGTGAGATAGTTTTGAATTAAGAAATCAGTGAGATGATGTATGAATTAAACCTGATTATAACATACAGAGGCAATGAAGAAAGCAGCTTACACTCACTGAACATTAACAAAATACATAGGAAAAGCAATGAAGACCTGCTTACACTTATACACATGACATAAGCTGGTATTTCTGACCAGAGAGAGGGAAACGGGTAGTTTAAGTACTCACGATAATAATAAAATGTCTCAGTTGTGTTTCTTCAGGGGCGAAACAGACCTGGATCAATTCTCCACGTGCAGCGGTCGGAAGAAACCTATAGGTTAACTTGACTGGATATGATAAGGCAAGTTTCTGGTTGAATTGTCCACAGCGCCATGTCTCCATAGACCTGACAAGTGGGCCCTAACTTCTGGCTGAGGACCAGGAATGCTGTTAATAAGGTGGGAACTTAAAATTTGGGTTAGCAAATTTGGGTAGGAAAACTGACGGCTTAAGTGGAGAAATGTGCAGGAGTCTGAAACACTGCGAAGGCAACATATGCAAATTCACATACACAAGCAGAAGATGCATTAGCCTTACAAGGACAAGCTCATAATGATTAATGCATAGACATTGATTAAACCTGGCTACGAACACAAACATACGCAATGAAGAACAGCTTGCTGTTTGTATGAGTGATGGAATGGTGTGAATGTTTAATAGAATACATTTGAGTTTGAAGTAGAGGAAATTCAAAGAAGCTATATGACAAAGGGAGTGAGTTATGAACAAAGAAAAAGTGATTAAAGTAGTTTTAAGCATAGCAGACAGAAGAGGAGTGCAGATTTGCATCGGAAACTTATAGTTTAGTGATTACATGTTGTCGTAAGGGGGTGATTGTTGTGTGCAAATTGTGTGGTTTTCACAAGACTTTCGGTGTATTGAGGAGGTGTAATTATGTGAGTTGACCCGGGAGTGTCAGGACTGCGGGGTCAATATTTGTGTGTGTAAGGTTGTTGAGGTTGTGGTGATGGGTTGATTCGGTCAGTGAGGTTCGGGTTGTTGTTGTTTTTGTTTTTAATAGAGGGAGTTTTAGGAAACATGGACATGTCTGAGAGGGGCCCATTATTTTTGTAACAGTGCACTTAGAGAAAACCTGTCAGGTGATTTTGTTTTGTGTTTTCATGAGCTAATAATCAGCTCTCTTTTTATTCCTCATTTTTGTTCTAAGCAGGCCTGTAACAGTGGATAACAGCGCTGATAAATTCTCGGGAAGAGCAAATATAAGGTGGGCTTTCCAGATTACAACTGGCCAAGGGGAAAGCTACCTGTGGGGATCTGATCAGGTCGTAAGTCCCTGTCGAAAAGGATTGTAGCGATTCAATCCAGTCCAAAACATAAGGAATTAGTTTCCTATCGAAAATAAAAATGAATGAGCTAATTTTGCTGAGGGTGGAGAATCTGACGCGGGAGGCTCCACTATTAGCAAAATATGGTGTGATTACAGGTCAGTGAATGTGTGTCAAAATAAAGGGGGAATTTAGGGTTTAATAATTTAATTGTTAAAGAATTTAGGATCATTTTATGACTTTTTGGTCATTTGGATATGGTAAACAGAAACTGCTATTTTTATGTTAAGGTTAAAGGATTAAAGTGAACTGAATCCTGTTTAGAAGATACAATGCCAGTGTTTTAAAGCTGTGTACAAATTTTAGAGGGAAATTGTGGGACACGTTGACAAAGGAAGTAGTGGTTATAATGTAGGCTTACACATACAGATATTACATAGATTTATTTTTAGGATAAAGGGGAGAGCTTATAAGTAGAAATGATTTTTATACATATTGCATTCTGTGCCTTTAAAGGAGTTGTGGCTCAATTCGTCTCTTGAGGGTCACGAGCTTTTGGCTAGCGATATGATTGGCCAATCTACTGTGAGGAGGATATGAGTTATTGAGGGATTGCACACGCTTACAGACACAGAGTCCAGAAACACACATGAGAGTATTGATTCCAGGCAAAAGGCCTGAAATTCGTTTAGTTTTTAACTGAACTTAAAGACGGACCAAAGAGGAAGGAAAGCATATATTTTGGTTACGTCTGATAAATTAGAATTAGAAGGTATTTTTACATTAGAAGGAGCAAAATGAAATAAAAAGAGTTATATCAAAACAGGTTATAACATAGGAAATGTGAGGTTAAAGGGAAGTTAGTGTCAACACACAGGAGTTGTGTCTAGGCAGCATTTAGCTATGATCAAAGTTATGCAGGAGTAATTGCTTATATGCTTAAACTCAATTGATTAGAGGGGAAATGGGGTTTTGTTTCCTTTGCAGAAGATCTCTGGACCATGAGAGAGGGTCAGAGCGAGGACACAATGTATTGCGACCTCTGGTGTTCCAGAGGGCGAGAGAGGGAGTGTGGAGCAGGGAAATTATTTTACTGCTATTGCTAAATAATAATCATCATCACCATTGCATTAATAATATAATTTACAGCACAGATATTGCATTCGGAGATTTATACAGTGTGTGTCTTTCAGAAAGACTAAGTTGCATTCTTTTACTAAGCTTTTAGTAGGGGTTCTTTTAAAGTTTTACTGTTGATTTTTGATTTATATTTTGAACAGTGCACTGATTTTTGTTTGAGAGAGTCTTTTCTTTAAGCAGATCTGCACATCGGAAATTACGAGCATTACACGTCGGCGAGAAAATTGTTGCAAGTGAGTTTCTCCACATTAAAATGGGCTCTGGAGAAAGCCACTTATTGGGACAATTAGAAAATAAGGGTCCCTGCCTAAAAAGGATTCAGCGAGGTAATCCGATCTAAAGTTCTTGTTTTTCTTTTTGAAATGACGTCATTTTGCTGAGGGCGGAAATCTAAATGCGGCGATGGTTTCCACTATCAGCAATGAATGAATGAATGAATGAATGACTGGAAATAAAACAAACTGACTGACTGACTGGTAAAAGCTGACAGGACTTGACCACGACTCAAGGTTAACCTCCACCTAGATAGGAAAAAGGGTGGATGAATTTAGGTGTGTTTCTTTTTACAGGAGCAGATAGATGACAGCGACATCTGAGGTTGCATGACGATTTAACTGTTAAATACTACTTTCGGTGTTCGTGAACCTACCAGGGTGGTTGTTCAGGGGTTTGTGTTGTGTTGCTCACAGAGATAACTGTGAGAAAGTGTGTACACACCTGCGCAGCGTTAACATTTGCATTTTCTTCTTTTGAAACAGGGTGATTCTTTTTACAGGAAATGTTTTACAGGACCTCTGGAATGTGGATGGCTGACGCCTAACCTGAGATGGTCAAATGTGGTTTGCTAATGTTTGTTTTGGCATGTGGAGGATTCAGTAGAAAACAGACAAGTGACATGAGAAAACAAATAAGGGATGCAGTTTCTATGGAACAGTTTAATATGGGGTTCGTAGGGATAAAGCAAGTGGAGTGACATTGCTTAAGGGAAGTCACTGATTAAATTGGGGATAAAATAAATTGCAGCAATAATAGTGATGTAATGATTTGGGAAATCCTGAACATGATACTTGTCTGTTGTGCTGAATACTTTATCACTTTCGTGATCTATAGTTGGTTATAAATAAGATGTTTGATTTAGCAGATTTGTTTTCCAGGATACAGGTTCCAGGTGGAGCTGGGAGTTAAATGAGCTTAACCTGTAACTGCTGACTGATGTTTTTACACAAGCTTACAGGTTGGCAGGAGATTGTTTTAGAGAAAATGTGTAACGTTCGTGTACAGGCCTCAGTAGGGAGTCAACATGTGGGAGGAGGCCAGGAAGGCCCAAGAGGAGGTGGCCCCGGAAGAGAGCTTACTCGAGATAAGCTCCACCCTAAGTAACACGGGGGGGAACATAGAGGCAGAATAATCCTCTCCCCCTGTGCCGCGGTTCTCCCCAGCAGTCTACCTGGGGACACGAAGAAAGAAGAGGAGCGTGACATACCAAGCATTAATTCATTCCAGGCTCCTAATAGGCTAGGGCTCTAGTCTAAAGTATTTGATAGTTTAAAGGAATCGTAATAGTTTTGTACGGTTTTTACTTTTATACTCATAACGTTATACTCTTATCACGAAGTGAAAGTAAAAGAGCCTGGGAACAGTGATCATGAAATTGTGGGAAAATTGGAAAATAACGGGGATGTTGGGGATAATAAGTGGTATAATGTGTTTGTTTGTTTATTGGCAGACAGGTGAATTGCCCAGACGCAGAGGTCTATCCGCTCCAGAGTCCAAACCGATCGAGTCGTCGAGAAAAATTCAAGCGCGAGGTTGGCTCAGGTGGGAACAATTAGGTCCGACGTCTTTAATGGGAGTCCAAAATCGAATGGCTCTGGACATGTTGTTGGCTGAGAGAGGTGGAGTATGTGCAATGTTTGGTGACATGTGCTGCACCTTTATTCCCAACAATACTGCTCCGGACGGAACGGTCACTCGGGCGCTTGAGAATCTGAAAACGTTATTTAGAACCATGCATGAGCAATCAGGCGTGAACACGGGGCTGGGAGACTGGATCACGTCTGTCTTTGGGCAATGGAAGGGTGTGTTTATGTCTGCCATGTTTTCTCTTATAGTTTTTCTAGGTATATTGATGATCGGATGTTGTCTCATTCCTCTGGTAAGGCGAGTGTTGGTAAAACTGGTAAGCAGGGCCCTAGACTCTGGTTCAGCTGGTTCAGCTGGTCTGGGGTATATGATGCCGTTGCGAGAAGCCGCCTGGACGGAGGAGTGAAACAAATTCTGTTAAAGGTTGGCCGATGGCCAAAGAGGAGGAGTGTGGACAAGAGATATTTTATTTTGTATTCTTATGGTGACAATTTATAATCAGAACTATCATGGATCAATCATTCATCATTGTTGAACCAGTTGACAGAATAATCTCTGAATTATATCTATGGTAATCTGAGCAAAATATTGATGTATGTATATTATCATCACTTTAATTAGTCTATTGTTGTTCTCTATCCTTCTTTCTATCTGCTTAAGCTGTTGCAAATGGTATCCATATCATTGTATTCACACCTCTCGAAGCTGTGGGTCCAGTAGGGCCTTCTACATTCACTTACACACATATTCAGGCCCACACCAACATGCACATAGAGAGTCATGGAAAGTACGCACGTTCACTCCTGCACGTACTAAGAACAGGGAGGTCGTCTCAGGACAATCTCTCGGTTGGACACACAGTCTCACAGAATTGCACAACATATCACAAACTTGTTTGTTTCGAAAGTAGTATCGGATGTCTATATAAGGAGAACTTTGGAACTGTTATCATTTCCAGTAAGATCTAGCTGTGATGTCATCAGGGTAATATAAGGATGGGGAGCGGTCTGCTCGAAGAAGATTGGAAGATTGTAGGGTGGCTGTTGCAAGTTTCTTCTCACACTGTACTGTGTGTTTTAATAAAATAATTTGTGTTGACCCACTATGGACTTCCAGTCGTATGTCTCTTCCTCAAAAAAAAAATCGAACCACGACACAGTTTTGCCACAACATCGTGCATTGCACAGCTGTGAAGATCCTGAAATTCCTCTATGATGCACTGTATAGTGCTGGTTGGCAAGAGCATTTTAGCCTGCATTTTTAAATAAAATAAAGCCAATCGATCTAGAAATAAATCTTCATCAGTAGTATTGTGTTGTGAATCCCTGTCTTCTAATAGATTAACTGTGTCCTGTCCTTGTATTATGGCAATTTCACCAATTTCTTGTTGCCTTGACTGCTGAACTGTCTGCTTATGTTTTCGAGAAATATGGCTGGAAAATGATGTTCGGACACTGAAGTATTTAGAGCAACCTTCAAATGGACATAATACTTTTTTCCCATCTTTGATGTGAAATCTGAGATGGGCACAAAGAGTTGTGAAGTTTTGTGCAGCATACCCACATCCAGGAACTTGACAGCTGAGGTCACCAGTGAACTTACAGGACTCCTCCTCAGTGGCCTCCCTTCTGGTTCTGTGATTCCTATGCATATGTGAACGAAAGGC
Source organism: Perissodus microlepis (assembly GCF_051167445.1). Lineage (NCBI taxonomy): Eukaryota > Metazoa > Chordata > Actinopteri > Cichliformes > Cichlidae > Perissodus > Perissodus microlepis. Next base: position 42,091,499 of record NC_140463.1, on the reverse strand, counting down.
AGGAAATGTTCTGAAAGTGGCAGGGCAGTTCTCAGTTCCACAGGAAAACCTATAGTTATCTACATGTTTGTGGCTTTTAACATGCAAACTGAACAATATAAATTTCCGTGCACGGAAGCCACAAAATTTACAAATAAACATAGTTGCAAAAACTTCAATGACAAATTACCTATCCAAAAGACATATGAAATGCAAAAAAAAACAACCCAAAACAAAATAAGAGTATTGTCAATAGGGACCAATTCCCAGTTTTGACATGATCAAAATGATTCACAAAAGGCTTCAATGAACACAAAATGTGTGCCGACAAAAAGCACAGTAAAGACAAGTGAGCAGTCCACAAAAATGAAAAAATATTTGAGCTCGACGCTTGAATGAGTTTAGCCTGACTTAGTCAGCACTCCGCACTGTACAGGTAGTACAAGTACACCTGAAAACACCGACCATTTACCACCTTTAAGCATGGTAAATGGGCGTAACCTCGTTAGTTCGCCGATTTACCTGTTGCAAGCATCCATGTTTCTATCATCTATTGACATTTTGTCTTAGCATTTGATTGGAAAATAACCTGGCACGGTAGCTGAAAAATCAAACCAAACAGTAATGAGAACACATTTCTGACTTCTCTCGAATAAGTGAAAAAACACTTACCTTCAGACCGATTCGCTGATTCCAATTCAACTTCAATGTTTCCCATGTCAGTCAGTCTTAGGGAAAAAGTGTTAAGTTTAGATGTTTCATTTACTTTGAGATACTCCCACATTAATTGGATGAGAAATTTGGAGTCTAGCAGAGTTAGCACGAATAGCATACGATCTTCAGATATAATCCAACCAACTGTGCATTTGACCTGATTGAACTCCATCCAGTTACCTCTGACTGCTTCTAAGTTGCACATCTTAACAGTCCGTAAATTGTCTCTGTTGTTCTTCCACCATCTCATCATCTCAATGTGCTGCAGCAAACTGGGACTGTGGCACAGAATAGTTGATGGTCATGTTGTTCTCCTGCTTTGCAGCTTTGTTTGAGTCTGAATCGCGTCTTAAACACGCACAACTAAGAAAAGCAGATCAATATTTTCTTCTTGTTGTTATTTAATGGTGGTTGGCAACCAGCGAAAGGAGCATTAACCGCCTCGATCAATATCTTATATCCGCCATTGTTGTTTTGAAAGTGTGCGCCATACGTCACGTTGTACGTCAGGTAAAGGTGTGGTGTCGACTATGGCTCTCCCATTGAGATGTGTAACAAGTGCTACACACACCTGTCGCATAAAACGCTTTAAAAACGTAACATTCGCTTTAAAAACACAACCCAACGCGCTAAACATGAACCAACAAAAACACCCGTGTTACATTATCATGTATATCCAGGACATCTCTTCTGAACCGAGACGAAGTGGTGCTACAAGGGAATTATTTCTATAGGAGAGCATTTAATAGCAGTCTGTCCTGCCCCAAAATGCACCGCTAAAAATACAGTTTCTGCTTGTCCCAGAATTTATTAAATTTGAGAGTGAAGTTGTAGGACTGATGCTGGTTAGTGGTGTAGGTTTCATGGATGTGACACCTGAACTTGTGTAAAATGACCACCAGAGCATATTCCGGGATTTCTGGTTAGTTCACTGGAGTTAAGCAGAGGTGTCTTAAAAGTACCACCTTATAAAAAATAAAATGAAGTTCCAGTATAAAAAAGAATAAGAAGAGAAAAAGCTACACCCTGCTAAATGCAGTAACTTTTAAACATTACTCTAAATGTAACATATAGAAAGGAAATCAGTCTAAGTATACTTTACCTAGTAAGTATACTACAAATGCTTCTTGGGACTACATTGGCCCCCGTTTTAGTATATAGAAGTATACTTGAAATTAACTTTTAGATGTACTTTTTGTTCACTATAACTGTACTAGCATAATGTCCTTTCCAGTCTATAAGAGTATACTTAAAATATACTCTACTCTAACACAATACTAAACTTACAAGTATACTATTGATTTACTTTTTAGTTTATATTTGGCTTACTTCCGATTAACACATAGTAATTAAAATCCAGTTGAAACATATTTTTCACATGTAACAAATCACTCCATTCCCCAGACAGTCAGATAATAGTTCCAACTATCAATTCAATTTCAATTCAATTCAATTTTATTTATATAGCGCCAAATCACAACAAAAGTCGCCTCAAGGCGCTCCATAGATACAGAGAAAAACCCAACAATCATATGACCCCCTATGAGCAAGCACTTTGGCGACAGTGGGAAGGAAAAACTCCCTTTTAACAGGAAGAAACCTCCGGCAGAACCAGGCTCAGGGAGGGGCGGGGCCATCTGCTGCGACCGGTTGGGGTGAGAGAAGGAAGACAGGACAAAAGACATGCTGTGGAAGAGAGACAGAGGTTAATAACAGATATGATTCAATGCAGAGAGGTCTATTAATACATAGTGAGTGAGAAAGGTGACTGGAAAGGAAAAACTCAATGCATCATGGGAATCCCCGGCAGCCTACGTCTATTGCAGCATAACTAAGGGAGGATTCAGGGTCACCTGGTCCAGCCCTAACTATGCTTTAGCAAAAAGGAAAGTTTGAAGCCTAATCTTAAACGTAGACATAGTGTCTGTCTCCTGAATCCAAACTGGAAGCTGGTTCCACAGAAGAGGGGCCTGAAAACTGAAGGCTCTGCCTCCCATTCTACTTTTAAATACTCTAGGAACAACAAGTAGGCCTGCAGAGCGAGAGCGAAGTGCTCTAATAGGGTGATATGGTACTACAAGGTCATTAAGATAAGATGGGGCCTGATTATTTAAGACCTTGTATGTGAGGAGAAGGATTTTGAATTCTGGATTTAACAGGAAGCCAATGAAGGGAAGCCAAAACAGGAGAAATCTGCTCTCTCTTTCTAGTCCCTGTCAAGAAGGCTTCCTTTGCAGAGAACTACACTCATAGTTCACGTACCAGAATTATATTGCAAACAGGTGAGAAAATGATTTGAGAGTTGAGGTGTATTAACTATTAACCCTTTTCACTCACGGTTTAAACATTTTTTGTCCACTCTGTTACTCTGTTCAAAAGGTAAAAGACATTACACAAGAATTTGTGACAAATTCTTGTTTAAAACATCAATTATTTGTTTCATAGTTGTTTTAATTTTACAGTTAAAGCACTGCAATGCTTGCTGGGTATTTCGTTGTACTTCTTAGTATACTTCAGGTATACTTCAAATACTTCAAATAGTGTAACTGCAACTTACTCCTTAAGTTAAAAATGATGCTGCATATTGTAGTTTACATGTGATACTACTCTCGCAATGAATTGCATTTTATGGTAATACACTCTGAATGAGGATTTAAGTAATTACTCTTAGATCTACAGTAGAAAACAACAGAAATCCGGATGGTGTAATAGTATAATCTCAGTAACATCACCAATTGTTACATTTGCTGTATTTTACAGCTGTTTCCATGAGTACGGTGAGTTACCGTAAAAATAATGTAATCTCATGGAATTTTCCCACAATTACATGCAAATTACAGTACCAAACTGCAAACATCCTTTAGAGTTTTTTACTGTTGATTTTGCAGTACTAAGCTATGGAAATTACTGCAAAGGCTAACAGTGTAACATCAAATTGTAACATCAAATCCGCTCCGCCGATGGTTGACTCCAAATCTCCCGAACACTATGTCGATCTGAGAAAGCAAGACCGAGACCAAAGTCTGTCGAGACCAAGACCACGTAAAAGTGGTCTCGAGACATCCAACTCTACCACACGTCAACCTATTAACTCACTTCTTCAACATCTCTTTTCCTTTCTCTCCAACTGCTCTTCTAACTTTCAACTGACTCATGCTGAGTGAACCCTTTCCCACACAACCATTCTCTGCCATCTAACACAACATACTTTTACCCACAGTTCTTGCTATACAGTCACACAGGAGTTTGTCATCCGGCTGCCCAGTGGAACGTCCGCCGCTTTACTGGATCTAGATCCCATTGTGCTACACGAGGCGTCCCCCGTGAGGTTCCTTGCTTGAACACCGCCACTCCACGAACATTGTGGTACGCAGAAATGGTTCCAGACAGTGGACTCGAACACAGGCCTGGGGAATCAAACACCCAGGATTTTGCCTCCGGTGTCGGCAGGCGTTCCCCTCCTCGGCCAGACAAAAAACTCCCCATGACTGTATACAGGTTAGCTACAGCTCACCCATCTGCAGGAGTCCCCTCAAAGAGATGGATGAAATTAAAGAAATTCTAATATAATACTAAAGCTAGAGCTCTGTGGCAACAGAGAGGCTGCTTCCTACTCATTTATCTCCATCGAACCAGGCTCAATTCAATCTGTAACAGGATTACTAATATTCACTGTATTTCAGAATGACAAAACACAGATACTCACTACTTTCTTGTGGCTGAGACTGGTAAGTACTCACTAAATGTAAAATTTATAACAGGAATAACCATGGACACTGTAAAAAGCTGCTCACATATTTAAATGTTACACTGGAGATTTAAAAACAATTACAATTACTTCTGTGGCAGTACTGGCACAATTAGTTCCTGGTCTGGGACCCCAAGGAGTGTGATGGTGTCACTAAGACTTCTCTACCTGTGAGGGAGCTCTGGTCTCCAGACATCATTGTTTATGAGTTGTAAGCACTTCAAATATAACATACATCCATACATACATCCATCCAACTTCTCCCGCTTATCCAGGACCATGGGGGCAGCAGCCCAAGCAGAGAAGCCCAGACTTCCCTCTCCCCTGCCACCTCCTCCAGCTTGTCTGGGGGAACACCAAGGCGTTCCCAGGCCAGCTAAGAGATATAATCTCTCCAGTGTGTCCTGGGTCTGCCCCAGGGCCTCCGAATCTCTGAATCGTATCTCTGCTTTTCGCAGATGACGTGGTTCTGTTGGCTCAAAAACAAAAGTGAGGGGAGATGTGTGATTTAAGTAGTGATGAGAATGATCAAAATGTCTCAGTGTGTCAGTTGCAGGTGGGAAGCAGACCTGGATCAATCTCCACAGGCGGCGGTCGGAGTAAAATAATAGGTTAACATCATTAGAAACACCCAGGACGAGTTTTGGCTGAATTGTTTTACAGCTTCACTTCCATGTGTTCCTCATCCCGAAAAGCAAGCTCCAAGGATGTTAACGTCTCCCTGAAAACAAGAAATGCAGATCCAAAAGCAACAACATGGCAGGTCAAGAGACAACAGCAGTATCCTGAGCAGCGAGGGGTCCAGCAGCAACAGCAGCATGTGCAAAAGGCATCAGCAAGGAGAAAACACCATCATCATGACTGGATGGATGGAGATGCAATGGACTGCTGCAAGGGGGGAGACGAGATTACAGTGGAAGGAGGGGGAGGAGACATGGAAGAACGCTGTTGTTTAGTGTGGGAGATCAAATTGGGCTAAGGAACCTGGGGAGGAAAACCGACTGCCTTTGAGTGGAGAATTGAAAAGTGTCTGAAACACTGCAAGGAGGAGAGGCACACAAAAATCACACACACAAACAGAAAATGCATTAATCCTATTAAGATATATACACATGCAATGAAGACCAGATAACATCTTAAGCATGCGTTTCTGTTTTATCATCTTGTCCAGTTCACTTAGTGGGATGAAAGGTGATATGTAAACTAGTGGACTAGTATTATGTTAGGAAAGATGATTGAATGATAGCAGGTGTAAACAGAATGCTGTAGAGAGGGTTTAAAATGGGTGGCACTAATAGATTCTGGGTTCTGATGTGTGGGGGAGGTTTTACCATGACACACACCTGCTTACATGGGAAGAAACTCATTATCTAATAGAACAGCAGTGTTATGTGGTGTGTGTGGCTGATGGATGAATGTTTTGGGGATTTATCTGGCTGAGGCATTTTCTTTTGTTACCAAGTTGAACCTGCCAATTAGTTTTGGTTTGAATTACCCTTCCAAGATGAAGAGCATGCTTAGATATGTCCTAACTAGGCCTTCCTGTCTGTTTGTTTTTTTACTTTCACAGTGCACTGAAAGTTTTGTTTGGTCATGCAACACGCAGCACCTGTACATAAAAGGCCAAAGCAGACTGTACTTCCTCAGAAGGCTGAGGTCCTTCAACATCTGCAGGAAGCTCCTGAGGATGTTTTATCAGTCGGTGGTTGCAGGAGTACTGTTCTATGCTGTGGTGTGCTGGAGGAGCAGCACAGCAAAGGACTCATCCAGGCTGGAAAAACGAATCAGGAAGGCTGGCTCTGTGGTCGGCATGAAGCTGGACACTTTGGTGACAGTGGCAGAGAAAAGGACATTAAAGAAACTGATGGACATTATGGAAAATGCTGGGCATCCTCTGCACGTGCTCGTAAATAATCAGAGGAGCCTATTCAGCGACAGGTTGCTTCTCTCAAAGTCAAGAACCAACAGGCTTAAAAACTCCTTTGTCCCACACGCCATCAAACTGTTTAACTCCTCGTTGGAGGGGAGAGGGAGGGGAGACAGGAGGACAAAGGCGAGTGGGAACAACTGAGCTGTAGTGCCTTTTCACTGTGCAATATTTGCAATATTTTTTTATATTTGACCTTTTTTGTGGGGCAAATAATATTGACACCAGTCATTTTGAGTTTTTCTGAAATGATTCTGTTGTTGTGTACAAAATATTTTAAAAAAAATTAAGCTATAGGGAAATCCTCTGGTTGAAAATCCTGTTTAAAAAAGCACTTGGGACAATTGTGTTGGTGACAGCTTTTGTTATAATATCAATAATATTTATATGAATATGGGATACTGTTACATGTTTGCATAGACTTTTGTGGAATATGGAGACACTCCTGGCATTATATGAGCAAAGTGAGACTCATTTTTTAGGGTTGGTGGAGATGAGTGTGAAGATCCAAACAATCCCTGTCAGTGATGGAGAAGCTTTGATGAAAATATTTGGTAAAAAGTTCACCAGCATGAAGGAAATTAAGTTTCAAACTTTCCTTAGGAGGAGCCCAGCACGCCTGCTTAAAGAATAGTAAGTGTGGCGATGTGGATGCTTGCAGCGTCTGCTGTATAGAGGCCATCCTGCTACACATGAAACACATCAGAGTCATAATTGTTATTTTAGTCACGTGTTTGTTTATTATCCTTATTGTTTTATCTGGGACTGTTTGCAGACATCTCAGAGAGAGGAGACACCAGCATCTGAACAGAGACTCAAACCAGCAACCTGCAGGTCCCTGCTTGGCTGCTCCAGTTTTCTCCTCACTCATGTTGCCCACCAGTGATTTCTAGCTGCCCACCCACACAGCAGGCTAGAATATGTGCTGAGCCTCAGCACCCAATACTTGGACATGTTTTCTTTATTAAACAATGAACCAGACCCCAAAAAGTAAACAGCTGTTATTGCTAGGCAACGGGAGCAGCATTTGGAGAAGCAGCACCTGACATTCCTGACCATGTGGGCGGAGCATGCATGAAATGGAATGTTCAGTAGAACTGTGCAACACAAGCACTTAGTTACAGCATGTTTCATTGTATCCAGACACAGCTAGAGACACATCTACAGCAGCATCTCTGTGCAGGACAAACGACAGTTGACGAAGAAACATCGAAAACTTCACTTCACTCCTCTACAAAACGTTGGTTCCTTTGTTTAAAAGGCCAAAATGAATGAAGGGAGAACGAGAAGAGGATCGGTGAGTGCTTCACCATACAATTCAGTACAGCTGATTCATTTTAAATTTCAAATGATACAGGCTGAAAATGTCAAATTAAAAGAAGAGGCAGAAAAATCAAGAGGAGAAGCTAAAAATTCAAAGTTTGAAACTGAAGTAGTATTGCAGGAATTACTGCATGTGGGTCTCAAACTTAAAGGAGAGAAGATGAGAAAACAACAGGCAGAAAACGAGAATGAAAACATGAAGAAAGAACTGTTGGAAGCTCAAAAAGCATTGGAGGAAGAGAAAAGCACAGCACAAGAAGCCAAAAATAAATATCAAACTGCAAAGAAGGAGGCAGGAAATGTGATGCAGGAATTACAGGAGGTGCAGGAAGCTCTTGAAGAGGAAAGAAGGAAAATGCAGTTGGCAACACAAGAAGCTGCAAATGTAATGGCTGAAGCTGAAACACTAAGGAAGGAATTACTGCACGTGAAGCAACAACTTGAAGAGGAGAAAAAACGTAAACACGAGGCAGAAAATGAGATTGAGAATATGAAGAAAGAATTGTTGGAAGCTCAAAAAGTGTTGGAGGAAGAGAAAATGAAAATACAGGAAGCAAAGAAAGAAATGGAAGATACAAAGAGTTACACTCAAAACATGAAGAAGGAACTGATGAAAGTGCAAGAGGAACTTGCAGAAGAGAAAATTGAGGTGAAGGCATTCAGTGTGTGTGTGTGTGTGTGTGTGTGTACCTCCCCCACGCACGGCTGTGTATTCCCCTGCTCTCGTACGCACCCCAGCAGACCCCTCAGTCTCAGTGGGAAATGGGGAGATCAGGTCCATAGTGAGCAGACAGAAGAGTACAGGAACAGTGAGACAGCAGGGGGTAGGGTCTCAGTAAACAACCAAGCATTGAAAGGGTAATGCGTTTTAAAATGAAAGCAGCAGATATCGTAGGAAACCCAGGTGCTGTCTGTGTATTTCCCTGTGGCTGTGTGGCTTCACTGACAGTAAATCTCTTTGCAAAAGACAAGTCTGCAAACACTTCACGAATTGAGTCCTTTCTTTCAGTAGAACCCTGTATTTTCACTCTGTGCTGACTTTCTAAGTACCTCCGTCCTTTGATTTGTGCCTGGTCTTTTTTCCATCATTTTCTAAGCTGTAATCACAGGGACACATCTGGCACATATGAGGTTACATCAAAGAGGAAGCACAGGGAGGGAGCTGAGAAAAGTTTGAGGTTGAAAGTTGAAGGAGGCTGCATGTATATTATGTCTGGAGGGTTCGACTGACTGAGCCCAGATCTGAATGGTTTCCAGCCTGACTCGCTCTAATGCCACAGGACTGCCAGGAATAGCAGCATTCCCTGTTTAACTGCTGATATACAAAGAGCAGGACGAGTGGCCTCTCATTATCCGCGTCCACAGCGCTTCATGGCCACTACGCTTTTCCACTATTTGAGGAGTTGTGTGTGTTTGGGGGTCACCTGCCCCAGGTGCAGTACTCTCTCACGCAAGGCGTGTTTCAACTCGCAGCCATAAATTGTGTGGTGTGCCCCATGCAGCACTGCACTGCGTAAACACTTTGCTGCTGTATTCCTGACTGCTGCTCCTTTTTCTTGCTCGTAGCAGCGGCACGCTGCCACGCAGCTCCATCCGTAAATCAGGAATCATTTATCCCAGTTTGAGCGATGCAGCAGATCCACTCTGTACTTGAGTTTTCGCTCTTGTCAGAGCAGATAGCAGCAGATTAGAGACACTGAACAGCTGAGAAGCACAGTCTCGTGCATTCCTGGCATTCCTCCAGACCCCCTTCCCCTCCAGATCAGCAGTGAGAGAGGGTCTTTGTGCTCAGTGGGCTGGCCTGGCTCAGGACTCTTCATATGATGGAGCCAACAGCTGCTGGAAGTGCTTCCTCCTCCTTAGTATCTCTGTCTGCTGCTCCGCCAGGCTGTCTGCCTGCGGCTTGACCTCGGCTCCAGCTGCTCATCTTAAAGGAGGGACTAGAGTTCATAACCAGGATTTATGACCTGACTTGACGTGTTTTGTCACAAGGAAGTCTTTGCTGAGGTGTCACAGTTACTGATCGATTCGTTTTGATCTGCCTCTGTCGCACTTCAGACTTTCAGGGTTTTCAGACACGAGTTATGATAGAATAACTGCATGACTAACCTCCCCTTCTGTTTTTGCCTCCTTCTGCAGGAACCCAGCAACAAGCGCGTCCGTTCTCTCACTAGGGTGACGTCGCTAGCCAACCCCATTTCTCCGGTAAAGAATGGGGTCGTCCGGCGCTTCTTCCAAACCATCAAGGTAAGCGCTCACGGCATCCAATGGAAACACAGCGCATTGGGGGGACAGGGACATCCCTTTCAACATGTCTGACATGTGGTGTTCTTTCTTTCTGAAGGCCTCTTTCCGGGGCGATGGCAAGTTGCCGGGCGTGCCCCAGAAGCCTTGCAGCAAGGCAGCGGCCTCCACACCACCTAAAAGGAGGAACAGCACCTTATGGTCCGAGACGTTAGACATCCACCAGAAAGGAACTTTCTCCACCAAAGAGATCAAGCGGCAAGAGGTGAGTCCAGGAGTCCAGACAGGGATGAATTCTACATGCTTGCTAGACTAGTTCACATGTCTTTGTGTCAAATGGTTTAAATTGGACTAGAAGCCATTCAGCCATCTTGGCTAAGCTCACTATGGTTTAGGCTACGATGTAATGACAACCTGATTTACATGTTTACTAAAAAAGCATCTGTCTGTGCCTCCTCCCATTCCTCAGGCCATATTTGAGCTGTTTCGTGGAGAACAGCATCTGATTGAGGACCTGCAGCTTGCACGCAAGGTTTGTACTTTTAAAAGCTCTGAGGCAGCGGGAGTACATATAAAGCAAACAGATTAAATCAGTCTGGCAGGCTTTGAATGCAGCGCAGCCAGGAGCTATAAAAAGACAGGGATTGTTCCTCTGTCTTTTTTTTTTTTGTACCCCTAAAGCTGTTGACCAAGATATTTTTAGTAGCCGCTCCCAAAGCTCTGCCCAGATATTACTGATCACTTTGCTCCATCCACAGGCGTACCACGACCCGATGCTGAAGCTGTCCATCATGTCGGAGGAGGAGCTTACTCACATTTTCGGCAACTTGGATGCCTACATCCCACTGCACGAGGACCTTCTGGCGCAGCTCTCCAAAGCCACGGGGCCAGACCGGACCGTGGGCCAGATTGGGCAAATTCTTATTAGCTGGGTAAGTGTCTTTGACTTTTTGAGCCATCAAAAGCTTTTACGCTACTAAAACCGTATTTTGAATTAGCAGTTAGATAAAGAGTCCCTCCTTCCTTTGCAGCTGCCCGGGCTCAATGCCTACAAAGACTACTGCAGTAACCAGCTGGCAGCCAAGGCGCTGCTGGACTATAAGAAAAAGCAAGACCCACGTGTGCAGGACTTCCTGCAGCGGTGCCTCGAGTCACCTTTTAGTCGGAAACTGGACCTGTGGAGCTTCCTGGACATTCCCAGATCCCGCCTGGTCAAGTACCCTCTACTGCTCAAGGAAATCCTGAGACACACTCCAGCAGAACAGCCCGATGCTGCCAGCCTGCAGGAAGCTGTAAGTCCAGGAGACAAACTGGTTCAACACACTGATTCATCATAGTGCCTCTCCCATGTAATAATTAGGCTGCTTGTGTGTTCAGATCACTGTCATCCAGGGAGTTTTGTCTGACATCAACAAGAAGAAGGGGGAGTCCGAGTGCCAGTACTACATCAACAAGCTGGAGTATCTGGACGACAGGCAGAGGGACGCTCGCATCGAACGGTGCAAGAGTCTTCTGTGTCACGGGGAGCTGCGCAACAAGAGCGGCACGGTGAGCACAGCGCACACTTCCAAGTCATCCTTCGGTGCTTCTCTTTGCATGTTAACACGAGGCTGCCGTCCCACATGAGGCGGGCTATGTGCTCAGATGATGCTCTGGTTTGAAAGTTTCTGTTTTTCCTGGAAATTCTTTCGGAAGCTGCACGTGTTCCTGTTCACCGACCTGCTGATCCTGACCCGCCCCGTCACCAGGAACGAGCGCCAGTGCTTCCAGGTGTACCGGCAGCCAATCGCAGTGCAGGATCTGGTGCTGGAGGACCTGCAAGATGGCGATGTCAGAATGGGCAGCTCTTTCAGACGAGCCTTCAGCAATGCAGACAAAGGTAAGGCTCGTCCCAGAAAGTGTCCGCTAGTAGCCTGAGCAGCACTTTGCCCTCGTTCCTAATGACGCTCTCAGCTTTCTCTGCAGCCAAGAACATTTTCCGGGTACGTTCCCAAGACCCGAGCCAGGCACAGTCACACACTCTGCAGGTCAACGACGTCTTCCACAAGCAGCAGTGGCTCAACTGCCTCCGTAGTGCCATTGCCGTCCACCGGCCTCTGAGCGAGCCCTCCAGCCCCAGCCCGCCTACAGGCAGCGTCCGTTCCAAGCGCCGCCCTTCCTCCGTTTCTGCCATCATCCACATGGAGGAAGCAGACGAGAACTACCCGCAGCCAGGCTCTCAGTCGGCCCCCGCCTCACTGTGCAACAGCCCCACCACGGCGTCTCCTTCGCCTCGCTCCCCGTCGTCGTCCACGACGTCCGTGTCATCGACGTCATCCTCACCCATGACACATAAAACCAAAAAGGACAAGAAGGCTCTGTGTTCTTTAGGGAAGAGAAAAGAGACGATGGTGTGAGGTAGAGCGTTGGTAGAGAACGTGGATGGACCTCTTTGTTTTTCCTGTACATAAAACAGCACAGCACATTTATGAGTGTCTGCGTGTTATTACAGCAGTGTTCTGTTACTGTCCTCCTTGGCAGCTATTTACCTTACTCCTCCATCCAAGTGCATCCCATAGAGACACAGTATTCTGGAGGGGGGTGCACGTGGTTCAGCTCTAAAAGGGAAGCATGACAAGAAGTAAACCCACGGTTCACACTCGGTGTGGCCAGTTTGCTGAGTTCTTGAAGAAAGAGTTGGTGCATCAGATCCTGTTTACTATAAAGTTCATATTTAAACATTCTTTTAGACCTTTCTTTGGGGGATAATACACTTTATATTTTCAAATCTATCCTAGTATTGTTTTAGGTACTGTAAAGCAGCAGAGTTTTAGCTGTTAGGGCAGGTTTTTGAACATTTGCCGATGTCAAGGTGAAAGACAAAAAGCCAACCCCCAAAAAGGTGAGGTGTACCACACAAACAGATTTCTGTCATAGTTGGGTTTTTAGACTGAGCAGAAGATGTCTTATTTTTATACATTCCTTAAATAACAGATGCTAGAAGCCAGACATTATTTTATTTTATTTACTACAGAGGCATTAATTTAATTCCAGAACAGATGAGATGCAAAAAACCGTGATGAAATCATATCGCAGACGAGATGATGAGTTTTGTTTAAGACAAAATTTTGAACTGAGCCACGTTGGTTTCTTAAAAAGCTGATGCCTGAGAATGAGGCGGATCACTTTTCAGTGTAGGATCTTGCATGGAGCTTTAGTTGTGGACGCCGCTTGCACCTGAAGAGGCGGCATGATGTATGCGACTGTCCCGAGGGACGGGACTGAGCGACGATGAAAGTTGTTGAAGGCAGAAGAGAACGAAGACGAGAACGTTTAGGAAGTGAAACGGTCAGTGTGACATGTGTAACTCCCATCAACAGTATTTCCTGCTTCCCATTTGAAACCTTCCTGGGTAAACTGAAAAAGATTGTGCGGAGGCCTCATAAACCTGTGGAACAAATTGTCAAGCGCGTCTATGAGACGCAAAGTATTCAGAAGAAAAGAAAAGAGAGGATGTCTGTTCCCTCTCCTCTTAAACAGCCTCATAACTCTGGACCAATAACAAGTGATCTTGGAACTTTTAAGCAGTACAGAAAATACACTGATGGACAGACATGTGTTTCTTGCTCCATGGGAGATAACTGTTTCAATGTAGGGGGAAAAATTCTTATTGTGGCAAACATTTTACAGGATTGCCAAGTTGTCAAAGCACTGTGTCAGGTCTTTGAAAACTGTAATGCCTTTTTCAGCTATCCATTGGACTCAACATGCCTTGGAATTTACTTTGTTTCAAATCTGTCTAAACAAATGAATCTTGTATTACTTGATGAATTAAAACAGAAAATGGTGCTTTTGCCACTGAAGTCTGGATATGTGGCATTGCCACTGCTGTACTAGTTGGCTTCTTTTTGCTTTCTCACCAGCATGCTACCATTTGCAGTTGTTGATTTTCTGGATGGTGGAAAATTTCCCTGTAATTTCACTAACAACATTTTGTTGGTGTATGTCAAAAATTTACAGAAAACTATGAAAATGCCAGGGTGAAACTGCGGAGGTCTGAAGCAACCTCTGATCTGCAGACTGAGTCAGATTCTGGAAGCAGATTGGGAAAAGGGAAGCGGAAAAGGAAGTAATTATGTTTCTTAAAAACGCCTTAAAAGCAACAATTTATTGTGGTGATTATAAGAAAAACAAAAACAAGCTGACAGTATCTTTAGCAGACCATTGCTGCTCACCAGATTTAGATATGATCTTAAAATAGCACTTTGTAACTTTTTGACTTTTAAAAATCAGTTTTAGACTCCTTTTGATGCCGGACTATACATTAATGTTTTTAGTTTGTAGGGTAACTAAATTGTTTGTGGGTTTTTTTAATATTTTTTAAAATTCATTTTAAGGCCAGTGATCCAGTTAAGCTCGGATGAGGATTGGGACAACGCTGCGGAACAGCCAGAGACCTCATCACCATCAGCAATGGAGAATAGACATTCTAGTGAAACTCCCCACCAGAACGTCACTCATCCATTTGTTCAGCTACCACCACCCTCAACTCCTTCACCTGTGGTTTCACAACCAGTTCCAAGACAACTTGTACAAGCCACCAATACCAGCATGTTTGTACGTGTTCTAACCCTCCTGGAAGACATTAAGGAGACTCAGAGGATCCACAGTCGAATGCTACAGTCTCTCCTCAGTGCAATGAAGTAGTGGAAGGTGAGCTCCACAAAAGTTGCTGTTTTTGAAAATAAAATAGATAAAATAAAAGAAGTGACGTCATTTTTGCGGAAATGTAGTTTTTTTTTTTTACCATCAGGGCCTCATGAGCTTATACTGGTGTTTTTAAAAGTTATCTTTGACTTTATGACTTTCTGTGTCGTTTCTGGGATGCTTAGGACTCATATTGCACTGCTGGAAATAGTTTATTTTGATGCATATGCTGCTTTTTTGCAAATTTGCAGTATAATATTTATTTTCGTTTTTCCTGCAGTATATAAAAATTGGTGTATTTCAAAAATAAAACTATGAAGACACTCAAAATAAATTTCCTGTGGTGGGAAACTATTTTGTGCAACTTTTTTGTATTTACAGTTTTGAGGGATAAGCCTCTTAAATTTCTCTAACTAAAAATATATGTCAAAAAAGCAAAAACGATTTTCAATTTTTTGGGAGTTTATTGCACTTTTTTGCAATTTATGTAATTACTATGCACTTAATGCAGACATATTATTAAAATCTGGGCTATAATGGTTGCATTGATGTATAGCAACTTGAAATGCTCCCAAAAATGGCTCTACAGCATGTAAAAATATAATATAAGCTCTGGCGGACTTGGTTCTATGGTAGGTCTTAAATACCTTCTCCAGGAACAAAAGGCAGTACACAGCTGTTTCACACCTTAACACTAGAATTACTGAGCCTTTTTTTTTCCCTGGTGCGAGTCCCTACTACTAGATTTACTAGCCCTGCGCAAATTTGCGTAAATTCCACTGGCACTGCGTTGTCTTTACAGTCCCTGGCACAGCAGCTGCAGCAGCTTCAGCAGCCTGCGTCTGTGCTAATATTTCCTTGTGCTACATGAATCGGCATCCTCTCTGGTTACTCTGGTATGAATAACTCTGCATCACTTTATGGTAAATAACACACTATCTGCAAAAAACTGCAAAAAACTGTTTGTAGTTCAACATACAAGTGACGACCTTTGACCTTCATCAGGTTTTATTTAATTGTGTTAGAGAAACTCAAGCGTGCTCTTTATGCAGCTGAGTACATCAAGTGTTTAAAACGGAAGCTGTGCAGGTCTGAGATACAAACTGAGGTCCTGTTAATGCTGATATATAGTGACACAGTTACAGGGGTGATTAATCCTTTTGTTTTTTTGTCTTTAACTTTATCAATAAAACAGCTGCAGCTTTCACTACAGCACATGTGGTACTTTAACCTTTGTACTGTTTTCATCAGTTCATTTTGCAGTTAACATGTGAACATGTTGGATGATCTGTCTGCTGTCACTGGGTGGTGCTGAGGTCTGAATCTGAGGGCAGCTCCTGTAATCACAAAGAGAACAGAACCATCAAACTCAAATATAAATTTTATCCCTCAAAATTGAAATAAAGCTGATTTTTCTGTCCTCACACACTCAGGATCTGAAGTTCTTCTCTTACATTTTTTTCAGTATTACAGTACACTACAGTACTTTAATCCATAGTTCCTGAGTAATGAGGAGCTACAAGGTACAAGCTTTTTTTTAAAAAGTTACTGTCTTTACAGATGTGGCAAGAGACTGAAAACATGCTGTTGTTTGCACATATTTAATATTCAGCTCTGCACAGGAGCTGAAGCAGGATGCAGCCTGTTGCTTTTACAGTATAATACTTGTAATAAAAGTACAGTAACAGTAATTAGTGACTGAGCAGCCCGGAGCGTTTCTCTTGACTTCTTTAGTCAGGGTAAATTCATTCACCTGCACAGCTAAACGAACCCTGACAGCCGAGTCCTCATCTTAGCTAGCTAGGTCTCAGGACCGAGCTAAGGACGGTAGTTACGGATTAGCTTACAAACACGTTTAACTTACCGAAAAAGTGCAGCGGGGCCTCGGGTCCTTCTGTCGGGTAGTCCAGTTTACTGAAGAACACCTCAGGCTGTCAGGTTAAAACACTCGGTCGTGTCTTCGTAGCGCAAACGCTGGCCCTCCTCTCAGAGCCTACGCTCTATCTGCTATTCCCGAACAGAGATACGCAAGTTTCTCCGTGACTGCAGCTGCCAGTCAAAGCTGTTATGATGACGTTTCACCCCAATTTAACATCACCACGGTAGGAATTAGAATCAAACTTATGGGAGAGGAGACCCCTTGGACATCAATCAGCGTGATGAGAACTATTGATAACAAAAGAAAGAATCTTTGGAAAAAAATTATCTGAGGAGAATAAATTTATTTTAGTCTGACCCCAGTCCCATCCGCTAACATGGAGGAGGCGGGGTTTATGACCTATACTGCAGCCAGACACCAGGGGGCGATAGACGTTTTGGCTTCATTTTTGGGGAGCTGTCGCGTCGTCCATGTTTTATACAGTCATTGGTCTGACCCTTCCACTCATTTGATTTTTTTCCTCGTCCTTTTTTTTGCCTTTTCATCAAGTCTGTCTTTGTACGGACCTGCCGTGTTCTCCGTTGTTTTGTACAGAACTGTTTTTGGGGCAAATAAAATGTAAGTAGGGATTAAAACCGCAGAATTAATGATTGCTGGAAATGCTAGCGCTTGATGCAGCGTTTTCATTTTGTTGCCACGGGTACCCACAAAGCAATGCGCGAAAGTCACGTGGTCTGTCAATGTGCACGTTAGCATATGCTACTTCCGGTGCGGAAACTTTTTTTTTGTTTTTGTTGTTTTTTATTTGCACAGAAATGGACAACAATTATGGCAATCTCTACAAAGATTCTATTTTCCCAAGATGAAATAGTATCAGAACAGGCTGAATTCCAACATATAGAAGATAGATAATGAACAGGAAGTACAAACAACAACAAATAAATAAATAAAAACAAACCCCAAACATAATCAAAGCAAACAAACAAACAAAAAGACGTTATACCTTAGAGGTTTTCTAGTAGATCTACTTCCGGTGCGGAAACTCCTGTGGGGAGCTTTGTTTCCGGTGTCCTATTTGCGCCTTGTTTACGGTCCAAAACAAGTTAAGCAAATGAATGAATCAAGCGGCGATTTACATTTCTACAGATGTCTTGGGCATTTACCCAATATATCTGTAAATGATGTTCATCGACTTGTCGATATTTTTTCCCTGTGCCTCAGAGCAAAAGAGAAAAGGGATTCAAATGTTTCTCAGTATCTATAAACAGCGGTCCCTCGTTTATCGCGGGTGTTATGTTCTAAAAATAACCAGCGATAGGTGAAATCAAGGAGCCAATTTTATTTTTTGACGGTGCAAAACGTTTGGTGGACATCGTGGACATACAGTACTGCACTTCAGAGTCACACTGCTAGCGATCGATGCAGCGATTCTGTACTGTACAGGAGAGACGTCATGGAGGAGATCGTCTGCAGCGATCAGGACGCAGGACACAATGTGATGTAAAAAATAAGCATGCAAACTTGCACTAAAAAATCCGCGAAACAGCGAGGTGAAAGGTGAACCGCGTTATAGCGAGGGACCACTGTAATTTTGAAGGTAAGTCACAACATACCCTTCGTACATACTAATGTATAGAAACCGTTACCAGCAATTGTGTGGCTTTTTTCACGGTTTGTTAACATGCTGTGTAGGTGTGTACTTGACTAGCTGATCTCGACATAACGGGGAAACATCTGGTTTGACTATTCTTCACCTGTAGTTTGAATGCTGAACATTTTCCTGTTTAAATCATGAGACCAGTCACTATACAGAGATGTGCTTCTGAATGTGGACGATGTGTCTTCTGCTGCAGTGATGCAGTTCTGCTTGTGTTGAGTGATGTAAACAACTGATCGATCTAAACTCTTTAAATGTCAAAATTGATCATTAGATTTTTTGTGACACAACAGTGGTGAGTGTTCCCACCTTCTGCTCTTTGTAACTTAACGCGATCTTTCCGTTTTGGAGTTTTGGACATGGTTTTGGAGTATAGCTTCGCAATAGCGATTGACCGCAAAGTAAAGCTACCGGAAATGTGTGATCCACACAGAAATGTGGTCACAATTGTGAGTTAAGTGTCGTGATATATGGAGATTATTTTGCATGTTTTATTTTGCTGGTTTATTGGTGTAATTTAAAGCCACAATGTCATGTAAGTTCCCTGTTGCCAGGAGAGTGTATAACACTTTGGACAGTAGGGGGCAGCAGCGTGCTTTGGGAACTGAGTCGGGTGCATAGCTGCCGTAAGTTTTCCATTCTGGCAAGACTGACCAGGCGAACGGCAGCGTGTCTCCTGTGTTCACTTTCTCTCCTGTTTTACAGGTCAGTAATGTGGTCAAAAACATAAAGAAATACACAGCTGGACATTGTGATACTTAAACTTTCATGACATAAGACGGGTCTGTGATATGTGATGTATTACACTGTCGCTATGTGAGCTACTTTAGCTCTGTAGGATGTTATAGCTAGGCTGTATGCCTGGGTAACGCTAGCAAGCTGTTGCAACTGCGTATAATACTCCATATAATAATAAGAAGCACCAACCCAGTTGGGTTTACAGTTCCTGATAAACTTGTAGCTTTGTGTTCATGACAAATGTTTTGTATAACGTGTGTGTAAAGTGTTCTGAGCCCACCTGAAGTCATGTGTAAACTTGCTGTTTCAGTGTTAGAATCTAACTGGTCTGAAAAAGACATATGAAGCGAGAGAGCTAATAAGAGTACGGCCAACAAAAATGCTGGCAAGGAAAGTAGTGTAGTAATGTTGAAAGTAGAGTTTCCTTTCTATGATAAGACACTACCATGATGATGTGAATTATTTTGTTTATCTCATTTATGGGAAAAGAGGTGTAGTTGTCATTTGTTTCATTCATTTAAACCCTTTGTTGTTTTATGCCAGTAGTGTGGACTAATATTGAAATGTACTGGTGGAAAACAAGTCATGTGAGGGAATGAGAAGTTATTGTGAAATTGAGTTAACAAAAGAGTGGAGCAGATATGCTTGTGTTGTATGAAAAAATTCTGGCAAGACTGACCAGGCGAACGGCAGCGTGTCTCCTGTGTTCACTTTCTCTCCTGTTTTACAGGATCGTAATCTGGCTACGCGCCCATCATAGTGGGGCCTGTAACAGATTTCTGGGGGCTCGTCCGGGATCGGCGGTGCCTGAGGAGCACGTCCGGCTGATCCAGTGATCATTGGACCCAAAGTGACAGTGTTGCTAAAGAGGGTGGGAGCGGTAACGCCACCAGGCTGCAACAAAAGTCATGTCAGGCGACGAGAGGAGAAGACTCAGCTGGTCCATCAAAAAGAAACTCTACCAGCTAACGGCTGATGAAGCATATGACATTGCAACTCACCTTGACCCGGTGGCTGAACTGGACTCAGAAAGGCTGAACAAGGACGATGAGGAAGGTTGTATTGAGTACATCACTGCTTATATGAACAGCTCCACACTCCTACAGCTAGAGGATGAGGGCTTGGTCATGTTGTTATGTTTACAAGACACTATTGACTTGGTTATTACTAACCGGGATAAGGGCAGACCACCCCCCAAAGATCTGGCTAGTGGTGAAGGGATGCCTGTGATGCCACCAGTGATAACGTTAATGACAAACATATATCTCCCATGGGTGGCTACGCTCCCGAAGTGGCAACCCCCAACCTTGACATCCACCAACTGCTCACAGATTCAGGGGAGGGGCAGAACAAATCTCACAGACACAGCATCAACACACCCGACCCAGAGAGACCACAGTGTAGGACGGGTAGCTGCGGTCACATCAGCGGGCCTCGTGCCACTAACTCACCACCAACTGACATCAGACATCCACTGATTCCCCAGCAACACCACATGGCTGCGGGAGCACTGCCTGCCCCAGCCCACGAGAGTGTGATTGCCCTTCGCGACCTGCCCCTGTTACAGAGGAAGGAATTCAAAATACATGGTGGGCAAATAACTGATACTGCATCGGACATTAGTTTTAACAGTATCTGCAAACAGATTGATGACGGTCGCAGGGAACAACACACAGATGACGACATAATTAGAGGAGTCCTACGCGTAATCAAGGGTGGAAACTTTAAAGACATGCTTGTGAACAAGGAAGACCTGACAGTTACAGAACTGAAAAGTTTCCTACAGTCCCATTTGAGAGAGAAAACCAGCACCGAGCTCTTTCAGGAACTGATGTGTGCTAAACAACACGAGAACGAATCTCCACAGCAATTCCTGTATTGCATGATCGGACTGAAACAGAGAATAACGTTCACATCCAAGCAGGCAAGTTCAGTCATAAAGTATGATGCCTCCACACTCCAGGGCGTGTTCCTGAACGCAGTTTATCAAGGCATGGGAGAAAGGCACGAGGACCTCAGGCGGGACCTGAAGCCGCTCCTGGCTGACCCCACTGTTTCTGATGAAGCTCTCTTAAGACAGGTTATCCAGACCACGATGGAGGACAACGAGAGAAAACGCAGACTGGGGCGTAGCGCCAGCCGGAAGTTCACACAAGCCCACAGCACAGTTGCAGAGCCAGAGGGAATGACCGGCGTTGTGGGCGAGACTAGAGTCAAAGGTAAAGACAATGCAATTCAGAGACTGAGTGCTCAGGTCGAGGCTCTAACGGAAGCCATGGAGACACTGAGAAAGCTCACTGCTCCAGCCCTGGTGCCCGGGGCTGCCCATCAAATTGTCCAACAGAGTGCCTCTGACAAGACCAAATCGGACAGAAAGACACAAAGATCATATGGGTGTCCACAGTGTGTAGCCCAAGGCAGACCAAACTGTAACCACTGCTTTTCATGTGGAGAAGTAGGCCATCGTGCTATTGGCTGCTTGAAAAGGAATATGCAGTCGGGAAACGAGTGCCGGTCAGGGCTGAGGGGCAATCCCTGACCAATCCAAGGGACAAATCCCAGCCCCATGATGCCATAGTACTAGAGTTAGGAAAGAGGGACCAGTCTATGAGCTTACAAATGGGTAACCACCTACCCCCACCTGAGAAAGTTGCCCCACTGATTGGCCGAAAATCCCTATTGAAATGCAGCATGAACGGCTATGCAGTGACTGCCATGTTAGACACCGGGGCAAATGTGAGCATCATAGACCACGCCTGGAAGAACAAGTACCTACCTGAAAAAGAGATCCGCCCACTGAGTGAACTAATGGATGAGGAACTCAGTGT
Source organism: Perissodus microlepis (assembly GCF_051167445.1). Taxonomy (NCBI): domain Eukaryota; kingdom Metazoa; phylum Chordata; class Actinopteri; order Cichliformes; family Cichlidae; genus Perissodus; species Perissodus microlepis. The sequence goes on along the minus strand of NC_140463.1, from coordinate 42,069,776 downwards.
AACTGCTGTCACGGGGGAGGCAGTGCCATATGATGGGTGGATGGAAGTGGTGGTAAACCTGCAAGGCAACAACGATCCAGATCTATCCATTAGAGTACCTTTCCTAGTTAGTCGGCTAGATTTAGAAAGACCATTGGTTGGTTTTAATGTCATCTAAGAACTCATCAAGAGTAACGAGAGCAGACCCAAAATCATGTCCATCCTCGTCAACCTGCTGACTGGTGCCCTAGAGATCAACAGTGCAAAGGCAGAGGCTATTGTAAGCTTCATACAGACCAAACCAAAAGTAGAACAGAATGCGACTGTAAAGGTGGGCAGGAAAGGTGCCACTATTAATCCTGGTCAAGTAGCGTATATTAGGTGTGGAGTATCTTTAGACATTAGTGACTCTAGCCCACTCGTGCTGTTTGAACCTAACCTAGATGACACACCACTGTTGCCACTGAGTATAGGTGAAGGGCTATTGGCAATCCAGCAGGATGAGAGACCCTTCGTGAAGGTACCAGTTTCCAACCACTCTACCGAGACGGTGGTCCTGCCCAGCTCCACGGTCCTAGGCACCATTGAAGCCATTGATGGAGTAATAGGAACAGGCAGCCCAAGCGGCGAGCACAGTCAAGCCCGGGGCAACACTGACCCGCCACCAAGCCCCATGAGTGACCTGCCCCCTATCACACTGTGGCACCCGCCAGTGGATGTTAGTCACCTAAGTGATGAGCAACAGAGAAAGGTGAAACAAATGCTATACGAGGAGTCAGGAGCTTTTGCTTGTGATGACGAAGACATAGGGTGTATTCCAAGCCTGCAAATGTCCATAAATTTAAAGGACAACATCCCAGTACAGCGAACCTATGCTGCAGTGCCCAAACCCCTCTACAAAGAGGTTAAAGAATACATCCAAGATCTGCTTGCCAAAGGGTGGATAGTTAAGTCAAAGTCACCGTACGCAGCACCTGTCGTGTGTGTCAGAAAAAAAGATGGAACATTGAGATTATGTATCGATTACAGGCTTTTAAATCAAAAGACTGTACCTGACCGCCACCCACTGCCTCGCATCCAGGACCTCATAGACACACTAGGAGGCCACAGCTGGTTCACCATCCTGGATCAAGGCAAAGCCTATCACCAGGGCTACATGGCAGAGGGATCCAGACACATGACAGCATTCATCACTCCTTGGGGTCTTTATGAATGGGTGAGGATCCCATTTGGGCTCTCCAATGCCCCAGCCGCTTTTCAACGCAGCATGGAGGAGATGTTAGATTCCCTGCGTGATAGCTGCTGCATCCCTTATCTCGACGACATCCTCTGCTACGCAAAATCTTTTGATGAGCATGTCGAGGGAGTACATCAGGTCCTGAGGTCTCTAAAAGCCCATGGTGTCAAGCTTCGGCCCACAAAATGTGAGCTGTTCCGGCAGGAGGTCAGGTATGTGGGGAGGCTGGTCTCAGCTGATGGTGTCAGGATTGACCCAAAAGACACTGATGCAATCAGGCTGCTGCAAGAGAAAACACCCAATACAGTGGGTGAGGTGAGGAAGCTGCTTGGGTTCCTGAGCTATTACAGAATGTACATCCAAAACTTCTCTAGCATCGCTAAGCCAATCTACGAGCTGCTGAATGTGAAAACCGCCCCAGCAGTAGCAATTGGAAAGCTCACGAAGGGAAAAGGGGCCCAGTTGCCATCAAAGACACCTATCGTGTGGACAGATGAGCACCAGCGGATACTAGAGCAGCTGATAGACACTCTGTCGCACCCACCCGTGTTGGCGTATCCAGACTTTGAACTCCCGTTTGTACTCCACACAGATGCCTCGAAGGAGGGACTAGGCGCGGTGTTGTATCAGCGCCAGGGTGGAAGAATGAGGGTCATCGCTTATGGCTCGAGAACTCTGTCCCCTGCTGAGAAAAATTATAACCTGCACTCAGGGAAACTGGAGTTCCTCGCCCTTAAGTGGGCGGTATGTGAGAAATTCAGGGATTACCTGTTTTATGCACCCCATTTCACAGTCTATACGGACAATAATCCCCTCACCTATGTGTTGAGCACTGCAAAGCTTAATGTGGTGGGCCACCGCTGGGTGGGTGAGCTGGCAGATTTCCGGTTCGATGTCAAGTACAGGCCGGGGAAGGTGAACATAGATGCGGACACATTCTCCCGGTTCCCACTTGACATCGACACCTATCTCACAAAGTGTACGGAAGAGCTCACGGGAGAGGCTGTCCATGCTGCCTGGGAGGGTTGTGAATCAGCAAAGACAGAGGACGTTGCATATGTTGCTGCCCTGAGCTTAACATGCCCGGAGCCACCTGTGAACGGATCACCATTTACAGTCTGTCACAGAGATCTGGTGACATCACAAAGGGGGGATCCTGTTATCAGCGAACTGATCAAACTGAAAGAAACAAAAACAGTTATAACGAATGACGACAGAAGGAGAGCCAGCGGCCCTGTGAGGAAGTTGATGCACGAGTGGGGAAAGCTCAATATCGAAAACCAGCTACTGTATCGCACGGCAGGACAGCGGAGACAGCTTGTGCTTCCAACAGAATATCACCCCCTAGTGCTGAAACATCTTCATGATGACCTGGGTCATATTGGGGCAGAGAGGGTCATTCACTTGGCAAGGGACCGTTTTTACTGGCCTTTTATGAAGAGGGACATTGAAGCGTACGTGACCAGGAAATGCCCCTGCATTAAGAAAAAGAAGCCGGTCAAACAGATCAGAGCCCCGATGGGATCAATCTCCACTTCTGCGCCGCTTGAACTGGTGTCTGTGGACTATATGCACCTGGAAGCCAGTAGGGGGGGCTACGAGTACATCTTAGTAGTCATCGACCACTTCACCAGGTTTGCTCAGGCCTACCCCACGAAAAACAAGTCGGGAAGGACGGCAGCGGAGAAGATATTCAATGACTTCATCCCCAGGTTCGGATTTCCAAGGCGGCTACACCATGACCAGGGCAGAGAATTTGAAAATGACCTGTTCATGGCCCTACGACGCCTGGCTGGGGTTGCTCACTCGAGGACGACACCATATCATCCACAGGGCAACCCAGCCAAGCGATTTAACAGGACGCTGCTCCAAATGCTAAGGACGCTGGAGGAGAGGGCGAAGAGCAACTGGAAGGAGCACCTACCCCAGATAGTGCATGCCTACAACTGTACCAGGCATGAGGCCACAGGCTTTTCACCCCACTACCTCATGTTTGGTCGGCACCCCCACCTCCCAGTAGACCTCATTTTTGGCCTGTTAACCAGAGATCAATCAAAAAACACCTCAGAGTTATGCCAAAACGTGGGCGTCACGGATGAAGGAGGCTTACCGTATTGCAGCTGAGAACAGCCAGCACTCCAGTGCAAGGGGTAAGAAGTATTATGATCGTCACATACAGAACACAGTCACTCTCCAGTCTGGTGACAGGGTCCTAGTCCGTAATATGAGTGAGAGGGGAGGACCTGGAAAATTGAGACCCTACTGGGAGCAAACTGTATATGTCATCAAGGAACAAGTGGGTGACAGTCCCATTTACAAAGTATGCTCTGAGGCAGGTGGTGCTAAAACCCGCATACTTCACAGAAACCTCCTACACCTTGTAAATAATCTACCTGTGGACTTACCTGACCTGCAGAGGGGGCCATTGCCATCCAGAGGGGCTCGAAGGAAAAGGAGTGACCCTGCTGTGGGACATGACGGGATGGAGACGCCCGAAAGCAGCAACTCTGAAAACTCAGACAGTGAAGCACCCAGAGTGCAGTACTGGCTCAGAGTATCACCACAGGCTCAACGCCAAACAAAGAATCTGAGACCAATGCGTCAGTCCCAGAGAAATATTGAAGGAGCCCAGAATGTCCCTGGAAAACAAATATACAGGCCACGGTCAGGAGGTGATATGGCAGAGCAACCCAGAGGCACTTCTCCTGAAAGAGAAGTTGAACAAGAACAAGGTGAAAACCAGACTGCAGACTGCTCTGTTGCTGATCCAGAACACCTTGATGCGGAGCAGTGTCCAGAGACAATGACTGAGGGTGATGAGGCTCGACCGCTGACTCCTCAGGAAGCCACAGTGAGGAGATCCGCCAGGGGCAGGAAACCCCCTCAGGTTCTCACATACGAGTCCCTGGGCCAGCCATCTTACCGAGCACACGGGTCACTTAACCCCACTGGACTTTGTACAGTACAGGCCCTGCCAGTCTGGGGAATGCCACCCCTCGCTGTGCCACACTACATCCCATACCAACCATTCCCCTGCACTGTCGTGCCATACACAAACCCATATTGATACACACACTGACAAAATGCCTTCGCTCTGAAATACGAAGATCAAGAACTGTTTCTAGGTGAGCGAGTTAAAGTGTTAAGAAGTGTGAACTTTCTGTGTATTTTCTTGAAATGTCTGGAGCCATCTTTTTTTGTTTGGGAGCATGTGATCCACACAGAAATGTGGTCACAATTGTGAGTTAAGTGTCGTGATATATGGAGATTATTTTGCATGTTTTATTTTGCTGGTTTATTGGTGTAATTTAAAGCCACAATGTCATGTAAGTTCCCTGTTGCCAGGAGAGTGTATAACACTTTGGACAGTAGGGGCCAGCAGCGTGCTTTGGGAACTGAGTCGGGTGCATAGCTGCCGTAAGTTTTCCATTCTGGCAAGACTGACCAGGCGAACGGCAGCGTGTCTCTTGTGTTCACTTTCTCTCCTGTTTTACAGGATCGTAATCTGGCTACGCGCACATCATAGTGGGGCCTGTAACAAATGTATAACCCCATATCCGGTCTCAAACCAGGAAGTTAGCATTTTCTCATGCACAGGGTCCCTGTCACTACCCGATCCGTATCGGAAATCCGATCGGTACCCCGCGTGTGCGAAAGGTGTCTACTTCCGGTCGAAGCATTTTACGATAGTTGCAGGTCAGGTACGGTGTACATTTTAGGACATCGTTAGGTCTCAAGAAAAAAGTTGTCAGGTATCAGACAAAAAAATTGTCAGGTCTCAGTTCTCAAGAAAAAAGTTGTCAGGTATCAGACAAAAAAATTGTCAGGTATCAGAACACAAGGTACCAGAGAGAAAATCTTCCTGGTGGCGGTGTTGTCATGTCCCACCCACACTCAGAAACATTATGGTTCTTAAATGGTTCTTCAGATGTCTTCATGGTTCTTTAAAGAACCATCATACGTCAAAGAACCTTTTTATTTTGTTCTTCATCCTTAGCTATCTAAGTTTGATGGTGTAAATGGCATAAATATTTATTCACTATAACGAGGCTGTGAATTATACTGTGTGTTTTCTTTGTGTGCATGTGTGTGCGAAGGGGGAGGGCGGGTTACCTGGCAATTACCCTTTAAGAGAAGATGGTAGGAAACTGAATATTCAAATAAAAGTTAGAAATATTTGCTTAAAAATATACTGGTGGCAGGGGTGGGGGGGGAAAGCCTAAAGACCCTAACCCCCCCCCCACACACACACACACACACACCCCTAACCCTGCAAACCCATTATGAATATGGTGAGTTAACAAACAGTAGACACAATACACACATTCAAATACTGTACTTTAGTTTTAAATGTTAATAAAGCATTACTATTTTCTACTCCAAGGCATTACTTTTGAGATTATTATATATTTTTTGAAAATACAGCATAATGATAATACTAGTTATTGTAAACTTTACAAACCACCCAGCAGTATGTAAGTCAAATTATAAAATACAAGTAAATAACAATTGCAGAACAGAATGTCAGTGTAATGAACACACACTTTGTTTTGACAAAGCGCACTGCTTAGGTAAATGATCTGAGTAGTTGTTCATCACTGAGCAATTTGTTAATATGTGTTTCGAGCCAAATAAATACAGGGAGAGAGAGAGTGACGTCAGAACACGTCATACTATAACCTCCCGGGAGCGGACGGAGGGGGTCAGTCGTTGGGATGCGCATGCGCAGACAGAGTGCGCGAGCGGCGGGCCTTGACCTTTAGGGGAAAGAAAACACTTTCTCACAGCCGGTGACAGCGAAACGGATAACAGTCTTCAGTACCTGCTGGACTTTGAAGCTCTGGATTCTGGGACTGTTGGAAAAGGTAAAACATTTTCATTAAAACCTTATTACTGTTTTGTTTTTGTTACTCGTCATTGTAGCTTGCTGGTAATGTTGTGCTAACAGTAGCGATTAGCTAGATACGTTAGCCGTTGACGTCAGCGCAATTTAGTATCCAACTGTTTTCCTAACAAAACCACTGTTATAATTAAGTGAAGCTGCTCCCAACTATTTTGAACCTTTGGCTTCTAAAATATGTGGTTCAATTGCGAGCTGCGTACATAACCTAATGTCAGCTAGACCGATATTAAAATTTAATATATTGTTAAAGTCACTAAAATGGCGCCTGAAGCCTGTTGTGACGTGAGCTCTGTGTCTGCTCTAGAAACTCTGTAGATCTGAGCCGTACATTAAATACTCACATGAACCTGTACTTTGAATTCTGTATGAGCTGTATAAAATACAGCTATGCATAAGTGTTTTGAATGAATAATTAGATTAGATAACTCTAAATGGTAAATGGCCTGTATTTATATAGCGCTTTTTCTAGTCCCTAAGGACCCCAAAGCGCTTTACATATCCAGTCATCCACCCGTTCACACACACATTCACACACTGGTGATGGCAAGCTACATTGTAGCCACAGCCACCCTGGGGCGCACTGACAGAGGCGAGGCTGCCGGACACTGGCGCCACCGGGCCCTCTGACCACCACCAGTAGGCAACGGGTGACGTGTCTTGCCCAAAGACACAACGACCGAGACCGTCCAAGCCGGGGCTCAAACCGGCAACCTTCCGATTACAAGGCGAACTCCCAACTCTTGAGCCACGATCGTCCCCTCTAACTCTAATTATATAGAAATGAATAGAAATGTGACATGAGAAGGTGTGTCTTTGACTGTTCCTGTATAACTTATTTTCGGACTCGTTGACAAGTTATGCTCCGGTCTTTTCTTTGTATATTTCATTTATCCACCATCATACATACAAGCTAAGAAGAGGTCGTTATACTAACAAGAGGTATCAACGCTGGGCTAAAGTTCAGCACATGGTTAAAGTTTGTAATCCAGCCAGGGTGTAAATATCACTCAGCAGCCAGAGCTGAAGCAGGTAGCATCAACACATAAATCTACTCTACCCGGCTTAAATCACAAGAGCACCTCTGACCAAAAAGCTGTAGATTTTTCTTGTTTGCACAAATTAATCCAGATTCACATTAATTGTGTTCACAGCTCCAACAAAATGAGGAAGAGGAGGGGGAGAAACACAATTAGGTTGAATTACAATTGGATGGAAGGTGAGGACAAGGAGAAGGAAGCTTAGGATGAGGAGGAAGAGAAGCAGCAGGAGCATATTTAGGGATCCCTATGATGTCATTGAGGTTTGTTTCATTAATATGGTCCTCTCACAAAGAAAGATGACTTGTTTTAGTTCACTTACTTCCTGTATTAAATAGTGATGTGGAAAACGTTGTGGAAAACCACAGAGCAGGCACGTATAGGGCATCTGCAGGTAAATGAACATCAAATCTCTAAGACAGACTGAAATCTGTATATTTATCACCCTTATGATGAAACCCATGTTAGCCATTGGTTTATGGACTTTGTATTTTGAAGCCTCAACATTTGCTTTATTGCTGTTGCTATGTTGGGACCATATTAGGATGAGGGATCAGAATCTGGAGTCATGCACACTATTGTTTCATTTAGTGTGTATCCATAAGATTCGTACAGCAGATCCAAGTTGTGCCTTGAAAACAGGAAAGTCGTCTGCATAGAGGAGAACTTTAATAGCAGGCTTGTACAAAGTGAGGCTTTGTGCTCACATTTGCTGCAAACACTCGTTTTACCCTGTTTTGATGCAGAATTCATTTGAAATCAGGCAAGAACTGGACTTATTTTTTATAATGTGTTCTTGTGAATTGATTGTGTATCGCATATGTTTGATTGATTTGACTTTCTGCAAGACAACAGTCGTCCGCTGGCCAAAAAAGTTTTCCAAATACCTCCACGTGATCTAGCCTGGATTTAGAAAAGAATAGCAAAAAAAATCTGCACCTCCTGCTTGAGATGCAATTTGTGTTTCTGTGTTCAGAGGCAGCGGCGAGAGGGGAGACCTCGGATCATCCAGCTGGAGAGCCTGACCAGGAGGAGTCGAACATTAACTCAGCTCTTCCAGGGCACCCTGCAGACTCGGCTGCTGGCATCGGCGAGGGATGACGTGAACGCCAAACTGGAGTCCATCACAGGTCAACTGCAGGTATGCGAGTCAGACCTTCTGAGGAGGGTTTCACTTTTCTCTCTTCTTTATAATTGACTCTTTTCTCTCTCTTTTAGCTCCTTGTCTCAGAGTGGGAGGGATTTGAAGCACAAAGGGAGGAACTTGTCGTTTGGTTGGCTGATATGGATGTCCGCCTGAGTGAGGTTGACCACCTAACAGGAAACACCAGTGAAAAACTGAAACAACTGCAGGTGTGGGCTTGTTTTGATACGAAATATATTTGATATGATACATACGTCAGAGACATTATCCTAAACTGGACTAACAAAGGACCATGAGTACAACATGAAACGTACATTACATAGCGTAAGGCTGAAGTTCATTGATCATTTTAATCATAAACTTGTTGTTGAAATGTTTTTACTGAACATGCAAACATCTGCTGATGAAAATGTGTTGATTTATTGGTCTGTTATGAAGCTATTGCTATTTCTAATGTGTTTTATCACTTTCTGATGTTTTATTAATTAAACAATACATGTATTAATTGTTGTGTTATCTGTAGATATAGTATTTATATATATTTATAGTATAGCAAATATATTTAATTATTACTGTTTAAAACACTAATATGTGACATGTATTAGTAGTGATGTTGTGCTGAGGGTTAAAATGCCTTTTTGTCTTTTGGTATACTACAAAATGACAATAAACCATTAATATATGTCTATGCTGTGCTCGTATTTATTTTACCCTACTCAAATTCAATTTATGATACATTTTATTTTGAAAGATTTAAAATGGTTTTTTAAAGAACCACTCAAAAAAGGTTCTTTAAAATGGTTTTTTTAAAGAACCATTTGAAGGATCTTTTTAAAAATGGTTCTTTAAAGAACCATTTTTAAAAAGGTTCTTTGAAAAACCATTAAAGGTTTTTCAATGAACCACTGAAACAAATGGTTCTTCAAAGAACCATTGTTTGAAAGGTTCTTTGTGGCACCAAAAAAGGTTCTTCTATGGCATCAGTCTAAAGAACCACTTTTGGTTCCAGTTGGCACCTTTATTTTTCTGAGTGTGGGACTGTTTGCAGACATCTCAGAGAGAGGAGACACCAGCATCTGAACAGAGACTCAAACCAGCAACCTGCAGCTCCCTGCTTGGCTGCTCCAGTTTTCTCCTCACTCATGTTGCCCACCAGTGATTTCTAGCTGCCCACCCACACAGCAGGCAAGAATATGCGCTGAGCCTCAGCACCCAATACTTGGACATGTTTTCTTTATTAAACAATGAACCAGACCCCAAAAAGTAAACAGCTGTTATTGCTAGGCAACGGGAGCAGCATTTGGAGATGCAGCACCTGACATTCCTGACCATGTGGGCGGAGCATGCATGAAATGGAATGTTTAGTAGAACTGTGCAACACAAGCACTTAGTTACAGCATGTTTCATTGTATCCAGACACAGCTAGAGACACATCTACAGCAGCATCTCTGTGCAGGACAAACGACAGTTGACGAAGAAACATCGAAAACTTCACTTCACTCCTCTACAAAACGTTGGTTCCTTTGTTTAAAAGGCCAAAATGAATCAAGGGAGATCGAGAAGAGGATCGGCGAGTGCTTCACCTCACAATACAGTACAGCTGATTCATTTTAAATTTCAAATGATACAGGCTGAAAATGTCAAATTAAAAGAAGAGGCAGAAAAATCAAGAGGAGAAGCTAAAAATTCAAAGTTTGAAACTGAAGTAGTATTGCAGGAATTACTGCATGTGGGTCTCAAACTTAAAGGAGAGAAGATGAGAAAACAACAGGCAGAAAACGAGAATGAAAACATGAAGAAAGAACTGTTGGAAGCTCAAAAAGCATTGGAGGAAGAGAAAAGCACAGCACAAGAAGCCAAAAATAAATATCAAACTGCAAAGAAGGAGGCAGGAAATGTGATGCAGGAATTACAGGAGGTGCAGGAAGCTCTTGAAGAGGAAAGAAGGAAAATGCAGTTGGAAACACAAGAAGCTGCAAATGTAATGGCTGAAGCTGAAACACTAAGGAAGGAATTACTGCATGTGAAGCAACAACTTGAAGAGGAGAAAAAATGTAAACACGAGGCAGAAAATGAGATTGAAAATATGAAGAAAGAATTGTTGGAAGCTCAAAAAGTGTTGGAGGAAGAGAAAATTAAAATACAGGAAGCAAAGAAAGAAATACAAAGAGTTACACTCAAAACATGAAGAAGGAACTGATGAAAGTGCAAGAGGAACTTGCAGAAGAGAAAATTGAGTTGAAGGTATTCAAGAAAGAAACGACGGTGACCAAGAAAGGCTGCAAAGATGAACTTAAAGAAATACAAAAGCACAAAAAGGAAGCTAAAGAGCTCCTCAAACACAAAGGGAAACTGGCCAAACAGCAGCTGAAAGAAACATTTAAAGATGCCGAGGAGCAGCTCAACAAAACCTTAAAAGAGCTGAAGGCAAAAGAAAAGCAAGCCGAGGACAGGAGGGGATTCTGGAGCAGACTGCTGAGAAAGAACTGACCCAGAAGCATCTTCCTCCTTCCCCCTCTCTCAACCTTTCTTTCACAAAAATCCCCCCAAACTTTACTTGGGACGTTTGTTTGTTTTTTAAAAACTCTATTCTGAATACATGTACTGACATACAAAAATAAAATTGCCATAACTTGACCTTCTTTTCTTGTGTGTCTGTGGATGTAAAACAGTAACACACTTTCTGCTCTGTGTGTTTTTAATTGTAAATAAATGCAATATATCTTCATTTTAAAAACTTCTGCTCTAAATCTTTTTTTAGCAAAATGCTTTTTTTGCCCCTTCCTGATTTCTTATGTTTTAACATGTTTGTTACATTTACATGTTTCCGATTTCAAGTGTTAACACAGATGGTCAGAGACAGAGGTTTGGACAGCTCTTTCCCTTTATTTGTATTTATTCAGGTTATTTTTATACTCAAAAATCCATCCACAAGCTCCAACGCGTCCAGAACTCTGCTGCCTGTATCATCACCAGGACCCCTTCTATCCACCACATCACTCCTGTCCTGCAGCAGCTTCACTGGCTCCCGGTCAAATATCGCATCAATTTCAAAATACTCTTGCACACATTTAAGGCTATTCATCATCTCTCCCCTCCATATCTCTCTGATCTGGTTAAGATCACCGCCCCATCTCGTTGTCTCAGATCTACTTCTTCCCTTTCACTCTCCGTCCCCTCCCCCCGTCTTGCCACCATGGGGAGCAGGGCTTTCAGCTGCTCTGCTCCACGACTCTGGAATTCCCGACCTCCTGATTTAAGAAACATCTCTTCCTTCTCTCTCTTTAAGTCCCAACTCAAAACTCACTTGTTCAAAATAGCTTATCCCACATAACCTCTCCACTCTGCTCTTTTATTAGTTTATGTCTTATGCTTTTACGATTGTGTGAACTGCTTGCTTTTATGTTGCTTTTTATTCTAATGTGTACAGTGACCTTGAGTGTTTTGAAAGGCGCTTTCAAATAAAATGTATTATTATTATCTTTGAAATATCTCAGTGTGACACTGATACTGTACATGAGTGTGGTAGGTTTTGAAAACAGCATCAGCAGAGTACACAGCAAAGGGGAAAGGAACAATTGTTCCTTTCAAATTTTATACAAAACATCCAATCCTGGATCATATCCATATCCACTTAGGATTGAGTGATCCAAATACACCACATTGTGACAATAACCACGGCATAGCAGCTGATGAGCAGCAGATAGATACTGCTCATGGCACCACTGGTGCAACTAGACTTGCAGTCAAGACCGCCTAAACCAAGACCAAGACCAGAGGGTATCGAGACCAAGACAAGACTAAGAACAAGTTGAGATGAAGTCGAGACGAGACCGAGACCGAGACCAAGATGAGACGAAGTCGAGACGAGACCGAGACCAAGATGAGACGAAGTCGAGACGAGACCAAGACCAAGATGAGACGAAGTCGAGACGAGACCAAGACCAAGACCAAGACAGACAAAAAAGTCTTTAAACTGCAGCCAGATGCTGCTTCGTTTAATTGTTGTCAGGCATATTTATGTGTTTTTGCTTTCGCACAGCCCTCCTCACCACTGTCTACTGTCTCACTCACTTACTGAGAGGACAGACGCACCCTCCACTTGACTGTCGCGAAATGCAGATCCAAAAGCAACAACATGGCAGGTCAAGAGACAACAGCAGTATCATGAGCAGCGAGGGGTCCAGCAGCAACAGCAGTATGTGCAAAAGGCATCAGCAAGGAGAAAACACCATCATCATGACTGGATGGATGGAGATGCGTTTCCAACAAGCTGCAACTTCACTCTGTGTGAATGCAAATTGAGAACAGTGTCTGAGTTGGACATTTGTTACGTTTGGAGTGAAACGGCAATGGAAGAGACAGTGGGCGTAGATTTCGTTTTGGCATTGGTGGGGACCAATGACCAATGATTCAGTTTTTTTTTCCTTTTTGTCTGTGCTTCTTGATAACAAAAGGAGAAATGTACTTGCCTAAATATGCTCTTCTACATGCTTTTAAACCATTTAAAATTACAATTGATAGTTTTATATGTGAGTTATATAATGCTAAATTACAATTAAACAAATGACTAAGTATTTTAGACTTTCAGTCAGCAAGCCGGCCTAAAAATACATCAACGTAAACACACTGGCGACAAACTGAAATACTGCAAAGAATGTGGGAGAAGCTTCCCCACGTCAGGTGACTTAAAACGACATGAACTCTTTCACAGTGGGGTCAAAAAGCATCTCTGTGATCAGTGTGGGTCATCCTTCACCACTGCAGGTGACCTTAAAACACACAAACGAGTCCACACAGGAGAGAAACCATACAAGTGCAGACACTGTGACAAAAGCTTCTCACATTCAAGTAATTGTAACGAGCATGAACGTACACACATGGAAGGAAACTACAGCTGTGAGCAGTGTGACAAGAGCTTTAGTAATCTCAGTTCATACTCTGCACACAAACAATCCCACGTTACTAATAAACTGTTTCACTGTTACCAATGTGCCAAAACATTCACTTCATTATCTGCTCTGTGCAAACATCAGCGCGATCACGCAGGGCTGAAATCGTTCCCATTACAGGACGACAGCGAATCTGAAGAGAGAGAAACATCCTCTTCTGGTTTCAGAGTCCAACTTAAAACCCTGGAGATCAGGCTCCACAGAGTTCAGATTGGCTCTCCTTAAAGATGTAATGAGGCTATGAATCAAAATGTTCCTGTAGTTCCATTTTAATCTTTATAAATTGTTCTTCTGTAGTGTTTGTGTTCAGTGGTTACCTTTTTTTTCAGTGGTTGGATGAAAAATCAGTTTCCTGTTGTTCAAGTTTTTATTGAATGTATTTTATTAAAGTTCTTAAATAAAGTTAAAAAAAAAAGTTAAATAAAGAATTGTTTGAACGACAAAGATTTGGAGCCATGATGTCATTTCCTGTATTTCAGAGTAAAGACTGAAGTGACAAATGGAAACATGTTTACAGTCATGGAATAAACACTGATGGGTCATCTGTAGGAAGTACTATTGCTGACCTGACAGATTCGACCTTGTTTACAAAGAAAGAAAGGAACTGATTACATGTGTCAGCAGAGGCTTTCAGGGTTGTTTAGAGTAGAGCTGATAGTCTTAAAGAACACGGGGATTATGACAATTTAACACAATGATCTGAGAAAAATATCTGTTTCTCTCATTTTCACTGTATTCTGATCAAATTTCCAACATTCTTTTAACATTTCAAAAGAAACCTGCAATTTGTCTTTCTTCCACTTCCACTCTGCTCTCCTACACTGACGCCTGACCAATGTTCCCTCTAAGCTGCAGGCGTGAGCAATTGCGCACTGCAGGCACGGTCTCTGCGCACAGTACATCTGTGTTGCGCACAAAAAAATCCAACCTGAATTCAAATTAAAATTAAAACTTTAACAATCCTGTTTTGCAGTGTTAGTCAGTGACTGGCTGCTCCTGTATGGGATCAGAACGATGCCACCTTATCCCATAGTCCAGCCAGTAATGCGATTCACATTCGTATATACGCAGCTAATCAACGTCGTTGACAGGCTATGACAGCGTCCTTATGTGCCGGTGTTTTAGCGAGCAAAGCGGCTGATGAGGAGCGAAGCCACGTTAATGACAATGTGTACAACCATTGGAGATGTGAGCAGGACAGACGGAACAACTGACGGAAAATGTGTGGACTTTCTACCAGTTTTTAAATTGTGTTGATCGGCCACGTAAAACCAGAGTTATGGTAAAAATATTTGTAATGTTTGGTTTTCTTCCTGAATACTATCGTTGTTTATATTTACTGCGGGAAGAAACGGTAAAAACGGCGTTTTATAAGGAAAACGCTCGAAAGCCTGTGAGCAAAAAAAACAAAAACCCCAAAAACCCCACCCTTTCCTATTGGTCGAAAGATGTACCATGTCAACCAATCAAAAAATTCAATTCAAGTCAATTTTATTTGTATAGCGCCAAATCACAACAAAAGTCGCCTCAAGGCACTTCATAGGTAAAAATGATATTGCAACAGTTGTTTAGGGAGGGGGAAGTTTTAGGAGTGACGGCGTGTTTGAGATGTGAGAGATTTGCCACGTTTAGCACAAATCTTGTGTAGTTAGTGTGTAGTGTTGTCAATACGTTTGTTGTGTGTGTCAGAACAATGAGACGACTGCTGAATGTTACAGGTGTTACAGCAGCGATACATCTGCTGCTGTCAGGCCTGCAGGTATCAGGCTGTTGTTCTCCTTCATCTCATAGTGGACAGAAATTATTTTTGGAGCGGCACAAGTAATTTGTGTGGCATCAGATTCTCGCTTTGGCTGTGAGAGGTCCCGGGTTCAAATCCTGGACGAGCCCATGTGTTGTCTATAGAGCCTCTCAGCTGCCACATGTTGTTTAGGCTCCATTTGAAAGAATCTCTGCAGCTGCACACATGTTCCCATAGTCCCTCATACAGGGACAGCTAACAGAGCTGATATGAAGGATGTCGTTGGCCTTGTTCTTATTGTTTACCATTTGAATTCTCCAAAAAGGTTTTCTAAGGTAATTATTTGTTATTCATGTTAACAAGATAACACAGAGTTTTATTTTAGATTAAATAAGAGAATTCAATTCAAACTTGTACACAGAACTACTACAATACACAGTTATGTATCATATATTATAAATGTGTAACTCTCTCACACAACATTAAGAATATGCATGTGGAAAAACGCACATCAGTTTTACTGATACACAAAAATAAACATCAGTAAACATTAGTTCTTCAGTACCACAAAGGAATCTCTTTCAGTGCATTATGCACACATGTAACTTATGTACCAAGTGAAATAAAATATTAGAGATGAAAATTATGTGATGATTTTAACTGCAAAATTCAGATTTTAGGGTCAAAATTTGACTTAATTTGTGGTGTAAGGTTTCTGGTTATAAAGCTTGACGCTGTCATGCTCATCTGTATGACTATATGCTCATGCCACTGTGTTGATTGCAGTGGGTGCATGCTTCATGTTGCAGGGTTTTTCTTCAGGTACTCTTTTTTTGTCCGCCATGATCGAAACACATGCACCTCATTGGAAGCTCTAAATAACCCACCTAAATTGGTTCTTAATTTAAAATTAAAAGTGATCATCTGAAAATTAGACGAAAGCTTATTTGTGACAATCTAAGAAACATGTAATTGAAGCTGCTCCTCTTTGCTGTGGGCAGGTTTGAGAGCAGCCACCTGGGCTTCGCTGGAGAGCAGCAGGAGCAGCCTCAGCATCTCACTCCTCCTCGGCCTGCAAGCACACCTCTGCTATGACCTGGAAAATGCCTAAGGAAGCTTTTCCCTTTTCACTTTGGGTGTAAACGGTCCTGGGTTCAAATCCCTGATGAGCCTGTTTGGTATTTGGGGCTTTGCTGTTGAACTGTTCATGCAAGTCCTGGGCAACTGCAATTTGCTATTTTCAGATGTCATAAAAACTCCCTCAAAAGCCTTCAGCTGATCCAAAATGCTGGAGCGAGAGTACTGGCAGGGCCTAGAAAGAGAGAGCATAACGTTCAAGACTTGAGATTTTTTATTTGTCACATGCATAGTCATTAAATTACAAAAAAAACAGTGAACTGCTCCTTTGACTGTACAAAAAAAGACATTATATACAATAAGTAAATAAATTTTAAAAGTCTGGAAATTTTAAATCAAAAATCTGAAAATGTACATTGTGCAAATGGAGCGTTAACGTGTCTTGTGCCATATTAGCACAGCAACGTATTGACAGAGCAGTGCAAGTAAACAAGTGACCAGAGTAATATAAACAGAGTAATTCAACTGAGTGACCAGAGAAGTGTGAACAGATTGATATAAGGTCCTGTTTCAGTCACTTATTGATGCTATGAGGGGAGTGGGGGCATGTTCTGATTTAGGACTCGTATGGCCTGAGGAGAGAAGCTCCTCCTTGAGTCTCTGTTTTGGCCCCGATGGTGTGGAAACTTCTGCCTGATTGCAGAAGTCGAAGCATTTTGTTACTGGGATGGGACCAGTCCTTTAATATCTGAGATGCTCTGGACCAACATCTCCTGGTGTAAATGTCCTGTAGGGAAGTTTTATTTGTGGATCATACTGTATTTGCATTTGTAACGCGTTCTGAGGCACGGATCACTCTGCTTTTCAATCCTGGACACAGTTATTCCCACACCAGGAAGTGATGTTCTGTGTGAGGATGCTCTCCACAGCGCCTGAATAGAAAGTTCTGAGGACCACTGGAAAAACCTGCTAACTTCCTGAGTTGTCGGAGACAGTACAGGCGCTTGCCTAGCCTTTTTGGACTGGACGTGAATGTGAGCAGACCATTTCAGGAATGAGGAGATGTGAACACCGAGAAAGACAATGAAGCAGAAACTGCTAAAAGTGGGATTCAAACCCACACCTCCAGGGGAGAGTGAGCACTAAAGACAGCACCTTAGACCACTCAGCCATCCTGAAACAGACTGAACTGAACTGATTTTCTGATAAATCCAGAATCCAGTTTAAACTCCTTCCCTTCACATAAAAAGTCTTGAATGAACCTTTGGTCCAACTGTTCTTCACACCTGACTGGTAACAAGATGGCGCTGGTGTGCGTGGTTGCTCGTCTGTCACTCTGAAGTTTGTTTCTATTATTTCTGACCTGTGTCATTCACCAAAAAAAGTCTCTGCTGAGGTATAATCGCCAGACATGATGATCATCTTTTATTGAAAAGGTCGGCACCACCAGGCCTCTTATCACAGCTCCTGACTCTGACCCCTCTGTCTCTGTCCCTTGCACTGCTGATTTTAATAATAATAATGGATTGGATTTATGTAACGCTTTTCAAGGCACCCAAAGCGCTTTACAATGCCACTATTCATTCACTCTCGCATTCACACACTGGTGGAGGCAAGCTACGGTTGTAGCCACAGCTGCCCTGGGGGGTGTCATATTAACCCCGCAGGTTCCCCCCAGGATCCTTTCCCTCCACGATTTTTAAAAGAAATCTTTCCTAGTATAGGGCAGTCTGTCCTTGACATTATTAACAGCAGTCTGTCCTCTGGTGTGGTTCCTGCAATTTTCAAACATGCAGTAGGGCAGCCACTGCTTAAGAAACCTGGCCTTGATCACACAGTTTTAGCTAATTATAGACCGATTTCCAAGCTGCATTTTCTTTCCAAGTGTTAGAGAAAAATGTTTTGTGTC
This sequence comes from Perissodus microlepis, assembly GCF_051167445.1. Classification (NCBI taxonomy): domain Eukaryota; kingdom Metazoa; phylum Chordata; class Actinopteri; order Cichliformes; family Cichlidae; genus Perissodus; species Perissodus microlepis. The sequence continues at coordinate 42,051,797 of NC_140463.1, read as the reverse complement.
AACTGAAATATTTTATAGATGTAATGGCATCCTTGAGGTTTTTCAATCAGGATTTAAAACCCTTTATAGCACAGAATCTGCATTCTTAAAGGTCTTTATTCTGGTAACCACGTTGTTCTGGTCTTGCTTGACCTGACTGCTGCTTTTGACACAGTAGACGACAACATCCTATTATCTTGATTAAAGGATGTAGTGGTTATTGGTGGCACTGAACTTAATTGGTTTAGTCTTATTTGGCAAACAGAACTTTCTCTGTCAGCTTCTCGGTTCCAAATCATCTTCTGCTTCTCTGTCATGTGGCGTCCCACAGGGGTCAAGTATAGGGCTCTTTTTACTGTATATATAGCCTTTGGGTTTCATCCTTAAAAGGCATGGGATCTCTTTTCATTGTTCCACTGATGACTGTTAAATGTATTTGCCACTAAAGCAGAAGGATGGCATCTCCATAAAACCTCTCTTGACATGTCTAAATAACATTAAAGCTTGGTTGGCTTTAACCCTTTAAGACCTACCATAGAACCAAGTCCGCCAGAGCTTATATTATATTTTTACATGCTGTGGAGCCATTTTTGGGAGCATTTCAAGTTGCTTTACATCAATACAACCATTATAATATGTATGCATTAAGTGCATAGTAATTACATAAATTGCAAAAAAGTGCAATAAACTACAAAAAAAATTTAAAATCGTTTTTGTTTTTTTAACATATATTTCTAGTTAGAGAAATTTAAGAGGCTTATCCCTCAAAACTGTAAATACAAAAAAGTTGCACAAAATAGTTTCCCACCACAGGAAATTTATTTTGAGTGTCTTCATACTTTTATTTTTGAAATACACCAATTTTTATATACTGCAGGAAAAACGAAAATAAATATTATAATGCAAATTTGCAAAAAAGCAGCATGTGCATCAAAATAAACTATTTCCAGCAGTGCAATATGAGTCCTAAGCATCCCACAAACGACACAGAAAGTCATAAAGTCAAAGAAAACTTTTAAAAACACAATTATAGGCTCATGAGGCCCTGATGGTAAAAAAAAAAAAAAAAAAAAACACTACATTTCTGCGAAAACGACGTCACTTCCGGTTTCGGGCAGGTATGGCGGACATGTGAAAGTTCGCGCTGACGTCTATTCCAACATAGGAAGTGTTATGAACAGCTGATCAGATCGGCAAAGCGTGTTTCTGGAATATTATGTTTGTGTTGCTGCAAGTGGTTTTTATGCAGTTTTTGCAAAGCTATATGTGGAAGGAAACCGTGACCTAGGACAAGCTGATGGCATAAGATGTAAGTACAACTCCTCCGTAGACACATGAACAGGTAGAAATGAAGGCTGCAGCCTGACTGCTTATCAGTTTGCTACCTGATTCAGGGTGTGGCTGCGGTGCTGAAGTCATGAAGTCGCCATTCATTCAGCTTCCACGCTGAGATCTTTCTTGGCTAGCTTAGTGTTAACATGCTGTCTGTGCAGGTTCTTGTGAAGAGCCAAACTTTTGTTAGCAGCATAATGCAGCTGTTTCTGTCCTGGATGAAGTATGTCTGTGAAGGTTCTCAGTCATCCAGGTCATCGTAGTCAAAGGAGCTTGCAAAGAAAAGCGTCTGGACTTCTTTAAGTTACTTGAAGACGTTTCACCTCTCATCCGAGAAGCTTCTTCAGTTCTAAGGTCAAATGGTGGAGATCAATGGCCATGAGTACCATTCACAGAGAGTTGGAGTGGCTTTTGCTATCTTATAATCACAGCATTGTGAGATGGCGTAAGATGTACCCTTAGGCCCCCTCCTGGATTCAGATATGGTCTTTTGCTTTTCATGTAATATAGAGATCTGAAGCTGACATTATACATCAAGTTTAATCAGAAGCCTGACTTAGGAAATAACAAGCGGTAAATCGCCATTGATCCAACTTACTTGCCAAACCGAAATAAAAAATAGTCAACAGACTGTTGCACTGAATGGTGGTAGTGTAGCTTAGCTCATCATGTGTGGTGGTTGTTATTTTGTGAAGAACCCCGTTTTGTGCTTTTTGACTTACCCTTGTCTCACCTGTACAGACTGTCCCTGTGAAGAAATAAGTGGAGAAAAGATGTGTCTGGAAACACACCCTCTCCCTTGTTTGTCCAAACTCCAAGAAGACTATTGTCTATTGTCTATGCAATCTTTATTGGCTGTTTAACCATCTGTGGGTGCAATAAATCTGTAAAATTTTCACTCCTGTGGCCAGATCCTAATCAATTTATGGCACATCTTCTGTTAGTGTACTGTTCCAGTTATCTATCATTTCTTCATCGTCTGTCTTATTTATATTTTTTTTTTTTTCAAACTCTGCCCAGTTTGCTGTCTTTAACTTAAATACTGAAGTAGACAATCATTGGCTGCTACTAACAGTTTGTACTAAAGGATACTGAAATCCGTGTTTTGTGCAATCAGTTTTTGTCTGAACTCTGATCTTGTTTTTACATTTTCGTGGTTGCAAAATGATTTTTTTTACTCTTAAAAACTCCTCTTGGCCTTCTAAACTCATTTTGCCTCTTGGTCTGTTCAACCAAGCCTATATTCAGACCCATCTCAATGGACTGGATCAGACAAATGTGGAAACACTAATGAATCTTTGTGGCCACACAGTTTGTCTGAATTAATTTATTTAATTCTCCCAAAACATTAAAAATGAAGGCAATAATACATCACTAACATCATTTCGAGATTTGTTGATTAACATTCTGTGGACAGAAAGACAATTTTAAATCCACATCACTGAGGTCATTTTAACTTAACACTGACCGAAGTTTAACTCTGCAGATCATACCAGATATAGAATGAATGTTCCATTAAAATAAATACATATAGATACATATAAGATTACATATGTCAGAGCAGGAAAAGATAGTTTTAAATACAGAATAACAAAGTCAAATACTTAGCATATACTCAGATTTGCTTCAAAAACCTCAAACATGTAAATATTTTACATCAGATCCCCCAGATACAGCACTGTTAGCATTTTCATTTTGACTGTCCTATTAAAAGCATGGAGACTGAGTCATCTATAACACACATAGTGATTATCTGAAACAAAGCAAAAGGATGTTCATATGCATGTGTGAATGTACATGAGCTAGTGATTAGCTTGAGATTTTTTTTTTAGTTTTTATATTTTAAGGTTTGTCTTATGAAATACTAGTTTTCCTTTCTATCTCACAAAAACAAAAATTACAATATCTGGGATGTGTTCTTCTGTACACAAGAACAAAAAGGAGAAGGTATGTAAGTTGTTACTTGATGTTAAATGATTTCTTGAGGCTTTTTTCTGCCTGCTCTTTTGTGATGTCATTCCAACTTTCAGGAATATCAGCAGGGTTTGCATTATATTCTTTGGCAAGGTCCGTGTTGTACTTTGCCATTACATATTTCCAGTAGTCCGATGCCTCAAGGCTCGAATCTGGAGTGATTTTCCAGTCTGGGTAAATTTCCTTGTAATTCTTGTAAGGGTGCCATTTACGATTTGTATCAGCACACCTAAATCTGTTGCCACTGATCACAGAGGAAGAGCATATGTCAGTGACAAGTTTCTTTGTTACATGCCAAGTGTATTTACCCAGACCCTGTGGCCTATGCACTGCAGCAAAGTGCTCAGCATGGGCTCCTCCTTCTGCATCACAGACAACTTTGCAGAATGGACACTGTTTGCCACAACCAACCAGTTTGTTGAAAAACTCATTCTCAGGCTGCACATGGAGCTGCTGTAGTTTCACTTCAAAGTTCAATGTTTGAAACTCTTTTCTCAGATCTTGGTACATTTCGTTCACAGACACTGTGAGCCAGTCAGCAAACTGTTTCTTGTCAGCATTGTTCATAAACATGAAAGCACCAAGAGCATCTTTGGAAATGACCAGTGTATCACCAAATTCTTTACAAATATCTTCAACAAATGTCTTCACATTATCACTCTTTTCTGTTTTTGCCTTGCTGATGGCATTTTTTATGCTTCTGATACATGAGTGGAGATGTCTGTCCTCAAACTCAGATACTGTTGACACAGTTGAGCAGTGCTCCACTATTTGGTTCAGTATCCATGTCTTTACATAATCCTGATATGAGGAAATATATCTCTGGTAGTATTTAAAATCATCCTTCAAAAGCAGATCCAGTAAAATTGAATACTGGAAGAACATTCGTGTGCTGAACTGCTCACATGTCTGCATTTCATGAATGATTTTAGGACCCAGGGACTGACTGATAAAGTCTTTAACAGCAGGCTTCAAGCACTGGTTGGTGAATTCTTCTGCTTTCTTTTGACATTGGTCTTCTTTATTAACCACATGTTTGAAATCATCACAAAACCTGTCCTTGTTTTTAATCAAACATCTGTAGGGATCATTTTCTTCATGCACTTTCTTAAACTCTCTGGCTGTAATTGCACAGATGTGCAGTTTTAGAGAAACCTCAAACTCAATGTCTGTTGCAACATCCTGATTGTTATCAAGGTTCTCATCAGTGATGTGTAGGATCTCCTTCATGTATGTGTCACAGTACATTTTTTTCCTCCTCACTTTTTCACTCACAAACTGAGTGCAAGCATCTATGATGCTGTCAGCCAGTTTTTGTGCAGCCATTATGTAATCTTGAATGTTCAAAAACATACTGACGTCCTCACCTCTGTTTGAGTATCTTTCAGCTGTATATCTGAAAGGCACCAAACCACAATCTTCCAGCCTTTTTTCTAAAAGTTCTTCTGAAACATCCCCTTTATGTTTTAGGCTTTCTTTCAGATAAGATGATGCATTTGTGAAGATGTGTGCAGCTTGTTTTTCAGAACAAGGAAGTCCCTTCAGCATGGCCTTCCACATCTTGTGAAACTTATTTTCAAGTTCTGTCTCTCCCATCGGAACATTATTTTTCCAGCATTCGTGAACCAGTCCCCAAACTGCATTTTCAATCTCTTTTATGTGATTCTCTTTGATTTGATCAATTTCTATCATTTCCTGTGTTATTTCTGCTGCTGCTGTGAGCTGATTAAAAACACTCCTTTCCATTTCACGTCGAAGGCTCTTTACATTGCTTGAGAATTCCTCTTTGTATCCTTCAACCAAATAAACATGACCCTCTGTTTTCTTAAAATATTGTCTCAGAGTTTCTAGAAGTCTTGTCTCCCATGTGGACAGCACTGTGGAGGCTTCACTTTTCAAAGATGTGAGAAATTCTCTCATGTCAGAAGATTCAGATTTTACAGCAACTGCACCAAAGTTGGAAATTCTTTTTTCTGCATTTGTTACCCAGGTGTACATTGCTGTTTTGAATTCCCATTCCCATTTGTTGAATTCTGTGCAGAGTCTCATGTATGCATCAGCTACGAGGTTGTTTCTGAAGCTGAAGATGAAGTTTTCGTGCTTTACTGCATTCCATAAGTTTTCCATCCACTCTTTGAAATCCAAGATATCCTTAGCTGAACACTCACAGTTTTCCAGCAGTTGGATGATGTGTTTCCTGAGCTCATATACAGCCTCACTGTAGCCTACACTGACTGGTGCCATTGGTGGGTTTCCATTCCAGAGTCCAGGAATGTACCAGTTCCCAGTGTCTGGACTGTACTCCATCACATCAGTGAAGCTCTTGTTCTCCTCTTTCTTTTCCATTTTGGCTGCTGCCTGGGTCATCTCATTTAACTGTTCCAGGAGCAGTTTCCTGTCTCGTGAGTTCTTCTCATGGGCTGAAACATCGGACACATTCTGGTGAACGAACACACATTTAGACTTTTTGCCCACCTCCTTCATCCTGAGAAAAGCATGCACAACTATTTGTAGGATGTCCTTCATTTCAGGTGAATTCTCCATTGCAATATTAACAATGGTGACATCACTCAGCCCCACAACAAGTGTAGCAAGCTCATTGTCGTGCTCATAGCTATTGTCCAGTTGTGCAAGTTCTGGTGACTTTAAGCCCTCAGTGTCAATGATCAGCATGAAGTCACAGTTTAGGACTTTTTTCATGTCTTCATTGATTTTGATGAGCAACATAAAGGCACCTCGAGTACATCGACCACTGCTGACTGCAAACTGCACTCCAAACATGGTGTTAAGGAGAGTGGACTTTCCTGTGCCCTGAACTCCAAGAACTGTGACTACCAGGATCTTTCTGTTTGGAGACACCAAGTCACTGAGCTGAGAGAGAACATCACTCACCCATCTGAGAGGGATGTTGGATGCATCTCCATCTACAAGCTCAAGAGGAAATCCATCAAGCAACAACTCTGCACACAGTTTGGGCAGATGCTGCAACTGTTGACGTGCTGGATCTGTTTGTGGAAGGGACAGTGAGGCTTCATAGATCTGACCCATTTCACGGAAGAAGTGTTCAGTCCCCAGTGAGCTGTTGGAAATTTGTCTGTCAATTTCTTTGATCTCCTCTTTGTTCTCAGAGTTCTTACATTTTTCTTTATATTTCTCCCGAAGTTCAGACAGTTTTACACGAGACAGGTTATCCAGGTTCATTTGCATCCATTTCAGGAAATAAAACCTCTCTGTTCCTGGGCTTGATATTGCATTAATGAAACATGTCATAGCTGTCAACATGTCATAAGAGTTCTGCTTTTTCCGCAGTTCCTTTTTCTTTTTCTGAAGTTCGCTTTTGTAATCTTCTATATTTTTGGAGCCAGTCTTCTGAAGTCGACATTCTTCCCTCTGTAAGCAGGTCAGTTCTTTCCATATTTCACCTTGTCGTGGAAGCTGATCTTCTTTGTATTTAAGGATGTCTTGAATTTCTGCAGTGATGGCTTCAGCATTTCTCTTTGCAGTCTGGCACTCTGGAGAGTCTTCATCAACCAGGATTCCCAGTTTATGTGCAATGTCTGCCATCTGCTCTACTGGGATCTTTATTGCTGAGTTCTTAACTACATCTCTGACTTTTTTTCTCAAAGTCTGTATAAAATCTGCATCATTTTTTTGTTTCTTCTTAGTTATGATGTTGTTGTTATTCAAGCCCAATTTGTTTGCTACTGTTCTTAAAACCTCGTAATTACTTTCACCATTACCAACCAAAAAGATCTGTGTCTTGTGGTTTATGTTAGTGAGTAGACTGCGCTCGGACTCAGAGTCCAAATTGTCAAAGAACACAAAAACTGCTGCAGATGTCTGACACAGAAAGGAGTATTGTGTTTCAAAAGATTCAATGTCCCCACGAAGGTTAGCTACAGCCACTGGCTGACTGAAAATATCAATGTCTGTGTTTCCACAAGGAAGATACCAAGTAATTTCAGTCAGTCCGTTGGATATTGCTCTTGGACGGTCACCACACTCCATGTTGCGGTGAACAAAGGTGTCATGGTACTGCTGAGAATTGCTCAGAACCTTATTGAGAATCTCTGACTTGGACGAGGAGCACTCACCCAGTCTGACAAAAGAGATCATTGGAAGTTCAGAGAGAACGATTCTGTCTTCAATGAAGCCCTTGGACTCTGACAGAGACTGAGGTCTGTACTTTTTAACAATGTCTCTCATGGCCCACAGCATGAGTGTGCACTGATTGGTGTCACAATTTGGAAGCAGCAGAGGAACAGAGAACTGACACATGGACATTTTTAGTGCCATTTCCTGCTGTACAAAACCATCAGAACACAGAAAGAGAGCAGTGATAATGTCGAGTGGGTTTAGCATGTCTGTGATCAATGATTGATCATTAAGTTTTATCATATTTCTAGCTGTGACATTAACCATCATCAGTTCCTTTAGAAAATACCATGGGAGGTCTGATTTATACTTGGCAGGTTCATCTTTAATCATCTGCTCATCAATCTCAAGTAATTTGCTACG